>NW_026901984.1:5030500-7545751 GCF_033783945.1 Neopsephotus bourkii | reverse complement strand
TAATCTTGGATAGCTTCAACTTATTTCCTATCTATGCTGGTAATTATAGACTCAGGTCAAAATGTTGCTGGAGAACAGGAAGGAACCAGTACAGTTGTCAGCTTGAAGATCAGTGAGTAGCTCGTTGCTTCAAAATATGCTTTTTGCATGTTTGAGCCCTGTAGAAGGATATCCAACTAAATTAGTTAAGTCATGTTAGAATACAGCTCATTTACCCTGCCCTTTAGTCCTGTGCCAAAAGAAATACTTGTAGCATATCTGAAGGGGGCAGCCACCCCACAGAATGCTACACAAGAACTGAATTTTTCAAAAACACATTATTGACAAACGCACATAACATTTTTTAAACTAATATTCCACTCCAAGACCACTGCTTTAATAAGATTAACTTGGGAGCTGCCCATAAGGCTAATCTTATTTAAACTAGTAACATACAGTTTTCTGTTACTAAATCTCATGACAATCACCATACTTTTGTTTGTAAGTCAGATGGTATATTAAGACAGACTTTAGGGTAAAATAGAGTGTATTTCACCTTTGTGTGACACAAAACCAAACAAAAAACACTATTATAGAGCAGTAATGACCAAACACCCCTAATTCTCTGATTACTAGCTTCTAACTTAAAGTTCTAAAATAAAAGCTTTAAAATGAGTATCAAGAAAAAAAAAACAAGCAACAGATCGGAATAGGATCTCCCTGTGCAAGAGTGAGTAAGTGTCGAAGGACTAGGAAAATGGTGAAATGTTTAGTTCTGTATCCTTGTTCTTATAAAAAAGGGGTCACAATAGCCAGATCTCCCTATTTTTTTAATGTAATTTTTCTTCATTAGTACATTGATACAATACCACCACCTCCAAAGGACTGTCATTTATAGAAGAAACAAGCTGACTTTCTCTTCTAAAACATCTTAAGATGAAATAAATTATACTGATATTTACCAGCTTAATTCCAAGTCACAAAAAATGCTTAAAAATAGACAATCAGAGCTGTCCTCAGTAATTTTTATTTTTTTAAAAAAGCTCACCTCACTTAAGTAAAATTATTAGTAAAATCAGTAGCTAAAAATATGCTTTGTGGTAATTTATATATTATGTGTTACATTATCTATAAGGAACTTATTAGTAATTTATTAAGTAATAATAGTATTATGTTTTGTCCTCCAGATTTTGAGTAGAAGAATTTCAGTTCAAGTCTAGTGCCATCTAAGATTTTAATCTTTTCACATATTTAAGACAGGATTTTTTTCTATTTACATTTAAGTTTAGTTCTAGAGGTTGTGACATTAGATCAAATCTAATTTAATCATACTGATTGTTTTACATGTAAATTAATGCATGTACTCATACAGAATTACAGCAATAGAGAATTATTAACAAAACCAATGATGGGTATTCCCCCCAGAATATGGGATCCCTAATGAGCTGTAATTTGGATTTTAAATGACAATAAATTGCCATGCCAACAGTTCTTTGAAGACAGGTTGTTTTTCAAATATATCTCCACTAAGCAGAATACAACTGGAATAAAATTAAAGTGCAGAAAATCAAATGCATTGAGATAAAACTTGCATGACTGCTCCTTTAAATTTTAATTTATTAGGGATACTCTTAGAAACATTTAGAATGATGATCAGTTTTAAATATCTCTTTACATTTACTTGAAGTAAATTTATACTTGACTACCAATAAATCTGATATCCCATTTACTCAGAGCCTTCAGTATATTATGAATGACACTCAAAAGCATATCATGAACACAAGGTAGCACACAACAGCCAAATAAGATATCATTTACTATAAAAGAAAATGCTAAAAAGGCAACATGAAACACGACCTTTGCATTTCGATATGCTATTACAGGAGATACAAGCAAGGTGGCTTTTTTTGTGCTTTGTTCACATATTCTCATGCTGTCTTTTGTCATCACAGTAATAATGAGAAAAACTCCGCATCAGAAACAGTGTGCCAGCAGGACCAGGGCAGTGATCATCCCCCTGTATTTGGCACTGGTGAGGCCACACCTCAAACACTGTGTTTAGTTCTGGCCTTCTCACTACAAGAGAGGCATTGAGGTACTGGAGTGTGTCCAGAGAAGGGCAACAAAGCTGGTGAAGGATCTGGAGAAGAAGTCTTATGATAAACAACTGGAGGAACTGGGGGTGTTTGGTCTGCAGAAGAGAAGGCTCAAGACCTTGTAGCTCTCTACAACTACTTGAAAGGAAGTGGGGGTGGGTCTCTTCTCCCAAGCAACAAGTGAAGCCCAAGAGGTAATGGCCTCATGCTGTGCCATGTTTAGACTGGATATTAGGAAAAATTTCTTCGTGGGGGGGGGGGTGTGAGGAGGCATTGGAACAGGCTGTCCAGGGAAGTGGTGGAATCACTGTTACTGGAAGTGCTCAAAAACCGTGTAGATGAGGCCCTCAGTGATATGGTTTAATGACCCTGGGGCAATGATTGCACTTGGTAATCTGAAAGATCTTTTCCAGCTTAGTTGCTTCTATGATTCTATGATACCTCTGGCTGTATTTTTTGAAGCTGACTGAATAAAGTACATGAAGTAGTTAAACATACATGAAGCACACTGAAAGTAAAAGTTTACTGTTCATGCAGTAAGCAAATGAACCCCAAACAGAGCCCAGATCCTCATTAAGAACCAAGTTAATAATTTCCCTTGGCTAAAACTATAGAAGACCCTCTTTTGATCAAGTGTTGGAGGAAATGTAATATTGCATCAAGCAAAGAAATAGCTATTGTAGCTATTATAGAAACAATAACCACAAAACATAAAATTCAGCAATAAATATGCATATTGTCTGAAAACTTTCTATTTGTCTTCATGATTTAGATCATGAAGATTTAGAGATTTAGACTAGATATTAGGAAAAAAACTGAGGATGGGGAAACACTGGAACAGCTTGCGTAGAGAAGTTGTGGATGCCCCATCCCTGACAGCGTTCTAGACCAGGCTGGATGGGGCTTTGAGCAACCTGGTCTGTTGGAAGGTGTCACTGACTGTGGCAGGAAAGTTGAAACTAGATGATCTTTAAGGTCCCTTCCAATCCAAATTGTTCTATGATTCTATGATCTGAAGATAATAATTTATGCAAAATATCTAAAGTATTTCAGAACAAAGCTGAAGAGCAAACATCTCTGTGTTCCCATGGGATGAGTGTCTGGAACTTGGGTACCTCCCGTATGAAGACAGCCTGAGAAAGTTGGGGCTGTTCAGCCTGGAGAAGAAAAGGCTGCATGGAGACCTCATAGCAGCCTTCCATTATCTGAAGGGGGCCTATAGAGATGCTGGGGAAAGACTCTTCATTAGGGACTGTAGTGGTAGGACAAGGGGTAATGGGTTAAAACTTAAACAGAGGAAGTTTATATTGGATATAAGGAGGAAATTCTTTCCTGTTATGGTGGTGAGGCATTGGAATGGGTTGCCCAGGGAGGTTGTGAATGCTCCATCCCTGGCGGTGTTCAAGGCCAGGTCGGACCAGGCCTTGGGTGGCACAGTTTAGTGTGAGGTGTCCCTGCCCATGTCAGGGTTGTTGGAACTAGATGATCTTAAGGTCCTTTCCAACCCTAACTATTCTAATGATTCTATGATAACTTCCAGGCACGAGAGCAAAAGCTTTCTAGTCTTATCTGTGTATGGCTTTCATTTAAAAAGGACACTTGAAAACAAACACTTAACTACTAGAGTCCTGCACCAGACCTCTAGCTCTGTGGGTTTGAATACTTCATATTGTGGTTAGAAGTGGATTGTAATACTTCATAACCTCAGAGTAGATTTGCCTTTAAATCCTTCCCCTTGTCCCCTGTCCTCCCCACCCTGCACCCACCCAGTTCCATTTTGTTTAGTGGGTTTTAATCATACTTAGAAGTTGAAACAGGGTATGTGTATATTGGTACTGTACATTTACACCAGGAATGTTCTTTTGAAGTAAAACTCCTAATTGTCCCCACTCTTCATGCTTTGATTTGTATCACAGAGTAGCTGCAGACTGTACAAACTGGATTAATTCCAGATGAAAATGTGCCCCCAAAACCAACAGAAATGTTGAAAAATGTGCCCCAAAACCCCACATGATGTTCATCAATCACTTACGAACCTTGAGCCTTGCATGTGAGACCACAACATCCCCACCCATTTTTGGTGCAAACACTGAGTTCTCTGTCAACTGTTTCACTTTGCTGTGCTCCTCCTATGCTGTTCTACTTGCTAAAGTACCAGAGTCACAGTAACCTAAATACCTTGGTGAAAAGTGATCCTGGAGCTAAAGGGACAAACTTCATTTTGCCTTTTATTTTAGAGGTAAATATATAATACATCATGAATTTTAGTACTTTAGAGCAATCACTGGAGAAAAGAAGTACCCTACTGTATAGACAGCTGACCATGGTTAACATGAGCAGCCTTGTGCAACTCAGTGAAATGACTACGTATATACAATATTTATGCAAATATGCTAAGTGTGTATGCAAATGTGATAAATATAAAATTATGTAAAATTAGGTATATGCACTGAAAAAAAACTACCAATGCCTGTGGTGACATGAGGACTTACAAGATAACATCTAAGTCTTCCCTCATTAAGTTTTCTTCATACAGTTCTTCGTAAGTGTAGAAAGACATTTTGACTATTGAAATTGGAAGAGTCACTGAGAAAATTAAAAATAAATCCTTAAAAAACTTTTTGCCAAGGTTTTTGGTTTGACTTGGGAGATGAGATGGGTTAGGAAGTGTTTTAGTTAATGTATTTTATCATCCCAAAGTCATAGCACACTTGAGGAGAACACATGAAGACTTTTAAATAGAAATAGATAATTCCTTGGGTAATATTTTTCAGTACTTTTAGTAGAGTTTTCCTCATGTCTAGAAAGCTGGTCATATATCTGTGACTACACTTCCGCATCTTAACTTAGTTTTTTGGTTCATGACTTAGCTATTTGCTGCCTACCACACAATCATACATAGTTCTAACATATTATGCCTGGAGTGCATCACTGCACAAGTTGTATTTACTTCTTTACTTGCCTGCACAAACCCTTTGTTATATCTTATCTCTTTGATAGCATCCGAAAATTTAGAAAATGTTAGTATGTGATTCTGACTAGCAATATTTCTGCTTGAATTAATATTCTTATGCAATTTATAACGCAGTGAGAAGCCAAGGCTGGCAGTCCTGAAATCTGAAAACAACGGAGTAATGAAGAAATTATTTAGTGATGTTCATGCAAATACATTAATTATACAAACAAAAATAATAATGAATGTTACAAATAATTTCATCTTCATTGACCAACATATTGTTTCCAAAAATAGACACACTTTTTTAGTTCTTACCTTGTCTTTTTAAATACAGTATGAAATATTTTACACTTCTTTCCTTTTAAAATCCAATCCGTTTTTAAGCTTTATTTAAGCTTGCACAGGTACCAAGAAGTATAAAAATTATGTGCCTTACAACTGCACCAAATCCTGATGTTCACATGCATAACTTCCATGTTTTGCAGTTGCATTGTCCTAGGGGCAATGAGAAGCCTGACTGAGAAGAAACGCAACATTGTCACTGGCTGGTAACAGTACTGTCTGTGCCCTACAGGGCAGAACAGGTTGTCATCATACCTGAAGTTGTACTGATGGTCTAAAAATCCAGAAGTGGAAAAGTATAATGTCTTTCAAATGCCAAGTGATTTACTAAATCAACAGCACAAAAAAACCCATCAAAAACCAAAAACCAACCCCAAACAACCCAACTGTATGAGAATAAGAGTACATTTACATGGTGTGCTATAAATTTTTACATCATTACAAGAGATAACTTCATCTTCATTCAATTTCTGTATACTCGTGAAAGAAAATTCACCTGACATGCTCTGTTTTGAAGTGAGCTAAGAAGAAACTTGGAGAAAGACAGTATAACAAAGGAAACTTGAAAGGTATTGTATTCCAGTGAAACTATAACAAAGGACAAGGATGTGAACATTTAAAGACATACCACTTGGGACAGCCAGTATGAGAATTTAAATAGATAGATTCTGATGTAGATATACAAAACTTTGATATGCAGGTATCGGTAGGGCAAACAAAGCATTACCTACATGCTTTTAACTAAATTGTTGCTGGTTTCTGATGTGCTTATCACCTAAAATCTCTGGAAATCTTTATAACAACATGCCAATGATTAATATATTACCCATAAATTACCCACCAATTTTGCTGTGCTTCAACTTCTAGTCTATGAATCTATTCTCTTTGATTTCCAAAGGCTGTCTGTTTAGAATAATATTAGGTGAATCATATATAAGTCATGATCTCCAACTTCCCTAAAATATTTAAGATGCTTTATGGGGTCATAAACATATTGTACTACTTAAATCTGTCATTTCATGTCTGTGCTCTCTAACGCACTTCAATTATCAAGCAAAGAGATACTTGAAACATTTATTTTTATAAATTTCAAGAAGTTTTCTTTTTCACTGAAGTAAACTCCAACACAAACGTCTTGGAAATTGAAGAAAAGGTATTATTTTCTTGAGAAGACGTGAACGGTTTGGAAGCAAGTGTAAAACTTCTGCTTTAAAGTAAGAATATTCCTCTCTAAATATAGTAACCACATGAGTCGTTTTAGCTGGCTAAAATGACTTCTATTTTGGTTTATCTCAATGTTCATATTTATACTTCTTCATTTCTCAGTACATCTACTTTCAATGAAACATACCTAGAGACAAGTATTCATTCATGTCCTTTGTTACATATCTTTTCCTGGTAATCGATTAAAAAAAAAAAAAGGCAAACCAAAACTAAACTAATTACCTTACTCATAATGGATTTGTCTCTTCCTTATTTTTACAGAATGTCTTCTAATTTATTAATTCCATATTTGCTATTTTATTTTCACTTCTTTTTTCTCTCTTTTTCACACATCTCTGCAGTTCATTATTTAAAAGCTTATGTTTCAGTGCAAATATGACCCAATAAAATTAAACATTCTTCCATCTTTATAATTGCTGTTCAAATAATGAAAATGAAGCCACACAGCTTCACAAAATTTCATCTCCTTAGAAAAAAAGCAAGAAACAAAAAAATTATGTCAATGAAACTGTTCTTCATTGTGGACTAACAAAGACTTTAAACATTTTAAGAAAGTCTCTTGTTGCATAATTGTTTGAACTGCTAATCATGCCATTCTTATCTAAGTTACTATTAGTTAGAAATGTCCATCATTAAAGAACCATAAAGAACTTGTTCAGATTCATGCTTTGATTACTATTCTTGACTTATTCCAAGATAAAAATTGTGCAGATAAAAATATGCACACAATATCCCTAAAAATACCAAGGAAAAAAACAGTACCTCTGCTCTGCATCTCACCAGACACAATTTCTCAGCTATGGTTATATTCTTCAAAGATACATAGGCTTGAAAGATCACAAAACAGCTGTTGTTGCCTCAGGGATGAAAAATAATTTAACCATAATTATGCAAAAATAGATTATAGGAAAAAAGAAGCATCATTGTTGTCTTGAGAGCCACTTACTGAGAAGAAGTTGGGAATAATAAGGCATAAATTCTCCAGAATGGACAAGTGCATTAAGTGCAAGTTTAATGTATAAAAACCTTCACAGTTCATTCAAGCATGTGTATGTATTTATGTATCTAAAGAATACTTGGGTCACCTCTTCTGCCTTGTAGTTCTTACATACTGGATTAGGCTAGCCACAAAGGCAATCACGTCCCCAGCCCTGACACCCACTGGGTCACTGCCTGCAAGCTGTTCCAATGCAACACTGAGATTGCAGTCAGCCTAAGCATATGAGGGCATATGGTGTATGCCTTTTGTGAAGATGATGCTCACAGGCTCACATTCCCCACACTAGTGCGGCTCTAAGGCAGGTAGGTATTCATAAGGACATCTTCAGTAATCAAGACCATCAATTTGATGACTAATCTGTTAAACCACTCTGAATACAATCAAATGAATATCTTTTTTTGTTTGCTTCAAATACAACCAGATCATGTACCTTTAAAACACTTTCAAATGATCTGATGGCTATGACTTAGATAAATATTTAGCAGGCAGAATAGAAAAAAAAAATGTAAGGTGGATTTTTGGTTCGTTTTTTGTTTGTGGTTCTTTTCACATAGAACTGCTGGAGATAAAAGCAAAGATATAGAACCACAGGATAAATTTTCCATCTGCTCTCACTTGACTGGTACAAAGAAAGACTTTGACAAGAGTATCTCATGAATAGTATATATTAATATTCAGACTGTAACAGAGTCAATCATTTCATAGCATCAACTCCACAGGATTTATTTAATAAAAAAATCAGTGGGTTAGTGCAGGTCCAATGAAGACATCAAAATTATGTTGCAGTAATTTGGCTGTAACTTTAAATTTAAGCCATTTAGTCCTGAAGGAAAAGTCATCTTTAAGAGCAGTGGTACTTGCTGGTCTAAGGTAAGTGTCACTAAATGAAATAAAATTTAAATAAATACATTTATATCACATCAGTTATTAGTTTTCCTGAGTTCCAAGACAGGCAATTTAGTTTCTCATTAGAGTAATATGAAATAATTTTCATAGGTCTTTTACTTTCTACCTCAGACACAATTATGATAAAGGGGATTAAAAATCACTATGTAAATAAATCACTTAACAAGGAGTCTCATATTCTGTAAAATTTGACACAAATGATATCTCAGCTTCTACATTTTCTATGTTTTTGCTTTCTTCTCTTTGTCAAGGCTTTCCAGTACTTCAATAGCTTTTCCATTTTGGTGGGAATAGGAGGCTTTGGTGGGGTTTTATTCAGTTAGAGTTTTTTGTCACATGGATTCTATAAATATGGTACAGATATAAATATATCCATTATATCCATCTACAAGTGAACAAGTAGATAGACTGTGATTATCGAATCTTTAGTTACAGTAATTACATTTCAGTGTTCGTTTTTCTGTTTCTTATCTGGGAATTCAGTGGGAAAGGCATGAGACCATAATACCAAATTGTCACAGATTTAACTGTTGTAATGTAGAACCAGCCACTATTTCACCTGTTCCCTTCAGTAAACTGATTAAATACCATCACAGCCATATCTGCATTGAGTTTGACTGTGTATTTCTCTGAAATCAGGCTCAGAACTAAGTATATTTCATGGGGCTCCAAACTTGTCATATTCTATGTTTGTTCAATTTGCTGTAAAACTGTGTCATGTTTCTTTTTGTCTTGAAAATTTACAAGAGATTTTTGATCTTATTTCTTTTCTAAGGAAGAATTTACATTTAAAAAAACTTAAAGCACTTAAAGTGGATAAATTTTGCTGAGACAGATGTTCTGACAAACAATTTTGTGAAACAGTAATATACAAATTCATATGCAGCTGCAGGACTACATCCTGGGTGTGTATACGCTGTTGTTCTGGTTCAGTTTTCTTAATTCATATACAAACTTTCCAACAAGTCTTTCTGTCAAAAGGATATTTTCTACTTCTGAATATGAATGTGTCTTAACTAGTGACTTGATCTACTTGTATCTCCTCTGGGAGAAAGCTATGCTCAAAAAAAAAAAAAGTTCCAATATAAAAAAGCTAAGCACCTTCAATGCTCCTCAAACTGATGTCCTATGAATGGCAAATATCTATAGTGCTCCAATAAGCAAAAGAAGCAATATCAAGAAAAAAATTAAGTGGTAGGTTTTGTTGTTTGGTTTTTTTTCATTAAAATTTAATAATACACTCACTTCTTGACTGTAGGAACAGTACCTTAGCCAGAGAATGGAAATGGTACCAAAGGAAGAGTCACACAACCGTAACTATGAATATTAATTACAAGCACATAGAATACAAAGAAACAGCTAGAGTTAATAATAATAATAATATATTGAAGCAAAAATCTAAGAAGTGCTTTCTGTAGTTCTTATACCCACTTTCCTCTTACTAATACAGAAAGCATCCACATAGCGTATCTTCCAAATTGCTGGGTTATTTTTTCTGTCTTTTTTCTCCCTTCAGAAGTGCCCACATATTCAAAAGTTGAAACTTTATAATGATCTTGTACATCTGATAGTATCTTCTTGAATGGCAGAATAACTAAAACTTATCTGACAAAAGGCCATGTTATGTCATCTCTTTAGCTGTACTTAGATTTTGGTTAGTAGCTCAACACTAATTATATATTCTGGCTGATTGCATCATATTATTTACTACATCCACTATTTAAAGTCAGACAACTATGACATCAGATAACAGAAACTGAATTCTGAGCTTAGGAATTCCTCCTTTGCCAGCCAATCCAACTATATTGTTCTCATGTATTATACTTTTGTCTCAGTACAAACAAACCTGCAAAAACTTGAGCTGAATTGTAAACTAGTCTGTATGTAATTAACTGTGGTGCACAGGAATCAACAAGTCTATGCTGTATGAGATCAATTCCTATTCCTTCTAATTAGTAGAGCACTTTCAAGTAAAAGCGAGCTACATTTTTGCTGCTCGGCAAAGCAGTGAGATGTTGTGCTGTCTTCTGGAGTAACTGACATGAAACCTTATTAGCTTCTATCTGTCTGTGTTGGTTTAGTGCTCTCTTTGATTGCTGCAATACCGTACTTAATTAAATCTTTCACACTACCAAAAGTAATGAAACAAGTGAAATATCAGCCCTTTTTTTTTCTTGAAAGAATAACTTCTAAAAATGGTGGCTTTCAGTAAACACAGGCTTTCATTTTAAAGTTATTTTGCACAGGAAAAAAATATCAGCTTGCTGAGTTCACCTGCAACATAAAAGCCATCACACACATAAAGTTAAATGACATAGAAAAGCCTGGGTCACCAAACTGTGTTCTTCTTGTGGAATGTTGGATGCTGAAAATAATGAAGCCAACCTTTTATTTTAGTTGTTCCTTTATTCTCTTGTAGCTAAGGCAAACACATTTGAGTGAACATATTGCCATATGTATTTCCTTCATGTATGTGGGCACACTATTCTCTCTGGCCGGTTTGCTTCTGTTCAGGTATGTCTCTAGTCAACAGTGGTCTCTGTTCAAATTACCATTCATTTTTGCTTACTGAGAGGGATGCTCTTTTGCTCTATTATTTACTAAGCCCAGAATATTATCCTTGCTCTATGCAGCAGCTATCAGCAAGTGTGACTTCTTTTTTTTTTTTTAATTACATAGATACCTGGCTATTACAGGAAGATTTTTTGGTTTGATTCAATGTATATTTTCCCTATTAGTCAAAGCCTCCTTGAATACTTGTACATTTCCATAACAGTTATAAATAATATTGAACTTGCTCTAGAGAAAAATATACAGTGACTGATAAATTATGTGCTGCCAGACACAGATTCTGAGTAATTTACTCCAGTGTTTTTTATTTATGTTCTTTCAGCTACCTGTTTATTAGGAACTAAATGAAGACTGCCTGATACATTCAGTGTGGATAGAAGCCAAAGAGATTTTTTTTGTGTGTGTGTTCTGAACTAGTTATTAATTAATTAATCTCAGAGGTGTGTTTAAATAACAGACCAAACCAAATCAAACCAAAACAAAAAATCCCACACCCACAAAAAAACCCCAATATTTTTGAAGATGTGTTCGTAATCCTCTTTCCAAAGATTCCAAGACAGTTACTACAGGTTTTAGCATTGCACAGATTGACTACAATCTAATGTTAGTAGCACTAATTATTTTTTTTTCCTGAAGTTTTATTAATTTAGAGTTAAACTTTGTATCATTAAATGCTGTATCCTTAATGGAATGACTTTTTCACTAAAAATAAATGCTGTGCTTTTAGTTTTGGTGGGAGGAGGTTTTTGAAAGGTCTTTTTGCTTATCCGCTATAATTGTAGAAAGAAAAAAAGAAGTGCCATTGTATCTTTGGAGACACAGGAAAGAGGCAGCACAAGTACTACAGAAAGATAAAAAAGACAAGCAGAAGTGAATTGTGGAAAGGTAAGCATATTATGTTAGAGAAATGCTTTAAATTTATTTCACATTCGTTGAGGAACACAACTCTTAATTGACTTCGAAAGCTTCTCTTTAAGACACATTTGACTTAAAGTTACACAGTTACATAGCGAGATGCCCTGAGACCAGGAACAATGAATTTCTGTTTTTCTGTGTTTAGAAGAAATTGGATGTCGCTTATTAAAATAACCCACATGCTCTAGTATTCTGTTTCACAAACTTCCCATCCTTACATACTTGCCCAAGTCTCATTTTCATGTAGGGTTTGCTATAATGAACCTATATGCAGCATACAATTCAGTCTCTCGCATACGTTTCCATACATTTCAGTGGTATCTTGGAATCCTAACAGTCTTTGGCTCTTCACAGCACAAACTGCCTTTTCCACTGTCAGGCACCTTGTAGTTCACTATTGCTTGTGGACTAACCAGTAAAGGGCTATATGATCTGCTGAAATTAATCATAGTACACATTATCATCTTTTTGCTTCAAAATTGCCTCAGCAATCTTAGTCAAAGAAAATCTTTTTGTTTGTTTATTTGCTTTATTTTGTTTTGTTGAATTTTCCTTTAAAATTCACTCACATTTTTTAGCAGTATATCTGAATAAATCTTCTTTTTCTTAAAAATGTATTTTCTTGTCCGTCCTTGTCATCATCTCTCTGTCCTTTCCTCCCTTCATAATTTGGCAACTTTCATCTATATCAAGATTCAAGGGTTCAGAAGCAATGTGAAATTTTCACCTACCCTAAGTCATGTATGTTCAAATTAAGTGTAAATATACGCAACAGGTTCATTTTCAGAAAGCAATGATCAAATACACTTTGAAGACAAGTCCTCTTAAAGAAAATCAACAAGATCAACCAAGAGTCCAAATAATGACATAATCTGTGTCACTACTTATCTTCAAAAATCTTGTCTTGCTACATTACCATATAGCACATATTGATTTAAGAAATGAAGTTGTACGTTGAAAAGTATTTTAATTTATATATATGCCATATCCAAGACATATTTTCAATACTGAACTTGATACTTTTAATGAAAAGATATTTAAAGAACAAAAAAGTAAGAATTTTTTTTTTTACCTGAAGCATCAAACCCAAATGCATTTAACTACCCTAGAAACAAAAGTTTAATTTATTAAAACCACTGTTGGATATTCAATACTCTATTAATTTTTAAAGTTTTCTTTCCAATATTTTCTCATCTTGGACAATGATAATCATATACACTATTTTAAAATAATGCAAAGAAACAATTTTATGTACAATTTTTTTTCCAAAATTAGTAATTTTTTTTAAAGGAATTCTATTACATGTAATAAGTTTCATTACAAACTTCACTCATTGATACCAGATTAGAGCATGTTATTTTCTGATCATGTTTTAGAATCAAGTAGGGCTTTTCATTATTAATTGAACTTCGTTACCTTTATTCTTTCAGGCTATCTAATAAGAGATGGACCTTGCTAACACAATTTATATTTTAAAAATCTATCAGGAGAGGATGTGACATATAAAACTGTGCCAGAGCAGAAAAAATACCTCTGCAGTTGTTTTCAAGGCAAGCTATTCTACATATGAAGATCACCAGCCAATGAAGAAGCAATTGCTTATGCATGTTTTGACCACTTTAATGATTTTAAGCTGTGATATTCAGTATTTTTCCTTATGGATTTTTAAGACTGTTTCATTGCATATTCTCCTAATAATAGTTACACTTTTAAAGCCAATTATGAGAAATTTTTGTTTATAGTTTTGTTTGGTGTACTTGCTGTGATTTGAAACTGAGTTGACAATGTGAACACTAAGTGGGTTTTTTATACTGATTAAACCCGTGAATTACTTTCCAAATCTTTGTATTCATTATAAACTCTACACTCCATCCCTGAAGCCCAGACAATAGGGTTAATATTGTAAACTGAAAGTATATCTCTCACAAAATCTTCCCCTTCTTTTCAGAGCCATATTACTGGAGTTAATGTTGTATTTAGTACAATTTAATCCTTATATATATAATTTTATCCTTTGTTGGGTTGCATTGTGTATTTCCCTCCTCACTCTGTCATCTAAGGTAAGGTTTCAGCCATTTGGCTGATCCCTTGGACAAACTCTTCTACTATCAGTCCAGAGGGTGGGCACTTTAAAGACCAGCTCCTAACCATGGGTGCTTTTCTCACCAATTTCCCTCATGATTATTCCATAACTGACTGACAGTTTGCACTGGGATCAAAGCTGATGCCATATACCAGTTCTACTGTTTTTTCTCAGAAAAAGCACATGCTGTCTTTGGAGTCCTGCCAGTAGTTCTGGTCCTGCTGTTTTTGTGGTATTTTCTTTGTGGGTACTGGGCCCTTGGTCCCAATATCAGTGTATCCCACAGGTTTCCCCCATGTTAAATTATCCCCTCTCTGTATATATACATATGGCAGCATCCCCCGCCAGTCCTCTTAACTGCTGCTTTTGACCCTTGGTTATACCCAAACTTGTGCATCTGCCATTCTAGCAGTTCAGCAGTCGCACAGTAATTTCTTCCCCCATTCGTTGTCTATACATTACCCAGGTAGGTGGTAACATGAAGCAGACGCTCGGGCTCTGCAGCAGCTACCCGATTGTCCTGTCCTGCTCCCACACAGCTGGGCCAGTTCCTTGCGTGGACTTCTCTAGCACAATCCTCTTGATCTTCCCTAGTAACAGTGATGGGGGCTTTTTCCTTCTGCATTGTGAGCAAGCCCTCCTCATCCTTGGAGGCAAAAGGAAACCAGATGTCCACTGATGTCCAGAGGTGCTCTAGATCTCAATAAGGAGCACTTGCTACAATGACCTCAGACACTGGGATCGCAGTCCTTTTCACTCAGTAGTGCAGCTGCAGCATTTTTTCAGCAAACCTGCTCTGCTACCTGTCTCCTAGCATTTTTCTGCACTTAGGCAGTATGAAGAAAAGGTAGAAGTGTTACAACTGACCTAACTGGAAAAGGGAATAGGAGGCCTTGGGTAATATGGTTTAGAGCGAGGTGTCCCTGCCCATGGCAGGGTGGTTGGAGCTTGATGATCTTGAGGTCCTTTCCAACCTTAACTATTCTATGATTCTATATATTTCACCTCTTCCTAACAGCTGCTGAATCATTTTTTAATGAAAATTACATTCATGGGATTCTCTTTTATTTCACCAAAATATATATATGTGGAAATGTGGATTACTGAAGCAGTGGTCCTTACTGTAGGGAACCTACTGATTAATGAAAACATTGCCTTTTAAATCTCTGGATGACAATAGTGTCCTAGTCCTGCTCAGCATAAACATACTGTTTAATAGATATACAATCATCAGTTTAGTGTTAAGAAAATATGTTCTCTCACAGGCAGTCCTGTATCACTTTTATCTGAGCCATACAATAAGCACATTGTAATTTTTTGTCAACGATAAAGCATGTCGACTCTGTCAAGGGGAAACATGCATGAGACTATCTTAAGGCAGATGCCTCTTGAGTGCTGCTTTGCCTTTTCTCAGCTAGCAGTTGCATAAACTGCTTAGGAAAAAAATGCCTCTGAGAAGAAACATAATACATAATCAGCTCAAATAATTACAACAAATATGCTAACTTGCTGTTTTCACAACATGGATAATAGGCTTGCTTAAGGGCATGGAATGCAAAATCAGTTTTGCATGTCTTCTTGTATTTCAGAATCATTAAAATGTGTCACAGCCTGAGTACAGAAATAAATGCCTCTGCTGCTGACTGGAGTGACAACTGGCACACAAGGAATTAGCTTTTTTCAAAGTGTGGCAGAGCTATCAGCCAGAAAGTAATGTACATAATTTTCATAGTTTCTATCTCTATTGAAATATTTCAGATCTAAATTCAGGAGGCAGAACACCATAACACGATATTAAAATTTAGAGATTCAAAGAAATGAAGAAAGATATATGTTATCGTTAGTTAAATTTATGCTGAACATTATCATACAAAATCAAGTGTTCCCCATTTTAAAGCATCAGAAGAGTGTTTTGCAATGGAATGCATACCGTTTAAGCTGTACTGCACATGCTAAGAGTACTTCTATACTCCTAATAGTTTCCAAACAAATTATTCTTAAGGCTTGTGCTGGTTTTGGCTAGCTTAGAGTTAATTTCCATTTCTCCATAGAATCTAGTATGGGGCTATGTGTCTAAGAACATAGATGTTGTCCTAAAAAAAATAAATCTGATTTTCTTAAATAATCATTATAACTCTTTCTACTGAAAAAAAAATCAGATCTTATTTTCTTAAAACTGGCAGTAACTGCACCTGTTCTACCAGCAGTTTACCAGCTGTTCAGTATGATGAATCTGTGTATAAATATTGAATAGAAAGATTTCCAGAATGCCAAATATCTACATACACATATAAATATTCATACGTATGCATATGTATTGACATACATAGCGCTGCCTGTGTCATCCATGAGGAAAGGCATTTACAGTTTTTTTTCAGTTTCCTCTTCTTATTATCAGGATGTCCCCATGCTATTGCTAGTAGTTGACTAAACATTAATTAGCATATACAGAGGCTCAGATTATTCCAGTTAAAGATTAGTAATACAGTCCATTTTCAGTTTAGTTTCTTCTCAATGCATATACTCATTTTTCCTAGACCTGTTTTCTCCCACATTCTAGATAATTCTTTTGCCTCGTTATAGCAACTCTAGCTCATTCCTCTTCCCCTTTAGCTTCTTGGGAAACAAAGGCAAAATCGTTGATGTTCTCTCCTTTCTTAGCATATTAAATACAGTACATTACATTAGTTAAATAAAATAGACAGAGCTGTATGCAACCTTGATATGACTGTCCTGGGTCTAGCAGTAGCAGGTCATTTTTTCTCCTTCTTCGTGGCTTGTGCAGAGCTGTGTTTTTTACTTTCAGCCTGGGAACAGTGCTGATAACACAGATATTTTTAGTTACTGCTCAAATGCTCACTCTGACCAAGGACTTTGTGAGTCTCATGCTCTGCCAGGGAGGAGGGGAAGCTGGGAGGAAGCAGAGACAGGACACCTGACCCAACCTAGCCAAAGAGCTATTCCATACCACGTCATGCCCGGAGAGGTAACTGGGAGTTACCTGGAGGGGCACTCTCTTCTTGGTCTGGCTTATTTCGGCAGGTTGTATCATATTCTCTTCCCTTGTTATTTCTCTTATCATTATTATTACTGGTGGTAGCAGTAGTGGTTTGTGTTATACCTTAGTTACTGGACTGTTCTTACATTCTTTCAATTCTCCTCCCAGAGAAAAAAACTAGTATCCCCATCAGTCAAAGGTACACATTATTTATAGGGCCAGAGAAGCTCTGATTTCAGGAGAGTGCAGCACCATCTTCATATGTTGCAGCTAAGCTTCCTTACTGCAGTAGCCACATTTGAGAAGTACACAACTGTCCGAACCACTCATCTGTCTGTAAGCTATTTTTGTCCCTGACATACATATATTTTTCAGCAGAAGGCAAATTCTTTAACTTCCTCAAATTGACATAGTTCTATTTACTTAACCAGATTAATGCTGCTAAACCAGCCGAGGATTTGACCCAAAGCAATTAACTGAAATATTTCTTTATTGATACACATTGAATTGAATTGAAAATATATACACTCTCAAAAGTCCCATAAGCTCCTGCAAATTCCTTTTACTTAGTAAGACTTACCACTACAAAAAGATAACCTTGCTCAAAAATATCAGATGGCATTGCACTGTGTACCGTGTACAGAGGTCATCTTGCTCCTGCTTGGTACTTCAATGTACTTACTCTTGGCTAAATATGGATAGTCACATGTCTAGATTGCAATAGGAAAGACTGGAGAAAAGGGGCCCTAAACTAGACATAGAGTTGCATTTCCTGCAGAAAACCATAGAATTCAAAATTTTATTAATACAATTCCTCTATATGTCCGGTGGTAGTAGCCCAAATCTTGACTATAATTAGGAATTTCCCAGTGCCCAGCTTTGTAAATATATTTCAACTGCAAGATATCATCTCTACCAGAAAGATTAACACTCAGAGGAGCTGATAATTGTTGTATTTTGTGTCAACAATAAAGCTAAAGATGAGACAGAAATAATTTCTCAGTCTGCACCCCTAAGGTTATGTAATACAATTTAAATTTGAGGCTAAAAAGAAAAGGGACTAGGAAATTAAAACTTAAAAAGTCACAATACATTACTTGTGAGATTCACCATATTTATGTATTTTGAACATTTTTTTATATATGAGAAATATGAAGTCGGGCTAAGAACCACATTTAGATAAAAAAGGTCAAGCATATTCATGCATTTTGTATGGAGAAATAACACTAGTTCACTGTGTCTTCACCGCAGCAATAAACTTTTTGGAAAACAATTTAGTTACTACTACAGTTAATTTCATCTAACTCTGTGAGTAAGGTACGTTACAGTGAAGTCAGACAGATTTGTCTCAATGCTGTATTTGTGACTACAACAGAAGATCAAACCTTGCAAATTCAGCATTCTGGGATTTCTTGGGGTACATTTAGCACAGGCCTGTCAGAGCTGATAGAGAGTGCTTGCATGAACTGAAGCAAGCTTGATTGCTGAGATTTCACAGTTGTAATTGAAACCTTGTCAATAAAGAGTCCTCTGTGTATTTTAAGAGTATTTGAATTGATAATTACAATGTTACTAAAGGTGCAATGAAATGCAAACAGGTTTAAGGTAGACAAGAACATAAATACTTGTACAGTTGTCATTCTATGTTTCAGGAGAGCAGCTACATTTTCTGGTAGCTGTAATTTTAAAACAAGGCTGATATGGACACAAGAGCAGAGAAAGCCACAGCAAAACTAATTTTCTCACTGCAGTCTGCATTTATTTCAAGAAGGTTTGGGATGATTCTCATGGCAGGAACTTTCATCTAGCACCTCACACAATAAATGGCTTTCCGTCCTTCATTGTCTACCATCAAAGGAATTGATGAGTCCTGTATAATTTGCCAAACCACACTTTGTTCTGTCTTCAGTGCTTACAGCTACAGACATGTATTTTACTTGAATAGCTAGTCATTTGATTAGGACGTATCTATAAATAAATATTCTAACAATATTTGTTACAGATATAGGTACTTTGTTTTCTTACTGCTGTGATTGGATTTTTATAAGCACATTTTTTGATGCAAACATGGTCAATATAATAGAATAAGAATGGCATTCTTCAGACTGATCTCTAAAAGTGGCATTTAGATGCAAGTATTCAAAAATATAATTTCTAAATGTTATGTAGAAAGATCACACTCCCTTTTCTAACAACAGCAATGTATATCACTGCTTGACACAGCATTTTTTTTTCTAATTACCTGATATTTTATTCTACCCTCTGGCTGGATTTTCTCTTAATATAAAGTAAGTAATAATATTGCAGTAACAGTTTATTCTGTGCATTCTGCAAAATCCCTGCAGCTCACTGCATCTGGGGACAGTGCAAAATGAAATCATACTTAAGTTTTCTTTATCCTGAAAAATACATAGCATATTTTGTGTTTCTGTTTATGGCTTTAAGATAATTTAAGACTCAGACACACTACACTATTAGTAAAATATTTTATTAGCAGTAAAAGAAAAAAACTGTAAGCCATTCAGAAGGAAAAAAAGAGAGAAAAACACACTTTATATCTAATTTGAATAGCCTTGAGTGGCATGTTAATTGTTTATGAAAATGAAAACTTCAAAAGGAAAATGGAGGTACTACTCAGAAGCACACAGAGGCTCTGGGACTTTTTAATCATAAAAGTATTTAGTTCAATTCTTATGTTTGCTTACCAGAAACTGCAATCCCCCCTGCCTATTGATACAGAGAATAGTAAAGTACTATAACATTATCTCGTCATTTCAATTTTATCTACCTTAAGACAATAAAACAAAAAAAAGACTAACTTTGCATTTTACATAGTTTCCCTTGAAAAGGAACATAAAAACCCAAAAATTTATTTGCAGATTTTGCGTTAAGCACCACGAAAGGAGTATCTTCACAAGAAAAATATTAATACAGTTCATCAGATACAGAGGAAGAAATATAAGATGCTTAAAATGTTTAATCAGTGTCCATTAATATAAAATATATTATTCTGTTTCCAAAGCTTACCTTTACTTGAAAATCAATTTTACTTTCTGAATATATTTGCAGAATTCTTATTTAGCTGGGTACTACTTTGGTATTTGGAGACTCACTTGTTCTTTCCTTCATTGTTCAATTCAATTAGAAAACAAGTCCTGCGAAAAAAGGCAAACACTTCTTATGCTGGAGGGCTAGCTGAACTAACTTCAGTACCTACAGTTTATGCTGGAGTATAATAATAATAATAGTACACTTTCTGAAACACCATAGACTTTGAAAAGCTTACCTATGGCATACTATTCGAAATCAAGTGTGCATTCTCCCCTTCCTTGGGCTCAATGTGCCAAAAGTTATTTGACTGAGTTTAGTTGACTTGACACAGGCACAGATTCATCTCTTGGTCTATCCAATAGCTTTTTGGAAAACATAGCCTCTTTCCTTGTCTTCTTGGAGAGGAAAACAGTATACCAATGGGATACTGGCAAGAAACACAGAGATTGTACCTTGTTTCTCTCTATACAAAACATAGTTTCAGTAGTGAAAATGCATTGGAAATTTTTGTGTACTGCAAAGTATTCTAGACCTGAAAAGGAAAAGAAGGCAGGGGAAGCTGAGAGGGCCTTAAGGGGTCATTTAATCTGTCCTGTCCCAGGAGAGAATTGGGTATTACTGCATCATTTCATCAGATATTCACCATCTTTTCTGAAAGCCTTTAATGACAAAGAAATGCACAGCCTCTCCAAGCAACCTATTACCTTTCTTGCTATCCTTAGTGAAAGAAAGCTTTCTCTTGTGTTTAATCTGACATCCTAGTTGCAATTTAAGTCCATTTTTTCATATTTTATGTATAAAAGAAAAAATAAAATAAGACTACTCCATTTTTCTTGGCAAAGCTTTGCTAAAACCCCTCAAGTTAATTCAGTCTTCCCTTTCTCATTCTGGAGATGCTGTCCATATCAGTCCTGATCTTCCTGAACTTAAACATTGTGATATTGCTCCAGAAGAAACTTTATTGATGTTGAGTACAGCAGAGGATAATGTGATATGTATTGTAACCTATGCTCCTGTTCACAAAACAAAACATAAGGTGTACTATTTTTTAAGCATTATGGTGGTTTTGATTGACATTTAGCTTATAATCAATTCTAAATCCTCAGAAACCTTTCTGCAGGACTCCTACCTACTTATCATTTCCTTTGTAGTCCAAGGACAGTTTAACTTTCCTATATTCTTAGTTTATAGCTGTCATTCTTACTTCAATAAATAAGATTTTTTTTTATTGAGTTGTTTTTTTTCTTTGGTTGGTTTTGGTTTGTTAACTCTTATCTCAGATTTTTTTTCAAGATTGTGGGTCTCTAACCTTGCATTTGAGCTCATACGAGCTCTCCTAATGTTTGACATAATCTGAAATTATGCTTGTACTCTCTAATCTATTGATCAGATTATTTATGAAGTCATCTACCATTACCAGAGTATGAACCAGCCCATAAATCCTTGAATTTTTCTGAAACTCCAGTAAATGTCTTGCACTGTAGTTTTTCTCTCAAGACATTGTTTCCTTAAGTTGCTTATGAACATGTTACCTGAATATGAAAATTATACTCAAGACTAGACATCCCTTACTTCTCTTCAGTATACAAGGCCAGTTATAACAGTTAAAAATTAATTAGACTGGTTTGACAAATCTGTTCCTGACAGATCCATGCTATTATTTTCCTGTTATCTTCCAAGTGCCTTTCAAATACTTGCAAGGGATTTTGTAGTGCATGTCATCATTTTCAAGATTTTTTTCCACCTGTTTTTTGTAATGTGTAAAATTATAAACTCACATAAAACTTTAATCCAGAAGATACCTATATGAAAACACTTACAGGAAAGCAAATAGAACACTGATGAAAATATGTCAAGTCTAAGATCTGTAGATTCCATAATTCCATCATTCTGCATGTTAATTACTGTAAGGTTGTTGGTTTGGGATTTTGTTGGGTTTGTTTGTTTGTTTGTTTTTGTTTCCTGTTTGTTTGGTTTGGTTTGTTTTCTTTAAATGATCTAGATGTTTGTTGCATTTGGACTGGAGAAAGATGGTTGGTTTTTTTTTCAGCTATCCAAACACCTTGTGAACTAATTTCTACCAAGTTACAATAGAAATTGATCACTTCAGAAATCATATAAATTTACTTGCTATCTCCTCAATATCTGAGCAATTTATTAATCCATTGATTTATAGCCATGACTCCCTTCTCCTTAACAAAATGTCGTGGGTTTTTTCCTTGTTTTATACTTTTAATCTGATTTGGAAAAGTTAACTTTGTAAATATTTAATTCACCACCAGATTATTTTCTGCTTATCACCACATTTTGGATAGGTTGATAAACCCTAGTGAGACAGAGAACAAGTGTTTGTGTGTGTACAGGTACATGCATGGGTATTCCGTTCATGAAAGGATTCCTGTAAATTTTGTATCTGCTTAAAATTTAAATTCATAAGTTCAATGTAAAGTAAGTTACCTGTCCAGTTTTTTCTATATTACATTTCTGTGATCTTATCCGTGTTTTCAGATGATATTCTGAAAATCTGAAACATAAATTTCTATTTCACTGCAAAAATTTTTGTAATATATATGAAACATGAACTACATTTTGGTGTTCTTCCACTGTTAGATTACTTTGACAGAAACCTTTGGCAAGGAGAATTACAGCATTCTTTGGCTGTCATTGCATTCTTACAGACTTTTATGTCGTTCTTAGTACAGCATTCTCTAAGTCTTACTTCATGCCCCTTCCATATATCCTAGTATGTTTTTACTATTGTCTCTGCAACTAATCATGGTTATGTTCCATTTAAGCATCCTTATTTTTATGTACTTCTTACAGAAAAAAATTAATGGAGCATTTGTGTCTGGAAGAAAATATAGCATATCTCAAATGTACAGGTTATATATTAATACAAATTTAGATTTTTCACAACATTCAAATGCAAAACTGAAAAATATGTGTTTCTTCTAGTTATCAGGAAGGGCACCTTCCATTTATTGAACTGGGCAGAAGCACTGCTGTGCTAAAAATAACTTCATATGAACACTTCTCTGTAAGATCAATAACAGGAATACACAAATATAGATATAATTTTTCTCCTTACAGTCAAAATGTCATTGTACCAATAATTCCTGCCAATATAACCTAAAATGCTGATCTATCATCATACACTTTCTGCAGTTCAGTAGTTACCTGACTAATAATGTATTTCTAATCAGAAGTTTCCTAATCTTCCACTCACTTTAGATCTTAATAAATACTCTCTCATTTGTGTCATGTGGACTACATAATTTTACATCTGTCTACTGAGTTGTGTTAATGATTTTGTCCTTTTAAAATATATTTCTAACAATGAACCATATATGTAACCATGAAGCATGATACTTGCTTTCTTGTATTAAAAAAGGCAAACACATTTCATGTAAGAAAAGCAATTTAAGTCATACATACAGAATTAAGTCATATTAACAAACATGCACTTCAGGAGAATAAATAAAAATTCAGTGTTAAAAATCGGACAGGCAGTACAAGGAAGGAACTAATAAATTCTCTTCACTGGTTCGTGGAGGTCAGAAAGGCCAAAGCACAAGTGTACATAACTAGGCTGATACCTGAATTTATGTCAGGTATTATAGATAATGACAGCAACAACAACAACAAAAACAGAAATGGAATTCCAAGACAAAAGTGAACTAAATAGAAAGAAGCAAAAGCACAGTGCACTGGTAACTAATTCATCTTTCATACTTGAAGCATCTATGAGACACTCCAACACAAAAACATCAACTTACTTCTATTTCATTATCATAGATCATCTCAATGCAAAATACTAATTTGCATATTACAACACTCTAGAATAAAAACTTCAGCAAGGAGAAGAAATACTAAACCAAAGTCTTACTATGGTAATCATTTTCAACCCCATTGAAATTAACTTATGAGGCATATTGGGAAGTTCAGACATTTACCTACATAATGCATATTCTCTCCCTCACACCCCTGACACCCCCCCCCCCCCAGTCTATGAGCTGCAAAGCCTGGACCTAAGAAGAGGATGCTATCCTTCTTTCTAATTAACTTTTTGTATAACAACTCCAAGTTTCGATATGTCATCTCTTATGACATTAAGCCATAACATTTCAGATTTCTAAGGTATATACCCTGTATGTAAAACCTACCCACAGTGAAGCATTCAGTCAAAAATACTCAAATCAGTGCTGTCCCTGAATCAAAGCTTCTTGCCATTATCGGTAGGGGGAAACTACAATAACAGCAAGAGAACAGCCAATTCCGTAAGAAAGTGGACACTATTTCTTTATGAGGCAAGAAATACTCTTTTTTTTTTAATAGTTTTTTCATAGATCTAGACAAGCAAAGTGTCACAAAAAAATCAAGGTAATTAGAGCTTATAAGAAAGGAGCTTGATAAGTTTTGACTATAGCTAATGAAACCAAATTATTCATGAATCTTCTGTTATTCTTGCGATTCTGATCACACATGTAAAAAGAATCCTTGAGAGAAAAAGGAATCTTTTGTACCATTCATTAACATCCTAAATGAAAATGTGGTGAATACAGCATTGCTAGCACATTTATGGCCAAATGATTCTTTGCATTTAAAAAATAAATATATTTTACTGTAAAAACAAAAATAGGAATCTTGACCACTGCAGCTTTGAAAAGACAGAATAAGAGTAAAGTTTTTACATTATTACATTTTCTAGTAACAGATATTGGCCACCTTTTATTTCTTCCTTTAAATAAGGTCCATCTTACATTTTTCTTCTTCTTTCTCCTATTCTGTCTTTCCACCTTAACCTTTCATTCTCCCTAAACCTACAGTGCAGTTGTAAATCTATCTAGTTTCTTGGCAATCAAGCAATCAGGAGCACCTGATTAAACCCATCAATAAAAAAATTACTTGGAAATTATTTTCCAACAGTGACTAGTAAGTCTCACTGTAAGTTTTACAAAATGCAAAATAGCAGTTCTTTGGTTACACTTTCAATCTAAATCACATTTGCCAAAATATGTCTTCCAGATCCTATTCTAGGCAAATCCATCTTCTCTTTGAGAACTCAGGAACTGTGGGACAAAGCCCTTTCTGATCTTTCCGGAGTGCTAGCTTTAGATGACACTGTTTTGCAGTTGCTATCAGTTCAGTAATGCATTCTTTCATAAAAAGCAAGATGAATCTACATGTCAGGGATTGTGTTAATGGGGACCATAGACAAAGGCAGGTATAGGCTGTAGCTCAACTGGAAACTGGCTTTCTGATAATCCCTCTCCCACAGGAACTGAAAGCCCAATGTGGAGCTGAAATAGGGCTCTTCATCTCATGGGTATGAGACCTCACTGGTGGGATCTTCAATGGTTGAAGACCCAAGGAAAGGCTGGTCAGGATCATTAAGGCATTAAAGCCTGGTAGTGCTCTCAGGACCCTGACAGTTCTAACAGAAACTTGCTTCAGTACAAAGTACAGTGTGGTATCCACCCCCAAAACATCACACTATTTTCTCATCTATCCATTTTTTTATTCAAAATTCTTGGGCTAAGTACTTTTCTGAAACATCAATGTTTTATAAAGCAGCAATTGTGCTTGTTCATTTTTAGTGTTACTATCTTGTTACTATGTTCCAAGACAGAACAAAACCTTTCAGAATATTCTCTCCATGTGGCATATTGCACATGGTTTTTAATTTGCTTCAGACACTGGAATATTTAGCCTGCTCACCTGTCACCTAAGGTCCTTAAATTTCACCTAGTTAGTTTCTACCTGGCCTCCAAACTAGTTGTTATAGTTTCCAGGAAATCAAACTTTAGTGTTGGCAGGAAACCAAGGCTAAGAGCTACATTAAGAAAGCCAGAGATGTTTGATTGCCTGAATTTTAAATGCTTACTATAGGGTGCGTGTTCTCAGTGCCTCAGCTATCAAAGTAGTTCACAAAAGAGCAGGATTTACTCAAGCACACAGAACATACAGTAAGCAGAGAACAGTCTAAACTGATCACTCAGAAAAATATAATTAAAGGTGCAAAGTACCTCTTCAGAGTTCACTTTTAGGAAAGACCATCCTTCATTAAGATGGATGATCCAGGTCAAGCCCATCAACTGAAATTATTGTCACTCTTCCACATGCTTCTAGTCAAGTCATTAGAAAAACAAGCTAACACATAGAAGGCCTACATTCAGATTTTTCCTCTGCCAAAGGTAATTTCAGCCCCAGGTTCTCCTTTCCAGGAGACTCAGCAAAACATTGAGTTCTGGGATATTTTTAGTAGGGCCTCCCTATCTTTCACACTAACATCAATTTGGTTTTATGGGAGCAATGAAATTATTTAATCTAGCTAAATAAAGACTCATTTCTGGAAGTTAAGGCAGTCTTACAGGGGAGAGTCAAGCTCCATTAGGGAACATAAAAATCTAACAACTGTACACCCATGCTAAAAAGTCTTTCTAATGTTGAACTATCTTTCGAGCTGTAGGCGAAGGAAACACCAAACAGGCCTAACCATATGATGTCTGCTTATTACAGCTGTGCAAATGAAAAAATAAGAGCTTTACTGCTAAGTAGCAAGTTAAACAACTACAGAGCAAAATGTTTGCCCTTCAAAGGACTAATAAGAACATCTGTAACTGGTGGTGACACATAGACTTTAAAATGCCCCAAAATATGTTTCAAAGGCCACACAGTATGAACTAGTATTAACTGAACATATAAGACAACTATTAACAGAAACAAAGTTCTGTGCTTAGCATATGGTAATAGTTAATTATTAATACTTTCTTGACAGACATTGTTGAAAGTGCTACACAGGAGGAAGAGGCACAGTAAAGTTCATGAGGAAGTAATGTAGTAGATAAAGAACAGAACCGTCGATAAGGAACAGGATTGGAGTTGTACTTGAAGTTGATAGACAGTTCACTGCATCATTGCCTGATAAGCATTAAAAGAGTTGTGTTTACTACTGCTCTACCACACAGAAAGAAACACCAAAGCTTTAAGATCAAACTGAACATCAAGCCAACCTGTGTGCTGGCAAAAAAAAGATAAGTGGCCCTGGTTCTTCAAAAAGCCAGGAACAGGAACAAACAGTGCAAGCATCTGAATACTGTTTGCAATAGTGGGCCAGGAGTCTCTGAAAATACAACAGTTCATGAAGTATCATCACCAGCCCGCAGCAGAAACAGAGATTAGGAGTACCCAGAATAGGTAAAACGACTTTATTTTAAGGCTGTATTAGCTAAATTCCAACTTTGAGCTCTTGGAAATGATCATGCTTTTGGAACTTGATGATCTTAAGGTCTTTTCCAACCCTAACTATTCTATGATTCTATAATTCTACAAATCTATGAAGTAGCTTTAGAATTGAATATTAGGAATATGCACATCCCTCATACATAATTTGTCATTAAGGTAAAATTTATAGCGGAGAAATAACCCACTTACATTCCAGCTAAGATATTTCAGGCTGTTGCTCTATCAAGATGATCCTTTCTCCTGTTTTACCATTAATTTGAATTTTTATTTTTTCTCAGAAATGTAAATTAAGATTTACTTGTTTAGTTAAATGCCTTTGTTTTACAAGTGGTAGCAAGAAATTTGTTTCTCTTTGAAACATCCAACATCCCTATTACCTCTCCCCTGCATACACGTTCAGATCTGAGTTTTTATTTGCCTTGATAAACAGCAACTATTAAGACCTGTTGATCTCAAAGGACTTCCAGTTATAGACTTCAAAAAATTAGACATTGAACTGAACACTGATGTCAAGGAATCAGCCACATTGTCTCATTTTCTGCAAGAGTCTATGCAACATAGGCTAAGATACAGGGATTTTGACTAGAATTCTTCTCTCCTTTTGTAAGTTACAGGGTTATTGTCCAGGAAGCTAGGGACCAGGTTAG
The DNA here is from genome assembly GCF_033783945.1 of Neopsephotus bourkii. NCBI lineage: Eukaryota > Metazoa > Chordata > Aves > Psittaciformes > Psittacidae > Neopsephotus > Neopsephotus bourkii. The sequence goes on along the minus strand of NW_026901984.1, from coordinate 7,517,738 downwards.
GAAAGCTAAGGCCCAGTTAGAATTAAACTTGGCTAGGGATATTAAGGATAACAGGAAGGGATTCTACAGGTACATAGCAAATAAAAAACAGACTAGGGAGAATGTAGGCCCCATCAGGAAGCTCTCAGGTGAACTAGCTACACAGAATTTGGAGAAGGTTGAGGTTCTGAATGACTTCTTTGCCTCGGTCTTCTCTAGCAAAGGCTCTGACCACACCACCCAAGTCTCAGAAGGCAGACACAGGGACTGTGAGAATGAAGACCTTGGGCCCACTGTAGGAGAGGAATTGGTTCGAGACCATCTTAAAAATCTGAACATGCGCAAGTCCATGGGTCCTGATGAAATCCATCCACGGGTCCTGAAGGAGCTGGAGAATGAAGTTGCTAAGCCGCTGGCCATCATATTTGAAAAATCATGGCAGTCAGGTGAAGTTCCCGACAACTGGAATGACTTTGTCATGATTTTAATAACAGTGTAATGAGCTGCAGCTGAGAGGACAATATACACAAAACCTTGGGTATAATAAACCAGGTTCAACAGGGCAACAAAAGTAAGAACTGAGTGTGGTGAGCCTAGATAATGGCCACAGAATAACAAGCAGCAAGGAAATAATGCTTTAACATTTTGGAAAGGTATACTGTGATATCATCATGGACTGATGTGATTGGCATCTTGTGTTGACATCTCCCTATAAAAGGCCCCAGTAGTAGAAATTGGTGGAACATTGCTACTGGGCCATCTGACACCATATAGAATCAAACTGCCCAAGGTGGAGCAACTACACATTGGTACCAAGCCTCTGACCAGAGCCTGTCACTAAGACTGGTTGTAGCAAGTATTGCAGTTTCCCCAGATTCAATAATGCCAACTCATTCAATAGATGTATAAAGCAGTTCTCGGTTATTGTGGATGAGTGGGTATGGCAGTGCAAAGCTTTTTTCCTGGTACAGTCTGTCTCTGGGACCACTTATAAAATTCAGCTTAACAGTGTCACACAGGCCTGGTGTTCCTGTTTCTCTGAATTCTGAAACATCTTTCTTTTCAACTGATTATAGGGATATATTATTTTGAATTTGCCAAAGGCAGGATGATGCTTGGGGTAATCAATATGAATTGTGGTGGTTATGTTAGGTGGTTATGACAAGTAATTACTTTGTGTGCTCTTTTTAATTGTTGAGCTTGGAAACAGTGGAACCTAAAAACCCAAAGCTTGTAGCTACCTGCCTGTTCTCCACAAGGCAGATTTCAGATTGCAACCTTTAAAGGGAACCTTCCATGACAGAACTGGTGTCTTCTATGGTCCATGTTGGGAATGATAATACTAGTGCTCTTCCTGGAAGTCTGCTGGTAATAGTTTAAAAGCTTTTTTTTTTTTTTTTTTTTTTTAATAAATAAGGTCACTTTTTCAGTATACTGGTATTTTAGCTCATCATCCTTCCCACTCTCCTAAATGAATCATAAATTTTTATGATCTCTGACTCCTGAGGAAGATACAGAAAACATCTCTAACATTTAAAAATTGATTTCAGTGAAAGCTGGTTTGCTTATTCTTGTAGCTTGTTAAACTAAAAGTAATCCTAACAAAAACACTAATGTTCTTTCTTTTTTTTTTTTTTCCTTTCCAGCAGATTGGTCATTGTGGTTTCACTGGTTAAAGAGGAAGCTGAATAATATACTTAGTATCATTTGCTTATTCCACATAAGTTTCTCAGAATTTTTGCAGATCTGGAGACTTAAACCAGAGTGAAAACCATTATCCCATGAACACAAACTCTAATAACTTGTTGCCCAGGGAAGCTGTGGCTGCCCCATCCCTGGCAGTGTTCAAGGCCAGGTTGGATGGGGCTTTGAGCAGCTTAGTCTAGTGGAAGGTCCATGGCAGTGGTGTTGGAACTATATGCCATGGTTTGATGATGATCTTTAAGGTCCCTTCGAATCCAAACCATTCTATGATTCTGTGATACTGTATGCTGTTCTTTAAACTAATATAAAGCAAATAGAAGGGATAACCCAATACCCCTATGCCATAGAAAACAATAGATTTCTGTGTTAATGCTACTTATTGAAGACAAGACACAGGAATCAAACTTTCTGATTCACAGATTCAGTGGTTGCTGACAAAGGGCAGGAGTCCCTCTTCTCCCCATTCATGACTGGTCAAATGAAAAAGATGTTTCTTCCACTACTTCCGAAGCATTAGAAATTGATCACAGCTGGAAACAGGATGGCAGGAAAGATGTGATGAATGGCATTATGTCATCCAGCAAGTCCTGTAGGTCACAGCAGTTGGTTTTGCCTCTCGGGTTTCAGAATACGGCCAAGACATTGGAGATATTTCCTTGACAGGAAATTTTTTTTGATAGGAAATTTTCCTTGATAAGAAATTTTCCTGGATAGGAGTCACTGCCAGCAAATATCACGTGGGTTCACATCATAAGATTTAATTCTTGCCATTTCAGGAATTTATGATGCTGGCAGCTTCTTTGTCCTCTTCACCTTAAGGCTTTTTTCCATTGTTTCCCCCTGCATCACCTGAAAACTCCTAATTTTAAAATATGCTTGTTACCACTTCCTACTTTGGCTTATTGTTCTGTTGTCTACAGATTGGTCTGCTGAGTATCTGAGATAATTTTTCAGGCAGGATTGAGGTGTCAATTTTCCCTTGAAAAATACTGCATTAAAGGACAATAACAAAAGCTTTTCCAACCAGAAGAGAAATAGCTAATGGTAAAAAAAAAATGAGATTTTCAACTACACCAAAACTAAATGAAAAATGAAGTATTTAAAACACTTGTCACTATCACATAAGGGGCATTTGATGTGAACATGAAAATACTAAACAGGTGCTGAAGTGGGCAAGTAATGTTTTATTGATGAATTTCATGGAGATGGATTTTATACTGGCAAATTCAATAGAAAACTCAGCAGAATTAGAGGAATATAAACAGGCAAAAATTCAGTGAAATAGTTGTCTTCAGGCCTCCTGTCTTAGAGCAAAACAAAGGAAGACATTATGGTGGCAGTTAACTCAATGCAAGTATGAATTCAGCGGGTGTTAAATTTCAAGCCGTCTGAGAGAGAGTGTTTGGCCAAGCCACTTAGCAAGAGATATCAGGATTATGCAACGGATATCTGAATTACAGAAAGCAGGACTTAAGGGAAGGAACATTTAGCAAATGCATTTGTTAGAATTGCCCTCTACCTCCTGTACCAGAAGGATTTCTCAGATTGCTGAGTATGACATCAAGTCATCTAAAAAAGAAACAGGTTTGGAACAGCATCTCATTTCCAAAAAAATCCCCAAAGCAGATACCTGGAAAATTCCTTAAACATAGGAGTGAGATGGAGTCATGACACTGTGTGCTCTGTCCCACTGTGTACAAAGGAGAAAAGAGAACATCCATCAAAAGAAATGGGTGTGTTATTGCCATGCTTTTATTGGGAAGTTGAAATAAACAGATTCCCAAGAGTGACAGGACTCAATAGTATCTGTTACACATTCTCTAGGGATTCCTAAAGTGTAAATTAGTTGCTTAGAGACCAACTTCAACATGAAAGCTTGAGTTTCTATTTCAACAGATTTACTCAAATACTTTCTAGGCAGTGAGGTTAGATTGTTAAAATTTAGCAGTTTTTGACAATGACAGAAGAGATGGAACTACATCATTTCAAGTATGCCTGTTCCTCTTTCCTTCAGGCCACAAGCTTGTAAAATACGGAGGTACACCAGAATTTGATTTTTTATGCATGCAAACCTCTGGGGATCTATAATATAAAGAAAAAGGAAAAAATATTTTGGTTGTCAAAACCAGTAAAGCTGATGTATTAAGAATGCAGTGCAATACAAGTACCACGTCTGGCAGCAGGCCAGGAAGGGCGCAATAGAAGGAAATGTTCCAGGACCACAGTAAAGAAGAGTGGGCATGATCTAGGGTGGGGGTGGGGGAGGGGAGTAATAGGACATAGAGTTAAAGAAAATATTTTTACAAAAAAAGATGAATAGGAACAATATATATGTTGGTTTGTGGGGATTTCTTTTTTTCCAGAAAGTCCTTAACCTTCAGCATTTGCAGGTAAAATCAGTCAATATAAAAGGTCAGAATGAGTATTTTTCTTGAATGGGAGATGATTAGCCTATGCTCAATCACCACGTGATTCATTCTATTCAAAATATTTTATGCTTATCTATTGGCAAATATATGAATCTATAATAAATGAGCTAAAATTAGAAACCCTAAAGCCCTTTCTATTTTCTGTCTGTAGAAGACAAAAACATTAAAGAAAAATAAAAGTGCTGTTGCACTAAATCAAAAAAAGCAAAGTAATGACTTCTTAGATTTAGAAATACAACTAATACATGAAAAAAAAAGATCTTTGCTCTCCAAATTGGTATTACACATTGTGAGTTTTAAAAGAAATTTAAATTTAAAGAAAAATGAAAAACTGAATGTAAACAAGCTTTTTCTAACCTTCACATGTAGACCTACTCTCAGTTCAGAGTAGCAGGCAGGCTCAACAGCTCCTTGGAGAATTACTCTCTGAAGGGAAGGTGGCAGAGGAAGTAATGTAAAAAAATGTAAAAAACCCGAACAGATAAAGTGAAAGAATGCAAAAAGTTGGGTAAGGGAGATATAAAGTGTTCTATAAACAAAGTCACATGGAAGAAACATAATGGAAAACTACATAACTTCAACTTAGCTAAAGAAAATGTTTGTTAAAAATGGTGCAAGGTACAAAAATGAAAAGTGAGCCTGATAAAGGACTGTTCATAAGAAAAGGCTTAAGCAGAATTCTGGCAATGTTTGTGGTGGAAGGATGTTTTCAATCATGCTGTAAAAGCATAAGCTAGATGATACAGCCGAAAAAATCCCTACTTCGACTGTAGACTAAGTTTGTTGAGAAATGTTGTACACCATTTTCATTACTGTGTACCATTTAATTAACTGAAAATAACCATTAAGCAGCTTCTAGACTATTCATATCTGTTATGTAATACATGTGCATACATACAGATGTTTTTCACCTAGGATGAAGAGCTTTCAATTAAAATCTTCTCCACTCCCTGCAAAACAGGTGCCTGGAGTCATGCACTACTGTATGAAAAAATGGTTGGTGAGAACTAGTGACTGGAAGCTTAAGTCTGTACCACCAGAGTACTTACATGTTACCTTTTAAACACAATTAACTATTCAGAGTAGCTAACAACCAACTTCTTAACTTTGTATTTTTTTTGTTTCAAAATAAGGTTTAATGCTATTAACCATCATAATTTCAAGCATCTCCCCCCTTTCTTTTTTTTTTTTTCCCTTCCTGACATTTCCAGTCCAGAAAAAAATCTGTCCTTTTAAGCAGTAAGAAGCAGCAGAACTTGTTGCTTTAATGGTAGTTCTGATTAATGTACTGTAAGAAAATAATTTTCACACATGTACTGTTCATTATATGTTAGATACAGCTTAAGAATGACAAGAAAATAATTTTACAAAGATAGTAGCTGATATGCGATATAGCAGGCACCAAAGAACAAATTGCCAGTTAACAAAAGCTTATACTGTAACAATAAAAAGCAGAAAGGGGGTCGTGACTACCTTGATAGCATTTTTAATATCTGATCACTCATTTTGCTCTTTAATGAAGTTCAAGGATCTTATTTACTGCTGAAAGTATGGTAGATTCTCTTAAATGCGTAATTTGGTGTATTTTCCCCTGTTAAAAATTCAAGGCAAAAAAATGCTTTTACTTAATTTAAAAGGAAATTAGAAAACTGCCTTAAATTTCTATCTTTCATCAGGTTCTTACTGTCAACTCTGACTATATGACAAATTCTCTATAGATATTTGAAACACTTCCAATAGTCACTGAAAATAAAATTGTCTCTCAGTTGTTTATACGTGGGGCCTGCTCCACATTTGCAAAGTACAAAGAATTGTGAAAGCCTTTTGTCCATATGCACAGTTTAGGAAAGTGAACATATGGGTTTTGTTATTAAATAAAATCCACAGGTCTTCTTGGTCCTGCTGGAGCCACTTCTTGTTTCTACCAATTCTCTTTTGAAGAAGCAAGTACTTATATGTTGTATAAATAGATCACTGACTTAAAAAACGAAGCAGCCATTCAGAATAGACTTAAATTATACGAGTGGACAAGAGAAACGCTTCAGAGCTTATCTTGCTTAAAACTTTCTTCTCTCATTGAAAAATGTGTCTACTGAACATGGCTGGTTCTTTAAAGAATGGCTAATCTATACCTATATCTCTCATATTTCTTTTCTACTCCTACAATTGAGAAATAAATAATAAAATCATTTTATCTCTTTTTGATCATCCTATTTGTGACTTTAAGAACTTATAAATACCATTTAATGGCAAGTCAAGGATTACTCTATGTATGGAATTGATTTTCCTTATTCAGCTTATGGCTTTGTTTGAGTGGAACTTCCTCACCCCCCCTTTCACTTGTAAGAGCAAAGTGAGAAAATTGTTATTTTCCCTTGTTATTAATAAGAAAAGGTTAAAGGAGTACACTTCAATATATTTGTGCAGATGAGTGCTGGTCGAAGTTTATCTACAATGTAACTGATAATAATTAAATGAGATTTTTTTCTTTCTGCCCCAAAGAACTGGCATTTGGTCTAGGTGCACAGTGGTTTTTATGCACATTCTTCTTTGTTAAAACCACTGAGGTCCACCGGTGTTCTCTATTTCTTCCCAGTGACATACACCATCCTCTTTTTGAGGTCCCAGTTTTAATAAAGTAAATCTTTACTAATGCTAGGCCACATCATTACAGAAACAATACAGAAAGATAAAAGCTCTCCCAACACAGTGGATACTCCCACAAAAGAAAGTTAATCTCTGTGATTTCCTGTTACATAAGCATCTATAATATCATTGCTCCACTAAAAAGCTAGGAGCTCAAATTATAATGTGGCATCCACCTAATTCTGTATATCATGCAGAGCTTCCAGACTTAATCCATGATGTCCACCCAAAATTTGTTTTCATAACAGAAATGACAAGCTAGGAGATTTCTTCAGGTAACCAATAAAGAAAACCAGACATTTAAAGAGAATATGTCTCAAAGATTTAAAAATAAACAGAAAAAGACCTTCTGATAGGAAACTATACTTACAAACTTTTGCCAAGATCTTGACAGTGCTCTGAATGCATGAACAACCCTTAATGGTTATGATCAGCCTCAGCTGGGGCATACTTTCAGAGATATGAGCCCCTGTGCAACATTTGAGCTCAAGTCCTTACACACACTCCTGATGGAGCTGTGCTGTAGGAGCGGTGGTCTGCAGCTCTGTTGTGCTTGGGTGAGGGCATGGACTGGTGATTGCCTTCCTAGCTTGACTTCAACCTGCCTTCCCACCATGGATCTGTCTGACATTGTGTGGCCTGATGCTGATGTTCAGGCTGACTTCCCAGCTAGACTACGGACCTGCCTCCTCACCATAAACTTGCCAGATGATCTTGACTCTATGTTGAGTGTGGTTATAATTTCTGGGTCCATCTTGCTCCCAAGTAAGTTTTACATCAGAATTCCAGGTTCAAGGATGGGAAAGAAAATGGTCCATAAAGTTTGGTTTTACTAGTATTAAACCTAACGGCTGTTTACAATTCGCGAGGACCCTTGATGCACAGAAACCAAAGGTCTAGTAGTAATCTGGGAGGTTCCAGTTTTTTAGCATCCATGTCAGTTTAATTATCGGAGGTTAAAACAACAAAAGCTGGCAGATTGTTAGCTGAACTCAACCTAGACAGACGGCATCATTCCATTCATGCCAGTTTTGGGGAAGTTGTGGTGCACCATATGCTAAAATCAGTTCAACAGCTAATTAGTGCTTTTTATAATAGAATTATTCTCTCAAGGAAATTTCTTATAGGTGGGCCACAATTACAGAGTAAGAATAAAGAAGGAATGAAAATCTGAATAGCATGTACCTTCACTAACTTGTTTACTCCAGTCATAAATAAAGGTCAGCATGGTAAGTCATCTTGAATAACCTTTTAGCTCAATCCCAGTAGTGCTGACATTCCTGGGCTGTATTTGGAAAATAAGTATTGAATACTGTATTGAATGATATCTTTTTTCCTCAACAGCTGTGGTGTAAAGGATGGAGAAAAGTTGATTATGCACCTAAATTGTTATTATTATTAATAATTGATCTATTACATTAATATAATTAAATTGCAAAAAGGATTTATGAAATTTTAGAATTATCAGCTCAAGAAGGAAAATTATGATTAAAACCATGAAGCATAGTTTACTTGCCAACAGTTCCATACATTAACTTCGTTTATCAGGCAAAAGCAAAAAGCAGAATGTCAATTATTTATAGGTCAAAACCAAGAGAAAGGTAAAGAAAGATGCTATGATATGCTGATATTATGGTATTTGTTACTTCTTTTCCTGGAACTTAATATAATTCTCAGAAGTCTGTTTTTTTAACACTTATCTATTCAAATAGACGAGGTTCAGACTTTACAATATTTCTCTCTGAGGCATTCCTTCTACATAAACAAACTGATATGCAAAACACTTAAGCAGTCTTGATGTTCAAAGAAACTGTTAGAATGAGAACTCTGTAATTACACAGGCTTTGGGAAAGAAGAATTTGATGTGCAACAGATGTAGATGAGATCTATTAGGATGATGAGAAGGAGTCAGTTATTACGCATCTGTGTGGTATTTCACAGGCATATGTAAGTAAGCTCTCCTTGCAGCCTCATATGATTGGAAACTATGTAGCTATATTAGCAAAACTGTTTATCAGTTCGCAGTACCTCTGCTCATGACAAGAACAGGCAGAGAAAACCCTTGTGTGCCTACAAAACCTCTAAAAAATGCATTCTGGAGAAGCTTAGCCTTTTCATGGTCCAATCACTTTGGCATAGCAAAAATAAAACCTGACAAAGAGTTGACTTTTTATTAATACAGCAAAGGGGGAAGTTTCAAAACAAACTTTTGGTATAGCATCAGAGCCAAAAGTCTACAGATTTTTAAGAAAAATGTCATCATTTTTCAAAAGAACTGAACCAAAAAGCAAGTACTTTGGTTCGGTTTGTATTTTTTATTTGCTTGCCGCTTGGTTTTGTTTTCTGCAGAAGGTGGTTTCACCAAACATTATAATATGGCTTTCTGAAATAAATTAATTGTAATTTAATTTGTTTCTTGTGGATATACTAACGTGATTCCTAAGTAAAGTCCATCTCTCACTTACAAAATCCCTTCCTTACAAAATCTCTTCCTTACAAAAACGTAAAGAAATCATGATAGTGACCAGAGCTGGATTTCTCTTCTTTGATGGGGAGATCGGCTGATGGTTCTAGAGATGATCATGAAGTGAGGAGAAACTTTGACCTCTATAGAGAGTCCCTCTTCTCTATAGCAATTGATGCTCCGAAAAAGGAAAAGAGAGACTTATGGAAGAGATAGAAGGAATACTCCCATGGAAAATTTGCTGTCTGAAACTAGACAGCTGTTGATGCAAAGGAATCAGGCATTTCAGTGAAAACGGAGCGCTTTACCAAATAGGGTCTTATGTCTGGCAGCCTGGCACCAGCGCTGAAATACTTTTGCATGGCAATTGTTGTCAGCAAATAGCAGAGCATGTCATCACAAAAGAGAGCTGCAGGTCTCAGTGCAGAACGTTTATGACAACCAGGTATGACTTTGCATGTCTATTTGCTTTTCTATGTGAAAAAAGGACTTGCACCATTTTCGAAACTGATACCATACATTAATTTGCAGTGATACTGGGATTGCAAGTTCCAGACCTCACATGCAGTCTTTGGAAATGATTTCTGTATGTGAATTGGAGTTCATTAGGATTATACAACAGCACACTACTGTAGCATAAGTCTTAGCTCCTACAACAGTTAATACTTATGCCTTCTTCCCTGGCAAAACCAACCAACCAACCAACCAACCAACCAACCAACCAACCAACCAACCAAAATCACACACATTCAATTCCCATCCTACTTCTTATTCCTGCACCCAGGCCACAGTTTTCCAGAACAACCTTGTGATTGGCATACCAGCTGAAAATGTGGGGAATTCCAGGGAGTCTTCAGTACAAAATGGACACCATCTGTGTAGGGAACTCTGAAAGCAGTGGCAGGATGGCCTGGTGTGGGCAAGGATCTCCACCACTGTTAGGGCATTTTGTTCACATAAGGTCTAATATTCATCTACTCAATATGGGCTTTAATGGTGCACTTCTGAAGCAGTTGATGGTCCAGATACTTGCATAGCCAGAATAGCAACTCCTAATCATCCAAAAAGCCTTAATAGCATGCCAAGATCTCAAAAATCAGCAACATGACATGCCTGTTATACTAAGTTGCCAACAGGGTTAAACCATGACAACACCCAGGGGCAAAGCAAACAAGAATGATATTCCGCTGGCTACCCTCGAAAGAGATTCTCTTTTGTGCAGGGCAAGGTATCTGATTAAACTGGGAGGAAAGCAGGTTGATTCCATGTGCTATCTGTCTCCCACAAGCCTTTCTCTCCATATGTCTGGAATGGTATTTAAATTATGCATGCATTGGTTGGTATGCTCCCGGGGTGGTGTATTTATGTGCAGTCTTATGCATAGTTGTGATTGTCTGAGAATGCTGCTGGCACGTAACTGAACATGAAAACTGAAATATTTTTTATCATTAAATTGTTGGTCTGGTATGTTGTTTCGTCCTGTACATTCTGTTTCCTCTATATACAAGCACAATTCTTTTTTTTGAAGTGTAGATGTCTGCAGGGAGTGGATGTCAAGACTCTTAATCGGTGCAGCAAGCCCTATGAAAACTAATTGTGCAGGTGTTGCCATAATAGAGCTATACCAGCAAACATCAGAAAGGCAAAAATAAATGAAGGCTTTGAGTTGCAGTTCTGATTGGGGGTTTGGGGGAAGCAATGGAAATAAAGCCCTGCTAGGTAACTAGGTAGAAAACCACCTTATCTTCCTTAGCGGCTTCCCAATAAGCAAATCTATCTCCTGTACTTAAATATCATCAGTAATGCTAACACAGAAACTCCTGATGGTTTAATAATGTCGTGAACTCTGCTACATTTAAAGCAAAATTTTAGTTTCAGCCTGTACTCCAATTTAATGAAGTGATGCATTATTTATAGTTTTCCAAACTGGCATCAATGATACACAAGAACATTCTGGTCAAGATACTAAAACACTGTATGTTCATAAAATATCAAAATAATTTAGACATCATGAAAAGAAGCAAGATTAGAGTAGATTTTAGAAGCAGAGGCTGATGAACCCAATAAAGTGTGATAATTATTTCAAGCAAAAATCAGAGAGAAAAGAGCACATAAAAGCCACATTTTTTGTTTCCAAAATATAGTGGCTGTAGATAATGAACCACCATTTAAGTACAACACACTACAAATTAATAAATAACCATGCTTTGAAAATATGCTCACATAGCCAAAAGCATGATGCAGCTTATCTAGTCCCCATAAGAATGAAAACCTACATCATTTCAAAAGAAATCTTTCAAAAAGAAGAGCATCTAGAGAAGAAATCAACCCCAAGAAGGTGAGAGTAGCTCTTCTGTCAGTCACTGTCAATAAAACATCCCTCATATAGAAAGAAAGAAAGAAAAATTAAGAAAGGAAATAAAGGATAAATTTGTTCCTTTTCCACATTAATACTTATCTCCATATGTAGATGTCTTCTGGCCTTTCTGACCCATGAAGCGCTGAAAAAACAGTACTAGGATCTTTCTAAATAAAATATGTTTCAAAATACATTATTTAATACAGACAACATGGTAGGAAATTCTAGCTGAATTCAACTGCAACTGAAATTATCATCAGGCTTACTCCTTTCCCTGCTTAGTAGAGTTGCCAGTACTGGATTGTTTGTAGGGATAATGTGGCACTTAAATGCATTTACAATTTCTCTGTCTGTAGCCCTTTCCATATGAAGTTCTGCTTTGTCTGCTTTCTGCTTCTTTACTGTGACTCTGCTCTGTGCTCCATAATGTAATTAATTTTGCCCTTACACAGTGGTGCTATCATTTAGAAGTCCTATTCTGCAATCTTTCTATAAATCGAATACTTGCTTACTGATAGAAAGTAGTTTTGGAACATTCAGTGTCTTACCTTCTAGATACTGTGACTTTAGGGATACATTTCTTGAATGACCAAACAATGCATTTCTCATTTAAGTCACATAGCTAGAAAATTATATACACAGATAAATATTATTTGTATGTTAAGTGAGTCATGATACGAATGAAATCTCAACGAGACCACAATATTTTAAGGATAAAAAGTCATCTTAACAGTCTCATCTAGCCTTAGACACATCATTTGTGTCAGAGGTCAACAAGGGTGCCAATTCCCCAAGGAGACAACAGAGTGTAGAAATACAACCTTGACTTGGGGGAAATGACTAAGAAGCAAGGACTGGCAGAAAGAAAACATTATGCTTTGGTCCCTTGCACTGCCTATCAGCTTGCCGAAGGGCCTAGAAGGGACTGAGGGTGATGCATGTTGAAGACAAGGGGAGGTGGATTAGAAAAGGGGTAGGGGAACTGTTATACTGAGGCTGAGCCTGGCAGAAGGTAAGGAAATGGGTTCCCTGAGTGTTGTGTTTTGGTTTGGTGGGGGTTGACTTGGGGGGGGGTTTGTTGTGGTGGTTTTTTTTTATTATTTTTTTAGTATTTGGGAGTCAGGACGTTGCTTTGTTTGCTTGTAATGTTTGAATCAGTAGTTAAAACTTCAGGTTAATATTAAGATACTGTTTTGACCATGACAATCAAAAAGGAACAAATAGTTGAAAGGGGATAAAAGTTGCTGCGTGTAAACAGGTGGCTTGCTTGCAGGTCGGTCTATCTCTCTGACCTTTACATTTGACCACTGCAGCCTATCCTCTACTTTTATTAAATCCTATCTGTAGGTACCAAATGGGTTTGAGGTCTTTATTCTGCGTGCCTCTGAAAACACTACCCCGCTTCAGTTCTGACTAGCAGGCCTTTAGGTTAAGAGATATAAGCACCTGCAAGAGAATTCAGATTACAAACCTCAATGGGTTGAAGTTTTCCAGGGTCAACAGCTGTGGGAGACCTGGGTTTGGTGAGTCAGCTACTGGGCCAGCTGCTGTAGAGGGAACTTATACATGCTCAGCATCACTGCTGCCTTCATGTGATGGCAGCAGTCTTCCAGTGGTCAGTCTAGGACAGACGGGATCCAGCTGGGTCATGGAGCTCACTGCATTCAGTGACTTATGAAAGGTCATTACACCATGAAAACCGAGAAATTTTTGTGTATTTCAAAGAAAAGGTAGACAGAAAGAGTACATTTTTTTTTAAAAGAGCCTTGAATAAAACACCTTGGTGAACATAAGCATACTGTAGAACCCATACATGAAAGGAGTACCACAAGATAGAGTAGAACTAGGTAAAAAAAAAAGAAATGCTTTTTTATTTTATATTATTTCTGAACATGGATTAAGGACTTGATAAGATCACAGTAACTGAAGGGTTGCAGGACACAGGTAATCGTATCTTCTGATGAACACAGTAGGCAGTTACCTGCTTAACTCAAACTTGCTGACAGCAAAATCGTGTATCTGTGCTCAGTGAACCAGAATGAAATAAAATCTAGGACTGAGCTAGTCATCACCACTCTGTCAGAAGCAAAAGGCAGAGAAGGTTTCTGAGTACAAACATTTTAAACCATCTTCTTCCCACCAAAGCTGTTGTGACCCTTCTTCTTCACTGAAAACCTATACTGACAAAAGCTTTATGCTAGCTCATAATGAGGGAAAAAAAAAATCCCTATCTCCCACACTTGAAACAGCATACTTGATTCAACTACAGACTTCACTATGACATAAAGAAGAAAATCACATATTTAGTTAAATTATCTACTGTTACAAAATGGATGCTTATGCTTTTGTAGAACTGGTAGACAAAAGTGACTGTTGGTGAGTCACTATTATCTCAGAAAAAATAACTGGTTTTGGAGGCTGCACCTTACAAGCAGCACTTGAGTCTAGAGATAGACAGATATCCAGAAAGCTATCCCTTCTAATAAAACTGTTTTCTATTTCATTAGTCTCTGAGATGACAGCATATTTGGGAAAAAAAAAAAAAAGGATTATCTGTTTTGAACATTTATTATCCATGAACACAGTCATGGCAATAGCTGTGCCAAAGATTCTGCTTTGTTGAAGTATAAGGGAAGTAGTTTCACTACTAGTCTGATCCACCTCCCCTCTGTGTGCTTCCTCCACAGTTTGCGCCTTTAATGGGTAGAGGTATTAACACTACCTGTGACAGCAGCTCAGCAGACTGTCATGTTTAGAAGCAGATCTTGAAAGCAGTTCATGCAAATTACATGTCAGCTTGTCTTCTTCAGTAAAAGAGTACATTAAGAGTAAGAAAATCTTAAGAACTGACAAGTTAGATGAGCAAATACAAAAAGTTCTCGATCTGTCAAGACAGAATGGAGAAGGAAGGTGACAAAAAGTAGCAGAAAGTAGTTTGATTCTCGTGAATTTTAGGTACAGCTGGTAGCAGTGGTTAATAAGTCAAAACTAAATTGCTTGGTGTAGCAAAGATGAAGAGGACAGTAAATCTCAGAAATTAGTAGTATTAATGAGACTACAGGAACTAAGAAATATAATGGCATATTATAAAAAAGAAGTAGAGATACAAATGAAATGGGATGGTTGGAAAAAAATAAATCCTCTTACTATAATCTTTAAAACTTGCACTTAGGAAAGGGGCAGTGCATATAAAAGCAAACCATATTTTATAACATTTTTCTTGTATGCATTTTGCAAGAAACAAAATGTGGTTATCCTGATAGAGTTGCATAGGCTGATCATGCTTGGATACTGCATAGGATACTGCATAGACTGCTTAAATGGAACTAAATTAAAACCTGAGACCTTTCCCAGAGTTTCCATGAAGCAAAGAGAAAGATCTGAGATGTAGGACTTGCACCAGCTGCGGTTGGGGAAAAATTGTCCTGTTTGGAGAAGTGCAGTGGCTGCTTCTCTCCAAGGAAACTCTGGAATTAGGCTGTGCTGCTCAATTTATCATAGCCCAAAAGCTAAACCTAGGAGACAGTTTTGATAAAGATGATAAAAAATTCTTGCTCCATTTGAAACAGGTGATAGAAGAACAGATAAGTCATTTCATGGAATAGCCTGTTTCCTCAGAAATGCTTCCTATCTCCTGAAAACCTCTTCTTGTCTATATAAAATGGACTCAGGAAGACTGTTTTGGTTTAAAACTTTCTTTCTGTCCTATGCATTTGGTTTAGGTCATTGTTCCTCATGGGAACAGTGAAAAATTTTGTTGGTCTTTATCTTTTCTACTGTGTGTGAGTGGTTATCTCAAACCTGTGAGGCCACTGAGGCTTGGAAAACACTTTTCATTAAATGGTTTGGTAGCCAGAATCTAACTGAATAATTTCATTCTTTCATTAAAATTTCCCATTAGGCTGAGACAAATGTGTTCTGATGTTGCTCATTGAGAGCTACTAAATCCAGAAAAAATAATGCATTTGTTAGACTAAGCTGTTTTTTCCTATTCAGTCTCCTCTACTATTACTTATGTGACTACCACTGAAGAGATTCCTGGAAGCAATTTCTGTGACCCAGCAGATTGCAAATTATCAAACAGATTTTGTCTCCATTCCTCTCAAAAACCTTCCAGATCAAGAGACATAACGTATTTAAGTAAAAGCAACAAACCAGGGTGTGATCACTGACACTGGTGATGGAATAATCTGGTCTTAAATGAGCACACAGTGAGCCACACACACATGAGTAATGGAGATCACTGAAAGGATGACAAATTTAAGATTGCCCTATTTGTGGGAAATTATTCAAGTTGATTCATCTGATTAGAATTACAAGCACTGATATTGTGAATCCTCTGATAATTCCAAGTTTAAAAAGAGATGCTAGTTGACACCCTCCTTCATCCCCTGAAAAAAAAAAAAAGAGAAACAAAGTAATTAAGAAAAAATAACAGATAATAGAAGTATTCATTCCTCATTTTCAAATAGACTTTTTCTCTGTTACACAGAAACATTATTTCTCTTTTCTCAGGAAACTCTCATTATCATAATTATAACATCTTTTGTGCCAAAAATGAAAGTAACCATCATAAGAATTATGTCCTAATAAGGGTGGCAAGAAATGCTATAAATCCTTTTAACTTGCCCAAATATATCATACCTAACAGTAAATTGATAAAAACCATCCAATAGTTTTAACTTAATGCCTTCTTCCCCATTATTTTATCTTTTTCAATATTTAATTTCTCCTTATTGCAAAAAAACAAGATGAAAGAAAACCTGCAGCTCATTTCAGCCCTAAAAATTGCTGAGATTATAGCTCTGTGGAAACATTAGCAAACTGACTATTTTACAATTTATGCAGAACGCTTGATTCTTCCAGTAGTTAATTTTACCACTGTTTTGAAACACTACAACACAAATACTTAATCTATTCAAACTCTTTACAGGCTGATATCCATCAGAATTAATCTTCCCTCCAATTAGCTATGCCAGAAACCTTAATACTTTTTAAAGAAGAAAACAAGGCCATGATAAAGGGAATGGATTTCTAAAATTATATGTGTATGTGCATGCACATGAATTATGTAGAAAGTATTTAAACATTAAAATCTCTAATGCAGTCTTCAGAAATGTTGTAACTGGCATTACATTCCTATGAAGAAAAAATATTTAAGTTGAAGCTTTTATTGTTTAAGTTATATCAGTTCAGGAGTCAAAAACCATTAAGTAAAAGTTAAGGGGTTTACCTCAGAAAAATAGAGAACAATATTTTCTTCAGAATGAGGTAATTTCATATTCTAACAGCTAAGATATCCGAGTCTCAAAAATGGATGCTTCACTGCTTTCTCCTAAACTGGAGAGTGTTCACTTTATACAAGACAGAATATACACTTGATTATATAGATGGTTTGGTACCATCTGTTTGATCATCCAACAGGATGATCTAGTCAATCCAACACTGACTACTTTTAGCAAATTTTCTTCTCTTTCTGAAGATTTTGAATAGTTCCATACTCTTAATCTAACAGTGCATTTCCTTTAATGCACTTTTATTCATTATTTTAGTGGTCTGCACATTCATTTGAAGTTGTTTACATTTATGCACTTGGAAGCAGCCTTTATTTCTGCAAGAACTGCCACAGAACAAATGAGCTCAAAAAAAAAAAAAAAAGAAGACAATTTTGTCAGCCTGGAAAATGCTAAAAGGAGACTTTTAAGTACTGAGTTTGCAAACTATTGAAGATCGAACTAAGACAGAACCCACAAATTGTTACATATGATTTTTATGCTTAAAAGTCTCGCACCCTCTACCACTGTGTGCCAAAATATTATTACTCTGAAAAGCCAGAGATTTCAAAACTCTTTTTTTTACATAAGATCAAAACAGTTACTTGGTAGTTTGAATTTTTCTAAATGAACTAGATACAGATAATTAAAAAAAACTTAACACATTCTATTTCTGAAATATAAATTGCTCATTGCAGACAACCAATTTAGTTACAGATAGTATACAAGGATATCACAGTTTTAAAAATTATATCTTTTACATGATCATATTTAGAAATGGTTACTTTGCACAAGAAAATACATTTCTATCTTAGAAATGTTGGAATAGTATGAACACAAACTCTTTTAGTCTACGTATATGTTTTTTAATATTTGTAATTCTCAGTTTCAGGTTTGATACAAATATATATGTGCACTCATACAGTTGATGTTAACACTAACTGAAGGGCAAGGTAAGCTAAGACAACTCGTCCTAGTTCTGAAATATTCAAAGCTTATTACTTTACTGTGATGACTTTTAGGGGAGAACTGATTTGAACATTAGTTGCAAACATTCCCTAGCAAACAAATATATTTTGTAGGTTAGGATTTCTAAATCTTTAATAATTTCATAGAATCATAGAATATTTAAGATTGGACAGGACCATAAGATCACCGAGTTCCAACCCTCCTGCCATGGGCGGGACACCTCACATTAAACCAAGGCTCTGTACAACCTGGCCTTGAACACCACCAGCATTCACAGCTTCCCTGGACAACCCATTTCAGTGCCTCACCACCATCACAGTAAAGAACTTGTTCCTTATATCCAATCTAAACTTCCCTTGTGTAAGTTTGAACCCATTACCCCTTGTCCTATCAGTAGAGTCTCTGATGAACAGTCTTCCCCAGCATCCCTATAGCCCCCGTTCAGGTACTGGAAGACTGCTATGAGGTCTCCACGCAGCCTTCTCTTCTCCAGGCTGAACAGCCCCAACTTTCTCAGCCTATCTTCATACCTAATATTGTGCAGTTAATGGTATTGAACTTTAAATATGTGTAAGTATGTAATTTATGTATCATATATATAAAAAAATTCTGGGAGTGTAGAGCAGCATCAGAAATTGGCAGCTAGGAGTAGAAATAGGACAGTTTGTTAGCATGCATCCTTCATTTCAGAAATAAAGAGGAAAAAAAAAACATATTCCATATAACTTACTAAAGGATTTTATAATCTACTAAGCTTCTTTTAAGTACTGACCTCTGTCCAACTATAACATTGTTGCTTCTGTGCCAGTTAGCTAACATATGAGTAGGAGGAAAAAATTTTAATCCTTTTGTTTCACACTTCGGCCATAACATGTACGAGACATCAGTATCACTGTGCTTACTGTCCTCGAACAGCCTTCTTCTGTCTAGTTTGCTCAAAAGACACAACAGAAATCTGTGTCTGGCTTTGATTTTGAGCTATCTTTTCCTATACTGAGAATGGCAGTGTAGCAAACTTTCTGCTGCTGCCTGTAAACAAAGATGTCATTTTATTTTTGGGTTGTTTGTAGTTGGTATCAGTGTCAACAATAAGGCCATTTTGAAGCTGTTACAAAATTGGGGAAAAAAATACAAAATAAGCTTTCTTCCTTCTTAGAACCAAGTTTTGAATATTGAAGTAAGCACCATCAGAGAAAAAAAAAATAAATCAGTATGTGCAATCCTCTCTTTCAACACCAGTCTCCTCCAGAGCTATGAGAGTTTCCAAGACAGGTGCTTTTCTTTGCCAAATGACAGATGCTCTGACTCAGGATGAAGGTGAAATGCAAACCTCCAAGAGAGCCCAAACACTGGTGTGTGCCTGAGGAAAATTTAAAGATAATTTCTCCAGGGAAAAAAAAATCAAACCCAAACAAACAAAAAAACCCCAAAAACCCAACAACACCCACACAAAAGAAAAACACCCCCCAAAAAACCCAAAGCCCAAAGAAACAACAAACCAATCCAATCCCACACCTTTAAGAAAAACTTAGTTGATATGAATATCCCCAAAAAACCACACACCTATAAAAAATTGGCGTATTTAACAACAATTTTTCCAAATAGGGCTGTAGTTAAGCTTCTATAAAAACATTTATCTCTGACCATCATCTAAGCCCTCATGCTTAGCATCAGAAACATTGTCTAGTACTTAAAATTCTAGTATGAAACATTTACTAGTATGAATATACATTTTAGTCTAGCTGTGTGCTATTCCTTCCTGGAAAAGTAAATAGCAAAAACTGTGCACTGAGCAACCATAAGCATTTAGCAAACTGATACAGCACAGGGAGGAAACATTAGAATGCAGCCTAATGTACTTTTTGCATTAATTCAAAAGCTCTCTTCATGTGCTTCTTGTGAACTCCTCATATTCATTCCTACCCTACGCAATATAAATTCTCAATAACATCTCAACAGTGTGACTAACACACATCAAATAAGATTCACTCAATCATAAATAATCTTCCTAGTCATCTAACCTGCAAAGTTTAAACTATCACATTTCTACCTTACAGTGAAAATCACTCCAAAAAAAGTATCAGATGTTAAGAATTACTGCTAAGAAACCAAACCAAAATATTTCAACAGCACTCTTTAGAACTTTCCATCCTCAAGAGTTGCACAAGAAAAAAAAAGAACAAGTGTAGAAAAGGGCAACAAGGAACAGCAAAGGTCCATAACGTCTTTCTCTGAACAGCTGCTAAGGGTACTAGGGCTCTTTCCAAGTAAAAAGCTGACAAAGGAAATGCAATAACTGATTATAAAATCATCAGGGAAAGGAAAATAACCTGAAAAGGGAATGATTACTGATTGTCTCTTACAGTATGAGAAAAGCAAGGCAGATCCAAATTAACAGGAGACAAGTTGAAAATAAAAGATGTACTTCTTCATTCAACATGTAACTATACAGTACCATAGATATAGATGATTACAAAAACATACTTGAAATCATAAAACAAGATAATTAATGGTGAAAAGAAGAAAAATCTCAGTCTATTAAGAACAAAGAAATGACATCTAATTCATGAAGCACCTGATTCACAGCTTGCTGGAAGCTGGGAGGTAATAACAAGGGAACTATTGCTCCATTCATGTCTCATTTACTCTCATTCTTAGTCTGAATCAGTGTGGGCATAGTATTTTCCTTATACAACATGTCCTGCCATGTTTCTGTTCAAAGAGGTCAAATAAATAGTAGTTAATAGCACCTTATATCCTCCTGTGTACACACTCCCCCAGAATTAGGTGACTGCAACATACTTTCCCTGAGGCAGTTTTCAAAGTTATTCAATCATTTCAGGTGCAATTCTATGCCATCTCCATTAGGTAGGCATACAAGTTTCACAAACACTTTCAGGATACAGTTGTGGTTCTCGGTTTTAACAAAGATATAAAAAAAAATAGAAAATGATAAATTGAATTTTTGCTAATTTTATTTTGCATGTATAAAAAAGCAGAAGACGCAAGTGAAAGATAAAAACCTAGGCATCAGTATCTGGAAGGAATCTCAAGTTATTTACTTAAAATAAACTTACTGGAGGTTTAAAGTCCCAATCATCAGCAGTCAGACATACAGATTCCTAAAGGCAAAAATGTGTCTTTTTACACCAAGCAGTTGAGTAAGTACCAGCACTTTGTTGCAATAAAAACTTAAATTGCTTCAACAATGGTTCAAATTCATCAACTTATAAGATTACTAAACAGGCCAAAGTCTTGCAAATGAAAACGAGACTTTTACCTTTCAGTTTTACAAATTGTTTGATTTTTAGAGTCATGAGCACTCAGTCACTGCAGAAAAAAAGAATGAGTATTTTGGATGGTTTTGCTATGCTTCAGCAGGGATACCTGAAATGCACCTCATGATATTATTTTTCTTTTTGTTTGTCATAAGCTTATGATCCGCAGCTAACACAAGCAAGTTAAAAGCAGCAGAATCAGACAATGACAGCAAGAGCTGTTATCTCTCACAAGACAGATACCTTTATAGGTAGCACTTGCACTTTCATTCAAAAGCTGTAACAATTCAGATATAATGAAATGCTGTAACAGCATGATGGCATTTTCAGTTTCCAATCTGACAAAGCTATAGTGCAGGACATTCCAAGGTTTCATTATTACTGAAAGCACTTCACAATTTAAAATGCTTTCAAAAGCTGTCTGCAGAGACACTGGCTAGGTGTGAAGTAGTGAACCGTTAAAGAGGTGGGAAAAGAAATACATAGAATTATTTGGAAGATAAATTTTCTTCTACCCATGGCTGTCTAAGAACAGCACAGGTATTAGCAGCTGCCTACTCATTCTTGCACCAGATAATTATTCTGCTGCAAACTGTAATGCAGCACAGGGGAAGAGAGTTTTCCATTTGAAACGTAAAAATTTGGAGAAGAAAAAATTAAATAGAATTGACTAAAAATATTCCAAATTATACAGTTTTCACTTGCCATATGCGAATGACAAGGAGAAGAAGCAAGTATAAAGCAGACAGGAACAAGTAAAACTAATTACACAGCAATAGGGAAAATCTGAATTCTGTCACAGTCCATTTTATGTCCATGTTCTCCCTCCTCTTTTGTGCAGTCAAAAAACTGATGACTTTCAGTTGAATGTATTAATAAAGTGTATTCCTAACCCTTTATATATTGTTCAATAATATGAAATAAAGGCAAATGGAATGACAATTAATGCAGGTACTTTCTTCACAGTACCATAGTCTTTTAATGGCTGTGCCAATAAACACACTCTAATCTCACCTGTTTTTTGCCAGTGAGTTTAAAATCCTAAAAAAGCACTTGTTTCCAGATGTTTACAGCTTAAAATAGAATGCTTCAAAACAGAACAGAATTAAAAGATAATAGCACCTAACTTGGTATTCACTATCACAGGGAAACAATAGACAAAATGGAAAGCAAACATACAAAGTCACTGACATTTCTGAGTGCAAAGAGGACAAGGATTAATTAAAAAGTTTTGTAAAAATCATGGGCAATCTGTAATGCTGGAAAGCAATGGGACAATGTTTTGTAACAGAAGACCTTTAATACAAGGCCATAATCTATTTTCAGGAAGGGTAGGCACTGCTTCCATCTATTTGTTTTGTACTTCAAAAGTGTGTAGCAAAAGCACAAATGTTTCTGGAGACCAGCAATATAACACTCAAGGCTCATTTGAGCATTTAACTATCTTTTTGGGTCAGTTTATAGGAGTCATATGAATGACAGATTTTTGGTGTTCCACAGAAGTGGATTGTCAAAAGCTATTTCTTTTCACTTTAAAGCACCCTGCCTTTTATTTCCTCACTCAGATGAGCAGATGATGACCCAGCACTGGTGTTCCAGAGACTCTCTGCCTGCCTCTCTTCTTCCTGCACAGAGCAAACCCCTACAGGTATACAGGGTCTGTATCAGAGAATTCCAAAGCAGTGTTCCTGCTTTACAGTTTTCAGAAAAATAGCACACAATAGGCTTGCAAACCACTACCAATTTATCTGCCATTCATGCAACGTGATCCTTGCCAACAGTTTTATTAGGAATGCACTGCCATAGGTTTATGCATGTAGTGAGAAATCTCTCACTACATGTAAGTATGCCCACTTAGCATATCTCATTTGCACTGGAGGAGAGGCATTGGCAGGTGGCACTGGTGGGACTAAGTGTACTGTTTTTTTTTCTGTTAGCCAGTTCAAGCATGCAACAACTGTAGTTCTCTATCAAATTCAGCAGCATAGAGCAAGAATAAGTTTATTTGTATGTTTCAAAACTTGGGCATTACAACCCAAAGGTACACATAGTTGGAAAATCAAAAGTTATAGTACAGGAATCTGGGGTGTATATCATAGTCTGTTCCTATCCAGTATTAACAGGCCATAGGAGACAAAAATTAAATGAGTATAAGCTGGCAGAGCTCTTAAGAACTTGGTATTTGAGTAGTTAGGATCTGGATCTGCTCTGACTACCTTTCTGACTTCTGTGAAGAGAAGACAGGTTAAGTCTTTTAACACCCATGAGTCTCCAGACTGCCAGCAGGGTACAATGCCTCATGACTCATCTAGCTCCAGTGACAGGACAAAGCGTTGATGGCCCCATGAGCTCACACTCTGGTCCTGTTGTGCTGGCCAAGCTCTCTTTAAGGAACAGGAAACAGACAAAAAGGTGAGGTCACACAAGGTGTAATATTTCTATATTCCTGCATTTGGTGCTTCTCCTCCTTATGGTGCCTATGAACCTGATACAGGGTCTCACTTCAGGTGATTCGGGGTCTGTTAAACTTTCATTTTAGCAGTGCTGAAGAGTACAGCCTTTCTCTACTACCTCCCTGTCCACTGACTTTCCATAAATTAGTCTTCACAGCAAAACAGTACAAGTAATGGCTGCAATCAGGAGGTACATTTGTGCAGACTGCACCCTGGATAGGAAACAGCTATCATCTCATTTTGAGCAGCAGAACAAAAAGATAGGCTTGTCTGGGCCATATGAGCTGTCACACTTTACAGGTTCTGTCTGCAGTCTTGATGATTTATTTCCTTCAACCTTCAAAAGCTGAGAGAATGTTTTACAGTTGTCTCATCACACAGTAATTCTAGACGGGAGATAAAAAATCATAGTTTTCTGTGCATCCTGTAAAAAGACCATGGGCTGAATGGAAGATATCCTCAGATCTGAATTCAGAAAATATTTGTTATGTGCTTTAACAGAATACATCAGTTCTGATCTAGATTTCAGAGCCAAAATGCTGCAATATATCATTCAAATAATGGGTTCCAGAACTGAATAAAAGCAAATGACAGTCCAACTTGAGCTGAAAATAAACTGATTTATCTTGAAAAGTACTTTTTGTTCAGAGAAACTGCCATTCCTTTCATATCATTGTTAGATGATATTTTATGTAATATTTCTATCTGATATCAAATGCAGTAAAATTAGAATCTGAAGGCCCTAGAGTATTTGGCCAAACATCACAGCATTATTTTGACCTTTGTCAAACTGACATAATTTTGTTGATTTTGCTGATATTGAAAAGTAAACAAAATATTTTAATGCAAATAATAGTGCTATGAGTGCCTTAATAGGTGTTATGAAAGTTTCTGTAAAGAAGCTGTCTTTCACAAACATTTCTAATAATGATACCAGAACTTGGCAGTTATGTTCATTCACTGCACAAGTTTCACAAGAACATTTGTAAGAACTGACAGTGTTTGTTTTAGTCCTCACACACTTGAGAAATACAAATTCTCCCCTTTGTTTCTACTGTAAATGAACAAGACACTTATTCAAAAGTAAGTAGACAAGCCTTTTACTTCCCCTCTGTATCTTAGGAAGACTTTTGGAGAATGCAAAATTTCCAATTAGAGCATTTAGAGACATGATGGAGACATAGAACCAGAGAAGTCACACAAAAAGAAAACGTAGGGAAAGATAAATGAAATTTTCAGCAGTTCCTAGTGAAGGAACCTACCTGGAAGAGACAAATTAAGTTTTACCTCCTTAAAAAGTCAGTCCCCAAAGACTGCCAAAGGAAAGGAAGACTAAACTTCATCTCACAGGAATCCAATATGCCAATTACCTTGTAACCATACTACATATACATATATATATATGCGCCTATGAGCATCTAAGAAAGATCATATTTAACAACAAGTTCTGATGCACTTGTCCTTCCCAGTAATTGAAGAATGCAAATAGAGACATGGATTAAGAGATGGAACTATGAAAATAAAGGGTAGACTGTGGGACTGTAAGAGATAGACACTTAATTATAATTCTCAGCTACACAAGCAAGTATTAGAATAAAGTTTAGCTATCTCTCAAAGGATTGTAACCTACACTCAGTATAAATTCTAATACAAATAACTGAGCATTTCAACATATCAAGGAATAAGTCAAGAAGACAAATTCAGTAAACTGCAGAAGAGTGCTGTTCCAGTTCATTTGGCTCCATTCCTTTCTATTTTCAATGAAATATTTGAAAAGATCTACAAGCTACTTTCATCTTAGGTTCGGCATTATTTACCCATCTTTATGGAGGTCTGATAGGCCTAGCAGCACATCAGTCTGAAAGCTATTTTAAGATTTAAGGAGAAAAAAATCCACCAGATGGTGAAGTTGAGAGGGGTTTAGCAAGTAAACAACTCAAGTGTAAAACAATTAAATATTTCTTTTGAAAATACCAGTCTAGTTAGGCACTTAGAAAACAAGTTAAGCACTTAGAAAACAAACAGTATGATAATGTCTTTAGTGTGATCTAGGGACTGAAAGGAAGAGGAAGCAGTCGTTAATTTTAAAATTTGATTTTAGGTGCATTACAGGAAAACCACTATACATGGCATATTAAGTCATTTTTTAAACATTTATTAAACAGGTACTGAAGTCATCCATTTTGGATGCCCTAGTTTTTAATGTATGTTTCATCCATCAGAGACCAAACAATCTATATTTAGTATAGGTCTCCAAACCATCAAGCAGAAAGCAGCTATGGATATCACTTTAAAGTCTTACCAAGCTTTTTCTACCACATTATTTTGGAATAGCATTCCATAGAGCTCTGTTCTGTTGTAGTAATCCAGAAAATTTTACTAAACTTTGTAAATCCTGAAGAACAGTAA
The DNA here is from genome assembly GCF_033783945.1 of Neopsephotus bourkii. Taxonomy (NCBI): domain Eukaryota; kingdom Metazoa; phylum Chordata; class Aves; order Psittaciformes; family Psittacidae; genus Neopsephotus; species Neopsephotus bourkii. The sequence continues at coordinate 7,491,775 of NW_026901984.1, read as the reverse complement.
GTTTTATTTACTCTGTAGATAGAACAGAAAGTTTAAAGTAATAAAATTATAATGGGGAATTTAACTTTTATACCCAATAGACATTTGTATAAATACTCTGCAGGATTTCCAAAGATCCCTAAAAGTGTTCAAGCACCAGTGCTCTTAGTCATTATTAATCATGGTAGCTAGAACCAGAACAGAATTGGGGAAAGGATGGAAAGGAAACAATAAACAGCTTGGAGACTCTTCTGTGATATTCTAGAAACAACTGGCTTCATGACTATCCCATTTTCTTCCATGTTGAAAGTGGTGTTTTTTTCTGAGCATAGCATCCATGAATGTTAGATTATTCTTTTTTTAATTATTATTATTTTTTTAAGCAGAGCCAACTGGCTTTCACAGAACAGATTTTTCAAAAAGCAAAATCTCTTTAAGGTCAGAATGATTTAGTAGTTAATGTGATTTCACTCACTTCTTTCTCTCCTGCTCTGTATTACTATATTAATAATAAAACAAGTAATAAAGCAACTGTAAAGGGGAGACTTTTATTTGCTATATCAAGGGACAAAAAATAGAACTCAACTCTAAGACTGAAAAAAATGAAATTGAAAATATATATAAAAAAACTCATAAATAAACAAAATTTAAAACCAAATACCCTAATAGAAGACCTGAAGTGTCCTGAATTTAACACCCAGAACATGACCCAGCTAAATTAATACAATTAACTGAAGTTATATTGGCCTCTTGTGTCACAGCAGAATTTGTCTAAAGCTTTCACATTACATTTGCAGTTCTTCTCTGGTTCAGACATATTTAACACACCACAGTGACTTTACTAGAGATTTCTGACCTTTCAGATTATGCATAAAGTCTAAGAGCATGAAAATACGCCTTCTCCCCCCTCCAAAACAAAAAACCCCAACAACTCTGTCTCCATCTGCTATGATGCAATTCATATGAATCAACACATCCAACCCCTCTTTTGCAGGCACACAGATTGCAACTATATTTAATAGTAAGAGATTGAAGATGTATTGTCCCTTATGAATTGGTATTAACATAATTGCAACTAGGACCTTCTAACATTGCTCGAGGAGTTTCCATAGTGACTGATTTTACACTGGAATGTAAAATATCCTCTGCATCTTTGTTATTTCTGCTTCGGAGTTTTAATGTTTGAGAGCACCAGCAAGAATGTGAATAGTAGTGAAGTTGTAGCACACATATATGTATACTTACCTCCTTTGAGGATAAGATTCATTTAAAAGTTCTTTTTAGATATTCTTAGTATCAAACCTCATCTGAATAGAGTTACCTTTGAAAAAGTTAACTTTAGAATTTCCTGTAGTTTTACACTCCAGTTCCACAGGATTGCTGGTTTTGCTACATAGTGTGACAGCTCTGCCTACAGGGCCAAGCCATAGTTTTCTGTTCAGGGATGTTCCTTATTACCCCCACAGAACAGTTACACAGTTCTGTGCTTAGTTCCCCACTTTTTCCACACTGGCCTTTTGAAAACATCTTCTTGCATCATTGTACTTGCAAGGTTCCTCCTTTACCTCTCTCCTTTACATACCTGCTAAATTCAAAGCACACCCTTTCAGATGTGATTTCTAAACATATAACTCAAGAGAGTTTGCTGCACATCACTAGTTTCCCTATCAACACTTCATTTTCAGCCATTTTTTATTTACTCATAAGCCACTTACTGATCAACTCAGCAGAGCAAAATTAGCTAACAAAGCTAAAGATCAGATTCTTCCTGTAACCCCAATAAGTAAAACTTTTTAAATTTCCTTTTATTTCCTAGTTATGTAGTCCTGTAAGCTACACTCAACTATTGTTTAGGGGGCTTTTGTTGGGTATTTTTTGTAGGAACAGGGGAAGTTGGCCTTCCTAGCATGAGTACCAACTTCTTCATATCATTCAAGCAAAGCCATGAAAGTTGATTTACTAGTCTATTTCTGTCACTGTCTTGACTGAAAAAATGCTTCTATGATCAAGTTCAGCCAGCTCACACATAGGGACTTTCCCATCCCTTTGTTAGACTTCTATTTAGCAGTTGTGGTATTAAGTTGGTCTGTACATTTCAGATACAGTGAGTTTCTGAAAATCAGAATTTTTAGATTGAATAAGAATTTGATTCAGCAACAATTTAGCTTTGCGCTTAAAGGTTAAGAACCTGTTGTTCTAAATAAAAAAGACCTTTACACTGTGACAGTCTGATTACAGTTAATAAGTGTGAACAATGCCCTATCTCTTTCAAAATAAGAATCACCTTAAATTGTTGCCTGGTCATAAACCCATGATTCGATTCATATAAAATTTAGCTGATTCTCAAAATTTGTGTCCCCCAAGCATATGATTAGATTTTAATATTTAACATATGCCACAAGGTTCCTTTTGTCCCAAAATTTCTCTAATAGCAGAACATGCTTAAATCATGGCTTAACAGGTCCCTTGTTACACTGTTAGACATTTGCCAATGTCAATATCGCACACATGGAAAGGATACTAATTAGGAGAGAATGAACCAAGTAAGATACTTCAGATGCACTGCATAAGGCATGTTCCCTGACAGGCATTGTTTAACATAAGCTTCCGGATAAAATGTGAATAAAATTAAACTGTGAAAACAACCACTATTTAGTTTTCTACTTTTACTGAAGACATTTCTCTTCCCTTCATATAGTCAATGTACTCATCAACCAGGTACAAAACTCCCAGAATAACATATACAGTGTGTAAAAATAAAATGTGAAATGGGGTAGTTAAAGAAATCAAAAAGCAGAGGGCTCTCAGCTCACCTTTTTAAAATTGGCTCTATTGAACTATTTTTTTTATTCTGAGTACTATGTCTTCTGCTTCAGACCAGAAAAAAAGGAATAAAGGAAATTGGCAGAGTAGCTTTCTTTGCCTTCGATCTACATTTGCCTTCTTAGACATTATTCCTGGTATTCTCCTTCACTATTATGTTATTAACTTGTACCTTGATCTAGTCTCTAAACTTTTCCTATCTTGTCCAACTTCTTTATTCTATAAACTGCTTAGTTCTACCTTTATCTTCTAAGCATAATATTTTTGTAGTCTAGTTTGTATTTAGAGACCTACTCTAGGAATTCTAGGTTTTTGAATAAGACAGGATATTTGTTTCTTTTCTGATTCTCTAGAAAACACTTCCCAGCAAGAGTACTTTCTTTCTCAAATTTTAGAATTATTCTCACCATACATATACATGCACATATATGTATACGTATACTTATACACACACACACGTAAGACTTTTTCTAAAACTTGTACCCACTAAAAAAAAAAGAAAAACAAGCTGAAAAGACATTCTCAAGATTCAGGCTGACTGACCACCTGTGGTGTCATAACTGTAGAGTTACGGTATCAGAAGGAAGGGCTAGCCAAAGGACAAAGCCTTGTTCTACTCAAAATCCTTCATGTACTCTGGCACAACCCAGAAGAGGCTGCCTGTTATCTGCTCAGCTACTTCATAATGTCCAAAGTTAAACTAATGACTGCAATACAGTGACTAAATCAGCATCCCTCAGAAGTGTTTGATGAGAAGGAAATTCCCTTCTATTACCTTCTGCAATTAAGCAGAGGTTAATAACGTCTACATTTTCTGTTGCAATGCTTTCCAAGCAGGAAAGATAACACTTTTCAGGCTCCATTTGTAAAATACCTTTAATTTTTCTTCAACTATACACTGTCGATTGAAATAATGGGCTGTTTCTAATCTCAAGACATTTTGCTGCATTAGAATCTACCATCCTCAGAAGCAGTTAAGGTTGTATATTCTCCTAGCTCAAAAATGCTTTAAGTAGATAAGCTTTCAAGTTAACTCAGAACCTACCAAACCCAAACTCATCATCTTGTGAATGTTAACTGCTTCCTTGGAGGTACCAATGAGCCATTATTACTGGCATTACAGCAGTCATGTCAAAGTTGCTTCTTTACTAACAAAGCCTTGTCCACTGATTAAATAATTTCTTTTTAACAGAGAAGTTTCTTTTAGGGTGAATCCAGGATTAAACTTCCTATTTAAAAGTTATCAAAGGGCATGCTACTCTAGGTATCGAGTGCACTCTTTAATGAACTGATGTCAGAGAGGCTGTTCGTGCATTTTTTAGGGGGGATTCTTGTTGTAGAATCTGTTGATTAAGAACAATGATCCTTGCAATACATTCAAAATAGAGCTGTAGGTTGCAAGAAGTACAATCCTGCAAAACACAGGTAGGTAGAGTTCTTCATAGATAATACCCAATTCAACATTCATCGAAATCAACAGAAGGTTTTCTGCTGAGCTCCACTGCCCCAGGATAGAGTAAAAAAGTTAACTAAATTCACAGAAGTAGATCTGACAAGAGGACTGAAAATTGTAATTACATTCCTGTGACTTCTGCAAAGCTTATGCAAATCACGCAGCAGTTGTGGTATAACCAATAAGATCTATAAAAGCTTAAATTCGTGTTCTGTTGTTAAATATGTCAAATGTGATTCAGTAAGGTTTTGTAAGTTAGTATTTTGATTGTCAGACAGGAATAGAAGAATAGAAAAAGTCAACTCCAAAACCTCACTCTTCCTATTGAGGATAACCAAAACACAAGAACAGTCACTTCTGGAAGCATTAAATATAGTGGTCATTGAAAATCCAGTCTTGCTACAGCTTCATTTATTTTTAATGTACTCTTAGAAAAATCTGATAGAAATTACTAAATTTCTCTTTCTTTCTAACTTGTGTTTCTTCTCTGCTCTTTAAAATAACAGAAACAGTACAGACATTGAGAAGAGACAGGTAGATCAAGTACTCATTTTGCCAGTAGGTTTTAGAAAATGCTGAGTCAAAAAGATGCTAATGTAAGTTCTGTCTGTTAGAAAAAGAATCGTTGTTGGATTTTTTTTTTTATTTTTTTTTTTTTACTAGGAGAGCGTGTAATGAAGTCTAGCATTTTGTCCACACAAGAACTATTATTTCACAGATGCGCAGAGTGTTACTGCTTGAATAAGTGCCAATTATCATTCAGTGTCTGTATTTCTTTGAGTGGTGGAAGCTTTTCACTACTGCAGATAAAAACAAAAACAAAACCCCATTAAAACTTTTAAAGTTGGTGAGAACTCCACCAGCTGTCTACTTGCTTACAGAAGAGCTGTATCAAAACACTAGAGTAATTCATACTTGCTCAATTCTCTAAATTAACAGGAAGCAGGTTAGCAAGACTAAGACTTATTAAAAATAATTTTTAAAGCATGTCAAAATGAACAAGTATTTTTCTGTGCATGAAATTTTTGTTCACTAAGGATTTTAAGTGTGGCAGAAGCTGTCATTTTGAATTGCATTAAAAAATTTCCAACTGGATAAAACATACAGGTTGTCTTGGAGAAGCATGACAGCCACAGAAAGACAATGGCAATTAAACAAGACAGACCTCTCAAGGAACATATCTAAGGGCAATGTAAAAGCAATCACCTTCTCATAGCAACATTCTTCCTTCATAAAAATACAGATAAGTTTATGCCTTATCAATACAAGGGACATGCAATCTGTATACTCAGTAAAACATTTGAAAAAGTGCCCTATAAATACTAGCCAAATTATTTAAGATGATAGAGTAACAGAAAACAGTAAGAGTTTATGAAAAACCTGCTTGGCAAGTGGAAAATTATTTTTCAGCTATTGGCTTTGTTGTAATTAATGTTTTCATTAACTATTTGGTCATAAAAGTAATAGCTTCCTGATTACATCTGTTTAAAAAAGCTAGGAAACATCATCAGTATGACAGGTAATGAATTATCATGCAGGAACAACTTGATAACTAAAGGAACTGAAATTGGACACCCATGCTTTAGATATTAAGATATTTAGGGCATGACATGGGAAGTAAAAGAAAATAATGAGTCTGTGTTTTCATCATACAGAATATGGATGGTATGTTATTTACGGTAACATCACTTAAAGATTCATTGATCAAAAGCCAATGAATTTCAGTTTCAATGCTGTAATGAGAATTGGCCTAACTTCTGCTTGTCTGGGGGGTAGTGGGTTGGTTCATTGTTGTTTGGGTTTTACAAGAAAATCACGGGAAGACATTTATTTGGAGAACAATTTGTGAAATATATTTTAGTTTATATGATTATTTTTTTTACACTGGTGTGGTTATCTACAGCTGCATCACTGGCAAGACTTTCTGATTGAAAGCTAGGTAACTACAAGCATGTTTAACAATCTACATAGTATGGAAATTACTCTGGAAGAACCTACATTAAGAGAATGGGAAGGCTGAAAAGTGAAAATGCTACTTGAAGTCGTCATCTCAGATTTATGTAGCACAACAAAGAACTGAGTTATTTTCTTGCACATCTCCAGAGCATTAGTGTCTTGATTAATGCAGTGAGAGAAAGATATTCTCCTTTATAAATTTATCCAATGATCTCACTAAGATATTTCAAAACAGCTTAAGGCAAATTGAGAATTACCATTTCCTATTTTATACCTGTGCAAAATGAACTATGAAGAAAAGGGAAGTTTCTTACCTAATGTCATCCCTTGTCAGAACCAACCACCAATCTGGGTAGCAGATTGAAGTTCATACTGCAGTGACATGCCATATTTATTTGATTTAATTGTTTATTTTAAGGAAAGGGTTTTAAAAAACTTACTTTGTAATTTTCATGGGCATGGAAGGCCCTCAGTGAGACAAATCTTACCGCTGGTAATTATAAGGTATTAGCACAAAAGGAAGTGGTTTAGGTCTCTTAAAGATTCACCATCAAAGGTATTGCAAAAAAAAAACAAAACAAACCACTTTAATATAAGTTTGCAAACCACAAAGTTCATTGACAATGTTTACTCTACTACTTACTGTGTGGGTAATATATATATAAAGGAATTCAAGTTAGAATCAATTAAGAGTGGTTTTTACAGAAGCCAGAATGTAAAGGGATAAAGAAGGAAAAGGTAAGGAAGACTTAGTTGTGTCTCGGGATTCAAAATGAACCTCCCCTTACTTCCTCAACTCTTTCTCAGAGAGGAAACCCCATGCAGCTGGATTCACTCTTAGACTTGGTCTCAGCCAACAGTGTCTAAAGAATTTAACAGCACTTAATCATACCAATACTTAAATGCCAGGTTAACTACTGATTATGTATAAGCATAACAACAATATTACAGATTCAAGATAACAGGTATACTATATTTGCTAGAGAATGTTCCACATGCAAGTATGTATAGGCAGATGTATAATACAAATATATACGTGTGTGTATATTTATATAGGTAGACCTATATAAAAATTCCCCTCAAGAATCAATTAAATAAGTCTTTGGCATTTCTCAGCTGGCAGTCTTCCTTTCTCAAACTTGAACATTCATGCACAGAGAAGCATTCCATTCAGAGGGAGATACTGATGCAGTCCACTGCAGTCCAAAAGAAATCAAAGAGTCTCACTGTTCATGCTGTCATGAGATGGTTGGCTTTAGTAATCAGTAAATTAACTCAGATCATTCAGATAAGAAATGTTCCATGGCTATCAGGGGAATGACTCTTTATTCCCACTCTCATCCCCCAGTGGTATGCGTCACTGATTCCACAGCTAATTTCAAGGAGATGAATGTTTACCTGTAAGGAGTTGTTAACAGATTTTCAGTTGCAAATTCACTGTTCTTTCACTACCAAAGTTCTAAGATCTGCCTCCCTTATCACTTTAAAAATACATGTAAACACTCCACCTGATGAAACAAAATGCAGACTCTTCATAAACACCAAAGTCAAATCATTTTGAAAGCTATACTCTTTATTAGATACTGGCCTATACTCGCAGATTAATTCCCTTCGAATTTTCCCACCTTTATTGTTTCAACTCTAACATAATTGTACTCATACGGGTTTGTTTAGAATTACTTCTGTGAAGAAGTTCCGGATGCTGATGAGCAAATAAAATCATCTACAACAGGTGGTCTTCGCAAGTAAAGAGGCTGACCACTGATTACCATGCATGCCCTCATATTTTCTCTCATGTACGTGGCCCTCTCATTTCAGTACCTTGTTTATAGCACTGATATGCACTGTTCTTTCTTTTGAAATAGCGCAATAAATTCAAATTTTACCATAAAAAAAAAATTATTCCTGGCATCGCCCAACGCCTTTGCCATATGAATAGTACATGGCCTGCTCTTATTAGATGTCCAGGTGCCCCTCTACATTCATAATGATGGAAATGTCTCTTTTGGGTTTAGGGGATTAGATTTGATGGTTTCTCTCATTATTAGACTACAGAACATACCAACTTACAGAAATCTGTATTCAGTGGTAGCAATAATAAAAAGAAACCCCATCCATACTGATGTCACAACCTCCCATTTCTTTTCGATGTTGTCATGGTTTGAACCCAGCCAGACAGCTCGTTTCACTCACTCCCCCCCCCCCCCCTTCTTACCCTTCCCCTACTCCCAGAGGGACGGAGAGCAGAATCGAAAAGAATGCAACTCCCACAGGTTGAGATAAGAACAGTTTAGTAACTAAGGTATAACACAAATCACTACTGCTACCACCAATAATAGTAATGATAAAGGAAATAACAAGGGAAGAGAATGCAACACCTCACTACCAGCTGACCAATAACTTGCCCCCCCCAGCCTGACCAAGAACCAACCGATACCTCCTCCAACCCTGCAGTCCACCTAGCCCTTCCGGGTAACTTCCATTTACCTCCTGGGCATGACGTGCTGTGGTATGGAATACGTCTTTGGTCAGTTCGGGTCAGGTGTCCTGTCTCTGCTTCTTCCCCACTTTCCTTCCTCCCTGTCAGAGTATGAGGCTCACAAAGTCCTTGGCCAAACCAAAACATCGGTGTTATCAGCTCTGCTCCCAGGCCGAAAGTCAAAACACAGCACTGCACCAGCTACCAAGAAGGAGAAAAATGACTGTTACTGCTAAACCCAGGACAGATGTCCGTAACAGTTTAGCTAAAGTTGACATCTGTGTTCCAAAACAGACAGGAAATCTTCTCCCTACAAAGTAATCTATTCCTATTACTTTGTGTATTTCTTTAGAAGAGCAGCTGTAAATGCTGTCTGCCATAAAAGACACTTGAACTGTCAGTGTCAGTGACAGAAGCAAGTTACTGTAGATGCTTTATGCATGAAATCAACCTAGACCTAGGTAACTTTTCATCCCCTATTCAAAGTCACACATCAAACATTGTTGAACAATAAAAAGCAGTGGAGCAGATAAAAATTTGGCCACCTTTTTATTTATAAACTCTTCATTGGGACAAACAATACCTTTTTTAAGGTAATAATATGACTCCATATAAATTTTGGCATGTATTTGCCAAGACTACTGTTCTAAAATAGTAGTAAGGAAATGGCCAGAATAAAGTTTATTGAGACAGCATTACCATAGCACTCATTTTGTAGTCCTTCATTTAAAGCACATAGCATTTTCCTACCAGCCACTTTAGTCCTCCAGTATTTTTTCAGATTTTTAGAAGGAATTGTCTTTCTCGCATTTACAAGCCCAGCATCACAGATTAAAGAACTGATCTCAGTATAGAAGTAGTTTTTCCCACACATGATGAGCTAAGTCATTATAAGCAAAAGTAAGGTGACCAAAAATTATCACTAGAGTAGCTAACTCCAGTGAGCGTCATTTTCCACAATCAAAGACCAAACCAGAACTTGTATTACAAACAGGATGACCTCTGATGAATTTCATGCTTTTTCTCTAAAGTTGAAGATATGTCTAGGAATGTGAAGGTGCTTGAAATAAATTGTTACAATTAAAACAACTTAATGTAGATTTCTGCTCACTCTTTTCACATATATCTACCTCTCAGAAACAAAATACATGGTGGCCTTAAGGAAATAATTTTTAGTTCAAGCAATATCATTTCAAGAAATAAATATTTGCAAGGAAGTAAAACCTAGATCTTTAAAGACAATTTACAGAAAACCTCAAGAAATACCCCTAGCTCTTTCCTATGTTTTGTGTTGCTAGCTACGGTTCCTGAGATTTTACACATAGTGTTCGACACCCATAACCATTCACTTCACCATGTCACAAACAATTCTGTGCAGATATAAATGTGACTCCTAGTTGTGAAGGGCACAGTCAAATCTCTCTAATATCTTCTGGCAAAAATCTGCTTGAGGCACAAGAAAGTATTTTAACATGTCTGCCACTATGTCAAAATAATTAAGCACTAAACGAATTTTAGCAGTCTGCAGTAATCACACCCATACACAAGTGAATATTTCATAGAATCATAGAATAGTTAGGGTTGAAAAGGACCTTAATATCATCAAGTCCCAACCCCCTGCCATGGGCAGGGACACCTCACACTAAATGATCTCACCCAAGGCTTCATCTAACATGGCCTTGAACACTTCCAGGGATAGAGCATTCACAACCTCTGTGGGCAACCCATTCCAGTGCCTCACCACCCTCACAGCAAAGAATTTCCTCCTTATATCCAATCTAAACCTCCCCTGTTTAAGTCTGAACACATTACTCCCTGTCCTGTCACTACAGTCCTTAATGAAGAATCCCTCCCCAGCATTCCTATAGGCACCATTCAGACACTGGAAGGCTGCTATGAGGTCTCCACGCAACCTTCTCTTCTCCAGGCTGAACAGACCCAACTTTCTCAGCCTGTCTTCATGCAGGAGGTGCTCCAGTGCCCTGATCATCCTCGTGGCCCTCCTCTGGACTTGTTCCAACAATTCCATGTCCTTTTTATGTTGAGGACACCAGAACTGCACACAATACTCCAGGTGAGGTCTCATGAGAGCAGAGTAGAGGGGCAGGATCACCTCCTTCTACGTGCTGGTCACGCTCCTTTTCATGCAGCCCAGGATACAGTTGGCTTTCTGGGCTGTGACTGCACACTGCCGACTCATATTCATTTACTCATTGAACAACACCCCCATCTCTTTTCAGGGCTGCTCTGAATCTCTTCCCTGCCCAGCCGTTAGCTGTGCCTGTGATTGCTCCGACCCAGGTGTAGGACCTTGCACTTGTCATGGTTAAACTTCATGAAGTTGGCATCAGCCCACCTCATAAGCATGTCAAGGTCCCTCTGGATGGCATTCCTTCCCTCCAGTGTATCAACCGAACCACACAGCTTGGTGTCATCGGCAAACCTGCTGAGGGCACACTCAATGCCACTGTCCATGTCAGCCACAAAGATGTTGAACAAGACCGGTCCCACCAGTGATCCCTGGGGTACACCACTTGTTACCGGTCTCCAGATGGACATTGAGCCATTAACCACAGCTCTTTGTGTGCGGCCATCCAGCCAATTCTTTAAATATGAATATTTCAAAGAGGGAAAAACCCCCCACCATTTGAAAATGATATTCAGACCTCGTGCTATCTCTGGTGTACCTCCTGGGAAATGTATGTCCTGAAGTGGGATACCATGTAGGCCCTTACTACTCTAGGTATTTTCCTGCTTCTACACAAGGCTTATAACCTTGAGAAGAGATTTCTAAGAAAGTCCTAAGACATGCTCCTCTCTCTATCCAGAGAAATCCCACCAAAACCAAGAGCTATTGTGGGACACGACAGTGTGAAGGAGTTGCACGGAAGCTTTGCTTCAGAGGACTATGTGGCTGTGTTACTGTCAAGGTCCCTTATTTACCTTTCTTTCCTGTTCTTTTCCTTTCTATCCAACAGTATTCAACAGTTAAGTGATACATGAAAGGTAACGTACATTTTACTTCTTTATGTAACTCTATGGTAGTTCTTTGTAAAGCAAGCAACTTTTAGGTCTGAAGATTGCATTACATACACTAATGAACTGAGTATGCACAGAGAAGAGACACTTCAGGGCTTTCACAAGGTAAGATAAAAACTGGGGACTGAGCTTTTACTTTTTTAATAATTTCAACATTTAATATTTAATAACTGCATTATTGAAAGGAAAAAAGAAAAGCAAGGAACACTTTTGTTACAGAAAATGAAATTGCTGTCTGACTTTGAAGATTTCTTTTATTTCTTGCCAAAATTTTTCAATGCTGCAACATTCTGAAATTAGTATTGCCTTCCATTAATCTTGCTTTCACTTAAATAGCTAATTATTCATGCTTTTTGGAAACATGGGCAGGACAAACAAACACAGATAACATATGGATGCCATTTCCACCTATGAAGAGTAGCAGAGTAACCCTTCCTTGAACAAGTTACCAGCAGCAAAAAGTGACTTTCTGTATGAACTGTTTAAAAGTAATTCATACATTTTTTTTCAGGTTGTGGAGAAAACAATCTACAAATACTTTTATTGAGAAAAAAACAAACAAACAAAAAACCAAAAAATGTTAAGAAACCACTGCTAACCAGTGTTTGTGGATATCTGCCTATTCATAATATGGGCTTTTGATGTTTCCAGTAGAAGTTTGCTAACGGACCAAATGGACATTGGTTGCTGTATTCAGCAAAGCTGTTATTCGTGCAGATATGCAATTGCTGTGCTCGGTTTTAGCCTTTCTTACCATTTCTTCCTACATAGTAGCTAAAATCCTATGATAGGCATACTAATGTGGTTAACTTTACCTCATCTCTTGGAAAAGATGGAGAAGCTAGTTTGGAAAGAATAGACGTCAGTTTACACAGTGCTTACAAAAGCATTTCTGTATGTTAGGAATTCATTTCATGCAGATTTCCATTTTTACCATGTAGTACAATAATGTCCAAGCATGCATTCCATTTAGGTTTCCCAGTGGAAATTATGTTGTTAATATGTACATGTGAAAAATTTTAGGTATTGGCACCTGAAGTCTACGAATACTTGTTATCCTGGATGAAGGAAGGTGTAGAGTTCTCATCAACAGGGAGCAGAGGGTTTGTAAGGAGCATCTAACTTGGAACTCATTTATATGACAAGATTGAGCCTTGCTGGACCAAAATAGAATGCTCCTATAAAATACATTAATTACAAGCTATCACTGAACAGGTATGGAAACCACTTTTACAAGATGGAAAGCAGGGCTGATCAGCTCTGTTAATCAGCCCAAGTTCAGTTTAAACAGCAGCCACAGGAATACAGCTGACATTGCATTTAAGGAGATCACTGCATAAATACATATGTATATTGAGGATTATAAATATTCAGCTCACAATATTTAGAAAGTTCCTCCTGGACAGGTGGAGTCCCTTTGTCCCACTACCTCCACATATACCACAAAAAGTTAGGGTTTTGTCTGAATAATTTTACAGAAACCCTAAATACTGTTGCGTTAGAAAAAAGCCCATCCATGTCTTGATGTATTACATAGGTGGCCATAACCAGTCACTGAAACTGTTTGTAATTACATAATGTTAGACTTATATTATAGATAAGATGAATTAAACACCTGGTCTGAATACAAAAGCTTTCTTGTAAAAGTTGCGGAGCTAGTTATCACTCAAGTTAAACATTAATTTCAGGAAATGAGCATATACTTGAGAGAATCTGCAGATACTATCCTCCATATACAAAAAGCAAATGTAATACATTTGTAGTCCACTGGTTATGATGCATTTTCCTCAAAGGCAGCGTTAATGAAGTTTTTCTTTGGAAGCTGACAGTAGAATTACCATTCTGTATTCACAAAAAAAAAATCTTACCCTATGTGGCCTTGTGGCCTGTTGCTACTGCAAAAGACAACTTACTCAAGCCTGTTCACACTGTATTCCTTGTGAACCAGCTGCCAACAGGCTGCATTTAGCACCAGGTACTCTCTCTTAAAGGCTCAAAACAGATAGCAAGCAAATGAGTGGTTGGCAGCTAGGCAGGTTTGTCATTTGTGGCTAACAGCATTCACATCTCTATCCAATTATAGAATAGCCAAATTCTCAGTTTTATTAGTGAAACATTAGCAGAGCCTAGTACACCTGCTCCATTACTATTTAAAGGCACAGAACCAAAGGTAAACACACCATTTTTCTCCTAATATTTTCTTGCTATAGGTATCACTGCTGCCACTGACTTTTAATAATATGTAGAGAATTAAGGAAAAATTAAGACAGCTTTTTCCCTTGTAATATAATTAATATAAAATGCAAACACACAAGAGAAAATATTTTAGTCAATTGACTTCTTCTGTCACATAAGCCAGTTATTTACTGGATGGAATCTTTGCTTGGTTTTTTTTTGGATATGGCTTTGTTTTTTCCACTCATCATTTGGAGACATGGTTCAAAACGATATTATTTACGCTTAAGAAATGCAAAATTTAGAAGGCAAAATATACAATTAATATCATATTAACGAATTTCTGGATGCAGGGAATTCATTTTGTGGCTGCACACAACAGCAAGCTTACCAAAGCCATTCAAAATGATCAAATCTATAAACTAGACATTCATACTAGATTTCTCTGTAACATCATTCTGAAATTACCTTTCCAAAACCATACTTATTTTACAAAAATCCTTTGTATTTTAGAAACCTGAAGAAGTGACATTTGAAAGCATTTTAAGTATAAAGTTCATTTAAAGAAATAAAAGCTATATTTAACAGTATTTTCAAAAACCCATATGTACGCTAAACTGAGCAACATAGGCATTTCAACATCTTTCCATACTCGCCCGTGGCCAAGCACACTGTGTTTTTCCAGGTTATTTAATGAAAATATATGCAATACTTAAGGTCTATGGTTTTTCTCGACACTGCTTGTGTTGAATTGTCTATAGCAGAATTGTCTATAGCACCTTCAGTTGTGCCTTCAACACATCTTGAATGACCTTGTTTCTCATGAGACCAAGCTAGTGCAGTGCCCCGTTCCATCCTTCCCAGCAGCTGTATGTGGAGCTGATCTTTACCACACTCTGTGTGGTTTGTTGGAGAAACCACAGGCCCTCCAGAGGCTCGAAATGAAAAAAAACAATTTTGCTGTAAACTCCCCTTAAACTGTCTTAGGAGGAACAGAAATCTTGGCAAGATCTTATAACACATCCAACGGAGGAACAAAGGAGAAAGGAAAGAAAGAAAACAGGATCACCACCCTGGGGATCCAGTGACGTCTTCTCAGTCAGCAAGCTGAAATTCGTTCAGTTACAGCCTTTGTTGGCAGTACCACCAGGTCCCAAGGCAGAGAGATACACACCAGATGGCTGCAGGATGACTGCCTTTTCGTATGGTCAGAGTATTTTGTAATGCTTCCACTGGCCCAGACTTCTCTGCAGGGCTATCAGGTAAACCCCCACACCCAGTTAACTGCCCACACCACAGTGTGCAGCTGTCTCCAGGCAGGCGGTTGCCCAGGCAGTCTATCTCTGTGGCCTAGGGGTAGAAAACAAGAGAAATCAACCCCCACCTTCGGGGAGCATGATCCCTTCTCTGTCCCCAGCCCACAACACGCTGTTCACCACCAACAGGTGCTCAGCCTCTCTCAGCTTCTTCTCTTTCGAGTTGTTTCGAGACACACAGAAAAGGGGCCCTTGACCATCACATGTGGGGTTCTGACAGGCAACATGAGATGTCCTCTGCCTGTTGGGTGTCATTAAATGATACTGGAAGTATTCAGAAGATGTGTAGTGATGCTTAGGGATGTTAGTGGTGGACTTGGCAGTGCTGGGTTATTGGTTGCACTCGATTATCTTAAAAGTCTTTTCCAACCTAAATGATTCTATGGTTCTGTGACTTGGTAGCAAAGATCCCTGAAGGATTAATAGCTTGCAATTTAAAACTTTAATGTTCTGCAAACGTTCAGGATTATATGACTTTTACTTCCCTATTACAAGGAGCAATTTTTTCCATTATTTCAGTGTTTGAAATATGCAGCCTAATTTCTAAATTCTTGTGGATGTTTCCAGAAGTCACATCACATCCTGGAAAAGTAATTTCCTGGTGGAGCACAGCCTTGACTGTTTGAAATTACAAGTGTACTTAGACAAAGGCACCCACTTCGTTCATTGAGAAGTAATACTAGGAAAGTATGTACCTATGTTTAGATATTTCTTTCCATTTCTGTCTAAGGTTTTTTGATTTCCTGCTCTCTTTCTCCCTGGTCTGCTCTTCTCTTGACCCTGATGCCCTATGGCTATCTTCCTGTCCTGCACTTCATCGTGCTGTCCTCATCCTGATTTGATTTGTTGTTGAGTGTGATAGTGTGGGGTCTTTTTCTAGTCTGTCTTCCTAATTCCTTCCACCCTCCTTTGAAGGCAGCCAGTACTCTCTCCTTTTCCCTGCCTTTTACAGGTCCCTAGACTCTTTTCTAATGTAACTGCACTGCTGTAGGGAGAGGGCTGCAGCTAAAGGCACTCTGATGGATGTGGCTAGCAAACATTCCACATGTCATTAGAGGCACTGGCAAGAGTCTGGCAACTGGTAAGCCATTACTACAGTCTATCCTTTTTGCTGTCTAGGGAAAATAACTACGAAAAGCAATTTAAGACATTTTTGTTTTTTAAAAGCGAGTAGCAAACTAAGTGTACGCCACTTGATATAAAGCCTGCTACTTCATACAGATAGGCGGACCTTTATAGCTTTATAGACTCCTAAGGAAACATTAGTTTTCCTTTCTGTGGGGGGTGCCCGGGTGCTGGCTGTGTGTATGTCCCCTGTGAGCTGAGGCCGGGGCTGGTGGTGCCGGACACAGCCGATTCCCTCTGTGTCCAATGGCGCCACCGCAGGGCAGAGCTGAACCCCTCAGTCACTGGTGGGCGCTTCGGAAAAGCCGGGGTAGGGAAGGACAAACGGTGCCCGGCAGCCGCGGCTGTCGAGCTGGGTGAGAAACAGCCCTGCAAGCCCCGAGGGCAGAGCCGGAGGAGGACAGGAGTGGCTCCGGGAGCCCGGCAGAGCTGTCCCTGCGGCACTGGGAGGTACCCCCGTGGGGCGAGGGTTCCCTGCAGCCCGTGGGAAGAACTTTTATGCTGTACCCCTACTGCTGTATGTGGAGATCTTACCACCTCCTAGTGCAGCCATCGTACAGAGGCCACTTAGCTTTACGCGGCTGACAGCATTCCTTCCCTAACCCACTTTACACAGGATTTAATTAGCATGTTGTAAAATTATGTAAAGTAAAACCGAACCAATATTTGGCACAAAACATGCAGATATTACTGTGTAACAGGTTTTAAGCACAACATTTCTGCCCTGTCTAATCCCCATTTAATATTTTAAATTCCCCATTCATTACCATCCATGATGATAAACGGGATGAGTGTTTCCTGATTAGTTTTGAGCAGTGAAGATGTGAGCTTCAGTTTGGGGTAAAACTGGATAATTCATTAGCCACACTGTTGAAAGTTCCAAGTCTATTATACCCCTTAAGCTATTTTCCCCAGAGAAATTTCTATCTTCCTAATTTGTAATGCCTGTAGTCAAAATTATTAATATTCTCTATGGTGATGTATAATATATTGAGTTTATTTGTGTCTTTATTTGTTGCTTTGTAAGGCATTGCTAACAAGCAGCTAATGGTATTTGCATTTTTAGAATTATAAACATTTATTCTGATTTTTTTTAACTTACATTTGTAGATAAAATCTAGAGGTAAATTTCTTAACACACAGGGTCAAGCTGTAACCATTAGACACTAATTAGGACTAAAATTTCAGGTGGGAAATAATTGTATCTAATGTTAAGTTTTAGTTCTATTTTCTCAAATTTTATTTTAAGTGGTTTACCATATTTAACTCAATTCCTTGGAAACAATTCAGACATTAAAAATCTCTCTACATTATAAAATATATATATTCTGATTCTGATGTGCCCAGCTAACTTAAAAAAATGGCAGAAGCATTATTTGTAATTTCAACTGGTTTATAGTGAAAACAAAGTCAGATTCCTAAGCAAACCAGAATGGGTTGTTTTTTGGATTTTAAGAATTACAACAATACTGTAATATTGGAATTTAGTGTAAGCCACAGAAAGAATTAATCTAATGAAAGTGCATTATTATTATTATTAGCAATAATAATAATAATGTTACTATTATTGTTTTGTTGGTGTGGTGATTATGTGTTGGTAGTGATGTTGTGTTACTGGTGGTGTTATTATTGTTATTACTACGTTTTAAGACCTAAAGGTAAAGATTACTGTGTTCGCTCCTTGACATGTCTGATGGAAAATATTACGTTTCCTACCCCTGCATATCTTATTTGCATGATGCCAGAAGAGGAGCCTGAACAGCGGATCCATTGCAAATAAACTTCAACAGCCTGAGCCAAATACCAGGATCTACAAGAATGCCAACACATTCACGTACTTAACTGCAGCACAATTCATACTGATGACAATTTAACTATTAGAAGAGCAGTATTCTAGAAATAAAAAGTAAAATTATGGAACTCAAAGGCAAAGAATTTTTGGCCTAAAGGTTTAAATGATTCTACTAAAATCCTGCTCACAGAATACATATTGTATAAATCAGGACACATAAAGCAATATTACTTGGGTTCTCAATTTATAAAAGACATTTCCTTAGACAAATAAAGGCAGTTTGATCTAGAATGTTTGGCTCCTTCCATCATGTTAATTTCACAATGCTTAAAGTCCTTCATAGGAATGGGGTTTGATAATTCAGTTATAGTCCTGCATGGGAATGGGGTTTGATAATTCAGTTATGGACCATAAGGTTATGATAAATGGCAAACTGAAGAACTAAAACAATCATTCATTTTCCTCCATTTCACAGATAAATTTAAGTTGGAAAAGAGAAAAAAACAGTCAAACGTAAAAGATTTTCAAGCAAATTTAAAATTTAGCATATCCTTCTGAGGACCAAATCAAAATTACAAGATACAAGTAAGATGTACTAACAAGCATCCATAGTCATAATATTACAGCAATATACGTGCACTGATATCTTTATATAATTTACAGTGATATAACTAGTATCAGTGCTGTAATATAAATAATTTTAAGAAAGATCTGACACAACATAAGATTTTTAAAAGTCATAGTGAGATCTAGATTGTATGAATAAGAAATAAGGGCAGCATAAAAAATGTGTGGGAATCCCTTCCTCCTAACAAACAACCTCAGCTGTGAAAGGAATAACAGGAAACATATCAAAATCTTATTTGGAATCAGATCGTCAGCCTAGGTTGGATCAATTTTTCCTTTTGACATACAGAACTGAGGAGCATTTCTTACCATTAAAATAATAGCATCAGAAAGTTAACAAAGAGAAATTGCCCAAAACCACTCTCTAAGGAAATGTTTTGTGGGAAAAGGCTTTGCAAGGGTAATCACAAATACAGATTTATTGCTACAGTCAAAGCCAGAGCAGTTCTGCAGAATCCTTCTGTGACTCAGTAGTGGCAGTGTTTCACTATTTTTACTCCCATAACCTATCTCTCTGATAATATGGCTTCAGTAATACTGCATTGCAAGGTCTAGGCCAAGTTGCCTGCCTGCTGTTGCATTTAGGTGGGATATTTGTAAATGAATCATGACTAGGACTGCAGTAGCCTAATACTTCCCTTAGCCTGCACTCAGTAGCCTATGAAGCTGCTGGAAAGTAGATATGCTTTCCCAAGGCTGTTCTGTCTTGAGTTAGTATTGTCTTTGTAGATAATGAAAGTCTGGATGCTCTGCTCCCTTCTTTGTACATATATATGATCACCAGAACACCTTGCAAAATTTTCTATGCATAAGAAAAAAAAATAATAAAATGGTTTAGCCATTTTTGGGGTAAGCTCCCTAAAGCTTACCAAATACAAGATTACTTTAAAAAAGTGTGAAAAGAAAATCCTGACATGCCAGAGGAAAGAACAGAGATTGTAAGTAGCAATGGTGTCTCTTTTATTAGTTTGTTCAAAGGAATGCTTTCACTTCTAGGATGGATACAACAGTAAATAATGTTTCTGTGAGAAATAAAAGGTTTTGTCAGGCACCTTGCATGTCTTGAACTATTGACACATCAACTTTTAAGAAATGTGTCTTCTAAAACTGGACAATGTTAACATTTTGAGGTGGGGTGAGTGAAATAATTAAGAAAGTATAGAGATTCTGGACAGAAACAAGGGAAGTAACTGAACTGGAAAATACAGAAAGATATATCTGTGAAAAAAAAATTTGTTTTCCATTTAGAGTGGAGGAAAAAAAAAAGGGAAGGGAGTGAACTGAAAAAAAATATATAGGTGTGGGAAGGACATGTTTGTTTTCTATTTATAATGGAAAAATTCTATTGAATACCCCCATAAAATACTGATATCTAGATAGAATTCTCAATATTTTCCAGTAGTTATGCATCAGTCCTGAAGAGACTGCTTAGAAAGAGAGGGACTTCTATGGCCACTTCTAAGTGTTGAGTCTGATTTCCCAGTATTGCACATGAAAAAAAGACAAAATTTCCAAATTCTTCCAACAGCCAGAACTTTAACACTGATTAAGGATGAATTGTATGTCCTAAAAATTTAATGATTATTGTATATGAAGAAGGCAGACATCTATTCAGCATTCATTAATACGCAAAGACTAAATAGCTTCAATTTCATGTACAAAGAAAGGAAAAACTCCCTGTGATCACACGGGAGAAACACTCATGATAAAAGTGGTCTGCTGAAATATGTCTATTCATTCATGTACATTGTAAATGTTAGAAAATGATCACTTGAATACATCTTCCAAAATTGTTTGTCTGAAAACTCATGAAAAAGTTAATCCCACAGATCAGTTTGCTGAGGTGTCTGAACCGATTTCATCATTCTAACACTTTTGCAAACCTATACAAAGTAGAGTTGTAATACCATTGATAACAGAACATGCAACTGAAGACTTATGTTGAGAACTTATGGCAGGAGTTGCAAACACTTGACAGTTATGCTTGGACTAGGACATGGGACTATTTTCAGTGACAAAAACATCACAAGAGATTAACCCGCACAGTTCCTGCTCTGTGCTAAGTAGCCTGGATAACAAGAGTTGATAAGACAGGAACCTGTGTGCCAAGTGTGAGGTTGAGTGGACCATCCAAAACTGTCTAGGAGGGCATTTTCCCAAAACCTAGTGACACTAAAAAGGAAGAAAACAACAAACATTAGTAAGATTAAACAGTAGAATATCAAAAGCCTTTTGAAACAAAGACTCAACTTGAGAAGTATAAAAGAAAAAAAAAATTTATAATGGTGGAAACAAAGCAGAGGATAACAGAAAAGCAATAACAATGAAAATATGTTTGATATTGCCAGAAGTCACCCTGCTGGCATTTGTCCATGTCTGACAGAGTCACTTCCTGTCAGAGGCACCGAGAATGCCAGAGTGCAGCAGATAGAGACCCACACCTCAGTTATATGTATGTAACCTCATGGATGCTTTCTTATTGTATGTGTGTGTTGTAGAGCTGCAGGAGGTTGTGTGGGGAGTGAGCACCTTTGTACCATGCATTCTCTGAGAAGGGGTGGGTATGCACGCCATTATATGTGTGTGTGTGCATGAGTGCATCTCTGTTCACAGAAGTCTTAAAGTTGTTTAGAAATTTGAATGTATGTGCTGGCATTTTGCAGGTGTCTAAGACAGTGTTTTATCTTTTGAATTTATGATACTGACCCTCTATGTAGAGTTTGCTGCTTTAGCAATCAATTATGAAGCAATAAACCTCTTCAGTCATATTCAATTTAAACTTTGTGAACTGTTTTTACATGAAATCACCCACTTCAGACGCTGCACTCCTTAACAATAAACTACATGAGATCATAAAAGGTAATAATGTAGTGATATTATGACGTTAAATTGGTTCCCATTCTGATCTAGCAGCAAATTATAAGCAATTTGGAACCTACATTTAAAAGAATGAATGGGTGATCTTTGTCTTGGGCAGAGGGGACAACCTTTTATAGATTTTAGGGAGATACTCATTGCAGAGACACCATTTTTCTCTGTGTAGTGTGTGGCAATAAATATTCCCTCCAGTCCACATGATTGTATCAAAAGGAGTATCCACTGCATTTAAAGAGATAATGCAGTGAACATTGCTGACAATGTTCTTCCTCTGCTTGAGCATTTCACAGGAATCACAAGATTCATCCTGTGGAAGGCATATGATCAAACAGCAGTCTCAACTGTAGCAAACATGCTTTAATATTTAGGTTAGCCTAAGAGAACCCAAGAAATAAGCAATTTTTTAAAGCTCGTTTTCAGAATTCAGAGAAGACGGTATCAGTCTTATTTCTTATTTACAGACAGGTAGAGATGCACTATGAGGCAGCAACAGGGGGGATGGAAAAAGTCATACCCTCACCAAAAGCCAATACAGCATATAACCTGTCACATAGGAAAGAGAGAGAGACGAGACTGCACTACCATCTTCATAACTACATCCACATCATTACACACCACAACAAAAACTGGAAACAAATAATCTGGGTTTTAGGGAGCCTTTGCACAGATGTTTTGTACTTAAAACAGAATACTGAATACCAGACATCATAAATTGGTTGAGTAATCCTACATAGTCTCTTAAATTGTTCTAGTGTAATGGGATCACAACAGCCAGGAACAGTCTTTTCTCTTTCCTGTTGGAAATGTTTTTATTGTAAAAGACATTAATTTTCATTTGTAAATTTTTTTCATGTTTACTTATCATTTTAATTAGTTATTAGGTGGGACTCTTATTTACTTCATTCAATCAGTAAGACTAATTCTTCACCAGCATATTTCAGTTTACATGGCAAATACTAATCAGTAGAATTCTACTCTGGTGAATTGTAAGTTAAATTATGATGCACAACAGTATGGGAGTCTCTGGGTGAATTTTATATGTCTCTAGCATAATTTAACTTTATTAATCATATATAAAATCATAGAAGACATGTTAAGTTAGAAAAGGTCTATTTGGCATCATAATTACAAATTAGATATTGTCCAGTTTAGTCGTACTTCTATACTGCATATCGTTTTGTTAATGAGGAAAAAAACCCACTAGAATCAACATTCTTGTATTCTTTGACTAAAATTACTGCCAAATATTAAGTATTATTAAAATTTAAAGTAGGTGAATTAGCTTATTTTGCTAAAATGTGCTATAGCTCTCTAAGTCTTTACCATTTAATTCACAAATGAAGAGGAAGTGATAAGCCTCTCAAGGCTTAGCTAAAACTGACAGCTTAGGTCTAACATTCTTTCTCACTAGTTATATCTTATTCTGACAGTAACCATACTAATTTCAGTAGAAGTACTCAGAATACTTGCAAATAGTCAGCAAGAGTAAGGAGCAGAATTACCAGCTTCTGCTGGAGAGATAGTGTTTATAACAGACAACTTCTTGGCATCCAGAGCTTCTCGCTTTTATAAATACTCTAGGAAAGTGGAACATTCAATGCTTTGCAAGAGACTTTGAGTTTTCCTAGGATAATTCTGGATGGAGGGCATCTCAGAAAGGCTTTAGTCCAACGTCTTATTCAAGGTGGTCAGGTCTGATCAAGTGTTGTGGTTACAAGACATCAAGTTACAGAGGGTTTTAAGCAATTAGGGATTGAAAGCTTTCAGGGCAAGAGACAACACAACCCTGCTAGGCAACCTGTCTCTAGTCAATACTTGACTGTCATAGTGGTGAAAAGTTTCTCCTCACATTCAGTCAAACCTCTCCATGTTAAATGTCTCACATCCTCCTGTGATACTGCTGTGAAGTGCCTGGCTCTTTCTTATTAAGAGCCTTTTGCAAGTCCTGGCACCCTGCTGTTAAGTCCCCTTAAAGTCTTCTCCAGGCCAAACAAACCCTAGTCCCTAAGCCTCTCCTCACAGGGCACATCTCCCAATCCCTGACCACCCTAGAGGCTCAAATGATGATTAGGGACTATTCATGCCAGGGACCAAATCAAGGACCTCTTGATGTGTTTCCTCTATTTGGAGGCTCAAAATTGAATATGGTATGCTAGATGCCCTAGGTATAAGGGGACAATCCCTTCTCTTGATGTCCTGGCTGTGCCCCTGTGAATACCTCCTAAGGCACTATTTGTTGTCTCTGCAGAGCGCACTGCTGGCTCCGGCTCAGTGTGTATATACCAAGGTCCTCAGGACCCTTCCTCCAGTGCTGTCTGCAGCCAGGTGAACACCAGCTTCTACAGCTACACAGGTTGTGTGAAGTACTTTTCTTATATATATTCTTGTATATATCTCTACATATATCTACCAGCAATCACTTCCTTACCTAATGGTTTTTGTTACATGTAACTAACAAAACCACGTACTTGCCATTAATTTAAAATAGGTAGGAATACTACAACATTCACTTTGAAATGTATTTTTATGGGGTACCAGACTGGCTTTCTTTACTGATATTTACTAGGGTTTAAAAAGTTTTAAAGACTGCATTCATTATTTTGAATTTACTTTGTTTTCACCAAATGCATTGAGATGTTCGTACATTTTTTTTACCCAAAGGATGTGGCAAATTTTTTTATGCTTTTGAGGAAAATATTTTATTCAACATGCCAGTTGAAATTATGAATGCAGAGAAACTACAGGAGCAAACTGACATTGCATGTGTTTCATGCCTTTTCACTAATGTTGAAATAGCATTAAAATAAACAGCTTCTCACTGATAGGTGGCTAATTTACCACTTGAAATATGACAGACGTTTGTGTCCAAAAAGCAAGGACAAAATTAAAAAGCAGCTTTCAAACACCAGGTGCAATAGAACCTCTTCCCCCTGCTGCAGCAGCAAACAGATTTGGACAACCAGCTGGATGAGGAGTAGGATTCACTAATAGTCCTGCCTTGAGGACTGGTCTTAACAATTAAAACCATTTGATTTTATTGGTTTTGTCAAGCATAACAGCCTGGTAACAGGTGTGAGATTCTGCTTAGAAGAATATGCCACAAAAGTCTGGCAGACCAGGCAGAATAATTTTCTTCGTAATTTTGCTGACATTTCTGTAGGTGTCACAGTGATTATTTTATTCTATGTAAAAAAAACTAAACAACCAAAACCCAAACAGAGGTAGCTCTAACAAGCTGAGAAACAGTAGGGCCCTTTCAGGGTACCAGCAAAGTAAGCTCATACCCACTGAGTTTGACAATGCTCTCAACAGCATCATCATCTTCCGGTTATTGGATGGGATCATGGGATAAATTCAGATTGCTATTGTGAGGGAATGATTTCTTAGTACTGCTACTAGTATATATTAGTATATAGTATATATATCTCTACCAAGTATAATTATGAATAATTCAACTTTCAAGCACATATCAATATTTGGTTCGAGATTAACAGGCACTGCAGATAATAGTATAGGATTTCCCTTCTAGAGAATTCAACAGAACTTTAGTACACTTTCTAATTGCATCACTTGACTTCAGAAGTCTACTCTTTTCTCATATGAAGTCTTCACTACCTCTTCCATGAATGCTGACATTAGCAGCAGCAGCAACAGTAACTAAAATGCTACACTGCGTTTGCTGAAGAAGGCAAGACCAAAGAAACCTGGCTCAGAGGGGCAGTTTGAGTGGATTTGTTGGAAAATATTTTTACTAGAATATAGAAAGGCCCTTGAGGTACACTTATTGCAGAATGGGAGATGCTTGTATATATGAAAAAGTGCTCAGAATCTATGTTGATTTTTAATGACCTCTTTGAGCCTTCAAAGCAATAGATGAATCAAACTGGATTATGAGAGGTCTTCTAATGTTTTGGTTGAATTTCTAATATGACAAAATAAATGCTGTAGACTGTCACATTAGCTTTAACTCCTCAAATATAAATTTTATTTCTAAAGAAAAATGAAAACCTGATATAAGCTGTAGACCCCATTTATTATAAAAGCATATCAAATTGCAGGCTTAAATCTACTCGCATCCTGGAGAGGGGTGCCTATATGAATAATAGCATTCTTAAGATCTCTCAGTGTCACCGTAAAGACATGAATCAAAGAGTTCTCAAAATACACTTCTTTAGTAGTGCTGAAATTTTTAGATTAAAAGCACAAGTTAGTTTCTATCCTGTCTGTAAGCAGAATAGATTCAGTAAACAAAAGAGTTATTTTTTTGTTTAGTGGATAAAAAGTTGTCGATTTCCATTATAAAAGAATAAATGAAAATAAAAAGTATATAGCCTAAGCTGAAAATGTTTTCTAGTTTGGTGCAGGTTAGAATAAAAAAGTAACCAGAAAAAAATAGAATCATTTGGGTCTACGAAATCAGGCTACATGTTCAACAGCAATAGAATTAATGATTGCTACAAGTGTTGAGATTTGGCATAACAGAGAGAAAACATTCCATATGTGTTTTCTGCAGTAAAGTTACTGGGTTTTACTGACTAATATCATGGTAGCTTAAGCAGAGTTTACGTGTGAGTCAAAAAGACATTATGCATATACACAGATAAGAACCAGTTCCTTCATTCTATACGTGGGTAATTGCACAGGACATTTCCTAGTGGCCTGATGCATATCAAGAAATCTTGTGGTCAGATCACAAGTGTTGTCCTCTGTCCTAGGTTCTCCTAGGGAATAAGTCCTTGAAATTCACACATAAGAATAAGAGAAAACAGATTTCTGCTTTTACAACTTTGGGCTTCTGCCAGCACATCATCTTTAAAGTGGATAGAGAAGAGTGGAAAACAGATGTATACAGCAAACAATCATTTATAATTGGTAAAGCATGTTTCGAGTGACAATTTACAAGAAGGGTGAAATAGTTAATAATTGGTATCACAAATGTAGCTAGCACAGGATGTTGAAGTCTTTCATGACAGGAGGTATGTCTCAACTCTCAAAACAGGACAAACATACATTGCATCTGTTCACCAGCAAGCAAATTTTTAGCAAAGAAAAAATGTACAGTCATCTCCAGTGAACTCTATGATTTTCAAAGTCACAAAATTTGACTTTCAAACACTGACCGTGAAAATCAGGTCTAAAAGAGTGATGTGTAGGTCTGTGATTTTAAGTCTGTCTGATATGAGGTCCTGGACTGCTAAATTATTAAGATAAATTAAATGATACTTGTGTCAAAAGTTAAAAAACAACTACTGCCATTATCATAATGATGGCTCAGGTGATATTGACAGTCTTAACCAATACTGATCCTGTCAAGGAAATAAAGTTATGTTGAATCCTATGTAAAAAGATATGCTTTAAATATTAGGAGTTATGAAGAAGGACTTTGGTCAGGGCATAAAAAGTTTGAACTTTCTAGTTAAAGCATTTTGCTTCAGTCTGTTCTGTGCTCTGATCCAACTTACGTACAGACTGTATGAAATGTTTTCCAATGCAACCCATAGAAGAAAACACGTATTAGGCTAAAAATGTGATTCTTCAGTAGTATATTGTCTGCTCCTGTTCTTGTATGGAATGTTTACAAGTTTATGTATATTTGGATAGTTTTTTAAAAACCTTAAACCTAAAGTGAAATATTATCAGA
This sequence comes from Neopsephotus bourkii, assembly GCF_033783945.1. NCBI lineage: Eukaryota > Metazoa > Chordata > Aves > Psittaciformes > Psittacidae > Neopsephotus > Neopsephotus bourkii. Next base: position 7,464,493 of record NW_026901984.1, on the reverse strand, counting down.
ACTCTGCAAACAGTGCATTTTCTTTGAACTTTGTTGCAGCTACCAAAGTCAGATGTGTTGCCTTTAAAACAAACTCCAACTATTACTAGAATAAGCATTAATGTATTTGACAAATCACAACATCACGTTTCATATATCACTTGATGGTTTTGAAGTCATATACATGTTCACATTTCTTCTGCAATAATGTTCAAATCCTGAGTCTAATCACATTAATTTAAATGAGTTTAATTTTAAAACTGCCAATTGCTACCTGAGGTGAAGTGAGAGAATGGTTTCTCATAAGAGTGACAAGTCTTCAGACTGTGAAAAGCATTCATGAAATACAATTAATTTAGATTAATTTATCTGCCATTATTTAGTGAGTGATTTTAACATTACTCTCAAAGAATAATTATTAGCTTGAATGACCAATCTTATTCTTTAGAAAATAAAAAAGTTACTGGGTAAGTTTGAAGTGTTCTATTGTAAAAAAGGAAATTAATGTTTTAATGTAGATACTTAGAAAAATCAACCAAAAATTTCAGAAAATCCTCCACCAAAACCTAAGCATAAATCTTTGTCTTATCTTTTGTGCCATTCTGTTCTATTATGTCCATTTTGACTGTGATTACCAGAAAAATTCATCACCAGTTTAAAATTTGATTGAAAATTCAACCTTACTTATTTACATTTACTGGAACAACAGAATGCAAAGTATATAATTATAGAATAATTGTAACAAAAGGCTTTCCAGGAACTGTCAGATGTCTTATGCATTTAGCTAAATAACAGCTATAATGTGCAAGTGTGCAAAGAAAGAAAAGAATTATGCCAACACCAGCCATCTGACTGGAATGAAAAAAAAAAACAAACAAAACAGAACAAAACAAAACAAAATAACCACCTACAAATAAACCAAATAAAACATTAATAGAACAGCAAAAACAAAGAGGGGATTTTGTGTGTGAATAGACACATTCAAAGTTGTCTAATTGAATTATAGGAATGTATCATCTCTACAGTTTTTAGTCAGTGTACATATATAACTAATGGAGGTTTTTCCATAGTAATATTTTACTTCCTTAATAGAAAAAAACGATGTGCCTTCTGTGAATTCCTCCAGAATTTTCCTACTTTTCAAAATATGTAGTAGCTACAAAAAATACTTCCTTGGGAACATGATTAACCCATCGCAGGGGGTTGTAACTAGATGATCTTAAGGTCATTTCCAACAATAACCATTCTATAATTCTATGATTCTATCATTCTGTAATTCTATTATTGTTTTCTATTATTTTGGTACTTCATGTTTTGTATAATGAGTCATTGTTTTGCACCAGGACGTGCTGATTTATTACAATCCCATAAGAAAAGCACGGAGACTGTGAAATATCATTCAAAATGCCATTTATTAACATTTATTGTTTATTATTTACACTATAAAGAAGGACAGGAGAATAAAGGTAATCTTATGTCTCTTCAGATGTTGGGAACCTTAATTTGTGTAGCATCAAATGATCCTCCAGTCATGATGCAGCACACTCATGAAGATCCTGTTCATGAAGGCTTACCCTCTTTTGGTACTTCAAGGCATTATAAGGCTTTTCTTCAAATGAAACAACTCTATTCATCATTTCTACTGTCAACTGTGCAGGCCTGAATATCCAGGCTGCATGTGCAGCATAGCATGGACCTGCTCCAACTCAGGTTGAGAGGTACACAGGTCATGAACTTCTCCATGTACAATGGTTTCCAGTCAGAATCATTCTAGTCGTGAACACCTCGATATTTTGATAACAAGGGCAGCTTTAGAATGCAGTCTGATATGTCCTCTGAGCTTCTTCTTCACTTAATTTTGTGCTTCTATGCTGCCTTTATAAAACAATAATGCAGTGATTTTCCTTCCACTTACCTTTCTGTATCTGCTCCCAACAAAGTATGCAGTTATTCCTGAAATTTTAGGTGTTAATAGAAGATGCAAATTCTTACTTGTGATCTATTATTGGTTTTGGTATGGGCAGTTCAATTCTAGGCGAATTCATTCTGTACAGACAATATCCTAAACTATCCTCACACACACACTGCAAACAGTAGTCAGGGAATAATTGATTATCTTCTTATGTTACCAGTTCCATCACATTAACACATTTCTAACATTCTACAGCAGCATCTCATTAAACATAAGAAATATTGTAGCAGACATCAGGCAAATAACTTTTCTATCTCATTGACTGGAAAATTCACGTTTCCTGAATTACTAACCAGAATTGTGACAAGGTGCATTAAGAATCCAGGCTTTTCCTATCCTTACAATCTTTTGATTCTGTTTTATTTTAACCTTGAGAAAAACTACCAAGATTTTCCTGATTTATTCTGGGTTATTTTATCCGTAACAAAAACTACCAAGGTTCCCCCACCTAAAAAAATCTTAGTCATAGATGTCAAATCATTTGAATAGGAACCAAGCAACTAAAAGGGCTATAGCTGTCACAGTAGCCCAGCAACAGACTTTTATTTATAAATATCAAATATTTGCTCAATCAAAATCTTTGTATACTGAACCTTGAATTTTGTAGTTTAATGAAGACAGAAAGGATTTTTGGCTGAAAATTCAAGTCAGAAATAGGGTTAAGTATACAATTTTTTAACTTAATACGAATTTCTATATTTAAACAGTATGGTCCAAAACTGTAACACACAATCTTCCTCATAACATTTTTGCTTTATTGAATTTCAATCACCTTGATGGAATAATTAATAATGGGCATGAATTAAAAAATCTATTACACACATATCTTACACATGTTATCTTGCCAGATTCTTCCATATCTACTGGTTTAAACCTTCATCTTACTCTTGGAGATATTTCTTTTATGTCTTAACAAAAAGTAAATAGAACCAAAGAGCAGTTACAACAAGCTACCTAAATCTTCATAGTTTCTTCCGTAACTACTGTGTGCTGGGAATCAAGCAGTAATGTGAGTAATTCCTAAACATTAGCTTATTGCTTGAATAACCTTTTTATGGCATGATTAGATAGACTGCAGTTGGATGCAATCACATCGCAGAAAATGAGCAAGAAAAAGTGAGAGAGCTCTTGCAATTGTGTATTCTTGACCTGTGTAAACTTCTTTTTTCCTTAGATCAATGTTAACAACCAAAATTTTACTGTTTGTAAGTGAACGTTTTAATTTTCTTCGACAGAAGTATCCATATTTTGACTGATCTGCTTTCTACAAGATTATACCATGGAATTATAGGTAATAGAATACCAATGACTGTTTCAGGATTGCACTCTGGAGTGTAAATTTCCTACCTCAAAAGCAGTACTAAAAACACATCCACATTCCTATCAGGTTTATATCTTCATATATATTTTATATACTTTTTTTTTTGTCAGGTTTTTTGTTTGAGGTTAGTTTTGTGTTTTGTTTTGTTTGTTTGTTTTTTTTTTTTTGGTGGGAGATGGCTTTGTAACCTCAAAAGAAATAACTTTTTAATTAGCAAGTATCAAATCTTTTCTTCTCCCAGTTTCTAATGCAAAAAAAAAAAAAAAATTTAAATGACAATTTCTTTTTACTAAGGCCACAAAGAAGGAAAAAAGAGGTAACAGAGGACTTTCCTTCTGACACACCACTCACTCCATCATCCACAAAAGCAAACAGGTATCATACTCAGTGGGTTTTTTTTAAAATAATACATATATACTTCATCAAAACTAGCTTTTCATTAGAAACACATTTGTAAATGAGAAATGCTTTGAAGATGGGATTCTGTAGTCTGTAGGGATTAAGAAGAACCCTGATTCTTACAGACTCTGACATACACTTTATATTAGTGAAATTGGTTGGGGAGAGTTCTTTTGCCTGTCTGACACTGCAAGAGAGAAAAAAATTGCTCAGTTCAAAGTACAGACAATCTGTTTTTCACTTCCAATGAAAAATACCTTCATTGGAAGACACTAATGGTTACAAATCTATTATTCTAATCAATATCTGAATTTTCATAGTGGGAGACTTCTGAGGACTCTATTGCAGTTTTCTTCCCAGATCCTACGATTGCACTCAGTACTAGTGGCTGATTCCTTTACACATCCAGGAACATTTCTAGCCTAAAGTGGTATTTTTAATTCCCATAAGCAATGCTGGCTGGAGGTACTATCATCTAGTACTGAGTTATTGCAGGCACCACCAAAAGCAACAATCAAGCTTTTGTTAATGTCCAAATCAGACATTCATCATCTTAGGTAGTGATTATTTTGATTTCCACTTCTTTCCTTTTTACAGTTGTTATGTTTCAGCTTGTGTTATACTGAGCTTTTGTGATTATACTCCAAGGATGAAAAGCTGAAAATAATAGATCAAATTTTACAGAAAGGTCATATGATTTTCTTTTCCTTTTTTTTTTTTTTTCTTTCTCACTGTGTTTCAAGAGACATTTATTTTTTTTACTGTAGGTTGGTAACACACAATTTTGATGAGGACAAACACATGGATTCCAGAAACTGTAAGATCTTGTAATATGGAAGGATAAAATCACTTAAAAACAAGCCTGTTGGAAGACAGAATGAGCAGAACTAATCCTATACAGGACGTGGCAGAACATCAATGCAATCTGTTCAAATTAATGATCCTTTATAGAAGTTACAGAGACACTTCAGCTTTTTCACATAGCAGGCAACATATGAGTACTTCCACTGTAATTGCTTTTTTTTTAAGACTGCTGCAGTGTCAAACCTGCCTGCAGACAAAATCACAATTAAATTCCACCTAAAAGCCAAATAAATGGTCTTTCAGCAAAATCAAATTCTTGTAAGGTTCCTACCAAATTCATGTTATTTGCTTTCTAATTTCTGTTCTTGTCTGAAAATGATTTATCAAATCTGCATAATGTCAGATGTATAACACCTATCTAATAGTGATAGAAATCAATTTATATTCCAATGTTCAAGCAAAATAAATAGTATTTTTATTTGTTTGTTTATTTTTCCATGTTGGAAGCAACCATGTGAAATTGATAAAGTTGTTAAGGAAAACATCCTTGCTGTCAGCAGTAAGCCACTTGAATGCTTTTGTGTCAGTAAGGAACAAAATAAACCTAGATACCATTTATTATAGTTTTCTTTATAGCTATTTTTAAGAAATAAAACTACAAGCAAGAAAATTTCAGTGCTTGTGGCATAGGGAACCTAAGTTGTGTGGAGAAGCTTGTGGAAGTTTTTATCCCCCAGGATGTGTAATCTGTTGTGAATCTTCTAAACTGGGACAATTTTTCAAGTAAGAGCACTATGATCTACCTAACATGGCATCACACGTTTGGCACACAACAGTATGAGGAGTTACTCCAGATATATTTCTGTACCCACTGAAATTGAAGACAATCAACATATACTCAAAGAACCTGAATGCTCTAAACTGCAAGTACATTGAATTCCCAAATGCAACTTTGTGACAAACTTCTGCTTCTTTTCAATTTGGAAATAAGTGACTTATCAGAGAAGCAAGGGACTTTCTGTTGCAGACTGAATTCTGGGAGGAATGTTTCTCCGAGTTCCATTGGATTCAGGTACACATAAGATACCTGTTGTTTGAGTGCCTATAATCCAAGACTGAACAGTGTGTATAAATGAAACAGGTTGCTTAGAGCATTCTCATTGCTTTGACAACAGTTTTTCTCCCCAGGAGGCTCATAAAACCATTCCATATGCACAAACACTCATCGCAGAAACAAAACATTAACTGGTATTTACTTAACAAGACACTATATAATCATTTCCAAGAGATTGAGTTCACAGATTTTCTGCACTTTTGACATGGAGAAGCATAATCTGTAGGTATACCCAGCATTCATAGATTATGTAAGCAAATTATGGATCAGTTACTGGACAATTTCCAACCTAGCTATTATGCCAACTGTTAAGTCTTTCATGCTGAGACTGAGCAAATGTGCCTGAGCCCTGATGCTCTACTGAAAGGAAGCAGGATTGGATTCACTGCCCTGCAGATTTGTCTGTGTTGACCTTGCTGTACACAAAACCACTCTCCAGAATGACTGGGAGAAGTTCAGATCCCTGAAGACATGGATTCAGGCATGAACTAAGTATAATTTTCTGCTCTGTACCTCATGGAATTATCTTGCAAACCTTTATTTACCATTTTCATCTCCTGAAAGTATTCTAGATTTACATTCAAGCAGGGTTTATAAATCACAGTGACTTCTACACTGATAAAGCAGTATCAAGTTTTGTAGTTAAACTTATTTGAGTGGGATGTTTAAACTAGGAGCATTTACTGATCACTGATTATTTGTTAAACAAATGCATTTGATGACAGAAAAGTGCATACCTTCTGCTTATCACAATTCTATCATTTTACAACAGCACAAGACTGTTTGTCTCTATACATGTCAAATTCAGTGAAAATAAGCAAAGTCTTAAGCATTATTGTTATTTTGCAATTTTGTATTATTGTAATAGATTGTATTATTGCTAAGCATAAAAGTGAGAAGTCTAATGAAGATTGAAGGTAATATTGGAGCCAACAGCTACAACAAAAAAGATCATTCTAAAGAATAAATTTTTACCTAGTTTTATTTCTAGTTTATGGAAGGACAACAAATATTTTAAAGTCCTTTAATCCATACTTAATGCATGTGCTTGAATTTTTTTCAGTCCCTATTTTTCCTGGATCTCACCCAGTCAACTACAACAAAGTTAGTTACTCTCTGACTTTTGCTTTTGTTTTGAAATTTTTTTTCTTAATCACATTGGGAAAATCTCACCTATTGACCTGTATTACAAAACCATACCCCATTTTTTCCCAAGATGCAACCACTTCATACTGACAATTTAATGAAGGTGGAAAAGGGCAGAATTTTTTCCCAGGAAGTCAGAAAAAAAAATGTGATTAAAGGATACAATGAAATACCAGAGTTTGGCTGGTAAATAACCATTGTAAACCAGATCACTAATATGCATAATTTGTAACTCAATCCTGGTTTAATAACTAAGTAAAACAAACTTAACATGTGTCCTGGGTTCAGCAGTAGCAGTCATTTTTCTCATTCTTAGTAGCTGGTGCAGTGCTGTGGTTTTGACTTTCAGCCTGGGAACAGCGCTGATAACACCAATGTTTCAGTTGCTGCTCAGTAATGTTTAGTCTGACCAAGGACTTTGTGAGCCTCATGCTCTGCCAGGGAAGAGGGGAAGCTGGGAGGAAGCAGAGACAGGACACCTGACCCAAAATGACCAAAGATCTATTCCATACCACAGCACGTCATGCCCACTATATAAACTGGGAGCAGTTACCCTGAAGGGCTAGATCACTGCTCAGTCGGGCTGGGTATTGGTCGGCGGATGGTGAGCAGTTGTATTCTCTTCCTTGTTATTTCCCTTGTCATTATTATTATTGGTGGTAGCAGCAGTGATTTGTGTTATACCTTAGTTACTGGACTGTTCTATCTCAGCCCGTGGGAGTTACATTCTTTCAGTTCTCCTCCCAGTCCCTCCAGGAGCGGGGGGGGGGGAGGAAGGAGGGTTAGTGAGCAAACTGCTACATAGTACTGAATTAACAGCTGGGCTTAAACCACGACACCATGCTACTGAACTGCTAAACCTCGGTGTGAGAAAACTCCTCAAGAAACTGGAGGAAATGTGTCCAGTTAGAAATTTCATGTAATTACTAATTACATGAAATTCCTAACGGAAACATTAGAGACAATTTAGCTCCCTGCTTATTTCATGATGCATTCCCTCACTCTATGGTATCAAGTTTTGCAGCTTGGTTGAAGTCTCAATCCTCTTTCCATGTCAAGTAAGGGCTGTCTTATTTTGCACAAGTATTTTAAATCCACTTTCTTAGGACAGTTGTGACAATACCACTTTTTTTCTTTTCCGTAAGAAGTCTGACATCAAAAAGAGTAATTCTGCATTAAATGAGATTAGATGGAAATTGTCCTCTACAGCTCACTCATCAAGAGTGTGGTGAGAAACATAAACTGCTGACTCGTACCTGGAGACTGAGAAAATGAAAAACAATTCTGCAACTTTATGACAAATGTGGGAACTCCTCTCCCAATTGGAAAAAAAAAAAAAAAAGAAAAAAGAATTTACTCTTTTGAGGTCAATATCTATTTTATTTTTATCAAAGGTCTTGGGAAGTGCATCAGTCTTCACAGCTTATGGACAGGCATTTAGAAACAGACTGAATTTCTGATCTATTAGTATGTCACCTTAAGCTTGATATCACATTTTGCTGAGAATACAAGGATTGCCCAAACTGAGGTATTGTACATGATCTTGTACCGGTAAAACATTTAATTCATTCAGCCTTTCAAACCATAACACAAATAAAAGATGGTGGAATGGGGCCTTCCACTTACAGTAGCTATGACATAATTCTCTCAACTTTTATAAAGTCTCTTGCACAGAGAAATTACAAAATCATTGTAGTTTAATTTTTCGAACAGAAGCTGTAGCTTCTATCCAGCCCCATGAAAGATGAAAGAAGAGGTTTTTGTTCTCAGCATCTCACTGCTGAATATTCTGAGCCATTATAGATTGTAAGGATTGCATCAGCTCTTTGTTCTCTCCCTTTGGGGCATCTTCTGTCTTACTTGTGGATTAGCTTTCCACCTTGTATGAGTAATTAAGTCAGAAGTTTTAGCAGCCTCACTGCTTGGTCAAGAGCATGTGTTAGTTCAGGAATTCAGGTGATGTGCAGCCAATGTAGAAGCTTATTGCACCCATAAATTTAAAGTATGCTAAGCAGAGTATAACTGGTATTTTCTTTCTTTGAAGACAGAAATAAACACATTGAAATAGATTAACTAGTGACAATGTATAAAATTTTATAGCAAAGTTAAGCAGAAGTTTATACATAATAGAATCATAGAACCATAGAATAGTTAGGGCTGGGCAGGACCTTAAGATCATCAAGTTCCAACCCCCCTGCCGTGGGCAGGGACACCTCGCTCTAAACCATATCGCCCAAGGCCTCATTCAACCTGGCCTTGAATTCTGCCAGGGATGGAGCATTCACACCCTCCCTGGGCAACCCATTCCAGTGCCTCACCACCCTCACAGCAAAGAATTTCCTCCTTATATCCAATCTAAACTTCCCCTGTTTAAGTTTGAACCCATCACCTCTTGTCCTATCATTACAGTCCCTAATGAAGAGGCCCTCCCCAGCATCCCTATAGGCCCCCTTCAGATACTGGAAGGCTGCTATGAGGTCTCCACGCAGCCTTCTCTTCTCCAGGCTGAACAGCCCCAACATTCTCAGCCTGTCTTCATATGGGAGGTGCTCCAGTCCCCTGATCATTCTCGTGGCCCTCCTCTGGACTTGTTCCACCAGTTCCATGTCCTTTTTATGTTGAGGACACCAGAACTGTAGACAATACTCCAAGTGAGGTCTCACGAGAGCAGAGGGGCAGGATCACCTTCTTCGACCTGCTGGTTACGCTCTTTTTGATGCAGCCCAGGATACGGTTGGCTTTCTGGGCTGCAAGCACACACTGCTGGCTCATGTTCATTTTCTCATTGACCAGCACCCCCAAGTCCTTCTCTTCAGGGCTGCTCTGAATCTGTTCTCTGCCCAGCCTGTAGCTGTGCATGGGATTGCTCCGACCCAGGTGTAGGATTTTGCCACTTGGCATGGTTAAACTTCATGAGGTTAGCATCAGCCCACCTCACAAGCGTGTCAAGGTCCCTCTGGATGGCATTCCTTCCCTTTAGCATATCACAGTATGCTAGAGATTGGAAGGGACCTTAAAAGATCGTCTAGTCCAATCCCCCTGCCGGAGCAGGAACACCTAGATAAGTTTATACAGGAACGTGTCCAGGCGGGTTTTGAATGTCTCCAGAGAAGGAGACTCCACAACCTCCCTAGGCAGCCTGTATAATGCATAATACATAAACACAAAGGGTTAAATAGAGGCTTGTGGTATAATTTCGCAAACTGTCTACAGCAAAATGTGTGCAACATGTAGCAGAATTTGCAAGGTAAGAGCAAAGGATGTAGAACAGCAAGGATATATGACTTGTGAAACCTGTTCCGCCAGCCAACTTAGCTAACTCTCCATAAGACAGTCAAAAAACACTTATTTCACTGAAGTGGTAAAATGCTTCCCTGATGCTTTTAGTGTGGTTAGTCACAGAGCAGTTACATGGACTGATCAAGTTACCTAAGACTGAAGTGAACAAATAGACCAAAAATATACTTACAGAGGTTACAAGAGAGGAAAAAAGGCAGTATTGTCTGATGTTTCAAATACCTTCCTGTCAGAAATCAGTAACAAAATAAGATATCAGAGTAAAATTAAATTAAGTGTGACTAAATGAAACCAAAAGAGGAATTTTAGAGGCGAAATTAAACTACACAATCAGGAATTTTTACAGGATTTGCAAGTACAGAGGGTATCCTGTCTCCTGACTTAATACCTAACTAGTAACTGATCTTATCAAAATATTGAATTATTTCCACTGTCTCATCAGTTCAAAGAGCTGTTCAATTTGAAGTTGAGATCATTTACAGGGTTGGAGAAAAAGCATATGCTTGCTTGTATATTCACTCACTGAGAAGTTCAACTGTTTCTCTACAAAATTTGTGGAGAAACAGTTAATATTTTTTAAGCAATTGAACCAATTTTAAGAAAAGGATTCTCTACTTTGAGGAACTGGCTTATAGTACAGGTGTTAGCCTAATTCTTCTACAAAAATTCTGCTAAGAAACCAGATTTGAGGTACTGTTATGCAGCCTTTCTTACCATAGCTGGTCTCTCAGCACAGACATAAATAGTGATTTCATGGAGGATGTTCTATTGTTGTGTAAAATCATCATTGTAAAACCTTATGTTTCAGAAGAGATGTAACAACAGATCAAAAACATTGAATAAGGAAGGTTTGGAAGCAATCTCATAAGTCTTTGATTTCAATGTTCTGTTAAATGGAGTCATACAATATAATCTTACTCAAATATTAAACGGAGACATACAATATAATCTTACCCAAATAGCCACTCTTAAGGCAATAGAGACAGAATCATAGAATAGTTAGGGTTGGAAAGGACCTTAAGATCATCTAGTTCCAATCCCCCTGCCATGAGCAGGGACGCCTCACACTAGACCCATTAATTTTGCCATTTCTCTTTTAGGTAGATAAAGTATCTAGGTGGTTCAGGAACAGACCATCATCCACAGGAATATTTGCTGCAAATCAGAACAAGAGTGTTACCAAAGGAGATCTGCAGGATCCTGTAGCAGCTGAGAGAATAACTGAACTGATACCCTGCATGCAGCCATAGCTTGGTTTCAAGCATTTGATATTCTTGTTAATTTTGTATGGTTAAGTGTAGCTGAAAAGCAGAAACAAAACCCAAAACCAACACACTACATTTTCAAGAATTTCTGACTTTAGGGAATGTTGGAACAGTTTTCTTCTTCACAGTAGGTCTTATATGAATGAAATGCTGAGCAGTTATTACTGAAACAATCATGTATAGCATCAGATAACTTCATTACAAGGAAATGAGAAATATCATCACTCATATGCCCACACATTTCTGCCTAGGTATTCATTTAATTTGATCAATGGTCCATAATAATTTGACTTTTCCAGCACACTATGGGATCTACCAACCTTTACTGTCTGCACAGACCTTGGAACAGCACACACAAATATTATAACATGCTTGGAAAAAAAATAAATAAAAATGTATTCCTGTTCCTACATATTAACTTCCTTTATGATGCCCTTTCCAGCAACTGCTATTATTTACCTTTTACCAAAACGGACAGTCACCTAGATGAGCTGGCTGGTCATCACCTGGAGGGGTCTATTCTTTGCAAGGAAAACAACTGCCTGGATGGCTGCACCCAAATAGTGTTGGGGAATGGAATTAAATCCAGTTGGCATCTGGTGCTCCTCAGGGCTCAGTACTGGAGCCAGTTTGTTCAATTTCTCAATCGATGATCTGGACCAGGGGATAGAGGGCACGCTCAGTAAGTTTGCAAACAACACCAAGCTGGCTGGGAGCATTCATCTGCTTGAGGGTAGAAAGGCTCTTCAGAGGGATCTGGAAAGGCTGGATCAATGGGCTGTGATGAATGATATGAGGCTCAGCAAGGCTCAGTGCCAGGCTCTGCACTTGGGCCACAACAACCTTATGCAATGTTACAGGCTTAGGGAAAAGAGGCTGGAAAGCTGCTCTGTGAAAAAACACCTGGGAGTGCTGATGAATGTCCAGCTGAACAGGAGTCAGCTTGTGCCCAGGCAGCCAAGAAGGCTAACCACATCCTGGCTTCTATCAGAAATAGTGTGACCAGCTGGACTAGGTAAGTGATCATCCCCCTGTACTCAGCACTCATGAAGCAGTGCCTCAAAGGCTATGTTCAGTTCTGGGCTCCTCACTACAAGAGATACATTTTGGTGTTGGAGTGGGTCCAATGAAAACCAGTGAAGCTGGTGAAGGGTCTAGAGCACAAATCTTAGGAGAAGCAGCTGAGTGAACTGCGGTTGTTTAGTCTGGAAAAAAGGAGGCTCATAGGAGACATTATGGCTATCTACAACCAGCTGAAAGGTGGTTGTAGCAAGATGAGTGTCCATTTCTTCTCCCAGGTGACAAGCGATAGGTCAAGAGAACTAGCCTCAAGTTGCACCAGGGGAAGTTTAGGCTGGATATTAGGAAAAATTTCTTCACAGAGAGGGTGATCAGGTATTGGAACAGGATGCCCAGGGAAGCGGGTGAGTCATTGGAGATATTTTAAAGATGTGCAGATGTGGCACTTTGGGACATGGTTTAGTGGTGGACTTGGTGCTAAGCTAATGGTTGGATGCAAAAGGTCTTTCTTAACCTAAAAGATTCTATGATTCTATGAGCTGACTTTCATAGCCAGCTATCTTCTAACCTTAAGTCCATCTGAGTGTCACCACCACAGAGGCATAAAGAGGCAGTAAGAAAGAATGCTGGACCCTTCCAGAGAAAAGGAAGGTTGCTGTAAAAGACAAAAACCATTGTGACTTAGTAATAACTACTATAACACAAGGACTTCATTCCAACCTTGTTTCCAATGTTTTTGAATTTGTCTCTTATTCACATCTCTCTCTACTTTAAAGCCAGATTTTAAAATGGTTGCCAGGAATGAAAGTCCTATTTAGACAAGGCTTGTAAAGAGGATAGCAGAACAGATGACCGTGTTGAAACAAGCATAAAGAGAATGAGAATGAAGTGAACTGTTCTTCAAAATGTCAAGGCAGACAAACACTGGTGACCTTCATGCAAACCGTCTCCAAAGTCAGTGCAGTTACACCAGAATGTTTATTTTTAATTTTGTTCTCTAATAAAGCAGCAGCATTTTCCAACTTCAAAAAAGTCATCTTTATTTACTCAGCTGTATTATTGCTATTAATCATTTATAGAGCATCAGAAATTTTTAGTGTTTTACAACTTGAGACATACGCTTACCTAAAAGAGTTTGGGTACAGAAGACAAATCATATGCTGTTAGAGCATCACCTTACTTACCTAAGAGAACCAGGGGATATTACAACAGAAGAAACAAGGCAAGAAATATTACAACAGAAGAAACAAGATATATTTGCAGTCACGGATTTCCAAGAGGGTTTTAAAGAAAAGGTTGTTTTTCAGTAGAGCAAGGTTTCATTTGATAGCAATCCCTTACCTAGTTCTGTAGTTAACTGCAGAAGTTAGGTTAGGTCAAGAGAAAATGGAGATAATGCCAATTCCAACAAAATTACTATGTAAAATTAAACAAAATAATTAAAAAAAGTCCCATTCAATCTTAATCTTCTTTTTCCCAACTTTGTCTCAGAAATCTCAGTGTAAATTGCTCTGAAAGTCACAGTGGCATAGTTTGAATGTAACTGTCTCTGAAGTTAAGCTTCTTTCATTTCACTATGAAAAACTTTCACAACCAAAATGCTGATGTGTTTAGCAGTTTCTTGAAAGTTTTTGATTGTTTGTTTGTTCCTTTGGATTGTCTCAGTACCTTCATAGTTTTACACCTGGATAATATTTGCAAGCCATCATTCTAATCCTATTATGTAGGGGAAAAAAATTAGACAACAAAGTGTTTTTTCCTCTACTTGGGAATTAAGGGAGATGTGAAACAGACTCCGAGGTAAAAGGAAAAGGGCAGAGTAGTTTTGAATTTCTGTGATACAAACAATTTATGACAAGAATCACAAGGAAATAAGTGTTTCTATTAAAAATCAAGAAGCATCAAGATCTGAGCAATAGTATAGCCCACACATCTAGAAAAGTCATAGGCAGAAGTAATTTTGTTGTTACCCATATCTTTTATTTATGCTAAAAATTCCAACCATTGCTGAAGTACAGGAAGTTATCACCTGTTCCAAAAGAACAAATGTAGAATATCAATTTCTCTACCACTTCCTTTTCCTTCACACTGCATGTCACCTGTTCTAGCACAAACCTGAAAAACTTAACTCCTGAAACTTCCCTCAAAATACTATTTTACACATTAACTCGTGTAGTTGTGTATTGGCAAAAAAATGTCATATGCATATTGCTAAATAGTTTAGCACTTTTTCTGGTCAAAATAAAACAACAGCTTGTGGTGGGGTTTTTTTTTGTCCTGTTGTTCTTGTATTCATTTTACCAGGGAAAAAAGAAAAAGCTTTATAAGTCTAAGTATTCAAAATGTACTAATTGGAATTTCAGCTATTTAGCTTTCACTTGCACAGAACTGAACTATATATTCCTTGCAAAAGTATATCTTTTATTGGTTCAGAAGACCATGAGACATGTCAAACACTCTGGAATTCATATTGCCTATGAAGTATTCAACTGCTTGTAGTGATAGGACAAGAGGGAAGTGCATTTAAACTGAAACAGGGGAAGTTCAGGTTAGATATAAGGAAGAAATTCTTTACTGTGAAGGTGGCAAAGCAGTGGGAACAGATTGCCCAAAGAAGTGGTAAATGCTCCACCCGTGGCAATGTTTAAGGTCAGGCTGGACAGAGCCTTGGGTGCCATAGTCTGTGGTGAGGTGTCCCTGCCCATGGCTTGCCTCCTTTCTTCTGTCGAAAGTTCAGATGGAATTATGTATCTCTTATTTCTTAAAAATCAGTTAATATTTACTGTAGCCCACAGGTACAACTTTCGCCGTTCCTTGTAAAAGGTCACAGGCTCATACTGACTTGACAGTGCAAAGCTGCAGAACTTGGGGAAGTTTATCTTGGCCAGAGCCAGTTTTTTCTTGTTTTAGCACTGGTAACAATTGTATGACAATCAGAGGACTTTTGCCTTGCTTGCTTCAACTTAAGTCTGTGAATATCACATATGGTAAAGTCTGATTTAGGTTGTTGTTACATAATAAAGAGTGAGAAGTTGTATTAATCAGGACAGCCATTGTACACCTTTTGAACTTCAGCTGAAACTCAAAAAGAAAGAAGCAGAATACTTAAGTGAAGGTAAAACTGAAGTGGAGGAAAATCTCATTGTGAACATCACATGCCTTCACGTGAAGGACTCAGGACAATGATGACATATTGTAATTCTCCTCATCACTACTATTCTTCCTGAGAAAGACTGATGCTGTCAAACTTACGACCCAGAGGGAAATCAGAAAGCTAAACATAGCATTGGAGAACAGGGGAGATATTAAGAACCTCACCTAAAACAACTGTACTATATCTTTAGTGAGGCTTTCCTATAATATGGACTGTACTAGCATTATCTGTAGGAACTGCTGTATTATTCTAAGCCTGATAAAATTTCTATTTAGACTACCTTATTGGATCCATATATAAGGTGTGTGGTTTCTTTGCCCATGTCAGGATTTTGGGTGTAACTAATACAATTGAAATTCATAAAAATTGAAATAATCCATTTATCTCCCAATGAAACACAAAAAATGTCAGATACTTCATCTGATGCAATTCATGTGGTGATTGAGGTTTGTATGCCATTATATACAAGACCATGAAGTGCCAGACGTGAAATAATGACCCTACTTCCTGTATACTAGTCAATAGTCACACATAATGCTGCAGGAGTCTTGATTTATAAAGTTTCTTTATGATTAAGTTTCTATATTAAAGTTTATAAAGTTTCCTTATGATGAGAAAGCTTAAAGAAACCCCAAATCATCAAAACCCCAAAACATATATTCTAATTTTATGGTAGCGTGGTAGATTGAAAGAGAATAAAATTCTTTTGACAGGTCTTACACAAGACAGACTGCAAGAAATAACCATCACCTGGGAAACCATCATTCAGCTGTGGGAAACCTAGATAAAAAAAACCAAAATGCCTATAGTGAAACATTGCTTATAACCTTAGTTTGGCATGGCAAGAGTTAAATATTATGATCAAAATATTAAGAATCTCTTCAGAATAATATCATTTTTACCAGTTAGCATTTTCATCACTTCCACTATCAAAAACAAGAGTTCACAAAAAAACATTTTCCAGGCTTATTTCAAGTCTAGTCATGACAATTATGTGGATACTTATACCTGGAGAAACAGTGAAACCAGCATTGGTACTTTGACCTTTTCAGTATTCTGTGATTTGGACAACCATCTCTGTTCTTTACAATTGCAATTGCATGGACCTGGGAGTAACACCAGAAATCTAAAAAAGGTCAAGTCAGTGTTGCAAAGTTCAATTTGACAGAAAATCCAAACCTACGTAGAATCTCTACCTTTAAAAGAAACTAACAACTATAAGTACCATCACAGTACATTCCTTGGAGTGTAAAACAACTTCTGGTTGAAAACAAAAAAAACCAAACCCTAGAGTGCATTCCCACAGGGAACCTGAGTTACTGACCCAAATATTGGAATTACATCAATGGGTTTACACTTTTATAAACAGCTCCTCACCCTGCAAAGGTTTCCTGCATGAAGAGAGTAAATTACTAAGAAAAAACCCCCAACAAACCCCACAGTGTAATAATATGGCTTTTTAAGATGGATTCACATTACGTTGAGACCTAAGCATAGACTTTAAAGAGCTCTTTTTAAATTAGACCAACCCCAGGCACAGCTACAGGTTGGGCAGAAAAGAGATTCAGAGCAGCCCTGTGGAGGACTTTGGGGTGTTAGTCAATCAGAAACTTAACATGTGAGTCATAGAATAGTTAGGGCTGGGCAGGACCTTAAGGTCATCTAGTTCCAACAGCCTTCCCATAAGTAGGGACACCTCACACTAAACCACCTCACCCAAGGCTCCATCTAACCTGGCCTTGAACACTGCCAGGGATGAAGCACTCACAACCTCCCTGGACAACCCATTCCAGTGCCTTACCACCCTAACAGGAAAGAATTTCCTCCTTATATCCAGTCTAAACTTCCCCTGTTTAAGTTTGAAACCATTAATCCTTGTCCTGTTGCTACAGTCCCTAATGAAGAGTCCCTCCCCAGCATCCTTATAGCCCTCCTTCAGATACTGTGAGGCTGCTATGAGCTCTCCAAAGAGCCTTCTCTTCTCCAGGCTGAACAGACCCAACTTTCTCAGCCAATCTTCATATGGGAGGTGCCCTTGTCCCCTGATCATCCTCGTGGCCCTCCTCTGGACTTGTTCCAACAATTCCATGTCCTTTTTATGTTGAGGACACTAGAACTGCACAAAATATTCCAAGTGAGGTCTCGCAAGAGCAGAGTAGAGGGGCAGGATCACTTCCTTTGACCTGCTGGTCATGCTCCTTTTGATGCAGCCCAGGATACGGTTGGCTTTCTGGGCTGCAAGCGCACACTGAAGCTGGCTCATGTTCATTTTCTCATCAACCAGCACCCCCAAGTCCTTTGCCACAGGGCTACTCTGAATCTCTTCTCTGCCCAACCTGTAGCTGTGCCTGGGATTGCTCCGACCCAGGTGTAGGACCTTGCACTTGGCATGGTTAAACTTCATAAGGTTGGCATCAGCCCACTTCACAAGCGTGTCAAGGTCCCTCTGGATGGCATTCCTTTCCTCCAGTGTATCAACTGAACCACACAGCTTGGTGTCATTGGCAGTCTTGCTGAGGGCACACTCAATCCCACTGTCCATGTCAGCGACAGAGACGTTGATCAAGAATGTTCCACCCCTGGCAATGCTCAAGGCCAGGTTGGACAGAGCATTGGGTGACATGGTTTAGTGTGAGGTGTCCCTGCTCATGGCAGGGGGGTTGGAACTAGATGATCTTAAGGTTCTTTCCAACCCTAACTATTCTATGATTCTATGGGATTATTAGAAAAGCACTGTTATATCTTCTGTTTCTGTAGTACTGGTGATGGCAGGTATAAAGCTATATAGTGTATTCCTGTTTCAAATTTTTTTCCAATTTGGAGCACAGCTGTCATAGTAATTTTTGGTGTAAAAAAATTAAGAGCAAACCAGTTTTCAGCTTTCCTAACCACATTCTGGAGTTTGGGAGCTGCATAGCTTAGTAAAGGAGAGATTTCTCCAGTTAGCTGTTTTGGGAGAAATATGTTTCAGCCTTTTGTTTTGATTACTCCCTGTGTACCTGACCTCAAATACTGAAGCAACAGGCTGACTAGACCTTGATAATCTTACAGTGATCCCAGGGATGTGGGTTAAAAGTAGAATTCAGATTTTTTTTTGTTTATATCAAATAAAAAAAAAACCAACAATCTTTTATGACAGCTACTGCAGGCTCTAGCTTAAATAACTGACTTACAGACTGTGCAACAGGGAAGCAATATTCTCTGAAGCTATCTAAATTGAAGCCAAGGATGTTATACATTTTCCAGGATGTTATACAATTTCCACACTGATCAAAAAATTAAGAGCAAATCAGTTTTCAGCTTTCAGTACCACATTTTGGAGTCGGATAGTTGCATAGCTTAGAATTTTCTCAGGTTACCTGTTTTGGGAGAAATCAATATGTATTTGCTGCAGAAGCAGTATATTCCCCTATGTAGAGATTCTGTAGCAAGGACTAATTGTGTAAGTCCCATGTACTACAAAGCTGCATGGCATTCTTCCTAGTAAGCAAGTTTTTTTCTCATTAGTGTTTCTCACACCTAAAGGCACCCTTATTACATATTAATAGTGATGTACTCTTATTCATCACTTACGGTACATCTTTTATATGTTCTGATTTGTTAAAATCTATGTATGGCTTGCCAACAGAGAGAAGAGCTGTCTGATATCTTGGATCATACAGATTCTCCTGCAGGAAAGACAGCAAGCATATCTGGAAGACAGTAAATGGAGAAGCAGGAGAAAGAGGGGTATGAAGGGAAAGATAGGCCTATACTGCAACTAGAGAGTAAGTAGAGTGAAAACAAGAAGCAGAGACAGAGTTATGAGGCTGACAGATGTGCAAGACCAGGCTTTTAAAAACCCTCCAGGGGGCAAATAATTGAAAGTTTATTTCCAATATTTCCAATATGGATAGCAGTTTTTTCCTCCATCAGTTATGTTATTAAAAAGGAGTAACTTCTGTTCAGCAGATGTTTCAGTCCTTGGTCTATGAAGAAAATAGAATCAACAAGGTTTCACATTATTGCAAACTAATTATGTGTAAAATTAGAACACCAGTTTAAGACTAAACTAAGGAATAACTAATCTAGAAGAGAACTGAAGCATTTAATGATTTCAAATTAGAAATATCTCTTCTCTGACTTTGAAAAGACACCGTGTTGAACTGTTGGCCTTTTGGAGATGGCTAGAGTCATATCCACCTGTTTAATGGTAACATATACCTGCAAAAACTCCACCCTCAATGTATCTCTCCAGCTTGCAAGAACTGGCCTTTTCAGTTTCTCTGCATGGTCCCTTTAAGAGACTAACTTATCCTATTAGATTCTTCAGGAAGTAATGTATTACTTAAAGCATTTATCATGAAATTTAAAAGAGCTTTTATGTGCAGGGACTTGCATGCTTTTAATTCCTATTTATTGATCACAGAGAAATATTTAAGAGCATCTGTCATGCTGTGTACTGAAAACATATTGAGATATTAAGCAGGATGAGAGAAATCAAGTATAAACAAACATATCAAACCTAGATTTCATCAGTTAAGGTTTAGATATTTGAAGGCTTTTCTTTCATACATAAAAGCCTTCACTTACCATTTCCTAAAATATCCACCAGTGATTTATCAGAAAAAATTTACCTTCCAGAAAGCAATTTAAAAAAATGTTACATACTACTAACTAACTGATGATAATAACAATCACAATCATTGATGCTGAGTAGGAAGCCAAGTATGAAATAAAATCTCCAGTGTTTTGAAGAACTTTCTTTTTTTTTTTTTTGGTAGCAAAATGAACTTTGGAATGTTTATAAAATTTAGCAGTTTTCAACTGAACAACAGTAACATTGGTTCTATGGATTCCTGTGGATTCATTCCATTGTCCCATAGATGGACATCCACTTCTAGCTTTAACATTGTACATCAGAAAAGAGCAGATATATTTTGTTTATAAGGTGTTTCAGTAGTCAAACATAGTTACTACTTGTGGGAGTAAACTTTTATACTAGATAGAAACACAGGAATACTCAATAATTTGGGCCCATGTGCAAGAAAGACAGCAAGGGTGCAACACTTCAGAAAACTTTCAAGAAACAGGGTTACAGGTTGGTAAAATTGCCTGATATCAATGCTATGTGGAAAATAGGTCACTACAGACACACCTTGATGAAGAAGCCAAGATTTTTCAGAACAGTAAACTGTTCTCAAAAGGACTCACTAAAACCTATCTTAAAAAACATTCCTTAGAGTACTTCTGCAATTCTTATTATCAACTGCTTTCTTCACTGACCCATAAGCCTGTGTTTAACTAAAGCATACAATAGTCTTTTGCCATACCGTGACTTCTTGATGGAACTACATTAAGGTCTCATGCTGTGCGTGTTTGCAATTAAATATTTATTCTGGCTTACTAGTTGTTATAGCAGAATAATTGCTATGGTAGCAGAATGATCTGATGGTGATAAAGAGCATAAAATGAAAACCTGCCATATCAGATCTGTGTCAAGAAATTAAAAGCAGCAAAGTTAGGTCAGGGATTCACAGTGCAGGCAAGGAGGCAAGGAGCTTTCTAGTGTTGAATCTCCAGGTAACATGGCAGTTATTAGTGCTAGAATAAATAGAGAAGGTTATAGAACAAACCAAGGAATTTCCACAAAATTAAATCTAGTTATAAAAACTTCAAAACCTCAACAATACTAAAAAAAAATTCCAACCAAGTTTTGACAAAAATGTCAGAATAAGAATTCTGTTGGGGTTCCTCACACTTCCATTTTTTTATGTGTAGCAAATTTCTGTTGAATAATACCACCGCCAAAGGTCTTCTATGGTCAGAGAAGCAGCAGAGTATTATGAAGTCCCTAGACACTGAAGAAGATACTCTATTCAAAGATCATGACTCATAGAAATAATCACCCAGACTGTCCACTCACTTATTTTCTCCCCCTCCCTTTAAATTAAAGCAAACTATATTTTTCATTTGGAAATATAAATGAAGACTTGTTTAAGTTCCCCTATAATAGGAAGCTCAGTTTCTAGCTATTACATCTCTTTGGAGAGACCAAGACAAAAAATTGGCTTCTTCTTTGTGTTCAGTATTATAGGTAAACTCTGCAGAGTATGCCACTCTGTATCACTGCTCCCTACACGAGCAGTTGATTTGGCATGAAACCAGGCAATGCTCACTGGGCCATCCTTTCTGCACTGTCTCCCTTGTTAGAAACTGAAGAAAGATTCTATGCAGGCTGTTAGCATACTTAATTGTTAGGATTCATCGCACTCAAATTCAGAAAGTGTTTGTCCATCTGCACTAAGTATGGGGCTTTGAACCTGGTATGTGCGTCCATACACTGCTTTCAGAGCCTCAGAGAATCCTCTGTGGTCACCCAAATCTGGACATATTTGAGTCTTTTCTGCTAGGTTGAGTCACCACTTGTTCTGAATGTCTCGAAACTTGTGTTGGAGTTTACTGCATGCAAGACAAAAGGCTGGTTTTCTTATATGGCAAAATGGCTGAGCAAGGTGTGCTTGATGAGCAGAACTCTTCTTTGTCAGCAGTTCCTGGACCTCCTGGTTGTTATCGTCAAACCAGCCTTTGTTTTTCTTTAAGGAGAACCCAAAGATTCTTCAGAGGACTGCAGGATGCTATTTTTAATATGTTGCCAAAGCGCTTCAGGAGAAGAGCCTATAAGTTGGTCTTCAAGCCTCTTTTGAAGGTTAACCTGAAAGCTGTCCCTCACTGTGGCTATTTGAAGATTATTAACTTTGAGCCTCCTCCTCAGAATGCAACCTCTCTTAGGTTTGGGCTTAAAGTGGAGGTTAAGTTTGCAATGTACAACGCGATGGTCTGTTTGGCATTCTGCACTAAGCATCACTCAGGTGTGATAGACACCATGAACATTTCTCTGGCGCACTAAGACATAATAATGTGCCAATGTTTAGATCGAGAATGAATCGAGGTTGACTTCAGGCTGTCTTTCTGCTGGAAAATAGTATTGGTGATGGTAAGCTGCTGCTCTGAACAAAACTCTAGAAATAAGCGTTCATTATCATTGCAGCTGCCAACACCGTGCTTGCCTAGTACTCCTTTTCAGGCTTCAAAGTTTTTACCTACTCAGGCGTTGAAGTCACCAAGGATTATAATCTTATCTTTTATCACCTTTTGAGTGAGGCAAAGCAGGTCGGTGTAGAATTTGTCTTTTTCTGCAGGATCAGTTTGCAGAGTTGGAGCATATATGCTGAAAAGTACAACATGTTTATTGTGTAGTGGAAGATGTAAGGAGATAATACTATTGGAATGACCTATTGGCAAATTTTCAAGTTTAGAGACGATGGAGTTTTTAATCATGAAGCCAACTCCAGAAAAATGACTTTCAGTTCTGGATTTACCTGACCAGTAGAGTGCACAGTTGGCACCATGTTCTTTAAGGCTACCTTCCTCATGAAGGCAGACTTCACTGAGAGCAGCAATGTCGATGTTGAGTCATTTTCAGTTTGTGGGCAATTAGCGCACAACGACACTCAGGATACCCACTGTCCACTGTATCAAACATGGTTCTGATGTTCCAACATGTGAGTGTCAATCTGGACACACCTTTGGAGGCAGGTGTATGCCTTTGTCTCTTTGTCTTTGATTGACCACAGCAGAAGATGCCCGTTGGCTGCAGCTAACCAACCAGGTGGAGAGGGAGATGAGCTTTGGTTAGGCCACCTTTTCTAGGCCTCTCTCCATATGGAACAAGCAGTGCTCTCCTTGAACAAAGGCTGCTTGGTTATTCAGGATGTTGCCGAACAAGACTGTCATCTCCTGGGTCAGTCTTGAGTAACCAATGTCCTGAACTACCTGCATGCAGGGTTGGGTCTGCTGCTTCCAGTGTACCTTATCACCTGCCGTTTCGTCCCTCGCCTGTCGCTACAGGGCTTTGCAAGTGTGGGTAAACCCTTCGGGCCTGCGCAGTGGATTTATTTTAGGTGAGGCACAGCATGCACAGAACTGGCCCCACCCTTTCCACCTGAGGTTTACCTGCCAGGGCCTAGCGAGCTTGGACAGTGACAGCAAAGTCCTCAGGCTGTAGGCTTGGTTAGAGTCTCCTTCTCTTAGATGGATGGCCTTACAAGGCTAAATGAGCTCCATCTGGCCGGGTTTGAAGCTAGAGTTGTCCTCCTCCCAGGATGGTTGCCCGAAGGCTGGTGACCCCATCCTGCCCATGGACTCACTTTGTCTGACCCTTCAGTTGAGACCTGTCTGGCACCGGAGACCCTACAGGAGGCATGTGCCACCACCAGCATAGCTCTCAGCCTCACGAGGGCGTGCAAGCTCTTTCCCCACAACAAGGCGGTGTCCGTGAAAAGCTAGTCAGTGATAATCTCATAAAACACCAAGAAGGTACAAGAAAAGGGAGTTATTGCATACTGTGAAGTGAAATAACAGCTTTAAGTGAAGAAAAAAAAAAAAAAGAATAATGCATCTTAAACATCCAACTGCGTCTTCATTTTTATATTATTCATAAAGCTGGAAAAAGCTCATACAATCCAAGAGTCACCAATAACTTAGCAGGTATAAATTGCATATACATAAGAGTTACACTGATAGCAATTGGGTATTTCATGATACATGTTTCACATTTTAAAATAGCTGTCTTCTTTATTTTGATTAACTTACTCATTTACCCTGGATAGCATACAGTTATAAAATTTGAGTTTACCTTGTCACAGTCACTGATAAATTGCTTTTGTGCTGAAGAGACATACAGTGTTAATCCTATATTTCTCTTTTGTAACAGTTTTCCAGAAGCACTTGTGTTTGTCAGCAGCATGAGTTTTTCACTGTTCAAGGCAAGAGAGCATGTCACTACCATGTAGTTCAGATCTTCGTTTTCTGTGTGGCAGCATCTTCAATTTACAGTTAAAATGACCACTTAGCTTGTAAATTAGATTTCCACAGCCCATGCAGTTCACATTAGAGCTTATTAGTCAAGAAATAAGTATGCCCTCATATATACCACAGACACACTGATACTATTGACTCAGAGCCAGCTCATTAAAGCAACTGTGTGAATAACACAACTGTATTATATATTCAGTACTTTGTAAAGAGCTGGCCACCTACCACTGGCACCAAAGCAATGGAACAACATGTGGTGCAATAAGAGATACTTGCTTTTAAAAAATAAAAATTACTTGAACAGATTGTAAAATATGGAGATGGGAGAGGGATAGAATTAACCACATTCTTTGTGTGTAAGAAATATTTTTAGCTTAAAGTAATTCTTACAGACATTCAGAAATGAGTTTTAATTAAGGTCTTTATGGGTAAAAGATTATGGAGATATTGAGAAAAGCCAGGGAACTGGGTAGCTTATTGCAAGCCCTAGTGGAAACTGAAACAGTACATAGCAGCTTTCTGTAACAGGCCCCAAAGCAAGATATTTTCTTTCAACACTTTTTTTTGGAGCACATCCATGCCCTTATGAGGGCTAATATCAGCCCCAACAATTTAAATTATTTACTATGAAATATTGTGAAATGTTCTTCTTTTAGGCTGATATCAAGCAAAAACATTTGAATATGCTGATGCTTCCTTTCCTCTTACATGTAGATGTTGGCATTTGTTGTTAGTTATGTATTACTTTTTCTTGAGTAACTTCCTAAAAGATACTTCCTTGAGTTACCTTTTGTGTTATTTTTTTCCAGTACGTGCTCTTTCAGCAAGCTCAACAGACCTATACACAAGTGTGTGTGTATATATATATATATATATATATATTTTGATAATACCACCTTTTTAAACATCCTAGGCTCATGTATCTTCCCTCTGTCCACTTTGCTTACTCACATTTAGGTCACTGTATATGTGCAGAGTATATATATATATATAGATAGATACACACTGTATAGATACATATGTTTGTGTGTATACACACACAGGATGGGAGGGGGTGTGCTACACTATGGTAGACAGAAAAAATGCTTCTTCCTTGGTACAATTTATTCTTAAAACAGACATACTTGAAGACACTGAGAGATTGTTGATTCCTGTGTGGATTTCTAACTAGCAGAAAAATTATTTTTAAAAGTCTAAACTTATTAAGCTAACTATCTCTGGGCCTAATAAAAAACCTCCTAAGTGAACCCCAGTTGAAATTGACTAAATTTTCAATAATTGGTTTTGTAAGACACAATTCATAATGGAATATAATAAATTCTCATCACTAGTTCTATCCTGAGTGCCAAAATAGCCCTGGCTGATTGGACATCACTAGCCATGCCAGCTGCCATCAGTATGAGACTCAGGGTTAAGGAAGTTTAATGTACCTTCTGCTGGCACCCTGGTTTTGTTCACATGTGCTTTACATATACAGTTTACCATAATCAAAATAATTCAGATAGTGCCAAGTATATGACTAGCTTCTTTAAACAACCATAGATTCACAGTTATCTGAATAGTTTCCCATTGGAATAAGGTATTTAGCATTAAAACATTACATTTAACAACACCTGATTTATTGTCTGTACTAAAATTGCCAAGTTTAAGTCATTAGAACTTTTTCTCTGTTCCTTTGACTGTTCAATTTGAAAGCTTATTTTGTAACCTATTTAATCTTTTAGATATTTTACAAAATGAATTGGGAAAAAAAAACAAAACAACCGAACACCACTTTGTACAGTTTTAACAATATTAATCAGAGCTACAAAGCCAAATTTTAAATCTGCATTGCATTATTTTTGTTTCAAACTGTCAGCTCTTCCATGAATTCTTTTATTGTTATACTTCAGAGGTTTCTTAGAAATTATAGGAAGTTTGACAATTTCTCAAAACAAACTTAGAACAGAAAAAAGATTTAACATCATTAAAAGTATTGTTTAAGGAGCCTAGGTTTATATATTTTCTTCAGCATTAAATAACTATGCTGTGGGCTTAATCCCTCATAAGTACTTAAGAAAATGCTGAAATCTCCTGAGCATAGGAGTTCTGTACTCAGGCATAATGACAATATTCTTATGCATACTGAGCCTCAGTAACTCAAGAAACATACAAGGCTTGTGTTTTTGCATAGTAAACAATTGAGTTTCTCCTGCTTTTTTAATCCCAAAGTGAGTCAAGACAGAAAATATTTATCCTTGTGTCAGACTTCTGCACTTCAGGAGTGCAACAGGTGCACTCTATTTTTCTCTAGGAGTCTACATCTATATGGAACATGTGTCTGATGGACAGAGCAGCATACACAAAACAGAATGGTCTTTTCAGTCTTAAAAAATTTTTTCTTATAGAATCATAGAATCATAGAATAGTTAGGGTTGGAAAGGACCTTAAGATCATCAAGTTCCAACCCCCCTGCCATGGGCAGGGACACCTCACTCTAAACCATATTACCCAAGGCCTCGTCCAACCTAGCCTTGAACACTGCCAGGGATGAAGCATTCACAACCTCCCTGGACAACCTATTCCAGTGCCTCACTACCCTAACAGGAAAGAATTTCCTCCTTATATCCAATCTAAACTTCCCCTATTTAAGTTTTAACCCATTACCCCTTGTCCTACCACTTACAGTTCCTAATGAAGAGTCCAACCCCAGCATCCCTGTATGCCCCTTTAGATACTGGAAGGCTGCTATGAGGTCTCCATGCAGTCTTCTCTTCTCCAGGCTGAACAGACCCAACTTTCTCAGCCGATCTTCATATGGGAGGTGCTCCAGTCCCCTGATCATTCTCGTGGCCCTCCTCTGGACTTGTTCCAACAAATCCATGTCCTTTTTATGTTGAGGACACCAGAACTGCACACAATACTCCAAATGAGGTCTCACGAGAGCAGAATAAAGGGGCAGGATCACCTCCTTCAGCCTGCTGGTCACGCTCCTTTTGATGCAGCCCAGGATACGGTTGGCTTTCAGGGCTGCGAGCGCACACTGAAGTCTGCTCATGTTCATTTTCTCATCGACCAGCACCCCCAAGTCCTTCTCCTCAGGGCTGCTCTGAATCTCTTCTCTGCCCAGCCTGTAGCTGTGTCTGGGATTGCTCCAACCCAGGTGTAGGACCTTGCCACTTGTCATGGTTAAACTTCATGAGGTTGGCATCAGCCCACCTCATAAGTGTGTCAAGGTCCCTCTGGATGGCATTCCTTCCCTCCAGCGTATCAACCGAACCACACAGCTTGGTGTCATCGGCAAACCTGCTGAGAGCGCACTCAATCCCACTGTCCATGTCAGTGACAAAGGTGTTAAACAAGACCGGTCCCAACACTGACCCCTGAGAGACAGCACTCGTCCAGCAGTATGCCTGTTTTCATCTTGTATTTTCATCATCTTTCATTCAAAACCACTCAGCAGATGCTAAAAATGGTAGTTTACTACCTGTTATTTTGGCATATCTAATTATGTTAATTAGCTTTAGCCATATATTCCATTGGAGCTGACCTTGCATGGTCCCCAAATGAACTAGTTTCCAAAACCAGTATGTATTTGAAGACATGCATCAGATTAATTTGTTTAACTAGTCAGCTACTATTTATCAGTGTAGGTAAATTAATTAACAAGTGCATTTCTAGAATACTAGAAGATGAGCCATTGTCATGAATGAAATGAGAGCAGATTACTCACCAGAACGCAAATGGATGGAAAGCTCCAATTCACCCCTTCCCAAGGTATTCTTGTCATTTTGTCAAAGTAAAGCAAGAACAAGAAAAAAAAACAAAAACCAACCAAAAGCAAAACCAAAACAAAACATATATATATGCATATGTATATTCTTGGGGTGGGATTAATGACATGTGTATGTCATCTTGAGATATCAAAAAAGATAAAAACTTTAGCCTTCACAAGATACTACACACTTGAAGTGAGAATAAGTGAGTGGGTAGTAAAATTACACTGTCACTTACTTTAATGAGATCATTATACGTTGGTTTTTTTTTTTTTTTCCTCAAATAATAATTCACAATGAGGAATTAATTAGACCTGCATAGAGTTTTTTAACAGCAAGTGTATAAAACTTTGCTTCATGGAGTTAGTGATCAAATTCTAAATTTAAAGGGATTCATAAGGCTTTTAAAGTGCTTTATAACCCCTACCTTTTTTTTTTTTTTCCCTTTGGTTTTAATTAGTTATACATATCGAGTACCAACCGTTACTACTACACAGTGGTCTTCATACATCCAGGCAACATATCCATTTCAGATTCTCCAGCCTGGGTAACCCCAGGTACTTTAATGGAAATTCAACAAGAGGCATCTCGGTAAGAATGATGGACTCTGCTAGATTTCAGTGCTGGGTGAAATACTTCAAGCTTTTAACACAGCAGCTATTTGAAAGTGAGAGTGATGTTTCTTCTCTCACAATGCATGGGAGGGCAAACTATGAAGCCTGTAGCTGGAAAATGCTGTCAAGGGACTCCCAGCTGCCAGATTTCAACTAGAATACTAATTTTATTGCAACTGGCTGCCAGCAGCTGTGATAACTTGCACACAAAAATGAGGTTTTCTACAGTGTTTCTCAACAGTCTGCAAAGAAACAAAACATACACTCTGTCTTAAAACAATGTTACTGAAACCTGAAACAGTAAAATGCACACTTTTAAAAATCAAGCTTATCAGGTTTTAGTGCAAATAGTTAGTGGCACTGTTGTAGTTCACAGTTATTGATTACTTACCTATTTCATAAGGAGAATTAGGGTTTGAAAGATTATAGCCATCTAGGGTTATACAAAATACATATATGCGTTCATGTACCTACAGATTGACTTCAAAAAAAATAACAACAAACCAACCATGAAAAGAAACACAAATCACACCTACTCGATGGGAAAGCTCCTCCTCCTAGGAAGATGTGATAAAAATAATTGTTAATTTAAATGTTTAGATAATCAATAACAGCTGATGATTACTGGTTGAGAAGATGAGGGTTACACCTGGACATCCCCAAAAGTTGTAAGTGATCTTTAGTAATAGTAGATAACACTAAGAGAACAAAAACAAAAACAACAAAAAACCCAACAAAAAACCCACAAAAAAAACCCAAAACAAACAAACAAAAACCCCACACCTTCATGCCTTTTATATCCTGTATGAAAACTCCTGTAATTAGATTTTCATTTTGAATGGAAACGCAGGTAATTTGGAAAAAGCCTCCTGTGACCAGCATTCACAAGCTGTCTGGCATGGACTAAGACAGCATGGGGGCTTTGTGAAATGTTGAGGCATCACAGTAGTGTTAACATTACAAAGCCCTGTTTTCTCCAAACAAAAATCTATCCCAACCTAAACTAAACAAAGCACCTATGCTACATTCTTCAGTTTATTTCTATAGCCTATCATGAAGGCTGACACCTTCCCCATCTCAGTTCTCAGAGCTTGATCCATAATTTTACATAATTCAACATCTTAGTATGTCTTCAGGCAGTTTTGTGAATTAACAAATGTCTCCTTCTCCCGCCAGACTTTATCAAATAGATTGAAAACAGCAGTATTGCTGCATGAAAGTTCAATTCACTGCCAACTAAGCAAAGAAACAAAAAGGTCACTGAGATCTCTACTTGTTTACAGAAAAGAAGTGCTAGGTTTTACCCTACAGTGCTATGGACAGCATGTCAAAACTTTGCCATACCAAGATAAATTTAAACACATGGAAGTATACAAAATCTGTACTAACTCTATCCTACCAGAAAAAAGAGTATTAAAAAAGAAAAAAAAGAAATTGATTGCAGACAGCTTCTTCACAGTTTTTGGTTTGGACGAAGTCTATGACAACACTTCCCCTATCTAAACAAACAAACAAAAGAATCTTTTGATGGGGAAAAATTAACTAAATCTCAGATATTTTGCCTTACAAAAAGGTATTGGAAAAAAACAGAACTGTAAACTAATGCCTTAAATAATTGCTTACATAATATTTGTAATCTCTTGTGGAAATGCAGACTATAAAAGCCCTTACTTTGAGCCTCATCATGTTGAATTGCTGCTCTGGCATTAAAGTTGCACTCAGGTTTTTTATCTGATTTGCATACTGTCACGTCCACAAAAGTAAACTTAGAAATCAGTTTACATGGGTTTAAGGCATTGGATATTCAATTTTACTACATTTACTTTCATGGATAGATATATGTGTGCAGAACATGTTTCGTACGGTTTTCATCTTCATCTCCATGGTTTCTTTGTTTACTTAAAAAAAAAAAAAAATTTTAATTAAGTCTTCCTGAGGCTGGAGTTAGGTGCATAGGTTCAGATCCAAAAGAAGTATTGAAATACCTCAGGTATTCCTGTTCAGTAGTAGTACAAAAGCTATTTTATTGTTAGTGAATGTTTTTCATGGTTTTTGTTTCGCTTTGCTTTTTTCCTAGCACAGAATAGGAAGTTATAATACGTATGTTCGGCCAGCTTTGGTCAGACTGCATTAGTTTCTGAAAACACTAGATAGAAAAATTTTTGATTGATTTGGTTATGCTTAAAGCTAAACGTATTGCTAATTATTTATCTTCAGCACATGCTAAATCCTCCAGAACAGTCACAGATTAATACCAATGTTTCAGGAAGCTTTGAAGAAAATCAATACTTTAGCACTATAGCAGAGCTTTTGATAAAATTCCCACATATCATTCATTATTTTTCATCTCCATGGTTAAAGCTTCTATCCTAATTTACATCAGTCACACCTGGAAAGAGTTAAAAGAAACACAGGTTTATTGTGTCTTAGGAAAAACTTCTTGCTGTACGTCTGATGATCTTATCTTTCATATCCTTTGTGAGTCTTTCAGAATGCACAACAACATCTTATTCCCCTGCCATCTTCCAAATAGCTAAATATGTAGAAGCTGTCATAAGACATGTTAGAGATGGAAAATGATTAATATTTCCTGAGATAATAGCTGCCTTGTTAACATTTTTCCTTATATTTAAATCAATATATTTTATAAAAAAAAAGTCTTGATTCAGTAGATTAGATTAAATTATTGAAGAGAATAATTATTGATTTTTCTCAGTTTATTCTAAAGCACAGTGCTGAAGGAAAAGCTATTTAAGATTACAAGGTAGTACACATTGGAAGTTGCCAGATAATTACATTTCTAAAATATATTTGTATATTAAGGGGTTTATATCAACTAAGGGGTTTAACATATACAGAAAAATATTTTACAACTACAGGAATTATTACTGTACTTATTTTACAAGCAGCAAAGAAATATTATCCAATAGTTACTTGGAAAATGTACCATTGATTTCATACATACAATGGTTTAAAATGTTGGAATGTTGGGGTTTTTTAATCTTTTATTGGAAATCAGGTTACACTTTCAAAAATATTTTAAAATGTTGACTTAGAATTTTTATGTCAGGGCCTTGAGGGCACTGTCAATCCTTTTCCTTCCTGCCTAGACAGTCCTCTGGTTGTCTACCCATCAACCATTGTACAGGACACCATTCCACTCCAGCTTGGAGCCTTCAGTGCCTGCTCCAGCAATGATACAGCAGTGCATCATGCTTGTCATTTGCGTTTCCTATCTTGGTCTTAGTCCTGGCTTGATCTCTTGCCATTGCCCGATGCTCCTTGGCCTGCCAACAGGACTTATAGCCATCCCTCCAAATTTGCTCACCTGAGCCTGATGAACTTCAAATGTCTATAGAAATTTGACTGCTTCCAGAGTAATGTATATGGAATAGGATTTCCAACGCATTCATTGGTGGGAAGACTTAGCATCATAGAAGCATAGAATAGTTAGGGTTGGAAAGGACCTTAAGATCATCTAGTTCCAACCCCCCTGTCATGGGCAGGGACACCTCACACTAAAC
This sequence comes from Neopsephotus bourkii, assembly GCF_033783945.1. NCBI lineage: Eukaryota > Metazoa > Chordata > Aves > Psittaciformes > Psittacidae > Neopsephotus > Neopsephotus bourkii. The sequence goes on along the minus strand of NW_026901984.1, from coordinate 7,432,273 downwards.
CATCTCACCTAAGGCTTTGTCCAACCTGGCTTTGAACACTTCCAGGGATGGAGCATTCACAACTTCCCTGGGCAACCCATTCCAGTGCCTCACCACCCTAACAGGAAAGAATTTCTTCCTTATACCCAATCTAAACCATCCCTGTTTAAGTTTTAACCCTTGTCCTGTCACTACAGTCCCCAATGAAAAGTCCCTCCCCAGCATCCCTATAGGCCCCCTTCAGATACTGGAAGGCTGCTATGAGGTCTTGGTTTACACTATCACAGCAATTTATGATTTATTGATTTTATTTAATTTTTTATTTCATTTTAAACTGAATCTTATCCTCATGTGTCAAATAATATATGTTTTGAAGTTTCAGAGCATTTTAAAGTGGGAATAATAAAAAAAAATTGTTATTTGAAGTTTAAAGTGTCGTGCAAATCTAATTCTCTGTTCAATAATTAGTACTGACAACTTACTTAATTAATTGCACCCTACACAACTTTTGTAATGAAACCAGAAAAGTTGGCCAAACACAAGCTGGCACAGTCTAGTAGCAGCAAAAACATCAGGACACCTCATTCCGCACACTAGAAAAAAAAAAAAAACCAACCCTGAAAAAACACTTTTATTAACTGGAATGTAAGTTTGTTTTCTGAATGATAGATATTTGAAAAACATTAATATTTATAATCAGAGTGGCAAGCTGCAGAATACCGGAAAACCTGGTACAAATTTGTTGTGTCTGTATCTACTTCTGTATCTGTATCATTATACATCTATATATATGGTAATGGGTCCATCTGGAATGGAAGTAGCTCTCTTCATAGCCTGCATGATGCTGTGCTTTGAATTTGCAACCAAAACAGTATTGATAACACACCAGTGTTTTGGCTACTTCTGAGCAGTTTGCACAACATAAAGGCCTTCTCTTTTTCCCACTCTGCCCCCAGCAGTGGATAAGCTGGAGTTGCACAAATAGTTGGGAGGAAATACATGACCAGAATTGACCAAAAGGCTATTCAAAACCATGTAGTGTTGTGCATAGTAATAAAAGCTCAGAGAAAGTAGGAGGAAGCAGGAACATTTGCAGCTGCCTCCTGATAGGAAAGAGTGAATAAATTCCTTATTTTGCTTTTGCTTCCATGCACAGCTTTTCTTATTAAAGTGCTTCCACCTCAACTCACAACAATATATACACATAGAAATAAACATACATATATAAGTATGTGTATTTCAATAAGTTTTGTTGCACTTCCTTGTTTGCTGTTAGTTCTCTGATCCATTAGAGTGAAGGCAGTTCACCTCCTAAACTTTTTTCCTGGAACTCCTTGTTCTAGAAGGCTTTAACATTTGTTAAAGGTTGTTTGTTTTGGTTTGTTTTACTTGACATTAAGCTTCCTCATATAAATATTTTTCTGAGAAAAGTTGTCATAGGAATCATCATTAGAGTTCCAATGTTAAAATAGTCCAGCAGAGTTTCCAGCAGAGGACATAAGTAGAGAAGTAAAATGAAGTTATTCAGGCCTGATTGTAAATTCCTGACAATGTCACCTCTGAAAGATGTCTTCAAATTATTGAATCTCTCTTGAACTTTTAAATCATTTCCCTGTTGTAATTAATGGTGACTTCAATTAACAGAACCTAACTACCTGAAGAGTTCCAATTTTGTCAGTTAACACTTTTGCATGAAGATACCTCAGGGTTTCAACACTCAAAAGGTGTTTGTGAAAGCATTTGAGTTTTCTTCAAAATGTCTGCAGTGCTTTTAGTCACATCCTCATAGTTCTCCACTTTTAACTGCTGCTTGTCCTGAGGCAACAGTGAAAAAGCAATATATGCAGGCAATCCCAGTGGTGCTGTACAGGCACATATAGAAAACTTTCTTCTGACCATCCCAATTAAATAAGGGTGAAACACAATCTGGTTTTGAGACTCCCAGAGAAGTCACAATAGAAACCTGAGGTGAGTCAGTTTATTTGAGAACTGAAAATAGTCTCCTGTCTAAAAAAAGAATACTTGGCATTTGAGTATTATATTTTAGTTTGAATTTACCATACAGTTGTATGTATTTTAGAGTTAAATATTTGTCAACAAATTAGCTTAGGATGCATATGATATGTCACATACTTCTATACTGAATCTCAGTGTTGTCATTGATATTGAAAAAACAATATATCTCAAAAAATGTTATTATCATAAAAATAAACTTACTATAGAATTATTTTAAAATAAAATTAAATTTTGTTTATAATAAATTAAGATGACAACTCTCATTTGCATTCATTTTCCTGAAGCAGGATTTTGTTGTAATGTTCTCTTTATGCATTGTAATCTTAATATCACATCCTTTGGTTAAAAGCATATATATATGCTGTGCAGTTATTTTATACAACATCAGTAACTTTGTGCTCTATTAGACTAAATTTGTCTTGAAATTGTGTTGCTTCAGTACTACAGTAACTCTTGAACATATTCAATATCGTATAGTTTTTAGAAGTCCTTCCTGTAAAACCATCCCTCGATTTCTGTCTTTCGAGATGGTGTGCTATAAACATTAAGACTAAGAACTGTGCTGCGTATCCAGATATTTTCTTGTATAGACTTCTCTTACTCTTTAGAATAATTTTATTTCTTTTTGAATCGGTATTTGGTGTACTTTAGAAAAATGGGACATTCTTAAAATTACATGGATAATAAAAATTCAAGGTCTTGAATTCTTGCATTTAGCCTTAGTCTCAGTGAATTTCACTGCACAGCGTGATGGAGTATGTCTAGAGTTAATGATGTGAAATCCCAGTACATTAGGAAGATATATTCAGCTAGCTCTTGTCTACTTCCCTGCCCTGACACTCAAGCACCAAAACGTTGAAGTCCTGACTATAAGAAAGCAATCTTCATGTTATGCAAAGAAAAGGTACTTTTAGGTTCATACTGAGAAGAATACACCTGCCCTGTCTTATATTATTGCCTTCAGAAAAGCAAATATAATAAATAGCAAGAGGTTATATACCAGGCAGCAGAGAAAGAAGAAAAAAAAAAAAAAGCTGTAAAAGTGCTGTTAACATTCAGAAAAACATAGATTGGCAAAACCTTCAACATATACTCCTGGGACAGCTCTTGCTGGCAATCTGAGAAGCAACTTTGATAGCATATCTTGTCCATCACTGTGCTCTGAGCTCAGAATTACCTTCTGCAACAGGAATGCCAAGGGCTGCAGAATTGCTGGAACTCTGTCAGTTCAGGCTACAGCTCTCACAAGCAGATTGATGCTTTATCCTGAAACAAGGTTGAGACACATCATTCTGACATGTAACTGCTAGGTCTCTGAAAACCTCATGAATATAGATCAGAAACAATGACAAGGTGGAATAAGAACCTGAAAAACAGCACAGCAAGCTGACTTGCATTCTCTCCTCTCTCCCTTCTCCTGTGATTCTCTGTCATCAGCCACATGCAAATATTTGGTGGGAAAATTCCCTCTTTTTCTCCCATTTAGAAAAACACACAATTATATTTTTCAATTGCTTTTATCATCTTCGTGAGCCATAGTCCTGAGTGCAAATCCTATTACTGAGGTAAATAAAAGCTGCTAACATTTTTCCAGTATATTGACAGGAAAAAATAATTTAAGTATCATCTTAGATAATATAAATAGGCCTACTATTTTTTCTGTATAAAACATAATGTTTCAATAAATAAAAAACATCCACTTCTACAGGGACACTTTTCTAATATTCCAAAGGATTTTTAGGCAGGTTTTCATAGGGCCACTGGCTGCAGGCTGCTAGACCTGTAGTCCCAACAGCCTGTAGAATAGTTAATTCACATGCACTGACTTCACTGAAGACTGCAGAACATATACACACAAGTAGCAAACTTCAGGTCTGAGAGTTACAGACTCCAGAACTGGTAAAAGTCACACAGATAAGCAAAAAAATAACAACAGAGTAAACAAATTCCTGGTGTGTGCACTGGTGGGGGAGCCCTTGTCTTCTGCAGTTGATTAGCTAGAATCTCAAAGCAGAGCTGTTGCATTAAAATTATAGTGCAAATAAACAATCAGGAAACAGTAGTGAATTTTCCTGCCACCCCTTTGAGATTAAAAGTAAATTGTTCCCTTACTCTTTTCCCAGTTTTAATATTCCCCATTTGAGATTACTCCTGTCCTGTTATAAAATTCTTTCCCTAAAATAGGAAAACTGCATCTTGAAGTAACTCAAGTTATTTCCTTTTATTATTTCATTCAATAATTCAGGCTCCACTCACTCATAGGTTAGAAATATTTTTTTATTATTTTCTGTTGAAACTTATGTTACCAATAAGGGCACAGTTCTAAATATAGTTCCTATTCAGCGCATTGTAGCCAATGGTAGCTAAGTTCTAGATGGGCATATAAACTCCAACAAGTATAACTTGCATTTTATTATAGTTTGTTATCTTCATTACTTTAATTTTTGTGAACAATTAGAGGACTAAATTGTCTTCAGTGACAATTTGTGTTGCTATCCATAGACCACTGGTGCAGCATTATAATTTGGGAGCTCCCAAACTCTGGAAGCTATTTTATGTATATGGTACACAAATATGACTTCAATTTTATTATAGTTCTTAACATTTTATCACAGAGAACACTGGGTCATAGTCTCATTTTTCATTAACTGTTAGATACAGGGAGTTTTAGTTTTAAGTACCTGAAACAATTATATGTCAGGAAATTTTAAATAATGATTCTGTTAGCTATTTGGAATTTACAGATCCGTGTCATTCTTTTTAATCATGTCTGTAACATCAGCAATGTACAATTGTCAATCTAAGCAGAACTGCATTGCTTACAAAACTCTGGTTCTTAAAAGGTTGCAGTAATCAGAAGTTACTAATGATGACATCAGTTTGTGTTAGACATAAAGAGATGTTTTTCAGGAAACAATGACTACTCTTACTTATACATCATGCCCACAATGAGAACTCTAATAGGAAGTTCAAAAACCAGTAGTCTTTTCTGAAAGTACTGGATTTTACGTCTGTAAAAAATGGCCAAAATTTCAAGTCTGCCTATAATGCCAGAATTAATCTATTGCCTAAGCAGTTCAACTGCAAATTCTCACAATATTTGCATATTTTTATTTTGAAGTCTGTTTCTTAATCCAAATATATTGCTGAAAATCATTACTTTTTTTTTGCATTACAAGACTGGTGTTTCAACCACTTTGAAAGGTAGGTTTTAAATCTCGTCTTGGAACACAACAGTCATAGTGTAGAAAGAATTGAGGTTTTTATGTTATATTTAGTCTGAAATACTGTGGTGTTAATGGGGATTAATAAATAGCAACACAGGAAGTGGGAGTTCTAAAGAAGACTGAGCTCACAGTTTGCAAACCACCCTAAAACTTAAAAATGTTTTTTTGATAAATTATGAACACTGTCAGACTCACAGGACTGAAGTTCTCAAACCATAGTCTGGAGGATTTACTCCTGGTCAAGTTTTCAATTGTTGTTTGTCATTTTCTGGCTGGTAAATTGAATTAAGACTTCAAAATGCCTTTAAGCTAATGTAGAACTATTTCAAGCCAAGTCATTTAAAGCATGGAAATGCTACTTAAACAAAAGCATCACTTGAAAATTTTTTAAACAATAAGGAATCTATGAAGTTGTGGCAAATTAGTCTATCTGACAATATTATTATATTAGAATAATATATCCTTTACTTTTCAAAAGTATTCAATATTTAGTTACAAGCAAAATGTTTATATTTCTTACAAATCAATAGCATGTCTTTAAAAACAACCTCCTTTTGTTGAGGAAAAGTAAGAAGAAAATTACCGCTGGTTGACAGTTATATCAATAGTGAACAAGTGCACTGAAATAACCACTGTTAAACATTTTTATTAGAATACTTCTACCATTCCTCCAAGTGACAGTACTGTGTGACCACAGCAACACTGGTTCTGCCACAAGGAAAAAGAAAATCTTCCCCTGCAGTTCTCATACCTTTCTTTCCTCATAGCAGTTTGAAAAATGGTATAGTTTAAAGCAGTAATAGTATTGCAGCACTATAAGGATATAAAAGTTTACAATACAGTTTCTCCTCACAAACCTTGCTACAGTTTTTTATTGATACAATTTTTTCTGTAGATTGTTTTTCCTCATAGATTTCTGGGTCTTTTTCTCACATTGTAGGAAATGCTAATTAGATTTCTTAGCAGAGGCTTTAGAGTGGGTAGGAAATCCACTCGCTGCAGCAGCACCCAGGTCAAACAGTAATAGTTCAGTGTGAACTCGGTCAATATGTTTCTGTGTCACTGCATCCAGAAATCCCATCTGTGAACCAGTCTGGCTGCTTCTTGAAACATAACAAGAGAGTAAAAAAGCCCTTGCTTCCAGAAATACATACCTACACTGTAGTGAAAACTTGGGTTTAGTCCAGTTGTTCTAGTATGAACTAAGCAAGGATTTCAAATGAGCAGGTACTGTACAAGCTGTGACGGTGTGCACTTGCACTCTCAGTATTATGCAGGAAGTTAGAAAAATCCAGTGTATCTCCACACTGTTGGCTATATTTTCAGCACAGGATAGTTTAGAACAACACAACAGATCAGTAGCTCAGTTACTGATGCTTTAATAACTGGATATTTACCCTGTTACTTCCCATGTTTTAATATTCCCCGTGTTGGTCTGTAGTTCAGTGTACATTTCCATTCTAGGCTAAAAATCTCCAAAGAGTGTACCAGTAATATGTTTGAAATGGGAAATGATTATACATAAGAAGTATTTAAGTACAGATACAAGTATGTAGATATATAAGTATATAGACTTTTATACTTATGAGTATATCCTTACATATAGTACTTAAGTATAAAAATATATTCCTTATAAACACTAATATAATTATATAATTTTATCTTTATATTTGCTATCTATATATACTTGTAGAAGTGCATATAAGAAATAGTATACACTGAGGTGTCAGTTCCAGTTCCTGATAGGGAACATGCTCCATGCAGAGGAAAGCATAGATGGTTTTCCACACCAAATTAAAATGAATTAAGTAGCAGGTAGTAATATATAGTAGTATTTGCTAATTTTCATTGAGGAAATGTTTCATGAAATGGACATATAGCATATAGCAAAGTGTGTATTAGGTAGATTTAGCTTATTTAAGTCAAGGCTTGAAAATAAAAGTACAAAGACAATAGCAAATGTTATTGCTTGATGCTAGAGGAAGTGAAGATTTAGGAGTTTATCTTTCTAACAGGATTTAGAAAGATTAACATTCTCTGGCTTTTAGGTGTATCAGCATCAGGTTTTCGTACATACAGATGTGAGAGACAAACTTTATTTGATCTCTGTGAGGGGCGTAAAGAAGACTCTAAAGCAAGACAAGGGAGAACTACCCTTTGTGGAGTAAGAAATACTTGAAGTGTCACCCTAATCATCAACCAGAAGCTCTCTATAAATTTTGGTCAGCTCAGTCACATTAATCCTCTTTTTCCTCCTAGTCTTGTCCCATTTTCTGCTTCTAAGTCCAATATTACTTCAGGGTGTTAGGAAAATCATGTTGAACCTCGTTCTGAGACTGGCAACATGATCCCTCCAGCAGTATTTTAATAGCAGGTGTGTGGCAGTAATGGAGATTGTAAATGTCCCCACAACTAGTGCCCACTTCTTGCATAGTATAAGGAAAATGGGAAGATTCTTGTTCTTCCTCATGCCATTGGCAAGAAGAATATTTAAATTACTATTACTGGGGTTTTTCTCAGTTTTGCTCAAGAAAGCAAATAGAAGTGGAATCTCAGTAAAGGAATTGTTGGAATTCTCTCTATCTCTCAATATTATTAGTCTACCTAACATTTGCATACATCTCATCCAATGAGTTTTTTAAAAGAATAATATGGATTATTGGTACCAGCTCCTTATCTACCAAACATTGAATTATTGTAATTTTAACTTTAAACTTTTACTAATATAAGAAATCCAATATTTTATTTTCTCTAAAGTTAAATGAGATGAAATACCTGTCAATTCCTGTTTCTAGTGGACTACTTCCAATTAAGAATTATTTATTGAAATGAACTTTCAGTTAACACAAAATTGCATACTTTGCAGCACAGAAATTGATACAGAATCATAGAACCATAGAATAGTTAGGGTTGGAAAGGACCTTAAGATAATCTAGTTCCAATCTGCCTACTATGGGCAGGGACACCTCACACTAAACCATGCAACTCAAGGCTCTGTCCAACCTGGCCTTAAACACTGCCAGGGATGGAGCATTCACAACCTCCCTGGGCAACCTATTCCAGTGCCTCACCACCCTTACAGGAAAGAATTTCTTCCTTATATCCAATCTAAACTTCCCCCTTTTAAGTTTTAACCCGTTACCTCTTGTCCTCTCACTACAGTCTCTAATGAATAGTCCATCCCCAGCATCCCTATAGGCTCCCTTCAGATACTGGAAGGCTGCTATGAGGTCTCCACACAGCCTTCTCTTCTCCAGGCTGAGCACCCCCAACTTTCTCAGCCTGTCTTCATACTAGAGATGATATGATTGCATACAAATTCTATTTCAATCATTTAATTAAGAATAGTTACATTCTTAATTTTAATAATAATAAAACGAAAGTAGTTTTGTTCTTTTTGAAGGAAAAGAAGGGTTTTACAATGACAGGGCAAAGCAAGCTTCCAATTTCTCTATTTAACAAACAGCTTACTTTGTCCACAGTATTTTCTTTGAAAATAAAGCTTTCAAACAAAGAGCTTAATAAGGTTAGCCTGGGGCAATAACAGTTTGAATGTAAGCTTAAATGCAATCAGCATGTTTCCTATTTCTCTAAATAAGATGCAAATGTCTGAAGTGCATGTCGGTTTACCAGCACTCAGACAACTGTATCAAAATATCAGTTGTATGTTGTGATTTTCCAGTTAGTCTATTGTTCTATTATAGAACAATAGAAATATTGTTTATGTAATTGAACAATATTTAGTTCTACATACTAGTAACTTTAGGATGAAAGTGAAGACTTTTTAACTTATCATCATGTATTTCATCTTGAGTTTATTTCTATAATAATGGATATAAGATAAAAGCATTTGCTATGCAATGAGAATCAGGCTGTTTTCTGAAAGACTTGCCATATGAGCACTATTACAATAGTCAGGACAAAAACATTTAAGATTCAGCCTGATGGTGCAATGATTAAATAATTTGGAAGCACATGCTCAGAAAAAAAAAAAAAGAATGTGAGTCTATAGTCATATGCACAGTCTGCAGCCTCACTACTGAACTCACTTCTTTCTGCGCAGGATCTCTTATTTCTACTCTGATTTTTTAAAAAGCATATACTATGCTACTGGAAAGAAAGGAGAAGTAGGAACTGGAGAAATAAGCAGGCTTCTGAAGAAAAAAAAAATAAGCAGATATTTCTGAGGTTTTTCATCTATTTCTGCTCATACTCTTAAATGTGACTTGCTGATCTTGGGGTCCAGGATCTCTCACAGCAGCCATGTCCAACAGCATTGGTGGCTATGTGGCCCGGGGGTGGCAAGCTTTCTCACAAAACTTTCACAGGAACCAGGCTTTGTTCATGCAGTTCATTCCCATTGGGTCATGCAAGTATGAAGCTTTTTTTTTTTTTTCTTTTTTTTAAAACAAATTGTGCAAATGAATCCCTCAGAAAAGTCCGCCTTTATTGCCTTTGTGCTGGTCATTCACATTGATTCTTTTATATTTATGCAAAACAAGTGCAGGGATAAGTTCTTTGTAGGAAATGATAGGTGTGAGTTACAGAACATATAAGGGGGATAAAAAAGCATATGATGACCTTTTTATGTTTCTGTAAGCCATCTGGTTATCTCTCTTGCAACTGGTTCAAAACTATTCAATCTAAAAACATATCTTGACATAACAGGATGTAAAGAGCTTTTCATGCCACCTTGACTTCAAATATAGCATTGCAGTGCCCCTTCTCTGTCACCCATGTAGATAAAGATGACAAGTAACTGAACATCTTTACTATACTAGTGTACACCTGTGATCACAGATGCACTCATTTCTGCACAAGTGAGATCTACTGGGTTTTATGATAGGTTTTCCTCTGATGTATACTGCAATTCTATGAAAATATGTTTAACTGTTGTACATTGCTCCCCTAAAAAAGGTATGTTTATGACTGAAAATTGTTGGCAATTTATAGCAAAGAGCAAAAGCTATTGTTGTTTAAGGAAAAAAAATATATAAGCTTGTCGTTGGGCTGGATCAACCATGCTATTTCTGTAGTAAAATTGAAGCACAAACTAAGTGAAATTTGTTCTTTACATGCAACTGTCTCTTCTTAAATGAGAACAAATAGCTTGAAACATGTGAACCTAAAACACATTGGCTTCCTGCACCATCCTCAGGAAGGAATGCATAGAAATGTACTATTCATACATGACAAGGATGCAGTGATGTGCTATAAACACATCTCTTCAACTTTATTGTTTTCCCATTAACATTTTATGCAATTACATGGCAAAATTATAGTTCTGTGCATGGTGTTCATACTCAGTCATTTCATAACAGCAGGTATACCTGATGAAGTCATGAATGAAGTATCCCCTGGTGACTTCACAATGAATTTTGACATTATCAGTTGAGAAGGGACTATTTACATTGTTGTACCCACTTTAAAGGGTTGGTATGTGAGACACACAGAATGATGTCTTCCAGGTCATGCATGAAAATAGGAATAAGAAAAATGCAGTTTTCTATGTAACTTTCAAAAAGATATAAGCCTAGGTGCATTTGAAAAATCTCACAAGGCATCCTATTTTCAAGCTTAGATGTTTGAATGCCTTTACAATCTGTCTCTTAACACCAAAAAAAAAAAAAAAAGAAGGTTGGTCCTGTAGGTGAACAATAGCTCCTGCCACTCAAGATTTCCAGAACTGTGCTGCAAAGTAGAAGTTGTCCTGTTCCATATAATTTCAACTGTTTGTAGAAAATAAGAGTATTGGTAAGAAATAAAACCAAATCAAGACAAAAACCTGAAAGCTCAAAGCTGAGAGCTTCCTCAGGAAATGGACAAGTAGATTTAAAAACCAGCAAGCACCATGCGCATTTGGGAATTTCTGTGTACATAAAAATAGAATAGCAAAATGTGCTGTATGGTTACTTCAAATTAACAGTGGATTCAAATCTCGTACGTTTTAAGGTGAATTTGCATGATGTGAAAATGTACTTAGAAGTGGAAAAGAGAGATAATAAATCTTTGGTGTATATTTTTTCTGGTTGCATTTGTTAGCCCTTAATCTCACATTTAAAATATTTTTTCCTCAGGGAAAAGAAGCAGTGTTATTGTACTTACAAGAAAAAAGCATAATAAATAAAATCCAGCCTAAATTTAATTAAAACAGGTCAGAAATAACTCACCACCTGATCGGCATTGGTCCAAACTCCTTAAATGAAATTCTTTAGTAACATGTATGTTTAAAAAAGTCAGGACATCTTTTCTTTTATTAGTAATGGAATAATGGTGAAATTTTGAACAACTTACTAATCCAAGTGACAGATTTTCTTTGACCTATATAGACAACTTTTTCCAGAAATGCTGAATTCTCTGAATGGAAACATCCAGTAAAAAAAGCAAAATCTAATGAAATAAATCAATTGCACATTTTTAATGTATTCCCCCCCCCCTCGAAAAGCATGCAAGAATTACTGTCTAAAACAGCTGTATATCATTCATGTCTAGGTATGCACTGTAGTTGTTATATTCATTCACATAAAATGTTGTGGAACAGTATCTATAGAAAAATGAAAAGAAAAAAACTGTATTTGATTCATGCCATTTTTGCTGTTTACAGTTTTTGGTCTTGTTCTCTGTGCTCAGTTTATTGTTCCACGATTGTCATATGCAAGCTATATACAATTGGATTTTCCTTTTCATATCTTTGCTATTTCTCTGAGATGAGAAGCATATAAAGAAACCCGCCAGAAACCAATTCCTAGTTTGTTCTTCCTTATCTTCACCAGGTTGGTTTTCTCCTGCTCTAAAACAATGAAATGTGAATCTCATCTTAGACTTTGGACCAGAAGAGAAGGTAATAGTTGGGTCTCCTGCTGTTTTTGCTACTAATTGTTCTCCTGCTGGAGGTCTTTTAAGCTTTTGAAGGCTTGTTTTCGGAGCTTATGAAGCAAAGACCTGAGTATTAATGCTTCTACTACCCCTGAAATGCATTTGCTTTTCTAATCACCTACACTGGGAACAATCTGTTGTCAGAGCTACTGTAAATGCCTCTGGTAAACATACATAGAATCATAGAATAGTTGGGGTTGGAAAGGACCTTAAGATCATCTAGTTCTAAACCCTCTGCCATGGGCAGGGACACCTCACACTAAACCATGACACCCAAGGCTCCATCTAACCTGGCCTTGAAAACCGCCAGGGATGGAGCATTCACAGCCTCCCTGGGCAACCTATACTAGTGCCTCACCACCCTAACAGGAAAGAATTTCTTCCTTATATACACCTAAACTTCCTCTGTGTAAGTTTTAACCTGTTACCCCTTGTCCTATCACTACAGTCCCTAATGAAGAGTCCCTCCCCAGCATCCCTATAGGCTCCCTTAAGATACTGGAAGGCTTCTCTTCTCCAGGCTGAACAGCCCAACTTTCTCAGCCTATCTTCATACATGTCACCTACTTGGATGTAAGCCAAAAAATATAACAGATATACATAAGTGGAAGCAGCAAATATGAAGTGAGTTTTTTGAATAGAAGATATAAAGCTGATCTTTGTTTCTTTTTTTTTTTTTTAATTTTGCCTACTGCCTGGAAAACTTCTGAACCTGTTCTAGAGTACACTTAATTCATAGCTAAGTAAAGGGCACATATCAAGGCTGAAAAATTAGAGTTCATTGATACCAAACATTCTGAGGAGCACCATTATAATTTTAAATAAAGGAAATGCCAAAAATACCCATGTAAAAATGGATGCAGTGCTTAAAGTAGATTTTAAGCTAAGTCTAATTAATGATAATTGCAGTCTAATTCATTAGGATTGAGCTGATACTGTTACAAAAAGGTGATGCAGCATACAGAATACACTACTTGGCGGATGGTGGGGGAATCAGCCTTCAGCTCAGGAAGCAGCTTCATATGCATTAGAGGCTAGGGAAGTATCTTGAAAACATTGAAACTCATGGTTATTTCAAGCTTTCAAGCTATATAATGAGATCAAAGAGGAAAAGGTATGATTTCCTTTTCTGACAGTGTTGGGAAGCAAGAGTGATAAGATTATGTGTTTACCACTGCTTGCTGATAAACCACAGATAACTCTGTCAAAAGTGAACTCGTTCATTAGATGGAGAAGCAGCTAAATTATTGTTGTGGTTTAAGACCAGCCAGTAACCCAGAATAACGCAGCTGCTCACTCACTCCCCCCCTTCCTTCCCCCCCCCCCCCCCCCCGAGGGATGGGGAGGAGAATCAAAAGAATGTAACTCCCACGGGCTGAGATAAGAGCAGTCCAGTCAGTAACTGCTGCTACCACCAATAATAATAATAATGATAAGGGAAATAACAAAAGGAGAGAATACAACCGCCCACCACCCACTGACTGATACCCACCGACTGATACCCACCCTGATTGGAGCTGCGATCTAGCCCTTCAGGGTAACTGCCCCCAGTTTATATAGTGGGCATGACGTGCTGTGGTATGAAATACCTCTTTGGTCAGTTTGGGTCAGGTGTCCTGTCTCTGCTTCCTCCCAGCTTCCCCTCCTCCCTGGCAGAGCATGAGGCTCACAAAGTCCTTGGTCACAGTAAACACGACCTAGCAACAACTAAAAATATCGGTGTTATCAGCGCTGTTCCCAGGCTGAAAGTCAAAACCACAGCACTGCACCAGCTACTAAGAAGGATAAAAATGACTGCTACTGCTGAACCCAGGACAATTGTAAACTTCTATTATTAATAAAATAGTGTCTGATATAATGATAGACTGAGTTGTGTTGAACTTAGGTTAACAAAAGGAAGGAGTCAAAATTCCAAAGAATGGTGTACTACTTTCTTCAATCTTCAGAGAATGAATTAGTCAGTTATTCAGATATGAATGAGATAATCTATAACATGTATTGCTAGGAATAATTTGTCCTAGCTAAGCTATTTTTCATTCCAACAAGATGATAAAATCCCTGCAAAAGGCGTGAAACAGTTAAAACATACTGGTAGAGGTTGAAGAGTATGCTATTTCCACTACTGAAAGCGAGATCCACATTCAGTAGGTTTTGACGTTATTATATAATGCTGGAATCAAAGTTGTGAAAGTTGCAGACTCAGTGTTATCCATAGCAATAATTTTATGTTTCTTCTCTCTCAAACTTCTGGTTTTCTGAATTTTAAAAATCGTATTTTATAAATCTGAAGATACAGGCAATTGGAGTAATTTAAACAGAATGGGGATTTTTTAACATGCTCAGAAAACAAATGCAAGCAATATATTTCCTTGTTTGGTTTAGTAAAGTTCATGTGCATTTTTAGTTCTTTTGTGTTTTTACTCTTCTAACCTTAATATTAAACTGAGAATGAAGACCATGGGCCCACTGTAAGAGAGGATCTGGTTTGAGATCATCTTAAAAATCTGAACATGCACAAGTCCATGGATCCTGATGAAATACATCTGTGGGTCCTGAAGGATCTGGCAAATGAAGTGGCTAAGCCACTGTCCATCATATTTGAAAAATCATAGCAGTCAGGTGAAGTTCCTGATGACTGGAAAAAGGGAAATATAACCCCCATTTTCAAGAAGGGGAAAATGGATGACCCGGGGAATTACAGAGCAGTCAGTCTCACCTCTGTGCCTGGCAAAATCTTGGAGCAGATTCTCCTGGAAGGCATGCTAAGGCACATGAAGATCAACAAGGTGCTTGGTGACAACCAGCATGGCTTCACTAAAGGGAAATCCTGCCTGGCCAATTTGGTGGCCTTCTATGATGGGGCTACAGAACTGATGGACAGCGGTAAAGCAGTTGATGTCTTCTACCTGGACTTGTGTAAAGCGTTTGACACTGTCCCACACGACATTCTTGTCTCTAAATTGGAAAGACTTCAACTTGGTGGATGGACCACTCGGTGGATAAAGAACTGGCTGGATGGCCGCATGCCCAGAGTTGTGGTCAATGGCTCAATGTCCAGCTGGAGACCAGTTACGAGTGGTGTCCCTTAGGGATTGGTGTTGGGACCGGTCTTGTTTAACGTCTTCGTCGCTGACATGGACAGTGGGGTTGAGTGCGCCCTCAGCAAGTTTGCCGATGACACCAAGCTGTGTGGTTCGGTTGATACGCTGGAGGGAAGGAATGCCATCCAGAGGGACCTTGACACGCTTGTGAGGTGGGCTGATGCCAACCTCATGAAGTTTAATCATGACAAGTGCAAGGTCCTACACCTGGGTCGGAACAATCTCAGGCACAGCTGCAGGTTGGGCAAAGAAGGGATTCAGAGCAGCCCTGCGGAGAAGGACTTGGGGGTGCTGGTCGATGAGAAAATGAACATGAGCCAGCTTCAGTGTGCCCTCACAGCCCTGAAAGCCAACCGTATCCTTGGCTGCATAAAAAGGAGCGTGACCAGCATGTCGAAGGAGGTGATCCTGCCCCTTTGGTCTCGTGAGACCTCACTTGGAGTACTGTGTGCAGCTCTGGTGTCCTCAACATAAAAAGGACATGGAACTGTTGGAACAAGTCCAGAGGAGGGCCACAAGAATGATCAGGGGACTGGAGCTCCTCCCGTATGAAGACAGGCTGAGAAAGTTGGGACTGTTCAGGCTGGAGAAGGCTGCGGGAGGCCTCATAGCAGCCTTCCAGTATCTGAAGGGGGCCTACAGGGATTCTGGGGAGGGCTCTTCATTAGGGCCTGTAGTGATAGGACAAGGGGTAATGGGTTGAAACTTAAACAGGGGAAGTTTAGATTGGATATAAGGAGGAAATTCTTTCCTGTTAGGTTGGTGAGGCACTGGAATGGGTTGCCCAGGGAGGCTGTGAATTCTCCACCCCTGGCAGTGTTCAAGTCCAGGTTGGACGAAGCCTTGGGTGATATCGTATAGTGTGAGGTGTCCCTGCCCATGACAGGGGGATTGGAACTTGATGATTTTAATGTCCTTTCCAACCCTAACTATTCTATGATTCTATGAATCCCTCATATGTCTTGTTTTTTTGCCAGTTAATAAGAAATGTATGGTAGGGAAAGAAATATCCCAGAAAAGTGTAGCTATATTTGGTAGGACATGGTACCTGATATAGAGTGACTTCTATATTAATCTTTATTTCATTGATATGAAAGATTGAGGAAAGGGAATAAAATTTGATTAATGGGCTTGTAGAAGGACTAGTGGAGTTATAACTTAACATATTGATGTCCTATTTAAACTGATATATGGGACAGAAAAAAATCAACTTTGCCCGCACCAAGCTGCAATCTTTCAAAAAACAGGAATATTTGATTATTCAGTTATGGAATTCACTGATTAAGACTTTGTATTTCACTTAAAACAATTCATTATTGCTTTTGCTAAAAAACAGGATTGTGAATAATTAATGTTGTTGCTTTTAGTTATCATGAGGTATAAAATATTTTTACTAGATCAATATTTTTCATTACTGGATTCAACCTTTGTGTAGTGTGTATGTGTTTTTGAGTGGTAATTAAAATTCTTGGACTTCTTGCTACATGTATTACCCAAATTTAGTGCACTGAGACCTGCAAATCAATACAGTTCTAAAGATAACAAGCATATTTTGACAAATGGATAAAACAGAATTTCATTCTGATACATTGAAAAACATGAGTACCCTAAAAGCGTAACACTTAGAGGAGGAGAGACAGGTAAACTAAGGCCTTCTAATAAAGAAGATTTGTTCAGCTAGAAGTTTGTTCATCTAGGTTTGTTCAGCTAGAGATTTGTTCAGCTAGGCGGTTTTTCTCTTCAGTGATACATATATTTAGCTATGATACTTCAAAAAGTTTGAGGAAAGAAATTTGGATGAGATTAATCACTTTCAAACAGTATTTAAACACTATATCTGATCCAGATGAAGAGGTGATCAGACCCATGAGTTCCTGAAAGTATAGTTTGCTATCTTCTTTTTCAGGAAGGAAGGGATAACTGGGAAGATAATATCCTGGAGGGGAAGAAAATTGTTACAGGAGAGAAAGCAGCACCAAAATTAATCAACTGGTTTATTCTCCTTGGTAAATGGATTAAGAAACACATAGAAATGAAAGCAGCAGGAACAAAAAAATTTATTTGTTCACATAAGAGAAAAGAACTCTTGTCTCTTAGCTTGTCATTTCCTGGGCAGAAGATGAGAAAACTTCACATGCAGATTCGAAAGTTTATCATTCTTTTAGCAAACAGAAATCTCTTGTTCCTTTGGCTGTGACAGAGCTTGCCTGAATTTGAATATAGTGGTTATTACTCCTTTGAGATGTCATGAAAATTTTCAGAGTGAAACTGAAGAACAATTTGTCACCATGTTCATGAAAAAGTCTTTCCAGATCCGGCTGAGAGACATTTGGATGCTAATGCCTGACCACTGAACCAGCAGGTCTCTTTGAAAATGTTGACGTGCTTAAATGAGTCTATACAAACTAAGGGATGAGTGTTTGACTGTAAACTAACTTATGAGATGATTTTTTTCTTCTGATGAGACAACTGGTAAGGGGTCTTGAGCAAGAAGTTAATTCTCTAAAATTAATACGAAATAGGAGTGTATCTTGGCAATACAACAGAGCTGACATTGGCTCTATCAGATATGGGGGAAGCTTCTGGCAGCTTCTCACATAAGTCACCTCTGTAGCAACCCACTTCTGCTGTAAAAACCCTTCCTTGCAAACCCAATGAAGTGATACATCCTGAAGTTACAAAAGAGACTGAAGTATCCTCCATTTTGCTTTTCACTACACAACTGTAATCTGTTACAGTTAAAGATATGTTGGAAACAATGAAGCTCAGAAGCAATGGTCTTTTTGCTGTATTTATATACTGTCTGATTAATGAAACTGTGCTAGTATCTTGGATCATCTGTAAAGATAGCACCTGATCCTTGCATATTCAAGTGCTTAATAACCTTATTTTGGACAGACTTATCAGAGTGACAATGATCCTGATGTTTAGTTTTTCTTAATAGGATTTTTCTCTAGTCAGATTCAATAAACCTTTCGAAAAAACAAACTTGTAAATTGCCACATTGCAGCAGGTCCTCAAATTATGAAACAAACTAATAAATAATGAAGTATCAATATTTTTGTGTTCTGGCATAACTTAGTTTATGAGGCTTTGTTGGTTTGTTTGGCTTTTTTGTTTGGTGTACACTGTAGAAGGTTATTAAGATGATACTGGACAGTTGCAAGATCCAGTTACAGTGCACTTTGGTGATAGGTATAACTCATTGAAAGTGACTAATTCTGAACCAAATTTTCTTTTTTCTCTTCTGTATTTTAGCCTTATTCCTGTGAATAAAAATGTCAAGAATGACTTGTTTTCAAAATGACATATTAAATTTCAGCTCCTAAATACATAGTGTATGGCGGCATATGGTTTTAAAATTTGACTGGTAAAAATTTGACCTATTATTGTTTTAGGACTGAGTGTTTTCCTAAAGATATTTTGACAGTATGAGTGTCCTCAAAGAAAAGGAACACGAGAAAGAAGCTTCCAGTTGCCAATATTGCTTCTATGGGAAATTTTGTTTTCTTTGAAATGTTCTTTTTTCTTTAAAAACCAAACTATCTGAAATAATCACCATCTGTGTAACAGGTGCAGATGTTCATGTATCTATTCCATTGAGACAGGTTTTGTGCAATTAGCTTTGCTTGACAACTAATGCTGAAGAAATACAGCTTAGTTGCTTGATATATTGTGTAATGCAGTGTTCTGGATCTCACTGGGTAGTGTATTGTTGCCATCTTTGATCCCAGTCAAGATGGAAGAAAGAAATAATCTTGTTTTTGCTTGGGAATGCAAAGCCAGGCAGGATGTAAGTACTGACCCACCACCCAACACTTTTATTTCTGCCCTTGCCTCACCAAGTTTCAAGACTTGGTTAGGATCCTGGCGATAGATTTTTTTTTTTTTTTAAATCATAACACTATTTATTGTTGGTTGATACTAACCTCCACATATTTCAAGCTCTCCACTGAAATGCTGCCCCACACAAGCACCCACGTTCATAAGCATAGTGAAATCGTGTGGCTTGTGAGAATTTGAGGGTAAAAGTACTTCCTAACAGTATTCAGGAGTTGCTTCTGAAATCTTGTTGTTAGCTGGCATGTGGTGTTTGAAGCAGTCTGCAATCCCACTGTCAAAACTTGTGAATTAACTAGTCAAATGTTTGGAATACATTGCCAAAAATAAATCCCTATTTACGTATTTCAATCTTGCTATGAAGATTTCATAGCTTCAATTTAGGTCTTGTAGCAGTATTTGAGAGACAACTGTCTCTGTGTGACTCTGTATTCTTTTCTGCCATTTGTTACAGGGGCCTGAGACTTCTGTAATGATTCTAATTGTTGTAACATTGTGATGCAAAATGAAGCAAAATCCTTATATAAGGTGCTCATCATGGATTTAACAATATATCTTTTCTTAATATCTTTATTTAGTTATGCTGAGTCAGCTTCCAGAGCTGATTAAATTTCTAAATGTGGATACATAGATAATTATAAATGCATCTGTTGATTAGTAGCTGAGAGCAATAATTTGCTTGCAAGAAGATCTCAAAGACCAGTGAAGAAAATAGGCTTGCAGTTCAGTTTTAGTGTTCAGTACCTCCAAGATTAGGCCATTAACAACAAACAGCATGAATAAGATGTGAGATCTTTTAGCAATGAGTTATGACAACTTCAATGAAATAAATATGCAGCCCTTAATTTACTGTGTGAATTCATACTCTAATCAATGTTACCTACCTGTTTGTAATTTATAGCATAACAAACAGAAGGTCACATCATATGATGCGTGTACAAAATTTTCTTGCACCTTAATTGTTCTAAAGAATTTAATTCCATACAATCTTTTGTATTAAGCAAGAATTGTGATATGCAGAAATGATTGGTGTTTCTATTACTCTGTATTTATTTATCATGTAGAGTATGCTATTGTCATTAAATTTTCTGTATTGCAAAGAAATGCATAGTGCTCACAAAGTGCAGAAAACCAATTATGAAAATGTGATTCATAGCTTACGCTAAAGTACTTATTAATTCGATGGACTCTATTTTAATAAACTTCAGTTCTCAAATGAGGTTTTACCGAAGTAACACCGAAAACTCTCGGGTCATGCCAGTGAGAACTTACAATGCTTTGGGTTTTTTATAGCCAAGCATATACTGAAGTATTGCTTGCTTCTGACTTGCACTAATTCCTATAGCTTAATCAATTTATTGTGGGTATCAAGCAGGACAGACCTATACCAAAAACCAGACCTACAGGAAGGGGCTTGGAGAAAGATTCTGTGAAAGCACTATATTTTTCTACCCTATACTATAGCCAACTCTCTATAATTAGGAACAAAAGTATTATATTCTGTAATTTAAAAGTCTTTCCTCTATTCCTTAAGCATAAAATTGTTCTCAGTTGCTCTGGAATAGGAACTTTGAAATTCTTCTTCTCAAAGAGTCTGATTCCTATTTTTATTTTTTATACGTTATATAAATATTATATGATTTTATAGTATATATCTTATAATAAATATTACATATATAATGGCCACAGGTAGAACAGTAAATTCTATACTGCCTTGTAATTTGATCAGTTGAGTCTGTAAAGTGTTTGAAAGACTAACTTATATATCTATTTAATTATAATTCTCATTTAGTGTAAAACCTAGTTGATACAGTTTGGGGTAGGGAGGGTTATCATAAGGTATCAGTGGTGTGAGGTCTTTCTTTGGAGGACAGTGACACCCCTGTTGATATTCCTCAGTCCTGTGGTATGTGTGAGGCCATTTCTGTATGTTTTCCTATTGCAAGCTTCCACCAGTGGAAGCAGTAGCAGAAGGTTGCAATAGGTAGCTCACTTCTATTAAAGACGAAGTACTTGTGTAGCCAACTATTTTGCCATTTCTGCTAAAAAAGCAGGATTTTTATCAACCAAATAAACTTATTTGGCAGGCTTTTCAAAACTGATTATTTATTCTAATTGAGAGTATTATTTTAAAATTAAAATATCTGAATCATAACATTCCTGTTAAAAAGTAAAAATTCATCTTCAGAAGTGTCTCAGTAGGTATTTCAGTACATTACTGCAGTGGAGAGTTTAAAGAAGTCTTTCATCTGGCAACATAGAATCACGAAACTACAGCATTTTAGTAGAGTCTATTGCCTACAAGATCCCATTTAAAGGATTATTGCCTTCTCTAGATAACCTTCAGACACTTAAAGTAAACCATTTTCTTATTTGGTAACCAAAACTAAGACTCTATGAAAGTAGCTGTGTGCATTCACGGTGTAGTTAGTGTTTAAAATATCTGTTCTAACCACAAAAACTGCCTTATGCGTTTTCCAGAGAATCATAGTCAATTAAAGAAACTGATTCTTGCCTGTATGGTAACATCAAATGAAAATATAAACTATTTGTAGGCTAGCTCTTGATCAGTGAATACCATTGGTTAAAACTTGTTCATGTTCAACTGTTGCAGGCACATCGTGTGTGATAACAGTGCTGGAATTCACTGGTTAATAACTTTTTCAGTTCTTTGAAAGGAGAGCAAAGGACATTTTGGTTTTAGTTATCCAATTTCTTGCACTCAGAGTGCAACAGTGGAAGAGCGGATGTACTTGTTTCCAGATATAGGAATGTTTGATAGGTGGGACTTTATTTTGCCTTCTATAACTGCTTTCTGTTGCTGATAAAACTGCATCCATGAAATCCTAGGCTGCATATTAAATGGTTTTTGTTTGTAATTTTGCAGTTAAATGCTGTCAGCAAGTGCTTTCCTTTTGAAGGGGAGGAACAGAAATTCTGAATTATGGGCCACTGGCTTATTTATCCTGTAATCTTCATTAGAAATAGATATACTCTTTCGTGTTACAGTAAGCAGGATATCTTACAGGAAGTGCTTAAGGGTGTGCTTCAAACTGAACTCAAGTTAAGGATTAAAAATAAGAAAAGCTGTAGCCAATGTGCAGTGCTGTATGGGCAGTGAAAAGAATCTTCAAAAACCAGTGGTGGAATAGCCTGTGCCACTCAGGAGTACAACAGGATATTAATGTATCCAGCTGTTTAAGATATTAATGTCAGTTTTCCTTAAAAAAGTACTTTCCTAAAAATGAAGCATCTGCGTCTTCAGATGAAAGTCAACAAATTAGAGAAAATTGGATCCATAGACTATTCTCCACTAATTTCTGGCTAAAACTGAATGCTGTATGGTGTGGGAAAAGGGGTTGAAAAGTTTTGAAGTCTTTCACTGGTGATATTGTCTCCTAATGCATGTCTTGAAAACTACCACTACTCTATTCTCTTTTTTAACCCTTTACAATATGAATTTTGGGGAGAGATGCTTTAAATTTTTCTTTCCCCAATGGGAGAATAACTAGAGGGAAGGCACAGACTACAGACTGCGTTTAACTGTCCTCAGCTTATAGATTTTATTTTCTTATGACAAATTTCAATATAGGGCAGTTTGGATATTTCAAGATATCTTTAGTTTATCTGACTCAACTGGTTCCCAACAGTGTCTGAGATCCTGCTGTTCTAGATAGTTTCCTTTGCATTTTAAGGAAAATCATATGGCAAGTTAATTTTTTAGTCAAAATTTTACATCTGAGAGGCAAAACAGAAGATAGATGACCTTGAAAGGAAATAAGTAGTGTTCTCTGACCTGTAAAACCTCAGTACCAAGAAAAATCTTTCAATGACAAGAGCTTGTTACTGTATTTGGAGCTAGGTTTTTAAATATCTAACTTCCTAAATTGTCACATTGGTGGACATCTACTTGGTGGGCTATAAAAGTGTTACATACCAGGCAACAGTATATAGTTGAGTTCATTGGCTGTTTTCCCCTAAAATCAAATCCCCTTGAGGTATACGTCGGACTCCCCCATCTTCCCGCATTACCCACCAAGTATATCCAGGTCCCTGAGAAAAAGCTATCCCACGAGTGGGTTTGCGTTTACCTGAAGCAGGAATAACCCAGACTGCCTTCCCCAACAAATTCTTTATGTGCACCACAGGAACTTTGTCCCCTTCTACGAGATGTAAAAGTTCTGACTGGGCTGGGCCAGCCCTGTTGGCAGATCCTCTGGTGTTGACAAACCAGGTGGTTTTTGGTAAATGCGTATCCCAATGTTTGAAAGTCCCACCACCCATTGCTCTCAGTTTTTACCTGAGTAGTTTTTAACAGCCCATTGTACCGTTCGATTTAATAGCTAATTCTAATGTCACCAAAAATAAATTAATGTAACACATCTGTTCAGTCATAACTGAAGACACTAAAAATTAAGATTTAATTTGAAATACATAGAACAATTTCTCATTATGCAATTTTGAGTGCAAAATTACACAATATGGGAAATGGCCGATAATACTGTAATACTAACAATATTAATGCTTGTGCAAAAGATACTATGTGAAGCAACTTTAGGCATGGACATTTAAGCAAAAAGCTAAAGTTCATTTGCATCTGAGTGATGATTTTGACTCTTCTCCAGTAATCTAACATGAAATTTAATTAGAAGGAAAGGATTTATAGTGTGCTAGCTGTTCAACTTCTGTACTATGAATGGTGTTGCTTGTCTCTAAAACAAGTTGCAAGAGACGTAGTATGTCCCTTCCACAGACATTTTCTAATTAAGTGGACATCTCTAGCAAGAACTAGTCTTTATTCTGTTTGCTATATTGAATATTTGCACTTCTACTCTTGCTATTAAAATCTACTTAAAATTAGTAGACAATCTTATATAAGCTTTCATTCATTACCACATTTTTACTTTGAGGTGAATAGGGACTTGAAACATCATCATCATCATCATCTTGGCTTGACTTCACAAACGAAGATTTGGGAAGGGCTTTACCTATGCTCACTACAAGTGCATTGATAACTAAAAACACCAGTGTGAGATAGGCAAATCTGATTGCAAAAAGCACAGCAAAAGGTCTCCTTGGGTGGTATAGGCGGCACGTGACCCTTTCTACGTTGTCTTTTCTTCTTGAAACTAGTTCTGCTTGAGTTCTCAAAGGAGACAATGGCATTATGTATGGTGTGTCTCCAAGTCTCCCGATTGGCAGCCAAGGTGGACCACTGATGGTAGTCAGTATGGCCAAGGCTAAGGTATTGTTTCAGGAAGTCCTTATATCTCTTCTTTGGAGCACTTCTCTTGTGGCAACCGGTGGCAAGTTCACCGTAAAACATGATCTTAGGGAGGCGGTGATCCTTCATCCTAGATATGTATCTTCAAAATAGAAAATGGCCAATAAGGTTTCTTAGTCCAGTCTCAATGGCTTCTTTCATTCCCTTCAGATCAGGGTCTCTCACAAGTAGATCTGCTTTAAAGTATGTATCCACGCACAACAATTTCTAGGTTGTACAGGACTGGGATAAAACAGTCTGCCAAATACATTGGTAAATGACGGTGTTCTTCTTCCAAAGCAGATTGTGGTTTCTCACATTTAAAAATAATGCTCTTCAGCCAGCTATGCCCTGTTAAATTAGTCCAGTGTAAAGTGGGGCCACAGCTGTAGAGCTTATATGGAAGAAACAAGTTGTGTCTTGTAAACTGAGTGGAACCTGAAACAGACAAATGCTTTGGAAGCACACTGAATGTGAAGAGTAATACAAATTGTAGCTTCTCCTGCTTTTTCCAGTGTCAGCATACTCTTTCTGAACCAACAGCAAACTCCCTAGAACTTCAATGCCACTGTATTTGTCTTCAATTAAACTTGCACTTCAGGAGTGGTCAGAGTAGTTTCCAGAATGAATTAGAGTATGATAATCAAATACCCCATAGTGACCCAAACATTTGTATACCAGACAAAAATTTTGATGTGGTTGACTTTGTAAGTCTGTGTTGTATGAGAGCTCTAGCTCCAAACATTCAATGAATCAAGTTTTCAGGTCACAGATGGAGGACAATTTTACATAAATTAAATAATACTGGCCAGGTTTCTCTAGTATTCTTATGCCCTGCCTGAGTTGTCTGTTCTCAAGTGTCAAGGAATATTAACATGCTAAAATTATTGACATGTGACTGTTATTAGAGTACTTCTTGTTTCCTAACTAAGATTTCTGGGTGCCGCTTTACTTCTATTGTGTCAATCATTTCATCATCTTTTTTCTTTCTTTCTTTTTCTTGCTATGTAATCTGCCTAACACAAAGGAACATGAAGTACCCATTTTTCTTTCCATAGAAAACTAAATGAAATTGCCAGGCTTTTCGTTTCAGGAAACTGGATGAAAAGTTAATGCACAGTCATTTTCCAGATGTTAGCTTTCTTCTCTGTACAGGTGTTTGATATGATCTAATGACATGGCTTATATTGGACTTTCTGGACTTCAGTAGTTAGGTAAACTCAAGTCAGTTTAACTTCTGTAACCTGAGAATTAAGTATGAAAGTAAATTCCCATTAACTTTGCATGGTAATTTCTAGCAATCGGCTGTCTTCCTGGAAGTGTTTGGCTATTCCTTAAGGTACCTAAATTAGTGTGCTTTAATGATTAAGAAAATATAGTAATTTTTAACCGATTACTGCTTTTCCAATGTTCAAATGATAGTTGATACCTACATAATCTATTTCACACTCCATATCTCTATGCAAACAGCCCAATAGCTCTATACAACTCTTTTAATGATAAATATGTGAAAAATATTTTTGAACCTTTTCCGTACTTGCCTCAAGGCTTTAATAAACAATTTTAGGTATTCATTCCAATAACTGTAGCTTGTTATAGATTTTCTTCTGTGTTTGTTTCTGGATGTCTCTTCACTACCATCCTTACCCTACCAGTTGTTTACTTCAACTTTGTGACTGGCTTTTTATGACACTTGTTCCTATTATTGGATTTCAATTACTATCTTTCCAATAGAGAAATATATGAAATGCAAACAGGAATGCGCTTCAAGGACAAATGGTTGTCTCCCTTGATTCTGTACCTGGATGAACAGCCAGTGCTTCATGGTACCAGGTCCTTTGAATACTTTCTACAGTAACTAGATCTCATAAATTAGACTAAAGTTGGCACATTACTAAATCAAGCATAGTTAATTTCATTATGTTGTCTGACAAACACCCCTACATAAAAATATACATATACATGTTTCAGAAAAATGCCAGGCTGCTTGCCTGAAATCTTGTGTGCAACATTACCAGATTTCAGCAGATTTCTGACATGTGGATTTTAAGTCTTAAAACCAAAAAGGCATGAATACATTTCTTCGGTCAACAGAGTAACAATGCTAAGAATAGATCTGAAAGTTCATTTCCTTGGTTGTAATGTCACATTGTATGGGGATGCTAAGTTTATATATATATAAAAATTAAAAAATAAATAAAAACCAACAAAACAAACAAACAAACTCATAATCATCCTGTGGAATTGAAGTATATTTAACGATTTGTAAGAAAACCTGGAATAATTTAAGACTATTTGGTTGGAAACTTTCCAGCTCCCAGAATTATTTTTTTCACACTTTCTTACGTACACTGTGCACACAAAAAAGCCAAACCATCTAGTATTTTACATTAGAACAAATCAAGCATATACTTGTGGCACAAGAAGAGATAAAACTGTCTGTGCAGTGCTTGTCTGACAAAAGAAGGTTAGAAATGTCAATGAGGCAGGTGACAGTCTTTCAAACATATCCTGTCGTGGTTACAGGACCCTGATGAGGAGATGTGATGATAAATATAGCAGGAGTAATGATGCAAGACTTTATCTTGTTGACATGGAGAAGCATGCATCTCTATTTGAGTAGTTCAGCTAATGAAAACTCTTTCTGTGAGTCCAGATTTTTGCTGAAGCATTTATGTGATGAAAACTTAAGCTTACACACTGAAGTAGCAATTTGTCTCATACAAAGCTGAACTCAAAACTTAATCAGTAGCAGTAATTAAACTTCCAATGAAATTAAGAGTTAAACACTTACTATATCTTCTGGGCTTGAAAGCTGATTCACTTCAGCAGATACAGAAAGGTGGCGGCAGATTTGCTCCTATTACAGCTAGTGAAGTTGGCAAAATTATTTAGGAAGGATATGTACCTCACTTTCTGCAATAAATTTGTATTTGCTTTGAACGGTTTGTCATCATTTCATAAAGTTGCATTTATGTTTTCTTATGTTAGCTCTTAAGGCTTGTGTTAAAAGTTGTTTAGTCAGAGATTCATATAGCCTTATATTTGAATCTATTGTTGAGTCTGCATATCATGATATAGTCTTTTTAGCTGTCTAAAATCTTACTGAATATTTCAGTGTGTGTGGGACTTGACATTTTAAGTTGCCAGTTTAGGTTATTTTGTCTGAATATCAAAATGAAGTGCTTCCTCCTAGTAAAGTTGTTCGATAGCACTCTATTGTAATTGAATCAGGGTTATATCAGGATCTTTAATTTCTCCTTTAGCTTTTAATTTCTTTTAATATATTGTTAAGCGTTGCTTCTGTTTGACCTCTGATTTTACTTGTAGCAATGAATACTTTCTTTCTCACCTTAGTTTTGTATCATGAAAATATTTTAGTCTTTAGATACCCCTTAATTACTATACTCACATCAGTTTGTAGCTTTGAGATGGAAAATTTAAGTCTCTGCATTTATAAGACAAGCAGAAGCATCCTTACAAGTTAAAGAGCTAAATCACACCTTTATCATCTTTCTCTGTTTGTTCAATTGGCCATTCCACTGTAAAAATCTGATTTCAGGTAATGTTTTGAGAGCATTCCTTTAAAAGTAGTTGCCATGCCTTGTGACATGAGACATCATCTCAATATTGCAGCTTCAGCATATTTCTTTGACTACTGGCCTTGATTATAGCCAGCTGCTTGAAAAAAAATGGGATGTATTGCATACATAAGTAGACTTGAGCAAGCCTTCAAAGGATCTTTTGTGGGAGGTAGCACAAAGATAAAATGACATCAAAGCACAATTCTATGAATGATAGCTGACAGCAGATATGGCTGAAGTTGTCGCTGTCCCTAGTTGCTTGTTCCTGGTAGAAGCTAGCTTTCCAGTGATGTAAATGAGGAACTGCTTTGGTTTTCTGTCTGGCTTCTTACTGTCTTGGATGGTTGTTAAGCCTGATAATACAGAGTTATGAAATAACATGTGAAATTCCTTCCTTTGTTGAGGAATGGAACTTATCTTGCATATTGTAACACTTCTAAGAGAACTAACAAAACTTAGCACATCAGATAGTACAGGCAATAAACACTGTCATGCATAAGCTGAAATCTTGATCAAGGCTCTGTTCTGGCAGACATAACAAGACAGTCCTCATCTGAAAGAGTTTACAACGGGCATTGTCAAGCTTTCCCTGAGATGAAGAAGCCATTGAAGACACTTCAGAAAAAAAATTAGTAGATGTAAGAAAATGTTACTTTGTTTCTAGTTAATATTATAATAGTATGATTAAAATTTTGATTTATAGCTTTTTAGAAAATTCAGTTGTGCGTGTACGACATCCACATTTTCATATATGAACTTTCATGGAATGCAACAGCTTGAAAAACTTATCAACTTATTTTATAAAAAAAAAAAACAACAAAACCTCAAAAAAAAAAAAAAAAAAAGGAAGGGGAGGAAAAGGGAAAGACATCCTGAATCCTGTGGGGTTTAAATCTGTTTATCCAGGAAAAGACTTGTGAGACTTAGTTATTTTGTCAAACAGCCTTCCTGTATGATAGATTACCTGATAGAGATCATTATATGTTAATGAGTCTGCTTGATCATTTGGACTACTCTAGATATGCCCATGGAAGATATTGCTTATTGACCACTTTTAGCAAACATCTCACACTTGGGTAAAAACATCCAGGTTCTCAAAGTCATACAAGAAACTGTGCAAGGTTACGCTGGTAAAAAGACACAGTATTTCTAGAATTGTATCATAAATTTCCTCTGTTCTTAACATTTGATGAGATTAGAATATTGAAAAGATTACTAAAACCAAATCCTTATAGAAATAATTCTGCAGGTTATTGTAAAAGAAGAGAGAAAAGATACCTTCTTTAAAAGTTCTTAAATATTTCTTTTTTCTGTAGAGAATCTGAAATGAAGCTGAAGAATTAAGAAACTGGCCAGTTCTTGTATCGTTCTTAGTTCAGTTCTTAATTTACTAATGATTACTTAATGTATTTCCATGTAATGAAATACATGGAATGTAATGAATTGTTTAACATCTCTGTCAGCAACATGGACAGTGGGATTGAGTGCACCCTCAGCAAGTTTGCTAACACCAATATGTGTAGTGCAGTTGACACGCTGGAGATAACAGATGCTACCCAGAGGGACCATGACAGGCTTGAGACCTGGGCTGTGCAAACATTATGGAGTTCAACCAAGCCAAGTGCAAGGTCTTACACCTGTGTCAGAGCAATCGCAGGCACAGCTACTGGCTGGGCAGGGACTGGATTGAGAGCAGACATGAGGAGAAGGGCCTGGGGGTATTGGTTGATGAGAAGATCAACGTGGGCCAACAGTGTGAGCTTGCAGCCCAGAAAGCCAACCGTATCCTGCGCTGCATCAAAAGAAGGTGGCCATCAGGTCAAGGGAGGGGATTCTCCCCCCTGTTCCATTTTTGTGAGACCCCCACTGGGGTACAAAGGTCAGCACAGGGGGGCCCAACATAAGAAGTACTCAACAGGTTCACCTGGGGCAAATTAAAATCTTGCATAAATTTATTCTGTATCTTTGTGGCCTGGGAACTCAGACTGGAAGTAAAGGTTCAAATAAATGAAAACTGGGACTGAAATAAAGACTTTTCAAATCACAAAAGAGTTCTAACTAATAACAATAAGAGGACAACATCTCCTTCCTAGACCTGGGTTCTTAAGTCAGACTCATTCTCTCATAGGCAAAGACACACAGCTTGAGAATTCTAAATGTAAAGCAAGAGCTTTTTGTGGTTGCACACAGAGCACAGCAGTTTCTTTGTAATTTGCTGTGAAACTGTGGGATTCAAGGAAGATTTTTACGTGGCAAAACTCCTGTGAACAATGGTAAAGAGCAGTGGGAAAGTAACAAATCCCAAAAATGCTCTCTGTATCAGACTTGGTTCTCAGTTCTTGCTTGTAAATTGTAATGAACAAGCTTGACAAACAGTATTTTGTCAAAAAAGGGGAGGGGGGGGGGGTTGAAGGAAAGTATATATGGTAAAAGGTAGAAGATAATACCTAATTGCTCAGTAATTTTAGTGCTTTTCACTAAGCAACTCAGGACTAGGTGTGGCTCCTGTGTAACCTGCATAAAGTTTAGAGACTTTTACATCAGAGCATGATGTCGTAGTTTAGAAATTTAGTTAATCAGGGGTACCTTTTCAGAGGCATTCAGAAAAAAAAAATAAAATTTACATCTGGAAACTGTTTCAATATCCAGAAGTATTCAAATTAAAGAAAATGTTTTAAATCCAAGCAGAAATTTATGTCACTCTATGAACAAGTGTCTTATATGGTGGGGTTAAGACATTCACCAGATGGGAAAGGAAAGTAGCATTTGAGGTCTTTTATATTGGCCTTTTATATTAGAACAGGTAAGTAAGTGAAAAAGAGAGAAATTAGTTTACCCAACAATATTGTAGAACATGAAATTGTGGGCTGGAAAGTCCACCAGTGCAAGCAAATATATTTCGATTAAATACATGCTCAGGTTGCTCTAGGAGAAGATGAAAATATTAAAATGCTGTTAATAATCTCAGTATTGCCACAACTATACTTTTATTCCTACAAAAGTTCTTTAGCTGAAAATTTGTTTAAAAGGAAGAGCAGAAATTAAGTCTGAGGAGATGGTTTTGAAAAGATGACTTAATGTATCCTCCTCATTTGTCATTTTGTAGCCCATGGCAGTATCAGATTCATTACTGGCCCCTGTGGAACTCCACTCCTGACAAGCTGCCAGTTTGGCTTCAAGCTATTCACCACCAGCCCCTTAGCTTGACAATTCAGCCAGATATCCACCCATCTTGTGGTCCATCTGTCCAGTTCAAATCTTATCAGGTTGTCAGTGAGGAAAATGTCATGGGAGACTGTGTCAAAAGCCTTTCTAAAATCAAGGCAAATGACATCATCTGCTCTGATCAAATTGTTTCATCACAAAAGCAAAGAGATTAGTCAAGTGGGACTTGCCCTTAATAACTTGATGTTGGCTTTTTGCACTGGCTTTCTTGTCCTTCATGTATTTCTGCAAGCACCTATTCTTTCTTTTATAATTCAGGGCATAATTACTCTTCCAGATGTTGATCTCTCCTGGCTTAGTATTATTCTGGTATTTTTTGGCACATATGAAAAGGATTAATAAGGTTATTAATTTTGCCATAGAAGATATCTGGAGTTTCCGAATTCTTTAATTTCAAAACAAAACCCTCTTTAAAGTCATAAATTAATAGAATATATTAACCTTCTAGACTGAAGTAAGATACATTAACTTACTCTTTTATTAGTATTTTATTTAGTAAATTGACAATTTGCATTTTTATGGATAAATCTTAAGATAAATTTTGGCTATTTTACCTTCTGAAAACTGTGGAAAGTATAAGAAGTGTTCTTATAAAAGAATCCCCTTACTATAGCATACTTCCAGATACCTACTGCAAGTCAGGTTTTAAATATTGAGAGCTGTGTGCAAGAAGTATGCCTTTTGTACTTCTATTCTGAGAGAACTTATCAGTATTTCTTATTTTTCTTTATCCTTTATGAACCTCTTGAAACAAGGTTCCTTTTAGTTTGAGTTGCATTTAGATGATTCCTTGAAATCTTTCTACTTGCTTATGACCAGGGAAAGGTAAATGTCAGGGTTTTGTCAAATGTAGGTAAGTGATGTTGCATTATGGTCAGTGGCTGCTTTGAGCCACTGGGAGCTACAGACTGGCAAGATGTATATTTCTAAGACAAAGAAACAGGAAAATAAAGAATGAAATTGCTATTAAAATTATGGAAGCATCATTCCCCTCCTCTGCAAGTCAAAATGCTGACATTAACAATTTATTTCAACTCAGTGTGCCTGGGGGCCCTTTCCTATCCTCTTTTATGGCTCTGGAAACTACCACAAACCTTTACAGAACCAGGTTTTGAAATCTGTGCTTGTAAGTTCAGAATCTTAAACATGTGGCTTGAGGAGAGATATTATAAATTTCTCAGTTATTTCATTTGTTGTGCCAGTGAAACACTGATTTGAGACACCATTTCTGTGCATAATTTTACATAACCAAGGCATGACAAGAGGGAAGGAAACTTGATCTGAACATGTCTTGTTTTCTTTGTGTACTAAATCATAAACTCTTAAATTGCTATTGTCACCCTCTATCTAAAAGCGCAGTTAAAATTCATCTATCTCAATAGCAGGTAGTGAGTCCTTTGAAAAGTCCGTAGAACATACACCTTTGTATACTTTGCCTAGTTGTACTTGTTTTTAACTTTTTTCTATATGCTTGTCCTGGGTTCAGCAGTAGCAGCCATTTTTCTCCTTCTTAGTAGCTGGTGCAGGGCTGTGTTTTGAACTTTAGTGTGAGAGCAACACTGATAACACACCAATGTTTTTAGCTGTTGCTAAGTAATGGTTACTCCAATCAAGGACTTTTAGTCTCATGGTCGGCCAGTAAGGAGGGGCACAAGAAGCCAAGAGGAAGCAGAGACAGGACACCTGACCCAGTCTGGCCAAAGGGGTATTCCACAGCACAGCATGTCATGACCAGTATATAAACTGGAAGATACATTAAGTTACCTGGAAGGCCCAGATCACTGCTCTGGTTGGGCTGGGTATCAGTCGATGGGTGGTAAGCAATTGTATTCTATCCCTTTGTTATTTCCCTTGTCATTATTATTATTGGTGGTAGCAATAGTAGTTTTGTGTTATACCTTAGTCACTGGGCTGTTCTTATCTCAGCCCATGGGATTTACATTCTTTTGATTCTCTTCTCCATCCCTCTGGGAGCAGGGGGAGGAAGAAGGGAGGGAGTGAGCAAGCAGCTGCATGGTTCTGAATTACTAGCTGGGCTTAAACCACAACAATGTTATTAACACAGATAATGCATTAAATATTTTGCAGCTTGTTCATGTTTAAAAATGTGGTAGCTTCTGTTCTGCTTCAAAATAATAAATCAAAAAGGTGAAGGTTGTAATTTTGCTGGTACAGTGATTCACCGGAGCTCATAGTCCTAGGAGAACTAAATTTCACTTAGGTTGGAAAAGAATTTTAAGATTATTGAGTTCAACTGTAAACCTAGGACTGCCAAGTCCACCACTAAACTGTGACCCTAAAAACCATATCTACATGTCTTTTAAACACTTGCAGGGATGATGGCTTGACCACTTCTATGGGCAGCCTGTTCCAGTGCTTGACAACCGTTTAGGTGAAAAAACCTTTCCCTGTATCCAATTTAAACCTCTCTTGGTGCAAGCTGAGATCATTTCTTTTTTTTCTTATCATTTGTTATCCTGGAGAAAAGACCAACATCCACCTCGCTCCATCCTCCTTTCAGGTAGTTACAGGGAGTGATAAGGTCTCCCCTCAGCCTCTTTTTCCCTAGACTGAACAGCTTCAGTTCCCTCAGCTTGTTCCTTACAAATTTTTTTTCCTAGACTCTTCAGCAGCTTTCTTGCCCTTCTAATGAGAAGCATTATAATTTAACTTTCACCTTTAAATTAAAATTATGAAAGAATTTCTCTCAGTATCATTCCTTTCAGATAGAAAGCTTCTAAATACTGGCATGTGAAAAGTTATATTTTTGTTAATAGACCCAAACAATTGAAATAAAACTGAATTGTCTTTTATGTTATAAGATGAAATTAACATTATTTGATGAAGCACTATTAAATTTAGTGAATTTTCTTCAATTAAGACCTTCTAAACTGACCCCAAATTGACACAAAATACCTTATTAATATTGTTTTCTAAAGATCCTGACATACAAGAACCAAAGCTGGTGAGGAAATGTTTGGTTTTAGAGGTGCATGCGTTTAAAGGCAGGAAGTTTCTAATGACTGATAATAAATTTCTAAATACATTTTTGTTCAAGTCTCTGATCATTAGCTGCAATGTCCCTCTCAAAGACCATCTTGAATATTTACATCCTGGTGCTCAGCTGTGATTTAACTTAAAACTGTGCTTTCTTGTGAATGATGGAAACAACAGGCATGATTCTGTCAGGAGATGACAAGGTTTTTCATTGTGAGGTTTTCAGTTTAAATGTTAATTCCTGTAGATATTCCTGTCTGTGTAGCAAGTCCCATGCTGATTGTTATTATGCAGAAGTATGACAAAGTTGAAAGTTGCTTTCAAGATATTTTAATGTATAACATACTATGTCTAACAGCTTCTTAAGTACTGCCTAAGTTAAAAATCTATCAACATTTGAGCACACTTGAGGTAGTTCATATTTAAGGGTGCGTATTTGAAGGATGTATGATTTTGTAGCATGTTTTTGGCATGAACATAAGCGTATCCCTTACTAAATAAAACCAACACAGAAAAAGAGGTTTTTTTTCAGTGAGAGCCTGTTATCTTTGATGTGTCATGAAAAAAACTGTTCTGAAGCAATGTACATGGAAGAGCTAAAGGACAAAGAGATTATCTGTTGGACTGACCTCAGGGCCACAATCAAGGGAACAGCCAGCTAAACAGAAGTCCATGAATATACATACACAGCAGTACTGTGCTGAACCATGTCCCTATTCCTTCTGCCCATGAACTTAGACAAGTGAGGGGGAGGTCAGGAAGTGGCAGAGCAATTTTTTGTTTGCTGTGCCCGTAAAAGCTGTAACAGACAGAATCCATTTACTCTTAAAGTGAGCTAAAAAAAAAAAAAAAAAAAAATGGCATTAGGTTGTCTTCCTTGGATTGAGCGGTTAAAAAAACAGAACTGACAGTGAGCACCCCTGGTGGGTGACTACAGAGACATAGTTCAAAGTTTGTCTCTACATTAATGACATTTTTGCTCCACCTACTGGTTGGAAGGTTTGGAGCCTTCTGAATTGCCGCCAGGCGCCTGCACCTCCTTCTGCAGCTAGTCCTCTTGTTCCAAATAGAAGATTAAATTTCACTATGCAGAAAGAGAGGGGGAAAAATGTAGATACCTGCTTGTAAAAGTTGGTCATGAGAGAAAAATTCTAATTTTAAGGGGGAAAGGAACATCATGGATCAAAATGCAAAGCCAGCAGTGTTCCAAGTAGTGAGGGAGGCTGACACTTATAATTCTGGGAGGTAAAACAAGAAACAAAATCAAAATCAAAATAAATAAAATCACCTTCCAAAACACTCCTTATACTGTGTTTTGGGTATTTTAAGCTGTTAATTGGTTTATTGTCTAAAATCTGTCTTTCTGCAGCAAAGCACAAACTGCCCTTATGTCAGCTTCCTTTCTACTCTTATTGGCATAAGGGAGCTGACTGTCATTCTAAAATGCTGGTTTGATATCAGGTAGCATGTTTCAGTTATGATGGGTCATTTTGACACATTTCTTGGTTTCGGGGTGATGTAAAAAAAAAAAAAAAGGAGTTCTGTGTGCACAGCTATTGTGGTTAGTTATGTTTGGTTTTAAGCCAGTAGGTTCTCAAAGGTTTACTTTGCTGTTTCTGAAGTTTTCAGCTCACTGCCTCTGTCTTGTTAGAATGATATCCAAACACTATTTTGTTGGCTGTACTGTTTCATTCTTGCTCACTGAACTGAAGTCAATGAATAAGCTTCTTTGTTTGAGAATTACTGATTCAACAGCTGTAGTTCTCTAACTGTAAGCTGAGATATTTGTGAAGCCACTTTTCAGTAATATCACGGCAAACCTTTTACAAGGCTTATTTGGTTAAGTTCATATCATTATATAAATCAGATTTTAGTGTTTCAAATAGGAAAAACATCACAAGTCCACTAGTCACCAAAGTTTTACTGATATTCTGCAAATACTTTTATTTGCTCTAGGTATAATGCTTTCTTTGTTTGGACCAGTGTATTTGAATTCATATTAAACCAGGTGTCGTGGTTTAACCCAACCAAACAGCTTGTTAACTCACTCCCCCCCCTTCTTGCCCTCCCCCTACTCTTGGAGGGATGGAGAGGGGAATCAAAAAGAATGCAACTCCCACAGGTTGAGATAAGAACAGTTTAGTAACTAAGGTAAAACCCAAATCACTACTGCTGCCACCAATAATAGTAATGATAAAGGAAATAACAAGGGAAGAGAATACAACACACCATCACCAGGCGACTGATAAATTGCCCCCCCAGACCGATCAAGCACCGACCGATACCTCCTCCAACCCTGCAGTCCACTCTAGCCCTTCCGGGTAACTCCCAGTTACCTCCTGGGCATGACGTGCTGTGGTATGGAATACCTCTTTGGTCAGTTTGGGTCAGCTGTCCTGTCTCTGCTTCCTCCCGGCTTCCCCTCCTCCCTGGCAGAGCATGAGGCCCACAGAGTCCTTGGCCAAACCAAAACATCATTGTTTTTCAGCTCTGTTCCCAGCTGAAAGTCAAAACACAGCACTGTACCAGCTACCAAGAAAGAGAAAAATGACTGCTACTGCTAACCCAGGACACCAGGCCCCGTTAATCACACACAAAATCACAGAACAAGTAATGTTGGCAGGGACCTTCGGAGATTATCTAGACGTGTGCCCTTACTGGGGTAGGGTCAAATGGAGGAGGTTGCTCAGGGCTGCATCCATCTGGGTTTTGAATATCACCAAAGATGGAGACACCACAGCCACTCTTGGCAAGCCTTTCAAGTCCTTGTTCATCTTCACCATAAGGAAGCTTTTTATATGAACAAATTTAATTTGTGTTGGTACTTCACCATATGGATATCATCGTGGGATATAAAGAGAAGTGCTTCTGTGTCCTCTGCAGGACTAGATTATTATGACTAAGCACATAAAAAGAATTAGGCTGTGTAGTGCAGGACTTGAGATAGGAGTCATGTCCCTGAGTCTGCAAATGGAACGAGAAAACACCATTACGCTTTTGTCCCACTCTTATTAAATCAAGAAACTCTCCCACCTCTCCCTGTAGCTGCCTATGTATTTGATTCTGTAGGCTCCCTTAGCTGTGTTTCTGAGTTTGTCCATAGTTCCACAAGTTTAACAGAAGAGTTTCTGAACTGTTCAAAGGCTAAACTAAGAATCAGCTAACCTGTTTTCCTTTAGATAAAATGCAGAAGAAAATGATAATTTCAGCAATTTTAACATGAATAGATACCAGCTCTTACAGTCAGCAAGGTTCTGGAAATGCTTTCCTGCAGTCTGAACGTGTGTAAATTCCAGAAAATACATATATTTCAGATCTTGCTAAAAAAGTCCTATCAGCTACTTTTTAGGTATTGATTGACTACTAACTAACTGGTACTGTCTGGCTTTGACTTCCTTTCTACAGTGTCCTTTAAGATACGAATTTCATATATCTAAAAATAGGTGCGGTGTTCTTCCAGTAAAGATTATGGGCCAGAATGAATAATTACATAAATGCCAACTCTGAGGCAAATGGAGAATTTGTAGGAGTATTGATCAGAAAATCTTAGTTTTATGTGTCAACTTATCATTCTACTAGAAAGCTGTGGCACATGTGAGTTTATTCTGATTTGTTGCTGCAGTATCAGACACTGTGTGTGGCAAGGCTAGAGCATAAAATACACACGGTGCACACACAGATGTACACAAATGTACACACATATACACACACCAAGAATCCACACTGCATTTTACAGTTGTAATCTATAAATCCCAGTTATATAATAGAAAGTAAATACTGGGTTGCAAAAGAAAAATATGGTGAATGACAAAACAAAAAGTGGTGTTTTCAAAACGGGGAGAGGGACCTGCTGATGCTTAAGTAGTGGCAGTGAAATGATGCATCAGAAATTTTTCTTTCTCTGTTCTTCCTTTGGCATCTTTTTTGTAGGGGTTGTGATGGTTTTCTGTATCTTCTCAGTGGTGGCTCTAATTCCTCTAAGGTGACGGAAATCTCAAAAGGTAAGCACAGGTTCCTTCCAGTTCTGTTGTGCGCACTGTGTTCTAGTGGTAGGCTTAGTGACTGCATGCCTGCCATCCACACCTAACACAAGAAAGAAAAAAAAAATTAACAAGATGTAAAAGTTTTTTGTGGGGAACAGACACCATTGTCCTTCAGGTAGAGCTACTTCTCTGATTTCATCCTTTGTTTTTTCACAATATAATGATGTTTGTGCATGCTGGATACATGAGTTTCATTCTTTTCCTATTGCTGTAAAACCAGTCATCCCAGCTTTCAATGTTCCATTTCTCTAAAGAGAAATAAAACTGATTTTCTTTTTTTGTGGTTGATGTTTACACGCTTGATGATCTCCATTATCTCCTGTATTCTCAATCTCTCTCTGTCATCTTGTGCTTGTACTCTTATGGGCCACTGCTACATAACAGTGACTATCCTGTTAACCACTAACTAGCAAAGCGTAAGGGGGTTTCTGAGAGGACATCTGTTGTGGTGTAAGGTTTTTATCCATGCACATTAAAATATAAAACTATCAGACATTTCAAAACATTGAGGTCTTAACTTTGTAATTAAGACAATTTGATCTGAAAAGAATATCAGTAGTATAGTGGAGCTCAGGAGATTCTGCAAAACTGATTGAAATTACAGTTTTGTGCGGGTGGTGGGGCACTGGAATGAGTTGTCCAAGGAAGCTGCAAATGCTCCATCCCTGGGAGCATTCAAGGACAGGTTGGATGGAGTCTTGGGTGACATGGTTTAGCATGAGGTGTCCCTGTCCATGGCTGGGGGGTTGGAAATAGATGGTCTTAAAGTCCCTTCCAACCCTAACTATTCTATGGTTCTATGATTCTCCAGTAATTGATTTATATTATTTTAATTATTATGATAACACTGGAATAAATTTGAACATGCATCTTAGCACTGTAATATCTGTTGCATTATGGTGATGAAACTTTCTTAGTTAAAGAGATGACCATACTATAAAAAAATACTTCAGTGAAAAGATGTGTAGTCTTAAGTCTAGGCTTCTTTTCTTTTGAGCAGAAGAATGGATCACTAGGACAATAAAAAATATTTTCTATTTGAAAATAAAGAGTAAGCATATAAAATAATCACAGGCCTAATTAACTTTGACTAATTGGGGATATTTAAATTCAAGTGAAAGATTTCAGGGAAACAGATTTTTTTCTGGCAAGAGTTTTAACAACATAACATCAAAAATACCAAGCTGAATATCTTGACTGGCATTAGATAGCAGAGCAGTACTGATGTTCTAATGCTTATAGCAAACATTTCAGTTTTTTGAAGACTGATCAGGGTAAGGATAAATTTTTTAAATCTATGAACAGCAGTAAGTAAGGAAACTGAAAAAGTAGGACTCTGGAATGTAAAAGAAGAAAGAAAAGAGCAAAGCAGTGATCCAGGCAGAACCTTTCAAAGTTTAAAACTGTTAATGCAGGAGTAGAACAGAATGTATATGGATAAGCATGCAGAATTTTTAAACTTGTATTATGGATAGAAGTATGGATGAGCCACACAGTAGATTTAGAGTGTGTGTAGGAGTGTGGATCCAGAAATGGAATGAAGGAAACCAATACTTCTTTCTGCAGGGCATTTTAGGTTTGGATTTGTAGTCTCAATATGAAATTCTTCAACCTTAATGCCGTTATCATATCATGGAATGATATTCCATGTTTCAATGAAATGCTACCCAGCATAAGAAAAAATGCATCTTAAAACCTCTATTTATTGAATGAATTTCTATAAAATTATATCATAAACTTACAATTACATAAGAATCACAAATGTTATGATTAAGAATATTCTGAATTGCAAAATTTTCTTCTAACAGTGCCTGAGATCTGTAACAATTTTGCAAAGTTATTGAAATAATCATCTGCTCATGACTGCTGCCCCTTATTCTCAGAGAATAAAGTTATTCTGCCTGCATTCTGTTCCTCCCTGAAAAAAAACAACACCTTACTATTGTTTTCTTCATTTTAGCAGAAATGAGAAGTACATCTTTAGCACAGATATTTGTTCTTCGCTTTCAATTTATAAGCAGCTAATTTTCCCTGTTTCCCTGCTTTCTTGTTGGACAAAGGTATTTTTCTAAAGGTGTAACTAAGTAAACAATCTATATTGCCTTAGAGTAGTCTTAACCACCTTACCCCAGTCTAAAATTATACTAATGTTAACTGCTGACAGAAAGAAGTAAAACATTTTATTCATGTTGTGTAGCCTTGGACAAGAATTTCATCTTTACAAGTAAATCTCAGGTAGGAGGAAGGCAGGTTCAGAGCTTATGAAGTAGTATGTGTTAATCTTCTCTAGTTAAAAACTGTATTAAATTTTGATTGGCATGTACCTCAGAGCTTGCAACTTTTTTTCTGCAGATGCTCTATTAAAAACCAATTAACTGTCAGTGTAATCAGGTATCTAATTTATCAGTTATGCAGTGAAAAATGTTTGGGGTGATAGCAGTGACAAACAGGCTTACCAACTAATCAGCTGTCTAATTAATTTGAAAGTCTTTCATGTTTAATAAAAATTATGCATAATATGAACTGTTTAAGGCTTGGTGATAAATATACCCATAGAAAATCCTTTGGGAAGGTTTGGCTTGATATATGTACAAAGAA
Organism: Neopsephotus bourkii; assembly: GCF_033783945.1. Classification (NCBI taxonomy): domain Eukaryota; kingdom Metazoa; phylum Chordata; class Aves; order Psittaciformes; family Psittacidae; genus Neopsephotus; species Neopsephotus bourkii. The sequence continues at coordinate 7,391,524 of NW_026901984.1, read as the reverse complement.
CAGCTTAAAGATGCAAGGAGCCTATGGCAGAAAATATTTTGGTCCTCTCTTATGTGACCTTCTTCAGAGCACAATAGAAAAATCTAGGAAGGGAAAATGATTCAACCAGAGTCCATTTATAAGCAACCTCTTCAATACTGCCAGAAGAACTGGTGTTCCAGGAGACACCTGCACCTGTAATCAGGGAATATTTAATTTCCTGATAATTCCAAAGTAGATTAATACTTTTCTTCAGTTATTTATAAACTCTATAGCTTTTTCCTTGTTTCCTCTCAGGTAGGCAGTTTTGGGGCATAACAGGCATTGTTTGGATATCAGATGCTGCAGGATGCCCTGTGTGGTAGGAGGTCAGGAACTTCTTGCACAGCCTGGGGACCAGAACTATAGTCTAGGTGAACTGACTGCCTAGAAAATGCATTAGAAACACAATACTTTGAGAACTCAAAGACAAATCCAGGTCAGCCAACTGAAGTAGTCAATGTTGTCCTGAACTGCCAAGCCAGCCTGTCTTTAGGTTGCTTCTTTCAGAGGTTAAATAGATACCTAAACTGCATACCAATCACTGCTTTCCATTTGCTTTACATCTCTGGCTGTGAAAACAAACTGTAAAAGATTTTTAGGTTACCTTAAAAGAGTTAGGCAATTTAGCTACAGACTAAGTTTATCAGCAAGTGTGCATGTGGCTCAACAAGTGCTTCTGTCCACAAGAGCAGTCCATGGAGAAAGAATGATAGTTTAGAGATTAGCTGGGAGTACTATCAGCTTTTCTTGTGGCTTAAACTTACCTGTGATTCATTCTTCATTTCAGAAAAGCATCTAAACCAAACACTAGATTACCAAGAAAGGTGACTACGGCTAGCCACTGGGAAATGTAATTATGGGTTGCTGAAAATTTTCCAGTTGTTCTATTTATAAAGAATTATTTCAGATATCTACAATAAAATGAAAGTGCAGCTGTCAAACCTTGAAAGAAATTAAATGACGTGAGTATCTCTGCTTTCACTGATTTTAACATGCAACTTTTTTATTTTTTTTATGAAAGCCTTGCAAAATGCTTTTTTTTTTTTTTTTTCAAGGCATTGTTGATCAGTTCATAATTAGTAAAAATTTCAAAACTTACTGAATGAGAACTGGAGTATGACTTCATTAGGATAATCAGATGAGAAAGAAGTTTTGCTTTTTCTTTCTGTTCCTTGGAATTTATACCCTCCTATCTGACATTAGGCACATGAAAGAAACCTAGAACAGAGACCAGAACATAAAACTATCTATCTTGAGTGAATCTCATCTGATTTGGCTGACACCAGAAGTCAAAACACAGCACTGCACCAGTTACCAAGAAAGAGAAAAATGACTGCTACTGATAAACCCAGGACATTTCCTCAGCTCGCAAAGTGTTTCAACTACTGAGCTTTTACAGTCATATAGGTATGAATTCTAGATACTGTGATTAACAGAAATACTAATGTTTTTTAAGAGCTATAATCAGTTGCACTGGGTTTTAATTGCCAAGGATCTCACCAGAAAATCCTGTAGTAGGCTTGGACACATCTGTGCTCCTTATTGCTTGTGCAGGCTATGCATATAGTAGACGTTATAGAGCACAAAACCACACAGGAGGACAGTATAGCTTCTTAATGAACAATGAGAAGAATATTTATGCTCCTTTACTCTTCAGCTCAAGTTGTCACATGCCTGGCTCAGAAAGCCTAGGGATAGCTCAATAAATCTTCTCTCATAGCTACTGTGCAAAACATTTTCATATACTTCAAATCACAAACTAGAGAGATAAGGGAGATCCTTTGTCACTGTATGTGTACTACTCTGTTTAGCAAACTCATTTCAACGCAAGAACACAGGGTCTTCTCCTCTTTCATCCTCAGGAAGCTAATTTCTTTGCTTTCACATCAATCTGGACATCACAACCCACAGGAAGTATAGAATAATGGGCAAGTGTCAAAGTGTTTCTAGATTTAAGCATCATTTGGTAAGAGATTTTTAGGAAGCATCTTTGAAACTGAGGAGCTCAGTTAATAAGTCTTGTACTGGCTGTCTATCTGTTATGTAGCCTTTCAGGTTTTTTACAATACTGGTGACTTCAGAAATTCTTACTAGGCCTGATTTGGTGTAATTGACAGATACACAATAAAATTGTGCAGAATATTTTAGTCTGAATAAACATGACAGATTAAATTTACCAACTTTTTAGAAAATTCAAATGCATCTTCTAAGTCCTAGTGTGCTCCCATGCTGCTGGATACATCTGCTTCTGTTCATTTCAGGGTATGTAAAGATGTATATTTTAAGTTCTTTCAATATTCATGATAATATACTTAATATTCATTGAAGTTTGTGGAGAGCTAAAAAAAACATGTTGTAATTCTTTTTCTGCTCCAGATAATGAGTATATTGGGATGGAAGTGAAGAAGTTTTCATGCCTGAGTATTACCTTAAGTTATTCTTTCTGTCAAGCCAGGATCTCATTCAATATAGGAATATCAAACTAGTAGGTTTAGAAAAGGCATACAACTAACAGGCAGTTTCTTGGTTTCATTCCAGGGAAGGCAGAGCATTTGTGTAGTAATGGGCTGCATAAGAGTACTGACAGGACCTACATTTAGGTTGCATGAGGACCTTCTGTAAGGTTCAGGGAAAGATAGTCGAGCAACCCCAAATTAGTTGTCCTTGTTTAAAAAACATTGAATTTAAGATAAGAAAATACAAGAATATCTAGATACTTTTTCAAATTTTTAAGTTCTAGGTCATGTGCTACATCAAAAGTTCTCTAAGTCTGACAATGCAGAGCTGAAATAACAAGTCAGTTTCTCTTTTACTGCAAAAAATTTTGAAATGCTTCAGGCAACTCTTCACTAGTCATTAGCTTAAATACTTAAAGAAAATCCCAGTAACAATGCAATCTTTATTTTTATGCAGGAGAAAAATTTCAATTTGCATTTGGTTATCATGTGAATACGAATTCAGAGAGCATAGCTGCTTTTTTTTCTACTAAAATTTATCTTGAGAGCTATATTAGGGAGGGGAAAGAACAAAATCTATTTGTAGTATAATTTTAAAATTTACTTCTTTGCTTTCTTTGTTAGCTTTAGTCACCAGCAAAAAAGCTTTTGTTGAGATAATTTAACCCCTTTTGCTGACACCTTACATTAGCATGAATTGTTTAGACATATGACAAAAAAAGGGCTGGTTTTCTACTCAGCTTCCCAAATTGAATACTTTTCTAAGAAGTTTCTTTCAATTTACCAGGCTTTCAATATACAGGACAGAACTTTTCTTATTAATGTCCTAGACAGTGGGACTGAGGACAAATAGAGCAAGTTTGGACATGCCACTAAGATGAGTGATGCAACGGATGTGCTAGAGGGACGAATGTCATTCAGAGCAAACTTGAAAGGCTTGAGGAATACACACTTGTGAACCTCATGCAGTTCAACAAGGCCAAGCACAAGTTCCTGCACCTGGGTCAGGGAATTAACCAGTATCAATATAGTCAGGGATAGACTGGATGGAGAGCAGCCCTGCAGAGTACCTAGAGATACTGGTAGGTGAAAAATCTAGTAAGTGAACTGAAGTTGCTTCTGTTAAAGTTACTTTAATTTTAATCTGAACTGCATTACAACTTGCCAAAGTAGGAGTAAGGAAATACAGAAACTGGTATAAATACGTGATGTCAAGCATATTTTACACATAAATCTACTATATAGAAATCAAGAGTTATATTTCTGTCATTAGCTTTTATATAATAGTACTGAAATGAGGACATGCTTCCACTGCTGTCAGTCATGTTTGTAGCAGAGCCAGCTTCATTTGGAGCTCAGCTCAGATGCCTCTATACAAACGCCCATAGCATAGGGGAACAAACAAGAGGAATTAGAGATGTGTGCATGTCTACGGGGGTATGATATAATAGGCATCACAGAAACACGGTAGGATGGCTCCTATGACTGGAGTGTTAGAATGAAAGGTTACAGGAACTTTAGAAAAGACAGGCCCAGCAAGCAGGAAGGGGGAGTTGCTATTTATGTTAAGGATAGCCTGGAGAGTATGAAACTCTGTCTGGGGACAGGTGATCGATCAACAGAGAGTTTGTGGATCAGGGTTAATGGGAGAACAGCTATGAGAGACATTACTGTGGGGATCTGTTAGATACCACCTGATCAAGAGGACTCTGTAGATGAAGCACTCTATAGACAGGAACAGCCTCACGCTCACAGGCCCTTGATCTCATGGGAGACTTCAACCACCCTGTTCTCTGTTGGGGGGACGGTACGGCCCAGCACAAGGAATCCAGGAGGTTCCTCAATTGTGTGGAAGACAACTTCCTTCTGCAAGTAATAGAGGAACTGACAAGGAGAGGTGCCATGCTTGACCTCGTGCTCACTAACAGGGAAGGGCTCGTTGGAAATGTGATGCCCCAGGGCAGCCTTGGATGCAGCGATCATGAGATGGAATTCAAAATCTTCAGGACAGTGAGAAGAGCGTGCAGCAAGCTCACCACCTTGGACTTCAAGAGAGCAGAATTTGGCCTCTTCAGAAACCTGCTTATTAAGGTTCCATGGGCTATAGCCCTAGAGGACAGGGGGGCCCAAGACTGTTATTTGATATTTAAGGGTCACCTACTACAAGCTCAGGAGTGTTGCATCCCAACTAGAAGGAAGTGCAGCAGGAGGGCCAGGAGACCTCCTTGGATGAATAAGGAACTGCTGAGGAAAATTCTAAGGAAAAGAGAGACATATAAAAGGTGGAAGCAAGGACAAGCAGCCTGGGAAGAGTATAGGGATGTTGTCCGGGAAGCTAGGGACCATGTTAGGAAAGATAAGGCCCAGTTAGAATTAAACTTGGCTAGGGATGTTAAGGATGACGGGAAGGGATTCTATAGGTACATAGTGAGTAAAAGACAGATTAGGGACAACGTAGGCTCCCTCCAGAAGCTATCAGGAGAACTAGCTACCCTGGATTTGGAAAAGTCTGATGTTTTGAATGACTCCTTTGCAATGGTCTTCACTGGCAAATGCTCTGACCACACCACCCAAGTCTTGGAAGGAAAACGCAGGGACTGTGAGAATGAAGACCTTGGGCCCACTGTAAGAGAGGATCTGGTTCAAGATCATCTTAAAAATCTGAACATGCACAAGTCTATGGGACCTGATGAAATCCATCCGCAGGTCCTGAAGGAGCTAGTGAATGAAGTTGCTAAGCCACTGGCCATCATATTTAAAAAATCATGGCAGTCAAGTGAAGTTCCCTACAACTGGAAAAAGGGAAATATAACCGCCATTTTCAAGAGGGAAAAAAGGATGACCCAGGGAATCACAGACCAGTCAGTCTCACCTTTGTGCCTGAAAAAATCCTGGAGCAGATTCTCCTGGAAGGCATGCTAAGGCACATGAAGATCAACAAGGTGCTTGGTGACAACCAGCATGGCTTCACTAAGGGGAAATCCTGCCTGACCAATTTGATGGCCTTCTATGGTGGGGCTAGGGAACTGATGGACAGCGGTAGAGCAGTTGATGTCATCTACCTGGACTTGTGCAAAGCCTTCGACACTGTCCTACACGACATCCTTGTCTCTTAGTTGCAGAGACATCAATTTGATAGACAGGCAACTCGGTTGATAGAAAACTGGCTGGATGGCCTCACGCAGAGTTGTGGTCAATGGCTCAATGTCTGGCGACCAGTAATGAGTGGTGTCTCTCAGGGATCAGTGGTGGGACCGGTCTTCTTCAACACCTTTGTTGGAGACATAAACAATGGTGCTGAGTGCATCCTCAGCAGGTTTGCTGATGACACCAAGCTGTGTGGTTCAGTTGACCTTGACACGCTTGTGAGGTGGGCTGATGCCAACCTCATGAAGTTTAACCATGCCAAATGCAAGGTCCTACACCTGGGTAGGATCAATCTCAGGCATAGCTACAGGCTGGGCAGAGAAGAGATTCAGAGCAGCCCTGCGGAGAAGGACTTGGGGGTGCTGGTCAATGAGAAAATGAACATGAGCTGGCTTCGGTGTGCGCACACATCCCAGAAAGCCAACCATATCCTGGGCTGCATCAAAAGGAGTGTGACCAGCAGGTCAAAGGAGGTGATCCTGTCCTTCTATTTTGCTCTCGTGAGACCTCACTTGGAGTACTATGTGCATTTCTGGTGTCCTCAACATAAAAAGGAGATGGAACTGTTGGAACAAGTCCAGAGGAGGGCCACGAGGATGGTCAGGGGACTGGAACACCTCCCATATGAAGACAGGGTGAGAAAGTTGGGGCTGTTCAGCCTGGAGAAGAGAAGGCTACATGGAGACCTCATAGCAGCCTTCCAGCATCTGAAGGGGGCCTACAGGGATGATGGGGAGGGCCTCTTCATTAAGGACTGTAGTGATAGGACAAAGGGTAATGGGTTCAAACTTAACCAGGGGAAGTTTAGACTGGATATAAGGAAGAAGTTCTTTACTGTGATGGTGGTGAAGCACTGGAATGGATTGCTCAGGGAGGTTGTGAATGTTCCATCCCTGTCAGCGTTCAAGGCCGGGTTGGACGAAGCCTTGGGCGACATGTTTTAGTGTGAAGTGTCCCAGCCTCTGACATGTGGGTTGGAACTTGATGATCTTAAGGTCCTTTCCAACCCTAGCTATTCTCTGATTCTATGATCTATGTTGCTCGGACTTCTAATCTAGAAACATCTTGAAATTTTGTGTAAAAATGTGTGCACTTGCTCTGTTTAATGAAGCACATGGTGAAGTCTTAAGATGAAAACTACTCTTTCCACTGCATTCAATAAAACTTCTGACTTTCAGCTTTATGCTCAGACTTGTAATTGCTTCCCCAATCATTTGGTTTGGACAGAAACCAGCAGAGAAATGGAAAAACAGTGACTGTAATTAATAATATGTCTCCCTACAGATTCTTGAACAGAACCAACATACTAATATCCTGAACCCCACTGAATATGACACAAACTACACTTCTATGCTATAAGCTGAGAGCCCTAAAAAAGAGCATAGCTATTTTGATCTAAAGATTCAAGGATGATATGACCAATTTGGTGGCCTTCTATGATGGGGCTACAGAACTGATGGACAGAGGTAGAGGTGTCCCTGCCCATGGCAGGGGGCGGTTGGAATTTGATGATCTTAAGGTCCTTTCCAACCCTAACTATTCTATGATTCTATGATTCTATATTATAACTGTAGCTGTGATTAGGAAATTAAATAATGCAAAATGATGCTTTTCTGAATCAATATGCTTGGACTGTGCTTTTCTGAAGTATTAAGTAGAATTGTGTGATTGTTTTTTGTATATATTTTACAAAAATTTACACTGAATAATCGTAAACTATAGCAGTAGAATGAGAGTTCTTTTCCTAAGATATTAGTAGGAAAGATGCAGTGGGAGCTAATGCTTTCCAGTGTGAATATGTTTTCAAAATACCTGTCAACGCTAATTGGCTATTTGACTGCTTGTTCAGGGAAAACTGTATGAGCATCTCAACTTGTTGATTAAGAAATCTCCTGGGGGTGTTGATTTAGATGGATTTGATGTGGAGGGGGATGGGAATGGTCTGCCACACAGTTTGCCAAATTAAACTCAGTTCTGATTATCTTCAATAATAATAATAGTAATAATAATACACGTTACATAACACTTATTTAAGATACATTCTCTTATTTATGTATAGAGCTTGCTGTTCCCCACCTGTTTGCACTTAGTACCAGATTTCATAGTTATCTTAAAATGACCATTAAAAAAAAAAAAAAAGACCCTACAAAATGTAGAATATGCAACTTGTTTTTTTTTATCAGAATAGGTGTAAAAGTTGCTCCTCCTGTTGTTCCTGAAATTCAAGTGTTTTTTTTAAACTTGGTAGGCTTAGCTTCATAGTTTTTTCCAGTTATTACTGTCTTCATTATGTAAAGTGTTACTGCTGTGTGTGATGGTAAATTTCCTATGCCACAACATCTTTAAGCAGTATGTGTTAAAGAAAGCACTGGAGTTGTTCACTTCAAAACAATGCATCCTTGACAGTTCAACATAAGAGACATTTCTCCCTTTAAATGGTCATAGCACTTGCCCTGCCTCTGGCAAGTGAACAAGAAGTCGGCTGACTCAATAGCAGACTTCGTGCACTTGGTCTGCTGCAAAATTCATTTATCTGAGAGATGGCAAGATGTCAGATCAACAGTGACACTTGCTTCAAAGAATACCACTTGTCAGCTTCAGGACGTCAAATGCTTTTGGGTATTTGTTCTAGACTGTCTCTTCTTTAAGGCTAATTATAAAACATAATTCAATTTATTATGAAGAGTAAACTGTAAGAAAACACACAAATTCATGTTGCAGTGTTTCGTACATTTCTATGTGTATGAATCGAAGAATTCCCTGTAGCATGCTGTCAGTTTTGTCACCTGCAGCCTGAAGAAAATCAAAGCTTGGACTAAATTCAGGTATTGGAGGAGGGAAGGAAAACACTGGAGGATGCAGTGCAAAAACCATACGCTCATAAAATGGTTGAGGTTGGAAGAGTCTTGTCAAGGTCATGTGGGTCAACCTCCCTGCTCAAAAAACCTGCTGTAGCAAGTTGCTTAGTTCTGTGTTCAATTGGGTTTTTAATATCTCCAGGGATGGAGAGACTACCACTTCTGTGGGAAACCTGTGCCTGACTTTCACCACCCTCACAGTATACGTGTTTTCCTTTGTTCAGATGTAATTTCCTGTGTTTCAGTTTGTGCGCATTCCCTCTTGCCTTGCCACTGGACACCAACAAGAATATTCTGTCTCCCTCCCTCATCTTTATTTCCTCAAAAGCAAGTATTTGTATACATTGATAAGGTTCCCTTTGAGCCATCTTTTTCTCCACTCTAGAGTCCCAGCTCTCTCACCTTATATGACAGATGCTCCAGTCACTTAGTCATATATGTGTGTTTGTTGGGCTCACTTCAGTAAGGTCCTTTTTTTAACAGAGAAACCAGCCCAGCCCAGCCCTGGGCACACTACTCCAGATATGGCTTTATCAGTGCTGAATAGACAAGAAAGATTGCTTCTTTTGAACTGCTGGCAATATTATTCCTAATACAGACCAGGATGTTAGCTTTCTCTGCCAGGACACATTACTGGCTCATGTTTAATTTGCTTTCACTGGGATCCCAAGGTCCTTCTCTGCAGAGCTGCTTTCCAGTCTTAATTTCGATGCTAGATTATTTCTGCAACATCATTTCAGTAATTTTTAATTTTTTAAAGTTTTACTTGTTAAAAATGGAAAGTGCATAACTGCCTGGACACTAAAGTTCCAAATTTGGGAGACTGTAGGGAAATAGAAAATGCTAGTATTTCACCTTATTAAGGTGTGTGACAATAGTTACAGACAGCAATTTAATCACATGAAATGATGTGAATAGACCATACAAATACTCCTTTCTGCAGCAGAGAAAGTGGATTTTTGGTGCCACAAATTGCATTAGTTAAGAGGGGTGTACTATCATAAATGAGAATTATAGTTCTTGCTCTTCTTATGATTAAGAACAATAGATATCCTGGAATTCAACACACAGAATTTTCATTTCCACATTTCTACAAAGAACATGCACCAGTAGGGCAAATATCTGGGGGGAAACTGCAGCTGAAATCTGAGGGTGGAGCAGGAGGAAGAAGAGGGAAGAGAATGTGTCAGACTGTGTAGGTCTCTGTGACAAGGCAGCATTGTGCAAACAGCACAGGATGGTATGAGGAAATGTGAGCAATTGCCCCTAGAAACTTTTGTGTAAGTCCATTGCAGGGTATCTAGACAACTATTAAAAAAGCTTATATATTTGGAAGTATGTCTGAAGCAAAGTCAGTAAATGGCTATGGGAGTGAGAAAGTGAATCTAAATTGTCTTGTCCCTTACTTTGGTGATTTTTTTTACATAAATACCTTTAAAATACCACATGGCATGGACATACAGTGCCAGTTTCTAGGATTGAATATAAATTTTACATAGCATTTATAGATGTTTGTGAAGGTGGGAATTTCAAAATCTCAACTTTTCTTTTGTTCTTTCAAGTAAGAAAAATGGAAGAGAAGTAGTCTAATATTGAAGAGTTGTTTGAGTTAATTCCTGTTGATTCCAAAGGCTCTTGTAAATTACGTGAAACTGTATAATACCTTCAGGGGTTTTTTTCCCAAGAGATAATGATGTCTTTCTTTCCTCAACAAATAAGTTCAAACTTAAAATGATATGTGGACTTAAACCACTTGTATATATTCTGGTTATGTATGGAGATCTTAATAACAGAGTTAGTTTTTGCTGGTTTGCTGGGTTTTTGTAAAGTTGTGTTTGCAGTCTAGGGAAGAAAACAGCTTTCATCATCAAAGACTGGGATCAAAACCATAAAGCAAGGAAGTTCTATAAAATGGTTTTGTTACCTGCAGAGTATGCTTCAGAAAAGTTATATGGGTTTGGAGTACTAAGTTTAAGAAATACTGAGGTAGTTTAGAGAGAGTGTTTATTTTTTAAGGTCAGGAGAGTTCTCTATTTTTCCCATATACATAACTATGCAGATGACCTATGTTCTATGACATCTGCTACTTACTAATCACACCATGTTCATGATTTCTGATTACTTGTATATTCTGAGGACGACTTAAGTCTTCATTGAAAGTTCCAGTGATCAAACAATGGAATTTTTAACTGATTAATTTCTTAATATTAACTAACACAATTTCTTGGATTAATAAATTAATAAATTCATAAATATTGATGTGATTTCACTAAACTTTCAGAATTAATTCCACATGGATAGAAAACAAGGCAAAAAGATAAACTTTTCATTACTGAGTTAGCCTTTTGAATATTTGGATAGTAGGTGTTCAGACATGAACTATGCAGTGGCAAGTCTTTCACATCTGTACTGGATCTGGCTGGGATGGAGTTAATCTGCATGGTGCCAAGTTTTGGATCTGTGACTAAAACAAAGCTGACAACACATGATGCTTTCAGTATTGCTTTTTGGTATACTAAGAGGAGAAATAACTGTTAGAGTGAGTATCATTAAAGGCCTATCATTCATAAGAACTCTCTATGATAGAATGATGAAACATCCATTTTGGATAGTAACAAAGGTAAAATCAAAAAAGCTACATAATGTTTTTAAAGAAGATTAAGTTTTTCTTTGGGGATTGCCCCAAATCATCCATTTTACACCCAAGGAAATTGAAATCATATTGACACTGAGAAGAAAGAAGTCTAGAATGAAGAAAATCTGATACAGCAGGTATTGAATAGACCTGGATAAGGAAAGCTTCAGAGGGATTTTAAAAGCATTCAAAAGGTAAACTTCCCTTTGTGAAGCCTAGGATCCACACTGTGAAAAGGCTTTGAACTTGACATTCAGTACCTACAAAAAGAAAGTACTCTGTTCTTAATGTAGGTTTTCTTGTTTCAGTGAGAGAAAACTTTTCACTGCCTATGACTAATCTTGTGTGTTCAAATGTTAGTGCGTGTATACATTAATAATAAAGATATGTAGTGTGTGTATATATTAATAATACAGAAATACATATTTCTGAGGAATGAGAACCAGAGAAAATTTCATTTTCATTCCTCATGGAACTTCTCACTCCATGCTCAGGTGTAGGATATCTCAAGCAGGATGTGTTTAGCAGCATTTCATTTTTCTCAGCAGCCCTGCTTAGCTGAAGTATATAGCTCAAAATAGCATTCTGCTGATGCTTCATCTCTGTTTCAGCTGTTGTGTACTGAAATGACCTTTCACAGTGTGTAACATGAAGAGCTGAATTCCGTTTCAGTTACCTGCATGCAAGACTTTTTTGTCTTGGAGACAGCTTTTTGCGAAGATTTTGAATTTCCGGTATTGTGTCCTGGTTGTTGTTATCTAACCTAAAATGAGAAGGGCTTGGAAACTGCTTGAAAAGTCTGTGGAAACTATAACAGTTCAGGAGCCTGTGGCATTCTTATGAAATTTATGGCTATAAGTGTGATAGAAAGATAAAAATTAAGCTTGTCCTACAGTTATAATTGTTGTGTAACAACCAACACAGTCTTCAGTTCCCTGGGTGGTCCATGAATTCAGTTCTTCAGATGGAGAAGGCAATGGGCTCACTTGACACAATGAACTGACTCCAAGTAAGAGCACTCACTGAAGTCCTAATTAGTTTCACAGAAAAGCATTTGCTAACTGTTGCAGGAGCTCTCCAGACTGAAATTTCAGATAGTCTCAGAGGTTACTCAGGAAGTTCCTCTATGCTTGAATCTATTAACAAGCCTTGTATGGTCTTCCATCAAAGAGTAGGACACTCTTACAAAATCTACGACCTGTGGACTTTGCTGTCACCATCCTAGGTAGCTAAGCTGTGTCAGTTAAAGCTCAGGTGTAAAGGGTGGGGACAGTTCTGCACCTCACCTAAAAAATCCACTGTGCAGGCTGGAAGGGCTCACTCTCCCCTGTCTGTATGGACGGGCGAGGGTTGAAACGGTAGGTGACAAGGTGTATGGGAACCTGCAGATCCAACCTTGCATGTGGGTGGACCAGTGCATGGGTAGCTCGAGATCACTCAGGAGATGACAGTCCTGGTTGGACACTTCCTGATTGCCTTAGCACCCTTTTTTCAACCAGATTTGCATATCCTACTTACCCTTGGTCATCGTGCTTGTAGTAAGTGTGGTTAAAGCCCTTCCCAAATCTTCCCTCATGAAGCCAAGCCATCAATCAATCAATTTAGATGCTTAAATCTGTTGATCAATATCTTCTGTCAACAACAGATTCCTGCTGCAGAACTGATCAAATAGTGCAGAGATAAGACTTAAGTAGTCAGTACAGAATGATAATGCAGATACCATGTCTTTTACTTATAGTTCAGTGATGTTTTAGATGCAATTTAAGGGGAATAGATCAGCGATGGTTTGTGCATATGCTAGCATGACTCCAAAGGACCATGGGCCAGCTTCCTATTAGAATTCAGAAGAGAGGTAGTTTGGGGGAATCTTGTCTGATTCACCTGAGGATGCTGATGGCAGGCCCCTTGCAAAGACAGTATCTCATTGCCATATGGACCATGAGTGATGATCCTGACTGAAAGATATCATAGCCCATGAAAGCATTACCCTACACAAAAATAAATTAGGATTTGTTTTCTTGCATTTTTTGTTGTTTTATGGGGGGAGGAGATGTTATTTCATTTTTTGTGTTGTTGGGAGTTTTGGGGTTTTTGGGTGGTTTTTTTTTTTTACATTCTATGTCTTTGCAAGAAGTTGTTAATCCCTATAATTCACCAAAGGCAACTATGACAGCAGGTACACCAGGAGCTGTTATCTTCATAGGAAGATTACCTTGAAGAATCATCTTTACCATCTCCATTTCAAGTCAGAGACAATTTCTTGACCTGCAGGATTATAGCAAGCACCCATTGCTGGCATGTTACACTTCCTTATAGCTGAGGAATGCACTGCAAGCATGTTGCATTTCTTTTCCTTTTTCATCAGTCTCATTAATAGCATGGTGCATTCTGTATTGCATATAGAATACATACGTTATGCTGGCAAAGTTGGGATCATCTCCTGAGCTTTCCTGCTCATGACTTCATTCAATATAGGCTCACTTTGCTTAAAAGGTAACAGAAAAAAATGATTTTTGTTGCCATATAATATTTGTGTTCCACTTCATGGAATGGATGTTGGACAGTTTTCTTAATAAGAGTTACCCTATTGAAAAGGTGTTTCTGAGCAGCACAAAAGACCTCACTGATTGCATAATGGGTCAGGTTTGTCTGAATGACTTCTGTTATATCATCTGTATCTCCATTGGTGGATTGTCTGTCCAAATTTAATGTTTTCAGATTTTCTATTTAGCAGTGGACCTGTCTGTGATCACACTACAAAATCATGGGAGCTATTGGGGTGACCAGACACCAAGGGTCACGATCTCTGAAAATCTGCTGACATTTTTATCTTCTCAAATGTAGAACTTCAGTGAAACCTGAAATTGTCCTGTATTGCCATAACTCCTTTCTTCATAAAAGCGAAAGATTATCTTTTTTCCAAGTCTCGTAGAAGAGTAGTAGAAAGCTTCAAGGTGTTAAGGGCAGATGCATGCCTACAAACAAACACATAGATATACATAAATATGTATATATGTTTTTCTTTAATAAACATGTGACTATAGGTGATTATAGAACTATAAATATAAATAAATGAGATGATAATGTATAATATGCATATTAAATATATTTCAGTCATTCTGACTGGTGTTTTAAACTACTTCTCTACCTGCTTATTAGAGTTAATGAAGATATTACAGTTTTGACCTGTCAGATTTTATAACGTTACAAAAAGGTATTTCTCAAAATAAACTTCTTCAATAAACACGTTTTCTTTTTTCTCAATGTTTAAGATCTTAAAACAAACAATCAAAAAACCCAACAAACAAAACAAACAAAAATATTCCAAATATTTTTGCTTTCATATTTTCTGAACTGGTGAATAATATGCTGAGAATAAACCAAAATTAGGAGCACTTTTTCCTATGCCACTTATTATTTTTTCTGATTTTTCATTTTGTTTACTGCATAATTTAACATCCTTAATATGGAAAAAAGCTCTAAAAAGTAATATTTTGACCATGAAAATTAAAGTTCTAGCATAGAATCATAGAATAGTTAGGGTTGGAAAGCACCTTAAGATCATCAAGTTCCAACCCCCCTGCCATGGGCAGGGACACCTCGCTCTAAACCATATCACCCAAGGCCTCATCCAACCTGGCCTTCAACACCGCCAGGGATGGAGCATTCACAACCTCCCTGGGCAACCCATTCCAGTGCCTCACCACCCTAACAGGAAAGAATTTCCTCCTTATATCCAATCTAAACTTCCCCTGTTTAAGTTTCAACCCATTACCCCTTGTCCTATCACTACAGTCCCTAATGAAGAGTCCCTCCCCAGCATCCCTATAGGCCCCCTTCAGATACTGGAAGGCTGCTATGAGGTCTCCATGTAGCCTTCTCTTCTCCAGGCTGAACAGTCCCAACTTTCTCACCCTGTCTTCATATGGGAGGTGTTCCAGCCCCCTGATCATCCTCGTGGCCCTCCTCTGGACTTGTTCCAACAGTTCCATCTCCTTTTTATGTTGAGGACACCAGAACTGTACACAATAGTCCAAGTGAGGTGTCACGAGAGCAGAATAAAGGGGCAGGATCACCTCCTTTGACCTGCTGGTCACACTCCTTTTGACTCAGCCCAGGATATGGTTGGCTTTCTGGGCTGCAAGCGCACAGTGAAGCCAGCTCATGTTCATTTTCTCATCGACCAGTACCCCGAAGCCCTTCTCTGCAGGGCTGCTCTGAATCTCTTCTCTGCCCAGCCTGTAGCTGTGTCTGGGATTGCTCCCACCCAGGTGTAGGACCTTGCACTTGTCATGATTAAACTTCATGAGGTTGGCATCAGCCCACCTCACAAGCGTGTCAAGGTCCCTCTGGATGGCATTCCTTCCCTCCAGCGTATCAACCAAACCACAGAGCTTGGTGTCATTGGCAAACTTGCTGAGGGTGCACTCAATCCCACTGTCCATGTCAGTGACAAAGATGTTAAACAAGACCAGTCCCAACAACGATCCCTGAGGGACACCACTCGTAACTGGTCTCCATCTGGACATTGACCCACTGAGCACAACTCTTTGTGTATGGCCATGCAGCCAGTTCTTTATCCACAGAGTGGTCCATTCATCAAATTGATGTCTCTCCAATTCAGAGACAAGGATGTCGTGTGGGACACTGTCGAACACTTTACACAAGTCCAGGTAGATGACATCAACTGCTTTACCACTGTCCATCAGTTCTGTAGCCCCATCATAAAAGGCCACCAAATTGGTCAGGCAGGATAACTGACGGTAGCTTGTGGACCACAGTATTTTCTAAAAATCTGAAAAAATGAAGTTATCTTAAAACTAAAAATAATACCTTAAAAAAGATTTAATGAAACCTGGAAATAGTTCTGTTTTCTAGCCCTGCTTTAGCCCTTATATTTTGATCAAATCAATTTTTGACAGTTTTTTGCCTTGAGATATTTTCTTTGCTACTTGAATTACAAAAAAGTTGGTTTGTTTTTTTTCCTTCACTAAAATTACTGAATAATCTGCTGTTTCAGAGACACCAAATAGGGATCACTGCATTCATAGAGCTTATAGACAACCTTAACTTTTGAATAGCAAAGTCTTAGTTTTTTATAAGTTGAAAAATAAGTCTGCATTGTGAATATTCGAAACTGCTTCAAGTCTGTTAGAAAATGCTGAATAGCATCTGTTTTCAACAATTTTCTTAGAAGCCTGTTTGTTTCCCTTTTGAAATAAATTCCCATGTTTCTGAAAATATGAAAAAAAAAAAAAAGCTCTTTCTCACACAACTGTTTCATGTCAGTGACTGATAATGCAATAGCCTAAGGAGTACTTTCCAGGGTGATCTATTTAATGTGGTCTGAAAATGCCATCTTAAAAAAAAAGTGTTTTAATCATAAATTTTCAAAGCACTTTTTTTCACATTCATATCCAACTTTAATGGCAAGTTCAATATAGGAAAACATCGTGATATAAAATAGAAGGGAAATTGATTTCAATGAAAAGACACAATAAAATCATGGAACTTAGTAAAGATAAATCTTATTTACAGTTAATCAATGTGGTTTTTGTGTTGATAAATATATGCAAAAGTTCTTTTTATTCCTTTTTATAATTTATTGTAATTAGATTCCCAATGCAATACTAAGATTCATAAACATAATGAAAAAGATATGGTTACATTTATCACATCTTGCATATTCTATGACTTTAGATAAAAACTGTTTGATTTTAAGGAGACTTTAAATTCGCAGTTTAAAATAAGTTAGTTTCTAGTTTTAAGGTTCTCTTGTGTTTAAGCTTAACTGAAATTTGCTTTTCCTTGCAAAATAGGTGATTTTTCTTTTCACACTAAAATGTAAAAGAATGTTGGCCTCCTAGCATAAGATGAAAAATTGACCTCAGTTCACCTTTATGCTGTTTATGAGCAAGTAACCATCTGTCTTATTTATTCAGTTATCACTTTTTGCAAGCTGAATGGTTGCAGTCTGTTTTGTTTTCTTAAAGCAGAAGCAGTTTCATATATTTGACATTTCTCATAGACCTTTTCTTAATTTCTACTCTATCTGCTAGTTCTACGTCATCTTTTTTGTGATGTCAAGCTGAACTGCGCACAAAATTGAGCTACTAACATGTGTACCTTTCCTGGGTTTTGTTGGCTGTGTTGGGACATTTTTACAACACGTGACCAACAAGCCACACAACCTGAGGTTATAAGTCTCTGTGGTCAGCACACAATCCATCTGTAGCATATAACGTTAATTTTTGTTGTCTGTTTTACTGCCTGGTCATTGAGTAAAATTGGCATGATGCAATAGCTGAGTGTGGAAGTACTCATTGCTTGTATTAGCTTTATCATTATCACTATTCGAAGAAAGCCTTTACGCTTTAGGCTTCAATTTCAGTGACCTTAATGACTATCATTTACATTCTTTTAGCAGAACTGACTTAGCTCTTACTTTATGGGAAGAGTATGATATACTTAAAAGTTATCACAAATTTGTATGCTTTAAGATATATAATATAAAATTAGTGCTCCCAAGGCATTTAATGTCTTCTTCCTTTATCATCTTTTCTATGAGTAGAGGCAGTACCACACAGAAAATTTTGATATATTCTTATTTAAATATTTATATAAGGCATATTTGTAATGGCTAAATTGCAAATTTATGTTGCAAAGAAAGCTTTATCAGTCAATTAAAAAAACTCCAAACTAACAACAAATAAACCAAACAAAACCAGCCTAAGTTTTGAGAGAAGTGCTTTGCAATCCTCTTTTATTGTAAAAAAAAAAAAAAAGCAGCATGTTTCTCTCTTCAATATATCCGCTGTCCAGATTTAGCTTTCAATAATGAAAGTCAATCACACATTTACTAACAGTTTTCCAGCAGAAACCTAAGTTTGAATTAAAATTTTTGTATACAAGCAGGAAACGAAGGAAATTCTGCCGCTAAAAAAAATACATTCATAGCTGAAAATGTAATGCTTAAAAATTATAATTCCTGCAATTTAACCAAAGCCAGACACATTTTGGAAAATATACCTTTCTGTGTTAGCATATCTTATCTTGCTTATTGCCTGTTTCTATCCCTCCTTATTATCTGTGGCCATCCTAAGAATTTTCTTCTTCTGAGCTGATGTAGTGATAACATGGTTGTCATGTGTGTTTATCCATTTAGTTTGAATTACCCACACATCTAAACATACCAAAGTATGTGCATTCTTAATCTAAAAAATCAGGAGAGTGGGTACATGAATCTACCAGAATAAATTTAATATTCATAACCTGAGATGAATTCTGTTATTCTGGTAGCAAAGGCTGTATTTCAAAGAACTAGCTTTATGGCTAATGTTTCTAACCTTTCCTTTTTAAAAGTAATTTGTCTTGAATAAGGATAATTCACTACTAAAATTACTCACTAAGTATGGCAATATCTGACCTTCTGTAATTATGGCTTCTGTCCTCTTCATTCATGCTAAATGAAATTTTTTACTCAGCTTCATTCAAACCAGTAATACTTTTTCTGTTTTCTTCAGTATGTATGCTGAAGAGTAAATACAATGTACTCTGGAATAAACATCTAGTTTAATGATTTATACATCGATTATTTGTGTGGTACAAACCTGATATCTAATGTACTTCTAAAAGTACTTTTGTGTACATTGGAAAACCCTGAGAAGTCTGGGGTCTTTTTGTCAGTTTTGGAAGCATATCTCTTGGGTGTTTGTTTCTTCTAGCATAGTGTAGAAGTTAACATTGTGCTTTAGAATGAGTTGTTTTTTTTTAAAGATGATGGAATTACCTTTAAAAATGGGCTTTAAAAATGTATCTTAAATTCATACAGGTAGGACATTCCCAGTAGTAAAGACAGGAGAAAGAAAATTGTGCAGAATCCTGTTGTTTGTCTGGTGAACAGTCTTTGGCTTGTGATAGGCTGATATACTGACTTTATTTTTTATCTCAGTTGGAGAGATAATGGAGTGACTGAAATATATAATATCAAGATCATCCCCTCTTCCTATTGTAGGAATAACTGCTTGTCAAGTATCACTTGACACAACGATAGCATCTGTCTCCTCCCATGCATGTTAATCCAGGAGTGGCTGATAAACCATGTATATTGCCTCCTCTCTTCAGAATGTTTTGAATAAATAAGAATATTCTGAAAATGGTTTGGAAAAGTGTACTAGCAGTTCAATTGGATGTTATTAATTGCTGATGAAATGGGGAAATCTGTGGATTAATAGATTTTTTTTTCTACTGTGCTATTTATAGATATATTCCAGAAATTACCTATGGTGTTAAGCACACCCAACTTAAATTAAAAAAAAATAAAAAAATAAAAAAATTAAATTGAACATCTTGGATTTACTCCCATGTTTCTATATCTGAAAATTCATATATACCAGTGCTATAGAAATGTTCTTGGGAGATAGACCGAGTCGTCATAAAAAAATACAGAACAACAGGTTTTTAGGGGTATACAGATTCTTAGAAGGAAAACAAAAACTATGTTGGTTCAGTGAACATTCTGTTCTTCTATTCAAAATGTATCATTTCGGGATTTTTTGAGCACCTATAATACAGCCCAAATATAAGAAGAGTGACAGAATTGCTAATAGCGATACTCAAATCCCAACTCAGTAAGTTACACTTACAGCAGAATAGTACTCCGCAGTTCAAATCTCCCATCCAGTTATCTAAAGCAACTGAGCTTCAGTCTCATTATAGGTATTGGGCAGCTTTTCTTCACAGAAATCCTCAGTCTGGCATAAGAATTATTTTTTCCATTTTACTAGAATGAATTATTTCTTTTGGACCAAATGTTTCTTTTCAGGCAACGACTCAGCTTCTGATTGGCAACTTTGAACTATTTGAGAACGTAATATACTTTTTTTTTTTTCCAAATATTGATGCCTAAAATTAAAGACGTAAATCTAGGCTGAGTGCATGTAAGATGCAGATAGATATAACAGAAATTATAGTTCAGTGAACCCCAATAAAGTGTGTGAGAACCATTTCATGCTCCTGACAAAATGTTACATTCATTTAGGTGTGTAGTTCTGCCATTTTTGTTGAAGTTCTCAATACTTCCAGGTTTCAACCATAACAGTATACACTATGACTGCCTTGAAAAAGTCTGTAATTCAAATTACCCGGATGGCTTTATTTCCCACTTAGAAAAAAACACAGAATACTTCCCTATTAGGGCTTTTGTAAGTAGTATACCTGGTGTTTTCAAAAAATTCTCACTGTAGCCACAGTTTTCCTCAACACATAACAAAAAAATAATATGTAATAGTCCTCTATGGGCACTCAAAGTTAGAGAAAAAAATCTGGGCAAGATTACTTAATATTTGTTATATTAATATTTCATTTCTTTGCCATTGTTGTAATTCCCACAAGCACAAAACAAGCATTGAAAAGAGGTATTTAACTACTTTAATTTACAGAAGAAAAATGAAGTGATGATTTCAGCATTATTACTTCAGCCATTGCTATATATGCATAACTTCTTGACCTAACACATAAGCAGTTTACACTAAGGACATATAAATAGTATACATAGCGTACATTTGTATTCTAAAAGTATATTTTCAAAGTAAAGAGAAAAATTAAATAGAGAATAATCTCAATTATTATTTTAAAAAGGCCCCAGAAGGTAACAATCTAGACCAAGAATCTTAAATCCTCCTCTTTAAAACAAACACATACTGTTAATAAAGCAAATTATTTCTGAGAATAATTTGGTTTATGATGATTATAGGATAAAATTTTATGCAAAAAGTTATATTCACATAAGCTTTTTTACCAATTATCAGAAAGAAGCTTGATGAAGAGTCTTAGGCTATATAATAAAAACTTTGTTTCTGTACACACATAGAAGCAGAGAGTAGTGCTTGTTGGGGAACCCAAATAACTCCCTGCTCCAGCTCCTCCCAGACCCATCACAGGAGCCATCTCCCCACCAAAGGCTCATCTCCAGACACACAAAGGAGCACAGAGGTGAAATGGCAGGTGATGGAACCCTATTAAACCTGTCAGATCAATAAGCATGCTATCCTGGCTCCTCTCAGGGAGGGAGGTCTACCCCAGGAGGGACATCAGTCCCATATCCTGGGCACAACTCCTATCATCATGAATTAATGGTAGAAGCTGTTCTGATTGACTGACAGACTGATGGGAGTCATTTTCTACAGGGGTGGACACGTTATGGAGTAGAGGGAAAGAACATTTCAGGATTGCACAAGACTTTGGGATGTCTAAGGGAGGAACCAAAGGCAAGGAAAAGGAGAGATCGAGGTGCTTTGGAGAGTAACAAATGTGGGGAAAAGAGAGGGATAAAAAGGGACAGCCATGCAAGAAGGTATTTTTTTTTAAAGAAGATGTACATCAAATAAGTATAGTTTATAAAGCAGAAGATTGCATTTATTGAGTTATCTGTGTTTGAAGGTCAGAGAAAGAATGAGAAATAATGAAGACATCTAAAATAAAGAAAAAATCAATCATCTGCCTCATTCGTAAAACTGGTAAGACAACTGCCTTTCTTTTTATTGAAAAAAATATTTTAATGTTGTAAGTTATATTTTTCTTGCCTACTTTTGATTTTTCAGTCCCCCTGCAACCAATCACAGTGATTGCCATGTATACTGGTATAAGAACTTTGCTATAGCACTACTCAGAATATGTCTCATTTAAAAATCTGGCCACTAGATATGCTATTTACACAAAAATATATTAACAAAGTTACTAAGTGGGACATAGAGGTACACTTAATAAGGGAAATATTTATTCAACACAAAATGACCTGATGCCACATGGTAGGTGTGCAAGGTAAGTCTTCAGATCTAGGTGCAAGAATAACTTAGTAAGTAAATTACTGTTTAAACAATAATTAAAAAATATGTAAGCATTTTTTATTAAAGTGTTAGAGTCCTCACAGTGTTGTACATTGCCACTGGAACACCTCTGTTAACACTCTGTCATGATGCCCATATTAAGAATTTGCTTTGTAGGCAACAAACCTGAGTCTTTGCCGCTGAATTTACCACTCTGGTAACACTGGTCAAACTTAATCTGATTCTCTTAAAAGGAAAGTAGGAATTTGTAATGGAAAAGAGTTCTTTCCTCCCTTGCCCCTTTCTTTCTTGGAAACTTTGAGAAAATATTTGTAAGACAGACGTTATATTAAATCCCTGAACGTTAGAACAGACGCTAACCTGAATTTCATTGAATTTGGTTTCAGTGAGGAATAAGGAATACTCATACGTACTACTCTATATTTTATAATGTAATCACAAACCTCTAGATACCTATGCATTTGTATTGGTGAATGCCTAACATCTTCCTTAAGGAATTATGCAAAATCATTCTCTTGTTTGCTAAAGGCATTTTCCTCCTATTTGATTTATATTTTCACTATATAGTATGGAATATAAATCAACACATGTTATAGAGTTGGAGACTGTATTTTTTAAACATAACTATGCATCATTTAACTTATGCAGTGTTGGAGCAAAGTGTTCTTGCTTCCAGGATCAGTACTATTCTGAAACAGTTTTATCTCCTAAATGTTTCTAACGTATTATAACATTGATGTCTTATACCGCTACATTATATAATTTTCTGTGGTTCCATCATTTCAGAATTGCAGTTTTCCTCAACACAGGATAAATCAAAGGTATTTTAAAATTAAAGATATGCAGATAAAAGAATATAGAAAACGAAGGCAAAAAGTGTCAGTCCTTGAGGGTAAGTCCCTGAATAGACAAATTAGTTTTGAAGTTTTCAATATGAAATAAAAAATTAACATTAAATACTCTGTCACTGACTTGACAATTTCATGGAAAATAGTCATAACAAAGAAGCCCAGGAGCTGAGCTTTTCTTGTGAGAAAATAAAATAGTTGCATTTATAAGTGTCTCTCTTAAACAAAAAATGTGTCTCTTTAATGCAATGAAGTACTGCATTTTATTTTGTATTTTTCAGATGACTGTGCCTATTTGGTCTTTGAGATAAATTGATAGGGATGACACTCTTCTGATAGAAAGGTGAGAAAATGAACATGAGCCGGCAGTGTGCACTTGCAGCCCAGAAAGCCAACCGTATCCTGGGCTGCATCAAAAGGAGTGTGACCAGCAGGTCAAAGGAGGTGATCCAGCCCCTCTACTCTGCTCTCGTGACACCTCACCTGGAGTATTGTGTGCAGTTCTGGTGTCCTCAACATAAAAAGGACATGGAACTGTTGGAACAAGTCCAGAGGAGGGCCACAAGAATGATCAGGGGACTGGAGCACCTCCCATATGAAGACAGGCTGAGAAAGTTGGGGCTGTTCAGCCTGGAGAAGGGAAGGCTGCGTGGAGACCTCATAGCAGCCTCACAGTATCTGAAGGAGGGTTATAAGGATGCTGGAGAGGGACTCTTCATTAGGGACTGTAGCAACAGGACAAGGATTAATGGTTTCAAACTTAAACAGGGGAAGTTTAGATTGGATATAAGGAGAAAATTCTTTCCTGTTAGGTTGGTGAGGCACTGGAATAGGTTGCCCAGGGAGGTTGTGAATGCTCCATCCCTGGCGGTGTTCAAGTCCAGGTTGGACGAGGTCTTGGGTGATATGGTTTAGTGTGGGGTGTCCCTGCCCATGATAGGGGGGTTGGAACTTGATGATCTTCAGGTCTTTTCCAACCCTAAATATTCTATGATTCTATGATTCTATGGATTGGGTTTTTTTCTAGCAAGAGTTTTCTGGGAATCTGTTCCTACCCAGGAGAGGGAATGGGAATGAAAAGGGTAATATGCAGCCTCAGTGGTAACAGTAGAATTAAAGTTAATATCCTCTTTCAAGACCACTGTATATTTAGTTTAAAAAACAGAGAGCTACCATAATTCAGGTGGCACTGTTGCTTGATAACATTATAACTAAAGAAATACCAGTCTGAAATGCATTTTTACTTGAATTAGTTGAAATTCCTTGCAACAATGAACAGATATCTCAACAAACTTAAAATTAATCCAGAGAGTTAAAATTCATTTTTCACACTTAAAAAAATGCATAATTACAACATCATAAGATTTTAAAAATTTCCAAATCACATATATTCTTACTAAATCAATTTTGGTACAAGATGCTTAAATTAGCTGGAGGGGGAATACATGCTGTTTTGGTCTTCTTTTTGATTCACATGATGAATTGACTTGTTTAACATGTACTATAAAACTCCACTGTATACATGTTATATAACTGTACTTTGAAAGGGAATTATAAATGTTTACTAGGGAAGACATCTAGACATGATGAACTTCCTCTAAATATTTGTGTATTTAAAGTAGTGAAATACAAGACTCTTTATTACCTCTCTCAGAGTGTAAAATTGCAACTCTGACATATTAACTTGTGGATAGCCTTGACACGTAAACACCAGTTTAGAATGGTAATCTTGCAAACAGTCATCACATCTTTCCAGTTCTAATTTCTAAATAAAACAAAAAAAAACCCTTTTGATAATTATCAGTCACCTCCTATAGAATGTCTCCTCAAATAAACAGATTCCTTTTTTTTAAACCACATTTAATTCCAGGGTTAAAAAAAAATATTATTATTGAGAGAAATATGCTGCTCTTTTGTGTCATTTAAACCAGACTGTTAAATAAGTCCTGAGTCTGGCAAAGTAAGCAAACCTGAAAAAGTCTGTTTTTCCAACATTTCTAAACACTGTGTTAAATCACTTATCACAGACCAAGCCAATGCAAATCACAATGAGACACACACTGTAATGAATGGCTTTTCTATTCCTGGCACTTTCTTTATTGAGTGATTTTGCTCAGGAGACAAATCCTTTAGGTACTGAAATAAAAACATTTTCTCATGATACTGTCATGGTGTCTCTATGGAGACAGAAGCAGCTTTGTCTTCTTCATACATTTTAAAAGACTGAGAGAGAAAATGTCATTAGACAATATGCATAAATATGGATTTTTGTGCCTTTTAATTGTATCATATCATATCATGAAACAAAGCATCTATGCTTTTGAATCAAATGCTGAAAAGAAAACAGCATAGCCAATTAAATGAACAGGGAGTCAGAGAAAAATGCCTCTGCTATGTAGTTTTAAACTTTTTTACTGAAGGAACTGGAACATAATAGGGAAATGGTAAAAGTCAGAACTTTACTTGTATGATGAAGGTGCTTGTCAAAATTATCTATGAGCAGTGCTTATTTAATGACACTGCATACAGAAATCAAGTTACAGATAAAGGGGTTTCTGATAGTAATTTGTGAATTGTACATTTGTGAATGTTCAGAGGAAAAAAATGGAAAGGCTGTACTTTGTTTCTTGAAGCCTCAAGAACAAAATTTTTGTTCAGCTCAATTATTCTTAATGGTTAATGTCAAACTTATTTATTGCATATGTATTCCTAACACCATCTCTTGTTCTTATGTTAAGCATAATCTAACTTCACAGTGATCAAATTCTTCTGAAGTATAATACACTCTAATTCATAGCTTTTGTATATGGAAGGGAAACCAATGGAAGCAGCTCTTTGTTTATTTCTAGTTTATAATTTTCTTATTAGTTTTTGCTGGCAATTGGTAAATTTTCAGAACCAAAAATTCATGAACATAAATTAATATCTAGAATCTCTTTTTGAATGCTTCTCAGCTTTTTCTAATATAAACATAATAAAAAATTAATTTATAAGAATTTGTAATGAGAAATTTAGAAACTGGTTTCAGATTTCTACACCATCAGCTTAATTTAGGATTTCAAACAGGTCTTTTAGTTGGACTGCTACAGCTTGCAAGTGGATTACTCTTTAACTGCTAGTCTGATGAGGTGCAACATTCTCTCTTTACCATATTAATTTTTTTTATCCAAAAATCTTAAACGATGCTTAAGTTACCTATAAGAGTTATGTTGAAAACATTGTGATAGAAAATATTTTTTCCACTGTTGAGCACTCAAAGCAAAAAGAAACAACAAATTGTTCAGTAACATGGTGAAGGAGTTCACTGTAGGAGTCAGTCTAAGCTGATACCAGGCATTTACTGAGGGATGATGAAACTGGAGAAATGATCAGTTAAATGAAGAGAATCAAGCATAAGTACTAATTGACCCACTTGATATCTTGAAAATTATCCTTTAGTTCACATCGGGTGTCTGATTTTTCTGTGACACAACTCTTCATATGGGGAAGCAAAAACTGTCTTCATACTAGAAAAAAACAACAAAACAAACTGGAAATGTTATGAGAATATCAGAGATTTCTAACAATGATTCATCTTTGAAGTTAACTGCATAACTGTAGGAGTAAAGAGGTTACCTTGGTATTCAGTTTTCAAATTTATCCATGTCATTGAAAATTGCCAATGTGTAACACTTGTCCTTTTGCCCTTATTGTCAGGTTAGAGTGGTAACAGACTTCTTGATTAAAAGCTTTCTCAGCTTACGTGTTCAGTATTTGTAGTAGAAAAATGATTGCAATTAAAACCCCATTGTAAATGGGTGATATGCGTGAACATTGTAGAATGAGGTACCTAGACCACAGAAGAGGAAGTTGTCTAAGTGTAGCCAAAAAAACCTCAGTGCCATTTTCTTAACAATAAAACATAATGGAGGGTGTACTAAGACTGTGTCATGAAACTGAGAGTTCATGTTTATGCATGTGTAGACACATATGCACAGACTGACATGTCAAATGTTGCATGCTAAAATGTCTAGAACCATAGTTAGGGTTGGAAAGCACCTTAAGATCATCTAACCCCAGCCCTCCTGCCATGGGCAAGGACACCTCACACTAAACCACATCACCAAAGGCTCTGTCCAGCCCAGGTTTGAACACTGCCAGGGATGGAGCATTCACGACTTCCTTGGGTGTCCTGGGTTCAGCAGTAGCAGTCATTGGTGCAGGGCTGTAGTTTTGACTTTCAGCCTGGGAACAGCATTCATAAAACCAATGTCTTTAGTTGCTGCTCAGTAATGTTCACTCTGACCAAGGACTTTCTGAGTCTCATGCTCTGCCAGGGAGGAGAGGAAGCCGGGAGGAAGCAGAGACAGGACACCTGACCCAAACTAGCCAAAGGTATATTCCATCCCCAGCACGTCATTCCCAGTATATAAATGGGGGTGGGGGTGGGGGTGGGAGTGTTACCTAGAAGGGCCAGATCGCTGAATGGGTCAGGCTGGATATCAGTCGATGGGTGGTGAGCAGTTGTATTCTCTCCCCTTGCTATTTCCCTTATCGTTATTATTGGTGGTAGCAGTAGCCGTTTTGTGTTACACCTTAGTTAACGGGCTGTTCTTATCTCAACCCATGTAAGTTACATTCTTTTGCTTCTCCTCCCCATCCCTTCAGGAACAGGGGGAGGAATAAAGGGGGGAGTGAGCAAGCAGCTGCATGGTTCTGAGTTACCGGCTGTGCTTAAACCATGACATTGGGCAACCCATTTCAGTGCCTCACCACCATCACAGTAAAGAACTTCTTCCTTATATCTAATCTAAATTTCCCCTGTTTAAATTTGAACCAGTTACCCCTTGTCCTATCACTACAGTCCCTAATGAAGAGTCCCTCCCCAGCATCCTTATAGGCCCCCTTCAGATACTGGAAGGCTGCTTTGAGGTCTCCACGCAGCCTTCTCTTCTCCAGGCTGAACAACCCCAGTTTTCTCAGCCTGTCTTCATACAGGAGATGCTCCAGTCCCCCGATCATCCTTGTGGCCCTCCTCTGGACTTGTACCAACAGTTCCATGTCCTTTTTATGTTGCGGACACCAGAACTGCACACAATACTTCAAGTGAGGTCTCACAAGAGCAGAGTAGAGGGGCTGGATCACCTCCTTCGACCTGCTGGTCACACTCCTTTTGATAGTTCTTTGAAAAAATATTCTCAGTGTTATTGACAATGCTTTTGTAAAAGTAAACATTAATAGAATAGAAGCATGGAAAAACAATATACCCAGCTGTGTATAGGAAAAGACAGGCTGAACTCATAATTTCCTTTGATATGACAGTGAGTTCTGTTAGAGTTTCATCAACTGTAGTTTATGGAAGGAAAAAAGGCATTTTGCTGCTCTTGGTTCTGTGAAGTTTTCTGTGGGTTCCAGTTCCATGTGGGTGTATCAGCCCTGTGACACATCTTGCTGTGGAAATACCATCTTCTGTACATTTGCTTGATAAAAACATTCACTTGACAGAGTACACTTCCGTAAGCTGTAGACAGGTAATCTAAAAATACAGTGCTGCTAAATGAGGTGATTCAGTTAGCCTTTCTCTACCAATATCCCTGTATTCTTACTGTACTTTGTGCCAGCTCCTTCATATCCCAGACCCTTTCATGGCTGCATTAATATACTGCTATGTAGCGAAAAACTTGGACTCTTTTCTTTGAGATAATGATAAAAGAGCTTACAGAAGAACCAGAAATGTGCAGAACCTGGTTCAGGGTATGGCGTGGAGGCAGAAATGTGAGGAAGATTTCTTCATTTTGACAGCTGTGAGATACTCGGCCACCTCTACTTCCCATAATCAAAAGGCAATCTCAGTCATGTTACTGTATTAGAAGTGTGAGTTGGGTATAATGCCCCCTCATTCCAGTACGTTTGAAAGCTTACAGTACTGTTCTGTAGCTGCAGAGATACTTCTAATTGAGATGCAAGACCCAAAGATGCTGCAGAAAAATAGTTTAGTACCTATTACATCTAATAAAAACAGAAGTCGAGGTATTATTACCTGTTAATAAAAAGAAGCATGGCATTAAGAAGATGGAGGTGAACCAGTTTAGGAGCAGAATATTGGAAGTTTAAACCTTGCTATATCAGGGCATGGATGTTGTTATGAATCTGGAAAGAGGTAACACTAGATATGAAAAAGAAACAAAATAACTGTAGAAAGAATATGAAGAAACATCCACAAAAGCAAGCCCAGAATATATTGCCTGGAGTCACGGTCCTAGCTACTATAAACTGAGTTACTCCTTACCAAGGAGAAAGCACTGCATAAATAACAAGTGAACCAGAAAGGAATAAAATACATAGCAGCACCATTTTCTGTATCTGTAAAAGGAAAGAGAGGGAAAGGAACAGTAAAAATGTTTTGACGTTTGCAGTGCCTAAGCTGGCGGGAGCTAAATGTAGAAAACTATAAAAAGGATCACTGATAGCTACTGGAAAAATGAACAAGCAAGACTGTTTGTCACTATCCATTGCCTGTGGGTAAGTATCTGGGCAAGTATCTGGGTTGGTATGAATGAGAGTTTTCATATGCATAGGGACTAAAGAAATTATTGCATGAGTCAAAGATTTCACACGTGCTCTGAAGAAACTCATTTAAGTTTGAGCTTTTGTTTACTGCTACCCAGAGCAGATGGTTGTTTTGCTAGCATAATTGTAAAAGTTTCTTTACTGTGGAAATGGCTGTAATACCAGAATACATAGTCCTGTAGTCATATGAAAGCTGTACTGACCTTTCATCCTAATCTCTTTTTCATACATTTTTTCAGGATTTGTCCACTATATTTGTTTTAGGTGATCCATAGAACTGTAGAATATGTCAAGCTGGAAGGCACACGTAAGGATCATCAGGTCCAACTCCCTTCTCCATGCAGGACTACCTAAAACTAAATCATATGAATAAAAGAATCATCCAGACACTCCTTGAACTCTGACAGGCTTGGTGCTGTGACCACTTCCCTGGGGAGCCTGTTCCAGTGGCCAACCACCCTCCCTTTGAAAAATCTTTTCCTAATGGCCAATCTGAACTTGCCCTGATGTAGCTTCATTGCATTTCCTTGTGTCCTATCACTGGTCGCCAGAGAAGAGATCAGCACCTCCACTGCCCCACTTGAGGAATCTGTAAACTTCCATGAGATCCCCTTGGCTTTCTCTTCTCAAGGCTGAATGCACCAAGTGATCTCAGTTATTCCTCCTAAGTATTAACCTCAAGACCTTTCACCACCTTGGTTGCCATCCTCTGGAAACACTTGAAGAGACCAATGTCCTTCTTGTACTGAGGATCCCAAAACTGCACACTGTACTTGAGGTGGGGCTTCATCAGTGCAGTGTGGAGTAGGACAATCACCTCTGTAGACTGTCTAGCTGTTCCAAGACATGGTTAGCACTTTTGGCTGCCAGGGCCCACTGCTGATACATATTGATCTTGCTACCAACCCAAAGTCCCAGATCAATTTCCATGGGGCTGCTTTCCAGCCTCTTGTTCCCCAATTTGCCTGTGTAACCAGGTTTACCCCATCCCAGGTTCAGAATCTAACATATGGTTATTGCATTGCTCTCTAGTCTATCCAGATCTCTCTACCCTCGAGGGAGTCCAAACCTCCTTCTAATTTAGTATCATCAGCAAAATGTAACACTTTGGGCCACCTTCAGCCAGCTTTACACCCAACCTTATACTGACCTTATATTGTGGTAGTTGATCTTGGGCTGGCTCCCTGGTGCTCATCAAGCTGCTGTTTCACTATTCCCCCTTTGTGGGACAGGGGGAGAAAAGAAGACGGGACTGCATATTCTCTAGGTGTATGCTGGATGTTTTTGTCCAGAAGGATACCGTGGGAGACAGTAGCAAAAGATTTGCTAAAATTAACAAAAAACCCAAACAAACAAAAAGCAAAATTAATAAAAAAAAAAAAAAACAAGCAGAAAACAACAAAACCACACACACAAATTAAAAAAAGGAAAAAAAGGAAACAATGACAAAAAAACCCCACATCTACTGGCTTCCCTTGGTTGATCAGGTGGATGACTTTGTCATAAAAGGAAATTAAGTTAGTTAAATAGGATTTAGCCCTTATTAATCCATGATGGCATTGACCAGTGACTACATTGTCTCTCAGGTGTTTTTCAGTAAGTCCCAGAATAACCTTCTCCATAATTGTACCTGACACTAAACTGAGACTGACAGACTTGTAATTACCAGGGTCTTCCTTCTTACCCCTCTTGGAAACTGGAGCATTTGCCAGCTTCCAGTCCAGAGACCTCTAGAGATTCCCAAGACTGTTGAAGAATAGCACAGAGAGTTCCAGCAATAACATTGGCCAGCCCTTTCAGTGCCCTGCAATTAATTCCATCAGGTCCCATAGACATAAGTGCACCCCGCTGGAACTGTAAGTCTAACAGCTTCTGAGTTGGCTGGGTACATCATCCCCCCAGTCACGGTCTTCCAACACAGGGCTCCAGGGGTCCCAGGGGCCATCACCAGTGTTGAAGACAAAGGCAAAGAAGACATTAAAAGTCCCTGTTTTGGTTTTGTTATTTGTAAGGTGACCAACCTTATCAAGTAACAGACCAATGTTATCTCAGATCCTGCTTTTGATGTTAACATATATTAGAAGGGCCTTTCTGTTTTGTTTTACCATACTGGCCAGCATTTTCCCAAGAGCAAATGGCATGCATCTAACAGAGAACAAACCAGGAGAAGTGCATTCATTTACAAATCATAGAACAGGAAAAAGAAAACAAAACCACAGTCTCTTATGATGCACACAGTGGTAGTGATTCCTTCTGTCCTAATTTTTCCTTGTGGTTTACAATACCACAAGGTTAGAATATCAACCCCATTCCAACCTCATAACATATAAACCTCATTCTAACCTCATAATATACATAAAGAGATTGTAGTATCCAGGAAAGCTGAGAATAAAAAAGTTTCATTTTCACTAGTCAGAAAAAAATACAGCAGAATTTTTCAATTGTCCACTTAGAATTAATAGAAGAGTGATTCCTTGACTTTATTCTAATGTTAGTATATGTTCTTCATAACTTTCTGGTAGGTCCAGGAGAAACTTTGGCCACAAACAGATGCCACAGAAAATAAATGTATTTTGTAAGCACAGCATTATTCCTTTTTTTTATATTGATGTAAGCATTCATTTATCACTTCTTTTCCCCGCTGTGTCATACTTCCTGTAAGTTCCAAAATTCAAACATGCAGCCTAGAGTATATAGGATATGAAGGAAAACATCCTATTCTGGTACACTTTCTGGTTATACAGTTCAAACATGGGCCCATTGTGTTTCTCTTTTGATAAAGTAAGCAGTGTAAGCTGGGAATCTAAAATAAGTTGGGGATCTAAAATGCACAGTAAGATGTCCCAGTTGGTTCATTGGCCATATCACAGGTTTGTTATTACCAGTTAGTTCCCTCACTCAGCCTTGAGTCACAATGAAACAAAATGAGTTGAAATATTTGTCCCTAAAATCCTAAGTAGTCTTCACACTTACTGGTTACAAACACAGCTAGAGGCAAAAATATCACTTCATTTCTTTAAACATATAAATATGCCATTTCTAGAGTAACTGTCATCCTTGTATAAGAACAGCTAGCAGACATCTAGTCTCACTGAAGGTTAACCTCCCATGTTACCGATAATTCACCAGGATGTTTCAGAGCAAAACATGATCTTACATTCTATAACCTGTATATTACAAACATGGAGAATACTCCTAAAAAGAACAAATATACATACTTATTTTCTAATGAATGACACCAGACCCTCATTAGCTGGTTTTGGATACTGATCCCCAATTTCTGTCTCACCTACATCCTAGTATAGGTAAAAATCCTCTCTCACCCTGATACTTGATTAATAGTTTGCTGTTAATTTTTGTTATTTATTGATGGTGAGGTTTAACTTACTTCAATTATCTTCCTTCAAATATATAATGAAGGTAGGATATATATATTTCTAGTGAAAACATATATCATTAACTATTCTTAATTACAATTAACTGTATTTTAATGGTTGGATTCAATGATCTTAAAGGTCCTTTCCAACATAAATTATTCTACAATCTTATGATTCTTGTTGAAACCATAAAACTTTAATGGTTAGACTTAAATTCTTCAATAATTTTGAAAATAGGCAACTCATTTTGGCTTTGGCTTATATTGGCTGCAGAAGGGAAAATATGTTCGTATTTCACTACACTTTGTTTCTCTTTTAGCATGCCTGTTGAAGAGCCATTTCCAAAGTCTTGCTGTCGCTGCTCAAGTTCATTTTTTGTGGTGTCTCCCAGTATAACGACTTACTGGAACTCTCACTGAGATTGATTCTGAGAGAGATCGCTGGCTTCCAGTCCCTGAAGTTATTTTTCCTTCTTCTCCTTTTCCAAGGCAACTGTTCTGTTAGCAGAATTCTCTCTTAGCAGGCAGCTGCCAGTGCTGTTGCTCAAGTGTTTTTGCTGGTGTGTGTTCTTATTGAGATATTGCCAATAAGATTCATGATGCTTCCTGTTTGAATATCTTAGCCACTTCAATGCCACTGCACAGCAAATTGCCTTATGGCAGACAGATTTTTTTCTTTTTTTTCCCAGAGAGACTGTAATATTCCAGACTTACATACAGAAAATGGCAGAAGCTCTGCATGAGTTTCCTGTTGTTCCCTCTTTTTTTTTCTACTCTATACAGTTTGTAGTGTTTTTTTTTTCTTTTTGTTGATTCTGAGTTCTGTGCACTGCTTCTGTCTGCCACTTCATCATCAAACAGATGGACTTGCATATTTCTTATGTCTCTTTTAAAGAAACAGCACTTCCTTCTTCTGAAGTCTTATATTCAGAAACTAACAAGGAAGCAGTAGAAAAAATTTAAACCCATGTCTGCAATATGTCTGAGATGACTAAAGTGCTGAAGAGCTTTTTGGTGTTCTAGTCCTGTGGCAATCCTACCCTATTTCTCCAACTTACTGACAACATAGGAATTAAAATCTCAGTGCTATGTTCCCCAGACAGTCCCTGCCGGAGCTGAGTTGTCATTTCAGTGGGCAGTCACCTGACAGAGAAGTGCCAGGGTCAAGGTTTCTGATCCCCAGAACAGTAGGCAATCTATGTTTCTTCCATCTGGGAGCCCCTGTTCTGCCACTGCTGAGCCTGTCTCTTGGGAATGGACTGAGTCTATCAGTCTGCTAAAGAATGCAGTTCTACCTGGCTGGTATCCTAACTATCCAACATTTTGCACAGGAGGAGATGAAATACTCCTGAAGTTCTGTTGATCTAGTGTGATTCTGCATCTCATCTTAAAAATATTTATGTAAGCAGTAGGCATCCAAAAATACATATATAAGCTAGAGTGATATTCTTGAAATGATTGTTATTCTCACTTGTAGACTGCATTATGATTCTACTTCAATTTTAATTCAGTACGTTTTATTATTATAAACAATCCTATGTGAAGATTATGATTAAACCCTCAGAAAGATGTTATGGACAGCTTGTTCACCTGTGATGTGTTCAATTCTTGATGACTCAGTTCCAAAACAACGAGACATATATGAATGTGCAAGAAGGAAAATCTTTGCCTAGGAATGACTCAGCAAGATTAAATGCTTCTTACCTTTCTTTGAAATTTTCAGAAATGCTGTCAAAGTCTTTCATTTGTTCATTATTATAGGCTGAGAGAGTATAATTTTTACAATTATAAAGATTGTTTATACTTACAATAAATATTAATATGAAAGATCTTGACGATAACTATATCAGAATATCAGTATATATATTTACAACAAACTGCTGCCAAAAAAGATACATAACTGAGAAAGTAGCTTCTGAGTTGCATGTACAGATAGAATGACACAAAAGACAGTCCCTACATAAATGTATATGAACATTCTCTAAGCTTGCACTGTATAAGCAAAACAGCAAATATTAAATATATAGTTCTGAGCTACATTGCAAAAATCACACCCTCATAATCAATATGTAAGCCATGGTTTCTGAGAATTGAAAAGTAGGTAGGACAATGGGAGAAATCTTTGATTGCACGTTCCTAGCAGCATATAACAGAAATAAAACTTCTAGCTCAAAGATCAGAAATATGTAATGTAGTGTGTGAAAATAGAAGCTATACAAAACTTACTAATGTAGCATGGCAACAACTTTTTCAGAATGCTTTTGTTGGGGAGAAAGTGAATCTAAATATTTCAGTAACAGGGTTTTTAGTTTATCTAGAAGTATTTTTTTTTTTAGTGAAATAGCATAAATAAAATCAAATGTCTGGCATGCAAAAAATACGATGGGTTGTCTCTGTGCATAAACATTGTTAGTTTGTTCAAAACCTATTTTATATCACAAAAAATAAGTTTCTCAGGGGGTTCTGTTGGGTTCTGTTGCTGTTGTTGTTGTTGTTGTTGTTGTCTTGTTTTGTTTTGTTTTTTACTTGGAGAATTTATGTATACTAAAAATTGAACTTGACAGGAAATTTACCTGAATTTGTATGGCATTTTGGCTTGATTTTGCATGGTGGGCTGATATTTTGACTGTCCACTTTTAACTATAGCATTTTTGATCAGTTGTTACTGTTCAGTGAAATCAGTTTTGCCCACATTTTTTACTTCAATCACTATGCTGTGATGAATTGCCACTATAAAAGTGAGATATTTTTGACGTAACTTGTCAGTGTCACCTGCAAGAGCTGGTTAGGATTTTCTTTGAACATTGATTAGAACAAAAATACATGAACATTTTTTAAGAAAGACATTAATTCTAATGAAAATCAAATTTCCCAGAAAGAAAGAGTGGGAATCTAAACTAGAAAACCTCTTATTTCATGTGAGAAACCTTGTTCACTGAAATGTTGCCTAATATAGCAACATTATCTTTCTACTGATCCTTGACTGTTCTCTCATACTTTATCAGTTAATGCCCAAGTATTTTCTCAAGTTCCTAGTATACTAGTTCTCTTAGCTGCATTTACTTTACCTAATAACGATTGTTCTCTTTTTGTTTTTTTCGTGCATGCCTGCTGACATATTTTTAGTATTTCAATATGTGCTGCCATTTTTTATCAACTGTTATGATAAAACCTGCATAATAATAAAAAACCAAAAAACAAAAAACAAAAACAAAAAGACACAATTAAAAAAAACCCAACCAAACTTAATATAAGCGAAGATTTTTGGTTTGTCTTGGGGCTTGGTGTTTTTTTTTCATTTTAGAAGTTTACAGTGTCTAAATCTTGGAAAATAAAAATTCACAATTTTGGACCTGTTCAAAGATACAATTTCTACAGAGGCCTGAAATGTTCAACTTCACGTGGTTTGACATTTTGTGAAGGCTGAGTTGGAACTAGATTCTTTGCCTCATAAAGTCAAAAGTGATTTTTTTTCAGTTCAATTGCATTTTTAGAATCTATTATAATATAACCAAGTTATGAGATGATAATACAAGTATGACTGCTTATGTGTCATACTCTTAGTCTTTTAGAAATATGAAAGGGTTGCTAATTTTTTCAAAAAATGTATGTCTATTTCTCTCATAACAGGAAAAACAAATAGAATACTTATATTCAAGTTTTCCCATTCAGACTTAAGTGTGCTTGATTTACAGCTTTGACTACAGTTATGAGAGTTGACAAAATATTTGTGAAAATGATTCTAAAGTATTTTTGAATGTCATTATGACTTTTTTACAGGACACCAATATATTAACATAATTTAAAATAATTCTTGGGCAGTTGTTCATCTGAATAATTGCTAAATCATCCCTTTCTCTTAGGAATTAAGGTGTTGCATTCAGCATTATTTATTCCTTAGACTAGGTCACAGGACATTTACTGTACTTGGGTTAAGCAAATCAAAGTCCCTCTTTTAGGAACTCTAACCAAACATTCTATATCAATATCATGGTCTTTCTGAAACACAAATATAGAGAATTAAAAGGCCTTTGAGGAGAATTCTAAAATCTTCTATCTAAATTACTCAAAGCTTGCCACTCTGTAAGGTTTGCCTGTACATACCTTTCTCAGGTACTCCAGGAAAGCCTTTTAGCAACTGTCTTACTAAGTAGTTCTCAGGAAGGAACATTTTCCAGAGAGTGAGTGTCACCTGTTAACCCCTGAGAGTTCCTTAATTCTTGAGCATATGGCATTGTCAAAATCACTTCTGTTAGCTCCAAAGGATATGAAAACAGATGTTATGGAGTCACTACCAGTGCCATTTGCTTAAGTACCTGCTCCCGTGTCGCTCATCACAGGCCTTTCTGTTTGTTTTTCTGAGTCCTGCTAATGTAACCCACTGTAGACACCCAAGAGAATACAGTTTAACTGGAGTGGTGGTGAATTAGCAGTTTGATGTAAAGAGTTTTGCAACTTTCACGTATTTTCTTAGATATATTTATTTTCTGTACCTTAAATGTCCCAATTTTTATAAATGCCCAGCATCATACTGTACATAGGGTCTCTGACAGCAAACAATTTTTGATTCTCAGAGCTATAGCTTCAGCATCAATATTCTGACATTTGATATCGAGAATGAATGTGGACTTGGTAAAGGCACAATTCGAAAAACTCTATATGAAATTTAACATTTTTCTCTTTCTAGCAATTATCTTTGATCAGAGCTCTATAGCAGTGGAACAGAAACTCAGATGCTGCTCCAATTACCATTCAGCATAAGGTTGTAGCAATTTTTTCTTTTCCACCATGTCTCTATGAAAAGAATACAGTAAACTATGAAGTGTTTTAATACACATGTATAATAGACTTTACAGAAAGGCAAATGTGAATGTTTGCTTTAACAGGGGAGGAATTCAGGACAAGAAAGTTTAATCTTAATTTTACAAGTAAGACACTAACTGCAGGTATTCCCCTTACCTTTTGTTTTCTTTTTCTTATGGAAGAATTATTTTTCTTGAAAAAAGTGCCATTGTGGTGTCACGTGAAAGGTGCACCTCAAAAAACAAAATAAGCAAAATTAAAAATATACTTTTCCAGCACTGACTAAATAAAGATGTTTTTAAAGGGATATCAAGTTTAAGATTAAAATTTAGACACAAATATATTTCACAATGTGAACATTAGAAATCTCCCTTTTGCTTCATCTCCTTTGCTTTCATAATTTCGCAAAGGAAAAGTTTACATTCTTTGGAAAAGTTTACATTCTTTTTCCTAAGAACAAGCTAACATTAAACTTTAAGTAATATCCTGGCAAGAAGTTGTCATGTCAATCCACACTGTATATGAAAAGTGACATTTCTTATAGTAAATTTTGGTTTTGTATTTTCTTTTTGCTGAGATAAGCTTTCTTTATCTACATATTTTCTTATGTTTAAGAGCGTATGAACTGGGAGAAATATTGTTGTCCAATACTGTAATCAGCTTTCTACTCTCTGTTAGCAAGTGGAACTGGTACTACATTGGCTAGAGACATAATTTAAGGATAATGATAGATCATCCCTGATTTCCAGCTTTCCACTTCTTCCTTCCTACAGCATGACTCTGCAGATTGCTCAGACTAGTATTCTTTATATATGTCTTACATATCTCATATAGCATATGAAGATTTAAATTAACTTGCGTAATCTTAACCTTCCATTCTTGCGACAAATCACACATCCAGTATTAGAAAGTATTTTGGGGTTTTCTTTACTTTCTTTAGTTTCTTTTTTAATTTATTTACTTTCAAGACAACACAACATGTTTATGGACTGAGTTTTTATGAAGTTGTGATGTCTCTGGTCCTTACTGCCTCTGAAATCATTGAACAGATAATAACATTTTAAACTCTTACACCACAACAAAATAGAAGTGTCCTTAATGGTGGATTGTCCAAGTTTATATTCTTATACCTTTCTTCTTAATTTTCCAGTTTCATGTTTAGTTTTTGTTTCTTAATGTGTTTGTGAGTAGAATGAGATAGAATAGGATTTAGCTATGGTAGTTAAGACAGAAGAAATTTTTTTCTATTTTCTTTAAATCAGCAAACCCGTGACTGTTCATGTTTAACAAGAATAAGCTTCAATGAAATTGAACTCTTACAAAATAATTCCTCTTTTTTTCTCCCCTCTCCCCCAGTAAGGTTTAACTATGACACGTAAGTTACTATGACTCATAAGTAAGAGGCAGTGAGCAAATGGCAAGTGGACAGGTAAAGGTGCTCTCATATCAGAACCTTGCTGCTACAGTGTGGTTTGTATTTTCTAGCAACTAAACATTTGTGTTTATATTTGTGCATCATCTTATTTCAACAGCATGCTGTCAACATTGTCACATAAAATTAAAATGACTTTAACGTCCATATAGTTTAGTCCTACACAAAATAGCTAGTTGTATTTAGTCTCATGCCAAAGGATGCTGAGGAACTGCAGAAATTACATTTTGATTTTTAAATTGTTGAAAATGGAATTTATCTTTCAAAGTATGAGTATACTATATTTAGGAAACCTCAAGGTAGATACACTACAAATAGAAAGAAAACCCACTAAGAATGTGGAGGCCTTCTATTCTCTAATATATAGTCTTAAAATCTATTTTTATATTAATTTTTTACTTGTTTGCAGCAGGGTGGCTTACTTCAAGGCTATTCTAAGTGTAAACTATTTTGGTTGAGATTTTATTTCCTATGGTTTGTATACTATAATATCTGTAATACCTGCAATTGATGAAAAGGTATATAACTAGTAGCAATTACTCTGGAACCCTGGTTAGATAGTTTTTCAGCAGTACTTATTTCTTTAGGAAATACCTTGTACACTACACCAGAAATGCTGATGATTATACTGATCTCTTCAAAACTACTCTTAAGTTTTTGTTTTCTCTGAAAATTAACAAACAATCCTTTTCAAATTGTACCTGTTTTAAATCAGACTGCCCTAGCACTACAATTATCCTGAGACAGCTGCACCTTTGATTTTCCACTGCTTGTAAATCAGATGCCTTATGAGGCCAAAACTGAAAAGTATATTGCAACCAACAGATCTTTCCCTCTAGTGATCACTGTACTATAAATGAGTATAAAGCTCTGAGTGGTACAAAAATTGCATTTGAGGAAGACTGTTTTGACGTGGGCACCTGTAGGTACCTGGTAATGGCTGTCAGTTTACTTTGAAACTTCAAAGAACCCAATAAAGTCCTTGATAGACATCTTGTCCCTATAAATTTTGCTTTACAGATATGTAAATTCAATGTTTGTATTCCTATATGGGCTCTAAGTATGAAGGACACTTTTTTTTTTTTTTCATTTTTTCCAAAGCTTAGCAACCCTATGTTTGGTTACTTTATATTCTCCATATAGTATGAAAAGCTGAACTTAATTTATGGTCTGTTTCTGCACCATTAGGGTGAAAGGTCTTGTTTTGCTCCAGTATTTGACAAACATTTCTGAGTGGCTCATCTGGAGTCTCCTATTCAAAGCTTTGTTTCTTTATCCGCTTTTATTTACTGGGATGTTATCAGCTTAAATTTACAAATACATTGACAACTAAATTCAACCTTGTGTCAGAAAATGCACTGCAAAAACCTAGGTTCTTTTAAACTACATTTTTTCTAAGTGAACCTTTGAGTTTCCTAGATTTTTTTTGCTGTTCGTAATGTTACTGCTTTTTTGAATAAAGAAAATTATCCCTGTTTCTTCTGACAATGATTCTTATATAGCCAATTTCACAAAAAGGTCCTTCTTTAGAATGTGCTTTAGAGCACTTTCCAAGGGCATTGTATTCTTTTACTTCTTTTTTTTTTTTAATTCTGCAGCATTTTATATCTATTGCGAAACAGTGCCCTTCATTGAACATCAATTTGTAGAAGTCTCCAAAGTTGTTATGCATGTCTTGTGAATGTTTGTTTCATTGCTTCCAAGTTAGCCAAAAATGTCTTCCTTTCCAGACCTCTGAAATGGAAGTGAAACTGGAAACGTGCCCTTCATTTCTGTATGTTGTCAGAGATGGCCTCAAAGATGTAACATTTGATCTTCCAAAACAACCTGTATAATTCCCTATTAGAAATGTCACATTGTAATATGTTGGTCTATGCAACAGTGAGAAACTAGATTCAATCTGTATTATAGTGAAATCTCAGCAATTTCTTTCTAAAGATCAGCTTGAAGGTTGAAAAATGCAGGTGTTATTCTTCAGACCTTCATTTTCCTTACTTAATTCTGATTTGCATCTGAATTTAAAAAAAAAAAAAGGAGGAAAATAATAAAAATTAGAAATCTTCAATTCTTATGTTCTCAGAAAACACTGAGTTGGTGTTTTTTTAACATAAAAGACATCCTGTTATAGATATTCATGATATTGTATACATTTTGATCTTTTACAAAAAGGCAGATATATCACTTCATTTTATATTGAGGTAGGCAAGGTCAGCCCTACCACCCTACTGTACATGATGCTTGATTTTGTTAGAAAATTCCAGTGGGACCCGAGGCAGTATTTTCCCCTCAAAAACTGTCACCTCCTTCCACATTGTTATTTTTATGTGGCCACTAATTTTGTTTTCCAGTGTGTCCTCTATCAAGTGTTAATGCCAGGATCAGCAGCCTATGATTTGCTGGATTCCTTCTGGCCTTTTTTAAAAGGAAAAAAGGCATTATGTTATTCACCTTCCCATTCTCTCTTATCAAGGCACTACTAGAGCAGAGAATGTGTGTAAACAGTTAAACTGAATATTATGCAGAACACCTTGGTCTTTCTACATTTTTCCTCCTCTGGATGAGACCACTTTCAAGAGAGGTGATGCTGTGGTGATACTAACTGAAGCAGAGCAAGGTGATATTAGCTGAAAGTAATAGAATACAAGGTGTCCATCCGTTGCGTACAGGTGTTAATGTCTGCAGAATTATAGACATCTGGCGCATTTGTTTACTTTGTGTCTTTACTAATCTCACATTAATAGTACAAATTAAATCAGCATATTTAAATTATAGACATTATGGCAAAAATAATATCAAGAGATTAATCTGAAGAATTGTTAACAAAGGAAAGGCCACAGTTTCGGTGGTGTAACAACTTGTAAGATGGAAAATCATGGTGTTCAATCTGTGATCTGTGAAACTTGACTATAAAAGAGTCAATATGTGAACTTTACAAAGAGAGTATCTTCAGAAATAAATCCCTATTTATTAACCTGACAATGGATGGAAGTCTTGCAAAGACTTGTTCACTTGTAAATGAACAAAGAACGAGTGGAAAACTTGGAAGTCTTCACTATCAAATACAGAGTTAAAATATTTCTATTTTCAGCACCTGAGTTTCTCCTCCAAACAAAATTTTCATGTGAATTCTCATACCAAACACACAGTTTCACTATTTATACCAACCTGTATTAAGAATTTGCCTTAAACAATTTTTTTTTTCTAATCTCGTTTACCCAGAATTCTCTTACACTCTTCTTTCCCTGGTCTCTTTCGAATGCCCTTTCCACAGCAGGTTCAGCAGCCAGCTGTTAGCCTAACGCTGCCTTTACGTGCAGGCACTCAACTGCGGTGCTTTGTGGAAACCTCCTCTCCCACCTGCGACTGTCAGCGGGATACACTGCTGAAAGGGGCTGTGAAACTGCATGTGTTCTGCATATATAGCCTAAAAAGTAATTCCTACTGCTAAGAAAAAATGTGGTCATTGCTTTTATTTCAAAAATATTTTCTTCTTTGAGATCTCCTGCATAGTCTGAATTATTGCATTGTGCACACAGCTAAACAGAAGAATGTGAGGGGGGGGGGGGTGGTTTTTGTTTGTGATTTTGGAATACAGTTTGGTGTGTTGTGTTGTTTTTTTTAGGAAAGGACTTTTCATTGTTTTCCAGTTTCAGTTTGTATCAGCATCTAAATAAAGGGATAACTGCAAGCACACAAGAGCTTCTAAATCTAAATTTTCATGTGTGATTACAGGTGTTTGAGTTGTATTTTGGTGTCTTGATTTATAGTATAAAATCATAGAACTATAGAATTGTTTAGGCTGGAAAAGACCCTGAAGATCAAGTCCAACCATTAGCCCAGCACTGCTAAATCCACCACTAAACCATGTCCCTAAGCACCCTAAGCACATCTTTAAAATACCTCCAGGGATGGTGGTTCAACCATTTCCATGGGTAGCCTGTTGTAATGCTTGACAAACTTTTTGGTGAAAAATGTTTTCCTCATATCCAATCTAAACTTCTGCTGGTGCCACGTGGGACCATTTCCTCTTGACCTATCATTTGTTACTTGGGAAAAGAGACTGACACCCATGTTATTACAACCTCTTTTCAGGTAGTTGTAGAGAGCTATAGGTCTCCCCTTAGCCTCTTTTCCTCCAGGCTAAACAACCCCAGTTCCCTCAGCCACTCCTCATATGATCTGTGCTCTAGACCTTTCACCTGATTTGTTACCCTTCTTTGGATGCACCCAGTATCTTTCTTTTAATAAGGGTCCCAAAACTGAACACAGGATTTGA
The DNA here is from genome assembly GCF_033783945.1 of Neopsephotus bourkii. NCBI lineage: Eukaryota > Metazoa > Chordata > Aves > Psittaciformes > Psittacidae > Neopsephotus > Neopsephotus bourkii. Next base: position 7,348,276 of record NW_026901984.1, on the reverse strand, counting down.
GGTGCAGCCTCACCAGTTCTGAGTACAGGAGGACCATCACTTGAAGTCCTGCTGGCCCCACTATTTTTGAAACAGACCAGGATGCTTTTGACCTTCTTGGCCACCTGGGCACAAGCTGGCTCATGTTCAGTTGGCTGCTGATCATCACCCACAGGTCCTTTTCTACCAGACAGCTTTACAGCCACTCTTCTCTGAGCCTGTAGCGTTGCATGGGGTTGTTGTGGCCTAAGTGCAGAACCCAGCAATTCACCTTGTTAAACCTCATTCAGACACAGTCTGCCAGATCCCTCTGTACACCCTTCTTATCCTCAATCAGATCAACACTCCTGCATAAATTAGTGTCACCTGCTGAGGGTGTCCTTGACCACCTTGTCCAGATCATTAATTAAGCAACTGAACAAAACTGCCCCCAGTACTGAGCCCAGGAAGACCACTTGTCACAGGCTGCAAACTGAGTTTGATTCTATTTACCACCACTCTTTGGGCCTGGCTATGGAGACAGTTTTTTATCCAGCAAACGACATACTCATCCAAGCTACAAGCAGGCAGCTTCTCCAGAAAAATGCTATGGGAAATGGTGTCAAAGGCTTTACTGGAATCTAGGTAGACAACCTCCATAGGCAGTTATGTCATAGTTCTCTAGCTGCACAATGGCTCCTCCTGTTTGTTGCCCATGCTTCATGCATTGGTGTAGACAAACTTCAGTTAGGCTATTGATACAACCACCCTTGGAGGGAGAAACTCTATTCCTGGATGGAATTTCCTAATGATGGAAAATACTTTGGCAACAGAATAATTGTTTGTCAATAAGTTTTAATTTAAATGGCATAGTGTATAGATTTTCTTATCTCCAACTATGTGCCTCCTCTGCAAAGGAAGAGTTTAGTTCACTGGAGTTTTAATTTGACAGTCTGATAAACCACCTACTGTGAGAGTTGTATAGATGACTAATCTAGAAGGCAGCAGCTGGTCTTAGTCCGTAAGCACTGGCATCTCTGAATGCATTCCTCACAATTTTCTTTCATCTGACAGAATTTCAGACCTTTTCCTGTGGTGATTTCCTGTGATTATTATTGTGAAATGTTTGCACAGTGCTTAAATATCTTGATCTTACTGAAAGAAAGCCGTGTTCCTTGTACTTCATCACCTTCAGTTTTGAGTTGTAGTTCCTTGTGATCAAATGTGGGCACTTTGAGCTTGTCTGTTCTGTTCCGTATCTAAGTGGCCTCTTTTTTCTCTAAGCAATGTGCAAAATGAGGTTCACCTACAAATATGTAATTCTTTATTTTACTATTAACCACATTTAGGAAAATGAGTCTTTCACAAAATACCATTTGGAATCATTATATGCTTTAGAACCTTACTTTTTTTTCCTTCAAATTACAATTTATCCTGTACTTACAGAGGATATGCATTAAGGCTCTCTTTAACTGCTTCCTTTTGAAATCAGTATCTTTAGGGGTGTCAGAATGAGCACCTTCATTATCTAGATTTCTCTCCATAGCCTGCTGTCTGATTATAGATAATAGGAGTAAACGTTAACTTAATTACTAAGTATATTGCAGCTAAAGATGCCTGGTAACTATAATTATAAATAGATTCTACCATATAATTTCATTCGTATACATGACCTCTTTTGTTTGGTTATAGATTGAATTCAATTTATTCGCAAGCATGTCCATGACAAGTACAATGGTTGTATATGGGAAGCCAAATAAATATTGGCAAGATATGAGACTTCAGAAAAGAGCTTTCATGACCACTTCAACCAAAATCTATTTCTTTTTATGCTGTAAAATACTCATTCTGAAGTAACTTAAATGTCAATATGCACACATCTTTAAAGTTGGAAGTGCATCTATGAAACTGTCACCTCTTTTTTTTGCTCTTATGCTAGTTCTTCTTCCCTTATCTCCCTTACCCATTCCAAATAACCTTAAGAAATCTTACTTTGAACCTCTCAGATAATAAAAAGCAAAGATCTGACTTGAAGAAAGCATGTACTTGCATTTTATTATTTTTAATTCCACAATCTAAAAATTGAGGTTCATGCCATGCATAAAAATGTTTTTGAGAAAATCATGTGTTATGAATTAACAAACTGAACAGTACAACCTTACTAAAAATCAACTGAAATGTGGTTACACTTATGATCACAAATGCTATCTCTCAAGAATCATTGGTTGTGCCAGTATTAAAACCTTTGCACGTTTCTGTTGGAATATGAATTCTTCAGAGTTTGTCTACATGGAAAATTTACTGGCATAGTTTTTTATTGCTGTAGTTACACTGCCCTGATTCTCCCTGTAGATGCTTATTTTAGAATAGGCACCATGAGAGGGAGCTGTATCAGTGTTATGGTTACATTAAGTTGATTTTTTTTTCTCACAGAGCTTCTTTCTAGATAAATCTTTAATGCAGCACATAATTTTTATATTTATATCACAAAGACACAAAAGTTGTGATTTACCAGCATAAAATCACCACAGCTGAAAAAAACCAACATGTAAAGTCCTAGTTTAATCACCACTGTCTCTGCATCTACTTGAGAGCTACAGCTATATTAGTAAATTACATTTCCTGAGAACATTCTCCATAAGTAGAACAAGTTTATCTATAGAAGTAAGTTGTTAGAAATCCTACTTGCAACAGCTCAGCCCATGCTAATCTTCAGTGTTCCCAAACAATTCCCATCTACAGTTCAGCAGTTAAAATGTCTCTGGGACCTGTTTCAGCCCTCCAAAAATATCCAAGTAGACCTTTTATCTCCATGTACTGTAACTCCAAGCACTCTTCCATGCTGTTGTGCTGCTCTGTAGTTGCACTGGAGAGACAAGAGAATCATACTATGTATTTCCACCCTTAGGGGTGCAGAGCAGCCTCTTGTTCTCACAGAAAGGTGGAGTTGCAGGGGAAAGCAATCTGAGATTCAAGGAAAGCACACTGCAGTTGCAGTCAATGAGGAGACTGCATCAATAGACTGGATAAATCTCTGATGCATCTCCCTCCTTACCTCTACTGAGATTAGTTATACATGGATGTGGAATGCTCTTTTCCTACATCTACACTGCTAAGAAGAGAAAGGGATAGGTAGTCCATATGTTAGTCTCTTCCAGCTTTCTGTTTCCCTCCTGTCCATTCCCTAAGTCTATGACACCCCTTGAAGTATAAGCATGGAAAGATCCCATCATTATTATGGTTTCCTTTGCCTGTAAAATGAAGTGAGGCACACAGTTGCACTCATTTAGATGGAGAATGAGATCTGGGTGTTGTGACTGGTTATGTTGTGATTAGGTATGTTGAGTAGCAGTGACATGCAGTAGAGGTCAATGTGATAAACAGGGAAGAGGAGAAAATTTCCTAAAGCCTTTGTAATACCGTGGTAGGAAAGCAATGATGTTATAAGAATGCCTGCCTGTGTCATACAGGTGAAGGAGAAACAGCACTTAAAACACTTAAGACAGAGGTACAAGAGAAGTCTGACTCAGCATCTACAAGCTGCAAGTGTACAGTACAGCTCAAAACAGTATGATATAGAAACCATTCATCTGAGTGTGGGTGGTAGGTGTCTAGGGCTCATCCAGAAAGTCTGTGTGAGAGTACTGTGGAGGCAGGTGGAAATCAGCCATGTAAGAGGGTTAGACCAGCCAAAAGGCGGCTCTGGTTTAGCAGAATGAATGTTGTACTCATTGCTGCCTATCAGATGGTCTGTGTTACAAGCAGATGGTGTAGCAATGGAGAGACAGGGGTCTTTGAAAGGAAATGGTTCATATCACATGATAGGGCTAGAGGGAGTACCCATTATAGATTTTCAGGTTGATTAGTTTGTCTGTTTCTTCTAGCTTGGGATTTAAGTCAAAAAACTGAGGTACAGCAAGAGAATGTGTTGGTGTCATGTAGAGGAGAAGAATCTAGATCTATTTTTAAAACCTGCTGTGGGGCATGGATGATGAAATGATGCTACAATGTTAGTGAATATTTTAATGGAAAACCCCTGAACTAGATGGGTGCAGTGAAGTCAGGTATGTGAAATGAAAGATCCAATCCTGCTTTGAAATAGTTTTCCTGCACTGTTATGCATATGTGTAAGATGCTCCAGGTAAAAGGTCTTTTGCACAGCACTAACCATGCTGATGTCCATCAGGTCCTTCAGTTTTTATTTCGAAATCAGCAGGCCAAGCACTGCAATGAGATGCTACAGGACTAGAGGTCCTGATCCAAACGCAGGTCTTGCGGTTATTTTGAATGGCTGCAAGTTTCAGGCAGAACTAACCACAGTATGTGTGATTCTTCCTTGACAGTCTAACAGCATCTGTCAGTTGCTGTAGGAATCCTGCAGGAGCCTATCACTGCAGAGAGGGAGAAGACAAGTATGTATTTTCAGTGGGTTTACCAGTGTGCCCATTTTAAACATCTCTGTGCAGCTGGGGTTGTGCAGTATCTTCACAGTAGGCTTGCTTGGCCTTGCTGACATTGTGGACGTGCACAAGCCATGAGTAGATGAACTGAATGATGGTCTTTGTACCATCTGTCATAATCCTGCCTGCCATGGACTTTTTGACCCCAAGCTGCTTACATGCTGACAAAGAAAAGTCACAGGAATGTTCCTTTAATTTCTATGACAGAGATGCAGGATACTTGAAAAGCCATGTTCACATTTACTAGCAAAACACAGTTTCCACAGTAGCCCTTTCCCATTTAATCACAGCTTTTGTGTGCACAAGGAAAAATCCTTTTTCCAAATATTACAGGTGACAAGATGGTTAAGACAAGAAAAAAGAGGACAACTTTGGAGAGAGTACCAGAGTAAGAACAATCAGTTTAAAGTGTTAGGAAATTAACAAAGCTATACACTGTAGGGATATTGCCTTCAAAATATATGGGCAGTCTAAATACCAATAAAGCATTCTTTACATAAGGTCATCATGAAGAAGAAACAGTTGTGCATGAGTCTATTCCCATTCTGCTGTGTTTTGTGGGTAGACCCCAGAAGCACCTGACTTGCAACTGATAGAAGGTAAAACTCTGCTGATATCCTTTACAGTGTGTCTGGACACCTTCTGAGTAAGCACTTTACTTATTTCTGTCAAAGTGCAGCATGATGTTAGAGATAGGTGTGGGCCTGTTCCCCCTCAGCAATAACCCCATAGGCTTTGATTAGCATTTCTAATAAAAATGTTGTTCTGCCCAACTTTGAAGAGATGCTTTATGCTGTACGTCTAAATGCAGCATATGTCAAGTGAAGATTTAAACAGTTAAATGTGATTATGAGGCAAACATTGGAACGCAAAACTAGAAATCATTAGGTTTTATTAAAAAGATATCAGGTTTTGTGAAGGATTAAAAAGAAAATTGTTTCTAACAGAGTTTATACCTGGGATTCAGTTGTGGATACCAAATACATGAGCACTTTGTTAACTTGACTCCTTTTTCTTTCTTTTTTTTTAAATTCTGAAAAAGAATGATTGATGATTGCTACTGAAAAAAGAAATTAACTTTGGTTGTTGCCTTGTAGCTCCCTCTGTTCTATATGAGATGTCGTCATTGAAATGTTATTATTCAGAACTGAGAAATATTGGAGACCTACTGCCTAAGGCAGTGAGGAAGTAGAATGAAGGCTGTGTAATTGAACCTGCTAACAATAATGTTGATTATTCATGTGAAACAGAGGTGCATAATCAGAGGAACTAGGAGAAAGGAAATGTATTAATTCTTAGTCTTGGGACAAGGTAGAAGCTCCAAACACATATTTTTATGGAGCATTATTCTTCACAATACAGAGTGAGTAGGGTAACACACATGTAGAGTTGAGCAAATTTCTGTTTGAGACTCCTGCAGAAAAAAAAAACCCAAATCAATCCTATGGTGCTTTTTCTTTGAAAAGTACAAAGTAACAGGTCTTTGTGATGTACAGAATCTTCCACCTGTCCTCTGGCCAGTGTGCTTGCTCCATGGGACCTGCAGGTGACACTACACAGGCACGGGAAACCCTGCACTTAGGGTCTGTCAGGCATCAAACCGTGTCTAAAGGTCCTCTTCCTGAAGGACATGGGAGAGGTAACACCCATCAGCATACTCTAATCTGGGTAAATTTACACAGTGAACGAATTACAGCCTCAATCTTGGATTGTAAATTAAGCAAAGCGTGAAGCTGCAGGCTCAGCTCCTGCAAAATAAAAGCATTAAGGCAGGCTGGGTCTGTGTCAGGAGATGTAGCAAGCCCAGGAGGTATAGCAGCCCCTTGAATTTTGACTGATCCTTCTCTGTGATGGCACACAGGTGTTTTACATACAGTCATCTTCACTTTCATTCCAAAAGGTGCAAGCACATGATGACTGGTTCTCAGCATTTTACCCCCTACTCATTTACTGGAAAAGAAGGAAAAAGCATATGAGTACTAAGCCACAATGCATTATGTGACATACAGTGTACAGTACATGATAAAACTTTTGTATTTCTTAAGTTTTACCAGACTAAATTAGCCTTCTATTCTGGAAACTATTTTACAAGCTGAAAGGCAGTCAGTAGACAACCATCTTAATGCACAACCTGGGGTGCTGGTCAATGAGAAAATGAACATGAGCTGGCTTCATTGTGTGCTTGCAGCCCAGAAAACCAACCGTATCTTGGGCTGCATCAAAAGGAGCGTGACCAGCAGGTCAAAGGAGGTGAACCTGGCCCTCTACTCTGCTCTCGTGAGACCTCACTTGGAGTATTGTGTGCAGTTCTGGTCTCCTCAACATAAAAAGCACATGGAACTGTTGGAACAAGTCCAGAGGAGGGCCACGAGGATGATCAGGGGACTGGAGCACCTCCCTTATGAAGCCTGGAGAAGAGAAGGCTGCATGGTGACCTCATAACAGCATTCCAGTATCTGAAGAGGGCCTATAGGGATGCTGGGTAAGGACTCTTCATTAGGGACTGTAGTGACAGGACAAGGGGTAATGGGTTAAAACTTCAACAGGTGAAGTTTATATTGGATATAAGGAGGAAATTCTTTCCTGCTAGGGTAGTGAGGCACTGGAATAGGTTGCCCGGGGAGGTTGTGAATGCTCCATCCCTGGCAGGGTTCAAGGCCAGGTTGGACAAGGCCTTGGGTCATATGTTTAGTGTGAGGTGTCCTTGCTAATGGCAGGGGGGGTTGGAACTAGATGATCTTAAGGTTCTTTCCAACCCTAACTCTTCTATGATTCTATAAAACTATTAAATTTGGTATTGTGTAGGTTTTATGCAAGTCCCACTTTAGTACCACTGAAAACTAAACAATTCTGTATTATGGTAGCATGTAATAGGAACAGGATAACAGTTTGTAAGTGATCCACAAGTTTCTTCTGAAATATTGCAGTACTATTACAAAGTAGATTTGTTCATGGTGAAATATTTTAAGTTGATATTCAGTACCATGGTAGATGTGTAAACAAAGTTCACTTGACCACAATAAATGTCTCAAGCACAAACAATGATAAAATTACAGCTTAGTGTAATTTTCAAGAAGTTGCAACTTTCAATTAAAGGAAAGAATGTCTAAGAGATGAATTCTTCTTGGTTCATAACAAACAACCTTGGGAATTTCCAACCAAATCATTTTGGAAGTGATTACTCTTTAGTAATCCATATTATTAAATACACGAGATTTTTTCTTTCCCTGGTGAAATCTGATCTCCCTGAACAAAAACAATGAGATGCAGTGCATGCAAAATAATATTCAAGCACTCAAGTGTTTAGTTTACCATGCCACAGCTATCAGGATCTAGTTGCTGACTCATATTTTTTTGGTTGCATCAGGTTGTTCAGATATTTGTTTTCTAATAAAATACTGAATGCCATAAATGTATCTCTTCTAGTAATATCAGTACTTCACTGAGGCTTGACATTTTTACATTAAGACTCTGAAAACAGAAGAACAAAAAAATACAAAAGAACTGGAAGACTTTGGGGTTTATGATAAGTACAGAACAATGGAAAAGAAAAAATAGAAGAAATATTCCCAGCCTAATAGGCCAAAGTTCAGAGAATCTCTTATTCTGTAAATTGAACTGATAAAAACATGCAGAAGCTGTTTAAAAACCTTCTGCTATGATTCTACGATTCTGTGATGATTAAATGTAAAGCATACAACAATAATGTGATTTTCTTTTTCATCACAGGAATATCACTTTGTATAAAAAATCATATATGATTCAAAATCTTAGTCGGCCTTTTTGTGAGGGGGGACAGTGTTGGCTCTGAATAAGATTTATTTACTGGAAGGAAAAAAGAAAGGGAAAAAACCCCAACAACCTCAAAACAAAACTGACATGATACCAGCTGGATATTTTAATACATTTTAAGGACAGGACAGGTAAAACCAATACTATATTGCTGCAGTTCAGAAGAAAGATAAATGATTGTTTCAAAAAAGTAATTATCTCAAAAAAATAATTGTTCAAACTGCAACTGTACATAAATTTTGATGTAATTCCATTTCTAGCAGAAATCCATGAGGGAAGTTTGGAGTTTTCTCCAGGTTGCTCAGAGTTTTCAGATATTAAGACTCAGGATCTTTTTTATGTACTTACATTTTTAACGAATCTCTATTTATTTTTTTTTTTGCAGTTGATACTTGAAAACTTCAGTTGAGAAAAAATTACAACATGGCTTTTGCTGGTGTGATCTGAAACCCCATATCTCATGATCAACCTATGTTCCCTACAGATATCTGGTAGGTTCCATAACAGTATTGTATCTGTTAATTTTAAACAGTTTCAAGGCAGACACTGAAAGAAGATAAAACATTTGCTTTACAATTTTGTAAGTAAGTATTAGTCTTATGAATTTTATTAGATTGTCTGAATCCATAAACCATTCATTACTTCTAATATCTGTGCCGCTAATAACATTATGAACCTAAACCTTCTTATCCTGTTTTATGCTTGCTAAAATGTTCCATAATTACTGTTGATTCTCTTAATAATAACATAGCCTAACGATTAAGCCAAAAGAAATTGACAATGGCAGTGTATTTAATCTATATGAAACAGGAACTAATAAAGAAAAAAAGAACATAAAGGCAGAGAATTTTTCTCATTCTATGTAATCTTTTCAGTGACAACTAAAAATTAGTTTGTGTAGTGAAATAAGACTTCACAGTTCAGAATCAAATAAAGATCTCTAGATTAAAAGTACATGACAGCAAGCAACAGAGCAATAAGCATTAAATATGACCTATAGGGGTCTCACAATATCTGTGAGAATAAAATAGCAAAATCAAAGCTGGAATTTTGTCCTTCTGATCCATCTGACTGCTCACACGTTTTTAGCTCTCTCCAGCTACAATCTGTCTCTCTCTAGCAAGTCTTTGAACAAGTAGGAATAAGTAAAGAGGAACTTTCCAGATTCTAGAAACAAACCCCAAGCAAACAAAACCCCTAAAATTCAAAAAGGTACAAGATATGTGCACAAAGAAATATCGAGATGCTGTGAGGAATTCATTGCTCTTAAAACGAGCACACTGGGACCTGTTGTTGTGTATTATCATCAGTTGCAATTCTGAGTTTCACTGTCAAAGCGAATTCATGAAGCACTAGAAATTTTGTCTTTACAGCATGAGGTCACATAAAAACTAAAGTTATCATATTGCAATGATGTAGCAAAGCTCATGTTGGAAGACATTAATAATGTAGCATCCTTGGATTGGGCCATGAAGGGGTAACAGTGCTGTGTATAGAATAAAGGAAGATGAGAGCTTTATACTTATGTTTATCATAGGCTTGAAAGTCTTACTGTTGTGTAACAGAAGATGATGGCTCTTGTTGGATCCCAACAAGAAAGCCACATATTAATATACCAGAAAAGGTAACAGTAAGTTTTAAAATATTACATCCCTAATGGTGAAAACCTGGGATGATACAACATCACACAGACCTTTCTGGTGAGGGAATGGCACACTACACAGAATTCCCATTCACAGTGAGGTTTGTTGCTACTGCAAACTTTAGGGTTTTTTTCTTTCAGGATTCCACATAACCTGTGAGGAGATTTTGAGGGACCAGGCCTGGGGAAGAATCCAGGGAAACCTAACAGCAACCTGCAAAGATCTGCAATCAAGAAGATTCACAACATTAAATGATGGGAGGACAAGAGACAGGGAGTCAGAGTTGAAACAAGAGATAAGTTTCACATGGGATAGAATAAAACCATTTTCACTCTGAGAACAATAAAACAAAGGAACAGGTTTCCCAGGGATTGTGCAGTCCCCATCGTTGAAGGTTTTTATGATGTAGCAGTATAAAGGCTAACAGCATAAAGTATTAAAGACCTCCTGAAGTGGTCTTTCTATGAAAATTCTTGCAAATGAAGCTATGTATCATCCTAAAAAAGGCTATGTAGTCCTCAGCCTGAACAGTACTCAAGGAACTTGTGGAATACATGTAAGCTAACCTAATACACCTACCTCATTCAGTGGGTCACTGGGTGCACTATCTAAAGAGGGAATTCACACAAAAGTCCAAGGTCAAAATTGTAATACAAGAAAAGAAAACTGTGTTAAGAGGAATGAACTTTGCTTTTTTTCTCTCTTTGCTATGTATTTTCCCACTGCATTTTGCGCTTTCATGTAGTGTCTTTTGCCTGTTCCTGTGAGCACTAAATTCTCCCTGCACAGAGGCCAAAAGATATATCCAGTGACAGGAAAAAAAGCTATGAAGGCAGAACCATTAAAAATGTCCTTTATCTTCATGGCGAGTAATACTTACTTCTGAACTAATAAGGATTTTTTATTATATTGTCAGTTGTACTGTCAATAAAGTATTGCTTACAAATAAGGTGTCTACCTTTTCTGCTGTTAAGATTTTGAGGGTAACATAGTTTATAAGTTATTAAACCTCCATAGAGATGATGGGATCATGCATATGTGTTCCAAAACTCTGGAATATGTAAACCACTCTCTAATTAGGCATAACTCTTGCCTAATTCCAAATTTTTAACTTGAAAAAAATCCTAGTTGTGGTGTTCTCCTTGGATATCTGGAACAGAACCTTGAGACTTCCTGACATTCTTCAGAAAAATATAGTAAATAAATTGGGTAGGGGGAGGTTGTTTTTATGACTGCTCAAAACATGTTTTGCACAAAGATTCATGTCATCCACTTATTCTGTGATAAATAGATACAGATGTTTTTGTATTGCTGCCTCTACACTTTGTTGTTGCACTTTTGGTTGACTTGATAGTAAATAGTAACAGCTGAGACAAACTGTATTCTCTGGAAAATATGTATATGTGTTTTATAAGCTCTATGCATGCACTTTGATTGTATTTTTAAAAATATCCTCCGTGAAAAATGATTTCAGGTAAAACCTTATGCATAAAAGTTGTAAGCTGGTGCTAAGACTGTTTTTATCCATGGTAAAAGCTCCTAATATACCACAAATATACATTTTCAGTGTTTGCAGTGACACTTTTTTAAATAGTTTGTGTCTGAGTAGCTATGGGACTGATATTTTGTTTGGCAATTTACAGAACACTTTATATTGCCAAACAGACAATTTATCTACACAATGGTGTTTATACAGATAAAAAATTGTTTTCAAATACTACTTGCAAAGACCCCTGCATAGATTTCTGGTTGCATAACATGGTTTCTTGAACTTTTAGCAAAAACTCCTAAATCTCTGCTTGCAATGTAGAATCCTGGGTTCTGCACTTAAGCAAAACTTCCTACAAATATTTTAGGAAATTCTACAGTTTCAAATCTAATTGATTGCTTGCAAGAGTCTGATAGACAACAACGCTGACATGCTCTGGTAAGAGCCATAACTATGCCTAAGTACTGATTTATTTGAAATGCTATATAAGAGTGGGAAACACTTAGTGCTTTGTTGCTAATATGTCTGATGATAGTCTCAAATGTTAGAGTTTACCACCCTGAAAAGTGAACTTTTTTTAATTGTTGTTTATTTATCATTTTTAGCTTATTCTAGGGCAAGGTTTTTTATATGAGCTAATTCTCCCATCAATTGGCTAATATAATTGAGAAAAATATTTTTTAAATGAGAAAGACAACTAAAATGCTGGGGTAGTGATTTCTTATCACTATAAATCATTCCCAAAGCATAATACTTTTCAGGGATGAAAACAGCTATCTTACAACTGAAGATTTTTAGCTTTACCAAAAATCTATCCTGCAGTCTGGTAGTGGTTTTAATTATTATGCTTATTATTCATTTTTTCCACAATGAATAAGAGATTTTTACAACATTAAAACCATTTTTTCAGCTGAAACTTCATCAGGCCCATAGTGGAGAAAGGATGTTTCTGCCTAAGAATCTTTTTATCTTCATGCTTTAATACTCAAAGATTTTTTGTTCTGGGTGAATCTGGAGTTTTTGATTCCCAAGTGTGAAACCTAAGATTCGTCCTCAGATAATTTGAACTGCTTTCTTGTACCAGTTCTCCAGCTCTACCTGTCCTGCCTTTCAGAACTCTGGTTCTGTCCATGGTGAAATGAACGATCTGTTGAGATGTACAGACTTAGCTTTTTTAAGAAGAAAAGCAGTTTCTCGGTACAAAATTTAATAGAGCTATTACAAATCTAGTCTATTGTTTCATGTTTTACAGCCTGAAAGAATAAGCATCCAATAATTTAAGCACCAGTACATGAGCCCCTAGTTAGGAACTCATTTGTACACTAGTCCCACTTTACTTATAATGTTGATAATTTTTTAATTCTCCCTAGGTAATACACACAAATGTACCATGTTCAAACTGGGTTCGGTTTTTGGCAGTTTTCAGATATTGGGCACATAAAAACTGGGGCACTTTTATTTCTTATCTATATTTAGGTGACAGAAAAAAAAAATAACAAGAGTATAAGGATCAGCAATGAATCTTGGCCTGACTTCTATGTTAATAATTTCCCTGTATAGCAAGCAAAGTGTGTGACAGTATTCACAACAAAACTGACTTGAGTGTACCTTTTGTAGTTGTACACTTCATAAGTACTTTGTATTTTATAGTTTGTTTGACTGATAGCTGTTTTTTTATACAACTTTGTTTTTTTAACTTGTTAAAAGCATTCATTCTCTGTAACATAAAGTAGTTCGCAGATGTTCATTAAAGAAAAATAGAAGCAATACAAGTGTTGACCTCTTTTGCTTTGCCTATGGATCTTTTTTAAATGCTGATATCTAAATAGTAATATTTGCCTTTCTTCAGGAACTATGGTGACTGCTGGGTCTCCAAACCTTGAGTACTTCCTAGAGCAGCAGTGTTTTTGTTTTCATTGATCTTCTGTCACATTGTATTGAGAAGGTGAATTGTGATAACCAACTTTCAGGGGAATTACACAAGTGAGAATCTACTTCCTTGATTGTGCCATTTTCTTGCTAACATTTGTGCACCTGGGTGCTGAACTAAATACAGCTGCATCGAAGATACACGGAGTGAAGAATCTGGATTTCTGTAAGACACTTGTACTGACAGAAATAAGTGGTAACTATTTATATGAAGAAAATTAACCAGATATCAAATATTTACTTGTGAACTTTAAAATTGCCAGATGACCAAAGAATATTTACAGTAAACATAAATGATTCAGTGGTTGAATCCAATGCAAGAAAAATACTGAATTACCTGTGTATTATTTGCCTTAAGTAAGATAATTTTTTTATATAGTCTTGCAACATCTTCTCTATTACATTCTCAGAATAACCAAGAGAAAAACACTATAAACATTTTGAGCAATATGACCCAGTTAGATTGATAATATGACACTACAGTGCAATGGCATGATAGGGAAATTAGTGAAGTAAAACTCAACCCAGGGTATTTATTTATAAAGTCCTTAAGCAACTGGACTTTACACATTCACATTCTCTTGCTCTTATGCTCTGGCTAGGATCACTTATGCGAAATATGAAAAGCTTGCCATGAAGTCCTCCTCAGTTCTTCTTGACTGGAGATGGTAAAAAAAATCTGGACAATTCTTTTGCAGCCCTTCAGAGTCACCAGAGTTTATGTCTGAGAATACTGCTGATTTCTGCTATCATAATATTTGATGTCTATTGTATGCTAAATTGATGAGTATTGTATGTTTTTCCTCATTTGTGGGTACATACTTAAAATATTTCTGAAGTCTGTTATTTTGAGAAAACCGGAAAAAAAGAATGTTGTGTACCATATGAAGCAATGTAGTTGCCATCTTCCTTGTTTGAGGGTAGTGGTCTTCAGATGGGTAGTCATTTGTGCTATGATGACCTTTTCAGACTGCAGGCTTTTTCTTCTTGACATGCGCAGCATCGTCCTCAGTGCTACCCATGAGAACAGTGCCTGGGGAAGGGTGTCCTTTCCTTCCCAGTGCACACCACCTTTTTTAACCTTTTTCTCCTGCTCCTTCTGATGCCTACACACATGAATTTCATTCATTCTGCATCTATACAAACCTCACTATTTCTGTTATAAATTTCTGCAACATAATTGAACAAATATTTACATTATCTGACAATTTGCTGCCATAAAACTGCAGTGTGCAATGTGATATAACTGCAATGTGATACAACTATATATATATACATAGGATTAATTATAATCGTATTTGGAGAATCTCTTGAAAATTATATATATTAAAACTCTTTCACTATTTCCCCAAACCAACATACCAAGCCCTCAGGAAATATCTTTATGCAGCAACTTATATAGGGACTTTAGTAGTTGAGCCTGAATATTATATGACTGCAGGGAAATTTAAGAAAGGGAATTAAATGGGTTATTTTAACACGTTTTTGAAGTACTACAGCCAAAATTATTTTTTCTATTCTAGATTTAATAGAGAGTAATAGAATGGATGACAAAACAAAAAAATCCATGCTTGGTAAGTTGCTGACTCTTAGACAACCTACAGTACAAATTTACTTCAGATTTTGCATCAAATGAAATATGGAAGAACTGTTTTTTCTGCAAATTTTTAATTTCTTCAATAAACCATGGTTATGCAGACCTTGAGATACCTTTCAAAACTGCTTGTTTATGTGATCAAACACACTGATGTGGCTGTTCACTGCTGCATTCAACTAATGAAAACTTAGCGCATAAGCATTACTGTCAGATTTGGACTACTATTAATGGTCTTTATTTGCAGAGCATGAAACTGATGTGCTGGTTGTTTCCAGGTAGACTCTAGGTGCTGACTGTATTTCTGGCTTTGATGTAAAAAATTTTCTGTAATTCATGGCTGTTAGAAATTGGACATGTTTGGCTGATATATAAGAAATGATTGAGACCTTGGTTAAAAGTATGCAGTATGGAGAAAGGCCCTTGTAAACAAACAGGCACTTCTCCTGCACCGGGTCATTAAGCAGGGAATGAGGGTGGTTTTAGTCAGGACTGCTATAAAGACTTTGGGCAGAAGGTCAACGGATATAACTTAGCATGGAACACTTGGCAAGGAGTTAGGAATTACAGCACTGAATGCCAAAGCTGGTACTGCAGAACCAGTTTTTCAGGGAACATAGCTTCAAAGGGACCTTGAGAAGTACTAGGGTGAACTTCTCAAAAAAAGATTACCTGTTTTTCAATAAAATTATTAAGTTATACTGATTCAGGTAAGAATCAGTAGTAAATGAAAAGTGCATTAGACTTGTGATTACCACATCAGATACAAATGAGATGATGACCTGGGGACATTTGCTTGGAATTTCTTTTTGCTATAAATGATGAGAGGGTTTTGGTTAGGTGCCTTCAGTGGAGGAACTTGTTGAGAGAGGAAGAGATTGGTAGACTTATGACAGAGTCTTCATAACATGCCAGTTTCAATGTCATCCTCTACCAGTATCTGTACTCTGTATTCAAATGCAGTTCTGCTCTGTATATTTTACTATTGTCGGTTCCTCTCAGATTATTGTCTTTCTCCTTGGTAAAAAAATTGACCTGCACTTTCAAAGAGCAGATGAACAAACTAACATCGTTCTATCCCTCTGCATCAGTAGCTGGAACACTGGTTGTGACTGGACCTTTTTGGAATAATGTATTCACAATTATAATAATAAACCCATATTTTTTTCCCACTGTTTGTTTTGTGGTTGATTTTTTGGGGATAAAGGAGGTATTGTATGGCTATGCATATAATGTAAGCAGCAGTAAGAGGATTTTAACCTAACATGGTTATGCTAACCATGTACGATAAATGGCAGTATTATCAAATTTAGAATCTTGAAATATCTTTTTAAAGTATCAACAAAGATGCTGTGGATGTGTGCTGAGTTATAAATACATAGTACATAAATCTACCCTGAAATTATTAATATTATCGTCTATAATACAGCTACCACAGAACTCTGGTAAGATCTGGAATCTACAGCCTTTCATCAACTGTTTTTCTGAAGCTTCTTTTTTCTCCATAAGCATAATTCATTAGTAAGATAATCTAAAGAAAGCTTACAGGCTTTATTTGCCTAGCTAGATAAATGTGACTTATAAACTGTTTTATCTAAAATATTCGTGTTATAAACATAATAAAAATAGTGTAAATATAACAATTCAATTAATATTTTTCATATAATTTATACCTAAGAGATACCACTGAAGTTTAACACTGAAGCTAAACTAGCTACCTTTAAAATGAAATGAAATATGATTTATTTGAAAAGCCTAAAACCATGAAACTTTTATTTTCTACCATCTTTGTAATTTACAGTAGTTTCAAAACTTCCTTGAAATAGAGGAGCAGCACTTCACAAATACAACTATTAACATTTTAATATATTTAGTCCTTCATAGCCATCAAATAGAGTATCTCTCCATTCAAGTGTGATCTGGAGCTCACCTTGTGGTTCTTTTATTTTCTACATTACAGATTGTGATCAGGTAGTCAGAAGTCAGGAAGTCAGAATTCATATGCTAGACTGGAATGACTTAAAGACATTATGTTAGCATTTCTTGATAAATAAGTGCCTGCCAACTAGATCATCTGTGTATCTTATGTCTGCCCTCACCGATGCAAAATGCATGACCTTGCTTTTCTTTCATTAAGTTTCAGCACAACTGCATAATCTCCCAAGTAAGGCAAGCTAATATGACATACATGGATATTTACTAAAAGTACAATATGAGAGGTGACATCCACTATTTTGTGAAGCCCCTTTGACTGAGATGTGCCTAAATGAATAGCTGAAATTTGTGGCTGCTCAAAAACCACTTCTTTGGCTTCATCAGACAAAAGTGTAATGCAATTTCCCAGGTTAGACAATTTCCAAAATATCCCTACTTTGGTTATAAAAGAGAACTTATAAAAATATAATTTTTCAGCAATATTCAATTATACATTTGCAAGGATTTATTTTTAGAATAGCTAGAACATTATTGATTTGATATTAGGCTTGCAATAACAAGAGAAGGGATTAAAACTAAAAGCCAGGATATGAAAATGGTAAGGATAAGATTATGTGATTATTTTTTTAGTAACATGTTTTTATTCACATACTTCTTTTTTCTTTCAGGTTTGTTACAATTTTTATATTTGCTATTTCTTATATTTTGTTATACCATACCTACGGCATCAAGGCCTTCTCTGTTTCTGACTTTACTCTTCCAAACAAGTAAGCTAGGGGTGGGCAAGTTTCTGGGAGGAAGCACAACCAGGACATCTGATCTCAACAAGCCAAAGAGATATCCCCTTCCATATGACATCATGCTCAGCAACAGAAGCTTGGGAAAGAAAGATGAAACATGGGGATATTTGGGGTTATGGTGTTTGTCTTCCCAAGTAACCACTATGTGTGATGGATCCCCGATGTCCTGGGTATGGATGGACACCTGCGTACTGATGGGAGTAGTAAATTAATTCTTTGTTTTGCTTTGCTTGTGTTCATGGCTTTATTTTACCTATTAAACTGCCTTTTTTTCAATCCATGTGTTTTCTTGCTTTTGCCCTTCCAATTCTCTTCTCCATCCTACTAGAGAGGACCAAGCGCATGGCTATACAGGGCATATCTGGCTACCAAGGCTCAACCACAATAGTGACCCTATTCAATTACAGAAGACAAAAAATTAATAGCACATCAGGTTCTTACAAACGAGGTTGGTAGAGCTATTTGCACCACAGTTTTAGAAATTCCTGATTCTTGTAGAGTTGGCCATCCCTCACTTGTTATCATATAACCTTTTTTTTTTTTAATGTTCTAATATTTGGGTAGCAGTTCACACAGTTTAGTATTTATGCATGATTATTAGGAAATGTAAAATTAACAGGATCCTAAAATGTTTAAACAAATTTTACAGAAATGAGAACTATAAGAATAAAATATCACTGTAAACACTTGCAAACGTGGGTGTATCTGCAGCTGTGGGTACAAACTATAACAGTTTGGAAGATGGCCTCAGATTACTTGTTCAATTTTCCACTATTTAATCCCTTCAGAAATAACCCCAAATACCTTTCTGAAATTCTTTAATTCTTTGTGTGTCAGATCTTTTTTTTTTTTTTTAATTTAAGAAAGGTAATATTTTCTTAAAGTATTTGAAACACTGCTTCAGCTATAGAAGTTTCAAATGGGAATTAAAAAAAATAGAGTGTGTCCTCATTAAGTATCCCATGCCTATCTGCAAAACTAGATCCTGAGGAAATGTAGTAATTTAAAATGTGATTGCTTTAACAACTCAAGCTTAAACCAACCTCCATATTCTCATGAGTTGGTCTTCTTTGGGATTTAGCCTAATTGATTTCTATCAATACGTTTTTCTTTCATTTCATTATTCCTGTTATAATTCACAAAGGGTATCCCACTCATTAATGAGAATTAGCAAGGCATTATTAAGATCAAATGTCCATTTTCTGCCTTGCACTTTCACTCAAGGCAACTACTGCAGATCTTTCTGATATCCTGGGTAGGAGTAAAAGTAATTTGTTTCATGATAAGTTATTTCTCAGTGCCAGAATCCTAATGTCGTATGGCAAAATCAGTGACAATCCAGTCCACAGTATTACCAAGAGCATTTAACAGTGCTCTTTTACTGAAGGATTTCTCTCATGAAGGTTGAAATGTTTCATTGCTGGAAGCAGCACTACTGCTGGTGTATGATATGACAGAGATAACCCTGCTTTCTGTCCTAAAGACAATTAAACACAGCCCTGAAGGCCCCAGCTAACCAAAAGTGGGTTTTTATTTTGTACATATAATTTCTGTCCAAACCAGCAGTTGCTAATTCTACATTACAAAAACAGTACGTGGAACATAGCTTAGTGTTTTTAACCTACAACTGTTCTCAAGTAGCAAAGAAGATTCTGCTTTTTTTTTGTTTTTTTTTACTCTTGATAGACTTTACTGATTTCATATGCTCAAACTATAAAAAAGTACTTAGAACTAGAATACAGAAAGAGTTCTCGGTTTAGAGATAAATCCATATGAAAGAAATTCTTTGGATTCAGTAATTCAAAGAACATTGCTTCTAGAAATTATTTTAGTTGATACTTAATAGTGATCTGATTCTGCTCAATCCAGTATGTTTTCTCTTAACAGCTTCCTAAGTTTAGCGATGGAGCTTAGCTGTTTTGGAATTTGTTTGTTGGGTTTTCTTAATATTTTTAGTCAATTTTCTCAGCAGTTACCTGGTACTAGCCCACAGTAGCCTTCTAAGGGGATGAATTCACCTGTCTTTCTCCTACCTGTATAAACATCTGCAATATGCATGCAAGTCCCATAGACGTGTTCCAGCCAAACTTAAATGTCAGTTTTTCTAGCACTTCATGACATTCACTCTTTCTGCACACTGACCATTGCAACATCACATTAATGAAGAGCATGATATACTCTGCAGATCTCTTTTATATGCTCTTATTTTCCTATCATCAAATTTAAAGAGGTTATCATACAGTATTTATTGTTCAGTCTGAAATAACCTCACACACAATCACCCAGTTTTGAATTTGCAAGTGTACCTTTCTCTTCTGTGGTTCATTGAGCTCCATCTGCCATTAAGTTTTTATCGTCACACATGTTGCTATTTCAATTAAAAAGGAATTGCTAATATAACTTAATTTTTAATTTGCACAGAGAATTTACATTAAGTCTAGACTGGCCTTCCTGAGAGCTTCAGTATGCAGAACGAAATTGAATGGATGAGTTAGTCAAAAACTAGAACATGGAAATCTGTGTTGAGGCTTTCAACATGCCCACACAACTGACTTCTTGAAAGACCTTCTTATCTGAAAGTTGGAATACTTTGTAAAGAGAAAAATTATGAGTTTTCCTATTAAAAGAATTAGGTCTATTGTGCAATGCCTAAATGCAGTGATAGTCTTATGATTTTCAAGGCACACTTGCAGGAGCAAGTGGAATTTTAGTGTGTAAATTGGATGTCTCACTCTCTGAAGCAGCCTTGCAATTACAAGATTTCAAAGAATTTTCATAATCATCAAGTCTTGTACTTATAATTGTGATGGTGAAACTGAACTTACAAAGCCTTATGCTAACTTTGAATGTTTAATACAAAAGGCACAAGGAGTGAAATGAAATGATACGGGGAAATCATCTGCAGGCTCTGAAAGAGTTCATTGGTTTCTCTAATTGCATCTTATCTTCCACTGCATCATGCTTAGTTAAAACAGCAAGAAAGAGATCAAAAAGGTAATACAAATGAGATACTGCTCCCTCAGAGATTCAGAAATTTTTCAGTCCCATTAAATCTAAGATGTGTGGGAAAAGGCAAAGAAGAGAAGTAAACTGTTGTGATGACAAAAGAAATTTTTTACCAGATAGTAATAACATGATTTAGATTACACTGAAAGAGAAAGAAGGCCTTGCATTATATCAAACAGGAGGATATTAGCTTTTCAAATAACATGTCCATCCTGGTCTTCTATCTTGTTTCCAAGGGGAATGAAAATATGACTAGCAGCCAAAAACTAAATTTTATTAAACTTGCGTGTTGTCATTTTATGTCACTATTGCCAGGAGGTTTTTTTATTGCACCCAACCCGCCTTGTTAGTAATTAACTAGATTTCTAGGAGACACTGCTTTCCAACAGATGACTGAGAATTCTAAGCAAATTCCTACTGCTCTTCTGTAAACTCTCATCTAAAGTCACCATTCTCCCTTCTCCAGCAAAAAGAGTGCCCCCCTGAGGCTGCTCATTTTCTCCACTCCTAAAAATATTTCCTCCTGTCTCAAAATGAGAATCTTGGTGGACAGTACAAAGGCTGTTGTCACCCACAACTGAAACTTGGTATCCAGGAATCGTGCTCTGAAAACTGTTACTCTAGATTGTAAATGTTTCAGAAAAAACTCGGATTTCAGAAGAAACCTGATGCACCAATCAGGTAGAAGAGAAACACAAAGTTACAATATCCAGAAGTGTTTCTGAACATATTTAGGGTAATAGGCAGTAATGATCAATAAATCAGATGCTGAAGATCCCACTGTTCCAACTGTTGGATTAGTCTTTCACTTACAGCATTTGTCTTTGTCCTTGCAGTCTGCTGAGCTATAGAATAGGTGACACATTGCACTAACCCATAACTTAGAATCACCAAATCTATTGTTTTAAGGGTTGCATCTGCCCTTTAATCTTTATATCCAAATATTTGAACTAAGTTTTGATATAGTTTGGTTTTGAAAGGAAGGAAAAATTACTACCTAGACTGAAACTATTGCCAATGTACCCTAAAATTTTTTTACTCTTAAAAGCTATCTGCTTAAATTTACTATCATTTAATATCAAAAAGTTTATTTCTTATAAACAAAATATTTTTACTAGGGTGTTTTTTTCTTGTTTAAAAATAGACAATAATGATTTCTCTGGCTGTTACTTATAAAAGAAAATAGATATTTCTCTTGTGGGTAACTACAAAAAATAGTATATTCTGTGGCGCACCATCCAGGGTAATGTCAACTTTGAAATTTTGCAGTTTAAGGGTGTTTTGAACAAATTAATTGTATCCTCCAAAGCTAAGCCCCCTGCTGTATCTTTAAGACAATGTACTTCACCATACACAGGACTTTGGAAACCATGCTTCTTATCATACAGTAATTTTAAAGGATCTGCATAAAGTAGAGCAATTGTTTAGTAATATTATCCAGTGTGACTTCTGATGCAATAAACAGTGTGTATCATATTAAGATAGCAAGCAAAAGGTTCAAAACAAGAATATTTAAACAGTCAAAATGTGTCAGTGGGATATTTCAGGTACTAAAATCATTTGGACAGATGATACAAGGCAGAAAAATATATCAATCATTATTAAGTATAAAAATATCAGATTTGACTGATCAGCCATGACCCCTCTTAAATCCTTATTCCACTTTCAAATAATCACTCCCATTAATACACATCAATGTTTTCAGAGACTACTGTTTTTGTCTCCATTGTCATAAGGGGTCATTTCAAATACCTGTCTTCCCAGTCAGAGGGTGCTGTGGGAGCTTTATGTTACCATCATCTTGTATTGTTTCAATGTGCCTGAGAACAACAAAGAAACTGCAGTTGTAGGGACTTTGGAACTGCTACTAAAGCTGGTAGACAAGGCTTTAAATTATTCTTAACCTGATTAAGAGCTACTCTGCAATAGCTTGAAGTGGCATATGCTTATACTACTTCAATCGTATCAGACACAGCTAGATGACCATGACAGCTTACCTAGGTTATTATGTTTCTCTCTATTGAGTCCAATTCAGGCTTTTTAGGAGAACCATAAGGAGAAAAGGCTACCCAGAAACTTCTTTTGACTTTGTCAGCTGGGAAGGAATGAGAAATCTGCATCATTTTCAGTATTTCCAGAAAGAAGATGCAATTTTGATTCTCAAGATATCTTAGCAAGCATCTGTCAGGTTTTGAGAATACCAGTTGTCACAGAGCAGTGAGTCATATGGTTCATAAGACAGTCTGTTGATGTGCTGTGAAGAGCAACCTCTTGGGCACAGGAAGGAATGTTTTCCACCCTCACTTGGTGCTGCTGTTAATTGCAGTCATGGTCGGGAAGGAAGGGTGCTGACAGATATCTCTGCTTGGATGCTTATTATGACACTCACTGTGATACCTTGGGACAATGTTGAAACGGTGAAAAGTGGAATAATCCTACAACAAAACTGGCCATAGTAGGCTATGTTCATATTGGTAATAAAACTATAGACCTTTCATTTAATAAAGAGTTCATGATGATGTGAACAAAGTTTATGAGCTTTAGACAGCAGTATAAAAGCCATGAGAAAATAGACTGAAAAGATAAAAGGACACTGCCATGGTTTAACCCCAGACAGCAGCTAAGCCCCACATAGCCACTCACTCACTCACCTCTGGTGAGATGGAGGAGAGAATCAGAAGAATGAGAGCTAGAAAACTCGTGAATTAAGACATTTTAATAGGTGAAGCAAAAGCTGGGCACACAAGCAAACAAAACAAGGAATTAATTCACCACTTGCATTGGCAGGCATGTATTCAGCCATGCCCAAGAAATCAGGGATCCATCACACATAGTGGTTACTTGGGAAGACAAATGTCATCACAGTGAACGTCCCCCTATCTTTCTTGTTCTCCCAGCTTTATATGCTGAACATAACTTCATATGGCATGGAATAACCCTTCAGTCAGTTGGGGTCAGTTGTGCTGGCTGTGTTGTCTCGCACATTCTTGTGCGCCCCTAGCCTATTCACTGGTGGGGTGGGGTACGAAGCAGAAAAGGCCTTGGCTGCATGTAAACACCGCTCAGCAATAACAAAAACATCCCTATGCTATCAACAGTTTTCTGCACAAATCGAAAAGATAGCACCATACTAGCTACAATGCAGAAAATTCACTGTACAGAACCAGCACAGACACAAGAAAAGGAAATTTTCAGAAAAAGTCAAATTTTGTGGTTGTGTTGTCACAGGTTAACTGGTAATATGGATGTCTAATGTCCTTCTGAATACATAAGAAGTTAACATATTCTGAATCTCTAGTCCCAGCATATCAGTTTTTTAGAACCATAAACATTCTTTAATCTGTGTTAAATTTAATGTATTAGTATTTTCTGCTGTAATGCTACTTAAGTGTAAGGTTAGTTTCAACAGAACCTGACTGTTAAGCCCAGGCAGCCTGGCATCTTTCCCCTTAAACCATTTCAGCCCAATTACCAAAGATATCAAACTAAAGAAGGCATTCATTAGCTGAGAAGTTTTAAGTTGTCAAGGTGTGGCATGAACTGATAAGATAGTATCTGCTGTAATGCTGTTAAGAGGGTATATTGATTCTCTTACCTAGGGATACTAACTCATACCTTTTAAATGTGTCCAGTATTCAAATTAAAGATATTAACAGCAAGATGGAATTTTATAATACAACACAAATACGCAAACCTACTTCTTAAAGCAGTAACTCTTAGTCAGCATGATAGTGGCATATACATTTCTATCATAAAATAAGAAAGGAAAAGCAAAATATCCCTTGAGTTTCTCTTTTAAGGAAATCTTTAATAATAATTGTCTCAACAATAAGTGATTGATAATGTAATGTCACTTTAAAAAATTTGGATTATTCACCCACACTAGAATTTGTAATACCTGCTTTCTCATCTCTAACTAACCATCACAAAAATAGAACCTTTACATGTCTTATTGGTTGAAGAAATTAAAAAAAAATTGAACCAATCTTGTTTATAATGCATATGTATTAAGCCTACTTCTTTCTGCATTTACCTGAGATCATCCGATGTATAAAACCAAGATCCAACCTGTTCAGTACAATGTTCTGGATTAGGAGAGGAAAAGGGAACAGATAAGGTTGTATTCAGGAAAAAAAAAAAAAAAAGAAGAAAAAAAGAAAAAAAAAGAAACTGACAAGAATTTGTTTCTCCACAGGTAGTTCTGTTCTTTGCTTACCTAGTCTGGAGCAATAATTCTTCCATATGAAGTGTTTATTTACCTGTTTGCATTTCTGCTGCTCTCCTTTCTGTGTACCGCTTTAGCATAGCAGGATTTCAAATATCTAACTAATTTTGGTTTGTTAGAGGAAGTATTTAGCTAACTGTAGACACTCCTTTCCTGGTGAGGTTCTGCAAGGTGTCTGCAAGTGAAGGAAAGAGTGCCTGCCAGAGGCCTCTCAAGTTCCTTCAACAGATGCTTGCTCTAGGGAGTCAATTCCTCATTCTTCCACGTGTGTTATTAGCTTCCGGTTTCCTGATGGTCAGTCTCCTGAGTGCAGCTATAAACTGCTTGCTTTCTGGATGTGGACTAATTTCTTGTATTTTATAATAGCATCATATTTCTGTTATGGTGTTATAATCTTTAACTTTATTAGATACAGTTTCGTAACTAACTCTCATCCTAGGAAATCTATTATCATTTTTAGTTTTACATAACTTTCTTAGTGTTATTATATACTGAAATTCTCTTTCTCAAAGAGCCCCTTTGCTCCTATATAGCTGTCAGAGCATTGTTTGAATACTTCAAGACACTGCAACAGTGCCTGTTGCTTCAGCTCCTTGGGAATTGTGTTTCCTCGCCCTGTCTCTCTGACCATGTTCTCTTGGAATACTAGTGAAAGGTATCGGGTTCTCGAAAAAAAGGGCTTGATTCACAGTAAAAAGCAAATTTTGAATTTCTTTCAAAATCTAAGATTTCATTGGAGACAGGCTGCTGCTAGGGACTCAATGGATTTGTTTTCAGCAATTTTAACAGAATGTATGCAATCTCCCCATAATTTTAGTAATACGTAAATTGTTTCCATCATCATCCTCTGAAATTTTGACCTTGGTTGGAAGTTGAAAAATAGTTTTCCAGTTGTTTTATGCATAAGCACCAAGTCAAAAAGTTATGTTTGCTGCACTGAGGTAATGCTTTTATTTCTGTTAGGTATTACCTGATTCTGTAGCACACCAAAGCCTTCCAACACTGAAGGCTGATAGACATTTGCAGCTCTACATGCTGACTGTGACAATACATAGTCTATCAACTGGAAAGTGATTAAGACCACGTTTGTTCCCATAGTAAAGAGATTAACACGGTATAGTGCATAAATACTGCACTGAAAAACACATTAATGATCTAATTTTATAAGTCACATATAACAATGGAATTTGAATTGTGTACCTTTATTTAGCATCAGCATTATTAAATAACTTCTGTGTTTTCCACAGAGAACTTTGAAGCTCAGTAATCTTTGGAAACGAGTGTGAACCCTTTCAGCATATTATTTGTTTCTCTATATCCATACTTCGGATTTGTCTCAAGTTTGTCTCAAATCAGAATAGATTTACTTTATGGGCACCATTAAAAATATTTAGCCACCCCTTTTCATACTTTGGTTGTTTTCCAGAGCTGCTTTTGCAGAGTTGCTGTTTCTGTCAGATGAATTAATTATACAGGCATATTACCTTGTGTGACAGAAACAGTAAGCATCAAAGGGTTCCTGAGAAGAAACATCAATATGCAGCAGGTTAAGTTTCATATTTCCCACCACTACTAATTACATTACCACCTTAACATCGACTTCTAATAATAGCTATTACTAAAATGTGTACTGCTGTTTATCTTCTTTAAAGAGAATTCATCTGACAGACTGCACAGCTCTTTTATCTCAAAATTGCCTTAAAGTGATTCAGAGCCTAATCCAGATGATTCAGTGGCAATAACCCCATTTACTTGGAGGGTAGGAAGGTTAGAACCACAGTGACAGGTAAAATGTCCTCCTCATGTATATAGTATGAGGGAATTGATATTTGTGTTTTAAATTGTGTTCTTGGGTTTTTTTATTTTTATTTTATTTCCAGTTTGAAATTAGGTATGACATGAAACCCAGATGCAAAGCTAAGCAGGGTAGCTGTCAGGAAAGGTGAAGTTTATTGCAATGAAAAGATTCCATGTTATACCTAATTTTAGTTATCTATTCAGATTCTTCTTTTAAATTGTAGCTGATATATATTTGTTTCTGAGCGGGAAAGGATGTAGTATCTAATGAGAGGGCAGCAATACATGGTAAATGAAAAAAAGAAACCATTTTGTGGATTAATATGAAACAGACAAAATTTGTTTGTTCCGCTCACAAAGGTATGTTATATATATGTGAATACTTTATACATGAGTGTTCAGCAAAATAATTAGTGAATTTAGGAAGTGACTAAGGGAACAAATGCAACCAAGTGCAGCACAGTGTTTCTAGGATACTTTGAAGATTCCAAAGGTTCATGAAGTATATACACACAGTGGATCATAGCAAGTAGCACGAGTTCTCATCAGCAGCCTGAAGAAGTAATCTGTGCTGAAAAGTCTAGATAAGACCCCAAAATATTGCCAGGAGGAATAAACAGAATACGATAGATGCTGAACACATTGAGGAAGAACATCAAGACCATCTTGCACATAAATATCAGTTTAACTGGAAAAGTAAAGAATTAATGGTAAACCAAATCCAAAATGTCTTTTAAACCTACTGTTATTTTAAGATTAACCAGAAAAAAACCACAAATTTATCAGAGAAAGGAACTGGATATGATAAGTGTAAGGGTTAGACTGGAATCTGACCTCAGTCGTCTAAGGCACCGCAGCACATAAAGCTCTGCATGAACAGGATGGAGAGAAGAAAATGAAATTGAAATTTTGGGATCTTTCTGGAAAATATGGCAAGAGCTACTGAAGTAATACTGAGGTAACAGGAAAATCACTGGAGCACAAAAACCATGAAAGCCCAAGGGAGCAATAGATAAGCCATAAATAATTTACAGTGTTTGAAAACACTTCAATGATCAAAGCGGGAGGCAGAGCAGAGAGAATATCTTTGGGTATAGCTAGCCCCAGTATATATATTAGTGAACTTCAAGAAAGTAGTTTAGAAGAATTTGAGGGGTGAAAGCGACAGGATACTTATGTTCCCTGACATTATAGAGAATTAAAGTGAAGAATGTGAATTGAGAGCTTAGATAACAACTGTCAAGTGTACACAAACCAGGACTGTAATAAGGATTCTGAATTTATTCAGAAACAATCATGTTTGGAAAGCCTTTAAACTTTGAAATTCTGCACTAGATGCAGAATAAAATTGTGCAATTTCTCATGCAATTTTTCACCCTCTGTTGCTTTCCTTAAGCACCAACAGAACAGACACGAAAGGGCTCAATGCCTGTGAATGATCATATCACAACTCTTCCTTCTTCACCGTATAGAAATCTTATTAAATAACCAGTTGTATCCTAGTAACTTTTTTTGTGTTTAGCAAAAATTAGTCATTGTTTCAATGCTTTACAGTGCACAGTTTGCAAACTGCAAAGGCTGTTATGCATAAATTAAAAAAAAATGTAAAGGTTTGCAGTACCTCACCTCCTAACTTTTCCTATGTTAGTATCTATTATGTCACAATGATATCTTTCAGCATAATGATCACTTTAAAGCTCTGCTGCCCACAGTTTTTTCCATATTTTCCATCCATATTACCATCCTGTGGTACATAATGTGGATTTTCTTAACAAAGTTCACATAGAAAATATTGATATAGGCATGTCAGCTATAAGTATCACACAAAGAAAGGAAAGGATTAGAAACGTAATAACATTTCAGGTGTATTGTTGAGAAGGAGAGAAACTGAAGCTACCATACTGTGATACAAAAGCCTTTTGCTGTAGCAATTTCTGTAGCTCCTCCACAAAAAAAAGAAACAACCCAGAGTTCAAGTCTCTTAGTTATGCCAGAGATTAAGGAGCATGGCAAGCTTTTCCACACTGTGTAATACTGCTCTTCCTAATGATCACAGTATCACAGTATCACAGTATGTTAGAGATTGGAAGGGACCTCAAAAGATCATCTAGTCCAATCCCCCTGCCGGAGCAGGAACACCTAGATAAGGTTACACAGGAACGTGTCCAGGCGGGTCTTGAATGTCTCCAAAGAAGGAGATTCCACAACCTCCCTGGGCAGCCTGTTCCAGTGTTCCGTCACCCTCACTGAGAAGAAGTTTCTTCTCAGGTTTAAGTGGAACCTCTTGTGTTCCAATTTGTACCCATTTCCCCTTGTCCTTTCATTGTTTGCCACTGAGAAGAGCCTGGCTCCATCCTCGTGACACTCCCCCTTTATATATTTATATACACTAATAAGGTCACCCCTCAATCTCCTCTTCTCCAAACTATAGAGACCCAGCTCCCTCAGTCTTTCCTCATAAGGGAGATGCTCCACTCCCTTAATCATCTTAGTTGCCCTAATGATCTTACAGTACATACTACAACCACTTAGACTGCACTGTGATTTCAGAGAAGTCATTAGAATTTATTAGTCTTGTTGGAAAATAAACAAACTGAAATGAAATCTTGAAAGTAATGAGGGTTCTGTGTTAACTTTCTTTATGCAATCTGTTTGTTAGCACTTTATTTGAACTGTCCTTGTATAATATTTAAGGATAGCATAAATATACAAAATACTACTTTTCATATGAGTGGCTCAGGAGGATAGGACATGTTGTTTACCTACCTTTCAAAAATTAACCAATTAAATATAGTTGGACAGATTGACATTTAGTGGTAGCAAGATTCAGTTTCTCAAAACATCCAAAACCCCCATAATATTTAAGTTTATGAACCTATTTGAAAAACAAGCAGGAGTTTCTTTAGTGGTAGTGGTTTTGTTTTCAGAGCCTTTTGCCACTTTTATATTTGCATACACACTCCCAATTTTTATAGTCAATGGTTCTGGTTTAGAATAATTTCTGGTTTAGAAAGAAATGAAAGAGCTTTGACTGATCAGAAACTCAAACTAATTATTATTTTAGCTGCATGGAGAGAATAGTGATGGCAAACCTCCTGAAATATTTTATAAGAACATAATGGAAAAAAACAGTTTTGGACCCATTACAATAAAAAGTTGTCACCCAGGAGGAAGGATTTAGTTTACTTGGTTTTCATCAGAATGCAAAACAAGATTTATGTCTTTCAGTTTGACAGAACACAAAGCTGATTAACATATCTGTCATGGTTTAACCCCAGCTGGCAACTAAAGTACCATGCAGCCACTTGCTCACTCCCCTTCTCCCTCCAGTGGGATGAGAAGGAGAGCTAGGAAAAAAAGGTAGTAACCCATGGGGTGAGATAAGAACAGTTAAATAATTGAAATAAAATAGAAATAATTATTTAATAATTATTTTATATTTGTTATTTAATAATAACAACAATAATAAGAAATAGAGAGGAATATGACTCAAACCCCATGTGATTCACCATAGAATTGCTCACCACCCACCAACCAATACCCAGCCTGACCAGCATAGCAACTGGCACTTCCTGATCGTCTCTTCCAAGTTTATATGCTAAGCATGATGTTCTGTGGTATGGAATATCCCTTTAGCTAGTTTGGGACAGCTGTCCTGGCTGTGCTCCCTCCTGGCTTATCGTGTACCTCCTCCCTGGCAAAGTATGAAAGAAGTACATAAACTGTATTACCCTTAAGACTTATTTCTATGGAAATATTTTCAATTATGAATATTTCCTTGGATTCAAGTTGTCAGTTATATTCCAACAATTTTCCTGAATACTGCTTACACTTGCTACATCTTGCAGTACTGGGCACTACAGATTCAGTGCTGTTCAGGTGATATCATGGAGGGTAGAACTTCAATTTTCTGCTCCATTACCAGCTACACCTGTTTTTGTTTTTGTTTTTTTTTAATGTATCACAGAAGAGGGCTATCTGTCCTAAGAGGAGAGGAGGTAGTAAAGATGGAAGATCAAACATGGTGGAACACACAAGGACTGTTGTTTTAAGAAAGCACTGATCTGTTTGATGAAGACATGACCAAATGCAACCTTAAAGTCTCACTTTCTGCCTTGTCCTCTCTGGAACATCTGTTCATATTTGACTATCAGAAAGTTTGAGATGCAGGAGGAAGGAGCAGTCTCCTACAGGGATATGTCAAAGAACCTTTCATTGCTAAGATATTACAGGAATTTCGATGAAACTGTGTTGAAAAATCTGGTTAGCTTTGGCCCAGGTCCTGTGTCAGGCTAAAGTGCTTAAATAGCCCTGAGGTTTCCTATGCTAAACCTACTGTGCACAATCCATGTGGCTGAACAGCATGTATTTACAGCCTGCGGCTGAACAGTAATGATGTCCTTGTCTAGTTGCGGTCAGTACAGCCTCCACCACTCTGCACATTAGTTGCAATCTCTGTATAGAATATATTATGCTCACAAGTTGTACAAAAGCATTGCAGCAAGATTCTTTTGGCTAATGGGTCACTCGAAAGATTGAAGCTGAATTCCCATTTGACAAATGTCCTAATCATAAAATGTTATGAGAATTGTCACTTACTCCTGTATTTCATAGACTTGGAGAATGCTGGCCTTGTCACATGAAGGTTAAATTACGTAGGTAAGCAGCACAGTGATTAATGGTGACTTAAAGATGCTCACCATAATTATCATTACCACTTGTTTCCGAATATAGCAGTGCAGTATTTTTTCTTAGCATTAAAATTCAGTCTACATTCTACTGTGAATAATCTCATGTCAAATGTATCAGCAGTGTCTGATACACAGGGAGACATTTAAAGGTATTTTCTCAGATTTAGTGTTGATATTAATGTTACGTTTGTTAAGTGGCTGTGGAATCAAAAAATTGAAGTACAAAACAAAGGGGAAAAAAGAAACTAACATGAAACGTAACATCAAATCAAATGAAAGACAGTTTTTGCAAACAATCTTGAAATTATTGTAGAATTGATCAGTTTTAAGCAATCTGGATTTTCAGTTAGATAACTTACTAGGATTTGAATTTCCCTTGTTGGTAACTCTGAATTGTTGGAACTTGCATGTATGTTTATGTAAATATGTGGAGAAACGCTGACATCATATCACTTCCTAAAGCAACATATGACAAGTAAAAAGTCTTTACGTGAAAATTTTTTTGTGATACTCTTTCTTATTTTCCTTCCACCTTTATCCACTGCATTAATCAAGGCTTGCTTATGACAGACCTTGCTGAGGATAACTGCCTACCAGTAGTGCCAACTATGAAAATATCTTATGAAATTATTGCTGATTGTCTCATGGTCAGATATTACAGCTAGTTATCACTGATGCAACACGCCTGGAGCCTGGCAAGTTTACCTTTGCCTAAAACTATTGTAGTGTCACAACAGAAGCAAATACATATCTAACACATAGAATGCATGATCTCAATGCCATTTTTTAGTTACAGAGATAAGGAAAATTTTAGCATTTCTAAAAATAAAAAGAAACATATTTTCAATATCTGAGCATTGTATACTTTGTCTTGTAGGTTAGCATGAAAGCTAAGATGAAATCACTATCCTATTTCTAATAAAATCATTAAAAGATCCTTAGTAAAACAAAAGATCCTGCACTGTTTCAAGTGGCATGTGGCTATCCCTATGTATCTAGCAGAACTAGCTATGACACTATATAGTCAAGGTGCATTACATTCTAAGACGTAATCAGAGACGTTATTTCAAACTCTTCAATAGGTAACTCCAAACAGGACAAATGCACTTAAATAGCCTTTTGTAAATAGGCTCACAGCTTGAAAAACAATGAGTATTTAGGTCTGTGAATACTCCTGTAACACATTTATTTGGAAAAATAAGGCTTTATTTATGGATGTTTAAAAAAGTCTTCATCTCAAAGGTGGTTAAGATTTTCCCCCTACTCCTCTTTCCTCATGCAGAAAGACTCTGTTTTCTCCATGTTAACTAAAGAAGCCTTTCTGTTTTCTTTTTTTCCATACTTTTGGAGCACAAAGCTACTAACTGCTTCTTATGATTTCAGAAGATTCATATAAATCTGTGAAGATCAACTGGGACAGAAGAAATGAGAAGGAAATAAAGTTCGCTATATGAGATTTAAGCCTTCACAAAGAGAATGAAATCACAGAATATTACTAACGAGAATGGCAATATTTTGATTTCAATATAAAAAAAAAAAAAAGGAATGTGCATGATTAAGAAGACTTTGATGGTCGCAGCAGGTGTGACTGTTAGAATCATAGAATCATAGAATAGTTAGGGTTGGAAAGGACCTTAAGATCATCAAGTTCCAACCGCCCCCTGCCATGGACAGGGACACCTTGCTCTAAACCATATCACCCAAGGCCTCATCCAACCTAGCCTTAACTGTTGCCTTATACTTGCTTTCTAATTCTTCTTGTTCCTGTCAAAAAAAAAAAATTGTTAAGAAATTGAAGAGGAGAGTAGGACTGTGTTGCTAAAACTTTGTTTTTAGTATCATTTATACACTTTTGTTTTGTTTATGTGTCTATTGTGGGGTTTAGATGGAGAGTTTGTAACATGGTTTACCTTTCCACTGAGCAATAGCAAATGGCTATGTCTTAACACGGCAGATTGCTCATGAAGAATATTGCTCATGTTAAAACATCAAAATATTTTATTTGACATAGAACAATTCTCAAATGATGGTCCAGCAAACAACAAATAATTCCCTCTTTCTTTTTGTTCCTCATTTAAGTGTTGGTACGGATGTCCTCTCTGAAGAAGCAAAAGTAATTTCAGGAAAGAAACTTAGTCAAAAACAAACACCCCCACACACACACAAACACTGCTGAAAGTATTTTCCTTCTTCAAATTTGCCTTTCTATTTAGGGTCTTTTCAGTTATTCTGCATGTCAGTTATGTATTATCTAGTAGCATGAGCTTGTGTGAATATAAAATTTGCCCAGAGAAGATCCAGCAAAGGAGTGCTATGCAGCTTTGGGCATTATGTACAGTAATGAAGGATTTGGAAAACTAATGAGAAGTTTCAAACAATTTAGCTCAGAATTTGGTTGGTTTTTTTTTTTTTTTTGCTAGATAAATGCCAGCAGTGGTGAACAGATCTGTGCAAGATTCTAAAAAATCATAAGCTAAGTCCACAATAACTATTGAAATAGAGACTGCTCACAGGTAAGTATGACTGCATAGTGCTACTTTCAGAAAAAAAAGTATCTTCTATCACTATTTGACATGTACTTCTGGAAGTTTATTCATTCTTTGTCATTCAAAGGAGCTTTTGTAACTATCTATCTGCTTTATGCACCAGAGGTTTTCTAACAGAACAACAGGAAAACATTCAAGACTGAGAAATTTGTATTTATTCTAAGTGATTTGAAAAAATTTAGTAATTCAAATATTCTATACAGGTGTCAGGAAAGAAATAATGCTGTGAAAACTTATGATTCCAGAATGATCTTGGTAACATTCAAGGGTCAGATAATTAATAATACATCTTTTTGACACTACTATGTTAGTTTGATTTATGTAGATTCAAGAAACAGGTACTTCTGATTTGGAGGTTAATCTTAATTTCAAGTATTGATTTTCTTATAGAAGGTGGCTTGTTTTTTTTAAGTAAAAGTCTTAAGTAAGAGGCTTGAAAAATCTCTTAAAACATATTTTTTCTTCTGCTTGGAGTCAGTCTGGGGTTTGTTTATTTAAAGTAGCTCTTCATTTTAAATGCTAAGTGTAATCTGGCAAGCAGTGGAAGAGGATGTTACTTTACTAAATTAGAGACTGTATATCCTTCAACCTAGCAAAGTGTATTTAAAAAAAAAAAAAAAAAAGAAGCCAACAAAACACCCTGCAAATTTCCATGTAAAAAATCCTTATATGAGGAATAATTAAAAGTTATTTGATCATCTCATTTAATCACAGACTTTTAAAAGCTAGAATACAAAGGTACATACAGAATTTGTATTCTGGAAGGACAAATTAAGGAACCTGACCAACCTTGGCATTTTCTGATTCTCTGGAATGATAGGCTAAAAGTCCTCCTGTGGTCCATGAAAGATCTTGGTAAATCCCTGAAAAGCTAGGCAAGGCCTGAGGATATTTTTGTCTGAACACTAAATAGGGGCATAAAGGAAGAAATGCTGTGGTTTTCTGTTTTCCAGCCTTGAAGACGCTCCTGGCATGAATCTTCAGGCATCCTATTACTTTCCCACCATCAGCCTGACCTTTGGTTGCACAAAGGTTATGTTTGCGATAGCACCATCAGGAGTGTGTTGCTATAGCTATTAAATGCGTAGACACCTGAGTTCTCACTTTTTTTTTTATGGTAAAATACAGGATGCAGACCAGGACAAGTCTCAATAAACTTGAAGAATGAGTAGAGTTTATACAATAGGTCTTGACTGAAATACTTCTGACTTTATTAACTTTTGTTGTAAACTTATAGTTTGCAGGACTTATGTTTATCTTGAATTTTGAACTCTACTGTAAATTGAAGAGGCTGGTTTATGTTTTCTGTGATTGTCTCATGCCCTAGACTGACCATGTACATGACGCTAGTTCCTAATGGAGTTTCTGTTACAGATTTCATGAGTGATCTACATTTTATAATATTCAACCTATCCATGGTTCTTTGCTCCAGACTTTTAATAGTAGCTTCTGGCAGAAGTGATTTTTTTCTACATTCCTCCTTCACCACATTGGTGTGAGCTATCAGAAGGAACTGAGATGAAAATACTGAGACAAACTACAATGTCTCATCATTTTTTGTGTCTATATTCAGAAAAAGAGGTATGAAAACCTTTTTTTTAAGGTAATTTTAACTTTTTTAGGGATTTTATTTAAAGGTACAAGTGGTGTTCCTAATTTAATGGAAAGCTCAACAAGATGGGCCTGTTTTCCCTCATAGTAATGAAGAAGGAATGTTTATTACAGAAATCCTATTAATACCTAACCAGTTGTTATGTTGGTTGCTACTTTGTAAGCTTACTTATCTGAGAGGTTTTTTTTTACTTGTATGTATTAAAATCCCAAATTAATGTAGAAGTTTAATAACTATTTCTTCATAAAGATTGTGCCTGTTAAAAATCGTTATATGCCACACTTAAGGACTAGTACCACATGAAGGCACAAGGAAACAATCATGTTTCTACTATATATATTGCTTGTTAATTCTTCAGCTTTTAGCAGAAGTCAATGTTCCAAAAGACTTTTTCCCTTTTAAGTTACTGTGTTTAATTTGCTTACCACCAGATTTTTTTAAAGGAAAATGAACATGTTTCTACTTGGTACTGAAGCAATTAGAGTTCTCTGCAAACAGCAATTTCTCATAATGCCTTGAATTTCTTTTGAAGTTTCATCAGGTTAATTTCATTCCCTAAAATAACATTAGGTATGTTTCCCACATTAGTGTGCCCACTGTATGTCAGTAAAAAGATAACTTTATACTCGTTAGTGATATTTCTAAGTTCTTTTAATTTATTCTGTACATTTGATAATACCTTCAAGAAACAAAATGACAGTGCACAGTAGTTTTATTATGTTTACACTAGATTATTTTTTTTAATTGTGCTTCTCTCTTGCTCTTTCAGTGTTAGTTTGTGTCTTAGAGCAGGGTCCTCAAGTCTTTTTATTTCTTCTCAGCTCTGTTACTTGCAGATTCTTCCTAGGTTCCGCTATGCTTTTCCAGTTCCAGAGTAACATGATAATGATGAAAGTCTTCTTTCCAAAGCTATACTTTGCTATAAGGCTTAGCAGGAGTCAACTCAGTACAGCATTAAAGATTTTCAAATAATTTTCTGTAGCCAACAGCTGGTCCTGTTTTGCAGAGGGCCTGATTTTGTCCAACAGATGGACATTTATGGTATATTACACTTGGGCTCTTCAGGGTCCTGATTTATCACAGTAACTCATTGAAACCACAGAAGTTAAACAGGTGTAACTGTGGTGACATAGTGATGAATTAGCTTCTTTCTTCAGTTCCACAGAGCAGCCCAGACAGTTACAAAGATAATAAACTATGTTGTGCTCAGAATTTAGGGATCAGTCTAAAGTCTTGTTCTGTAAGCTTTAACATTCTCAGATTGATCTTTTTTTTTTTTTTATTCTTTTTTTTTAGCTGAGTTGCTTTTAGTTGCTAGGCATAGATTTCTATAGGTCACTGCCACAGCTGTTGTATTGTGCACCTGTACGCAGCCAAAAAATCTGGGAAGCCCACTCAGAGAAAGAGAAAGAATGAGCTATGTTACTGTTTCTTACTTGTTGTCAGCTTTTAACTCTAGCAAAAATTAAGGAACACAAACTCCCTGAGAACACAGAGTGACAGATCTCTGAATCTCATAAAAAGTTTTTAACATGAGGTTGAATTTAACACATCTAGGTTTTTGGCAAAGTAGAAACAGTGCAGATTGCTTCAATATGCCAGGAACAGCAATGAGTGTGATTCATGTCATTAATAGTAAAAATAATAGTAAAACCTTAAATATTAAACATGGACTAATGATGGATTTATAACTATATGCTTTGATCTGTGAAGAAGTTAGTGCATGTGGAAAATTACCTTATAAATTTAAGAAGAGGAAACAAAAGCTGTATCACCAGCCAAAATCAATAGAGTAAGTATCACTGAGAGGAAGAAAGCATCTGTGGTGGTTGTCCACAGTTATACCCAGTTTTCAGCTTGTATAAAGTTAATGCATCCAAGGATGCATAAAGAGGAGCATCTAAGGATGTCCTGTATTTACAGACACGACGAAAGCTAGTCTTTGAAGGCTTATTGTGATACAATGGTGAAAGAACAAGACACCGATCTTTCTTTAAATGCAGGACAGCTGGAGGCATAAAAGTCAGTCTCCTCATAGGGATATTTCTCATCATACTGCTAGACATAGCATGAGATAAATTCTGTTAACAGTTATTTTGCTTCTCTGCATCTAAGACTCTAACTGGAAAAGTAGATACAGGTCGGTGATTCTGCTGCATCCGTCAGGTTAGTACCCAATGATATGCGTTAAAATCAGACGGCCTGTGTGTGAGAAAATTTAGAGGGTCCAATGGGATACACACGCATATTATTTTTCTATATCTGGAACAATTATATTTTATATGATCACAATGAAAAATGAACAAGTTACAGGCTGGGCAGAGAAGAGATTCAGAGCAGCCCTGCCGAGAAGGACTTGGGGGTGCTGGTTGATGAGAAAATGAACATGAGCCGGCTTCAGTGTGCACTTGCAGCCCAGAAA
This sequence comes from Neopsephotus bourkii, assembly GCF_033783945.1. Classification (NCBI taxonomy): domain Eukaryota; kingdom Metazoa; phylum Chordata; class Aves; order Psittaciformes; family Psittacidae; genus Neopsephotus; species Neopsephotus bourkii. The sequence goes on along the minus strand of NW_026901984.1, from coordinate 7,310,377 downwards.
ACCAACCGTATCCTGGGCTGCATCAAAAGGAGCGTGACCAGCAGGTCGAAGGAGGTGATCCTGCCCCTTTATTCTGCTCTCATGAGACCTCACTTGGAGCATTGTGTACAGTTCTGGTGTCCTCAACATAAAAAGGACATGGATCTGTTGGAACAAGTCCAGAGGAGGGCCACGAGAATGATCAGGGGACTGGAGCACCTCCTGTATGAAGACTGGCTGAGAAAGTTGGGTCTGTTCAGCCTGGAGAAGAGAAGGCTGCGTGGAGACCTCAAAGCAGCCTTCCAGTATCTAAAGGGGGCATATAGGGATGCTGGGGAGGGACTCTTCATTAGGGACTGTAGTGACAGTACAAGGGGTAATGGGTGAAAACTTAACCAGGGGAAGTTTAGATTGGATATAAGGAGGAAATTCTTTCCTGATAGGGTAGTGAGGCACTGGAATAGGTTGTCCAGGGAGGTTGTGAATGCTTCATCCCTGGCAGTGTTCAAGGCTAGGTTGGACGAGGCCTTGGGTAATGTTGTTTAAGAGCGAGGTGTCCCTGTCCATGGCAGGTGGGTTGGAACTTGATGATCTTAAGGTCCTTTCCAACCCTAACTATTCTATGACTCTATGATTCTATGATTCTATGAATGTTTCACCTAAAAAAACCAAACCAAACTAAGCCAAAAAACAATCAACCGACCAAACAAACAAAAACCAGCAGGAGGTTAGCTTAGTTTGGATTGTCAATCTGTGTTAAGCAGCTCAGAACTCACAGTCATGAAGGGAAAGTATTCCACTTCCTTACGATACTGAACTTCAACTGAATTTTGTTTCAGGTTGTGAGGATATTACACTTAAGGCAGTTAATTAATGTCACCTGCTTGAAAAGATATTTACAGTGAGTTACAGGCAGGGGAAGGCTTGAAGGACATTACATGATTTGTCCTGGGTTCTGACTGATGCCTTAACATAAATGTACTCTTTGGGGACTTGGTCACTCAGTATGTAAGGGACACCCCTTAAGACTTAATTGTAATGCAGAACTAAGAAGGATGTTTCTAGCAGTCCAAAGCTGGAATAAAAAGTTGTTAGGAGCTCTCACCTTCTGCAGGCATCTGTGTGTTTCTTTTATGTACTAGGTTAGTGGCTTTTTTTTAACAGGTGGCTGTTCCATGAGCTCCACTCCTACTCCTTCTTTATTCCTTAAATTTCAGGGGTCTTGGCTCCACCTGGATGTAGAATAAGAGACTTTTTGCAGCATTTCTTACATGGATCTTGTCAGGATCTCTTTACAGATCTCTTTTAAAGCAAAAATCTCATTTAAATGTTGTCATTCTGGAGCTCTATTTCCATTTCTGGTAGTTTTCAAAGTCTTATCTTTCTATCTGTTTTGCTGCCACTCCTGTTCTAATTTTGAATTTTGCACAGGTTTCTGTTTAAAACAAAGGCTTATGCAATCATGTTTTGTCTGTCTGTTTGCATGTGCAGTAATAAAGGACTGATGAATCGTGTCTAGTGGTTTTCTCTGTTTAGTGTCCATAAACCTCCAGATCTGTGTGTGCAGTCCCTCTGGCACCACAAGCCTGTTTCCTGTTTTATACAGTAATAGTTTTTTTCATGAAAATGCAGCTGTCTATGCATGTGCCATAGCACAATTGCTAATGTAAACAGGAGTGATCAATATTCTTGCTACCTTAAATAACAAACTAAAAAACCTTTCCTTTTAACCAGAAAAATACTGTTACTATAACATTCTTTTAACTGTACTGTAAATAGCAGGAATTAAAAACCTTAGTGTTGACTAGGTGTTGTGCTTTAACCCCAGCCAGCAAAAAACTACCATGCAGATGCTCACCCACTCCCCCTGTCCCCAGGTGGAGGAAACCTGTGGGACAAGAACAGTTTCATAATTGAAATAAAGGGAAATATAAAATAATAATAGTAGTAGTAATGAAAATGAAAAAGAAGGAGGAATAAAACTCAATAAAAGCAAGTGCTACACAATACAATTGCTCTCCACTCACTGAAAATTTGCCGACCCATTCCCAGGGAGCGATCAGACTCTCCTGGTCAATTCACCCCAGTTTATATATTGATCATGGTGTTCTCTGAAATGGAATGTCTCTGCTCCCTCACAGTTTTTTGTGCTCCTCCTCTCTGGCAAAGCATGACAAACAGAAAAGTCCTTGACTTAGGGTAAGCACTACTTAGCAACAGCTAAAACACTGGTGCATTTTCAATATTATTCTACGCTAAATACAAAACACAGCACTGCACCACCTTCTAGGAAGAAAACTAACTCTATCCCATCTGAAAGCAGGACACAAAGTATGCAATTGAATTAAATTGCAATGGAAAAAGTTCAGCCCAGACTAAAAGTTTTTGTGCCCTTTAATTGATGCTAGAGACATTTTAATTCATTCATTAAAAAAAAAAAAAAAAAGAAATAACTATCTGTACTTTAGTGCTGAATGATTTTCAGTTTGGCTCTTGAATGGTTTTACTGATTCAGCATGAAGTAAAAATGCTAAATCCTGTATGATTTTTTACTGTTTCTATCTCCTATACATTACCTTTTCCTGGTGCTTTAAGGATGATATGAATGATATAAAAATATATGGTTTGAAAATATTTTCCTTTGATGTTGAAAAAAAGACTCAGTGTGGGAGCTGTGAATGCAACATTTTTTTTCCTTCTGAACTTACAGTTCTAGCAGTTCTCGTTTGTCGTCAGCAGAGGGTCAGACTATTGCTTCTGCTTTCATGCTAGCAATAGGTACAGAACTCCTGAAACAGACCAGTGAATTTAATTTTCTAAACTGAAATGATATGGTCAAACAGTCTGGTTTTAACCAAGCAGGCTATTGAGGGTACATCTGGCCATTCAAAACGGTGAATCTAATCAGGTAATGGAGATATTTGACTTATGTCATGCTACTTGGAGAATAATACCAAAGGTGCTAAGTAGTTTAAATCTAGAAGTAATCTTGAATTGTAAGAAATTGTTGTTTTAAATGCTTCCAAGCTTTCTTTTCTTACCAAAACAAAAACTTTATTTTTTGTTAATTTTATATTTTTATTAAGAAATAAACTTTGTTGACAAAATAGAATGATTTCACTATAAGCTGCCCAATACTTGAACCACAATGAATGCCAGCACTTTCCCATTATCTGCTGTTAACTTTAGCTCTAAAAAGTACCCTGTATTCTTCTTCTTCTGTAATCCATTGTTCTTACATCTGCTGACCCTGTGCATTTATTTATATTGAAATAAATATAGTTTCCCTGAGCAGGACAAATAATTTTTTTGTGAAACATTAGGATTACGTTATTATTGTTGCTCAGATGCCTCTTTTTGATTCCATTTCCTATGAGTTACATAGTGTTAGCTTTCTGTGGAGCATTCATTTTTTATGAAACTTAGAGAAAGACCCACTTCACCAAAGCCTATTTCTTTTAGTCTTTTTTCATACTATGTTTATTCATTGATAGTGATATGGAATTTTTTAACACAATTTCCTTCTTTTTTTGGTAATACGAATAGGAATTACAGGGGGAAAAAAAAGAAAAAAAAAAGTGTTACAGGGCTGTTTTGCTTTTTCTTTTCCCAAGGCAAGGTTGAGGTGTATGAGAAAAAGAGTAATAGCCTTAGCAATAGATTTGTAAAATAGTATAAAATGCCGGAAAATGTGCTTTGCAGTAATCATGTTATAAAACAGAAAAAAGCAGGCTAGATATTAAGAAGTAAAAAAGAGTAAAATACATTCATAAATAATTCAGTGAAAAAAAAAAAGAAGTCAATATTTTTTACTGATATCTATAAAATGTTTACTATCTCATATTATAAATGTTTGGCTAAGTCACTTTTTATTTACAAGATTATTTGTGAGGGAAAAAATGAAGATATTACTTCTAAATTCTTGACATTTTTACTGGTTTTATAACATTTTTAGAAAGTATTTTATTATCTACACAGTATGTTAAAATTATGAAGTATAATAATTCTTTTAAAACACAATTGTTATCAAATCACCATGACTAATGAAACAACAAATAGTTAATAGCAATTTAAAATAGCAAATAGCAAATATTCTACAGCTGAAATGTGAACCAGGGTTTAAATCTTGCTGTGAAAATTCACTCAAAATTGCAAAGAAGAGAAAGAAGGTCTAACAGCAAATAATGTATAAGCAGAGGAAAAGATTCAGTTTTGACAATGTTCACATCTTAGAGTGTATTCAAATAGGCATTTTCATGCATGGCTTATGAATATCCCTTCTGTGTAAGAATTCCAAATCTCCTACGATAGTGTGCATGCCACACTGGGGCTTCCTACAAAGCCAGCTAGTATCCCCGGGTCTTAACAACTTCTTTTCATTTTTGTTAATGAAATATATTCCTATGTGCACGGGCAACGAAGCTGGTGAAGGGTCTTGAGAGCAAGTCTTATGAGAAGCAGCTGAGGGAACTGGGGATGGAGAAAAGGAGTCAGAGGGTAAACCTTATGGCTCTATGCAACTACCTGAAAGGAGGTTGTTGGGGGGGGGGGGGGGGTCGAGCTCTTTTCCCAAGTAACAAGCAGGACAAGAGAAAGGACAATAGAAAATGGCCTCAAGTTGCACTAGGGGAGGTTTAGATTGGATATTAGGAAAAATTTCTTCACTGAAAGTGTTGTCAAGCGTTGGAACAGGCTGCCCAGGGAAGTGGTTGAACTGACATCCCTGGAGGTATTTAAAAGGTGTGTAGATGGGAAGCTTAAGGACAAGGTTTATTGGTGGACTTGGCAGGGGTAGGTTAACAGTTGGACTTAAGTGTTTTTTCAACCTAAACGATTCTATGATTCTATAATTCTATGTGTAATGCTATAAAGGAACTTTGTTTAAGAATGATGGTAAAGCACTGCCTATGATGTCCGTTTTCTTCTGATCCTGATAGAAAAGCATCATTACTTAGAAATTCATAATAGGTAAAGAGCCTTTGAGTAGGGTTTTTTTTTTTGTTTGTTTTGTTTGCTTGTTTTAAAGCAAGGTATTTGATTCGGAGAAAACTCCAGGAACAAACTTGCCAACAAAGTTTTCAAGCTGACAAGCAGGTATTCTTTATTGCGGCGCCGGGAGACACGGGGGATAACTCCTCCTAACGTGTGTCCCCGTATTGCTATACAAGCCATCCTTATATAGTCCCTGGGCATACATACATATTCATGAGGCTACATATGGATTACATCATTTTCCAGAGAGTTCCCCGCATGCGTACAGAATTGTGGTGGTGGTCTCTGAGGGTCGTTTACTTCTTCCAACAATCTTCATCACTTCTGGCAGCCTTTGAAGCACGCGCAGTAGATGCTCATACCAGTTTAATTGGTTCGTTAGCACCAGAGACATAATAATCCTCCCATCCTCCTACTTATCAGTTAGTTTAACTGTAGCCCATCCTGGACACCTGCAGTTCCCAGATACTCCTTATCCCTGTGTCCTGTTCTTCTAGACTGTTTTTCTTAAAATTATGCCAACTATAACGATTTATATTGTGAGAATTCTCAGTATGTTCTCTAGCTGTACTCTATTTTTTTCTATGTATCATGCACCTCAATAATTTTCCATTGCTACTGTTACAAAGCCATCAAACTTAACATTACTTAAAACAGATTCTAAAGATTTCTATATCCCATCTTGTAATTTTGTCCCCCCCATCTCATATTGCAAGAATATATAAATGAGAAATATTTATTTTTATGGTATTATAGGCAAGAAGGTTTCTTATTCTGTAAGAAACAGTTTTACAAAATGAACCTGTTAAAGCTGGCATGCAGTATCTACATCTATATAGAAAATTCATTGAAATTTTAATAAAGCCACTAAAAGTATAAGAGAAAAGTTGAAATTTTCAGAAGAAACAGAAATTATACACACTACTGAGCACAATAAATCAACCACATGGAAATTGTCCAGTATAAAAATAAACTTTTTTTAAAAAAACTTGAATGCAAGTAGGCTACATATATATAACAAAGAGATAATTAAATTGCATTGGATTCCAGCTTAAAAAAAAATAAATCTTGTAAATTCTTGAGTGATGTTACTGTCATGGTTTAAACCCACTCAGCCATAAATCACGCAGTCGCTCGCTCACACCTCCCCTTCTTTGCCTTCCCCTACTCCTGGAGGGATGGGGAGGAGAATCAAAAAGAATGCAATTCCCACAGGTTGAAAAGAGAACAGTCCAGTAACTAAGGTATAACACAAATCACTACTGCTACCACCAATAATAATAATGATAAAGGAAATAACAAGGGAAGAGAATACAACACCTCACCACCCACCAACTGGTAACTTGCCCCACCCAGCCCGACCAAGCACCAACCGATACCTAGTCCAATCCCTCAATGAACTAGCCCTTCCATGTAACTCTCAGTTACATCCTGGGCATGACGTGCTGTGGTATGGAATACCTCTTTGGTCAGTTTGAGTCAGGTGTCCTGTCTCTGCTTCCCCCGGGTTCCCCTCCTCCCTGGCAGAGCATGAGGCTCACAAAGTCCTTGGTCAGTCTAAACATTTGAGCAGTAACTAAAACCATCGGTGTTATTAGCGCTACTCCCAGGCTGAAAGTCAAAACGACAGCGCTGCACCAGCTAAGGAGAAAAAATGGCTGCTACTACTAAGCACAGGGCAGTTACCCATTCACCATAAGTCCATGATGATACACCTGGATTTCAAAGTATCAGCTGAAAGAAACAGCAACAGTCTCAACAGTACAGTGTAAAAGAAAGCTCCCTTCTATTTCAACTGTTGCAAATATTTTTCACTCTCAAAGTGTAGCAGGCAGCAGTGGGGACCATCACAATTGGAACTATTTGGTACAAAATGGTTTCAAAAAAGACATGCTAAGCACCAGGTAGATGCTCACAGTTTCACGACTAACTGAATACCTTAAAGTACTTTCTTTGGTAGTTCCCCATGACCCCATCAAAGTGTCAGTCTATCTCCTCTGAGTCTTAAAATGGGTAAGTTTTGTGTTAAAAGCTGTGCTTTGTCAAAAATGGCAGATTTGGGAGCTTTGAATCTGGACTACTTTTTGCTCGATTAGACTGAGCTCAGAACCACAGTATGTAGCCCTACCCTTACAGAATGTGCACAGTCATCTGCAGTTGTGTAGCAGTGTAATGTAAGAAAAATACTTTATGTGACTACAGGTATATTTCATGAGAAAGATTAGTTCTGTTTGAATGACACATTGTACACTATTAGACAAAAATGAATATGCCATATCATCTAAGTATATAAAACATGCACAAGGTGCAGAAAACATATGACAAACTTCTCTGTGTCACCTAAATGTCTGAGTTCTTAGCTGTGTTAGATTTGATGTGGCTTAGAATAACTCAGTAATGAGCTTTATTTTGCATACACACCCATACCAGTACTGTTATTTTCCATCACTACACACACTAAGGCTCAGGAAGCCTTTTTTCTAGAAACACAGTGTTGCTACTTCCCTACTATATTTTTAAAGTCTGGGTTGTTTTTTTTTTTTCTTCTGGTGACAGAAAGTAAATTTTATCATCTATTAAATTAAATTAAATATTCTTTTAGTTGATACATTATTTTTTCTGATTTTTAGATTACCAGATTTATTTCTGTTTAATCATGTTTAAATCCTTTAAGCCTGCTGCATCAAATAGGATTAATCTCCTTGCTCTGTCGTATAAAACCGTGTCCAAAGATGAACTTCTTGTAGAAGAATCTGTGACAGAGTAGTTCCAGGGACAATTATGTACCACATTCATAATTTATGTCTTACTCACTGTAGGTATCTCAAGGGGCACTGACTGATGCACTGAAGACTGAAGTCACCAGCTATATAGTTTTGCTATCTGTACATGTTGTCTGTAAATCATAACTATTTAATTTGCTTGCTGCTCATGAATTTCTATGGCATGGACTTGTTCTCTTTTGCATCTCAATGAGGTTGTTTTCTGATTGTATTTTAAGTTATAAAAGTGATTCTTTTTTCCTATCTATAGAGACTTTCTGTAGGCCTCTTAACCTAATAATCTGAAGATAGCCATATCTTCTGTGCCAATACATTATTTATAATCTAACAATGTTGTTGTTTGTACATAGTAGCAGATGGTGTGGCTTTCCTCACTCAAAATTTATCAGTTATTTTGGTTTGTTTTCAGCAAGGCAGAGGATTTTTTAGATTTTTTTGTTTGTTTGTTTGTTTTAGAGCTGTAAAGGGAATCTTTTTAAGCTGCAGCACTTTTTATAGCACTGTCTTCACGTCAGCCATCATAATCCAGCTCCCCTTTGTCCTTCCTTTTCAGTTCATCATCGCCTCAGAACTCTTTCAGAGTCCCATTTCACAGTCCCAAATATGTTCCATTCCATTCACTAGATCAGATGCTTCAAATAAAGGCAGAAAACCCCAAATCTTTGCTGCTACAGGTGATGCTGATTCCCTACTCCTAAACCCAGCTTAAGTATATCAGCCTTCCATACTGGCTTTTAGCAGCCACAGCTATAACATTAATGTAAGCCATTAAATGAAGAACTCAGACATGAACCTTAGCAGAGGGACAGGTCATGCACAAAGAGCTAATTTTATCTTTTTTTTTAATAGAGCAGTATGGTTGTTCACATTATTCAGCAACACTAGAAGTAAGACTTTAACACTAATACCAAATGTTGACTTCAGATAAAATTGAAAAAATTAGCAATGCTTTATGGACAAAGTAGAGGTTTTGTTGCTGTTGTGTTTTGTTTGCTTGTTTTTTACTGGCCTAGGCAGTAATGGATTTTTTTTTTACTCACAAGCTTTCTAGTGGCTACTACTTCGGGTCATAATAAATCAACTTGTTCCATTAGACACAGATCAAGGAAAGTTTTAAGGCATTATTTTGAGAATGTGAGGAACAGGATCTTGATTCTGTAGACAGTGATGTCTGGCTCAATCCAAAAGGATAGAAAAGGATATAAATTTAATTCATATTTAATACATTAATTTACAAAATATTTCACAAAGGTACTTCATTAGAATTTGGAAAGTTTGCATTTTTTGAGTTTTGTGACTGTCAGTCATGGCTGTTTCTGCTTCCAATCTTATAGAGTATGCCAAAATTCTTTACCACCATAATAAGTTTTCTACTTTTAACATGCTTGCACTTTGCTTACACTTAGCTGTACTGCAAAGGGGAAGAGAAGACTGCCATTTTCTTCCTCCCACAGATTTCTATTTGCCCTGTAAGCTCTTTGTACTTCATACCTCCTAAACTGCACAAGAGTAATACTAGTCTTTCTAAAGAGAGAACTGTTTGCAATTATTGGTCCTGTGTTTTGTTTTTCCATCTGTTTGGGTGTGAAGTGCAAGCATCTATAAGGCTGCAGATAGTAGTTTGTCATTTGAATGCATTTGAGCACAGGTTTTCCGTTTAAATTCAAAATCTATGTAGAAATTAATTTATCTCAAAATGGTTAAACTGGTGGCAACCTGTATTCAAAGGTAGATGACCAAAAGAACAAAAGTCTGTCTTTCCACATCTGTAATTCCTGATAGTTCACATAAGTCTTTGATTATCAGCATGGCTTTCTTAATGAGATTATTACCTGTTCATGAGAAAAAGAAACAGGGTTTATGAAAGTAATGAAATGCTTTTTGTCTTTCACTGTACTGTTGAGAATATGGTTTAATCCTCTTACATATCTAAATTGGGGTAAGATGAAAATTTCAAACATGCCAAATAAATGTTTCTTGTTTACTACTCATTTGGCCTTCATTTTCTGATAGATTATTTGCCCGTCATACAGTTCAGATAAGGCAAAGAAGAGTGAGAATTTTTTAGTTTCTATAAGCCACTACACGGTGGAAAATACTGATTTTGTAATGTTAGTTCCAACAATGCAACTGTTACTTTGCGAGTTATGTTTTCCTACAAAGTTTACATTTGCATTTATCTCAGTGTTTAGATTCTGCTGAAGATTTTTAAAAGTATAAACATTCCAGATACCATGTATGGTGCCTACAAATCTTGAAACCCTTAAATGCACTAATAAGGCTTTGAATAGCAGTTATCTTTTGAAATTGAATCCTTATTTTGCATCCCTCCCTCTGAAAAATGTATTTTAAGTGTTATTTTGTAGCTCTTCCTGTCCTTCAAATTAATAGATTTGAACTTTTAAACTAATGTTGGCACAAAATTCATAGTGGACTAGGTGAAACAATTAAGAATAGCATTTTTCCTAGATCAGTAATAGTCTAAAATAACAATTAGTATGCAAAATAAAGCCAGCCAATAAATCATGGTAAATAAGCAATCAATGAGAAGGAATTAACTAAACATTAGTGAAGAAGTCATAGCAGATTGACTTGAAAAATATTAACTGAAAGGTCCCCAAGTATAGAATAGATACTGATAGAATTTGTCATTCCTGACTTTCTAATATTTTATCATTTATGCATAATTATTTTTTCCTTATTAACACATAAATATTATCTGCCTTGTTTACACCATTGCTAAAATGGTCTTAACCTTTCTTTTTTTTTGTCCTAAGTGCTAAAAAAGATGATCCTGGAATATGTTTGTACAGATAATGAATCACAAACAATCTTAACTTTCTCTCTATTCCTGTAGGTAGACAGATCTCCACTTCAGCTAGGCAAAGAAAAATAACCTAAGACAAGGAAGACAGAAACAGGTATTGACAGCCTGCTTTAATTTTCAATGCATTCCTGGTACTATTTAGACAGTGAACACCTCAATAAGGTTAATATATTTGCTGAGCAAATTGGTAACAATATGTTGTGGTTTAACCAATGCCAGACAGCTTGTTCACCCACTCCCCGCCTCTTCTTGCCCTCCCCCTACTCTCGGAGGGACGGAGAGGAGAATCAGAAAGAATGCAACTCCCACGGGTTGAGATAAGAACCGATAACTCGCCCCCCCAGCCCGACCAAGCACCGACCAATACCTCCTCCAACCCCGCAGTCCACCTCGCCCTTCCGGCTAACTCCCAGTTCCCTCCTGGGCATGATGTGCTGTGGTATGGAAACTTTGGTCAGTTTGTGTCAGGTGTCCTGTCTCTGCTTCCTCCCGACTTCCCCTCCTCCCTGGCAGAGCATGAGGCTCACAAAGTCCTTGGCCAAACCAAAGCATCATTTTTATCAGCTCTGTTCCCAGCCTGAAAGTCAAAACACAGCATTGCACCAGCTACCAAGAAAGAGAAAAATGACTGCTACTGCTGAACCCAGGACACAATAAAAATTAACTGTGTTCCAACATAAGAAATAGATGTCATCTGAATGTAGCTAATGGTAGATTCTAAACAAAATAAGGAATAGCATTTTTTATAGAACATGAAGTTAAACTGTAGAAGACTTTAACTCAGATCACTGCAGGTACCAGAAGTATGTTAGATAAAAATCCAGTATGGGTTTCTGTTTGTAAAAGCGACTTAATGAAAAGGAGTTGAGAAAAACAAAACCTGTTTTAAAAGTGTGAGATAATACACTACATCTTTTCTTATACCTCCCTGGAGGTTTTGGGGTTTTTTTTTTGGCTAGTAACAATATAAGCAACCATCTCTAATTTGTGTCATTATTCATACTTTGGCTTATATTGGTCATGACCAAATGTAATTCGATTTGGGTAAAACAATGTAGTTTGATAGTGTTAGTATCTAAACAGTTCCCCGTGCATACACTTTCTTTAACATCTGTAGGGTTTTTGTCTAGAATTTATACATTTTCTCTGTAGCATTGCAAAGTCCGTAAGCTCTTGTGGAACTGCACCTTTGGTGGCTTATTGACTGCTGCTTAGGAAAGATGGTTTGCTATAGAATTGCTGGAGGTTCAGTTTTGCTATACTGCAATACCTTCAACTTCTACCCTGCAGTAGTACTTGATTTTTAATAAATTTTATTACTTTTAGCCTCTTTGGTTACCCTAAGTGTTTTCCCCATTTTCTTATTTCACATAAAGGTAACAGTGAAAAATTTGTTTGATTAAGAACTTGGTAGATTTTCTGGTTGGCTGGTTGGTTGGTTTGTATTGATCTAGCTATATGATTGCACCAGTGCTGATCACTATCATACCATGTAGCAGATAAACTACTGATATAATTCTGTTCTGTAGCTGCTGTGCTCCTGATGCAGACATATCCAAAAGTATCTATATTTATACTGATTAACCATTGTATACTAGTGATTAATGTAGGTTAAGTTATGCTTTAAAGTTTTTAACAGCCACAACAGAAATTTCTGTAGTCCTAGGAAATTAACGGCTCAAAAGAGAGCTTTGAAAAGTAGTCTTGTAGTTACTGAGTATGACATGTAGAGTCATTGTGAAGTTACCTAGGAAATAAAAATTTAGGGATTTACATAATTGAGTTATATCTGCAGTTATGAATCAACTGTTTAGCAGCCTGTCAGTATGATGGGATGAGACTAATATGCTTAAGTATAACCTGGAACAAACATGGGTGTGTTCAACTCATCATTATCCTTTTCAATTTTCTAGGTAAAACTACTAATAACAATTTCTGAGGAAGAGAAAGGAAAAAGAGAAAAATATTTATGTTGTTGATCCAGGACATGTCTTAGCTGTACTGTTTGATGTAACTACCCTTTTTGATAGGCTTTGGACAGTCAGTTGACCTTTTTCTTCTAATACCTCCCAGCATTCATGTACTTCAGAAACCATGGCTTTTTGCTTGCTTTAGCTATACCTATTCTTATCAACACAGTGTTTATTACCCGTCTCACTGTAATGTCAAATTGAAAGGCAAATATTTGCTGTGTTATTGCCATCTCCTTTCAATATATCAAAGGCTTAAACTATGAGCTCTGTATATACTTAAGGCTCCTAAGCCTGTGAAGTTGGATATTGCTGTTCTTTGTCAAGCTAATACCAGCCATAAAGGAGACAATAAGGTCACTTCAGGTAAGATCAGTATAATTGATCTTTATTACTTTGGGTGGGCTCAGTGAAGTCGCTAAGGGAAAGAAACTCAGCTGACCAGTTGATGTTATAACCTATGAAACTCAGAAAGCATTGTGGATTATGAGTAGAGCAATAACAGTTTTGCCTAAAAATGGAAATTCAATTCTCAACTTAGAGTTAATGAGACCATTATCGTGTTTTCCATAGTTCTGAACACTTAGAGGCTGTGTTGAATTCGAACTGATTTCTATCATTATGTTTTGTAAATGATAGAAATTAGCATAAATAGTCTGAAATGTGCCATTTGAAATGCAGTGCAGAGTGATGCCAAGGATATTGCCTTTCCACTTTGCAAAGCATTAGTATATAATGACTTTGTATCCCTTATGCTAATATTTCATGTATGTAAATGTTAAATGCTGAAAAAAAAAACCAAACCAAAACACCAAAAAATAAAAAAAAATAAATGTTTGTTTGCTTTATATTATGTTTATCCTGATAATGAGGTATTAAGTGTGGTGGGCAGCAAAAACATTGATGTTTAAAGAGGCAACAAATATGCAAACAGAAAGTATAGTTCACATTGTTCCATATACTGGCTAACCTTGGTGTAAAGAATTTAACAGTAAAATATTTTCTAAGTGATATTCATGAGGAGAAGGAATGTCACATTTTTCACTTAGGGCTTGGGAGTAAGGCAAGGAGTCATAAGCTCACAGACAGTTCTTTATAGGTAACTGCTTGTTATTAAAGTTTATCTTGGAGATGGCTTAAAAAAATCCATGGGAAAAAATGTCATCCATATATAGTATGCCAAGTGGTCCACCTGATTTTTCTTTATCCAGAGAGTTTATGTTATTCTCACCTTTACTTAGTTAATTTGTAATGGTTTAAAGAAAGTAAAAGGTGATGTGGGTTGAATGCTCTGAAAAACAGTAATTGTACATTTATCATACAAGGTTGATTTAACTTTTTGGGCTGGTGCTACGTACAGCAGAGAACAGTTGGTGAATCTTTTCACATGATATAGAGAAATTTGAATGCTCTTCTGAACTTTTAGATTCATCCTCTTTCATTAACCTGCTAATATCCTCTTCAAAATATTTCATTTATCATCAAGACTTTTTTATTTTGAGCTCCTTTGCTTTCATCTCCCAACCTGCTATAAAGACAAGATAGCATAAAAAGACAGTTTTGTCTCCACTCCTTAAAATTCTGAACATCTGCTCTGTGTGCACACGTATTTAATTCTGCAGGCTTATGACAAGTTTCTGTATGCTCCTATCTGTTCATTCACCTATAATTTCTAGCAGACACACCAACCATCTTCCTCCAGAGTTACCTGTACCTTAAAAAACTGTGAACATAAATATCTGCATAAATTCTCTTCTGTTTTCTCAAAATCTTTTGCAACAAAGATTCTTGCCATCAAATTGCATCTGAAAGCAAACTCTATATTTGAAGCCTCAGGAAAAGAATATAACACTGCACCAAAACATGAGTTAGCAATATTTTCCCTTGCATCTAGCTCTCCTGCTAACACTGAAGCAATGCACTCAATACTATATAATCTATTGAATATTTATTTTGTCAAATTCATTAGCAATGTGAAAAAAACTTCACGGGTTAGCACTACTGAAGAATCCCATATTTCCATACCTTTCCATATTTCCTCTTTCATTTCTGAATGATGTTATAGTTGCATATTTGCTATAATTCTTCAATGTAAAGTCTGATTTACCTGGTATGTGCGGGTTTTCCTAAAAATGAATTTCTCATTTGCTAACAAATTAATATAATATTTAATGCACTACTATGTATCTTAAAAAAATAAAAATCATCTATGGAATACATATTACAATTTTAGTCTCCTCGTATCTATTTTGAAGGCACAATATACCTAAGACTGAGTTTATGAAATCATTTTATTTGCTGTTAACTGAGAGAATGTGTTCTTGCTTCTACTTTTTTATACATAGATAGTACTTGCTCCTTCTACTTCTTATTACACTGGCAGCCCATTTGAAGATGTGAGGTGAATGTTCTAGGATAAAAATATTTTAAATACCCAGCAACTTTGTCTATAAGACTTCATGCTTCATATTCATGACACTATTACTCAACAGTGTCTGATAAGAAGTCATTTTTTTGTCACCTAGCTGGAAACGTATATGTTCTTCTTTCAGAATGGTCTGGTATTAATATGACTGTGTCACAAATCCTGATTTAGGATCCTGCCTACTAAATGATCACAGATGAATGACGTAGATACCTCAAAGAATCACCATTAAAGGTATTAGCAAAAGTTTTACTATGAATTTGTAAAAGTGTAACTTCATAATGTTCAATTACTACATGGAAGAAACACAGAGAGGAAAGTCAAGTCAGAATTTAGCTAGAACAACTTACACAGACACTGCATACACAGATGGGTAAAGGAGACCCTCCTGATGAGCCACGTATACCATTTCAGTTCTCAGTGAAAGGTCAAACATAAACACTTAGGATCTTATATTGATTCTGAAGTGCTTTTTTTTTTCAGGGGGACTGATGCCTTATCCACTTCAGGAGTATATCCAAAAAGAGGTAAAAAATACCAGCCTCAGTGACTGCAGTAAGGTATGTTAGAGGATGACCAATTTCACCTTCCTGGCTTACCATCTGTGTAATTTTTCCAGAACACAAAATGTCTTGACCTCATTTACTTACTGTGAAAAAACTGAAAAATGTGAGAGAGCCACTTGTCTTCTTAAGAGACAGAATAATGACATAAACAGGAAAATTTCAGTTAGTTGTAGGGCAGACATATTAGGCAGCTCCTGATTAGCTTTCAGCCACTGAGAAACACTGGCTTTGTTGGCACATCTCCAGCTAAGAATCATCATGAGGGTGGGACAGTCCTTTGTGCAGTGTGTGGATCCACTTCCTTTCACTCCACCCATTGCAAGGGATTTGGCACAAATAGAAAGTATTTCAGAGGGACAAGTTTCAACAATTGCCTAGCCATGTTTAAGAAAGCAGCCACAACTTCATCAATCCTCCACAGCTGGAGAGATCTATACAGTCCCTTGATACACAACCAGTCATTTGGCTTTTTGTAAACTGAGCAGTTTGGAGCCAGTGAGGATGTTGTGCCTGTTTAATTTGTTTCATAAGAAGAAGCAAACGTATGTTTTAGTTGTGGTTTAACCCCAGCCAGCAACTGAGTACCACTTAGTCTCTTGCTCACTCCCCTCCCACCACAACTGATGGGATAGGGGGGAGAACTGAAAAAGGATAAAACCTGTGGGTTGATATTAAAACAGTTTAATAATTGAAATAAAGTAAAATATAACAGCAACAACAACAAAAAAAAAACAATAATAATAATAATGATAATAATAATAATAGTAATGAAGAAGAAAAAGAGAGGGAAATAAAATTCAAGAAACAGCAGCGTGCACAATGCAATTGCTCACCACCCGTTGACCTATACCCAGCCTGACCCAAGCAGCAGTCGCTCCCTTCAAGGCAACTCCCCCCAGTTTACATACTGGGCATGATGTGCTGTGGTATGGAATACCACTTTGAGTAGTTTGGGTCAGGTGTCCTGTCTCTACTTCCTCCAGGCTTCTTGTGTCCCTCCTCACTAAAAAAAAGCATGAGAGACTGAAAAGCCCGTGATCAGAGTAAGTGCTACTGAGCAACAACTGAAGCATCAGTGTGTTATCAACATTGTTCTGACTAAAGCCGAAACACAGCACAGCACCAGCTACTAGGCAGAAAATTAGCTATCCTGGACAAAACCAGTTGGTCTCTGTCCAAATTCAGATACAGAATTATCTTTTAGTTTGAACATTTTTTTAGAAATTCTGTTCAATAGTAAACCTCTTTTGTAGTTTCTAATTTCTTACTTAGTTGTATCATTTTACTGACACATTTAGAAAGCAAATTCAAAACAAAACCAGCAATGCATAGAGAAAAAGTCCATTGAATCATGGATCCAGTTGCTGTCAAGAATATTTATTATATTCTGTAAGCAAGAGTTGTTTTCTTAAGTTGACTGTGAAATATATTCTTGTACGTTTGCTTGTTCTGTTTTCCCCTTCTAATGCTTTCATTGCAAAAACAATACAATAAACAATGACACTGTTGCATAGCAACTCATATCCTTTTTAAACTCAGTGCTTATAGTTTCAAATATAATGTAAGCTCAGTGTATATGCTGATATGCTGTGATAAGTTATTGGAAAATAACTAGCTTCATCTTTCTTGGTCTAATATCTCATAAATTCACTTTATGGCTTATAATATCTATTATTTGTCTAGGGAGAAGGAATTTGTCTAAAATAAACAACTAATTTTTCAGTAATTCACATTTAAGTAAAATTTACTTTCCTGGATGTGTATAGAACAATCTTAAATCAGTAAATTTCTGTAGGTTAAATGTACTCCATGTTAGAATGATTCTAGCTTATATATCTCTAATGGGTACCCATTCATGCTGTATAGTTACACTTTGAAATTTTGGGGCATTTGTGTATAAAAAATACATCAGTTGGTTAATACTAAGACAGAAGCCATTCATTTTATTCTAGCAGAAGATGTTCCAACAATTTTTCCCTACTAATAAAATCAGCCTTTTACTAGTGGCTAGTAGGGGTATATGACCATTCATAAAAGTAAGGCTATGTAGTTATTTCTGAGTATCTTATTTACAATCTTTTTTGCGTATATTCTGAAATTGTTTCTTGCAAAAGAAAGACCATATGCAGGCAAACATATGCATCTATTTTCAGGAATTAGAAGTCATGGTTTATTTAATTAGGTTGTATCTATCAGGAATGTCATAATTAACTCTTTAGCTCAGATTGCCTAGGCGGTTCTACCATCCTTGTAGTTCTGCCATCCTTGTAGTTCTGCTTCATGACTTTTCATGAGCCTGAATTTGTTGCTGCTTGCATACCTGCATTCAATGTTCTCCCTCTGGATGCATTTTGCTCAGCTCAGTGTTCTCCCTACAGAAAATTTACAGCAGTTCTAGAGTACGTGCATTTTTATTCTTCACTTTAGCCACTGAATTTTTCTAGCCTTCCACCTGTAAGGAAAAAAAAAAAACAACAGAAAATGCAAAACTACTTTTCTGTATAGCCTATTACTCTCACTATGCAAGCGAACTCAAAATATTATGCCAATAATATTCTGAATATTGAGAATATTGAGAAATGCAGAATGGGATACACAATTGTGACCAAAAAAGTAGTGCTACAGTCATTTTGCAGTCTCTGTTCTGGTTTAGTTAAAACAAACAAACTAACAAACAAACAAACTTGCAATTATGAATGCAAAATAATCTTCAAAATGAAAGGTTTCATTTTCAAGGTAGTCATATGCTGCAGCCATTTAAATTTTATTTTTTTCTTAGATACTTGTTGTAAGCTGTTTCTTTTTGAATAAATCCCAAATAAAAAAACATATTTCAATTATTTTTTTAAATAAACATTTCTTATTGTGTCAGTCATTATTTTCTCTTTCTTCAGCATCTGTGCCTGTGGGATCCATGTTCTACCTTTCTTCCTGCAAGTTTCTTGTGTTTACCTTGTAGTTCATGGATTTTTTTACCGCCTCCTCTCTTCAGCTTCCTTCATAATGTCATTAATGTGTCTATGAAGCATTTTACATTCTTTTAAATTCTGAAAAGGTAAATATGTAACTATTCTGCTTTCACTTTAGATGTTTGGGTTTTTTCAGTTGGTACTTTAATCTGTGGAGTGTTAAGTGTCACAGCAGATAAACTAAGTTGTAAATTATTTTTTTTTCTTATCCCTGTATTTATATTTTGGCATTTCCTTTTTCACTGGGTCCTGCAGAAACATACATTTAATTCTTCCCATCCATTCATCAATCTTAGTTCATCATTCAGGTAAATCAAAAGTCTGCTCCTAGGAAGGAAAAATGCATGTCATATGTTTTATGAAAAAGCAAGCTCTTTGAGATTAGATCCTTTTTATTGCAGCTGAAGGGAAAGATGTTTGCTCTGAACAAAAAAGAAAAATAATTATGAAGACTTTATGAGGAAATGAAACACCTACTGGGAATTAAGTGAAAGTCAATAGAAAGGCTTCTTCTGTGAAGCTGTTGTATCTCCTCCCAAGAGGTTGAAATCATCTTATTTGGCTTCTGGGAGGTACCACACAGAATTATTTCTGCCCTAAGAGAAAACTTCCCATTAATTTGAAATGATTTAATGTTGAATTTTTCATACCCTCAATGATAAAAGCTAGAACAATTCTCCCTGCAGGCTAATATATGCAACTATCATTTCTATGTGGTTTCAAAATGTGTGCCTGTCTGTGTGTGTGGTATGTACACAGAACAGAAGGTATAATAAACTATAGGTTCAGATAGTGCTGTAGCTGTCATCATCCTGTAAGTTTTAATTATTGGAAAACCTGATTTGATGCTTTAAGGTAATGTCACCCACTCTAACTAGACAAATCAGGAAACTTTCTCATTAAAAAAAAAATAATTATGAAATGTAGAAGAAATTTCAGTAGCTGAATGATGCTATTTTCTAAGTCAATAAAGTGAAAAACAATGGAGTGCATAGAATGTTCTGCTAATAGGTGATCTAGCAATTATGTGTTTCTCACATTCTCAAAGATTTAGGGAGGCTTCTTTGCTTTCAAATATAAAACCATAAAGAAGGACTTGGTATTCTACAGACCCTTCCTCTGACTGTCTCTTTGACTATGCTGTAAACAGTATGGGTCATGGTTATAGACATCTTGTACTCGGCTTCTTTGTGTGACATCTATGCAGTGTGGAGAGATCAGGGGTAAATAATATTCGTGCATTAAGAGCAAACACCCATTAGACAATAATTATTAGTTTCTAAAGGTATGAGGAGACTAGATATTCCCTTTTCACAAAAGGCAGTGTTATTCTTCTTTCACATTACGCACTAGTACCCATGTTAGGACATCACCATTAAAACCTCAGTGTATTCCTATCCTCCCTTTCTCTAAAGTTTTGGCTAGAAGACCTTTCAGTCAAATTTGACCAGTCGTTATGATGATGCATTCCATGTAAACCATGTGCAGCACAGTAACAGGAGAGAATTTAATTTCTCAGTCACCCATTGCTAGTAGAACTTCTGAAAAAATGGTGCAAGCTGACTGCCTGTCTTTGTAAGCTTACAATCTGTTCTGCTAGTTTGGTGTTTCCCCCTGATTTGTCACCAGTGCTGCTTATACTCTTCAACATGGAATCATAGAATAGTTTGGATTGGAAGGGACCTTTTAAGGTTGTTCAGTCCAGACACCCTGCAATGAGCAGGGACATTTTCAGATAGATTGCTCAGAGCCCAGTCCACACTGACCTTGAATGCTTCCAGGGATAGAAACATCTTTGTAATCATCAAAACACAAGTGAATGGTGGTGGCTATAAACTGCATCCCGTCCCATCTAGGGTGCGTCAAAATTGGGAAAGACTAAACGCACTAATTTTTCCCTTCTCAGGTTGATTTGCAATTTCGGACAGTTTCCAGAATACACTATATTGTCATTTGCAGGTCTGCACAGCATTTGAAAACATTTAACTGAATCTGTACTCAGTATAATTTGATTCTTACTGTGGAAACATAAATCATGTGGAATTTCTTCTGCTTCATGATTGGATGAATGTAACTTAGACTGCGTTGTGAAAATGCTGTCTTTATTTATGTGCATAATTACTTTTTCTTCCTTCCTTTTAAAATTTGCAGGTTTATTTTTCTTAGCAAGCTCATTTCCTAGGACATTTTCAGAAAAAAAAAGAAAAAAAAGTAAGTAATGGGCACAAAAAAAGTATTTTCAGCTTTGCATCTGAAGTAACACGAAAGCTAAATACTTTCTCCAGAATTTCACAAGGTTACTGGCAAAATACACAGTGTGTTAAAGAATTAGGAAAAGATGAAAAAACTTAGTCCCCCAAAATCATTGTGTACCCACCTGTGGGTTTACGTATGCATGCATATGCTTTGGAAATAGTAGGAAAATTTTGAAGGATAGCCAAAGGTAATAATTATTCTTTGTGTATCACTGTAATATTGTGATTAATTACCTTGATTCAGGTGTAATTCTTGGAGGAAAACAAACATAAACATGAGATTTTGTAATTATTTCTCATACATGAATGTTTAAATACTAGGGGGTTTGTTTGGAATTATGGTCAGATTGCTGACAGCTTCTCTCTGCTGCTTCTTCCTCCTCACACTTTTCCCTCCTTCAGTGTGGGTCCTTCCCATGGGCTACAGCCTACCTCAGGACACATCAACCTGCTGTGATATGGTGTTCTTCACAGGCTGCAGGTCAGATATCTATTCTGATGTCCTCTTGGGGCTGCAGAGAATCTCCCACCCTAAGAGGGTCCCTCCTGGTGCCACAGGGGCATCTCTGCTGAGCACCCTGAGCCCCTCCCACCCTCCTGCTCTAATCTTGGGGCTCACAGCACTTTTTCTCACAAATATCCCCTCAGCTCTGGCTGCCTGGAAGCATTTTGCCCTTCCTTACCCAGGTTTTCCACGACATGCCCACTGGTGGCTGAGGGACTCAGCTCTGCCTTGTGGTAGCTAAAGTAACTAATTGATCTAGCTGACCTTTCTTGATAAATTTGTGTCAGATTAAGGAAGGAGAGCCTTTTGGTCTTCATTCTCCTGCCATTGCTCCACATTAAAAATCGTTTGTCAGCTGATGAATTTCAGGATTTGCTTATTCCTGATCTTCACCTGACCAGGATCATTTTGGTCTCCTTCAGGTCTATATTTATGGCAAAATATGTGTTCAGTGTGTGATTGGGCTCACACATCATTCTTTTTTGACTGTTTTTTCTCACCCCTACATCATTATGTATTTATAACACCTTGGATCCTTTTCAGTGTTCCTTAATAACACGTCAAGTCCTCAAGTACAATGGTGATCATAACTCTCAAGGTGCTGACCGTTTACAACTTGCTCATTCAGCTCCTCTGTGCAAGGCAGGTTATTGTATGTGCAACCTATCCTCAGATAAGTGTATATTAAAAAGTTTGGTGGGATTTTATTCTGGTATCTTACATCTTTAATGAGTGGTTTTGCTTGAAGTTAGAGAATTTAAGAGAAGTTAGAGAATGCAAGCTCAACATATTTTAGACTAGATTGGATCCTTCTTTGACAAGGAATCTTTAAAGAAATTAGTGAGATTGTGACCTTCCTTTTTTGTCCCCAGCTTCTTGTTGCAAGGAAACACACTTATAAAATGAAAAAAAAGTTACCCTGAGAAAACAACAGGACATCCTTTGGGACAAAAATTTGTACATTCCCACAGCTGCATTTACATTATGGAATAAGATGGAGTACATTTATTTAGATAAATGGACTATGAGCAACAAGGCAGAATCATCTACCTTCTGTAATCTCTGCCTTCTCCCATCTGCCTAAGAAACTTCATAAAGTTTTCTGCCCTGGCGTCATCCCAAAGGTGCTGAACTGGATCTCTTGCGTAAGTATTCTGTGAAGTGAGTCTGTCCAGCTAGGTGAATTGAGTCATTTGTCTTGGGGAGTATTCTGCTTTGACATCAGGTGAAAACTAAGTCAATAATCTACCGTGAGGTAAACCTAGGAGAATTCCTTATTTTGTATATTCTAGAGACTTAACATGTCATATGTTTGTGTTGTGCCCAGTCAACCACAAGCTGAGAACACTTCACCTGAATATTTTAATATACAAGAAAATGTCATTAAAACCACTTGGCTAAAGAAAATTTTCAAACCCATGAGATCATTCTTCTAACTGCACAATCTTGATGGAACTAGATACTCAATTTGAAGTGTACATTGCCCCTGCCTCGAGACAGCAAGATCACATGTTGATAGCCTTGAGAACATATTTTCTCTTCTCTTTATATGTGATTTTATCTGTTACTTGTGTTTTTTGCAATTTTAACAAATTTACATATAATATTGTAACAAGCCTGCTGGGTAGTATGGTATTTTATATTTTTTGAGAGTTTTCATTCAAAGAGGAAATCATTGAGTTTCTCAGGACACACCACAAAGGAGAGAGCTGGTATTTCTGTGGCACTCGGTGGACACTAGGCACTAGGATTCTTACTTCCCCAGTACTCACCAAAACCTTACCAGAGTGGCCATCCTGCCCATCACTACAAATCTTTAGAACTAGATGTTTATGTTCCTTTATTTGCTATGAGTCAATACAAATATGAGCTCTTCTTAAACTGTTGTTTCACAGTACCAAAATCAGCTCCTGATACCATGTTTGATGGGGTATTGTGATAGCGTATGCTGAAAATGATGTAGAATTGGATCTAACAGTTCATCAGTAGTCAAATTTTGCTATGATACAGCATGTGTAAGGAAGTGAATGGGGACTTCAAAGATATGCTCCAAGCTTCTGAAGAATCTTTAAGATCTGCTTTTTTTGGGGAAATCAAGTCTCCAAAATCTTTTCCTCTCTGAGTGAAGCTTATTATATCATGTCCTCCCATTTTGGATGAGAACCAAAGCAGACAAAATAAATAGAAATATGACAGTAACATCTGGTCCTTTCGTATTACCAGTGCAAAATAATCTACTGATTATTTAATGAAGGATTTTCTGTTGTGAGGATGTTTAGAGAACTCCTCATAGACCTGCATCACTGGAGAAACTTGATAGAACTTATTTTCATCTTCAGAATTAGAGATCAGATTTGTCTTTTTTTTTTTTTTCAGGCAAGATCATAAAAGAATCACTGAAATATGCCAGAACAGTAGTGGAAAACTTTCACGTCCACAATCATAAATGAATACCCTGAGATATAACATAGGCAGTTCTAAGATGGAACGCTAATCTTGTCATAGGTGAAAGAAAGTAGTCTAAGGAGGAAGGAGTACTGTCTTTGCATGAAGAAAATCATGTAAAGAACAAGAAAGCTTAAAAAGACCTTCAGTTTCACCAGCAAGAAATCCTTTTCTAGACTAGAAGTCTACCCAGAGAGGTTATGAATTCTGTCCTTGGTGGGTTTTAGGGCTTAGCTAGAAGAAACCCTGTGCGATCAATGCCATATTAATGTACTTCCTTTCAAGTTGAAGAATTAATTTAATGACCTCCAAAATTCCCTTCTAACTACTATTATTGTGACTATGAAAAATAAAAATATGTATTATTCAAAAAGAGAGCAGATAATAGGAACTGGAGGGGATCGCATACTTTTTTTTATTGTTTTTTAAGAAAGAAATTGTAAGATTTGAGGTTTGCCTTGTCATTCCCTAACGCTTCAGCAAAATTAAATTGTCATGATTCTAAGTGTGGCTAAAATCCCTTAGGTCTTTTTTTTTAGAATACATAAAAGCAGCAATTTCAAACTCATCATGAAATTCATTTAACAAATGGATTAACAATGGTAAAAACATATTAGGAAAAAAATATTTCTGAAGGGCATGAAAAATTCTTAGATATCTGGACTTACAATTTCAACCCCTCCAGATATTTAAGTGCACAAGATAACAACAGGAACATGTCTAGCCCACAGTCTCTATTTTTATAAGGCTAGGATTTTATAGCAAAGGCTTCTGTTTGGAAAGCCTTTAATTCTTATCTAACACTTGCCTTACATCAGGATTAGACTTTTACAGTGCCTTTTCTTGTGGAGGAAAATAAACTTAGTAGAGTTCACTACTCTTGAATGTGAGGAGACAGACTTATTTTTACAGTCAACTAGAAAATTTTTGCAAGAGCAGTATTAGAAAATGCCCATCCATTTTAAACTAGACATATTGCATGGTGTTTGCTATTCAGCAAAACCTTAAACTAAATGAATAGTTCTAATCTGTTATTAGTAAGTTGAAAATAAAATTATTATATGATACTCCTGGAAACACTAGAGTCCAAACATCTGAAATAAATCAACATTATAACTTTTAACGTTTTTATATGGGTAGTAATAACATTAGAATTGCCAAATAAAATGCTACTTTACAGAATTAAATAAAATTAACCAAAACTGTTTTGGAAGATTAATTATACTCTAAATTTAATTTGAGATATGATAATATTTTTTTCAAATATTTAGGAAACCTTGATTCAGGCAATATGTTGAAATCTCACTGACTGTATGTAAGTATTTTTAAGTTTATTTTTAATTAAATTTGAAACAAAGCTTTCAAGCTTAGGCTCGGAATATAACAAATTTGTCACATTAACTCAGTGTTATGTAGTTTTCCTCATACAAAGCATTCATCAGTTATTCTTAAGTATTGCTGAAAGTTTAATTAGGATATGTACAATATCTATAGTCTTTATCATCTGTTAAGGAAACAATAATTTCAGATCGTGAACATTGTAAACAATTGTTCTTTTGGGGTCATGAAGCGTATGAAAAAGAGGAATAGAAATGTAGACTATCACATTCTCTAATATACTATAACAGAGAATAGAGACAATTAAATAGATTGAAATCCAGTGAAATAGAAAATAAAAGCCAAAAAAAAAGAAAGGAAGGAGAGGTCATAATTATCTATTATAAAATTACAAAATGTTGCTAAGTTGTCACTGATGACATTTCTTTGTGTGAAAGTAACAGAAGAGAATTTACCAGCCTCATATCTGCTTTTAAACTACATTTCTTAAAGATGACTAGAAAAGAATTTAAATAAGAGGGATCACAGATTTAGCAAATATGATCTACAACAGATTAAGCTTGTCTATAAATATGCAAAAAGATGTTTTTTTAAAAAAATGTAATAGTTTACTCCAATTTGTGCATAACCCTGTGTATGCACACATACTGAGATACTACAGAAAGCTCTGGGGAATGGAAGATACCACACTGGGCCACCTCTGGAGGATTTTTCAGAACAGATGAGAAAAATACCTATGTAGTGTATCCCAGCTCATCATAAGTTTTCGATTTGAATAACCTTGGATACTAAATAGGAAGTAGAATTTATATAGAACCAAATATTAGTTATGTGTAATCATTACCACTACTATTTAGTTGTTTAGATTTGTAGTATTATTTTTTTAATTTACTCTGTGTCTTCAATGTAGTGAAACCTTAAAAGCTACTAATTTGAAGATATTTGCGTCTAGGATTTGAACAAAGATCATGAAACAGTAATTAAAAATATAATAATGAAAAATAACTGGTCACTTTATTGAAGCTATTCAACACTTGAAAGCTAAGGAGTGGAGTATGTGTGTATGACAGATTTCATCACTGTGTGTACTTACTTTCAAATTGAAAAAACTGTGAATGAACCAATATTATGCTTACTATCTTCATGCTTGGCATTTTTTGTGCTATGAATTTTTTCCTAAATGTTTTATAAAGGGCACTTGTCAGTGTGATTGTCCACGTTATTCTCCTTAATTTATGCAACTGAAGAATGCTAATCATTGAGCTTAGTTCTCAAGTGGCATACTTCAGAGTGTGACTTCCACAAATTGGATGGGGACATGGATGAGAAATGAATAGAGAGTATTAAGAAATATTAATTTTAATGAAGACTTTTTAAACTCCCATGGTTGACTTCCCTTATTAACATCCTACTCAGACTTAAACTTTTACTAATATATTTATTTTTATATATATATTTACAGTAGTAATAGATAACATTAAAGTGCAAAACACTTTTTCCTCCTTTTACCATTAATTTAACAAGTGAATACGCTCTGCTCTGCTAATCACTTCTCTATATGTTAACCTCAAGTTACTAAACCTGTGTAAAACTGTAATGGGGGGGGGGGGGACATTACTGTGGGGATCTGTTACAGACCACCTGAAGAAGAGAAATCTGTGGATGAAGCACAGAGAGGAACACAGAGAGGAACAGCCTCACGCTCACAGGCCCTTGCTCTCAAGGGAGACTTCAACCACCCTGATATCTGTTGGAATGATGGTATGGCTCAGCACAAGCAATCCAGGAGGTTCCTCAATTGTGTGGAAAACAACATCCTTCTGCAAGTAATAGAGGAGCCAACAAGCAGAGGTGCCATGCTTGACCTTGTGCTCACCAACAGAGAAAGGGCTGGTGGGAAATGTGATGCTCCAGGGCAGACTTGGTTGCAGCGATCATAAGATGGTCAAGTTCAAGATCCTCAGGAGAGTGAGAAGAGTGTGTAGCAAGGTCACTGCCCTGGACTTCAAGAGAGAAGACTTTGGCATCTTCAGGAACCTGCTTAGTAAGATGCCATGGAATATAGCCC
Organism: Neopsephotus bourkii; assembly: GCF_033783945.1. NCBI lineage: Eukaryota > Metazoa > Chordata > Aves > Psittaciformes > Psittacidae > Neopsephotus > Neopsephotus bourkii. The sequence continues at coordinate 7,283,255 of NW_026901984.1, read as the reverse complement.
TAGAGGGCAGGGGGGCCAATACTGTTGGTTGATATTCGAGGATCACCTGCTGCAAGCTCAGGAGTGTTGCATCCCAACTAGAAGGAAGAGAAGCAGGAGGTCCAGGAGATCTCCTTGGGTGGATAAGGAATTGCTGAGGAAAACCTGAAGGAAAAAAGAGGCCTAGAAAAGGTGGAAGCAAGGACAGGTGGCCTGCAAAGAATACAGGGATGCTGTCTGGGAAACTAGGGACCAGGTTAGAAAAGCTAAGGCCCAGTTAGAATTAAATTTGGCTAGGTATGTTAAGGATAACAGGAAGGGGTTCTGGAGGTACGTAGTGAATAAAAGACAGACCAGGGACAATGTAGTCTGCGTCCGGTAGCGATCAAGAAAATTGGCTACCCTGGATTTGGAGAAGGCTGAGGTTCTGAATGACTTCTTTGCCTCGGTCTTCACTGGCAAAGGCTCTGTCTGCATCACCCAGGTCTTGGAAGGCAGACGCAGGGACTTTGAGAATGAAGACCCTAGGCCAACAGTAGGAGAGGATATGGTTCGAGACCATAGTGCACAAGTCCATGGAAACTGATGAAATTAATCCATGGGTCCTGAAAAAGATGGCAAATAAAGCTGTTAAGACACTGTCCAACATATTTGAATAATCGTGGTAGTCAGCTGAAGTTCCTGACTACTGGAAAAAAGGAAATATAGCCCCCATTTTCAAGGAGGGGAAAATGGATGACCCAGGGAATCACAGATCAGTCAGTTTCACCTCTGTGCCTGGCAAAACCTTGGAGCAGATTCTCCCGGAATGTATGCTAAGGAACATGAAAAACAACAAGGTGCTTGGTGACAGCCAGCATGGCTTCACTAAGGGAAAATCCTGCCTGACCAATTTGGTGTCCTTCTATGATGGGGCTACAGAACTGATGGGCAGGGGTAGAGCAGTTGATGTCATCTACCTGGACTTGTGCAAAGCATTCGACACTGTCCCACTCAACATCCTTGTCTCTAAATTGGACAGGCATCAATTTGATGAATGGACCACTCTGTGGATAAAGAACTGGCTGGATGGCTGCACACAAAGAGTTGTGGTCAATGGCTAAATGTCCGGCTGGAGACAAGTAACGAGTGGTGTCCCTCAGGGATCGGTGTTGGGACTGGTCTTGTTCAACATCTTTGTCGCAGACATGGACAGTGGGATTGAGTGCGCCCTTAGCAAGTTTGCCGATCACACCAAGCTGTGTGGTTCCGTTGATACACTGGAGGAAAACAATGACATCCAGAGGGACCTCGACACACTTGTGAGGTGGGCTGATGCCAACCTTATGAAGTTTAACCATGCCAAGTGCAAGGTCCTACACCTGGGTCAGAGCGATCCCAGGCACAGCTACAGGTTGAGCAAAGAAGGGATTCAGAGCAGCCCTGTGGAGAAGGACTTGGGGTTGTTGGTTGATGAGAAAATGAACATAAGCTGGCAGTGTGCTCTCCCAGCCCAGAAAGCCAACTGTATTCTGGGCTGCATCAAAAGGAGCTTGACCAGCAGGTCAAAGGAGGTGATCCTGGCCCTCTACTCTGCTCTTGTGAGACCTCACTTGGAGTACTGTGTGCAGTTCTGGTGTCCTCAACATAAAAAGGACATGGAACTGTTGGAACAAGTCCAGAGAAGGGCCATGAGGATGATCAGGGGGCTGGAGCACCTCCTGTATGAAGACAGGCTGAGAAAGTTGGGTTTGTTTAGCCTGGAGAAGAGAAGACTGCATGGAGACATCATAGCAGCCTTCCAGTATCTGAAGGGGGCCTATAGGGATGCTGTAGGTGGACTCTTCATTAGGGACTGTAGTGACAGGACAAAGGGTAATTGGTTAAAACTTAAATGGAGGAAGTTTGGATTGGATATAAGGAAGTCCTTTACTGTAAGAGTGGTGAGGCACTGGAATAGTTTGCCCAAGGAAGTTGTGAGTGGTCCATCCCTGGCGGTGTTCAAGGCCAGGTTGGACAGAACCTCAGGTGGCATGGTTTAGTGTGAGGTGTGCCTGCCCATGGCAGGGGGGTTGGAACTAGATGATCTTAAGGTCCTTTCCAACCCTATTTTATGATTCTATGCTTCTATGTCAGATTACTACAGCTTTGCAAATAAACATAATAATTTTCAACCCTAATTTTATTCAGTTTTAGGAACAGAACAAGGCAGAAAGCTGTCATGACAAGAAAATGGACTAAACTATGTTGTTCACATAGAATCATAAGAAAACGAAGAACCAAGGCATGTATCTTTTATAGTCTTGAGAACTGTGCAATTAGAAGCTACTTCTAGTAGCAGGCACATATAAACCTCATGTAAAACATGAAAGGAGTAAGAAAACATCTGCTTATAATATGTTTTTAAAAGCTGTATATAATTTTCAGGTACTAGCCTGGTCTTTTTTTTTTTTCCTACAACAAAGGAGAAGAACTGACCATGTTTGTGTTATGGGACACGAAAAGGAGCAAATATTGTGTAAAAAAGAAATAGCAAATAATACACATGACACTATCTCTTTCAGGTAATCATATCTCCACTAAGCATAAATTTTCATTGATTAACCGTTGAACTCCAATCTGCCAGTGTATCTGCAATTATTCAGCTACATTCTTTTTATTGCTGATGCACATAGATTTCATCATACAGGATCAATGAACAATCAGATTCTCATGGAATGGAATTGTAAATTAGCATAAAATTAGTGGCATTTCTAAAAATATTTGAATTCAATTTATTACCCAACAGAGCATTTAAAATTGTCAAAAAAGATAGTTTAGGCAGCTACGTTTTGTTATGAAGCCCTTTGTTTTTTCTTACACATATTGTGAAGTAATACTTTTTAATTATACAGCAAATTAAGCTAAAGTGGAAGTAAAATTCCTAGTTTTTATTTAGTCTGGTATCCATGATTGTAAACAGAAATTTTATGTCCATAAATAGCAGTTTCCAAAAGGAGATTCAGTTATCTAAACAAAAATTATGCCATATAGTATTACAAAGGCATGCTTGCAGTTTGACAAGAGGAATACCTTGAATAGTTGATAAGTATTAGTTGTAAACAGAGCAAGACAATAGCAATATACTGGGGAACACAATGACCTGTTAGAGATGCATGAAGCCCGTTTGGTTTGAAAGCAACTCTCGTAATCTAGCTGTCCATTATTACTTTTTCTTATTTTTTCTACTTATTTGTCTAATACAGGCATGCAAGTATGTACTTGCCAAGAATTCTTTTGGAATACATTTAAAAGATAGTATCATATTTGCCACACACTGAGGCAGTTTTATGTAAGATCTTTAGTTCTTCATTAGAAATTTGACTGTTTCCCAAAAATTGTTCCTCTAGGGTGAATACCACTTAGTACTGGCCATGTATTTCTTCCTCTTTTATTTCTTCGCTCCCTAACTTTTTCCAAGCAATCATTTCAAGTTTAGGTAGATCTTATGAACTGATTTGGGTATTAGAATCTCCACCACTTTTTTCACAGTGGACATCATTGCTAAGAATGGATTTAGCTTCTCTGCAATGTTCTTTTTGTATCCTCCTTTTCCATTCTTCCTGCAGACTCTCAGGCAGCCTTTCTGATCCTTGATGTGTTCAGAGCAGGTTCTGTTGTTTGTTCTTTTTTTTCCTTTAGTTTAACATTTCTCAAAATTTTAACCTTCATTTATTTATGATACCTTTTCTTCATAGCTTGAGCTTTTCTACTTTCTTCATTTGGAAACAATTTCAGATTTCTGAAGGATGTCTTTTTTCTTCCAATAACTTTTCTTAACCAATTGTTTAGCCTGTTCATGTTCTTTTCATGCTATCTTAAACCTTTTCACCTGCAGATATTTAACTGTTTTATCTGGCCCTTTCAGCTTTTTGACAATTTCATCATTTTGATGCAGTGTCCCTCTTTTTCAAGGTAGAGTAATTTATATACATTAAAATTGCTGCTCCGGTTGAGGAAACACTCTATTATAACAAAGTACATCCTGCATTCCACAAGGGACCAACTGAAAGATTGCATGTTTTGTTGTGAAGCCTCCAACCAGTGCCTAGTCATTTACAGTGCATAAAAATGTGGTCTCTGCATTAAAGCCTGATAGGACATTTGCCTAGTGTAGATGGAGCTAAGTTCCCCATGACTGCTGTATTTCCTCTAATCTTTGTAAGCAGATCACAATCAGTGTCATCATCTTGTAATATTGGGAAGATAGGTCAAAATATATACTCTTCCAGTCTTGGAAATTCAGGCTATTCAGATTCTGGTGCCCTTTGAGGTAAGTAGTTTTTTCATATATGCTGATCTTCAGCATTAGCTCTTTACATTTTCAGTCACCTGCTGATCAGACAAATATTGAATAGCCTATGATATGTCTTTATTTAGTGCTAGACTAAGTAGATCATCCACACAATTTTTTAAACTTCCAACTTTGATGCAGAAGCATAAGTACTGCCTCTTTGGTTCTTGCCTTCACATCATGTATGAAAAGTGAAATGTATATTAATGGACTATACTATATATTTTCCAACTGATATTAGAAATATAATAACAGATTGCTTGTGCACTGAGCACATTTATTCATGCTAATTGATACATGCAGGATGCATTGGTCACATGGTCTATTATTTGTTTATATCAAAAGTGGCTTGTAAATAATATTCTCAATTGAGATTTTTTTTAACTGTCTCCAATTCCTACTGTGTTTGTTTGAATCACAAATATCACTTTTCAGTTTATCATAATTGACAACATTATTAACATTATTCATAACTAGTTCGTTTTTATGTCAAAAAATTAGAACTAAGGATTGAAAATATGCATCTCTTCAGCTTTAACTATGACATCTTCTATTACTGCAACTCATACCACGGTAAATCTGCATGTATGTATTATTATAAGACATAAGAGTTCTTAGATTTGGATCAAATGTAGTTCCCATAAGTGCAGAAGGTTTCTTCCCTTGTTATCCCATCTGTTCATGCTTTTTTTTTTTATTTCTCAAGAGTCCCAAATGCTACCTACCATTATCCAATGGATGTATTTAGTTATAGTTTGCTCACAACTGTCAGCAGAGCTCTCAGAATATTGTAACAACTCATTCACCCTGAAGAGGAATGCTGGTTTGCCTGGCAGCAATTATGTCAGTCCTATACAGGGCTCACTGATGAGATCAATTCTCGATAAATAACAAAGGGTAGAACCTGACCACAGAAAATATTTTTCTGCACTGGGTGCAAATCACCTCTTAGTTTTGCACTAAAACATATAAATGTTAATTTAAACATGTAATTAAAATATACTGAAGAGAAATTTCAGAAGGCAAACAACTGACAACCTATGACTATTATGATCTGTTCACTGTTTAATGTAATTTATTAGATCTCAAGGAAGATTACTAGAGGAAGTAGTTGCAGTCAACAGCAGAAAGCCTCCAACAAAACAGACTCGTTGCTTCCCAGCAAAATTTATTTGGAGTAGAATAAAAGCATGTGTTTACTCTAGATTCCCTTACAATGATTTTGTGAAGCCTTATGTTGAGAAGGAGTAAAAAGACAGAGAAATCCAATATTGTACTCTACTGTGAAATTTTTGGTGGAAGGAAAAATAAAGGAAACTTAGAAAAGGTATATTCTTCTTTTCACATTAAAAGAGTCTAAGGAAATAACCACTGAATATTTTCTTTTTCTAGTATAGCAGGTTCCATTGAGATGTGATTTGACAGTACATATGAATGCAATAAAAAGCCTGGATAATGCTTTATACTCCAAAATTGTAGATAACTTCACTAGATGTTACTGTTCTTCCCAAAATTCCATCACAGTGTTCCCAGAGCTGATACTCCTTTCCATCACTGAACCCTTATTCAGCAGTCAACCAGTGTCAGTTTTCCTGGCTGTGTCTATACTATATCTTCTAATCAAGTCTGGAATATCCCCTAGAAGCCAAACAAATCTTTTTCTAAATGCTGTATAGATTTCTGGATGATAACGGCCATGAGCCAAACAAAATATCAGCTATCAGTCTCAGTTAACCAGATGAGAGTTGATGAGGAACAAATGACTTTCTTCTTGACTGTAAGTGATCATAACAGGCTACTGCTTCCTTTCCAGAACAAAATCAAAAAGATAATTGAGAAAACTCTGCATAGGTGAACTCAGCTGAGTATGTGATGAGTAAGAGTAGAAGCACATGCCACTGTTTACAGGTGACAGAGGCTGATGGAAAGTATAACCACTCTATTTCAGTGCAAAGTCCAATTGGAAGTAATTTTTTCTTTATTGGTAATGTTAATAGAAAAACCTTTGGTTTCATGTGGAACATGCATCCTGTAGATGCAGATGGATTTCTTTGTTTTGAGCTACACCTGGAGTTGAACAGTAAGTTACAGTTAGTTACCCAGAAATAAATACAGACTAGGAGGCTTGTGTTGTCCAGGGTTCAGTTAATACTCAAAGATATACCCCACAGAGATACAACAACTGGATAAACACAAGCCCATAAGACATGAAGGAGTACCCTTAAAAAAACAAAAAAAAAGAAATTTTTTCATTCCATTTTATTTTTGTTCTGTGTAATTTGTGTCACAGATGTGAATACATGATTGGCTTGTACGTAATGTCAAAGCTCACTTTTAAATAAAGATGATTGATTATTTCATCTTTTGCCCTTTCAGGAGGAGAAAGACAGCTTGTCATGAAAAATAAAAACAGTTGCCATTCTTGCTTTGACAGAGATAAAAACCATAAAATATATTTTTTTCTTTTATCAACCTAGCAGTTGCTTACTGTTCCAGTGAGATGAAAGGAAATTCTTACATAAAAAATAAACTACTGATCAAGGTTGGTAACATAAATTCTTAGCTTTTATACTTTCTGTACCATAACTAGTAGCATATGTAGTATATGTAGTATAATGTGACTGTATTCTTTTAAAATTGATTGTCATTATATCCATTAAAACTAAACTGAGTGTATCCTGGAGTGGAGTTTCAGTATTTTGTTTCATTTAGTTACCAATAGCCCTTACTCAGAGCAGTTTCATTTCTAATAGAGGTCAATGTCTACAGAAATTTAGAACAGTCAGACCACTGCTCCTATTAGAACCATTAGCAATTTCCAGATGGAGTTTCAACAAAACATATTTGCCTCTGAAGAGAAATTTAAGACTCATTTTGGATGTTTTTTTTAAATCGTAGCAGACAGCAGCATGTTGTTCACCTAATGTCATTTCATGTTTCTGGTATGTTGTCCTAGATAGAGTTAGTCTTCCAAATTAATCTGAAAAAACAGAATCGTCCTGATCATACCTAATATTGCATTGTTATTCAAGCACCTGAAAAGAAATGTGAGATCCTTTATGGTCTTTATAATGTGGGATTCTGTTGGTTTGTTTCATGTCTCAGTAGCTCAATTTTGGTGATTTAGTCCAAGGTAGAATATCAGACAGACAATTCAATAGTGTCCTGGGTTTAGCAGTAGCAGTCATTTTTCTCCTTCTTAGTAGCTGGTGCAGTGCTGTGTTTTGACTTTCGGGCTGGGAACAAAGCTGATAAAAATGATGTTTTGGTTTGGCCAAGGACTTTGTGAGTCTCATGCTCTGCCAGGGAGGAGGGGAGGCCGGGAGGAAGCAGAGACAGGACACCTGACCCAAGCTGACCAAAGAGGTATTCCATACCACAGCACGTCATGCCCAGGGGGGAACTGGGAGGTACCCGGAAGGAGAGGGGGTCGGCCGGGTTGGACTGGTGGTTCGGCGCGTGGTATTGTACTCCTTTCCTTTGCTATTTTCTCTTATCATTGTTGTCGTTGGTGGTAGCGGTGGTGATTCGTATTGTACATTAGTTGCTAGACTGTTCTTATCTCAGCCCGTGGGAGTTGCATTCCTTCGATTCTCCTCCCCATCCCTCTGGGGAAAGGGGGGGGGGGGGGACGGACGACGGACTAACGTGGGCCTCGATTGCTTCCAGCCTGGCACCACTCACTGGGAGTAAGTGCACAAGCTGTCTTGGTTGGGGTTAAACCACGACAAATAGCTTTGCTGCTAATGATTGCATCCCATGATCTATCATCTTAGGCTACTTTTCATTCTTTGACATGGACACTACCTAGTTATTACCAGTATTTCTTACTGATATACAAAAATTATACAAAATCAGTATTCATCTGATCTCAATAACTTGGCTGCAAGTGACAGAAAACTGAAGGTAAACTTTTAAAGTAAAACAAGAATTTGAATGCTACTCCAGGTCAAAGAACCTAGAATGCTTTGACAGAGTCTTTTTTAACATAATCTGCTTTCAGAGACCTCATCCTGCAGGTAAGAAAACACTTTCTAAAACTGGTCAAATTTTAGGTTCTAAGAACCTCTAATACCGCAGGTAAATTTTCACTTAGATGCATATATAAACAAACACTAAAGAACTTGCAAATCATAACAGAATGTTCATGATCTCTTATAGGAGCAAATCCAATGCAACAAAATGAAAACAGTGGAATATAAATTCTCTGAAGTTATATTTACGATTACAAAAGAGAACACAGAATTTTGTACATGAAATTTTTTTCTTGGCTCATGGAAAATGAGCGAGTTCAATTAATTTGAATTAGAATACCAAATTATAGCAGAAGGCCCCTGACTAGAAAGGAGGAATTAATTTTTTGTCCTCCCTCCCAGAGGAGGCTGGTTTGGTTTTATGTTTTATTTAAATATAGAAAAAAAGAAAGCTGTAAGCTTACCTTTATCTTGAGCAGCAGTGAGACATTTTGGAACATGGACAAAATTGTTGAGAGTTATGGAAATTATATTAAAACATATAATACATATTGAAAGAAAAATAATTTCTCATCCTCCTAACAATGTCAGAAGTATCTCTTCATAACACACACATACCCTTTGTTTTTCCACATTGAATCAATCTCTCAGGTATATTGTTCTTAAATATGCGAGTGACAACAGTTTATGTTCATAGACATTCTATATTCCAGGAACTGAAGGCTTTGTGGTGGCTTTTTTGTTTTGTAATTCTCAAACCATTGGATGTAAAAAATGCAGTAGAGATTTACTGCCTGAGTTTGCTGCTGATATAGCCAAATCTATGAGTAGTTACACAGCCTGTGAAGAGTGATGCATTTAGATATTGCAGAACATGAAGATGCTATCCTTATAAAACTGTTATAAATGTTTTAAGATATGTCCAAAATATAATAAAGGCGGTATATATGCACTAATTTTGCTGATCTGTGACTGTAGAGGAATAAAATGTAATCCATAATTAGATTTGTACAGAGATGGTATTTTTAAGCAGTTAATACAAACTTAAAGGTTTGGAGTTTTTTTCGTCCTACTCACTAGTCATCAGATCAAGAGTGGTTTAAAATAATCCAGTCCAAGCAGACCAGACCATATCCTGTATAGACTGAACTGTTGCAATTACGGATGGATACTTAGAAATTGCTCTTAAACCAAGCAAAACTATTTAGACAAACCATCTTCTAGACACAGAATTATTTGACCTACACTGCTCTGACCTAAAAGGAAGCTCAGACAAGAAGAGCAAATGAAGTTTTCCTTTATTATAAATATCTCATTTAGACTATATATTAAACGGTAATAGTAAAAGTTTTACTTTCTCTTTTTTTCTGAGAATTTTTTCCTTCATCTTATATTTTGCTCCAGAAAAAAAGTCTTCAGTCTATTTACAGAGTTAGTACAACTTAGGGTATAAAAAGAGTTATCTGTATGAAATGAACACAGTTGATTGAAAAAAATATATATTCAATAAATCTGTGTACATAAAGAAGGAATACTTTCTCCCCTCTCCTCCACAATGCCCTTTCTTATTTACAGCATCTTTAACAACAAGGCACATCACATGAGACCGTCTGAGAGTACTTTGCTTTCCCTACTTATATTTCATGGTCTATTAATGAAGTTTTGGTCTGACCTTACAAAAGCAAAATGAGAGCAGAATATCTGAGCTGCCAAATAATTGATATGAATAAAGTAGTGTGTTATTTTATTAGGCTTGGATTATATCTCCGTGGTCATTTCAGATACACATAAGAAAAGATGTATAAACACAGTTTATGCTGTGCTCTAGCAGGGCTTAGGATTGTTTTGCATTCATGCCCCAGACTCTTATTTCTAGGGTATTCTTCTAGCTCAATTGCCTTTCAAAAATTAGCACTGCTAACCTGTATAACAAAACCAATTCCTTGTTTTGTGGAAACATCTATTCTAGATTAACTAAACAGAAACTAGTCTTCTGCTGAAGAAGAGTTCTTAAGGTTAGCAGGAGTCTATTCTCATTCATAATACTTAATTTTACATGAAAATATATTGTAATATTGCTTTGAAGCTCATACTTGTTGGAAGAAGGCCTTTTTTTCTGGAAAATCATTTAGCGAATTCTGAAATACTGTGACTATATTATGCATAGAAATTTAATAGATTGTGTGAGTCAAGCCTTCTAATACCATACTAATACTATAAGAATGCCTTATCTTGGCAGCAGTTCCTAGTGTATTTATAGAAAGCAGTGTGAAATCTAGTTTTTCTTTAATTTCTTCTGAGTTCAATCTTCTGCCTTTTTTTTTTTTTAATATATGTATATATATATATATATAAGGATCTGTGAATGTCTGTGCCTCAGTTCTTTCTCAGTTCTCTCACTGGGATGGCTGAAGTTGCAAATGTGTGTATTTGGACTTGCTTTAAAGTATAAAACCATGATGATCACCTAAACTTTCATCATTGCTCTGGTTTAAACCCCGAAGGACAGCTAAGCCCCACAGCTGCTCAAGATCCAAAGCACAGCACCATACGAAGTACTATAAGGAAAATTAACTACCTCCCAAACATGTGCAGAACAAGCTGGTTTTGATGTTCTTATAACATTGAAGCAAATCTCTCAGAGAAGTTAGTGCACCTGCTCGAATGGTCTGCAGCGTTACACAAGGGAGATTGGGACATGTTAAAATGCACGAAGATTTATTAATGAGGTCTGTAGCTGTCAGCAAACAGCTACTTTCTATTGGTGAAAGTTGCTCTGGGACATTAAAAAAACAAAAAGGAAAAAAAAAGAAAAAGAAAAAGAAAAAGAGAAAGAGAAGAGAAAAAGAGAAAGAAAGGGAATATTCTTCCCAGTGGCCAGTGATGAAAGGACGCAACAGGGATCCCCAGACAAACTTTCTTCCATGTGTGTCTTCTTTGATGCAGCAGGTAGCTCCCCATGTAATACTTTTTCTGTAGCAACCGTATGGTTTCTATCAGGCCCTGCTCAACCTCCCAGCTAGTTCCTGTTTATGAAGCTGCCACAGCTGACTAGATCAGGAGCAGGTACTGCACAATGCTTGGCTGTTAACGTTTCTGGATGTATATTATTGTCTCCACTAATAGGGGTTGGGTTTTTTTTTCCCTGTCTAGCAGAAATATATGGAATTTTTTTTTACTACTGTGTTCTTTAAACAGAAATTAATAAAATTCTAAATGCTTACCTAATACGTACAAACCAATTGATTGAAAGACTGAAGGTTTTTTTATAGAACAAAGCTTGAAATAATAATTTTGATGTGTGAAGACTTTTTTATAGAGAGCTTGACTTTGAATTGCATCTGCCTAGAATGATGCAGGCAATTATGGTTCAATCAGCTAATGTTACCTTTCTTCTTCAAGGATGGTATCTTCCATTATCTAGCAAGCACAAGGTAAAACAGTGTATTGTAGAAATCCATATAGCCAAAACCAGAGAAGAAGACGTAAGTTATGCTAACTAATGACATTTGGAAGAAATATTGTTTATAATTACTGTTTATATTTAAATGTATATATTAAATATTGTATGTTGATAAAATAATAATTTAGTGTTCACATTGCAACATGCCTAATACATCTTCTGGTCAAAAATCATAGTGATATTTTTTCTGTCACATTTACTGTTAAGATTAGTCTTATAAAATATTATGAATCTAACATTTTTGTTTAGAAAACATATTGTAAGCTAGAAAGACTGTCACACAGACATCAAGAGATTTTATGGAATCAGGAATTTCATAATTGATAAATAAATTTTCTCTTGTTGGTGCTAAGCTGCTTTATTCACAGAGAAGTCATGTAATCTGCTTTACTTCAGATGTCAAACTGCAAGACCTTTAACCTGATTTGCAGCTCATCTGTAGATAAAAGCATATCATTTTGTGATCCAGGTTACTGCCTTTAAGTCACCAAAGGTGGAATTTGATATGACTAAAAAAAAGAAAGTTGCTTACTTTACAATATTGTGGCTCTTTGAGATATGTTGTCTGTGTACACAACGCAGGGGAATCTTTGATTTTATATTATTAGCCAAAAGCAACTCCTAAATGTTAAAGATGATCCTGTTCTTTTTTTTTTTTTTTACTTTTGAATGGTGTCTTTGATAACACCCAGAAGGTTGTCACAGTATGAATTGAAACAAGTATATAAGTAAAGGTCCTTTAAAATCTATGGGGTCAAAGTTCAAATAAGGAGTTATACTGAGCATAAATGGGGGGGGGGGGGGGCATGTACTTTCATAAGGGAAGAGGGAAAAGAGGTGGACTGTGGTCAGAGTTTGGTGACACTAATGCTGTGTTCACGCTGGTTTTCCAGAGATTTATCTCCTAGTTCTAACAGGTGATGCCCTTTTTCATGTCTTTCACAATGATTGAATATTAAAAGTGATTGTTACTTTGTCTTCTGTGACCCTGCACCAAGCAGAAGCAGTTGGGATATGAGGAGGACAGAGATATTCTTTTTGCAAGTGCTTTATTCAGTATATAAAAATGATGATTGTCAGCTGCCAGAGATAGCGAAGCTTGTAATGGTAGACTTTACAGCTGCATACAATGATTCAGGCAACCACAGGGTAGTTTAAGCTTGGAATGTATCTCAGAATACAGTGTGTTGTAAACTTGTACAAGTTTAAGCTTGGAATGTATCTCAGAAGGTCAGCCAGTTTCACTTCTTACTCAGAGCAGGGTCAGCAATGAGGTCAGGCCAAGTTGCGCAGGGGTTTTTCCAGTCAGGTCTTAAATCTCCTGGAGACTGCACAACCTCTCTGGGCAACCAGTTTAAGTACTTACCTGTCATCAATTTCTACCTATTTCAGATATGAAAATAAATTTAATATAAAACCATAACTTTATGTGAAGAACGCTTACTTGGTCAATATTTTTCTACTGAGCTACAACAAATTATGGGCTTTTTTCCAAGACGGAACTCTATTTTTCAGATAATTTCATTTTTTCATGTTCCTATTTCCTTAATGTTAAAAAAAGAATAAAAATGAAATCTGTAAATATTAACTTCACCCATTATCTTGGATCCACTATTGCAATAAAGTACTTCTTGAAGTATTCCTGTTATCTAGGTTTACATTCACCTTTACATGCTTGGGGGATTTCTTTTCTTGCTTGTCACATGCTTTCTGTATTTCTGTAGTTTGATGCCATAGGATTTCAGCATACCACAGCACTGGAAAGTGTACCCACTCTTCTTATTTTTCATTTTAAAAAGTCAAGAGTTTGTGATGGCTTTTAATTTTCAGAAAGTAGACAGTTATAGAGAACCACATTTACCCCATTTGAGTTTCATGTCATATGTTATGTCTCTACCTGTATTCTTAGCTGTATCCACAAATACTCAACTGATAAAGTTTTTTGGCTACTAGAATAATGCAGCTAGGAAAAAAAAATCACTACTGTATTTTAAAACTGCAAATCATCATTTGCAGAATGTTTTAAAGGTAATACAGGCTTACATCTATACCATCTGAAGATATAAACTTTCATGAATGAACCACAGGAAATACTTATTTTGACTTCTGTTGTTTAAAGAAACATGAACCAAGTTATATTTTTATGTAAAAAGTTTACTTGTCTGTATTTTTTTCCAATTAATTCTGCAGCATTTTTAACATCAGCTGACAAATTTAATACCTAATTAACATTAATAAAAAGTACTTCATTGTACTGCAGATTTATAAAGGTTCTGTAGGCTAAACCTTACACAATACGACTGGAGTAACCCCTGGTTATCACCTTTAGTTGGATACAAGGAGTCAGTGATACAGCACATATTTAATATCCTATTACTGTTAATTAGGTTTACTTCACTTGTTTCACTTTCTTTTGCATTGTTCTCGTATAATTTATCTTGTCCTTGACTGATGCAGATGTCTAGGGAAGAAATATTGTCATTGCTAGATATACTCCTGCTTTCATCAGGTAAAAGTTCTTTAAATGCTTTATAGCACATTCTTTACCTCCTTTGCTGTGCAAACTGCTGTATTAAAATGATACAGTAACCGTAATATCTGTTTAGATACAGGATGTAATACATCAGGTTAGTAACTACTTTGCCATCAAATAATGCTTATCAAGGACCATAAAGATAGAGGTTTTATTTTCCTCTGCAAGCCTGTGACCTCTCTACCAATTATCCTGGGCTCAAGATCAGCCAGGCAGCAAAAGAAACAGCATGAGACAATGGCTCAGCGCTAAAGAGAAGCCTAAACATTTCCCAAAAAAACAACGGGCTTCATCTTTACCAGGCAGGGAGTCAGTATCATCAGCAAAAGATGAATGGTTACCTACTGTGGGATAACAATAACCAGGGTTTCAGAAGCATCCAAAGCTTTTCTGCTGCTCCAGAAGCATACCACTGTTTAACAGCTGTCACAAGAAGGCTAATGACCGCAGGGAATGCATCCCATTTCCTGTCTCTAGGACAGCAATGTACGCATGTGTCATTCTATATATAGATCAAAAGATGCATTCATTTGTGGGTGGTTTTTTTCACTACTGTTATTCACTGATGGCAATATTGAAAGTGGAAAACATAGACATAGTTACAACGAGCGTGATTTGAGAGGGATGATATGCATAAGGTTAATGAGTTAAAGACAATGAAAATGGAAATAACAATTTTAGATGTAAAATACGTGTACAGAATGTAGCTGTGAAGAAGCTAAAATGCAAATAGGATCACTGAAGTCACTGAAAATCAGAATATAAATAGAAGTTATAATGAACTAGTGTAAATTACAAACCAAATTTGTGTTATAATTTTTGGTGCTGATGTCCACACAAGCTTGTGCAGGTCTGGTGTACACAGACAGTAAATTAAAAGACAACGGTATTTAAGGTGAATGTATTTCACATTCAACTTTCTTATCCTTCAACTATATACATATAAAAACCAGGGACAGTCAATATTTTCTTATGGAACTTATTTTTCAGTCTGTTCTTGTAATATGTAAATACCATTGTACACTGTACTTATTTTATAACTTAGAAAAAGCTAGAAGACCTTACCGGTGAACAGGAACCATTTTTCTGAGGTTGGATGGGTGTCTGGGGGGCTTTGGTATTGGGTTTGTGTTTTTAAGGCTCTTTAGGACATGGGACACTTCGGCTGCATCTTTTGCATTTAGGTAAATGAGGATGTGCTTTCTTGGTTTCCCTTTGCTTGTAGTTGTGCACGTAGGCTGCACTACAAAATTTTTCTATATCAATTTCTTTTTATGAAATGGCTTTTTGTTTTGGTTTTGTTTTCTTTTGTTTTTGTAAAGTGTGTACTTATCCTTACTAATAAGAAAATAAGGACTGATTTATTAGATTAATTAGATTAATAAATTAATTTAGTTTGAGATCATCTAAGGAGCCCGAAGGTGCACAAGTCCATGAGCTATGACAAGATGCATTTGCAGGTCCTGGGGGACGTGAGAACATGTGAAAGTGAAATTCCTGCTGCCTGGAAAAAGGGACATATTACCCCAATTTTTAAAAAGGGAAAAACAAAGACCTAGGAACTCAGGCCGCTCAGTCTCACCTCAGTGCAGATATTGTAGCAGATCCTGGAAACTGTGTTAAGACACATGGACAATAAGGGGGTGACTGGTGACGGCCAACATGGTTTTACTAAGGGCATATCATGCCTGACCAACTTGGTGGCCTTATATGTTGGGATCACAGCATTGGTGGATACAGGAAGAGCAACTGATGTAATCTGCCTGGACTTGTACAAGGCATTTAACACTGTCCCACTCAACATCCTTGTCTCTAAACTGGAGAGAAATAGATTTGATGGATGGAGCACTCATTGGATAAGGAACTGGCTGGATGGTTGCGCTCAAATAGTTGATGGCAAGTTGAGCTTGATGACCAGGTGGAGACCAGTGATGAGTGGCGTTCCTCAGGTGTTGGTGTTGGAACCGGAGCTGTTTGACATCTTTGTCAATGACATGGACAGTGGGATTAAGTGTCCCTTCAGCAAGTTTGCTGACAATATCAAGTTGTGTGGTGCAGTCAACACATTGGAAGGAAGTGATGCCACACAGAGGGACTTTAACAGGTTCAAGAGATGGGCCAATGCAAACCTCCTGAAGTTCCACAAGGCCAAATGCAAAGTCCTGCACTTGGGTCAGGGCAATTCCAAGCACAGCTATAGAGTATAGAGCACAGTATAGAGCACGGCTGAGAAGAGACCGGATTGAGAGCAGCCCTGAGGAGATGGGCTTTGAGGTGTAACATGTAGATTGATATCCTTGCTCACTACAGTTTTTAAGATTTTCACTTCCTTAATCTTTTGAGGGGACGGTATACTCAGGGGGATGAGTCAGTGGTTGTGATCTCCTCCTGCTGGAATTACTTTTTGCTTAGTTTTGTCTGGTTTTGGCAGCTCTAGACAGTACTTTGTGGACTACTGCCCTAACAAACCATTATTTATTTGTATGGTCAAAGAGACAGATATAAGAAGTTGCTACCCATTGTTAAAATTCAAACAAGTCAACCAAACAATTCAGCTAAGTTTATGTTATTCTTTAAGTTCTTCTCAAAAGTCTCTCAAAATTTGCTGTGTAACAACAGCTAGTTTACCTGTATGTTCAGGATAGATTATTTCACAGCATGAAATCATAGAAACCTAGAATCATAAAATGGCTTGGGTTGGAAAGGTTCTTAAATGTCCTCTAGTTCCAACCACCCCTGCCATGGGCAGGAATACTTTCCACCAGACCAGGTTGCTTAAAGCCTTGTCCAACCTGGCTTTGAACACTTCCAGGGATGGAGCACCCACAGCTTCACTAAGGGAACCTGTGCAAGTGCATCACACTCTTCAAAACTGTCTTCATAATGTCTATCATGATAATCTTTCCCTCTTTTATGAAAAGTTGTAACTTCAGAATTTTCCTAATACAGACCCTTATATGCCTTTTTTACTGGTTTGACATTCCCTTTAAGTTTGTTATTATTATTCTGTGTTGATGGTAACTGTTTGAACTCAAACTAATTATTTTGAAAATTTTCACATATTTTATTGTCTTTTCTTGACAAACTGAGCAGCTGACAACACACCATGGTCAGACTGTGGCCATTGCAAGGAAGCTATGAAATTTAAAGTAGCTACTTTTTCTTATGGTTACTATGAAGTGAAATGAGTACACATGAGGAAGGTGAAGGATTTAAGTAATTTTCTGATCCCTTTATCAGAGTATTCACCAATAGGTATTTTAAATTTTACTTTTCAAATTGCAAAATTTGCAGATAGGCACAATTCAGTCTGTTACTCAGAAAAAGAATAAGACTATCAAGTACCAAGGACTTGATCCAAGGTCCTAATAACAGATTGATGACTTCCCATTTCCTCAAATGAGCTTTTGATTACTGTCAAAGTGCTCAGGTTGAAATATTCAAGTCAGTTAAAAAAAATAAAAATGTATAGGTAATGCAGGTTTGTAAGGAATAGACTAAATATCTGAATATTGGAATTTAAAAATACTTGACCCTTAAATGAAGGAGAGCATGCTGGAATCAAGAACGGAAGGTGGAATCCTGCAGCCTAATAGTAATGTTTGGCTTATTATGGTTAGTAACATGCAGAGCAGTCAATAGAACTACATCTCTCATTTTTGAAATACAAAGCAGCACTGGAAGTCATCTTAAGATAACTTTGTGAGATTTTTACATAAAGCTTCATAAGGTGGATAACATGTCCAATATTTGACTCAAAAGTAACAAAATATTTTAGTCAAGAGTATGGTAATTCTTTGCCATGCAAACAGAATATTAGACTGGAATTTCTTCATAGACAGAAGAGTATTTTCCTACTGAAAGCAAAATAATTAAATAGTGGCTCATGGAAGCTGATGGAAAAAAAGTCCAGTTGATGCCAAAGGCACCTTTTGGTGGAAAATACTGTTGCCACATTTGCATGTGTTTGAAGCAAAGCAATGTGAAAGTATAGTGTCTTTTTTCCTCTTATGACTTACCTTTGACATCTCCTGACTATGACATTCAATCAAAGTAGGTAAAGAGCCTAAAGGCAGTGGAAAATTTTGTTGCTGCTCTCTAAGCCTTGAAGGAAGTGTTTCTGAAATACAGAAGTTTACAAAATGAATTTTTGGTTTATACAATGGCTGAAGAGAGGTGTCCATTTATTTGAGTTCAAAAGAAACTTAAAACTAAGGACTTCTCTTAAATCATGTAGTCATATAAGCCTCTCTTTATGGGAAAGAGATTTAGAAATTTGAATCAAAATGTAACTGCAGCTTCATTATCTTAAAAACGGGGCAAAAGCTCATTGTACTGTATAACTGGAGCTATTAAACAGCTGTGGATGGGACTGCATGTATCCATTACTGTAAAACAATATATGAGCTCTAAAAAACAAAAAGTCCTGATCCTTCGGTGTCGATCAAGTAAATTAGATATATTAAAGATGTTTAACATGGTAATTTTGAGTTCAGACTGAAGATTATTACTTGTTTAATTCACCTTCATGTTTAAAGTGAAAACAACTGCAAGAAATGAACTATTGCTTAAAATATTCAAGGCAGTAGAGTATGCCTCAAGAGATAAGACTTTCACTGTTAGTTTAATTAAGAGAACAAAAAGCAAACTTCAAGTGTTATTTACAGGTTCTTGACATATTCACTAATGAATCATAGGATGCTGTAAAGGTTATTCTGCCTATTACAAAAGAAGTGCACAATAATTGTTTTTTAACCAACTTATTTTCTTCACAGTTTTATTCTATTTAAGACAGATCAATGTGTTTGAAAAGGGAAACAAAGATTCTGTTTTTTACTGTTTCAGCTAGATAGCTAGCCAGCCTCATATGTGAGATAAAATAGAGTAGTACATTTTTTGTATATTTTTGTACAAATATTCATTGTTGTACTCTAAGTATTAAGTATACTGCCAGTACAATTTATAATATTTTGCAATTCCAGGACACTCACTTTATTTTTAGGAATATCAAGAATGCTTGGTGCCACTGCCAGCAGATCAGAAATTATGGATTTCTAAAAGCCAAGGCATTATTTTCTTTAGTACAATCAACATTTTTTCTTTCTGCATGCATATTTATCAACCTGATTGGTAAATTTTTTGTTTTGTTTCCATTAAGATCTTTTTCATGTACAAACATACACTTTTTCTTCAGTATTTATCTGTTGCATTAGACAATCTCCTAGCTAAAACAAAACAAGAAACAACTCTTTTCCAAATAAGGGATTTTAGGATAGACAGAAATGACAGTGCATCCAGCCTCTGATATAAGGGGTGCTAGACAATGTATAGCACCAGCTGTATTATCATTATCCCAGATTTTTAAGTAAAAGATTTAAATACCACATGCCTTACATAATAATGTGTTGCTCATCTTCTGTCTTCTAAAGAACTGGCATCAGCTCACTTCAGAAGTGGTTTGCTACAGAAGGACAGATTTTGAGATACAGTATTTATATTTCTTGTTTTTATTTAGAGCACTGTCTAGATTAAATAGCCAAGAGTTGAAAGCTACTATTGCCTCTATAAGCAAGGTACCTAAGAGCACCGGAAGCTCAAAGATTCAGTATTTTTCTGTTTGAAACATCTTTGTTCCCTGTCCTGGTTTCAGTTATAACAGTTGTTTTCTTCTCTTTCATAGTAGCCGGTGCAGTGCTGTGTTTCAGCTTCAGTCTGAGAACAATGCTGGTAGCACACCGATGTTACAGTTGTTTCTCAGCAGTGCCTACCCTGATCAAGGACTTTTCAGTCTCATGCTCTGCCACTGAGGAATGGCACAAAAAGACGGGAAGAAGCAGAGACAGTACACATGACCCAAGCTAGCCAAAGGGCTATTCCATACCACAATACGTCATGCCCAGCATATAAATTGGGCCTGGAAGGCCCAGATCTCTGCTCGGGTCAGGCTGGGTATCAGTCGGTGAGTGGTGAGCAATTTTATTGTGTTTATTGGGTTTTCTTTCCCCTTTTAGTTCTATATTCTTTTCCCTTAGTATTTCCCTTATTATTATTATTATTTTTAGTAGCAGTATTTTTGTATTGTAGCTTAATTATTAGACTGTTCTTATCTCAACCCATGGGATTTTCATTCTTTTGATTATCCTTCCCATCCCACCCAGATGTGAGGAGATAGTGGGGGTGAGAAAACAGCTTCATGATTCTGAGTTACTGGCTGGGCTTAAACCATGACACCCACTTACTAAAGGGAGAAGGAAGAGCTGATTTTATTAAAAATCATTATTAAAATAGTTTTTTTATTATTTATCTTAAAAATGAAAAAAAAGAAAATCTTGCTTCTTTTCACATCACCATGAATTAAAGGTTAAGATTTTATCTGAAAAAATAAACTGACCATACTGGGCACTGAAATGAGAAATAGCAATCTGAGCTAATCTGAGATATATACACTCAGATGAAAGGAGTAACAGCTAACATTCAAAACTTATTTCAAAGATGACTGTGAATAGCAAATTAGATACAGCTTGCAGTAAAGTGTGGCTGGAAAAAGGCCATACTTCTTCCTGCTGAGGTCCTTAGATACGTTTCCATGTCTGCTTCAGTTTCCCTGCATTTTGTGCAAAGATTCAGATTTATCAGTCTCTGGCAGAAAGCAAGGGTACAGAAAAAAACTGGAATGAATTACATTTCCCTCAGCAGCAGGTTGTTTCCCTCTGGCAAGAGATTTTCTGCCGACTTTCAATGGGCCCATTTAATTTCCAACCATGTTCTAAAAGCTGCATTAAGTTTTGGAGGAGACTGTCTTCAACTCAGACACCTATTCTAATGTATTTCTGTCAGATGATGCCCTGATAGACTTAGTTACAGTCAAAATGAGTGGATTGTGTCCTCCTGAGCTGCCCTATAACCTCTTCCAGCAGCTAGAAGCCTGTCCATATCAGGACATCTGCAAAGCTTTCTGTTTCATCCAGTTGACAAAGGGCAGTGAAGAGGTCTTTCCACAAGCCAAAAGAATTCAATTAGGATTGAAAAATATTGGCTTTAAAGACAGAAGTCTAGGCTTTTTAAGGCTATATGCCTCTGACAACAAGGATCAGAAATAATCTTATTATTTCTCTGTATATATGATGAGAAATGCTTGATAAAGAAAGGATGCATTGAAGAGTAAGCTAAAACAGCACAGATTCAATAACTTGGTGTATACAGGTCTCAAAAAATATTCTGTGTAATTTAATCTTTTGTTTTCTACTCATATACTCCCTTGCCACTGCACTTACCACTCTGGAACAAAATATTTCTGTTTATGTAACTAATAAAAAAAGTCAGTGCACAGCTTTTGTCAGAAACCTTCAAGCAGATGTACTCCAGAATACTTTAGGAGTAGCGAAAGAGTTTAAGGACCTACTTTGTGCAGAAACAAGAGGAAAAGAAACAACCAAACAAACCCCTCTCTTTGGATTTCTCTGTTATTCAGATCCCACTGTCCATTGTTTATAAATAATTTTGATCACATCTGAGACACTTGACGAGATGAACAATGTTTCTCCCAACTGAAATTAAGTATGCAATTCAAAGTTTTTTATTAAACTTTAAGAGCAAAATCAAATCCTGTCTAAATGAAAAATAGGTTTTATTTTCAACAAAGAAACTAACCCCAAATTATTCTCATAGACCCTACTCTTTCACACAGGTGTATTTTCAGCACTTTTAGTCTAGTCCTGCCTATAGCCTCTATATATTTTCCCCTCTTCTTTTGATAAATTAGATTTCGTTATTTCTCTATTTGTATAAAAAAAATTAATCCTCCACCTATATTTAAAATTAAAACCTAAATGAAACAATTATTGTTTTCTGAGCCCCAAACCAGCAACTAAGCTTGCTTTGTAAGCTAACATAAAGCCTGTCATTTAAATAGCTTATCAAATGGGTGAAAAATGCTTTCAGTTCTTCCACTGTGTACTTATCACAGGTATGTAAATTGCAGTCTAGGGAAAAAAAAAAACAAAACAAAACACAAAAACAAGATAGAAGTAATTGACCTTGTGCTCACCAACAAGGAAGGGCTCGTTGGAAATGTGGCACTGCAGGGCAGCCTTGGATGCAGTGACCATGAGATGGTTGAATTTGAGATCCTCAGGACAGTGAGAAGAGCGTGCAGCAAGCTCACTGCCCTAGACTTCAAAAAAGCAGACTTAAGCCTCTTCAGGAACCTGCTTAGTAAGGTTCCATGGGATATAGCCCTAGAGGGCAGGGGGGCTCAAGACTCTTGGTTGGTCTTCAAGGATCACCTGCTACAAGCTCAGGAGTGTTGCATCCCAACTAGAAGGAAGTGCAGCAGGAGGGCCAGGAGACCTCCTTGGGTGGATAAGGAGCTGCTGAGGAAAATTCAAATGAAAAAAGAGTTTTATAGAAAGTGGAAGCAAGGACAGGCGGCCTGGGAAGAGTACAGGGCTATTGTCTGGGAAGCTAGAGACCAGGTTAGGAAAGCTAAGGCCCAGTTAGAATTAAACTTGGCTAGGGATATTAAGGATAACAGGAAGGGATTCTATAGGTACATAGCAAATAAAAAAACAGACTAGGGAGAATGTAGGCCCCCTCAGGAAGCTCTCCGGTGAACTAGATACACAGGATTTAGAGAAGACTGAGGTTCTGAATGACTTCTTTGCCTCGGTCTTCTCTGGCAAAGGCTCTCGCACCACCCAAGTCTTGGAAGGCAGACACAGGGACTGTGAGAATGAAGACCTTGGGCCCACTGTAGGAGAGGAATTGGTTCGAGACCATCTTAAAAATCTGAACGCGCACAAGTCCATTGGTCCTGATGAAATCCATCCACGGGTCCTGAGAGCTGGCAAATGAAGTGGCTAAGCCACTGGCCATCATATTTGGAAAATCATGGCAGTCAGGTGAAGTTCCCGACAACTGGAAAAAGGGAAATACAACCCCCATTTTCAAGAAGGGGAAAATGGATGATACAGGGAATTACAGACCAGTCAGTCTCACCTCTGTGCCTGTCAAAATCTTGGAGCAGATTCTCCTGGAAGGCATGCTAAGGCACATGAAAGACAACAAGGTGCTTGGTGACAGCCAGCATGGCTTCACTAAGGGGAAATCCTGCCTGACCAATTTGGTGTCCTTCTATGATGGGGTTACAGAACTGATGGACAGGGGTAGAGCAGTTGATGTCACCTACCTGGACTTGTGTAAAGCGTTCGACACTGTCCCACACAACATTCTTGTCTCTAAATTGGAGAGACACCAATTTGATGAATGGACGACTCGGTGGATAAAGAACTGGCTGGATGGCCGCACACAAAGAGCTGTGGTCAATGGCTCAATGTCTGTCTGGAGACCAGTAACGAGTGGTGTCCCTCAGGGATCAGTGTTGGGACCGGTCTTGTTTAACATCTTCACTGCTGACATGGACAGTGGGATTGAGTGCGCCCTTAGCAAGTTTGCCGATGACACCAAGCTCTGTGGTTTGATTGATACGCTGGAGGGAAGGAATGCCATCCAGAGGGACCTTGACTTGCTTGTGAGGTGGGCTGATGCCAGCCTTATGAAGTTTAACCATGCCAAGTGCAAGGTCCTACACCTGGGTCAGAGCAATCCCAGACACAGCTACAGGTTGGGCAGAGAAGAGATTCAGAGCAGCCCTGCGGAGAAGAACTTGGGGGTGTTGGTCGATGAGAAAATGAACATGAGCCATCAGTGTGCGCTTGCAGCCCAAAAAGCCAACCGTATCCTGGGCTGCATCAAAAGGAGTGTGACCAGCAGTTTGAAGGAGGTGATCCTGCCCCTTTATTCTGCTCTTGTGAGACCTCACTTGGAGTATTGTGTGCAGTTGTGGTGTCCTCAACATAAAGAGGACATGGATCTGTTGGAACAAGTCCAGAGGAGGGCCACGAGGATGATCAGGAGGGGACTGGAACACCTCCCATATGAAGATCGGCTGAAAAAGTTGGGGCTGTTCAGCCTGGAGAAGAGAAGGCTGCGTGGAGACCTCATAGCAGCCTTCCAGTATCTGAAGGGGGCCTATAGGGATGCTGGGGATGGACTCTTCTTTTGGGACTGTAGTGGTAGGACAAGGGGTAATGGGTTAAAACTTAAACAGGGGAAGTTTAGATTGGATATAAGGAGGAAATTCTTTCCTATTAGGGTAGTGAGGCACTGGAATGGGTTGCCCAGGGAGGTTGTGAATGCTTCATCCCTGGCAGTGTTCAAGGCCAGGTTAGACGAGGCCTTGGGTAACATGGTTTAGAGCGAGGTGTTCCTGGCCATGGCAGGGGGGTTGGAACTTGACGATCTTAAGGTCCTTTCCAACCCTAACTATTCTATGATTCTATGATTCAGTAGCAGAGTCCTTAGAATGTTATGGGAGAGATGTACTATACTAAGTTTCCTTGTGGTATCAGTAGTTAAAACACCCCTTGGAAATGTACTCCTTATCCAGTGCATCTTCACATGAAGGAAGAACAATTTTTATTTATTTATTCTTTTGTACTTCTAATATTAGCATGTGATTGTCACCATTATTTGAATGAATTCCTCTATCAAGAAAGAGCAACAGAAAAATCTGAAGAATGCTGACAGCATGGCTATGGTGATCACATGAAAATCTACTAGGCAACACTTCGCTTTTTAAATGAAATTCTCATCAATTAATTTTAAGAAGTAACACTTCTTGTGGCAGAACTCTTGTCTGTATTTCAGTATGCAATGCAAGACAGAGGAAATAATATACAGGAAATAAACAAGATGTCTGAAACAATGTAAGTAATCAACATTCTTATAAAGATTCATGTATAAAGGAGGATTTTATTTGTACTCTCAATGCTAAAAATTCCACTGGCATGGTACTACTAAAAAATTTACTGTCTAAAACCAGGGAAATATAGCAGCATCTGGCTGTGAATATTCTTCTGTTCAGTAGTGTAATCTACAGCTATTACCTATCCAGTAGGAAAATTGGATTGCCCAGAAGCAACATATACAGAAATTAAAAGGCTCATGGTCTTTTGTCATTAAATGATACTTAGTATAATCTGTAGTGGTAGTAAATAGCAGTTTCTCTCTGCCTCAGAGTTAATTTAACACATTCTTTATTTTGTAAAAGTTTATTTGCTAGTAGAAGTTACCTCAGATAGAGGGAACCTACATGAAGAACATATTCTCAGAATGCCAAAGGCTGCCAGCTGTTCTTTCCTCAAGATGCAAGCAGGCCCAGATATCCAGATATTCAGCAGAATGAGACCTGTGTAGCTTACTATTCAAAAAGCATTTTTTTTTATTTTATGTGGTGTAGATGTATTTTTCATCACAAATTTTTCTGTCTATATAAGAGGCATCATGAAGATAACATCCTTTAAACAGAAACACTAATGCAATATTATGTACCGTGTTGGACAGCCGGTACTAGGTAATTTCAACCCTCTTACAGAAACAGAGGAGAATGGTTTAAAATCAAAATGTTGCTAGAGAGAAAACTGCTATTTCCTGCAAGCTTTTATGTTTTCTTTGGAATTTTCTTTAGTGTCAGTCACACTGCCGTGTGCTTATAACTACTGGGTCTATTTGGATTTGTTAAGGGTATAATGTCTTGCTTTTCTTCTGGAGTCTTTAAAATTGTATGAAACTTGTTTATAAGTTGCTGTCTAGTCTATTCTTTAGTTCCCTAACAGGGAAAGCCATACTCAGTTTCATATTTTTATGTACATTTAAGAGTTGCAGTCTTTATTAGAGGAATATTTACTAGAATTCAGACTTCCCTCTTAGTATCTCCTAACTTCATGGCTTAGATTTACCCGAGTTTGAATCTTATTTCCTTTCATACTGTCATTTTGCTCATGGTGTGCAAAGGGGAAGAGCAACTTATTAACATCTTTCTCTATGATCCACTGACCGCTGTTCTGTTTGGCTGAGGCAAGGATTTCATAGTCCTTAGGCAGAAAGAGAATTTGGCAAAACAAACTATTCCTCTGTATTGGGCCTGGCTAGAATGGACATAAGTTCCCATAGCAGCCCCGATAGTGTTGTGCTTTGGAACTATTAGAGTGTTGATAATGCACCAGTGTTTTGGTTACTGCTGAGCCATGCTCACACAGCATCAAGCCTTTCTCTTCAACACCACCCATCCCCCAAAAAAGGTCAGTAGACCATTTCCTAATCTACTGTATCACTTAATCTGTTGTGGAAGGTGAAGAAGGCTAATTGCATAGCTATGTTGTAAGAGATCGTAGGGTACAGCAGAAGGGCCTTTCATTCTGAATGTTCATTGTGTCATCAGGCAAAGGTACCTGCCAACTCCAATAGAAGCAATTTAGGCATGCCAGGCCAGGGATTTATACAAGATATTTAGGTTCTCAAAATTTTGAAGACAGCACAACATGCTAAGAAGTGTGGTGGCATTCATTCTGGACTCCTGGTAAGCCATGAAGGAAAAAAAATCAATTCGTTTGTAACTAGCCCAGGTGCATGGGAACTTTGTAGATGCCATTCCTAATCTATCTATCTCGGCCTGCACTGTTGCAAAAATTTGAAGTGCGAGAGCATGTTCTACAAAGTTTGTGATACATCCCTTTCTGCTTTCAACTAACGTCTTTTGCTTCCATGTCATGAGACAGATCTGTCACTTTGACTTTGGAAATGGAATATCTGGAACTGATATTCCTATTACACTTGGTGGTATGGGAGTACAATTAGGTCTGCTGTATATTAGCAGTTCTTGTACTTTGTAGTGTTTACTCTAAATAAAGTATCTAAGTTTATTAAAGGCACACTGAATCCAAATTGACTCAAGGTGTAGCTTTAAAGCAAACTAGCAAAATGTGTCTGATTGCATAACTTCATTCAGTGGTATGATTCAGTTTCCTTTAGACTGGAAATAAGAATAAATTAAACTAAATTACAGACTTTTCTGTCCTAAATTACTGATTCTATGCAAACGTTTGTCAACTCTTAATTCATATAAAATTAAAGCAGGTCATTTTTCTTCAGTGTCTCTACCTAAGCAAGGCTCAAGTGATTGTTTTTGGCAAGCATGTCATCACATGATAAAACTCATGTTGTGATTAGGGTGAATGTAGGCATTCATCTTCTGCTGACAGCTGCAGAGAAAAGGAAGATAAGTGAAGCTATTGTAATTGTAAAGTGACCTTTCCGCTTTAGAGGTACTGACAGCTATCCTCTTCTATACAGCATGTTTGCCTTCATGATAATTAGGGTTTTGATAGTCTATTGTTGATTTTTATACTTACAGTGCTCTTTCTTGAAATGTTTGTAGATTTCATTTGGTTTTCTCAAAATTTTTACTATGTAACTGACAAAATGTCAGCAAATAGTAGTACACGCTTTCTTAAAAGGACTCTTGCTTTCTTCATGTTTATATCAAAACATAATTTCACTGACCAAAAAAAACCTTGTTCTTTCTTTTTCAGTTTTAAGAAACATTTTCTTAATGTATATTCCTTTGGGATCCATCTGGCTGGAAGGCAGAAGAGTAGACCTACTGCAAAGATTCATGTGTAAAATACAAAGTCATAAAATTGTATTTTGAATACAAGAAAATGAAGCTGTATTTGCAACAGCTTTCAAAAACTGAAAACTTCAGGCAGCTGTAAAGTGAAAACCTTTATTTAGTGATTTTTAAAATAAAGATTATCTTACTGCAAACCCACAGTGGGAAATGTTATACTATGTAAAAAAGGGCTAGTTAAAGGTAGACTTGAATTTGATTTGGCAAACAGTTAGGTAACTAAGAAAGACCTATTATATTTTCTGTTGTTCAATCTGTCTGCTTGCTACTCACACTTTAGATAGGCTATCTGGCAAGGTACTGGCACTGGACATAGTTATGGCCTGACTTTCCATCTTCTTGGTCACTACCACTGAATAAATGCAAGGATTATCCTGATTTACTGCAGCTGTAAATCAGAAATTTACCAACTTTCTTTCCTCAGGGTAAGAGGGAATTTGAGTTTACAGTTTGGCTTAAGTCATAAACTAGATTTTAATGTAACTCTTCTTTGACAATGCCACCCTGTGGTAGTCAAGTTGATTCACTGCTGCCCAGAAACAGAGCTCAGCAAATAATTCACAGGGCTGTTCCCACAGTTTATGCAGTATCTGTGACTAGCCTGCTGCTTCCCAGCACAAATAAATTATTTGTATGTTTGACGACTATCTTTTAAGTGACTGCTTTTGGATTGTTCATGTACATATGCATAATGATGACTTCTGAATAAACAAATCCCATGCTTGAGAAGAAATGCTGTAGTCAATGAGGTGATACTTTGCCTAGAAATTTTGCCTTCCTTCTATTGTTAGACCACCACTACTTCAACATTAGCATTATCATTTTTCAGCATACATTTATGATTTAATGTTAGACCACTTTAATCTCTTTACAGAAAGCTTCCCTCCTATTCTGTTGTAAGTAAAGGGAATTTAATAGCAACAGATTTTTAAGGGCACAGATACCTTACTCAAAATCCATTGAACTTCAGATAAGGAAGCTCTTCTGCATTTGTGGTTTGACTTTTAGCTTTACATACTGTTTATATAATGGGATTCATGCTAGAATCTAAAAAAAAAAAAAAAAAAACCCAAAAAAAAAAATAATTTAGAAAGCACTCTAAAATGCATCATCAGGAAAATATTCCTAAAGCTATTCCAACAGCTTCTAATTTTCCAAGTCAGCTGCAGATGTGGAAACATAACTGTCACTTTAGAACAACATCTTATATGTAATAGCTTATATTCTACAATTCGTGATGAAGAAAATTTCCTATATGCTATAACAGCATTGACAGTAAAATCAGTGAATAAAAGTCTTTCCTTATTTCTGCATAAAATATCCTTAGTTATGTCTGATATGCCATAGAAGAACTGTTGTTTACACTGCTGATCTTACAGAAATCCCAGCAACAGCTACCATTTATTTTCTCTATAATTAGTAATCATTTATTCTTTACACCAAACACAGTCTTATCTTCCTTGTACACATGTGGACTTCAAAGTTTTTATTTCTGCAAGGATTTTACTACTTTTCATATACTTTCAGTGTGTTTGATGCCTTCTGCTCTTAAAAGAGTATCAGTAATACTTGATGGTAGGCTACTTGCAGGCCGATGTAGAGATAGAAAGAGGAAGGACACTGGACTTATTAATACAAGAATATTGTATATCAACAATGATGGGCTTAATGTGTGATAAAGACCATGTGCCAGTACACCTTCTATCCATAAACATCACTGTTCATGTAATTGAAGCCTCTCAGAATCACTGAAAGACCCTAAATCTCATGAATCATACATTGTCAACTGCTGTTACTTAATTTACCTTAAGAAGGAGCTGTCTTCTGTCAATAAGTGTGCTTGCCAAAGAAAGATAGAAGTGGATATAAAGAAAAATTAATTCTTTTACTTCCAGATCCCTAAAAGGTTCTTGGCAATTGAAATTCTGGCTAAAATTCTGCAACTCTGGAGAAACACATAGATCATTTTGTATTAGGTTTTTGATCTACGTTACTCATTTTCTGTTATTTGAATCATCCTCATGGACTCTGATTGTTATTGTTCAGGCAGACAGGTAGAAAAATACAGATGCATATAAAACATTTGTGGACAGCATCCATATAGAGTAAACTTCATAAAATGATCTACAACTTAACTTACCTTGAAATATCAACAATCAGTCCAAATGCTTTTAATTTTTGTTCTCTCAAACACAGTAAAGGACAGCAAAAAAATATGCCCATTTGTTTTTAGAAAAAGTTCTTATTAAGGAGAAATTATGCAGAGATGAAAGAAGAGAAGATTGGTTTGATTATTAGCAAACACTACAGTAACATGTAGTTTAGTTTAATCTTTCCAGGTACAATCATCACATTTTACAGTTTATTTTTCCACTTAAAAAAAAAAAAAGAACAAACTAACCAATGTGGAAAGTTTTTCTTCAATATTGCGATCTGGATACCTATGTCAAGGACACAGGCAAGCTCATCATATTTTCTTCAATATTGCTATCTGGATGCACACTCTTTCAAAGACTGAAAGGATCTAGTACTGGAAGTTAAGTTCAATTGTTGTTTCGGTTTTGTATGCATATTCTAACTACCTGCCTTTTACGAAAAGCAGACAAGATTAAATTGTCCTTGCAATATATCACTTCCTGGCATTAAAACTGCATATTATAAAAGAATATGGCACGTACTGTGATGTTTACACCTGTTGCATGCATTTATTTAAAGAGCCTGACATTACTTGGAGCAATTCCTCTGTTCTTATGGTAGCAAAGAGTAAGTGAGGAATGAAGAGAGCTGCCTAAAAGTCTCATCCAGCTTCTTTTTAAGTCTATACCTTGGAGCTGTCAGTGCCAAAAGCTATGATATAGTGTATAACAGGAATACAGAATTATCCATGCAGAAAACATAAAGAAATGTGAGTCTAAAGGTGAGCTTTCGGGTAGTTACTTATTCTAGATAGCAGTTTCTATAAAATGATTTTTTCCCTGATGCCAGTAATTTTAACAATAAAAGTGAAAGGATAACAGATTGGTCTTTAAAAGCGACAATGGGTTGATTGAAGTGAGTGATGTTCCTACACATACAGATCAGGAAGAATATTTCTTCTGTCTTTAGTGGTACATAAATCAATCAGCCTTGCAGAGCCAGATCCAGAATTATTTTCTCATGATTAGAAGATCCTTTATATACAAATAGATCATAGGATTATAGAATCAACTAGGTTGGAAAAGACCTTTAAGATCATTAAGTCCAATCATTACCCCAGGACTGCCAAGACCACCACTAAATCATATCACTTTGGGCCTCACCTACATGATTTTTGAACACTTCCATGGATGGTGATTCTACCACTTCCCTGGGCGGCCTGTTCCAATGCTTGAACACCCTCTCTGTGAAAATTTTTTTTTTTATATCCAACCTAAATTTCCCCTGGTACAGTCTGAGGCCGTTACCTCTTGTCCTTCATTTGTTACGTGGGAGAAGAGACTGACTCCCAACTCACTACAACCTCCTTTCTGGTAGTTGTAGAGAGCGACAAGATCTCCCTGAGCCTTTTCTTCCCCAGCTTCTCTTCTCCAACCTTCTCCAAGATATTTGGCTGATAAACATCACAGCGACAAACAATATTTCTGTCTCACCTGTTCTGATATATTTAAACAATAAAATTTACATTTAAATTGGTCTTTCCCTCATAATAGAAAATACTCTTTTTGTGATGTAAAACTGAAAACAAACTAAATATATATGAACTCTTAAATTACTCTCTGGAGACTCTATCATTGTGAGAGGGGTTCAACAAAACACTTCTGCAGATTACTTTTTTTTTTGGAGAGTAATCAGATTTGGTGTTATCCAAGCATTCTGTAAGATCACTACAGATTTGCCTGATGCATTGAAATATCTGCTAATAGCTCTAGCAAATAGCAAATAATAAATTGATTCTATAATTAAATGGTCTGGATTTTTCTCTCTCCGAAGTCATCTTTGCAAAATTATATTCTTAAAATGGAAACTATGTTTTATTGATGACTTTTTTTTCTGATGCTTTTTTTTTTTTTTTAATTGCATTTAAAGAAGAAGTCAGATGTGGTTTTAGTCCCAGAAACAGAATGAGATTTTACGGTCCATTCACCACAAGAGCTGTTTCCCTGAAGGTTTTAATTCCAGGAACAGTCATTCAGTTTTGATGGGGAGTTTGATAAGAACAAGAGGGAAAACATTTTGCTGATCTATTGGTATAGGTGAGCAACCCGACATTTTAAAAAATAATTTTGGGAATATAACCTGATAAGTATGTCCCACAAAGGACATAGCAAGCCATGCCCAGTGAAACTTATTAGAGAAATATCTGTCAGAATTAGGAGCATCTGTATTCAGAATCATAAAGATATTTTATGAGGAGGAGGAAATTTCAGAGATGGTCTTTGAAAAGCAAGCCATTTTTTGGCAGTAAAAATAGAGTTATCTCAAACCAATTTTCAGATGAAAGCAGTTCTTGAATTTTTCACATAGTTGGCTCTGAAACTCCATACTCATTTTCAGATGCAAAATGGCAAGGTATCAAGTATTTGGACTTTTGTGCTTGTGTATATAGCATACATCTCCCTTCTTGCAGCCTGATTGCACTGATCTTCCAAAGCATTGCTTAGGATTCTGAAGCAAGTATTAAATAATTGTCTACAACTTTCTCCTTATTACTTTCCACTTTACTTTGGCTTATTATTCCTCTTTACACTATTTCCTTTCCCTTTATACTGTCCAGAGACTGACAGTCTCAGCCAGTTAAAGATGTGGGAGTTAATTCTGTACATACGTGTACTTCGGCTTTACATATTTACTTTTGTTTCCCATAGTCCCTGGTGCAAGACTGACTCTTTCTTTTAATGCATACAATTTCTTAAGTGTAGATCTAGTCAGATTACCTTATTACTGTTGTGCTACCTGATCAAGTGCACCAATGATACTAAAATAATCCATTACTGCCTCAGCCAATCTTTTTTTTTTGTCATTGGCTTGTTCACTTAGGCACATTTACATATCTTCTATAGGGATTAGCTTTAACTCTGAGCATGGTGCTGAAAGAGAACAGAACGTCAAAGAAAGAGGAAGAATTCACAAGAAATTCACTAGCTATAAGGGTTTGTGAAGACCTTGTCTGTGTAAAGAAGAGTTCCCCCTATAATGCACAAGACAATTTCTTTCTTAAATGATTCTTTCATTTACTTTTGTACCTTTGCCCTGAACCAAACTTTTGCCTCTTTTTTTTCCAAAAAGCCCATTGCTTAATCTTCTTATTTTCTCCATTAATTATTTGGCTCCAGCAACATTCAATACTTCCAGGAATTTAAACCTTTTCCTCTCCTGGCTATCATTCTTAGCCTTGTTGACAGGTCTCAAATATAACCTCTTGCTTTCTCTATAAAGATGAGAAGTGTAATGATGTTTGAATAACAGCATGATTGGGATTTTGAGCTATTGAATTCAGGTTTTAATACAACACTCCTCTTTTTCCCATGTAAACACAAATGAGCATAGCAGCCCTTGTGCAAGGCAGGGCATCTTCAGCTATTCACCATAGTATCTGCTCTTACAACCAGAAGATATGCATATGTTCATAAGGAGGTGAGAACATAGTCTTGATTTGAGTGTACACTAAGGGCTAGACTGTATCTTGAAAAACATGAAAGAGAAAAACAACAACAATGTTCCTTAAGGAACAGTGGCAGGCTTATTCTAAGAATTTTTAGGACAGGTCAGAATACTGTGAGGCTGTGATTCTGCCTCAGTTTTCTCTGATTTTTCAGTTATCCACAAACAACTAGAAGTTTACATAATTCCAAAGTCTAAGAAAACTAGGTTAAATATTCAGAAAGGTTTAAGAGTTCGGATTGTTAGCAATATTTGATGCATGCTGATGACTTGTGTTCTGAAGAGATCAATGCACGGAGTACTCTGCTTTTAAATGTGTGCAGAATTCAGCTCTGGAAAATCTGGTCTACTTGAAACTTGCATGTTAGTATTATGTCATGATGCTAGGGCCATGATGCTAGGGGCATGGAGCAAGATGCTAGCTACCACTATACTCATGAATTCAAGCACATGCAGAAGTATCTGTGGGCATGGATTTCACTTGTGCTAACTACTGCCTTCCCAAACAATTCCCAAGCATATTTTGACAATTAAACTGTTCTCACAGGATAAAAATCACAGAATCATTCATGTAGGAAGGTATCACAGAGAAAAATTGTGAATTTTGCATAGTTTAAACTAATAACAGTGTTGAAATCATAGAATCATAGAATAGTTAGGGTTAGAAAGGACCTTAAGATCATCTAGTTCCAACACCCCTCCCATTGGCAGGCACACCTCACACTAAACCATATCACCCAAGGCTCTGTGCAACCTGGCCTTGAACACTGCCAGGGATGGAGCATTCACAACTTCCTTGGGCAACCCATTCCAGTGCCTCACCACCCTAACAGGAAAGAACTTCTTCCTTATACCCAATCTAAACTTGCCCTGTTTAAGTTTTAACCCATGACCCCTTGTCCTATCACTACAGTCCCTAATGAAGAGTCCACCCCCAGCATCCCTATAGCCCCCCTTCAGATACTGGAAGGCTGCTATGAGGTCTCCACGCATCCTTCTCCAGGCTGAACAGACCCAACTTTCTCAGCCTATCTTCATACTGGATGTGCTCCAGTCCCCTGATCACCCTCATGGCCCTCCTCTGGACTTCTTCCAACAGATCCATGTCCTTTTTATGTTGAGGACACCAGAACTGTACACAATACCCCAAGTGAGGTCTCACAAGAGCAGAGCAGAGGGGCAGGATCACCTCCTTTGACCTGCTGGTCATGCTCCTTTTGATGCAGCCCAGGATACGGTTGGCTGTCTGGGCTGCAAGTGCACGCTGAAGCTGGCTCATGTTCATTTTCTCATCGACCAGCACCCCCAAGTCCTTCTCCACAGGGCTGCTCTGAATCTCTTCTCTGCACAACCTATAGCTGTGCTTGGGATTGCTCCAACCCAGGTGTAGGATCTTCCACTTGGCATGGTTAAACTTCATGAGGATGGCATCAGCCGACCTCACAAACGTGTCGAAGTCCCTCTGGATGGCATTCCTTCCCTCCAGTGTATCAACCGAACCACAGAGCTTGGTGTCATCGGCAAACTTGCTGAGGGCACGCTGAATCCCACTGTCCATGACAGCGACAAAGATGTAGAACAACACTGGTCCCAAAACCGATCCCTGAGGGACACCTCTCATTACTGGTCTCCAGCCGGACATTGAGCCATTGACCACAACACTGTGTGCGGCCAACCAGCCAGTTCTTTATCCACCGAATGGTCCATCCATCAAATTAACGTCTCACCAATTTAGGGACAAGGATGCTATGTGGAACAGTGTTGAATGCTTTGCACAAGTCCAGGTAGGTGACATCAACTGCTCTACCCCTGTCCATCAGTTCTGTAGCCCCATCATAAAAGGCCACCAAAATGGGGAGGTAGGATTTCCCCTTAGAGAAGCAATGCTGGCTGCCACCAAGCACCTTGTTGTTTTTCATGTGCCTTAACATGCCGTCCAGGAGAATCTGCTCCAAGATTTTGCCAGGCACAGACTGGTGCCTGGTCTGGTCCCTACACACTGGTCTGGTCTGGTCTGGTCTGGTCTGGTATGGTATGGTCTACAGACTGGGTCACCCATTTTCCCCTTCTTGAAAATGGGGGTTATATTTCCCTTTTTCCAGTCATCAGGAACTTCGCCTGACTGCCATGATTTTTCGAATATGATGGACAGTGGCTTAGCAACTTCATTTACCAGCTCCTTGAGGACGTGTGGATGGATTTCATCAGGTCCCATGGATTTGTTCACGTTCACGTCCTTCAGATGGTCTCAAACCATATCCTCTCCTACAGTAGGCCTAGGGTCTTCATTCCCACAGTCCCTGCGTCTGCCTTCCAGGACCTGGGTGATGCAGACAGAGCCTTTGCCAGTGTAGACCGAGGCAAAGAAGTCATTCAGAACTTCAGCCTTCTTCCAATCCAGGGTAGCCAGTTCTGATTGCTGCCAGAGGGGGCCTACATTGTCTCTAGTCTGTCTTTTATTTGCTATGTACCTATAGAATCCCTTCCTGTTATCCTTAACATCCCTAGCCAAGTTTAATTCTAACTGGGCCTTAGCTTTCCTAACCTGGTCCCTAGCTTCCCAGACAACATTCGTGTATTTTTCGTAGGCCACCTTTCCTTACTTCCACCTTTTAGAAGCCTCTTTTTTCCTTCAAAGTTTCCTCAGCAGCTCCTTATCCATCCAAGGAGGTCTCCTGGCCCTCCTGCTGCACTTCCTTCTAGTTGGGATGCAACACTCCTGAGATTGTAGCAGGTAATCCTTGAATATCAACCAAGAGTCTTGGGCCCCCCTTCCCTCTAGGGCTGTATCCCATAGAACCTTACTAAGCAGGTTACTGAAGAAGCCAAAGTCTTATCTCTTGAAGTCTAGGGCAGTGAGCTTGCTGCGCGCTCTTGTCGCTGTCCTGAGGATCTCAAATTCAACCATCTCCTAATCGCTGCATCCAAGGCTGCCCTGCAGTGTCACATTTCCAGCCAGCCGCTCCCTGTTGGTGAGCATGAGGTCAAGCATGGCACCTCTCCTTGTCGGTTCCTTTATTACTTGCAGAAGGAAGTTGTCTTCCACACAACCGAGGAACCTCCTGGATTTCTTGTGCTGGGCCATACTGTCCCTCCAACAGACATCAGTGTGGCTGAAGTCTCCCATGAGAACAAGGACCTGTGAGTGTGAGGCTGTTCCTATCTGTCTAGAGTGCTTCATCTGCAGCTTCTCCTTGATCAGGTGGTCTATAGCAGATCCCCACAGTAATGTCTCCCATCGCTGTTCTCCCTTTAACCCTGACCCACAAACTTTCTGTTCACTGCTCACCTGTCCCCAGACAGAGTTGCATACTCTCCAGCCTATCCCTAACATAAAGGACAACTCGCCCTCCCTGCCTGCCAAGCCTATCTTTTCTAAAGTGCCTGTCGCCTTCCATTTCAACACTCCAGTCATAGGAGCCATCCCACCATGTTTGTGTGATATCATACCCCCGTAGACGTGCACACATCTCTAATTCCTCTTTTTTGTTCCCCATACTACGGGTGTTTGCATAGAGGCATCTGAGCAGAGCTCCAAATGAAGCCGGCTCATTGGCTGGAGCACCTGGAATATCTCTGCATTGCTCTGAGCATTTATTATAGGTGCTGGCAACTGACTAGGTGTGTTGGGATGTAATGATGTCCCCCTCCCCAACCATCTAGTTGGTTTATTAGTTTGCTAACGACGTGTAATTAACCAACAATCAATGATATGTACATGCAGGATGAATATTATTAATATAGCAGATAAAGCAGAACACATCTATAAAATGTTAATAAATCCATATAGCTGGTGAGGCTGCACTCACAAGCTCACGTGCACCCCAGAAGGTGTGGGTCCTTGCTTGCAATAGCCCATACTACTGCCCCACGGCCAGAGAGCTTGCAGCTTATGG
Source organism: Neopsephotus bourkii (assembly GCF_033783945.1). NCBI lineage: Eukaryota > Metazoa > Chordata > Aves > Psittaciformes > Psittacidae > Neopsephotus > Neopsephotus bourkii. Next base: position 7,245,930 of record NW_026901984.1, on the reverse strand, counting down.
CATCTGACCAGTCCGCTCTGCCTGGCTGAGCCAGAGGTGTGATGCCAATGGGATGGCTTTCTAGCGTTGTCAGAACAGGTTTTTACTGTTACTGTGTCCACTCCAAGTTATCTGCCCACATGTAACTTTTCATTCTTCCATTATACTACTTCTCAAACTGACCCCTTGCTTCATTTCAAAAGTCCCCCTGTAATTCCTTGGTTATTCTTTTTCCTGCTGATGCCTGTCTTCCCCTTCTACATGATCAGTTGGTGGCTGATTTAGTTCCTTTACATCTAGCACAGTGACCTGTGGGCAAGTCCTCTCGAGTTTTGAATATTCAATCCAGCACACACATTAAATAGACTCATGTTCTTACCCTAACAGATGCCATTGTCTAGGCCGTTTGCCAAAGGAAGACTGTGAAAACAACCCACAAAAGAGATCTTTTGAAGCCATCTAGTCCAACCTCATGTTCAAAGCAGGTTCAACACGCACTTCAGATCAGATTGCAAGGCATGCTGGAAAGGCTTGTGGGCTGTGTGCTGAACTACTGAAAGCTCATCAAGGACTGGAGACCTAGAGAGGGTGGGGCAGGCTGTTTCTTACAAAGTAGGCTATGGCAAAATGTGGCAGGCGTGTCATACTAAACTATACTTCTAAACAGTCACAAAAGCCTGTGGCATGTGTTCTGCATCAGGATCCTTGTCAGCTAATTTTCAGTCTGATCAAGGCTGACTTGTTTTGAGAAACAGGAAGCTGAAATCACATAGAAAAGGCTGTTTCATGCTGGTGGCATCAGTGACAGAGGAGACTTCTGAATATGTTTAGCTTAGCAGTGTAAATGTACATTGTATGCCTTCTTTTCCTACTTCCCTCTCCTGCAACCACTGTGCAGTAGCTCAGGAAATGCGTTTTCTCAAACATTCTCTGTAATTGATTCTTAATGGAGACTAAATTCTGACTTACATGTATGGAAGCCTGTGGGATCCAGTGGGAAATTGCACTGAAAGAAAATTGCAAAAGGAGTTTTTACTGTATAAGTACAATATAATATAATCACTTTTACAGGATTAACAATATAACAGCAATACTGCTTATTTCTTCAGAATACTTGGTTTATATATTATCAGTAACTGAGTTCAGTAAACAGAAAATACAGATTTCCTTCAAAGACTGTTTCATGCAAGTCCAGTGATCAAGCATTCCTGAGGGGAAAGAGTTTCTATTCCCTTTGCGTGAAAAATGAGAAAAAGCATAAGACATACATCACCCACTCACACCTCCTCTAGGGATATTTGGAGAAGCAGTCTAGCAATCACAGCTGATGAGTAGTGGATTTTCCACTTCACAGGAAAAGCTAAAATTTTGCATTTTATCCCTTTTTGAAATAAAAGCTGAAGTGCAACCACATTTTCTCTTGAAGATTTCCAGGCAGCTCTAATACCTGCATACAAACCTAGATACTAAGAAGGTAATGGGTGCCCAGGAAGTCTTAGTGAAGGAAAATATCTCTTACTCAAGAGCTTATGTTTTGGCAGCCAGGCCAAAAGGACTAGATGATAGCTACTGCTCTATCATGAGGCATGTGTTATGTGTTGCTGCACATTGCATAGATGATAAGGAATAATGCTGACAAAGACAACTTTTCTCAGAGACAAGATACAGAGGACATACTGTAAGAAATTATGCAACTAATCAATTTACTAAGAATGTCACAAAGGTGGTGTTACAGCAAAAAAAAGGATCTTCTATACAAGAGCAGACGTGAGACAACTCCTCTTAGCCCTTCTTTTGTCCCTGTGCAAAAGAAATACTCGGTTAAACTGTAAAGTGGATTATTTGGTTATTTGGATATATATCGTTATTCCTGCCAACAGAACCAGAGAGTCTGGAAGACGCTTCTTCAGGTTGCGTCGCATTAAATGTCCCTAAGGCTCTTGAGAGGTATTGCTGGTTATTGAGTTTGAGCCTTGCTTGCTCAGATGTCATTAATTTGTATTGTTATTTCCTGTACCAGCTAGTGTGACTGATATTGTGAAAAGCTGGCAAAAGAAGAAACTATGATTTGCACTAACCATGTCTTCTAGTCAGTGAAGATTTTGCAACTGCTCAGAAGGCTTGACTATATTAACATGAAATATGTAAATACGTGTGCCTTTGTATAGATGGAATAGTCTAGATGCATGTGATGTCTTGATATTTTATGTTAGTGGAAACTTAATAAGAATGGGGCATTAATAACGCACAGACATAACTGACACAAATATAAGATAGAACCAACAAATTTTGAGGTACTGGAGTAGTTTTCAGAGAAGACCTGTTTGTGCCTCCTATCTTCTTTTCAGGACTTCCTATCAAGTAGTTGATAACCTTTTTTGTCAGGCCTTTTATTATCTAAAAGTAAAGCCAAACTTTTAGAAACAGTTGGGGTAGTAAATTAGATAATGCGATGTATGGACTGTTTGGAGGGGTAAATGTACCTTTCTTTCTTTGAGGATTGATAGTAGGAGATAATGTCTGTTAAATTTAAAAAAGAGTCTGCTGAAAACAAATGTGAGTTTTATGCCTTCCTCCACATTGTAGTTATGAGTGTCATTGTTCAGATGTTAATGCAGAGCAGGCAATTCCTGTCTCAGACCATTGAGCCTTTTCATCACAGGTCAGACAGAAGCTTGCATGTAGGGAGGGTCAAGCTGGTGAATGACAAGAAAAAGCTTGCTGAGATCATAATCCCTTCACTCATGTCAAAACAGATTTGAGCTATTGTTCAGCCTGTGGAACCTCTATTACCTTTAGAAGTCATTCTCTTTGAAAGCATTCTGAAGCGTATGGATAGGAAACTTGAAATGAAGGCAGTTTAAAGGAACTCACCTGTGTCACTTGAAGGAGAGAATAGCCAGTGCCCTACATTTATGAACATGAACGCACAGTGGAAGACCACTGGTTTATAAGTTTCACTGTTAGAATAATTACAATCATACGGTTTTGATTGATATTTCACATTTTTATCATTTCACATTTAAACAAAGATAAATACTTGCCTTAATCTTGGGCTGAGAGATAAAATTCTTTTATTTATTTGTAGCAGCAGTACTTGTAAATAAGATAATCTGCCAAGCATAGCCGTAATGCACAGCTGAAAAGCTCCGCTAAGTGAGACAGGAAACCCAGAAGAAAATTAGAATCCGTTGCAGAGTGAGGAAAGGCTACATAGGAGATTAAAAAATGAGAAAAGATTGGAAAGTATCACTGGATTCTGAAGGGAGCTCAAAAGTTATGTGGAAGTAAGAATGAGTGCAACATGGGAAATAGCTGCTAAGTCTGTCTATGCATGAGTTCATGACTTATAGAAAGGTAGATGCTAACTTTGCATGTAGACATAAAGAAGACGACTGGAGGACATGAATGTTTGGAGACCAATCCATTTTCATTAGACTGGAGGCCAAAAAGGCCTGATCAGTTTTTTTCATACTCTCTAAAATCACAGCTATATTGAGACAATTATCAGTACTTAGTATAAACTATTATTAAGTACATAAGCATCAGTCAAAATAGTGAAAGTAAAAACTGATTACATGATTCAATAGAAATCACAAAATGTATTGGTCATAAAGTAAAGGAATGGTTTATTTGAGTTTACAAGAAAACTAGGCACATATGCTGGATCTCAGACCAGGGCCATAGTTTTCAGCAGTCTGATTTAAACAAGCTGCTAGGTAGAAAGAGATCAGAGGATAAGTTATATCTTTGGTGAAAATGATCCTGGAAGACCAGAAGAGAACAGAGCAAAAGTAAGTTATTGCTTTCATTCTTAAGTATAATGTCTCTCTTTTGATATTTTTTGTGGAATAAAATAAAAATTAAGCAAGGATTTATCTAGAGATTTTGACTGTGACACTGCCTGGTTTTCAGGAACTGCTTTTACTCCCCTCATTTCTTCTTTTACATTCTCTGTCTTTACACTGACCTCCCAAGAGAGCTTTTATCACCTCAAAGGAAGAACAAGGCTAAAATCTAACTCTAATGTCAAAATTTTTAAAAATAGATTTACTAGAAAAGCAAAAGAAGAGGCAGCTGGCTTTAATGTTGAATTTCCTTAAGAGTCAAATGTGGGGTTTTTAATACTAGTAAGAATAAATGGTCCATCTGAAGACCTGATGGAACTTAATCTCACAATAGAATATTGGAAATTAAAGTGGGAAGTTCCTGCTGTCTTACTGGTGGTAGTTTCACCTAAGGATATTTTGAGAGCATAACTGTGAGTAAGATAGGATTCTCTGTGATGAGCAGGAGAAATTTAAATCACCTCTGGTGTTGAAAATTTATATTTGTCAGTACATCAGCAGTAAATCCAGCATAGTCTTCCTCACCATTTTAATGACATTTCTGCATTATTCCATGCATCTATTACTACAGTTCTGGCCTCCCTTATTAGAGACTAAGCAGGTCAAATGCCTGCACGTACAGATGAACTTTGATGGATTTGGACTTCATTGTAGAAGTGTCCTGGTTTCAGCTGGGGTAAAGTTAAATTTCTTCCTAGTAGCTGCTACAGTGCTACAGTGGATTTAGTTTGAGAACAATGCTGATAATGCACCGATGTTTTAGTTGTTGCTAAGTAGCACTTATCCTGATCAAGGACTTTTCAAAGCCAGTGAGGAGGGGCACAAGAAGCCAGGAGGCAAATACATGACACCTCACCCAAACTAGCCAAAGCCAAATTCCATACCACAGCACATCATTCCCAATAGCTGCCAGGGTCAGGCTGGTTATTGGTCAGCAGGTGGTGAGCAATTGTATTGTGAATCACCTGGGTTTTGTTGTGGGTTGTTTTTTTTCTTTTCCCCTTTTAGTTTTATATTCTCTCTCCTTGTTATTTCCTGTATCATTATTATTTTTAGCAGTACTAGTATATTGTACTTTAGTTGCTAAACTCTTCTTATTTCAATCCATGGGGTTTACATTCTTTTCATTCTCCTCCCCATGCCACCTGGGGAAGGGGATGTTGCGAAGGTAGGAGGAAGAGTGAGCAGCTGCATTGTGCTGAATTACCATCTGGGTTTTAACCACAAGGAGCTACTCATAAGCCACTGAAGTCTGCAAAGGATCTTGTAGAAAGTAGGACCTACTTATATGTCAGCTTTCACAAGCCATCCTTAGAAATCCTCAGAAATAACATTCAACGGGGAGAAAATCAATGGGGACAAATGCCTACATTCCTTCTTCTACCATGATCCTGCAAGGCTCACACTGGGGTTGTATTGTGTAAGTTAACATAATGCTATCTATCTTCAGTGTCTAGAATTGCAAATAATGTGGTTTTCTGGGAATCATTTCCATAAGGTGTATGCTTAAAATTGCCTGTCAGTAAATCGGCACAACCTCAGCAGAGGGGATATGAGAATTGATACACACGGCACAAACCCACTTGTCTGATGTTAACATATTCCTCGTGTTACATTGAAATAGATGGCTTATCTCATGCAGTTGAAAAGATGAAGAAGAATTAGAAAAAAAACAAAATGTTGCATGAAAAAAACAAACAAAATGCCTTAGTTTCTCTTATAAAAACTTCCAGAAATGACACTGATATAGAAGTCGAGAAGGAAAGGGAGAGGCAAAAGGAGAGGAATTATAAGATTACCTGAAATAAAATTATTTCAGTTGTTCCACTTGTTGTGGACAGACTGGTCATGTCTTTCAGTGTGTTGCAAAAAATGCAGACAAAGGATCACAGCTACCTTTCGAAATTTCAAATTTCAAAGGACACCTGAGCCCTTTGACTGAGTTCAGATGCCGATCAGATCTAAAAGACATTAACTTCTACTGGTAGCAGTCCCAACTTTCACAATTTTAGACTTAGCTTGCGAAAACTAACAATCTTCAGTCCCACCAAATAAATGTCCACAGCATACAAATAAAAACATGTAGTTTTTGTTGTGACATTTATGTACCCTAAAATCAGATGAAGGATTCCATTTCAAATAAGGTGAATGCAACTGAGCTGTGCTTTGCATGGGACAAAATACTGATTACAAATATGTAACCAGTCTATAACTGTTAGTCAGGTGTAAGTTCAGGCAGATCTCAAAAATATCAGTCTTGATCATGACATGGACTGAGAACTAACAGACTTTCTAATACCTACCTGAGAAGCTGCAATGGCTCAACTGAAGAAGGTTTTTTTATACTAACAGCAAAAGTGAAAATGAAGATATCAGATAACTTAGTTTGGTAAAGAAAGGCAAGCAGCAACATCAACCAATTGGTTTTGTAAAAAGACCAGCTTTTTAAAGTAAGGAAAGGAGGACCTTACATTTGGCTATGAGAACAAATATTATTAAGAGAACAAAACCACATCAAGGGACTAAACTTGAAGAGACAAGTCATATAATGGTAAAAATATTAATGAAAAAGATCGTTCCTTCTTCTATGATACAGAAAAACTCTATAATAATGACTAACTATTCTCTTCCATCTGGTGTATATGCCCACTTGAGACTAGAAGGCAATCAGGGAAGTAAACCCCTTTGCCTCAGAAAGCCTTCTCAACTGAGTGAAAAGTTCTTTTCTGCCTTTTTGTCTTTTTTTTTTGTTACAGTAACTTTCCTTGCCACCATGTGTTTCAAGACTTTGAATTCGATATGATCTCCCATCCATAATGGGGTGAGGGAGAAGCTGACATTTTATTTGTTCAAAGTCTCACCAGTTCACACCACCAAATTAATAGGGTAGAACTAATTTGTCTATTCGTAAAGCCAATCAATCACACTCAACTAAAGAACTTTTCATTTTAAAGCAGTGAACTTTAAAATTATATAACGAAAGGAAAAATATCCTCTAAAATGCAAAAAGATTTAACCATTTTTTAGTAATCTCAGACCTACATTGGGTTGTAGAACTCTATGGCTCCCACTATAACTCAAGTGCAACACAATCCACACTTACGTGATGGCAGTAATGGTTGGTAGTTAGAACTCATCAACAGTGTACAAATTTTCACTGAAATGGTAAAGATTATTCGAAAGGAGAAGTAAGACTGGAAAGCTTTTCCCTAGACCAAAAAAAGTAGAATATTTTGTTAGGTCAATAAGAGCAGACTCTGACCTTACATATCAAGTTATTGCTTACACTATATGTAAAAAATTTAGATATATGCTTGGAACTATCGATGATTCTAGCACTCTGGTAACATTGTAAATAGTAAATATTGCTATGGCAAATATATTGGGTCTGAGCCCCAAATTAATGACTATTTATGTTAATAAGTATCTCCATGTCTTCCAAGCAAGTCAGAAGTTTCTCAATAACTTACTTAACAGCAGACTGTCCTTGGAATGGTCCAGTAAGAGTGGTACCATATTACAGCATCAGTGCTAACCACTAACAAACATTACAAATTTTTGTGGCTATACTTATTTGAAAACCAGAGCTAAAAAAACATCACTCCTGAATTCCCTAGATCTCATACAGTAAAAACTTTGGTTCTGTTTCACAGTGTTTAGTGCAGGATGGAAGCTAAGCAAAAAACAGATTCAAACTTTATCCATCCTGAAAAAAAAAAAAAAAGAAGACAAGTGTATGGTACTTTTATACTACATAGTTCAGTGTATAGTAAGCCACAAATTCAGAAATATCTACAGAATGGTGCTGTTTCAAAATAAACCCACCGTCTTGTTTTCCTATAGTGTACTCTTTGTTCAAAAACATTTCCTTCGAAGGTCTATGGTACCTTTTGTTAAGGGCTGAGTGAAAATGTGCTTCTATCACTTCAAGAAAGTATTTTGCTGTCATTTTATCTTATTGTTGCCAACTCTAAATCTATTTGCTTTAATAAGAAACATCACAAAAGAGCGTTCAGCAAATCAACACTGTCCAGACTCCAGACATTTAATTATATATACTTTCCTCTGCACCTCATGATGATAGATTGTCATCCCTAAGATGAAGTACAGAGAAATATGAGACTTATTTTTTATTTATCTGACAAAGATAAATTTCTCTGATAGCATTGCTTTTATTTAGAAGTTATTATCCCAGCCTGGAAGACTGACAGCATGCTTCTCTTGTTTTCATTCATCAGTCTGAAGCTTTTTCATGGCCTCAGCCTCTGTCTTCTTGTGAAAGACAACAGTATGTCTAAAAGGACTACAGAAGTGCAACTTTATTGTTTCAATGAACTATCACAAGAATTCATTGTGTTGTTCACCTCTTCAACCTGTTTCCACACTGGAACAGGTTGCCCAGAGAAGCTGTGGATGCTCCATCCCTGGAAGTGCTCAAGGTCAGGTTGGATGGGGCTTTGAGTAACCTGGTCTAGAGTCCCTCCCCATGATAGAAGGATAGAACTAAATGGTCTTTAACGTTTCTTCCAACCCAAACCATTCTATGTTTCGGTAATTCTTAGAGTAAGAAACACTTAATGTCAATGCTTTAAGCATATTCATTTTGAGTGTGGAGGGATGCGGAGGAGTGTTTTGTCTGTTAAGATTTATAAGTCTCCATACTAGTGTCTCTCTCTTTTCAACACTTAGTAACAAAATCACACAATTTCAGATACAGCAAGATAGGATTCATGAGTATATGCTACCCTGGGTTTTGTTACAAGAGTGGAGCCCAAAAGAGTCTGTAGAAAGCAAGAGTTCTGCAGAGATAAAGGAACCTACATTTATCGGTTTTGATACAGAGGGGAAAACCTAGAGCAGTAATACCGGCATGCATATGTTTAATTACATGTCGTGCAGTTTCACCTGCTTCATCTAGTAACAAGTCGTTATTATGGCAAGTCATATAAAAATTTACATTAGCAGAGTAATTATTACAGGGTGCAACAGCAGATCAGCATCCCCAAGTCCTTCTCCGCAGGGCTGCTCTGAATCCCTTCTTTGCCCAGCCTGTAGCTGTGCCAGGGATTGTTCCCACCCAGGGGTAGGACCTTGCACTTGGCATGGTTAAACTTCCTACGGTTGGCCTCAGCCGACCTCACAAGCATGTCGAGGTGCTGCTGGATGGCATTCCTCCCCTCCAGCGAATCAACCGAATCACACAGCTTAGTGTCATTGGCAAAACTTGCTGAGGGCACACTCAATCCCACTGTCCATGTCAGTGACAAAGATGTTGAACAAGACCAATCCCAACACCGATCCCTGAGGGACACCACTCATTACTGGTCTCCAGCTGGACTCTGAGCCATTGACCACAACTCTTTGAGTGCGGCCATCCAGCCAGTTCTTTATCTACCAAGTGGTCTATCCATCAAATTGATGTCTGTCCAATTTAGAGACAAGGATGCCATGTGGGACAATGTTGAATGCTTTGCACAAGTCCAGGTAGATGACATCAACTGCTCTACCCCTGTCCATCAGCTCCGTAGCCCCATCATAGAAGGCCATCAAATTGGTCAGGCAGGATTTCCCTTCAGTGAAGCCATGCTGGCTGTCACCAAGCATCTTGTTGTTTTTCATGTGCCTTAGCATGCCTTCCAAGGAGAATCTGCTCCAAGATTTTGCCAGGCACAGAGGTGAGACTGGCTGATCTGTGATTCGCTGGGTCATCCATTTTCCCCTTCTTGAAAATGGGGTTTATATTTCCCTTTTTCCAATCATCAGGAACTTCACCTGACTGCCACTATTTTTCAAATATGATGCCCAGTGGCTTAGCAACTTATTTTGCCAACTACTTCAGGACTCGTGGATGGATTTCATCAGGTCCCATGGACATGTGCAAGTTCACGTTCTTCAGATGGTCTCGAACCAACTCCTCTCCTACAGTGGGCCCATGGTCTTCATTCTCACAGTCCCTGCGTTTACATTCCAAGACTTGGGTGATGCGGACAGAGTCTTTGCCAGTGAAGACCAAGGGAAAGAAGTCTTTCAGAACCTCAGCCTTCTCCAAATCCAGGGTAGCCAGATCTCCTGATAGCAGCTGGAGGGAGACTATGTTGTCCCTAGTCTGTTTTTATTTGCTACTTACTTATAGAATCCCTCTCCTTTTCAGTTTCTCTATTACTTGCAGAAGGATGTTGTCTTCCACAAAATCAAGGAACCTCCTGGATTGCTTGTTCTGGGCCGTACTGTCCCTCCAACAGATGTCAGGGTGGTTGAAATCTCCCATGAAAACAAGGACCTGTGAGTGTGAGGCTGTTCCTATCTGTCTATAGACTGCTTCATCTGTAGGTTCCTCTTGTTCAGGCGGTCTGTAACAGATCCCCACAGTAATGTCTCCCATCACTGTTTTCCCTTTGACCCTGACCCACAAACTCTCTGTTATCTGCTCACCTGTCCCCAGACTGAGTTCAGTACTCTCCAGCCTATCCCTAACATAAAGTGCAACTCCCCCTCCGCGCCTGCCAGGCCTGTCTTTTCTAAAGAGTCTGTAACCTTCCATTCCAACACTCCAGTCATAGGAGCCATCCCACCATGTTTCTGCGATGCCTATTATATCATACCCCTGTAGATGTGCACACATCTCTACTTCCTCTTGTTTGCTCCCCATGCTACAGGCATTTGTATAGAGACATCTGAGCCGAGCTCCAAATGAAGCCAGCTCATTGGCTGGAGTGTCTGGAATAACAGCCTATTCCTAGCTTCAACACAATAGAAATTATCTGAAGAAGGAATTCTCTATGTCAGTCACTGCTTAGTCTGCTGTGTTCAGCTGGCCACTTAAGGTGACAAGAGCAATTTTCAGACAGAATTAAGTTCCTGCCTTCTTTTATATAACTTTTCACTTACTTCTACCCACAAAGTGTGCTATTTAAACAGCAGTGTATAATACAGCTGCATGAATCATATACATATTATTCACAGTGGAGAAATGTGAGGGTCCCTGGAACAGATCTTACCAATAGTAGGTGCTAATACAAAGTAAATATTTAGAATTAGATTTTGCTTAACCATGATGCAAATTTACCTATGGAAGCAAGAAAGAAGATATATATATATATATATATAAGAAACATACACCACAAAGTAAAAAAAGAGCAGATACCTAGCTTTTTACTAGGTCTGTCTTCACTTAGAGATCTGCCTGGTTACACACGTAATAGCATGCAAGACATAATACAGCAGTATTCAGAAATCATACTGGTTGCCCCACATCAAGTTATAATATCAGCTGAAAATGAGTAATGAATTTTCAGTATTATAATGTTGGATTCAAAGTCTTGGTTTTGAACCAAAAAAATAAAAATCTTGTCATGAGTCATAAGGTGCAAATTCATCACATAAATGTTGTTTTACAGATCAAAATGGAATTTCAGGGTGACGACCCAAAGAGAGAGTATAACGTCAGCTTATTCTCTAATTCCTTCATTAATAGTAGTCACTGAGTATTACTCATTTATATTTCTCCAAGTTTGTTAAAGAGCAAAGGTTAAGAAGCAAAAACATTATAAAAAGATTCATCTTACACTTCAGTCCATATTGTAATAAAGTGTTCCAAATGTTGACTGTTACAAAAAATCCATTGGCTTTTATCGTATTTTCTCTGAGGAGTTGAGGAGTAACTGCACTTGTAGCTCCTTTTTGCTACATCCTTTTTGTGATGACTTCACAGGGCAAAGGGTTAAGATTGTCATCATATGGTAAGAACAGGGTAGATAGATAGAAAAAACCATTTTCCTGTATATGCATACGGAAAACCTCTGGGGAATGCAAGACACTGCAGTTATGACAAGTGTGGACCTCCCTGAACTATACAACAAAACACTTCTTTCCTTGGCTACAGGACACCATAGTTGTTTTTTCCTTGACTTTGCACCCACAAGATATAGTAAATAAGTATCTTGCTGCTCCAGAGACAGCAAGGGGCAGGGATGAGTGATACACAAAGTAAGTTGTTAACACGATAATCTGAAACATTTTTATGTGTGAAAATTATGAGGCAAAGAAAACCATTACATCTACTTTTTATTCAGCCACACAAGTGTAAATCCATTAAATTTCACGTAATTATATAGCATCTCTCTAAATTTAGACAAAGTAGTACCAGAAGGTATGGAGATGATAAGCTATCTTCAAAGGAAAATTTAAATGACTTCTCTGTCAGGACTTCATACCTGACAATAAGAATCGTGAGACTGGTGTCATAAATCAATGTTCCTGAGTGTGAGTTCTTTCTGATAGTAGATACATATTCCAAGGAGTGCTTTCATGAACTGTATTTTAAAATTTGTTCGTGTTCTTTAGGGCAGTGAAAACCATGGATACTGTCCAGAGACTAGACCTATATACTGTAGGTCCAAGTCCTGTTATGGAGAGATATTACTAATTTTAGTGGGTTTGTATGTGTAAAATACAAAGAAAATCTCTAAAACTGTTAATTGAGTTTTATTGGCTTGTTGGTCTTTTTCTTCATTTTTCTGCTTTCCTATGTTTCAAAACTCCAAGATTTGAAGTCTTGAATAATTTGCCTAATTATTTACAGGGTATGTTCCTATTTCTTTAATCTTAGGAGTTTCTTATTTTAATTTCATGTAATTTTTTTAATTTCCCCCTCCCCGCCTCAGTCTTCTTATTGTTCTATTCTTGATTCTTTTTCTTCAGTGTCTCCTATATTGGAATTTATAATTGATTATTTACATTATTTGGGTTTAGTTATGGTTTTAATATTACTTGTTATATTACATGACAATTATCCTTGTCTCAAATGATCTGTACCCTGAACAAGGATGATGCTAATCTCTTTCAATTTGTATCCAAACCTCAGGAAACACAGTTGATTTTTCCTCTGAAACTTTTTTTTTTTTTGTAATTAATTAAGCTTTTTTCTTTAACCTATACTGTGGTTTGGCAACATATTTTTTTCCCCAGTTTTGTTTTTCGTAAATACATACCTTCACATTCTAGAACTATGGCAAAAAGAAAGGAAGCAATTAAAAAGGTGTTATTAAAAGTGTCACAGAGAAGCAAGAACGGGGGTATGAATATTACAGTTATTGTCATAAAATTTGTTTACATTTAGAAGCAAGTAATTCTTCTGTGATCCTTTATCATTGCTATATAGTAAAAACCTACTTTTGTTTTTCTCTTTTTTGGTGTTTTAAAATAGTTTCTTGAGTTACAACTTCAGCAGAAATAATCAGTAGTGGTCAGGTAACTCACAGCTGAGTGATTAAGGTTGCCTCCTGTTGCCCTTTCTGTTTGCTTCTGGATCTATTTTTTTCTGGGGGTTTTTGTTTTGGAGTTTTTGTTTGGTTATTATTTTTTTTCACTTCTTCCTTTCTTTTCTATTTCACTTGAAAGGCAAATGTCACCAAAGAATGCAAGTGAACACAAAGGTTCTTTTCCAGTTTTCAGTTTTACCTTGTTTTCCAGATTTCTTCCCCAGCTTCCTTCTTTACAAATCAGAAATATAAAGCAAAATTTAAAAGGAAAAGAAGAAAAGCAAAGCACAAAACCCCAAACACATTTTTTCATCTTTTTCATCTGAACTAATTTGAATGCAATATTTTTAATGATACAAAGTTTCAAAAGTAAAAATACTGAATGGTGACCTTATTATTTATATTAACCAAGAAGGATAGTATTTTGATAAATAATTGGATTCCCCACCAAGACATGCAAATCACCTTTAAAACTAATTTTTCTGGATAAAAAAATTTGTGATGTTCTAAATTTTTTTTTTTATTACAAAGAAAAAAAAAGGAGTTATAAATGGTATTATTTCCTACATTTGTTTAAGCATTTGACAGGCCCAGGAAACACAGAAATATGTTTTCATATAATCAAAGTTTTGGCTGCTCTTTATTGTCACTGCTGGTCACACACGCTACTCACTAATAGAAAATTGTAGTATCTGATCTAGGAACAGATAGATATGCGTTGACTGTATTCTGACTTTTCCTGTGTTATAAATATCACATACTGAATTATATAATCTAAAAATATTTAAATTGCCTTAAAGTAATAATAAATTTCAAACATACTAAAAATATTTCTAATATAAAGGTTGGAGAGCAGTTACATCAGTTTTAAAACATTAGGTTTCCACTTCAGTTCAGCTCTGTTTGATTGAGAAACTTGCCACTGTGCACTGCAAGTGGTTACTGACACCAAAAAGATCCAATCAAGTTGCAAGGTACTTGATTATTGCACTTAACACTGATCGATTAAAACATATTAAATTTCCTTTCAGGTAGGTAATTTGGAGTTTACAGTCCAAACAGGACATTATTGGTTTAGGTAAGATGATGACATTACGTGAAAAAAATATTTTTCTAAGCCCTTGTTAAGTCAGTTGAAGATTAGACTACAACATAACATTTTCTGGTAGTTCATCTCATACCGTTGTTATTAACCTGACTGCCATTATGTAGGGAATACTCTATTTTTTTTCAGGAGGCTGACAAATCTCTAAACATGTAGAAACTGACGCTGTAATCTCATGCAATTGTTTAATTTTTCTAGTTTTTATGATTCAGATAGCAAACTCTAAAACAGCAAAAATCTATGACAGGGTTCTTAAGAAAATACATGAAACTGAGAAAAAGAATCCCTTAAAAGAAGTCAATCATAAATTATAAGATTATACTTGTATTCATAGGAAAGCATCTTTCTGAAGTCTTAGAAAAGATTCAACCCTTTTATGCTCAACAACACTACTATTTTTTTTTCTTTTTTATCATTGTCCTGGGTTCAGCAGTAGCAGTCATTTTTTCTCCTTCTTGGTAGCTGGTGCAGCGCTTTTTTTGACTTTCTGCCTGGGAACAGCGCTGATAACACTGGTGTTTGTCGTTACTGCTCAAATGCTTAGCCTGACCAAGGACTTTCCCAGCCTCATGCTCTGCCAGGGAGGAGGGGAAGCTGTGAGGAAGCAGAGACAGGACACCTGACCCAAACTAGCCAAAGAGGTATTCCATACCACAGCACATCATGCCCAGGATGTAACTGAGAGTTACCTGGAAGGGCTAGTTCATTGAGGGGTTGGACTAGGTATTGGTCGGTGCTTGGTTAGGCTGGGGGAGGCACGTTATTGGTAGGCGGGTGATGAGGTGTTGTATTCTCTTCCCTTGTTATTTCCCTTATAATTACTATTATTGGTGGTAGCAGTAGTGATTTGTGTTATACCTTAGTTACTAAACTGTTCTTATCTCAGCCTGTGGGAGTTGCATTCTTTTGATTCTCCTTCCCATCCCTCCAGGAGCAGGGGGAGGGCAAAAAGGGGGGGGTGGGGAGTGAGAGAGCGACTGCGTGATTTATGGCTGACTGTTTAAACCACAACAATCATGTAACCAGCTATAAAAAGACACTGCATGATGTTTTCCAGCATTGGTCTTGGAGCATCATAGTGATAACTAAGTGACTATTAAAATAATCTTCCCCTTTCAAATAACCAGAGTTCATATTAATGACCAAGAGTCAAAGAAATAGACAAGATAGATACACATCTTTGAAGTGATCCCAGTAAATTTGCAGCGACTACATAACTAAAAAACTGTGAATATTAATGATATTATTATTAATACATATTAATGGTTTTTAAGAGGCAGCAATGTGGTCAGCAGTGGGACATTTTCAGTTTGCATTTCAGTTTTAAAAGTGCCTTTGGATAACAATCTGATGCTGAACTGACATGTTCTGCTAGAAGTAAAGATTTAAAGGGCTTTTCAACATCTTTGTTTCCTCCTCTCCTGTTTTTACCCTCTTTTGCATGTCTCTTCTATTGCTTTCACTTTTAACTTTTCCATCTTAGGCAGGAAAATGAATTATAAGCTCAGTCATCTCAAATCTCTATAGTCATTACAACAGAAACTTTCAACAGCAGGTAACAAACAGTATTTCATTATAATTAGAATTTGTCAATACTACAAACATGAACTGTACAGAATTTAATTAAAGTGCAGCTGTGTCCTGACCTGCTTGTGAGGTGATTGTAATTTGTAGTATAGACAGTTGGCCTTCTTTTATCCTTTTCCCTTTATAACCTTCTTGAGTATGTTAATGATAATGAGATCTGATTTTTTCCATTTTATTTTTGTAAGGAGCTTGGAGGTGTACACCATAGAGAGCTGTTGAATTACCGTCACATGACCCTCAAAAATCAGCAAGAACAAAGTACAGTAAATTTAATTTTTGACTCTCAATTATAATCCATAATGTTACACTATATAGTCAAATAAAGAGCTAGTTTAATATTAATTTTATTCTCATCTTATCAAGAAGGTTTCATATCCTGGTTGATCTGCATGCTAGCAAAATCAGTTGTTTCAGGCCTTTCTCAGTGATTTCTGTGAAGTTATTTACCAGATACATTTATCTGTATGTTTTCCTGATCTCATGGTACTTCATTTCCTAAAAGCATTTTGCCTTATTTACTCCCAGGAAAATAAAAAAAAAAAAGCGAATGACAGACCCTAATGAAAATGGTTTATATCTCAGACAACACAAATAATGTTCCATCTATGGATTAAAAAAAAAAAAATAAAAACATTAAGACCAGCATTTTGATTCTGTCCTAAATAACTTTATAACAGGGTCAGTTTCTAACCCCACTGTGGGTATGGATACCCATAAAGGTAGATAGCATTCAAAGTAAATCACTGTCTCTTGTTAACTCAATAATTATGGTGACTGTGTTCACAAACCCTGAGGTATCTGCTGTTGCATCAGTTTATGGTAACAGCACATCAAGCCAGGACCATCTAGAATATGTGGGAATCTTATGGAACATCTAGTTAACAGATTACTTCAAGTGTTCACCATTCAGAGTGAAAGTCCCTCGTAATTGGTGTCCCTCAAGGGTCCATACTGGGACCCATGCTATTTAACATCTTCATCAGTTACACAGACTTTGGAATTGAGTGCAACCTTAGCAAGTTTGCAGATGACACCAAGGAGAGTGGTGGAGCTTGAAGGAAGGGCCCATTTGAGCCTCATGGGTTTCAACAAATACAAGTGCAAGGTCCTGTTCCTAGGTCAGGGCAAATCCAAGCATCAGCACAGTCCAGGAGATGAAAGAACTGAAAGCAGCCCTGCAGAGAAGGACTTGGGGTGCTGGTGGATGAAAAAACAGACATGAGCTAGCAATGTGCGTTTTAATTCCAAAAAGTCAACTGTGAGCACCTCCTAAAGGTCCAGACTTTCCTAGCTTGCTTTGGCTTTAGATCTCAGACTTTTCTGGAAGAGTATGACACTTTAGAAGAATCAGTTCTATGTGTTTTCTTACAGTTGTATGCACTAGACATCACTGTCCCTTAACTGAAATAGAAAAGCAGGAAACCTTTCTTGCTTTGCAGCCAAACCTCTCAAAGTTTGTAGTTTTCTCAGTTAAATTTTTGTAATCTAAATTTTCTTTTCCCTCTCCATGCCTTAGGTCCACCACTTTCACAAGTACTACAGCTAATCATAGAAAAAAAGTATTTCTGGAGAGAAAATATTCTCTTATTAACAGCCAGAACAGATGCAATGCCATAGCACCTTACAGGAAGCAACCTTACACAGTTTTGGTTTTATGCCATTTGCAGCAGGTCAGACTGGCAATGATGAACTGATAAACAAAGTATTTTTTTCTGGTTTGCTTTGTTCTTCAGCTCCATTTATCCAAGTCACGCTATAACACCAACCCTTGAATAGTTGGCTGCACCTACTTTAAGGGCTTCTCTCTGCTGCGGTGTCAGTCAGGCTTATTAATCCTTTGCAAGGAACTATCATATCGTGGCTGAAACACAGGGGATGCCAGTCTTATATGAGCAAGGAGAATTTGAGTTTTCCTTTAATTTCAGAGAAAAGTGTAGAACTTTTTGCTATTTAGTGTTTTATGGACTTTACTTCTATGGTTCATATTCAGCTCAGTTGATGATTTCTTTATCAACAATTCATGCAGAGCCACTGTGGATGATGAGGGAGTTTTCTGAGCCAAACAAGTGAGGAGGAAATAGTCTGGCAAAAAGTCAGCTATTTCATAATCCATTAGAGAAAATAGAAAAATGTATCTGTCAGTTTCACATACTGTGCAATACATATCATGCAGGTTTGAACGTTATTATTTCTCATTCAGGAATTTGAAAATGAAGGTAAAAAAGGACCCCTCCCACTCCCCAGATATTCACAATTTAATTCAGTAAAATCATTTAAATGGCACATCATGTTGGGAAAAGAAATTATTCCAATTAAGTAATTGTCAGAGTGTCATGAAGTTATATCCACAGACAATTGTTTTTATTAGATGAATTTCCAGAATAATACCTGTAAGTATCATCAAAAGTGTTTGAATGTTAAAAGAATGTTCTGTAATGAGGCTGACTATATAAAAGCTTTAGTATAAATAGGACTATTGGAGAACTGTAAGCCCTACAGTGGAATGCATACAACATGAAAAGAGAGAAAATCTTGTAATTAGGTTTACCAGTCCATGTAAGAATGAGATCAAATGTAGCCATTCAGGTCCTTCCATATGTACAGCAATTAACTTCATTCTTACAATATATAAAGGCTTATCAAACCAGCTGTATCATCCCAATAACAAGAACTGGTACTTATATAAAAGAATGATGTTGTTACCGATATTGTATTTCAAGACTGTAACCCCCCATAAGCAAAATACCATTATCACAATTACTCTCACAGGAGGGGGTAACTTTTGAAACTGCAGAATGGTGAAGTAATAGCTGACTCCTGTGGCAGCAATTAAATCTTAGCAAACAGCTGGGGTTCCCTGTACAGTAGTGGACAGACCTTCACCTTCACAGTAGGCATCTACTGTGTTTTGTGGTTTCTAATCTGGGAATATGAAAAAGATCTCAACCAGGAAGGATAGCTGTAAAACATTTCTAAAAGATAAGCTTGCATAATAGTTTTAATAGAAAATACATGTAAGCCACATTTTACTGACTGAAACATATTTTTTCTTGGAAAGTATATCCACTAAAAGCTACCAACAAACATTAAACACTACTAAATCACACAAATGCATACATAAATTGGTAAGCAATCATGAAAAAAGCCATTTGGCAATGCGAAATATATGTGTCATAAATGTCATATAAGTTTAAAAAATTTCATTTTATAAAAATATATGCTCTGGGTTTTGCCCAGATACTTTTGTAAATATACCCTGTATAATATGGGATGTATAATGCACTCACTGTAATTTGGAAAGAAGTCATTTTACTGGAAATGAAATACATGACTTTAAGAGTTTTACAAATACTTTAAAATTTCATACAGTTTAAACCTGTCACAACAAGTTTCTATAATAGGTTGCATTTTTTTGATGTGCACTGGAATTTTTATTATAAATTGAGTGATGGGTACATGAAAGAGAATATAAGAGTCTACAGTTCTTTACAGTATGTGAAAAAAATTAAAGTAAAATGAAATGAACAGCTAGTATACACTGATAATGAAGAAAATAAATCTTTGAAGAATTACAGTGTGGTAGTTGGTTTTTTAATTAACAGCTTTTTGGGTTTTGTTGGGTTTTTTTGTAACTAGCATTCATACCATAAGGGGATCTATGGAGAATACAGAATACACTTATTCATGTTCTCTAAACTGTACTTCAGGAATAGTATTGCATAAATGGGTTTCCCATTAGCCTTTGCAAAATGTACCACACCTTGCAAGATGTGGTACTTCATGAAAACTGACTCTTCATGCTACACACAAACACACAGTTCAGTGGAGAAGCATGTCATCAGTGGCTATTATTTTCTCTATTTCTATATTAAGTTTGAAATTAGTTCTCAACCAGAGCTGGTAATTCTCTGTCCTGGCAAGAATCATGTCTAAACCGTGACAGAATCAAGCTCATAAGAGCAGTGGCTGCCTCTCCTTTTGTCTTCTTCACTACAAGGAAAACAGTTGAGGCGGAGGAAATTTGGTGGTACCTTTTCAGACATAAAGTGTTGGGAAGGGGAAAGTTGAATAGTCAGAATTATTCATAGGGGAAAGGGAGAGTGAAACAGTGCGAAAGACTCAAAGCTGAAGAAATACAGTGTGGGAAAGGTAGGAACATAGGGATGGTTTTGATAAGACATGTTGAAGAAAATCCAGAGATATAGCAGAGGAAAAGACAGAAGAAATATTGAGAGAAGAAGAAATGGTGCCTCAGAAGAAGAAGCAAAGAAAACATTGCTATGATCATCTGTGAAAGCAACTCTGTGTTTTGGCCTGTTTGCTCTCTGAGTTTCTGGAAGACTGGCTCAGAGGACAGGGACAGTCCCTGAGAGCCGATTGAGTTTGTCTGTTGGGAACAAAAATTTTAGGGCCTGCAGTATGCAGCAGGGAAACGAGAGAAGAAGGATTTTCCTCAGAGAAGCAGCAGGTACCCTGAAGGCTAGGACCAAGCAGCAAGGACCAATCTGGAACATGCTGAGTTTGCTACAGTTCAGAAAATAATTAAGTTGCCAAAAACCACATCTGGGAGCAAAGATATCATGGAGAAGATTAGGTATAAACCCATCTTTATTTCTGTTTTGTCTGATTTAAATTGAACTTTATTTAAAAAAATTAATTACTTTTCTATGATAAAAGCACTTTTTTTTTTTTCTGTTTAACCTTTCTAGTCTTAATTGGAGACTCATTAGAGGATCTCTGCATCAAAGGTCTGATGACTCAGGCTACAGTACCTTTTTGAAAGACACTGAATTTACAGAATCAAAGGGCAAATGTCTGTGGGAAGAGGGGAGACAGGGTGGAACAGAAAAGTGATGTTTTTTGGAGAGCTGTGATCTCACCTGGGAATTCTGCTTTAGATCACATGTTGAATTTAAATGGATCCTTGAATACGGTAACTTTGATTAAGTTCTCAGTTAGATTATTCTGGATTTACATTATTTTAATCTATGCTGTCCTGTTACTGTGCTGAATTGATGTGAACACAATTTTCTTTCAGTAGGATCTATCAAATGTAGTTGCCTAAGACATACCTGTTCACTGCATACTTCAGGGTTTGATCCCTTGGGTCATCTGTCCACAGTAACCATTACTACCACAGCAGTAGACAGTTATATATCACAGTGCCATCTCAGGTTTTTCTCTTTTCTTGGTCTCAGGGTTATTGTCCTAATAGTTCAGATAATTCTTTATGCAGTTGTTTGCTTTTAAAAAATGATGGCTATTACAGCTCAGAAACATTTATCCTAGCCTGTTTCCTCTGTTCACATATTTGTTACAGCTAACGTAGCACAGGGTAAAATAATGTTTTTCTAACTATGGATTTATGAGCAAAAATGCTGGCAGTATTAATGGAAAGGATGTGCATAAATTCCCTTGTGCACTGATGGCATTATATTTCCCAGAATGTGTGTGTATTGCATGTCATTTGGCACTTAGTGTGCCTAGAATCCTCCAGGCCATTTCTTCAGTACTTTAAAATCCAAGCCATTAAGGTACCATCACATGCACAGGAAGACGTTTCTGAAAAACTTTCACATAGTTACTGTTGCTAGGTAAATCACTCCCTTGACATCCATGTATTTAGATATGCTTCTCCTTCTTTGTCTCAGACCTGACACAATGACATGAATTTGGGGGCGGGGGTGAGAATAGATGCATAAAGCCAAAGAAGCTGCTGAACTGTGAGAATAAAAGAAAAAAAAAGTGGATTTCTTTAAGATATTTTAAATATATTTTCATCATATCTGAATGGAACTTTTTCTGACATTGTGTGGATATTTTATGAAGTGCAAAGATAAAGAACAACAGTTGCAGCTAAAAAGATATTTAAGCACAGGTCAGTTCTGGCAATACGTAATTGTTGAGCATTGCACTCTCCACACTGAACCTGTCTTTTTCACTCCTAATGTACTTTCAATCAATACGTACATGTGTTTATGCACATTGGTATTTAGGCCAGTTTTGGATGATGTAAATAATGCAACGAATTATTTGTCCAGATCCTGAACATGAAAGCTTCAGTTTCAAAACTGAAACATGAGCATTGATTTCTGACTGTTAGGATTTATGGGATGAATATATAAGCTAGGTTAAGCAACAAAAAAGACAAAACATTGAAAACTCCATGGGTGGTGAGTGAGAGAGGGAAACCTCTTCATATAGGGAAGAGTAGATGCAGTTGACCTTTCATATTCTACAACAGTCAGCTAGACATTATCCTCAGATTCTTGGAATTAAACAGCCTTGCAGTAGCACACTGGTTCTAATGCAAATTTTCTGTAAAAGGGTTAAATCTAACCTGTGTGAATGTTTAATGTATTCTTCACTGTACCAGTGATATTTGCAATGGATAAGTTACTATTCATAGAATGTAAGATGTGCCTCACAGCTTTTATAGAGTTTTCTTAGCCAATCTTTTCGAAAAGTATCTGATAACTTTAGGATTTGGCTCTTAGTAACATGACTGTTCTGTAAACAGTAGAAAAAAGGAAAAAAGAAGGAAAAAAATCTGGAACTAATAGATAAAATAAAGACAAACTTCTAGACCAGCTCACCATTTCAAAAAATCATGGCAGTCAGGTGAAGTTCCTGATGACTGGAAAAAGGGAAATATAACCCCTATTTTCAAGAAGGGGAAAATGGATGATACAGGGAATTACAGACCAGTCAGTCTCACCTCTGTGCCTGGCAAAATCTTGGAGCAGATTCTCCTGGAAGGCATGCTAAGGCACATGAAAGACAACAAGGTGCTTGGTGACAGCCAGCATGGCTTCACCAAGGGGAAATCCTGCCTGACCAATTTGGTGGCCTTCTATGATGGGGTTACAGAACTGATGGACAGGGGTAGAGCAGTTGATGTCACCTACCTGGACTTGTGTAAAGCGTTCGACACTGCCCGACACAACATCCTTGTCTCTAAATTGGAGAGGCATCAATTTGATGGATGGACCACTCAGTGGATAAAAAACTGACTGGATGGCCGCACACAAAGAGTTGTGGTCAATGGCTCAGTGTCCGGCTGGAGACCAGTAACGAGTGGTGTCCCTCAGGGATCACTGTTAGGATCGGTCTCGTTCAACATCTTTGTCAGTGACATGGACAGTGGGATGGAGTGCGCCCTCAGCAAGTTTGCCGATGACACCAAGCTGTGTGGTTCGGTTGATATGCTGGAGGGAAGGAATGACATCCAGAGGGACCTTAACATGCTTGTGAGGTGGGCTGATGCCAACCTCATGAAGTTTAACCATGCCAAGTGCAAGGTCCTACACCTGGGTCGGAGCAATCCCAGACACAGCTACAGGTTGGGCAGGGAAGAGATTCAGAGCAGCCCTGAGGAGAAGGTCTTCGGGGTGCTGGTCAATGAGAAAATGAACATGAGCCGGCTTCAGTGTGCGCTTGCAGCCCAGAAAGCCAACTGTATCCTGGGCTGCATCAAAAGGAGCTTGATCAGCAGGTCGAAGGAAGTGATCCTGCCCCTTTATTCTGCTCTCGTGAGACCTCACTTGGAGTATTGTGTACAGTTCTGGTGTCCTCAACATAAAAAGGACATGGAAAAGTTGAAACAAGTCCAGAGGAGGGCCACGAGGATGAACAGGGGACTGGAGCACCTCCCATATGAAGAGAGGGTGAGAAAGTTGGGGCTGTTCAGCCTGGAGAAGAGAAGGCTACTTGGAGACCTCATAGCAGCCTTCCAGTATCTGAAGGGGGCCTATAGGGATGCTGGGGATGGACTCTTCATTAGGGACTGTAGTGATAGGACAAGGGGTAATGGGTTCAAACTTAAACAGGGGAAGTTTAGATTGGATATATGGAGGAAATTCTTTCCTGTTACGGTGCTGAGGCACTGGAATAGGTTGCCCAGGGAGGTTGTGAATGCTCCATCCCTGGCAGTGTTCAAGTCCAGGTTGGACGAGGCCTTGGGTGATACGGTTTAGTGTGAGGTGTCTCTGCCCTTGGCAGGGGTGTTGGAACTTGATGATCTTAAGGTCCTTTCCAACCCTAACTATTATATGATTCTATGATTCTATGATTCTATAATGATCTAGGTACCAACATAGAAAAGTTTCCTAATTTTATGTTGTAGATGGGCAGCTTGTGAAGATAAATGTAGACACTAAGAAAGAGGAAAAATAGAATTGTGGCAGCAGTTCTTTGATTCCTTTAAAAAGTGACCTTGCAAGAGCATGAAGAAAAATGCTAAAGTACATGACATGTCTAATTTGCATCTTTAGTTCATATTTAGCTATGCAGCACGTGTGTTTGTGCATAAAGATTTCTCATTTATGTTATTACTCTTTATGTTATTAGTGATGTAAGTATAATTTAAACTTCTCAAATGAAACATGAACATAGGGAAATACATGGTTTAATAGGCAGGAAATCAGTGTGTCAGAGTCCAATACTCCCTGACCAGGTTAATTTAGATATTCTATCTGTGGAGGGTGTAATGTTGAATATCATGGGATTTATAATTTAGCAGAATGATGATACAAAATATACTGAAACCATAATACAATTGTAAGTTGCACTTGGCAAAAGATTGCCGTTGTATTACCTAGTTTAATCACAATACCAGTGTGGTCCCAATTGCTGGTCTCTATAATATGCTTATGATCATTCTGGGTGTCCCCAGTTACTCGGAAGGAAAAAGCCAGCTCATGCCTATTGCTCTCTTTGAAATACTTTTGTTAGGTAATTGGTTTTTACAGCCTGTGTTGGGCTGAACCACATATTCACTTCCCCTGTGCTGATCTGCCTAACTCAAGGAGACATTCAGAGTCCTTTAATGAGCTCAGAATCATTTACACCACTGAACTGTTGATAGCTGTTTATCTAAAACAAAGGCCACCCTCTGGTCCCCATTATATTGAGATACAATCAGCTTCTCTGCAACTTCAGCAGTCAGTCACACTCTGTACTATTCCCTGAGCTTCATGGACGCATCCTCCTTGTCAATCTCGTCTGAACATCCTCCCTGTCCACCTCATCTGAGCCTTCTTCCACTTTAGGTATTATTGGTCAGTGGCACAGTGACATAAAAAATCCTGTTTACCAGTAATTTTTTTTTACTCTGAAAATCAGAAATCTCATCTTTCAACGTATATTCTTCCTTCTGAGCTTAATGTTTTTGGATTACAGATCCAATTACAATAAGTTGATCAAATATTTCCAGATAAAAATTTGAAAGACTAACTAAAGAATATAGATATCACATGAACTGCCTTGTCATGTGTCCTTTAAAATCTTGTTTAAATCATAGAATCATATAATAGTTAGGGTTGGAAAGAACCTTAAGATAATCTATTTCCAACCCCCCCCTCCCATTGGCAGGGTCACCTCACACTAAACCATATCACCCAAGGCTTCGTCCAACCTGGACTTGAACACTGCCAGGGATGGAGCATTCACAACTTCCCTGGGCAACCCATTCCAGTGCCTCAGCACCGTAACAGGAAAGAATTTCCTCCTTTTATCCAATCTAAACTTCCCCTGTTTAAGTTTTAACTCATTACCCCTTGTCCTATCACTACAGTCCCTAATGAAGAGTCCCTCCTCAGCATCCCTATAGGCCCTCTTCAGATACTGGAAGGCTGCTATGAGGTCTCCAAGTAGCCTTCTATTCTCCAGGCTGAACAGCCCCAACTTTTTCAGCCGATCTTCATATGGGAGGTGCTCCAGTCCCCTGATCATTCTCGTGGTCCTCCTCTGGACTTGTTCCAACTTTTCCATGTCCTTTTTATGTTGAGGACACCAGAACTGTACACAGTACTCCAAGTGAGGCCTCACGAGAGCCGAGTAAAGGGGCAGGATCACTTCCTTCGACCTGCTGATCAAGCTCCTTTTGATGCAGCCCAGGATACAGCTCATGTTCATTTTCTCATCAACCAGCACCCCCAAGTCTTTTTTATTTCTCTGATAGGAGTAATGTCTCACTTTTGGGATATTAAGGGTTTTTTTAGCCTTACTGATTAAAGACAATGTAGCCTTCTCAAACTGAATCTTTTGAGACTTTATCCACTGCCAAAATAAAAGCTTAAAATTACGTGGGGAGAAAAAAAAAGCCCAGATGAGTAACTCAAATGCCTGTTAATTTCTAAGTAGTTTGAACAGTGCTGCTAGCTTATATGGAACATAAAATATTTATTGATATTTGGAACTAACTAGAAGGGAACAATATTCTCAGGTTAACCCTGTAGCATTTTCTGCAAAGCATTGTAACATGTTACAAATAAGAAAGCATTCCTCTAAATAAATATAGAAAATACGATCTGAAGCTTGTGGATCTCTTTAAGATCTTCAAATATCCATAAAAATATCAACAAAAGATGCTTGGGCTTTTTCCTCACCTCCCCATCTCCCACCGTGCCATTTTCTAAGGCCTTTGGTTTTCTATTACTGAAGGGCAAGCAATTCTGAATTTGAATGGAGCAGGGGACAATCTCCTGATAACCCTGTAGGTGTTCAGGCAGGAAACACCCCTAGAAAGCTTCCTGGGCCCCTGAGTGACACTTCTGGGCACCTCAACGCAGAGCAGGAGCCAGTCGTATCTGCTGCTTCCCTACTGTGTGTGCATGCAAGGGGAAGCTGGGCTCTCAGCTGGGCAGTACCAGGCAATAGTATCCTGTGGGACAGCTTAAATGAGGAAGCTGGTGATCACTCACCATGAGCATGAGAGTTGCTAGTTGTCATAGGTATGCCAGGGATTTCCAGGAGATAGCCATAAACTCTACTAGTTTGGATTTTTTTTTTCCACTGTGTATGTTCTTAATGCATTAGTAAAGCATGCAGTGTCCACATATATTCTTCACTGAGGGGTGCCAGCTGTGATTTAAGGTAATTTGAGACCAATATGATACTTTTCTTTGGTGAGGCAACTCTGTAAACCAAGAAATGCTACCACTTGTTCCAACAAGCAATAAAAAGGAAGTCTTCTCCTCTGGCAAAAGAGAATCACGAGACAGGTCTCCAGATTTTGAAAATCTTGTGTTATTATCTATACATGGGATTAATAAACTTTAAAATGGACCTTAATTTAGAAGACAGGACCCCAGAGTATTTCATTTCTTTGCTGAACACTTCAATGTATTCTTAATAAGAGCAAACTAGAGAAAGAAATATAGTGATATCATACAAATTGTCCACTTAATATTTGTAGCTACTTAGCAGACTTCATTAGGAGCACAAATAATAGCTTTATATTACAGCAAGCACACTTCAATTTACATAGCAGGAAATAGTAAAAGAAAGAGAATGAAAAGAAAATAAAGCCAAGTCTGCAGAGACTGCTAATTCTCCATCATTCAAGACCTTTGGAAAGAGATTGGATAGCAGTAGCAGTCAAGAATTTTCTAGGCACAGCTGACCCTGCTTTAGGGTAAAGGAATGAAATACGAGACCTCATTTATAGTGTTTCAACGAACGGTCAGCTCTCATGAACTATAATACGGATTTTTCCAACAGCAGAACAGAAGCACATGAAAGGGTAAAAGCTGGGTCAATTTGAATGATATGTGGCAAGTGAGGAGAGGTAACACCATTTGGCTTTTAAAAAGTAGTTCGGCAATAATGCTTCTATAACGTTTTTTAATTTATATAACACCTTTCACCTCAGAGCACTTTGCGCATTATTCAGTGCATCACTGGAAAGGAGCCTCTTCAGAACTGGCCTGTGGCAAGAATAGCAAAAGCAACTACATACAAGTGAAACCCAGTGTTGCTCAACATTTTCTTCTTCCTAATTATTATTACTTTCAAATCTTCCAATATGTGCTGCCCTTAGAATAGAAATTATATACCTAGGCATAAAATAAATAAACTGTGTATCTATTGATGTTTGGATTTAAGGATATTATTCAGTATTTGTTGCTGACACATGAGTCCACCTCAGAAATTATTTAAAGCTATGCTGGACATGGGAAAAAAATAATAAATAAAATTCTTTACTTTGAACCATACATAGTTTTAAAATGAAAACAGAAAACATAAAGCAATGAATATATTCATGAATGCTCTAACAATGAGTAATCATGAAGCACTAGGTGTGTACCTCTGTAACAAAACTGAGTTTTAGGAGAGTTTTTTACTATGGATGCCAAATTAGTTGTCCATTTATTTTGTGAGTTTGCAAAGAGCTTTCCACAAAACCACAAACAAAATTTCAGCAAAAGCAAGGATACTTCTTAGGAAAAAACATGTTAAATAGGCAGTAAAGGTTCTGCATTGCTGAAGTGGAAGAAAGAATCAACATGCAGTTCTGGTGTCCTCAACATAAAAAGGACATGGAACTGTTGGAACAAGTCCAGAGGAGGGCCACGAGGATGATCAGGGGACTGGAGCACCTCCCATATGAAGAGAGGGTGATAAAGTTGGGGCTGTTCAGCTTGGAGAAGAGAAGGCTGCGTGGAGACCTCATAGCAGCCTTCCAGTACCTGAAGGGGTCCTATAGGGATGCTGGGTCGGGACTCATCATTAAAGACTGTAGTGACAGGACAAGGGGTAATAGGTTAAAACTTAAACAGGGCAAGTTTATATTGGATATAAGGAAGAAATTCTTTACTGTAAGGGTAGTGAGGCACTGCAATGGGTTGCCCAGGGAATTTGTGAATGCTCCATCCCTGGCAGTGTTCAAGGCCAGGTTGGACAAATCCTTCGGTGGCACGGTTTAGTGTGGGGTGTCCCTGCCCATGGCAAGGGGGTTGGAACTAGATGATCTTCAGGTCCTTTCCAACCCTAACTATTCTATGATTCTATGATTTCAGTAGCACACAAGAAAACTGAGTAGAATATGCTGTGAGAAGAAAAGCTGTTAAGTTTGTTTGACACATTTGACAATACCTGTCCTTATGATTTCTGCTTGAACAGGATACTTCTAATTGGAATTTAAAAGGAAGATTTTTGAGATCATAAAAGGAGGACGGCATTATAGAAAACATAAACTAATGAAAATATTATCCATTAAATAATAAGCTGGAATAAATAATCGTTTGAATTTTAAATACATTTTAAGGAAATTAACAGGTTCCATCAGAAATCTCATTCTCAGGATGCTTCACTGTGGTATTTTCACTAACCTTGGACTTAAGATCCATTCGAGAAATCTTTATTTATTTCTTTCCTGAGACATTATACATCTGATTACTTCTTTAGTCTGTCCTTTTGTCAAACTACCCTATATATTTTCCTTTCTTTGTGACTTTCAATTTATGCCCCCCCCCCCCAAAATTTATTACTTTTTCAATCTGTAAAATCTTAATCTTAATTGTGTTTTGGACAATATGAAACTCTAAGGAATAATGATTCTTACTGTGTAAAACAGCCTTGCCACCAGTCACACATAAAAATAAAAGGATATTATTTGCAGAATACCTTATTTTCCCAATTTCCAAAAATTCTTCAAATTCTTGTCCTTCCATTTGCCCATTAGATGCTGAATGCATGTGCAACTACCTAGTTAAAAGGATCTGTGGAGGTTTCGGGTTTTTTCGGTGGGAAAGGGCAATTCCCTGGGCAGTGGAGTAAAATAATCTGTTCCTTTCACAATTTACTTTCATTTACTTTACATTTTCAAAACACTGTAGAGTCAATTGCTAGTTATGCATGCTTTTGTGGGAAAATCTGCTACTGTTATTACAGCTTTACAGAAACAAAGAGAAATGGTGACTAATCAATAGGATTTATTTCACTGACAGTTTTTGTCTTTGTGTTTAATTACAGGAGTGGTGACTTTGATTCTCTTCTAAAGAGAATTTTGCCTAGGATGAATGAAAGAATTTTTGTGCATCTCAGCTGATTTTGTCATCAGACCAGTTCTATGAAAATCTAGCGTATTTCCATATAGATGACCTTAATCCTCTGGCTAAAATAGCAATGCAAGTAGCAGATACTGTATATAAACGTGAAAATAATGACCATACTCATTTACACTTTCTTGGAAAGTTTGTTTTGGGATTAGGAATCTGGCTGTATAATCCTATTTTATAAAAGGGAATAAAAATAGCAGTTTTCGCAGCAATTTCTGAGGATATGTCTTGTAACTCATCTAGATTTCTGTTGGAGAAGTTTGCAAAGTTGCTTTAGGCTAATTTGGTTTTATTACATGCACAAGTTGTTTGGGGGAGGTTGTTTTGTTAGTGGTGTTTGGGGGTGGGTGGGGGGGGTGTCCCAAAAAGACTATATCCATGCTTTAACATACACACATACTTTTCATTTTAATAACTTATTTTTAAAAAATCTCTTATTAATGACGAGATTATTCCCACACACACACATTTTTGCCTCAGCTAAATTTCTACAGAATACATGGGGGTGTTTTGCAAGTGCTGCTGATTTCCTTGGGAACTTTTGTGGGTTTGTGTTTTTTTTCCTTTTTATTAGTCAGCTGTGTTTTCATTATTCTTTGTTGATATTCTTCTGATAAAAACTGTCTCAAAATCACTTACAAAGCACTTAGAAACCTTTGTAAGCTTCTGTTCAGTGTGTTGTGGTGCTCTGAATTTAAAAATGCCAATAAGTAATTATCCTTTGAATATTTAGTAATAATCATGGCAATGTTACCATTCCACTAACTGTGGGGGTTTGAATCTGTTTGTCTTGTGATGTATAAAATGTATATTTCATGTGCACCTTGGAAAAGCTGAGAATTTCCTAAGGCAGAGTATTAAAATGGTATACGACATATCACATTACCTTCCTTACCTTGGACAACAACAACAAAAAAATAGGGGTCCTTGACATTCAGATACTACTTTTTTATATGCCAAGTGAGCTGGAAACTCTTTAAGGATGGTTAAAAATGGCAATTGCGAATAGATTTTACCACTGTATAAGCCCATCTTCTAGTGACTACTTTCTTTGATTAATGCTAGTTTTGAGTGAGAAAGGGTTGCAGGGTCAAGTCTACAGCATTAACAAAACATTGAAGAGAGAAGAATGAAAGTACTTAATGACGCAAACACTTCTGTGAAAACTCTGTCATCATTGCGCTCTTTAGTGAAAAATATTCTCTGTCAGCTATCAGGCTCTTTGTAAGTACACATGTGCTGGGAAAAGCTATGATTTGTGTGCTTTTTGGTGGTGTCTGGCCACAGTCAGGTCAGAGTGTTTCCTTTAGCAATGTGCTAGACACTTCAAATCATGGAATTATTTAGGTTGAAAAAGAAGCTTGTGATCATCATGTCCAACTATAAACCTATCACTGCCAATAAACCATGTTCCTAAGCATACATCTTTTAAATACCCCCAGGGATGGTGACTCAACCACTTCCCTATGCAACCTATTCCAAAACTTGACAACCATTTTGGTAAACAAATTTTTCAAAATATCCGATCTAAATCACCCCTGGTGTAACTTTAGTCCATTTCCTGTTGTTCTATTGTTTATTACTTAGTAGAAGAGAACAACCCCCACCTCACTACAACCTCCTTTCAGGTAGCTGTAGGGAGCAATAAGGTCTTCCCTGAGCCTCTTTCTCCGGACTAAACAGCCCCAGTTCACAGTATCACAGTATGCTAGAGATTGGAAGGGACCTCAAAAGATCATCTACTCCAATCCCCCTGCCGGAGCAGGAGCACCTAGATAAGGTTACACAGGAACATGTCCAGGTGGATTTTGAATGTCTCCAGAGAAGGAGACTCCACAGCCTCCCTGGGCAGCCTGTTCCAGTGTTCTGTCACCCTCACTGAGAAGAAGTTTCTTCTCAAGTTTAAGTGGAACCTCTTGTGTTCCAGTTTGTACCCATTGCCCCTTGTCCTATTGCTGTTTGACACTGAGAAGAGCCTGGCTCCATCCTCGTGACACTCCCCCTTTATATATTTATATACACTAATAAGGTCACCCCTCAATCTCCTCTTCTCCAAACTATAGAGACCCAGCTCCCTCAGTCTTTCCTCATAAGGGAGATGCTCCATTCCCTTAATCATCTTAGCTGCCATGTGCTGGACTCTCTCCAGCAGGTCCCTGTCCTTCTTGAACTGATGGGCCCAGAACTGGACACAATATTCCAGATGAGGTCTCACCAGGGCAGAGAAGAGGGGAAGGAGGACCTCTCTCGACCTACTAACCACCCCCCTTCTAATACACCCCAGGATGCCATTGGCCTTCTTGGCCACAAGGGCACAGTGTTAGCTCATGGTCATCCTGTCGTCCACTAGGACCCCTAGGTCCCTCTCCCCTACACTGCTCTCTAACAGGTCGTTCCCCAATCTATACTGGAACCTGGGGTTGTTCCTGCCCAGATGCAGGACTCTACACTTTCCCTTGTTATATTTCATCAAGTTATTCCCCGCCCAACTCTCCAGCCTGTCCAGGTCTCGCTGGATGGCAGCACAGCCTTCTGGCGTGTCGGCCACTCCTCCCAGCTTAGTGTCATCAGCAAACTTGCTGATAGTACACTCAATTCCCTCATCTAAATCATTGATGAATATATTAAATAATACTGGTCCCAGTACCGACCCTTGAGGCACTCCACTAGATACAGGCCTTCAACTAGACTCTGCCCCATAGACTACAACTCTCTGGCTTCTCTCCTTCAGCCAGTTCACAGTCCACCTCACTACCTGATTATCCAGATCACACTTCCTCAGTTTAGCTGTGAGGATGCTGTGGGAGACTGTGTCAAATGCTTTGCTGAAGTCAAGGTAGACCACATCCACCGCTCTGCCATCATCCATCCACCGTGTTATTTCCTCATAAAAGGCCATGAGATTGGTCAAGCATGACTTCCCCTTGGTGAAGCCATGTTGAATGCCCCTCATAACCCTCTTATCCTTGATATGCCTTAAGATGGCACTAAGGATAAGGTGTTCTCTCAGCCATGCCTCATAAGTCTTGTTCTGTGGACCCTTTAACAGCTTCATTACCCTTTTATGGACCTGCTCCAGCACCTGTTTGTCTTTCTTGTAGTTAGAGGTCCACAACTGAACGCAGGATTCCAGGTGTGGTCTCGCTGGTGCCAAATACAAAGTGACAATCACTTCCCTAGTCCTGCTGGCCACACTATTTCTGATACAAGCCAGGATGTCATTTGCCTTCTAGGCTAACTGAGCACACTGCCAGCTCATATTCAACTGTTTACCCTGGGGATGGAGGAGCTGAGCCATTACCCCATCCTTGTCTTTCAGAACAGTGGGTTGTCCATGAAGCAGAGCATGTTTAAAAAAACATGTTTTCTAAAGTCTACAATTTTAAGTTAAATCTGGTCAATTAAGAATTAAATCCAGATAAACCTCCTGAAGTAATTTTACCTTGCTGATTTTTGATAGCTAATCTGAGTATGAAGTTTGCAGTCCTAACATGGAGTGTCTGAAGCTGTCCAAAGAGAGTAAGCAGCCTACATGCCTTTCTCATTGGGTACTCTACAGAGGTGTCAGAGGACAAATATTGTGTCTTTGACAGTATTGGAAGGCTTTCTCATTTTCTGTTCCTCAAGGTTTGACTTTATTTCATGTCATGATGAACATTTACATATAAAAAGTTCGAAACAGGTACAAGCTAAAAAGTTGCTCAGAGGATGAAAATATAGTCCTCCATTGATCTCTATTTTAGCAATCCACCAAAACTGTCACCCTTATTTTAATGTGTATCTGAAGTTTTAGTAAGATACAAGGGAGCAAAACTAGTTTGTGACAGCTCAAGGTAATGCTGGTTAGATGCAGAAAAGCAGTTGCCAAACTGAGACAAAGATGCCATTATTTGCACTAGTAGTTTTGGTCATGCAGCATAGATGATTTGCAGCTGGCACAGACCCATTTCCCATAGGAAACTGAAACTGCAGCACCCTACTGGATTGTACTCATCAGAAGACCAGGGCAATCAGCAGTCTCCTGTTTCCTTTTGAGAAGGGAAAAAACCACCAGTACATTCAGAAGGTTGGGATCAAATGCTGTTACTGTATACATCCTTGTCATGGCTGAGAAGCTCAGCTTCCAGAAAACAAACGCCATAGCAATGCCCATGCTGTTGTAGCTATGCCCTCTGAAATGTTTTACTGTGCTGTGGATCAGTTTTATTGACAACACTCATTTGTGTTTATCTACACTAATCAGCCTCACTTAGCATTTAAAGCAGAATAGTTCAAGCATGTTCATAAAAGTATAATTTTGCTGTTGAGGCAGTTATTGCTGTCTCATAAATTTTCACTTAACTGACTGTACTTTCTGAAATGTATTTTCTGCAATGGCCTTATTACTGATGCAATATAAATTGGGGGTTAAGTTTATGCATATTTAAAAAATTGCACTGTTATGTCTCATGATATTGACAAAACATCTTATTTCCCTGCATTCTGCCATGCCTGTGTTAATGTAAGCCAGGAGTGGGCACAGAACACTCTGCTCGGTTTTGTTCATATAGTGAAGAACCATTAAATATGCTCTTATTTATCACTGTGATACTGTGATAAATATGCTCTTTATGTATGAAGGCTGAACCTGTTACCAGCATTTCTAGGGACACTGAACAGCTTTCCTGACTGTATCCTGATCTGTGTATCCAGAGCAGTTGAGCTCTTTGGAGGATAGACAGCTTTTCTAATGATAGTTTCTATCTGTTTGAAGTCAAAGTCTCATTATTTTTCTGAACCTTATTGCTTCAGGACATTCTTCACTAATGTAATCTATTTTGGTTTAGGATTTGGGTTTTTTTTTTTTTTGCAATTTTCAAGATCTTTTTTCATTTTTTAAGCAAGGGAGAAGAAAACAATTAAAAATTGATGGATTAAATGTAAATAAATACATTACAGATTAAAAGAAAAAAAAAAGAGAAAAAGAAAAAAAGATGGGATGCATTCTCTGAATTGAGAGAAAATCTCTATATAAAGTTTTAAGAATGTATGAGGGTGCAGTGAGCTTCCTAACAATGAAAACAAAACAAAACAAAACAACTCAAACCCCCAAAAAACAGAATTAGTATTTCATAACTTTGTGTTCTTTTTGTCAGACTAGAAAATTCTAAAAAGTAGCAACACTGTTTCAAATATTCATAAGATAAAATATTTTGCAGTTGATTTATAAGTTTTGAACTTACTGCAGAGAAACTTGCATGGATGCTTTTAACATTAGGTCTGGATTACTGTCTGATGAAAAATCTGTTATTTAATGAAAACCTCAATGGAGTTTCAATGGAAAGCTTTTCTTTAGTCACATGTGACAATGATCTCTCCATAAAGTGTGATATAATCTGCCTTCAGTACTTTGCTCATCATTAATAACACTTTGATGACTATTTGCATCTTTCCACGATTTTTCTGCAGAACTCTTACATAAGAAATAGGCATCCAATGCTGTGAATTTTTGGAGATGTTTTCATCTTTCCTCAAATTTGTAAGGTTTTGGCAAGTATGTGACAGTTTGGGCTCTGACAGTTATAACAGTTTTGAGACTCGCATCTATTGAAGAGGTATGGCACTGATTACAAAACAATTACTCCAACAATCCCAACAACATGTAAAATTTTATCTGTAGATTTAAGTACGCATCTGGTCATATTGACTTCCACTGACCTATTCAGAAGACTTCAATTGAACAACTAGGAAGACTTGCTATGCTGTCACTTAAAATTCTGAAGGACGTAAGGCTGCCCTAGTACTTGGCAAATTCTATATCAAGGCTTAGAATCACTAATGCGTTTCTTATTATTTTTTGTCACTGCACTGTTAGAGATTGCTTGGTTTCTATACTGTTAGAAGTGCTAAATGTGTGTTAAACTTTCTGTCACATAGACTCTGATATCCTACCTGATGTCACCCTAGCCATATTGCCTAGTTACCAAAGAAATAAAAAATTCAGACAATTTAAAATTAAAAACCAAAACTACACCAACAAAAGCTTTCTACTGTTTGAAAGGACTTTTTCACTATTGTCTCCTTTTGGTAAGCAAAATGTCTGAAGAACTCTCTTTTTTATAATTAAAAAAAATAATTCTATGATTCATTCGATAGAAACTTAACAAAAATTATCAATATATTATATACCCTGTGATCTGTTCTCTATTTAATCCTAAACTTCTTATATTTTGCATTCTTAAGAAAATATAAAGGCTTTTAATTAATATGGATTCATGCTGAGTTTAGTAAGGTGCCCATATTCTAGACAACAGAGGTGAGATAATTCTTTCTTTTAGCATTTTTCGATTCCCTATGCATGTGTAGGAATTTCCTACATCCTGTAAAAAAATGAATGGATCTGTACCTTTAAAGAACGATCTTTAAAATAATCCCATTGAGATTAAGAATGTTAGGGATCCTAGGAGGAAAAAACTAGTTAGATATACATCAGTTTTGTTTCTACTTAAAATCGAATATGTTGTTTAACTGTGTGTTTATCATTTCTTACTGTTCCTAAGCATTTTTTTTTTTTATTCAGCATCCCTTGACAGTCAAAATGTGATAAATGCAAGATGGTTTCCTGTTATGCACTCTGGACATTCAGCGTTTTGCTTAGGGTTTTGTTCAGAGTGTTTAACCATATTAGCTTCTATGTACTTACTATACAGTTTGCATGGAAATGGGAACTTTTATGACATCAAACTAGGCCTTTACTTCTCTAGAAACAGCAATTTGGTTTTCTGGGCAGGATAATATTTCCCTAATTTTGTCATAATCCCATAAATAGGGATTCCTACTAAGACACCAGGTCTAAGTGCATTGCTTTAAAAGCAATAGTTTTAAGAAGCCTTTCTTTGTAATTGACGACAGTGGTAGAAAATGGTTCAGATAGGTGGATGTGAGAGACCCAGTCTGAGCGAAAAATAGTATTCCTGGATCTTATTTTTTTGTTGATGACTGCTAAAAATGTATATTGCAGAAAAGAAAGAACCTGCATTTTTAATGATAGTGAAACTACTGTCAAAACAAGGCAAGGAATCAGTCTTTACACTTTCTATCATGTGAAGAAATTAAAAGACTACCTGAAACATCAGGTGATTACCAAATTTGTGAGCACTCTGGGACAATACATATAATGCCAGGCAAAAATCTGTTCACTTGACTAGATCCATACATAGAGATGAGCATCAAATTCAAAACATAACTTCTCAAGCCTTTTTCTTCTCTGTCATCTAACTTTCGTCTAAAGTCAAGAGCATGCTTATATTATACAGTATGATGTGGATAAGAGATCCTGAAGCAAGCACCAGAAAGCTGACTCTGGGGATGGGTGCAGCACAGCTTCATCAGTGTGGACTGAATAAAGTTATTCTGCTTTTGGATCTGAGCTCCTTACTTCATGCAGTCCTGCGCTGTGTAAGAAAATATGCATCTGTTTTATGATACTGGACTGCATTGCCAAAACATACTTGAAATGTCATCAGAAAGGATCCTTTAGATAATGTTATGCATATGTATAAATGGACAAACTCATGACCTGCCTTGATGGCACCAAGCAACTGTCACTTAACTGCTGCCAAGGACTTCACATGCTGGACTGCACTGCCACTTATGTCCAGTCCCATGGTATTTTATTTGCAACCTCCCTGTGAAACTACAGAACAGTGTGGAAGAAGTCACCACTTCTAGTCTAAGCAACTTAATTCACCTCTGGGATCTTTCTTCAGTAACATGTACAGTTCAGTGCACATTAAAGTCTTAGACACAATCTGCACCATTTTCTGTTGCTCTTTGTAAGTTAGAATGATGTGTTCGGCTCCAAATCAGTCCAGGTTTTTTACATTTTTATGTCTCTATAACCAACTGGGATACTGAAATCTTCCTTGTAACTCAGCCCAGACTTTCACAATCATGTCATGTGTCATTTCAGATTAATTCCTTGACAGACTAAGTGAAATTTCCTTCTAGTAAGTCTGTAACTTTCTGTTGTTTGACCCAATCGATATATGTCCAGTTAACATTTCTGATACAAGGGTACATGAAGTTGCTTTTATCTGAATTGTCTCCTGAATCAGTTTCAGTAATCTCAATTTACCACTTTGGTCTATATCTTCTCTCTCTTTCCATCTTTCACCTCCTGCAGCCCTGGAAATGCAGCCCATGTTTCTTGCAGAGCAATTTACCTAAAGCTAGTTTGTTGATTGGTTTGTTTCCCCCTTGATGCCAGCATTTAACATTTAACACTTAGGGCTAGAGAAAAGACGGAAGTCAATCATTGCTTCTTGCAGTGTTTGAATTCTTCATCTAATCCAGCAGGAAAAGTACCCACTCTAATCTGTACATTTAATTACAGTACAAATGAAATTTTAATTACCATAACCATAAACATCATTTTTATTTTAAGAAGATCATGAGGTAGCATCAACAAAATCCCATGTAATACTGCCAGTACTACCCTGTTGCATTGTAAAGCAACCCTAACAACATTAGCTACTGGGCATTTTTCAGACTAAAAATATATTGTATTCCATAGGAATCAGTTAACTTTTAAGGGTTGCATCTTTTCTCTGTCCAGCTTAGTCATTGCATGCGTACTTCATCTCCCTGGATTTACAGCATTTTGACTGTGCACAGTTCACTTTTATGCTGTCCTTAGGGGAGGGTGGTATCATCTCTAACTCAAACCTAAATAAGATTTCAGTCTGTTCAATCAGCCATCAAAGAGATGAAAATAATTTACCTTAAATCAGACTTTATTATTTTTAGTGCTCTATTCTTAAAATTAATTCTGAATTATACTTGCAGGCAACTAACATATATTAATATTTTTAAAAAAAAGAAAGAAACACACTATTTATTTATTCAGAAAAGGAAGTTGATGATGAAAACAAGTGACTACAGTTCAGTCTGGGATGCTCTCTGTCACCAGATTTATTTTCTAGCTTGAAGGACAAATTGTGTTATTTTATTGTGTCCAATAAGCAAGTTACAATCTCTTGGTAGTGTATTACAGGATTTATATTTTTTTGTAAATAACTGCTAACATGATTTAACAGAGAAATAAAAAGTTACCTCTGTTCTCTCCTCTATTAAATTCTTCTCTCACATACTAAATAACAATGCACTTGTCTAAAAAAAAACATTTTCTAAAATTTACTGTTTCCCATGTACGTCACAAATTACTAACTTCTGCTATTGGGATAAGACTCAGTGTATTTACTTCATTGATATTAGGATATAAAATGCAACAGTCGTTAATTTAGTACTGAGATAAAATGACGTCTTTTCTTATTTGATCGCATAATTGTCCTAAGTATTCCAATGTTAACTACATTAAATAAGTTGGCCTGAGTTTCAATTTTAGTAATCATTCTACTAATGTAAGAACAGCACACAGGCTAATCTTTTCATAATTATTTTCTAACTATATGATAAAATAAAAACCTTTTTTAGAACTGAATAAGCTGCCCAGAGCACTTTGTGCTTCAATTTACTACCCATCTGTTCTTTGGCAATAGAGGTATGAGTCTAATATGAGGTATACTTAGGAGTGTGCTCTCAACACAGTGCACTGACAATTTTTTATGCAACTTCCTGAAACTTGAACTGGAACTTACAGCTATCAGCTTACCTCACTAAGAAAAGGTGACGAGAATACCCTGTTCCACAAGCAGAACAAATATTTTTGAAACTCAAGCATGCCAGTCTGTGTTCTTCTCAGTAAAGATGGTAGATTCAAGGAAAGAAGACATACCATATACTTTGTTGTATAATCATAAAATATAAATGTCGTATTTCTGTCTGTCGTCATTCTAATTTTCACACCCCCCAAAAATATTACTGAGAATTACATAAGCACAAATTGTCCTGTAACAACTGTGTACTATTTCCCTGTAGCAAAGTCTGAACTCATAAAAAGTTATGTACTCCATATTGTTGGGTTAGAGTAAAACAAAATGAAACAATAACAATAATTTAAATGTAAAGTCAAAATTTTAGAAGAAAAAGACAAAATAGCAGATCAATGGATCAGGTGAGAATATGCATGTGTTTACTATTTATGTATGTTAAACTAGAAATAACTGATTCCACTTTAAAAATAAATAAAATTGGGTGATGGAAAAATGAGAAGATCTAGATTGTAGTAGATGGCCCTGAAAACAGAGTGGAAATTCCCTGAAACAAAGAGTTGGATCAATAAAATATAGAAAAGACTATAGACAGTAGATAGCTATGGGAAAGTGGGCAAATTCTGGTGGCAAACACTAAAAGTGAGCAGTGTCATATCAGAAGAAACCCTTGCGCAGGTTACCATCAAAAACTGTCTGTTGCATTACAAGGCTGAAGACTGTGAAGACTTGTTTAGATGATGTTAGAGAGTTGAGGTGAAACATCTCAACCATACAGGCCAAGAGTTTTATTCTTGCAGGGTATTATCTAGCACATGAATGATACGGCACACACTATAGACATGGTTTAGTTACCTGTTAAAAGAGCAGCCTAGACCTGCTGAGAAACTGTATATATAGGCAGAGTGCCTCTACAATTAACACTTTACTAACTAGTTTACAACTACTTGGATATTACTTTTGTATGTTTTAGTTCTGTGTTTCAAGAAATTATACTGTGTTGTTAGCTCTCGAAGCTGGGAATTGGTGACAAAAAAATAACCAACAAAAAAAGGAGGAAAAGGACGATTAAAAGCAAGGGACTCCCTCCTGAACCTGTTGCCCCCACACAGAACCGTTTTGCTGTCCTGAAGGGGGCTCATGAGGAAACGCAAGTTGCGCCAGAAACAGCCTGTTGATGCACTAGTAAAGAAGATTTCAACTGGTGCTACCAGGAAAAAGCGGCGGGTCGTAGTGGTAGGGGATTCTACTTTGAAAGGGACAGAAACACTCATCTGTCAGCCTGACCCAGTCTCAAGGGAGGTGCGTTGCCTACCAGGGGCACGGATCAGGGATGTGGCAGAGAGGCTGCCTGCTCTGGTAAGCCCCATGGACTACTACCCACTTCTGGTGGTACATGTGGGTCCTAGGGATATAGATAGTAGTAGCCTGGGGAACATAAAGAAGGACTACAGAGCCCTGGGAGAGGTGGTTAAGGGCTCTGGAGCTCAGATTGTCTTCTTATCTATTCTCCAGGAAACAGGGGAGGAATTAAAAAAAAAAACTAGGAAGATTAGCCAGTTTAATAAATGGTTAAAAGGGTGGTGTCACAGTCAGGGGTTTGGGTGTCTTGAACATGGGACCCAAGTTTATAGGCCATGTCTAGCGGGGGCTGGTGGAGCTGGTCCGATAAAGAAAGGCAGTTTTGGTAGGAGGCTTGCCAGACTGGTTAAGGAGGCTTTAAACTAGACGTGTTTGGGGAGGGGGGCATCATTCCATCCCAACGCTCCCAGTCAGTTGCCAGCACCTATAATAAATGCTTGGACCAATGCAGAGATATTCCGGCTGCTCCAGCCAATGAGCCGGCTTCATTTGGAGCTCTGCTCAGATGCCTCTATAAAAATGCCCATAGCATGGGGAATAAACAACAGGAATTAGAGATGTGTGCTCATTTACGGGGGTATTACATTATAGGCATCACAGAAACATGGTGGGATGGCTCCTATGACTGGAGTGTTGGACTGGAAGGTTACAGACTCTTTAGAAAAGACAGGCCTGGCAGGCGCAGAGGGGGAGTTGCCCTTTATGTTAGGGATAGGCTGGAGTGTATGGAACTCTGTCTGGAGACAGGTGAGCAGATAACAGAGAGCTTGTGGGTCTGGGTTAAAGGGAAAACAGCGATGGGAGACATTACTATGGGGATATGTTATAGACGGCCTGATCAAGAGGAATCTGCAGATGAAGTACTCTATAGGCAGATAGGAAAAGCCTCACACTCACAGGCCCTCGTTCTCATGGGTGACTTCAACCACCCTGACATCTGTTGGAATGACGGTAAGGCCCGGCACAAGCAATCCAGGAGGTTCCACGATTGTGTGGAAGACAACTTCCTTCTGCAAGTAATAGAAGAACTGACAAGGAGAGGTGCCACGCTTGACATCGTGCTCACCAACAGGGAAGGGCTCATTGGAAATGTGACACTGCAGGGCAGCCCTGGATGCAGCGACCATGAGATGGTTGAATTTGAGTTCCTTTGGACAGTGAGAAGAGCGTGCAGCAAGCTCACTGCACTAGACTTCAAAAAAACAGACTTCAGCCTCTTCAGGAACCTGCTTAGTAAGGTTCCATGGGTTATAGCCCTAGAGGGCAGGGGGGGCTCAAGACTCTTGGTTGGTCTTCAAGGATCACCTGCTACAAGCTCAGGAGTGTTGCATCCCGGCTAGAAGGAAGTGCAGCAGGAGGGCCAGGAGACCTCCTTGGATGGGTAAGGAGCTGCTGAGGAAAATTCAAATGAAAAAAGAGTTTTATAGAAAGTGGAAGCAAGGACAGGCGGCCTGGGAGGAGTACAGGGTTATTGTCCGGGAAGCTAGAGACCAGGTTAGGAAAGCTAAGGCCCAATTAGAATTAAACTTGGCTAGGGATATTAAGGATAACAGGAAGGGAATCTACAGGTACATAGCAAATCAAAAACAGATTAGGGAGAATGTAGGCCCCCTCAGGAAGCTCTCCGGTGAACTAGCTACACAGGATTTAGAGAAGGCTGAGGTTCTGAATGACTTCTTTGCCTCAGTCTTCTCTAGCAAAGGCTCTGACAGCACCACCCAAATCTTGGAATGCAGATACAGGGACTGTGAGAATGAAGACCTTGGGCCCACTGTAGGAGAGGAGTTGGTTCGAGACCATCTTAAAAATTTGAACGTGCACAAGTACATGGGTCCTGATGAAATCCGCC
Source organism: Neopsephotus bourkii (assembly GCF_033783945.1). NCBI lineage: Eukaryota > Metazoa > Chordata > Aves > Psittaciformes > Psittacidae > Neopsephotus > Neopsephotus bourkii. The sequence continues at coordinate 7,203,449 of NW_026901984.1, read as the reverse complement.
CGTGGGTCCTGAAGGAGCTGGCAAATGAAGTTGCTAAGCCGCTGGCCATCATATTTGAAAAATCATGGCAGACAGGTGAAGTTCCCGACAACTGGAAAAAGGGAAATATAACCCCTATTTTCAAGAAGGGGAAAATGGATGGCCCGGGGAATTACAGACCAGTCAGTCTCACCTCTGTGCCTGGCAAAATCTTGGAGCAGATTCTCCTGGAAGGCATGCTAAGGCACATGAAAAACAACAAGGTGCTTGGTGACAGCCAGCATGGCTTCACTAAGGGGAAATCCTGCCTGACCAATTTAGTGGCCTTCTATGATGGGGCTACAGAACTGATGGACAGGGGTAGAGCAGTTGATGTCATCTACCTGGACTTGTGTAAAACGTTCGACACTGTCCCACACGACATCCTTGTCTCTAAATTGGAGAGACATCAATTTGATGAATGGACCATTCAGTGGATAAAGAACTGGCTGGATGGCCGCACACAAAGAGTTGTGGTCAATGGCTCAATGTCCAGCTGGAGACCAGTAACGAGAGGTGTCCCTCAGGGATCGGTGTTGGGACCGGTCTTGTTTAACATCTTTGTTGCTGACATGGACAGTGGGATTGAGTGCGCCCTCAGCAAGTTTGCCGATGACACCAAGCTCTGTGGTTCGGTTGATACACTGGAGGGAAGGAATGCCATCCAGAGGGACCTCAACATGCTTGTGAGGTGGGCTGATGCCAACCTCATGAAGTTTAACCATGCCAAGTGCAAGGTCCTACACCTGGGTCGAAGCAATCCCAGACACAGCTACAGGCTGGGCAGAGAAGAGATTCAGAGCAGCCCTGCGGAGAAGGACTTGGGGGTGCTGGTCAATGAGAAAATGAACATGAGCCGGCTTCAGTGTGCGCTTTCAGCCCAGAAAGCCAACTGTATCCTGGGCTGCATCAAAAGGAGTGTGACCAGCAGTTTTAAGGAGGTGATCCTGCCCCTTTATTCTGCTCTTGTGAGACCTCACTTGGAGTATTGTGTGCAGTTCTGGTGTCCTCAACATAAAAAGGACATGGATCTGTTGGAAGAAGTCCAGAGGAGGGCCATGAGAATGATCAGGGGACTGGAGCTCCTCCCGTATGAAGATCGACTGAGAAAGTTGGGACCGTTCAGCCTGGAGAAGAGAAGTCTGCATGGGGAACTCATAGCAGCTTTCCAGTATCTGAAGGGGGCCTATAGGGATGCTGGGGATAGACTCTTCATTAAGGACTGTAGTGGTAGGACAAGGGGTAATGGGTTCAAACTTAAACAGGGGAAATTTAGATTGGATATAAGGAGGAAATTCTTTCCTGTTAGGGTGCTGAGGCACTGGAATAGGTTGTCCAGGGAGGTTGTGAATGCTCCATCCCTGGTAGTGTTCAAGGTCAGGTTGGACGAGGCCTTGGGTAATATGTTTTAGAGCGAGGTGTCCCTGCCCATGGCAGGGGGGTTGGAACTTGATGATCTTAAGGTCCTTTCCAACCCTAACTATTCTATGATTCTATGAATTCACCTAGTACAAAGAAGGCATCTGAAGGACATCAATTAGTGAAACTGTTTATTTCTTGCCAAGCTTCCAGCTAGGAAGAAGAGTGCCATTATGTGCTCTGCTCTGGATTGTGCTGGTGTAATTTATTCATAATCATGTATATGTGAATACCTTCAGTCTGTGCTTTTTGTACTGCCATTATCTGATTACTTGAGGTTCTTTTTCTGGTTACATTTTTCTCAAGCTTTTCAACCACAGATGTTTATGGGTAGTTAGGTGCTTAATTGCGGTGGAAGATCTGTGAAATGCCATTGTGATAGATATTAAATAGTCTTTCTCGGTTTGGGTTTTTCAAGCACTGTGGAGAAAGTTGAGCAGTCTGGGTCTGATTGCTAGGTATTTTTAAAGACAGGACTTCAAGCAAGAAGACACTATGCTAACTGAAGATGCAGAAATTTCATACCTCTCCCTCGCATGATACTCAGGATCAAAAGGAACCATATCAGTTTTCCTGCTCTTCATTTTAGAAATGCAGCTGTAAAAGTTTCATTTGCTTTTGTTATTTAATGGCTATACAAGACTTGTGATCATACAAGCACTGTACAGTTTTAGGAAAGAAAAGAACATTTTGGTTTTATAGTCTTGTCTTTTACACTTGGAAATAGTGAGTTGTCCCTTATTGACATGTGCCTTTGATTATCAGTCATCCCAACGCACAGACAACCTGTTGGAATTGTACATTAATAGTACAGCATCTACAGAAGGATGTGACCAGGGTTTTAATTCATAATAAGCTTTTAAAAATATCTGTCTGATTTCAAATATAAACCTGAAAAGATATCAATGACCTTGCTCCTAACCTAAAATAAAGTGAGACATTCATTTGTTGCAAATTGGTACATCTTCTCTGACTGTTTGGCACTAACCTGATTTACACATGAAAAAGAGTCTGGCCCAGTGATAGTAAATGTATTTCCTGCACCATTTTAGTTGTTTGCACTTCTTTCATCCCTAATCCTGTGTTTGGATGACATGAAAAAGAAATGCACAAATACTGTACACATGAATTGGAGAAGATTGTTTACTTTGGCTTGCAGCTTCCTTCCTCTCCCATGGGTGAATTATAACTCCCACTGAATTTTAACTCCCACTAAAGTATTTGAAAAGAAGAGCAGGATATCTTTCAGAATTTATCATGCAAATAAATGGAAGGATTCCTTACTGGTGAAAGAATAATAACATCATAGCTAATTCTGAAGAGACGCATGATGCATTCTGTTAAAACACTCAAGGGCCATAATAGTCAGAGTCATGTTCTGTCTCATGTATACTTTTAAGTATATTTCATTGATAGAGATGATTTTTCTGAATCACCTGTGTAGTTTCTGACATTACATATGAATAAAGCAAGATATTTCAAGCACTGTAAATAATTTACATACTAACAGCCTCTAATTGGCTATAATTTCATCTCCTTTCACTCTAAATTTATAAATATTTAAATCTCTTCACCTTTGGAATTGAGCTGCATTAGGTCCCACATCAGCTTACGGACAGAAATTACTTCTGTGTGTTTCTTTGCAAAGCTCTCCACCAGCTAGATGACTAATAGCTAGGGTGGTCTTCAGCTAATATCACTATGTACTCTGAACTTTTCAGAAGTATTTTGTTTGGTTGGCTTTTGGGTTTTCTTGTTTATTTGTTGTTGGGGCTTTTTTTGTGTTTTGGACTTCAGCTACATGGTTTTAATCTTATTATCTTAAGCAAGTTGTAGACCATGCATAGTGAAGCAATACATTAGTATGTAATGAAAGATGAAGAGTTACATGATTTTTTCCTTCTGCTAGCACACTAATTCTTGTCTCAATTCTAAATTGTAAAGTATAACAGTGAGAGAGAATAAGCATGAAAACAAATTACCCAGAAATATAATGGTTGTTTTGCTGTTTTCAGTCAAGATATTTTTCTAAACATTTGTTGGAACTAAATTAGAAATTAAGGATTTGATAATGAAATTGATAGATTAAGTTCTGTTTCCTGTAAGCTGCAAGAGGAGACTAGACTAATCTGGATCACAACAAGCATTTTGAGTGTTAAAGGCTGTCACTGAGATTGAAAATTAATTGTACGCATTGTCATGCTAGTAATTAGAAAGATTGAAAAGGTTTTGTTAGATCTCCAGAATGTCTGGCAATTTACATTTATAGGTCATAGGATATCATTTGTCATGCTCAGTGAATGCCAAAACAGATTTTAGTTGGGAATACTGATTTTGTGTTTTGACATTTGTTTTGGAAGAGGGAAAGGGAAGAGGTCACTTGCTTGATTTAATTTGTTCGTAGCCACCCAAACAGACTGATCGAGCTTGGCTCAGTTGCCTGGTAACTTTAACTGCTGTCTCCATGTGACAAGACCCTGAGTTGGTCTAGGTTTTAGATGGGTCTGAGTAGACTTTTATCCTTTTACTAAAACCTGTAAAACAATTTTGTATTTCAACAAAAGCTCAAATAGCCCAAAAGTTTTACAAACAGACTAACCAGAATGATTTGGAATATGAATAAAGATAATTCTTTTCATTCAGGCTTACTCTTTGTCAAGAACATCTGTAATTATTTTTTGTTATTACAACAAAATTTGAAGTCTCCTCTAAGCCTCCGGATAAAGTTTCTTCTTGTATTTTCATCACCTCTATAATTTGGCTGTGTTTCTGGTGCCACTTCTCCCAGCAGTCTCCAGGGGTACAGCTTGCTGAACCCTTGTTCCTGGGTTTTCCTACCCTGCAGTCAGGGAATTAATTTTGTCTTTTGTGTCAACATGCTCAATTTCAAGAGAAAGTGAAGTCTCCCAAGGTGATCTGCATATTTCCGATCCTTTTAGCCACCGCTTTGCTGCTGCTTCTGGTTAAACAAGAAGAGAGTGCTAACAAGGATGAGTTGTCTGTTTTTAATGGATTGATAGATGAATCGCATACCGTGAATACACCTTGACTTTGTACTGTAATTTAGCAACCTGCATTCTCTTCATAATTAAATACTTTTGTATTGTGACAAGTTTCAGATCCCAAAGTCTAAAAACTGGCTTTCTAAAACCACCTTGAAGTTCCAAACTAAAGCATAACATTTTTTAAGTCTTAATTTTTGACAGTGCTAGTGAATATTAATCTTTATGTTCAGTTTTCTAAATAAATTATATTTCCTGATATTAGTTTTCACATCACCCTTGGATTAAAACACCAGTTTCAATAAAATAAAAGTAAAAATAATAAACTATTTTTCTTAATATAAGAAAAAATAATAGAACATCCTTTAGCCAAGTACATTTTTAGTACTCAGGTAAATTTTCATCACCAGACGACTGATAACTGCCCCCCCCCCGCCTGACCAAGCACTGACCGATACCTCCACCAACTCCGCAGTCTACCTAGACCTTCCAGGTAACTCTGTTACATCTTGGGCATGACGTGCTGTGGTATGGAATACCTCTTTGGTCAGTTTGGGTCAGGTGTCCTGTCTCTGCTTCCTCCCAGCTTCCCCTCCTCCCTGGCAGAGCATGAGGCTCACAAAATCCGTGGCCAAACCAAAATGTCATTGTCATCAGCTCTGTTCCCAGGCCAAAAGTCAAAACACAGCACTGCACCAGCTACCAAGAAGGAGAAAAATGACTGCTACTGCTAAAACCAGGACAGATTTGCATGCAATTTTGACTATGGAAAAAACAACATGGAAGATGACTGGAAATTTTAAGGTCAAGTCTTAGACGCATATTTACTACGTTCTTTAACTTCACCTACCTGATGTGGATTTTCTGGGCTTTGTTTCCAGACAGAAATAGAGAAGACAGAAAGATCATAATTTCATAAAGCAGTATGTAAAGTGATGTTGCCTTGTTGGAGGGCAAGGGGGATACTAGACTTGCGTAAACATAGGTATGTTACACTTACATAGAGAGCTATTCTATGTATGCATGAAGTAACTATGCCTTTGTGTAGTATGTTACTATACTTAAGTAGCTAAACTTAGGACTTTCAGCAAAATACTCCTTCCAAAGTAGGTTATTGTTGCCAAACATACAATCCTTTTGTAGGAGGGGAAGTATTTTCATGCTTGCTTTGCATTGGTTTCTATGGAACATTTGGCTCTTAAGGCAGGAAAAGTCACACAAGGTGGATTAACTGCTTGTACTGCTACCTGTTTTTTACAAAGAAATCAATGTACATTTCAACAAATTTATGTTTAGGCAGATAGATGAGGAAATATTAAGTTAAAAATCAGTACGGAACACTACTAAAAATTGGTTCGGCTTTCTGTCTGATAGATTATCAAGCACAGGATTTTGAAGCTAACAGCTACAGAGAGAGGTACCCTTTCTGAATTTATCTGAAATAGTAATCGTCCTTTGGAGTGTCTTCTGCAGCCTTCTCCTCTTCAGACATTCTCTTTTTGTGGCATCATTTTACATGTACAGACCCTGCAAAACTTTGTTATACCATGCGAAAAGCTTTGATACGGTTATTGTACATCTGTCAGACATTTTCAATATGGAAATTTCCATTTAGAAATGGTTTTAGTACATTGACCAAATAAACCCATGCTTTCAAATTAGTTAACATGGCTCTTTGTAATGGGTATGGGGATTGTATCCAGAGGTAACTCTCAGAATCTAATTTCAGTGCAGACATACTATAAGAGATAATTTCTCTTTCAGTGAGTGTGTGTAAAATGTGAAAACACAGCATGGGCTGGAGAGAATGAGGTAGCAGTAAAAGCAAGCAAATTACTATGCCATTACTGAAGTCTCAACTTAACTCTACTTAGACATAGCCAGTCTGCAGCACACCATGTGCTTGCTGTATGCTACTGCACAGAGAAATTTGTAAATACAAATACCACTGCTATTCGTTTTGCACATAAACACAAGACTTCGCAACCCTTTCAGAATGATTCAAACTTCAGTTTTAGGATAAACACAAGAAAATAAGTTTAACTACACCGAGGTGGGTGGGAGGTTTGGGTTTGTTTGGTTTTGGGTTGGTTTTTTTTTTGTTTCTGTTTGGGAATTTTTGTGAATTGAAATAATAAGAATTCTGTTTTACATTAGATTCAGATTTGGCTCTTTAAAATGTTTAAGCTGCTCTAAATTAATCTAAAAGATAAAAGCATCCAAACCACCGGGGAAACCCTGTTAGAGGCATCAGATGCTCGACTTGTACACATTCTTCAAAAGCAATCAGCCTACTTCTAAAAACCACTTCTAAGATCTCTTCTGACCAAACTACTGTTTTCCTCCCCCGTCCTCCCTTTTTCCCCCCAAGGAGCTCCTTACAGGCAGCTTTTCCTTTTTTTCAAGTATTTTCCTGTTCACAAACATGAAAAATGCACTATATGGATAACAAGCTGACTAACTGTTGCTTAGGCAAGCCCAGGCCTGATAATTTCTTAGTCTCTTGGTGGGTAGTGACCATTATTGAACGAGTTTGTGATTTCAGCCCAGTTCTCAATGAAAAGTATCCTTTTTCACATGAAAAAGAACCAAAACCAAGCGTTGCTTCTCCAACTGCCTTAGAGAAGTAAAGCTTTGAATGAAGTTGTCAGGTTGAACATTCTGATACCTCAGATATGTCCTGCATGGCAGAAAATATTTATTATGAACACCTTATTAAATCATTTCAGTTGAAAACGCAGCAGAATTCCAGTCTGAAGTATTTTTTATCTATAAAACCTCCTCTTGCAAATTACAGCTTATTTAATCGGATGAAACACTGTTTCTGTATGGCTTGTATCATAGTCAAAACAGCAAGATGTGTGTCTGAGCACTAAGGAAAAAAAGCAACACAGTAAGTTTTACAATGTGGCCCACAAACATCTGACTGATGTGAAATGCTTGAAGGCATTTGTCTTCAATCATGAGAATGGCACAGCTGTAATACAATTAATGGATAATCTTGTCTTTGAAAGTATATTAAATAGTAGTGTACTGGGTAAACTCTACTATTAATGATCATTCAACTTATTCCTGAGGCTACCTACGCCATATTAGTGATCAAACCATGCTTTCCATTCTCCGCAGTATGAGGAAATGTATTTTCCTGTTTCTATTCTATTCACACTGAATTCATTCTATAAATATACATAGATCATTAAATCACTGCTTTAAAAAAAGTATATACCTTTTTATTAATCATAAAGACAGCACTTGAAGAAAGGTCTTCTAGGAGGCTCCTTTGGGTACTTATCAGTCTGAACTTTTGTTTAAAGATCTGTTCTCAAAATCCCACTCTGATTTTAAAACCTTGGGCTTGATGATGTTTAAACTCAGTTCTCCTGAGCATCACCGGTTGCTCTTGAAATGTAAGATTAATTTGGACCACATATTACTAATATCAAATAAACTAAAATAAACAAAGAAAAAGATCATCTTGTTTTCTGGAAAAACACTCCCAAAGTTTTTAGGAACTTTCTCTTAGCTTCTTTGACCTAAAAGTCCTAACTCTCACATATTTTTGTATTAAACAATTAACATCAGACTTGTGTATCACAGTTTTGATCCTTAAAACTCTGTAACAAATTCTTAGTACAGATGGGACACTTAAAAAACAATACTAAAAGCTGCATTGCAGGAAAGCAACACTGGGGAGCAAGACATTTTACAACAGAGGTATTTAGTTGCCTTTTGTGTTCTAATTGATATTTAACCACCTCTTATGTGCAGGAATAAAACTGCTCAACTTGAGAGCACTTGAAATCCTGTTTTGTACTCTGCATTTTAGTAAACAAAATTTTTATGCTAGCCAAAATAGAATTAGCTGACTTTATGGATTCTGTTTGTCTTTTGATTTTTTTTTTTAGCAAAAATGAAAAGAATATAATATTAATTCAAATTTCTTAAAATTTACTGTTCTATTTTCCAGTTTTATAATTTTCAAAGGCTCTGACCAGTTGCCCAGGCTAATTTTGAAATCAATATATTAAAAAAATCTAAATAAAATAAAATAAAAAAGAAAGGTCTAGGGTTATTATGCAATATCTTGACTTTATATACTTGCAACTCAAAATATATTTAAAAAAACACATCCAAAACTGATACTCTTTACAGGTAATTTCATTGTAAAGTTCTTTTAAAAGAAAGGGGTTTTTAGCTCCTTAATTTAATAATTGCAGATTTGGCTTTTACAGAAACACAACATTTTGGCAAAAGAAAGAAAATAAAATGAAATTCCATGATCCTTTAAAGAATTAATTCCAAATGCATAACCTTAATACCTGTTCAATTTATTTTTCTTTAGAAGTCAAAGCATATAAAGACTGCAGCAAATTAATGGTTCACTGCTGAGAGTTAGTAAACAACTTTGTTCTCATTTTTTTTCAGTGAACTTCAGCACTGTATGGACATTACTGTGAGGAGTGTGGAGATGTGGACTGAATGTTCAGGAGCTCCCCTATAAGGTTTTTACAGAGTTAAAATGAATTCCTTCTGAGTATTAACCATGTGAACTGTGACACTGTAGTCAGTAGGACGACTTGTTGCAGGATTAGTATGTGCATAACACTGTGAGAGAGCTCTACACTTTTCTAGGGCTTACCAATATATAAGTAAAACAGTAACAATGGTTTACCAGCTTTCCACTTTAATATTAGTAATTTCTTGTCAGTAAGCAACTTGATATTACTGAAATCCTCATTAAAGTTCATTGCTATGGTTTTTACTGTTGTCTATTTTGTACTTCGGTATTTGTACAGAGCTAGGCATATTAGGCTTACCTTTTAAGGTTTCTTGGAAACATTGCCTATAGCTTACTGACATGTGCCTAGAGTCAGGAACTCCTGTAAAGGAGCAGAAACAAAACACTTCCTGATAGCATACTGTGACAGAGTAATGAGAACAAATACCAAGGAAATTAGTTTATTTTTGAACAGACTTAACAAAATTGTACAACCTTTAATGTTTTACTCACTTAAAGCAAATATGGCTCCTTGAATGTCTGTTGTGATTACATTATTTAAGATGACATTGGAAATATCATTTATAACATATTTTTGTACTTTCAGCTTTATAGTTTCTTCTCTCTGTAAAGAACTGACCTTTAGAACTAAAGTTGTGACACACAAAGAGTTTACACACGTCAAGTGAATTAAAAAGGCTTTGTTAGCTCCATAAAAAATTCTCAAATGCATGACCTAAACTGTATCAAATGAAAGCACAATATCAGTCTTAAATGGTATTATTAAAATAGATTATCTCTGTATTAATTATTTGTGAATATTTATAAGTAAACCTTTTAAAGCTTGAGCCATAGTCCTAAGAAAATTTATATCTGAAGTATTTTAAGAATAATCAGAATTTCTCTTTTCTTTTTTTTGTAAGAGCAGACCATTACTCCCTCTCTAATGCCAAAGCTAGAAACAATAAATTTAATACCTTCAATTGTCTTTTTTTAATCACTTTATTACCTCAAGAATAAATGGTCACTTGAGCTACCTGTGAAAAGAATGTCATCCTATTAGCATTCCATCACATGTTGATTATAATCTACTCCCTCTTAATGCCAAACCTGATTTCATAAGGAAGCTTAATTTAAAAGGCTTATCATTAGTTTTGTATTCTTATACCTTGGAAATCATATATTCTGTGATTTTTCTACATACAGTTCACACTCTTCATGTACTAGTGACAAAAATTATATTTAGATCATGTATATTCAAGTAGGTGTTAAAAAAAAAATCTTAGGAGCATGCGTACCTGTTGAAAAAGTGTGCCTTTTTCTTCAGTTAGTACCACAACTGATGCATTTTGAAATTTTTATGTACACATAAATACTGAATAATTTTTATTATTCGTATAAATGTCCAAGCACACTTTTAAACCTCTTAATCACCTGTTTTCTTTTATATTTCACTTTATTTGATAAATATTTTAATGATTTAATTGCACACATAGTTTTTATATGATGGGAGAAGGTGTAGAAACAATCATGGTATAGAAAGTAATGCATGGCAAATTCACATAAATACGCTTGGGGTAATATTCAGCTCTATGTCTGAATTAACACTACGTCATCCTCCAAGGGAAAACTGGTGACTGAAAGTAATCCTTCCACACCCAGCGTCCTGAGGTATGTTACACTTTTTTGTTTCAAGGACTTGAGGTTTTTTCTTTTTGACTCTCCCTTTCATTGATAATTGATAGCTCCTTTTATGTAAGGAGCAAGACCATGCAAAAATGTGACGGCAAGCAGCAGTGTAAAAACCCATCAGTAATGAAAAAAAGCTACTTAGAAGCAATCTTCAATAAAGAAGTTGGTTTGTGAAAAACTTGAAAACAAGAATCCCCTTAAATTAGATTTCTAGGCTGACTCAAATATTTTAGACCTGAAGCACACGAGAAAGATACCAATAATGTGAGAAATCGGAGTTTTGGATCAGTTCCTGTGTCTTGTTTCTTGCATATCTTGGAGGTCAAATTACTCGCTCTTTTAGAAAGGTACAAAAACATTGGAAATCAATGAAAAGACTTAAACTTCAATGAAGCTAAGTTCTATAAGAGCGTCATGCTCATCAGGTGTAATGAGTTGTCATGCCAGCTGACTCTCACAGTCTCATTATCAGAATTTTGGCTCCATTTGCCCACACTGCTTTTTTGCTTGTTCTCTATTCCCATAAACCGTGTCTCCTACTGTAAAAGTGTAACTCACGCTTTCTTTATTTTCCCCCATCCCTTTGGTAGTGCTGTAGACATTCCTAGTGTGAAACAAATGAGTAAATAGTGTCATTCTGGAGCAAAACCATAAAAGGCCTTGCTCTTTTTTTCAGACTTCCCCATATCACATTTCTTAAAAACATCAGAGGACACTAAAGATGTTCAACACAAATGCAATTTCACTGGAAAAATTGTGAGGTTACAGTGAGGCTGGCTACTCACTGGAAGTTTCTGTACATGCATCTTGTGCTCTTTTCGCTGCTTCCTTTGCCCTTTGGTTTGCATGGCATTGTAGATACCTCATTGGATATATTCAAACAAATTTCTTCCTTCCAGAAATGGTATGGTTTCTGTTCGCCCTTGTTGCTTATCCCCCCTTGATTTCAGTGATGTCATGAAACACCACCCGTTGCCATGGCAATGATCAGCGGTGTGTGGCATGAGCTGTGATGATTACAGGTCTGCACTGCTCCACTGTTTTTTTCCAGTCAGTTCACAGAGACGTCTTTTGCTTCACAGTATACTCCAAGTTGTGTTATTAACACACTTAGCCAGTTTTGTGCCTACCTAAATGCCTGTTACTGTAGACAATACATTCCTCAAACAGCTTCCCATATACCCTTTTGCATACACTACTTTAGGGAGCATTTAGTCCTTTGGGTGACATTACCTTAGAAGTGTGGAGTACGGCATATAGAAGGGTTAATTTCTCATGTGAGATACTACTTAAGTCAATTCTTCTTCCAAGCCCTAGAGGCAAACAGGCCCAAGCAGAAAGAATGGGGCAACTTGTGACCAGATATTAAATGAGGGACAGGGTGTTGTGCAGGGGGCTTTCCCCTAACAAGCATTGTCACAGAATTTCTACTCTTCTTTTTTTCTTTTTTTTTTTTTTGTTTTGTTTTAAGAACAAAGGTTGAGCTGTGATTTACAACCCACATCTGTGTTCTGAAAGAGACAATTTTCTGATGACATGTCTGCCTGTGGAGGAACTCATATTCAGCTGCTGGAGACACAGCCGCATCTCAGCCTGTCTCATGTGGCATATAGCAAAGATTTGGTTTTAATCTTATTTAGTCACAATTTGCATCTGGAGGGAAAGTGGACAGAAAAGCTCATTCTGCTTAATTTTGGGGTCATCAATGCCTCACACCAAGATGTAGCTGTCAGCTCTTATGCACAATTTATTAACACGAAATAAGCTCAGCTAAGATTTATCTGCACTTTTCCATTGGGCTAGCAAATTCTTTTATCATTTTTTTCCTAATCATAGTAAAAGAAAACAAAAGTTTTCTGCTTTCCAAGTATTTACTTAGATTTCTCTCTCCAAACTTTATGACTATGTTGTTGTATGTAGTACATTTTTGACAGTTAAGAGAAAAAAAAGAACAATTTTTCTACCCATTACTCATCCTCCATTAAGTGAATAATTGAATTTTCCTTTCCATCCCTGACCCACCCCAAATCCTCATGAAAACTGCTGAACAAAACCTGGAGAAGTGAGAAACAAGGCAAGTATTCTGCTGAATGCTGCAGGGCAATACTCCTGTACCTTGGCAACACTGTCAGGGAAAGGAACTGTTCATGACTTCATATAAATCCTTCCTTTCACAGCCATGGGGCTCTCAAACTATGTTTAGTTTAGCACATCATGTGGCTCAAAACAGTGTATGCATAGAGCAAAGGAGTTGTGGTCCTGAAACATATCTTCGGATTCTTGTTGCAATCATAAGGTTGCAAAAAGTGAGTCTGCTCACTTGAGACCAAAGTACAGCAAATGAGGAAAATGGAGTTAACAGAAATGTTTTTCTTATCTGAATAGAAATCTGACCCTAAATTTAAAGCTGCCCAGGAATCTTATGATGTTGCTAGTGCCTTTCTTTAAAGGAATGCTGTTTTGATTTTTCCTTTTTAATTAAAAAAAAAAGTGTTATATGCTCACATTCTTTAGATAACACTTGAACATCTCTGAACCATGGTTAATCATTATGTTTTGCTCCCATATTTATATTGCAGGCACCTAGGGGACTTCAAATATTTCAGAGATTTTCTTTTTCTCCAAAGAGAAATTTTAAATACATGGGGAAAATATAATGGAATAATCTATTCAAGGCTGTACAAACGTTCCTAGCATAGTGTCTTAAAATACTAATTGATGAAAACATTTTGCATTAATTTCTTAATTCACCCTTTATAATCAAAATAGGAGGCTTCAGGAAAGAAACCCACCTTTTTAAGAAGCAAGTCAGCCAAACAGTTCATCCATATTTTCTTTCCCTTTCAGAAAACCTACAAAAAGTCGTCATAAATATTTGATGGAATATGTCAATTAATTTACTCAGTTTGAATTACAGTTTTAAAAAGCAGTGTCAAAAGGAAGGATTTACTGCTCCTCTGCTGGAATCAAAGATACTCTTTGGTAAGCAGTGTTCTTTCTTTAATCTCTGAGAAAACAGTTTACATTGAGATCATTATACATTTTCAACTATGTAATGGACTTTACAGATATAAAATATTCCTGATTTAACCACTGGCTCTTATTTTCTTTTCCAGTCTTTTGTTCCTTGACAGTATGGAGGTGAACAGCTGTGAGAATTAGAAGTTCAGAAATAACTGTTTAATATCTAAAAGAAATGAACTTTCCAAGCACTGGGTTTATTTTATTTTGGTAAGGGAGGTGAACTGGATTGTTTAATTCCACTAATTCCTTATTCTCCTAGGCATGGACAAATGTTGTCTGCTTCTGGTCTGCAGGTGAAGGCCTCTTTCTCTCATTTGTTTCCGTCTCCTTTATCTGTTGTTTTTCTAAGACTAGAAATACAAAAAGGAAGGATAAGGAACATTCATACATATTCTATGATAAACTGTCCTCTTTTTTCTTAATTTCTGTTCTTCCTGAGTTTCAACAATATATCAATGTGAAACATACACCTCCATAGAGAGAGAGAGAGAGAGAGAGAACAGCAGCATTTGTTCATGCTTGTCATGAATTCATTTGGGATTTTGACATAAATTTGTGCTAGTCTTGTATATAAGAATGTTGATGCCTTAACACATCAATTAATTATGCAATAGGATTAAATCATAGAACCGTCACTGATTATTTCCCTGTCTAAATGTTTGGCATTTAATCAGTGAAATGAGACTGCACCAAAACCCAGAAACCCATGTAAATTAGCCTGGTTCTTTCAACAGAATATACTTTTTTGAATTGTGCTTTTCCTTGTCATTTCCAGTGCGTGCCCTGTGGAAACAACGCAGTTAGCGTTAGTTAGACCTTTGCAGGCCTCACTGATAAACGTTTGAAGCTAATGGACTCAGCACAATTTAACTAACAAATGAGTGGAATTTTCATGAAAGGATGCAGTCTAGAGCCTCAGTATCTGAAAGATTTAAATTGCTGCTGTTATTTATCATATCCTGCTTATCTGACACAGTGCTGGTGAAGAATGGGTTGCATAACCTAAAGGCACGTGAGCTCACTAACTGCCCCATGCAGGAACTGCTGGCATTGGCAGTGTCTGTGTCTGCTTTCCTGTACTCCTCCCACAACTACAGGGATAAATTTCTTCTGTTCTGACCACATCTCAGTTGCAATTCCAGTTACTTCTTCAACAGCCCCTTGCCACTAAGGAACCAAAAATATCTGTTTAAAATGCTAACTCTCTGGGTGTAGGCTGATGGCAAGTTGAACTAGCAGGAAGGGGTAGCTTCCAAACAGTGGGTAATGCTCTTTTACTCAGGCAACTGATGTGAGGATCAGGTAAATACCTAATGACTTTCATGCACTTATACTGAAGCAAATGTTCATAAAAGAGAAGAAGCAGCATTATGCCTGTGCTCATTTTCTTCATTTGCTTAACACTATTTCAAGCAATTGATCATCCACTGGGAAAAGAACATCTAGGAAATTTTCCATGTGTGTTGTAGCTATGATTTGCTGGAGTCCTAAGTGAGGAGCAAATTACTGTAGCCTATTAGCATAACTAATACACAAACAATTCTAAATATTTTGCATTTTAACAGGCATTTTTTTCAAAGAGGATAAATGCACCTTTTGTTAAAATTGTGACTGTCTCAGTAATAGTTGTGGCAAGACAGTGCTGCTGTTTGCATTCTGGTTAAGAAAGAATACTGCTCTTGCTTGGCATGAAGCAGTTTATTATGTAAATATCACAGTGCTACTAGCCACGACTAGTTTATATTGTAGCAACATTGAAGTGTCTAAGCATTATTACTATATGATCTTGCTTTTGAGAGGGGCAGATACTGTGCCGGTGGTTTAAAAGATTTTAATTTCCATGTCAGAGTTAGCTGAATCCACAGGAGAGAAAGACTTGAAATGTATCATCCGTTCTTCGAACAATGATGCTTTATCTCTTTCAAGTGAGTAAAAATGTTTAATGCAAATGGCTGTCTGCATGAAAGATACTATTGTATGGTGCACTTTGGATTTCCTCAGAGACCTGTATACTATAACTGGGTGCCTAAGGTGATGTTAACTTTTTGACTAAAGAATTAAAATTGCCTCCTGAAGAACAAAGGGTATCATTTCAGAAGATTTGTATATTTCAGTGAGTTTTTTCTAGTATTTAATCTCAAGTTCATCTTTGTATAAAAAAAATAAATTACTGCATTTTTTTATTATTTTGCATTTTAGCTTTTTATTCTGTTTACAAAACTTGCTTGTCTTTCTCTCATATAACTCAAATAACTGATCTCTGTTTTAAAGAAGTAATGAAATAACCTCTAGCTTTGGCTAAAATGATGGTGGTAAAATAAATAAAAATACTTATAAATTTCTACTTTCATATATTTTGTACTCCTATTTTATAGAATTTCTGCAAGATAGTACTCCACAGTTACAAAACTAGTATATCCTGAAGTCACACAGAAAACCCTTACCGTGCAAAATTGCAACTATGATGTATCATAAATATATCTGTTTGCAAAAGCAGGATCTTCTATCTATACTTTTACTTCAGGGTCCCTTTCATCTTGTTATTTCTCACATTAGTCAGATTAATTCCAGCTATACTGCAGGCTACACCAATAACCAGATAGTCCTAGCTCTCTCTTCTTGTTTTGAAATCAATTTAGTAACTCCTTCTCTGCTGTGAAATCATCAACAAAAATATTTTTTTATTTTTTCATTTTTTTTAGTTATAACCTAGTTCAAGAAGGAATGACATGTTTTTAAATGCATGTAGAATGCCCCTGTAGAATGCATACTCTTACTTTATGTGGTTTTTCCACCACTGGGTACTAAGCAGCCTTAGATCCTAATGCAAACAAAACTTCAGATGGAGCTTAAAAATTACACCATTTTCCTGTGTCTAAGAAAAAAGCAATCACCTTTATGGGGTAAGAAATGAATTTGAATCTAAGGAACTATGATATTTCCACCAGCTGGAATTTGCATATATATTTTTTTCTGTTCATTAGTATCAAGAAAAAAAACCCAAGTAGACAAACAAACAAACAAACAAAAAATGCAATCAATTAAAATTCCCATTGTCTGTTTGTGGGTTTTTTTCTGAAATGATTCTATATGGATGATTGAAATTTGGTTATATAAAGCCTTTATTTAAGGAAAATATTTAAAAAAGAAAAAAGTGTTAAATATGTTTTGAGTTAAACATGTGTGATTCAAAAATATTTTGTAGAGCTGATCTGGATCACACCATTTCAAGTTAGTTCAGTGTACTTTGATTCTGTTGTTTATCTCAATTATTTCTCATGAATGGTGTGAGTACTCAGATGCATTCTGTGCTTGTGTCATCACCCTAAGTTTTGAATATATGATCTAGCTATTTGGAGCAGTTAGGAGATCTGGGTTGAAATCTGTGCCAAGACAGAGAAGTGACGTTTATTTAAAGAATTTTGTGCCATTTCAGAAAGCTGCTTGCTCAGAAACATTTTGTTTCAATATTGAAAGTGTTGGAATATTAATTTTATATGCAAAAGATCTTTTGCACACATTTTTAGAGGCATATTCCTAAAATACATACTAAAAGTTTAAGTTTTCCTCCTGGATTCTCATCAGAATAACAATTTGCAATTTTGTTCATTATTACTTATTTCCAGTCCCATTAGAGATACTTGTGGTGCAAACTAGCACACAATTTACAGTTTTCTTGTCCTAACAGTAAATTACCTCAGGGAAGGTAAATCTCCTTCTTGTCTAAGCAGAAGAGTTGAACTTGGATGTTATCAATTCTAGCTCTACACTCTTGTTGCAATACTAAAAATCTCTCTTTAGTAAATACCACTTCAAAGCAAAATTGACAATATATGGTAGAACCAATCCTATTAAAGCATTCACAGGAAAGCAGAACAACAACTGGTTCAGCTTTATTTGGCTTAAGCTCTCCCATTAAAAAATAGAACAAATCAGTGTAAGAGATACAGCAGATACAGCCAAAAAAAAGGTGTAAGGGAAGAGCTTTCTGCTTTTGGTATGTGACAATCTCCAGTAGCTTCTTTTTTAGGACAGACTATAAATTGCACAATACTTGTAAACAAATCTAAAAAGATTGTTTAGTAGCCTAGTTATAATAATTTAGATGGTGAAGAGGAGTAATAGATAATTCCACAGCTAAGCAAAAGTAACCAGATAAACGTTGGGCTGTAAAATTGTCCAGGCATTTCCATTCTAGCATTCTGTAGACTCAGAATGGTAAAGCTACAGTAGATTTTTTTTAAATTCTTTAGAAAGAAATAAAAAGATCAGAACTTGAGTGTCAGGAGGAGGAACCAAAACAAAACAAAAACCAACCTTTTGATATGTTTGAGGACTTCTTACAGTTATGTAATCAGGTTTTCTGCCAGGAGCTGTGGCCCATGGGGAACCCATGCTGCAGCACGCCATTCTTGAAAGACTTCATCTCAGGGAAAGGATGAATACTGGAGCAATTCATGAAGAAGTACAGCCCATGGAAAGGACCTATGTTGGAGAAGTTTGTGAAGGACTGTATCCCATAGGAGGGACCCCATACTGGAGTAGGGGAACCACCTCAGAGAGGGGGAGAAGGGCATAAAAGAGTCAGGAGTGGAGCTGTGCCTGGGAAGATGGGTTTGGTGAGAAAGTGGGTTTGGTTTAGTTTTGCTTTTGTTTCACTATTCTATTCTAATTTTAACTGGCAATGAATTAATCTTCCACAAGTCCAGTCTTTTATGCCCATGACAGTAATTGGTGAGTGACCTCTCCATCCTTAGCTTAACCCATGAGCTTTTTAATTTATTTTCTCTCCCTGTCATGTTGAGGATGAGGTTGAGAGAGCATCTCCACGGGCATCTGGCAGACAGCCAAGGTTAACTCATCACAGATTTACATAAAAGAGAGGTGAATAATTGTTGCTTACCTAAAATGTGTGTCTGGCTTGTATCTTGCATTTACTGCTTTCGTATTGGTACTTCTTTCTGAAGATTTACCTATGCTTGAGAAGGTATATGTTGCATCTTTTTAGTCTCTTACAAGACTGATTTTAAATGTTTAACTTAGTATTTGTTTGTTTCTTTCACAAATCTTTACTCTTTCCATTAAAACGTCATATATTATTTTAATTAGTTACAGGTTTGTAAGTTTCAATCATGCAGTACCAGAAGGACAGAGAGGTAGTGATGTGCCCCTTCCCTTCACACAAGCCTCTGCACTTCAGGGAGAGCATGGGAAGCGTTTCCCTGGGGTGGATGCAAGTGGAAAGAATGGGAAAACTGCTGGGCTCATTACAGTCCCCTTTTCTCAGCTTGCAAAAGTAGCAGTAGGCTGCTAAGCTGCTGCTTGCCAAACAGCTTTATTTCTGTGCCTCCACCTTGAAAGGCAGTAAACTGGGGCTGGCTGAAAGTTAACCTAAGGAGTTACCTTCCTCCTTCCCAGTAATTCTTGATTATTTATTCACAATTCCCACAGAAATACAGATTTTCTTTTCAAAGGCTGTTCACATGAACAGAAAGTAACTTACATTAGACATAAGGAAAACTTGCATAGTTTTTCCAGGTGATAAATCCTTAGGGGGATGCTTTCTCCTAAGAGAGTAGTGTTTAAAACAAATGCCAGTTGCATTAACACAGCAAGTAAATAGGAAACTGTTTTTATTATTTGGTGCTGATTGCACAGCTTTTGTAAATCTATGTTGAAACATTCAGTCATGTTCCATGAAGATGTGATCAGTAAGGCAGATAAGGAAAAATGGTCTTGTATGTCTTTGCCTCAATTTTTTTCACCCTTAACTAGCACCCACTACAATAGACAAGATTGTAGAAGAGTTGGATTATAGACCAATTCTACTACAGCCATTTCTATTCCTACTTACCTTCTACCTTTTACTATCAAAATATAGAAGCTGCAAATGCATTATCTGAAGGCCAGACCTTGGGGAAATGTATGTGAAATTTAATAGCAGCCATGGGGTTGATGTACTGAAAAGGGATTTGGGGATATTTGGAAAGCAATAATAAAGGACAAGTGAATTCAGAAAGACAACTATTAAAATGCTTTCATAAGAAAAAGAAATTTAAATTAGAGGAGCAATTTTTAATAAAAATATTGCTTGCAGGAAGAAAATTGTATGAAACAATGGAAGCTCAGTATGAACTTAATCCTTAGACTGAAAGGGTGGAAAATATGAGAACTTGTGTTTTTCCTTTTAGGAGAGGCAGTTAATGTGGCCATTCTGGGGACATATGCACAGTATGCTAATAATCTGCAATCTGTCAGAAGAAAGAACAACACCTCCTTCTTATTAAAATAAGAGGAAAAAATTTTTCTTTTTTTTTTTTTCTATTGTGGGTTAACATTGTACTATCCCTAAGGATTTCAAAGTTATTCTGAGAAAACTCAAGCTCCTATGACTTTAAGGATTCAGAGTTATAAAGCTGATTGAGGATTTGTGGAAGAAAAGCACAGAAGTAATAAAATTAATTAAAAAATGAATAAATATTGCAACCACAGGCAATGACTTTTCTTTTGAGACCAGACAAGAATTATTTCTCTCCCCTGATGCTTAACTTGGTTTTGCATTTTTATCTCTTGATTTGGAAGTACCAGAAATGTAATATAAAATCAGGCAGCTAGGTGATGACCTAGGACCCTGGAGAAATTAATATCTCTCAAGTATTTCTTTAACGTCTCTTGCTAAAATAGTTGGGATCCCATCACCTCTACTGCATGTTACCTTCCTACATGGATGATGGTGATCACCAGCAGATACTTCTTATTTTTATGATATCAAGTCTTCCTAGACCATAGGATTTCTTCATATTCATGGGAAAAGCATGCTGGGGAGTGGAGCACTTGTAAGGCTGTTCAAATACCCCAGATTTGCTTCACATATCCCTGTGTGACAGATGGCTTAATATAAGCAGTAATCTTGAAAATCACCCTTATATCAACTGAAATAATGTAAAATAAAAGTGATATTACAACATCCAAACTAATAATCGAATTCAGAAATACACATTAAGACTAAAGTGAGGCAATTAAAAAAAAAGTTTTGTTATTCAGCTTAAACCAAAATTATGTTTATAATGTCTCTTTCTCATTTCACAAATACTGTCTTTTCATAAATGCTTGGCACTGCAGTTTGTGCATCACAGATAATAGTATTAATTGCTGAAACACCTTGATTTTCAAACTGGTTTTGGATTCTTCCCAGGGTCATCCAGAGGTTCTACTCAAATTTGGTGTTTCACCATCAAAACATACTCCAACCACCACTAAAACCCTTCACTGTCTTCCTCTGCTGACAGGCACTACAGTTTCTTATCATTTTTCTTTCAGCAGCACACTGCCCAGTTCCCATAATCTCCTCCAGCCAGTTATCACCACACATGGGGCACCATCTCTGATTTTTCCTAGCTCTTGGTGGTTGAGCCTGGACAGAATAGATGCCATCCCCTTTGAAAGATAGTATCTCTGGAGTGGTGGAGTTTGCAAGAGTGATTTTCAACGTAGGATGGGAAGTAATGATTCCCCATGATTTTGACGCTGTTATTTCATGAAACAACTTCCACTCTATGAATCCCAGCTACAGACTGGGAGGGAATTTTTGGACTAGGTCAGACTGACAGTAGGACCAGAAAGGATTTTATTTATCACCGTAGCAAGTAGTCTGCTTTATAGCATTGTATCACAGCCTTTACTAAAGCTATCCTCAAGCCTTCACCCCTTCCTAGATTTGCATCTCCTGCATATTCTTACAACTGCGAGCACAGACGCAGCTAATCCTTTTTTGTACTTTTTCTGTTGGGAAAAAAAAAAAAGGGAAAGAAAAAAAGAAAAAAGAAAAAAAGAAACATCAGACTTATTTAGCAAGACAAAATGAATGTAGGATACTGATGACAATCTTGATCTGTAATTTTTTTGTGCCCAATATGGTTGTGGATTATGACTGACCTATCACTATAGATCTTAAGTGTGTTATAAGGTAATAAGAAGCCTTTGGCAGCCTGTGTTGTACACAGCTGGCTTTATGTGGGTTTTCATGTACTAAACTTCTACACTGCTGTTGCTTGCAACAGTCGATATTGACAATCCAAAAGTTTCATTCCATTTCTGAAGTTGAATAACATAACTGAGGTTTGTAGATGGCAGTTTGTCCAGGACAGTCAAGAACATCTATCAATTATACTAGGAGCATGTGTATCATTGTTGAAAGTTAGTATTTGCCTAAGCATTGTAAAATTAAGGTTTAGATTGTGTACAATATTATGAACTTGAAGGGACATATTTGGAAATTGTTCTTGAGAAATCTCTTGAGTATGGAGTAAATATAAAGAATGTAGGAAAAGATTCAGATTAATTTGGACTATTGCCCTGGGTTCAGCTGTAGCAGTCATTTTTCTCCTTCTTGGTAGCTGGTGCAGTGCTGTGTTTTGACTTTCAGGCTAGGAACAGAGCTGATAACAATGATGTTTTGGTTTGGCCAAGGACTTTGTGAGCCTCAAGCTCTGCCAGGGAGGAGGGGAAGCTGGGAGGAAGCAGAGACAGGACACCTGACCCAAACTGACCAAAGAGGTATTCCATACCACATATCTGTTTCAAAAACTGTGAGGGGGACATATGTGCTAGAAATTGTTTTATTTCACTTATTACATCTTGCAGTTATAAAAGATCACATATAGTTTCTAAGCTTTTCGCTAACATTCTATGAAAATCTCTGAACACTAAAAAGCATTAAAAATAGAAATCAACTGTGCAGTATCACCTATCTATAATAGCACAGTATAATATTGCAGTGATAGATATTCACTCATTACCTCAGGACTATGAAGTGATTAAGTTTACTTCAACACAAGAGCTTTGCACTTATTTAACCATTTACATCAATGCATGTTGGTTTGAACAACAGAAAACCAGAATCACAACATCTAACTACTGATTTTGTTGAATTTATAGCTGCACACCACCTTCAATAAAGCTAGAAAGAAAATGAGACTGAGGCAGAGGAAGAAGAACTATATGTGGAAGGGGTGGTACAGGGAAGGGGATGGATACTGATGCAAGGGTGTATGGTTGGATAAGGAGACAGGAAAAGTGTTGCCTTTGTTGGCGTGGCGACCTGGTTCAGGAACGGCACAGCGACCAACCCCAGGCCGCTCGGTCCATCAGCTCACGGACACCAATGTGGTGGATGGCAAATGGCGTTTATTGGTGAGTAACAGGGTGTTATATAGCCTGGGTTTAAAACGTCATGTCTGTCTGCTTACGACCTAGGCTAGGCCCTATTGGCTACTCAGAGGGGGGTCTTATCTTTCCGTACAGCGCGACATCTTCCGATCGCCAGACCCTAACTACCTACAGAAAAGAGAGTTTATATTTTCTGTATAAGGAGAAAAGAGATATGGATTTGGCCTAGGTTTTGTCTAGTAGTAGGTTCACATGTCAAAATGTGTCATTAAGAAAAAACACGAAGTATATGCAAAGACATGCAGCTGAACTGAATAGGGTATACCAATACTGTTTGTTTTCCAGTTATATCCTTTGCTACCACAGACACACCCAAAAACCTGTGGAAAAGGAATATGTTTAATTTCTTTCTAGCACAGTAGCAGTGCCAATTACATGCTGAGGAAGTCAAAGATGCAATGAGAACAGGAAACACAGCATCAGTAGAAGATTTAATTTACCTTGCTACATCTTGGAGAAAGGTGACACTGAAGCATGATGCCAAGGTTGAAGTTTTAGATGGACATCATGCCACTTATATGAAGCTAACAAAAAAGAAAATTCCAGCATACTTCTACACAGTTTTCAAAAGGGGAACAACAAGAAAATGAGGAAACTAGTAGGAGCATCCAAAAAGAAAAATATTTGAAAGCTTGGTAACTCTACTGGAAGCATAAAGGAGAAGCATACCGACTGTGTGCTTGTGGCTGGGATAGATTTGATTTTATTAACAGTAAGTAATATAGAGCTATGTTTTGCATTTGTGCTGGAAACAGCATAATTCAGGGATATTTTAGTTATTGCTAAGCAGTGCTTATACAGAGCTAAGGCCTTTTCTGATCCTCATACCACTCCACCAGTGAGTAGGCTGGGGGGTGTACAAGAAGTTGGGAGGGGAAATGGCCATGACAGCTGACCCCAACTGACCAGAGGGAAATTCCATAGCATATGATGCTGTGGTTAACATATAAAGGTGGCAGAAGAAGAAGAAAGGCAGGCGCATTCAGAGTAATGACATTTATCTTTCCAAGTAACAGTTGCACCTGATGGAACCCTTCTTTGCTGGAGGTGGCTGAACACCTGACTATGAGAAGTGGTGAATGAATTCCTTGTTCTCCTTTATCTTGCATGCACAGTTCTTGCTTTACCTATTAAATTGTCTGTATCTCAACCACATTTGTTCTCATTTTTACTCTTCCAATTATCTCCCCCATCCCTCCAGGGGGAGTAAACGAGTGGCTGTGTGGGCCTTAGTTGCCGTCTGGAGTTAAACCATGACAACCTGTCAACAAAGACTTGAGAAATTGCAGAAAGAAATAGCTAAGCAACAATGTAAAGGAAGCTAACAAACTAAGAAGTAATTTTTTAAAAAAGCTGATTAGTGTCCAAGAAAACATAATTAATTCCAACAATCACAGTGTAAAAGCACAGCAAGATGGATAACACAAACATCTGAAGAACAACTCAGAAAGGTTCAGAACCTGATACTACACATTTTTTCATATACAACAAAAAGACGAAGCTCTCCAGAGAATCTGCAGAGATAATAGAACTGAAGTTTACAAATGATGTCCCAAATAGACAAAGGTTCAAACACTGAATTTTTATTTATTTATTTTTTTTATCCATGCTAACTATGGAGGAATTTGAAGTGTAGAAAGAGAGACACTTCTTTCCAGAGTACGTGTCAGAAGCTTTGTCTAAAATTGAAGTATGGGAAGAAAAAGTTATGGATCAAAGAGGTGATGTTAGCTATAACAAATCATCAGAAACAGATGGCTTCTGCCCCAGAGTTATGAGGGAACTGGAGTGTGAATTAGCCAAACTATGGTGCATAGAAAACGGACTCAGTGTCAGAAGACTGGAAAGTGGTTAAAACAATGCCAATTTTTAAAAAAGAGCACCAGGGTAACTACAGGTGAATAAAGACTAGAATTAAGATACATATGGATAAATATGAGATGTTACAAACCTACTGGAGTTCTTTGAAAAGATTAGCATGCATTTAGAAAAAGGAGATCTGGCCACCATTCCTTTGGATTTGCAGACTGCTTTCACTCATGTACCTCACCAAAGGTTTTTAAGAAAACTAAATAGGGAAAATATTTGGCTTTGATTGTTTCTGTTTTTTTACAGAACAGTAAGTAGAAGTTTTTCAGTGAGTTGGAGAGGCTAGTTCATTGTAACTTATTTCTATGAATAATGTGTGAAATATCCAATATAGTAAAACCAGGATGTAGCCAGATATTACACTGGTGTTATTAAGTTTTACTTTAAATTACACCATTGATATCTTTGATCTTAAGGTATTATTAGGTAACTACAACCTATCCTTTTCTAAAGACAGCTTTTTATCTTAAAACACTCAGACAGTAAAGATATTGTTGTGGATTTGTTTGACTTGATGAATCATACATAATAAGGATGTCAGTTTTTCACAGATGCATTTTTTAACATTATTGTTCTTGGTTTCTTCTGTTTCATTTTGTTTTTTCTAAGTTAAATATTTAATACTAGAAAGCTTAAATAATTGCAAGGAACTATAATAATGAGACTCAGGACTGAAAACATTGCAGGCTTTGATATTTTATTAGTAGGATACTTTGTAGTACAAAGTCTTTAAACTTAATTTAATTTTGGTAGTCATTCTGATCACTTTCTTCATCTCTGTTTCTTGTGTTGCCAGCCACAAAAACAAAACAAAACAAAACAAAACTTTCAGTTGCATAAGCACACGCTGTAGCATGTAATGGAAGTGCAAATGCTGAGCGTATCGTATCTAGTTCAGGGTAAGTGTACAAATACCATTCTTCCATGATTCAAGTAAAATAAGATGTCCAGTTAATTAATAATAAATTATTCTATAATTTCAAGAAAATTTGAATAGTCTGACGCATTGCGTTGATTCAGTACTGTCTTCTGTAATCTGTTGAAGGAGAAATTATTTACCCACTAATTCATTTGTAAAACTGTGCATTTACTTACTTAGAGTTTAACTTCTTCCATCTGTCCTGATTCTCTCAAATCAATTATACTTAATTTTATTGCCATGATGGTTTTCATAAGAAGTCTTTTAGTCATAATATATCATAATAAAGCTATCAGAAGCCACAATATTTTTGGAGGATTCACTAATCACTAAAAGCAGTCCTTCTTTGGCAAAGGCTGATGCAGCAGTTACTTCCCCTTCTCATTTAGTCGTCAGTCCCAGTATTTTTTCAAATTCCTCTGTTATCAATATTCTTATAATAAACTAACATATTTGGTTGTAATTTTAATAAAATCATACCCCATGTCTTATTTTAACAATATCATTTTCTAGGAATGTCTTCTACAATCTGAGGGAAAAAAAAATATTTTGTTGGTTTTTGCTTTCCTTTTGGGTGCTTTTTAGAATGAACATTGAGAAGAAACTTTGACCTTTCAGCACATAGTTTTGTTTCTTTCATCATATAGTTTGTACTTAAATGTCTTTTTTATCTTTCAGTTTTATTATAAGGAGTCATTACAGAAGTGTTTCTCTTCCACAGGAAATGGAATTCTACAGGATTTTGATAAGCATGTGCTTTGAAATGTTAATATAATTCAATATTTATTTTCATATTTCTAATTTAACTGAAAAATATATATTTTTGCCTATATATGTACTTGTAAAGGAGGTACTCACCTCCTTTTTTTATTGTTTCTTGTAATAATGTTGATTGAGAACTATCCTGTTTTTTCAATAAGTTCTCATCTACCTAAAGTAATTTGCAATATGTTTCTGAAACGTGTACTTTCCAGAGAGGTGACATATCCTATGTAATGCTTTAGAACAGGCTGAATTGGCTACATAAAAATTTATTCCATGATTCCTAAATGTTTTTGTTTAAACCACATTTGAATTTCACATATGGAGGATCATCATATTAGATGTATTGGGGAAAATAAAACTGTTAAACCGAGAAGTCTCTTTTTATGACAAAAAGATGGAATCTGGTACATAATGAAGGAAAAATGTCTATAAGAAACGTATTCTCTTTACTGAATCAACATAGCAATGGTGGGAATTAACTTATTTCAATGTCATTTTAATTTAATTGTTCCTTTCAGTGGAATCAAATTCCTGAAATAATGTGATGCATCTGTGAAGAAAGAAAATCCAATCCTAAGATGCTCCAGGCAAAACATTTCCAAGAGAAGTAAGGAAGTATTAGTGCCATTGTATAAGATCCCACTTCAGACTCATCTGGAGAACTGTACAGTTCTAGTCAGCCATATTCAAGAAACAATTACCAGAATGGGAAGAGGTACACAGAAGGACAATGAGGAGCATCAGGGGAATGGAGAACCTGTACTCAGAGAAGAACCTGGTGAAAGAGCACAGCTTTTTTGCATGAGTAAAATAAAGGCTGTAAGGACTGTGATTACTGTCTTGAAATACATCATAAAGGAAGCTCTTAGAAAAAAGAGTAACTGTTAAAGCTAAAAGTAAGTGTTGATACAAGCACAAATGGGAATGTGTGAGCTATAATTAAATTTAGCACAGATATTGTAAGATGCCTGGCCATCAGAATAAAGAAGTTCTGAAAAATCTCTCAGATCAGAGAAAAAAGACCAAAAATGTATTTTTTAGATGTTTAATTAATATTATGAAAGAGTTTAGTTTGATGTTTGTTATTGCAAGGTCTTAGAGAGTTTACTGACTTCTAAACATGCTTGCTTGTATCATCATGGCATAATTAAAAAAGAACTAAATGGTAAAACAACTATTGGTTTCAGTATAACACTCTGAGTGATTCTCTTTGAGCTACTCTGGTTTTGAATTATTTTCTTTTACTTGTAACTGATGTATTTTGTCCTGGTTTTGACTCTGAAGGAACCTAAGAATACCTTTCACTTTCTTTCAATTCTTTCAAAATCTAAATTAAAAAAAAAAAAAAAGATTCAATTTTTTTTTTTAACTCTCATTCTAGTGGTACCTTTTAAGTTGTGGTTTACCACCATTTGTCCCTCCAGGTTTTTGTTCCCTTCTGCCCATATAATTCTCCATCCCTGGCAGTGTTCAAGGCCAGGTTCAATAGAGCCTTTGTCAACATGCTATAGTGTGAGGTGTCCCTGTCCATGGTAAGGGGGTTGGAACTAGATGATCTTAAGATCCTTTCCAACCCTAACCATTCTATGATTCTATGATTCTATGTTGAACTCAGAGGAAGCAGATAAAATTTCAGAAGAGATGCTGAATTCCCTCAAGTGAACACACAGGTTACCATTTTTGAGCAACAATGATCTGCTGAGTTTTAGTCTCAAATTCATTGTGTATTGAAATCCAGAAGACATATAAACATGCAGGAGCCAAAGGTCAGGTTCCTGAAAAAATCGCTGCATTTCCAATAGTGACAAGTATCTACCATTTTATATTGAAATTAGGGTTATGTTTTGGATACTGTCATTTTGAGAGAGTAGCCACTGGTTTAAATATACATACTAAAAAGACAAACCACATGAAGTCTGGGATGGACTTGCAAGGTTTCCTTTATTGCCAACAATTTTCCATTACATAATCAAATTGTTAGTAAAGTGGCAAGCAAATAAGTAGGAAGGATCCATATGTTTAATAAATAGTGCTAAGATTTTGATTTTTAATAATTTCCATTGCACTTCATTTGTCAACTAATAAAAATCAATTTTGGAAGAGAAATGATGAATTCACTCAGTTTTGAAGTGAATATCATAATCCATGCAACAATTACCTTCAGAATTGTTTAGAGACTTGTATTAGTGAAACCCCTGAATATATCTGGTTAAAACTGAGTATCCTAGGCCTCTGAAGTATGCATCGCTAGAACAGTAGTAGGGAGAGATCAGCCTTCTACTGCATTTTTCTTTCTGCTCAGAATGCTCTAAAATACCAAGGAAACAGATTCCAGAGGCCAAACATACTGTTTATGTAGGTATCAGATATGAAGATGAAATCTGTCAGATATATTTTCAGCTCTTCTATAAAGCCCAGTGCCTAAGCTCAGTCAATAAGAATGTCATAGTAATGCTTCATGCCTTAAAATCTTACTTTTTTTGAAACAGTTGAGGCAGGTTCTGAAACTTGAGACTACACTGACTGAAATGCACTACTATTAGTAGTTTCTGAGAAGTACAAAGGCACAGGACAGATAAAAACCCATTTAAAGCTCCTCAACATGAATACTTTCACAAAACTGTGTTTTGCTTACAACCAGTTCTGAGTGGACAGAAGACACACTGGACATATGCCACACAACAGGAATCTGTTGCTCTCAACTCCATCAGCTGCCATTACGTCTTTCCAGTAGTGTTCAAATTCCATTAAATTTAATGTTAATTCAAAGCAATATCTCTAACTATTAGTTGCTGTCTCTGGTCCCTATGCATTTCTGATCCACCAGTAATATTGTGTCACTTGACAGTATTGGCTGAATCCTTTGGAGCCTGAGCCCTTAGGGTTACCCCTTAATCTGAAGTTTTCTGTCAGCTACTTTATTTGTCAAAACAGAATGATTTCCGTCTGACCTACTTAAACATTTCCAATTCATGTCTATAAAGCACTCTGCCTTGAACTAGTTCATTATTTTCATGTGCATCAGTCACACAGATGTTATAGTAACACTTGTGCTTAATGCAGGTGCATTCAGCTATGGCTGAAGAAATTAATTTTCAGTTTTAAGTATATTCCTATTAACAAGAAAAATCAGATCATCACATAGCTGGTGCCTGTTTCTCATATATCACAGCTGAGATTTAATTATACAAATAAAATCATAGAATAGTTAGAATTGGAAAGGATCTTAAGATTACTTTGTTCCACACCCCCCCCCCCCCCGCCATGGGCAGGGACACCTCCCACTAGACTGGCACTCACACACTTGTAAAAACTATAAAGCACACTAACTAAAAACATGGTAACATGGATATAACCATATATATGTTTGTATCTATGCATATAAAAGTTGTTATTTTCAAACAGCAAGTCTAAAAACAGTATTTACATTCCTGAATCTTGTATCTTTCAAAATAGTGCCACTGTCTATAGTTGCTTTATAGGGGTCTTGTCATTGAAGGCAGTTGCCAGGGATTCAGTATTTTCTTAAAAACTCTCAGGCTAAATATAAACTTAGGATATTTTCAGTAGATACTAATTTCTGAAAATGCTGACCATGGCTGACAAAGAAGAGTAATGTTCAAAGCAGGAACACATTCTAATGTAGTGCAGCCTTTCCTAAAAACACGGAGTGAGATCCGTGAACTATATGGGAAGAGGGCAAAACACATTATTGATTTGTCAGATATTTACAAACAGGAATGTTTGTAAGGTTTTATCAAGTAACTTTGAATGTCTGTTCACAGAAATATAAGAATGGAATCGGTCTTCAATAGGCAGAGTAGCTTGCTGGAGTTCAGGGATAAATTATAACATGCCAGAATCACTCCTATGTTATCCTTTTATTTTCCAGGTAACAGTTCTTAAAGGTCCTGTCTGCATCTCTACACAGATCACACTTTTTATCTGTAACACTCCCATTTTATAAAGACAGTTCCTTTCCCAGCCTCTTCATTCTGCTAATAACCTTTTCTTCTCAAAGACATTATTTTGTTAATCCCTCTTTCCAGAAAACCTTCTTATGTCTCCTGAATTATGTTCTTGGACAAAAATAAATTAATTAATTAAGGTCAAAGATTTTAAATCACAGAACTTTAATGTGTGTCTAAATGCATATTTTAAAAGCTATACTTATTCATCAGGCAGATTAAAGAGAGCCATAAATCTGTACATGCCCCTGTGAAATCACTTTTTTTTCCCGTTTAATCTGTCTTCAATATTCCTAGTAGCAATAACCCTCCAAAATAAAACTCCACATATATATACATCATGGCCTTTTTCTCAGGAAATTCTACCTGTCAAGGGGGGAGTCTGTTTTAGGTTTTCTGTATTTTTATCTCTTGCTTTAAATCAGATGCTTGTAAGGCTCATGGATCAGAACAAGAACCAAAGAGAGAGGAATTACAATTATGGTGTAAAGCCATATCTAAAGATCATAAAAAATTAGACTTCAGGATACTTCACAATTGATGCTTACTCTGAGGGTAGCTGAAATTAATCTACCTCTAAACTAAATTGCAGTTCAATCTCTTGAACTTTAACTTTTTCAGAAACTTCATTACATCATCCCCACTCAGAAAGTATTTTCCACAGATTTTCTACAGTGTTAACTCACTAATTTGTAGAAAATGGTGTTGGGGGGGGTGTGTGTAATGTTCTGGGTTTGATCCTAACCTTTTCCTGAGAAAGTTTAGAGAGGAGACTGCTCACATACAGGCATATGAACTGAGTTAAAACAGTATCAGGTGGCTGTCCAGTCCAGTGTGTTGTCTACAGCACTGCATCAAAAGAACATGTCGAAACTTTACAGCCAATTATTATACAACAAACTTTCTTAGGAAAACAACATTTAGGGGGGCTACTAATTTTTTTCTTCTGTTAAAGACATAAGGAAAGTAATTCTGCAAAATTGTGTGTTACTTGCGCTGAGATATATTGCACATATTACTTCCCTATATTGTGGCCATTCAGCAATTCCAACGGGTAATAAACACTTTCTTCTTTTTTTTTAATATCAGCCTACCTCTCAGATGACAAATGATTCTTAATGTGTGAACTTAAGAAGCAGGACTTCATGAAATGAGAACAGTTTTCCTCTATGCTACATGAAAATGTCACTTCGCTTCTCTCAGTATGCTGGACACATGTAATGTAATGTGGAAATGAGATCTAGGCCTTAAAAACAATTCTGTGTCTACAGGATTTTCAAAAACTGAAATACGTGGCGAGTATCTTGATGACAGACAGCATGAAAGAAAGGAGATGTTTGAAAGAAAATTTCAGCTAACAAAGGTATAATTTAAGAAGGCAGCCTCAATTTGAAATGCGAGATGCAGTAAATTAGTCTTTTAATAAAGAATTTTTTTTTTAATTGTCTACTTTCAGAGCTTTTTATAAGCATCTGTTAGATATGTTTCATTGCAATGTTTAATCTCTCTTTGCTGCTTCCTAGATGGAAACTCATTTACCTGTTAACTCAATTTTCCTCTGACCATATCTGGTGTCTTGGAATACTTCTATAAAATAAGGTTAAGGTATAATTACATACTCTTAACATATGACGCAGCACAGATCATGATACATCTGTAAGATCTTAAACATCTTAAACATCTTATATTCATTCAGTATTAGTATAGTTTTTTCTCACATTTTCCTCAGAATTGCTAATCCTAAAAATTATCACCTGTTCTCACCTTGACAAAGACATATCTTTTCCTACCTTTCTAGTTCCATCATCACAAGAACTGAGTCTTGCCTTTTCTTTAATATTTTTTTTGTCCAAAATTATCTTTTAAATGTTGTATGCAGATAGTCTGTATGGCATGGAGCGGTTTACATCCATTTAAATAATTTCTCATTTGTTCTGCATATGAGTAGAAGGAACAATGCTAAATATTTATATATTACTTATTCTATATGTAATGTATATACATATATATTAATGTTTATTGATATTTAAAAAATGCTTTGAATTGCCTTTTTTACTATTTTTTTATTGCAGTTCTTTTACAGTAGCTATTATAACTGTTCAGTTAGAATAACTGATGGGATAACAAGATATCACAAAACAAAACAATGAGAATATCAACTGCAATAATAACTTTCAATTAAATTTGCTACAATAAGTATTATTCTGATAACCAAAATAATTACCAGGTACAAGCTCAATTTCCAGTCACAAATAAATGTACATGAAAAGATACATACATCTTCGAGAAAAAACAATAAACATACAACAATCCTATATTTAGTAATTAGGGGAAAAAAAGAAAAAAAAACAAGTTTGGAAAATACATAAACAAGGTAAATATTTTCGCATGTATGCATTTTTTTCGTTTTATAAAAAACTTGAAATCCTGATGCCTTTTTTAATATTCAGAAGAAAAACATTTTTACAAATAATATTTACTTTATACACATCATAATATTGTACATAACATGTTCAATATATGTATGCAATATATGTGAACACAAGTATTGTGAATATCTTACGCATACGCTATGGATATGTTTTGTATGATATAAGCATAACACATATGTGTATATAAACATATATATCCTCTCTGTGTTTATGTTAAAATATCGGAGTCCTGCAGAGTACAAATTTTTAATCTTATAATTTTAAAAATAGTAATATTATGAGCAAAATTCAAGTCATTATCATGCATTTTTTTGGTACCCCTTAAAAAAAAAGTTTATTTCTGATAAATCAATGTTACTTGTGGCACTTTGGATTGAAATAAAATTGACTTCACCGTTTTATCAAATATTTATTATCACAGCAATTTCTGAAGCAATGGAGACACAGACTACCTTGAATATCAAATACATATATATTTTTTAAATCATGAACTAGGTTTCTATGTGGCATGCTCTGATAATGGTCTTTAGACCCTAAACAGTTTTGGACATGTAGTCGAATCTTTTCAAATTCTCAGTTCACATCAAGCAATTAAAAGAAATTATTAATAGAGAAAAACTGATGAGACTTCATTATTTTTTTAATATAGCCTTCCAGCAACTGACAGCAAAAGCAGTCAGACTGAACAGAACTTCAACTTCAGGATGCCTGCAACACAAAAAAAACCACTTTAGTTTCTTATTTGAACTCTGCAATTCAGAATATATTAAATTTAGATTACAGTATCTAAATCACTGCACTTCATAAGGAAAACAGAGAAAAGCCATGAGATTTTTAAGAAATAAAGGCAGACAATCACTTAATAGGAGATTGATATACTGACAGAAATTTCCACCAAGCCAGGATTGCAAGACAGTGGCCAGGGAGAGAGAGAACATGAACTACAGAGCAGTTTTAGAATGCAATCAATTTTACTAGGCCATTAATATGATCTACCTTCTCTGTTTCTGCCACTTCAGCCACATTTTTTCTATTAACATAACTTCATCACTTTGCACAGAGAATATGGCTGCAACAGACAAGAATCAGTAGAATAGAAAGCTCTTTAATGTTTATTGTTCAAAAATTAGGTGTGTAAATCACCATGACTTTGGTTCCTTCAAGGATAAAGCAGAACATAAGTTACCTGTTTTCCAATTTTGTATGCCAGTAATCTAATATTTTACTTCAGTTAATTTAGGATTTGTTTCTTGATTATGAACCTTTGAGAAAGGCTATGAATATGTGTGAAACAAATGGATTATCTTGGAAGGAATGACGCATTCTACTTTGGAGAAAGAAAAAAGTAAAGATCAAAACAAAACAGCTGAATTGAGCTAGCTCTACAATCATTTGACTTTCCGGGGTAGGCATCATGCACAGATTAAACCCACTGCTTGAATATGTCTTGCCCACACTTCCATCTCCCCCTTCCCTTCTGATTGTTTTACACAGATGACAAAACCTGCTACACTCAAGACAGTGCCACTGCTGGAGAATCAGGCCTGTGATTTCCCATCAGCCCCAAGTTTGTCACCATTTTTCATGGGGCATTCTTAGACTCATCCAAAATTTGGGATTTAGAGTCCAATAAATAAGGTTTATTAGACAGCTTTCTTTCTCCCTCTCTCTTCTCTTTGTATTATTATAACCTCATACACAGGCACTCACACATGTAAGTAGGCATGATCCCTTTAAAATGGGATGAATTTCCATTTCTCATAAGTAATATCGGTGGTTTGGTACTTGGTTTGCTAGATTGTCATAGAAATGTAACTGTTCCTTGTTGTCATTTTCTTCACCCCTTTATTATATTTTAGCTAAGGCTGCTGAGCATCACATGGAATCCTCCAGATATTTCTGCTGTTGAAAGTAAGACTGGTTATCGAGTAACAGTCTATGCTCACTAGCAAGTATTTCCCAAGAAGCCTGCAACTGTCTAATGTACATTGCAGCAGTGTTACCAGTGCAATGTGTGAATGCCAGTCAGCTCGTTAAGTTTCTGGTCAGTTTAAACTGGTGACTGCAAAGGTAGTTGTGCTAAGAAACTACAAAGTCTCTGAAAAACTTTCAGTCTTTTACTGTCAACATTGAGTTTCTGGAGCCCAGCCATGATACCAGTGCTCAAAATGAAGCCATTAACAGAATTACAAATAGCTTTAAAATCGAAAAAGTTACATTGACTAAGAATAGACCTTATTTTGCTGTACTTCAGGATTTAATCAACAAGATTTTCTGACTCAGTAAGATCAGCAGAAAATAAACTTATCAGGGTTAGCACCATGAGAAAACTATTAACCTGTCTTTAAAGGCACACTGATTTAGGAAGCAAAGAGGCAAACAGGAGTTATAAGTGATTGTTGTGAACATTAAAGAGTGAAAGTTTAGCATTCTCTACATTTAAAACAAGCAATTTCTGTTATAAGTTCATCCAGCACTAACTGTGGGAGCTGTTACTCCAGTTTCAATGACTGGGACATAAATAAAAACAGTTTATGAAAAGCTACATTTTGTGTCTTTTGGAGCCAGAAGCAAAACTTCTGGAATCGAATTATTAAATAAATAAATAAATAAGTAAATAGATAAATAAAATATATTTGCTTTCACATGTCAGTTTTGGTGCTGTAATTTTTGCCAGAATCTACGATTAACTAAGTGTCGTGGTTTAAGCCCAGTCAGCCACGCAGCTTGCCTGCTTGCTCCTCCCCTTTCTTTCCCCCCCACCCGCTCCCAGAAGGATGGGGAGGAGAATCGAAAGAATGTAACTCCCACGAGTTGAGATAAGAACAGTCCAGTAACTAAGGTATAACACAAACCACTGCTGCTGCCACCAATAATAATAATGATAAGGGAAATAACAAGGGAAGAGAATACAACTGCTCACCACCCGCCGACCGATACCCAGCCCGACTGAGCAGTGATCTTGCCCTTCTGGGTTACTGCCCCCAGTTTATATAGTGAGCATGATGTGCTGTGGTATAGAATACCTCTGGCTAGTTCGGGTCAGGTGTCCTGTCTCTGCTTCCTCCCAGCTTCCCCTCCTCCCTGGCAGAGCAGGAGACTTAGAAAATCCTTGGTCAGAGTAAACATTACTTAGCAACAACTGAAACCATCGGTGTTATCAGTGCTGTTCTCAGGCCAAAAGTCAAAACCACAGCACTTCACCAGCTGCTAAGAAGGAGAAAAATGACTGCTACTGCTGAACCCAGGACACTAAGTGATCACAAGTACGAGAGATATAAACAGCTAAAATTGAATATTTCTTTGGGTATGTTGCACATCTTTATTCATTAAGGCTGACAGAACGGAAAGTCACTTGCACAATGGCTGCATTTTCTAAGAGGGCAGACTGATTAATTTTACCATTATGAGATCACTTGAGATTATGTGAGTAGCTGCCTGTTCAGAATGCAGGTAACAAAAAGGAATTTTAATGTCACCCATTCACTTTTAGAGTGTAATTAACTCAGGTGATTTACAAGTGGAATTGTATTTCACTAGTCTTTCAGATTCAGTCAAAGACTGTGTACTCTGTGGTGCCGTTTTTACCTACATAAACACTTGAAAATGAATGCACTTAGATGAACAATTCAGAAGCTTGCTTTTTTCCTTCATGCTACCACTCTGTCCCAAGGGCAGAATATACGCTGTTTTTTTTTAACAGGCTACTAACAAGGGATTATTCTTTTTTCCTCAACTAATTCAACAGTTTGGACTTTTCAGACTGTGAATTTATAAAGCTCTAAGAAATATTCCTGAACAGATTTCACTAAATTATATACATGTTCAGTTATGCCTGTTAGTCCCAGTCATCTGTTAGATATGAATAAATACATTTTTGATAGAAAAAAATATCTTGAAAGCAAGAAAGACATTATAGGGTTTCTTTTAGAAAATAAATTTTATTCTGACAGCTATTTTCTGAAAAGTAATGAGAAAAAATAATTTACAATTAGAATGCTGAGCTCTTATAGTTAGCATTGCTGCTCTGACACACAGGAAGGCCCATGAGATTAATTATCTACTGTAAATTATCACAGTGTTTCTTTGTGCTGCTTTTGCTCCTTAAATAACTGAGTTTAAAGACACAGTAACTAACCATTTTTTTATATATTTTTTTTAGGTGCTTAAACAGCTCCAAATAGCATTCTTCAGTTAATTTGGTTGCTTTTCTTTAGAAGTTCACTTGTAAGTATGTGTTCTGTAAGATTACTGAAGCGTGCTTTTCTTGATTAATGGCTCAAACCCATGTATTCTCACCACGAGCCAAATTACAATAACTGTATTATGCCCTTATAGCATGAGCCACCAAAGCATGTGCTATTCATGTGGAGTCCAAATTATTTTGGTAGGCATATAAATTTGAAACTTTGCTTTGCTGTATCTCGTATTACTTTTTGAATTCATCATTCTTGGTATGCATTCCTTTCATTTATTTAATTTTTTAGTTATTGAGTTATTGGACATAAAATATTAATACAGTAATTTTGTTAAGGAAATTCAGACAAAGTGCGCATCAGGGAAGATAAAAAGAGTATCTGGCTTTAGGAATTGACAGTGGGAATGGAAATCTTTTCTTTGCTAAACCTCTGAAGTAAATTATGTGCAACATAGTTAGGAAAATGTTTTGATCCAGAACTGTCCTGGATGTGAAAGGTTCCTAAATCTGTGAAAAGACTCATTTTCTTCAAAGAAATTCTGCCTGGCTATAGGACAAACACTGCATTTTGTGGTCAATTCCTGGGGTTAAGGGAAAGAAGAGGAGACAGAGAGTCCTCCACTGAATGCTATTCAGTTGAACCTAGGGCTAGAGAACAACATTATTTGTAACAGCATGGCATAGCAATAAGCTTATTAAGTAGCTCAGAATATGCTATATTAATATTTATTCTTTTAAATAAATGTGGATTTTTTTTTCTGCTGTATAAAGAGATTCTGCAGTATAAACTGATTCTTCTTGCAGTTCTTTTGTTCTACCTGGAAAAGATATGTAGCAATCTCCTGGGGTTTTCTTTGGATTTAAAGAAAGCCCTAAGGTTTCCTTTGAAGGGGGATTCCTGGAGAGTGTCTGGCATTCAGTGAATTTCAGAGTGCAGGGTTTAAACTGACAGAGACAGTCTTGTAAGAAGGGGAGCTGTTAACTGACATCTTCTCCCTGTAGAGATCCGAGTCCAATAGATGAGCAATTGAATGTTTTTACTTTACATGTTTCACATATTGTAACTAAAGATAGCCTGGCAGATTCAGGTACCCAGTTAATATCAATAAAGCATTTCATTAATTTCCATATGTGCTTAAGTTCTATCTTTTCATTCTATTAGTTTATACCATATTCTGATGTTACTTGTGGTAGGGATCCTTTTAAGATATGAATAAAAAATGCTGTTGTATTCTTGATAACTATATCACCAGTGTATCCAAAAAGTGTAATATTAACTGTACTTTTCTGAGAATTAATGATTAGAGAACAGGCTCTGAAAAGAAAATGGTTTATTAAAATGTTATACCTTGCATATTTGAAATACTGATGTATGCAGAAAAAATTCTTACAGGCTTAAAGTATTCCAGGCCAAAATGTGTAGCCTTAATAATATGCTAACATATTTCACTGTCTTATCAGAGTGCCTTCGAGCATGTAATTCACACTTTTCAAGGAATAATCCCATGGGCCTTCACTGGCACAGTAAATATTTACTCTTCTTTTTAGAAACTATGTTACATTGGCTAAGCAGGAAAGGGTGCTTCATAGAGGGACAATAATAGTGAGAGAGCAGGAGGAAATGGTGTAGTTAAGACACCATTTCAAGTTAAGTGCTTGATAAAGAGAGTGTGTAACAAAGCTA
Organism: Neopsephotus bourkii; assembly: GCF_033783945.1. NCBI lineage: Eukaryota > Metazoa > Chordata > Aves > Psittaciformes > Psittacidae > Neopsephotus > Neopsephotus bourkii. Next base: position 7,164,733 of record NW_026901984.1, on the reverse strand, counting down.
TGAAGTTTGCAGTAAAAAAATCACTCTCATGACAGTCCAGACTGAAAAAGACTCTGAAGAACATCTAAATCTTACGATGCTGAATAAAAATTGCAAATTTAATTCTATATCCACATAAGAAAATAAAACATGAGAACACAGACACCACCATACACAGTCCATTCTGGCTCAAAAGTAGCTACCACTGCTTAGAAAGGAAATCTTAAGCATTGTGGATATCACTTTATCGCTCATAGGTTGTTCAAAAGAAAATAGAAAACAGCAGTATACCAGTATATCATTTCATTGCTACCACATCTTGTGCACTGCTTCCCCATTGCCCAGGACTACAGAGAAAATAACAAGGTGGGTCAGAAGTACTCTCTACAGAAGAGAATAAACAAATATCAATGCTTCTGTTTAAATAGCAGAAAACTGAGGTTTATCACGTAACTCATGAAGAACATAGAGAAAGTGAGTAAGGAATAAGTATTCACTTAGATGGTCCTTAAGCCATTGAATAACAGAAGCTACAGAAATTATACCAAAAGAATGACTGAGTTACTTTTTTTTTTTTTTTCAAACTCTGATAAAACCAGGATGTGCTACTTAGTCCTTTGATGTGAGAATAACAATACTTATCACTGTCTTCAATCTTTCAGGATAAAACTGCGTCAGTGTGGGCTGTCTGTGGGCCATGTTCTTTTAAGGAACATCCACTTTCTCAGTGGGGTTCTCCAGGGGCTGCAGTGTGGATGCCCCCTCCACCATGTGCCCTCTCCAGGGGCTGCAGGGAAACACCTGCTCCATCAGTCTCTGCAGGGTCCACAGGGGCTCCTCTGCCAGGTTCCCACCACCCCTCCTGCCTCCTCCTGCTCTTGCAGGGCTGTTTCACACATTTTTCCCCCCACCACTCACTACTTCTCCTCATTAAGGCAGCCCCTGCAGCCCCCACCATTATTAAAACCTTGACCCCTGCACTCAATACAACTATTCACTTTTCAAATACTTGGGGTCAGAATTTTTTACAAATATTTCTCACATGCTTTGCATTGGATTATGTTACTGAAGAGTACATATCTTACAATTTTAAAATAATGAAAACTTTGTAGCTCAATACAGAAATCTCCCGATTTGGTTTTTGCAAGCCGTGAATAATCCATACCTCTTCAAATATACTACATATTACCCTACAGATTCCCTCCCTGCTTTTCCTGTACCCACCTTCTGTGTATGATTATTTTGTTGGCCCAAAATATTTAGCTTTTTAGCAATACGAAGCATCCTTTTCAAATAGTCTTTTTTGTCTGTATGGTGTCAGCTAATCTCACTTGTGTCAATTGAGCAATGACAACACAGAATGAATTAGCTAGAATATATCCAGGTAAAATTTTTCAACCTTACTTCTCATTATTGCCCATATTATGCTCAGCAGATGACATAGTAACATGGTAAAATATGGGAAACCATTACAATTTTTTAAGTTTAAAAAAGGTTTCTGCTGAAGTTGTGATGATTATTCTACAGATTTCTCTGAAGAGGCAATTTTAATCTCTGTATGTTCTTCAGAGATATAGCCATCTCTCCTATGACTTTTTGGTGACAAACAACACTGAATTTTTTCCAGAACTTTAAAAAAATTTCTAAAAATGCAGATTCACACAGAAGGCTTCACCAGAACTTCTAGCTTCCTCCCGCCAATATTTCTTTTATTCTTTTAGAGCAGATGTGTCTAAACACTGTCTAAATGCTCAAGGACTGATCACAAGTCAGAATAAAAACTAAGCCCTTTCACTAATCATAAATATCAGTGATGCAAAGATCTCAGTGGCCTACAATTCCATGTGAAGTCTGATTATTTCACGCAATAAGCCAATTAATGCACTTAGATTGTTCATGAATAATGTATGGGAAGAAATATAGAAAGAATTACTGTCTTTGAAGAGCTTGCTTGCTCTAGTCAAGATCTCTTTTAAAGTTCGGTTACTGTACATCTATAATACCACCATCAGCTACATGAAGCTCTCCAGTAACAACCAGAACTAGTAAATTACAACAGTGAACAGCCTGATCAAGAAACATTTGGTGGAAATTCAAGGTCTTGATGTTGTGCAACACTGAATTAAAGAAAAATGTTAACTGAATATAAGCTTGGATTACAGCAGTGGTGTATAATCAGAGGGTTTTTAAATTGTACATTTTTGCGTTTTCCTTCTCAGAATCTTAGGTGGCTTTTGAATAACCAGGGACACCTCATTGCAGAGATGTTCTAGCGTCTCGCTAGTACAAAGTAAGCTTCTTATCTACCATATCTCAGGAGAGAGAAACCTGAAAAATACACAGTTCTTGTTTTACCATAATGTACAAAATATGCTTTTTTGCTGTTTTTAGTTTCCTTTATTGACACTTTCAGTGCATTTCTTGCCAAAAAGAAATACTTTATATTCATTACATGCTAAAGTTATGACAGTTTAGAGGCACAAAAGAAACATCTGGTAGACAGAGAAAAAATCAACTAAGAAACTGGTGTTAGCCCTACATGTCAAGAAAACAATGTGCACAGAAATTGCATGGTCAGGACACAGATTTTTTATCTGAAAAGAACATACCATAAGGTAAGAAAGCTTTTATTCAGCTCACAGATACCAAATTCTGTTACACAGCAAAGACTGACTTTTCTTTCTGGATCAGGCTTGATTTTCTCCAACCTTTTCTTGGAGAGATAACAACAACAACAACAAAATAATAGTTTTCTCTTTTTCACTGATACAACTTTTGTGGTTCTTGAATACTTTGGGGAAGAAAGTGCTTTGATATTCCTGTGCCTGTCTCATTCCCAGTTTCTGTGGAAGTTCTACTGTTTTCTGATACTTTTACAAAAGTTTAAAAAAGATGCAGCAATGAACTATGTCACTACAAGCACCAATCTTCCTTAAGTTTTAATTTAACTCTATCTGAATTCTGTATCAGTTCAGAGAAATTTCCAATGTTTGTTTGATTTTTTCTAAACTTGTTTGTCGTTTCACTGAAATTACACATATGTGTTAATTCCTCAGCATATGGGGTCTCTCACCGGAGCTGGAACAACCAGATTTTTCTGAATCAGCAGCTTCTCAAAAGTAAAGGTTAAAAACACAGAATAATGCATGCTGGAAGAGACCTCAGGAAGTCATATACTCCAACCCTCTGTTAATGAAAGTCATAGAATAAGACTGCAAACCAAAGTTCCTGGTTTCAGTTAAATAAATGTAGTGTTGGGGTTTCGGTGTTGTTCTTGGCACTTCAGGAGTTCAACACCCATTTCAGGAAAACTCACAAATTAAAGTTGTTTATTTTATTTTCTTTAATATCATCTGAATTATTGTCATGTTTAGTGGCAACTTTTCGAAGTGTAGAACAAGCTGGATACTTCTTGCTAAAGAAAACCTGATGATGTTCCAAAGTGCCCGTCTTTTGGGAAATGTCTCAGGTATCTAGGTTCTTGTTTAATGAAACCTGATTCTATTGACTAGATGGAAAATGATAATGTTAATATGCACCTCTGGTTTTGTACCTAGTGCTCTCCAATGTTTGAAAATTCTCCTAACTGCTCTTTTTTAAAGATTCATTAATATTTTCTTTGGACAAAGGAAGAACTTCTTTCTTTCTTTCATTCCTAATTCCCACAAATAATAAGAATATTTTATTTAGAATAAAAAAGAAATTACCCACATTAAGAATAAATGAGATTAGAGTAACACAGAAAGTACTTTCTCTACTGTGCACTTATCTGGACACGTACCTCCCTAAAGCACAGTAAAAATATTCTGAATTTAATGAAACTCAAAATTCATTTAGATGCATATATATAATATTGTGCAACTGAAACTATTTTTTTCAAATATTAATTTCATAATCTATCATATTGCACAGCTTCTTGTTTGTTATTACATTGCATGGCTTTTAAATGGGTGACAGACAATTGCTGAGTCATTTCCAGAGCTCCTCTGACTTGTTTTCATAGGCTTGCTCCTTCCAGTTAGACTATAAAATAAACCTGACCGCATTCTGAACTTCTTTCTCTCTCTACCCTCAAAGTTCAGTTGGGTCACTAGCAGCTTCTGGGAAAAAAACTAAATTTTATCATCATGCCTACACTATGAGAGAAGTTTAAGACCTTCTCAAACTCTGGTGAGGAAGTACAGTGCAAACTCCATTACTAAATTAAATACAGGAAGCCTTCCAGAGGGAGACATTGGGAACAATACAAGAATTTAGCTAAAGTAGGGATTAAAAGCACAGGAGAGGATAATTAAAAATCTCAGAGTTAACTCATTTCCTTACCTTTTCTATTGTGGTCTCTGTGGAGCACCTCTGCAAAGGCTGAGATTAGCATTTGATGGATCAGTGAAGGATCCATGGGGTTTTGACAACAAAATGACAGCAAGGAAAAAAGAAAACTGTTTGAGGAACTATAGGACTTTTTTTTTTTTTTTTTTTTTTTACTAATAAATTACAGGGCAGGTTAAGAAGGATTGTGGGAAGGGAGCCTTAAGCTGCAAGACTGTACCAAACAGTGGCTGTGTATGTCACTAGGTTCCATAGGAGTTCACCCACACTGGAGCTCTCTTGAAAGCATATTTTACAGTGAGGATATCTGGCAGCAGCACACTTTGTCTCAGAGCTCAGTGATGTACTGACATAGCAGTGACGTTGCAAGCCAGTGCTTTGCACTGCTATTCTTCCCTCAAGTAGCAAGAAACAGTTCCAGACTTGTTTTGCACAGCTGGACAAAACTCATCAACAGTTATTTCCACTCTGTTCTGCATTGTCTGAGCCCTCTACAAGTTCTGTTTCACTTTGCTGAAATGATAACCTTTAGGCATATGACGTCTTAAATATAACTCACATGTTGCTTTTAACTTTTCCTGGTTTATATGAAAATAGCCAAATCAGTACAAAATGCCTATGCCTTAAGTGCTGAACAACATATACACATTCTTATGGAATAATATGATTAATTCACACAGTCTTTTCTTATTTATTAAAATAAGAGATTATTTCAGTATGTTTTAACAGAATAACTGTAGTACTCTTAATTACATCTCCCTGAATATTAGCTTTTGTATCTCGTCTGACCAAAGGAGTGATGTTGTACTCAACAACAGGGAAGGGCTCGTTGGAAATGTGGCACTCCAGGGCAGCCTTGGATGCAGCGACCACGAGAAGGTTGAATTTGAGATCCTTAGGACAGTGAGAAGAGCGTGCAGCAAGCTCACTGCCCTAGACTTCAAAAGAGCAGACTTTGGCCTCTTCAGGAGCCTGCTTAGTAAGGTTCCATGGGATATAGCCCTAGAGGGCAGGGGGGCTCAAGACTCTTGGTTGGTCTTCAAGGATCACCTGCTACAAGCTCAGGAGTGTTGCATCCCAACTAGGAGGAAGTGCAGCAGGAGGGCCAGGAGACCTCCTTGGATGGATAAGGAGCTCCTGAGGAAAATTTGAAGGAAAAAAGAGGCTTATAAAAGGTGGAAGCAAGGAGAGGCGGCCTGCGAAAAATACACTGATGTTGTCTGGAAAGCTAGGGACCAGGTTAGGAAAGCTAAGGCCCAGTTAGAATTAAACTTGGCTAGGGATATTAAGGATAACAGGGATAAGAGGAAGGGATTCTACAGGTACATAGCAAATCAAAAACAGATTAGGGAGAACGTAGGCCCCCTCAGGACGCTCCCGGGTGAACTAGCTACGCAGGATTTGGAGAAGGCTGAGGTTCTGAATGACTTCATTGCCTCGGTCTTCTCTAGCAAAGGCTCTGACTGCACCAACCTAGTCTTGGAAGGCAGACGCAGGGACTGTGAGAATGAAGACCTTGGGCCCACTGTAGGAGAGGAATTGGTTCGAGACCATCTTAAAAATCTGAACATGCACAAGTCTACGGGTCCTGATGAAATCCGTCCACGGGTCCTGAAGGAGCTGGCGAATGAAGTTGCTAAGCCGCTGGCCATCATATTTGAGAAATCATGACAAACAGGTGAAGTTCCCGACGACTGGAAAAAAGGAAATATAACCCCCATTTTCAAGAAGGGGGAAATGGATGGCCCGGGGAATTACAGACCAGTCAGTCTCACCTCTGTGCCTGGCAAAATCTTGGAGCAGATTCTCCTGGAAGGCATGCTAAGGCACATGAAAAACAGCACGGTGCTTGGTGACAGCCAGCATGGCCATGGTGTGCATGAGGCTGGGATGAATCTTGCATGGCTAAATGGAAATTTTACAGTTAAGAGATTGATTTTGACACTTGCATTGCTCTCTGTAGTGTGTGGGAGAGGTGGGATCTGTCATTCTGGCATGTCACTCTCTATGGCAGCGTCTTGAAGTCAACGTGGCTTTTTTTGGGTGTAGCACCATAAGGCCTGTAAGATGCCAGTTATGGTAAGAGTGCTGTGTGTGTGCACCCATGGCTGGCCACAGGTTTCTTCTAAGGGACACTTTTTGTTCATTTTCTCCAGAAGCAGTCTGGAGAAATCAGTTTTGCCAGGTTTCGTCTGAGCTAATAAGGAATGAACTGTGGTATGTTAGGTTGCTCTGACAAGCACTGTCAAGTAGCCAGGGAAGGGAGGTGTGAAAAATTAATGCATTGTCCTTGGAATGTGGTCCCTTGTCCTATTGTGTTTGACCCCAGATTTCAGTGTTGGCCCAGAGTGCAGACTGTCTTCACTTGCCTCACAATACCTAGCATCTGTGGACAGCATGTTGTACACTGATGTCTTTTCAGACAAAGTTTTGGGTGACCTCATTACAATATATTAGACAAAGTTTTCCTGGCCAGGTCTTGTTGTCCTTGACCTTCATTCAACCGGCTTTCATATTCCTGAAACAGCACTATTTGGTGCTTCTGTCAGAAGTTACTCAACCATGTTTCTCCATGTGTTCCTACTGGGAAATTCTCCAGGCAGGAACACTTCTTCCAGCATAATCAGACCGAAAATTCATTTGATTCCAGTCCCCAGGTTATCCTTCTGTGCTCCTAAGACTGAGATTACAAGTTCTTTTACTTTAGTAGCAGATATAAGGAGTAACATATGTGCTGCAGGACCACACACTCAGAATGTTGTTTCCTAGCATGCAAGACCTGAATTTTTATAGCTTTTTGAATCTTTGGTCTCACTAACTTAAAAGAAATTATGGAAGAAAACATTGGTAGGTGCTTTTACTCATGTAGCAAAGGAGGACTGAAGTTTGCAGGCTGTCGGTCCATTATATTCTGCTGAGGTGGTGCATAAAACAGGATATCCTCTGATACATAATTTATTTGCTTTAATGTGACTGACAAGTGTGGGTTTATGCAGCTTTCTTCTCTAGGATGTGACACGTGCAGTGTGGGTCATCAGGGAAAAAGGTACTCTAAGTGACTCAGGTACCATTACTCAATACACTTTCAATTGTCACTGCTGTAACTGAAAAATGCCAATGCAGATGACTGAGATTGTAAAATCACACAAGCAATAGAAGAGAATCAAAGAGGTGAAATAAAATTACCAATAGTAAAACAGAATAGACTCCAGAGCAGATCATTGTAATATCTGAAGACACAGTTTTCAGAATTGTAGAAATTTCAAGGAAAACCATCAGGATTTCTCAAAAATTTTACAGAATTATGCAATAAAACATGAAACTTTACTGATGCAGAATGAGCTTATTGATAGTATAATTTATGGCAAATGACAGATTTCCCACACCACGACATACAGTTAAAATATTACTAGGATATTTATAAAATAGGAAAATGAGGAAACACTATTGGCTAAGAGTTTTGTCTAACCAAAATTCTATTTAGTGAAGAACAAACATCATTCACTGAGATTTGCACTTAAAGGATTTAGGCAAAATCACTGATATTTAACTGTTTCAAAGAATTATTCAAGTAATAGTCTGTGGAGAGAGGATAGGGGGATAGCCTTGTGTCTTTAATGACAAAAATATTGGACAACACAGTGGACACATGTGTGGCTGGCAATGGATTTGACCAGGTGATCTATGATGTCTCCATGAAATCAAAACTCTGCAAATGTCTAATGGTGTAACACAAACCAATGCCCCTTGGTAGAGTCATGAGCTGTGCATGTTCTTGGGACTTCTACATAAAAGAGGGGCTAGACTAGAATGGATCTTTTTTTAAATGGACTGTGTTTTTTATTGTGCTATTTTTATTTAACTGAACAGAGCCCTCTGAACCCACAGTTGCTGCAAGGGACCAGCTGCTATTAAAAAGTCAAGAAGTTATTGGAAGCTATCATGTCTTTTAAGCCAAAGTGTTTCAAAACTGTTCAGAATAAGGAAATATTGTAGCTGTTTTCAAACTTTGTTCTAAACAGGCCAGAGCACAGAGATCTACTGAAAATGCTAGCGCTGGCAAGAAGCTCTGGCAGTGGCATCAAGCAGATTTGGCACTACTGTTTTGATGATGTTCAGCCTTCTGCATGCTTAATGTCTGTATGAATACATGTGGAGAAGGTGCCTTTTTAAGGAGTCACTACTCCCCTGAGTCTCCCTGGGTGTTCCCATCTGAACTCTTTCATATCCATGCGTCAGAGAAACAGCTTTTTTTTTCAGATAAGAGCACAGAATATATTTGGAATTCTGGAAAAGGGGCTCTTTCAACCTGGACCAGACAGTATCCCAGCTGTCAAATCAAAAACAATGACAAAACAATGCAGAATTTCGAAGGCTATTGATATTCATCCAGAATCCACAGCAGCTGGGTTATCAGTAAAACACAGCAACAGAATTGCCTTTTATAGTACTCTGCTGTACTTGATGTAAGGCCCTGAATATTTGCTATGAGAGAAACTCAGTACTTTGCCAGTAGCAAATATCTGCTTTGAAGTTTCTTTAAAAACGCAGACTTTGTCTGACAATGGTTGGCAAGTGTCTATCTTATCTCATAATAACTGCCATTAAGACTAAGAGGATTGCAATTTCCAGTTTCAGTGACATAGTAGATGGTTTTTATTGGAAGGATGACTGTAGACTTTAAAAAACTCATCTAACATAAGTAATAGCAAAATTACTCCAAAACTACAAATATCTCACTACTTAAGTGGAAATGCTTGAGACAAATTAATCTAAAATCTATGTTTCCTTCACACCACAAAACAGATGAGTGTAGGACGAAAGTGAGAGGAATTCTAGTACATACACCTATGTAAAAGAAAAATAAAATAGCTTATTCTTCACAGACATAATTTGCTTTTACTCAAGCTTACTTCTCCTGAATTAACATCACTTTGCCAGAACAGCCACAAGATCTTCTATTCATTGAAGAATTTTTCCTAGCGCATTTTGAAGCTCTGGGACCCTATAAAGCTGCTCACAATGCTACATGCTGTAGGCTGGTCAGCTCTCGGGTTTCTCCTTATAGCAGCTGATGTTGTAATTAATGGCTTTAGGGACCACCATCATTGTTACATTTTTTACAATGGGGTATGGTTGCATGTAGCAGGAGTCACTATAACTGAATAATCAGTTATTCACAGCAGCAACATAATATATTCCACAGTCCAAACTGCTCTATATACAATATAGAATATCTAAAATTTGAAATCTATGATTCAATAATATTTACCAGTATGGTGAAATGGTTTGTCATGTCTTTCTGTAAAACTGCATCTTTACATTTTAAATTTATTGCAGTGAATGTTTATGAGAAGTCTTTCTAGTGGGCAAGAAATATTAATCATGCTTGCAAGACAGGAAAGGCAGTTGGAATGAAACTGGGCTATTAATGAAGATGATTTTGGGACCAGTGCACCTTTAAAAGCATTAATTACATGGATTTCCATAATATAACAGACCTCAGATGGTGGTTCCTAAGAAACAGAATCACCTGAACACTTGAATTATGTAATTGTTACTGAACAGAACAATTAATTTGAAGTACTGTAATCAGAAGAATGTTATAAATGCATGTAAATATGTTGAAAAGTTCAAGGCAAGTGTTTCATGTTCTGCAGCTACATGTTTTAATCATAGTTGAACACAATAAAATTTGTGGAGAAAATTTTATTAGCTCAGCTGATGTTACTGGGAAAGAGACATATCTTATTATACATTATTAGACATACGAGTCTATCAGTCTGAGATTTCAGGCATGCCACTGATTTTAAGGGGGAAGGAAGAACAGAAAACTGGAGGTTTTAAGCAAATGACTGTTACAAAAAAAAAAAAAACCTTAAATACTGGTTACAAAAAAGTTTGGTTTAGGGCTGCATCAAGTATACATAATAAAATATAATACAACTTCATGATTTTCCTCAGTGTTGGTCAAAGATGATGATGGTCTAGCTGAATTCAAGCTTGTTCCTGGGGACACTGTCTTTATCAAAGTCACTACTCAATTCATTTCACCTTTCAAATATGAAATTTACAAACTATAAACAAGATGTGTTTACATCTTGCCCAATAGGAGCACATGATCCAGTTTATTCAGATAGAAAGGAGTTGGGAAAAGGCAGTAAAGTGAAAAGCATGAAAATCCTGCTAAGCCTGCCAAGCAGGAAGGTTAGCCATGAAGTAACTTGTTTTTTTACATGGGGAATTCAGGATGAGATGAGTAAACCCAGCTGAACTGTGCCAAAGATGTACAGAAGATGGGTGAATCATAAAACATAAGAATATTGCCATTATGTTTGCACTCGATTAAAAAAAAAAAAAAAAGAGTGCAGATTTTCATAATACACTTTTTTTTTTTTTTTTTTTAAACCATGAGTGTTTTTGCAGGCTTCCTTTACAAGTAGTGTTTAGGTATTCCTGTTATAAGAAATAATGCATGCATAGCTTGATGAGGATTAGTTAAGAAAAAGTTTTAGGTTAAATACTCCGTAACAATGAGGTTTGTACTTTGATCCCTCAGGGTGTAACTTTTTGCAGTGGAGAATGCTAAAAGGTTTTCTGAAATTAAAGCAATTATTGAGACATAAATTCTAGAACTCCCAAAATAAATTATTTTGTGCTGGCATGACACTTTTTTTTGAAAGGACTCAAAATCTGAACTTCTTATTTGAAACGATGTATACTGAGGTGAGACATAAGTCAGGATAATTGGGATTTTATTAGATATGTTAATCTTGTATGTATACATACACAAATTGTACACGTATATGTATTGAGTATTGAACTTCCATTCAACTCATATTAACTTTTAAATGTTCATTATACAAAAGAAGGTGGATTAAAACTGTTTTGGTATAACAGCTTAGAAAAATTACCGTCTGAATCTAGTTTTAAGAAACATCAAGTAATCCCAAGCACTAACACAGACTGGGTGAAAAATGAATTGAGAGCAGCCCTGATGAGAAGGACTTGGAGGTGTTGACTGACATGAAGCCAAATGTGAGCTGGCAGTGTGTGCCTGCAGCCCAGAAAGCCCACTGTGTCTTGGGCTGCATCAGAAAGAGTGGTGCCAGCAGGTCAAGGGAGGTAATTCTCCCCCTCTGCTCTTGTGAGACTCTACCTGGTGTATTGTGTGCAGTTCTGGGGCTACCAAAGCATAAAGGATGTGGACTTGTTTGAGCAAGTCCAGATGAGGGCCATGAAGACCAGAGCGCTAGAACATCTCTCTTATGAAGACAAACTGAAAGCACTGGGCTTGTTGTACGTGGAGAAGAGAAGTCTCAGGGGAGGCCTTAATGCAGCTTCCAGTACCTAAAGAGGCCTACAAGAAAGCTGAAGGAGGAATTTTTGCAAGGGCATGTAGGGATAAGACAAGGGGGAATGGTTTTAAACTGAAAGAGGATGGGTTTGGATTAGATATAAGAAAGAAGTGCTTTACTATGAGGGTGGTGAGACACTGGAACAGGCTGCCCAGAGAATTGTTCAAGGCCAAATTTAATGGGTCTTTGAAGAAGGTCTAGTAGAACGTGGCCCTGCCCATGATGGAGGCTGGAATATGACCTTTGGAGGGCTATTTCAGCCTAAAGCACTCTGTAATTCTATGATTATTTACAGACTGCTCAATATTGCTGTGAAAGTTTTAAATATAAATCAAGTTTAAAAGCTTCTCATACATTTGCGTGATTGAATTAGAATGAATCAGAATGCATGAACTGTGATATACAGAATGAATGTAAGTATGTAACTTCCTCTTTCTTTGTCTTCAGAAAATGCACGAAAAGGACACATATTCCAGTAACATCATCCATGGCTCTTACAAGCCCATGAGCATTGAATGACATTTATGCTGTACTATATTTACCAGCCAAAATTTATGTTCAGCAAGCCTCTTGTGCAATTTTGAGCTGCTGTATGTAAGAGAAGTTCAACATTCTGTGCTCAAAAAATTGTTGCAGCTGACTAAATAGAGGATGCTGTTTCAACAGCAGATAAAAAGCTACTCTCATAAATGTGGGATAAAGTTCTTTTCTCTCTGCCATGTGTCCAGCGGATGAACTGGTGATGAACTGGTTCAAGCTTTCCAGACAAAACTACCTTACGAGGAAAAAAAAAACATTAATAAAACAAAATCCCTACCCTACTTTGATCTTACAAGTACAAACGTTAGTATAATGGAGGGGAAGGCAGTGTATAAGGGAGGGAATGGCAACAAAAGAGGAAAGAATGAGAGTAACACAATACTAATACCAATTTAGATTGCTGTAACCTCCTGGGCAGTCTTCCCTTGAGACTTAGACAACAACTTTGAAGAGACTCTTCTTGTCTTTGTGACATTTTCTGCATTACAGTGAAAGTGTAAAATGTATGTTAAAATGAAGGAACCAAGAATAATCCCTTATTAAAATATTGCATTAAAATATATGTATGAAAATATTACTGTTCATTGTTTTAAAAAAATAAGCTTCTCTACAAGCCACTCCTGTAAAGAAAAAAAAAAAAAAAGCGATTATCAGATGTAGCTACCACGTGGGAAATTAATGAAATTCATATGGATATAAAAAATTCATCCTGAACTATTTGTTATGGCACCTTAATTAACTTAGTTATTTAGAACAGTTACTCACTAGCTTAAAATTTTACTGTATGCTAGCATGCGTATGCATATTAACTCACATCATTATTCAGAGTTGTTATATAGGTTTTCAAATTGTTTAACAAAAATGGAAGAATAACCATCTGCAGAATTCTTTCTTACCAGAAAAAAAGAAAACTCTCAAAACCCAAATTCATCCCAATAACGTATTTGTTGTTTCTCCTCTTTCAATTGGTTTTTCTGTTGCTGTTGGTTTTGTTTTGTAATTGTTTAGTTACACTGCTCTGTGTAACAAGTTTGACATGTCTTTAGGATTTGGTTATCATTAATAAGTAAGTGTTCCAGCAACAGGCCATGCATTTCTTAAAAGGCCTAATTATAACACAACTGATAGTCACTGAGAAATTCAAATTAATCATAATATAATAAGTATTTTATATATACACCTTAAGAGATTTCATTTTAGAGAGAATACTCCATTACTGAAATACAAGATGAAATGCAAAATTCATATTTGACAACAGATCAGCAACAATGTCTTTCCAGGACATACTGATCACATATCACCCTCTGTATTACTTATTAGACAATGTATGTAGACAGACAGAAAAGCTGAATATCTTTAAAGGTGCCTTTTGCATTTAGATCTTTTTTAAGTCTTGGAAAGCTCTATTAAAGTCTTTTGAATGGTATACATTAGGGATACTTTTGAACCAAAGGGCTTCTTTTAAACATACAGTAATAACATACTGAAAGGCTTAGCTTTGAACACATCCAACAGAGAATTTAAAGGTCCCCGTGTCAGGCTTTTGCTTAGGAAATTTTGCATATATTTCAGATGGTTTTGCAGTCTAACAGAGGATGTTGTAGCAGTCCTGTTCTTACAAAATTAAATTAGAATTACAGTTTAAATTTTTGCTTGTTTGCTTGCTTGTTTGTTTCTCAGAGTTTCTGAAAACACTGGAAAACACAACAAACAGCTTGTTACAGTCTGCTTTTGTGCCTTAATGAGACACATGTCCTATGCATATAGACCTCACTGTTGATTCCTGTTTGACTCCAGACTTCTTATGTTAGGCTGCAAGGGCGTACCACTGTCCTTTAAGCCAAAGATGTACGAGTGCGGACTAAGTTTTCAGTAACTTTTTCCATCCATGGGACGTAGTGTATAGGCATGATTGACACCCAAACCAGCTTTGTTGCCTTTGATTCTCTAGTTGTTTAGAACTACAATTACCTTCCTTCCCTGACACGACTACCCCCTTCACAAGGTTCCCTGCATACTTAAACTGAACAAACTGACAATTAATTAATTAAAAATACATACATATAAACTGAGGAAAATAATTTTTTAGTCTTAGACATAAGACTTATTAAGAAAACACAAGACTCCCATCAAGCTACTTCTGTAAGAGTAGACATAGTCACTGCATCTCCATAGAGAATATAACTTATACTCTTCAAACTGTAAAATATGTATAAGATACAGTCCTGTAAAAATATTGTCATATTTTTTGCTGATAAAGAATACACTCTTTGCAGTGTAGAGATATTAGATTAGGTTTTACCATCAGAGTGTTTGCTGAAATATGGTGAAACTCAGTGGTAAAATGTAGCTAGCAGTATTACTTCAGCTATATTCATCAAACAAGCTAGTATTAAAATGCTAATAATAAGGTTTTCACAGCAATTTTTTTTTAATTTTATTTCAAATTACTTTTGTCACTTATTCCTGTTAATGTTATATGTCATGTATGTAATTTTGTGTTCAAGCAGGCAGAGGTGATAAGCAAACTGGAACAATTAAAGCTCTTGTCGTCAAGTGCCAGGCTGTGTTCTGCCTTTGTTGGGTCATAAATACCATTATTTTCATTACTGTCTGTAAGGAGTGCTACGGAATTTGTTAATTTCAAATTGTTCTTGCAAAGTTTACAGTGAAAAAAAGCAGAATTAGAGTTCAGAATTTTAAAATTACCTTTATCTTATCTTGAATGAGAGCTTCAAATCTTCAGTGAGATTTAATTTGCTAATCTGGACATCAATGGACATTATGCTACATTTTTGTCAGAAGATCTAACTTGTAAGATGTGGGAGCAAATATTAAGTTGCTGTATATCAGTATTGATCCTTGCATCCACTGGGAGAAATCCTGAGTCAGCTGAAAGTAGTTTGTTTATACTAACTTAATGCCAGTCTATAGTCTAACCTGGGAATTCAATAAATGCAATGTGAAGGATATGCTAGAGAAAACATGACAGAATTCAAGACACTTGCTAACAGGAAAAGAATGAAATTTTGAACAACTTTCTTGCTTTAGGATGCTGCATCAGTCTCAAATGCATTATGACTGATGATAAACTAATTCATTTCTAGGGGATTAAAGCTCCACTCATTCATTTTTTAATTTGAAAAATGCTGTAGTGGTTAAAGGAACATACACTGCCAGGTAAGTCAAATTTGTTAAGTACTGTACAAATTTGTCAAATGACTTACATTAAACAATAAACAGTCTACCGATGCATTGTTAGTTAAAAAAGAGAAACAAAAGGAAAAGGAAAGACAGAAAAAGAAAAGAAAAAAAAAGTCAAAACTGAAAAGCAACCAAACAAAACAAAGCAGATCACTTGAAAAAAAAACCAAGGAATATCTTTTGACTGTATTTTAGCTAGGACAGGAATGTCAAAACCTTAGCTGAGCAAATGACAAAAATTCAAGCCCTATAAAACCATTTTGACACACTGCACAACCGTTCTGTGAGCACTTGAAGTCAGCATATGTCAGCACTAAGCTAATAGAATTGGTCTTGCTGTCAACCCTCCTAGCTACTTTTGGTTTCCTTTGAAAGCTTGGCCCCCTCCTCTTTTGCTGGTGAAGCAGGAGCATGGCTGGCAACCTGCATCAGGGAATTCCTCTGCTCTTGCTGAAGTTCTGCTCTTTCTTAGTGAAGAATGTCACCCATCAGGCCAGACAGAGATGAGGAGTTCATGCTCAGCAAAGCTAAAAACTGACATTACTGTATCTTATTAAGATGTTTACTTGGACAAAGTGCCTCAGCCATGTTCTCTACTCCCAGGAACCTTTTAAATTGATCCAGTGAGTGATTTTAATTAGTGCTTGCCATGGGCCTTCCTGTAATCTTACTTGGGACTAAGAAATTTCTCTTCATAAACTGATTTGATATAGGAGGTGGCTAGTAGGAGTCTCTTGGTTTATTCATAATTTGAGCCATTAGAGCTTTTACTTTGAGTATAAATCCAAACTGTGAGGTCTAGGACCTGTACTGTGTAATGAGACTAAGAACAATGTGAACTGCGTAGGATTTGGAATATGACCCAAAACATTATTTTACTAAAAAAAAAATATTTTTTTTGTTATTTTAATAATAAGTTAGCTCAATTGGACTTTTTTATTTAAAAGTAAATTTATTTTTTAGATTAAATATAATTTTGTGTCCATGTGTGTATGTGAGGCTAGTGTATTTATTAGCCTTTGTTATTGACTGAAGAAATAAAGAAGAAATGTAATAGCAAAATGCAGGAGACCTACAAGTTCCCAATTTAACTGCAGCAGAACCTGAGATAAAGACACACTTGCATATTTGAAACTCAAAAGCTTTTCTAGTAAGCAGAATGAATGTTTCTGAGCTGTCCAGCTGCTTCAAGTAAGATTTTTTTATACTGCATATGTTTAAATTAACCACAGAAGAAGGTTAATTCTGATAGTATCCCTGAGTGATGACTTCCTTTTTTTTAACCACAATTAGAAAATGAGGTATTCCACTTAGTCATTTATTCATTAGTAGAATATAATAGATAAATGAAAAACACAAATCAGTGTCTGTGGCGTTGTGTAAATAATGAAAAATCTATTTCCCTACTGTAGTTATATATTTTATGACTAGACTAAGATAGTTTTCATTACATGAATATTACATTGTGCTGCTTAAAAGAATTAATCTAATTTTTGTGGAAGAAGGCATTGTGTTTATTTCAATGAGATTGCAAAATGTGATATGGAGAGTTGGTTTTGTTTCACCTCAATAGTGTAATATGTCTTTGCAGTGACAAATGTACTGCAGAAAGCAAAGTTAGGCTTTGCGCCAGATTTGTAAGCACTGCTCAAAAGCTTTGTTGTCCAGTTCCACCAGTTTTCACTCTAGGCAAAATTATTTCTGCCAAGCACTATATGTCATAGTTGAGTAGAAAAAAGGGGAGGTTAAAGAGCAAAGTTTAAGGCAACTTGTTTTATTTGCTGTGGAACTGCAGCAAGTCTGTGAAGCATAGCAGTCTCACTGAAATGAGTACACAGTTGGGCAGTCTAGCAGAGGACATATACTGGATCTGTATTGCCTTTGAGACATCCAAAAAAGGCGTTACAAAATAAGGAAAGGATAGCGCACATGTTTTCTTCACAGAACTCTTCTCATATCTTGATCTTGTGTTTTAGTGCACCTCTGAAAGTAGGACATGGCACAACCCATTTAAAAAGAGAATCTGATTTTTTGGTAAGTCTCGCAGTTTTTAACATTGTTTCTTATCTCTTGTAAAAAAGATAGGTCCCCTGAGCTCTGTGGAAGGAGTGCTGAAGAGGTGAACCTGGGTTTCTTTCCATTCTTGATATCTTACAAGCAGGGATGATTACCATTTTTGGGCCCTGACAAAATACAATCATCTTTTCATTGAGTAACTTGGTCTAGTGAAAGGTGTCCCTGCCCATGGCATGGAGCTTGGAACTAGATGACCTTTAAGGTCTTTAAGCTCCCTTCCAATACAAACCATTCTGTAATTCCATGATTCATTCTGTCAGTAGCTACTCAGACCATGAAATTATTTACAAATCAAGTTTCATTCCAGAAGTACTTCAGAATTCCTTGGGCTGTAAAAAATGGACAAAAATTTTGAAAAAGTAAGCTCTGCTACCTATTAACCTTTCTGAATTCAGCTTTCTCTTAATGTCCTCAGATGCTGTCTCTCATGCAAATAATAGCACCTAATGTAAATTTTTGTGAAGCTGGACACCAGGGGTAGGAGTTGATTCCAGTTCGTATCTTAGCTGGTTTAGTCTTTGTTAGTAATGCAGAAGAAAGTGTAGTTCCTTGATTTATTCCAAAATACATCTTTCAAAAGGTCCAGCACTGTTTTGGAATAGTTACATGTGTGTTTTTCTCTTTGATTGAGTTTCTAAAAAGCTACGCTCTTTGAATTATTTCTGTAAATATGTATTTCTTGTTGGGTTTTAATGAGTTTTGAGGTAGTCTGTCCTGGTCATTAGATTGTCACCATCACATTAATGAAAAGATGTTTTTATCACCACATGGAGGTCATGTGGTATTTGTCTGCATGTGTGACGAATACTAGCTCTGAAAAAAACCTGTCTGAGGTTTGTACAGTGAGTACAGATACCAATGCCCCTGTGAACATATGAGTGCATTACTGGAAGTATAACATAATTTCTGTTGTCATTGTTTTTTTGCATAACTGATAGGGATTTAAGATGGATAGTGTGGATGTCATTTGTTCTAGGCGAGTTGCTAGGCTTTTACTGTAGGTGACATTTCTATTTGGCCCCTCTTTGCCCTCAAGCTCTACGAGCATATGGCTGCTTGGGAATTTAATGGATATCTCTCCTTGTTGACTTTTCTTTAAATAACTGGGGAAGGTTCTGTTTTTCTGGAAAAAGTCGATGTATGTTGTCCACATTCTTTCTTTTCTTCTCAACACAGCAAGAGATGTGAGATTTGTAATGTGATAGGGTACCTGTTGAGTTCAATCTGACCTCATTCATTTGTATGAAGCTCATTTATTTGAAATACTAATTTCAAGAAATTTTTGCTTCAGACTAATAGAAATTACATTGTCTAAATCTTGTTTTACATGTGAATGTTAGGGATATTTTTCATCCAGACTTTCATTTTAATAGTATTAGCCTACTAATCACTGCTTTTCAGTACTTTGGTGTTAGACTTTGCAAGATGCTGGCCCCTCCTAAATGATACGTTTCTACTCAAGTAGAAAGACTAACGCACCTTTTCCATGAATTTTCTGTCATTTTTCCTGAGCAAAGAGGACTACAAGCAGGAAAAAATATGAGGTAGCTCTGTAACACCTGACTAAACAAACTGCTTTAAGTGACAGATTTCAAATTCTCAATTTATATTATTTTCTTACAGCATAGTGAAAGCATGACATGGAGTTGTTAGAGCGAGCACAGAGGAGGGCTACGAGGATGATCAGGGGGCTGGAGCACCTCCCATACAAAGACCAGCTGAGAAAGTTGGGGCTGTTCAGCCTGGAGAAGAGAAAGCTGTGTGGAGACCTCATAGCAGCCTTCCAGTATCTGAAGGGAGCCTACAAGGAGGACAGAGAGGGACCTTTATCACGGACTGTAGCAATAGGACAAATAGGTTCAAACTTAAACAGGGGAAGATCAGGTTAGATATTAGAAAGAAGTTCTTTACTATGAGGGTGGTGAGGCACTGGAATGGGTTGCCCAAGGAAGCTGTGAATGCTCCGTCCTTGCCAATGTTCAAGACCAGGTTGGACAGGGACTTGAGCAACCTGGTTTATTGTGAGGTGTCCCTGCCCATGGCAGTGGGGTTGAAACTAGTTGATATTAAGGTGCTTTCCAGCCCTAGCCATTTTATGATTTTTGATTCAAATTAATGTTAATTTAGGTTGCATTTACTATTAACTTCTTTTGTCTGTCCTTGTGTACAGACAGACAAACCAAGACAAAGAGCAATATCAAACGGAAGAAGGGGTTAATTGTAGCAAGGCATCCAAAAAGTTTTGTAGTCAGTAGATTTTCTTTTAGCCTGAAAAATTAATGTGATGAAGAGCAGGGGGAGGGAAAGAGGAGAAGAGAATAGACACTTCCTGTCTTACTCTGCAGGCAGCAATGGGTAAATGTCCAAGCCAGGTTTTAACTATAAAGAATTTAAAACTGTGGCCACAGCAACCTCAATGAAGGCTAATTCTCCTGACACGTTCACTCTCCCACATTAACGCAGAAGGTGTGCCAGGGGATAACTGGATTCCGAGTTATTCCCAGACTGAATTATTTTGTTGGCATTCACTTGATTTGCTTTAGTAAAAATGTCACTCCAGGCTCATGTTTAGAAGAGTCTCCTCAGAGCCACTCATTCTTTCCCAAGGAGGAATTCCTATAGAAGTAAATTAGGCAAAGTCCAGAAGACTGCTTCTGGCTTATCATGTAGTACACATGATCCATGGCTCCACAACAGCTTGTTATTTAGGCAGTCTGTGTGCCATGAGCACAGGGGGCTGTGAGAAAGATCCACTTGAACAGCTGTGTTGAGTAACCATTTATAAAACTGAAGTAAACTTTGATTTACTTCTCAACTGTTACAGAGTCCTTGCTTAGGATAAGCTTCACTATTCACTACAGTTTAACAACATGGAAAATGTCAGTAGGAAATACATCTGAACCAAGAAATAACAGACTGCATTTCTTCTTCTCTGGTAGCAAAATGCATACTTTGAGAACTAACAAAGCACTGTTACTCTGGAGTGATGCTTAAAAGAGGCAGAGCTGAAGTAGATCCAGAGGGTGTTTGCCAAGAAAATGTACATCCTTCCTTGTTTGAAAATTGTGAGCACCTTAAGTACTTAGCAAAATGCTTTTAAGCAGAGCAGGCAACATTCCAGCTGCAAAATAAGGACTTTAAAGAGTTTTGATTAATTTGCCATTCAGACTTGTACTATATGTTTTCTCTTACCTGTTTGATTAAAGAAAGTAAACCACTTCAGCATTAGAGCCATTAATATCCAACATGCTGATCCTGGTGGGAATTTAATATTTCCTTCCATGCAGACAGTGATACAATCACTTAGTGTATGGGAAATAGCTTCTTTGTCTTCGGGTATCACACTCTAACTAATAACAGCAAAAGCAAAGCTGTTTTGCCATGATCAGCTCATAGGGTAAAAGAGGCTGAGTCATCTCTGAAGGCAGTAAAGTAGAGGTGTGCCTCCATAAAAGCTCTCTCATTACAAAATATTTATGCCATGTTTTTTCACAGCAGACTGAAAAACTTAAGTGAAAATAATTAAGTCAAGACAAATATGGAGATTGTAGACAATGCAAAGGCCTGTGACACCAATACATTATAAATTGACTAATGAGAATATAATTAACATCAGTTATATTATCACTATTAAACTATTAAATGCTATAATTAAAGTAGTATGTGATGATACAGCCAGACAGAATTTTACTTAAAAGTGTGAATGACAAGAGGCAAACAAAGCTAAGTCGAATTGCACAGAATTTTTTTCTTAAACAACATCCAAAGAAGGCGTGATTGCCTATCCTTCATATCACTGATTGATAGAAGCAGAACACTCCCCCTTTAGAACCACCCAGGATTCAAACCAGATATCTCATGTATCTTAGGAGTGCCCCTAATTTACTCTCATTTTCGTTCAGGAACTACTTCATGCAAATTGCAGAAGCAACTTGCACCATTACTAGACTACAGATGCAGGCTCTCACGACCATTACTCTGCCTGATGTCACAAATTTTGAAAAGTATTTCATGCCCTTTCCCCAGCAGTAGCACAGCTTCTATTGTGAAGCCAAACTGTTCAGAGCTCTCCAGAACTATAGGAACTTGTCTTGGGAAGTGTGAGCTCAAACTCATTCCAACTCAGGTGAGCATAAGCCCCTAGCCAAGGGCCACAGTAGTATTTTCTTCCAGCATTTTTAAAGTTGTTGCAATGACATTTGGTGGTAAATCTGCATGTGGGCAGATTTCTGGCTCTACTCATGGTCCAAGGCCCTACTGGACCTTCATGTGCTTTTCCATGTGGTTAAGAAAGGAGAGGTGGCAAACCATACTAAGTAGACAGCATACAAAATGAGAAAAAACAATACAGCAAACTTTTAAGGCAAGCAGAAGCATGCCATTGATTATACATGGAGTGATAGGACAAGGGGCAATGGGTTTAAACGTAAACAGAGGAGATTCAGCTTAGATGTAAAGAAGAATTTCTTTACTGTGAGGGTAGTGAAGCACTGGAACTGTTCACTGTGTCACCCATGGTCTCTTTCTTTGAGGAAGGTGGTCAGTACTGATGTTAGTACACACTAGGACACTGCAAGGGTAAGCATCATACCAAAAAAAAGGAGCAGATATCCGTAGATTTTCTTGTGTAATTGTGTCAGGGTTATTAGTTGTAATGAGACTTTGCAGCACTATTAACTGGTCTAATGAAAAATGTTTGATAAAATATTTTGACTCTCAATGAAACCATGGCTTCCTATGTATGTCATGTTCCCTTTTGTCTGTAGCAGGATTTTGGGTTTAACAAAAGTATTTCCAGTGTTGTTACTGGCTGAGTAAATACGATACTAATACGGAAATGAACATTGAACTTCATCAGATATTGGTGAACTAAACAACAGAAGGAATATAGGACTCAATAAACAGGCAGAAATGAGTAAACAAGATGGCAGAGTATAGCCATCAAAAGGCAACAATACCAGTATTCATAATTGCCCTGTTAGAAGACAAGACAACCATCTGCCAGCCTGAAATAACATCCCCAAGGAGAAGGCAGAAGCCTCTTTAGTATGAACCTTCAAGAAAGATAGCGTGGTCATGCCAAGTTGTATCTTAGTGTTCCAGAGTTTGAGGATTCAAGGTGAGAGAAAACAAGAGACAAATAGAGAACTCTCAACTAGTTTATTAATATGGGAAAATATAGAGAATCTAACAGATACAGTAAAGGGTATTTCTGAAGAGTTTATACCTTACCAACCCCAAGTACCCTATGAGGAGGATCAGGAAACCAGCTCCAAGGATCATCATCTCAGTGCGAGGAGGCGGGCTCTACAGTAGCAGGCATCCCCATAGAGCCAACGTTGACCCGGATGGTACAAAGTTCTGCTTCCTCAGATCGCACGAGGCTCGGGATTTTCTACTGACCAAAATGCACACTCATTCTGATGCAGGGGGCCAGCCTACGTCAGAAGTGGCTAGAAATATCTAGAAAGGTCTCCAATGGTCAAGGCTTTTCTGGAGAGTTCTAAAAGTAGGTTCTGGATAGGAACCAAAGCTGGACTCTCCTGGCAGGAGCCAAAGTGGACAAACTTTTCTATCTTTGTGTGTTTCACCATGGACCACTACCTATTGTCCCTGACAAACTCAGTATTAGTGAGCATGTTCATGGAGCCTCATGGAGGAGATATGGCTTATTCCATGACACTGATCTTTTAGTGAGGTATAACATGTTTTCTTTTGCCTTCTTTGAACCAAGAAAAGTCAGTCTGAATGCATAACTTACACATAAACTCAAAATAGCACAGGAACTGAAGAGAAACTGTGTGAAATCTTCCTTTACAACCAAAAATACTTGGTTAATCAACATCACAGGAAGCTGGTGAAACAAATCAATACAATCAGAGAGCTGGTAAAATAGAAATAGTTTATTCAGGAAGCACAAGCAGGAAAAAATGAAACCAGTATTACACTGCACATCAAGAATGCTTTGAAGTCAGTCTCTGAAGTTGAGAAACAGGTGAGAAGCAAATTTGTTGCATTTCTCTGGATGAAGATAAAAAGGAGTAAGAACAAAAGAAATGTCCTTATCAAAAAGAAGCTGTAGATAAAATTTTTGATCAGGCAACAGCAGCAACGAAAGGTTGACAGCAATGCTGGACGAAGTACCTAATTATTTATTGGAAAACAGTATGTAGGGCACAGCCCTACAAGATATATAGAGGATGACATTGCATAGGGTAAGTTAGAGAGGTTTAAATGTGCAGAGAATTATAATATCCATCCTGGAGTACCTGATAAGTAATTGAGACCATCTCACAATAATTCTTGAAGAAATGGTTAGAGTGTGATATTTCACGAAGTTTCCATTCCCAAAGGAAACTATATTAATAGGAAAAAGCATAGATACTGAATTACAGATGTATTCTTTCAACCTCCCTTCTCAAATCAGAGTAATCAATTTATAAGCACCTGAATGACAACAGTAAAGAACATATACTGTTTCTGATCATTGCAATCCCTTTTTGACAATATAGCTGCCCTAGAAGATAAGGAGGAAGCAACACTTCTGATGTATTTTGACCACAGTAAGCTTTCTAACACGGACCCTCATGACATTTGTAACATTAGGAAGATCAGGTTAGATACTATGGCCATAAGCCAAACTCTCAAAACTCAGTGTGTACTCTTAGAGCAGATAGTAACAGTTTGCTAATAAGCTGAGAAGATATTTCAGATGGATAACTGGAGGCATCTGGCTTAGGCCAAGTTCTAATCAATATTTTCCTAAAAAAAGAATCTAGAATGTGTTTGTAACATTTGCAGGCAGTACCAGTCTAAGAGGATTTGCTAGCTCAAAGAATAAGATGAGAACTCAAAATGCATCTGATGATATGCACCTGATGATATGCACAAGTTTAAAATAAATGATAAGCAACAAGTACTTTGTTAGAAAGGAGACATCAGACAATCCATCAGAAAGAGAACAGTTTTCTCTGCAGCAGGCAGTGAGCTCTGTGGATTTCTGCACTTGGGGACTGCTGTGAGTACAAACAGCAAGAATACAAACCTGCCAATAAGGGGGTTGACCCTGGCAATGACCCTAGTGCCAAACTCGTCCTCAGTGACGGTGACTCCCTTAGAAAAAGAGAAGTCAGGAAGTCTAAATGAAAATCTTCTCTCCTTGCTTCTGAGCTATCAAAAGCTTACCCCTCCACTACAAGACACTAGGTTCATTGGATACTGCCTTTTTTAGTTGGAAAAGCCCACTCTCCTTTTCCGGGGCTGGCTTTAGCAAAAGGGCTGTCTTTAGATTCTCTTAGAGTTCCTTTTTCCTCTCCAAAAGCAAAGTATATTTGCTCTTATTGTTCGAGACCTTGAGGAAGGCAGATTTCAAGGCAAAACTTTATTTGGCTGAGACAGGTTCCTGCCAAAAAATAACCTTCCACAGTCTCATTTGAGCCACATTTGGGCTTTGGCCTCTAACTGTTGAACAGAAACCAGAAACACGTGGATACTATTTGGTACGTTTCCAGCTTTCCATACTTTTCCCCTGGCAAGGGACTGCTTGTGCTGTTCAACACCACCATACTGGCTTTCTCAGGCTTGCAAACTCAGTGCCCTTACCTGGAAAGAAACAGTCAAGCTTCATAAAATGACTCAAAGACATCTCCAACCTTAGGAAAGAGAATGAGCTCCATAGCCAACTCAGACACATGACTATCCTTTGCTTGTTTACTGGAGATAAAATAATCTTCATTAACAAAGTCATTAAGAATCTAGCATTCAGAATCTAACAGACCCAGACTCCCAGAATAGCAGGAAAAGTGAACAGAAAGTATTGCACATTTTGCAGGCACAACTTAGGTTTCTTTTTATGCCTGGCCTTTAAGGTTTTCATAATGGCATGGGTAAATAAAATGGCCACAGGTCAGTGATAGGCTGGAGGAAGGCCCCAGAAGACCAGAGTTTTCTGGGTATGAGATCTTTCTCTTATAAACCACTGCAAAATAAGATCCAAATTTATGATTAGCTATGAATATTGCAGCAAGATCAATTATATGCATGTTCCTGTCTGATTTTAGTGCCTGCTTTGCACTGAAGAGGTAACACAGTAACATGGTAGTTATCTGTGTCTTTCTCAAAAGACATTAAATGCAGCAATTGCACCGTTAGTGCATGGGGTTTTTTGTTGTAAGGATATTGAATACCAAAAAAATGGTCTATTTGGCTCAGGACCAGAGTTGTGTAACTGCAGATTTGATTCAGTTCTTCGCTCTTAATGATAACAAATCACCATATTTTCCAGAGATTCTGCCCTTGATACTGTTAAACAGGCCACAGTACCAATTTAGATCCTCTAAATCCCAACTTCAATAGCTGGTGCCTGAACCTGCTAGGGAAGATCATCACTACTAGTTTTATTAATGCCTATTAGCCAGTATGACCCACTGATTGCCACAGACATCTCCCTTCAGGTAATAAAATTAGGTTAAGAGCCTTAAATTTTTCTTCCTGTGTCAGCCATTTCCTTTTTCTTTCTTTCCTCCTCATTTCATTTCATTGCTATTCCCACTAGATTATTAGAGATTTCTGAAGCTATTCCTGCTAACAAGAAACTTTATTTCTCCACAGAATTAAACTTGCTGCTCTACAAAGTTGGAAATTGTTTGTTACTCTTTCTATAATGACAGTTTTTCTGGAGGCTGTTTCTTCTGCTAAGAAGTAGGAGATTCACATCGTGGTAATCAATCCCTCTTACATTATATCCTTTATGAATACGATTTCTGTCACTATTTATCTCAAGTTCTACCTAAGGTGAAATCACTGACTTGGTACTAATCCAAGTCAGATGGAATCCAGACATATTTTTTTCCCCTAGTTTTAGATTTAGGAGCTTAAGTAATTGTTTTTTTTTTCTCATAGGCTCAATCTTCAGTCTCACTGCAATAAATTTCTAACTTATTTTTTGAGTCTGATAGTGAAAAGGTTTGTACCAAAATTACACTTGTGTGAAGGGAGAAAGCAACATAGACATTGCTTGGGGTGGGTTTGTTTTTTTTTCCAGAACAGAAATAAGACACTGAGATTATTCTCAGACTGTTTGGATTGAGGGGTTAGATTACAATGTATATCCAATAGCATATTCCATGAATTTAGCAGGCAAGTTTACTAGGGGTAAGGTTAATAAGGATAGTTTGCTAGAGGATCAATGCTTGTACCTGCCATGCAAGGAAGATTTTAATTAAGGAGCACAAGCAAAATTATTGAGATTTGCCTGAAATGCAGAAAGAAGAAGCTGTGAGTAAAGAAAGCCATAAGGCCCAACTGTACAAAGATGGCTTAGCCATCTGATGCAGGCAACAACTGAGCGATAGCTACAGTTGACTGCACAGATCTCCTTGATTTGTTTTTTTATGTAAACCTCTGCTTTGTCAAAGAGAATCTGTAGTCTACTCTTCCTTTGTCAGCAAAGGGCTTATGCCTGAATGTAGGTATTAAATAGCAGGAATTACCTGCTAGTGCAAAGGAGCTGACTGTTCTGAAATCTTCAGTGGCTGTTTTTATCAATAGTTAGAGATCTCTGAACAAAGACAAACTGGATCAGGGCATGTGTTAAAGGTATTTTATTCCCAAGTGGTCTGCCTTCATTGATCAAACTATATTCTACCAGAGACAATATTATTGCAGGTGTCTTGCCAAGTGATATCTCCATTAGCATATTACAAAAAAAAAAACCCTCCTTACAATAAAAAATTAAAGAAGAAAAAGGAAAAAAATAGTCACCCACACTGTGAATACATACATGGACAAGCATTCCAAGTAGAAAAGTAACTGGAAATTACAAACACACTAATTATTTATCCTTTTTCTTATTTTTTGCAAGATCTTGTTAGACTCTGCTGAGGTAAAAGTGAAGAATATTCAGACTGCACTGCCCCATATACCCAAATGTTAGATTAACACAATCAGAAAAAAATGGGCAAAAATTGACTTTTGGAAAATATTAGCAGAATCCTTGTTACATTGTGGAATAATTGGTTTGCCGTACAGGCCAGAAAGCCAAAATACTGTCTAAAAGTTGGTAAGAACATAGAGACTGACAGCAGGGGGGGGTAAAAAGAGCCTAACAAGCAACGTAAGCTGTTTGGTATACCAATCTGTCAGGACTGAGCCAAAGATTAACTCCAGAAAAAAAGACACTAAAAGAGGACAGAAACTTCCCTAGCAGAAAAACTTACTAAAACCAGTCAGTCAGTTGGTTAACTGTTCGTTTGTTTGGTTTGTTTAGAGACAGGATTGCTAAAATATAATTAGCATAGGTGATCAGTTATTAAGAACAGTTTTCCATCTGCAAGACTAACTATAAACTGTTCAAAAGTTTTCTTGGGGGGTTCATAAAATCTTTTTCACTGCAGATTCTTTTTTAAAAAGAAGGCAGCCAAACAGACTTCAGGGTATGGATTCAGGCATATTTATTTTCCTTCTTATAGGACAGACTGAGTAGATCTCCTGAGGCAAGTCTGTTTAGAATTCTTTTAGATTTCTTCTTTCTTCTCAGCCTGTGTGAAAAACCTGTGTTGCCCTACAGCGAGGTTGTCATGCAATAACTTGTTTTAAATTTCATTCTTGGGACTCTCTCATACTGCAGGAACATTCAGATTGTAACACTGATAATCTAGTTTTAGAGGTGTTTTAAGATTATTTGAAAGGCTAAAAAACTATCCTCGAACTAAGAAGTTCTTAATAGTTCCTTGCAGTAATTCCCTGATTTTTCTGTCCCCAAATCAGCAATAGTATAGGTAATGTCTTTCTGTCTTCTAACATGATGAAACTAGATGCTTTTCACGCCACTTTTTTTTTTTTAAGGTTGTCTTTGTTCATTTTTAATAGACTCAGCATTTTATTTTCTCTGAACAGATTGATTTTTTTTTTCTACACAAGGTATCACACTATATCAGATATCAGTTTCAATGAAGTAGCCTTTGAAGTTAATTTTTGTTTCTAGTAGATCTTTCAAATGTTTCTTTTTAAATGGAGATTCAATAGCAAGTACAATCGTTTCTATTCTTTGTTATTATTCTCACAGTCTCCTAAAACAATATATCTACATTTCTATTGTTTGGTTTAAAATATTTCTCTATACAGAATCTGAACTGATGATAATTTCTAGCAGCCAGAAATTATGTTTAAACCCCCAAAATACTAAAGGATTTTAACTACTGTTATATAGATCATCCCTTGCCATTTTCTAGGGATTGTTTAGGTACATAGGAATACTTAATTTTGGGAGGATTGGTTTGGGTATGATTGCCCTTTTCTGCTGGAATAAGAAGAGCAAGAGTCTGGGAAACAGGGACAGCTTAGCCAGGCTTGGAAGATGTTATTAGTAGTGTGTCTTGCAAGCCATCCTGTCTTGGGCTGCAGACCTCTCCTGACAACCTCACTAGCTTGCAAAATTAGAATAGGTTTCAGCCTGAATAAAAACAGATTAGTGAAGTCATGCATGAATTACAGATCTGCATGAAAGGAGGGCTTCTCATAACAAACCCTGTCTATTCATTCATCTTTGTTAACGGTACTTCCTCTCAAATTGTTCTTACCCAGACAGCAAAAGCATTTCCTGACCTCAATACTTACACTCATCTTCACTCACAGTCTTTCAATCTTTTGTCCTTACAGAAGGATGTCTGTAAGATAACACTAAAAAGAACAGTGATAGTGATTTATGATAACCATCTTTCCTAGAGGAAACAAATGATAATAAAAAATAAAGCACATGTGTTTGGATTAATTTCCAGCATTTCTGAAAGCAAAACAATTTCCTTTTAATAGAGCTATTTTTTTTCATCTTGAAAGTATGTTTCTATTTTTCCACTGATACACATTTCAGGTTTTGTGAGCTCAGTCTTAAAACAGTTGTTATGTAAAAAGTCTTAGTACTGCACAAATCTTTCTGACCAAAGAGACAATTATTGTCTGCCTTGTATTATAAACAGAAATAGGTATAAAAATTTCCTGCAATTGATAGGGAAAAAAGAATTCAGATATGATTATGAAAAAAAATTCTCCATTTAAGGTTTCTAAAATGGTATGCTACCAAACTTGTAAGTACATACTGCTCTGCACAATTTTTGTACAGTTTTGTTGTTGTTGTTGAACTGCAAACTTTAACTTAGACTTCTGTTTTCCTGAAAGGTCAGAACCTTCCTCCAGAGGAAGTAACCGAACCGAATTGGGATGATGATTTGGATATTTCAGTCTTAATACTGATACTAATAATGAAAACTTTTGTTGTTCCTATTTTATTTTTTTTTCTGCAGCGTTTGAACCTGGGGTGTTGGGTTTGGTGTTTTTTTTAATAATTACAAAGTTTGCACTATTTTTTAGTGTGTGACATCATAAACTTCAACATGCAAAGATGAATTTATTAGTATTTGAAACCTAGAATATGAAAAAAAATGGCATTGTGAAAAAATAACCATATTTTCATTTGCTAACAGTATCTTTTACTCATGACCTGTACATGCAGCACTTCCTTAGACAACACAGTTGGGTTTGTTGTCTTTGGGTTACTATATAAAACCAGCTTCAAGAGGTTGGAAACTATTTCAAAGACCTTTACATCTCCGGGTATTGTGGTAACACGATGGTGTTTGAAAAAAGGCAGAGGGTTAAGCTTCAAATACTTTTATCGTGGTTTGTGTGTGTGTGTGTGCGTGTGTGTGTGTGTGTGTGTGTGTGTTAAATACTCTTAACAGAGATTAATTTCTGTTCATAAAATAATCAAACAGGAAATAGTTCATTCCTTTATCCAACAGTGTAATAATGAGCAACTGTCAAAAATGTAACGATATTTCCATGGATTGTGGCAACAGTTGTCACAAAGAAAACCATGTCTTTTTAACTTGAGTCTTTGTACCTCTCAAATGAAAGAGAAGCTAATACATTGTTTTACCAAGATGAAGTAGTTTAGCTTTAGGTAAATCTTCAGTGATAATTTCATTTCTTATTTTAGCAACAGTCATTTTATTTATCTTGATTGATTTGATCTCCTTAACGTTGCTTCTCTTACTCAGTTTTAACTGGTATTCCTAGCAATAAGGGGACAAAAAAACTCACAAAACACAGAGTTGTTAGAAGCTGTTCTGTAGCTGGCTTAGTGGTGATACACTTTACTGAGATTCTGACAATTATCTATGAGTGATGGAAAAACCTGTTCTGTATAAATGATAGTTTTACTGTAGCAATCACCTCTAAAAATTCATAAAAACATCTCAGTTCACACTTGCATAATCTCTCTGCTCGCCATGAGTTTAGATAAGTCAGCCTAGACTTGATGCCCATAAACCTTGATTTTTACTCCACGACACGGGAAATGAACAAAGTCTAAATTGCAAAGCATTGAATGTAGATGATACTTTTTAAGAACAGACCTATTCTGGAAATAAATATTCACTTCAGTGGTAACAGAAGGCTTTTGTGCAGAGTTTGATAAAATATGAGGTATCTAGATATATGTTCTGAGTTACAATGAGATGTCTTATTTTCAGTGTGCTTATAGCCACTTCCATATACTTAGGAAAATTAGAATATCTTTATTAATATGCAGAGCAGCTAAATTTTTTTGTTCCATTCAGTGTACTCTTGGGTTTATTATTTGTTAGGATTCACTATATGTTAAATGCAAGGTAAGAAGTCTTAACTTTTAGCCATCAATTCATAAATGCTGAAGTCAGGGTGCAGTTAAAGGCCTAATTGTAATAATTATGAAGCAGCATAGCTTTGAACTCCTCAAGATTTACTGTGCCAGAGAAAGTTCTATTCTGCAATGAATTCCTAAAAAAAGGAACATAATGATAATGAGAGGCAGCGCCTGATAGTATGAAGCGATCTTTGTTCATTTTAATGAGAGTTTTGTAAACCTTAATATTACTTATATAGGCATGTGAAAACAATGTTAGATTTTGTAGGTAGAGCTTAAGAGGAATTTCAAATCTGAAACTTGGTCTGTTGGCCTAGGGCAAAAGTCAAAGACTAAACTCTGTTCTGAGCATGCTTCTTAAAAATCTGGAAATTGTAGCTGCTGGAAACATTTGTATGAGAATATAGCTTTGCTACTAGTTCATGTTTTACATAATATGTTCCAGTTAGACTCTATTTTCAATTTCTATTTCTCTGACTTCATTATTTTCCTGGGAATATATTTGATTTCATAGTAAGGAATGGTTTTCTCACTACTAAAGATGCAGTACATCAAGATAATGACAGGTACAAGCATAAGTCATTGCATTCTCTCAGCACATAATGCATCCATCACAATGTGAATTTTATCTTACAGTTCTTCATTTCTTCTTTAAAAAGCACAGGACAGAGTTATAAACTACATTCAGCAAGTGCTGATGGAGGAGTCAAGATGTGAAATAAGCAAGTTTTAACATTAAATATGTTATTTTATTTTTGTATCAAAATAGTTAATTCTGATTAAATAATTATTTTTTCAAAATGGCTACAGCTTAACTGTAGGGTTATTTAACAAGTTTTGGTGATTTTTTTGTCAACTTTTATTTACTCAGTGAGTTGATTACTTCCCTTGTAGATTGTAACATTTTCTTCTTTATTTTTCCCTGCTTTATTTTCCACCACTCTCTAGTATACATTTCATCTTGCCTTATTATTTATTTGCCAGAAATTTGAAAATATCAGGCTGAAGATAAAAGTACTTGTATAAGCAGGCAAGTTAATGCTGTAGTTAAATGGAGCAACCTCAGCTGACTTCATTTCAAGCAAAATCAATCATCCTGACACCCTGAAAATCCTCAGTGTCTCACATTTTTTGTAATGATGAGAGGATGTTCTGCTTCCCCAGCTTCTGTAAATGCATTATTGCTTTCCACCAAATTTAATTTTTACAAGAGTGTACATCTACATTTTACCTATATTTGCACATTATGTTTTATTACCCCATACTAAAAGTTTACTTTCCATAGATCTGGTATTCGTTTCTGAATTCTCTTTGAATTAATAGGTTATTAATCTAATTTCTTACTTCTTTGGCTGTCTGTGGTCGAAACAACAAAAAATGTGCATTTGTTATGTCAATGCATATGATGGGTATTTGATGATCAAATTTAATATTTACTTACACCTTATTCATATATTTTCTTAGGACTCTATACATTCATCAATGCCATAGTCCCTTTTTGCTTCCACTTTTCACAAAGATACATTTTTTGTAGCATAAAGACAACCAGGAATTTTATTATGCTTTGCAAGACAATTTCAAAGGAAGAATATCTGCTGCTTTTTTAGGTACTTGGATGATTGAAGTCAGCCTTTAATTATATCCTATATGGAAAATAAGCTTCACAGGTATACATCTGAGAAAAAAAGGTGATGAAAATATACCTTCTCTCAGATATGGAATATCTTCACAATGCATGTATTTAATATATAAAAATGCACTCCAAAAGCAGAAGTTAAATTTGACAGAGCCTGTTAGGTCTGTTAATAGTTAAAACTCCCTAGATAACACAGCTTCAATGAGCAGTTAGCCTGTGTAGCCACTGTCTTGAAACTTACATACTCACTTAGGACTGTGGGAACTTGTCCAAGTCCTGGAGCGTGAACTGTCTCCATTGAGTTTCTAGCACATTCATTTCAGAAAGTATTGGCCATATGAAAGTTGCTCCAGAGCAGTGCTTTGCTCGAAAATGAGGATGTGACACATTTGGAAAGAGAGATGAACCATCCTGAATACCATTAGGTATGTAATTCTGTGCAAGACTTCGAAACAGAAAGCACTGAGAACTAGCAAGGCAAGACTTGCATGATTCAGTGTGTTGTGCTGTGTGGAGGTAAAAGATTGTCCCAGCAAATGCAAGATAGGTATATGGAAAAATCTGATTTGGGGTAGTTTTTGTAGATGCAGGAAAGTTGTAACATAATGCAGAATAGTGGGCATTCAGACTTAAAAAGCCTTAAGCCCAAAAAGTTTGATAGTTGCATCTTCCTGTTACGGCAACAACTGGGATTTCCTGCACCCATTAAGTGTTTTGCAAAGTGAAGTGAAGAGAAAATCAAGTATGGAGGACATCTTTCCTTCCTTTCCTGCTTGAATAACTGCGAATTCCATGTAACTGAGAGCTACCAAGGGTTTTTAATAGCTGAGTGCCACTGCTTACTAAAAATTACCTGTAAGAATACTGAAGCAAAAATAACTTTTTTGTTATGCTCTCTGAAGACTTTTGTATGATGCAGTAAAACACAACAATTAAACCCTTCCAGAAAAAAAAACTGAGCAGTCTGCTAGGATTACTGCAGACAGAAGCATTTTCTTACTCCAGGAGTGAAGAACTAATGAGCTAAACCTATAGCAAGTACCTCTGACCTCCTCCTTTGCAAGGTCTCAGCTATGCTTACACACCCCACACAAGGACTAGGGGAAGCAGGGCCAGGTCCTACAGATGTTGATTGGTTAGGTCCTCCTAGCCTAATTGCAGCATGCCAGAGCACCATGGGAGCAGTGGCAGTGTACCACAGCAGCAGCCTGTGTGCTCTGCCTGTCCCTCAGCACCCAGCGTTGCCCATAAACTGGCAGCAATGAGAAGCTCAGGGGATCCAAGCAAATGGACCTGTTGGGTGATAGGCCCAGAAGACAGCCATAAGGCTGCCACTGTTCCTTGAGCAGGGGCCAGGGTAGTGTAGAACAGAGAGAGCTGCTGTGTGCCTTCAATTATAATTCAGAAAAATCACTGGCACAGGTATACTTGCCAAAGCATTGTCCTTTAGTGTCCCTTAGAAAAAGACAGATTACTGTAGACACAAAGACATGAAACACTGCATCATAATAAGTGTCCCATAATTCAGTGACCAGGATGAGAAAGAGCATATTGTTCACCATTAAAAAATACCAGTGGCAAGTTAAACTTTCCCATTTCTGTCTCACAGTCTGCCTAGAACTATCTCAGTCTTTTTGTCACAAGTATTAAACTCTCTTTAAAGCATCTGAGACTGATAATATTTTGCACAAGAATTAACAGAATTAGGTAGATTAATTTTGATAACTGATTTATGTGAAAGCTAGGTGCCATGAAAGCTGTATGAGTTTCAGTATTTATTCTACAAGAACAAAGGATGTTCTTCCTGAGATTTAGCAGTCTGGTGGATTTGGCCCAGATGACAACCGAACACTTACCCAACTGCTTGTTCACTATCAGTGAGGCATGTACAGAAAATAGGAAGAACAGGAATGAGAAGCCTCATAGGTCAATCTAAAGATTGGAAGATTGCTTACTAATAGCCATTGTGGGCAAAACAGACTCAACTTGGGGAAAATTAACTGAATTTATTGTTAAATAAATATTTAATTACTAATTTGAGTAGTGCCAAACAAAAGACAAACACTTAAACAGGACTTTTTCTTCCCCATTCTCTCCTTCCTCCTGGGAAAGCCCAGGCTCAGCTTCACTCCTTTACTCTTGATTTCTCTCCTCCCACCCTTGCTACCACCACCTCTTCAGCTGCTTTAACTACTTCAGCCCCTTCAGCCAATTTAGCAATGGGCAGAGGAAAGGTGGGACAAGGGATTATGGTCAGCACATGGTAGTTTCTCTCCTTAAACTGCCTGACTGTGACAGTTATTTTTATGAGTGTTTATGCAATGGTCTTTATAAATAAAATCTGTGTGAGATCTACCTGTGCACACACACACATATATATATGCACTTAGGTATATTTTAAAGTTTTATGATTTTAAATTGCTTTAAAGGAGAACTGCTTATTTTGTCTTCCAGAAGCTGAATGGATGATATTAATTTGATTTGTTCCATACAAATATATATTGTGGTATTGTATAGCTACAGTTCTCCAGGATCCCTAAAGGGAAAGAATGACTTCTGCGCTTACCTCATAAAAATCAAGTTATTTTTATGAGACAAATTCATTTTCTACCCACAAAGGATGTGGTCAAAATGTTTATTTCACAAGTCTTTATTAGTGAGAGACTTGAAGAAACAGATCTGACCCTAATGTTACCTATACACATAACATG
The DNA here is from genome assembly GCF_033783945.1 of Neopsephotus bourkii. NCBI lineage: Eukaryota > Metazoa > Chordata > Aves > Psittaciformes > Psittacidae > Neopsephotus > Neopsephotus bourkii. Next base: position 7,129,219 of record NW_026901984.1, on the reverse strand, counting down.
TACTTCATTTCATATGCTTTGGAATAAAGGATCCGCTGCTCTTGTGAGACAGATGCAGTTACCTGATCTTTGTTTCCATTATCCTATTTAAATTCTCTAATAACTAAACTCCACAAAATGTGTATGTAATTTGCACAACAAAAAGCTTGGGATAAATTGGCACAAATTCTGTGTTTATGGCAAAGCAAAGCAGACTCAGGGGTTATGTGCAAATCCTGTTCTGCATCCTTCTTGCATGTGAAATTCAAATTTTTGTTGTTTTTTCCATCTGTAGTACTCTGTATATTGCTACATGATAAAAAGATTGCTCTGTAAGTGACACCTCCTTCACCTCACAAATGCACATGTTTTATAAGAGGTTGTAACAATCAACACCTTTTGCTGACTTAGTTGAAGCTGATCATTGGTTGCTAGAGTATTTTTAGTACTTCTTATTTTCAATATTTTTTCTTCATATCTTTGCTTGCCAATCTTCTTTTTCTTCTTGATGCTCTTTTTTTCTACTCCTATTTTCACTTTCCTATCTTGTGTTTTCCCTTCATGGCCTGGTATCCTGCTACTGAGCGCTGAATTATCCAAGACAGGGCAGCCTTTCTTTTTTCTCAAACTGAACCACAAGAGATTACTTCAGAAGGGTACTTTGAGAGTGGTTTAATCCACAGCTAAGTGAGTCATGTATGAGGCTTAGAGCACTTAAACTGATCATATGCAGAGCCTGAATTAATGAAAATTCAACTATGGAACAGGAAGGGACAAGATCAAACCACCCAAATCCCAGACTCTTGCCTAATCTTCAGCACCACTCTACGTAGTAACACTTTTCTTCCACATCTTTTACATACCTATATCTTCCTCCTAAATTTATAATTTTCTACTCACTTTCTTATCAAAGTTCTTAGCCCTTTCTTGTGCCCTGTCCTATTTTATTTCCTTTTCTACTCAGATCTATTCTTCTTGCTCCAAAATTCAAATTTCTTTGAGTCATCTGGTTTCCTCACCACATCAGACACCAAAGTAGTCTTTACTAACCACAAATAGCATATACTGTCAAAAATGTGAAGCTTTGATTTTAGTGTATGTTGTTCCACTGGTGGCAGTACTGTTGGGTGGATTGCATGGACAGGTTTCTTTTACGGTTTTGTCTATAAACAACTGTTTAAAACAACTTTTTTATTATAATAAAGCTAGACAAGAGCATAACTAATTCTTCCTGTCTCCCCCGTCCCCCAGTGCAGCATAAGCTATTTTGTTCATAAATTGAGCTTTTTTACTTTCTTCCATTTTTTATTAAGTCATATAATCATATTCTGGAGTAATTACTAGGCTCAGGACAGGGTGGGCTATGTGAGAAACTTTGGTACTATGGTACTTTGTGAGAAACATTTCGGATTTCTAAAATATAGGACTATTCTTTCCACAACATTTCATTTATTTTTTTTTTCCTCAAGCCTCTGACACCATCGAATTTCTGACTTCATGTAAATGTTAAAATCAGTTGCTAGACAACATGTAGGAATCACTTTGAATGTGTGCAGGTGGCATTTTAGGAGGGTCTTTAGGAGGCAAAAGATCACCGGTTCAATCATTTAATTAGAATGAGGAAAATCGTCATGAATTATTTACGTCTGGTATTTTGTTAGAAATTTTTCAGTTGATTGAGTTGTATTCGGTGTGGACCTAGCATATGATAAACTGACTTGTAGGACCAGTTAGTATAACAAAAATTAGCACAGCATAACATATATACTTAAAGATTTATTATAACAGGAGAAGAACTTTATACTACAAGTCCCTAGTACCCACAGGGTCTGCACACATGAAAAGTAATCACATGGAAAAAATTGAAAATTCAGAGGGTAACAAGTGTAGTTACTGAAGAGCACTATAGAGTACCAATACTGCAAAGTATTACCATTGCTATCACTAAACAGCTTTAAAATTAAGTAATGCAAGTAAAGAAAATTTTATGTGTTCTGGACAATCAGAGAAAAAAATGGGACTGCCCAGAGAAAGCATTTCATTGAAGTTTGGATGAAAGAAGTAGAATGTGGGTTAAGGACATACATATTAGAAGTTAATGCTGTATTATTCAAACAGCAGACAGTGTTGTGATCTCATATGTCATGTCATCAAGCCTCAAAATTAAGGACAGACATCACTGGTTTTGTAATATATTTTATAATAAAGCAAAACCAATCACGAGCAAAACATAGCAGATAACATAGCAATTAATGTTTACTGGAAAAGGGCACTTTTAAGCTGTTGTTGCTTAGACTGTGTCTGCACAGTTGGACCTGTTTTGTTATAGAAGCCTCACCTGTCTGTAGGATCTTTCTCATGGCAAGAATGTCTGGTTGCTTTTGTAATTAGGGAAATGTTCTCTAAGTTTTAAAGCTGTGGCCAATACATGCAAGTTTAAAGTCTGCTTTGTGAAAATTAATTAAAAAAAAAAAAAAGAAAAGAACCAAACTAAAAAACCAAACCAAATAAAACCAAAAAAAAAAAAGAAAAACCAACCAAACCCCAAAACAAACCAAAACACAAAACAGCAAAGCAACACCAAATTGTCTCATTTATTCAAACCAAGCTCCATACATTGAAACACAGTCTTCAGGGTGCAGGTGCATAGCAGGGATGCCCTGGGCAGTTCCATGGAGTTTGACAGCTAGAAAAGCTGATGACTGCATATGTTTTTCTCACCGGAAGGCAGAAATTCCCAGGAATTATGATACAATATCAGAAAAGTGTGAAGCAATGAGCTTTCTGATTGTTATCTGGAGCTATATTTTGCTGTATAGCTGGGGTTAGCCTTAGGCAGAGAAAAGGAGGAACTGGCATAGTTTTTTTTTTTTTTTTTGCAACATGCTATAATTATCTCAGCAAGTACGAATTCAGATTGGTATTTGCACTCTTCCTTAGTGAGAAGACTGGTAAGTTCAATTAACGATCAGCAAGCTCTCACCAGAAAAAGCACTGTTTACTCAGAACAGGAGCATTACAATGAAAATGAAAATAGATGCAAGTGCCAGTCTTGCTTAGGAATGGCCTATTCATATCCCAAAGGGAATATAAATCTAAATGTCTTCCCTGTTCACTCAGCTCCTGCCCATGTTTTGGCCACAGTGCATACTAAGGCCTGATGTATGCTGGGAGCATCGCCATTAGGTCAACTCAAGAGCAACATGTAGGCAGGACAGGATGGACAGGTAGGGATAGAGGTCATTATGCAGTTGTTATCACCTGCTGTTTGCTGTCTCCTGCAGCCATTGTCTCTTGAATCCTTGCATATTAATTGCCTAAAGTTTCTTCAGTATCCATCAATTTATGGAAATGACATAGACCAAACTTAAGAGCTGGGAGGTATAAATACAACAGCTTGCCCAAAAATATTTTGAAGTAGATCCAACAGCAGCCAGACTGCTGAGGCTTTTGACCTTCCTCATGTGGTACGGGAGATACCCATACTATAAGGGAGGAGGAAGAATGGGCACTCCCACCCACTACAAGGTAAGGAGTTTGCTCATTGGTGTGTGATTACAAGTAGAACTTTTAAGTCATGAATTACTGAAGTGAAGAATGAGTGAATTCATGTTAGATTAGCCTGTACAAAGGAGACTGAGCCCACTTTAGTGTATTTGTTTTCCTTCCAAATAAGTACGTAAAGTAAAATTTAGTTTACAGAGTATATTGTCCTATAAATTGGATAGATTTATATGGACAGTGACAGTGCCCCTGGTGATTATTATGCCTGTTACTGTAGCAGGTTAGTCATCTGCAAACTAGCTATTCTTTCAGATCAGGACTGCCAGTTCTTTAAGTTTTATTTCCTTTTCTGCCTCTCTGACTAGGTCTAACTACTTCAAGTATTCCTTCTAGAGGGGAGAAAATTTCAACAACAACACTTTAAAAAACCCTTTTGGTTGCATGGCTTCACAAAAAGGATGTGGTTTTACTGGCCTCTAACATCTTCCAGGTTCTTAAGGAGCATCATTTAGCTCACCAACTTCTTTTTGGGCTTGCTGCTGACTGAATTCCTGGAACCCTGTATATCATTTATATCCCTAACACAGTAGTCCTTTGCTATTCTATGATCCTATTGCATTTGTCATAGTGGGTATTGATCACTCAAATTCAGGAATATTGATTTTCTGTAAGCTATGCTTTTCAATTATTCTACATTTAAATAATTCACAAGCAAATAGAGCTTCTGTTTACCATCCACCCCCTCTTACAAATTTCATTTTGACAGTTTTTGTTACTGTTAACTTCCTGAATTGCTCTATTTATGGCTGAAATCACCATTTGCAATTTAACAGAGAGCCACGATTTCTTGTAACTGTAATTTCTGAACTAGCAGTTGGTTTCTGTTCTATATATGGGGATTAGAGTTTTATTTAAGCAGTAAAAATAAATCACATCTAAAACTAGAAAATGTTGCTGTCAAATGCTTATTCAATGCTATTTCAGTGCTGCAATAATAAATTAAAATTGATAATAGCACATACTGCATCCTACTGAGGATACCTAAAAGATCTAACAACGACTATGTATTCAGACACAAGAATCCCGTAAGGTATTACACACTTTAACAGGAGAAAAATCTACTGTGCCATATGGCAAATTGCAACCATATCCAAATAGACTGATTAATTTTTGGCTATGAAATAAGATTTCTTTCACTGTCTAAAGTAGAAACAATAGCTAATTTTCATTTTATTATGCTTTTATAACTTAAGGTAAGGAGATTTTCTTCTGTTGGGGTTTTTTGTTGGTGGTGGTTTGGTTTGTTTTTCTCTTACCACTGTTGTGAATAATGTTATCACAAACAGGACCACAAACTTATTTGGACAATCATAGATGATCAGACTATTAATTTATTTTATCAAACCATAGAACTGTACAATTACATCTCCATTTAACTAGGTAACATCCATTACTTTTCAGACTATTACCTGTAAAGGAATAATTTAAAGGTTTTTTAGATGGTGAGGTAGCAAAACCCTGTCAAGCCCTCAGAATTATTGGCTCAGTTTACAGAAAAATGAAGGAGGCATACTAGAAAGGTGTGCTTCTCAAGATGCCTGTTTGTTTCAGTTTAGGAAGTACTGGATCCAATTTGATTTGGGGGATTATCCTTATCGGGAGATGGGCCATAATCTGAATTTTTTATTATGATTTATTTTATTTTGTTTCGTTTAGTGGGTTTAGTTTTGTCTGCATTAAGGGGCAGAGTGCCATAACCCAGTGAAACTTTGATTAGGCAAAGTGATACTTGAAAACCAGCAGTAGTTGCTGGCAAGGTAATGAATTTTTGTGTTCACAAAAAAAAATCCACTTCTTATCTTTAAGCAACGTTTTATTATCAAGTTAGGGCATCGAAATCTTTACTTCAAGTCCACTTTTTAACAGTCTGCTTCTGTCCAGTGATTACTCTCAAATGTGAGGTGAATGAGTCATATCTTTCTTTTAAAAATGAGGTAGAAGCTCTAATGTTCTTTACTGGGGAATTTTATTTTTTTCCATTCAAGGTAAGTGAAGAGAAAGAATATCCACTTTATCCGAGGAAGATAGATAGTGAATGGAAGTTTCTGACTGTACTGTACCTATGCAAAATGTGGTAAGCATGGTGAGTCATTCCTTTCAGAAAGGATAGCTACAACTGCTAAGCAAATACCCATGGAAAGACTTAAGCCTCAGTAGACCCTGCAGGAAATATCACTTTTTTAATATATATCTGAAGGAAAAGTTTGTCCCGTATTTACAGAACTCAAAACAAATCAAAAGACAGAACCTCTTTTTCAGCCCCTCTGTTTTAAGAAGTGAGTCTTTTTTAACATAAATATTAGCTTTTCTTCAGTGAAAGCCAGGAAGCTTAAATAACACCTTGTCATCAATACCGGTTAGAATGGTATTAGAAACGCAGTTAGAAACGCATAGAGCACATTCCCATTGCAGATGGGGTTGCAGAGAAACTTAGCTGCCAGACACTAAAAAGCACTTCTAAGTGTGAGTAAACGAAGTCTTGCAAGAGTCCTACAACTTGATAATATTTCATGAAGCACCATAAGACCCGAGAACAAGGTTCAGTTTAACAAAACAGCTGAGAATAGCATACTTTTCTTAGAAATGACTGCTATAGGATGGCATATTTACTTGCTTTCCATAGCTGCAGAAATCTCAGAAATTTAATGAAAGCAAATACATAAAAATAAAAGGCAGAGGAAAACACATTAAATAAAAATGTTAACCCCAAAACCTTTAGTTCAGCCATGCTGCAAACAACTGTAAGCTTTTTTTTTTTATCAGGAAAAGGCTCTCCTTTCTGTAGGTGGTGTTATCACCTACACTTACTATAGCATCATATATATATATATCTGATTTATAGAACTCCAGCTGAAAAAAGTCTTGCAGACACCCTTCTGCATTCATCTTTCTTAGCTGGACAATTAATGTCCTGCTGTCCAACTACTTTTTTAAATGATGTGGTGGGAATTATCTCATGTGCTATTTTTAGTTTTCCATTTACACCCAGAATCTCAAAGGACAGTTCCCAGAGCTGATCGTACTAAGCCTGCACAGATACGAGTTCTAGGCTAGACAGTATGAGCTGGTTACATCGATACTGCTTGTAAGGTTCAAGTTTTGAGCTCAGACCAGTTGTCAATCTGTGCCAGTTTTCTTCCTTGCTTGGAGACTGATATTTCTCAAGCTGATGGAAAAAAACAAACAAAACCCCAAGAAGAAAGCACTGATAAAACTTATCCAAAGTAAATTCCAGCTCAACCATAAGGCAACATAATGCCATACTGACCTAATTAAAGTATTAAATAGCAGACTGGAAGGAGTCTATCGAAGTTTCACTGAAATAGCTGGCATAAAGTATAAAAAGATTGGGGGAATTTGGTTTATTTAATATGGATAAGAGAATATTTGAGGGGCGTTAACTGCAGCCATTCATTGCATTAAGGACGGGGTATGCAAAAGAGGAACCCAAAATAATCTCAGATCTGCACAATGAAAGGATGAGAAGCCATACTCATAGCAAGTCTATGTCCAAACATAAAAAGCCTAGTTGGACACAAGAAAAATTTAGTACCAAACAAATGCAGTGGTCAAGAGCTGGAACAGGTGGACCACAGAAGCTGTGAAACAACTATCCACATGTGATTTACAAAACTGGATTGACAGGGTCCTAAGCAAACTCAATTAGATTTGAAGCTAGTCAGGCATTGCAAACTTGAGTGATCCTTTCCAAATTTTTTTCTGTGATTTCCCTGAAGTATGCCTTAACAACAATGCAGTCAGTTCTGGGCTTCCTGTATGAGATAGATAAGGAGTGGCTGGAAAGAGATCTGTGAAAGGCCACAAAGACAATGAAGTTACTGGACCATCTCTTCTGTGAGGAAAGGCTGAGATGGATGGGCCTATTCAGCCTGGAGGAGTGCTCAGGGAGGATCTCATTTATGTGTATAAATAACTGAAAGGAAGATGCAAAGAAGATGCAGCCAGGCTCTTTTCAGTGGATGTCCGTTGACAAGACAAGAGGTAATGGGTGCAAACTGAAACAAAGAAGGTTCCCTTTGAACATCAGGAAATGCTTTCACTGGGAAGGTGACCAAGTACTGATGCAGGCTGCCCGGAGAGGTTGTGAGAACTCTACCCTTGGAGATATTGAAAGCTGCCTGGATGTGGTCCTGGGCCACCAACTCTGGGTGGACCCACTTGAGCAAGGGAGTTGGATCGGGTGATGTTCAGAGGTTCCTTCCAGCTTCAGTCTTTTCATGATTCTACAGTACATGCTATGCTAAATTCTCCCGGCATTGTGTCGACAATACAGATTAATCCTGTGAATTTCTCTTTCATGGTTACAACTATAAATTACCTGAATGTCAACAGTATTCAATACTGAATGACTGGTTTTGTCCAATTTATAAATTTTGAAATTCTTATCACATAGTTATTAATTATAAGATAACTAAATGCATATGTTTTGATTAAAACAGGAGTACTGAGTATTCATGACCTTTGTAGCCTCTAATAGATTTACTTTTTTAAAGCGACATTTATTTTAGGTATAGTAAGGCATTACGCAAGATAATTGCAGAAATGTCTTGCTAGGTCCCTGGAAATATATAACCAAACTTTTAAAATAAATTGAGAAGCACCCCCTTCCCTCTCCCCATCACAGCAATTTTTTCTCCAATGCTCATAGAAAATACAAGAAAAAAATAAATTTCTGAGCTTCAAAATGAGATTCAAATTAAATGCATTTGGCAATAAGAATTTATTCCCAGTTTGAACTCTATTACCCAAAGTTCTATCAAGGTTAAGTAATAATTTAAAGAAATAAACACAGATGATATCTGTTGGTCCCTGTGTAAGCATCAATGCAATTAAATAATTGAACTGTTCTACCTTGTGCTGGAAGCAATGTTTTCCCTGGAGTAATTAATGTTCACATGGAAGCAAAACCAAATGCAAACCATGCAACTGTATGTGACATGTTTAAGAAAGCCTTAGGTTTTGTTTTTCTAATTGTGTTGGCTACATAAAGCAAAAGCTCAAGTGAACATCTAGGTCTGCTAGTTAACAAGACTCTCAAAGACAGTAGCTGTCTAGCAACTTTGCTGTCTGAAGAATTCAAAGGTTTTATAATTTTTTTCTCTCTTTGTGTGCTTGGTGGGTTTTTTTCCCTTCTCTTGACAGTTCTGGGTAAGATTAACCAGAAGAATAAACAGAGCTTTTCTGAGGAACCTGTAGGTAGTTCACTGGGGCATATGTCCTAACAAATTAATTCAGCAAGCAGATTGGCTGATAAAGTTTCTTTATTTTATTTTTTTAAAGCTGAATAGAGTTTTTAAATTAGGCTTAGTTTAGAATTATCTTCATTTATGTCCCCCGACTTATTTCTTAGGAGCATTTTTACTATAAATAAAATTAAAAGGTAGAGTATTCTCATATACAGAACATTTACTACTATAGTGGCATGCCACAGGCCAGTTCAATGTACAGATTTCTGTTTTTTCCATATCATTTCCATCAACAGTAAGAATAGGGATAAAACTGTGTTGTTGGTTTGTTTGGGGTGGGTTTTTTTGTGACAAATAGACCGGCTCCCATTTTGTTAAGAATTAACAGGAGTTAGACAATGCAGTCCAGCAGGGCTGGAGTAGGTATATGGGGAATCATAGAAACATAGAATGGTTAGGGTTATGTATTAAAAGGAGAAAAATCAGGATAAAACACACATATTTTTCTATTTACAATAACAAAACCTTATGCTCAGATGGCTCAGCTGCTTTGTTTCTTGCTGCCAGCTCAGAGGTAAGAATGGAATCAAATGGACTTTCCACTCATTTGGTTTTTGTGGTTTAATACTACCAAGTAATTCCAACCACAATTCCTTAGTTATTTCCATGACTTCTTAATTTCCTAAATAGGAAAACACTGGTACAGGATGTCCATTATAGCTGTGGGTTCAAGAGTGAACATTCTTGTTTATCTATATATTTTCATGTTTTAGGAAACTACTTGCCTGCCTGCAAAAATGAGATGAATTTCGTGTTCTGTTTTCTTGTTACTTCTATTTCCTTTTTATTCATTTGTGACTGGAGCATTAAAGCACTGACTGGATTCTTCATTTTATTTTTATATGAGAATATAAATACACACTACAATTGTTTCTTATGGATTCACAGTTGAATGAAATGCTGAAGTGCTATATTTTTAATGTAACACTCAACTTTGTAAGTTAAGCAGTAGTGTAAAGTGGTCTGAAGGTCTGTTTGAGTTGAAAGATGATTGCAGATACTCCTGAGACTTGTAAGAATTGTGATTCATTACTGGGTAGTTGGTATTTGAATTTATATTCTGAAATATATATTTATATTTTATTTACATTCTGAAATAATGCAAACCCTTGCCAGTGACAGAAGGATTCATAGAGAGCATTAGTGCTTTGTGACATGATGAAATGACAGCTTTCACTTCAGTGTGTGTAAATTGCTATAGAGTGACACCTTTGCTTTGCTGTCAAAGGTTTTCCATCTGAAAAGATGTCCAGTACCCCCTGCTGCTCATTAAGACAAGCAGAATACATTGGTTTCTGAGGAAAGCTATAGGGAACTTCCATCTCAGTTTGCTGGTTTAAACACTTGTCTTTTGCTCCACTGACACTAGTACATACGGAAAACAAGACGGCAATCAAGGTGGAGAATAAAAAATACAAAAGTATTTACAGAGGGTATCCAGAGTAGTCAGTATAAAAGTGGTAAGACTGCTCTAGAAATAAGTAAGGTAGAAACTGAGCCAGAAATTGACTGAGATTAATGAGATACAAAATGACTAAGCAGACGAAGGGCCTAACTGAGCTGAAAATGGATGGGGAAATATAGGATCCATATGGTTCCCTGTGCACTTTTCATTTCTTCATACAAGTATTCAGAATGAAGCTGTTAAAAAGAGTGCAGGAGAAACTAAGTGACTCAGGAACATCATGGCCTCATTACAAGTTTCAAGGAAGACTTCAGTGTTTTGCTTCTGGTTGTGTTAAGTCTCTCTCCAGGTGGATAGGTCTCATTCTCGGTTACCCTAGCATGTTTCTAATCAGTCATCCCAGGGATGCACAGTAGTATCTGCAAGTGAATCTTTTTTGCAAAGATCTGCATTTTGCCTGAATAGAGATATTAAGCAGTTTATTCATTTTGGAGAAGCTAATGTCTAACACTTTCATAAGGATATACACTTAATTGAGGGAAGCATGTTTCAAATGAGTGGTACAAAAGACAGAAATTCCTTCACACACACCAGTGGTTGATATTAAGACATAACCTTTGTTTACTTTTAGCTCTAACCTCTCAACTCTTTAAACTGTGCAGTAATTTTACCCCAGTAAAAGTCATGAAATGATGCAACACCAGAATAGGAGCATGTCAGAGTGTTGTATGGGCCAGGGGCTTCCCACAGCAAAGAGTATGACTGACACTTACTTTCGTGCTACACAACATTGTGAAAAAGGCAACCATAGTTAGATTCAGTTCCTCACCCTATCAAAATAATGTCAGGAAACTCCTGTTGCTGCTGCTGCCACTCTCATTAGGAAAAAGAATTCCAATCTTCTTTTTGCTTCTAGTAAATAAATTATTTTCTACTTATTTTTCACCATTTTTAATTTAAAAATAATTTTTGAGTGCTTATTTAACTATTTCTCTTTGTTTGCTACTGTTTACAATGAACTTTTGAACTTGTAGCTATAAATTGTATAGGCTAATGAACATATTTCATTTCCTCAGAATGTTTTCAGATATTATTTTCTATAATCCATAATGCTCAGCTTATTCTGCTACACTAATATTTACCAGACTGAAAGTAAAAAAAATATTCATGATGGTTGACAGAGTATTTTTATAACCTCTAGAACCCTTACATCCTGATTTTATATAAAAGAATAATATTGACAGGTAGAAGGTGTAGAAAGAGGGCTAGATTTCTAATTGTACTGTAAAAAATCTTCTTATATATCTCAGAGATATTTTTTCCTATAAGACTGGTTTTCTCAGGTATTATCTTTTCTCTTAAAAAAGTGCTTGCCTGTCCCCTGCCAAATCAGATACAAAGCCATTACAAAATGATGATTCAGGCTCTCCTGCTTCACCATTGTTATTGCAGGCTGAATTGAAACAATTATAACAGTGATGAAATTCATTAACAAGGATAGAGATGTAAAGCCTTAAAATAAAATGTGAGTTGTGATTACAGTAACAGGAATTTCATTACAAAATTGAGCTGGGCCAAAGACTGTGGCTTTGGTGGCTTTGGGGCAGAGGGTGCTTCTTCTTTAGTTTGAAAGTTTTTGAAAAGTTAATATGCATATGTATTTGTACATGATACTTCCATTTATATAGTCTTTTAACTTTTCTTTGGCTTTGTCAGGAAAATTCAACTATTAAATTATTTTCTCTCTGTTTTATGTAAAAAGAAACAAAGTGTTCCTTTCTTTGAACTCATTACTCATCTTTGGGCCTGAAACACTTTCCTTATGGCCAATACAGGCTTTTTTACTTAAATTCCAGGCAAGCTTTTAGACTTAGTTCTTGGCTTCTATTTTAGCTTCTTTTATCATTCAAAAACATTTAAATGGTTTTAATCTTATGTTTATAGCTCTAGGATTTCATTTCCCTTTTTTTTTGGACATGGTTTTGCCAACCGCTTTGCAAAGAAGCTGGCTTATTTTTAAAGCTTCACTCCATCCCTACTTACAGATTGCAAAGAGACAGATTTACTTACAAAGAACACCCCCACCACAAGTGTCTTTGAAGACAGCTTAGCAAGAAGAGGAAGAGAAGGTATGAGAGAGGATATAAATGTGTAGCTGTATAATTAAGAAGTCATATACGAGATTTGAAACTGATTAGAAAAGCAAGGGAGAATACAAAGCAGTACAATTTGGATAAAACGTATTGTCTAGCTATTCCTCTCCTTATTTGTATTCAACATATGAAGACCCAGAGAAAATACTAACTCCCTGATGAGCTGTTAACACGAGCCAGTATTACCAATGAATAGATAACGGCTTCCCTCTAACACTAGGGAAGAATTAAGTATCAGTATGCAGTCGTATGTATATGTATGTATGAGTATATATATATATATATTCATATAGATGCATATATTAGTATGCATATTAGTAAAGTATAATATAATCTATACTAGTAGTGTAGTATGGATGGTTTGGTACATATATATACAAAAATACATACATGCAAAACCCTATGCTAATGTGGATGTATGTGTACTTGTTAAGGTGTTTGCATATATGTAAAGAAATAAACACATTTTTGCCTTTGAAAGTATAGCTGGCAATAGATTTATTTTGAATTGCCCAGGTATCAGAACGGCTGAGGACATCACCTGTCAAAAAATCTAGTCTGATTGAAACAAAGTTTTAATCACCAGCAGCTTTTTGCTGAAACAGAAGTGACTAGATCTAAATGCAGAAGAGAAGGGAGAACAATCTTCAACTGCTCCCTTTCCCTAAGTGCCAGACAGTCCTTTTAGAGATCACCATTTGCTTTAACTGGCTTCTCAGTCTGAAAATCAAGGTTTCTACTGCTCATTGTTCATAATTTAGGCATTATGGAGACACCTGGGAGACTTCATAGCCTGTTAGCTATGCAGACTTCATAGTTACCTGTTAGCTAACGCTGGTGTCAAAAATTTCTTTGGCATGCTTAGCGTTCAAGATTGGTATTTAGACATACTCGTCCTTCTGTAGCCAGCTGAAGTCTCTGGAACAGTGTTTAGTCAAATAATTGCTGTTAAACGTTTAAAAATTAATTTGTCTTTCATAAGCAGTGGACTGCAGATTGGCGAGGTTCTTCAGAGGTACTCTGCAATATTCCCTGCCATACCTTCTACATATGGATTAACACGTAAGCACAAATAGAGGCATTTCTGAATTGAAAAATAACCCACCTCCCAAAAAAAGTAAAAAAAACAGGAGTTATACCTTTCTCGAATTCTCTCATTTCTGCTAGGGAAGTTCTTAATCCACTAAACTCTTTTTCTCAAGCCTGCTAGCTACTACCCTGCCTCCTTGAGCTCCATGCATTGCTTGTTATAGAGTCTTGGAAATCAAGGGTGCAAGCAAGAAAGAAAACCCTATGGAGGGGTAGATACATAGGGATCTGTGGAAGGCAGTCAATAGGAGCATACGGCTTTTCGAGAAGAAAAAGTGGAATTTTGCCCTTCTCCCTGCAGACAGGCAGTGGTACCACAGGGACCTGGTTATAGAAAGTGGAAGTGAGACCTGGATGTGGGATGGGCAGGATATTGGTTGAATTCCGAGGGGAATAATGGCTGAATTAAAGTCTTAAAATGCCTACACACTTGTAGAAAAAAAAGGTGATGGACAAGCCTTCTTGGAAGAAGTTGTTTAGGGACGACATTTGTTGTATTTGTTGGAGGAAGGATTTTACAGAACCATTGAAATATTAGATGTTCCCTACTTCTTGCTGAAAGATACAACCTTAACTGTAAAATGTTGACAAAATAAAAAAGGGGTCTTTGCCACTTAATGCATACTTTGAGAAAACAGACAGGCTTTTCAAACAAAGTTAGTTCTTTCAATTCAGTTTGGAGCTGTGCAGGTGTGTTGCATTCTTGGGTGATATGGTTTAGTGCAAGGTGTCCCTGCCCATGGCAGGGGGGTTGGAACTTGATGATCTTAAGGTCCTTTCCACAAGTGTGTGGACGCAAAGAACCTATGTAAGTAATTTGGATAATATATTTGAGGCTTTCAGAGACATGAGCAGAGACTGTCTTCCCCTGTTTCTCAGCTACTCTAACTCACAGCAGAAGTACACACTCTTGCTTTTATTTTATAAATGAAGAGAGTTTTAACTGTCTGTAAAACCAGATTTGCTGGTATAAATGCTGCTAAGTTTTTGAGGAATAACACTCTGAGGAGCCATTAAAAAGAATCCTGGAATGTCATAGAAAAATCAAATATCATGACGGAGCATGCTTCAGTTGCTCTTTTTCAGAAGTGTTTTCAACTGAATTTCTAGCACCACATCCTGACACATCCTGCATGCTTTCTTGGGTCTCTGGTTCAATCCATTTTCTCCAGTACGGTGTGTTGGCAGGGCTTGAGCTGGTGTAATTATAGTGCTGTGGTTAAGTCAATTGAAGCATATGAAGGTTTGCAGAATCTCTGTCTTGTTTAAATAAAGCTTAATTTCATGAAAGAAGATGATCAGGATTTACGGGCAAAGTTGGGAAGACAGAGAAGGAAGAGGAGCAAGTCTGGATATAGATTTACTTGTTACTGTCAAGCTTTGAAGACCTCACTTACAAATCATCTACTTGTTCCGTACTTCAAATGCAAATAAAGGATTTATAAATCTATTCATTTAATTTAGGATTTACTGGGATGATTTGTAAATTAATCATCAGAATTACTTACTGAAGGTAGGATTTATAAGCCTAGGGGAGAATTATAAAGTATGATGTAGGATTAGTAAACCTATTGTATGTTTATAAATATATTTTCAGACTTCTAAAGTTACTACATATATTAGCTAAATCGTGTGCTTTAATTAATGATGTCTAAATCAAAACTGAGGAAAATACTTCTTTATTTTCTTTTTAACCTAGTGGCAACATAAGACAAGTTGGTACAAGGTCTAAAAAAAGGAATATTAATGCATACAATTTATAGAACAAAGTCAGTATAGAATGTATGGGAGGAAAAATAAGGAATAATACTGAAATAGAGACTTTCCAAAACTGGTTTAAACTTTCAGAAACCTCTCCAGATGGAACAAAGCAGCAGTCTAAACTAATATATTCAATGGTCACATACGCGATAGTGAGAGAAGTCAAGACAGGGTAACTGAATAAAGTCAGGGAAGCGTGCATACATTGTTTTGACTAGGCTAATTGCAATAGACAATTTTGGTGACAGCGCAGTGATTAGGAACATCAGGGAAATTACACTACAAGTCTGAAAACATACTGGCCACCCACAGTAATTTTGTAATCTTTTCCTTTTTTTCCTTCCCCTTAAATCTTAGAGGAAGGGAAGACTGGCTGGTGAGCAGCTGGCACTGAGCCGCTTAAGCCTAAAGAACTGATTTCATCTTCCAGATGGGCAAAATTAACTGTAATAATAGCACGAGCAGTTTGAGATTTTTAGTAATACAGCTTTCTAGAAGAAAAGCCTTATAGAAAGAAATAAGTGAGAGCTTTTCAGTAACCTGCAATCATTCAGTAGAAGACACCACAAAGTAGCAGCTAAAGCCAGCCTTAAAATGCAAAAGAAATACAACTGGCAGCACTATCAGAACAATCTAAGCAATCTGACTCACACTGTGAGTGTTTGAAATTTTCCTTGGCTGGCAGTCAGGTTGCATTTGCCAACTTGTAGCAAGTTGCTCAGATTTGCTCTGTGTTTGTAAACACCCTACAGAATTTATTTTTATTCTGCTACAAAACTTATTTTTATTCTGTTTCTAAATAACCACAATATATGAGAAGTCAAAGCAAAACTGAGACAGAAAGACCCTTAAAGGAAGAAAGCAAATGTGAAAGGCCTTCATTAAGTAGAAAGCTTAATGGTAGAAAAGTCACAATTCTCTGTAATTGAATGAAAGGGATTGTCCATTTAGTCTCCTACAGGCAAACAAATTTCATCAAAGATGTAGCACAAAACAAATTAGTCAGGTGTTCAGTTTTATCCGTATTTCATAACAATAACATTTTATTAAGAAAGTTTCCCTTTTTTCTTAAATGATGATTTATACACCAGTTCTAATTTTTCTTAACTACAGTATAATTGTCTGTCTGACTAGCCAAGCTGTTATGTAAAGGATCACTCTACCAGATCTCCCAGAGTCCTGTGACCTAATCAGGATAGGTTTTTAATACTCTGTATTCATTGCTAAAACTTACCAATGAAAGGACTAGCTCTGGCTCAGGAAGTTGCTAACTCACACACTCAGTCTTCAGCAATTTCTGCTGAGGAGAATAGGTACTACGTGCTTATCTTGGGTTTAGTTGTTTTGCCCTAGTCATCTGTTTTTGATGACTGATGGAGACAGATTATTTGGCTAGACAAATGCTTGGTCTGACCTGGGATAGCTACTTTTATCTATTTTCTTAAGGCTTACGTTAGCCCTGACAAGTGCTTTTCACCACTGCACCACAAGGCAAAAAATTATGTGTAAAATGAATGGCTAACCAGACAGATTTATCTCTATGTACATCTATCTGTTGACTTTCATTAGCCCTTGAGGCTGTGAGGTCACGAGATTAGTTCAGCTACCTGTTTGCATCAAAGGAATGTCTTTGTAAATTACAGTAACAAACTCAATCATTTGTTCTGAAAATGCATTCAATGGTCACAGAGTAAATGGAGGAACAGCTTCTGCTTTAACTCACTGACAAGATCTTGGAAAGATCTGAGGAAAGCTAGGACTTGATTTTGAGTTCCAGAATAAACTTGCACAGCATAAATTAGGGATAATATTCTTTACTAAAAAACACCTCCTGTGTCCAGATAATTGGAATTGAAGTCTTAGGATGCCAATTTTGTAGTTGAATTTGTATTCATTCATAATACAGAGGCATAAGAAAAATGCAAGCAAAGCAAAAACAATGAAGCAACAAAAACTGCTTGAAATTGAAACCTACAAAAGGCTGGCTTCATTTTCGCTGTATCCTCACAAGTAGCTTTAGAAAATAACAAGGTCTCCCCTTAGCCTTCTCTTCTCCAGGCTGAACCAACACTATTCTCTCAGCCTTGTCTTCATGCATCATGTGCTTCAATCCCTAAACATCTTGGTGTGCCCCACTGGATTCACTTTTAGGCTATCACAATCTTCCTTGTGCTGGGGAGCCCAAAACTGGACACAGAACTCCAGATAGTCTTGTAAGTGCTGAGTACAGTGGAGGGATCACTACCCTGGGCCTGCTGGATACACTCTTACTAATGTAGCCCAGGATGTAGCCAATATTTTTGTTCCAAGTATACACTGCTGACACATGCTACACTTGTTATCCATCACAACTATGATAAGGTGACAAAAAGGTGATGAGAGAAGTAATTATCCATTAAGACTTCCCCATCATTCCAGTTAAAGTCTTTGACCTTGTACTTAAAAAAGATACCATGTCCTGCATTGTTACAGCTAATTTCATTATTTTAGCAGTTTCTCTTTTGATGTGAGTACACACCTTTGAAATTTTTATGAACCTTATTAGAACTGAACAATTTACATAGCCATGCCATTGTTATGCTCAACTTTACATGTGTCAATATCATTGAAAAACAAACCAAGGAAACCAAGGTTCCAGACCTCAATTACTCACAAATGTATTTGTATTGATTGATTTAATGCATTGTTCATCAGCTCTCATTGCAAGGATTACACTGTTTGACATCTTTTCCTCTTTTCCTGACACTTGCAAATCAAACATCTATTTGAAAGTCAAGAAAGCATGTTTACATTTCTATTGCAATCCCACAAAGCATACCAGTTACCCTCTCAATGTGCTGCTAGACCTTGGAAATAAGACATGAAAGGGAAATGAGAGGTATTTGAAGTAACATGGAACATGAAATGTAGGAATGAAAACCTAAAAGCAAACAGCATGAAACACAGTGTATAAATATGTGTCAAACTTACATAGCTTTGTGTTTGGGTTATTCTATTCTTTACATAGGTATTTCAAAGATAGGGGGAAGCTTGTATGTGTGTCTGTCCTATTTTTAAGTCCTGACAATGACAGTTCTTTCATCCAAACTATGGGGAAAAGCAGTCCTGTATAGCATTAGCAGTAAAATCATGAACGATAATAAAAGAAGTGAAACTAAAAGGGTAGAGAAAAAAGCAAATGACCTAGGGCCAGCACAATCATAGCCATCTCTTCTTAACAGATCCTTGTCAATCTCTTCTTTAAAAATTTGCAATGATAGTAATTCCAAACCTTTCTCAGACAGTTTACTGATGCCTAAGTGCACCTAACTTTAGAGTTTCCTGTGTCTAATAGAAATCCTATTTTATCCTGCAATTAATGGTCCATACTATTTTCTACACTTAGAGTGAAACTAGACACAATTTATTTCCTTCATCTGTGTGGCAATAAATAACATTCAGAAACCATCACTGTATGCAGAACTGGGAAAGAAAATGGAGAGGAGCTTATGAAGATGAGAATTACAGTGTTAGGTCCCTTTGTCACCTTCCAAAGAAGTTTGTTCCACGGTATTCTTTTATCCAAGTCTTTTTTGAAAATTCTTATTTCAGAAAGCTTTTCTTGGTATGTGAATTTTGTTTGCTTTATAGTATTTTTAGCAAAAATTATCTTTAAAAATAGGCTGCTGGTTATTATTCATGATTTTGTACTCACTGTTTTTATTGACTTCACTGGGTCTGGTTGGGATGGAGCAAATTTTATTCATTCACAGCCCGTATGGTGCTGAGTTTGGGTTTGTGACTAAAGCAGTGTTGGTAACAGAGCAGCATTTTGCCTATTGCTGAACAGTGCTTACACATCATTGAGGCATTCTCTTTTTTCCTGCTCTGTCTCTCTGGCTTCTAGGCTGGGAGTGTGCAAAAAAAAAAAATGGGAGGGGACATGGCTGGGGCAGCTGACCCAAATTTACCAAAGAGATACCATATACCATATGGTATCATGCTCAGCAATATTAGCTGGGAGAAAGCAGGAGGGAAAAGGAACTTCAGGGTTATGGTACACATCTTTCCAAGTAACTGTTGCATGTAATGAAGCCCCGCTTTCCGGGATATGACTGAACATCTGCCTTCCAGTGGGAAGTACTGAATAAATTGCTTATTTTGCTGTGCTTGCATGTGAGCTTTGCTTTACTTATTAAACTGGCTTAGCTCAGTACACAAGTTTTGCTTTTGCTTTTCTGATTCAGCAACTGACCTGGTGCTTAGCTGCTGATCAGGATCAACCCAGCACACTAACATTATGTATCAGAAAAAACATTGACAATCACAAGAATTTCCATCTAAGTTTTTACCCGTTCACTTCAAACTCAGGGTCAGTAATTTTTAAAGATATTTTATTATTTGCTTTTTTCCATTACTCCTTTCTCCACACTTCAAGTGATATTACTGGGCAATTTAGAAGTAAAAGAAGTCACATAATATGCTTCATCTGGTATGCTAGGTGTCATCATAGTAGCTAGTGAAGCTGGGCACCCAAATCAGACTATACAGTTACTAATAAAGACATTCATCTGACATTGTGGGGACATTCTCCCCCAGAAAACCACCCCACTGACTCCTCAGCATGGCCACTGTGGCAGAACTTCTCCAAGGTCATTCACCAGGGCTCCCAAAGGTAAAACACCACTGAGGATATGCCTTTGCCTTGGGGAGGAGGCATATGTCCATCCAATGAGTAATCACCATACAGCCCAGAATTTCAACTTTCCAGTTACACTTTCACACCACTATCCTCATGTTTCCTTTATATTCATCTACACTGAGTTTCAGCTGACACTGTATTGCCTCTCAATTTTCTTCCAGCAGTTTCACAGGCAAACCTCATATTTCACGTCCTAAATAGCCTAGTATCATTAGCAGATTTTTACACCTGGCTGCTTCCTGTCTTCATGGGTATTTGGGGTTATACTAACCAGAAGAACTCCACTGCTGATCACCCTCTACCCTGAGGGATGAATATTCGATTTAATTTCCTGTTTTCTATCCTGTAAATAGTTGTTGGCCATGCTGGTACTTTTACTACTTTCACGTTTATTTTCTTTAGAAGTCTTTTATGAAGGATTTCATCAACTTTTTTTCCTGAAAGTCCTCCAAATGAGACTCAAGGATTGTCTAGATTATAGACACTTAATATGGAATGTCCTACAGTTAACAGTTACATTATGAAATGAGAAAGTAGACCAAGATTTAAAGGCAGCAACGAATCATTAAAAAAATATCACTAATTAGAAACATATAGGTGACAGCCTCCTGTTGTACAAACATCCCTTAAGTACTAAGTTTCATAGTCTTAATGCCTAAAATTTCATATTCATTACAGATATTTATTTTGTGGCATGTTCCAATCTTTCCCTGCTCCCCTCACTTCTTTGTATTGTAAAGACCATAAACTACTAGTTTCTCTCTTTCCCTTAGGAGACTGATACCTTATCAGCTCTTGGAAATGGATTTTTTGAGAAATAGAGGTCACGCACCCCCACCCGCGCCCCAACCTTTTCCACTGCACAGGTAGCAGCTGCCTTATCTTTCAGAAATAGTCTAACTGATACATATCTAATTAAATTACAATTGGTTCTTCCAAATTTGCTTTTAGTTTTTGTTTCTTCTGTTCACTGACCTGAAGAAGGATTTGTTTGCCTGAAACCTTGTCTGATTTTCTTTAGCTATGGCAGTAGATGTAATAAAAGAGGCATTACTGCCGCTTGTAAACTTTGTCTTGCCTGTATCCTTACATTGTTATTTCAGCAACACAACCATTATAAAGATGGTATCAGTTTAAATTCTCTCAGCAAGAAAAGAGGGCCACCTTCTTCTCATTCTTTAACTCTGAGATTACATGAAAGATTGCACAATATAACATTTTCTTCTTAACTTCATTAATTCTGGAAAATTGAACATAAAATTAAAGATAAAATTCACTATTTTATCTTTAATTTCCTTTCTTTCTATACAGACTTTTAGTCATGTAGTTATGTTTATGCTGCTGTTTTGAATAATAAAAAATTAATGTATTAATAAATGTACAATAAAAAATGTATGGCTTGTTTTGCATGCACCTTCAATAAAAAGCTTATTACCTTATGTATTTTAATAGTAAATATCAATATGCTACCATATTTTCTCTTTGGTGAAAATAAACGTTTAATAGGATTAAAAATTGGATAAAGACATATGCTATTTATAAACTTAAAATTCTCAACAAAACCAGTATGCAGTCTGGACAGCCAAGAACTATAGGAATGGCTAGAATCCAGTGTTGCCAAAAGCATATTCTAGCTTGTCTTAGAGTCTGGTGATACTAATAGTAGTGTCAATACTCTGATTTGCCTTGAGTTATTACCAGTACTGCCAATATAACAAATTTCCACTTCCTTTTAAAAAAATTACAGTCTTTCTAGCCATACCTTACACTGCACTTCTCACATCTTCCACGTGTTTAAAGGTAGATGGAATTATCTTTTATTCCTGTAAGGTATGAGGTAGACTCTGAACTCAACATGATAGCTTCTTGCACGTTTTTAAAATGTTTGATTTTGGGGTTTATTTTGTATTTATTTGGGTTTCATATTTATTTTGCAGTAAGTTATTGTCTTTAGGAATCTCTAAACAGGACTTAGAACCTCATTTGTATTTTTAAACATTCCTAAAAAAGGGATAAATAATTTATTTTTTGCAGGAAAAAAAAAAAAAACAACAACAAAACCAGCTAGATACAATTCAGTACTTTACCTAGCTTCCCATTAATGTGGTGTTCATCAGAAACAGCAGGAGAAATTCACCTCCAGAAGCTGAAGCAAAACAATTTAATCTAATTACTAGATATAGCACACTGCATGTCAGCTTCTAGACAGCATGCTCAGCTAACTCTTGGTGTAGAAGAAGCATAGCAGAAAAAAAGAATAAATCATATCTTCAACACTCAACTCTTGAAATATGCAAGTGTTTCTTCTTAGGAAAAAGTGGGAGTGAACAGCACATATTTTTATACACACATTTGTTTCATTTTTAATTCTTGAACGAAGTGCAGTATGGATGAAGCAGTGCTTTGTTTCCAGAGTGTTGAAGACTCAAAGCTGAAGCAGATTTTTTAAAAGCTCAGCAAAAAAATCATATAATTAAATACAGTCAATATTCCTTGTACCCAGCACCCACCCAGACCATCATACCAGATTTTTCAAAATAAGTTGGCACTGCAATCTGACCATTAATTTGGAAATGTAGACAAAACCTCAACCAATCAAAAAATCTGCTGCTTCATACATATGCAAATTCTTTTTCTTGGGGTTCAGAACTAAGGATGAGCCTTACTTTGAATTTTGCTATAGTCAAACAGAATAAAAGTTTCTTCAGGATTCAGGGAACTCAGCTCCAGCACTTGAGAGTTAACACCAGATTTTTATTCCATTTGCAGAGACAGGACTAATCTTTTCCAGTTTCCTTGTCCTCTGAGCCATCAGAAGACACTAATTTTAGGTGACATTGGATTCCTATTGATTTCTGACATTCTAGGTGAGTGTTAAGACATTAGTGACAATGAAGGATTACTTGTCTGCATAGCATGTTGTGTATTGCAGCATTCAGTACATACAAGAAATTTTGAGCAGTGACAATGACAGCTTGATATGTACAAGACTTCAAAATTACTGATGTCACGCAGAATATCAGGTTTTAAGTGTGGTTAAAAGTTCTTGACACCTAATTTGTCACATCCTTGCACAGAATTACAAACCGTGTATTTGTCATATTACTTCATTCCTCCATTTGTACTTCCAAAATGATTTCACAAACATGAGGCCATCAAATTATGATAGATTTTAAATGCTTATCTATCTTGTGAATGCTTACACTAAATTCACAGCAAGTTTTTATATTTTGTCTTCCATACTTAAATATTGTGCATAAAGGCATAAAGTCTTAACTGTTCCTCCATTGAAAAATAGACTGCAAAAATATATGTTCATAAATTCATAAACAGAATTCAAAATTTTTAATCCTCTTTATGATTGTTGTGCACTTTCCTTATATTTCTACTTGTTTGAGGGCTTGTGTAAGGTGAGAAGCCTTGAAATCATAATATAGTTATAATTACAAACTTTTAATAATCTAACAGGGTGTAAGATAAAAGCCACTTGAAGCTTTTTATAGCCTGAGGGACTATGTTGATTCCTTTCTGCACTCATTTCTTAGAGTATTAAAAATGCATTATTGGAAGTGCTCTGGTAACTGCTTACATGTCTATTTATTCAACTCTGCAGTTGTTTATATTAGAATTATGGACTTGGTTTTCTATTCAGGCAGTTAGTTACTTTGCTCGCTTGCTGCGTCTTGAAGCTATTTTAGTTCAAATTATATTATAGAATCACATACAAAAGAATTCTTTGTTCACAGCCTATCCAACAAAATAGAGGGGGCTACAGAAGCATCTACAGCTCCAGGGCCCAGTAAATAAGGTCTCCACTAGAAAAATAAAAGAATAAAAGTTGTTGTATGTAAGAGGGTGGATTGCATGTGCTGTCTGCCACCAAGAGAAAAGAAACTGTATTCTCTTCTAAATTGAAAGTATGTTTATTTTAAATATTAAAAAAAAAAATCACATATTCTTAGATAACAGACTCTAAGATAAAGAATTTGGTTTTATATTCGTTTTTTCTATGATAAAAAAGAAAGAAGTAAGACTGGTTATCTCTACGAAATTTACGTTATTGTGGCAACTGTCCATTTTTATACTAGCCATAAAAGATGTGGAGGACAGCAGCTCCACAGCACTGAAATTTTGCCAGACCCTTATTGGTGTGTGTACAACAGTACAGTCAGAAAACGGGATGTATTTGCAGAGGCTGCTTCAGAATAAAGTGGTTTTTTCTCTTCTTTCTGTGTTTCTGTCTTTTTACAAAAGCCTGAAAATTAATTTGCAGTGCACTCCTCTACTGAAGCAATGCTGAAAGATAACTTTGGAAGGCTTCAGCAATGAAAATCCTGGTATCATCAAAATGCTGGGTTTTGACCCTTTTAGTGTTCATAAAATGAAACTGGTACCTTTTTAAAATATTGTTCACAGAGCAGAACGCCTTTTGTTTGTTTCCTGTAGATGTCTTATTAGCTATGTTATTTTCCTTAATATTTAAACTTAGCTAGCTGATGCATAGAAATAAGTGGAAAGTAATAAAATGAGATTTATGTGCAATTTTGATTGTTTTACATGGAACATTACTATAATGCAAGCTGTATAAAGGGGATTATCGTTAAGTTGGTTAGCCCTTAATGTTATAGATAGGGTGTGATTTTAGTGATGTCTTTGTCAGGCTATTTGCAAACTTTTGCACTGTATTAGAGAAATCTAGCTCTATGCCACATTTCCCATTTGTTCACTATTAACTTGCATGCAAATTGCACACATGCTATCCTTTAGTTCCAATCAATCTTGTTCTGATTTCTACTTTATTCCATTCATACTTTCCAGGGATGAGGATCCATTTTTAGTTTTATTTCAGAGCTTGTTACAAAGACAGTTTGTTTCAATCACTTTGAAGTTCTTTAAAAGATTAGATACTTGTGTCTGATTTCTATTTCTGGGGGAAAAAAAAAAAAAAAAACAAACAAAAAGAGGCAGAAGGAATTACATCTACTGAAAACACTGAAAAAATTAATAGTATATTGAAAATATATTAGAATATAATGGACACTATTTTTGAGTCATCTGTATTATACCCATCATCCTTAAACCACTATGTTACTTATTTATAATTTTATATACCTGTTGAATTCATTAATGTAGCAAACTAAAAGCTCATTCTTTAATGCTTCGTGGACCAGTAGGGAATAATTGTTATGTTAAGAACATTTGTCAGAAGCTATCAATCAGAATTATAGATTGTTTTTCATTACAGCAATGAGGTATTAGGGTTTTTTTCTACAATCATGTGAGCCAAGGCTTTTTTCCTAAAAAGCCTTTTCTTAAATGCCTTTTTTCTTGCTTCAATGTTCACTTGAAGGATATTCACAACCCAGTATTTTAAACAACCAGTCGTGATAAGGAAATAGAAACACTGACAGAATCGGGAAATAATAGGTTAAGAGTCAGTCAAGAGTTTACTGTAAAGTGTTTAAAAGTCAGTTAAAGAAAAGTTTTTACTGTTTAACTTCTCCTGGGGGACTTCAACCACCCTGATATCTGTTGGAGGGACAGTACCGCCTGGCACAAGCAATCCAGGAGGCTCTTCAATTGTGTGGAAGACAACTTCCTTCTGCAAGTAATAGAGGAGCTGACAAGGAGAGGTGCCGTGCTTGACCTCGTGCTCACCAACAGGGAAGGGCTCGTTGGAAATGTGGTGCTCCAGGGCAGCCTTGGATGCAGTGATCATGAGATGGTCAAATTTGAGATCCTTAAGACAGCGAGAAGAGCGTGCAGCAAGCTCACTGCCCTGGACTTCAAGAGAGCAGAATTTGGCCTCTTCAGCAACCTGCTTAGTAAGGTTCCATGGGATATAGCCCTAGAGGACAGGGGGGCCCAAGACTCTCTGTTGATATTCAAGGATCACCTGCTACAATCTCAGGAGTGTTGCATCCCAACTAGAAGGAAGTGCAGCAGGAGGGTCAGGAGACCTCCTTGGATGGATAAGGAGCTGCTCAGGAAAATTTGAAGGAAAAAATAGGATTATAGAAGGTGGAAGCAAGGAGAGGCAACCTGCGAAAAATACACTGATGTTGTCTGGGAAGCTAGAGACCAGGTTAGGAAAGCTAAGGCCCAGTTAGAATTAAACTTGGCTAAGGATAATAAAGATAACAGTAAGGGATTCTATAGGTACGTAGCAAATAAAAAAACAGATTAGGGACAAGGCAGGACCCCTCCAGAAGCGATCGACAGAACTGGATACACAGGATTTGGAGAAGGCTGAAGTTCTGAATGACTTCTTTACCTCGGTCCTCACTGGCAAAGTCTCTGACCACACCACCCAAGTCTTGGAAGGCAGACACAGCAACTGTGAGAATGAAGACATTGGGCCCACTGTAGGAGAGGATCTGGTTCGAGACCATCTTAAGAACATGAATGTGCACAAGTCCATGGGTCCTGATGAAATCCATTCAACGGTCCTGAAGGAGCTGGTGAATGAAGTTGCTAAGCCACTGTCCATCATATTCGAAAAATCATGGCAGTTAGGTGAAGCTCCCGACAACTGGAAAAAGGGAAATATAACCCCCATTTTCAAGAAGAGGAAAATGGACGACCCAGGGAATTACAGACCAGACAGTCTCACCTCTGTGCATGGCAGAACCTTGGAGCAGGTTCTCCCGGAAGGCATGGTAAGGCACATGAAAAACAACAAGGTGCTCGGTGACAACCAGCATCGTTTCACTAAGGGGAAATCCTGCCTGACCAATTTGGTGGCCTTCTATGATGAGGGTACAGAACTGATGGACAGCAGTAGAGCAGTTGACGTCATCTACCTGGATTTGTGCAAAGCATTCGCCACTGTCCCACACAACAACCTTGTCTCTAAATTGGAGAGACATCAACTTGATAGGTGGACCACTCAGTGGATAAAGAACTGACTGGATGACCACACACAAAGAGTTGTGGTCAATGGCTCAATATCCAGCTGGAGACCAGTAACAAGTGCTGTCCCTCAGGGATTGGTGCTGGGACCAGTCTTGTTCAACATCTTTGTTGGTGACATGGACAGTGGGATTGAGTGCGCCCTCAACAAGTTTGCAATGACACCAAGCTGTGTGGTTCGGTTGATACACTGGAGGGAAGGAATGCCATCCAGAGGGACCTTGTGAGGTGGGCTGATTCCAACCTGATGAAGTTTAACCATGCCAAGTGCAAGGTCATACACCTGGGTCGGAACAATCCCAGGCACAGCTACAGGTTGGGCAGTGAAGAGATTCAGAGCAGCCCTGTAGAGAATGACTTGGGGATGCTGGTCAATGAGAAAATGAACATGAGCTGGCTTCAGTGTGCGCTTGCAACCCAGAAAGCAAGCCATATCCTGAGCTGCATCAAAAGCAGCATGACCAGCAGGTCAAAGGAGGTGGTCATGGCTCTCTGCTCTGCTCTTGTAAGACCTCACTTGGAGCATTGTGTGCAGTTCTGGTGTCCTCAACATAAAAAGGACATGGAGCTGTTGTAACAACTCCAGAGGAGGACCACGAGGATGATCAAGGGACTGGAGCACCCCCTGTATGAATATAAGCTGACGAAGTTGGGGCTGTTCAGCCTGGAGAAGGCTGCATGGAGACCTCATAGCAGCCTTCCAGTATCTGAAGGAGGCCTACAGGGATGCTGGGGAAGGACTCTTCATTACGGACTGTAGTGATAGGACAAGGGATAACGGGTTAAATCTTAAGCAGGGGAAGTTTAGATTGGATATAAGGAGGAAGTTCTTTATTGTGAGGGTGGTGAGGCACTGGAATGGGCTGCGCAGGGAAGTTGTGAATGCTCCATCCCTGGCAGTGTTCAAGGCCAGGTTGGACAAAGCCTTGGGTGATATGGTTTAGTGTGAATTGTCCCTGCCCATCGCAGGGGGGTTGGAACTAGATGATCTTAAGGGCCTTTCCAACCCGAACTATTCTATGATCCTATGATTCTAACTTACAGGAAAATGGGCCTTATCCTGGAGGCAGGAAAATGGGTATATAAAGCTAATTAACTTCAAAATTTGAAAGATATTATTGCTACTTAAGTAATTGGGGTGTGCATATGTAAAAGATGAGAGTATAGCAAAATGTCAAGTGTGAATTTGCTGAGACTCAGTGTCCTTCTTTGCCAGAATAACTGGCTTACTGAATGGAAGGAATGGCAAATATGATATAAAGTAATTTCAGTAATATTTTGATGGGAGTATATGGCATGAAATTCCTAAAAGCTAACTAGGAAAACACATTTTAGAAGCTTATGTTATGAATTATATGAGCTACTAGGAACAGAAATTTCCAGGTAATTATCTAACATTCATTGTCAATGTCTAGGCCTTAAGTATACCTGCAGGTTAAAGTACCATGACCAGCCTCATCTGGGGACTTCATCCAGGTACCTTTTCACCTTGCAGCTTTCAAGCTGCATCAAATGTCTGACCCTCTGCCTCCATCCCTGCCTGATCTCTAGAGTGTGAATGCTGTGCTGTGCCACCTATCTTCTTAATGTTCTGGTTGACTTTACACCTTTCTTGTCATTACAAACAAGCTTGCTAGTCACTGAATTGTGGCTGAAACCAGTTACTATCATCAGACCTGTTTTGCATACCATGCTAATGTACCAAGGGCACTGTAACCCTTGTTCATTAAGGTATCTGCCTCTGCCTGCCATGCTGTCACCATTGTCTCTTTGCAAAGCAGTCTCAGCCTGGCTGCTCCTTGATCGTCAGTGCAGGGATCATCTCAAGTGAAATCTGCCCTCAGTCCATTTCTACTCTCCACAGCACTGAAAACATGCCAAAACTAACTGCTGTGAAAGTTATGCACACTTGGAATATCCATATTGGACAGGAGAATGAAATCTAAAAAAATAATAAAGTCAGGGTCTGATCTACTGAGTAGGGTAAAGAAAGGCAAGTTCCTTACTGCATCCTTTAACGCTGATGCTCTCCTTCCAAACAAAAGAATTAGCTTCATATCTGCCATGTTTTGCTTGGCACAACATTTCTTGCAAGCTTATAAACCTCAGGAAAAAAAAATAGAAAAAGTTGACATCACTACAGAGAATCAGCTTAGAGAGTTTTAGAATGCTGCCTGTGCTGTTTAATCATGTCCTGTTTAATAAAAATTTAAAATTAAAATTAAAATAGCTTTAATATACTGCTTAATAAAGTTAATGCATTTTATGAAGAAAAGTAACTTACTTAGCCTTTTACCTTTAACCCTGGACAAGCTATAACTCCTCTTCTGAGATGAGTATATAGATACCTCTTAAAATAACTGCTTTTGTGCAGAAGTTCTATTTTGAGTGTATATGTGGATAATGACTTCTCTGCTCAGAAACAGACAGTTTCAAAGTAAGTGTAGAATACCAAGAAACAGAAAATGTCTTTCAGTTGTTAGCCAAGGTATAGCATGAAAGCATCATAGATCTTTTTTGGCAATGTACCATTTTATGCCAATTCTTCTAGACACCTCTAGAGACTGGCATTTTACTCCATGGTGGGAGAAAAAAAGATTTCAAGGACTGGAACAGGTTGCTCAAACAGGCTGTGCAGACTCTACTGTTGAATGCATTCAAGAACTGAAAAAGCCATGAGTAGTCTGATCTGATATTGCATCTGATACTGCTTTGAGCATCAAATTCGATCCAAAGACATTTTGAGTCCTGCTTTTCAAACTGACTTATCTTATAACCATATGACAAACAGCTTTTCATATCATTAGCTATCACGGTTTTCTTCATAGAATCATACAATAGTTCGTGCTGGAAAGGACCTTAAGATCATCTAGTTCCAACCCCCATGCCATGGGCAAGGGACACCTCACACTAAACCATATCACCCAAGGCTTTGTCCAACCTGGCCTTGAACTCCCCAGGGATGGAGCATTCACAACTTCCCTGCGCAGCCCATTCCAGTGCCTCACTACCCTCACAATAAAGAACTTCCTCCTTATATCCAATCTAAACTTCCCCTGCTTAAGATTTAACCCGTTATCCCTTGTCCTATCACTACAGTCCGTAATGAAGAGTCCTTCCCCAGCATCCCTGTAGGCCTCCTTCAGATACTGGAAGGCTGCTATGAGGTCTCCACGCAGCCTTCTCTTCTCCAAGCTGAACAGACCGAACTTTCTCAGCCTATCTTAATATGGGAGGAGCTCCAGTCCCCTGACCATCTTTGTGGCCCTCCTCCGGACTTGTTACAACAGCTCCATGTCCTTTTTATGTTGAGGACACCAGAACTGCACACAATGCTCCAAGTGAGGTCTTACAAGAGCAGAGCAGAGAGCCATGACCACCTCCTTTGACCTGCTGGTCATGCTGCTTTTGATGCAGCTCAGGATATGGCTTGCTTTCTGGGCTGCAAGCGCACACTGAAGCCAGCTCATGTTCATTTTCTCATTGACCAGCACCCCCAAGTCATTCTCTACAGGGCTGCTCTGAATCTCTTCTCTGCCCAACCTGTAGCTGTGCCTGGGATTGCTCCGACCCAGGTGTAGGACCTTGCACTTGTCATGGTTAATCTTCATGAGGCTGGCATCAGCCCACCACACAAGCATGTTGAGGTCCCTCTGGATGGCATTCCTTCCCTCCAGTGTATCAACCGAACCACACAGCTTGGTGTCATTGCAAACTTGTTGAGGGCACACTGAATCCCACTGTCCATGTCACCAACAAAGATGTTGAACAAGACTGGTCCCAGCACCAATCCCTGAGGGACAGCACCTGTTACTGGTCTCCAGCTGGATATTGAGCCATTGACCACAACTCTTTGCATGTGGCCATCCAGCCAGTTCTTTATCTACCGAATCGTCCACCTACTAAATTGATGTCTCTCCAATTTAGAGACAAGGATCTTGTGTGGACAGTGTCAAACACTTTGCACAAATCCAGGTAGATGACGTCAACGGCTCTACTGCTGTCCATAAGTTCTGTACCCTCATCATAGAAGGCCACCAAATTGGTCAGGCAGGATTTCCCCTTAGTGAAACCATGCTGGCTGTCACCAAGCACCTTGTTGTTTTCCATGTGCCTTAGCATGCCTTCCAGGAGAATCTGCTCCAAGATTTTGCCATGCACAGAGTTGAGACTGACTGATCTGCTATTCCCCGGGTCATCCATTTTCCTCTTCTTGAAAATGGGGGTTATATTACCCTTTTTCCAGTCTCATGCTTCTCTCTAGTCTGTGTTTTAAGGTACTTAATAATATATCCAATATGATTACAGCCTGACATTTTTAGTTAAAATTCCCACCTTTTTGGAATTTGTAAACTAAATGCTATACACACACATACTCTTTTGGACCTAAACCAGACTCACTAAATGGGACGGCACACATCTTACTTTGTATTCTAGATGACAGTTTTCTGTGGCCAATTTAATGTTTGTTGTTGCCTGAATTTTATGTGTTGGTCTGCTGCTTTCTGGGTCTCAAGGCATTATACAGCTGTTACAGTACACTTCTAAGACAATTCCTTTGTTAAAAAAAGGGAAGTCAATACAGTCTTTTATGTTTGTGCTTTCTTATTCATACTAATGTTTACTTTTCTAACCTCATAGCTGCTAAGAAACAACTTTCTATTTCAAAAGAGAATATAGACCATGTCTTTATATAGCTTCTTATTTTCCCCAAGCTTCTTTTGATCTAAATGGAATTTTTGAGAAAAAAAAAAAAAAAACAAAAAAAAACTAAAAACAAAAATCACAAAGATCTATTGGAAATGTTTCAAATCTGGTCAGAGAGAGAAATACATTTGATGGGAGCAGGAAATAATTCATGGTTCTTTTTTCACACTAGGAAAGATCTTGTTAATATGGTGCCATAGAAAACTGTCAGTTACATGAAATAATGACTTAAAAATTAATTGATGCTCTATAGACTGTTATGACTGGGATTCTACAGTTGCAGAGGTCTGTAGAGACACCTTCACAGCATCAAGATCCAAGAGTGTACACCAGTGTTTAAGGTGTGACTGTCACAGCTGCAAGATAACTATTATGATTTAGAGAGCACAGAAACTTCTAGATATGTTTGGTGACATTTACATGTTTTAATTATTAAATATTTGGAAGACTATGATTGAACAAGATGGGGTAGGTTTGACATGTTTCTAAAGCTACATCAGATGTAATGAGCTTGACCTTCAGATTCATAGCTAAACTTTAGCTTAGTCTTCAGACTTTTTCTTTACAAATTTAATCATTGTGACTGCATGGATTTGCAGATATTTCAACCTACATGACCTTTTGGGCAGAGAGGAGTCCTGTACAGTTTTGTTGTTTTGGTTTTGTTTTGTTTTTTGGTTTTTTGTTTTGGTTAAATAGCAAAAGAAGCATTGGAAGTCTTAATGAAATAGAAAAAACCCTCAGCAACAAAGACAGGGAACAGATATTACCCAATGCCTAAGTAAATATTTACAAGATAAACATAAACAGTGGTGTAAACGATTGTGCTTACTTATATAAGAAAACTGGGAGCTGAATAATTTTTCATACAAAATACATTTAATTGAAAACTCTTCAGAGTAATTAAAATGTATAATTTAAATGAGATATGCTAAGATAGTCTTTGAAATGTTCAGACAAGCATCTACTTGAAGGAATATTAAACAATATACAGAATAGAATACTACCATACATCAATATGCCATGATTTTGCTCCTTATGGTTAAGACTTTTTATCTATGTATTGCAAAAATATGAAGAAACTACACCACTTTTAAGTATTGAAAAGTTCCTGATCCTAACAATGCACTTAGAGTAATTATATTTCTCTTGTGATAAGAAATAATCTGACATATCTAAATTTTTGGAAAGATTTTTCATTATTATAACAAATGTTACTGAAATCAGCAAGTTATATTTAAATATTTACATTAATTTAATTATTAATAACAAATTGGTTTTTGCATTTAAATTGTATAATATACAGCAAAGCAACTGCTTTATAAAAATAAACTGATATGTGCATGCAACAAAGCATTATTGAAATGAAATGCAAAAAGCTGTATCCCTTTCTCCTGCTTTTTTTTGTGGTGTTACCATTTACTGTCCTCCACCGTGGTGTCTATATTGTATACGTACTTCAAAAGTACTGCAAATAGTTAATTACTAAATTTCTTTTTAAAGCACAAATATATTGTTAAATAATTGGTTTCAATGTTTAAAATTTCCCTACAAAAATTAGGATATTTAAAATCATTTTTACCTTTGTAAGTACACCCTTACAGAGGACTAAGCAGTCTACTGTCTTCCACCAGGAAGTTGATCATAATTTTGAAGACAAGTAAAACCTAAAAGAAACTATAAAAAGATCATGTAGTAAATTTAAAAGAAAAGAAATTGTAAGTTAAAAATCCTTACACGATTTTACTTCTGTATTTCAGGGCACATACTATAATCTGCCACAGCATTATTATATCTTTGTGTAGTCAACTACATAGCTACAAAATTGATAGAAAGCCTCAGCATTCTGATGAGATTGTATTTTTTGCTGCTGTGTTGACCAAGTTATTTTTATCTTCCTGTGTATCATCATGTGTCATCTGTTTCCTAGGCTCATTAGAGCATATTCACCTAAAAAAGTTGTCTTCCATTCTGCTGACATGGAGATCGCCAATACACTTGCCATCCTCCTCTTTTTGTGAACTTTTATGCTAAAGATCTTAATTTCTAAGGCAGTGAAGTGCTTTGTGATGCAGGATGTGTCTGTATGGCCCCTTCTAGATGAGATATTTATTAAATGGCTGACTGTAATCACAGCTGGATGGATTTGATGGGTCAGGAGGTCTTTCTGAGAGCTATAGTCCTAAAAACTAAATGTGATTACATGAGGTGTGAAGTAGTAAAGGATATTTAATTACAAAATCACATGGGTTATTATTGACGAAGCCATTGATGCATCTTGAATAAGGCAGTGGAGCACATTGCTTTTATCCTTTCCTTTCAGTAAGCAAGGACATCAGCATAATTCCTCTGTAGGCTGTTTATCCCACCAGTAGGGGTTGTTCTTGTGAGCATAGCATAAATGAGATTCTTACTATCTTAAAGAAGACTAGGCTCAAAAATATATTGCTGTATTTGCTGTTAAACCAGTATTTACATCATTCTTAAGCAATTTTTTCCCCTGAAACTCAATCTGTTGTTCTGTGTGTATCAAAATATACCCTATTCTGATGATTTTTTTTTTTTTTTTTCCTTTCAGTCATTCCCCATTTTGCTGGGGCTGAAGGCTGCCTAAGTCTTAGACTGGGGTTAAGCTAGCTGAATAGGCATGGGAAAACTGCTGGACAAGAGAAACTCTTGGATGGAATAAGATGGATATATGGGGATCTAACAGAAGTTACAAAGGTATCATAAGGGGATGGCTGGATTTCACTGGTGCTTCAGGACTTAGGTATTCAAGAAACCACCAAAATTCACAGGGTGTGAGCATGGGGGCCCTTTGAGGAAGGGAATAGTGCAAGGCCTAGGAAATCTAAGAAATCCTGTCAGCCATACCATACATGGCTGAGATCACATTGTTAACAGTATCAGATATACCAGGTTAGGGTGCAGATGTACCAAAACAGGGACTAATGAGGTGAAAAGTAACCAGGTACAGATTGTTTATTTGGTAGGGAGGAGTGTTGAAAAGGAAGAACCTAGGAGAGGAAAAGGAGCATATAAATTAACAGCTGAGCATGTGGTCAGGGCTATCTAGGTAGACCACTCAGGTGGTCTCAGTGCTTGCTTACCACACCTGGGACAGGACAGCAAAATAGAACTGCTGTTTTGACCATACAAAATGTGGTGAGCCTGCCTCTACCCTTAGGTGGACCAAGGGGATCCAGATGACTTTGCTTCCTAACAGAGGAGCAGGGGCAAGGCAAGTCTCCTAGACTCATCTTGTCGGCACCCTTTCTGGGCCTCACGGCACCAGCACCTCCCTCACGGATTCCTACTACACTTCCAGTCTGACCATAGGAATTATATGATTAAAAGACTGCTATAAGATATGGGCAAGGTCTGCTATCCTATGGCCTTGGGGCTGTTTCAGATGGATGCACTGCTGTAGATAAAATTAGATTAACACTGAATCAGCACTTAGAGAGCCCAGAACAGGAAAGGAAAATTGCATTAAATTATACATGAAAACCAGTCTTCTGGATCTGTTCTGCCACTTTGAATTCCAGCACAATGAAGAATTTTCAGACTTCACAAACAAGTCTTTAAAGTCTTCAGGAACTTCAAGTTTCAGCCTGGTCTACGATGATAGGACAGAGAAGTATCACTGTAGGATAACTCTGCATTTACCCTCTTTCCCAGGCTTCCTCTACTGAACACTGCCCAGAAATGGGTACAGAGTCAGGTTGCCTTTTCGTCCGGTTCTGCACAGCTAACAGATGCAGGGGAAGCCCTGTCAGGACATTTGCATTGATGCTTTACTTTCAAGTGGCTTCTTTGGAAGCACTAGTCAATTTTACAGGAGGTTACGCACTGAGCAGATCCATGGGTTTGAAGATGAACTCCAATATTTCATACTCCCTAAAGTCTCCTCCTTTTCTGCCTAATGGAAGTATTAAGAGGAGACATCATGAAGAATTTCTCCCTTGATAGTCTGCTAAATATTTTTCCAAATGTCAAGTTGGCCTGGGTGACTACAGAAGATAAATGACTGTACACCAAATAAAGTGTAGGAAAGTACCAAACTTTTTCAATTTTAGGGGGGAAAAATGAATTAAAATACTTTAACCAGAAATTTGAAGATGAAGTTAAAACAAACAAGGATTAATCTTAAGGAAGGGGGTTGAAAATAAAACTTTGCAAATCCTAAAATTTATAAAAGTTTCAGTCCCCTAACCTACAGTCTAGGCAAACACTTTAAAAGTTTATTGTCTCATCTGTCCACTAATGAAAGCAAGCAACAAGGTTAAATTGATTTGTGTGTGTGTTTTTTCCAGCATAATGGCCAAATGCAGCTTGTCTTCTTTAAATCTAACGGCTCTGAAACCAGTCTATAGTTATAGTTACTAAGTGATAAAGGTAAGCAAGCCAATGTCTAGCCTGAGGTTAGTGGAGCATGACTGTCCTTCAGGTCAGATGTCAAAACAGCAAAAAAGGTGAAGGTAAAATGCAGTAATCTGTTCTAAGGGTAGCAACATCAGGGACAGGGACATGACAGGATTTCTGAAGTGAGTAATATTTTGCTTAAACATAATACCCTGTCCTTCAATGCTAATACTAAGTTCCTTTTCCACAGAGTCCTTTATAGTTGCCTGAATAGAAGAGGAATATGTTCAGCTTTCAGCAGGGGCATTCAGTCTCAGTATGATCTAGATAACAGCCTATCAGTTAATGAAGTCCAGAAATAAGGCATAATTCTCCAATCAATTGTTTAATTTCTGCCCAAGCAAACTGACTTTGGTTAATATTGTGCATGTTTTCCTATAGCTCCTTGTAGCTGCGCTTCAAAGACTAATCGCATAAACATTGTAAGGCTTTTTCCTTTCCCATCCCACACATATTGAGAGTTTAAATAATACTGCATTTATCTTCCCAGAATACATCTGCTAAAATGTGTGTGAGCACACAACATAAACAGTGCATGTAATATACAGACAATGCTGTCAAATACTGGTTGATGCCTTTGCTGTGTATACTGGAGAAGACTATTACAGAGATTCAGCTAATGCATGAAAACATTTATTTTCACCTATTCTTTTACATTTACTTTTTCACCCCTACACATTTCCTTAAGATATATTATTAAAAGCTTAGAAAATAGTTGAAGTTCCTATGCATCTGTTCTATTTTAACAGGGTTTCTTTAGAACAGCATGAAATAAAGCAGAACGCACTGAAACCTTTTGTGCTACTTCCACCATATGTAAAAGCTGAAACATTTACAAATGCTGTTCTAGCTACATGACCAAAAGATGTGCATATATTTTCAGTATTGCTGCCTGAGTCAGAATGCAATCATTCGCAGTAATAATGAATCTGCTTCAATACTTTCTCATGTTTCTAGGCTCTCATACCAAGAATATTTTTTTTAGAACGGAAAAAAATTTAAGCCTTATAGGAAAGCAAAATGCAAATTCCATAGCTTTCCTTTGTAGACTTTCTTTACTTGGAACACAGGTGGAAAATACCCAAATATCAGTCCTTGGAGTTAGATAAAATCTTCAATTATGCTTATCATTTTTTGGCTGGTTTTGTTTGGCTACTTGTTGGGGAATGGATTGTCTTTTTCCTGCTTTTCCTTAGCTTATTTTTAAGAAAAATATTTATGTAATCTTTCCAAAGGAAAAACTTGTGTCAGACACTCTTCCAGGACTGTTTTGCCAACTTCGCTTTTTCTGCTGGAAAACTAAATGCATATACATGCAAATCTTTTTCAAGTGTTATTTGGCCGTCTCAGTGAACTGCAAAATAGTTTTATCTTCCTCTTCCAGTAGAAGTCTAGAGAGTGTGTTAAATTTGTCTTTCACTAAAGTGAGCATAAGGCAACATTTAACTAGCTTAACTCTTCACTGGGGTTTGTTGGTGAGTAGAGGTGTAGCATTTCAAAATAATTGCTTTTGTTGCTGATGGTTTGTATTGTTTAGTACTTTCCTACAAGCAAATAGTTTCCAGAAGTTAATATTTTCTAATCAGAATGAATTAGAATTGTGTAAAGTACATATGTACCATGGTGGAGTCAAGATATTACCCCAGCTGAACCTCTCCTGTAGGTTTCTAGGAAAACTGTAACAAGGGAATATTAGAAGATCTAGAGAGTACTTTCTCTGCATCTCACAGAACAATGAGTCAGGAAAAAGGTTACTTCAGAAAAAAAGAAAAAATCTTGATGCCTCAACCTTTTTAGGCAGCATACTCTTGCCAATTAGCATTCCAGTTCTTTTCCAGTAGATTGTCAGATTTTTCAAAACTATTGTCACTAGGTTTTCCAAAGTATTAGACAACTAGAATAAAACTTTTTTCCACTATATATATACAGAATTAATTTCTTCAAAATTTTCATAATTCATCTTTCTAATCCCTTTAATGATTTTGTCAACTCTTTTGAATTCTCTATTTATTGATATGAAGTTTTATGATTAATGATGTCAGTCTGTAAGTTTCTACATTTTTCTTTCTAGCCTTTGATAAATCAAGGCAGTTCTGAGCAAATGTATCTATGAAGCCTAATCTCCAGAATGGTGATGCTAACTAATATCTCAGAACCCACAGGTTTTGTGCTAAGAACCCTGAAGGATTCCTTGTTTTGTCATCGGAAATAATGCTCACATGAAGCATTCCTGAAAAAGCTAAGAAAGGCAAGGACAGCAGAGGGAACGATCTTCTTTCAAAAATTGTTAATTACTTTTAACGGAACCTCCAGTCTTTCAAATAGAAAGTTCAGACCTCTTATGAGTTATTAGTAATAATGTAGTTGTAAGTATAATGAAGAAAAAAACAGTGAAAGGTGTAAGTTTATTATTAATTGCATCTTAATTCACAACTTTTCAACGTGACCATCCACAGAAAATTTGAAGGAGGTGCCAGGTGCTTTTTATAGATACTTATGTTCAAAGCAAATAAAGGTTTCTAAGGAGCATAGCACAATGTTGGTAATAAAAAGTCTATGTGTGAATGTAGGATTTGTTGTTTATAAAAGGATATGTATTAAGAAATATGAATACAGAGAGCATGGAGAGAGAAGAGCAACATGGGAGAAATTTCAATTGACACAGAAAGATTTAAACACAAAACTCTGAATGTCATTTCTCTTGACTGTATTTATGCTAAAAAAAAAAAAAAGCACAAATTTATTTCTGTCTTTTAACTAACATGGATTGAAAAGGGCAACTAAGAGAATGGCTGGCATCCTAAAATTAGATGTGTAGCTATGTCTTTCATAACTTCCTCCAGTCGAAGCCACCAGCATGGAAGACTGAGATGACAAGAGCAAATGACAATCTAACCTTGAACACATAAGTTTTAATATTTATAAAATTAATGTTAATATAGTCACTTAACATTTACGATGATTATTGTCATATAGGTTCCTAAGTTGCATATAGGATCCTGTGTTGCTCTGCCCTCAGGTATAGTAATTACCCTCTTGCATTATTTTCCTTCTTTTTCCTTGGTGATAATTGAGTAGATGGGAAAACTGTTATTTCTTTGCATGTTATTAGCTGCAGATATCAGAGAAGAAGTCAAATTCAGGGAGGTAAATGTAAGGTAACATTATTATTTAGAGACGAAAGGATGTGGCAGTGTAAAAACTGTGGATATTTATCAATGGGATGAAGAATTTCTGAGGATGGATCTTGCTTAGCTTCATATAGCAGATCTAAGCTACTTCAGAGAGAAAGGAATCATTCTTTGAAGGGTCCTGCCTCTCCCCATGAGAAGAAAAGGTAGTCTTAAGCACCAGGAAAACTTGGTGGTTAAGTAAAGGTCAGCAAGACATATCTAATTCTAAATTGGTGAATTCAAGCCACTGATTCTATGCTCTTTGCTTGGCTTTGTCATATTTTAAGTTACCAAACTAACAATGTTTGTATACTACATTACAATGTTCTGATCATTATGGTTGCTATGGAAACTTAGCTCAAGTTTTATCAATATAAACTCAAATAATTGAATTGTGATTAAGCACAGTAGGCAAAAGAACAGCTCACACCACATCCTTGTACTTCAAAGAAAATTACAAGGTCATAAAGGCTAGGTGTGCAGGAATAGGACCTTCCGGGTGCTCCCACTGCTCCCATCAAGGCACAGCTGAACAGGAGTAAAGGCTACAGAGGCAATGGCTATGAGTCTCCATTGGTACATGCTGTCAGTAAAGCACTGCAGTAACTTCTTTTGCCTACTGTGCTTCACTGCAGGATAAAAATGGAACTTCAAGAGCCTTGCAATGGCACTGACGGCCTGAATACAGCTGCAAAGTTACCCATTGTTCCATCTTACAGCTACAGCCTTTCCCCTAAGTGTAATGTAAATTAGCCCTAGTTATCAAATAAGTAGGTGCATATGTTCAGTGTGGAAAAAAAGAAATGTTAAATGTTTATAATGCTTTCTATCTGTGGAGAGGCACAAGTTTTCAAGCCAGCACTAGAATTCAGAACAATAATCAATGAATACAGCAGAGTCAAATCTCAAATAACTAAAATGGTCTGGGGCCTGCAGCAGTAGGCCCCAAAAAAAAGCCTTGGAAAGGTTTTCAGAACAGTGGGTAAATAGAAGAGATTGTCCAGTATTTGATAGTTAACAATTACAAAGCAGTGCATACTGCAAGGGTTAATATGAACAGTGTGCAACAGTTTTCAGAACAGTGGGTAAATAGAAGAGATTGTCCAGTATCTGATAGTTAACAATTACAAAGCAGTGCATACTGCAAGGGTTAATATGAACAGTGTGTGCAAAGTGCAGGGCGCAGGCTTCTATGTGTGCGTACTGCTCAAGCACAGCTATTCAGGAAAAAGATCTGTGTACCAGTTATGCAGCTCAGCTTAAGAACAGAGTTCAGTCCTCATCATCTAAATTGAGAAAGGAAACAGCACATGAGTAATCTCAGTAAGAGTCAATATGACTCAGAAGAAGTAGTGGAAAAACACAAAAGAAGGTTTTCTGAAATATGTCTATTTTAGTGAAGAATAAAAAGCATTACAGTATCAAACAAAACAGAAGAAAAAGCAGAAAATGGTAAATCCTTTTGTCATTTCTTTTAGGAGATGAGAAAGGGCAGTCAACCTGGAACTACTATGTGTCATTCACTTAAAGAAATCCTTGCCAGAAAATATCACTGTGAGGAAGTTTCAAGTTGAAAGTGGAAGGGAATTTGATGCTTAGGTATGTTGGTGAGTACTTCTGTAGTTCAACTCTAAAGCAGAAAAAGTTTGTAAACTGACTCTTCAGGACCAAATGACCAAAGGTGCTTCTATCACGTGCCAGTTTTCCGCAGTCTTTTTCTTATGGATTATTTCACACTGTCAAATACCAAACACAGCATTGTCAGATTATGGCTAGCAGTACAGTTAATTAATAACAGTGTCCAACCATTTCTCTGACTTCTTCACTCCCTTATAGCTGTGATGATCTCAGATCACAACGATACTGCAATTACATACCAAAGAAATCTGCAACAAATGAGCAAAGAAGAAAATTCCATGAGTTGTAATTGTTGACCAAGTTTTACTATGGGAAAAAAAACCAAACAACTGCTAATTTATTTATTTAGAAAATACTGATGTAAATGACATACTAGAATCATCAAGAATAGCTGTGGGGGATGATAGTAAGTTTGTGAAGTGGTTTGGGGTGGTTTTTTTTGTTTGTTTGTTTTGGGTTTTTTTGTTTTTTTGTTTTTTTTTGACAAAGATCAGAACACTGGTCTCACTTTGCTCCTCAGCATAGATTCAACTTGATGTTGAACTGCAGTGCAGTTTCTGAGAAACATACATAGATAATAGCGTGTAGCTATTTCATAAGGATGCTGTGAGAATTAGTTAATAAAAAGCTCAAAGCAAAAAGCAGTATTTTTAAAGTTTTAAATGAGACAAAATGCTGCTGCAAACTCACCAATAACACAATATCAATTCATAAAACAAATTTCCAAGGAAAGCAATAGGAATTCTGTGTTAGAATACAGAGAAAGTATAAAGGAAATGAAGCAGATAATTTTGGTTCTAAGGGGGGCAAGTTTTTGTAGCTTGGTGTCAGATGGCTCTGTGTTCTTTTTCCCTCAGTGAAACAATTTGATCTGGCCAACAAGTGCTCTAGCAGACTATAGGATTTATTTGTATGAGCATGTTAACTGGTCAGCTGTCAGGGTCTTGTACTGAGAATGTGATCTTTCACTCAAGGGAACACTAATTTGAACCTCCAACTTCTATGCAATAGTTTATTTTCATGAAGCTTGTGGGAGCTTAATAGTTTAGAGTCCTCAGCTGGACTTTCAAATTTGGTTGAAATTGGGTGCCAGGTTCAAAAGTTGGTGAGATTGACTGACTGACACACAGGTAAATGAACACGGACAACATGATTGCATAAAACTATTCTTCTGAGAAAACCAGAATAAAAATAAACTCACATTATTATAACACCCAGTAGACTTTCTGAGTAGCTAAGGAAGCTCCATAATTACAGTACTGTACTCCTAAGGCTGTTTGAATATATATAATGGTTATAAATGTTATTCTTGTCTGACTACTTGTAAAATCGCTGCATGTCACTCATTCCTAACAGCTGTTTAATGATTATTACTGTTGAATATGTGCTACCGACCACTTATAGCTGGAAAAAAAAACAAAAGGCAGTACAAAACAAAAATCTCAATATTCATTTATGATTGTCTTCACAGAGGTCTGTAAACACATATTAACTGAGCTGGGAACATAATGAGCCCATATGATCTGTACAACAGTTAGAGTTCAATCCAAAAGAATTGAACTCTTACAGGAAAGCTCTCAAAGGACAATCATATAATTATGGAATTGTTTAGGTTAGAAAAGATCTTTAGGATAATCAAATCCAGCCATAAAACCAACACTGAGATGCCCCCCACAAAACCATGTCCCTAAGCACCACATCTAAACATTTTCTAAATACCTCCAGGGGTGGTGACTCCACCACTTCCCTGGGAAGCCTGTTCCAACGCTTCTCAATCCTCTCACTGAATAAATTTTAGTATCTAATCTAAACCTCCCTGGCACAGCTTAAGGCCATTTCTTCTTGCCCTTGTTACTTGGGAAAAGATACCAACACCCACCTCATTACAACCTCCTTTCAGGTAGTTGAAGAGAGCCCTAAGGTCTCCCCTGAGCCTCCCTTTCTCGAAGTTAAACAACCCAATTCCCTACTTATAGGACTTGCACTTTAGACCCTACACCAGCTTTGTTTTTTTTCAATTACAAGTCACTCATAAGTATTTTAAAATACTTCTCACTTTTTGAGAATCGAGCAAATACTTGATTCTGAAGTACACAAGGAAAAGCAGTGGCCTTTTGGTCATTTAAGAGAGTACAAAAATCCATTACAGTAAACTATGCTCCTAAAATGAATATTTATTCATATTCTGAAGTGGCTTGCTTCAATAACTTCAAACTTTAAAATTCATCTTTGCTGCATTCCAATTGTTACTTTCAGTAAAAAGCTTGGCACTTGCCTAGAAGCAGAAGAACATTTGCTTTTAAAAATAACCTATTCTAGTGAAATTGTCAAGTTTATAATGTATGCAGCATTCAACAAAAACAAGTTACCTTTCTGGAAATTTCCAAATGCTTAGTTCGATTGAATTATTTACTATATGAAAAGAAAGACCTGTTACAACTCACCCAAGTATAGATTTTTCTTGTATTTGTTTTAATCAGGGAAAAGAAGCCATGGCTGGAAATTTGAAGCTAAGCTGAGGTGATGCAGACTCCATTGCTGGCATTAACATGATGATTTGAGTGCAATTTGGGCCAACATCACTGCAGCTTAACCTTGAACTACAGGTTTTTGATTAAATACTGAGTAATAATACTTGAATTTTTAGCTGATATTTTTCAGTATCATGGCCATAAGCTATAAAAAGGTCAGATCTTGTTCTTTTTTATGCTTATAGAAAGGCTTCTATTGTCATAGGTAGAAGTCATATATGCTTGAGTTTTATGACATGTTTTGTCTTGTCTGGCAATTGTCAAGCACAGAAGAGCTGAGCTGTGAGGCCAGTAGTTACGGGGAGAAAAATCCTGTTTTAGTTAATCAAGTTCTCCATTTAGTTAAAATAATATTGGTCATTCTCATTTTTTTTCTTTGTATTTTTTTTTTCATCTTTTTATTGGTTGAAAAGAAAATTGTCTCCTGATGAAGAGCCTGGTATAGTGGCATTTCAACTGTACCCTAGAATAATGTAGGATTCAAAGGTTCTGTCTTTATCACCTTGTGGTACTTTAGTCTGTCTCATAACAAGCAGCAAGATGGAATATTGAACGAAGTTTTTTTACATCAGTGGAGAAGGCTTATTGCACCATAATGATCCTCTTTGAAGAAAATCTAAAAATGATGCAATGCAGCTCAGCTCACCTTATGTCTAAATGTAGTCCTTAATATCCTTCATGCACTCGCTTTCGTGATGACAGAGCTATAACATGTGTTCTTCCATCTAATTCCATTCAGCTAGAGTTTCTGAATGAGTTTGCTGCTAAGTGTAAATAAGAGACAAGATGCCAAATTGAGGTACAGCCATTTTTCACGATAGGGCTGGAGAGGGCATTGTGTCTTTTTTTTTAAATATATATATGTATATATTTCATCTCTTGTTTGTATGCATCCATTTGCTCCAATGGCATCTCAGTGTTTTGTTTCTCTTTAAAGACCTTGGATGTGAGATTTTCTTTTAGATGAAGGGCTATTCAGAGCTTAGTGTTTTCATACCTTAAACCAGTCCATGCTGAAAATATATAACCTTTCCACCACATGCCAGAAAGAAGACAATAAAGCTGCCACAGCAGAATACACTTCAAGGTAAGTAACTGTTTTCTAGTTCTTTAAGACAACTTGTAAAAAGAAAATGGGCAGGTTTTTATAACCATAGTTTAAAGACTTGATGTATTTATCTTGAAACCTGGAGGAATTTTTATATCATCAGTAAGTTCTGACCTATTGATCTGCCTTCCATCTGGTGACACCATTTATACTCATGCAGAGCA
The DNA here is from genome assembly GCF_033783945.1 of Neopsephotus bourkii. Lineage (NCBI taxonomy): Eukaryota > Metazoa > Chordata > Aves > Psittaciformes > Psittacidae > Neopsephotus > Neopsephotus bourkii. The sequence goes on along the minus strand of NW_026901984.1, from coordinate 7,084,662 downwards.
CAATCAATAGTATAGAAAAAACATATTTTTCCTGTATTACAGTGATATTTTAAGGGACAGTATAGTCAAGGGAGAAGGCTTCAATAAAAAAAAAGAAAAAAAGAAAGAAATATAGTTTGGGGTTTAATAGCTTGGTCATATTGATTTTTACCAGGGTTATTTGCCATATTTTACCATCAGAGGAGCTGTCATCTCTGCAAAAGCCATTTTTTTCCCAGTTAACTATTTTCGGTTGGATAAACAAATAAGCATACTGAGGAATTAGTATGCTTTCCTGAACTATAGGTCAAAACTATATTGCAGGATACTGCAACTTTCTGCCCCATATCCTTTCGCTCTTTGGCATAATTTAACCTAAATGTTTTTCAAAAATATAAAAAAAAATCACAGCTCTTTCCCTAGCTTAAGCAGTGCAGACAACTATGACAGAAACCAAAGAGGTTCCCAGAGGTTGTGTTAGGAGGAGGGAAAACAAGAGGACACTCTTGTCTGATGCTCCATCAGAAAGTGTTCAGAGAAACATTGGCTTCAATGCTGTTCTTAGTCAACAGCTGCGGCTCAGTACTGCAGAGGAACATGTAGAAAAGCCCAAAGCCCAAAGCCCAGTCTGACCTGGAACCAAAGTCCTTCCTCACTTCAAATCCAGCAACTGGTGTTGCACAGTGTTTCATGGAATAAAACTTGCCTGACAGCACTGTTCAGGGAAACAAGATCTTGACTATATCTTCACAGCCCTGACTTGGCTACACCAAAGCAGTATACACCAAAGGAGTATACGCTGGAAAGGACAAAAGTATAAATTAACTTCTTATCTTGCTATTGTCAAATTCACACATTTTTAATGTGTGGGGCAGGAGACCAGAGTGTGATAGAAATCCAGGTAGAAAATGCTAACTGGCCTTCAGTATATGGAAACTCAAAGAAATTCACTTGGGCTACATGATTAGCAGCTTATCAAATCTATTTAGAATGCAATAAACAGTGAAAACAGAAGTCTCTGGGGAAGCGAGGGGGACTGTATACATAGAAGTCTGACACTGTGAAAAAGACTGAGTCTCAGGTGGAACCACTATGCCCAGTCATTAGGCTGACAGCAGACTTGGACATGTTGAGAAGTTAGACTGGTGTCATGCTCCCCCAGATCTGTTGTGCTGGTCAGAGCTGTACTGGAGGGCCTAGATTACCATGAATGAGAAGTCCCTGAGTGTTGTGGAACAGAAATCTTAGAACTTATTACTTATCTTCTATAGCTCATTAAATAACTTCTCATGTCCGTCCGACTCAGGTTCTCTCCAGGGCAGGATGAGAACAAGAACAGCCATTGGATTTCCTGAATGCTATATATTCACTGATGCTGCCTTCTCTGGAGCTCCCTGCATTCATACATGGCCACTATCTGATGCTTTAGAGGAAAAGGGGAGGAAAATAAAAATTCAAAAGAAGAAAAAACCTTGCTTGTCTTTGCAGTAGATTTCTATACTCACAGCCACTTCTATCAGTCTTTTGTGTTGTTCCCCTACAAGAGTAGCTGGCTCTGTTAAAAAATATTGAGAAATAGTAATAAGCATAGTGTGAATGAAATGCCTATGGAGATTACATGAATTGCTGCAACTCTACTTTATTCTTCCAATTATAGCCTGGAGTATACACATGCATTTGCAACCACTGATGAAGGAGTTTGCAGCTCTCTGCTGAGGCACTGTGGCTTCAGAACTCCAGAGAGGCTGTGTCTGTCAGTGCAGTGCCCCATCTTAGCCACGATTTTCTTCACTTTGAGAACAAAGCCAGAGAAACTGCCAGGGAGTTCATCTTGCACAAAGTAGCTTGACTTCCTCTGGGCCCTGAAGCAATCTGCATCAAGTGGTGAAATCTAAAAAGAAGAAAGGAAAAAAAAAAAGAGATAACACAGGTAGAAAATGTTTACCTTGAAAGTTAGGAAGAAACGGATTGTAACAGGGTAACTGCTGCTGTTCTAACAGCTCTCCTTAGGGAATTGTAAATTCTCTGTAAACTTCTAAGAAGTAAAGCTGACAGATTATTCATCTGAAAACAGAGAATGAAGAAAAACGCATCTGGAAGAGCAAAAAAGAAAAAGTGTTTCCTATGCAACAGCAATAAATTTATTAATTCTTTAAGAGGAAGCCAACAAATGTCAATATTGCGCACTTGTGCACTGCACGGCTAAAAGTAAGGGACAAGGGGCAGCTGGAAGTTTTGCAGGGGCCTAAATTAGTAAACATAACTAGTTTTGATGAACTGGAAACCTGAGGCTTAAGCCACTGAGAACATTTTCTGTAAAATGGTACAAAAGCTAGACACTCCTTATTCCAAGGTTGTTTCATTTCTTGTTTGTTTTGCTAGGCTTGTTTTAGTCCTTTTGTTATTAAAGAGGAGATGGAGTTAAATGGATAACAGCAAAATAAAAAAAAAAAAACAGGTTTCCCCTGAACGAAAGGAAACCTCAAATTTAAGTGCAATTTTACATGAAAGATGAAGGAAAGACACTGATTTATGTGTGGTAAACGTTTTAAAGCAACTGAACAATCCCTTTCTTCCTACAGATGTATGAATAATGTCTTTGTGCATTACTTTGTTCATTAAGCCAGAAATTTTCAGTGTCATCCAAGTGAGTGTCTGAACATATTCTCAAATTAATGAAGTTACTGTAACTTCGTTTGGATTGGAGACAACCAGTACTAACATGGAGGACTGAATTATATTTACTTTAAGAGGTGTCTGTAAGAGTTTCTTAGAATATGTGTGGTCACACTACCTTCTGCTGTATAAAAAAAGGTGTAAGGATTATCAGAATGCTTTGAAAGTACCAGTGAAAGTAAGCAGGACGCTTGAAGCATAGATTTATCTAAGAAAAGCACAGAGTAGCATCAGAATAATTTTGACTCGAAAGAGCTTGACATGGTTGTACCATGCATCACTCTGTGTTTCATAAAATCAGAACTCACTTTTTAGAAAGGTATCGGAGCATGGATACTATGAAAATGGGAAGATACAAGAGCTGCACAAATCGTTAAGTATTACAGTAACCTGGGTTAGTTCTCTCATTACAATGAATGTTTGGACCTTGATATGTGTTAATAGACTATTGTATCTGGAATAAAAAAAAAAACCTGTTCATAATGATCTACTTTCCTTTTATTTCACCACCTGTTCTTAGGCTTACCAATTCCAATATAGTGGTCATAACTGAAGTCAAATTCAAATTTGCAATACCCTTGCTTATTTTCAGAACTAGAAATCACAGGTTTAGTATACGTCAGCCATATAGCCTAAAGTTGATTGGCTTGGTGATCTTAAATTCTTTTCCAACATAAATGACTCTATGATTCTATAATGTTAAAATTTAATATTTTTATTTTAAAGTCTTTTACTCCTTGGACCAAGTATAGGAACAAGGACACATTATCATATTTGCAACTTCATTGGAGATCTGCTTGAATCTATCTGTCTTCAGTTTGGAGGGGATTTTTTGTTTGTTTTTTTTTATGTACTCCTATTAAATCAACTTGGTACTGTGGAGGTGTTAAACAATTTCATAGTTGTAGAAGAGTGGTAGATATAGTACAATCCCTTTAAATATGTTGCTGGCTAGCATTAAATTTTTGACCAGTGGTGTCCAGCCAGATGCCATGTAAACTCCATAGACAAGAGAGTTCAAAGACAAGTTACAACACCTTCACCAAGATAGATTTTATCAGCAGCCAGTAGTCAACTGAACCCACACTCAGAAGGATAGATGTGATTTTCTATATTCATTGTCCCCCAAAATATCACTGCATGGTGCCAGGTTTTAGGTATAACATAACATATAAGAAAAATAAAAAATAAAACAAACAAAAACAAAACCCAAGCAAAAAAAACCCAACAAAACAAACAAAAAAAAAACCTCTTGGAAGTGTATTACTTCACCTGTCAAAGATATTGAGAGTGGCTTTCTGATACTAAAGAAGAGTTTGGAACCTGAAAGGAAATGCAACAGGCAAAAGAGTAAAGTGCTCCCTGGTAGCCTGGGTGAGTATCCAATCTGTGTATGATTTTGAGATCACATATCTAGACAGTAACAATGACAGTTTTTTAGGTTTGAACCAGACTAACGTGCAGGAATTGCTTCAAGTGATATTAGAAGTCACTGTGTAATGAATAAGCATAGGATATTTGGATTCTAAAATCCTGAAACCATTAAATCAGAAGGTCTACTGTTGATTGATTTTTTAAATAAAGGAAATCACACATAAATAAGAAACGTTTTTAGAAAAAGGTTAAAGAGATTAATCATTCCCAGTGGCATCGTCACTACCGAATACCATCATAGGGCTTCTCAAAGTAAAGGAATACAACCTAGCAGCAAAGACTTGAGAAAACCCAGCAGGCTAGGGGGTATCATTAGAATGGGAAATCCTTAAAAATACCTTAAATTTGGGTACTAGAAGGAATAAGAATCACTAAGAAGTCAATCATCTGTAAAAACTCAAAACGGTAGCACCAAAAAAAAAAACAAAAAGGGTTTGAGAAACTACTTGCAGCTCCCACAAAACCAAAGAATAGATCAATTTTCAAAAAGTTGAGGAAGAAACCTTCTAGGGAGTCTGTAGCGTGAGGAAATGAGTCAAAGCATGACAAGAGCATACAGAGGCAATGAGAACAAAAATTACTTGTTTATGTCCCTGCTTAACATTGATAAGTCCAAGGAAATTTCTGAACTGAACCTCTTTTTTTTTTTTAAGCTATAGACACATTAAAGGATATGTCCAACTTTCAGCAGAAGTTATTGAAGAAATAGATAAAATCAAGAGTGAAAAATGTCAAGACTGACTGATATTCATCTTTTGGCTCTAAGGAGACTTGAAGATGAAAAAAGTAAATCACAAATCTCTCTCTCAGAAACAGTGTGAAGGCAGAGGACCAACATACATGACAGCAATTATTTCAGAAGGCTGCAGGGTAATTCAAAGACTGACCAGTGTCTCAATGTGTCCAGCAGGTTCATTAGTTGAAACTGTCTGAAAAATAGAATTAATGCACACCTCAATAAATGCCAACCATTATGGTTCATAAATATGAACAGTTAGGGAAGAGCAATATAGCTTTTGCAAAGGAATAGCACTTCTCACAAACACACAGTTCTCTGAAGAACTCAGCAAGCCTCCGAACTGGAGCAAGCAGGATGGTACAGTGCACCTTGACTTTGAAAAGGCATTGAACAATGTGTTCTACCAAAGGCTCTTAAAGAGAAGATGACTGTGGAAAAAGGTACTAATATGGACAAAAAAATCACTCATTAAGAGATAGAAAACACATGGGAAAAGTAGTTTTTACAGGGGAGGAAGATTATCAGAAGAATCCCTCAGAGATCTGAACTTCACATAAGTTCTAATTTACTCATTAATGATATTGCAAGGTGAAAAAGTCTGTCAACGTTAATAAGTTATTTAAGACAACTTATATGACCAATGGCTGTGAAAAATGCAAAAGCACTTCATCATAGTACCTGCCTAGGGGACAAAATGGTGAATGAATGCACAGGAGAAAGCAGAAGTCCACTTTATTACCTTAAGTGTGCTTTAAAGGAAAGTTACAGAAGTACAAAGTGTCCTGGGTTTACTAAGAAAAGTCCTCACGTGAACGTTCTTTCCCCTTTTTCTGTCACGTCATCACATTTTTACTTAGGGGACTGGTAAAGCAAATCGAACCTCTGAGAATTTGGGAATTTCCTATTTTATTATACCTTTCCAATATTTGATCTACATTATCTGTGTTACTGGTTGCAGGTATTTTTGCTGTTTCACGTATCAAGGTAGCTGTAGTAGTAAGATTTTTTGGTGCTCTCTAGTTCCTTTTTTAAATTTCCTGTGTCTTTCTTCAGTGATGCAGGTATAATTCAAACAATCGTTAATTGCTTCCACATTGATTTTTTTTCTTTATGCACAAATGCACTCCGGTTCTTATTCTGTAGCAGAGATAGGTTGTACATGTGCATAATTCAAAATGCTGAGCATCTTTAATTTCCACTAAAATTAACAAGCTTTATCTTTGAGCATATTTTTCTTAGAGCACAAGAGATCTCAGTACCCAAGTGTGAAATCAGGAGAGGAAGGCAAGAGATCAGCATGGCTGAGTAAGCACCTCCTGGTCAAACTCAAGTATAAGGATGAAATGCACAGGCAGTGGAACCAAGGACAGGTTTCTTGAGATGAATACAGGGATGCTGCCCAGATGTGTATGGATGAGATCAGCAAAAATATGGCAAAGTTGGAGATGAATTTGTCAAGGGATGCAAAGAATAATAAGAAGGACTTTTATACATACATTGGACAGAAAAGGAAGATTAAAGAAAATGTACCTGTCTTTATAAAAAAAGACAGAACTGGTGACAAACAACATGGAGAAGGCTGAGGTACTTGATAACATCTTTTTGCCCCATTTTTAAATGGCAGTCTCTCTTGCAACATCTCTCAAGCTCCTGAACGTCGAGGCAGGAACTATGGGAATGAAGTCACCCTCTTTGTGGAAGAAGACCAGGTTTGAGACCACATGAGAAACCTGAACATATGCAAGTCCATGTGACCTGATGAGATGCATCCCAGGGTCTTGAAGGAATCAGCTGGCTAATCTAGTGGTCTTCTATGATAGAGTGACTAGATCACTGGACAAAGAAAGAGCTATGGATGTCATCTCTTTGGACTTCTGTAAAACATTTTATATGGTCCCCAGCAATATTTTTGTTGCTAAATTGAAAAGATTCAGGTTTGATGGATGGAATGCTAGATGGATAAGGAATTGGCTGGGTGTCCATGTCCAAAGAGTCATAGTGATCAGCTCAATGTCCAAGTAGAAACTAGTAATGAGTGGTGTCCCTCAAGGGTCCATACTGGGACCAATACAATTTCATATCTTCATCAGTGACGTAAATAGTGGGAAGGAGTACACTCTCAGCAAGTTTGGAAGTGACATCAAGTTGACTGGTGGATGTCCCATCACTGGAAGCATTCAAGGCCAGGTTGGATGAGGCTTTGAGCAACTTCATCTAAGAGAATATCTCTCTGCCCATGGCAAGGTATTTAGAATTTAGAGGTCACTTCCAATCCAAAATATTCTCTGATTCTATGATTCCATGATCCATAAAGTGATGATTGTATTAGTTTGTGATACAACTTTTGGATAAAACAAACAGTAGCATTCTAAAAACTGTGATTTCCCAAAATGGTCACTTTTGTGTAATCTTTCTCAGATTTATCAATTACTAACTTATATGAGCATTTCTAAAAATTCGCTTATAATATTTTATTGTAGCTAAAAAATGAGAAAGTTAACTAAATTGTAATGGATGGGAACCTAGCTAAGACTTGATTCCTTCTCATGACTGAAAGACACAACTAAGTATGGTTTTTGTCCAACTGTATTTGGTAGAGTATGTTTATGTTCATTGTGACTTTGTCACAAAGAGGCAGGAAAACATGATGGTGCAGACCTTCCTACTTGGCCATGCCTGGGCACCTGGCCAACACTCTCAGCACAGACAACAGTGAGATCATGAAAAACTGCGTGGCTTCACAAGTAAACAATTAGAGAACTGGCATAAAGTCAGTTGTTTTGTTGAGGGTACAAAAGTAGGATCCTCTTGTAGCCGAATCCGAAGCCTCACTTATGGGTAGACACACTGCATAGGAACTTTCCCAATTACCTGAGACTCCCAGCATCAGCTGTAATGGGGCTGCCACCCTTGAAGTGCGGGCCTGGATGATGATTCAGTAGTAATTGGTGATGTATTTCTTCTTAATCTCTTTTATCTCTTTACAATAATGATTTGATGTATTGCTAATTTTCCTCTGTACTTATATATGATTTGCTTTATTGTACTTATTTACTGTATATAGTTACATACCCAGTTCATGTTGATGTGCTTGTTTGCTTTAGTGCTTATTTACTTTAGTGTGCTTGTTTAATAAACTGTACATGTTATACAGCTAGTGTATTGTTTTGTTGCTTACCCTTCCTGTCAGGAGAACATAAATGCATATCAAACATGCAGAGGACAACTAGAGACCAAAAAAAAAAAGGAAAAAAAAAATCAAGCTAGAAAAGGTGGTTTGAAATAATGAGAATGTTAAAAAATACTTTTAAGGAATAAAGCCAATGAACATTATCCAACAAATGTAGATAGTATTGACACTTCCTAATCTGGAGCCTGTGTATATAACCATGTAAATGAAGCATACATTTCTGCTTCCTTTTCTTAGGGTGATGTTCTCTCAGCTAAAATAATTTTTCTTATAAGTGCTTGAAAAGTAGACCAATTTACAGAAATCATCTGCAGGATGTAATTGCCACCTAGTATTCCAGGCAGCTTTGCCCATCTATGGGGAGAAAGAAAAAGATAAGGGAGAAGCATAAAAGACAAACAATAAGAAAGAAGTGGAATTATAGACTGCTGAGAAGAAAAACTGCTGCTATCAGTCTTGCAGTTCATGAGAAACTGATCTGCAATTCATGAATGTGACAAAACACATTCTCCTTACAAAACAATAAACCAGAAAGAAGATAGATAAATTGGGTCATAAGGAAAAGTGCCCTGCCCAGCTACAGAACTGTGAATAGTATTTCCACTTAGGTAGATCTTTTATGTGTTTACAAAACAGGAGAGTGAGGAATACAGCAATAAGAAGAAAAAATCATTTTTACAACTGAAAAAAATGAACCCCACAAAAATGAAGAGGTAAATGAAAATTATTTGAAATGATATATAATCTTCTGATCACTGAGGAATCCTCAAAGCCTCATAGCCTTCATTTGAGAAGCTGTGAGAAAAACTGTTTATATTTTTCTTGTAATCTAGGTTTCTTTCTGGCTGATAGAAGCTGAGATTCTTTCATGTGTTTTCTACTGTTTTGCTTTTTTCATAAAAGTAGAGCTCCTGTGAGCCTTTGTCTATGACTCTTCTTTTTGTCTTATTACTCCACAGTAACCAGGTGCCTTTTTTTTCCTTCTTTGTATTCACATATCTTTAAATGCATTGGATGGGAAATTGCTTTTTCTCCTCTCTGTTGAAAATGCATGGATGTTGTTTTGCTTCTGGAAGCAAAGAAAGGAAAATTCATGGATCAGACTGAGTAGAGTTTTTATGAGTCTAGGCATTTTAAAATCAAGTCAAATACTACATGCTACGATTACTCATTCAAGTGCAAGCATAGTACTCAATTGCTATTTTCAACTTTATCAACTTCGGAAAAATACTCTCACAGAATTTGACATTCCTTCTTCCTCCATGAGACTTTTGGTTCATTTTAAAACCCATCTGTAGGACTTCCAGCCCTGGATCAGTGTTTTAGAGTTTCAGATTAACATGAGGAAATAAGATAATCTCTGATGTAAGAGGTCTTAAACGGCTACCCAATGTCACACTGTAGAAATGCTTATTTTAACATGTTCATCCGCACAATAAGACCTTTTTAGAGCATTACAGCATCGCCGTTTTCAGAGCAAAGGGTCTGTGTGTCCTTGTGCATCAGCGTTTCCAACACAAGCCCTTTTCGTCTTCTCTTTTTCTCAAGTAACAAATTCTCTTTTTTTCTTTTTTTCTTTTTTTTTTTTTTTTTTGATCTGTATGCAGAACAAATAAGGGTGATATCTCAAAGGAATTACACTAACAGATTAAAAATAATGTGCAGGATCACAATTATATTGTACTTGTCCAAAGTGAATAAAATAGAATGAATTTCAGATTTATAATCACAAGAAATGAGGCTAATGAAAGGCACTAATTGCATCCCTTTAATGTGCTAAACATAAGTATGGACTATGTATTCTTATTCTGATGGAGAAGCATGGGTTTTCAGGCAAAGTTCTAGGTAATGGAGAAGAGTCTAATACCTTTAAAAATAGCAAAGATGTCTGGGATATCAGATTTTCTTTTTGGTCTCTTGAGATGACACTTTTCAAAACTTTATTTTATATACCTGTAGTAAGGCCAGGAAGAGATTACTAACTCCCATTTTCTGAATGTTCTTTGGAGCTTACTTTTGATAACTTTGAATCCTTTTACATCACACTATGTTAAATCTTTACAGACATTTGGCAAATTATTGTTTTCTTAGGAATACTTCCAAATACTGGTTTTATTTGTATATCTCAACTTACTCTGGAAAAGTAAATTTCCACTTATGTGTCACCATAAGAAAATTATACAAAAAAGAGTTAGGTGTCCATGCGGGAAACAGAAATACAGAGTATGGCAAAGGTACGGAAAACTAGTCCATATTAAAATTATAATATTGAATATTTACAAGTAACAGCAAACAAAAGCATTCAAAGAAATACTGAGGAAATTATGTAAATCCCAACCTTATTGATTAGTAAATGGAAGAGTAAATTAGCTTGCCCTTTAACTGTTATTTTTGAAGCATGATTGAATCAACTTTACATCAAGGTCAATAGGAGATTGTCAGCTTCCAATAACATTCTGTCAGCCATGCCTGTACTGTTTATTACCTGTATTCTACCTTTGCTGTTATTTTAATATCTAGTGTCTAAAATGCTGTTTCATAATATATTGTTATACTCAGAACTCAAAAAACCTCTGTGAAGATTATCTTCTGAACATACCCTATTCTAGTAACTAGTTAGTGACAACTTGACATACAACAAATCACGGAAGAATTTTGTTTGGTTTACCTTACAGGCAGTCTTTGTACTACCATGTTAAGGAGTTTTCCTCTTTTAAGTGTTTGGTTTGTGCAACAATACTGCTTTGTATCCCTACAAAACTATTACTGAAATCAAACATTCTTTTTAAGAGATGTTCAGGTTTGGACCAAACCTTCCAATGCCCCTTATCTCCTTATGTGCAGTATTCTCCTGACCTAGCAGATGCAGTGATGAGCAGAAAGCTTTTAAGTCATGTCCTGTGGCTTGTTTATCTTTAGGTTCTGTGTCAAAAATGTGTTTTAAAGGGCATTAAGTGTGAACTAATGGAAGGAAAAGTCTCTTAACAAGTACATGTTTTCAAGTTTTTTGCCAGTGCTCTCAAGTAGCAAATCAGAGAAGCATGGGCTTATTCTCCACATAGCCCTAACCAAACAGGGGAAGCCACTCTCCTTCAGTCTGACTAGAATGAAGCATGTGCTGGAGTGATTTGTTGAACCGATACTTCTGAGTTCACTAAAAGCCCACTATGTAAATGAAAAACGTTACATTAACATTAATAAGCTTCAGAAACTAAAATCTTATGATCTGTAGAGCATGAGGCTGATTTCACAGTAAATCACCTCATTGCAGTTTTTGAGATTAACACGTGTAATGAGACTAGAAACCCCTCACATGGTTATTTCTAAATTCACAATATAAATGGATATGTAATGTCTATAGATTTTTTTCTTGCCTGTTATTTACCACCAATTAGTAATGCCATCAGATGCATACTTCTCCCATAATGCCTTGAAACTAGTTGGACTCAATTAAGCATTAATATAGAATCAGAATGGTGTGGGTTGGAAGGGACCTTAAAGATCGACTAGTTTCAACCTCCCTGCCATGGGAGGGGCACCCTTCATTAGACCAGGTTGCTGAGAGCTCTGTCCAGCCTGACCTTGAACACTTCCAGGGATGGGTCATCCACAACTCCTCTGGGACAGCCTGTTCCAGTGTCTCACCATCCTCACAGTAAAGAATTTCTTCCTAATATCCAATCTAAATTTACCTTCTTTTAGCTTAAAGCCATTCCCCCTTGTCCTGTCACTACATGTCCTTGTAAAAAGTCCCTCTCCAGATTTCTTGTAAGCCTCTTTCAGGTACTGGAAGGCTGCTATAAGACATCTCTTGTCCAGTCTGAACAAGTTCAACTCTCTCAGCCTGTCTTCACAGAAAAGGTTCTCCAGCTCTCTCATCATCTTCATGGCCTCTCTGGCTCTCTAACAGGTCCACATTATTCTTATGATGGGGGCCCCAGAACTGCACATAGTACTTCAGCTGGGGTCTCATGAGAGCAGAGTAGAAGGACAGGATCACCTCCTTCGACCTGCTGGTCACACTTCTTTTGATGCAGCCCAGGATACGGTTGGCTTTCTGGGCTCTGAGCACACACTGCTGGCTCATGTTGAGCTTTTCATCAACCAACACCCTCAAGTCTTTCTCCTTTGGGCTGCTCTCAATCCAGTCTCTATCCAGCCTATAGTTGTGCTTGGGATGTTGGCTGTCACCAATTAACTCCTTATTTTCCATGTGCCTTAGCATAGTTTCCAGGAGGATCTTATCTGTGATCTTGCTGGGCATCGAGGTGAGACTGACCACCCTGTGGTTCCCTAAGTTTTCCTTTTTTCCCTTTCTAAATATAGGGGTTATGTTTTCTTATTTCCAGTCAGTGTGAACTTCACCAGACAGCCACAGCTTTTCAAATATGACGGGTAGTGGGTTGGCCACCTCAACGCCTGCTGCTTCAGGACCTGCAGATGCATCTCATTAGGTCTCATGGACTTATGCACCTTCAGGTTCCTTAGATGGTCTCAGACCTGATCTTTTCCTACAACAGGCAATTCTTCATTCTCCCAGCCCTTGCCTTTGCCTTTCATGATGGGCAGTGTGGCCATAGCCTTTGCTCGTGAAGACTAGGGCAAGAAAAGTCATTGAGTAGCTCAGCCTTCTCAACATTCTGGGTAACCAGGCCTCCCATTTCCTTTCAGAGAAGGCTCACATTTTCCTTACTATCACCAGTACACCTATAGAAGCTTTTCTTGTTGTCCTTGACATCCCTGGCCAGATTTAATTCTCTCAGGTCTTCAACTTTCATAACTTGATCCCTGCTTGGACAACTTCTCTGCATTCCTTCCAGGCTACCCATCCTTGCTTCCACCTCCTCTAGGCTTCCTTTTTGTGCTTCAGTTTGTGCAGGAGCCAACCAGGTTTTGGTCACCTTCCAAGTATGACTTGGAAAACGTAACAAATTTGAGTCAGTACTTCAAAGAATAACATTGGAAAAACAGACATTTTCATTATTTCTGCACAGCAAGCACACTGATTAGACTGTGGCTTTCTGAATGAAGAAATTATGAAATGCTGATAAGCAAGTGCTGGCATGACAAAATTTGGTTGAATTATTTCATTGATCAATATCTTAAAAGACAAATTTGGCAGCATCAATAAGATAAAAAAGCAGAGAAAAATACAGCTTTTAAAAGGAAAACTTCCTTTTATGGGCAGGTAAGGATTTAGCAAGAAAGTAAATCAAACTCTTTGGAAAATGAAAGCCTCATCAAGAAATGAAAGCTGGCAGCAAAAGAAAACTGTAAGCCAGGTTGCTCATCCTATCTATTCGTGTCTTTAGCTGGATCAGAGTACTGGCTTGCTTTGAATATCATGCCATGAACAGACAAAAAGTCTGTGGACACACACTTTGCGTCAGTTCAGACTTACCCAGCAGAGGAAGGAAACTGAAGGTGACAGATCACAAATTCCAGGCTCACCACTGCACCATGTGCCGAAGGCACAAGGTACATTTCCCTAGAGGAGACAGCCAAAATGATTGTTTAATTCCATAAACCCTAAAGTACTCTTAGATGAATGTTACAGTAGGAAAGTGGGAAAGCAGCCTGTAGTTCCTGGTATTGGCAAGCTGAGGATCTCCCATTCCAGCATAACTATCTGTACATGTACCAGTTGTAGCAGTTTATTTTGTACCAGCAGAGCATTGCAGTGGTATCCCACTGGAGCAGTAAATCTCACCCAGTGTATTTCATTACAGAAAAAACTGCTGAGCCTGACATTTAAATGACCTGTAAATGATACTGGTCTTCCTTATTTCACAGTAGACTAACCATGTTGGATGTCACCTCAGGTGATATGGGTATACTTAGGTTTATGTATACGGTTTTGTGAAAGAACTGTAGTACCAAACATTTTGGTAGGATAAATCTGCTCATACCAACTTTGAGTCTTGAAATAAGCAAAATTAACATTGAATAAATCCACATTTTGTTTGTTGAAGAATCATAGAATATGACAAATCATCTTGGCCTACCCCAGAGGGGCAACAAGGGGCTTTTTAAATGCTTTAACATAGTAATCAAGCCCATTTCATGGGCCCAGGGGTATATGAGAAATATATATGAGACTGATAAGGATAAGCACAGGGAATGTTTTCCTTCTGGAGTAGCAACTAGAAGCTAAATAGAATACCCTGTGCTGAAATGGCACAGATACCTGAATAACTAACTTCCCTATTGCTTATGGAAGGAAATAGGAGCAAAAAAAATCAGTTCAACAAACCCAAATACATATACTACCAGTTATAAAACTTTTGGCTGTGAGCACTAGCACTGATCACATGCCAAGTGATTATTCTGAACCTTTAAAAAGAAAGTCATTAAGGATTTAATGTGGCACCAGTACTGAGATTATAAAACATATGCTGTGCCCTCCTTGCTTCACAGCAGAGCCATCCGCCCTAGCCTCTGAAATGCACAACACACACTTTTGTTTGGCATGGGGCAGCTGTGGGTGTCAGTGTGTGGGGAGGGAGGGAAGCAGCATGTGTTGCCCAAATGCCCTGGAGAGAACCGGGCTGCTGGTGATTTCTATTCCATCACTCCCACGTTGTTCTCCCCTGTTCATCTGCTTGTCAGCCTCAGCTCTCTTGTAAGAGGTGACTTACACAGCAGGCAAGCACAAGTCACATGTTTCAGTACACAAAAGTGGCTTTTGTATTATTTTTCATTTCAATGTGTTAGATAAGGACTAGGCAAACATATACAGAATTAAAAGCTTCAGACTGCTAAAATGAATGGCAAGATTGGTATTTTCATGTATACAGTCATCTATCTTATGCAAGCTGGTCGATGAGCATCCACAGTGACATATATGCGATTTATGGCAAACCCAGCTGAATGGTAGCAGAGTTTGTGGCAAAGAATACGTTTAAAAAGAAAAAGAAAATGTATGTGGACCTTATTTTTAATTCATTCTACATTTCAAACACTGGAGTTTTCCAGGAATAACTACAGAGTCATCGACAAACTTTATAAATAAAAACATTATGCAATACACATTATCAATGACTATGCAGCTGTACACACAGGGTACAACATTTAAAAAAGATGAACATGATTCTTGGTTTTTGTCATGTAAACTACATTAAGCTTAAGTATATGAACATATCTTTGACAAACTGAACTGATTTGAACACTTCGTTTTGAAAACTGAAAACACACCTGAAATTGAAAAAGCTGGAAAACAAAATGCATAATTTCTCTGCCCCTGTGTTGTATTCTAAGCAAGTCAAAGAATTTATTTCCTATGTCATCCCTTCTCTTCCTTGTGTAGTTTTCTTTTAATCATATGATCAGTTTCACTCCCTCTTTTATATTAACATTACGTGAAATTATTTTAGTGGGTCCCTATTTTCCCTGCATGCATGCTATGTACCTTAGATTTCATGTACACTTTATTTAGAATATGCCAATTTGCAACATATTGCAATCTTCTGTATTCTGTTGTGTCTTTGTTTTGACATACACTTATTTATTAGATATATAAAATACTGTATGGTGGTAGATTTTTGTCAGTTGAAGTCTCTCTGACTATACATTAGAGGTAAGATCTTGCTTGTTAAATCAATCTATAATGAATAGTGTAAAATTTCCATTCACATCCTTCAGTTCTGCTAAAAATATATTTTAGGTTGCTGGATAATTAACTTTTACTCCTCTTTAGGTATAGGCTGTAGTTCTCGAGGACCTGCAAGATTAATGTACCACAGAATGTGCATCTTAAAGGAGAATGACATTACCATTCACTGCCTCATACTTCAGATGAGTCAATTATAAAATTTCAGTAACGGCAACAGCACTAGAGAGTTTCTTTTTTACTTCAAGAGTGGCAAAATAATTAAGTGTACCTTGCATTTTAATGCTTTCAGATATGTTCATTGCAAGCACTAAATTCATGCTGGATGCAGACTGAAAACTGATGAATTCAGAGAATTTGTGAGGGAAAACCAAAACATGTTGGGACTGCATGAATGTATTTATTAGAAAACAGCATTGATATAGTCTGTATGTTCAAGGATTAAAGATTTTATTAGCTCTGAGATCCTGCATATTTTTTTGATGAGCCAAATTTTAAGGCTAATGTTCACATCCTGACAACCATGGGTTCCTTTTTCAATGTACATGTACTCACTGGCAGTTGAATGCTTGTGCATATGGCTACATTGCAATCATTTAATTTTAATACTTCCTGTTTAATTGTCTATATTTGATGCAGGAGGAGAACCTAGTTCATGCTAGATCTACATGATCATTTCAGAGATAAAAACTTAGAGGTAGTTATGTGTTGTAATAAGCATGGTTAAAGCCCTTCCCAAATCTTTGCTCACAAAACCAAGCCATCAGTTATGTGTTCTGTGTTTTGCGATTTCACTGGAGGTCATGTATTAGTCTAGATTTGCTGTTCTCTTAAGTATTAAAGAATCTATCTTAAGTCTGGGGCAACCTGGGCTTAAACTTAAGTGCTAGATGCATTCAACACCCAAAAACATCTTCCCACAATGCAGCTTAGAAAAGTATACTGTCTTGAAAAAGTGATGGCAACTAAGAAGGTGATTTCTTGTATCATGGGATCATTCTTATTCTTGTTTGATTTTTTGGCATGTGTTTTCCATGGGATAGCTATGTGCACCTCTAAAAAAAGAACAATGAGGAAACTCTTAAGATCTACACAAATGTACACTAGTTTGTCTGCAGCCAATCCATAATATCACAGAACATGGATACTTCAATGAGCAGGGGGAAAATGGTCCATATTCTTTCTTTTTGTATCTTTTTATTTCCTCTGTCCTAAATTTAATTTTTCTTAAGGTATATTATGAAGATAAAAAAAACCCCAAACAGGTAGGTAGGTGTAAACTGTCCTCATTGATGTGAAGACATACAGGAGGAGGATATTACTAGTATTATGTAATCTCTGATCACTACTTGTTGCCATACAAGAG
This sequence comes from Neopsephotus bourkii, assembly GCF_033783945.1. Lineage (NCBI taxonomy): Eukaryota > Metazoa > Chordata > Aves > Psittaciformes > Psittacidae > Neopsephotus > Neopsephotus bourkii. Next base: position 7,067,669 of record NW_026901984.1, on the reverse strand, counting down.
AATTCTTCTAAGCCTGCTTTTGAATATATGGGCTACAGTGGCATAAAAAGTGTCTACCTGAATCTAAAGTAAAAAGGAGCTTCTCAGAATATCTTTTCTTAAAAAGAAACTAAAACGTTTGCTAAAAAAGCTACTGCATTGTCAGCAATATTCTAAGATGCAAGGAACAGGAATCAAAAACAGCTTAGAAGACTCAGACGAAAAAAATAGCCTTACTATTTTTCCATCAAAGTTCACATTCAATGAAAATAAAATGAAAATAAAAGTTCATTTTTTTTTTCGCAAGCTATCATTAGTTGGCTGCAGATATCTGTATCTACTAAAAGCAGTGATAACTGCCTGTTTATTTTAAAGCCATAGTATTTCAAAGACCTTTCAAAAAAAGCCTACTGAGGAAGTTAAGGTATTTGACAAGCCTGGACAGAAAAAGCCAAGCCAAAACCAAAACCAAAACAACAAAGCTAAACAAACCAAGAAAGCTTTGTTCTCCTTGGTCACACCTAATCAAATATCACAGTCCAGGATATAATGGAATACAAACACAGATATCCTAACTACTTGGCATCCTGGAATTAACATAAGAAAATCAGAGCAGTACTTTCCCTGAGATAATTCACCCTCTGTGGCCCAGCACTGCCATTCCACACCTGAGAGATACAAATGTCACCACACTGTTGAAGTGTGTTTTCCCTTTTCTTTCCAAAATCCTCCACAACATCCTAATAAAAACTACATGTGATGTTTTCACAGAGAATCTTGATTCTCAGCTACCATTTGTCTTGGAAAATTTCCCCCTATGAAACATCAGCTAAACCAGATGTCTTCCAGCTTAGACTGAGAGATCAGAAATGAAGTAATACCTTGAAAATCACAGCATCCTCATGAAACCTGGCAATCCACATAGCAACAGGAGACTGGAAACACAGTAAGAACTTTGCTAAACACGTTATTTCCAAACAGGTAGTCTGTGATATGCTTCATACAGCAGGTAAGAGTCTGAAAAATGCATACATGTTAGCAGAAAGCACATAATAGATGTGCTGAAAAGAACCCAAAGTCGTTTAAGCAGTCATCCCATTTGAGATATGCTAAATACTTTGCATGGCAACAAGTAGCGATCAGAGATTTACATAATACTAGTAATATCCTCCTCCTGTATGTCTTCACATCAATGAGACAGTTTACACCTACCTGTTTGGGGTTTTCTTTTTCTTCATAATATACCTTAAGAAAAATTAAATTTAGAACAGAGGAAATAAAAAGATACAAAAAGAAAGAATATGGACCAATTTCCCCCTGCTCATTGAAGTATCTATGTTCTGTGATATTATGGATTGGCTGCAGATAAACTAGTGTACATTTGTGTAGATCTTAAGAGTTTCCTCATTGTTCTTTTTTTAGAGGTGCACATGCTATCCCATGGAAAACACATGCCAAAAAATCAAACAAGAATAAGAATGATCCCATGATACAAGAAATCACCTTCTTAGTTGCCATCACTTTTTCAAGACAGTATACTTTTCTAAGCTGCATTGTGGGAAGATGTTTTTGGGTGTTGAATGCATCTAGCATTTAAGTTTAAGCCCAGGTTGTCCCAAACTTAAGATAGATTCTTTAATACTTAAGAGAACAGCAAATCTAGACTAATACATGACCTCCAGTGAAATCGCAAAACACAGAACACGTAACTGATGGCTTGGTTTTGCGAGCGAAGATTTGGGAAGGGCTTTAACCACGCTTACTACGATACATGACTACCGCTAAGTTTTTATCTCTGAAATGATCATGTAGATCTAGCATGAACTAGGTTCTCCTCCTGCATCAAATATAGACAATTAAACAGGAAGTATTAAAATTAAATGATTGCAATGTAGCCATATGCACAAGCATTCAACTGCCAGTGAGTACATGTACATTGAAAAAGGAGCCTGTGGTTGTCAGGATTCAAAGACTTGTATGCTTTAGCTCTCATACTTGAGCTAAAGTGAATCTGCTGGTTGTACGAAAGCTTCAACATGTACTTCATTGTAGAACAAAAGTGTAACGACCATCATATTCTTTAATTTCTTGCATAAATACATTTTGTACATTAAAGTTAATGGTAGAACCCATCAATTGCCACAACTCTGAAATAAAAGTCTCGTAAACAGAAAGTAATTGAGAGTCACTTTCTACGGTTTACTCAGTGATGTGAAGATGGGTTATGGTCTCTAAATGTAGCAATAAATCAAAACTGTAATGCTAAGAGAAGTGTGATTTATTTCTTCCTTAATTTATTTTCATCCTGCTCTTTTCACTTCTAAAATATAAGGTACTTTCAGCCAAATCTGCTCTGGGGCCTGAAGGACTGTGTGCTTCACTATTCTGTGCTTATGAATGATTGTCTGAATCTGAATTCCCTGAATTTGTGGAAGCAAAGATCAATAAAAAGCCCATCTCAACGCACACATCTTCCTGACTATCTAACCCTGAAATCTATGGAAACAAGAGAGTATACTAACTTCCCAATATAAGTGTGAGGAACAGTGTAAGTCCTTGCCTTGAATGGTAAGAATTTTATTTTGGACAAGGTCCATTTAAGCTATTTTTCCTCTTGAGTGATCTGTCAGTACAAAACAATTGTTACATGCATAATTTTACTACAGCTGGCATTTTCAGATCCTCTCAAATTTGTAGCATAAATCTTGGAACACTTTCAGAGCATCATCATTCAGAATATTTTGCTGTCTACAGTCAATTTAAAGAACTAAAATTCCACTTATTCTTACTTCCACCTTTTGCTTCACATCTGTTTTCTACATTCTTATGTGCTATTTCCCACTGTACGTTGTACGTAATTAGTGTATATTGTGAGTTTTGATTTCATAGAATCATAGAATAGCTAGGGATGGAAAGGACTTTAAGATCATCTAGTTCCAACCCCCTTGCCATGGGCAGGGACACCTCATACTAAATCATGCCACCCAAGACTCTGCCCAACCTGGCCTTGAACAATTCCAGGGATGAAGCATTCACAGCATCCTTGGGCAGCCCATTTCAGTGCCTCACCAACCTTATAGTAAGGAACTTCCTCCGTATACCTAACCTAAATTTCCCTCATTTTAGTTTGAACCCATTACCCCTTGTCCAATAACTACAAACCCTGACAAGGAGTCCCTCTCTGCCATCCTTGTAGGCCTCCTTCAGACATTGGAAGGCTGATATTTGGACTATAATTTAGTCTTTTAGTTCTTAATATCCTGATATTTTCAGGCAGTATGTTCTTAATAAGTGAAGAAAGGAGGGAGAGTTCAGAATTTATATGAATCTGGCACATAATGTGATTGCCCAAGGCAAAAAGAGGACATTAAAGATTATACATTGACAACTAGCCACGACTAACCATGGCTAGCTGTTGAAGTGTCTTGCTGTGCTCTACAGTATGCAAAAATACTTTGGGAAACCCATAAAAATGCCAGCAAATCAGTAAAATTTGTAGAAGCATTATGTGTATGGGGACTTTTTTTTTTTTTTTGCTAGAAAATACAAATTCATTTGAAGTTGGTAATTAAAAAAAAAATTCCTACGTAGTTTCCCTAAAAATAAGTTCCACATTAGGTAAAATCTATATTACAATACTAATATTTCAAGGAACATAGAAATTCAGAGTACCACCTGTTGGTGAAAAACAGAAGCTACTTAATATCCTGCTGAATGGTAGATGTCATGCTTTGGTGTAGAGCTGGAATCAGTTATAGCTCTTGACAATTTCCCAAGCTACATAAAGTCAAACAGAATTACGAGAAATACTGGCTATTTATGATTTAATTATTTCAGGGTGATAATATATTGTGCTGTTTTAGCAAACCACATTTCAAGTACTTTGTAAACATCATCTAATTTGTTTATAAATAAAACTCTCTGTTTTAGGTTTTTTATGTATGCTATACTTTGTTTTGGATAAATGTGTTAAATTAAAATTAGCCACCCCAATAAGCAATATAGGAAAAAAAAATAGAAGCAGAAGAATGTAAGAGGATTTAATGTAGCACAGAGCCCATTTTAATTTTAACAACTGTTATGTTGGAACTCAGTTTTTGAAAGCTGCAGTACTGCAGGCCAGACTGTATCATTAAGTCACATGTGTGGAGGTGCTACAGAGAGGCTATTGAAAGCACTGAAAGAAAGCTTTTTCCTTTAAAGTGGTGTAACACACATATCTAAGTCATACACCCAAGTCAGATAGGGGCACAGTCATACAAACCAGTGTGAAAGCTGCTGTAGTTTATCATTGCTGCAAATGCATCTGTTTACGGTAAAGCAATTTTCCATATCTCTCCACCCTACAGACCAGGAGGTTTGTAATGGTACTCAGCTTTAGTCATCTTGAAAGACTAAAGTTTTGCAGAAGTTTTTTATTACGTGAATTCATGTCCTGAAGCAATTACAGATATGAAATTCAATGTATCCTGTGTTAAAAATACTGTGTAAGTCTCAGCTGACTTCTTTCAGAGCTAAGAATAAATCCATCCACGAGGTGTCTGTTTTATTTTATTATACAGTGAATGACATTTCTTACTAAATCAAGTACATGAAATAAATAAAAAACTAGCTATGAAGGAAAAAAAATTCAAAGAACAGAAGTTTACTTAAAATTTCTACTAATTTTCAGTGCATTTTGGCTTATTTTTATTTAAAGCTTGTTTCACTAATCAGAAGAGAAATAAAATATAATATTTCTGTAATAAAGTTGCCCTCGTGATGGATCTAGGTTAATTACAAGAAATGAAAAGGGGAAAAAAGTTATATATTTGCACTTAATTTTTAAACAATAGTCTTCTCTACTATAATGTAATTCAGATTTTAATCTGCCCTGTAAATGTCTGAAATAGCAGTAGCAGGTTCTGATACCCAGGTGACCAGATAGCCTTGGAGCAAACAGAACTCGCTAGAGCTTTTTTTTTGGGGGGGGAGGGGTGTTTTTTACCTTGAGAGTTCTCCAGAAATGCGTACACCTAATCCTGCCTGGCTAAACATTTAGAGTAATGACTCAGGTCTTGGTTTGAGCAAACAAAAACTCGAAAAGAAAGAAGCGGCATGTAAGGCTTTTGAGGGCGTGCTTAAAAATGGTTACTGTGTCCCAGCGCGTTCAGATCACAGTATCACAGTATCACAGTATCACAGTATGTTAGAGATTGGAAGGGACCTCCAAAGATCATCTAGTCCAATCCCCCTGCCAGAGCAGGAACACCTAGATAAGGCTACACAGGAACGTGTCCAGGCAGGTTTTGAATGTCTCGAGAGAAGGATGCCTCAGAAAAGTTCCAAGTAAAGAGGAGTCTGCTTCAGACCCTGGGTGGCATCAAAATTGCCTGAAATCGTTTTTTTTTCAGTTGGTGTTCTGGTGTTTTAGATCACTTTTGCATGATCATCCATTTCTGCCTGCATGACATATGCAGTATATAGGTGTGTGTGCATGCAGGTATATATATATATGTGTAGCTATACACTCCACATATATATGGACATACATAAATACTGGGTGTACGTATGTGCTTCCCACTGAGCAATGGACAGTGCTTCTGGGGCCCACTTCCTTAGCACACAGACACTAACCTTTTGGCACTGAAGTCTTTTACAGACCTGGCTGTCTCCTTCTAATGACCTCTGAAGGCCAAGACAGAAGCTCAGCCAGCTGATGCTGAGGCTCCAAATACTTAGCTTTAAAAAAAACACTGGAAAGACAGACTGCATCTAAAATAATTTACCATGTATATGCAATAAGAAGTGCATGATATTAAGCTTGGCTTATGAACTGATTTTCATTATTTGATAGGATACAGAATCACTGGGATTTGTTCAAACAACTAAAAGTGTCTTTTGGGGAAGAGAAGATGTTAAGCACATCTATAGTATGTTTAATTTAATTTTCTGAGCAAAGAATACATTTTTCTCATGTTGCAACTGATACAAAAGTTGGTCTCCATTGCTGCTTGGAAAAAAGGCTTCATAAGGATCTAGTAGCCACTTGGACACAAGTAACTGTCTGAATCTTTAAGACAAATATATGACTCCTGACAGCGAGCTGTAGGAAAAGAACCAGCCTACATGCATATTTCAATCAGTATATTTATACATAGGTAAAGAGCAGTCAGCTTAATACACATATATTGCTGGAGTTGTTTTTGTTATTTACTTCTTGTCACTAAATGATGACCCATAAGTTTAACTTTTCTCTACTTTCTCAAATTACTAAACTACATCAGGGATCTATTTCATCTTATGTGGCCAATGAACATTTCAGTGCATTTTCACTACATTTGACAACTTGAATAAAAATAGGTATTTGAAGTTTTTAATGAATCAGTTCATGGAAGATCTAATACTTGTGGCAATCAGAGGGCTTATGCTCTTCTTCCCTTGTTCAAACAAATGTTTTATTTAACAAATAAGAATAGAGAATCATAGAATCATAGAACAGTTAGGGTTAGAAAGGACCTTAAGATCATCAAGTTCCAACCCCCCAGCCATGGGCAGGGACACCTCACACTAAACCATGTCACCCAAGGCTTTGTCCAACCTGGCCTTGAACACTGCGAGGGATGGAGCATTCACAACCTCCCTGGGCAACCCATTCCAATACCTCACCACCCTAACAGAAAAGAATTTCCTCCTTATATCCAAACTAAACTTCCCTTGTTTAAGTTTTAACCCGTTACCTCTTGTCCTGTCACTACAGTCCCTAATGAAGAGTCCCTCACCAGCATCCCTATAGGCCCCCTTCAGATACCGGAAGGCTGCCATGAGGTCTCCACGCAGCCTTCTCTTCTCCAGGCTGAACAGCCCCAACTTTCTCAGCCTATCTTCATATGGGAGGTGTTCCAGTCCCCTGATCATCTTCAATGCCCTCCTCTGGACTTGTTCCAACAGTTCCATGTCCCTTTTATGTTAAGGACACAAAACTCCAAGTGAGGTCTCACAAGAGCAGAGTAGAGGGGCAGGATCACCTCCTTCGACCTGTGGGCCATGCTCCTTTTGATGCAGCTCAGGATACGGTTGGCTTTCTGGCCTGCAAGGCCACACTGAAGCTGGCTCATGTTCATTTTCCCATCGACAAGCCCCCCCAGGTACTTCTCCTCAGGGCTGCTCTGAATCTCTTCTCTGCCCAACCTGTAGCTGTGCCTGGGATTGCTCCGACCCAGGTGTAGGACCTTGCACTTGGCATGGTTAAACTTCATGAGGTTGGCATCAGCCCACCTCACAAGTGTGTCAAGGTCCCTCTGGATGGCATTCCTTCCCTCCAGCGTATCAACCGAACCACACAGCTTGGTGTCGTCGGCAAACTTGCGGAGGGCGCACTCAATCCCACTGTCCATGTCAACGACAAAGATGTTGAACAAGACCGGTCCCAACACCAATCCCGGAGGGACATGACTGGTTACTGGTCTCCATCTGGACATTGAGCCATTGACCACAACTCTTTGTGTGAATGAAGCATGGGAATGACCATTTCAAATGTATCTAGACCAACCAGCATCCTAGATCTAGCAGAGGCCAATATCACATCTTTTAAATAGAAACTTTACAACTCTGCTAGGGATAAATAAGTGAATGCTAGCAGTAAGATGAAAAGGATAAATAGTGCAAACACTACCTGGCCACATTTGGCCATTTCAATTGGAAAGTAATCAAACCAATGATTTGTTGGTACAATAAAAAGCAGGACATAAAAATATTAACAGGAAAATAATCATGAGCCTTCAACTATGCCAAGCAGCTGGGTTGAAATATTTTCATAAAGCAGCCACATTCTATGCTGAAAACTGTTAAGTTTTCTCACTCCACTTCCTACCGGAAAGATTGTTCAAAGTCTCATTTTGTTAAATGGTATCTTTTCAGTTCCATTCTAAACTTACTTGTGCACAGTATACACCTTTTTTTTTTTTCATTTGTACAAATATTATCTTTCAGGTTTAGAAACTCCTCCACAGTTTTCGTTCTAGAGAGGGAAGTGAAGGTCTCACAAAGGGATCAAGTGTGTACCATTCAGTCTTTGTTTAGTGAGACTATTAAACCATATTCTGCTAGTCACTGTTTGCAGAAAATTCTGCCCTTTCTCTGAGCAGCCTCTGTACTCCTTTTAATATAAATTCCGTTTTCTTGAACGTGGATTTTCACAATGTATGTATTACTCTTAATGATAATTTTCTAGGGCCCTGTATTAATACTTCTTACTCTCCTGCAAATTCTTCTGACATGTTTAATTGCATTTCCTTTCTCCAGGACATATCACACTGATAACTTATAACCAATCTTGATGAACTCAAACTTTTCTCCTCCACTGTCATTTCCTTTTCATGAACATTTCATTTATGGAAGAAAATTCCTTTATAGAAAAAAATTCTTTTATCAGTCTTTACTAGAAAGACTTTCTTGTTCTTCATTTTATACCCATTTCTATTTGCCTCTCTAGTTTTAATTTCTTTTTCTTTGACAATATATTCTAAATTTTGCACACTGCAGAGGTCAAAGTAATTTATCTGCAGCTGCCTAGATAAGTTTTTTCTTCTGAAAAGTTACTGCTTCATTAACTATTTTTGATGCCATACAACATCAGACTTTCAGTAGAAATCATTGCTACCAGACTCATTTTCATGCTTTTCTATGTTTCTGTAGCCAGAAATTAAAAAAAAAAAAATGAAGATAATCCATCCCACAAAGTACTTCCTTCATTACACTGAGGAAGTACTTGATGAAAAGCTACAGACTCACCAATGTCATTTCATATATCTGTTTCCAGTTCCATACCATTGTCCTCATAGTAATCCTACTCCTGCTACATATTTAGCAATGTCCCATTCTCCACAAAGAGAAGCAGAGTGCTAATTTAAGCTGGAGACACACTTCTAGTTGACTACTTCATCACTGATCAGGATGAGCTTGACTTCAGTTAATTACTTTCTTCTTTTTTAACTTTCTGATCCCCCTGATGAGATTCCTTGATGATCAATATTTTCTAATTTTTTCATCCTTACAGATTTCCAGCTTCTTTTTAGTACCCTATTTCAACTGCATAGTTATCCACTAAATCTAGAGCTCTCCCTTACAGAATTTCCTTTGTGCTTGGCAACAAACTCCAAGTACTCTGTCTATGTTTCCTTCACATCATTCCAGAGCCTTTGACACGTGAATCTTTATATCCTGATCTCTGAATTCCTTTATATACCTCAAATCCATGATTTTGAACTAGAAAACATGATTCAAAAGCCTGTTCGTTTATCCTTCCTTTTCATTTAAGCTGAACAAGCTCAAGGTTGTGTACTCAGTACTTATCAGCCTTCTGCAATAGCTTTATTTCTTGAAATTGTATCACTCCTTAATGACAAAATCTCTCAGCTATCACAAAGACTAATGACAGTGTTATTCTTACTAATATTTTTTTTCTGCTATATATATAAATACTTGCAGTATTTATATACGAAGCAATATGGATTGAAATTCTTGGAATCTATAGAATATTTTTATGTTGTTGTAGTGGTACAATTTTTTTTTAATCTTTTCCCAAAAATACAATAACGTCAGAACATCTTCTTTTAACACCTAGCTCACTCATATTTGGCTATTTCAGTGGGAATATTTGTCCTCAAATAGTAGAAATTAGTAAATTTTTCTTTGTTTTTCTTTGTTTCCATCAGAATGTTGGCTTCTTTCTTTTTTTTTTTTCTTCTTATGTCCACTTTTATTATTCTTACTTTGTCTGGAAGGCAATTCATTTTTCCATTTACTAATTCTGCTTTGCTTTTAGGACTGTCAGCTCTTTAACAGCAGTCCTCACTAATGAAAATTTAGACAGATTTGTGATGTTTGCAACAGGCCCTTTTATTTCCCAAGTACTACACTTTCAGTTTTCTCCTACATCATTCACCTTTTGGGGAGATTCCTGCCTGTGTTTGCCTTCATTTCCTTCTTCCTCTCTTCCTCTGGAAAGGAGACCTCTGTCTTCTTTCGCCTTGTCCTTGTCAACCCCTGTCACCTGACCCTCTTTTTACTTCTCCAGCAGAGCAAACCTTGCTCCTCAGGCAACAAAAAAGACTTGTTTTTCCCTGTTTCAGGAATTATCCAAGCTAGACCATGTTAAAATTGTGAGCTATTGGTTTGAGTCTGCATTTAGCAGTGAAGAGGGGGAAATATGGTATGTTGCCACTTGAATGGGATGAAGACTGCATATAGCAGTGTCCCAAAAAGCAGCTACTCTTGACTTCTGCTTAGTTACTGTCAGTCAGCAGTCATAAATTTTCTATTTAATTAATAATTTATGCAATTATGGGTCTAACAGCAAGGCTGTAGTCAGGCAAGGGTCCTGCTGTGTTTTTATAGTGATTTTTCTCCAAGTTTTTCCTTTCTAGGCTTTAAGATCAAGGACAAGAAAAATAATGCCTGGGTTCCCTCTCTTTTGTATCCAGACTGATTTTCACACCATTTGTAATAAGCTTTTTTAATCAACTTGTTTGTGCGTTAGGGTTCCATAAAGAAGCAATATGCTGAGAATACTACTGAATTGATTCTGTTTCAAAAAGGAACAAGGCCATTATCCAACTAAGTCATCGCAACATTCTAGTGTCAGACATTACTTCAGAGTTTCACTAAAGTCTTAAAGAGTTTAGTCATGAGCAAAACATAGTAGCTTAGGTTCATGATATATAATAATAAGCTTCGTATACCACAAACATAACCAACCATCTTCACATTTTATGATGAGTTCCTTTTGGTCCAGATTTGACCCTTATTCACTCTATGTAATCTCCTGCATAATGGAGTAATTTCCTGACCAAACTTCCAAAAACCTAGACTTTTGAGGGACAGTGGAAATGACAAGGGAAACTATGATTACTTAGAAATGTCAAACCCAGTGATGTAGCAGCGTTTCCATTTTTTTCAATTTTGTTAACTGTAGTATTGAACCAGCTTTACACTGAGAAAATAATGCATCTATTTCTGACAACTGTAGTAACCTAGGCTCCTGAGGTCCATCTCAGTTGTGAGCCCAATTGCTGCGAAGTCAGTCAAGGTTTGTAAGATGTTCCAATACGCTAATAACATATACTAAGGAGGAAAAGTAAAAAAAGAGAGAGAAACGATGGAAAAGTTATCTGAGAGCAAATCATATTACTCTACGGATACCATGAAAGGGCTGCACTGAAGCCTCCTTGGAAAAAAAAAAAGTGTGGAAATTAATTAACTAAAACTGTTTTGTTGGAAACACAGTCTGTTCAACATCTGCCCTTAATCACTGCCTTTTCAATAGTGTTTAAAAAGGCAGTTTGAAAATAACAGGCAGACACAGAATCCAACCATCAGGAAGGCCAATGACTATTTTTTTCAATCCAGAGATTTTGGCCTTTTTCTGTGAGCCCTGAATTCACCTCCCTAAGGATGCTACCAGATTCATTCACTATAAAGCTAGCAAAAACCCCTTACTGATTAATGTGAGGACTGCCTTTTCTGTATCTTCTCAGGATCTTCCACAGTAGAATCTACTGTGATTGAGCTCCAGACTTGGATGCTAAAAATCACAAAAAATAAAAACCAAACTGAAAACACATTTTTCCTCCACTACTAGATTTCACTTTCTCCATACATGTTTGTTTTCTTAAAAAAAAAAAAAAAAATAGGACAATTACTGTCTTTCAAAGACTTAAAAACCAGAATTAACCTTCTTTTCCTATATGGCATATGTCCCTATGACAACATATTAGATTTGACAACACACAGTAGATCCTTACATAAAGAACGACTTTGATGTTTTTTGTCCACAGTTTTCAGTTTTCTAATCTTCAGTTTTCTAAATTTTTTTTAATAATTATTTCTTATTTTAACATTATTTCCTACTGTCTGTGAAATGTTAACTAAGTGCAAGTATCTATACTTAAAACCTATTTGCCATCTGACACACTATTACAATGGAATTGCCATATGGATATTGACAATTCACTAAGTTTATTTATCTTTTTGGAATAAAGGCAGTTGTATAGAAGCTCAACTCCAACTAAAGAATCCAATGTGACTTCAGATCTGCTAAATCATTGCCCCAAACAAACCACCCTCCATGCTCAGTGGCAGAACTTCTGAGGAGATAGCAGAGACTTGGCTGAGAAATAAGAGGACATCAGACCACAGAGACAAAGGACACTGTTCACACTGCCGCAGCTGTTGTCCAATCTACATTCATCCATTCCTGGAAAAGTTTTTGCTCTTGCTTTCCTTGCCAAAACACAGCTGCTGCTGACTAATGAGTGCTGCTCAGAATAAGCACATTTTGCGGCAACTAAACCACAGACACTATGCTTTCCCCATGACTATTGATGGAGAATGTAACTGAAATATAACTTATCTTTAAATAGCCCTATGATAGCTTAAAATATATTTTATTTTGATAAACAGGTAGGGGGCTTATGGAGCACTATGTATTCTACACCTACCTTTATAAGAATGGTGCAAAATAGTGAGGGTCTTACAGATAATGTCTGAGTAATAATTCTTATGGGTTAAAGCAAATTTCTATTTTTTCAGTGTAGAAGGTTACAATGGTATATGAAAAATGCATTTTCCTTTCACATGTAGCAGGATGGCAAGCACAAATGCAACCCAAAGTGAAATTATTCTGAAATCCTATGATCTTGTTAACGCTTAGGTAATTTCTCCATTAATTATTTACAAATCTCTGTTCCTTAGACGTGTTCACCACTGCCTACTGAATACATGATCCAGGTTATTTCACTTTCTTTTTGCATTATTGTGCACTTCCCACGGTCTTGCCAGTCTTATTTCTTACTTCATTTCTTCTGTTTTATCTTATTCATTCCAGGGCATACAACTCAACTTAAGAATTTAATTATATTTTAGCAGGTAAAGTTTAAAAGTTTTGAGTCAGATGCATCACTGGATGATTTTTACATCACCCAGTATAATATAATATACCAGTTTATACTTTATATTGATATACAGTTCTCTTTATTATATGAATGTACGGCTTGCCTTGTCCTCAGATTACACAACTATTTAAATCCTGTATCGACTAGGATTTAAACAAACTTATCAGCTTTATGATAGCTTGCTTTATGGTTGAAGGGGGTTCAGTTGGCCAGTTGTCATTCATCACAGTGAAATAGCACTGATATTTATTGAATATTGAACCTTCAACAAGCTGGATACACAGTATTTCCTTACCAGCTGACACTGTATTTAATTGCTAGCACATTTGTATTCTGAAACTAATGTTATGAGGCTATTTGGTTTCATATCCCTGAAAGTATATATTACCATAAAATGCAAGTACTGACTGGCCATGAATTGTTCATTCCTTAATGATTTAAAATCATTGTCAATGCTGTTCGACTGAAATTATTTCACTTTTTTCAGCCCGTGATGTTCAAAATGTATGATATTATTTAGTTGCAAGAACTGAACTCCTTATTAAATATTTTATATTATCTCTGAGGTTGTTATTTTCAATCTATGCTTCTGTACCCAACACTTCCAAGTTACGATGGAGTTAAATGATTTAAGTAGACTGAAAATAAGGAAAAATCATTCTCTGCACTATGACTAACCACTGTCATACCTGAAGTTTATTGGCAGTATTATCTTCTATAAATAAAATTCTTCAATTCAAGCTCGGTTCCTAACAATGCTTAGCCAATTTGAACTGATTTTTCATTATATTCGGGGGGGGGGGGGGGGGGGGGGGAGGATCTGTGCAAAGTAATCTCCAAAGAGGACTGAGATTTACACAAGTGGAAGCTAAGGTGACGTTTCCGTTCAAATGAAACAACATATTGTTTTCCCACAAGAATTCTGATCTTTGATTCAGCAGTGCTATTGTATGATGGTCCTATAGGAATATATCCATTCCTGGATAGGGATCCTCAGACTTTTATTCATATGGCTGAAATGAATTTTATAATGGACAAAACATCATGGTTCAGAAAAAAAAGGTAAAATGGCAATCAACTGATTAACACAGAATGGATTTAGGCAGTGTTTTGAGACATGAGTATGATCTCAAGAAGTTGCTACAATGGCCATTTCAGTCTGGAAAAGGCACAGAGGGAGCTGACAGAAACCATTCACCTAGAAAAATTCTTCTGTGATAGCGATTTTGCTAGTCTTTGGTTTATTTTTAAAAATAAGGAGATTTGCAGTTAGCATGAGAGAAGCTTCACTGTTGCAGGTAAGGTTTCTACACAAAATGCAGCATTCATAAATAAAAAGGGCACCTTTATTTTGCTCAGGAAAATTGTTGGTATTTTTGCTTTCTCCATTTTCAAGAACTTTGAAGAGCTGCTGTTCCCAAAAGAATGGGAACTCTCCTTTGTTTATACCTAAAGTACACAGACATATGCATGCATGCACAAACATACACACAAACATCTGTTTATGTCTACCAGCCTATGAGATTTCAGATAAATTCATATTCTAAACACTTTGGGGACTGGTGGTACAAACGAGACCCTCTGACAAGCACTGGAGTTAGGGATTAGAAGAAAATAGGAGGAAAGCATTGGAGAGACTCGTTGCTTAGTTTAAAGGAGGCTAAGGAAAACAATAGTTATCCTGTACCATCTGTTGGGAAAGTTCTGGAAGGAAGAATATGTATATGAGGACTTTTTTTAAGATTCATGGAATATAAGAATGAGATGACAAGGAAATAAGTAACAATAATGAGTGGACTGGTCTGGTAAAGTTCTGAGCCCTGTACTGAAGCATGATGGTAGAAGTTTCAAGAATGATAGAAGCACTGACCTTTTTGTATGATGTCATGTGCATTTACTCTCACTGAAGAGCCTGCCCAGACAAGAAAAGGTTTTTCTCTCCCTTTTTTCATTAGTGAGGAATGTCCAGGCAGATGATGAACAAAAGCGAAGGGGAGAGTAAAGTGCATATGAGGTTTGACTGCATTTTGGAGAAATTGTTACCTTGAAAAATCCTTGAGTCTTAATAAAGGTGCTAGCACTCGTTAATTACTCAACAAGAAAAAATTATGGTTTGATCATCCATAGTATATGTATGGAAAAAGCATAGTAGCTTCAATAGCAGAATAGTATCTGATGGCTTAGCACATTGCCAAATTAAATATCCTTGAATTTTAACTCCCCTCTTCCTCTTCTCTCTTCCCTCCCCTCCCCTGAATCTACATTTTTTTAATGTTGTAATCAAAATTGTGCATAGAAGGAAGAAAAACCCAACTTTGAACAATATTTTTTTCTGGATTTTAGGAGCACATGGTTCCACTTTTTTTTTTCTTTTTTTTTACTCAGAATTTTACTGCAAAAATTTTGTCCTAACAGATATGACAAAATATATGCAAAACTAGAATTTAGGAAAAGCTTAGTGTAATGCAGTTTCTAAGATAGAATGATAATTATCCAATTCCTTTTCAGTCGTCAAAGAATAAAAGAATTTCAATTACCATAAAGTGGGAGAATGTGGAAATGAAATTTGACCTAGGAGAATATATGGAACTATTGCTTGAGAACAAGATATATTTTACCAGATATAAAAAAGAGAGGCAGACTGCTATACAGAGGAAGAAGTCAAGTGCATAAGGAGGTATTTGGATGTTTAGGTGGCATTGAGTTTTTTTTTGAACAATTGTTACTTACTTTTCTCTAAGTAAGCGGCAGTCAGCCAAAAGCATTCCATAAGCCACATATGGTCCAGAAGCCACTTTTGAACTATGCTGGTATGTCAAAAGTAGATGATGGTGCAGGCTTCTTGTGAAACTGAACTAAAATCAGACTCCACCATTCATTGTCTCAAAGATTGGTGTGAGGAGCTGAGGCCCACTGTTTCAAGGATGAGTATGAGGATCTGAGATAAGATTCCACCATCTATTGTGCGAGAGTTGAGTGTGAGAAGCTGAAATAAGGCTCCACAGTTGATTGTCTCAAGGATTGGTATGAGGAACTGCTATTCATCATTTGAAGAGCTGGCTGCAAGACCAGCGAAACTGGATGAAAACAATCCACCGGGAATGTGCCATATGAGACATTAAGAACAGAGGTACTTCCCCCAGCACATAATAAAAGGGGAAAAATGTAATCGCTGGGGAGCCACCAATGGCTGAAGGCAACTACAGACCCTAGGGATGCTGTTGGATCCGTGGTGTTGACTATCTCTCTGCACTCTGAATGCTTGCTAAACTCTACCCTTTTTTTTTTCTAATCTGTCCTATTGCTTTTTTATAATAATAATATTTTTATAATAATTATCTTTTTTTAATAAACAAACTGTCCGTTTGTGGTACTTGACATTGTTTGTGTCTTAATTTCAATCTGGGGATCACGAATTAAATGTTTCCAACACTGTATTTTATCCAGTTGGACCTTAACACTCCTAAAATGAATTTTGATTCATAAGTAATGGAACACTTTATCACACTTTCGGATAGGTTTTTGGTAGTAAATGAACATTTTGAAAATCAGATTGAGGTCACAGAGTGATGGGTTTATTCAGTTAGGAAAGGACCTTTGGACACTGCCTGTTCCCAGCCTCCTTCTCAAAGCAGGATCAATGTGCAGTACAGACCAGGCTGCTTTGGGCTTTGTCCAACCGGGTTTTGAAAACCTCCTTAAAGCTTTTAGAGACATCTGTGATATCAACACCAGTAGAAGTCCTGTGAGAACCTTTTGGACATTTCCTTCTGGTTTGATTCAGAAGATTACCTCAGAACTACTTCAGCATGGAAGTTCCTCAGGAAATTTCCCAGATGATAGCTTTGCAGAAGAACTGCAATAACACTTTTCCAGTCTAGGAAGTTTGAATAGGTTACTTGGTCCTACTGTCTGCATTTGTTTATGAATCTGTTCTGAACGCACTGGTGGGATGGGAGAAATCTATAACCTTTGATCAGTAGTGTCTTTAGCAGGACTCCTTCAGGGAATTACAGAACTACCCATGGCTTTTATTTCAGTAAACGATTCCTGCACTGACATCAACCCATAACCTGCTGGTAAGTAGTTTGTGAAGTTGTTTTGTTGATGAAACCACGGGCTACAGCTTTAGGAAAGCAGTTCTTTCTTAAGGAAATTAACAAAAATAAAAATGTCTGCTTAATCTTAATTTGTAAATAGCAGACAGATGCTTGTTTTGGTAGTACTTGGCTTTGATGCTCTTGAGAAGTGCTATGTTACAATGTGAAAATTTGATTAAATGTAAACAGCTTGATTAAATAAAAAGGAATTTGTAATGCATTTATTTCTCTGATAGAGCTACTTTCTAAGACTTAAATTATTTCATTTTAAAATATGTTCTCCCTTACTAAGCTGTCAGAATTAGGATCTACAAAATAGGTAAGAAAACTTTCTTTGTGACATGTATGACATCACCTATAAAAGCACAGTAAAGTACAACATCTGAGTGATATTTCACCTCCATATGATATGAGATTACACCTTTGTGAAGAATAAAAGTTTGACCTTGGCTAAGGCAGGTCCCTTCCAACCGTAACAATTCCCTGGTTCTGTAAATCGTTACTCATAATGTGACATGAACAAGTTCTGACTAGATTTTTTAAATTGTTTTTTCATCTTTCCAAAATTAAGTTTGACAGTATTTTTATCAAATGGAAGAAAATATTTACTTATGTAAATAAAAAAGAATAACTAATATAAGGCAAAGGTTGAATTGCTTCAAGGATTTCAGTTTTATGTAAAAATTCTTGAAACGTGTTTAATTGCAAGACTGTTTCCTCACATATCAAAACGTATAGTTTTAATATTTTTTCTCCTGTAAGAATGTTAAATCTATTTCCTCTACATTAAACTCACTGAGAGCATGAAACTGTAGCCTAGTGCCTGTGCTTAGAGGAAAGCAGCAAGTAATGTGTAGAAGACAAGCAAGAAGTACAACTGAGGAAAACCCAATCTTTTTCAGACTATGGATTCATACTGCTTGTTTTCTGGTTTGTTTGTTGTTTTTTTTAACCATGTAAATTCTGATTTTAGTTTTGAACTGGGGGACAGCATAATTCTGAAACACGGTTACTAAGCCAGGGGTCTAAATATAGAGATATAAGTATCAATTTAGATATTTTTGAATTTTCTTGGTCTAATTTATTTTAGAGGAGGTTACACTTGTGAAGAGAGAATTCTTGTGATCAAGTTCACAGTTTCTGTGCTTTAGATGCTTAGATGGACATTCACAAACTGCATCAAGGAAAACTGCACTGACAGTTCATGCTGGTAACAGTTAAATGGCAATTCTATTTTCAGCTCAAGTGGAACCTTATAACTGGATATTCTATTCAAGATCTTCTCAGTCCTTTTCCTCCTACATCTTAATATATGTAATCACACTTTCCATGGCTTTCCATAACCCTACAACCAACCCTTTGCAGCAGCTCATCCTCAGATACAGAAATGCTCCATGTTTTCTGTATGTTTTCCAGAGACACAAAAGTAACACCCATGAGCCTGGCAAAAACTTGTTCTCTTCTCTGGTCATAAGACTAAATAACTCATAAATTGAGATCTTCTGATCTAAACAGAAATTGGCAGACTATATGAGTTAGAGGAAATGCTGAAATATTTCAAGACTTTATCTCTTAAAAAAGCAGAAGGAGAAGTGTGAAGATCAAGCAGATGGAGATTGTCAAAAGCCTTTATTAATGTTTGATTTTATGTATCACATTATATGAGGCACTGATACACTCAATCTTTTTACTGCTCCAGATATACATTAGATAGGATCTGTGTTGTCTGGAAAGGATTATAAACATAAAACACCCTTTGTAATTGCAAGAAAAGAAGTAGTAAGAGTTATTACACAGGAAGAAGATTTATAATGATGCCACAGGGCACATTACAAGCAAACAGGAAAACAAATGAACATTAAAGGCCGGAAGATGATGACTTTATTGTTCTTCAAGGTCTGCCCTCACCATATGGTCTATCTAACAATCTATGATTGTTTTTACCTTTCCCAATTTTTTATGGTCCCTCTGTGTTACACACATAAAATGTTAGGAAAATTAACCACTGGCACATTCTGATAAGATGGTTTGCAAACATAAAATGAAAAACCTCTCAGCATTTTTCCCTTTGAAAATAATACTAGCTTCATTTCATTTCTGGATTTAAAACCCTTATTTGTTTTCTAGGAGTTATCAAATTGTGTCCAAAATGATACCTACCTGTATCTGACAACACAAAAAAAAAAGTCTATTCTAATGTAATTAGAAGCAAGTACTGCCACTGCATTGAAAATCGGGTGGACAAGAGAGGAAAAACGCCTGACAGCTGAGGTGATAGCAGCTCTTCTGCAGGCTGCATATTCCCCAGCATTTGACTACGTTCAGAGCACATACAGCCCATATGTCCATCGCAGACCCTTTGCTGCCTGCTCCTAGCTCATTTACCTTCGTCCAGTTATAGTCAGAGCATCCAAGCAACATGGGTGGTCCAAGTATCTGAGATGGATGGGGCTTTGAGCAACATGGTCTAGTGGAAGGTGTCCCTGGCCATGGCAGTGGGATTGGAACTAGATGAGCTTTAAGGTACCTTCCAACCCAAATCATTCTATGATTCTATGTGGGAGACACTGACCTGTTGTTTAGAGTGCAGACCACTACCCAGTTTTGGGGTGCTCTGTCTTCTCCTTTGAGACTTGCGCATTATTTCATGCTTTTCTTCCTGGCTAGTGTTACTTTCTGCCAGTAGATGAGGCTGGGCAGCCTGGCTCCAAGAGTGGAGGAGAAGATATGCTTTACAGGTACATATTTAATGGGGGCACAGAGGTGGAAGATGTCAGAAACTTTTAACCTTCCTAAGTGAGGTGCATTTTCAGAACCACCTCCCTCCTTCCCCTTTCATACACAGGTGCAGGGTGAAGGATTTTCAGATCCCTACCTTGCCATTGAAATAAGAGGAGAATACCATCCCCCACAGCAGTGAACATATTCCCCTGTGTCTTCCTTCCTGGCATGTCAGTTGTAGGTGTATGCATTTGTGTGGACATGGTTGGGCATGTGGTAGGTAGAATCACTTTTGGCCCCCATGGTTTTAAGAGCCCCTTCATCACCAATAGGTCAGAAGAGGTTTTTAAAATGCACACATACCAGCTAAGCTGATGGACAATTTCCACCCTTCCTGGGCTCACCTTTTTCCTCTTCCTTTTGATAGCAATAGCTTCTGCCAAACCGGAAAGAAGAGTAGCAGACGATGACACAAAGAACAGCCAGGAGCATCACTTTGACTATGCCTCTCAAAAGCAGAGTGTTGACCAGCTAGTGACTAGTTTCTTCTGTGTATTCTACAATAGTATGTGTAAGAAACACTGAAATTAAAACTAGCCTGTTTTACCCTCAGTCAATGCCTGTGGGAGCACTGTTCTACAAATCTAAGCTCTGTGAATTTGAAATACATAGTCAACCTTCAATATGTTCTTTATGTTCTTCCCATCACAGAGAATGGTTCATGAAGTAGGAGCTGCAGTTTGATAGAGGGCTGTTTTGTGCAACGGCATGTTCTCCTGAAATGGTAAGGAATTTCTTTGCACAAGAGCAAGTGCATCTCTGACACATCAGAGGTGGATCCAATAGAAAAAGAGCTATAAAAGGTCTTGAGACTAAAGATACAGTAAAAAAAGAATGTTGGCTACAAGCAGGTGTTACTAGTGCTACAGGAGTTTCACTGTGGATCTCAGGACAAGGAGGTTTGCCGATTTCTCTCTTCTAACCAAATCACAGAAGAATGGGAGGTCAAATGGACCCTCAAAGCCCTTCTTCCCTGATAAAATATGGCACTATTGCACAGCCTGAGGCATGTAATACAGACATTCTTTTGTTACTCATTGTTGACATGTATGATAGCACAAATTTAAGATCTTTTCTTGCATGTTATTCGGTAGACAATTTAATTATGGGGTTTTTTTAGAGTGAATGGTCATCCTTTCTCCAAAATTAATAGAAAACATTATTTATTACAAAGGACCAAGATACTGTGCCTTGACAGATGTCATTTATTATGTAAACACGGAGGCTATATAATGCTTTCAGCATAAAGGGACCCACCCTCACCCACCAATACTGAATTTTGAAATATTATAATAATTCTTACAGGCCAAAGTGACATCTTTTAACAAAGGAACAGCTAATCTCCTGTAGATGTATCAGTTGCAAGACTAAGTCATCTTTTAAGCCACGATGAGCTGATGAGTCCTGTTTATGTGCATGAATGTGTAAGTAATCAAACCAAAAATAGTCAGAAACACGTAAAAATGATAATACTGGCATTGTTGATACCAGTAAATTCCTGCTCATGTAGTGACTCAGTTGGTAATCCGCAAGGTATTTCTAGGTTTTGTCAAATATTAGCTAGTATAATCGACTGGTATTAGCACTGTTTGCAAAACAGAGTTAATGAACTAGATGTAAGATTATAGAACAGACTTTATAAAACAGGTGAGAGACAAAAAAGGCATTAACATTCTCCTAAACAAGGTTATTGTATTAATCTTAAAATCTTTAATTGATGAACTCAAACAATTCCAATGACTCTGCATATGATGTACAGCTGATTCAGAAAAAGCCATCTAACTTTGCATTTTATTAGCTATAGAAGTCCCTCTGTTAAATTTGTATCCATCTTATCTACTTCTGAGTAGGTATCACCTATTCCAAATGAATGTCATTTTACACATGACTTTTAAGCCAGAGTCATATTTTCACACAATCTTATAGTGCAGTTAAGAGGAAGGATAAGAAACAGCAATCGACTTAACTAATGAATCATTCAGTTACTTCAGCCAAAAAAAGAATTTAGGAAGCGGAGACTAAATCAGATTGCTAAAGATGAATACAAAATAACATCATAGGCAAGTATGTGGAAACAAAAGACCAAGGAATAAGCCCTATGAAACCAACAACACATCTCACAGTAACAAATGCATGCTAGCAGAAGAGTAGAAAAAAAATCCTGGCTCATTACCCAACAGAGAAAGAAACTACTAACAGCTAAGACAAAACATGTATTTCGTGCCCTTTTTGAATCTTCCTTCCCTAAAATCCCCCATCTGTCAGTACTAGTTTCCACAAGTGATTACTTCACGCAAGTGGGATAAGACCTCAGCCTAGAGCAAGGTGAAAACAGGTATGAATACATTTAGGTAAGTTATCTGTTTGGAATGAATATATTTAGGTAATAAAGATAACTGTTCAGAGATCAGATGGCCCTAACAGATTTCATTCTAAAATATTTACGCAACTGGCTGAAATGAAGCCATTCACTAGCAGTTATTTTGTAAGTTATTCCTAGGTACAAGAGACAGCCTAAATGCAGGGTAACCTAAGGAAGGGAGCTGGAGAATTTAATAGGGATTTTACAGTTTTTCAGGTTCATTGTAGACCCTCAGTAACCTTGACACAAGAAACTAAACCATTTGCAAGTAGAAAAGAGACTGAAAGATCACAGGATTAATAGCAGCTAATGTGGTTTTGTAAAACATTAAATGTGTCAAATCAATATAATTTTATTCTGCAATGGGAAAATGAGACATGGATAGAATAAAACCACAGAAACACAGACATATGTTTTCACATCATGACAACAATAGAACTTCCAATTGTGTCCTCATGATATTCTGATAAACAGGTTAGGAAGACATAATTTTAACAAAATTTATTACAGGACTATCTGGATAGAATCTGGTACACCTGGGTGTAAATCTTGTTGGAAAATTGTAATTAAAAGGGTAGCTACCAGTGAATTAGCATTCACAGTAGAAGAGACCTGCTCAGAATATGCTTTTACTTAAATCTCATTATTCATAAATTTGTTATTGAAGTAAAATCAAGATTATTAAACATGCAGATGATGGAAAATGAGGCAAGGCTGCAAGTTGAGATATAACACTGGAATCCAAAATTACTTTGACAAATTGCAGAAATGATCCAACAGAACATCAAATTCAGCGGTGAGAAATGCAGTGTGCAGTTGTGCAAGTAAAAGCTGAAAAGCAACCTGTTAGAAATCAATCCTATGGGAAGAGATAAACAATGTGAGCATAAGAAGGTTACTCTTAAAGGATCATTTTTGAGACAGCACACTTCTGAACGATCCATATGTCCAGACTGTACACCTGTTATCTAGTCCTGTTCTCCATATATCAGGAAAAGAGAAGAAAATTAAGTATTTGCTACGTACACTGAATATTTTAGGCAAGATTTAATTTGGGGTATTTAATGGTTTTGGATACAATTGGAAAGAGGATGAGATCTACTGTATTGAAAAACAATGCCAGAGAACATTAGTTATCTGGACAATAAAGCTTCTTTACTAGGATCTTGAATTGTAGCAAGAGACACATACCCTTTAAAATATTGTTTCCAGAAGTAACCCTGGAAGTATGGAGCTGCAGTAGACCTGGTAGATATTTTGACCTCTACATTGGCTGGCTGGCTCAGCACCTGGGAATGGACTTCAGAGGGAAGTTACCTTAATCTATGGACTCTGAGGAATCTGAGATAAACAAAATCACCACCAATTTCTAGGAATGTACGTTCGTTGTTTTTCTTTTTTGTGTTGTGCTACATAAGATGCAATACTGGTCTTTTCCAAAGGAGTTTTTAAGGTTGAAGGCTGAAAAAGTCTATGCCATTGCATTCAGCAACCATTATTGTTCATCCCTGTATTTTCCTATATCTAGGAAAGTTCCTGCTTTTTCTGATGTAATTCTTGGAAAGGACAAAATGCCTTTAAATCCCACCTCCCCACTCTTTCACTGTTTTGAGTTCTAGGTCAAAGAAGTCTCCCAAATCCATAGTTCATTTAAAATTCTGATTGTCTCACAACAAGGGAACAGATCTGGCTTGTATCAGATGGAAACACAAGAGAGAAGGGTAAGCTGCCTCTGGGAAGAGGTTGGGATCTAGCCAATCAAAATTGAGACAAAATTGTTCGGTTATTTTGGCTTTTTTTTTCCTTCATATAACAGTTTGTTCATCAAGTATGCTCTTTCTGTAGGAGAAGATAATTATTGAAAACTGAGCTTTTTAATAATTTCAGATCCACAGCTGAAGAACATGATGTTAAATGAAGTCTCGTGTGCAACTTCTCACATAAGGCACTGCTGCAGTGAAATTGCCAAGAAACAGCTCAAGGAGATACTCTGGGATATGTAGATTGTTGCAGCTAAAATATCCTGGCTTTCTTTTTTTCTTGCTGAATACTAGGAGTTCTATGCAGAATACACAGACTCTCACAGTTCCACCTGTAGAAAAGCTGCCAAAGCAGCACTAAAATATCTGACACAGGACACTCCACAGGACTGGACTGGTTCTTGAGTCTTCATTTTAGTTATGATACAATCCAAGTGGCTAGTTATTCGTTGTTACCATAGGTGTTTTAATGTCAGTGTATTTCTCCTACAGATAAAATATTATTGAAAAATCAAAGTAGTTTTCTGCAGCTGTTGCTCTCTTCAGGATCTGTGAAAAGCACATTGTATTGCTTGGAGAGCATGGGGTGGTATTATCACCAGAATCTTGTTCATAAATTACTCTAACAAAGAAGATTGGCACTTCTTGGTGGGGGTTGATTCGTCTTTTTTTGATTGGTTTTCTTATGCAGATGAACTCTAGTTGCTCAAACATGATGGTAAATTAATTAGGAGATGTGGAAGGTAAAAGCTAAGTGAAATGTAAGGGATATATAGATACCTGTAATTTAAGAACATTTCTTGAGAATATTGCTGAAAAATAAAAAGAAGAAAAAAGTAATAAACCCAGCCTAGATATGCAGACCCTAAGGAACAAGATAACAGAGACAATATCAAACGCCAAATCTCTCTGGTCACAGACTGAGGGAACAAAACAATGAATCACTCAAGGCCTTAGAGAGGCTTCACCAGCTTTTTGTAACTGATAAGAAGGGGTGATGAGGGGCAACGAGAGTATCAGGCACCTCACAGGAAAAAGCAAACTTACTTTCAGAGTCTTTAAGAGGCTCTTGGGAATGGGTGAAATTTATTACAGGATGTTTAGGGGAAAGAACTGAAGGCAGGGAAAGGGTCAATGCCCTTGTCTAGCTGAGCTCCACATCTGATCTGAACCCTGTTACTCACTCTTTTCTGTGTGACCCTGGTCTCTGTGTGAAGGTGTGTGGAGATGACTCACTAACACACTTCAAGTTGGACTAGCTGGGAAGTTGGAAGAGACCAGAATCTGGACAGACAAAAGGTCAGACCTGGAGATGGGTTAAATGGGGCCATAGATCCTGAGTGAACAAAGAGTGAAGGTGCATGAATGTACACTAGTAAAGTGTAATCTGGAGAGGGGGAACAGGACTTCACTGTGTTGTCATTTCTGTGTGAGTGCTGTTTGTGTTTAGGCGGGTGCACACTCTGTTCATCTGTGTGGTCCATTGTGTGCCTACTGTGCCTATGCATCTATTTGGAATGCATGCTAAGCCTTGCTAACAAATGATCCTAATAACAGCAGTACCAGAAAACAGACTGTGTCGGAGAAATCTCTTGGGCTTTAAACTCCTCTGGATCTGGCAAACCTTCATACATACCCCAAAATTCTTAACATAATAGTTATATTGTAATTTTTATTCAAGAATGATGGGGAGGAGGGGGAAGAGGCAGCAGTGCTGAATTGCCAGATGTATAATCTTGTATTGTCACCTTTTAATTATATACCATCTCTCCATTAAGCCACTGAAGATTAGGTACATGCAATTGACTAAATACTTCAGGGAAAGCAGAGAGCTAAGTCTAAAGGTACTGCTAACTAAAGAGTCATAGTTTCCTACATCTGCTTAAGAAAAGCAGGAATATGATGATGTACAGAGAAGGAAAACAGGGTCCCTAAGAATAATCATGGAAGTCCATATAGTCTGATAAAGGGATATGGCGGTATGGCTTAGAGTCAATAGAGTACTGGAAATGAAACTTGACCTGAAAGTAGCAACAGGTCTGCACAGAGCTTGGCAGCACAAAGGAAAAAAACTGAAGGATAACAGAGCTGGCTGTAGTAGACAATAACAGTGAAAAGAAATCAGGTGATGATAGATATAGAGAGACAGGAAATCAAGAGCAAAGGAGACACCTGTGATACAGTAAGTGAAATAGCCTTCTCCATTGCTCTGGAGGACTAATAAAGAGCCACTGCCTGTGCTGGTCTGAAAGGTTAGTCAGGACTGTTACGGTAATAGTCAGAAGTACATAATTTTGGCCATTCTCCACAACAAAATACAGCAGTTTGCAGTATAGGGTTGGCAACCTCACCTCTTCCAGTAACATCATATTTCTTTGCCAACTACTTGTAAGGTAGAAAGCTGAGACCACCTGGCAAAACAGTGGAAGAAAAGCAGCCCACCAGCGTAACAGACATAGTCTATGCAGTCTCTGCCTTTCTCTGCGGTTTGCATTTTGGTGGCTTTTTATACTTGCCCACTCTGAAGTATATTGGCTATATTCAGGGATTTTTTTGTACCTTGCTTATATGTTGTCCCTCAACCAAAGACCTACCTAGTTCATTAGTGTGTGTGATATCCCCATTTTATAAGTGAAAACGTAGAAACCAGCTAGGTGGAAGTTACACATATCCTGACTCAGTGAAGACCCAGAACAGAGCATCCTGACCCTCAATCATCTGTTCTAATGACAGCTTCATATACATGTTAAACGGAACACACTGAAGTCTCTTATCTTTATCACTGTAACAATCTTGAGATTGTTACTGGATATGTTAAAGTTCCAGATCACATTTCCTGTAACGGATTAATGCAATATCATACCTGAAGAAGTCACTAAAAAACTGCTTTACATACCAAAGTATTTTCCTTCACCATAAAACACTGATCATTAATTATATACATGAAACCTAACTGAAAGATAAAATTTACATATTCTTCAAATTAATGTTTGCCATTTTAATACTTTTAAACACATGCTGCATTCCAGAAAGAGGCAGTCTTCTCTCTTTTGAGCTCTGTGTATGAAAACAAAAACTGTAGCTTTCAAGAAGGTTGTTTTTTTTCACCACTAGAGACTACTAAAATGACATGGCAGCAAGAGTAAATGCCTCATATTTTGGTCTTGTGGCTTACTAGTGTTTTTTTACAAGAAACACAGAGGCAGGTCTACAAAGGGAAAGGCCATTCTAAACTTAAAATTCATATTAAGGGTATGAAGATCAGAGTCTACATTGTGTCACATGATTGCTTGATGCAGTATTAGGTTAAACTGCAAGCCACTTTTCAAGTTACTCATTGGAATAAACAAAAGGAAAAAAAACCTCCAAAGATGGATAGTTGCTCACCAGTATTTTTCTGCAGAATATGTTCAAACTTCCAAAAGCACAGAATTTATAACAGCTGAAAATCTCTCAGGCATCACAAAATAACATAAACATAACCAAAGGTCACTGAATCTAATACGATTTTCTAAATTGATATCCTAGAGTAAAAAAGGAAAAGATTTGCCATCTGAACTTTGTGTGTGACAATAGTAACTTATTTTAGGGACACAGTTGACATAAGAAATGTCAAAGATTTTTTGTAACTCAGTTAAAAGGTTTTACCACTTTTAAGGTATTCTTGCTGTTGAGTTTGTCAGAGCTATCCCAGCACACTTTAACATCTTTCCAAAAGGACTGACACTGGGACTAACAATGCTACTTTTGAACACCAGTTGTTCTCACAGCGTATGGCCACAGTAGAACTTGTGGAAATTCCAAAATCCAGCCAAAATCACTGGCTAAATAGATCTAATATAAATACATTTGTAATAAGTCCTTGATAGAAAAAGGGATTTTTTTTACAGTAAGACTTACAAACATTTTATTTCCCTCTCTGGACTTTGTACCACTTTACAGCTTACTGCTGCTTTTGGTTTGTTTGTTTTTTTTTTATCTTCTTGCATGAAAGGTATGAGAATACTAAACTTGGTTATCTTTTTTAATTTAAGCAGGTGGTGCTGATAAAACATATCTTTCTGTTTCCATTAAGTTAAAAATAACACAAGGGAGGTCAGGTGTGCTGTAACACAGAGATTTAAGTAACAGGATTAATGCAACTAGCAGGTACATTTTCTGCTGAAAAAGCATAGGGTAAGAAACTCAAGTTTTCCTCCAACAGCTGTTACCCTGAAACTGAAAGAGCAGAAGCAGAACAGGAAGTGAGGCAAAACACATTCTGCCCCTTGTGCTTCACCTGTTTTCCTGACACATTTCAATGTCATGCTAAAGACTGTCACAAAGAACACAGAAGAATAGTGACAGCCCTCAACAGAGGTATCAAGCTGGAGAACTTCCAATTGTTTAAAGGTTATTTCACTATCTTTTTTCATTATTTCCATTTTTATAACATCATTGTGAAAATCTGATCTCCCAGTTAGAAAAGCATGGTGTTGAAAATTTTTGTAAGGAAAAGCATCGTACCTATCCACTGCACGCTCATCCATTCTACTCTTAGGTTGAATAGCCATTTTCCATTGGCAGCCATTGATGCTTCTGCATTGCTGAAAATTATTATTTCTAAACAAGTTAGCTCACAGAAGAGCGATTATTACTGAAACTATGGGATGACCACAGGAACATCTCTCTCTAGTATAAACCACTTATGGGACTAAAGATGCACATCCCTCTCTAGTACAAATCACTCATGAGACTAGAGATACCCAGTTATGCAGGATAGCATGTAGGAAAAAGCTGTAAGGCTGGTTAACATGCAAGAATCAGATGATACCACACAGTCCAAGATTTTTTGAGAGAAATTAATTTTGGGTCTGACAGAGAGAATGATCAGGCAAAGCATGAGACAATCAGACATCTGCTTCACAAATATGAAGTACAGAAGAGTTCAGCTGAGAAAAAGAAAAGAGGAAATGAAGTAGTTTTGTTTCTTGGTTCACTTGGCTTAAATGCCCTTTTTCCAACAGGGAATATCAACATTACTTATCGGTACAGTGCAAAGAAGGGAAAACTGGGGTTTATTTTGCTGAGATCTATTAAGGTTACAGGAGTCTGTCCACATTACATCTGTATCAGCACTAAAGTTCACAGTAGTTGCTGGGCCTCAGTATGTACAGGGCACGCTGAAGGACCTTGCGCCTATGTTGCTAACAGTGCTCTCCTGACATCACCTATCTGTGACTTCATCCTTGGTGAGACTGGTGGGGGAACCACTTTGTATGCACCAGAAACATCCTTCAGAAATTCCAGGTATGGATGCAAGGAATATTACAAAGTGTCCTCTTGTACACTAAAACACCAGTGTACATGCCACATAAGAAGACTAAGAGTAGGAAAATTCTTGCAAGGAATCCTTGCTGACTGTTGCATACCCATGCAGCTTCAGTGGTTTGGGTTTTCACAACAGCAGGTAAATGTGTTACCAGCACAACATTTGATAGCTGGTAGCTATCAAATGAAACTGAGAAAAAGGATCTGAATAGGTGTCAGATAAAACATTAGTTTCATGAGCACTGGTAAACCAGATCAACAGTCTTTGTAACTTGAAGGTATGCTGATTGAAAAAGCAGAAGTGTGTGATTGTCAGAACACGATGTTCATGGAGTATAACAGCCAAGTAAATTTAGCTTCATCTTTCCTCATACTGACTAAATGTGTTGGAGAATAAGCTAGAAAATGAGCCAGCACTCCATAATTGCAAGATATGCCAATTCATTCATTTCACTTTCAAGGTAGGTTAATATCTCAGTCCTATGCAATGTGAAGTCTAACTGGATGCTCAATTTACTGGTTCCTTGAACTCCGACAGTCTTTCACACTATAGAAAAATATGAAGTAAAACTCATACATAACTGGATTAAATAAAAGGATGATCGGTATAACAAGGTTTCACTAACTTATAACAATGTAATTTTCTGAATCTGTGGCAAGATTTCTACTGCCTTTTGCAGGGTGGTCATTATTGTTGAGACGGATTTTTGAAATACACAAGTACTATTTGAAAGGAGTTAGAATCCTAAAGGTACAACACAGTTTTGTAAGTGTTATACCTTAACTTTAAATGCTTTTGCAGCTCTAAATGTGTTAAGGGATATATTCTAAGAATGGCTTGGCATTTCAGTTGACACTAATAGGGATAAAAGTGTTTTGAAATATTAAAACTAGACAGTAATTTGCAGCAGACTTTACATCGTACTGCTCATAAAACTGGGTCACATGAAGATAGAGTGAGATTACTTTCTTTCATGGGATTAGTGTTTAGAAATAATTTCAGAACATTCAGCTCTTTGTATAGCCTGTGCATGTACAGGATATGAATCTATAACACCAAACTTTCTTTTACTGGATGCTGAAAAGAACAACTTTTACATTACACTAAATTTTGTTTCAAGTTCTGGCCATTTGTCTTCCAAATGATAATATACCAAAAAGTTAGAAAACCCCAAAAACAGCAAAAACCAAAATCCCACATAAAAACCCCAAACCCTCTTTAATTCAGATTTAATTGAGAGGAAAAATCAGTACTAACCCTCTTAGTATTTTCATTATGTTTTTCCTTTGAGTTGAATAAAACTTCAACAGGCTTATAAATCAAGAACACTTTAAAAAAGTTTTATTATTAAATAATGCAGCCCCCTTACTATAGCTTGAATAAGAGTGTTGGCCATTTGTGACTGATAGACAACTAAATTCAACTGAAATTTTACCTTTTAATATAATTTTATAGGAAAAACTGACATACTGAAAATGCCAAATTACTTAGGAAATTAATGGCACCTATTAATTAAATAATAATTCTTAAAATGATTTTTTTAAAGTCAAGCATGTCCAAAAGAGGTTTTAACCCAGCAGTTTCAGAGTGATTTTTTCATAACTGCCTGTCTGACCATCTGTGGATGAAACTGAGAATAAGAAAATCCCAGTCAGGTCCTAGGGAATTGAGAGTTGTATTCAGTACATACAATCCAACTTCCCCAATGCAAATATGCATTCATTTACAAAAGCTGCAGGTACTACAAATTCAATTGTATCTTCCTATTGCCAGTCAAGCTTAGCACTTCAACAGTAATTTACTCATAACCAGATGGAGTCAAAACCAGCTGTGTCTCAGAACAGGAAACACCTTATATTTCTTTAAAAGGCTACTGCTAAAAAATATTACTATGAGATTAGGGCATGAGTTTATGCAAATATATTTGTGCAAACCTTCTCTTGGACTTTATTTTTGTTGCATAGGAAGCCATCTCCATGCCAGGATTTACAGGTACTTTGCTGTTGGGTACAAAATGTTGTATATAATATTGTGTAACAATTTAGGAAAAGTGGAAAATACAAATACTACTACTATAATTCAATGGTGACTTGACCTATTAAAGATAACATCCTAGTCAAATAAGAGAGAGAAATTTTAGTTATTTAAATTCATTCCCACTTTGGTTTCATTATGACACACTAAGATACTGTGTCTCAAGAAACATGGTGTTTCTTATCTAAAATATACTTCAATGGATGTTGTCAACTTCTTTTAATAATTCCACCTTTAAATAATTCTTAGAAAGTGACAAGACAGTAATTGCAATAAGTTCCTTAAAGCATTGATCTAGACTTGAAAAACTAATTATGCTTAGCTGATTTTTCGGTTATTCTTAATAAATAAAAAGGGCAAAACCCATGCTTTCCTGATTATATTCCAAACTGGTTAAAGATTTCCTGAAACATTAATCTGCTTCATAGAGCTAATTTTACTTCAGTTAGCTATGTTCTCAAAATTGAAAGCTCCCACTGACTTCAGTGTGACAAAGGGGGATGCTTGACCCTAAGCATGATGGAGGATCTCAGCAATCTTCATATGAAGCACAAATTCAGCTTTATACATAATCTAAAAGTAAAAAAGTCAAACCACTCAGGAAATGCTTCCCCTTCTGTACAAAAATTCAGAAAAAAAGTTCCCCAACTCTGTTCCAAGAACAATTAAGCCAGGATTAAATATGGTTTATGTTGACACAGAACAGCTAACACTTGTGTCTAGGTATCCTATATTTTAGAGGCCTTGTCTAACTGCTGACCAGTGTTCCTCCAGTCAGCTTCATCCTTTACCTGAAGATGAAATTTTCAAAAGAAAAAAATATATTTCTAGTTAGCAGGGAAAAGAATCACTGGCAACTAGCTATAGCAACATACAGGTCTTGGGCACAAGCTTAAGCATTTTGTTATTATTATTGATCTTTATAACAGTAATTTAGAAGAAAAAATATTTGAGTATTCTATTACTGAATTTAAATCTATCCATGTTACTTTTTTTTTTTTTATTTTCTAAAATTTTTACTTGTTATGATTTTGACCAAATAAAAACTTGAAACCTCAAGAAACTTTGTAAATCTTACAGGCAAATATAAATGGCAAAGATGCTTTTGCAGCTCCTGTCCTTGAAACTCTTTGCCTTGATATATAACAATTTCCTTTCCTTTTTCCATATTTTTTTCAATTAAAAAAACCCACCCAAACAAACCCTTACAGAAGTTAACTAAGAATTAGGATACCCTAATTAGGTACATCACTCCAAGGCACAAACCAAGTAAGCCTTAGATAGCAAACAGACTGCCTGTACCTGAAAAGGCTGGGACTGACCAGAAAAGTGAACAGCTTCCACCTAACTATGCTTTTGGCTTGTCAGAACAAGAGGCTTAGTAACTGAGAAAGAAGTAGGCAGACAGTGACTGCTACAAAGAGGGCAATCCCTTCCAGAAGTCAGTTCCACTCCTCTCTACTTTCTTGCCCCTCATTGCTCTCCCTTACCCTTTCTCTATGACAGCAGCAAGAGAAGCAACTAGGCATTTCTGAAGCCTGGTTTAGTTCCCTTGTCCCACTTCATATCCATAAGCAGGGCTCAGTCCTGACCCCTTCTCTGACCTCCCCTAGGACTTCTGACTTCTCCAGCCTCAGACATCAAGACCAGGCCTGATAATGCTGTTACAAGTTTGGACAATGGAAGGGGAATCAACTTTCCTATCTTTTTTAAGAGGAAAAAATTGACATACTCTTAATTACTACAGATTTATTTAACTATTTACTGTTATGGCTTCTTGAATTGTTTAAGTAGGCTTCTCTGAATACTAATGCTCTCTTCTGTCCCTATGGTGCATCTTTGAAAACTGGTGTCCTCATTCGTGAGGCTACAAATAGCTAATAAACGAGCTGGCCTCAAGGCAGTGCACATAACATTCTGCATTTAATTCTTTCCTGGGTAAATAGTGAAGGTGAAATGAAGACAAGTTATACATGGAGAGAAAACAAAGAGACCACAGTCAGAAAAGAAGTCTTTCTGGCGCTGGACACAGCACGAGGAATGGGAAGGGACGACATACTCATGAAAGGAGCTGGCGGAACCACCACCTTAGCGAGGTGCAGCTGGAACTTAAGTGGGGTGCGGCTTCTGTCCACAGGTGCTCTTGGGAAGCTGCGAGAAGGCCAAGCGAAAGGTGGCAGCAGCGAGTCGCTCTTCAGCCAGAGCGCGGCGGTGGATCTCGCCGGGTGCCACCGGGCCGAACTCGACGGCGAGCACGTCGTGTTATACCACGGATGTTAAAGCGTTCCTGTGATGTGCGCGCTGGTGGGGCCCTGACACGGGAGGATGGCCGCACTGGGGTCTGCCCTGACCCTCGCTTTGCCCCGTCCTGCGGGGGCCGCCGGCCGCCGCTCACACCGAGGGGAAAGCGGCATTCCCCCCCGTCCCGTGCTGCCGAGCCGCTGCCGGCAATTCACCGGCTGTAGGCGTTGCCCTGACGCTTCAGCCGAGTAAACGGGTTTCCCGAGTGCTATGCTGACACTCAGGTGGCTGCGAGGGTGAATTAGCGGTAATTACAGCAGGCAGCAACCAAAAACCTGCTGTTTTTCCTCAGTCACCAAAACTGCGCGGCGAGTTACGAGGATCGATGGAATGGCAACTTTCAGGTGAGTGCTGCAACTGCGTTCTACACAAGCTTTTCAGCGAAGGGTTAAGCGTGCGCATCTTAAACATGACTGTCACACATTGTCCTCCCTGCTCTTGCCAAGACTTCTGAAAACATGGTAGATTTTCAACCTAGGCTTCCCAAAAATGGGGAGGGAAAACCAACCGAGCAGTGGAATCGGCTCTCCCTTCCCTGTTGCTTTTACCTTTTTGCCTGCCAGCCCTCAAGTTTCAGTCATCGAGTCCAAGGCAGTGGGTGTAGCTGTCATTGCCAAGCGACTGCTCCCCACCGACGCCCGCCCGCCGGCCGGCCTGCCTGCCTGTCTCCCCTTCCCTGGCAAACCGCAGTCCCCGGGCAGTGCGGGGAAGGCACCCTTGGGAGACATGGGGGCGCACCGCGCTGCGGTGAGGTCGGTGCACCTGGCCCTGCCCTTCCTCAGTCCCGCCAGTCGCAGGCAGTGGCGGCGCCTCAGCGGGAGCGGGGCCTCCCGCCCCCTCCCTCCCCTTAGCGCCGGCTGCTCGGCCGCGGCGGGCGGGCTTCTGCTGGGGAGGGGACAGAGAAGGGAGGAGCGGAGGCAGGCGGAGAAGGAGGGAAGGAGGCAGGGCGGGCGGGAGCGCGGCGGCGGCAGATGCTGCGGCGGCGGCTGTGTCTCTTTCGGCCACATCCCGCGGCCGGTGCGCCCGCCAGGCGCGCTGCGCTACGGCGGCGCCGCGCAGCCTGCCCCAGCCGCCGCCGCAGCGGCCCCGCGCCTCGGCCGGGCGGCGGGGCGGTGGGTGCCGAGCCCGCCTCTCCCCGGCAGCCGGCAGGCAGCTGTCCTGCGGCGGAGCCCTTCGGACGCGGATCGGCGCGCTCGCACGGACACGGGGACACACGGGCGCAGACGCACGCCGGGGGGGGGGGGGGTGGGCAAGCCGAGGATGTTGCAACTGGGCAAGGTCAGGACCTTGCGGTGAAGCCCGGGGCCGTTGCTCGCCTCCTCCCCCCGCCCTCTTTCATCTTTGCCTAGCGGACTGAGGATTTGCTGTTGGGTTTTGGTGTATGTTTGGGAGAAAGCAGGCTGAATCAGCGCCGATCGGTGAGTACGACAGACACCGTAATGGTGCCAGGTTCTCCCCCCTCCTTCCCGCTTGCGTGATATTTCCTCTTGGTGCGGACTCCTGTAGTGCTCCCCTCGGCGAGGCACCCGGGATGGGCTGGGCTGGGCTGCTGGGATCTGTGCGAGAGCCGTGCTTGTGCCTTCAAGCATTAGGGTAACGAAGTGTATTTATTTCCCTTGTTTCTTCCTCCCGCGCCTCCCCCCCCCTCAACCTCCATCCTTTCCCTCTCTTTCTTTTTATGTTAGTCGTTGCTTATGTAGGGCATCCGCGGCACCGTGTCTCCCGACGCTCTGCACTAGAGTACTCGTTATGGCAGTGAAGTCATGGGCTGAGGAGGAGGAGGAAGGGGCCCGGAGACCCGCGGGCGGGGGCAGCGCCCGACCCTGCGCGGAGCCGGGCGGGAGGTGCCGGCACGATGGCCCTGGCACTGGGGCGGCTCTGGGTGGCGGCGGTAGCTCCGTGTGTCTGCCCGTTTGCTAGGGGGAGGGTGGTGGTGTCTTTCTTTGAAGCCACCGTCTGCGAAATCCTGCGCTCGAGGAGCGGTGGGAGGGGAGCCGCGATGTGCCCGATGATGTTTCGTTGATCTATATTTAATGGCTGAAAGGAAAGATGCTTTTCTTTCCTCTTACCCCTACCGTACTCTTATTCTGGTGTGTAATGTGCTTGCATCGATCGGTCAAAGCGTAGGTTCAGCTGAATCGAGCCGCCACAGAGGAGGTGCAGCAGCGCAGGCGGTACGTGTAATACACAAATTCATCTAGCCGGGGATCTTGGAGAAAAATAAAAACCCTGAAGAGGAGTCATTTTTAGAAACCATGCTAAATTTCCCCTGGAGAGATTGGAGGCACGAATACATAGAACATAGCATCTTGTGCAGAGACATTTTCTTTTTGATACTTTAAGTGTTAGGGTGTCATAATTAACCTAGTGTGTTGTAGAAAAATACCCCAACCATGCAGAAAATATCTAGAAATGAATGTTCCTTTATTAAACACCCAACTGCTAACTTTATTGGCTGTTTTAGCTGATATTTATGCCCTTTAAAACATGTATGCCTTTTTATTGGCTGTAACAACATAAAGTAAAAACTTCATGGTGCAGGTTTATTTTCAGACTGTACAGCTAGTTTTTATGTAAAGTGAAAACAGTGAATCAGCTTGAGCTGTGGTTCGTAGCAAACCTCTCTGTGGGGTCCGTCAAGACTTGCATACCTCAAGATAGCGAGGGAACTACACAGAATTATATGGAGTTTATGTAAGTCTGTTGTGAGCTTATGCAAAATCAAGGGAAGGAAAAATATCTTTTGTTATCCTGTGTTTAAGGATATATTCATCTTGTCTTAAAAAGATTACCTGATTACCTAACTCATGTAGGCTGGATTGATACGTTTCAACAGCCCTAGTCAGCTGGTCAGTGTATAAACGACATGGTGCGAGGGAGTTCGGTGCAGGTCTCCAGAGGAAGCTGCTGCGCATCCTATTTGTGGGCCTCCTGGGCTCAGATGGCTTTAGGGCTTTTGTGAGCCTGTATACCTTTACATGGTTTATCTGGGGAGAGGCCCTAGCCCTAAACCCAAACCATCTGGAAGACTGTGATCTGTAAGCAGAATGTGGAAGTTCTGTGATGATCGAATACCCTTGTAAGACCTAATTCTGAGCCAAGTTGTTGAAGCTGTCTCTTTTCAGTCAGTGAATGACTTGACCCTTTGGGAGTCTTGACTATCAGTCTGCGTCCTGCAGAACTGCAGAGAGCTTGTGATAGATAGATCATTGTCATTAATGAGAAGTTGATTAAAGGCTTGGGACTGCGTTGAATGTGATTATGTTGAATGTTGTAGCACTGAAATAGGAGATCACATCTTGATCACGTTGTTCAGAGATGGTTTTTGCAGTCTGTTATATAAGAGAGGCTTGGGGAGAAAAAAAAGAGAGTAGCGGGAAAGGAAATACCCCTCAAAGCTGCTGGTGGGAAGCAAAGTGTTTATTTCTGAATGCCAGTTGCATGACTTCTTGTGGATTGCAAGAAAGATGCTTTTGGGAGGGAACTGCAGCCTCTGTGCCCCAGTTCTGTTTATCAGGTACCTTAACAGAGTTAAAAGCAGTAAATAATAGCTCATCAGTGACACAAGCTTGTGACTTCTGCTGTAGTTTAGTGGTTTTTTTTTTGACTAACACTACTAAAATAACTTCATCCTCACATAATGAACTCTGACAGACAGCTGCACAAAATAGAAATAGTAGCAACTGAAAAAAAAAGGTGTTTGCATAATTCTGATTTGCATAATTTACCTTTGCTGATGGATGGTATCAATTTGATGGCTGTGGTTTGGTGTTCAAGTGTTTGTTCCTGAAGACACATGTAAAATGAACATGCTACAAAGGAAGTGCTTGAGCAGCTTGTTTTAAGGGTTTTAAGAAATGTATTTTTAAGTAAGGCTGTAGATTGGCATGTAAATGGAGCAGATAACGGAATCAGCAGAACTCATGAGTGGCAAATTTTGCACTAAATTTCAGATACATTTTGTGTTTCATGGTTCAGTGTGATACGATTTTTAGAGCCTGCTACTTGTGGAAATTCCAGCATATCTTTGTTAGTATTTCAGATGTGTATTTTGACAGTTTCTAAAACCATCTGTTTTCAGGAGTATCAGCAAGATAAAGAAAATACATTATTACAGTACTATTTACTTAAATAAGGACCTGTGGTTTTGATGCTTATTGATTGGGCTTGTAAATCATGAAGACTTTGATATTTCAAGTTACAGCTGCGGTTTGACAAAAATGGAATTGATTGTTTCTCCCCTTTAAAGGTCTGAGTAAGATCTTATTACAAGATAAGTTTTGGATGCTTATTTAACTGCACAATATTAAATGCAGTAGTCTAATTATTAATAATGTAAAAGTAAACTATCAGCCTTAATGGTGACAGCATTTTTAAGTATAGCACATTGTTTTTTGAGTGACAGAATGACTCTCAAATAGGTCTAAAATACATTTGCTTTTAAATGAGACTGATTCTCTACCTCCTCATACCTCTTGCCCCCTGCCCTGGACAAAAGTCACTGCACCTGTAAAACTACATTTTTCTGACCTTTTCTCTATTTTTTTATCCCCCTCCCTCCGATGGGGGCATTCTGTTATGTCAGTAGGAACTCTCCATGCAGGACAGGTATGCAGTCCTCTTTGCTCATGCACTGCAGAACATCACCCTTTGGCTAATGGCTCTTCTCTAGTTAAGCTCACTTGGAAAGAGGTCTGAATTGCAGCATGACACACTAAAACAATTTCTTCTATTCCCCTTGGGATGTGCTAACTCAGTGTTATGAATGGGTTGTAAATGCTGATCGTCTGACCAGATTCTTTGGCAGTGTGCTGGACAAAATTTAAATCGAGTAAAATTAAAAAGGAAATATGGTGTTATGTGTAAACTGATAGCCAAGTGAATAGATTTTTGGTTTCTGTTGTTGTTGTATAGTTGCCAGTTTAGTGTAAAACTAAGAAATGGAGAAACATCTCAGTATCTATGAGAGCAAATATTTAGTATTTGTTTAAGTGGCTCTTGGCATGCCAACTCTCAGTGCATTCTGCTGGCTCTTAATCTGCCTGTTCTACTTTACCAAATTCAATTATGGTAATAAGCAATAACTTCAGGAGATAGAAAGCATGGAAGAATATGTATTATCTTGTCCTTTTCACCACTGCCTATTTTATTGAAGTTTCTGAGGAAAAAAAACCCAGGCTTCTAATGAAACTTTAAAACTCTACTTCTCAGACCTACCCAAAAGGTGGTAACTTTTTTCAATTCATATGTAAAATAATAATGTTTTCTGTTCTATTTTATTAAGGTTTATTGTGTTAGCCATTATAGTTCTACTGTATGACAGACCATTATTTTACACTTGTTCTCATTCATTTTAAGAAGCCACAAATAAGCAGAGACCACTTTGAGCTGTGACAACCAAGTCAACAGCATGTGTGAGTGAAAAGGTTATCGGGGGGATGTTTTTGCATTTTCCCGCCTTCTACTCATTCCCCTTCTTTATTTTTCCTTGGAAGTTTACAATTGGTTTCTTCATCTCCCCAAAATCTTCACAGTACAGAAACTTCCTTTTGGCCAAGAAAATGTCAAAAATTGACGGTAAAACTTAAATTTGTCTGCTTGTATAACGTAAGCATATCCTTTTTTTAAGCCATACATACATTCTTCTGCCCGAACACAGTCAATTAAGTGACACCATAATATCCTTTTACAGCTGAATTTTTGAAGGGAGACAAATGAAAATGCAGGTAGCTTAAAAAGAGATCCTGATGGGGTTCCTAATTGTTCTAAAGTCACTGGCTGAGACTTAACTCTTCCATGTTAATTTAAATCTGATTAACTTCTTTTAAATTAGTAAGATGTTTGGGGCAATAATGAGGAATAAGTTTCAGAGTGGTTGTAGAAAGTTGCTGTACCTTTCGGCACTGCTAGGATTACCAAAATTTGTAATCTACGTCCTGTAAAAGGTATGTGCCTTCATTCACAACCAGTAAGCAGTTTGGGAGGGTGACTGGCAAGGGTCTCAGGGGTGTAATAAAAGGCTCCAGACAACTAATTTCAAGGAATACCCTCCTGCTTTCCAGGAGGGTACTTCTGCCATTTTTGAAGCTGGGTATCTGAAAAGCAAGAAAATATGCATTGGATGTTGAAAACAGAACATGTGAACATTAAAATTTTTCTTTATAGTATTCCATCAAAATACTGAATCTTGGGAGTGTGTGTATGTCTGGTACAGAAGCTGATGTACAGGCATGTGTGTGTGTGTTTTGGTGTGTGTTTTTTTGATATCATTTTAGATTAATCTGAGTGAAGAATCTAACTTCTGAAGGTGGTGTATGTGATTATCTGAATCAAGTCTTGGTATTCTGATATTTTCTCCTAATGTTGTAATTGGCTGGGTAGTAATTGGGTTTCTTCAAAAGCAGGTAGTTGTTGTCCAAGTTGGATTTGCTTGTGGGAAAATAATTGTTATTCTTGCCAAGAGGTTGGCTGTTATTTTACCTATTTGGCATATGGGAAAGCAAAAGCCTTTTCACTCTCAGTTTTTGACATGAGAAATGGTATGGCAGTGAATACAGAGGTTCATACTCAGTGAAAAGCGGAATGAGAAGGCAGAAGGCTAGGTCAGAGAATGGTTATAGAAGGAAACAGTAGCTTAAAGGTTTTTAACAGTGGAAACTACTCAAGGTTAGACAACAAAAGCCTTTCTGGGCAAACCTTGTTGTTGTCGTGTATGCCAGAATTTTTAAAGAAATTGAAATCTTTAAAGATACCCAGAGGCATTCTTATGCCATCTTTTTTGCACATATATTTCTTCCACCTAGAATTCAGGGCGGCTTTTGAACGTGCCTAATCATCCAATTTCTGAATGGTGCGATACATCTGAAAATGACATTCTGTGTGATTTAGAAGCTGATGTCTCGTGGAAAGTGAGAGTTGGGCTCCTAAATGGTGTGGGTGCTAAATAATGAGTGGATAATCTAGTGAATTCATACAGATCAAAATCTAGGTCAGTCTTTGAGCATTTTAACAAATTTTAACAAAATGACTGGTCATATTCAGCACTTCCTGAATATTTCTGATGAAGTACCTGTGTCCTTGATTACCACGTGACAGTAACCTGAACCTTGAGTTCAGTGCCTAACCTTGTCTGACCTAGTGTGCTCAGAAGCGACGTGAATAGAACAAAACGGCTTTGGGTATTTTAAAAAGTTTGTGCTTTAATGAAGGAGGTTGACAGTAATTGATGAAGCACATAATTCCTGCTATTCTTACTGCAAATGGTTTTGAAGCTTGAGTTACAAGAATAATGTGACTTTATATGTGGATTTCCACTGTAGTACTGATGTATGTCATCTGGCAGTAGAGGGGAGAGCTTGAAAGTGTGACAGTACATCTCTTCTTTGTGTCAGTAATGTAGAAAGCTTAATGCATTCTTAAAATTATCATTGTAATTAAAATGGCAGAAGACAGTTGGCTTCTGTTCCCTTTGTTTCTGTTGTTGAACCATGTTCATAGCATTAATGACCTGCAGAAGAATTTTGAGTAACAGGGTTAGAAGTCCTGCTTAGGGATCACCAAGTTAATTCCCAAATGCCTCTCAGCTATGTCTGCATGATTTTGAGAAGGTAAAATTTGGTTAACCCTGGGAAAACTAGCATTTATATGGCACTGTACTCATTAAGTACGAACTACTACAGATGCTTTTATTTTACTGATGACATACAGCATCCTACGAGCGAATGCGTAAGAGAGATGCCACACTATTTCCTCTTCTCCTGTATAAATATGGTGGCCCCTTAAAAGATTTTATAGGTTCAGAAGTACATATTTTTGGTTGAGAGAGTTTCTGACAAGCTTGGCAGATTGTTGCACTTATTTTTGACTTCTGACTTCTGTTGTCTTTACCAAAAACAAGTAAATTATTGCATAAAGCCTCGAGGGTCTTGAGGGGCTCTGACTTTAATCTCTTCAAAGAAGAATGGGCAGGTTGAGCTTAATTAAAAACATGCATGTCTAATCAAAGGGTAAATTTAGAATCATAAGTTTTAAGAGCTGGCATTAGAAATGAAGTCATGATAACCAAGAAATTTTTTTCACACAAATGGGAATGTTGAACAGAAGCCATAGTATATGTGAGAAGCCTAATGCAGTATTCTGTTAAGCAATTATTTAATACTCCTAGGTAAATAGGTTCTTTTAATGTGTCATTACATGTGGGTGTTGTTTTTGATTTTTTTGTTTGGTTTGTGTTTTTTTTTTGTTTTGTTTGTTTTTTATTAGTTTTTGAGTAAAAGCGAATTCCAAAGCATATATTTCTAGTCAAATTAAGGAAGTTTGTTAGCCTCTTTTTTCAAGAGTTTGCTTCCACTGGGATCTTGTGCACTTAATTCTCAATGCTGACTCTCATAATGAGCACTCCAAGGATGGATAATGCTCCTCATTTCAGAAAGGAATAAACATTTTCTTGTATTCTGTGTCAGTTTATGTAGCATAGATCTATGCAGCAGTTATTTTAGGTGGATGAAACTTAACCTTTACATCTCTTCTTTGCCCTTTCGAAGTTGAGCTTTGATTGGTTGTCTTAAATGTTCCCTCTCTGTAAATACCCTTTAATTAAAAGTAGCCAAGATTAATCAGCTTTGTAATTCTTACTTTTCTGTCTCCAAGTCTAGGAGGTACAGTGCATGTATAGGTCTTGCTGTCTTTTTTTTTTTTTTTTTTTTTCTCCTAGTCTGTTTAAAGAGATGTGAATTTTTGGTAGTGAGTAGTAAACATTTCTCCTATTTCATGTCTGTTGGCATAAAAAGACTTAAACTGAGCAGAAAAGACACCTGTTTCTGAGATGTCAAACCAAGACTTTGTTCATGTTTTTTCCGTTTATCTTAGAGTGGCTGAAACTTTGCACAGCTAGATTAGGAATTTAGTTTGATTTCCAAAATAAGATTATTTCTTTTTTTCCCTTTAGTAAGTGCAGTGTTAGTATTTGAGGAATGTGCGCTACCTGATACTTAATGCCAATGAAATGCCACATAACCTTCACCTCCTTTAGGAATTCGGGATATTTTAATTTTTTTTACATCTGGCGTCTTTGTCAGATGACCTGAACATGCTATTGTTGTTTCACTGGAAGGCCTGCTGGTCAGAGTCACTTCAAAGAATGTGATTTTCCTGTTTGAGTGTGAAATCCTTATGTGCATTAACTCAAACTAGAACTGGCTGGTGAGGGGGAGTGGGGGTTTCCTCTGCAGAGTTGCTCTGTCCACTGGAGTCCTCAGGCTGATGTTGCTGATGAATCGCTCTGTCTGAGACTCTCTCAGCATGGTCTCCCCTCTAAAAATATCCAGTGAGGAGCTACTTGGCTTTTGATTAGTGGTGATGACAATATTTCAGGTCCCCACATGACTCGTTGCTGGTGATCTATTGACAGAACAGACTTGGAGCAGTGATGTTTGTCAAGGAGTCAAAGACTCTGCAGTATAAATTGCTTTTGCCCCCTTGATTTATTTATTTTTTTTTAACTGTGGATCTGATGTTTAAAGCAGAGAAAGAGATCTGAGATACTGTTAATAGCAAACTAAAAAAAAGGCTGGGGAAGGAAGGTGGGGACAGAGAGACAAGCAGGAAAGCACAGTTGCTGTATTGTCAATGAGTACGAAAGATACTGGTTTGGTCTTTTACCACAGGTAGTTGGGGGAGTTGATTTCTAGAAAATGCGTTTAGAAATACATTTTTCAGTAATGCTTCATTTACAAATGTATCTCAGTTCTTACAGGATGTCTTGCACAGATACATAACCTGAACATGTCTTAAGAAATGTATGCATATATTCTGCTTGTATGGTACCTATGGAATTAGCTGCATCTGTGCCACATGTGTGTTACTTGACTATTAACCTCAAAAGCAATGGAATTTTGTGTTTTCTCCCCATCCCCCACCCCCAAAAAACCTTCTTGTTGGATTAGGTAACAGAAATCCAACCGATTCCATGGGAGGTGTGCTGTATAAGATGCGCCTTGGTAAAAATACTATTTACTCTTTATTCAACCGTCTTTCACTTGACTCTTCAGTGATTCTACAATCTAATGCTTGTCATGACACAGTTGTGTGTATGTTTAAGAAAATCACATGTATTAAACAGGCAGGGTGAGTACTTTCTAGCAGTTTATGATTTCAGTACTTTAGAACTTGTAAATTTTGCCATACTGGGTTAAATAATTATGTGAGTTACAGATGGCGGGTGGGGTGGGGAGGGAAGGGGGTAGACGAGGAGTAGGAAGAGGAGGAGAAAATCAGAATGCTGGTTTGTTTAGCTAACTTACCTTACGGATACATCCTTTCTGACCTAGAGGACAATATAATTCTGGAAGTATGAGGTTTGTTTACCTGATACTGTAGCACATTTGCAATAAATGGAATTGCTCTCTAGGAAGCTGTATAGACCTCTAAAACAACTAAGTTTATGGAAGTATATATTCTTGGGAATGAAGCAATTATTTCTCCCCCTTCCACTGTTTTTAAATTTACTTACTTATAACATGTTTAGCATGCCTCTGGGAAAATACCAGGACTCCTGATTTTTGAAGGGCTTAATATTCTCATTATAGTGTTTTAAGTATCCATGTTTTTTCAAATATTTTTCTCATAAGTCTTTATTTAAATATGGTCTTTCAGTTCCACTTTGGATTTAATAACTATGTAATATTGGCAGGTGGCCAAAATTTAAGTTGTTTTTTTTTTTTTTTTGGTCACATGGTTTTATTTAGGAGTGTATAATTTGTAGTGCTATGCAATATAGTCATATTTTTGCTTAACAAAAGAGAATGAGTGGTTGGTATGAAAAAGCTTAGTTGACTAGGAGGAATGGGATGAGTGGAAAATGAAGCAGTCCTGAAATGCAGATGTATAGCTGTGCTTCAGAAATACACTTTGAATCTAAAATTTGATACTGTGAAATAAATCACAACTCTCTTTCATATAAACTGCTGTGAGTTGCACATTGACAGAAATGGAATACAAACCTAAAATAATTTTAGCCATCCTCAAACTCCATTGAAGTTACAGAGGACTTACTGCAGTGATGTTGCCTCCTTTAGGTGATCCAGAACATAACATCTCTGCTTGTACCATTCTGACAGGCAAGGCACTTGATGAATTACACAGGCCATCCAAGGTGCTATGCTTGTACTACTTACTGCTGAGGTTGGTTACCTTTCCAGATGGGAGCAGCCACTGAAAACCCATACCACGCTTCTATGTAGACATTTGTACTTTGACATATGTTGTCCCACCTTCATACACATTCTGAAGTATGTCTGTCTCTCTTACACCATCTTAATTTAGTAGTACTGTAGTCTTGCATGTTTCACTGTAAGAAAACAAATATTTTTGATTTTAACCCCCCCCCTTCACCTAACCTGAAGGTGGC
This sequence comes from Neopsephotus bourkii, assembly GCF_033783945.1. NCBI lineage: Eukaryota > Metazoa > Chordata > Aves > Psittaciformes > Psittacidae > Neopsephotus > Neopsephotus bourkii. The sequence goes on along the minus strand of NW_026901984.1, from coordinate 7,022,702 downwards.
TACCGTGTTTCCTAGCAGTAAAAAGAGAAATTTACAGAGTTCAAATTCTCTCTTATTCTTCTTTCATGGAATCATGTAATGATCTGGGTTGGAAGGGACCTTAAAGGTCATATAGCTCCAAACCACTGTCATGGGCAAGGACACCTTCCACTAAACCAGGTTTTTCAAAGCCCCATTGTTAAAAAACATACAGAAGAATGGGTATTTCTAAATGTGTTCTCAGTATCCAAAGCTTGCACTTCTATCCTCGTTCTGTGAAAGGGTTAGAGACTTGTGATTTATTTCATAATACCAGGTTTTTGATACAAAGTGTGTTTCTGAAGCACAGCTATACATCTGCATTTCACAGGAACAGTTGGGGAAAGGAAGGGCAGCACAAAGCTTTTTCTTCTTTGCACATGAATCATTTTAGAGCTTCTTCTAAAAGGTGACTTACCCAACTGAATGAATTTATAGGACATTGTGCAATGTTTCTGATGTTTTAATCTTCACCTTTTTCATGTATGTATAGAAGAGAAGAATAAAAATGGACTTGCAATTTAAGTTCTGAACATTTATATTTCAAAACTTTTGAAGTTTGAAGGTAGATGCAGAGTTTCTAATAATACCTTAATATGACATTCAGATATTAACCCAAAACATCTATAGCAGTATTGTCTCTCTTTTAATTTTTTCTTCCTGTCAAGCAGGCCTCCTCTTTTGTAAAGGCTTTTGTTAATTTGTCTTGAAACAGTCATTGATGGCTTTAATAGAATATTTTAAACATCTGGGATCTTTCCTGCTCTCTGACAGGGTGTAGGTACTATCACTTGTTAATAAGTGTGCATGGGTTATGTATTGCATCCCTCTACAGTTTAGGATACTTCTTCATAGTTTAGATAATTTTATGGTGCAAAAAGGTGGTGTTGGGGTCTGAAGCTGATACCTCTAGGTGCAAGCTAGCAGGTAGAAGTATCAGGTAACTCCTTCAGTTGTCCTGTTTACAACTCTCAGATTTTCTTCTCATTCTACTGATACAAAACAGAACTTCTCAGTGTTTGAGTGGAAATGTATTCACTTCTTATTGATGTTGAATTTCAGTATGTTGATTTTGTTGTGAAACTGGGCCTCAGACCGAAGTTACAACAGGACCTTGAAGCTAGTTACAAATATCCCAGGGTTTTCCACCTTGAAATTCGGAGTGAGCTCAACACTTCTGTGTTACTCCCTGGCCTTTTACAAACAGTAACAAACAGAAGAACCACAGTCAGGACTATGATTCAGCACTCTCTCCCCATGCAAAGTGGTATATAACTAGCTCCTTCCCAGAGTGTGTTTAGAAAACAGTGTTATGTGGATTCACTAACTGTACCATATATGAAAGACCATATGCAAGAATGCAGATGGAGTAACAGACTGTAATGTTAATTTATCAATCATCTGAGTAATCACAGTGGTGGCTCTTTATTTTGTATTACATCAGTGTTTTGATGACTGAACTTAGATCATAACCTTGTTGAACCTGGGCTGTCCAAAACATACTCACAGATGGTCCTGGTGCTGAAAAGTTCAGAAACCTAGCTAACACAACTGCTAACAAGGGAAACAAGTCTAGAGAGCCTGAAAACAGGTCAGGTACAAGCATGAAAATAGGATCCTGGTTGCTTATGTACTCTTGAGTTCCCTAGCACATGTAACCCTTTCCATGTTGCTTAAGCAAATCCTTGTCTCTTGTACGGCTCTCAGTGCACATGTGGCATAAAACTAGACGTTGCTTGTATTCGTACGATATATTTCCAAGTAATTAACAGCATGTTTTATGAGATGCAAGAGGATTTTTCCCAAACCAGAAAATGTCATTATTGAGCTCTGGTCCCTTCTTTAAAAACATGAAAATAAGTTAAAAGGAAGTCATTTGGAGAGAGGAGAAAAGGGGTGGGGGGGTGGGGAGTAAGGGGGATGAAGTCAAATGTGCTAGGTCTGTTCTCCATGAGAAGTTTAAAGAACAAAACCAAAACTTACTTTTGCAAGAATAATGAAGCTGTACAAAGTATCAGTGAATACTCTGCTGCTGGTCCTTTACTATGGTATTTATACTCTCCGAGTTAACATAGAGTATGTAAAGAATATTAAACTAGTTTATGAGCAACAGCCTGTGTTATTGCTTCATCACATACTAAGAAAACTGGACAGGCAGCCGATATTCAAGCTTTGTCGTTGTACCAGCAGCAATTTCTTTCCAATCCTTTCCTTTTTCATTTCAAGCAAAAAGGAGCAGTCTCAGAGCAGGAAGATGAGGGACAAATGTTTGAATTTACTATATCCATAGGTTGTTTTCTTCAAAGAGGGGTTAAATTGATGTTGAAGTAATTAAAGATTCTTTTAGGAAAATAATTGGCATAGGCAAGCCCTAGTATATTTGGACAATTTTCTCTCACAAAACATGAAATACTATTCTAATTTTTTTGGTCTTAAATCTAAGAGCTTTTCAGATGATTTCTCAACAGTGGTGTGTTCTGATATAATTTTTTTTTTTGTATTAATTTTGTAAGGATAAACAAACAATCACAAATGGAACAGAAAAGAAACAAAATGAAACAAAATGGGAAGGGGCCAAGGTGGCTGAGCACCCTAGGCTTTGACTCAGTGGATCATAAGGTAACAATAGACTTTTCTTTGCGCTTTATTAGATAGAAGTTGCCTTTACCGCTTCATGTGTTTGAAATGAAGTAAATTATCTCAACAAGTATGGGTAATGACTTAGGTGGCAAGAATGTATAATGATAGTTTGGGGCGTAATACAGATCGTGTTTGTTGTTCTGGAGTAATTTTCAGGTAGTAATATAATACACAATCAAAAATACATTTAATGCAATATTTGAAAAGTAAAATTTATTAAACTTAAATTCCATGAAACATTAATTGTAGCTTTTGTACAGCTGCTGTTATTTCAGTTAAAATAATAATTAAAAAAAAAAAAGGATGGCTGAGCAGAATTAATGTCTTTTATTGGAGGAAACGGCTTTGCACAGCTCCATTTATATATGTCTTATCAGCCTTGATAGTATGGTCTACTGAAATGTATAGTGAATTTTAGAACATCTGCCCTCTTAATTATTCTAAATATCACGATCCTAAATGAATGTGCATAAGGTGCTCAGGCCTTGTGGTTTTATATGTTTACATTTTAGAAGCTTCTCAAATCATGTCTTTACTTTTCTTACCCATTGTTCTCTAGGTTGTCAGATTATAATCAGCAAGACTTGTGGAGTTAGCAAACCACTTGCCTCAGAAGGGTAAATACAATATGAATGACAGCGGTGTTTCCTACAGATGTAATCTCAGGAGAAAATTCAGTTTAAAAAACATAGTTTCTAGAAGATAAGTTTGTTTGCTGCTATGTGTGGGTACAGCAGAGTACATGATCTCCTTTACTCCTTTACTCATGATAGGTTTTCTGTCAGACTTAGAGCCTTTTTCTTCTTCCTTCCCCCCCCACCCCTTTTTCCAATAGACTATTCCACAGCTGAGCACCCTTCGCTGACATCACTGTCTTCTGCTCTCATTAGCTTTGCTCTAGGCTTCATTACCTGTGTTTTCAGCTAGTAGCTGGCTTGTTTTGGATACTGTTTTCTCCTGAGTTAGGGCAGAGGCTGTTGTTACTGACTGGGAGCCTGAACTCGCTCATCATGACTAGTAACATGAAATTCTGTGGCATCTCATTATTGACCTGTGACTATTGGGCTGTCTTAGGATGGTTACAGTAGGGCTTTCCCTTTTATCCTTGTGTGCACTCTGGTACAAATGCAAGAATGTCTCTGATCAAATGCTAATAAACAGCTGACTTGGGCTTCAGAATTAGCCTGTAGGCAACAGTATATTTGCTTATGGAAGTGTGGTGGAGTTAGTACAGATCCACTTTATCATGGCATCTGCCCATCACCTACGTTAAAAATTCTTACTTTTGTAGTAGTTGTAGGAGATTTAAAGTATCTAATTATCTTTGAAAGGTCATGGCGATCAGGGGAGGTTCCTGAGGACTGGAGGAAAGTGGACATCATTCCTGCCATCAAGAAGGATAATCTGGGGAACTACAGGCCAGTCTGTCTCACCTCAGTCCCTGGGAAGGTGACGGAGCAAATCCTTCTGGAAATAATTCCCAAACATACGAAGGACATGAAGGTGACTTGGAGTAGTCAACATCAATTTATGAAGAATACATGCTTTACCAGCCTCATAGCCTTCTACAGTGAGTGGAAAGAAGAATGAACTTCTACTATGGTGGATAAAGGGAGAGCAGTGTGTGCAACTTACTGTGACTTTATGGAAGACTTTTGACATTCTCCCATAACATACCCATAGACAAGCTCTTGATGTATAGATGGGATAAATGGACAGTGATGTGGGCTGAAACACGGCTGAGCTTCTGGGCTCAAAGGGTTGTGGTCAGCAACATGAAATCCAGTTGGAAGCCAAGCACAAACAACTTCTTTGTTCGTGATCTGGATGATGGGACAGAGTTACACTCAGCAACTTTGCAGATGATGCAGAACTTGGAGTGGCTGACACGCCAGAGGATTGTGCTGCTGTTCAAAGACATATTAACAGATTGACGAAAAGAGCTGACAGGTACCTTGTGAAGTCCATGAAGGAAGAATGCCATGTTCTGCCCTTGATTTGGAATAATCTCATGCACCAGCACATGTTGGGGCCAGTTGGCTGGAAAGCAGCATTGCAGAAAAGGATCTGTGGTTCCTGGTGGACAACATGAATGTGAGCCAGCTGTATGCTCTTACGTCAGAGAAAACACAACAGCTTCCTGGACTGTGTTGGGGAAAAGCATCACCCTGAGTTGGGAGAGAAAAGACTCTTCCCTTCTACATAGCACTGATGAGGCCACATCCGGACAGCTCTGTACAGTTCTGCATTTCTAGATAATTCACAACTGCTCTTTGACTTCTGCTTTGGCATCTGCATTGTCTCAAAGAAACCAAGATATTAGTGGGGTGTTACATCAGTTTAACTGTTACTTCACGTCGAATGAGGAACAAGGCTTTAAACTGGGAATGGAAGCTTTGGGACTGGGGATGTCTTGAGTATGGGCCGCAGTGTGTTTTCACTAATACTTGCTTTCTGACACAATAGGCAACTGGTTTCTCTGCAGATAGGACTCTGTGTGTGGTCTTCAGATTGAACACTCAATATGCTGATCATGCAAAGATACCGGTTGCGTTGGTTACTATGGCTTGTCCAGTGTGTGGGAGAAGTTTCTTGGTAGGCAAATGGCAAGTGAATGTTCTGATACTGCCTGAAAACTTAGATATAACAGGATGTAAAGGAGCTCAAAGCTTTTTGATGATTTCTAGTATGGTCCGTATGCCTGCACTAAGGGTGTCTGTGTATCACCATTCAGCCTTGTCTGAGACGCTTGTACATTCAAGAGCTAGTCTCCTGAAATACAAAATTCACAATAGGTGGATCCCTGAGGAGCCATCATCAGGATATTTCAAGAGTCTCATTATGGTTTTCTTGAAGCAGATGCTGTATGATTTTGTTAGCAATTGGTTTTCATTTCATTTCACCATTTGCTGATGCAGCAGTTTACTTGGAATAATGTGATGTCTATGTCTCAAATTACTCTGATACTGGAACTGAAGAAGTATATGTAGCATGCTTGCTTTTTTTCTGTTCTTCCTGGGATACCATGGACACCCTGATCTGTTTTTTTTTTTTTAAATTTGCTTTTTCAACAAAACAAAGGGGAGATGTTTGCAGCAAAAGACCAGTCTCCAAGTTGGAAAGTTGTGGATTAATGCCTTTACAGTTTCAAGCTATACTAAAAATAGATACTTCACAGTTGGAGTTTACATTTCTGTGATATCATTGATGATGGGAAATGCCTGTTTAATATTCAGATTGTAGCATGTTTTTTGATTTTTTTTTTTCCTTTCATATTTTTGAAGAAGTTGTATAAACCTACACAACTGCTTGAAGGACCCTCTGCTTTCAGTCTTGGGGGGTGATGATAGCAGAAAATTAATGCTTAATATTTGAGAATTAATATCCGTTTGTCTTGGATCTGGAAAGCATGGCCTACTGAGATCCGAACAGGTAGCTTCTTCATATAGTATAGGAAGTTGCATCTTAACTCCAACTCGATCAAAAAGTCAGAAAGCTTTTTTGTCATAAAAAGTCCATTTCCCTTTATATTTTGCATGGACACGGTTTGGTGGGAAGGGAGAAATGGTTGGTCAAATTATAGCAAATTGGATGATTAATACTGCTTTTATTCAGAGAACATGAATGCAACTTTAATTGCAGTTTACATGAAAAAATAAATCCATGTGATACTAAAAGTTTGAAATACTGTTTTACTGTGCTGCGTAGTTGGGTGATCTGTTATTTTGCTAGCTGTCTTTGGGTTTGGTTTATTTTTCTCAACTAAGTGAAATGTTAGATTTTATAGAGCTCCAGAGTCATGTACTAGAAACTAGATTCTGCCTGTCTTTTAACAGGGGAGTATTAATTGTGATTTTTTTTTTTTTTTCTAGTTTGTGTTCTTAAGTACTCAGAAGTCCTGGGGTTAACTGAATGAGATGAGCTATCTGATCACACAGAATGGGACCAGAACTAATCCTCTAATTGTGCTGGTTTTGCATTCTCTCATAAACCTTTTTGTACCAGTCTGCACAGGTTACAGGCTTGGTTCTGGATCATAAGCTCTCCCCAGTTTTATAATAATTACAGTAATTTATCTTCTGAGTTGTTTCTCTGTGGGAGCAAAACCTCTAGAGGGTGCCAAAAACTGGTTTTGGTTCACAAAGCTCTTAGGTCCTGTACTGGTAATATCAGAAGTGCAGGTCAGAGTTCAGTTCCTGAAGGCTGTTCCTGCTCTCAGTAATAGAGGTGCCTTAAAAATGCCTGCTTCTTCAGTTATGGTTCTAAAGTCTTTCTACTCTGGGGTGCTGGTGTTTTTTTAATTTTTATTTATTTAATACTAGACACTAACTGTATGATTGACAGTACTGGTTTTGTATATATGTTTTTTAAACATACTTAATATTTATTCACTATTTCTCCAGAAAGGAAAAATGTGTGATGTTTTTAATGTCACACACATCTTACACTAACATAAATACGTTTTCTTTGACCAAGGCTTCTTGTAAGAGCAGAGATTAGATGTCTACAAATTACACATTTTCCCATTCCTTTGTAACTGAGTCTTGCCCAACATTCTGCCCTTCACTATTGCCAGGTTTTCAAAAGCCCTGGCTGCTTTAGGCACACATACATTTGAAATAAAGATCCCAAAACTCAGGTGGGAGGAGAAGAGAGGGGAGGTGTTCAACAGGGAAGATGAGGAGACAGGTACAGGGTAGAAATTCCAGGAAGAGGTTCTCTGAAAAGTTACTCCTAATTGACTTCTTGACGTGATCACATTTTAAGAGAAACTAGACCACGTATTTTTTTAAGCAGCACTGTTCAATAGCAGTTAAACATGTGCAGCATGCCAAAACATTTCCAGTTGGACTATATATCAAGCAGTAACACTGCCAATCAGCTGCAATTGGTGGTGGAGGACACTGTCAGAAGAGGCTAGTACTTGTTCCTGCTGCACCTTGTCAGAGACACAAAATTTGCTTTTCTTGTCCCCATATAGGTGTGCCAAAAATACCTGAATATATTAATGTCTTTTCATTTGAAATATTCCTAGGAATTCCTTGTGTATATATTCAGGTATTTTGGGGAGAAGGTTCTTCAGGGTTTTATAGGTATTTGGAAGCTTCTGCTGTAAAATATGATCATTTGGGAGTTTTGTGTATGACCTAGGATTGCTTCTCCCAATCCTCAATGTATGGGAAATCTTTGTATTCTGGTCAACATAATCAAACCCTGTTCATATTTATTCTAAATATTCTGTTGATACCAGTGGGACTGTTTACATGAGTGAACACAGTGGGATTTGTCCCACATTATATAGTGTCCTATTGAATTTGGTAGTTTGTATGTATTAACAGAGCATTATTTATAGTGATTCAAGATCATTATTTATTTACAGAAATTGTACTGAATATAAATTAATTGCATGGCTTGACAAAAGAGCACCTTCAGAACATTGCCAAATTAAGTGCCTGAAAAAAAAGGCAAACAAGTAATGTCTCTTAAAAAATAGTCAGCATGTGTTCTTAGTTGTAGATACTCATTTTAAAGAGTCCTGGGGAAACATGGAGAAAATGGTGAGAGAAGACTAGCTGTAGAGGAAGGGTTGTCCCAGTAAAATACAGGCTTGTTATAATGGCAAGACTTGTGGATGCAATTAATGTAGTCAGTTGGTTTTACCAAAAGTTAAGATGATTGTGCTTATGAAGCTAGTTACAAGAGTGCAGAGAAAATCCAATGTCACTTCTAGGTAAGAGCAAAACTTGAGGATTAAGGAAAAGGAGATGGGGGGAGGGTAAATATGTCCCAAATAAAAGCATATGGTATGCATTAGCTTAAAAATCAGTTGAATGATCTTAAAAAGAAAAAGGCTTAAGGATCCGTCCCCTTCTGTGCAATCAGCTGAGATATTGCAAGTGTGTTGAGAAGGGTCTTACTGGAGTGAATGATGATCTAGAAAACACACCTGCAGAAGATGATAAAGAAGCTTAAGCTATCTTCTTTTGCCAGCTGAAGGGAGTAAATTGATTGCAGACTGCTAGTACCTCAAGGAAGTGATTTCTTTTGGAGGGCTTTTTAATTTTGTAGAAAATAAAACATGGAGAGTTTGTGGCTAATATTAAACAAATTGATTGTAGAAATGAGTTTAGGCTCTTCATACTGGTAGTAGTTAACCACAGAAATGAAACTACAAAATGACAGTCCTAATACGTTTATTGAATGCCTAATATAATTATGACACATAAATAGTAAGGTTGGTAAACAATTCTATTGGCTATCACATCAAATTACAGTATTTTCTGGCCTTACTAATGAATTCGTTACTGAACTAATGCATTTCAAAGGTTATTATTTAAATTGTTCTCAGTCGCTAACTGGTGTTTAGTATACTGTTGTATATTCTGCCCTTCATTTTGAAAAAGAAATTTGAAGCTCATTTATTTATGCTTATGTTACCAATGGTAGTACCACGGTTACATTACTAATGCTATTACTTAAGTACTACCAATGGTTCTGGGATGATTCCAAGAAAATAGTTTATTTATAGGTACAGTAAACACTGGTTTTATTTTTATTTTTTTTCCATTTCATGGTACTGGAATGTAAGAATCTTACAAGATTTTAAATCATGAACAGAATCTCATGTGCAGCCCTAGGGAGCTGGTTCTTTCTCCTTTTGAAATTCATGAACTATTGGAGTTCAATCTTTCTGCCTAAGTATTCCTCAAAACTAGCACAAGAAGGTAAATCATAGTGTTTGATTGCCTTTTCTGGTTGTTTCTAGGATTTTAAGTCTATCTACTTTGTCAGAGTGTAAGGGAGAGTTTTGTTTAAATAGGATCTTTGCAAATAGGTAGTAAGAGGTACTGGAAGTATGCTTTTGATGATGCCCTCTTTTGGTCTTTTGTTTGTCAATTTGCTTTGAGATCTGTATCAGAATACTAATGGTCACAAATGTCTGTTCCAAATCTTGGCTAATTAACTTACTGCATAATAGCTTTCTTTTTAGAAAGAAATCTAAAGAAGTGTAACTGGTAACAAAACTTGCTGAAGCTAGAGTTAGTTTCATCTCTGCTATTGTTCACTAAGCTGCAGGAGTGAATTTCTTCATGGTATGTGTATGGTGTCACCAGATAAGACTGAGTAGCATAGGAAGACAGAGCTTGGTGTCAAATTGTGTGGGGTTTTCTGTAATAAACATGTTGAGTTTCTACAATCGTTCAGCTACTTTGGTGAGGTATTCGTAAAATGATACCATTCTCTGCAGATACTGGTGCAAGTGCCTCTACACCTTGGCATAAGGATTATTCTCTATAATGCTTTCCTGTGATGGTAACTTCAAAACTTCTTCCTAAACTTGACTCTACAATCAATACAGTCTTAGTAAGTATTTTGGTACTTGGCAATACCTGAATATCTAAATACTTTAAATGGTACATGCCACTTAGTTTCTTAAGAATACTGTAAACAACTAGTGTTATGAGACTTAAACTCGTCCTTGCACTGGTACAATCTAGGCTTGTACAGCTGTCTAGAACACGGGTTTTGAGCAGCCTTGAAGCGTGGCAATACTTGGTTTTTCCATTTAAGAGTGTGTCTCTGCAGCAGCTATGAATACTTACCTGACTGGCACTTCTGAAACGTAATTTAGGCTCTTCAGGTGTGCTAATTAGACATTTATTAATTTTAAATGTCGTAACTGTGTTACGAAGAGCAAGCGTGTGTTTGTTTTAGAGAAGAAAAAAAGAGATTGCTATTTCTTGCTTGCTCTTGTCTAAATCCATTACTTAAGAAATGAAGATCACTTCCTCAACCTGAAGTAAAAATTACAGACAACTTTTACAAAACCCAGCTGTTACAGACTAGTCAGTACCTTTTTTTCCTTTTTTTAAGTAATCTAGACACCTTCAAGTTAAACTTTCTTTTTTTGGGTTTTAAGGTTTCTTTTTTTTAAGCGTTGATGTGTCTCTCCTACAGCACATCACTGGATATTTATTTTTGAGGACAGAGAATTATATTTAGGGTAATGTGTCTCAAATTTGAGACAGATTAATTAGCAATAGAAAGTGATAGCTCACTCTGTCTTGAATTTCTGCCGTATCAGTCAGGTGTTCAATCCTTATATCCTGATATTCTACTTTTGGTGGTGCTGATTATTAACTGTATCCTGATGTCATTTATCTGTGTGTGAGGAAGAACAATCTAAATCTCCTATGTCTCCAGTGTAGTGGAGAAAGTTCTGGAATTACAAACTCTAATTGGTGTGTGCTTTTTTTTTGTTGGTTTTTTTTTTCCAAGACTTTTTACATTGGGATTGAGCTCAAAGAACTTGAATTATGACTGTAGTAGTGAACTCAATTTGTACTGATTTACTCATTTAGTATTTTATTTAATAGTAGATTATTTAATAATATGACAGGTGTTTATAGCATAATGAGATACATATACAATATTTATAGTGTCCTATTACACTTAAGGTGGAGACATTTTTATGTTATGAAATTCCTCACAAATTTTTCCATTGACAGGGTGACTTCTTGTGATTTACTGTAGTAAATACTTCGCCAAAGGAAATATTTGTGTGCATTTAATAAAATTTCAGTGATTAGAAAAGTTTATTGAGGACCTCTTATGAGTAATGGAGAGCTTGTCAAACAACATAGTTTTTCAGTTTCTAGTGTCCATTTTATGGTTTCCTAAATTAAGGAAATGCATGGGCACTTAGAGTGCCTGTATCCAGCTGATTCCAAGACAGAATGCATTAGTCTTTTAAATCCCGTTTTTCACCAAAATACAATGGCAGTTTCTGTGATTATCCTCTCTGACGAGTACTGACCAATGTAACCCAAGCAGCTTTTAATGATGCAGAAACGATTTGTTATGTGATGATACATATTTTAGAACAAGGTAATTCTATGAGTGTAATGACCAAAACTGTCACTTTTTTTTTGTGGTTTTTAATCTTTTACACTTGTAAATTCAAATGGATCAGATAATAATGAGGCTTCAGTATCTTTCCCTCAATTATAGTAGTGACAGCTCTTTAGTGAACTAGGAGTTCAGAAATAGAGCATCTCATAACTGAGAGAAATATGCATGTGCAAGTAGAAAATGATTCCTGTGCTTATTTTTATACTCTGTGTTTAACAGCTGCATTTTTGATTATGGGTGGCTAATTAGAAGCCTGGCTTAAAGGCAGTACTGCTTCTGGTTTTAAAAAGTACATTGGGCTGTTTATCACAAGAAAAAGTTCTGTGTTGATTTTTACTCTGGATTTCTCCTGTGTTGCAGACAGTGTTTTGGTGTATGAGTGCTGCATATCTGCCTGGAGAAATGTGGTATTGCCTTCAGTTGTATTTTGGTTACTTAAGCACTCTTTCATAGAATCCTTTTTTTTTTTCAGGGGATGCAAACACAGTCCTGTAATCACTCTGTTTGGACTGTCAAGCTGTTGGCCTCTTAAAATATACTCTTTATCTGTGGATTTTTTTAAACTATTTTTTTGGTAGTAATATGTGCACCCAAATATTTGTTTCAAGAATTTGAAGAAACTGACCGTGGTCTGCTGCTTGCTGTAGGCAGAAGTGAAGTATTAAAGTAATTTTGACCGTTTTCTGGTGGGCTCAGTGCTGGTGGACCTAGACCAGCTTACCTGCTAGTCAAAAGGTCAAGTTCTTTTTCTCTCTCTTGCCTCTTGCATTATTCTGTGAGGGCTTTGGCTAAGTCATTGAAGCTTCTGCCTTAAGCAGTGGATATATTGTGGCTGTTTAAATGATGTGTAGCTTTCCTTGAGCCAGTCTGGGCTTTGCCAAGGGAGATGTGTGTGCTTTATGCTGCTGTTGGATTGTGCAGTCTGGATGAGTTATGTCCTCTGTAAGGTGCAAGAACCAGCTTTGCACCATGGTCTGGGTCCAGAACTGTCACTCTCGGGGGCGAAACTGTGTTGAAGATAAGGTTTTCAGAAAGGGGAACTGAAGATGCTTTCTCAATTTGTACAGATCATGCTTGAAAGGGCAATTGCATTGTCAGGTGAAATAAAAGAGCATTATGTAAGGGGTCTTGAAACATCCCCAAGCTGAAGTAATCAGGACAAGATTCAGTCCAGTTTGCTGACAGTTTGCTTTCTGCATCCTTCCTTATAGTAAATCTATTAAAATTCACTCCTGACTCTTAACAAAAGAGATAGTGGCCTTAATGATTAACTGCTAGCGTTACAAGACTAGCTTTATTTCAGAGTGAAATGGTATGTGTAATAATTTTGTACAGACAAAATGCGCATCTTCCAAAAATACGCCATGAGAGTATGTCACCTGAAGGTGGTGAAATACGTTGATTCAAAGAAAACATTAAGCGGTATTTTGTTGGCATTCATAAATGTCGTAGAAAGTTCATCATGAAGCATATTAGGTGCTATGAAAAGTAACTTGAATTCTAGTGCAAGCTGTTTAAATAATCTGTTTGTTAGTTGTAAATAAGCACCCATTAATGCAACTTATTTGGCTATTAGTGGAGCCCAGACTAGTTCAGAAAGGCATGCTAGCTTTATTAGAGTGGGGCATTCAGTTTTTTGTTTGGTTTTTTTTTTTTTGAGGGGGTTTGTTTTGTTTTATTTTTTTTTTTAGCTTAGTCTAAGAAAAACTGGTTCTGTCTTCACAATAATTAATGATTATGTTCTTGGTGCCCAGAGATACCTAATTCTGCATAAGTACTTGAAGTGTGCAGTTGCAGAATCATCACATCTAATTATTTTTTAAAGACATGTTATGACCTTTTCTTCTTTGAATGAATTAAGAACGGGCAAATAACTCAGAAATGCTCCAGAAGGGAGTAAAAGCACAAAGCCAGATTTAAACATGATTCAAAATGACGCTGGTAGAACTTTATTTTCACTTTCAGAATCCTGCTTATACAAATGTGCACAGATAGCCATTGAGTTCAAGGGGAAAACCTGATAAACATGGACAGAATCAGGTCCACAAGCACTAGCATCCTTTTTCACTGAGCATAAAATACAGTCTTTCCCAGATGTTTCAGATGTTTTCATTGTCATCTTTTGAACCTGGTTTTGATGTGGATAATTAAAAGATTCATTGCTTACTTAACAAATAGGGGGGAATAAATGTTTTACAGTGTTTTGTTGAGCATGGCCAGATGTCACACTATCAGGCTGTATTATTTTTCTTCGAGATTAATAGTGCTTTGTCTGTCCCCCACATGTGTGCAAACCACCTGCTAGTTAAATATCTGTCTAGGTCATTGTTCTGTAAAGTCTCTTCACATATATATGCTGTAAGGATATCTCTTGTAAAATGGCTTTGTCTGTCTTTGGGCAGTGAGAGGGCTCTTCTGTGCTTTCAGGCCCAGTTTGCAGTGGATGTGAGAGGGGAGGCTGTTTCCCAGTTTGGCCAAAACCTCCATGCTGCTGCAGATACCAGGATGGAGAGTAATGAATCTGTCTCTTCCACGTACTAGTCCTGTCAGAGGAAAAAAGAGGTGCAAATTTCTTTTGCTGTCCTTTCATCCTCTGCATGGCGTTTCTGGCATCCATTTAGCTCGTGAATAACTGCACTGCTTATTTCAGATGCTCTTCACAGGGTCTTGCCAACAACAGCACTGTGAAATATGTGTGGTTCATGCGAAGTGGCGTGACTCCCCACTGGGCTCTCAGTGGCAGAGCTGAGTGATAATAACATGGTCTTTTTGTTTTCACTCTGCTGTGGTTTAACAAGCCCGTGTGTAACGGTGGAGATTAATTCAGCTTTCCATCTGCTGACTTGGGACAGCATTACAGCACTTTCCATTAGGAAGCTTAGGTTTACTATTACATGATCCAGTAGGATTTATTGTCATTATTTTGTAGGAATAATTTGGCACAGGAGGGCTGTCAGGCTGCTTGGCTTGCTTTGAGAGGCTCTACCCCTTGATAATTAGCAAAGTAAAATATGAATTTAGGAGCCTTTTTGTGCTGTGTAGTCTGATCAGTGTGTTTTGTCTGATTCCTACAAGGAGAACAAAGGACTGCTTATGGTGGTGGTGCTGCTGATAAACTGAGTACAGCTTGAATCAAGAAGAAGCTAGTCCTGCAAATGAGCCACATTTGCATAATTTAAACATTCCATTGGATGTGCTTTGTTGATTAGTGAGGGCTATGTGTGCTGTTGCTGACCTAAGAGGAAGAAAAACCAGTGGCTGTCCTCAAGTCCATTACTGGGAAAGGGTGCAGCCTTTGTTTTTTTTTTTTTTGTCTACTCGTAGAAGCTCCAGCTGGTGGTTCTCCTTACTGGGCAGCATGATGGGCTCTTTGGTCTCTTCTGCATGGGATCATCCTAACTGCTGCCACTGGTTTAGAAATATTTTCCTTTTCCAGCTTCCCATGCTCTTAAGGTTTCAAGGCTTACTGCATCTGTGTCCTGATGTTATAGTTTTTTCTTGCAGCATAATTCCCTCCACAGTGGGAGGAAGTAAAAGTCTCAGCAGGAATTTTGTTGCTGTTAGTGGATGTCTTGGTTACAGTGGACTGCTCATTTTTAACATGCTTTTGAAGTGCTCTGTGCTGGCTGACCAAAAGTCATCATCTTCAGGTATTTCAGGATTTGGTCTGTTTCAGACCTTCTGAAGAAGATACTTTGTGTTTTATTCCTCCTGATCTACTCAACTCTGTTCTTAAGAATCTCAACTACAGAGGGCAAGGAAGTCGCATGAAAGGAGTTTGTCTGTGGCCTGTATTGTACTGGCAATGCTGGTGTTACAGCTTTCACTCTTCAGGCTCCTGTTCTTGGGGGCTCGATCAGTGTGCTGTCCTGAAAGCAGGAAGTTCTCTGCTTAACATGAATTTATGGAGGAGGATGTCCGAATATCCTATTCTGCAGCGCTGCCTAAAGATGGAATCTTATTTTCAGTACTGTGATATCTGCTGATCTGTGATGCCCCTACAGTAATTAGTTCTGTTTTAATACCATAGTCTAATGTGTTGAGCCTGCCTTTGCAATGAAATAAAAAAAGATGGACTGAAAGATCCATGTGCAGATCTGAGAAGTATGGACAAATCTGTTCACCTCCTTGCATAAAATGCTTTCAAAATTGCCATGGAGATGCAGTGTAAGAGTTAGATGTTTGCTCTCACTGATGAAGCTGGCATTTGTACTTAATACGGTGCAGTTTATTGGATTTGCTAATTAGTTTTAATATGTGATTGATGCTGATTCTGGTACCTACAAGTAGATAGGGACTGAAGTTGCCAAAAATCAGTTGTCATTGCAGCTGCTTCCACTTTATGAAGAGATGGAGTGTATTTTTTCAGTCTCAGATGAGTGTATCTATGATGCAGGAACAACACTTGCCGATAAACGCCAACTATTTGCATCCAGTTGAGACACTGTTCAGAAGTCAGTTAAAATGAGTGAAAATTAGTTTCTAAATGTTAAATTAAAATGTGTCCTTTCATTTAATGTCATATTTATCTTGAAGTTTGAGGAAAACCATTAAGTAGTATGTTATTATAGGCTTTAATAAGCATTTACAGCTAATTTTTGGAAAATAGAAATTACTCCATCTGCTTGCTGTTATCTAGAAGTGTGTGATTTCTCAGGTGTCTAGGTGATGGAGCCAAGCTATTTTGGTGCGCACAGGGTAAACTCACATTCACATGTCAATATGAATTTTCAAGTATACCTTTAGACAGATTTATGCATTCTCAACCCTCAACCTTTCATAAATTGAAATGATCTTTACCAGATATTAACTTGTGATACTTGAGCTTACTAAAATACAAGTGTTGAAAAGGAATGAAACATTATTTATGAGACGTGTGGTTACTGAAATTTCGATAAAATAGGAGAATTAAACGAATCATTCTGTTTCAATAGCAGAAGCATTACATTTTGTGTATTACATAATTTTTAATGTGGGGAAAACCCCCTTTTGAAGCATTGTTCTCTTCTGTTCTTCTCTTTTCAATGTGACATCTCGCAGAGATTCATATTTTTCCTCCCCCACTCTAAAAATCTGGCTTCAGTGTTCTAGCAAATAATTTTTGGTTAAGCAGAGGCACTGTGCTGCAAATAACTTCTTATTAATTAACTTCTTAATAATTTCTAGAAACGTTTTGAGAAGGTGAAGCAAAGGGTTGTAAGAGTGAATATTCATCGAAGCAGCAAGCCTATTACACGGTCCATCACTGCAGTCAGGCGCCTTAGCTGGAGTCAGCAAGCAAAGGCCAGCTTGTATTTCTGTGTTTTGCTGGGGTTTTTTTGCTTATGTGGGGAGCTTGGGTTTCTGCTGTAAGTGTGAAATATGTCCTTTTCATGTGTTCAGCAGAAAGTCTATGGATCATATGAATCCTGATTTGTTAGTACTTCAAAGGCTTTAGAAGCCTGTGTGAAGCACATGCTCTCTGCTGGGCCTGTTGGTTGAGGTGCTTTACACTGTGAGTATGACAGCGAAATAATAATTTTGTCACGTTGAAGGATGTAGATACTTGGTGTAAACTGGATTCTTTGTCTTTTTATCACATTGCAAACCAAACAGCAGTGTGTTTTAACTGAAGAGTATGTGTCTTTTGTCTTTTTCCCCAGCAAGGACCAATGGTCTCTGCTCTCTTCAGGGTGTGATAAAGTGAGGTTTTTCTCTGAGCTGGTGGTCTCTGTTGTGAATTACCCATCGGGTGCATTAGATTATTGACAGGTTTTAGAAGTACTCTGGCTTCTCTGATGGGCTTTCCTCTTGCATGTCCTGTTCTACAAGTGGTCTTCAAGCATAAGATAGAAGCATTTTGCCTGAGAGGGGATACGAGGTTTTGCTCATGGTGGAAGCTCATCTCTGCATCTAATCCTGCTGTTTTGGCACACCCAAAGTAAATCTGACCTGCTGTGAGTATGCTGCTACCTACAGTGAGCCCAGATGTATTTGCCTCACTATGTATATAACATGAAAGTAGTGAGGCGATCACGTTGAGTTAAAGGAACGTGACTGCTACCCACCTAGCTCTAAGGTGACCAGAGCTTTTGACATATAACTCCCTAGACCTTCCCCTCTTAGGAGGTCTCTGTAGAAGCCTGGATGACTTTTATGTTAAGAAAGTGTCAAGTTTTATTAGGAGGAAGGACATTTAATGGATTGAAAAAAAAAAAAAAGCTAGGAGAGGAATAACAGTGGAGGATTGTGCATAACTTTGTTGTTTAAATGTGGCCTGGCAAGGAGAGCTCATATTGCTGGACTTAGTTGTTGTAGCAGGAAACTGCACGGTTCCGTCTGATTTTGGGGAAATTTTTTCCATTTTACAATTCTGAAGAAATGCTATTTTTCATAAGCATTGTCAGCATAGGGCAGTGTACTGGGTTTGCACAGCAAGGTTTTGGTTGTGGTGGGCCTACACGGGGGGCAATCTGTTTCTAAAGCCTCCATTCCATGTTCCCCTGTGCCACTGGGAGGGAGGAGGTAGAGAAAAACAGGAATAAAGTTGAGCCTAAGAAAAAAGAGAGAGGAGGGGGAAAGGTGTTACTCAAGATTTGTTTATTCCTCATTATCCTACTCTGATTTTATTGATGATAAATTAAACTGACTTCCCCAAGTGGAGTCTGTTTTGCCCGTGATAGAATTGGTGAGTGATCTCTGCCTATCCTTATCCCAACCTACGAGCCTTTTGTTATATTTTCTCTCCCCCGGGTTTTTTGTTTGCATCCGTAAATAATCTTTCATTGTTCAAGTGAAAGTGCTAATGGAAGAGTGTATATATACTGCCTAATGATCTTAGGCACTTCAGTTTAACTGCAGGTGTTCCTATTTACTTTGTAAATACTTTTAAAATCAGAAAAAATTACATTGCACATTATGGGGAAAGAGAAGTTTGTATGTTGAGATGGTCATATGTTCAGGTGTTTAAAAATTAGCATAAAAACACTAAAATACCTTTTGAAATGGCTGATTCAATGACAAGCTTTATCAGCTCGTATATGTGCTGTGTGTAGCCTGGTTCCATTGTGAATTTCAGAAAAAAATGCTGCTTATTTGCCAGTGATTTCTGTGTTCAGTGGGATCTTCTGACAAATAAACGTGAGGAACACTGTGATATGGGGATCACCATGACTAACATTTTTACTGTGTGCTTAACCCCTCTGTTGCTGCTTTAGTTGAAATTTACATGATCATGGCTAAAGGAATACCACGATATAATTAGAAAAATTATGTTGTGTTATTTTAAGGTTAATTTTGCAATGAATGTAAGTCAAAAAGCAAGTATGAAATCCTGTGAATTAGGTGATATGTCACATGGTCTGTGTATAAAATAGTTTCTCCTTTCTCTTTACTAATATAATGAAAGGGAAAAAAGAAGATACCTATTCCTTTATAGCTGTCCGGAACACTTTATATATGGTTTTACTTTAAGTGAAGAATTATGTCTATTTTGATTTTTAGTGTCTAGATATCAATGAGAAATGAAACAGGCTGACAGCTTTTTTCTTCTTTCTTGTTTAAATGAGTGTTAAATGGTAGTACACTAGAAAGTCTTCCTACCACCCTCAAGAAGATTACCCTGACCTCACTGAATAAATACTACTGGAATGACCATACAATGTGAACTTCGGTGAGAAGTATTAGATAAATTGTTCTTTATGAGGCAGAGGAGGGGGTAGACGTCAGGATTCCTTTCATCTAGTGTAGAGGGTAAGCCATGCTACACATGGAAGATACGTGGCTGGAAAATAGAGATGTTTGAGCTTGGTAAGGATACTTGCTACTGCTTCTGTTGTATTGTAGTGTTAAATGCAAAATTTATTGGACTAATGAATTCAGGCTGTGGCTTCCAGTTACATTTTGGCAGGGTTTGTATGACCTCCTCTCTGCTTTATGAGTTATGAACAAAATTATCCGAGATCATAGAGAATGAATAAACTTTAGAACTAAAATTCAGGTAGTTCATTTCTCTAAATCTGAACTAATAGAAGCATATGCAGTTTTATGGGAGTGTTTGAATAGAGCATGCCATGCATATTTTAGCTGATTTATGGCTAAATTATGCGCACATCGAGGGGAAAAATAAGGAGCTTGTTTATCCTGCCTATGAAGACTGTATATGTTTCTTAAAAAAAGAAGGGGGGGGGACATCCCAAAACCAACATTCCCATCCTTTCAAATTATTTTCTTTCTTTATTAACCTATGGTATTTCTTGAGCATGTTGGGCTTTACTTTGTGTATTATTCATGCTGTCACTGTGCCTAGGGCTTCGCTAAAGCTACTAAATAAATGTGTCAGCCAGCTTGCAGAAGGAATTTTCTGAATTTCATCAAGGAATGCTTGGAAAAGGAGTTAAGCAAACTGGAATACCTATATAGCTAGGAATTGTAAATTTGCAGATGGTAATAAAACTTTCAATATAAGTTGCTTTCTCTAGTGTAAAGCATTGTCCTGCATTCAGATCTCTGTTCCCTTAATATGGGATGAGAAGCAAAAACAGCAAAGTACATAAGCTGAAAGCTGTGAATGCAGTAGGAGTCAGCTTTGTGTTGGATTGTGGAAGCCTCTGCTCTCTTGTGCCTGGCTGATACTTCTCTGGAACAAAATAATGGACATTAAAACATAAAGACCCCTCACCCCTTGTAGGAAAAGGGTGATTAACTTCTTTATATGAGCCATAACTGGTGATAAACTTGTGTAAAAAAATTGATTCGGAGTGCAAAAAGATTACCAGGCCTTAAAAACTCTTAAGTACAAGAAAATGTTTTCTTAGATGGGATTAAACCAGAAAATACGTCCTAATACTTTAGGGTGCCTGCTAAGCACAAAGGGATTAGGAAGAAAATTCTGTAGAAGGCCATTTGTTGCATGCTCACTTAAAATGGGTTTTATTTTTTCAGAAGATATCCTCCCATAGTCTCCTGTACTAGCTATGTAGTGAGATGTAGCGGGAATAAATCAGTAGGGTCTGATCCCTCCTATTGCCTGTGTAGAGGATTGCAGTACCAGTCTTAAAGGTGATCTGGTTAGGAAACTTATGTGTGTGGAAGAGCCAGGAGGGTTAAATTGCAGGAAAGAGGCTATAGGAACGAGCAGGTCTACTTGAAGCTTTTCCTGAGACCCAGGTAAAGAGGCAGAGGGCAGAGATTAAGTCCTGATGATCCTCAAGGTGGAAAGACTGATCCCTGGCAGCTTCTGATGGCTACAGAAAGCCCACCCAGAGCTGCCCATGGCTGACATCCTGATAGAAGGGGAGGACTCATCCTGGGAGTTCCTAGGCTCCCAAATCATCATGCGGGGCCCTGGATGGGTGCCAGTGACACACTGACCCTGCAGCCTCACCACTGCTCAGACCTATGTGTTTTGAATTTGGTGATGAGTATTTAGGTATGAGAGTATGTGAGCAAAGACAGCTTGCTTAAAAACAAAATCACATTCCTTTCCTGTAAGATTTGCTACAGTAACACTGAAATAGTGCAGAAACGTTTCCTACATGCAGACAGCAATGAGCATCTGTTCACCAGTGAACCATTGCATGTATTTCTCCTTACATAACTAAAGCTTATGGGAGTCTTATGGGGTCTCTGTGGGGTGTTGCATAAGTTCTTCACAAATATCCCATCTGTGAGCAGTTAAGTACTGGAAAAACACTTAAACCAAACCAGAAAAATACAAACAGAGAAACTCAGTCACCAAGATGACGTTATGCTTCCTCAGTGCTTTGGTCCTGGGGTTCTGCTTGTGTGGGTCATGCTGCATGGTTGGCTTGGCTGGGGTGTGAGCAGGTAGGGGGGCTTACTGCAGGAGACCCTTATGCAGTAGGTATCAGGTCAAAGCAATAGCAAAAGTTGTTCATGGTTTTGTTTTAAATAAGAAAAGGAGAAGGTTTTGCTGTATTTTTGTATTTTAGATAAAAAGCTTTGAGTGGCTGGTGGGATTTACAGGATTACATTCTTTCTGTGTTTGAATAGCTGCTTCTTTAAAAATTGAGACTGGAGATAAATGATAAAGAGTCTTGTGTATTTCACAGTCATCTGTGATCTACTGAGTATGTAACTTAATTTCTTGCTCTGTTTTTTTTCCATGGGTTGGATGAATTAATGGGGGAAAAAATGAGTGGTTTGACTTGCGTTCCCTTCCATGCTACTAATTATAACTACTTTTCATGTGTCATAGTGTCATTGCCTCTGTTACTGCTTGCCACTGGGTTCCAGGAAGCCTTTCTAATTTGTATTTATTTATTTGTTTGTTTGTTATTTGTTAACTTGGACTGTCATCAGGTTCTTTCATCTACATGCTCCAGCACATATGAAGATGTTCTGCTAAAACAAGGTGTAGTTGGTTGTTTATACTGTGGATGTGTGGTAGCAGAAGTTTCATAGGTCTGCTCAGTTGTTCCACCTGAGTTTGTTTTCCTTGAGCAGTTGTAAAGACTTTGCAGCCCTGGTATGAGGAATTATGCATTCCTTTAGAATCATAGAATCAACTAGGTTATACACCTGTGTATGTCTAAGAGGAGCAGAAGGTCACTAACCATTTCCTCCTGAGTTACAGGACTTCAGTCAGCTCCCTGCCTCTGCTGTCCAACTCAGGGAACTGAGTACCCTAAGGATGGCTCATGTGGCTATTAAAGACTGAATACAAAGGCAGCATTAAGTACCTCATCTTTTTTCTCATTCTCGGTTACTAGACTTCCTCAAGTATCCAGTAGAAGACGGAAGTTCTCCTTGGCCCTCCTTTTATTACTGATACATTTGTAAAACTGCTTTTTATTATCTTTATGGCAGTGGCCAGACTTAATTGTATCTATGCCTTTGTCTTCTAACTGTCTCTCTACATAACCTAACAACATCCTTGTACTTCTTATGGGGTGACAGTCCCTTCTGCTATGGGTGATGAATTCTTGGCCCCCCCCCCCCCCCCTTCCCAAGTTCAAGCAATATTTCCCATTCAGCCCGGCTGGTTTCTTCCTCCCTGGTTTGATTTTTGGGATATAGGGACTGCTTGCTCCTGTGCCTTAAGGGTTTAATTCTTGAAGACTTTCCAGCATTCCTGGACCCCTTTGTCCTTTAGTAATGTTTCCCAAGGAATTCTGCCAACCAGCATCTTAAAAAGGTGAAAGTCAGCCCTCTGGAAGTTTAAGGTGAAGGTTTTGCTAACCTTCTTCCTGACTTCTCTAAGGACTGAAAACTCCATCATTTCATGATCACTTTGCCCAAGACAGCCATTGCATCACCCACCAGTCCTCCTCTGTGAACAGCAAATCCAGCCAGGCATCTCCCCTGGTTGACTCACTAACCAGCTGGGTTAGGAAGTTATCTTACACACCTTCCAAGAACCTCCTGGATTGTTTCTTCTCTTCTGTGTTGTACTTCCAGCAGACATCTGGTAGGCTGAAGTCCCCCATGAGGAAAAGGGCAAGCAATCATGAAACTACTCCCAGTTGTTTCAAGAATGCTTCATCTGTAGCTTCATCCTGGTTGGGTGGTCTATAACAGACTTCTACCAGGATATCTGCTTGGTTGGCCTTTCACCTCATCTTCACCCACAAACATTCAGCCTTGTCACTCACAACATGGAGTTCAAGGCAGTCAGTGCACTCCCTGACATACAACGCAACCCCACTACCTCTTTCTGTAATGCAGCTTAGAGGTGAAAGGTGTGGTATATGCACTGTTCCCCTAGCCTGCTGAACTGTGTATTGTGGATGTGAACTTTGGCATAGTGAAGAAATCTGAGAGATTGGACACTGCCACACAGATGCAGCATTAGAAAAGTTGATCCATTGGGATGCCTGTGTAAGCCTTGCTTTACGTAGGCAGAATATCGTTTGCATCACAGATAAGTCTGGGTGAATGGAATTTACTGAAACAAATAGGCAGTGGAAAAACTTTCTGTTTACATGAATTGATGTTGATTTGATGTAAGGAAATTAACTTGAAAATTTGATTCCAGATAATTCCCTGAAAGTGTTAAATGTATTTTTACCAGCAGGAAACTGATCATTTTGTAGTCTGAGTCTAGTCATCTGTTATTTTAGCTGCAGGGGTGCAGACTCGAAACTTTATTCAGTAGCGGAGAGATCAGTTTAAATGATTGTATTGGAAGTATATCCTAACAATGCTGAGCAAATTCAGTTGTCTGGAAGATCACTTTCAGATTACTATGGATAATCCATCTAATAATACATTTTTTTGTGAATATGTAAAGATTACAAGGTAATGAATAATTAGCACACTGGCAACCTTATGATGTCTAAGCTTTTACTTAATTTCATTGATTGTTCTTTCAGGTATTTCTATTTCTTGCCACAAATTACTATCATATTTTCTGTACATTATTGTAAAATACCATTCTGTATAACATTCAGTTATTCTACTGGGATTCTGAAAGAAGCTGTGTGTTATTTTGGTCAGATCCTGAAAGAGGGTAGGGGGAGACAAAGCAGAACTAGTGTTAAGTTGATCTATCACTTTTCATTTGAACAGAAAAAAGTGCTGTTCAGATGGTTTCCAATACTAAGAGGACTCATGTTGCAGAGTTAAAATAAATGAACAAAGTGAATGATCAGTAAGCTCTGGCAAACCTGTAAGGGTACTAATAAATGATATCATATTTAAAACCTTAACCTGGAAACAAAACATATAGCCTCTGCGTTGGTTGCATTTAGTGCTTTTTCTTGGTTTGTCTTTTTCACTTGCTTTGGTACACTGAAAGTTTTTCTAGGAGAGTGGCCAGTCTGATGGTGACATTCAGGGGCGGCACAGAATTACCAGTGTATTTCTTTGTTGTAAAGGCTGGAATATATTTATTTCAAAATACACCAGAAAGGCTTAATCCCACTGACTAAGTGTTTTTTTTCTTGATGACCACGCTAATGACATGTTTGTCACTACTAGTCAAACAAGACCAATGTCCCTCCTGACTTCCTTTTTTTTGCATGATGAAATTGTTAGATATTTTTTTTTTGTCACTTCCTGCATCTTCAGTACTTCTTGCTGAAAAGTGATCTTTCTTTAGCACAAGTCACTATTTTTGTAGCTCAAAGGACTGGAATATTCTTTCAATATAATTACTGTAAAAAACATTTCTATAAGAAGTTAAGATAAAGATTTTTCTGGTTGTGAATCCTGTTTCTGTTTTTCTTCAGGGACTCTATTGCAGGGTAAAGATGCTAAACTTTTGCTTATTTTTATTGCTAAAGAAAATTTATCTTCCTGTAATAAAAGTAAGTTTAATAAATAAATTTGATAATGACAATCCAAACTAAGGAATATGATACCTGTACAAATAAGAATAATGTGCTGTGTTGCTTCATTAGCACAGTTTTTCTCCTGAAATGTTTACATTTCAGAAATTACAAATTCATAAGCTCATCTTAAAATAAACATACAAGTAATTATAAGATAGGGCCATCAGGTAATTATAAAATATGGTGGTCCATAGAAAAATCCTTCAGCATGCATATGGTATTGAAACAATGTTGATTTATGCTTTATAACCCTCAGCTACTGATGAAATGTGATCTTTTAGCAGTGACAAAAGCTTGCTTCCTCACAGGTTTAGCAAAAAGGTTTTTACTTTGAAGGCAAAATTAAAAGCTTCTTAATTTTCAGCAGCTGTGAAACTTTACAGTTTAGGTAGAAAAAAAACTTTGTTCAGGTAGATTATAATGCAGGTACTTTATTTTCCTTTGGAAAACTACTGTATGTTACAGAACTTGGTTTATAAAGTTACTGACTCAAGAGTTTCACAATTCTGCTTTCTCCGAGAAGAAGAATTTGTGCCTTTAGACTGTGGTTCATTTAATGCAATTAAACTTGACTATCTTTAAGCTCCCAGTCTCTATAGATGGTGTAACATTATTTTATCTGAGGGAGGCAAGGTATGATGGTTACAGGGATGGCCTTAGATGGTGAAGGAAGTGCCGAAGAGAATGTAGATCTGTACCCAGTACAGAATGGGGGAGCTTTTCCATAAGCAGATTTGTGACTCTGCACTGAATGATACTGAGGAAAGCCTGACGATGGGAAAAATGGCTTGTTGTGAGGTGATGTTTAGCAAATTATGTACACAATTAGTTCCAAATCTTGTGGAAAACATCCTGTGCAGCCAGTCTTCAGTTTTTTACTTGATATGGCTGTGTTAAGGTTTGATTTTAATTAATCGAGCTTAACTAAACATTTTTGTTTTCTTTAGTGTAATTACTTTTGCTAGAGCTGTAACATGTAAGCCCAGATACATCAAAATGTTAACAAATGTAAAATAATTTTGGGTTTGGACAATAAATATTTTTCCACAAACAGGAATGTGGTTCTTGGCCTTACTTTGGCCACACAGGAACAGATTTTTTTTTTTTTTTTTTTTTTCAGAATTCTGTGTCAGGTACTACTGAAAATAAATCCTCTCTTTTTGACGTTTAGAATGTGTAAATCTATCTGTTTGTGACATGTGCGGTGTTATGAAGCTCTCAATATCTGATGTGTTTGAAGAGGTGGAAAGCTGTAGTGGTATCCCTGTTCCTATGGGGCATTACATTTTTTTCCATTTGTTCTTTAATGCCATGTTGCAAAACATTGAGCTCTGTTTGGGCTCTTTTAATGCTGTGAATGGTTCAGGTTTTAATAATCTCTCAAACCTTTTTGCACATAATCTTTTTCTCTGACACTTTAAATCTGGCAATTGAAGGTAATTTAATTTTAAAACAATCCAAATGTTTGTAAATTGCTTGAAACACAGTTGGTATTTAAAAAGAAAAAGAGCAATTATCTTTTCATTTACTATCCAAAATAAACAACAAATGCTAAGGAATTATTCTAATTCTTCTATTTGGCTATTTTGAGGTAATTGATGAAATGTAATTTATCAAGGTCTTACCTCTACAAACATTTTATGTTTAAAAATGGTTTGATACCCTTGAACGGAAAGGCACAACTGTCTCTATGAATGATACACATTACCTGAAGCAGAACAGCTTTTGTGCTATTCAGCATTGCTGATTTATTTCATGCCGACTAATTAGAGTCATTGAGCCTGGCTTCAATGGGACTTTGAAGTGGTTCTTAACTGGGCAGGGTGCCTCAATTACTGAGATGCTGAATGTATGGTATATCAACATGGCTCACTAAATAATATACTTAGCTGGTGCTGGAGAACCTTTAGAGCACAATCAAAAAAATCTATTATATACAGTAGTCCTATATTTCTTGCGAGGTAATTGAAACTTACTCTGCTCTTGAATTCCCCACTCATCAATTATGAAGCATCTATCCAAGATGGGGAATCTGTGAGATCCAAGGCACAAGAGATTTATGCAGACATGGTCATATCTCATATAACAGGATTTAAATCCATGGACCAGTCAGCACTAGGGGAAATGGAGAAGTGATTGCTACGTGTCTGTGTAGATCCCTACTTGAACAACTTAAAAATTTAAAATAAAAAAAGAACCCCAAACCAAAATAAGTAACAAAAACTCCAGCACACCAAAATAACAATCAAAAAGACCCCATGACCAAAACCGATGCTATGCAAAGTGTGGTTTGCCCTATACAAGAGACATGGTGGGAGCTGTTGTGTCTTAGGGGACAAGTATCTCCTTGCACTTTGTGAATGCTGTGTGGAGGGAGTCTGCTGTTACCATACTGAGGCTGTTAAAATAAATGTTACTTTTCTTGGTGAGCGCCAGAATTTACAGTGGAGTAAAAATATGTATTATGCCTGCTATTAATTGCAGTTCATTTTGTACCAGTGTTCTGTTGCTTCAAGTACAGCATTTTTAGAAGGATGTATACCACCACTGTCAAGTAGTGTATGCCTGTCCCCATTTGGCAGTCCAACTCAGTCATAGAGAATAGTAAAGACTAACTGTAGTTGCAGTGAATATTTTGTTTAGTGAAAACTGAGGCTGGCAGAAATTGCTCAGCCTTGACAGACTAGACTAGCTGGCTGAGAAGAGCACCTCTGGACTTAATCTTGGGTAGAAAGTATGTGTTTCCATTGTGTAAGTGTATGAATACAAAAACGGTTCTTATTCTACTATTTTTGGGGGAAGAGACAAAAAATTAGGATGGTATGTTCCGTTATCTTTGAAAATAAGTGACCATAAAAGTGATCAATAAAAGCATCCCTGCATTAAATTGACAGTGTAAAATCTTTGTTTTATTAAGTTGTGTTTGTCAATAAAGTATTGCATTTGTATTTCTCCCAGTTCAAGAATTTTCTGTGAATTTTAGTACCATAATCAGATCTTAGCTTCTGAAATACTTGGTTTTACAAGTTGTTCAATGCATATTTCTTTAAAATTGATAGAGCTTTTCTCTTCAGGGTGCTAGTTGTATTAATCTTTGTTTTTTTTCAGGTTTGTTACAGCAGTCTCAAGTATGGTTCTTACAATGGCTCTTTAGAAAGTCCTGAAAGGTACCAGGTCTGTTTGCTGAGAGTGGGGGAGTATTTCTCTCTTGGCCTGCAGACTACGTGTATGGGAAGATTAAACTGCAGCTTCCTACCTGCCCTTCCAGAAGCTAACTTGTTGCCTGTAGGCTTGTCTTGCTGCTTTAGAGGTACTCCCATATGGGTTAAAGAATAACTGGGTTTTCATAGCATGCACACTTAACCGAAGTATGAAGAATGTCATGGCAATGGGTTGTGTTCCCCACGTGGTCAGAGAGACCTGTCCGAAGCAGCTGTCTGCCAGGTAATTCCAGAAGTGCTGCTATGTGGTTTTGTAGCACGATTTTGTAAAACATTTGCAGTCTTGGCAACATGTGGGCAAGCCCAGTTGTTCAGTCTCAGTTGGCAGAGCAGAGAAGTATATACTCTTGTAATACAATGCGTGTGTATGTCTTCAATTAAATGAGACATATCAACCCTTCTACAAGCATCTGTAGCATCTGTGTAACAACTGCATCCAGAAAAGAGGAAATAATGCTTGTATTTTCTAGTCTCCCTACTGAGAACTCATGAGCAGAATGAATCAATTTATGTCTCTGCTGGAGAACATGATCTGTTGCTTTCAGTATTGTTTTCTGTCAAATAGTCTTTTAAAGAAAACCTGGAGGTAGATAACCACTATATTTAGCAGCTGGTCACATGGGTAAGCAATTCCTGCAAATCAGCCTGAAGTGGGTGGTAGTTAGGACTGTGAAGGGTGGTAGTTAGGAGTGAAGATTTCTTCTGGAAGAGCATGTTGGCTGAGCGAGTGGACATTTTCTTGATTTGATGATTGGAGAAGTTCCCTGTAAAAGGGAGCTACTCTTTACTTAGCCTTCTCCTGGAAGGAAGGTCAGGTGTGTCTGTGCTACCGTGTTGAGGGGCAGAGGGAATTAATAGCATTAATGGATTCACAGAATTTTGTAATAGTTCATTAGTAGTAGTCTCATGAAGTAAGCTGTATTTTAAACTCTTTTGCTGTGGTAAAGATGATCCTCCTACAACACTTAGACACAATTTCATTACAATGGCAAGTATTAATGCTTAATTGGTACTATATGATGAATAAATTATAAAAGAATGTCTTGTAATAGACTTCAGAATGTCATCCCTACAATTTCTTAAATAAACATATTTTTTAAATACAGGTGGTATGATGTTAAATGTTCTATGAAAAACTCTTTAATTGCCTTTTCTTTCTTTAGCTTAATACTTATGTTTAAAATTAATCTCATGGTTTAAAAATTACCCTGATTTTAAAGCTAGAAATAACTTCAGAGGACACAAAGTGAGTAACTTTTAATGACGAATTTTAGCTTTCAAAGATAAGATTTGTGTACACAGATAATTCATTCAGCAATTGATAATTGAAAGGTATTTATACTGAAACAAAGATTATTTTTGCTTTTAAACCTTTAGGGACGGGGGGGGAGTGTCCTTATTTTTCTGTGGGTGCTAATTTGTTGTATTTAAGAGAAATAAAGCCTTTTCTTCTGTTTCATTCTCTGGTGTTACAAAATTCATGCTCATTTTCTGTCATCTCTTCGTTTCCTTTGCTAAACGGTGGATTGTGTTAACATTTGATCCTTTGTTTGGATAAATAGATGGTTTATTTTGTAAATGGTAGAGAGACTGATAGTCTCTGTAGCTTATTTGTAGTTGCTGAAGAGAAAGATGATGCTCTGCAGTTGGTTGTGTCTGTGTTTTGCTGCTGCTTTCTGAAGGGTTAAATTGCTTGGGACAGTATTTTCTTCACACTCCTGCAAATTGCAGAAATGAGATTCTCTTTTGGCCAGAATCCTCTCAATGTCGATACATAGATTCCTCACTGGAGAAATAGATTTAGTTTAGTTGTTACTCAAAGCATTTTTCCTTTTATTTCTGCACCTGTTGGAGCTACTTCACCCCTTCATTTTGAAGGAAGAGAAGGGTGCGTTCTTGCTGGTCTTTAGGTGCAGGCAGAAGAGCAAATGTAAAGGCTGTGCAAAACTAAAATTTGGTGTTACACAAAGAATGCACAGGAGAGTGCTTTGTCAACAATATGGACAGTGGGATTGAGTGCACCCTCAGCAAGTTTGCCAACAACACCAAGCTGTGTGGTTTGGTTGCTATGCTGGAGGGAAGGAATGCCATCCAGAGGGACCTTGACATGCTTGTGAGGTGGGCTGATGCCAACCTCATGAAGTTTAACCATGCCAAGTGCAAGGTCCTACACCTGGGTCGGAGCAGTCCCAGGCACAGCTACAGGTTGGGCAGAGAAGAGATTCAGAGCAGCCCTGTGGAGAAGGACTTGGGGGTGCTGGTCAATGAGAAAATGAACATGAGCCAGCTTCAGTGTGCGCTTGCAGCCCAGAAAGCCAACCGTATCCTGGGCTGCATCAAAAGGAGCGTGACCAGCAGGTCGAAGGAGGTGATCCTGCCCCTCTGCTCTGCTCTTGTGAGACCTTACCTGGAGTATTGTGTGCAGTTCTGGTGTCCTCAACATAAAAAGGACATGGATCTGTTGGAACAAGTCCAGAGGAGGGCCACGAGGATGATCAGGGCACTGGAGCACCTCCCGTATGAAGATAGGCTGAGAAAGTTGGGGCTGTTCAGCCTGGAGAAGGGGGCCTATAGGGATGCTGGGGATGGACTGACTCTTCATTAGGGACTGTAGTGATAGGACAAGGGGTAATGGGTTAAAACTTAAACAGGGGAAGTTTAGATTGGATATAAGGAAGAAGTTCTTTACTGTGAGGGTGATGAGGCACTGGAATGGGTTGCCCAAGGAGGTTGTGAGTGCTTCTTCCCTGGCAGTGCTCAAGGCCAGGTTGTACAGAGCACGTCCAACCGTTGGGTGTCACGGTTCAGTGTGAGGTGTCCCTGCCCATGGGAAGGGGGTTGGAACTAGATGATCTTAGAATCATAGAATCATGGGATAAGTATTTTATGTGTCCTTAACAGGTTTGGGAGGCAAGTCACCATCCAGACAGAAAGATCTCCTTGAGTGACCTCTGTGTCTGTGCAGCTTTACTCAAACTTTTCATCTGTTTTGTGAGTCTTGTCAATAGACCAGTGCACACAGTCCTAATGCAAATGAATGAGAAGTGGGCATCCTGAATATTTGGTGATTGAGATTTGAAGTCCCACCCTCCATTTCATATTGTGGTACTGAGTTTGTTTGCTGAGTATAAGACATGCCTGTCTCATATGAAAAGGGGTTTTGCTAGAGTTGCAGAGCTGTTGGTTGATCATGCCCTGAGGATCCTGATGTGCCACTGTCTTCACAACCCTGAGGAGCCTGGTGTGCCACTGGCTTCACAACTAACACAAGCTGTGCTGCGTGCTGATGTTTACATTTTTCTTCAGAAATCATGACCCTCATTTGGTCAAAAATGCTGTAGTTACTGTAGGGTCTGTTGGATATGTCAAGGTACAGTGACATTGCTAGATCCTAACATGAAAGCTGATGGTGTGTGGTTTAGTTGTTCATGGCATGGGGAGAGAGCAGCTGGGATAAGTGCTTTAAATACGTGGGATGAGATGACCTTTGTTGCCTTTTCTCTGAGGGACTCCTTCATAACCTGGTTTCCATTGCTTTTGTCTTCCTTGGGTATTTTATTTCTGTTTTTGGCTAGCCATAAATGGTAAGTTGTGTACAGAACAGATCCTGCTGACTGCAACTGCTTTGTGTTTCTGCTGAGACCTTGCTGGAGTTTATAGTCAGCATTTTTACTATAGTGGAATTAATGTTTTATTGCTGCTTAATGTACAGGAAGTAACTCCTGTGGCGGAATTGCTTGTTACTTGCCACTTCTTAAAATCATTTTTTTTTCTTCAGCTCCCTCTGTAATTCTCTGTAGAGAACGGTGCTTGTTCTCTGCAGTTGTAAGTGGATAGTGAAACTTCCCACCCTGAGCTGTATTTCTTTCACATTTGTTTTGTGGCAAATGTTTTAGGTTGCCTGGCATCTTCCCCAGACCAATTAACAGTAAAATCTGTCAAGAACAGTTCAAGCAAAAGAACCTAGCGTCTAACGTGTCAGACTACAGTGAGCAATAGCATTTTTGACAAAATTTAAGACAAGCATCTTTACTGTTTAAATTATTATTACATTTAGCTTGGGTATTCTTCTGCACTGTGTACTGTCTGTCTGGCAAATGTATTCCCTAAACATAAACAAAATGCTCGAGTACAGTCTCTGTTCCAAACATCTTAGAGTCTATAATCTCCTCAATCAAATATTTGTCAGATTGAGAATCAGATTTCTATAATTTCATTTTTCTTAGTCTCGTGAACAGCAGAATTACTCCTCCATCACTGTAGGAAAAACAAAGAGGGTTGCTCTGTGGTGAGGGAGGTTTTTTTTTTGTGCCTGCAACTTCTTCCTCTGACTCTAATCATGAAGTTGAGCCATTCTCCAGTGCTTCAGGCATGGTTATGGAAGCTGAACTGAGAAAGTGACTTACATGTTTTCCTGCTGTACTTAGATGTTGTTAAGGCATAAAGATAAGGAGAAATTTTAGTTCATTTTTTTTTTGCAATAGCAATTGATTTTGTGGTAGTGCCTAGAAAGCCTAGTCAAGGGCAGGGTTACAAACTTGTGAGAAAAAGCGTAGCCTCTCCTGTGGAGCAGAACTGTGCAAATTTCTTATCAGAGGTAGGCAAGAGACAGCAAATTTGTTTCAAGTTTAGTAGGCTAAAATAGTGTCTTGCAGCATTCCCTGGCAGCAGTGAAAGCTAGCAGCATCCTGGGCTGTGTTAGACACTGCACTGATAGAAGTGTTTAATTCTCCTTTTTTCTTTTTTGGCACTCATCAGAGCACACCTGTTGAGGTTTGGAAGAAATGAATGAAGGAAAATAATTGATTGAGAGCTGTTAAACAGGATTCTGCCATAGACTTGGGAAGAGTATCTGGGATAAAACACCGCCATGAACTGCTCTGTCCTGGTTCAAGGAACAGTCTGTAACCTAAATGTGAAATGTATCAACTCAAAATTTGCCAAACTTGCAAACCTTAAAACTGCACACTGTCACGGTCTGACAGCTGATGGGTGATTGCTTAACACTGATGGTCTCAGAGCCTGGAATGATCACGAAGGCATGAAATCAAAAGGACATTTTTTACTGGAAGAGGCACAGAGGCAGTTTCCACCTTGCTGCTGGTTTTGTTGATGTAGCAGTAGTTCATCATTCCTTCTGGCAAAAATGTGTTTTATCATTGGATCTCTCCCATAGAATTTGCATCCTGTTGTAAGTCTATTTTTCTTTGGTTTAAAAAAAAAGTGCTTTGAAGATGTTGGTACACCTATCGTATATGTAGAGGTGTATTTAGTTCGGTAACTTTATGATACTTTTGATGTAATAAGGTCAGAAGGAAACTATTTCAGACTGCAGAAAATTACACTTGGATTGTTTTATCCTTTCAACAACATGTCAAGCACAAGTAATGTCTGCATTCAAAGTATGCGATGTTTAATAATATTCAAGTTCCACTCTCTTGACAATCTGAGCAGGCAGCTGAAGTCCAAATGACAAGAAAGTGGGCTTTTAAATTTAGCCAGTTTTTGTCCAGTGTGGTTGGTTGCAGTGTGTAATAGTCTACAGAAAAATACCCAGTACAGAATCAAGGGGATGTAACTTAATTCAGTTTGAATGCTGCAAGGGAGCATAGGGTGTGAGGGTACTGTAACAAATGTATTCACTGTAACTTTTTTGCAATGTGTGTGGGATTCTTAATCATCACAATGTTTCAAGAACTGCGGATAGAGAATTGCTATAACAGCTTCTTCATGTTTGAATAAATATATGTTAATAGCAAATGTGATGGCTGCCTGAGATGTAGGAGCAGAACTCCAGAAATACTAATGAACATCCAGAGCTTTATGCACTTCTTCCTACTTCTGATTCAATGTATATTAAGTCTGCTCTGTGGATATAGCATCCAGGAGCTGCCTTTGGAAAGCATGTGAGTGGGATGGAGAGGACAGGGAAAGGGAAGTATGGGCCTGACTACATCTGGCAGAAACATTGTTTATAAAATGAGAACTTTAAACAGGGACTGTATTCCATAAGAGTTTTTCCAAGCAAAAATAGGCTGTGTTTTGGCATGCTCTTTGTTCGTGTTTTACATGCGATTCTCATCTTCCCTTCAGTGCTGAAACAAATCCTAGTAGTCACCATATTATGTCTGTGGCTGGAAGGCAGTTGTCTCCCACATGCTGCATCCTTTGCATTGATCTTTATATGGAGAAGCCAGAAAGTATATGCATATATGCCTACTGTTTAGTTGGTGGCTTTACTTGACTTGATGGTGGTCTTTGTTCACTTACACTCTCAAACACCATGTTTTAGAAAGTTTGGAAGTCTCAGAACAAATTACTATCCCTACAAGGCATACTTAATTGAAAAGATTGCCAGATTTCAGTATTGCCAATGGCTGACAAATAAATACATAAGTTTTAAGTTACCCTCAAAGCTACTGTTAATACAGTCTTTACATGGCATGACAAAAATCAAATTGCATTTTAAGCAAAAGAGGTAACACTTGGAAGCAGAAAGTGCATGCTCACTGTAAAGCCAAAGACGTGATGCAGTTAAGCAAGTACACTCCTTTCTTCATTTGGTTTTGGTCTTACATAATTAATATCATCTGGTTTGTTTTTTTGTTTGTTTGTTTGTTTTTTAACACCAAAATACAAAAAAAACCCAACATAAATTTAGGCAAATGATGAAGGCTTCTGTCTATTAGTGGATTGCACAAGTTTGTAGCTAATGAACTTTGGTTGTGATACATACTTAAGAGCACCAAAATACAGTTATTCTATTGGGCTCACTTTATGCTTTCTGCTTGAAAACACTTGTAGTGAAGCGGAACATTGAAATGTATGAGGTACGTTGTACTAGCTTATACTTAAAGAAAAAAAGAGTTTTCTTTCCTAAAGCTGTAAGCTCAGAGGTTTGTGTTCAGCTGTGAATAATCAGCTGGCAAATACTCTACTCATTTCTAATTTTAGCATCCTTTTATGCAAGTGCATGATATAGAAAATGTGTTAAATAATTTACATGAATTTTATCTTTGTGTTGGAGGTCACCGTATCATAAATGGTTTTCTTTTGCAGTGTCAGTTTCTGGGCACTGTATTTTTTTTGGTGGTCCCTAACATGCGCATGTAGTGCTATGTGGTGCAGCTCAGATGGTAATTAATTTATTTGTCTGCATTAATTAGAATTGCTTTTATTAAGAAAACCTGAAAATACACACATGCTAAACAGCAAAAATAATTATTTATTAAATAGCCTGAAATGATGTAATGGGAATTTGTGGGAATACTCTGAAGCCATTTGGAGAAAGAAAATTAAGTATTCTGAGCAATGTCATCTTTCACACATAAAGTCTGTTCCTGGTGAGTGATCAAATGCTTGTTTTAAAATATTTCTGGGAATAATGAAACAGTCTCAGCAATGGAGTTGATGAGATATTTATGACAGGCAGGTGATGTCAGATGAAGATATGCTTCGTGACTAACTCGTATGCGCCAGTTCATATTATGTACATAGGTTAAATGGTAAAATAGCTGCCAAACTCTCGAGTGTTGCTAGTATGTTAACAAGTTGATTTAGATGATGGGAGACGTTTGAATATATCTGCCACTAAAATATTTTCACCACAATTTATTAGTGAGGATCAAAAATGACGTTACTGTTCATAGGGAGATGACTTCTAACTGAAGCAAATGTTGTTGTGTTGTCAGTGTCTATTAAATTATGTTATAGTAGCCCTAAATACCACAAGCTCTGCTCTGGAATGTGGGAAAGGGACAGTGAAGTGATTGTTAATGGAAGCTGCTAATAAGTCAGTGTAATAATTCTGTGTGTGCTGATTTTGAAAATGTGACAAGTGTCAATAATGCAGCCAAAGTCACAATTATGCTGGAAGGAAATTTTCATTTTGGAGACCTGTTATGCTTTATTTATTTATTTTAAACCCCACTGATTTCTGGAAAGGTGTCAATGAGAGCAGTTAAATACTAGGTAAGGGCACTTACAAAATATTTTGGTTTTTTATTTGGAAATTAGTTGCTAGAGGACTCTGATAAAATCTGCTTGTGTTTAATTTAGTAGTTTACAAGATTATTATAATACTTGCAGGTGACTGGTTGTGTTCATTTTTAATTGTGATTAAGTTGTATGACACTGAGAACTGGTTCTCTAAGACTTGGTGCACAGCAAAGCAAAGATGAGATGTTTTGAAGTCCTTTGGTGTTGTCGCTTGGATTTTTGTAGCACAGCGGGTATATCAGTCTCAAGGAGAGGAGGACCCTGTGTGGTACTTGCATGTCTCCATCAGAACTTCTGCTGGATGCTGGGTGTGTTTACTGGGTGTTTCGGAAAAGGAGCCATAAAAGATTTGCAGATGAAGATAGTGAAAGTTGAACATACTTCCTAGGTCAGATTCTTTCACTTATTTTGCTCCTTCATATTCAGTTTAGGGTATGTGCAACCATCAGCTGAAAAAAATGTCTTTATTAGAAAGAGAAATTATTCAGTGCTAAACATGGTGGTCATATCTAATTCTGTAACTTTCTGACACTTCAAAGCCGTGCACATGAGAATATTCATGGTTGATCTCGTATGGAAGGGGCTGTCATATCAGGACTTCAGTTTATTTTTCAGCTTACTCCTTGGTGTCAGATGTGACTGTGAAAACCATCACTTACAGAGGCTATTGCAGAAACTTCATTAAAGTATTCAAGACTGCACAATCCTCAACTTGTCCTAACACAAGGGCTGGAAATTAATCTGTTTTTCTGTAACTCTTTTCTTGATCTTGACAGTGACTTTTCTGTTACAGGGGTAAGATACATCTTGATGGGACTAGCCACTACTAAGCAGTGGCATCAGCATAGCTCTTTAGCTATACTGCACAAGAATCTTCCATTTCTAATATTGAGGAACAATATATATTGTTACATTTATTAGTTCCCTTCATTTGCTTGTAGCTTGCATACAGTGAGTTTCCCTCTTTCTATCTTTATTTCTCCTGGTGTTTTTCTCTAATGTTTCTTTGTTTCTTTCTTTGTTTCCTACTTTGTTAAACCAAGTTTAAACATTTAAAAGAATCAGTGGGGTTGCTGGCATGACAAAGGCTTGAAGGAACAGACCTTTAAATAGTGCCCTGGAGAAAAATCTTGGAAATTCATATTCAGAACCTGATTCGCTTTTTTTTTTTGTCTTCATTTCCATGTTAAACATTTGGCAAAATTCTTGTTGCTTTGTTAGCAATTGCTTCTGTTCTTGTTTCTGGTACCTGGATAATGAGCATTTCATTATGTCTTGCATTTTTGTATATGTAACACACACTGCTGTGGGACTTGTGCCTTAATCAGAACTTACTGGTCTGAGTGGCCAGTTACCACACAGGTATGACAAAAGGTCTGTAGTTTTGTGACTTTTTTAGTCTGTTTGACAGATGTCAAGGTGAGACAATAAACAGGGGGAAGAGATTGTATAGTTAGCAAAAAAGTTGTTTTCTGAGCAAGCACCTGTTCCAGGAATTCTTCACGAATTGCCCCTTCTCCTTTTTTTGAGCTGATTCGTGCCAGTGCCCAAGGAAGGTTGCACAAAGACTGTGTAATCATTGCTTTTCTTTTAAAGTCGCTAAAGAGCCATTTGTTCTAGTAATTCCAGTTTGTAAAACAGTTCAGAAGTGTTTTTTCTAGCTGCAAAAGAGAGCATTTGTCTGTGAAAGAATGGAAGAGCTTAAATTTCATAGCTGCGATATGAATGTATAATTAATATTTCCCTGTTTCCCCTTTAATAAAAATTAAATGGTAACCCATAGCATTTTCTCCGTGAAATTTAATTGTAGAGGAAAAAGCAATGCTGCTGTACTGGCGGGTTGAGCATTTATGAGAAATCTCCATTTAATTTAGTAACCTACTTGGTGAACAATGGAGATTTTGTTAATAAGGAGACACACGAGAAAAAAAAAATCCCAAACTACTAATTGTTAAATATGTTAGTGCTATGAAATTGAATTCCTTGAATGTTTTGCTTTTCCCTGAACCAGTAGGTTCATTTTTGAGAAGTAGGTTACATTTTTGAGAAAATATAAATGTGTGTGGTGGCTTTGTGTCATTCTAACTGCTGGAGAATTTCTTTAGGGAAAATCCCTAGGAGCATTCTGTTCTCCTGTATTTCTTGGTTCTGTGAAATATTCCGCTCCAGAAGAGATGTGTATGCAGAGACTGCCTGTCTCTGTGTGTTTGTGGCTTTTTTTTAATGAGGTGGACGATTAGAGTGGTGCTTAGCACATGTCTTCTGGCTGGTGATATGTGTTTGAGGTGAGGGTGGGAGTTGGCACGTGCTAAGGGAAATAGCTGAAGAGCTAAAGGGATAACCATTTGGTTTTGGAGTAATTGTTGTAAATGTCAGTTTTATGCATGGAGGCACATTAATACTAAGAAACAATAGGATGATCTGCATGAGAAGTAAATAAACCATACTTCTCTGTGTATATCTAGTCTGAAAACAGATGTACAACACTGACATTGCTCAGCTTTGGTGTTAAGACCTTACTAGATGCATTTATTTTCTCCGTAGGAAAAATAAAGGTTTATCTTCTATACACTGCTTCTGTATGCATGTGTTCAATTTATTTTCCTTAATAAGGTACTATTGCAACTCTCATTACTGACATAAAAGTGTGTCATTCCTGTCTTTCCTACCTGGTTTAAGTATCCACTTCTTTCCTGTTGTAAGGAAGAGAATACTTGAACAAACAATTGAATCAAAATCTGTTAATGGAGAGATTCAGGGTTCAGAACAGTCAGGGGGTTCTGGGGCATGGTCCTGGAGTGCCAGCCCCTTGGTACTTCTGTCTCTAACTGCATGCCTTACCGGAGAAGATCTGTTGAAGTAGTTTGAGCAGGATCAAGCTATAATGCGCTTAAGATCTCATTATGCTTTCTGTTTGCTTTAAATGGATAAATATCTTCCGGATCATTTTTAGTGGGATTAGGGTCTTTTCCTCTCATTACTCCTGTTTTGTGAAATATACTTTTTTTTTTTTTTTTAAACACTTCCTTCCGTCTTTCCATCCTTCCATATTACTTACATTAACATCCCTGGTAATTATTGCCTGGGTGAATTTGAAAGTAAGACTTCTTACCTTGTTTCACTTGGGAGTAAGAAGCAGGCAGAATTGAGGATGAGAAGAACTCTGCTGAAGTTCACAACTTTTTAAGGTCACCACAGTATCACAATTTTAAAATTTATTAATCAGTTAGTAAATTTGTATTTTTATTATTTAATTTATTAAAATTGCAAATTAATCACCATTTTCATGGTACTTAATTAAGTATCTGAATGCATTGTGCATGTCTGTTGCCAGAAATAAAAACACAAAGGAACACTGAAAATTTTAACTCTTGACTAAGAAATTCAGCAGCATGGCCAGGAAACAGTTGTTGTCACTATTAATGTAGTTCTCTTCAACCGTTCTCACCAAGAGTCATACCAGTAGTGAGGGCTGTCACTGCTGCACTCACCTAGCAATTTAGGTAGTGAGAGCAGCTTAGGGGACAGCTGATGCAGAGACTTGTCTCCTGTAGCTGTTTTTGCAGCAATGCCATTAAGAAAGCTGCTAGAGGTACACTGTAGTGATGGATTTATGTTAAAGGTTGATAATTTGTATTTAGGGTGTCATCATAAAATAAACCAAGGAGGTTCCAGTCTGCCTCAGACTCTGTCTAAGGAAAATGCGATGTGTTGCTCCTTAAGGAAAGAAAGTAGTTAAAGCAGCCTGGACTTCAATTAGTTCCATTATATGCAGTAGTCTATGATTATCTTCATGCTGTTTTCTTGCTCTGTCATGCAGGCTTTTTAATCATTTGCAACAGTAAAGTAAGATCAAACTTATACATTAAACAGTGAAAACCTGTATGTTTTGGACAATACTGTTTAAGAGATTGAGGAGGGAAGGGAAGCGGCATTGCAGTTTCCTCAACTTTTGTATGACTATTTATTGTGCTGTTTAAAATTGGTAGTACTTCTGCTGTCTCTTCTGAATTAAGCTTGTACCATGAATAGTCTTCTGTGTCCAGATGAACTTGGTTTTATTATGCCTGTGTGATTACCAAAAGGGAGGTCTCGTAGAAAAATCTCATCTGGAAACCCGACCTGCCCATAATGAGTAAGATTGTGTCCTATTCATCAGCTGCACCTGGGAAGATACTGGGGGCGGGGGGAAAGCAGGAAGGGGGGGATGAAGTGAGAACTAGGGATGAAATACTTGATCTGCATCTAGGAGTCAATTGGCTGACTCTTGTTCCTTTTACTTTTGTTCCACTTCTTTTAGTGGAGATGGTGTTCAGGTACTGCCAGTGCGACTGCAGGCTCTCGTGTTCTTGGTGTAGTCTTTCTGTGGCTCTTTCTGAGGCTTCCATTTCTACTGGAAGTTGTCTTGATTATTTGAACTTGGTGTAGGGGTGTTTGTGGTCTTTATTTTGAAACTACTTCATGATTTTATTTGTCAACTTTTCATAAGCTCCTACTTACAATATTTCATGGGCATAAAAATGAAGGGGAGGATGAAATTTCATGTAGTGTACTATGACATGGGTCTGATTTGGCTGAAGAGTATTTATAGGTTAATGTCAGTCTTTAGAGAGTTTGGAAGAACTCTGCCTTCTGTCCCAGGGAATGAGAATGATGGGTACATCTCCAGAACTGGAAGTATGAAAGGGGACAGTTCGCTTATGGGTTAAAGCTCATTAAAATTTAGATTATTTCTAAAATTCTGTGACAACTGACTCAATTTTTGGGATGGTACTTGATGCCGAAATATTTTCCTAATGAAATACTTATTTTTAATTTGTCTGTGTGGTGTTGTACAGAGCTGAAGAAAAAAAAAACCAACCCAAAAATGCAATAAACTGTTATTTCACAGCTAAAAATTGAGCTTTCTCCCTGATGACAGTGGGGTACGTTACTGGAGATTGTAGATGTTTTGCAGAACAGCTCTCTTCCTTCACAATGAAGCAGAAAAAAAATACTTTACTAGTAAAGTTTATAGTTACATCTTATATTCCAGTATTCAGTAGATCAGGGAAGTCCTAGAATGCTAATACTTGCCACTCTTGTTCTCTGTAGATAAGGCCAGAGTATTTTTAAGTGTGTGCATGTGACAGATTGAATAAGCAGAAGTAAATTGAACTTACTTCACTGGTATTGTTTTGTAATGGATATGTACATTGTGTATAAAATAAGATTTTTATGCATTAAGTAGTTAAAAGGAAATTATTAGCTCATACAGAGAACCATCAGTTTGGATTCATATGAACTACATCTGTAATTTAAAGGTCAAAACTGTTAATTGTTTCTGCAGGTGGGAGATTTACTAGAGATTAAAAACTACTTATGTGTCAGGCTGATACACTACTGTGACTGATCTCCTATGGTACAGGAAAGAATGGTGTTCCTAGCACAGTTTACTTGATCTCTTAAATATGTAATTCTGTAAAGGAAGCTGCAAAGGGTGCTAGGTACTGCACTCTGCATGAAGTTCCTGATACTGAGGTAGAGGTGATTCCTGAAAAGTTAGTTTTCTGTATGTTCTTAATATTTGGTGTTCATGTCAGTGTTCAGTCATTCAGAATTGCTAGAACTCGTGCTAGGATGTTTATTGAGAGCAGGCAAGCACATAGATTTTCAGTGCAGTCACTGCTTGAAAATAGCATCTATGCTGTTTACACACACTGCACCCCTGCATTACATTTGACTGCACCAATGCAGCGTGCATCACTCTTCTCCTTGGTATCATTTTGCTGGGCAGCACCTTAGGGTCAGCACTCATGTTATTATGGAAAAATAGGTAGTGGTGGAGGTGGTCTGTGTTTTTTGCATATGGTGGTGGTGGTTGGTTTTTCTGGCCCACAAACCAAAAAGAGAGGAGGCACAGGGAGGACACTGATGCTACTGTGCCAGTTACTCTACCACTTTGAAGGGAGAGCAGGAAAGGGGAGCACTGCTGAGAAAGTACAGGGCTATGTCATTTTCTTGAGTATGGAAAGCAGAAGTTAAGCAATCGTGGTTAGAAGTGTGTAATGTTGCATTACACCTCATACAGTTTGTAGGTCAAAGAAGCCCATCTTGTGAAGCCAGAAATTTATTGTTAGTCTAACTGAAGTTGTAGCAGTCTAATCAAGAAGTGTAATTTTAATTGAATTAATAATACCAGCTTGTTTTGGACTCAGAACCTCCTCATTAACAATATGCTTAAAGTTGCTCATAAACACCCTTGCATTGATGCCTTTTGTGTCCTGCCCAACCATAAATCATACCCCTAGGAACTGAGGTTACAGGTTCCTTGAGGGTGGTGGGACAGGGGAGTGTCAGCATCTTTAGCTCTTCCCTGTGAGAGGGAAGCCTCCCCCCCACAGTCTGTTTGGGACTGGTTTCATATATTTAGAGCCTTGCTCATCCACTCTTTCATTTCTGGATAGCTTACAGGTAGTTGCAGAAGGACTGCTTATTTCACATGGCTCTTACCACGGTATGGTTAGAGCACATCGTGGCAGAATCAGCATTAAGCTGTAGCAAAGGAAGCTCCTGTTAAGCTGTGGAAAATATGTCAATGCAGAGTTATTGTGCATCTATAGGAAATAACCCTCCTGACACTCTCCTGACCCTTACCAATATTTGCAGTTACAGTTAAAGCAGACCCGTGACCATTCAAAGCGTTTCTGATGAAGCCCCCAGGCCAGAGTTATGGAGCTGCCTGTAAGCTGCAGATGCCCATCATTGGGACTGCAAGGGGAAAGAGCACACTGGGCCATGGCATGAGCATCCTTGAGCTGAGGTGCTGGGGGAGAGGATGCTGAGGGCAGGTGCAGAGAAAACAAGACTTGACACAAGTGACGGACAGTCCATGAGCAGATGTTACCTAGCACTCCATGTATGGGTTTATGAAGACCATTTGTTAGCTTAGGCCACACAGTAGTAGTTCACAAAGACACTTACTTTTTTTTTTTTCCCTTTAAGATTGTGATCCAACCAGGCCAATTTGGGCACATGAGAAGATCAAAGTTTGAAGCATATGTTGCCGTTTTTGGTATTTTAGATCTTTGATTGTGCTTTAAGCCTTTAGCTTTCAAATGCCATTGATTTTCATTAGAAGGCTTTGTAATCTATTTCAGACCTGCTGTCGTAAGAAAAACAAGAAAAGTAAAATATAAAAAAATCTATGTTGTTAAGGAGTTATACCGATTTCCCATTTTGGCCTCTTTCCAGCCTTATAAATTGGGATTTAATCAGGGCTACAGAACTGAAATAGATTCTATAGAGAGCAACAACCCATTAATAAAATCTTTTGCTTAAATAAATCTTTAATTGCAGCTCTATACAAATGTGATAGAGGAAAAATCTTGTGGGTTTCTTAGTGCTATGACTTAATATTGACTAATATTTCTTCTTCAAGAGACATATATGAAGAACTATATTGAATAGAACCAAATCTGGATCTAAGCTTTATTTCCCTAACCAAGTATAGTTCGAATGTCTGTCAACCTTGTATAGCACGCTTGATTCAGCTATTTAGAGCTCTAAATTGTGAGGATAATCTACTCTTAAGAAATTTTCAAGCCTTGTAAAAAACCCTGTTAGGGCTTTCTGTTGTGTCTGTCACCCCTGTCATCCATCCCCCCTCTCCCTATCAGTTCTAGTGTTGGCGGGGGGGGGGAAGTCTGCCCAGCTGAAATATGAAAATGAGACAGTGTTACTCTCAAGCAGACAGTATTTATCATCATCATCATCCCCCCCCCCCTCCCCCTTCCCCACCCCAGTACCATCTTTCTTTCAGACTACATATCTCACTGGAATACCTGAAGCAGTCTGGTAGCTGTTACACAAGCTGTCTTTAAAAAGCCTGCATAAGTTTTCATATCAGTTGTACTATGTTCAGTTTCAGATTTTATTTGGAAAGGACCCAGTTGAAAGCATTTCCTCTCTCCCTTTCAGCAAGCCTCTGAAAATGAGAGATTGAGAGGTGTCTTGGTATGTTGCTGCAGAGCTGCCTGATGCAGTCAGTGATGTATCTCTGACTGATTAACATAAGTGGTACTCAACATGGTATAATTACTAATCCTTGTGTAATGAAGTGGTTGTGCTGCTATTACTTCTATGCTCTGTCCTTCCAGCAAAACTATCTTGTTCCTTAATTTCAGAGTTCTCAAGTAAGTGACCATGCTAACTGTCTGGGACAAGGGTTATCTTTTCAGCTGTAT
Organism: Neopsephotus bourkii; assembly: GCF_033783945.1. NCBI lineage: Eukaryota > Metazoa > Chordata > Aves > Psittaciformes > Psittacidae > Neopsephotus > Neopsephotus bourkii. Next base: position 6,978,413 of record NW_026901984.1, on the reverse strand, counting down.
GCCCAGGGCCCATTTTGGACTAAGCAACAGGTTTGACAGCCAATACTTGGGCATCTTCTCCCATGCAACTTTACAGTTATTAGAGTGTAAAAAGGTCCAATATGTTACAGCAGACATTTAGTACATATGACGTAAAGATGTTTGACCTATTTTCTGGCAAAGAAAACAATTGGACTTTCTCCTTTGGAAGTAGCTCAAGTGTTACTAAGATGCTAAAACTAATTAGCTCCCGGTCCCAGGTTTCTTTACCATCCTGACTTGGAAGCACTGTTCTTTGAAAAGAGGTTAAATGATTTTTATTTTTTTTTTTAATTGGTTCACCATTTATCCACAAACTAGCTGGTAAATTTGTAAATTAAACTTTCAAGTTTACGTTCCAGATTAAACTTACCAAAGGAGTATTTACATTACTTTATGCAGGTGGAATAATTACCTTAGCTAAATAGCACTCAGCAGATTTTCAGCTTAGATAAACCTGTTTAAACAAACAGAAAAAGGCAGAGTCATAAAATTCTAAATATTCTTTAAATCTCAAAACTAAAATCTCAACCTCTTAACTGAAATCTCTGAAATTCTTTAGGACTACTGCCCACCCCCAGGTTATGTAAAAATGGCCTTATGTAGCACACAGGCAAAATGAAGTTCATTTCCCCCCTCTTTGCCAAGAATCCTGAAACTGACATTAACCTAATCCTTCTAAGGAGCTTTACATCCTCCCAAGTCAGTTGGTTCCAATACAATATCTTCGTAAAACTTGTAAACAGCAAGTAAGAAAAAAACCCAACAACCCAGACTTGCCGTATCTTAGGAGTTTTTTTGGCCACGTGTATGAGTATAGCTATGGAACATGTATTTCACTTAGTCAAGGGAAGGAAAATTAACGGTCAGTAATAAAATGCTAGAAATGACAATTGTTTTTGCAGAGGTTAAACCCCAGAAATGGTTAAGGTAATGAATAGTATTGGGGTGGACCAGAGCAGTTAGGGCTTAAGTGCTTCAGTTAAAACAAACCCAAACCCAAATACCAAAACTTTTAAATTAAATAATGCGTTAATTGTGAGAGTTAATGAACACTTGTAAATTAGTTAGAAAATCTTTCCCGGTCAGATCCTCATGCTTGTTATCAGAATGATTCTTCTAACTGCCTTTCAAATACGATACTTTTAAGAAACTCTGGAGTCTTTTCCTACTTTCTATATGCCTTTATTATGCATAAAATGTACACTTGATGGGTTAATCTTACATGAATAATCTTATAATTCTTTTAATTTTGTTTCCCTTCATTATCACGAACTCCTCATAATTCCAGTATCATAACTGAATGCAAGCATTATTTCATCAAAATGGTGATAGTGCTTATATCCAAATTATTGATGTTATTGGTACAGCTTAATTTTCAGTCTGCTTTTCAACCTTTCCTTTCTTCTCCCCACAGTATCCCAAGCATGAGCATGAAACAGGTTATCCATCATCAAGTAAAACATTTCTGCTATGTGACAATAGATTGTATCTGCTATTTGCATAATTTGTTTGAATGACACCCTATTAAAACCACAAAAAACCTCCAACCAACCAGGAAAACAAAGAGAAACCAACTCCCCAAAAACCCCTCAACTGAGTTTCAAAAGTCAGTTCTCTGATCTTAGGAGGAAGAAAGGAGAAAGAGAAGGCAGGGATGACTGTATTCCTGGCATAACAGATAGGAAGGGCCGGAAGGAACCTTCAAAGGTCATCTAGTCCAACCCCACTGCAGTGACCAGGAACATCTTCAACTAGATCTGGGTGCCCAGAACCACATCCAGACTGGCACTTAATGTCATCCACCACCTCTCTGGGCAATCTGTGCCAGTGTTTTACCACCCTCATTGTGAAAAATTTCTTTCTCGCATCGAGATTGAATCTTTCCTCTTTTAGTTAACCATCACTCCTTTTCCTATTGCAACAGGCCCTGCTAAAAGTTTCTCCCTATCTTTCTTATAGGCCCCTTTTAAGAACGGAAAGACCTTAGTGAGGTCTCCTTGAAGTCTCCTCTTCTCCAGGCTGAACAACGCCAACTCTCTCAGCCTTTCCTCATAAGAGAGGTATTCCATCCCCCCCTAATTGTTTTTGTGGCCCTCCTCTGGACCCTCTCCAACAGGTCCATGTATTTCCTGTACTGAGGACTCCAGGGCCGGAGTACCAGTACTCTAGGTGAGGTCTCATCAGAGGAGAGCAGGGGGGGCAGAATCACCTCCCTTGACTTACTCTGTATGCAATCATTTATTAATTTATTTGGTGAAAGAGTGGAATTAGTTTGGCCTTTTTTTGGCATGAGACAAACTCAAACTATTTCACTGTAGGCTTGCAGGACAAACATTTGTGAATGACACTTAAATTTGAGCATGTGTATCAGTAGATATCACTTAGCCCTAAGCATGTCCTGTCCTTTCAGGGGGAGCTTACTGAAATTACTAGCTCTTATCAATCTTCCTTAAGATTTCTCAGCTGGTAAATGGGTCACTTTGCATGTTTATTATCAGAAGGGTAAGCATACCAACTCTGCTGAAATGGCTTTTACAGAAAGATATTGAACTTCTTAAAAGGACATTCAGTGATAAGACAATGGGAAATAGCTTTAAACTTAAGAGGGATGATTCAGGTTAGCTATGAGGAGGTTCTTTACTGTGAGGGTGGTGAGGCACTGGCACAGGTTGCCCAGAGAAGCTGTGGCTGCCCCATCCCTGGCAGTGTACAAGGCCAGGTTTGATGTGGTTTTGAGCAACCTGGTCTAGTGGAAGGTGTCCCTGCCCATGGCAGGGGGGTTAGAACTAGATGATCTTTAATGTCTCTTCCAACCCAAACCGTTCTATGATTCTATGATAAGATGTTATAATGCTGTCTCTAGAAGGTGGTTCTTTTTAGTGTAGAGTTTCGAAGGCACTTGAATGTAACTATTAACACCTATTTCTGAGGCTTATGTTGTGACTTTTGAGCTAAAAAGGCTCCTAAGGATATGCCTAAACTGAAGAAGTTTTGTGATGTGACTAACAGGGGAACATTGTTGGTGAGTCTAGGCAGACTGAAATTTAATTTTGTATTCCTTTGTGGAATTTTTCTGCTACTATGGTGGGGGGAGTTTGTTGTTTCGGTTCTGTCAGCCAGTGGAAATAGCTGTGGTGGTAAGAACTCAGCATGAACATGCTCTGATTTGATTTAGGAACTGTCCACTTACGTCATGGTAGTTGCCATAGGATTTGTTTGGGGTAAAGAACTTGATGCGTATGGTTGGCTACTATGATGTATATCTAGCAAAGCTACTCAACTGAGGCTAGTTTGGAAGCTGATGGCAGAGCATCAACCCATTCATGCATGCTTTCACAGGGACCTTGCCCAAGCAATTAGACTTTTGTTTACCCCAAAAGAATAGTAAAAATGGTTATGTTTTCCCTGTTACAGTTTGGCCACTGGACTCTGTTCCATGAATAGCAGCACTACTGTCAGACCCTCTCCAGTCAAATTTCAAATGTTTTGGTGCCATCAAGACGGACCTGGGGACTACCTCTAAAAACTTACATAAGGCAGTGCATAAAAGATTAGGAAAATGGATCCACTTCCACTATCATCCAGAGAAATCCAGCTTATCTGTAGCAAGTTTTCTAAGGAGATCAAGAAAGCTTATGAGAGCAGAATTTAATAATGAAGATATTATTTTGAAGTGTTGATAATCTGAAATCATGAATTACTTTGCAGTGATACTGCCTTTTAATAGGAAAAGTTATATAATATTTATCAGAAGGGGTATTTAATCCTAAATTAGCTTTTTAAGGAGGAATTGAATTGTCGAATAACACTGACATGGAAAATTACAAATTCTTCTGTAATGGTGAAACATGCAAGAAATGAAATGGGGTGGGAGCTTTGGAAGTACAAGGTGAAGGTCAAGACTGATGGTTTGAACTAAGTAGCAAAATGCAGAAGCAACTGTGTGAGAACCTGCCCATGCATGGTGTTGAATCACTTTCACTCAAAATGTACCCCATAGTTACTTTTGCAGCCCAATGGGAGGAGAGGAAGGCTGGCTGGCCTCAATGACAGTGCCTCCAAGGTTGAGAACTCCAGAAAGGGTGTTGAAGAGCAGTACATAAACTACAGTGCAGCGTCATTTGATTACTCATCTGTGTCGCAGATCTCTTAAGTCCTTGGCTCAATTTAGAGCAGCCTTGCAGCTGCTGCTGCTTCTGCGATGGTGACAGTTCCTTGATAGCTGTGCAATTGCAGCGCTGCTCGAGTATGGCATACTCATCTCTCCTGATGGCAGGAGTAGTTAGGATGAAGTCTATTTTTTGGGGGTCTCTGTCAGTATACTTTGTCCTTATTATATAGTATATAATATGGCTAAGTATGCATCTAGAAAGTAAATAAACTTCCTGAAATTTGTATAGGAGTCTGTACAATTTTAAATACGTAGTTCAGCAGAATGGGGAAATACTGATATGTAAAAGAAGTTTATCTTCTTACCTTCTTTTATATAAATATGATCAGGTTTTTCTTTGTCTTCAGGTTTGGTTAAGAAATACAGCATGGGATTTTTCACTGTATTTTGTGTTTCTAATTTTTTCTTGGAATATGTCATAATGAATTACACCTTGCTACAATGCAACACTGTTTCTGTGCTACAGTCTTCAGGTATAAATAACATAGTAGCAATGAAACTAGTACAGGTTTGTCCTGTAAAAGAAGGGTAAGTTTTGGTTCGGTCACCTGGCTCTCAACAGCTTAATAAAACAAGGTAGCTATTGCTTGCCCTCTGGTTATTCTACTTGAAATCAAGTAATGACACACAAAATGGCACTTGCAAACAAGGGCTACTTGAGATCTGATTCACTACAGCTCCAGAGGCAGTTTTTGAGTGTTCACCCTCTGGATGCTGTTTCCTAGAAGATAAGTGTAATACAGTCCTTTCCTTTCAGTATCCCACCATGTGAAGTTTGGTTGTTGGTTTTTTTTTTCATCCTTTTTGAATGCACTCGTTTCTAGGGTATTTGACATGATCCACACTGACAGCCAAACTGCAAACAGTAGTTTAAGAAGATGGGGTTGGCCATAAAGGAAAATGAGAAGCAGAACAATGATGGTGGGGAGTAGAGTTTGCTGGATATGTTGAAATAGAGTTCTTTTAGGGGGGGTCACAAGGAATGTAGGAGAAGGGAAAATTCAGTGGTGTACAGCTGTAATTTTCCTGATCCTGTTGAAGGCTGACTGAGCCATATTGAGCACCATATTTAAGCGTTAGTGTTTTGGAATTTTTAATTGTCTATAAAACTGTGGTGTTTTATAATCTCCTGACAGATAAGATCTGTACGTTTCTACCTGATGATGCAAAACTGGGTAGGGCTGAGCTTTCAGACCAGGCTTGTAGATTTTATACAGGCATAAGAATTTTTCTACTCAAATCAGCTTGTGATATGTGAGCTGTGTCGGGGTAGTTCAGGTTAGAGACAAGGAAAAGGTTCTACTGAGAGAGTGATTGTCCACTGGAGCAAGCTCCCTTTACCAGGGAAGCTGTCACAGCACCAAAGCCTGTCAGAATTCAAGGAGCATCTGGGTGTTGCTCTTGGTTAAATGGTTTAGTGTCAGGAAGTCCTTCGAGGAGCAGGGAGGTGGATTCAGTGAGCCTTATGGGTGCCTTCCAACTTGAGATGTTCTATGATATACATCAGCCAAAATATTGCAGGAACAGGTAGACATACAGAATTAGGCTATTGTACTGATTTTCTGTTCCTGTACATTTAAACAAATTTAAGTTACATTGGGTGGACGTGAACTTGGAATGGCTAGTTAATTATTGTTGCTTGTATGGCACTGCTACTCACTAATTAATTTATCAAGGTGAAGAATACAAGAGGGTGTTATAACTGTGAACAAATCTTCACATCTGAACAAATCTTCACATCTGTGAAGATGTCAGGATTGGCTTTTACAAATTGCACTGTAATTTCCAGCATGGTTTGGCCTGATTTTTGTGTAATTCATACTTCACTAGATGTGCTGAATATGAAACATTTCAACCTCTTCACTTAAGAGGTCAAAGAAACCTACAGCCATACTTATGGCCTAGCTAACAGTGTTTCCAGATTATTGAAAATGTTCTGATTTGGCTAAGGGCAGTATCCTCCTTTCAAATTCGCTGTATCGGAGAGGGTGAATGAGAGGTTCTTGGCAACTCTGTTCAGTCAAATAGCCTGTTATCTTTTGGTGCAGCATTTCATAGATAGAAGCATTTACAAATGAGAGCCTTTGTAAACAAAATAAGTACCTCTTGTTTATGTGATGAGCTGGATATCAACTTCTCTGTTGATTACAAACATCTGAAAAGGTTGGACAGTGCGTGTTTACTACATGACTAGTAAACAAACCATAAATAGCCTTTCAGAAACATATGATAGAAGAAGTAAGGAGCAGTCTGACATTTGAGAAAATGTTGGCAGCAATAAGAATAAGATCACCAGTGCTAGGTAGTGATCCCTTTTTATTTGGACACATATTTGCCACTACCTTGCTGGAGAAGGCATAGTGAGGTAACACTGCCTTAAACTAGTAGGTGTTCCCCATACTTTGCATGGTAGTAGCCTTTTTTGATGCCAATGTCAGAAAACTAAATTCAGTTACCAGAATTAGAAGACCTTTGTATTTCATTTTCCCGAGTCTAAGGATCTTAGTTGATAAGCTGATGTGGTCCACCGTGGATTTATTTATAGTGAAAGGTGAACTGTAACAGGAAATACTTGGTGGGAGTGACCTGAAAATGTGTTATATCTTGTTTCCTTCTGATTTCAAACTTGGTCTTTGTCCATTTAAAAATTACCAAAGCTATTCTTCTAAAAAACCCCTAGCCTACCAAGATTGTATACAGTATGATTTCTTTCAAGCAGTTTTGTACAGATTTGGGAAAGTAAGGATGAAGTCCATCTTGTTTATCTCAAAGGGTGAAAAATCCAATTGCACTGTATCCTGCTTTGCCAACAGAAGTACTTTAACTAAATTGAAAAGGGTTATAAAACGTGAGGAATGTGACAGATTGATGAGTAGGTTGAAAATGTTTATCCTGTAGAATATGGAGGTTTGGGCATGAAGACCATCATCAATCTACAAAGCAAACAAGATAACTTGAGAAAAATGTGAGCCAAATATGGCATAATTTAGTCATAAGAAGTAATTTATGAAGGGTTCTCATTTTTTTCCCCCCACAAAATCATTGTGTCTGTGTTGGGTTGAATAAATGACTTTCATATCGTGCAGTCAGAGATAGTTGTTGTAACCATTCACTATAAAAATGTGGCTCCTCAGTCCTCATTGTTTCTTATCACTGCCTGAGTATTATCTTGGGATACCAGTAATATTTTCTGTGGAAATTTATCTGTCTGGGAAAGCCAGAAACATGAGATAAGGAGGACTGGGGGCAAGGTGGGGAGAAAGGGTGGAGGGCAACAATAAACAGGTGATAAAAACTTTGCAGAACCAGATGTGATAACCCTTAATGATTAATTTTTTGTTCTTGATTGCTGCGCTTTGTTCCATGGGGATATTCCAGAGGTACAGAAGGAGACTCACCTCCTTATTGTTAAGGACTGTGATTTGGTAGAATCCCAGATCATTATTTTAAGTCCTGTGTGCCTGTGGAATACATGCTTCCTCTTGCCCGTGCAAAAAAAAAGATGGCACAAACCCCTTGGCATTACCTACTCATGTAGTGACTTAGGGATGTAGCATCAGTAACTGCTAGCTTTTATGGGAGATCTGGCTATATTGTTTGTAGGTTCTTGAACATTTATCAAAATCGGCTCTATCAGCTGAACACAAGAAGCTAATTCTCATTGACTGGATTTAATGCAGTGTCACCTGGAGGTGTCTGTATTACTAAGTTTAAACATAAGCACAATGATGTATGTAGCCCAAGAGAAACTTCAGTGTGTTTCTTTTCTGCTCTGCTTAGCAATGAAAGAGCAAATCTCTGAGGATTAGCCAGGTGCAGTATGCTGCTACTCACTTCTCTGTGTAGCATCAGGTACTGGCCAGTGCTGGAGGCTGCATGCCAGATTTCACAGAGCAGCAGTGTGATCTACTATGACAAATCCTGGATGCTCTTTCAGGGAAGTGGAAAGCTGCTCTTGCTTTGAATGCTGGTGCATTCTTTACAGATTGTGTTTGTGGGGTTAATGGCAGGTCTCTTTTTGCATTCTGCTTCATAGTAGTAGCATTTCCCCCAACTGTTGGTCTAGAAACGTTCTTTTGGGGTGGAGGAGATGTTTACATTATTTTACATATGAGCATGAAGGCAGTTAGAGGGATTTAAGTGTTTAGAAGGAAACTGGCCAGGAGAAATGGAGATATAAACCAATGAGGAATGCATAGGCAGGGCTACCAAGTTTTCATGGCTGTAGGCAGCATATTTAGTAGGTGAGAATGAAGCAGGAGTTGCTGGACTATAACAGAAGCTGAGAAGCTAACCAAGTACAATGAACTTAAGCTCTGCATCACCACTCCACAGTTACTGCCAGAAAACAACTTCTATTAACTCACGTCATGTTTTGAAAAGGCTTTTGTGTGACATTACAAATTTCTTCTGGCTACGTAACCCATGAGTAGGAAAGGCAACCCCAGGTACCAGCACACGCTGGGGACACCCAGCTGGCCAGCAGCTTTGCAGGAAGTAAGTCCTGGGGTTTTGGTGGATACCCAAGTTGAACGTGAGCCAGCAATGTGCCTGTGATGCAAAGGCAGCAAATAATATCCTTGGCTGCATTAGGAGGAATGTTGCCAGCAGTCAAGGGGTGTGATCCTTCTCTTCTGCTTGGTGCTGCTGAGGCTACACCCGGAGTGCTGTGTCCAGTTCTGGGCTCTGCAGTACAGGATATACATGGACATACTGCAGAGTCCAGCAAAGGGCCATGGGAATGATGAAGGGATTGGACCATCTCTCCTACAAGGAAAGGCTGGGAGAGCTGAAACTGTTCAGCCTGGAGAAGGCTCAGGGAGGATTTTAGCAGTGTATATAAATACCTGAAAGGCAGTTACAAAGAAGACGGAGCCATGCTTTTTTCAAGTGGTGCCTGGTGACAGGACTAGAGGGGGTCTGCACAAACACTAGAGGTTCCCTATGAATATCAGGTGACACTTTTTCAATGTAGTGGTGACCAAGCACTGGCACAGGCTGTCTGGGGGGGGGGGGTGTGTGACATCTCCATCCTTGTAGATACTCGAAAGCTGCCTGGATGGTTCTCAGCAACCTGGTATAGGTGGCCCTGCTTGAGCAGGGGGTTGGACCAGATCATGAAAAGGAGGGACCAGACCAAACAAATCAAAAGCAAAAGAGACAAGTTGTTGCAGTATCAATCAAATCAGTAATGAATAAAAAAAAGGGAAAGAGGAGGTTGTTAGTGCAGTGTTGAAGACTTTCTAGCTCTGGAAAAAGGAATAGGGACTCCATTTTTAGAAGGATGACTTTGCAGATCTTTATGACTGTTTTCATGATAGTGCTTTAACGTTTCAGAACTTTCATTGAAAGAGGCAGCAGAAGATGATAAAAGAATTGTGGATGTGGACGATGGCAATACTTTTGTTCTTTATTTCTGTCTAATGTCAATTCAATGAACTTGGAAGTATAAAGCCAGCTTGGAGGATTACAAGATGACAGGAGTGAATCTGTATTAAAGATAAAACTTTCCATACTCTGCTTGTGTAAGAAGAAGATACAAATTCACAGTGTAGGTTGATGATATAGTGAACATCTTCTTGTACAGTTTTCTTCCCGTCTTATTTCTTCTCCTGTTGCACTCTGGACTTAGTTTAAAAACTTTACTTCTCATCACCATTGCTGACAAGTTCCAGTAAAATGAGACAACTGGTTAGTGAGTACAAAACGCTGAATTCCATGTCTTGAATCAGTGCTTCCATCAATCGTTTGTGATAGTGTGATAGTCTAGTTTTAATTCTGGGATGATGTTCTTGAATGCTAATAGGGAAAGGTGGGGATTTCCCCCCACCCCTTATTTCCTACTTCACTCCGCAGGACAAGGTGTCTAGAACTTCATTATCCTTATGTGACTTGATACAACATGGAAACCTCACTGCTGTAATTAGTTGCATTTATGTGGCTGGTGAGGAAAGCATAAAGATTGTCAACAGAGAATAAATGATGTCAGGGTTCACCCAGCAGCTTGTCTAGGTTGAGATAAAGAGCAGGGGAAGTGGAGCAGGCAAACCTATCTTTTGGTGTGCTTTTGTCGCAGTCCTCCTAGACTGTGATCCTTGGAGAAGTGTGGGAGATGTTGGGGGTTCTTGTTTGTCTTCTTGCATGTTGAACAGTTTATGAAAGATGCCAAGATGTTGACTTGTGCGATGGTTTCAGCCACCTATCCATGCTGACGACAGGATCTCAGAAGTTAAGTGTTCATGGGGATGACCTATGACTTTTCCACTTCCTGGTTAAAATTAAGGAACAGACTTAGAACACAAGCACAGATTTCTTGATCTAGATTTGATCTGTTGAAAATGTTGAGAATCACCCATGACTCACCAGGTACAAGACAAATAAGGATCATTTGTACTTTAGGGAATTCCTCGAGATGTTGCCCGGTGCCTTGCACATGGTTTTACTTAGACTTATGACTGAAAGAAACAAAGATGTTACTTTTTACCCCTTTTTTTCCTTAACACAACCAATAAAATATTTTTCCTGAGTTACCCCAGGCCAGACATTTCTTGTTTGTGGTTGCCGTTGTTGAAGTTGAATCCAGCTAAACAGAGTAGATCACTGTAATTTCTCTGAAGAAATAAAAGGTAAATAGCATTGCTATTCGGAGTGCATTCTAAATCAATAAGCATGTGAAACACCTGCACTGAATCAGGGATCCCTGCATAAAAAATGATCCAGTAGTGGTTGCACCTTCTCTTCGGTGATAGAATATAATGCTTTTCCATAATCTGCTTTCTCTGGTGCAGAAATTATTTTAATGTATGTTTGCATGGATAAATAATCCCAACATGCTACTACTTAGACTAATGAATTGTTTTGTACATTGTAATAATGGTAGACAGGGATGAAACAAGTGCAGATTTACTATTTGAGGTATGTTTGCTTTAAAAAAAACAACAAACAAGCTTAATAGGAGTAACAGGAAAACCTGTGAATCAAAAATCTCAAAAATGCCTATATTTTAGCCTCTCATTTATCCGTAATTTCATGTAAGCAGCAGTTTGGATCTCCTCCAAGACTGTGCCTTCCTGGGATTGCACAGTATATTGTACATATATAGAGAGAATAAAGTACACTTAAATGTAATAATTTAACTTTATTTTCTCCTTTTGGGTTTTTTTAAGGCTATGTGAGATTATATTTTTAGTTTTATTGCTAAGCCATAACCAAAATAATTGAAATTCTATAATTCTTAATGCTCACTACAAAAGAGGGAACTTTGTTTACTATGGTTTTTATTAAACCAAAAATTGTTTGATATGTGTTGGGGGAAAAATAACTTGAGCTTCAGTAGCAGTGTCATCTTTTACCAAGATGCCTTTATTTTGCCCACAGATTGAGAGGCCTATTCACGAAGAGCTGGATACTTACATTGTGATTGCTCCAAGGGCACTGCAGACAACCAAATTCTTGTAGCCTTGGGCACAGCCTCACTTGTCCCTCATTTTGGGGGTTTTCTGGGGATGTGAAAAATCTGTAAATGAGGCAAGAAATCTGGGACCTTCTGTCATCTAGATTTTTGTTTTCTTTGTTTTCCTTTTTTTTCTTTTTACCCCCCTTCTTTTTTGAAGTGCAGCAATAAAGTAAGAAAACTTGAAAAATATTTTGCAGGAGACAGTTTCAGGAAACAGGGAGCTCAACCCAGTTTGTGTAGTTGTTGTTCCCTTAAACATTCAGAAAAACTCAGTGACATGGACAGTGGGATTGACCGCACCACACAGCTTTGTGTCATCAGCAGACTTGCTGAGGGCTCACTCAATCCTGCTGTCTGTGCCCCTGCCAAAGACATTGAACAGCACCAGTCCTGATATGACACCTGAGGGACACCACTTGTCACTGATCTCCACTTGGACAGGGAGCTATTGACTGCAGCTCCTTGAGTGTGACCACTCGGCCCGTTCCTTTTCCACCGAGTCATCCATCTGTGAAATCCATGCCTCTCCGGTTTAGAGACAAGCATGTTGTGCAGGACAGTGTCAAATGCTTTGCACAAGTCCAGGTAGATAATGTCAGTTAAGATAGTCACTGGTGAATAAACATTGTTAAACTGCTGCTGTGGATTTTTAACCTCTTTGTTAGAAGCTTGAAGAGGATTCAGAATATCAATCTAGCTATTCTTGAGGTCCACCTCTTAATCTAGCAGATAAAGACAGTATTTCTATCTTGTTTACTGGTTCTCATATATTCATGGAGATCAAGATTTTCTGTAACCCCATAATTGATTTTAAAAGTAAGGCTTCCTCCCCCCCTGACCACGTTTGAGGTGTTCCCGTGGCTCTCTTCTAGTGCACCTACTTTGTACAATGGGTATTGGAACTTAACATATTCACCATGTGTTTGGCATTGGGTTTAGTAACTTTCCTTTCACTGTCATTTCAGTTAATAGGTGTTACCTGTGTTCATAGAATGGGTTTAGGTTGGAAAGGACCTTAAGATCATTTAGTTCCAACTCCCCTGCCATAGGAAGGGACACCTTGCATGAGACCACGTCACCCAAGGCTCTGTCCAACCTGGCCTTGAACACTGCCAGGGATGGAGCGTTCATAACCTCCCTGGACAACCCATTTCAGTGCCTCACCACCCTCACAGTAAAGAACTTATTCCTTATATCCAGCCTGAACATTCCTCTGTTTAAGTTCTTCCTCAAGCAGAAAATTTCACATTTCTGTATACCTGGCAGTTTTACATCCCTTCAGTGTGTATATGGTGACTTTCTAGCTCAATTTTTCTAACATTTCAATGGGACATGAAAGCATGTTCCTTTAGAGAAGAACACCAACATTAATATTGCTTTCAGCCGAGGAAAGTCCTTCCATGTTCTGTTCCTTATTTAATATCTTGAAAGTCACATAATTGTTCTAATTATTTTATCAGTAGAGCATTTACCGGGGGTATTCTTTTTATTCAGCCTACTTAGTATCTTAAGAAGAGTTCTCAGTAATTTCACTTGAACCATAAAATTAAATGTACTATCTAAGGAAAATTCTAAGTGGCATTTTAACTTGTGCGTATCAACTTACACACCTATTTTTTGGTTTTACTAATTGATCTATTATATAGAAAAGGTATGCTGCACTGAGATTGGTTTGCTTTACAGTTGCAGGTAGGAATTTAGAACCACGTTTAGGATGACCTCAGGTTGTGAAGGCAGGCAGGCTCTTTGCTATGAGAATATGTGAGACCGTCTGGGGGGATTGAAGTTATACATCATTCTTCCACAGCTAGTAATTTTAGGTGTGTAAGTGCTTCTGTAAATTGGACATGTTCCCCCTGCCTTTAATATAGTTTGGTCTTGCACATATTTGACTACTTGCTGGTTTAAATCAATGCAATTTTCAGTAAAAGTAGTAAGACCCGAGTTTTGTATCATGTTTCATTTGTAAACTGGGCCTGCCACACAAATGGAAGTCATCACTATTCACATTTTGTAAGTCTGAAAAATAATCCCCTCTTTGTAATAAAATGTTTTAAAAACCTGTGTATCAGTGCTGTGGAGCACATTCACATACTAGCCGACACCGCAGTTGAATTGTGGTATAAACCTTAATCCAGCAAGTTAAACTTTCAGAAGGAAAAAAAAAAAAGCCCTTAAGGCTGTATTTCGCGTTTTATGTAGTTATAAATGAGACAGATGACATAGTCATTATATAATTTTGAAGGACAATCTGTTTCCACAGATCAGGGCCTATACCTATTCAGAACTGGATCCCTGATGTAATTTCAAATAATGAAATTTCAAGTATATTTTTTTCTTCAGAGCATTTGTGGGCTGTCAGATATGTATGTTCTCATTACAAGTCATCAGTTTTGAATCGTTTTCCTGGATGTACCTTAGCTTTCCTGAACAACCTTTTTAAATGAAAGGAACACACTTTTTTTGATAAATGTTCTCAGCAAAAAAGAGATGGTTTTAAACTCTTTGAGAATTTTACTGCATAATCCATTTTAATGTCTGGCCAAAGCTATGATTGAAGCATGCATTTTGAGCATATATTTCCCCATACACTTCATGTAGGAAATGGTGAGAGCATGTATTCCCCTTACCCATGCTCTTTAAATTTTGTTTTCAATCAGAGATAACTTTAATCTTCTTGTTTCTAATTTGTAGTCTACACTGAAATATCTGTCTCCTGGACAGCACAGGAGTGTCCTTTTTCCTTCACTTTTTTTTTTTCCTAATGAACATGTCAGGTTTTTTTAGGTGTTGAACATTCACTGATATTTTTTTGTTAACAGCAGTAGAAACATTCACAGCAATTAGTTACTGTGAGGAGATCACTGTCACAGCCTGATAGTGACATTTGACCTTGCTAGAAAGAAATGAGGGAAGAGAGTAATAAATGAAATAACAAACATTTCCATACTTGCGGGACTTTTTGTATGTGTTTTCTAGTCTTTTTGTAGGTGAGTGTTCTGTTTGTCCTTATGAATAAATCACTGAAAGTGTATGATTGAATACTCTTCTTGTTTTTACTAGCTGCAATAGGTAGATTAAGGAAAAGCTAATTAAAAAAAATTGTTCTTAATATTGTTGGAGGTTTTTTGCTTTGTTTCTCATTTAGGTGCACAATTCAGTAGGTAGCCATTGAAGTGGCGTATTACTAGCAAAATAAGTGAGCTAGCATATTTTGCATTATTCAGATTTTGTTGAGACGTGTGGTTTTGTTTTGTACATGGCTGGCAGCAATGAAGCATTCAGATAACTTGCGGAGTAACAGACCTGTGTTGGTTAAAGGGTTGTCCCATTCTCAAACTGCATGCATAATTTGCAGCATTTCCTTTCTCCCCCAAGAGATTTTTGCTATTGGATATTATTAGTCCAGATGGCTCCAAGTGTGAGACACAACATTTTAAATCGATGTGTTCCCTGTCTCCACAGCTGTAGCAATTTCAGCTTTGACTGATTACTTTCCAGCCTTAGCTCAGTTTAGGCTGCTGTGGAGGTTCTTGGTGACCTGTATCTAAACAGTGTTTTTTAAAGCTTGTTTGTAAAATGGTGGTATCCATGTGTAAGACATTATTAAAATGTATCTCTGCCTCCCCTTACATTCTGCATTTTTTAATCTTTCCATAAAATCCTCCTGTGATAGTGATGGATGATTAGTTTCTAAACACAATAAATGCAAGAGCTTCTAAACACAGCATTATTTTTGGCCACTGAAAGGTAAATACTGTTTAAAGCCATCTAAAAAGGTCATTCCAAAGAGCTTCTATGTGGAAATCTTAGGGATTCACTTTCTTGTCCCAGAAAAGCAGCTATCATCATAGAACTGTCATCACAAATAATGAATCAGGTATCATTTACGCAGTTCAGGAAAATTTTGTACCACACAAACATCCGGGCAGTGGATCAAGTTGCCCAGATAAGTTGGGCAGCCTCCATCTGTGAAGGTTTTCAAGACACAGATGAGCAAGCTAGTGTATTTTCATAGCTGACCCTGCTTTGGCTTGGACTTTCTGAGCCGCCTTCCAACCTCATTTAGCCTTCAATTCTGTGAAATTCAGATGAGGCCACCTGCTGCTACTGAAAAATGAAGTAGTGTGTGGCAGGAGTAGGACACAAGGAAGAGGAACATGGGAAAGCAAAAGAAAAAAAGACATAATGCTTAGTGCAGGAAACCTTTCATCCCTAAATGTTTTTTCCAGTTGCCTTCTGATGTCAAGAGAGTATAGTGGCCCCAAATTGTTGCTGTTCATTAGCAGGCATAGGGAGTTCATTGATTTCTAGTTTGTGAAAGGATGTGTTAGCTGGTCAGCAGTCAAGGTGTGTTTTTGCAGTCCTGGAGAAAAAGAGTGTGCTATCCTTGAAGCTAATAGGAATTGAGATCTATCTGGAGAAGGGTGGCAGATTAGTTCTAGATACTAGGAAGTGATATACTGAGCTCAAAGAGTTTGCTTCAGAATGCCTTCCAGAAATCCAAGAGAGCAAAGAGCTGTAAAATCGGTAAACTCATGCATTGAGTTACTTTCTGAAATCTTTAAATACTGTTTTTAGCAACTCTAATTTAGTTTTGCTTATGAGCAGTGTTCACAGTTTACTTTTATTAGCCACATAGCCTAACACTAAGCATTTCTCTTGTAAATAGGAGAGCAGTTGGAGGCCAGGCTATGGAATATTAAGAATAGCATAAGACTTTACTTAATTTCCCTTGGCAAGAAGGGCAATATCCATAAGAGTTCTTTAAAACAAATGGTTTTCACGTTCTTTTTTTGTTTGTTTATTTTTTAATGTGTAAGGACATCTGCACAGGCAGTGAAGAGTTCCCAGGGGTTTGGTTGTGGAGTTTTGGTTTTTGTTTTTGTTGATCACTCTTTGTTGGCTCGTTTTTCTCTGCATAGTGTCTGTGGTAGCCCTGGTCTAGCAGGATAAAAAGATTGACAGGACAGAAAATGGACAGATTGATTTTATTTGCTCTCCCACCCCTCCCCAGCTGTTGGGGGCACTGGGATAACTTTCTGAGTAGGAGGGGTAGGCTCAGAAGGGATGCCTGTAACCCAAAAGAGTTGTCCTGTTGTCTTGTCTCCTGACAGTATGGGAGGTGCCAGCTGGTACTGTGCACAGGCTTGTACATAGCCTCTTGACTTGCTCCATCCTGTAATTCTGGTGTTTGTGTGCTTTGAGAATGTGAAGCTGCTTCTGTGCTTGCCATCAGACTGTTTTGTATATCTGAATAGATTAAACTCTCATAGAAGCTCTTAGTTATTAGAGGATAAATGTGCTATAGACATTTTGATATCTAGTATGAGTCTTTGCTCAGGCTTCACTTTTGCCTTTTACTATTAGTCTGTGTCTGAAGAGCCTTTGTACTTTTAGCATGAGATAGACCTGCCAGAGGCTTTTCAGAATATTTTGCTATCTGGAAAAGTGAGATCAAGTAGGCTAAGATACTTATTGTGTGTTACACTTAGCTTCTCAAGGTAATGAGCTGTCTTGTCTATTTGTTAGAAATGCTTGGTAGGATCTCTAACATGTTGTCCTTGATAAAAAAAGATAAAAATGTCTTAAAGTTTGCAATTTGAATAAATATTTTTCATTGATCAGGTGAGAAAATATGTTTTGAGAATTCTATACTGCATATTAAAAAGATGCCACTGTCTTAAAAGTAAAAAATGGGTGCTTACATTGGTTCTAAAAGCTGAATCTTGAAGTAGTATCATGCTCCTCAGAAGTCTTGGCTGGACTTCCCAAGCATTGTGGGAAAATACTTTCAAGTTTCTTGAAAAACAAGAGAACGGATTTTATTTTGTTATATCTTATTGTATTTATTTTATTTTTTCCCATTTTTTTAAAAAGCACATTAATGAGAGAGATTGACGTTCAGTTGGTGGAATTCCACGTCATGTAGTGAGCATTATCTTTGGTGAGTTCAGAACTACTTAAATACTCAACGTGTTCAAAAGTGACTGGGCAGGATCCTTGAGTCTAGGTGCCTTGGGAGGGTGACTGGGTTAAGTCCGTCTTTGGAAATTAATTGGCTGCTTCTGTGGGTAAGTGTTGGATATTGGTATAAAAATTCCTCCAGTCATGTTCAAGGCCAGACTGGACAGGGCCTTCTGTGACATGGTCCCGTGTGAAGTGTCCCTGCCCATAGCAGGGGGGGTTGGAACTGGATGATCTTATTGGTCCTTTCCAACCCTAACCGCTCTATGATTCTGTTACGACACAACCTTGTGGATAGTGAATGTGGGCCTGACATGCAAAGGTAGGAAGATACAGCTTAACAACCATCTTGTCTTCTTTTCTTCATTCTTATTTTTCTTTGAAAATGGACCCATGCTTTAGAACCCCTGAAAATGTGAACAAGAGAAGATGTTGGGAGTGTTGTGGTTTAAGCCCAGCCAGTAACTCAGAGCCACGCAGCTGCTCATGCACTTCACCCCTTCCTCCCCCTGCTCCCAGGGGGATTGGGAGGAGAATCGAAAGAATGTAACTCCCACAGGTTGAGATAAGAACAGTCCAGTAACTAAGGTATAACACAAACCACTGCTGCTACCACCAATAATAATAATGATAAGGGAAATAACAAGGGAAGAGAATACAACTGTTCGCCACCCGCTGACTGATACCTAGCCCGACCCGAGCAGTGATCTAGCCCTTCCGAGTAACTGCCCCCAGTTTACATAGTGGGCATGACATGCTGTGGTATGGAATACCTCTTTGGTTAGTTTGGGTCAGGTGTCCTGTCTCTGCTTCCTCCCAGCTTCCCCTCCTCCCTGGCAGAGCATGAGACTCGCAAAGTCCTTGGTCAGAGTAAACACTACTTAGCAACAACTAAACATCGGTGTTATCACGGCTGTTTCCAGGCTGAAAGTCAAAACCACAGCACTGCACCAGCTACTAAGAAGGAGAAAAATGACTGCTACTGCTGAACCCAGGACAGGGAGTAACACACATACCTCTGGGCAAAACACACTCTCTTTTATTTTATTTTATTTAAAAACAAAAAAAATTGAACAGCTTAGAAACCAAGGGAGCAACCAATGGGAGCAACCAATACATGAGTCTGGAATGGGCTGGGCAGGAAGTGAGGGGGCATGCATCTGTGAAATACCTTTGGTACGTGGCAAATTCTGCCCGTGCTATGTTGAAGTCTAATTCTATTTATGTTGTGCTTGAACTCATGCAAGCTGCAAGCTTAATAACCACGGTCAGTAATTTAGGTGTTGGGAGTAATAGCATATTAGATTGATGGGAATTACACTCAAAATATCCTTCTCTTGCGATAGTTACCATTGACAACTGTTCTCAGTGTTGTTTCTGAACAATTTTATACCTGCTTTTTTTTCTTTAGACCATGTTTCGTTACCTTATTTTATGGTGATAGGAGATGGTAGGGGGATCACTCTGATTCTTTTCTGAAAATTCAGGGGTGTCTTTCACTGTGGTTACAACCATGTCAATTTCTAAGGGGAAAGTCAATAATCTTTTGGGGTTGCTCTATCTTCTCTGCTCCAAAACATTGCTGCTTGCAGTCTGTAGTTTGTTTAGTGAGCTCAGAATACATGGGTAGTCCTGTCCTTCAGATGTGCAGAATGAAAGTTGCAGGAAAGGTACACATTCATATGAAAATCAGTTCTGGCAAACTGTCTATCAAAAGACCCATTTTTTAAATGCAACAATATCAGAAATATGTTTGTTTCTTGCCTATTATGTGGAACATTAGAATCAAAGTTACGGGTTATCACATTGAAGATATTCAAGACAGTAAAGCTGATTGTAATTGAAAACATATGTATATTAAATGGCAAATGTGCTCATTTTTAATATACAGAAAAGCATTCATTAGAAAAAAAGTAATTCATTTCTTCTGAATTGAACGCAATGTAAGTTTAATTTTCAGAACATTGCCTGGGGCAATGGTTTGACATATTCTTGAAACCCATCTGATTAGTTCTCAGAATTATGCTGAGAAATGTCACTTACTATGGAAAATACCTGTTTAAGCAGTGAACCTCAGAAAAGAAAAATTATTTTCTTTCTTTTCCTTCACAAATTGCTTTGTGCATCTCGGTGGCAAGGGCAACAGTTAGCTCTAATTGTGTATTGAGCTTGTTTTTATATGATTATGGAATCAATTCAGAGTCTTAACAGAAAAATGATATGGATTGAGCCGCGTCCGTTGTGCTGTTTTTGTGAAGGTGACCTTAAAGAATAAGCGTAAAGACTGTTAAGTTTAAAATTTCAATGCTTTTCTGCTGTAATGACATGAAGCTCAAAATTGCTCATGTGACGTTTCCTCTAAATGAAATAGGCTTTTTTGGCTGAAGTAGTGGCAAAGGTATATTGTATACACTCAGCGTGGGTTTTGAGTGAATAAATATAATAAAGTTACATAATATAGTTTACAGGACTTGCTAATGAAAGTATTTTGCCTGGACCCATCATTCAGTGTTACGAAGATTTTGACAGACTTACTAGATCTTACTGGACAGTGAAATGCTATTTTAAAGTATTGCAGTCAAATTAGTATGGTTAAACAGATGGTAAGACTGCCAGAGTTTAAAACCAAACTTTGATGGTCTGATTTCACACGGTGCAAAGCTTAGGTTTCTGTCAAAAGCACCGTTTTCACATCTGAATCAAGATTTGTGGTTGTATACAGCAAGGACAGCAGAATGTATTGTATGGATGATGATAATTTTCAGTACTGGAGTAGTTTTAATTATTGGGTGTAACACTCCAGACTATGTTACCTCCTTCATTAAAAATATATATATAAAAATAAAGTCTGTACTTATTTTAGAAACTTAGGATTGTTCCTGATATTTCTTAAGTCTTCTCTGTATCTTCCATTTTTTAATGAAAGCGAGGGATTTTGACCTGCTTTGCTAGATGACTTCAGTAGGATAGTTTGGTGTCTATTTTAATGGAGCGTACTTTCTAATTAGAGGAGTTTTTATGTTATAATAAAAAGGTATCCCTTACTGCATTTAATCTATCTGTATTTTCTTGCAGTGTTGAATTTTATCACTGTAAATAAATCACTGTTTTCAGGACACTTCAGTCTATCCATTACAATGGGACGAGAAAGACAGTTGTTTTTATTCCCCCAGGTTGTAGAAAGTGTCATGTATTTCCAATTAAAAAAAGTATTTATAATGAAGAAAAATTCTTTGCAGAGGAAATAAGTTACCTTTGACTGGTGCACATAGTGCAGGTTGTGGCACAGAACATGGTCTCTGCTGGAAATGAGAGAAGCTTCTTTAAAATGGCTATAATGACTTTGGACTTACATTGAAGTGAACTCCACCTCAGACTATGCTTGTTGCCAACATTGATTTAAATGTTCATATGTTAATGCATATGTGAGTAGTTGGATGTGCAGATTGATGTATCAATAATCAATTCTGACTCCTGTTACCGGAAATGCCTTTGGCTTTATCATTTGAAAGAGTATTTTTAGCATTCAGATGCTTTGTGGCAGAGGTCAGTATCTTTTTCTTCTTCCTTCTCATTAATTCCCAGGCTTACAGGTTGGAAAATGGAGAGAAAAGAAAAACTTGTTCACCCAAGGTGAATTACGAAGGGCAGTGATAGGACCCAGGTCACTGTAGTCCCAGTCATACGACTTCCCTTATTCTTAATCAAATTCCCTTTCAAGCAGCATTGGTTTTAATTAAATAGAAGTAGTCCAATCTCTAAGCTTCATTAAGGTGTCATTAAGAAACTAGGGAGATGAGGAAAGGATGTCAGAGTTCCTTCAGTAGGACCTTAAATTCTGTTTATAAACTGTAATGTAATTTCAGATTCCAGTTTATTTAATTGGTAAGAACACTGTTGTTTTTTTTTTGAACCCTTCTGAAACATAAAAATACTAGTCATGTTCTAAAGGAGCATTCCAGATTATAAAAATAAATCAATTGAATGACTCATCTCCCCTTAAACATTTGTAGGGTTTAGAAGCAACAAAGCAGTTGTAATTGTGGGGGAAAATTGCTTAAGTACAGTACTTGATAGCTCAGAAAAATCACACATGTTGTGACTAAAGTGTAGCTACATGGATGCTAGCGTTTGGGACCATTCAGAAATAGTAAATTTTTAGATGCTTTCTTTTGATGCCGAAGAATTGTTGTTATTATCCTGAAATAGTCAAGTAACAGATTTGGCTCTATGTGGTATTTTGGTTTGGGTTCTTTTTTATTTATTTATTTTATTTCTTTTTCCTTCAACATAAGGAAGTTTATAGTTCCAGGCTTTCATCCACAAGGAGAGAGTTGTGTGACTCTGTGGGGGTGCATCTTTTAAAGGAAGAAGAGGAGAAAAATGTAATATTGGGAGGCTGTTTAAAACCAAGCAGTTGAAAATCTGCAGCACCATATGTGAGCATTTTAAAGTAGTCTTTTTAATTACACAGTGTTTTAAAATTTGCAGCATATGTTTATATGTTGGGCTGACTAATTGATGTCCACTAGGTTTTCACAGCACTCCAAGGAGCAGAAGCTGCACTCCAGCATTGTGACATTTTGTTTTTTAAAGTAATGGTAATGGAAAGCTGCAATCATTAGGAGGTGGTGGCAAGGTGGGCACTAGGCAGGCATTTTGCCCTGAAGTTCATGTATTTCAAATAGCTTGCAGTTCCTGTGAGGTTTATGAAGGAACTAAAGTTAAAGCTGTCTCCTTAATTTCTTCTGAAATTACTTTTCCAGCTGACTGTAATCATCTGAGACATAGAGGACACAGGATGTGTCCTGGAAGTGCATTGGCTTGTTTCTTTGGTTTGGTTTGTTTCTCTCTGGAGAGAGCATAGCCAGTGTTATCTTTGTGAGGCAGTCTCACAAATGTGCCTTATCCCTGGCCCGTTCCTTCCCTATTCCTAGCAGGGATAAACAAGCTTTCATCCGCTTCTTCTCACCACTTGTACTATCTGTAATGTTCTTCTTTTGAGGCATTTCTTCTACGCCTTTGGTAATCTGGGGTCTAAGCAATTGGCCTTGTTAGTTTCCACCACCACTAAATTGAGCCAGGGACTAAGGGAGGGCTAGCAGTTCAAATCCAGGCATGGCTATGATAAACCCTATGCTGATTTAAAACAGAAAAACAAACCTCAGACCGCTTTTTCTAACATTTGCTTCATTACTGTGCTTTAGAAAGAGATGACTCAAGAAACTGCATCTTCTTCTGCTTCACTTTTGTTGTCTTGGCATTTTCCTTCTCCGCTTTCAGAATTTGCAAGTTGGCTGTATTTAAGCAGGATTTTAACCTTCTTTATTATTCACTGTAAAGGTAGGTTGTGCATTCATTACATATACAGTAAAAAGTAATGAAGTGATAGGAAACACTGGAGACAGCAATTTAACCCTTTCCAGCAATGACACCTGCCACACAAATGTGCTCTATGTTGCGAGCATCAGCCGTGTTTTGGGCAGACTTCAGTTGTATTTAAAATACAAGCTGCATTTTGGGTCCTGGGTGGAGCCATGGGTGTCTCTTTTTCCAGTCAGAAAATGTGCAAAAATGAGAAATCTGTGTAGTTTTAAAGCACAAAAATTCTTTTTGACTCTTCATGTTTTTCAGAATTTAGTCTCAATTGGACTTGGTATTCTGCATAAAGCAGGTTCACAGTAACAGACTCAAAGAGGCTGACTACGAGGAGTTAATGCAGGTGAAGGATGAGCTCTTATTTAGCCTTCTCTTTAGTTTCACTTGATCTGAAGTGATTTCATCAGCTTTGCTGCTCTCTAGGAAGAAAGAAGTCCTAGTTGTAGACTGGAAACTGGGTTATGGTATGATAAGAGGATGAGGTGGAAACTTGCAGTGACCCCGTCTGTTGTCGGGTGTTAATAACATGAAAGCCTAGGTTGCCAACTGTCTTTTGTCTGAAAAGTTTATCCCAAAGAACATGTAATTTATTCATCTGGATGGGTGTAGCATGCAGAGGAAAGACAGGCCACAGGATACAGACTTAACAGGCATGGGTCTTAACAAATTTGCTGATATTTTGCTACTGAAAACCATTTGTTTTCCATTGCTGTGCTGAGAAAAGTACACTAGCAGTGTTCTCCCCATCTTTGTGGTCCCAGCAGAGAATTTGTATCCTGATGCTTTTTTGAATACTTGCACAGCTCTTACTTTTAAGACCAGTTGGTGTCTTTAGGGTTTACATAATGTTTCAATCCTGAAAACAGATGCAAGAGGAAAGTAAGCCTACAAGCGTGTTGATTCAAGGAGAGATGAAGCGGTTTTCGTGAAGACCTGCTTTTCTTACTGAGGAGTTCAAGTGTGGTCCTGCAGCTCCTCAAGAGCAAACTGCCTGCCTGTCAAGGTGCCTGTGAGATCTGGGATCCAATACTACAGTTACTGATCTGCAGTATTGGTCTGCAGTTACTGATCCGAGTATACAATCCTTGCACTTATTAAGATATACCTATTTGAATTTGTCCACTCCACAGAAAGAGCCTGCAGTGAAGGACTCCCATGAGTCCATGTCATATAAAGGTCACAGAATATAGATTACTGTGTAATGAGAGTTTGAAAGTAAATATAGAATCATAGAATCATAGAATAGTTAGGGTTGGAAAGGACCTTAAAATCATCAAGTTCCAACCCTCCTGCCATGGGCAGGGACACCTCGCTCTAAACCATATCACCCAAGGCTCTGTAGAACCTTGCCTTGAACACTGCCAGGGATGCAGCATTCACAGCCTCCCTGGGCAACCTATTCCAGTGCCTCACCACCCTAACAGGAAAGAGTTTCCTCCTTGTATCCAATCTAAACTTCCCCTGTTTAAATTTTAACCCATTACCCCTTGTCCTATCAGTACAGTAAGTTTTAGGTGCGAAGGCTAGTTCCTTCACTAATTTAATTGCCCTTTAACACTGCAACAGTTCATATTTGTATCCAGTGAACAGTGGTATGCTCTATCCCTTCTCAACAAATATGCACACATATATGCATATATTTGTGTATATAAACATGTATGTAATATGTGGGGTGCATTTACATATGTAAGTGTGGGTTTTCTTAAACTTCTGACCCTCTTGCATGGGGAATACATATGGTTCCTTTCTTTAGTCATCCATTTTCTGTCTTGAATTGTAATTTTTGCACTTGTTAGTATTTCTAGGAACAACCTATGTAGCCACAAATCTGAAGCAATGAGAAAGAAGAAATGTTTATCATTACATTGTTCCGTCTTCTGACAGATGAAAGTAACATTCCCATTGCTTCCTTCTTACACATTAGACATACATTCCCCTTAGGATTTTTTACCATCAGAAATTCAAAGGAAAGAGTGATAGCTGTGCCAGCAAGACGGAGGGATTGACCTGCAGACATACGGTATCTTAGTTTTCTGTTGTTTGATTTCCCATTGATTTTTCCCTGTAGTTACTTTCAGTCTCTCTTAATAAAAGCTAGACAAAATAATACTGGATGCCTAAGTATATGTAATAGTTATGAAAAATTATTCTTCATCTTTGGTTAAGGTTTTGCGCACTGTCTTAAAGCATTTCCATTTCTGCAGGGAAACTTTGTAAATAAGGAACTTTGGAGAAGTTTATGATTTCTTAATGCTTCAGCAGTGACTAAAGACTTGTCAAATGTCTTCCACTGATACAACAGCTTTGAAAATAAATTTACTATTTAAGGTGAAGATTCCTTCAAATATTTAATATTTTAAGTTAGTGTTTGACCTTATGCAAAAGTAGAAAAATTTTATAATAAAGAATCTATTTAACTAAGGGATTGTACTGCCCTCGTTCATGCATGGAGTTTGACTGATTTTGTTAATGCTTCTCATGTAAGTCCTCTGCAATTTTATCTGCACAGTATGAAACCAATCGTACTGTTTATTTCAAATCTCTGCTTACATGTGTTACCCCACTTTTTTTTCTTTACCTTTATTTAAAATATCCATATTTTCACTAAAGTAATTACAGATCTTTTTTCCAAAAAGCATAAGCAGAAGAAGAAACTAACATTGAAGCATTTCATCAGTATGGTGTTAGCTGTTCAAGCTGGATTTGAAAGCTGCTCTCCTGGGATCTGTGCAAGAAACGACTGCCATGTTATGTATACTGTGTATTTATTGTATATATAATTAAATATAAAAGGGGATGATAATTCTGTTCCAGGTCTAATATAGTGTAATAAATTGAGCACACTAATGGGCTAGTGAATGGAAGTATCCCATCTTATTTAATCATCTAAATATGTGCATTTTATTGTAGTTGAAGTACAGTTGCTATAATTACTTATATGTATGTGTTTAAATTAAAATGTTTTGTGTTCTAATTTGCTGGTGGTATGAAGTGGAAAAAAAGATGCCTTAAGGTTTCCAAAACGTGACTTACGAGTATAGCGATTGTTTCAAGAAGTTCCATATAAAATCGCTTGGTCTTTTTGTCATGAATTTTACATTTAAGTCAGTGGAAGCCATATAGCTAAAATCATACTGAATTCACTGCAAATCTAGGGCATGCTTAAGGGGTACTTCATCTGAGCAAAGAAATCATTGCTTTGACTATGCTCACTATGTTAAGTGAGAGATGGAAGTGAATAGCTTTTAGTTTATTGCTCATTTGAAAGCTGGAGGGAAAAATGGCCTTTGTCTACCTGCCAAGCTCTTCCCCTCCCCTGCCCAGACTTCCTAAAAATGCACATTTGAAGTCTGGCAGCAGTTATCTTTGATTTCTTTCAGTAGCTTTTCCAAGTTGGTTTGGTCTTTTTTTTTTTTTATAATTTTATTTGTTTTGTTTTGTTTTTTTATTTTTATTTGACCATGCTTCATTCCTTTTCTTTTGTTTCTGTAATAAATTCCAGCTATTTTTTAAATGTAATAAGTAAAAACTGATTTGGCTTGAAACAGACCCCAAAGAAAATGTCACTAAATGATGATTGGTACCTAATTCAAAGTCTGATCACTAAGATGTAGTCTTGAATTGCTGAGTCCTTCTCTGTTGATATATGAATCTGTTAAGTTTCTTTAGGTAAATTTTGAAAGCCCTACCTTTTTGATCTTACTATAATGATACCTTATTGGAGATGGAGTCTAAGTGTGTGTTACAGTGCTGAAAAATAGTAATAGCAGCTTGTATCAAATTTGTGATCTGTAAATATGAAACCTCGTTGTTATGTAATTAAACAAGGAAGATGATTTATGAAGTCTGTTAGTACCTTCAAAAATAGCGATTTTAAGGCATTAATTAGCTCTTTTGCTCTGAGACCAGCATAAAGAACAGAAAATATTTGTTGTTTTCATGGCAGAGCATTAAATAACAGAAGCTTTTCTTAATAGAAGTAATTTTGGGTTTATTATGGGTTTGAATTTATTCTACTTTTTTATCTTCTTTAATTGGGGATTTTTTTGAGCTCCTGACATCAACACGGATGTCAAACAAGCAAGTCTTAAAAGACCTTCTGGAAAGATTTGTCTTTATGGAGGAGCTAAAAAAACCCAAACCAATCCCCAAAATTGGTCTTCTATTTTTTTTTTTTCTTCAAAGCTGTGTTATGATAAAGCACCTTCCATACTCCAAAGTTCCAGTTAGGTTTATAGCTACCTAAACATGGAATCTTGCAAAGCCCTGCAGCCCATTGCAAGAGCAGATGAAAATGCTTTTTGAACAGTGTGTCTTGCTAGAATATGTGATGAGCATGCCCATTTATACTTTCTCCAGGTAAGACACGTGTTGCTTCCAGATATCTTTTATGTTTGAGGTTAAGTGACTACTCATACCAAGAACAGAGGCAGGAAACAGTTTTGCAAGTATAGCAAAAGAAGGCCTTTTAGATTAATTCCGTTTCTGTTACTGTTCAAACTGGATTCAGATTTTATTAGTGAAACTGAGAAGGAGGCATTGATGATGGTAATCACGTGTCCAAGGAAGTAGACTCTGTGAAAGCTAAACTTTGGGGTGAGTTTAGCAGTGAATTCCCAAGCTGTGCTTTCTGTTTGCTGCACTGCTCTTACTTGCTGGGTTTTGACAAAATCAGGTAAAACATTCCTGACGCTTAAAGCCCTTTGCTAAATTATATATATTCTGTTTATTTGAGTGGTTAGATATTTTAAGCTGATTATCTTGAAGCACTAAGCATAATTTGCTTTTGTTTAGTTTTCTACAAAGCATAAAAGTAGGCAGTCACTGGCATCTCACAGAGATCATTATCTTGTCATTTTCCCATTTTACTTCCTTCAGGAGTTGTGAAGAAATACATTCTTTTGTTTTGTGAATCAGATTTGGCATAATCCACATGGAAGTCCTGGTTAAAAATAAATAAAATTCATAGTAGTTTGGAGATTCATGTAAAATTATTTACCTTATGGGTTATGTCTCTGTCATCTTTGGGCAGAATCCTCTTGTAATAATATTACGGAGAGTCCTGTGAAAACAGAAAAATCTGGTTTTGGCTGACATAACATCTTTTACCCCGATTCTTTTTCCTTTGAGGGTCCTCTCAGCTAGGTTCTGATGTTGTTTTAGCTATTGCAGTCTCATATTCATCTCTATCAAAATTAAAGCAACTCCTTAATAAACACTTAAATTCCAAGGATATAAAATAAGATGTGCTCTTTGTGAGTGCGAATTTTCCTTCATTAAAATGCTGACCAGTGAAATAGAAAGTTGCATCAATATAATTTTTTTGTGCTTGATAAAGATGCTACTGTAGGTAATGATGCTGCCAGATAAATGCCATTAGACTGACGCCTTTCAAATACAAATGTCAGGCCTCAGTTACTAAGCATATTGATCCAATAAATAATTTCTTCATGAGTGTGAAATGTGTTTATTTTTACAGTAAGGGTAGGCACTATAAGATGATGGTTACTTAGGAGAGTTAATTTCTCTTTTTGCCTTCATGATTAAAGGAGTGCTCACTTGAGACATATCTGTGCAGTGCAACCTTGTCTTGGCAACGCATATGTAACAGGAGAGTTTGGATATGTATGTAGGCTAAGATTCATGCTCAAAATGCAGCGTATTTTGGCTTACCTATCATTGAAGTATGTGTTTTCTGTTAGAAATTATATCTTCTGCTGGCAGCCAAGCTGGGAAACAAATGGTGCAGGATTTGCAGTTTTTGTAAAGGTCAGAGGTCCAATTAAAAGCTGGTAGCTTGTGGTTTATGTACCTCTGTGACTAAATTTCATTATTAATATGCATTCTGGAATAGTGCTTGAAATAATAGTGGTACAGAACTTGACCATCTTGGTTGAAAAAAAAAATGTTGGATTAATACTAATAATTTGATGATCTAATAAATTTGAGTTAAGCAGGGGAAAAAGCTTTCATAATGTGACTTTAATATCTTTAAGGCCGTGTCTGTTTAATAGTTAAGACATTTTTAAGCAAGGATTGTCTTCCTAGGAAAACAGCTTTACTTTGTAATAGTTCACTTCTGTCATGTCACAGATACCCTTCATGCAGTTTCAAGTAAACTTCAAAAAAAAAGAATGCTAAGAGCTTTCCAGGCCACTATGTAAGAATGACGTATTTACAAGTTATTTTACAGAACCCTGTTTTGCACCATTATCGATCTCTGTTTCAGAAGAATTATGATTCACAAGGTTCAATAGATGTTTGATTTCCATGAGGCTGATATTCCTATATGAAATTGAGTTATCAAAGGTACCAAGAGCTCATATTTTTGAATCTTTGTCTCTTTATAAACAGATTTAATGAATAACAGCTTTTTAGTCATCTTGGCTTATTTAATGCAAAACAAAAGACAAAACTAGTTTAGTGTTCAGTGTTCAGTTTAGTTTTGTCTTTGGTATGGTTTTGGAGAGGATGGAGAGGGTTGGTTTTGGTGTTTCGTGGTTGGTTTTTTGTGTTTATTTTTTAAATTTTATTTTAAGTAGTGGCATTGTGGTCTTCCCCCCTCAAAAACAAACAAACAAAACAACAAAAACAAACAACCCAAACCCCACTTTTCCTTGGAAGAAGGGTTTAATTTAGGCAAACTAGTTTTCTGGAAGTGGCTGCACTTCTAAGCCTTTTCAGTTTATGATGTAAAATGTAAGTGGATAATTGGGTCTCTGGGAGACATTTCACAAGTTAGTATTTCATAAGGTGACGTGTATTGGATGTTTAGAAAATGACAGTCACCACACTATTTGTGTATACATCTCAGTAGTATGAATTTGAGGTGTTAATGCTTCCTGTTAAAAGTGAAAATCAAGATACTGGCCACATTGCTTACTACTTGAATGATCAGGACATGAATAGTATCTGGCCATTGAACATAGCTGCAGGATGTCATAGCTGGTAGTCATAAGGAAACACACTGAAGAGAAGTCTTGTTATTCACTGTGATTATAGCCAAGTCTGCTCTTGGAATTCATTTCTGCCAGTAGCAGATCCCAGAGTTATGCATCAAATGCCAAAAATTCCCTCCTCCTGGCAGTTGGAAAATGCAATGCTTGGAACCTGTCAAACACTTTGTGTGTCTCAGTTAGAGAAGGGTAGGCAATTGGTCTTCAAAAAGACATTGCATGCAGGCGAGTTGCAGTTGTATAGACTGCTCAGCACTGGGTACATCATGTAGAACATGTACTGCCAGCTGTCACAGCACAGCAGCACAGCAGAAATCTTGTTGTATTTTACTTCTGATGCGTATGTTGTTAGAGATAGCATGATACAGTTTTTACAGCAAAGTCCTAGGCTAGAACATCATAAGTCACATTTCATTGACTTGTGTGTATGAAAAAACCCTCCAAACACCAAAACCCACCCATCCCTGTCTTAACAGATACCGTGCAGTCTTTTCACATTTTATTATTTTTTTACAAATATATGTATATCAAGGCTGAACAAATTCATTTTCCTGTCAACATTTTATCACTCCGAACAACAAACCCCTGCCAGACATTCTTATCAGTCATGAATGCTGTGAAGTTCAGGGCCCTTGAAGACTACTTGCCGAGGATGGAGTGATGCTTGATTTTTCATCTGCTGCCTTCCTTCCCCAAGTAGAAGAGATAGACTTGGCTTTAGTGAGCAGAGCAAAAAATGTCAGATATAAGAACAGTACATGGAAGCTTTCAAAAGCAGTGAATTGAGATTTCCTGAGCTTTTGTTATGTTTGGGCAATCTTTTTTATAGTAAATTTGCCTGTATTTTGCCAATATTCAAAATTATTTCTAAAACATTTCTAAATGTAAAATATTACAGATTAATATAATATGTGGATAGGAGTTTGGACTACTTTCCCTTAAATACCCTTTGTAGTAACAAGACTGTTAGTCTGTTTGGCAGTGATAGCAGCTGTACTAAGTTCCTGTAAATAGTATTGCTATTTTTTCATTTGACATAGGAATGTTACCTTCCTGAATAGCACCTGAGTTAGTAATTAAGTGACAGATATCATTTAGATTAAAACCCAACATATCTGGTCCTCCCATTAAGGAGGCTGTGAATAGTGCATGATAAGCAGAACTTAAATTCCTTGACATTAAGATGAAAAAATCAAAGATTCTTATCATTGTTGTGCCTTTTTAGTTAGCAGCACACATTTGGAGAAGGTATCTGAACTTCATTCCATGTTCACCTTAGATTGGCTTGTAAATGTTCTTGGATGTTGTACATTGCACTACCCTTCTTTTGGGAAAACTTGCAAACTTCCCTCTGTTGATGATTAACACTTTTGTGTGGACTTGGATAGGTTTTATCTGGGCATTGCATTCCCAGTGGAAGATACTAGTGCTGTTGAGAGATAGTTCCTTCTACAGAGCCTTCAAGGTTTGTCGCACAGAAACTGGGAAGCTGCCTTGCAGTGCATTTCCTAGCTCAGGAGAAGAAAAGAGCCCTAGGCCTTGTAAGAAAGAGCAAGCACAATGTAAATGTTCTTGCTTTGTGATTTGCCTCAGATAAGCCAGAGAAAGTTGCTTTCTTTTGTCTTGTCTGTTTGCTTTTCACCTTAAGTTTGGCTGGCAGAACAGCTTTCATCAAGGCATCCTTGTAGCTCCTGGCCTGCCTAAGCTTAGACTGTTTTCCAGAATCTTATGCCTTGCTTTTGCTCTCCGTGCTTATACGTTTATCACTCATTGTGTTCCCATTCCTCTCAGTCATTGTCTAGTGCATAACCTCAGCGTTTAGTTTGGCAGGGCTGCTATAATACTGACTTTCTCATGAGCAAACATAGAGGAAGATACCAAAATTGTGAAGTAATGAAGTTATGCAGGCATGATTTTGAATGTATGTAAGGTGGGTTGAATGACTGTTGATTCAGTGTTATGATGTGGATTTTTTGTGGTCAAGGCTTTGACTTCATTGATCATTCACTTCTGAGACAAGGGTAGTCTCTAAGCAAAGAATGTATTTGAACAACCTTTACTTTTGGCTGTTACTAATGTGTTCCTAGCAAAACTTGGAGTAAAGTGCTCCAGTATGTATTTTTTCCTTCCCTCCTGAGGGATGCTAGGAAAAATGATGCAAAAGTAGAATTATCTTCTTGTTAGAGGCTCTCATAGCCAAAATTTGGAGAACTAAAGGTTGGAGTCAGTACTAATTAGGTGGTTAGTCTGGGCTTGAGAGTGTGTGTTTATACATTCCTTCCTTCCTTCATTTATATGTATACACACATGAAATACAAAACAAGGAAAAATACGAGGCCCTGTGAAAAGCTGCATCTCCATTATTGTACTACCAAGGTCATAGATCAGAGAAGAAATAGGGTCATGTTTTCATAGAATCATAGAATGGCTTGGGTTGGTTGAAGGGCCCTTAAATTTCATTTAGTTCCAACCCCCCTGCCTTAGGCAGGGACACCTTCTCTTAGACCAGGCTACTTAAAGCCCTGTCCAACCTGGCCTTGAACACTGCCAGGGATGGGGCAGCCACAGCTTCTCTGGGCAACCTGTGCCAGTGTCTTGCCACCCTCACAGTAAGGAACTTCTTCCTTACATCTAACTGAAACCTCCTTCTCTTTCGGTTTAAAACTTTTGCCCTTTGTTCTGACCCTACAGGCTCTGATATATTGAAAGGCTGCAATAACGTTTTCCTGGAGCCTTCTCGTGTCCAGGCTGAGCCACACCAACTCTCTCAGCCTGTCTTCATAGGGTAGATGTTATTTACAACAACGTTGTACAAATTTTGCATGTGCAGTGATTTTGGAGAAGTTTCTTTTCCCCTCAAGTAGTGAATTGTACAGGCTGATCAACTGTACCAAGTTTAATTTCCCCTTTAAAATAATTGTAGCCACAAAATCTACAATCACACATAATTTATACTTACA
Organism: Neopsephotus bourkii; assembly: GCF_033783945.1. Classification (NCBI taxonomy): domain Eukaryota; kingdom Metazoa; phylum Chordata; class Aves; order Psittaciformes; family Psittacidae; genus Neopsephotus; species Neopsephotus bourkii. The sequence continues at coordinate 6,945,503 of NW_026901984.1, read as the reverse complement.
TTTATTTGAAATATTTTATTTATTTTTATAAATAAAGACATTTGCTGAGTAATGAATTGAATTAATATCAGAGGGAGTTCTATTTCTGAAAAATTAATTATTTGAAGTAAGTACATATTTATAAAGAGTAGCAGAGGTAATTTAACTTTCTGATTTATAGTGATAAAAGCCTGGAAGGAGAAAACAAATAATAGTATACTGTAAATATTTTTTTAAATGTATATAAGCCAATGAGTTGTTTCTGATTTACTGGTTATGCCTGTTGCATTGTCATTGGTGGCGATGCTGGGCTTCGCACTAGGCTTCTGCTGCACCGGCATTTATATAGCTGAGAACTTTTTCCTGTGGTCAGAAGAGAAGAAAAAAGTGTGCTTGAGATTTTCTTTCTCTCCCCAGACTGTTGCTTACAGCAGGTACCCCAGCTTTTACAGTAATTGTTTTCCTCAAAGTTACCCAAACTCTGTAGAAGTGGTGACAAAGAGGGACATTTGTTTCTTGTCAGATTGACTTGATTGGTTGAAATACTGCATGTTTAGTGTGTAACTGATTGTGGGGAGATCACTGCCAAATTCTAATCAGACTCAGATTATAAAACTGCTTTGAAACAATTTCCCTCCTTTTTCCGCTTTACTTTTTTTTTTTTTTATCCCAGTGGTGCTTTTATGAGTTACTGATGCGTGTGTGATTCTTTTATCTTATTAATATTGAATATGTATGCTCTAAATGTCATCTTAGTTGGCAAAGCCAAGGGAGCTGTATATTTTGGTTCACTGCTTTATGCCACTTTACACTTTCTAAAGGGAAACAAAGAAACTGCATCTGCTCAGTTTGTTTGTGTTTTTATGGTCTGTAAATGTATGCTAGGTGAAAAGCCAGAATCATTGTTCTCATTTAAAAGAATTGTCTTTGAGGGACAGTTTCCTAAGATGCCTTCATTTATTTTGTATTGAAGTGCATTTCCTAGAACAGTTACTCTTTTTGTGCAAACTTGGAGAAGTCCTGATGGCATTTAAACCAGTAGAATACATTAAATTTATACAATGTTACTGTTAATATTATTTTTTTTTCCCTTTTGGAAGGGATGAACATAAATGTACCCTTCTGGTTTAGGATTGAGTTTTTGAATTCACTATCTGGATTTTAAATTCTGTTCTGACTTCAGCAGTGCTGCTGTAAATCTGGTACTTTTTCATTAGAACTGATGCTTCTAACTCAACATCCTCTGACAGATCACTGCTTTTGTTATCCTGCCAGTCAGAAATTGATGCAAAATAACCATATCAGTTACGGTCCTTATTGACTCACACAGATAGCTTAAAAACTGTTGCCACAAATACCTTCCATTAATCACTTTATTTAGATTATAGTGTGTTTTCCCTCCTCTTCAGTTACTGTTCGCCATCTTCCTGGAACATCTCTGTGACCTTTCCTTCTACTTTCTCATCATGGAGATCAGTTTCTTTGCTTGTGTTGAGCCTGTCTATTGAAAGAAGATAAACTGGGCAAAGATAAACTGGAGGCAAGCTTTCAGTATGTCCATTGATGTTTTAATGTTACTGGAACGAGAAGCCTTTATAACTGCCCATGCAGTTGAGCACATAACTGTATTAAACAGCCTATGAACTGTGCATCTTATATGGACTCTGATGGCAGATGTTGCTAGCTGCCATGGTGGTACAGAGCCTAAAAATTGCTTTCATGGGAAAGGAAACGTGATTGCTGAGGGATTTTTTGTTTTGCTTTTCAAGGCAGCTCTGGTGCTAGTTTCTGTTGTTACAGATTTTCCTGGAGAGAATGTGGGTATGTCTTGCATGTTTGCATAGTAGCTGCGTGAGAGAGCCCAGTTTGGCTGCTCCTGTGGTAAGGATGATTTTTGCCCACTGTTTGTAGCTGTACCTCTCCTCACACTGGTAGAGAAATTTCCATAAAGTAAATTATTCTGAAGAGCCAGGAGAATCTGATGCTGCTTGCTTTCTGTTTGTTAGAATTCTGTTGAAGACCTTAAGGTATATTTTTGATTTGTAGAGAAAAGACGTTGTGTTAATTGATGCATAAGTTTTGGGTTTGTCATTTACCTCAGCTGGATGCAATAGATAAAACCAATCTTTTGAAGCTCCAGTTTTTATTTTTCTCTGTCTCCAGCCCCTTCCAGTTTTCACTTGTGAAGTGTTCTGTTTGGTTACTGGGTTTTCAGTGGCTTCTTTTGAATTTAGGTCAGGACTACTCAAGAATATGTTGGTTTTCCATTTGTGCTTCATAGTGTAGATTTCAAAATTCTTTTTCTTACATGATTTCTCCAACTACAGTTCTATCTACTCAGAGCTGCAGCAGCAAAACTTGGTAAAGTTTATTCTGCAAGGGAGTGGTAAGTAAAAATCGGTGCCTAATGTAAGTGCTATTTTCACATCAGCTTAAGAAAACTATTACTTTAGCTGCCTGAAGTGTCATAATCTCATGTTGTTTGGAGGTGATCCTCACCATAGCCTTGTAGATATAAAAGCTTAACCAGTGCTCAGGTAGTTCTCTTGATGTGAACATACTTCAGCTTGTCTGATGCCTGCCTTCCTATGCTTCGAGTTGTGGCATTGTAATCATTACCGCATTGAATCAGCAGTCTAAGCCACCCTAAAATGGAGGTTGATGGGTACCTGCTCTGTTGTGAATGAGAACATGTGCCTACAGTGCGCCATCTCAGCTCTGCACCATCAACCGTGTGGGTTCCTGCTGGCGTTATGGCTGGCCTGTTGCAACAGGTATGGGGGCAGGAGAAGAACAGGGGAATTAATAAAGGGAGAAGGGATACTGGCAGTACCTCCTCATAAGGGTATAAACTAAGCAGAAACTGAAAAGGAAAACAGAAGGGAAGGTTATGTACCCTTCAGCAGGGGTTAGGGATTTATTATTGTAATTTGTAAAAGCGTTGAATTGCAAGTGTATAAGTACATCAGACACCCAGTTCAAATGACTTGGGCAGGGTCTTAAATTTAGGATTATTACAAAAGAAATTCCTTATGTAGCACTATCATGTGCTAGCTTTTTTTATGTTTTATCTGTAATTTTGTAAGATTTTTATCCTTTAGCAGTACTGGTGTAGGCTGTTAGACACTGAGTACAGGATTTCTAATCTCATGGAATAAATTCATAGACAGTTTTGTAAAAGCTGGAACAGAAATTTATTCAAACTAGCTTAGTGAAGCAAATTTGGGGTTTTGCTGGAAAGAGAACATCTTGTACATCAGAGAACCAAATTATGTATCTGATTATTTGAGAATTTGCATAGAAATAAGAAATTATGCAGAAATAAAACATAGGGCTCATTGGAGTTTGGACAAGGGCAGTAAAAAGACTGGAAGTTAGAGTAGAAAATGAAGGCAAAATCTCTGATTTATTCTGCTTCTATTGATACTGTGTTCAAAGAAAGATTATTTTCTTTATTTTTCTTTCCCTTACCCTCTTCCCTTTTGCATATGCTTTTGAATTGGATTATCCATTGTACATGTAACATTATCCTTTAGATATCAGTGGTAGTACTGAATATATTGAGATCCACATCACTGATTGCTTTTGGAGTTTGTTTTTTAATGTATTTTTACCTTCCAAAAATGTTTGTTTATGCTTGCACCTATAAGCAGTGCTCAGGTGGATTTTAAGTTAAATTTTTCTTGAAACACAGCTCATGGATAAAGTTTATGCCAGGGGAATTAAGAAAGCTGTTAGCCTATAAAAAGTGGTTGTAGTTATAGAAAACATGGATAGCATATATGCTCTTACCCACTTACAGGCAACAGATAAGAGAGTAGTGCCAAAGAAATTTTAAAGCCACCCACAGGCAAAGAACCATCATAGTATTACAGATAACACCAGTGAAATGTTTTGGAAAAAATGACTGAATTCAGACTAGAAATGATTCTGTAACTTTGCTTGTGCCATTCCCAACCAAATGAGCAGTGTGATCCCGCCTTTGTGTGTCATAGGAGAAAAATGAGATAGGCTCTCTGAATTAATTCTAATCATGCTGAAACTTATTTTTTGTGATAAGTGCAAAATTTGTGAATCTTCCTTTTTTTAGAAATAATTTTTGTCTTGCTGTCACTGGCTGTGACTTTGCTTATGGTTGTTAGATGATCTTACAGATGTTAGATTCGCTCATGCATAAAGGGACGATGTAGAAGAAGGTATGAAGGTGAAGGGAGAGGTATTAGTTTCTGAAATAAAAATGATGATGAGGATTCTGTGGCAGGGTGCGTAGGAAGGGCAGATGTACATGAATTAGGGACATTAAAGTAACTTAAGGCATTTAGAAAGGGAATGCTTGCTCTCAGTGCTTTAGAGTTATTCTGAAATAAATATTGTAGGATGAGAAAGGTAAACATCAGATCTGGAAAAAGGATATGGTGGGCAAGTCTGTATGGAAATGAAAAGCAAATGACATTATAGTGATGCTGCAAAGCAAATCTAAAAGGCAGTCCCAGCTCCCTACACTTGCAGGGACTTAGGACAGAGTGGTTTAACTTGCTGTGGTGAAGGTCTAAATAGGCTCAGACATCCCCACTGGTGAAAAACTTAAAGGAAGTCATAAGTAAAAGCCTTTGAGAGTCTTCCTTATTCTCTGGGTTGAGTTTGAGATAGCTGTGAAACATCTGACAAATGACTAACTAAAATAAAATTAACCCTTTGTGCTAAGGACAAATCCGTACTGAAAATGTTTGTGTAATCTTAGTTAAAAATGAAAATTTATTAGATTTGAGGGCAAGGCACGATTCATGAGCTGATAACCAAGGCAAGGGAAGTCATAAAAGGACATCATACAACTAAATTAAGGGACTATTAGCCTACAAGGTGATAATGGACTTGTTCATGAAGGAAGTTACCTGTTGACATCAGTACAGCTGAATCACGACAAAGTAAAAATATAGTTGCAGTTCACAAGTACAGGCTTGTAACAGATAGAGTGTGGGATCACCATGGAATAAGGAATTGGCAGTTAACAATCAGAAGCAAAAAGGATTGCATTTACATGAGGAGGAGGAGAAAAGATAAACAAAAGCAAAAAAAGCTTTCTGAATACAAACATGAACTAATAATACAGAAGCCTTTCTAAAAGAAGGAAATCCTTTTTTTTGTGAAGTGTAAAATAAATAATCAGTGAATCTCATTTCATTCTATCTATAGGGCAGAAGTATATTTTTGTGATAATTAAAACCCAGAAAAAGGCAGAAAATATTTATTTCCCAGCCAAGCTTCTTTACTAGTAAGGTATTTACAAGGTACCTTTGAAAATGGATTTTTGTGCAAATTATATGACTCATCTATATCCTCAAGGGTGTAAAAGAGTGTGGAAAAAAGAAAATTATTTCTTGATGTCAATTTTAGTGAGAGAGGAAGTACTGGCTAGTACTAGAAGTACTAGCATTGCACTAAACTAATAAAAGTGATTTTTCTGTATATAGCTGAAGTAGCGTTATATGCTGTATTTCACAACTGTGTGAAAGTGCTAAATGCTTTGTAACAGTTAAATCAAAGCACTAACTTTGCAGTTGTTTTCACTGAGAAGGTACTTGGAGGATAAATATTCCTGGAAGATGAATACATGAAAACTAACATGGTTTCAATAAGGGTAAATGAGGTTCTCCCTGCACAGGGAATGATAATGATTAATGTCCACCTAATGAATGTCCTTATGTCTAATGATGAATGTCCATATGTCTAATGATGAATGTCCATACCACAGCACAGCATTTCCCTAAGGAAACATTCAGCATAATGAACATTTTGGAAAAAAGTAGATCCCAAAGGTTTTGTGAAAGTGGATTTTATTCCCTGTTGGAGGGACACATGCAAATCCCTGTTCTTCAGTTGTTTTCTCCAGCTTTAATGTCTGTGAATCCTTTGCAGTGAAAAGATTTGAGCCAGTGTGCCAAGGTTATCTTCTATGACTTCCTGTATATTCTTTGATTTGTCTTTCACTTCTTGATTAACAATCTAAAAATTGCTTTCAGGTGCTTTATTACTCAGCAGCATCCTGCTTCAGCTCTTTCTTCAGAGGAAGCCACTTTTTCAGGCCACTGTATGTCAGCTCCGGTGGAAATCTTGCCTTATTTATCGGTTTTACCAGTCCTGCTCGCTGCCTGGTCTTGTTAGCAGCTTTGAGAATGACTGGCTGTTGTCACTAGTAATTTCATTGTTTCTCTGTATTGTGACAATCTGTTGACCACACAATAAGTGCAAGTCACCTCATGGCTTTAATGAGTGCTGCATTACTTCAGTAAATGGTTTATTTGGCATATGGTTTCCAAGCAGACTTGCCAGACTTCCCAGGTGGACACCCAGGTGGACTGATTGTTTTCCACCAAAAACTGTTTTTTGTAAGCACTTTATGTTCCTGAAGTATGGTTTCAGCATACAGAAGGATAAGGATTTCTGTCCAATTATGTTTTAAATGTCTGATGAAGAAATTAGCTTGTAAGCGTTGACATCCTAGACTTCATTAGCTATTCTCCTGATCTTTGCTAATTACAAATTAGTTCAAGTAAGCTATGTATTGTTTTTCTTGATCTCTTAATAGCACTGATTTCCCGACATAATTCCCTCAGATCTAGTTGCTGTTATTCATGTTGGATATAAGCGTTATTCTTATGGCTGTGAACACCCATGTTTTCTGGATCATTACGTGTTATTAAATATAATGCAGAGTTTAAAATCAGTGCAGGAATATGAGGTTTAAAGATCAGGCAGTATTTGTATAGATCTTAAAAGGACCTGACTCTGCCTCATCTGGAAAAACTACTGCTCCATACAGGTATATTTTTACTGATAAAGGGAATTTATTTTAAGTGTATATGAAGGGTTTCTAAACTTCTGTGGTGCTTTGTCCATTCACAGAAACACAGAATTTATTTAATATAAAAGTGTATAAAACTTTTTACAGTAAAATCTGGTATCTTTTTTTTAGAATACTTTTAGAAGCCTTTTGAATAATTGTATTTCTTTGTGGTGTTTATATTTTCCTAAGATAACTGCTTCATGTTTCTTTTGGATGTCAGTATTACAGAATACGTTCCCAAATCACTCATCTTTTTTCTGGTATACCATTTTTTATAAGTGCTTTGCTGAAATTCTCTTTCCTGTTCAATGTAGTCTGCCCAACCAGCTGATATCAAGGTTTGTAATTGTAAAGGTTATGTCAATAGGCAAATAATAAGCATGGTAAAATGACGGGTTTGTTGTCCCATTTTGTTATCAAAGTCACCAAAAAAGTAAAAATAAAAACCTGAAACAAACTCAACAGAAGGGAAAGTGTTTTGAAGCAGCACTTTATATTGAATAAAAAATAGTATTTCTGCATATCTGTAAATGCATTGTGAAATATTTACCCAGGCATTTGTAAAGCTTAGCTTTATAAGGCTGTTTCATTCATCTCCTCATCTTTTTTATAAATAATCTTAGGTGTGTGTCTTTTGATGTGCCCGTTTTCATACTGTAAACTGTTCATGAGTGAGAAATTTAGTTCCAGAAGAGAGAATTCATACAGTGCCAGTTCCGTAGCTGTGTAAATCTTTGCAGTATCACCTTCTTTGATGAATTATTTTTTTTTTTCTTATACCAGGATGCCTGATGTGTGGCAGGAGGAGAATTTAGTGTTAAGGGGAATGATTTAAAGCTCTGATAATGGAATCATCTTTTATTTTCAGTCCAGCAGTTTGGATTTAGCTGACCATCCCTTACCGGTTGGCAGATGTTGAATGTATGGTTATGGCAGTACAGATCAGGCAGCAGATTGCGTACCACAGTTGATCCTGATGCACTTTTTTTACAGTCTTGTTCAAGAGGCCTCAGGTTCACTGACTGCAGAGAGAACTGTTTTCTTGCTGAGGGTACATGGTGCCTTCCTTTTTCCTGGGTGTGAGCTGTCTTACACAGACAGAAGCTATGTAATGCAGCTAGAGTTTTAAGGAGAAATGATGAGGTGTCTGGTTTTCTACAATCTGCTGGGTAAGTTATGTGTGCTCAGGTACCTTTGTGATCAGAGAATGATTTTTATGAAAAATCTTCATGTAAGTAGTCAAGCAAAGCTGCAGTCCTGAGGAAACCTTTGGCATTACAACCATCAGTTTAAATCTGTATTCTCAATAGCACGGTATAATCAGTTTGTTACTTGTACTCTGTGTATGTATAACTTTATGTACCCTGAATGTGCAATGTCAAAGTAGAATTTTAAATACAATGTTATTTGCATTTCTTTTTGCTGCTGATTTCTTGTTTGGGACCTTGGTTTCAAGGTATTCAGACCTAATTTCAGAAATTATACTTTTTTAAAAATTACATCCTGCAATATGTGTGTCACGAAAGCAACTGCACCTGAACACAAGAATAAAAAGTTGAAGAGAAAGTTATGTACAGGATTTATTGTACAGAAAAGACCTCAGTTCGCATCCACCAGCTCAAACGGAGCTTAATAATATGTGATTGTTCCACTTGGTGTGCTTGTCTAATGTGACAGACTAATGGCGTTTTGCCTTGTAACTCCTGAACACCAGCCCTTCTGAAGAAGACAACTTTGATTCACACAGCGTGGGCTCTGGCCACACTCCATTGCTTCCTGCCAATAATTCTGAGGATTTTGCTGGCAAGTTCTGAAGTTCTTGGGACATGGAGTAGTTGGGAATCTTTTTTGTGTACTTGCAACACGTATCATTTGTCGATAGATCTTAGATCTGCTCCTGTGTGCTGGCTATATTGCGTGCCTAAAGAAGAAAGGGAAAACCATGTTTGTTTGGTTTTTTTTTTTTTAACAAAATGACAGAGTAAAAGTCTTAGGTGGTTCTTTTTAAGTTACAGAGGTTTAATAAAATAACTTAGGAAATGAAGAACAATTTTGAAACAGGGTTTTTCTGAGTATTCTTGAATTTACAAAGTTCTTGTTTAAGTGACATGGTTTGTATGAAAAGTAGTTCTAAATTGTCAATCTAGCAAACTGTATAGCTGTGTAGGATCTTTTCAAAATTATATTCAAATTCTCTGTCAGAGCCTTTAAAAATAGGAGGGATAGACTTCTGAATTTCCTTGCATAGAAATCGTTTTGTCTCCTTGCTCACTATAAGTCAATTTGTCACTGGCATAGCTCTGAAGTTTAAGCCAACATGCTTGCTAGTGTCAAGATTACTTTTCCTATTTCTTTGTTATATTCATGTTTATCAGTTTGACTTCAGTCAAACCTTATGTAGCTTTTGTCCATTTGATTAGTAAGATTTGGTCTTGAACCTTTGAAGCTTTCCACAGTCCATTGCTTAAATCAAACGTAACTTCTTGACTACCGAGGGGTTGCAGTGCTCCTTCGGTTATGCACTATGTCCATTCATAACTCCACAGCATGGAGTAAAAATAAAAGTCTTGTTTCATAGCAAGCTCTGGTGCAGTAGATTTTTCTCTGATTAGGTGTGCACTGTGAAAACAATGGCTTTCCATGAAAAACAGGTAATTTTTCCCTGTATTATGCTCTTTATAGGGCATCTTTCTCTTGCTTTGCAGCATTCTAGGAATGGAGGGCTCAGTTCAGTTACCTCAACATAGATGTCTAATGCCACTTGAGAGAGCCATAGTTTTTGTCATTCTGGTATATCAGGTAGGGTACAGGACTTACATAAGTCCTCCTGGAGTGCTATCTGGAGTCTAGGCAGGATTAGCTAAAGATCTCTCAAAAGGCAGTAGACATCCATAGTTACCTTCAGTGTCATTATTTCTGACTTGAGTATCATGGGAAGTCAACATAAAAACCTAAGAACTGCTATATTAGATCTAACTGTCCTGCCCCTTAAAATCGTTGAAGACAAATGATCAGAAAGGAAGGTACAAAGAAGGCAAGCACACGTTACCTAATTGTTTAGCACAGTATCAGCCTCAGGAACTTTTCAGAAACTGTGGTTTTGTGTGTTTAGTAATCTCAGTGCATTTTTCTCATCTGAAACCATGTACGTGTTTAGCAACTGCAGGATCATTTCACAAGGACTTCAACAGCTCAGTGATGTACAGAGAGCCCTTTCCTTTTCTCTGTGTAGAACTTACAATTCAATCACTTCATCAGCTGAGCCTTTTTCTTCTAACCTACCTGTGATACATAGGATTTAGAGATTTTTTCTTCTTCACCCCTTCAGCCCTCTCTTTTCCAGACCAGAGAGTTCTGGCATGCGTCCTTGTTCCCTGTGTGGGGGCCGTTCTTTGCCACTGGTTGTCTCTCTTGCCCTTCTCTGCCTTTCCAATTCTGCTGTATCCTTTTAACAAAGGGGAGCTAGAGCTGCTCACAGTATTCGAGATGCAGGTGAACTACTGCTGTTTATTGCCCTGTCATTCAGTCTTGCAAGGTCCTTTGCAGTTCTCCCTAATTGGGCATTTTCTGTAATACTTTCAATTTAGTATCATTAGCAACTATTATCACCTCCTGCGATCCAGAAAATGGCATAAGCACTATGAATAACATATGTTAAACACATTTTGCAACCCAGCTATCTCCAGAAATCTGTCAGTGGTCTGTATAGGAAGAGTTTATTCTCTTTCATTTGTTCTCTCCTATGTAATTAGTCACTCTCAAAGGGACCTTCCATCCTGTGTACTCTCTCTCTAGTGTACCCACAAACATTCAATAAAGGACATTCAGAAAATGTTCAGAAAGGCTTTGGCACAGACTGCCACAGCATCCTTGTATCCAGGATGGGACATTACATGCTAGATGAGTGGTCAACTAGATGGATGAAAAACTGGCTGGGTCTGCAGATTAGTAGTGTATTCTGTGCCCTTGTCCTGTTTAAATTCTTCATGTGACATGGAGGAGGTGGCACTCCCATCAAGTCTTTGTGTGACAACAAATCGTGATGTGCAGTCAGAGCGCTCTGAGGAGGGCCTGGCTGCCATTCTGAAGAGCCTGCACATGCTTGAGGAGAGGGCTGACAGTGACCTTCTGAAACTAGGTGAATAACTTAACACTTAAGCCTGAAATGGACAGACTGCCACCATCGGTATGTCCTGGGCACTCTCTGGTTGGGAAGCAGCTCTGCTGAAACAGACGTGAAGGTCATGGCAGATGGTGACCTTAGCGTGAGCTGGCAGGATGCCTTGGCAGCCAGCAGCATCCTGGGCTGCATCAGTAGGAGCACAGCCAGTAGATTGAGGGAGAAATTTATTCACTTTTACTCAGCAGTCATTAGACGATGCCTGGACTACCATGCACATGTTTGGCGGACACGCCAGTGCAGGGAAGACATCGATCGATAAACTAGGGCAAATTTAGTAGAGGGCCTCCGGGCTGGTCAGTGGCAGCAGCACTTTGTCTGTGAAGAAAGGCTGAGAAATGGGTTTTGTTTAGCTTGGAAAAGAGATGGCTTAGGGCAGCCACCTTCTTATCTCTGTAAGAAAGTTACCATGAAGACTGAGGCAAGCTCTTTTGCTGAGGTGTGTGGCTGGAAATTGACTTTTTAATCAAGCAGAGATGTTTTGACTTGACTTAAAGGGGAGGAAAAGTTCACTCTATGTGTAATTAAGCAGTGGAAGAGTTTGCCTTTAGAGATTACTGTAGGATCCTTATTCTTGGACTTTTCAGTAGCCAAGTGGACAAAGCCCTGTAAAAACTGGTCTTGAAGGTTGATCATCTAGCTGAAGCAGGTCACCCTGATCTACTTAGATCAGGATGTTGGATGAGAAAAACCTACTGAAGTCTCTTCTGACCTGGATAATTAATTATGTATGATGATTATTCATTTTATATTTGCATATTTGTTAATAGCATCCTTCTTATTTGCAGGTTTAATAATGTCCAACTTATTAGCTAAAAACAAAGGTTTTAAAACAATTGTATTAGGGAGAATAGATTTGTTCCTGTTGTTGAGTACTCATTTATTGAGTTTTTAGATTTTAATACATAAGCTAAAGAACAGGTAAAAATAACATCATTTTTCTAAGGGCTGCTAGTTTGGAATAAATTCTCCTCCCCTGCACTGGAAGAGTATTATATCATCTCCTTTTCAAAAGGAAAAAAAAAACCCAATCAAGTCTATCATAAATGCTGCATACTTTGCATAATTATTTTTGTACTGAATTTGCATGCAGATATATTTCTGCTGAAAATAATGTATGAAAAAAACCCTCTGATACTTAACTCTGTGTAAGAAACAAAAAAAAGAAAGGTACAGGAAAAGCTTGTGTGTTTTCATGTCAGGGACAATTTCTAGTAGTGTGTATTTATACTTATGTTTCCAGAAGAAGTTTTGAATAACCTTTTGATTATATAGCATTTATTTGATGAGCCTGTTTGTTGGTATATTTATTCTGCATCTCAGAATGCAATTCATCTTACCTAATTTTAGCTACCTGAAAAAGGTAGTCATAGAGTTTAAAATAGTTGCCTAGGCACATGCTAAAAGTAATAGAGATCATTTTTCCTCTCCTCAAACATGAGTCATCCTGCCTGCCTTAGAGGCTTGGCTTGTGATAGAATTAATCACTCTGCAGAAGCACCTATTTTACCCTAACAACTCGAAGAGCACTATAGGAAGCTAGCTCTTACCGGGCAACTAGTTCCATTTGCTTATTCGGCAAATCTCTACGTTCAGACTCATTCTGTGTTGTGTTTCCTGTACTGAAGTACCTTGGAGGAATAGGAGTAAGCCCAACTAAAAAAAAGTTAAATTCCTTAACTCCATTTTAGTGAGTTAGCTGATGCAAATTTCCATTACTGCATAGCATTTTGGAATGTATCCCAGCTTGAGCCCAAACAGCAGATACATACCTGGCATAATGACTCATTGGAAAAATGGAAGTCAGTAACACAGCTCTCTCTTTCCACATACACAGAGGGGGTTGCTTACAGGAGGTGGTGGTGTGGTAGCGCTTGTTTTTTTGGATTGTTTATTTTTTGTGTGTGCGTGCATCCCTTCTCTGGGTGGCTCACAGGAGACATCGCTTCTCTTATTGGAGTCTAGTGGCAACCTCACAGTTATCAGAAAAAGACAGTGAAGCAACATTTCATCTTGGGTGACAGCACTCTTGCAAGTATACTGAGAGCTAAATTCATGCAGGAAGTACTCATGCTTCTGTTAGGCTTACCTCCCTCTTTTATTTTCTAACCAGGAAGTGTAGGCTCATCCACATACAGTATCTCTACTTCATGGGCCACAAATGTCTTTAAGGAGGGTAGGTATCTTTGGGAGACTCCGTGGAAACTGTAGAAATGATGTGTGGGGGAGAAGTCTCCAAACATGTTTTGGATTTTCCTTTGCTTTTGGTTCTTTTCTTGATTACTGTGTAGACCCAACAGGTTGATGTTAGATATATACCTCTGTTTTTCCTCTGTTGGCAATAGATGAGTCTTCTTCAGGACAGGACAGATGTATGAGTTTATATGCACTTCAGATTAAATCAGATGAAATCTGAGGTAATACTTCTTTCTTTTTTTGCAGAAAGTAATTGAAAGCAAGTTCTTTCTTCTACCATTGGAATTGAGAGTACTTCATAGAAAACACATATAATTATTAAGTACCTCTAAAAGCCTGAGTTGAGCTCATGGGCTAAAGGTGATAGTAATAACGCTTAGTGTTCCCAGACTGCCTGTAGTTGAACAATGAAAGGAATACCAGGTCAGCTCAATAAAGTACCTGATGATTTAAGGTGTATGACTGGAAATAGCTGTCTGTGTTGTTAAGATTTATCTTTGGTCGGCAACAGCATAATAAGTGTGAAGTCAAGAGGGTTCATTAGAATAACTGTTCTTTTGAGAATGTACATTCAAGCATCTCTAGCAGATTCTGACACTGTTAATAAAGAAAATGGATAATGAGGAATGCAGCAAATGAATAGCTATTTCTAACTTTGTACAGTCTTTGTGTCCAGTATTTTCATTTGGTAAATCTTGCAGATGCTTGCAGATCGTAAAACAATGATTCCCTGTCTATTTTAAATGATTTTAAATTATTCTTAATGATTTTAAAGAGTTGTGGAGTTTTTTAAAATATTTTTATTTTTTTATTATTTTGAAAGTGAAAGACGAGGAAAGTGATGTTCATTGAGTGCTCATAAAGAGGTCATGAAGTTCTAACTGCTTCAGCTTTAAGTCACAGTAAAGTATGTGAGAGGGCTTCAGATCCATGAATATCTGCTGCTCCTCCTAGTTGGCTTTACTGCAGGCTAGTGAACTTCCAGTTGAATTTCTTTTTCCTGTGAATATTTGGACTAACAAGCCCCAAGTCTCTTATCAATTATCAGTGTCAAATAAATTAGGAATAATGCTTTTGAATAATTTTGTAATCAGGAAATAATCACATATGTTAAATTGCGTGCTTGTTTGATGGAGCGTTTTGAATTCAGTAGAGATCTGTGTATTATGTTTTTACGTTAGTGCCTTGTCTTTTCTTAACTTGTGCAGTCCACCAGTGGATCCTCAGTTGCAGTAGGCGGCTTTAGATGCTGGTATGTTTTGCTGCCATGCCCTGTAGACCATAAACACTTCCAGAGATATCCCTTTTTTGAGACTTTCTTATAATGCAAGCTGAGAAAGATACTTCTCAGAAATACAGTTCTTGGAAATGCCTGTACTGTTGAAGGCTGGGGTGTATGTATGCTTAATTATGAGACAGCTGCTTTGGTAGAGTATTGTTGCCCAAACAGTGGGCCTGTGAAAAGTGTAAGAGGCTCAAAGTAGGATCTTAAAATGAGAAGTGCTAAGCACTGCTAGCTCTGCCTGTAACTAAAAGAAAAAGCTAGAAAGAATATTGTGAAAATTGCTTACCAGCTTTCCTTTGTGAAATACGTGAATTCCACCAGAGCTGCTTCCAGCAAACTTTCCTAGAAGCTGTGATGTCTCAGGTCTGCACTGTGCACCTTCCTCATTCTCACCAGTTCCATTTTGGGAGGCAGTGCCTCTCACCTTAAAGTAAGGGAAAAGGAAGAAGAGGCACAGGGAGGAGGGGTGCCGCCTTTCCTGGCTTCCTGCCCACGTCCTTGGCCTCCTCCCCAGTATCACTGGATGTCTCTCTGGTAGCACATCACTGAATGCAATGTTTGCTTAACTTGTGCAGACTTTTTTAGGATAAAGACTGGATTTAGGATAAAAACTGGATTTTCTGTTGTGATGTGTAATTTGACAGGATAAGCTTGTAAATAAAATCATAAGTGCAACTGAGATTCTGTAGATATGAGTAGATTAGAACATCCTGTAAATACATTCATAGAGCGTCTATGTAGGTAGTTAAAACTAGGTAATGGAGACAGTCGAAAGAGACACTGGAAAAGGTATACAACCAGTTGTGTGTATCTCTTTGCATAAGGAGTGTAAGATACCTGTGTTGAGTGGATGTTGCTGCTGTTCCAGTGACTTGACAGTCCAAAGGAATTCAGTGGCATCTAAAATCAACCTCACAGTGAAGACTGGAGACAGCAGCTGCTATACCATTCCAGTTTACACAGCAAAGCAATGTCAAGGACTCACACATTGCAGTAACTTGGTATTAATTCTGTCAAAGACTTAAATGATAGTTCTTGTTTGAAAATAATCTGAAAAAAAAAAGGAGTGGTTAAAAGAAGTTGATCTGCATGAAGACTGGGATAGAATCATGCAGAAGTAGTCAATCCATGAGAAAGTGTTTAGAATAAAAAAAGGGAGTAGTGCATCTTTGTATGGCTACAATAAATGGAAGAAGCGGATGCTGGAGGATATATACTGAATTGAATATATTGATTTCTGTTACCTCTAATAACTTTGATTTAGGAAATAGGGTTATACAGTGTATAATAAAATTCTAGTACAGATAAGTCACAGGCAATTTTCATTTCTGTGTAACTAGCTGGTTTAAACCCAGGTTATTGAGGGGAGAGCTAACTTGTTTGTTATGCCTAGTTGCCACTACAACTTCATTATTGTTTCTGATATCTTAGCATACCCTTTAATAATGGGCCTGTTGTTAAGGAACAAAATTGTGTTCTGGCACACATTCTTGGTAAGTCATGTCAAAGTAAACAGGCTCCTGTTAGAAAAGACAGAGAGATTGCAGTACTAGAAAATAACGCCCTAGTCTAGGCTTTTTAAGAAAATTTTTTGCAAGTTCACTTGCCTGAAATACTGGTACGTGTAAGAAAAAAGTAATCATAATTAAAGGCCACTGAAGAATTGCCATGTTAGTTTAGCTATTTATCCTCACTGAAAAAGGAAAGGTCTATCTATACATAGACCTGTCTAGTTTGTGGCTCTTTAGACAACACATCGCTGACACTGAAAAAAGAAATTTGACTGAGCTTTAGGTAGTGTTTTGAGACCATTCTGGTGAGTTACTGATACACTTCACTATCTGTTGATGCCACGTGAGGTTACTTTTCACTTTTTTCTTGTAGGCAAACTGGCTGTGGATAAGCAGGACATGCTGTACGTTCTTCACAAATACAGTTGAAACAATTAGTCTGAGTCTTTCTCACACTTGATTTAGCTTGTGTTTGGAGAAATGTTCTGTGTTTTGTTCTTAAGGAACATCAGAATCCTTGTGTTAGTCTGCTTCCTATCTTATACAATCATAGAATAGTTAGGGTTGGAAAGGACCTTAAGATCATCTAGTTCCAAATCCCCTGCCATGGGCAGGGACACCTCACACTAAACTATCTCACCCAAGGCTCTGTCCAACCTGGACTTGAACACTGCTAGGGATGGAGCATTCACAACTTCCCTGAGCAACCCATTCCAGTGCCTCACCAGCCTCACAGTAAAGAACTTCTTCGTTATATCCAATTTAGACTTCCCCTGTTTAACCCATTACCCCTTGTCCTATTACTACAGTCCCTAATAAACAGTGACTCCCCAGCATCCTTATAGGCCCTCTTCAGATACTGGAAGGCTGCTATGAGGTCTCCACGCAGTCTTTTCTTCTCCAGGCTGAACAGCCCAAACTTTCTCAACCTGTCTTCATACGGGAGGTGCTCCAGTCCCCTAATCATCCTTGTGATACTTCTCTGGACTTGTTCCAACAGTTCCATGTCCTTTTTATGTTGAGGACACCAGAAGTGCACACCGTACTCCAAGTGGGGTCTCACAAGAGCAGAGTAGAGGGGCAGGATCACCTCCTTCGACCTGCTGGTCACGCTCCTTTTGATGTAGCCCAGGGTACGGTTGGCTTTCTGGGCTGCAGGTGCACACTGCCGGCTCATGTTAAGTTTCTCATTGACCAACACTCCTAAGTTGATCTTCCAAGTAAGATCTTCCATCACTTAGTGGCAAAAATATTTTAAGTTAACGTTTTCTGAACTTCCACCTTGTACTTTATGATTGCCGCTTGCTTACAATTGCTACCTTCTCTTTGCTATTTCTGTATGCTGATCTGAGTCTTCCTGTTGATATTTAAAATGCTGTATGGTGTTTTGCACTCTTTGGTCTTATTCATGCTTTGTCTTTCTACGTATTAGCACATTCATAAGATTTTATTTTGTAGGTTCTAGATCAATTAGTTTCCTGAAACTGAGCTTCATAGTCCCTTATCTGGAAGCATCAAAAGATACGAAGTTCCAGGCTGGTGGTGAAGGTGGGGGGGGATTCTTAAATGACCCTTAAAAAGTTGACTCTGAAGGAGTTCTGCCAAGATTTAGGTTTGTCTGTATTTTACCCCTAGCAATTTTTGCTATCATTTAACAGATTATCCAACTTGATGTATTGAAAGCAGGAAGAAGACTTAATATAGCCAGTCTGTTGTAAGTCTTGCAAGTGATGTGCTCCTATCTGATACATTTTAAGAATGTGCTTGACGTATGTGTATAAAGATAACACTGTAAGCTGATACCCTTCAGTGACAGACTGAAGACTGAAACTATTAGACTTAATTACAGTCTTATACAATTTAAACATACATATCATACATACTTTTATTCTTTTATTCAACTACCTGTCTCCAGCATAGTATCATTTTGGCTTGAAAGAAACTAATATAGATGTGTACTATGTAGGGACACTAGGTTGGGTTTGAGGGATTTAGTAATTTCCAGAATTTCAGAGTAACTGAAGACAGTGCAAATGACTGTTCTTTCTGAATCACAAGACCCAACATACAAGTAGATATATGACCTCTTATTTTGTGTACTTTATGGTAAATTGCTCAGTTAATTCCACAACATCTGGCTATAGGTTTTCAACCAAATATATCCCATTCTTAGGATGACTGTCATTGTTGATTTAAGTGTATTCCAGTTAAATCCAAACTTTCAAACTTTGTGTATGTAAAGTATACTTTGTAGAAGACTGTACCTAATGCAAGGAACTCTAACTCTGCTTTTTGGCAGGCAGAGATCCAGAAACAGTTTTCTACTCTGCTTGCTTTGTTTATGATTGAGTTTCTAATGCACTTTATTAGTTAACGTGTCAGCAGAAATTTCACTCAGCATTTATTTCTGTGAAAATCCAGATTCCATGCTTGGGAGCACATATTCCTTTGTATGCAATTTAGAAAAAGTATCTAGGATTGTACTGATGGAATTTCTGTTTTGTTTTGTCCATTAAAATGTACATACTGCGGTGGGGATCAAGAAAGCTTGACTCTTAGGAGAGCTGGATTAAACTTGGATCTGCTTTAGGCTTCTGTTGTATCTCAGGTGAGATACTTTGCCTCTTTGTGCCTTTGCACTCTGTAAAAAGGGAACAGTAGCATTTTATTTTTTTCAAGAGTGCTGTGATGGCTGATACAATAACGCCCACTTTTAGATAATGACATACAAATTACTTGAAGCTTCATGGCATCTCAGATATACACAGTGTCGGGGATGCTAGTGAAATTTGTGGAAAAACTAGGCAGATCCTTGCAGATGTGTCATTTCGTATGAATGTTTTATTTTTATTTGTTTCGATTCTGGTAACATAATTAGTTTATTTTTCATATTTACTTAGCTTCTGTAAACTTGTATTTCCAGCTCTATGCTTCTCGTCAATATTTTAGGAGTTACAATTTTACGATAATCATGCACATGAAGAAAACTATGGCACTGGTACTAAATCCATGTATATCCTAAAGCAGAACTGTGTGGTTAACTACTTACCAGTGCTTTCACATGAACATTTTATGTGTCTTCTCATCTAAAAGCTGTTTATTTTTCTATAATAAAAGCCATGGAGTCCCCTGGGTGCTCTCTGGTGCTCTCAGGTCCTCTGAGTGTTGGTCAGATGATGCCGAATTCTGATACAGGGTCATGAGGTTCTCACCTCTCTCTTTCGTATTCTGGTTTGCAAAGATATTAAGCATCCTTAGTTGCAGGATTGAGCAGGGAATTCAGTGTTGGTGATTAGTCCTCTCAGAGGTCATCTTTTATGATTTGTGGTTGCTGCTGTTGCTTCTCACAATCTGCTTGTTCCAGATACTTCTGGACATGTTTGCACTAATGATCAACAGGCTGTTCGCATAGTTCAGCTGTTTTCTTCAACACACAAAAACTGTTCTGTTCTTCAGGTGGTTGACTATATTTCATCTGCTTTTGCCACAGTAAAAAGTTGGTTAATGTTCACTGTCTCATGCTAACAGCTATCCTGTCTAGACATAACTCATGCTAACTGCTACAGACAGTGAAGTAGTATTTTTAGGGAGCTTACCATCTTGCAATATTCTTTGTGGAAGTGCTTTAGGGTCTCAAAATACTGTAAAGAGTTTATGAAGAAAAAACCCCAAAATAAGGAATGATAAATATTAATGTGGATAAATGTAAAATGATGCATTTATACAACATCCCAATTTCACATATAAAATAATGGATTCTGAGCTCATTTTACCACACAGAAATCTCACATGGGTTTTGTTTTTTTCTGGGGGGGCTTGGGCTTCATAAGTCCATATCAAAAGAAATGAGGAGACAAGACAAGCAGCCACAGTTCTCAGTAGAGGTACTGCTCAGTGCGCCTCCTCTCCACCAAACAGCTGTGCCATTACTACACCAGCAGGATACTGTAAGTGGAGAGAGCGAAAAGCATGGCAGTTACTCTATGTGCAGAAACACCTTGTTTCTTCAGGAAAAGCTAAGGAAGTACTTGATGCCATGCTTATCTCAGGCTGGGGAGGTGGATCCAGCCACTTACAAGAGATCTTTACCCCAGCAGGTCCCTACTTCGGGATGTAGTGAGCAAGTGAGGCGACCTTATGCTCTTCTGTCAGCTCTTCATTTAAGCGATACGGCCACGAAAGGAGTCCCAGAATGACTGATGTATTGATTCCCAAGTACAGCCCTAGCCGCTAGACATTCTCTCTGAAGTTAGTCTGGAGGTGAATTGTTTGGGACTTGGAAGTATGCATTCTGCTGTCTGGCTCTAATAAAAGTGTGAGGCAAAGAGGATCTGTGCATTAAGTAAGATACCTAAGTAAGCTCCTTAACTGTAGGAATTAGTGAGGAAGTAGATTAGTCCTGAGATTACACCAATACCAGAACTGTCTATCCTCCTTCAGGTTCAGAGCCATGGGAAACGTTAAGAGTAGTCAGCATGAATCAGCCTGCAATTTAAATTTAAAGCAGTAGTAATAAAGAGTCTATTTTGGCACAGAACCTTAGTGGATTACTTGCCTCAGACTCAAAAGGGCTGTGCTTTTGCCCCTATTTCTGTTCTTTGTAATGAACACATGTCCTCAGGTGTTGCTGTCATTGACCCCAACTCTTGCATTACAAAAGGATGTTTTTTTTATCCCTTTTATTACTGTTGGTGGTGTTTGGAGAGTAATTACTTAATCATGGTGTGTGGTGGAATGACCCTGGCCAGCAGCTAAGCCCCCACAGCAGGATGGGGAAGAGAACTGGACAGGCATAAGTGAGGAAATAAGATAGTGAGTCAATATAAAGACAGTATAATAAGTGAAAGATAACAAGTGATGCAAAAGTGCTCATTCACCACCAGCAGGCTGAACCCTGCCAGTTCCCAGGCAACAGCTGTTTCAGAGAAATTGCTTCCCAGTTCTACTGTTGAGCATAACACCCTGTGGTACAGAGTATCTATCCCTTTGGTCAGTTGGGGTCAGCTATCCCTGCTGTGTTCTGCCCCAGCCTCACTGAGGAACAGAGTGAGAAACAGAGAAGGCCTCAGTGCTGTGCAAGCACTGTTCAGCAGTAACTGAAACACTGTTTTGATAGCAAATCTAATCCACAGCACCACTGTATGAGCTGCTACAAAGTAAATCAGTTCCATCCCAACCAGACTCATAACATGACATCACTTAAATTTTCAAGTCACTCCCAGGCAATAAATGACCAACGAACACCAAAAGTAAATACAAAGGAACACCCCATATTATGCTAGTATCACCTATTCCTATGGTATCTAGGTCATACAAGATTTGGAGGATTCACTGGAGTGTTTCTGGCTTTTGTTTGTAGATGTGCATTTTGCTCTGTGCGCTTGAGGATGTTGGCATTGTCACTAAAATAAGAACTCTCGTTCCCTCGGTAACACCAGCAAACAATATTCTCTTATTATATTTCATGAATGGAACATTTTAGCTTGATTTATGAATAGACTTTTCAGAAAAACTGAAATCAATTACTGGAAGTCCTCATGCTGAGTTGTCTAAAATATTGACAGGAGTATGATTTTTTTTTTTTTGCTGGTTTCTCTTTGTGATCATGTTGGTGACTCCAGCTTGTGAAGTATTTTCATATGGATTTTAGGAGGTTGCTCAGTGTATGCTAGATGGTTAGGGTAAATTCCTGCAGATTAGGTAGGTGGGTTCAGTGCCAATAAAGTAGGAACATGTTTCAAGCTAGTATGTGGTTTATCTGTGTTATTTATTCAGTTGCTATTAGAGATAGAGAGAGGGGCTGGGGGCAGCTAAATGACACGGCACTGTTCTTGTGGTTTGGGTCTGGTCTTCAGATCTTCACTTGAGTCTTGAACCTGAGTCATCAGTGACACTGATTCCAGTTCAAGAGTGGAAAAAAAATAACAAAACCCCAAGGAATGTACAATTGGGCCATCGTTCTCTTGCCTTTTTTTCAAAGCCCTTTGGGCCAAATGCTGTAGCTTTTCTCTTGTCAGCATTACTTCTGTGTTATCCCACTAAAACCATTGGGAATGTTTTAAGGTTTTTTTTTCAGTTTGATTTGAGGGAAGAAGGCTGGATAGTAATTCAAAGTACTTGCAATCTTAAATCTGACAGAGAAAAAAAACAAAACTGGATTACTTTGATATGCCACTTAACAAAACAGTACGTAGCAGGAATATGCTGAACTAGAATATTTGGAAGTGTTGAAGATAACTTTAGCTATAGTCAGGACTTAGGTTTCTCATGGCTTCCAGTGTTCTGACACCAGTTAATATAGACAGTGGTAAGAAAATATTTGATGCAGCCTGCAGAGACTTCATACAGGCTCCTGTGTGCATGAGACCTTTCATTTTGCTTCCTCTTTGGAGAGCAGGAGAATAGAAATCAGCGGCAGGGCAGAAGTATAGAGTGCCTGATGAAACTTTTCTCCAGTTGAGCTGTAGTCTTTACATTGTTTCAGGAAATGCCTTTGAGTCAGGCATCTGTGGAAGGGAAAGGAGTAGAAAGTTTCATATAGACTGTCTCCGTATATGCCAACAGTTGTGATTTCCATTTTAGGTATTACATATTTATCTGCAGGACATTAGGGTAGGATGAGTCAAGGAACGTGTTGGGGGAAGTTTGCCAGTTTAGCTTCTATTCAGTTAGGTTTTAGAATGTGGTCATCTTTATCCTTTACTGTGATAGCTGGTATTTTTTTATATCTTCTACCACACTTCTCAAAGAGCAGGGGAAAATAAAGGGAAATTTTATGGGTTACTGAACCCAAACCTCAACTTTGCCTAAAATTTAGAACCAGAGGATTCTTTTTTGTCAACTTAGAGGCCCTAAAAGACTAAATAGTATGGTTGAAATAACTGAGAATGCAGCAGTTACATGCAAGAGACAAACTCTCCTGTCTTGGCGAACAGGGAACTGGATGGGTTTATGGACAAAGAACAACTCCAGAAAGAAAACAGAGCCCTTTGGAAAGCCCCCTTGATGGCTTACCTAGAATAAGAAGAGTTGTGACTTGATCCCTCATATCCCTGATACCTAATTGATCTTAAGCCTTTGTAAAGGTCTTTAAGATATCATGTCTCCTTTAATTAATCTGTTTTCCAATCTAGTAATTTCAACATAGGAGATATATGATTTAGGATGTTGTGATAACTATTTAGGCAATCAGAAGACATTTTTCTCTCCGAGGTATTCGGCAGTATATGGCAGATTTTCTTATCTTCCTGTTGACTCAGGGGATTATCAGTCTATTTTTAAGACTACTTACCCAGGCACAAATTGTATCAAACTGTCAGCAAAGATAGGACAGTAAAGGAAATCTACGAATTCAATGGTTGTGTGTGCAGGAGAAGGGAAGGCCTATCTTTACAGACTTCCTGCCCTGCTTCACTGTCGTACAGCTGAAGGATTCAGCTTCATTGCAGAAAAGTTTAATGCAACAATAGTAGATAATACATCTTACTGCCTAGAGCCAGTGCTGCCTCAGCCTTCAGTCACCTCCCTAGCTTGACATTACTGAGGGAGTACAATAGGTCGTCTTTCTGCTGAAGCTGATTCCTGGAATGTCTAAATTCTCAAGCAGTGCCAATTTCTACTTCTTCCAGTTGGGATTTTATTCTAAAAAACTACTGTAAACATCTCAGACTAATAGTCTTATGTATGTGATATTCTTTGAACTGGCTTTACAATATGTAATAATGGGAATTACTATTTTGGGTATTTTTCCCCTTCATATCTGTACTAAGTAGGACTTATTATATAGGTGATAATTCGCAAGAATGGCCAGAGCTATTGTATTCTTTATTGTTCTTGCTCCTGACTTACACCCACTGAATTCTTAGCTTATTAGAATGACTTGGTGAATGGTATGAAAACTGGTGGTTTTCATGTTCATTGATCAATTGCTGAGGTGAGTAGCTCGAGAGAGGACCCCTTGAACACCGGAGCGAGGGAGATCAGCATCCAGGAGCCTCAACTCAGAGCGACAAGAGCCACCGGAGCAGCCTCAAGCCCTCGACAGGACCTGCCCAGGAGCCGGCAGCTCAGCTGACGCGAGCAGGGACTCACAGGGGGCGGAGCCAGGAGGGGCGGTGCCAGCCCTGATTGGTTAAAAACCTGCCCCAGGGAGCAAGGCGAGCAGAGCGCGTCGGGGCAGTTTGTGTGGGCAGGTGAGCGGGATGGTGAGTACTCGCCCTATGACCAGGGCCCGGTCTGGGAGCTCTGCTCTGGCTGCCTCGGCGGTGGCCACCGTAGGCACTCAGACAGAGCCGATGAGAGGGGAGGCTGCAGTGCAGTCTTCGCTGTGTATTGAGTGCCTGCACTGCTCTGGTGAGAGAAAGGTACACAATGGGCAGGGCTGCACTGGGTGCTCCTTGGTGGAGGCCCTCCTGCAGCAGGTGACTGAGCTGCGGGAAGCTATTAATAGGCTACAAGATGTCAGGGTAGCTGAGAGAAAGCAGGAATGCTTGCTCCCACCCCAAACTGTGCAGAGTCCTCGAGCTTCCCCTGTAGCTCATGGAGGAAAGAAGGAGATTGTTAGCTCTCGAAGCTGGGAACTGGTGACAAAAAAAAAAAAAAAAAAAAAAAAAAAAACCCAACAAAAAAAAAAAAACAACAAAAAAAGGAGGAAAAGGACAATTAAAAGCAAGGGACTTCCTCCTGAACCTGTTGCCCCCACACAGAACCGCTTTGCTGTCCTGCAGGGGGCTCATGAGGAAACGCACTTGCGCCAGAAACAGCCTGTTGATGCACTAGTAAAGAAGATTTCAACTGGTGCTGCCAGGAAAAAGCGGCAGGTCGTAGTGGTAGGGGATTCTATTTTGAAAGGGACAGAAGCACTCGTCTGTCGGCCTGACCCGGTCTCAAGGGAGGTGTGCTGCCTACCAGGGGCACAGATCAGGGATGTGTCAGAGAGGATGCCTGCTCTGGTAAGCCCCATGGACTATTACCCACTTCTGGTGATAGATGTGGGTGCTAGGGATATAGATAGTAGTAGCCTGGGGAACATAAAGAAGGACTACAGAGCCCTGGGAGAGGTGGTTAAAGGCTCTGGAGCTCAGGTTGTCTTCTCATCTATTCTCAGGATACAGGGGAGGAACTAAAAAAAGCTAGGAGGATTAGCCAGGTTAATAAATGGTTAAAAGGGTGGTGTCACAGTCAGGGGTTTGGGTGTCTTGAACATGGGACCCAAGTTTGTAGGCCAAGTCTAGTGGGGGCTGGTGGAGCTGGTCCGACGACAGTTTTGGTAGGAGGCTTGCCAGACTGGTTAAGGAGGCTTTAAACTAGATGTGTTTGGGGAGGGGGGCATCATTCCATCCCAACGCTCCCAGTCCGTTGCCAGCACCTATAATAAATGCTTGGACCAATGCAGAGATATTCCGGCTGCTCCAGCCAATGAGCCGGCTTCATTTGGAGCTCTGCTCAGATGTCTCTATACAAGTGCCCGTAGCATGGGGAACAAACAAGAGAAATTAGAGATGTGTGCTCGTCTACAGGGGTATGATATAATAGGCATCACAGAAACATGGCGGGATGGCTCCTATGACTGGAGTGTTGGAATGGAAGGTTACAGACTCTTTAGAAAAGACAGGCCTGGCAGGCGCGGATGGGGAGTTGCCCTTTATGTTAGGGATAGGCTGGAGTGTATGGAACTCAGTCTGGGGACAGGTGAGCAGATAACAGAGAGTTTGTGGGTCAGGGTTAAAGGGAAAACAGCGATGGGAGACATTACTGTGGGGATATGTTATAGACCACCTGATCAAGAGGAATCTGTGGATGAAGCACTCCATAGGCAGGTAGGAAAAGCCTCACGCTCACAGGCCCTCGTTCTCATGGGTGACTTCAACCACCCTGACATCTGTTGGAATGACGGTACGGCCCGGCACAAGCAATCCAGGAGGTTCCACGATTGTGTGGAAGACAACTTCCTTCTGCAAGTAATAGAGGAACCGACAAGGAGAGGTGCCATGCTTGACCTTGTGCTCACCAACAGGGAAGGGCTCGTTGGAAGTGTGGCACTGCAGGGCAGCCCTGGATGCAGCGGCCACGAGATGGTTGAATTTGAGATCCTTAGGACAGTGAGAAGAGCGTGCAGCAAGCTCACTGCCCTAGACTTCAAAAAAGCAGACTTCAGCCTCTTCAGGAGCCTGCTTAGTAAGGTTCCATGGGATATAGTCCTAGAGGGCAAGGGGCTCAAGACTCTTGGTTGGTCTTCAAGGATCACCTGCTACAAGCTCAGGAGTGTTGCATCCCAACTAGAAGGAAGTGCAGCAGGAGGGCCAGGAGACCTCCTTGGATGGGTAAGGAGCTGCTGAGGAAAATTCAAATGAAAAAAAGAGTTTTATAGAAAGTGGAAGCAAGGACAGGCGGCCTGGGAAGAGTACAGGGTTATTGTCCGGGAAGCTAGGGACCAGATTAGGAAAGCTAAGGCCCAGTTAGAAGTAAACTTGGCTAGGGATATTAAGGATAACAGGAAGGGATTCTACAGGTACATAGCAAATCAAAAACAGATTAGGGAGAATGTAGGCCCCATCAGGAAGCTCTCCAGTGAACTAGCTACACAGGATTTAGAGAAGGTTGAGGTTCTGAATGACTTCTTTGCCTCGGTCTTCTCTAGCAAACGCTCTGACCGTACCACCCAAGTCTTGGAAGGCAGACACAGGGACTGTGAGAATGAAGACCTTGGGCACACTGTAGGAGAGGAATTGGTTCGAGACCATCTTAAAAATCTGAACGTGCACAAGTCCATGGGTCCTGATGAAATCCGTCCGCGGGTCCTGAAGGAGCTGGTGAATGAAGTTGCTAAGCCACTGGCCATCACATTCGAAAAATCATGGCAGTCAGGTGAAGTTCCCGATGACTGGAAAAAGGGAAATATAACCCCCATTTTCAAGAAGGGGAAAATGGATGACCTGGGGAATTACAGACCAGTCAGTCTCACCTCTGTGCCTGTCAAAATCTTGGAGCAGATTCTCCTGGAAGGCATGCTAAGGCACATGAAAAACAACAAGGTGCTGGGTGACAGCCAGCATGGCTTCACCAAGGGGGAATCCTGCCTGACGAATTTGGTGGCCTTCTATGATGGGGCTGCAGAACTGATGGACAGTGGTAAAGCAGTTGATGTCATCTACCTGGACTTGTGTCAAGTGTTTGACACCGTCCCACACGACATTCTTGTCTCTAAATTGGAGAGACATCAATTTGATGGATGGACCACTCAGTGGATAAAGAGCTGGTTGGATGGCCGCACACAAAGAGTTGTGGTCAATGGCTCAGTGTCCGGCTGGAGACCAGTAGCGAGTGGTGTCCCTCAGGGTTTGGTGTTGGGACCGGTCTTGTTCAGCATCTTCATCGCTGACATGGACAGTGGGATTGAGTGCGCCCTCAGCAAGTTTGCTGATGACACCAATCTCTGTGGTTCGGTTGATACGCTGGAGGGAAGGAATGCCATCCAGAGGGACCTTGACACACTTGTGAGGTGGGCTGATGCCAACCTCATGAAGTTTAACCATGCCAAGTGCAAGGTCCTACACCTGTGTTGGAGCAATCCCAGGCACAGCTACAGGTTGGGCAGAGAAGAGATTCAGAGCAGCCCTGAGGAGAAGGACTTGGGGGTGGTGGTCAATGAGAAAATGAACATGAGCTGGCTTCAGTGTGCGCTTGCAGCCCAGAAAGCCAACTGTATCCTGGGCTGCATCAAAAGGAGCGTGACCAGCAGTTTTAAGGAGGTCATCCTGCCCCTTTATTCTGCTCTTGTGAGACCTCACTTGGAGTATTGTGTGCAGTTCTGGTGTCCTCAACATAAAAAGGACATGGATCTGTTGGAAGAAGTCCAGAGGAGGGCCAGGAGGATGATCAGGGGACTGGAGCACCTCCCATATCAAGACAGGCTGAGAAAGTTTAGGCTGTTCAGCCTGGAGAAGAGAAGGCTGCGTGGAGACCTCATAGCAGCCTTCCAGTATCTGAAGTGGGCCTACAGGAATACTGGGGATGGACTCTTCATTAGGGACTGTAGTGGTAGGACAAGGGGTAATGGGTTAAAACTTAAACAGGGGAAGTTTAGATTGGATATAAGGAGGAAATTCTTTCCTGTTAGGGTGGAGAGGCACTGGAATGGGTTGTCCAGGGACGTTGTGAATGCTTCATCCCTGGCAGTGTTCAAGGCCAGGTTTGATGAGGCCTTGGGTAATATGGTTTAGAGCGAGGTGTCCCTGCGCATGTCAGGGGGTTGGAGCTTGATGATCTTGAGGTCCTTTCCAATCTTAACTATTCTATGATTCTATGATTCATAGATACAGTGCCAAACCTATTTGGTTTTGCTTGCCACAGTTGTTAGAAGCTAGTCTACTGGAGGTATTCACGGCCATAGGCTTTCAGATAACAACTCTTGTTCATATACACAGTGAGAAATAGAGATTCCCTATGGCAGTCGTGCAATTATTATAGTGATGAATGTTGGAGTATTTTATATATTTCTTAATTAAAACCAGCTAGAAACAAGATCAGCATTAGTCCTTGCTTCTGAAATCTTTATATGAGTTACTGAAACAATGTAAGTATAGTCATAAAAATGCAGTTTTAACTAAAAAAAAAAAAGTATTATGAGACAATAGCAAAAATTAAGAGCAACTTTAATAGGAACAATAGAAATGTGTATTATTAAAGTTTAGTCTTTACACATCATATCTAAGGTAGAGGAAAGGAAGCAAAGAGTACTTCCAGATGTATAATTGCATATTGGATTAAGTGTTTGGTTCTTATTCAAGGCTAGTTCAGCATCGTTCATAGTTCTCCAGATTAGCTCAGTAACAAGGCAAATTTGATTGCTGTGCAGTAAGACAGCAGGACTTAGACTTTTATAACGAGCGCTCTCACTGATTAATGGTTCATTGTACAGGGAAAACCCACTGGGGAGTACATGTTCTTTACTGCAGTAACTTTTTAATAAAGACATGTATTTTGATTATCTGATTTTACTGATTTGATGCAGTTGCCAGAGTAGGGGATAACTTGGCTTTTACGACAGATTTTCAGACATTGTGGAGCTCTGTGTTTTTCTAATCTATTTACAATTTCAAACCATGGAAGTGTGATGTAATATTAAAGTGTGTAAACAGCATTAATGAAGTAACTTTTAAAGGAATATAAATATTTATAAACGGAAGTCTGCCTCTTTAAGCAATATTCCCTTTTTCTTTAAGCACAGTTTATAAAGAACCTATTAAAACAATGGAGTTTAAGTTGGAAAAAGAATTAAATAGTTTACAGTTGATGCTGCTGCTTTTTCAGTTATAGGGTGGTGGTTGGTTTTTTGGTTTTTTTTCCCAGTGTTCTTCATGGATACAGTGAATGAAGCCTTGCATTTCTGATGTGGAGGAGGAGGGGTGTAAGATTATTGAAAGACAAACTTAGCCACCCCATCTGAGAGAGGGTGACAACGTGTCATTTGTGAACCATGCCACCAAAATGCTTTTACCAGTGATGGCTTCATGGCTATACCTCATCAGTTCCCTACTTAATACATCCCTGTCCAGTGTGATTAAAATCTATATAAAAGTGTGTATGCAAAATTGAGCTTTCAAGTGAAACTTCAGCATCTGATGTTGCCATTTTCATGTGCATTTATAAATTATATAAATATTTTGGTTTTCCTAAGGATTTATGGTACCTCTGTTTATTGTGTCTACCGCTGTGCCTGAGTTCAGTCTGAACAGATTTTTTGCAGTTTGACCTTGGAGCTAGCTAAGTTGGTTGTATTACCTGAGAGAAGGCACAAAATCCTGTTACAAGGAAGGGTGTCTGCCATCCAGCATCCACTGCTATCCCAAGGGTTACATAAGGAATGGGTTCTTGCAGTCTGTTATTTCCCAGTTCTGAATGTCGTTGCTATTGCTGCTAGGTATTTGTGGTATCTTTTCTTTTTCTTTTTTTTTTTTTTTTTGTTTACATATTGTGAATGTGTCCACAATGCATTTGTAAGAAAGGAATTAAATATATAAAACACTGCATCATTCATTTGTGTTTGCATATAATTTCATGGGACCAGGAAAGGGCTATCAGCCTGAGAAGAGTCCCATGAACTCACTGGAAAAAAGTAAGGTTGCCCATGTTCAGAAGAAATGCAACAGGGTTTTAAAAATTATTTTGAAATTTATATTGAGTGCTTGGTTTGAATAAGCATTTAAAAATTAGTGAAACCTCTTTGATAAGTAGCTATACAACAGAAGTGATTTTTAACCTGCTTTTCCAAAGGTTTCTATAGTGGTTTTCTTAATGGTGTTGAATAATTTTTAATTCCATTGACTGACTTTATTCATAATGGTAAAGGCTAAAAAAGTTTTAAAACAGAACCACCAACAACAGCAAAAAAGGCAAAACAAGAAAAACAATGTTTGTTGAAATTATTTGCTACATGGAGTAAGATAGATACCTGTCAGTTTCTTATGGCTTATGGAACTATACTAATTAGCGAAGAATACAGAAGAGTAGCTGAAGTTGTTTTGGTGAAGAGTTAAAGTAAACAGTGTAGCCATGGAAGCTGTTCAGTTTGTTTTGATTCAGTTCCTCACTGAGCACTGCTTGCCCATCTGTATTTAGGCAATAAACGGAAATTCAATTACGTAGTTTGGCTTTATTTTTATGATGTTTATCATATGAGTTTTCCATAGCTATATAGATGATCGTTGTTGTTTTCTTCTGTTTCTTATTTTGCCCAGTCAATTTTTTTAAATACTTCCACCACTGTACTTAATAGTGACTGAAGAAGAATCATAATCTCATTGGGTTTTACATGACTTTCAGTGGCTCATGAGATGGTGACCATGGTAGTTGTCAGTTCTAGATGGTAGTTATATAGTGTACACAACTGTAGATTCTATCTGTGTGTCCAGGAATGCATGTTGTCAGAAGATCAAACCAAAACAAAAAAATCAAGCTATTTCTGTCCACCTTTCTTGTTGAAGTCAAAAACAGCTTGTGGCATGTGGTGGGTTGACCTTGCCTGGTTGCCAGACCCCACTCAGCTGCTCTCTCACTGCCCGTCCTCAGCAAGCCAGGGAAAAGCTCCTGGGTTGAGATAAAGGCAAGGAGATTGATGACCAGTTACTGTAATGGGCAAATCAGACTTGAGTGGGGGAAAACTGACTTAATTTACTGCCAGTTCATACCCGGTTCCCCTCAACCCCGGCTGTCAGGCACCGTTTGCCCTTCCTTACCCAGGCTTTCCCCGAGGTCCCCGCCTCTGGCTGAGGAGCTCAGCTCTGCCCTGCGGTGGGGCCGTTGGAGCTGGCTGGAACCGGCTGTTTTCGGCACCGGCAGCCCTGGCTGCACCTCACAGGGGACACCCATGGAGCCAGCCCACGAGCACCCGCACCTGATACGTGTGAAGGGGCATGTGTGTGTTTGGATTTATACGGTTGGTTTTTTTAGTTAAGGTGAGGTAAAGTTTTTAAATGGTTTTAGAAGACAACCAAAAGAAAAACCACAAAACAACCACAAAAAAATCAAACTCCAGTTAGAATTTTGCCAGTGCTGTGGAGTACAGGAACCCTTGAATTATTTATGTCTGACTTCCCAGTATGTTCCCAATAGGCTGGTTGTATTCTTCCTGTTCATCTCTCTATGATTGTCTAAGTTTTTAATTTGATTCTCTCAGGAGCGTGTACATGCTCTAACTTACAGAATCTCACTTGTATTTTTGTGACACTGGTAGGAAATACTGTTGCTGTTGTGGCAGTTAAATGCAGCAGGTTTACTTCTGTGTTGTGGTTGTACACTCAGCTATGATGTACTTTGATAAGCAGCTTAATTTTTATTGTTCTTCTCATGCTTGCTCAAATTTTCTTTCCTGTTTTTAGTGTTAAGCTCCCAGGAGTGCGGGTTAAAAGGCTATCAGCCAGCTTATTTTATGAGGAATAGGTAAAAGAATTGGGGTGGCTTGTCTAGAGAGAAGCTGGAGCAGAAGTAGTTCAATGGTGTTCATCATCATGTGGGATAATGTTTTTCTGAAGAGGGCTGATGGGATAATCAGTGTTTCGTGCCCATGGTGGGCAGCGCAGGAAGCACTAAGCTTAAGTGTACTATGGTAAACACTAAAGCAAATTTTCTACTTGTAAGGCTGCTGGAGCGCCGAACAGAGGGAAGTGGCCAAGGGGATGCTGCAGTGAGGGAAGTTGTGAAGGACTGCTTATGTGTAGTAAATGTCCAGAATGACTTAGGGAAAAAAAAAATCTGCCTTGACTAGAGATTAGGTAGTGGTCCAGGGGCTTGGAGGCCCATTTCAGCCTTATTTTCCATAAATCTCTGGTACTGGCAGCTTTGAGTTCCATTAAAACCCGAGAATGTCCAATTTTTTATACTGAAGACTGATGTAAATTTAACGTCTATCTCTGACTGGGTGGACTAGGGCAAATGCGGGCCTTTGGTATGTTGGTGTTTGCTGTTGAAATCCTACTGCTGACTTGTGTATGATTTTTTTAATGTAACTACCCTTGGTACAGTACCTTCTCTTCTGCCTCTGAAAACTCAGTCTGTGTTTCCTGTGTGGCATTTCTCACGTGAATTTGTGTAATGCAAAGATGTTAAAATATGTAATGTTAGCAGCTCAGCTGGATAACATCATGCTGTACGTTCAATGATACTAGTACAGTTTATTGCAGCAGCTGATTGTGCAATCAGATTGTTTTTTCCCAGTTTTTTTTAAACTGGTAGTTGCAAAAGTGTAGATTACTAAAGCAGTTTTGAAGTGTTCTCTGGTGGAAACAAAGTGTTTACAAAAATTTACAGCCTAAAAATTAAAATTTACTGATACTGAATACAGTCCCCAAACAAGTTCAGCACAGCAGCAGGCAGTGGCTGCCTGTATTGCACAAATGTAATTGTTCTGAACACACAGGTAACAGTGTCATCTTATTGATAGCATCTTTCTGGCACAGAGGGTCTTCTCTGTTGACCATGCAGCCTTGCTGTCCCTCTCAAATACACTTTAATTTTTGAGTGTTAGTGTTAGGGCAAGTATTCTTTGTAGCAGATAATTATTTTTTTCACAGCAGCTCGGGCAGGCTCATTTCCCCCCCTCTTCCTGAAAACTTAGCAACAGAAACACACCATGCCTCAGAGGGTCTCATTTGGATTTGCTCTTTGGGAGTGTCACAGGCCAAATACTTTGTGTCAGGGAATTTCACTTAATTTGATATATGCAAATTAACATAAGCTTTAAAGTCCTAAATTTGGTATTGAGAAATAAGTAAGACATTCAATTAAATGAACACACAGAGAAGACACTTTTACCCATCCTGGTGTCCTGTCCACTCACTATATGCTAGACTTAGTCCCTTTGTGAGGTGATGAGTGAGGTCTTCCAACACAAGCGCAGCAGCTCAACCCCAGAACATAAACACTTACTAAACCCCTACAAGTTTTACTTCCTGGTGGTTTTGTGTCTTTCCAGTCAGGTCCAGTAACGGTGTGCTGTGGTAGGGAGCTGGGGTTGGGGGCAGCAGGTGGGTCATTTTTCAGGTGAAGAACTTAAACGGACCTCAGTTGACAATGGTTTGTGGAGCTGGGAGCAGGACAAAGGAGTTGCTGACTTAGTCTGGCTTAGTTTGCTGGATTTTATCTCCTCAGGCCAGTATTTATGAAACAGTGGAGTCAGCAGTCTCCCTGCTGCAGTCCGGCTGCCTGGAGGAGCAGGAGGATGAGCGAAGCAGACAAAGGGGCTTCTTCCTGGAAGCTTCTTCACAACTGCAGAGAAAAGCAGTCCTACATCAGGGAGCTGCTCTCAGCCGCTGTGTCTGAGATTATTTATTAGGAGCATCATTCACAGCTCTGAGATTTCCACCACTACCAGTGCTGGCTTGGGGAGGCAGTTCTTCACAGCTCATGCTGTTACAATTCCAGTGTCTCCCTTGTGAGCTGTCCTGACTGGGAAGCATGGCTTCCTACTGCCCAGAGAGGGTGTCTGCAAAGGCAACAGGACTGCTTGATGTGTCCTTACTCATGTTCCTGAATCCTGTGGTCTTGCTTGTTCTTGTGCACAGTTTTCAGCTGGACTTTACAGGGCATGCGGTTGATAGCCAGGAGTGTTGTGCTCCAGTGTTTTCACAGAATCAACTAGGTTGGAATAGACCTTTAAGTCCACCCATTACTCCCAGTCTGCTAGACTACCACTAAACTGTATCATTAAGGGCCTCATCTACATGGTCTTTGAACACTTCCAGGGATGGTGATTCCACCACTGCCCTGGGCAGCCTGTTCCAATGCATGATCACCCTCTCTTTGAATAAATGTATCCTAATACCCAGTCTAAACCTCCCCTGGTGCAGCTTGTAGCCGTTACCTCTTTTACTATTGCTTGTTATTTGGGAGAAGAGACTGCCCCCCACCTCGCTACAGCCTCCTTTCAGGTAGTTGTAGAGAGCGATAAGGTTCCCCCCTGAGCCTCCTTTTCTCTGGACTGAGCAACCCCAGTTCCCTCAGCTGCTCCTCGTAAGACTTGTGCTCCAGACCCTTCACCAGTTTTACTGCCTTTTCTGGACACTATTCAGCACCTCAGTGGGTCTCTTTTACAGCTATCCTAGAACTGTTAGGCTGGTTTTTATTTTATTGAATAACTTACGATACTGAGAAGAAAATGTTTTCTATTATAA
This sequence comes from Neopsephotus bourkii, assembly GCF_033783945.1. Taxonomy (NCBI): domain Eukaryota; kingdom Metazoa; phylum Chordata; class Aves; order Psittaciformes; family Psittacidae; genus Neopsephotus; species Neopsephotus bourkii. The sequence continues at coordinate 6,910,840 of NW_026901984.1, read as the reverse complement.
TATTGGAGTTAATAATTTAAAAAACAGATTGTTGGAAAGTAAGGTAATAGAGTAAGTGTATATGAATGTGTGTGCATATCTTTTATGTAGTACTTTACAAGACAGTAGCAACTTAAGCAGTGTGCCACAAACTGCATAACTTGTTACAATATAAGCTGATTCCTGTCTTGCAAAAAATGTGAAAATACACCTCGAAAGTCCTTTTAGATTGATGTATTGGAATCATACAGAGGTTTTGTACTGTATACTTGCACTTGTGACAGACACGGGTGTATCATCTCAATTTTTAAAGATAAACTTTGAATAGTGTACATATCTACTCAGGGATATTGCCAGAGCCACTTCAGGTGATGTGCTTACAAAAACTGTGAAATGAAGCCATATGAAAATACATAGCTTCTTTAATTAAAACTATGTTTAATATCATGCTTCAATATATAAACTAATCTGGCTTGAGATTTAGAGAGATTTCTCTTATGAGAAATAACTGACTTTTTGATGAACAGTCTGTATTTTCATGTTTTTGTCTTACGTATTTATGACAGTGCCCTGAGCTTCAGGGAGATTTTGGAAAAGGCTACCTATCTGAGCTGAGTGAGTGTTCTTGGGTAGCGCTGTGGCTTCAGAGTCATCTCCCCTTCTTTTAGAGCCCTATGGCAGACTGATGTGGGGATGCTTGCTGTGGGTATTACAATTTATATTTGCTTTTACCAACTATCCTTTCCCACTGTTCTCCGACTTCTTATTTCATCCAGAAAAAGTTACACTTTATGAAAACATGAGCTTTGAAAATAAGAATGGAGCCAGGGCAGGATTTTTGCCATTGATGTGAATGGGGAGTGCTGTGCGTATATGACTCTTCTGGTGACATCCCTCTGAATATCCCCACTGCTCTTCAGGGGGCCCATCCAGCAGGCAGCCTGTGGGCCAGTTTTCTCCCACAGAGTAATTCTGGCCAGCTCCCACATGAACATGACCTTATCCTAACTTGCCTTTGCATAACCATGCAAGCTGCCTCTCTGCTCCTTGAATTCTGGAATGTGGAACAACTTGCCTGCTGAGATGTGCCTGTAGTGACATTTAAACAGAGATGCTACCCTGTAACTTAGCCTTCAGAAAGATAAATTTTTTCCACAGTCACACAGACATTTGCTCTCTAAAAATGAATACTAGAAATGCCTTCCAGTACTAAGTATCTTTTTTGCAACATGTCTCAAAATGGCTTAACAACTGGTATGCTGTTTTTCTCAAAAATACTCTGATAAAATGTTGTCAAAATCACCTTGTAGACTAGAAGAAAGGCACAGCTGGTTGCCTAGGCTCAAAATATAATAAATATTAAATAATCATCATGTTAGAGAGTCAACATTAGATGTTTTAGTTTTCTGTCATGTATAATTTCTTGGGTTTCTGTTTGCAAAGCATTTCATGATTCATTACTTTCATGATACTGTAATTTCATGTTGGATGCTGCCACTGGAACACTATGCAAAAATCGTAGCTGTAAATGGTTTGAATCTCCTCCAAATGTACTGTGGTGAATATTTTGGAATAAGACTGGGAGATCATTTAATATTTTGTTTTATAATTAATTTAGGACTAGTTTTAATTTTAAATAAGTGATAGATTATATTACAGAACATAAGAATTTTTTCCTTGAACTAGTTTTGTTATTCTTATATGCATATGATTTATGATACGTATCAGGTTTCTAATAACAAAATCATTGTTTTGTTTTTCTATCAACTGCAGAAACTATGCCTGTTCCAGACCAGCCCTCGTCTTCTGACAAGACAAGTTCCCTTAGTCCTGTGTTGAACACATCTAATGGTGATGGCTCTGAAACTGAGACCACCTCTGCCATTCTAGCTTCAGTTAAGGAACAGGTATGCAAGTGCTTCATCCGCAAGCTAGAAAAACAATAATATGATTCAGTCTTTTTTTTACAGAGGTTTCATAGGTGGTATCTGAATAATTTTGTTCACACATGCACATTGCAAAGAATGTTAAATATTTATTTGTGTCTCAGTATACTTCCATGTGCTGTCCTACAATGAATTTAATATAATCTTAATAGTTCATGTTATTCTCCATTTTCACTCTTACTGTGAATAGTGGTTTTCAGAGATCTCTCCTTTTCTTGTTGGCAATCTGCATGTGGACTTAGAGCATTTAACCGTGGCATATAAAAACTATAGACAAATTAGTAGTTGTGAAGAAGATGTGTTGTCCTAGACTTTTTAGTTAAAGGGATTTATAAGAAACCTATGATTTTTAAAATGTAACATATATATGGGGTTTTTTGTTTGTTTGTTTTGTTTAGGTTTTTGTTTGTTTTTTTAAACCTGATGTGAGATTATTTTAGGACAAACTTGAGTAGGGATGGAGGATTTCAGCTTCATATGATTAAAATCAAAGGTGTTAGAAATTTTGGAAAGAAAGGTCTTTAGTATGATTCTCTGCTTGATTCTTATAAGACAGGTTTGGACGTTTCACTATAAATTTTTGTGTGCCGAGTGTATGAGATTTTGTTTAGTGCTTCTTTGTACATCAGGAGATGGTTAATATCCCAGGTCATGAAAACTCCTGGTTTCCATCGCTCCCTCATTTGGCTCAACAGCAGCAGTAGGTATCCAAAAGAGAGACGTTAAAAGATACCTGCTTTTAGTCAGCTTTCTCCTTGCTGATGGTGTCTAAATTCGTTCTCGAACTATAAAGTTGTGATCATTCACTGCTTCTTTAGTAAAATCAATGCATGAATTCAGCTTATAATATTGCCATCGGAGTAATAGCTGTTCAGCCCTTGGGCTTTTATAAAAATTATGACCTTGCTTTTATTTTTTTCTTTTTAATGTGTAGCAGTTGTCTCTTTTGGGTGGTAAAAGTTACTTGTATTGTCTGGTTCTGAAAACAGGAGTGCAAGAAAGCAAGCTTGTAGCATGGGTTTTTGTCTTAAAACCCATGGCATGTTGTTGTATTGGAATTACCCATGATTTAGATGTTTTTATGCATATTCTCTTATGGGACAATAACATTACTTGGGCATGTACCAGTAATGTTTCAGCCTGTACCTCTGTTCAGTGCCAGGGTTTCAACCTGGGTTACTGTGTTTTTGAGGAAAAATATCTGTCTTAGCTTTTGACTCTCTAATGTTGAAAAAATGTACAGGGAAGTTACATAGGCAGAAGATATGCTGCATCTGCTTTTACAGTGTGAAATACGGTATTGAATAGTGAAGGGTTCTTCTCTGTTGTTGGGTTTTGTGGTGATATTTATAGTTTATACCTGGTCATGTATTTTGAAGCTGAACCTTCCATCCCCATAAATCAGTGAATTGAGTACTGGGGTGAATTGGTGCTGAATCCACTAGATTAGATGGATTTTAAGTAGTAAAATATCAGCAAAGTGATTTCCGATGCCTGTGAACCCCAGCAAGAAGGAGCCTGTAACAAAGGAATTCTGCATTCTGTTATCTCCAAGAACAGCTTAGCCAGCTAACAAAAGGTACTGCTAACAGGATAATCTCTTGAGTTACAGGGGTACAGGGTACCCGACTTTCACAGCTATTGTTAAGTAAACTTCAATATTCTTTTTTTCTTTTTTTTATGTATATTGAAGATTTTGGAAAAAAAGAAACAACCAGCCAAAAAACCTCCCAAACCAACCAACTAACCAAACAAAAAAAAACCAAATCAACAAACCAAAACAACCAAATGCATACAAGCCTACTTTTGAGCTTTTTCTATTCCCCACAATGCTGCATGTCTTGACAAACTTCTGTAATGTTCTGTTGGAACAATTCTAGGTAAGGTCACCACTGTGTCCTTCAGGCAGCTGAAATCCATGACACTGATTCTGCATTAGGGGAGTAAATGAAGTAAGTTTCTAACTGATGGTTCAGGTCAGTAACCCTCTGCTTTTTAGAAGGAGGAAATGATTTACTGCCTGGCATGTGAATTTGTGTTAGTGCCCTTTGTAGGTGAAAATATACATAGAGTTTTAGAAATAGGAACACAGACAATTAGTCAAAAGTATTGCTACTAAAGAAAAAGGTAAGTTCATAATGAATAAATCAAATTGGTTACGTTTTCTTCATCTGTGCTGATGTTTAAGAAGTTTCCTTATTTTTTTAATTCTCTGAAACATTTGTGGCAATTTCGTGTGTTACTTCTCATGAAATAACTAGAATGGTATCTTTGAGGGATTGCAGGATTTATGGTACTGATGACTGTAATAGGTGCTTGCAGTCTTTGCAGAGGGTGGGATACATGGAATATGCAGAAAGGTCATAGATGTTGTCTTTATTTGTTCTACTTAAATGTCCTATGTGAAACATAAATGTTCGCAAAGTTCTCAAAACAAGAAGCTTTGCAGTGCTTAGCTCGAAGAACAGATATCCCTGTGCTGTCGTATTTTGAGGAGACTTGTGGGGTTTGAAAAAAGTATTTGATCTGAAAAGCTGTGCTTGCTGTGTCAAACATAAAGTGGCATTTGTGCTGGTCATGACTGGATCAGAAGGTATAGCCACATGCTTTTCAAGTGGGGGATTTCTGTCAAAGTAGAAATTGAAGCCTGTATGCCGATGTTGACAAGTCAGGTTGATTTTAGGAAACGAAAACCCCAAATTCCTTGCTTTAGTGTATATTTTGTATTTTACCTGTGGGCATGCATGTTGAATCCCTTTCAGGTTTCAGACTTCTGAGATGCAGTTGAGAAGAAGTGATGGATAAAGAATGAATCATGATTTTTTTTTAATTTCTCTTTGTTGCTAACTTTCTAAAAGGTCAGCAGACACAGCTGGATTAGAGGTCAGAATCATGCACTGCATGTCTGAGAAACCGTGAGGTTAAAATGTCAGGCACTGAGCTTTGGTTTCAGTGTTTTAGACCTGTCCTCGCAAAGAGGAAGGGTTAATAACTTCTGAGAAAGTGAGAGCTGTTGGGCCTTTTTTGTCTGTCTGTTTGTTCTTAGACAGTCTGCATCAAGTTCTTTAAACAGAAATCAAGTTGTGTTGAAACATCTGTATGAAAAAGGATTTTTATTTTTTTTTCTTCTTACCATGTACTAGCAAACGCATTTGGCCCAGTGCTTCATGGGTTTTAGAGAACGTAAGGCCATTTGTTTCTGCTTTGTCATCTGTGTTTGTTTCTGTAAATATGGGAAAAATATTCAACAAGCAATGTGTGATACTGGAACTCTGATTTATGAGAACACATGTGATAGGTACAGCTATTTCTTCCACAAAAAGCGTGATACATTTCTGATTGGGAATTTCCACCTGTGCAAGAGACTTCTGATCCCACTCAGTGTTAAAAAAATTTAGGAAGAGAGCTATTGATAATGCTGTTTGAAAGGATCTGTTGAGTGAGCATGTAGATGTAAGCATGTTGTAAGCTGATGCATTTCCTAGAAGTCTCCAGCTGTATGTCATACGCAATACTTTGGTTCTTGGCATACAGAAGCTGCTCCCTTAGAAGCTGAGGTTGAACGTGGTGACAGTGACCTAACAGAGGCTTGTTTTGGCAGATTCTTTTAGTAAAAACACTTGGACAACACAAGATAAAATGACTTCCTAAGGGTGAGATTCATCTTGAAACACCAACAACTATATTCCAGTCAGAAATAGTATCATACATTTGGTTTAGGTTGCCTGTGGCTAGTTTCCTTTACCATTTTAGTAGTAGGCTGTTTCAGAGAACACCTCTTTCCCTTTCAGAAAACTTTTGCAAAGAAAAAGTTGTGTAATGTTTAATATTTCTTCCGAATCCTTTTTAACTACCTATTTCAAATAAAGATACTTATTTTGGATTTGTAATGCTCACATTTTTTTAATAAAGTAGCTTCTATTACTTCTAAATATTTACCCATTTTCCCATTAGAAAGCTACTTCTCTGTCAAGAAATTGTGTTTAAAACTAGTCTGGAAAACATGACTTAAGTGAATTTATATGTGAGGTGTTAGTACTCTTGGAAATGGGGTTGTGTGTGTCATGCACATCTTGCATATGTGTATGTAAGTAAAACTTCAGATAGAAGTGGCTACAGAAGTTCAAAGATTTAATTTCTTTGCTGTGCCATGTTGTTTTTCCCATGTCTTTAAATGGGAGTTTTAGAACAAAATCACTTACCTAGATGGATGTTTCAGTTCAGAGGATTTTTTAAGTTTTTAAGGCCAGAAGAGACGGGTGAGTTCATCTGGTCTGACCAGCAGGTCATGATATTTCATACAGTCATCCAAATATTGGGCCCCAGCTCTGATTGCAGAATGACTTTTGCAGCCGTTTCCCCTAATATAATGCATGACATATGGTAATATGTGATATTCACAAAAATAAAATCTCATTCTTGCCTTATAGGAACAAGTAGTTACTCTAGTAACCTTGGGTATTCTGTAGCTTTTCTGAATAGGTTCAATTACAATACATTCATGTCTTGCTTACCGTCAAACATCAGGCTTTATCTCTGCCTTTAAAAGTTTTTGCAGCTCTATTTCAGACCCATGCCAATTGTACTCAATCAATATATATTTCTTTCATTGTCTCTCTAAGTAGTATGTCAGTATACTTACTTCCTTAGTTACAGAACTCCCTTGTTTCCAATGAGGTTTTAAAATGCTCCAGAGAGATATTCCTCTTCTTTTTTGCCATCTTTCTATTTTCATTAATATATTGATTTTTAGGTAAGAACTAAACGTAGTAGTTGAAGTCTATACAGTGGATACTATACTTTTTAGTTGCTGGATAGACCAACGTACTGTTGAAATAAGGAGCTTTGCGAGTACAGCTAGTGCTTCCAAAGTATGGCCTCCAGTTGATGGGAATTGCTTTTGGAATGTATGATTCCACTACTGGAAATGGGGACTTTGATGGATAAGTTTTGAAAAGCATCATTGCAATTGCTGGTGAAGGAAATAATTTAACATAGCAGCTATATACCCTGCTCTGTAGGATTCTCAGGTTCTTGGTTTAGTCTGGGACTGGTCTCACAGAGCTCTCCAGAGCAGCCATGAGCATATTCGTGTTGTGCTTCTCAGGAAATGGTGGTTTATAAGACCAGAGACCTAGACAAGTAATGTCTGTTCAGAACGCTGTATCCTGGAAGTCACACGAAAGAGGTGATAGCCATAGTAGGTGCAGTATGAAGAAACTAAAAATTACTTCACTGTGGTCATAATCCAAAATACGTATTTTGGGGATTGGTTGAAATGAGCTGGGAGTGCAAGGGCTTCTTTGAAGATTTAGTCTGATAGAAGTGTATTGAGAGAGAATATATCCTCACAGTAAAACCATCTTTGAAGAGAGGGAATAAAATGCTAATTATCAGAACAAAAGTAGAGTTAAATATGATGCTATTTTGACTTAAAGTAATGTTGAAAATTAGTAGTTCAAAGCCAAGAATTTCAAAGAAGCTGGGTAAAATGCTGCTTAGTGATAGCTCAGCCTAATGCTGATTTAAAACACTATTAAAGGGCATCACAAAGAAAGGCAAAATATCCTTTCTTAGCACGCATCCAGTGTATGAACACACTTTTTGCTGTTCCACAAGCACTTCTACCTTAACTTTTTTTCTTTTGCCATTACTGGAAGAATTTCATACTTTGAATAAAGATACCATAAGAAAGTAATAATACTGATCTCAATTTTAATGAATTAAATTTTATTGTATTAAATTTCTGACATTTTAATGTATTACTTTTGTAACATTTTAACCCTGTTGATTTCTTTTCCTCTGGCATCGTTCACTGGGGCCTTTTAAAACGTATTTTCACACCAGATCCCAAGTCTTTTAACCAGCATAGTGAAATAGGATGTCACTCTTAGTCACTTGAGAGGGAGACCTTGATAAACTTAGTTAGAGAAGTGGCTGGTCAAGTTGTGCTTCTTCCTGTATCTGACGCAGCTCCTTCTGTTGTACTGACAGACATGGACTTAAGCATTCCCATGTAGGGAATGCTGCTGGGGAAAGCTGGGAAAGCTGAAAATAACTATCTGAAAAGGTAAGAAGCAGCTTTGTGTTATGGGAGGTTGAGTGTGTTGTTTTCTCATTCGGCAAAAGGTTGCTGGATCAATTTGCCGACTTGTTTTCAAGAACTGGGCTCTTCAGCACAGTTGCTGTAAAAAATATACTTCAAGCTGTTGGTTTAGTCAACTTTTTTGTAGTGTTTGGAATGACGAAAATTCCAATGTAACATCCCTATTTAAATGTACAGGGAAGTGGTGGCTTTGGGTCTGTCTCCCCATCCCTGCCCTACTAGCTTGTCTTAAAGGAAGTCACAGTTACGTTTCTATGTACTTTATGTTCCTGAGGCTTAGCTCTCTTACCTGCTTTCAGTAATTTTCTCTTTCTATGCTTGAATAAATCAATATCCATCAATAGCAGTTTCAATTTGCATAGAGAGTATATGAGGCTGAGTGCCATGGCTTTCAAAACCATCATACCTATTCTAGAGATAAAAGAAAGTGCTGTTAAAAAAACCAAACGGTGAGCACTTCACATAGTGATTGTTGTGACTTCTGTCTTCTCTTCTCTAGAAATTAAAGAAAAACACTGAAAGCACTCTCTGGACCCGTATCCTTTAATTTGACTTGCCAGTACTTTTCATGCAGCCTGCTCTTACAACTTCAGTTTTGAAAGGGTTTTTTTAAGATTTGTTTTAGCAATTTTTGTCCCTTTTATGTAATTTTAAAAACTTTAATACTTCTGTGTTTTTCCATCGGTGTCTACGTGTTTTGTCACATGATGGCATTTTCTCCTCCTGATGCATTTACTGATAAGTGGGACTGTATTTTTCTGGGGGTAATTTAAATCTTTTGTATTTCAAGGAAAAAATACTTCCTGGGTAGTTGAATGCTGTGCATGTTACACTTTGGTAAAATATGTTACAATTGTGTTTATTCCCAAACAAGAAAACTGGAACCCAGCAAATGCTCAGCTATGGTGAAACTTAAGTCTTTATCTGAGAGTTCAGGTACATTACTACCCAAATAAGCTTAATTTTGCCTGTGAGCTATGTAGTTATGATAACACTAAACCAGTCTAGAATCACACAATAAGTTGTGGATTGTGTTTCTGGTTTGGTGTCCCATCACACCCCCCCCCACACCCCCTCCCCGTGGTGAAAATTAAGCATTTATTTTTGAAATTTGTGGTGACAGAAACTTACAGTTTTCTCTGAGAATCTTTGCAGTGTAAAGGGATGAAAGGCCAGTAAAAGATACTAATCTTTAAAAAGATTTGAAGATTCATAGCAAAGTTCTAGACAAATTAATTGCTTAATTCATAATTCTTTCCCTCAGTGTTAACATTGCTTTTTTGGTAGAACATCACTCACTGTTTTGTATATCCTGTAATGTGTAACAGTGAAGCCTTTTGCATGGGCTCCCTGCTGCTCTTTATATGTACATTTTCCTTTTCTGTGCAAACAACTAATCCAAGTCCTGAGGAGTTTTTTCTCCTTTTTATTTTTTAAAAGATTCAACTGGAAGATTTTTTTTTATTGGGTTTTTTTTCTGTTTATTCTCATTATTTAAGGGATAGATACGATGAGATGATAGTGACTTGAATTTTGCAATCTTTCCTAAGATGTTACCCGTTTTTATTGTTGAGACCTGTCTAGTGCAATATTCTTCAAGCATGGTCTTTTAGATATTCCACATGTGGAGGACTTAGTGCAAAGTTTAACTGATGTTACAGGGGTTTTTAATTTAGTACACAACAATGCACTTAAATCTCAATTTAATTAGAAACTACAGCTAGTGGAGTATAGCAACTGCACTATAAAACTGATACAATATAAATGTGCATCTGATTATCTAGAATATGCTTACCATCATGACGCTGAGCATCCCCCAGTCATCAGAAAGGAATGCTGAAGTCAGCTGAAGCTTGCAGCTCTCACCAGAGTTCCCCTGTTTGTGGTTTGTGTTTTTTTTATATTGGGCTTGACCACATGTATGCCCCCCATGCTAGTCTCGCTGATTTGCTTATAGTTGTGGGGTCTCCTTGTTTATATCTGTGGGGTCTCCAGGGCCAAGTTGGTGGCCCATCTCTTTTCCCTTCATGCGTAATACTATGATACTCTGCCTTCACTTCTGAAGGGCACTGACAGGCCTGTATCTCATTTTGTCGGTTGCATTAAATACCTTGCTCTGGACAGAATGACTGCTTTATACTTCTGTCTGTATAAACTATAGTCAAGTTAGCCATAGGCACTTGCTGGATTATGAAAATTGCTGTTACAGCTAAACCAAGTAAAACAAAGCTGCAGGCAGATCATGAAAAGTTCAGACAGAAAAATCCTGGCAACACTCAGTACTGAGGTCTTGCAAAGCTAAGCAATTACTTGGTTCATTAAGTGTTCCACATAATTCATATAAAGGTATCCAGCAAGCTCTACAATGGGGGAAATACTCCTTCCTCCATCACTCTGCAAGTCTAATAGAGTGATCTGTCCTGTGCCTGGAATTCAAGGCTAGCAACTGCTGGGAAGTGAGGCTCCTTTGGCAGGAGGTGTGTCCCAGCTCAGCCCACTTGCCTGGAGTCTGTGCTGTTGCGTTGGCACTTCAGCAGTCAGTAATTGTAGGTGGAATCACAGCAGGCAAGGTCACTTGCTGAGGGGATGACTGGGCTCTGCAGAAAAGCACAAAGCTTTAAACTAAATACCTCTTGTAGTTATATGAGTAAAAGATGCTCTTGATTAGAGTTATAAGCAGATCCAATGCATATGTTACATTATTTTAAGCAGAAGCACCCCAGAATTGGTATTGTTTTGCTCTGGGTCTACATTCCTTTACATTCAGAGACAGGCAGTTACACAAACAGTTGAAATACCTTGCTGATACAGTCAGTTTGTATAAAACAAAGGCACCCTTGGGTTTTCCTTTGGCATTGAGATGAGTTTGGCTTCCTTTTTAGCAGTTGTGATTAATCACATCATTATTCTCCCCTGAGCCTTCAGGTCATGTAGCTGGATTTACCTCTTCTGAACATTCCTTCTGCTGTGGGGCAGGGATCATTGATCAGTCACAGCCCTTTGTCCCCTTAGTTTGCATAATGTGGTATGATGTCTTGTTTCCTTACGTACAGAAATTTACCTTTATGGTAATAATAACAACTCGTGCCACCAGTTTTTGTAAGTGAAAACCCACCACTGGTTATCTAATTGACAGCATGCAAGAAATATTTCTGTTAGTATTCCCTCAATTTCTTTGGTCTGGATTGTCATACAGCAAATAGCTGCTTGTAGTCTATCTCATTACTTGTTCCAGAATGTGTGTAGTACTTATCAAATTTCATCTATGTTCCTTCAGTTGTCACGTTTCTTTTTCCTTAAGTCCTCATAAAACATTATTCTTTACGTTTTTCACACGGTCCCAGCTCTTAGGAATCTGTGTTGAGCTTCCCTTCCTTAGGTATGTAGTGCCTTCCAATATAATGATCTGATTAATATGGAATGATGTTTTGCTGGTTAGGGTGGTAGTCTTATCACTGTAACCTGCAATTCGTGTTGCAGTGTTATTCCATGGTCGTGATTATCCATCTACCCCAACAGTAAAACACAGTGCAATTACTTGCCTGGCTGTGTAATTAAGATTTAAATTGGGTCTTTTGTTAACCATTACCAGGCTCTCAGTCTAGGAAATGTTAGTTTATCTTCTCATTGTTAAGCATATTTCAACATATTTTTCAGTGAAAATTTTAAAAAAAAGCAGAATGGAAAAATTTTCCAACTTTGTTCACTTCTATGTATTTTGTAGTCCAGAGTCTGGATGTAAATAGGTATCTTTAAGAATTATCCTCTAGGCTGCTTTGAAACAACACCAGTTACTAGGAATAAAATAAACTCTATCCCAGCTGAAACCAGGACAATAATGAATACATTCTTGAGATTAAGTGTAGTTTCATCATATGCCCTTCCTGTGTGCACAAGCCATGTATTACAAAAGCAGATATAACACTAAGTATCTCTGTCTCTGAAAGTAGGGCTGAATATGCCACTGTGATGCATATTGAGATTTAAAAGCATTGCAAAAAGGTGTACTTAACAGCGACTTCTCCCCACTGCAGTCTATAAAGATTTGGAAGCATCCCACAGCTTATGCAGCACCAGCATCTCCTCTGGAGGTTTTTCATGCTGAGGCTGGATGATAGACTATAGAAAATGGACAGTTTTCTGTTATAAATTTGATAGCCACTCAAGAAGGTTTGACACAGTGCCCTTTTGCTGGTACTGAATCAGCATGGCTGCTGGTGCTGGACTTTTTACTTGCCAGTTTCGCTGTCAGACACAGAAATATAAGTACATTGATAACATATGCCACATTCGTAAATGAAGAAGAGATAGTTAATGACTCTAATACACTTACTGCTTTAGTAATAGGCGAATATTTCAAGGCTGACTGTAAGCCCACTAAGCACTTTCCATTTAATTTTAGAAAATGAACTAAAGTTGATTCCATGAATGTGTGAAAAACCAGATACAAATGACATAGTACTTTTTTGCACGAGTGGCATGTGGGAGATATGCAGTTGTATTCCCTTATTTGGCTTGAGCAATTGTTCAGTACTTAAAACCTTTCTAGATTTTCTGTGTATGAAAGAGAGCATTGCCACTGTCAGGTAGTTTTGGTGTGCTTTGGTTTGTGAAGACCATACCTAGCTACATTGCCTTATGTGTTGGGAATAAAAGCATTGAAAGAAATCTGTCTGGGTGTCATCCATTTAATGTGAACAGAAATTGATGTGTTCCCTCCCCTTTTCATCTATGATGAGATTCCTGAGATGCTTACTCTTCCAGATTTCCCCACCACATGCAGTTCAGCTTCTGGTTCTCTTGAGATGGTAACTGTATCTGCTCCCTCTCAGTTTATCTGTGGTCATGCAAGGAGCTACTTTATGTTTTCTTACTGTAAATTTGAATATATATATAGGATATATAGTGTCCCTTGAATTTTTTTTGTTGCCTTGTATGTAATAAAGTAGGCTGTTAGTCTGTAGTTACAAGATTTATAGACATAGTTAATCTATTTATGAGGCCAACTGTTAAACGGAAAAAATATGCAAGCTTCTCTGTGGGTCTAAGTTATGCAGCTGAATGTTTGCCCTCTAAATTTTCCCACTGTTAGTTGTTCTAATCACATATAGTCCTCCTCATTCCAACCCTTCCCTGATGTGAAGGAGTCATATGGTAACAGGTGTTAATGTTTTCCTGGTTCATTTAGTAGACTGTTTTTTAAAACATATATTCTTATGTCATGAATCTTGTGTTGCTAATAAACCTGGGCATTAATGCTCTACCTGAAAAGTTCACATAGTTCATGCCTGGATTAATGAACTCAATAGCGCCTTTGAACATAACAGTGCACGTGTATGCATACAGAGAAGTAAAGTTGTTTCATAAAAGCATATTAATTTGTATCTCTTCTGTTTGGTATTTTAGATGTTTGTGAAGATTTCTATTTTGTCAGACTTAAGTTTGAATGTTGGGTTTTTTTTCAGTCACCTTTTTTTACTCCTGATCTGCATTAATAATAAGCATTACTTGAAAAGGGAAAAATAGGCATAGAGATTCTTCCTCTCATCAGTGATTGTGGTGAGGGATGAATGGGCTGGCTTAAAAAAAGTGTGAATCTTCAGGTTAACACTGAGAAGGATTATATTAGCATTGACAAAGACACACAAGTGAGGTAAAATAATTCTTTTTTAATTTGAATGTTCTCGACATGTTGCTTCCTAGTTGAGTATGTTTATTCTTAGCATTTGTTTTCTTGAAAGAGTTGTCAAATTATGGAGTCAGCATGTCCTTGCAGTTGTGGCCTAATGCTGCCTGTTTTCCCTGGAGTTTAAGATTAATTGGTTTAGATAATACAGTCTTGTGTAAATTTAAAAATGTTAATATTGATTATTAAAAAGCACAGTATGAGAAAGCTTATTCAATTCCATTCACTTTAACTCTGCTCTTGTGAGACCTCACTTGGAGTATTGTGTACAGTTCTGATGTCCTCAACATAAAAAGGACATGGAACTGTTGGAACAAGTCCAGAGGAGGACCATGAGGATGATCAGGGAACTGGAGCACCTCCTGTGTGAAGATAGGCTGAGAAAGTTGGGGCTGTTCAGCCTGGAGAATAGAAGGCTACTTGGAGACCTCATAGCAGCCTTCCAGTATCTGAAGGGGGCCTATAGGGATGCTGGGGATGGACTCTTCATTAGGGACTGCAGTGGTAGGACAAGGGGTAATGGGTTAAAACTTAAACAAGGGAAGTTTATATTGGATATAAGGAGCAAGTTCTTTCCTGTTAGGGTGGTGAGGCACTGAAATGGGTTGCCCAGGGAAGTTGTGAGTGCTTCATCCCTGGTGGGGTTCAAGGCCAGGTTGGACAAGAGCTTTGGGGGGACATGGTTTAGTGTGAGGTGTCCCTGCGCATGTCAGGGGGGGTTGGAACTAGATGATCTTAAGGTCCTTTCCAACCCTAACTATTCTATGATCCTGTTGTTCTAAAAGATCATGGAATCATCATCAGCTGTATTCTCATTTTGTGGCACGTTAGTTATTTTATAGTAGGGAAAATCAGTTTTCATTTCTCTTTCTGCAAAGCTTCCTGAGACATTTCAGAAATTAGCCATCTGCATTCCCTGCTGAATGAAGGTTTCAACATGTAATGCCTTATTGCAGTGAATAAAAAGCCTATGCCATTCCTTCAAAGAATATAGAATATGATGTCTAACCTAATGCCTGTTTTGATCTAGAAGCTGAATGTATTTCTACTGTGGTATTTCATATGGTAACTTCAATTTCTCCTTCATTATTTTTGGAGAAGGCAAATTGAAATCAGAAAGGCCAAAACCTATTTGGAGGTGAACTTGGATGTAACAGGAGAGGATTGTTCAAGTATTTCCCTGATGGAACTCAGGGAAATGTGGGCCTGTGGCTCAGGGCTGGAGGCAGTCTAATGGTGGACAACATAGAAAAGGCAGAAAATCCCTGTGGTTTGTTTTTTGTTTTGTTTTGGTTTATTTCCACTGTTCCTAAACAAGGAGCAGTAACATGAAGAGCACAGGTTAAAAGGCTGCTTAGCAAAACTGGATGTATTCATCTTCTTTGGCCTCTATTCCAAGATAGACAAGAGCACATTTAGGTGATAGGATTGCAAGGCAGCTGTCATCCAAGAAAAAACATGGCATTTGAGGAAAGTCCTGACAACTAGGAAGGGGCTAACCTTATACCAGTCTTTACAAACGATAAGGAGGATGATCCAGTCATCTGCTGGCTGTATCAGGTCAGTCCTCAGTGACAGTCCTCAGCAAGATCGTAGAACACATCATGTTGACATTTGTTTCTAGACACATAAAGGGCAACAGAGAAATAGGAATAGTTAACAGAGGTATCTGAAGTGCAGATAGTGCTGATCTGATTTCATTCTAGGATGAAATGTCTGGCAGTGTGAGCAAGTGGAGCACACTTGATTTGGTATAAATGTAGCTTTATAGACTCCTTATACCTTCTCACACACTGTTGTCAGCAGTAGGATGAGGAAGCATGGGCTGAAAATTGGCTGGACTATAGTCCTGAAAGGACTGCTCAATGGCTTGAGCAGTTAGCAGACAGTAAGAAGTGGAATATCTCAAAGGTTGATTCTGGTACTTGTACTAGTCAATTCTTAGTGACTTGAATGATAGAATTGAAAAGAATGCACCTTCAGCAGTTTTGTGAATGATACCTCATTAGGGTGATGCTTGGAAGGCCAAAGTAGAGCTGCTGTCTTAAAGCATCTTGAGACCTTGAACAAACTGAGGGCTGAATGTATTTAGAATTTGTAAGTTTAAAAAAGAGAAAACTGAAATTCTGCATCTGAGGAAGAGTAATGCCATGGATTAGTCCAGGCTGAGAAACACCTGGCTGAGTCACAGTCCTGCTGGAAAGGACCTGTGATTATTAAGACTGTTAAGCTGAACATAAGCCAATGATGTCGTTTCTGGAAACAAAACTGTGTATGGGTCTGCGTTAGAAGGAAGGAGGGACATGACTAGCACACTGAAGGACGTTGTTACCACCTCTACTTGGAACTGTGAAAGCTACTTCTTGGACAACAAATGTGTGTCATTTTGGTAACCCCTAACACAGAGGGGATATTGAAAAACTGGAAGTAGTCCAGTGGGAAAATACTTAACTAGTCAGAGGCGTAGACCAACTGATGTGATGGGAGAGGTTGGGGAGCTAGGATTTTTAGGGAGCTGCATCTGATGAAGGGGAGGGTAAGGGGGCAATCTTAGCTTTGCCACAAAGGGAGAGGCACAGATGATGGCTCCAAACTTTTCTCAGTAGAGGCATACACTTCAGCAAGGGGCAGTAGCCATTGATTACAACTTGGGGAGTTCCAGCTGGACACAGGAAATCTTTTTTGTGAAGAGGATACTTTAGTAAAGTATCCTTAGATACCTTTACTTTAGACCAGAAAGGCTGTCGGTGTGATCAACTACACTGGAACTCTTAATCTGGTGTTGGAAGTTATCACATTTTTACTGAGAGGTGAGACTACGTGACTTGCAGCCAAATATTTCTGTGGTTCTTTGATGATTCTGTAGTAAGCCAATGGTAATGCACAGTTTTGCTCAAATTATAATTTATGCCTTTGTATGTAGACCATGGAAAATATAGTCTGAGGGAGGATAGTGTGGCTTAAAAATTCCCCCAATTTGATTACTTGCCTTTTAATGCTTTAAAAAAATAAGCTTAGAAACTGAGGATAGCTGATCATTGAGGAATAATCTCATTACTTTTCAGTGTTTGTATTAAGTGGAAAGAACTGAAATAGTAGATCAGCAAACAGGATTGGTGGATGAAGGGGAAAACTAGCTAATGCAGAATGCTATCCTGAAGGATTTCGGTAACGTTTACTTTCATTCTCTGTCTTCCTCCTTCCCCTTCCCCCCTCTCCCACTCAAGTTATCCTCTATCTTCACATAAAGTTATCACTTTCTAAACAGGTTTTGGAGACCAAGCTATTACTTCTCAAACTCTACTAGACCATAACATTTAAAAGAGAGCAACATGTGGAAATAATGTTTTCTTGGTGTTAATAATACATAAGTGTAAAGGTAGCCTCACATTCAGATTTTATATCCTTTCTGTCAAACTTTATATGACTGATGATTCTCTTCGCAATCCTTTAGCTTCCCTTTTCTTCTGAATTGGGAATAGTAACATTTGCCTACATTTTGGACAGATTGCACATACATGTACATGAAGAGGGGTCCCTTAAGGAAGGTAGGGTGCTTTTTTTTTTTTTTCCCCGTCATTTACTTGTATCAGATTGAATACCTGGAAAAGAGTAAAATAGGTACAAAACCTCTGTTAGACACTTTAATATGGTGAAGATTCCGCTCTCATGAGGGCTGAACCTTCCCTTCTGACAATACAGAGCTAATTCACAAACATTCTGCATCTCCCCAGGTGATTTGGACCTCAGGTCACATAAAATAAGACCAGGAAAGTCATTTATGCTTTTAGCAGGAAAATTAATTACCTTGTAGTCTGTGTATAGCATATAAATAAATAGACTGGAAATCAGGGCAAGCTATTCCCAGTAAAGGAAATCAAGTGACTATTCATGCTGCTGCAATAAGCTGTCTTTGACTGCTTAATCTCAGTGGCACAGAGAATAGTCAATGCTTTTTGAATGCATGATCAGGTCTGCAGGAGACTCTTCTTTAGGTTAATCCTTCAATTCAGCAAGGTATTTCTTGGTGTTTGTTGAGTTCTCTCTAGAGCTAAGGGAGAAATACAGTGTAATTGTTGCAGTAATGTATTTTAGGATATAGTAAGTTGATTGTTATCTCTATAATACTGAAGTGCTTACCGTGAAAAGAAATGATTGTTCAAGTCAGAGATTGTTCTTGTTCTTTAGGGGTTATTCAGAGGAAATTCCAGTGCCAAAATGCCAGGTATGGACTTCATGCAACACAAGTTGGATTGTGGCCTTTTTCTGTCTGCATTATCTGACTAATTATACAGTAGCCATATACCAATACCTGTTCCATCGTTCCTATCTTCCAGGTTAAATCCCAAGAAAAGCTTTGTGCTTTAAAGAAAATCCATGCTTTAACAACTTTTTGGTGGGCATCTTGTCATTTACTGATATGTTATTCAACAGTAGCTTTTGTGCTACTTTTAATGGATGTTTTCTTTCAATTCTGTGCTATACCCTATTGACTCCAGTGTATTTGAACAGTGCCTGGAAGGGGGATATAATAATGTTTTTTGTAAAACCTGCTGCAGCTTATAATGTCTGATGTGCCATTTTCTGCACCACCATTTTCTGCAGCAGTCTGTTCACAGTTAGTTTACTTTCTCCAGTTCTTTCTGTTTTATCACTGTTAGCAAAAACTGAAGTGTTTTCTGTGTTTTCATGTACTTGTAAAACTGTATTGTCTGAAGTGAATTTATGTAATTTTGGCTGTTTAAGGTAGTTTTGCAATAGTTTTCTTGGTTACCATACGGATCAATATGCCTTCTGTCTGATATACTGCCTAGATTTGAATTATAGCTGTTGTCTGATGCTGTGTTATGTTTTCAGTAGGTTATGCTGTTCTGAACATAGTTCAGAATAGCTGAATGAAGACTTGGAGCTTGTTAAAGGAAGGATTTTGTATCAGGGTTAGGTTTTTAAAGCTTGTTAGTCATGATGTATTGGTTATTGCTGCACTTGTTAATTTTAGCCTTAATGAAGCCATACTTCTGCAGCGCAAGAATTGCTACCCAGTTACCATGTCTGTGTCTTAATTTTGATTCTTAAGTGAGATTTATTTTATTGTAGAAGGAACATGTGTATTGTATAAACGGCTCACCTTTCTCCATGAGCATCTTTTTAATCAACACAGTAAAATCCTTTCCTATTGCTGGGACCTCTAGATGTTGTCATGCATTTTTTGGGTTAGACTAACTCAATCTTCAGTATCTTTGACACTTGCGTAGTAAGTTAACACAATCTCTAGAAGTAAGTTGTTCTAAAAATGATTTCTTTATCTGCATACCCTTTGTAATGGAGCAGCATAGACACGACAGGTGTAGTGCTGCCTCATTGGCTTGGCAGCCAGTCAGTGTTTGGGAAAGGGTAATACTGAGCTTGTGTCAATATGCCAAGACAGACCTGGCCTGGCTTCGTGTGATCAGATGATTTCACCACGGTTTTGGCCACTTGCAGTTTCAAAAGTGAAGAAATGAAAGAAAGAAAGTGAATTGCTTCTAGATCCCAGCAGGTATTGAATAACTTACAGAAGCTTGGTGCTATACCTGCCTCTTCTTGACCTCTCATCTTTCCACAGTTCCTTAGGTGAAGGACTTCATCTTGTTAAATTTCTGTCTCCTGGTCTTCTGTTCCCTAAATCCTACCTTTTCTCCTTGCTCCGGAGTTGCTACAGTGCCTTTGTTGTACCAAGCTCTGTTCAGCCTTCTGAGCTGTGAAAGACACCAGAAGTTTCTAGCTACAGGGATGTTAGAAAAAGAAAAAATAAATTACACAAAAGGAGGTCATAAAGCATGACTACTTGTCTGGTATGGCAAATGCAAAGCGTTGCATCTCTTGGGCAGGAAAGGGGCATCTGAGCTCCCTGTTATACCCTTGCTATACTTGTGTATCTGGGAAGTCCTTTCTCATGTACTTCCTTACCACAGGGGATGTGCAGAACAGAGAAATGTAGCTTTAATAAGCAGCTATATTCATTTGCATGTTAGAAGTTAAATTTTCAGCCAGTTTATGTGTAAATGTAACCTGAGAGGAATCTAATCCTGTATATCCTTGAGCATGACTAACAGTACTCACCTGAGTCATGTTACAGCTGATGAAGCTATATGAGTTATTTGCAAGTCAAGGGGCTTAGAGATTTGAGTTGAATCTTGATTTTATTTCTGAAGAGCTGTCTTTGAAGGCTGGGATTAAAGTGTTGCTAATTATAGAAAATCCTTCTGTGAAAGTAGAAAGCTATTTTAACAGGTAAATATCCAAATGTAAATGTTGTAATATCCAAATACTGTAACTTTTTACATGAACTTGTATTTATTTTTTTTTCCTACTGTTGGAACTTACTTTCCTGTATAAAAAGTAGGCCATTGTATTTTCATGATTTTAAATACTGCAAATAACTGTAAATGTTTAGCTCATTTTTTGTAAATATTTTATGTTTTGATACTTAATGGAATATAGCATGAGTTACGTAGGATGTTGTTTGGCTTTAAGAGGATTTTTGTTAGTTTTGGATAGTTTTTCACATATTTTACACTTAAGATGGGTTTCGAAGTTAAGACACCTGTATCTGTTTGGCTTGTTTTCTCTCTCCTACCACCACCCACTGGCTGGAAAAAAATACCTGATTAACAATCTTACACTGGAAATATGGTATACATTTATTCTACTTCAGGAGGTTACTCTTAGAATATTTGTGAATCAATAGAAAGTTAATGTGCAGTTGATGACAAAGAAAATGGTGTGATGTGTAGGCTTAGTTAGTGTTTTGAGGCTTACTCATCACTGATTAACAAGGTTATTTTCCTGTCTTACAATGTATTAAAATATAATTAAACTCTGCACCGTCTAGTTCTCTATATTGCAAGGTTCCAAATAGAATTCTTTTTCTCCAAAACGAAGTAGTACTTTTATGTGAAAAAAACCCAAAACAACTACTCCTTTCTCATCCCCAAAAAGCTCCTTTTTTCTCCTCTTCCCATCCTCCACCCCCACTTCCTGCCCTTTCTTTCAAGGTAACATCTTGCTCTTGACTATTCAGCATTTCCCAACAAGTAAATATTTCAGTGGAATATTTTAAAGTAAGTCTAATGATGACCACAGCTAGGATTTTAATGTTACCTAATAATTTTGCAAGAGCAATTCTAGACAATTGCACAACCGAATTCACATATGATAAGTATAAATACAAACAGTGAAGCTTATAAATATGATCAACCTACTGATATAAAAGCAAGTTATGGTTATTTATTTAACATGAAGATGAAACTATTTTCAAGGATCTTACCCATTAAATGCATTTAAAAATTCACTTAAAACTGCAAGGTTGTTTTATTCCTGGTATCATCATAGGGTTGTGGAAGACTGAGCAAAATCTCTTTTGTTCTCATGCATCTGCTCTCTGATTCTTTTCTGAGTTCTGAATGTTTGCATTCTGTCTTCACTTTCTCCATTGAATTTTATTAGTTATCACTGCAAGCCAAATGAAATCAAAGGAGTTGCACAGCTGCACTTATATGGCTATGAACTGCATCATCCGCCTTGCAATAATGCGCAAATGGGAAAAAATGGGCTTGATTATAGATCTCAGAAACTTCGCCAGAACTGATATTGAAGTGATTCCCTCAAAATTGAACCATTTTGCAGTAGGAGTCTTAAAAACAAAACCCGAAGACTCAAGAAAAAAGGAGTCATGTCTCTTTTTTTCACAGATGCTAAGCATTCATTACCCTCTGAAGTCAATGAGAAGTGTAGGCTCCCACTGTCTTTTAATAATTGGACCAGAATGCGGAAAGATTTGTTATTTAAGTTATCTTACTGTAAGAGAAGTGCATCTTAATGTGCTTTAGATGATCTTGTGTAATTGCGTCAGAAACAGCTGTGGCTGAACATGGGTAAAGTAAACCACATTAAACAGTAAACCCATTTATTTTTATGTACTTAGAAATATATAATTTAAGTTTCCAGAGTGAGCCCTTTTGTACTCTGCAGTTAAATAATTCTACAGTATTACGTTAGGCATGAAGTCTGGAGTGAAATGACATTTCTCCGGTGGGGTTGTACCTGTTCAAGTGCTGCAGGTAGTTTGTATTTAGTGCAGGCAACTGCTAACATTTTCTTTTAGAAAAAGAAGCCTATCCAAGATTGTTCTGTGTGTTTGTTTAATAAACAGTTTTCATGGGGCTCCTACTGCATAGGTCCACAAAAACTATGCCTGAAGATTTCATGCTGATTTGCCCTGAGGTTTTTAGCAGTGGTGCAGGTTGGCTTCAGCAGCACAAATAAAGGTAGCGTTGTAAACAGGTGGCAGCAGCATGTCTTTTGAGAATGGAGTTACTAGTAAGAGCTCAAAAGACAGTGTATGCTTTCACGTGTGCAGCATGTCTTTACTGAGTTGCATACCAGTCATGTAACTCACAGTGGAGTCACAAAATCATCATGTAGCTTAGACTTTGCAAATAGCTGATAGAGAAATGAAACATCAAGTATATTAAAGGGAGTCATGGGACTGGGTATCTTCCATTAAGTACAGTTACCTTCAGGTTATACAACCAGGAAGGACGGTGTAGTCTGTGTATACACAAAAGGTGATCAGCTACTTCCAATACAGAGCCATTCTAGCTTGAAGGTAATGGAAGACTATTTAGCAGCAGAACACCTGAAGGTGTGTTTTGCCTTCATTCCAAAAAAGTTTTAAAGTTTCCGAAACAGTTTTTCTCTGTCAGAAAAGCATTGTGAAGTCTTTAAAAGATAAAATTACGCTTTCAACTTTTCCCAGGTTATTAAACTATATTTATTCTTAAACGTATTGCAGCTGTATTTGTAAATTTAAGATTTTTTTTTTCTTTAGCTATGGATTTTCTTGTACTGCAAAATTACCACTCTTCAAACCACTCTTGTTGGGCTATGACAGTGTAACACATCTGTAAGGACAGTAAAATAATACATTAATTATGCAGTGATGGTTCTTCTGCCTAATAGGCCTCTTTTCAAGTCTTCTGCTCATTAAAATAAACATACTTGTTTTAATCTGATAAAACTAAAAATCAGGACAGCAATTCTATGGGCATACATATGAAGCTTTTATATGAACCATGGGAACAGTACCAGGAACAGGCATTAGCAGGCAAAACTGAATTCAGTCCCTGTGGCTTCCTTCTTTCAACACCA
Source organism: Neopsephotus bourkii (assembly GCF_033783945.1). Lineage (NCBI taxonomy): Eukaryota > Metazoa > Chordata > Aves > Psittaciformes > Psittacidae > Neopsephotus > Neopsephotus bourkii. Next base: position 6,887,931 of record NW_026901984.1, on the reverse strand, counting down.
TTTCTATAGATTTTGGATAAAACAGTTTTTGAACATGTATGTCGCATTTTTGTTTTAGAGTCCTCAGAATGCAAGTAAGGATCAGATCTGACATAATTTATGAATTTCTTTGTAAATAAAAGAATCTGTAGCAATTTATTATTTGCTTTTTAATCTTTAATTCCCAAGGTAATGAAATTAATGTTTTGTTTCTTTAGTATTTAGAAAAAGCAAACAACAACTTATTCGTCCACCCTCTTGGTTCTGGTAATGGCAGTTTTTAAAGCCAAAGAGGAAGACTGGAGAACCAATATCTGCCATCCAAATATTGTCAGTATTCTGTTATGGGTTATTTTGGTTTTGCATGTATTTATACTGTCTAACATCAGTTTCAGTGGAGCAAGCAAATACAGTAATAAACAAAAGAGGCATTTTGAAATAGCATCTAAATATTTTATATTTGCTTAGTAAAACATGAGTATTGAAATTATATTTTCCTGATTTGATTGTCATTTTATTTATGTTCTTGCCTGATGTGCCTGTGTGCCCTCCAAGTAAACCTGTCAACAGTTTTTAAAAATGCTGTCCTCCTACCTGTAAAATTTTACTAGGGTGAGAGCTTTCAGTTGCTAAACTCAATCCTTATTTATTTGTTTTGTTAGAATAAGAAATTATTCAATTGTTGGAAAAAGGTGGTTGTATTCACTTGCTTGAAGAGTAGGGTGGATTTATACCTACATGGATATATAAATAGAATGGAAGTTTACACAGATAATGTGCTTTTGTTTCAAAAAGGGAAAAAAGTGCTGTGTCCTTACTTCTTTTTGACTTGGAATTTTACTCCGTGTTTCAAGTCTTTGAGTAAGATACAGCTGATGCTTCAATTCCTGTGTGTCTCCTACAGTCCTTAACTCCTACTAAACTCAACTGCTAGCTAACCCCATTATCTCTGGCTGTTGCTGATATACTCTGTGACAGTAAGTGGTTTAACACTGCGAACAGCACACATTTGACTCCTCTTACATGCTATCTGGGAAGAGGAAGCAGGACAGTGCACACATGTTGCTACCTTAGTGTTACACTAACAGTTGTGTTTCCTCTTTCTCCAGTATCATGTATAGCACCATCTCTTAATTTTCTGACCTGTAAGGAACAAACATGGTACCTCTGGGGAGATTAATATGCAGCTGGCTTTCTGGAGCATAAGGAGCACTGAAATGTTTTGACTTGAACTTCTTAGTATTAGTAGAAGTTAAAATATGCCTTTGGAACCCTAAAGGGCCTGCAATGTTTGTTTCAAAGTTCAAAAACACTAGTTTTGTGTATGGGCTGAAACTACTGTATTTTCAGTTGTGATTCACATATAATAGATGCTTATATATATAATTTCTTATATATATATAATTGTTTATATATATAATAATCTTTAGTTGCAAGATATACTTTTATATCACTGTTACACTACAGCAAACAGAATGCTGTAGAATGAATGTGGAAATTTGAACTCTAGTATTTCTTTAAACTTAATTGGAAAAGTGACTGTTTTCAATTGCACTGATAGGTTATATAGTTGTAAGGAGAGAAGCTTCTGCTTCTGAGTCCTATAAGGCTTTGGTAAGAAAGATGGCCTCTTGCCTTGTGTCACTGTAGTGGTACCTACAGAAACAAGATTGTAAGGATTCCTTTTCCTGTATCCTGGGGGAGATAGAGCCAGCATCTGCTGCACAGAATTTTCAGTACCAAGCATGTTACTTTTCCTAGATAGGCAAACAAAAATGCTTGTATTTTATTTCAGATTGCTTTTATTTAACCTTTTAGATGTTGAACTTAGGAATTGGCATTTCATGCTTCCACATAAACATAGGAATGTCTTTTTTGATGAAAACTTAGATTTTCTTGGAACTACCAGAGAATGAAGAAGGCAGAAATGTGACACAAAATGACTGAAGGCTTCCATTTTTACCTACTTTTTTTAGTAGGTAAGGAAAAAGTATGTGAAAAATTAGTTGCATCCCTTTAGGCACAATAACAGCAGGATTTCTTGAGAAGTCTTCAGAAAGAATTCTAAGTTACAGGGAAAATAACTCTTCCAATGTTTATTACAGAATATTAAACTAAGCAGTAGCTTACGATATTGTCTGAGCTTAGCTAATATTTTGCAGATATTAGAATTCCTGGAATAACTGTCATATTTACGATGGTTTGTATACCAAATAAGCAGGTACTGTATGTTCAGTCTGTTAATGTGTGTGTTAACTTTATTAAAATTATTTCTTTGAAATAAAGTTTTGACTGCTGTTGAGGTATAAGTAAACCACTTTGGGGTTCATTAAGAGCCACCATACAGATAGGTTGTACAAATGTAAATATAATCAAAAGTTTGATTTCTTGAGATTAAACACAAAGGATAAAATTAGAATTTATTTCAGTTAACAGTGAGAGCAGTATCTGACAAAATATTATTAAGTCTTTGTCAGAAATAACACTTAGGTTTTTCCATTTGTAAAATAATTTCACAATAATTAAGCTCAGAAAGATAAATGATTCCTAGTTTAGTTTCAAATAAGCCTATCTAAACCTTTTCTTAGTTAAAGAATTAAGTATTTCTGTGGATGCTGCATAGTTTTTTAATTTCAGTTATTTCCCTGGAAAAATAAGGCACGATTGCTGTGAATACTGATGGAAGTTTTCTCAGAATGTTAAGGGAAAGAAACATACAACAGCCACTGGAGCTGCTGGGATGTTAAGTTGTTTTAAGGTCTTTCTGTTACTTTCTAGTTCTTCTAATAAACATGATCTTCAGTGCAGTGGGTGAAAGAATACCTCTCCTTCACCTCCCCCATTATTCACCTAAATATTTGCATCATCAGAACACTGGCAGTGGCACCACTGCTTTGAAAAGGCACTCCTTATGCAACATGTGCATATGTCCAGGTGATGTCTCAGTCTTTTAAGCTCTTGAGGTAAGAGTCTGTGATGCAGAATGTTGCACTCAGAAACAGTGGGCAGTGGTGTGTACATGAAAGTTGATTTTGGCTTTTTGGGAGCATAATAACCACAGAATGGTTTGGGTTGGAAGGGGCCTCAAGATCACCTAGTTCAAACCCCCTGCCATGGCAGGGATACCAATGAGGCATTATTGCTTCCACTGCATTTATTATAGAGTCTGTTAATTTTAGTAGTATTCCTTTGGTGGAGAGGGCAAGTAGCACATATATGTGTTGGGATTTTTTTATTTTAAACTTAATATTGATCTACCAAATATACATTTGGGCATGTAATATCCGAGGGTGGTGGGACATCTTGAAACTAGCTGTATGAAGCATCTAGCAATCACTAGAAGTTGATAATTCATATTTGAATGTCTTGGGGAATCCAGTCTTCTTTAATAGTAGTAGGAGCAGCATTATGCAGCAGCAGGGAGGATTGGCCTCAAACTCTTGAGTGACTCATAGAAATTTATTAAAATATTCAGGGACTTATTTGAAATATAAAGGCATTTTCAAATGTTTCTGCTCAATCACTTAATTCTCTTTACTGCTTTAAAAAGTTCAAAAGGTACTTCTGGTCTTCACATTTCACAACCTGTGAGTCTCTGTGATTTTAAATCTGTGTTTTTATAATGCCCAAAATTCTCTACAAAGGAGTTCTTTTCTTTCATTCAGTCTGTTCCACTTTGTTTCGTGTTACAATTGCAAGAAAAGCCTTTTAAGCCCCTGTTAGAAATAAATTAAACCGTCACTCAATAGCAAACATTCATTGCCCCTACTAGAAAATTTGATTTAGAGTGTAATTTGCAATTAAACTAATATTTAACTCGCTGTCAAAGCTAAATTTAAATAACAGTCTTATTAGAAATGCTGACAGACCAGCACAGGTACAGTTTTTAATTCACTTTCCTGGAAGCTGCTGTGCTTGTGCGGAAATCTCAATATTTGAACACAGTGTCATAAAGCAAGGAATTCTACCTGGATAGAAAATAAAAATAGCATGACACCTCTTGAGAATAGGCTAGAAATAATAAAGCAAGGTGTTAAGGGCTACCAGTAGTTCTTGCCAGTGTCATTTTGCCAGTGGTTTAAGGGGGAATGAGTAAAACTCATACTGAGGCATAAAGACTTCCTTTGCTTAAGGAAGTCATTACAAAAATAACACAAGATTTCTGGTAGAGGAGAAACAAATTTGTGAAAATGGGGATGGAAAATGTGGCCTTTCTTGCTGTAAAAGATGTTGTAGTAAGTTTTCATAGTGTGGAGTTGTTGTTTGGTTTGGTTTTGGCTTTTTATTTCCCATCCAATAGTCCTGAAATCCTGAGGCTTACTGTTAGTTTCTTCTGAGAGTGAGGACAATACATTAAGTTGTACAGGACTCTATCTTAAGTTCATTTAAGCACCAAAATCGTTTCTGCTAAAATGCCGGGTGTGTAAGAATGAACAGTTTAATACTGTGTGTTTGCCACAGACTATTCCTGAAGACAGGATAAGGAGTGAAGACTACTTCCAGCTGAATTTTATAGTCATGTCACAGTTAGAACTGATTATAGAGAGTAGTTTTCTTGTAATACAGACAACATTATAAAACCAACTTGCTATTTTGATTTGATGAATGATTGAATTTGCAGTTTGGGTTCCCCATCCACATCCAGCTCTGCAGGTAGCTGAGGCTCAGAGGATGTGAAATGCTCAGTATCAACTCATTCTTAATTAATGTGTTGATCCTGTGTGTACTAACTCCTGTAAACACTGAAAGATCACAACAGATGTTTAATGTCGTTTTCCACTTAATTCACTCCTCTCTGAAAATCCATGTCAGATTGTACTTCAAATAAAAAGTATATTATGTAAGCTGGATCTTCACTGTGTACTACAGGGGCAGGGTTCACATTTTTCAGATGCTCTTATTCATGAGACTCTTTTTTGAATGACTGCATTGACTCAAGATATAGCCACCTGCAGATACGAAAGTGTCATGGTTTAAGCCCAGACAGCAATTCAGCCACACAGCCATTTGCACACTCCCCCCCGCTTCCTTCCCCCCCTGCTCCCAGAGGGATGAGGAGAAGAATCAAAAGAATGTAACTCCCATGGGGTGAGATAAGAACACTCTGGTAACTAAGGTATAACACAAATCACTGCTGCTACCACCAATGATAATAATGAGAAGGGAAATAACAAGGGAAGAGAATACAGCCGCTCACTACCCGCCAACCTATACCCAGCCTGACGTGAGCAGTGATCTAGCCCTTCCGGGTAACTGCCCCAAGTGTATATGCTGGGCATGACGTGCTGTGGTATGGAATAACTCTTTGGTCAGTTTGGGTCAGGTGTCCTGTCTCTGCTTCCTCCTGGCTTCTCCTCCTCCCTGGCAGAGCATGAGACTCAGAAAGTTCTTGGTCAGAGTAAACATTACTGAGCAACAACTAAAAACATTGGTGTTATCAACGCTGTTCCCAGGCTGAAAGTCAAAAACACAGCACTGCGCCAGCTACTAAGAAGGAAAAAAATGACTGCTACTGCTGAACCCAGGACAGAACGCCAAATCAGTGACTTCAAACACCTGTAGTTGTCCTCTGTTACTGTAACTCATGACAAAAACCTAGGTACAGACTCTGCTTTTTATGCTATAACCCGTCTTTAGGCAACACATTTTGGAGCATGCAGTTCTCCGTAATGCAGTCGTAGAACGGTTGGCTTCCTGTTATCCCAGATGCAATGGGGCTATCTTGTGTTGTGTACCCTTGGAAATGCAGCTCTCCCCTGAAACACCTGTAAAAATAGGCACCAGGGAACTTAAGCAGACACACACATCCACCCACTGACTGCACAGAAGTAGAATAGCCCATGTACAGCGCGGTCGGTGTTGAACAAGACAGCATTAAGGGGTTGTCTAATTCTGAGGTGACTCCTACATAGCTTCTGTGGTTAAGGGAACCAGAAAAGTTTATTTGCTCACACATGGCTTTCCAACTTAATTGGTCCCCTTCACATGCAACAAAACTGTTCTGATAAATTTCCATGGACATAGACTTTGGATTCATGATTCAAGTACCTAACTTGTTAATTAAGGCTCAGCTTGGGTGTAAGCTGTCTTGCTGCTCTGCTTCAGTGTTGATACTGGAGCAGAGCTAGGCTTTGTAGAGGGGCCCTCGGGAAAGTTGACACCTTGTTTCTGGTTTTTATCTGTGTCTGTTAAGAGCTGCGTATCTTAGTGCTGTGTGCTGATGGATGGTTAAATCTGCCTGTAAACAAATTAGAATAGTTAATAGGATACTTTCCCTCTCAGGAGTTTTAACAATTAAGCGTGTTCATATCTGGTAAAAGAATACAGTTGCAGATCTCACCTGTGTGTCTAGTTGTTCATGATGTATTGCTGGGAAGCAGAGGAGGAGTTGCATGTCCGTAGCTTACAGATAAAAAGCTCAGAAGGTGCTTAAAAAGGTTATTGAAAGACTGTGAAACACTGTTAATAAGGAAATGTCATGTTGAAATGCAGTTTTCATTACATAGCTGATAGATTTTTAAACGCTTGCAACTTCCTCAAGCGCTTTTGAGAGGGCTGAAATTATTCCAGGCTCTATTTCAACTTGAGGTCATTGATTTTTAAGCTTTTTTAAAAAGGGGAAAAAGGAAAAAAAAAAAAACCCAAATAGGGGGAGATAACACCAAAAGCCTGTTTCAAATTGTGGAAGAGTGATGCATTTTTGGTTTTATATACTAAAAATATAAGGCTTTTGTTTAAACCTTCCTTGTTTCATGACTGTTTAGACCTTTGAACAGTAATCATCACATAATGAAAACTGGTGCAGTAAATCAGGGCTTTTCCTTGTAAAACACTGTGTTTTATGAGACATTAATTCTGTAATTATTACACTGATTCGTATGTATAGGAAAGATTGCTGAAATAGTTTATGTGAAAAGCAAGCAAGCCTGAAGTACCAGTACAAAATTGAACAATGAGTTACGGTTCCATAAAGTTTGACCTGTTTCATTCACAAGTACTTTGCTGAAGAAATTACACTCAAGTAGTTAGACTTGTAATGGATACAGTTTAATTTACTGTATTAATTTACATTAATTTACTCATTGATACTCAGTTTTCTAGATACACATGGTAGAAAGGCAAAAGTTCTGATTATCAGTAAAATCATATTCATTGAATATTTACAAGCTGTTTCTTCTAGAGTATTGAAAGCTTGCCACATAAAGGTGTCCCATCATAACTGTATAATACCCTACATAATAGGTTTTCTTGAATGAAATAACATAATCTCAGCACTTAGCTCTTTCAAGGATTTAAAACACAACCCATAGACTCTCACATTTTGGGTTAAATATAGGAGGGCTCTTTCCCTTATGCAGGTTTACTTAATTTTAAACAGTCTTTCATTACTGCGGGGGGGGGGGGGTGCTAGGTGGATGCTATGTGGATAGTACTTCTATTTTAGCTGAAGTCAGAATAAAGAAAAAACAGCAACCAAATGTACGCAGACGTTTTCTTGTAATTTACTTTTTTACAATTCAGACACAGGTTGCCTTTTCCTTAGAGATCAGTAGCAGTGAGGTGAAAGTTAAATGAGGTCTTTAAGTGTAATGCTAGATAAGTAGAAATACTGTGGTGGATGGCATCATGAGTACTGTGAGAAGGATTGTGTAGGCTGAAAACAGTGTAAGCGTAAGCAGATTATTTTCTTTATATAGAATAAAATGGGCTTTTCAGTCATAAGTCTAGTGCAGCTTTCTAGTAAAAGTGTGTAGGTTTAGAAGCAGTCTGTGGAGAAGGGGAACAGTGCTGGCTATAAGACAGGTAACATGAGTTCCAAATTTCAGAGTATATAAGTAATAGAATTTGGTTTGCAAATGCAATAGGTAGCATTGACCAAATTTTAAGTATGTTTAACTACATATCTTGTCATTAACATAAGATGTAATGCAAATACTTCTCTCAGGAGGCCATGAGGACACAGGGCAGGTATGAGTGTGGTAGCTGGGGCTTGTGGCAGTGCTCTCACTGTGATTTATTCCAAGAAAATACACAATTAGGGAGGGCTTCTCCCCACTTCCCTGCATTGCTGTGAGAGTGGCTGAAGCTGGAATTTTTCAGCCTACCTACTTAATGAGACTGGTGAATGAACTCACGGTTTTGATTTCAGCCCTAACAGTTTAGGCATCTGTGGGGAAAAGTAATTTTAAGCATGTAACTCTTAAATTTAAGCTGATTAACTGCTGAGCTCTACGCTCTAATCTCTCATCCCTTTCAACATATAGGCCATCACTTTTAACTTCTCCCTAACCCACAACATTTTAAAGTCATTTTAGAAGCTGATAATACTGAAAGCGTTGTCCTTTTTCTCTTTTGTGCCTCTCTTTTGCTGTGTGTGTATATCACAACAGGGTATTATGTGGACAGCAAAAGCTAGTTTGTAATTTAGCTCAGTTTACATGTTAAATCATGCTTTCCCGTTTACCATGTCTTCAGCTGTTTACTCACAGCTGAAATTTAGGATTTATTAATCTCGCTGATAATTTCTTCCACTTTGGTAAGGCTGCAGAGGATTATGATTGTCATATGGCAACAAAGAGAGAAAGAGAGATACTGAGGTCTTAGTCACATAGGAAAACAGGGACTAGAGCCTAAGCCCAGATCTGAATACCCTCCTGCTGGTTTGTAGGCCATGTTTCTTCGTTGAATGCTCATCTTTATAGTACCTGTGTCATGTTAGTGTCTAAAATATGTGTCTAATAATTAGATAAATCTCTCTTCCTCCCTTCCTTTTTTCCCCTTCTTCGCTCCCTTCACCTCCCCTCTTTACCACTCCCCTTTCTCTGGATCACTGATGCAAGCCTTTTGAATGTTAGTAAGTGTGAAAATTTCAGAAGACTTATAAATTCTTCTTAAAATTAAACTTGATTCTACTATAGACAGATGCACAGCAGGTTCTCAGTTGAATGAGATTGCTTTATCTAGAGATCTAGAAAGTGCAAAAGCTTATTCAGCTCTGTGATTGCACATCTACTTTCCCGGTGCTGGGGACACATCGGTGAGGTCACCCCAATTCTCCATGCTTCATCCCAGTTGCCACCCAGAGTGCCCCTCTGTAGTCCTCTCATGCCCTGCTCAGAGGAGCACAGGTGGATCTCAAGACTGCTCACATCTGCAGTGCGATAGGGCTGTGTTCCCTCAAATGTGGAAGGAGAGGTTGCTTTTCCAGTGCACTGACATGGAACCTACTCCTTTAGAAGGCAAGGATATCTTATCCAAGTCCTCTGAACCAGAAATTAAAAGAGCTGAAACATGCTGATAGAAACATCCAAGACATTCCTTTCCCCAACCCACTGATTGAACACAAATCCAAAAATTGTACTCACTCTTTGTCTTTCATGTCAGTTGCAATCCACTCTCCAGCTGTCCTTTTGGATCTGGACATAAGGCAGCTTGGGTGAAACCCATCATGTCCCATTGAGTGTGCCGAGATTTCTCTCATGTAAGGATTGACTAAGTCCTCCTTCACTGCTAGTATTTCCTTTCCAAAACTTCCCTCCAGAAGCAGAGGCCTGGAAGACCTTGTAGGTTCACTTTTCACGCTGAGGCAGAGGAGGCACCAGGCACCTCAGCATGTATCTCTATCTGTTGTCATTAAATCACCAACCCTATTCAACCACAGACACGTTTTCCTTGTTCCCCTTTTGCCTAGTGGTCTCTTTGTTCTGTTGAATGTCTGTTGCAGATTTTACCTCTGGTTCAGCTTTGGTCTTTCCTGATAACCATCCCTGCATGCCCAGGCAGTATTTTCAAACTCCTCCTTTGTAGCTTGTCTCTGCTTCCACCTCCTGACAGAGGAGGGAGTTTTATTTTACCAATATTTAGCTTTAGTTATGTGAATGATCACTGCATGTGTGTGAAAACGGGGAAACTGCATAGAAATTAGAAGCAGTTGCAGTTTGCACTTTCACATGGGCAGAAGAGACTTTTAGATGGGCTTTCCCTCATCAGTTTCTGTGTAATAGTTACTGCATGAAAAACCAGTATCAAGTGCTTCTATATGAAAGATGGAGTTTACGCAGTATGAAAAGTTTGCTTCCTGTTATCACTTACCCTCAGCTTTACTGGAGTGGCTGTAATATAGCCCAGTTTGTTTATAGCTGCAATACAACAAAGCTGTATTTAACTAGTGCTTTTAGCATTCCAGTCAATACAACTTCTTTTTCAACTGCTTCACAAGTCTTCTGTATATGGCATGATCACTGAATCCTTAAATACAGACTGTATTAAAAAGAAAAAATACTGAAAAATACCAGTTTTCATTTTTACTTGTTTTGTATGGTAACTTCTCATATCTAGTGTGCCTCTAACTAACATTATAGTAACACATTGATGTTAAACAGTTGCCAGTTATTCCATTCCAAATATTTATTATAATAATCTGAGTGATATTCTTTTACTGTCTTGTGGTCCTCAATATGATTATAATCCACATGATGATCAAATGTTTTCATAGTGTCTTGTTACTGCCCACTCACAACAGAGTCAGTATGTGTTTGTTATGAAATGCAGTTGACAATAAGTGATATTGAATAGTCCAGAATTTATAGTTCTGAGGAGTTATATAGTAATGTAGTAATTTAGAAGAGTTATTCAGTGAATCAAATCAAGCCCGTTACATATGGCAAGACTTGTACCTTATTTAGCTATGTGAAGTTTCAGCTATTTCTGTGTTTTCTAAAATTAGGTCAGCCATATTGTGATATGAAAATGTACACTCAGGGCACCCATGTAACCTTAACAGCCCTATCACCAACACCCACACAGCCTTAACTGCTTTATCACAGCTGCTTTCCTAAGGCACACTGCCATTTCACTGAAATCTTCAAGGCAGAATGTCTTTGAACGCAGGAATGATTCTATTTTTGTATAGCAAAGCTTATGTCAGAGTTCGAAGTTGGCTGTTATATAACTGAAAACATTTTGGTAGGCCACCATCATCCATAGATCTTAAAAGTTGTTCTGCTTTATGCTTTTAAAGACATTTTGAAACCTGACTGCAGTAGCAGGTATTTCAGAATGTTTCTGGTAATTGGATATCAAAGCACCAGCTTTGTGTGCTAAACCAAGCTTAGCTTACAGATAGTTAAAAACTTAGTTTAAAACATTAAAGGCACATTAAGGGCCGAAATCACCCTCTACATTGATTGGAAGCTCTGGTGCTACATTCTGTCCAGACAGTAGTGTGATGAGGTGATGCCTTCCAGTACTGTTTGTAACAGATGACCAGAGTACTGAAGCAGTAGAAGAGACATTGTAAAAGAAAGGGCAAAAAAAGCTTGTCTGGGTGAGCCTCTTGAATGTCACACAGGTGTTAATTAAAGTAAAAGGGAGACCTGAAGAGCAGCAGCGTGGTATGGAATAGTTCCAAAATCCTGAGTGTCACTGCTGGTACCCCTGAGGAGCTACGCTGCTGAGCAGCCAAGTGGATATCACAGTCTATTTGTATAAATAAAAACTGATAATCTCATCCATAGACCAGTGTGTGTGAGCAGCTACAAGCACGCAGTAGGTATTTTACACGGAGATAACCTGGGGGAGTAGGTTTAAAAGCAAGGAAGCATGTAGGTACATCCTTGGTATCGTTATTCCTTTAGGATTTACTTATATTAATATTAGAGCTGCAGCACATATGCCAGTATTCTTGAATTGCAAGTATCGGCTATATGTCTGACATAGAATACCTTAAATTCAGTTGGCAGAAGTTGATTCATCTGGACTCTCTCATATTGTGGAGAAGCGAGACCTCTTCAGTTCTGTGCTGTCAAGCTCTTCGCCATTAAAAAGGCTGGGGAAACTATTCCCATTTTTAAAGTAAAAAAAAGATTCCAGATTTATTTTATTCATGGCTGTTGGTAATTCTTAGATTGTGAGAATGCAGAGTGTAGGTCTGGCCTCACAACTTTCCCTTTTAAATTCCACACATATGAAGTATAATGCTGGCTTGTAAATTTGGCATTTCACTTTTAACACACCCACATTAATGTTTTAGATTTGGTTTTACATATTTTCTGCTGAAACTTGCTGTTTAGTCTACATATAAGGAGGCTTGGATGAGAGGTTATTTGCTTTTAGTTTGTAAGTTCTCTTCATATGCTTTGCTAATGAGGAAACAACTGTTACCCATAATATTCAGAAATAGCTTGGATATTCAAAATAATGTAACTACGTGGATAAAAGCAAAATGAAATTTTTATGTAGCTGAAAGCATACTGTGTTGCAAAAACTGAAGGAAAACACGGAATTTTCAGACTTGGTTTCCAAAGTCCTGAGTCTCTGTGTAAGCACTGAAATATTTGCATCAAGAAATGGGTATGGGGTTTGGTTAGTGAAGCATCTGGTAGTATTGATGGCAGTGGGTACTGCGAGTGCTCCATGTTTTAAAACCAATTTATATACTTGGTGAATGAGTAAGGATCTACAAGCCTAAATTAGGGCATCAAGCTCTGAAAACTACGGGTGAAGATGACATTGATTCTGCTCATATGTTGTGCTTGTTGTGTAGCTACAGGCATGTTCTCCTAAAACATACTCTTCAAATCTGATGCTGACCTCTGCACCTTTCAGATTCCCCAGCCAAAAGGATACCTCATGCTGGATATTTCTTATACTCTCTTCTAGTTTCTGATTCCGTGCCCTGTTGTTGAGTCTTCTGATAAAGGAAATCAGCTGTTACTGTTACTTGCAATTATACTTTATATATTGATTTTCTAGTTTGCACACTGAAAGGTGGTAAAAACTAACAATATGATGTGACTGATTAAAAAAAAAAAAAAATCCAACACCCGTGCAATTCATTATTTTGACAGTAATTACATAGAGATTCCATTTACCAGGGTATCTCCACAGCAATACTTAGCAAATTAGACCAGGATTAAACTACATAAAATGAGCAGACATCTTTAAAGTGTTCGTAGAGGAGTTAAAATTCATTAAAAACATAAAATGTAAAATTTTGTATAGACATGTTTGAAATGTCATGTCTCAATCCAGTCATTTAAATTTGATGAGTAACGCTATCTTTACCCCTCTGTAAAAGATGTAATGTAGTCATTCGTGGCGTACACAAAGTAAATGCTTCTGCTGCCTTACTGTGGATAGCAGCGTGATCTTGGATCCCAGCAAGTGTGTTCGAGCCCTCTGTGAGAAGAGAGGATGGAAAGTATATGTTACAAAGTGGCATTGGGTAATTTTTTGGAGTAGAATGGGGTTAGAGAGCAAATCCTACCTCTGTAGCACTGACTGGCAGACTTCATAGTGTGGGGAAGCAAGATAAGGGGTAGTGAAGAGAAAGTGTTACTCTCCTATAACATGGTTTTCCACAGTGCTAAATATATTTTATTACGGATTTAATTCATTCCTTAACTCCTTCCTAAGAGTATTTATTTTTATGGCCAAGAAAGGAGACATATTCTCAGATGGAAAGTTTGAATGACCCTTGCATCTGTGTTACTCCTAAAACACAAGGTCTTCAAAGGCTGAGACATCATACCTAAGTTTGCTGAGAGGAGAATGCTTGTTCTCCTCTCAAAGAGATTAGGTTTGTATTAGATACTACATAGTTCTTTCTTGTGAGGATGGTGAGACATTGGCACAGGTTGCCAAGAGAAGCTGTGGCTGCCGCATCCCTGGCAGTGTTCAAGGCCAGGCTGGACAGGGCCTTGAGCAACATGTTCTAGTAGAAGGTGTCCCTGCCCACAGCAGGTGGTTTGGAACCAGATGATCTTTAATGTCCCTTCCAACCCATACCAGTCTATGATTCTGTGATACTCTTCCTTTGTTTGCACATGAATAATTTCCTTCATATTAAGAAGTTCAAAATGGAGGTTATGTGGGGTAAATGGGATATAATACGTGTGTAGATATAGTAATATATCTGGTGGGGATGATACTAGATATTTTTGTAGGGGCTATTTTTAAGAGAGTTTTCTTACCCATTTTCCCTTAAAGGTTTAAAATACTTACGTATTGTCTGGTTCCTAGAAGGTTTTATGTGCATCTTGGCTCTAATGAAAACATCAGGGTTATTTAGGGTTTTTTTATTTATAAAGGCTGTGTTTAAGTGACTCTGGAAATGAAATCATATTTCTATATCATCTTTTTATTTTGGTTAGCCTTGTAATTTTGCTCCTTTCTTAATGAATTTGTTTAGAACCTACACTGAATACCTACTCAATATTATTTCGATTTCATTTCACTTTATTAGCTGGTGTTAGCAGTGCTGTACTTAAGACCACACTAGCATTGATATTATATCATGTTCTGGCCTCAGACTATATAAGGTTTATTGCAGCTGAGCATTTGTGTTTTATTTTGATGTCTAGGAAAGGTCTTTAAATCATTTGTACAACTGAGGTTGATCAGAAATTATTTTGATCAGTTCTCCCTAGTTAAATTCACATTCTATTTTTCTAAAGATTCAGAATTTCTGCCGCTAAGCTGTAATATGAATAGTTATGAAACTTGATTGTAAAGGTTAATTTCCATTGCTTTGTTCACTTACATGAGAAATGATTTCTCAGTGTCCTTGGTTTGAAAAGACAACTCTCTCAACTACAGGAATTTGCATAGTGTTGTTTTTCTTATTTCTTCTGGTTTTATCTGCTGTAATTTTTTTGTTTGTTTGTTTGTTGGGTTTGGTTTTTTTTTTGTGGTTTGCCTGTAATGCTGTAATCATGGTGACTACTATTTTCCTGAGAGGCTTTTTAAGTTAAGGAAGCATGCCAAGGACTTCAGCTTTTTGGCTTATGCAGATTCAGAAAATACCTCCATGATTTCAGACGATTGTTGACTCTTTATTTGTTTTGATAACTTTTGATGATTAAGATGCTAGATTCATATGATAACATAATTGCTGAATTTAAATTGCAGTTTCAGCCCAAGATAAAAATAGTAAGCATTTTCTAAATAACTGCTGTGGTCTCAGGCCCCAGAGCATGGCATGGCAGGTGTGAGGCAGACATAAGTTTACCACATGGGGTATGGTGATTTTGCCTTTTAACACTGGTTGGTACAGCAGATGCTCTTGCAATATGTGGTAGAGTCATGTGTCTGTCCAACTATCCCCTTGTATAAATTGAAGTTGTATCCTTCCATGTAGGATGCTAGTACAGAAAACAGACGCTGTTTTACGTTCCTCTATCAGTTTGAATCCCATGCAACAGATTTCGGTATCTCTCAGTGCCTTATCTTTCCTCTCCTTCTATGCAACATTTACAGAGTACAATTACACGCTGAAGTAGGAAGAGGCCAATCTTTACTGTGTAAGCTGTGTATATTATCAAATATTTAAGCCAAATATTTTGGAGCATGCAGGTGTCCTAAGAGTTTGTGTGTAATCTGAATCTTATCTTACATACTAAGAGGCAGTAGAAAGAGAGAATGGTTTTGTCTCAAGAGCTTCCTGAATGCTCATCAATAAAGATCAACTTCATTGTGTACCAGCAAAAGGTACGCACACTAAAAGCAACTATTTCAGCATATGTATTGGACTGACTGAATTGTTACACTAACTTATGTGCCAGAATATGAATCACATTTACTTCTGCTGCTGCACAATTCAAATATGTGTCCGGAGTAGTTAATCATGAAAGGGCTCAAAGTTAGGGCAGATTGAAACAAGATTAGGTTGGTTACTTACCAGCCAAAAATCAGTAAAAGACAATCTAATTATCACTTGAACTCTGTCCTTGTCAAATCAGTTATGAATGAAAAAGACCAATATCCTAAGGCACAGCATAATAAATAAAACAAACTTTGAAACCTGTTCAAGAGAGAAATATGATTTTCTTTCTACTTGAGTAACTTACACATGCCATGTACATCCCCATACTTTGCATACCTTGTAAAATAATGAACCAAAGCTACATGTTAATTCTCAGTATCAGATTTCATGCTAAATAAACCAATATTTTTATTCTCACGTAATAATAACTCATGAAGGAAGACATCAAGAAAAAAACCCAAACCCAACGCCCCCAACCTGTGGAACTCATGTCTGGTTTTGATTGGCTTTGAGGGATTCACTATGTGTAGTAGAGACTTCAGGAAAGTCTGAAGTACTCTCTTCATTTCCAGGATTGTATGGGAGAATGTGCATTTATTCTAAAACAAATCCCCTTCTCTTTAGTTGCAGGGTTTCAACTTGTCATGACAAGAACAAGTCAAGATCATTGGAATAGGCAATCTTTTTCAAGTTACAAATATTGTGAATTTCTTCAACCCATGCTTTAGTTCCTTAAATTTTCTTGCTTCTTCATGACATTGAAGCTACCCGTGCTTTTTTTTTTTTTTTTTTTTTTTGGGGTATAGATATCCCTTATTGTATGGTGGGTTTTTTTGGCTGTACATAAGAAAAGCTGTCTATGCAGGAAATTCAACTGCTCAGGGTTTCTTAGGGGATGGCAAACAAGCCTCTAAAATTGCATGTCTGAGTTCACACGATAGACAAGAAGGAATAGAAATTGATTTTTTTTCCCTTTATGCAAACCTTGTCTAAGATTTCATGGCCAGAACTAAAATGGTGTTCTTTTTAGAGGGAGAACAAATTAAATAGTTAAAAAAGAACAAGAAAATAAACTTCAGATTTTTTCCCTGTCATTTTTATGCTTTGTTATGTTTCCCACTTTGACAACAATCTGTGTCTTGCTTAGGACTCATTTCCATTAGATTTCTTCGTGATCTCTCTCTCTTTCATGACTTCTATAGCAATAATCCCAGTAGCTTTAAAATTTTAATGGTACTATTTTTTGATTCCAGAACAAGTTAAAAGGGAACATCCCATTTTCACTGCATAGCTGCTTCCCACAGATTAACTTCTCTTTTATCTGACCGTGCAGAAAGGCATCTGACAAGCTTCAAACAGAAGTTCAGAGGAAGCTTCTAGAGAGTGGGACACTTGATTGGGTTATAGGTGCCCCTGTGTAGCACAACCATGGCACATTCCTCCTGTTGAAACAAGGGGTTGCTCTTGACTGTTCTGTGTCTTAAAAAAGACCAGCCAGCAAGTGAAAAGTTGCTATAGCTACCCAGTGTGTGTATAGAACCGTTGATTGTATAAGGCTCTATATATTTTGTCAGTTATTGCCCAATAGTAGTCCATTGAAACACTTTGTGAAAGTCAAAGTTATGTTTAACCACTATAATAATAATAAAAAAGGTCTGCTGGACATATCTGAAGTCTTCCAATAGAGTAGATTACTGCGTTCCTATTTTGTAGCCCATATAAATGGCATTTTACATATTACGGAGCATAGATTGATTTTGTTCGTTACATGGAGCTAAAGGAGAATAAAAGCCTAAGCCAGTGGTCATCCACAGAATTTGGAGCTAATAAATTAGCAAATAATGACAAAGAAAAATGCAACATTTATATCTCCCTTAAGCTTATTTTATTCTGTAATGGGTACAGATTTTACTTAACTGTAGGACTAGATCCTGAAAAAGTGTGGCAAAAAAAAACAACCTTGAGAAATCTGCTTCATCTGTTCCATTTAAATTAAAACATTTAGTGTGAAAAACAGTGAGGGAGTTTTTTAGGGACCATTGTTTTTTGCCTCTTCTCTTTTGAAAGATGTGTTTTAATTCTGACATTGAAATGATCTGATGTTATCCTTACAACATTTTATTCTTTGAGAAATTGTAGCATTTTGCTCTAAGTAATGCAAAGTACTATGGTTTTAGGTGGTGTAAGGTTTATTTCCCCTTTCCCCCAAGCCTCGTATAGGTAGAATTTGATGGGATTTCTTAAAAATAAGGACTCTTTTATTTGACTGGAGGTCTTTCTTATCTTGCTCTTCTTTAAGTAGCTTGCTGTAGCATTTTTGTTTTTCATAGACTTTGATTCTCTTCCGGTCTTTCATAAACATCAATCAATTTAGGTCTTGGAGATGTTTGACAGAATGTATTGTCAACCCTAGATCTGCTGGTCGTTGTTTTCTTCATCTTTCAACAGCGTTATTCTGATCAGGTGAGTTAGCACTCTTTGAACTTGGCCTAAGGGCCTTGTATTTTACACATCTTTCTTGCACGTTTTGCATACTCAACCTCAGCATATCTTCCTGAATCTCACTCCATTGAACCTCATTTTTAAATATTGCCCATAATTTTTCTGCCTATCAGTTGAGAGTTGTTCAAGGGGTTGTGATTCCTTTTTCTTTGTTAGGCTCATGTCATTTGCCTAAAGTAATTGTCTTAGGTACTTATTATCTTTCTAAACACTTAGGTAGTATTTAATATATAGCTGCCCTTGCAAGTGTAAGTGCTTCAACTCGAGATTATACACATTGAAGCCAACCTGTTCACATTTGGCCTGTGAGCTACAATGGGAATCGTAAATAGGGACATTGTGAGGAGTTACCAGAACCTTTCATCTGCAAAGGTTATTGCAAAGACTGACACAGAATAAGGGTGAGAAATGGGGTGTGTTACTTTTAATAAAGATACAAGGAACATGTGACATCTAATAATGTTAACACATTCAGGAGAGAGCTGGATACAATTGTAAATGATAAAGTAGACTGATAGCACAAGGTAATAAAAATGCTTAAGAATAGAGAAAATCATAGCTTTTCACATCAGCTCTAAGCAAGATGTCAAATCAAAGTGGGAGGCAAAATATCTTAGGATCACAGATGTATTAAAATCTACTTACGTAATTTTGAAAATTTTAATTCTCTAAATATGCAAATAAAACGATTTGGTGGATGACTTTATAGAAAGCTTAAATTTCAGCTTTAGAAGAAAAGGACTTTATAAAATTACTAAAAAATTTTCATATATGTAACCATGGAGTGACTTAAATATGGTAAAATTCATTAAAGCTTTCAGAATTTCTTCATTGAAATAACTGTCATTTTTTCAAGTCATCTTAGCAGGGCTTCTAGAAACTGCTACCAGTCAAAGCTCGTGGTTAAGGAAAGAGTTGGTGTAAGCCAGGGGTACCTGGTTTGTATCTTCACTATGTCACATAAAAAGCAAAAATGTCTGCTTGTAGTATTTTTGCGTTAAAGTGCCACCTTTTAGAGATTTACAAAATTGATGGGAAGCTTCTTTCCTTTTTATGACTCAATGCAATAATAAGTCAAAAAGCTTAACGGTAATTTCATACTGAGAATAAGCAGTAAATTCAAGAACCTATATCTTAATTGTGTGTCTAAATTATAAAAGGGATTTTGCACTGCTTTTGTCATGGTGCAGGTTTCTTTTAATCTGGTGAAGTACAAACTTTGATTTGTAAGTCTCAAAGAATGTGGTTCAGTACTAATTTTAAAAGTGCAAATTGATTTATATCGTTAAAAAAAAAAAAGGAATAAAGATTAGTGCTGTTGGATAAGCTAACTCAAGTATGCCCAGCTTCCCTTGTCTCCGGGTTTGCTGTTCTGTGACTTCAGATGGCTGATCTGAACTAAGTATCATTTCATGGAAAGAGTATACTACAAAAGCTTGAAACAGAAAAGGTATTAATTTGCCATCTACTTCTGCAGCAGTTTCTGATGGAGGCAGGGAGTCTTAGTCCTAGTACTGTGTGACACTGAGCTGCATCACACCAGCAGGAAATCTGGCCTTGGTGGTATACAGGGTGACCACTACTTCAGGGTGAGTCACCCTTTTCCCCTTTCTGCTGGGCCTGAGCCCTGTCTCCTGGAGTTACTGTCGTCACATTCATCTGCTGAGCTGCTCTGCAGAAGTGTATGGCATATACATATGGCTTATGTAGGAAAACTGCTTTAGCTGAAAGTGAATGTGAGAGCTTTTGTGTTCCACTGACTTCCATCAGGTGAGGACTGTTCTGAAACTGGGGAGCTGGTGAACACACTTTCTGCTCCTGGAAGCTTCAGTGTCCCAGTGAATGCTTACTACAGCCTCTACAAGGGACTGCACTTTTCAACATCTTTGTTGATGGCATGGACAGCGGGATTAAGTGCACCCTCAGCAAGTCTGCCAACAACACCAAGCTGTGTGGTGTGGTGTCATGGTTTAAGCCCAGTCGGCAACCCAGAACCACACAACCATTCGCTCACTCCCCTTCCTTCCTCCCCCCTGCTCCCGGAGGGATGGGGAGGAGAATCGAAAGAATGTAACTCCCATGGGGTGAGATAAGAACGGTCCAGTAACTAAGGTATAACACAAATCACTGCTGCTGCCACCAATAATAATAATGATAAGGGAAATAACAAGGGAAGAGAATACAGTCGCTCTCCACCCAGTGACCGATACCCAGCTTGACCCAAGAAGTGATCTACCCCTTCTGTGTAACTGCCCCCAGTTTATATACTGGGCATGATGTGCTGTGGTATGGAATACCTCTTTGGTCAGTTTGGGTTAGTTGTCCCGTCTCTGCTTCCTCCAGGCTTCCCCTCCTCCCTGGCAGAGCATGAGGCTCAGAAAGTCCTTGATCAGACTAAACATTACCGAGCAACAACTAAAAACATTGGTGTTGTCAGCGCTGTTCCCAGGCTGAAAGTCAAAACCACAGCCCTGCACCAGCTACTAAGAAGGAGAAAAATGACTGCTACTGCTGAACCCAGGACAGTATCTACCCCTTATTCCATACCATTCACATCATGCTCAGATCTCACATTTTTCAATAGGCCATCACAGAGAGAGAGAGAGAGAGAGATCATTCCTTAGTGCATGGACCAACCCCTGTAAAGCTGCTGAGTTCATCCGGCCCATGGTGTCAGGCTCCATCTCTTGTAAGAGTCTTTCAGAGCAGGAGAGGCTGTGTGCAGTGTTGGATTGTTGCCTGCTGATGATATCACAGGACTCACCTGGTTTCATCATGTTTTATTGGGATGGTGATTGGGGGGAAGTCAGGGCCAGTCGCTAGTGACCTGAAGACACGTGGTTGATGGGCTATAAAAGTGCTACACAGCAGGCAACAGCATACAGTTAAGTTCATTGGCTGTTTTTCCCTAAAATCAAATCCCCTTGAGGTATACATTGGAATTCCCCATCTTCCGCATGAGCCACCAAGTATGTCTGGGTCCCTGAGCAAAAGCAATCCCACGAGTGGGTTTGCCTTTACTTGAAGCAGGAATAACCCAGACTGTCTTCCCCAGCAAATTCTTCATATGCACCACAAGAACTTTGTCCCCCTCTAGAATATGTAAAAGTTCTGATTGGGCTGGGCCAGCCCTGTTGGCAGACCCTCTGGTGTTGACCAACCAGGTGGCCTTTGGTAAGTGTGTATCCCAATGCTTGAAAGTTCCCCCACCCGTTGCTCTCAGTGTAGTTTTTAACAGCCCATTGTACCATTCAATTTTCCCAGAGGCTGGTGCATGGTAGGGGATGTGATATACCCAATGCCATGCTCTTTGGCCCAAGTGTCTATAAGGTTGTTCTGGAAATGAGTCCCATTGTCTGACTCAATTCTCTCTGGGGTGCTGTGTCACCAAAAAATGTGTTTCTCAAGGCCCAGGATAGTGTTCCGGGCAGTGGCGTGGGGCACAGCGTACGTTTCCAGCCATCCGGTGGTTGCTTCCACCATGGTAAGCACATGGCACTTGCCTTGGCGGGCTGGTGACAGTGTGATGTAGTCAGTCTGCCAGGCCTCCCCATATTTATACTTCAGCCATCGTCCTCCATACCAAAGAGGCTTTAACCATTTAGCTTGTTTAATTGCAGCACATGTTTCACACTCATGAATAACCTGGGCAATAGTGTCCATTGTTAAGTCCACCCCTTGATCATGGGCCCATCTATATGTTGCATCTCTGCCCTGATGGCCTGAAGTGTCATGGGCCCACCGGGCCAAAAATAATTCACTTTTATGTTGCCAATCTAAGTCCACCTGAGCCACTTCAGTCTTTGCAGCTTTATCCACTTGTTGGTTGTTCTGGTGTTCCTCAGTGGCCCGACTCTTGGGTACATGGGCATTTGCATGGCGTACCTTCACCACCAGGTTCTGCACCCAGGCAGTGATATCTTGCCACAGTGCAGCAGCCCAGGTGGGTTTACCTCTACATTGCCAGTTGCTCTGCTTCCATTGCTGCAACCACCCCCACAGGGCATTTGCCACCATCCATGAGTCAGTATAGAGATAAAGTACTGGCCGCTTTTCTCATTCAGCAATGTCCAGGGCCAGCTGGATGGCTTTCACCAAGGCAAACTGACTCGATTCACCCTCTCCTTCAGCAGTTTCTGCAACTTGTCATCAAGGACTCCATACAGCTGCGTTCCATCTCTGATGCTTTCCCATGATATGTCAGGACCTATCAGTAAACAAGGCATACTGCTTTTCACTTTCTGACAGCTGATTATATGGTGGGGCCTCTTCAGCACGTATCACCACCTCCTCTGGAGACATTCCAAAATCTTTGCCCTCTGGCCAGTCCATGATGACTTCTAGAATGCCTGGAAGACTGGGATTTCCTATTTGAGCTCATTGTGTAGTTAGTGCAGCCCACTTACTCCATGTAGCATCAGTTGCATGATGTGTAGAGGAGACCCTGCCTTTGAACATCCAGCCCAGCATGGGCAACCCGGGTACCAGGAGGAGCTGTGCTTCAGTGCCAGTCACTTCCGAAGCAGCTCGAACCCCTTCATAGGCTGCCAGTATCTCTTTCTCAGTTGGGGTATAGCTTGCCTCAGATCCTTTGTATCCCTGACTCCAAAAGCTGAAGGTTCAACCTCAAGTCTCCTCTGGAGCTTTCTGCCAGAGGCTTCAGGCAGGACCCTTCTCATCCAGGTAGGGTATGTGGTCAACAAGCTGGAGGGAAGAGATGCCATCCAGAGGGCTTGAGAGATGGCCTGTGCAAACCTCATGGAATTCAACAAGTTCAGGTGCAAGGTCCTGCAGTTGTGTCTGGGTAACGCCAAGCACAGCTACAGGCTGGGCAGAGAATGGATGGAGAGCAGCCCTGAGGAGAAGGACGTGGGAGTGTTGATTGATGAGAAGATCAATGTGAACTTGACAGCATGCACTCGCAGCCAAGAAAGCCAACTGTATGCTGGGCTGCATCAAGAGGAGCATGCCTGGGATGTCGAGGGAGAGGATTCTGCCGCTATATTCTGCTCTCATGAGAAACTCCCCTGCAGTACTGTGTTCAGCTCTGGGGCCCTCAGCACAAGAGGGACATGAGCCTGTTGGAGTGAGTGCAGGGGAGGCCACAAAGATGCCCCAATGGTGGGAGCATCTCTCCTGTGAAGACAGGCTGAAAGTGCTGGGCCTTTCCAGACTGGGAAAGGTCTGGGGAGACCTGATAGCAGCTTCCCAGTACCTAACAGGGGCCTAAAAGAAGTCTGGAGAGGGAGTATTACAAGGGCAGGCAGTGACAGGACAAGGGGGAATGGCTTTAAACTAACAGAGGGTAGGTTTAGATTACATGTTAGGGCAAAATTCTTCCCTGTGAGGGATGGTGAGGCACTGGCACAGGTTGCTCAGAGAAGTTATGTCTGCCCCTTCCCTGGCAGTGTACAAGACAAGGTTGGACGGCGCTTTGAGCAACCTGGTCGAGTGGAAATATTGGATCCTGTATTTAATCTGTTGTTGTGCTTTTTATGTGGGGTGCTTTTCTTTGCCGGTTCCCTCTCCTCTTCTGGCCCCAGAAATTGCATGCCAGAGAAACAGCACAGTGTCCTGATATTTTTAACTGGATGATTTAAGCTTGGCATCTGACAAGGTATCAGAGCAATGGGCTGCTTTGAGAAGTTAGCTAGTTGTCTCTGCTGTTTTATTTTTCTGTTGCATGGAGATCTCCGAAATTCATGGTGATATAGGTGAAGTGCAATATCATCTCATCACTATCAATTCATTAATAGCAAATAGCATGTATTGCTTTGTAGAGGCATCATGTGGTAAGCTGTACTTCTGCTAAATAGGATTGATTTAGATTTATTTTATAAACCTTCCTTTAGTAGCATAAGGAGCAGCTATTCAGATACCCAGCTTACATATTTTGCTCATAGTGTTTACGTCATGTTTACTGCATACTCTGAAGGTAATTCAAACGATGTGTTAAGGTGCAAGATGATTCACCAGCAGTGGGCTACAGATGGTCTGTTATTAAATTACAAAGTAACAGTGGGAAGGCAGGGACAGTAATTATAGTGTTTACCTGTGCAGGGGCCAGCAAGCTGTTCAGAGCTAGTTGTGTATGAGAGAGCATTACTGTTTTGCACACCGAACATTATCTTTTTTTGTTCACTTACTGGTAATCAGGAGGCAACTGGGAAAAAGAAGCCCTCTTCAGGTTGGTTTGGCATAGACCAAGAGCCCATTTAATGCTCATTCTCTAAATTTTTCCTTCTATGTCAAGTATTAATCGAAACTAACATTATGCATAAAAGATCATAGCCATGTATGTAGCATCTCTGTGACGATGTGTACAATTCCATGTGGGAAAAAGTGAAACACATGCTTTGCTGCAGTTTAGCTCTGTATCTAATAGACCAAATACATTTTTGGCCTTTTTATCATTTTTGATACATACTCATGTGATGTGCTTTTGTATTTCTAATCTAACTGCAGTATAGATAAGAACTTCACAAGCACATTCATCGTAAGAAGGATGAAGCAAGTGTGTAGCAATGTGTAGATAATTACAGCAAAGCATAATTATTCGTACCCAATTTACAATTGAGTAGGCAAAGAACTCACGTAAAAAGCAACGTCTAAGTAATCAGCTGCGAGGATGGTCTAGCACATTATTTAAAACGTATTTTGATGTCTTTGTATAATAATTTTAGTCCTTTTTATCTCAAAGGTTAGGTAGAAATGAATTACACAAACTCATTTTCTTTTTAGGGGTCTGACTATTTGTTTGAATAATGTCCACAGGAGAACAAACTCCCCAAGGCAATTTTCAGGATGTCTTCTATGTTACAAAGCAATAGAAAGCTTGATCACCCAGTAGGTTTTATTGACTGGCATCTGCAGTTCTGTCTCTCTTGGTGGAGGGATTTTGTCTCAGATTCCCGTGAATTTGCTGAAGTGGCAGAATTGTGCAGTCCTGTTCAATGTTAATATGTACAGCCAAATTTTTTCTTTTTAAGTAATTCACTCTGTTTTGAAACCCTTTTTGTAAACAGCATCTGACAGTACAAGACTGCTCATATTGTTTCTATTATTCGTATAGAAATGTCACTCAATCACTCATTTGATTTCCTAATCTAAGTATGAATTTGATATTAAGCACATCCTCAGTTCTGCTTTGTGCATGGTATGTTGAGCCAAACCATGTAGTAAATGCTTATGTATATTACTTTGTTGGAACCACAGCAACTAGTATTTTATCCTAGATTAAGTGTTTTGTTCTATTTTATTGTCTCAAAAATCAGAATTTAAGGCATGAGGAATTGGAAAGGATGATAAAATTGGATGGCATGTTAGCTGTGGCTAATGACTTTAAATGGAAGAAGCTTTTTAAAATGGTGGAAAATGACTGATGTAAATACAGCATATTCTTCTCACTTTTTTTTCTCATAGTCAAATTGCTCCCCCTCAAGCTGCTGCAGATGGTGACAGTCTTTTTTTCAGTCTTTTTTTTTGTCTTGAATTTCCACAGCATTAGGCTTGATTATTTCTGTGGAATTGCTTTAGGGAACCCAACATCACCACTCATTTGCAATACCCAAGTAAGATGATGCAGTATGATAGCTTGCTCTCAAAAGAAGGTTGTTATTTTTTTCTTTAACCCTTCATGTAGAAATTCTGTGGCCAGACCTATTCTCAATAACGCCAGTAGCTCCTTTAGTAAGAGGGAGGCTGCTGCTGGCAAATGTTCAATGTAAGCTTTCAGGGTGCATTTAGTTTCTGTGTCTTTTTCTGTATTAATCTAATTCCATACAGTATTTGATACTGTTTCTGTTGTTCATTTAAACATTAATATAATCTGTCATTTCATATTGTTTCTTTTTTTTTTTCATACAATCATTAAAAAATAGAGTTAGAGGAGACCTATGAAGTCATCTCATTCATCCCTAGAGTCCAAAGGCAGAAGTAACTTTGCAAGTAAATTATTATTGCCATTAAGTAAAATGTCAGTTTTCCATTCAAACTTTCCCTGCTGCAGATGTTTGATTAGCTTGATCGTGACCACTTTGCATGTTCTTTCTCCTGTGTAACAGATTCAGCAGTACTGTGGTTTTAAGTTGCTCTGCTTCAACTGTTTCCAACTAGTACAGTGAGCGATAGAGATGTTACATCCTGTCTTCCTGTAAATTATTAAAGGACCCAGAATTCATATGAGCATTAAAATTTTTCATACTTAGGCAAACCATAAGCTTTTCAGTTCTGCTATTTTAATAATACTAATACTAATATAATCATTATGTAGTCATAATTGCTTATAATAACCATTGTTTCAGTGGCACTCTGTTCCAACCCTTCATAAAATCCTAAAAACCCCCATACCTTGGTGGCCCACCAAATTTTGCAAGCTTAGTCAAGGCAAATGAAACAATTCCGAATTTAGCAACTGAAGGAAGGAAAAAAGGAGATTTTGTTGCTAAGGAGAAAAAACAGTACTTTTAAAATAATTGATCTTTTAAAAAACTGCAGTGCTTTCAGGGAGAATGAGAGGCATAATAAGTTCACACCCTCCCCCACCAAAAGAAAACCAACAACACAAAGCCCACCCTAAAACCCCTAACAAAACAACTCCATCCACCCCCCCAAAACCGCCCCCAAAAACAAACAAGTAGGGAAATAATTTTGATATACGTGGAAAAAGATACGACTGGGAGAATGTCAGATCAAATGAGAGAAGAAATGTAGCTTGTTTTGGCATCTTGAAGTGTTCATATTTTCAGAAAGGTTGTTACTAGTAGCAGTATAAGAAGCTTGTCAGTGGAGCTGCTCAACAAAGCGTATGTTCTGCTTAAGCTGCTGAACAAAGTACACGCTACTTAAGCAGTGAGCTTGTGTGTTGGTTCAAGAAGGAAGCTCCTGAAGAGCAGAACAGTTTTTGTCTTGTCTTAGGTTGCAGTGTTGGAGAGAAGCTAAAAAGATAAAGGAAGAGATAATACTGCTTGTGGTGAAAGAACAAGGAAAGAGTTGCTCAGTCTCGTTTTCAGTTGTATCTTTATGTAATCACACTTCAGAGGTTACGTGAAAGTGTTAATGGGGAGCTTGCTAGCATGTAGGATGTTATTCTCTAGCATATCATAGAAAGGGCTTTGGCATTTACTGGATTTCTTCTGTCTCCCTTTCTTTGTGTTTATGAGGAACAATATCTGATATTTGTAATGTTTGTAAGACTAGAAAAGCCTGTAAGTTTTGGTGTGTTTTTTGTCTTCAGCCTTACAGCACTTCACTATGCATACAATATTACCTGCCAAGATTATACATGTAGATGTGCAGTGCCGCTTCTAACACACTTCTCTTTGTAGTTGTGATTTGGTTGATGCAGATTGCCAGTAAGATTGCAGAAAATGAGGTTACACTTGGCATTTCTTTTATGACTTGTAGTAACCAATGCACTCCATATATCTTCTGTAGTTAGAGTTCTCTGTCGCATTAGGCTATTCTTTGTCATGATTCCATTATCTACACACTTGCTTCAATGCTTCTTATTTTCCTATTTAGAAAACACTATTGGTGGCATAAATCCCCGTGAATTTTCCAGATGGCATTCAGGTTGGAAAATACCTCAAGAGGACTTTATTCCACCTATCTGCTCAAACAGGCATTTGTCCTTCATGTCTCAGAAACTTGCTTCAAGAGGACTTGCGCCATGATTTTCCCTTGGGCTGAAGTGGTGCAACAGGTCCTACACACTTCATAAATATCAGCAATATCTACTAGCACTTGATTACCCAGCCCATTCAACCACATTTTCTTTGTTTAAACTTTGAATGTAGCAGTAGAAGATACAGCTAGCTGATTGCTAGCTGGGAGCTCTGCAGTTCATTACCTAAGGAATGGAGGAGGGAGTAAAAAGATAACTGAAGAACTTTAAGAGCAGCAGGCACCGTTCAGGATTAAGGGGGAGATGCTTTGCCTAGTAGCAGATCTCCAAGTAGGTGCGGTGGGAGAGAGTAGGAAAGACGAGACTTGAAAAAGACGTGAAAGTAGTGGCCAGAGCTTGGGAGGGAGAGGGCAATTTCTTCTTAAGGGTTAAACCAAGGATACAACCAGCTGATCGGAGAAACCTGTGGGAAAGCCCTTTTTTTTGGTAAAGGCTGCCTCGGTGACCTCGAAGTATGATTACTGTTCTTGGTTTTCAGGAAAACTGCCATCATCTTTTTTGGTTTAATGAAGCATTCCTCTCATACTAGGCTGCAGTCATAAATTAGAAACTTGCTGGTCCTCTCACCATGCTGAGCTACTGCCCAAGACACTTGCAGCCCTCTAGGAGGGGTTAAGATTCATGATTAGTATCATACTGTTGGGGCACCAAGTCACACCTCTGTTTTTGCAAGAGTGGGAAAGGATAATCATTGATTGACAGGACAGCAGAGCCTTGAAAGTAGAAAGTATATGTTATAGTGGCAAAAATGCAGTTTAGCAAGGGGCAATTGCAGTAGAAAAGAGCAAGTAAAGAAAAGAAAGGATTTCAGACCAGAAACATATGTGACTGAGGAAGGGACAGCACAGCTGAAGAATGAGTTGAGGACTCTCAGTCACTGGCAGTCACTTTACAGCGTGGATGAACCTCCTAATGTTTGCTACAGTTCAAGAACTTTTAGTGGTGCTGAAGTTGCATGTGGTGGTGTCAGCTCTCTTTGAGTTTGAACCTAATTATCCTGATTGAAGAGTGCTTTGGTGGAGTACTTTTAGTTTAGTTTTCTAAAATCTAATTTGCGCACAAAACTGCCCTGAGAACTGAGCAAGAAGCACATAGAAAATGCAGCGATGTGAATCAGCGTTTGGTTTTAGAGTTCACTGTTTGTCAAAATGGGATTTCTAATGTATACACAGCCTCTTTTTTTTCTTAAAAAAAAAAAAAAAGGACAAAACCCCATATTTTGCTTATATATTGTATTCTGCCATAGGAATGGGGAAAAGACCGTTTGTTGTAAATTAAAACAACTCAAACCAAAACTGCAAACCAACAGACTTGAAACATCTATTGAGTTAAATTTTCCAGATATTTTTCTTAAATACGTGTTCAAGTGTTTGACTTCCAACAACCTTGCTTTGTTTTTATCTCCCTTACTCTTGCATTCACTGTATTGTTTCTAGCAATCTAAGCTTTTTAATGGGTTTACACAGCTTTAAATTGCATTTGAACCACAGGCTCAGATCATAATATGCATGACTAAAAATCCTCATTTACAGAAATTTGTCTTTTTGTTTTGGTTTGGTTTTTTTTTACAGTTTATAAACATATATTTCTCTGCAAGCTTATGTGCTTACTTCATTTATATCTGATATCTTTGTTCTGACATTTGAATTTCTTCATTTGTTTAAGGAAACAGTGTCTGCTGTGTATAAACTAATCATCAAGAGACAGAAATAGTTTTTTAAAATCAGATAATAGTTTAAACTTTTTGAGCCATGGCCAACTCTCACTCCTTGATCTCCCAGCCTAAGGTAACTTGTTTTGTAATACAATAGAATGGGTGCTGTTCTAAAATAAAGACTGAAACAAAAAACCCAGAATTAAATCAACTTTCAAGCCTTCATAAGCTCTCTTTTGTCAATGCAATTTGTTTGATACTCTCGTACAGACTAATTAATTGTTTGCAAAGCACTTTTCAGGTAAGTGTTAAATAAATGTGTAATATTATTATTAAAAGTGTGTTTATTTGCCATTCAGTCATTTAATTGACCTCTACTTTATTAGAGCTCATAATGATAATCTATTACATTATTTTTCAGCCTTCATTGGTCTTCTTTCATCCTGTACTGTGTTTTCAAACTGGTTTTCTTCTCAAATCCCTTCAGAAGACAGGATTAAACTTAAAACTGCTCAGAAGCATCTTGGCTTCTCCTTCTGTTTCTCAGGCTAGGCGCAGAATATTTCAGTTACAGAAGTTTGGAATAAGCAGACTTTTTCCAGGGTTGTACATCTTAAAGCATGGTGACCCTCATCAGTTGAAGTGACGTACACCAGAACTGTGGTATTTTATCAGTGTGTTTGAGAATAACACAGAAAACACCTGAGGTGTTCTCTTCAGTGGCAAAAGTGAAACAGTGCTAATAATTTTTATTCCTCACATGGGGAATAATTGGTCAGTTCTGTATTTTAGCTGCAGCACCCTACAGCAGGAGTAAATATCTCTTCTGTCATAATTTGCTCTTTCTTATTGCAGTACTCCTGAAAATGTCAGCTTTCATCCCTGTGTCCTCAGAAGCGAGACCATAAGCTTGTTTAATGCTTATTTTTTAATGAAAAATATTTTAACTCGGTTTCATGGGGTTCTTTTTCACAGAGTTGTGCACGTGATTTTCCAGTGACTATAACACTTGTAAAATCTCTTTGATGTGATGTATATTCCATATTGGTGTTTTAGACAAGTAGTTTTCCAAGATCTGTTCTATCTTGGTATATTTGACCCTGAATACTACCTGTCAAAGTAATTAACTTGGAGCTGAATTAGTTGTACTTTTAATGGAAGATTTCTCTTGTGATAGGGGTGCATTTTGTATCAAATCTGTTTATTAAAATGGAAAGTCCCAATTATGCTATTATTTTTCTGATACTTGTGAATAATTTTGAACAGTAAAAACCTGCTTACCTATTTGATGGGATACATCATGAGAAAGAACATAGATGTGAAACTTCCTAAGAGTGGAAATGGGAAAGACTTATCACGATGAGTGAGAAACATGTAAGAAATGCCCTGTAATATTAGGGGACGAGATAGGTTTTAAGGTTTCTTTCATCTATAATCATCTTCCAGAGCTACAGGTAGCCCAGGAAATCACAAATGAAAAAAAACATTGTGCAAGTACTGACTGGCAAAAGGAAGAGAGTATGGCCAGAGCTCGTAGATTGTAAATGTGGGGAGGTTCCTTTTTAAGCTTAAGGTAATGATTCAGAGATCCTTGCTGCATCTGAGCTTTTAAATAAAGATTAATGAAGTGATCTGTATAAATATTAGATCATTAACAATTGCATTGAAATGGATTAAAATATAACTCAATAGTAACGATTCAGAGATCCTTGCTACATCTGAGCTTTTAAATAAAGGTTAATTAAGTGATCTGTATAAATATTAGATTATTAATAATTGCATTGAAATGGATTAAAATATAAGTCAATGGGAATGTTCCTAAATATCCAGTTTTGTAGCTGTGGAAACCCTTATCTGGAAGAAGGTATTTAAAGACAAAAAGATAATAATTGGGAAGCAATTAATTTTCAAGAAAGCTAGGGAATAGTGCTGGTTAGAAATAAACTGGGATAGAAAAGAAAGCAGCAAGAAAAATACAATATGAAGGCAGTATATATTTGTGTATGTATATGCGTCCAAATAGATAAAAAGTTCAAGCTATTGTATGTAAATACAATCAGAAGGAATCTGAGAAATATAGAAAACTTAATAGATGGTAAGAACTGTAAACAGAAAAAATAAGGCAACACAAAAGTGATCTTTGAAGGATAATAGAGATTGATATCACACAGCACATTTACAGTCAAAAAGTATTTAGAGAATGAGAATTACCAAAGGACTAGTAAACTTCCTCTGTGGTGCAAGATTCAAGGAACTTGGTCTGACTAGATTATCAAAGGGGTGATAAAAGGTACCTGCCAAGGAAAAAGAAAACTAACAGCAAGGTAAATTTGAAGTCCAGTAGAAGTACATTGCTTAAGCTCTGGAAATTGAGACTCTGAAAGTTCAGACTTGGGTAGCAAATTGCTAATGGTAAAAGTACATAAGGTTTGGCAAACTGTTGTAAGACTTATCACATATGTACCATCAAGATCTTTCTACTACATGTACTGTATTTTAAAATGAAAGTGATTAATTCAGCGAAACATTGTGATTTGTTTTATTTTGAAAGCCAATGGGGAAATGATTACAAAACACTTTCTCCAGTCAAACAAACTTGAGAAGTAATATCAAAAAATCCCAAACGTCACTGTTCAAAATAATTTTTATTACTCAGTAATCCTTCATGATACAAAATGATTAGGTTCACTGAGTTACAGCAATGCATTTTGTACTTCATATAAGCAGTGTTACACCAAGCTAGTGCTAACTAGTCAGTCATAAGCTTGTCTAAAAAAGGAATGCAAGAGAATAATTATTATGTGGTAGTTCCCAGGATGCTTTTTAGTTCCTGGACGAGAAGTGGTGCATTTTGATTTTTTCTCCCCTTGAACTCATGTACTTTTTTAACAGCTACCATATCCTAAAGTGTTCCACAGCTTCACTGTATCTTGTCAGAAGAACCACCACCTTGCTATGAATCAGCTGCCACTGATTCATCTGGTAATTCCTTAGTCTTGTACTGGAAGAGAAATTCCATATTTACTCTTCTTCAGTAATATTTCCTTTTTAGACATGGTATTTTTTTATCTTATTTGCTTGCTTTTCCGATAGTAGTTATTCATTTGTGAACTTCCTATTACTCATCTAATTTTATGGTCTCTCATCATTTGAATGGAGAGGGGACCCTATCTGAATAGTAGTCAGGATGACCTGGTGAGTTTCCTGACCACTTGCCAGAGAGGAAAAAAAACTTGAACATCCTCTTTGAAGGATTTTCTGAAAAGCTGCAATGACTTCAGACTTGTATCACAACTGAACGAGTTCTCCTATGGAGCCAGAATCTTCCTCTTAGACTTCTGCAGCCACAGAAATTTCTCAAAACAGCTGAAGGCCCAGAATGTCAGAAAACAAGTTTTGATGCATTTTGCACTGACAACAGAAAACTACAATAGGGGAGATTTCATACACTTTTGTTTTAAATGCTTACTTAAATAATCTAAGCTAAATTATTGCCCAGTATAATGATGTTGCTGAAATCACTGTGACGATGGGTGACCAAAGGAGTGTTACTAAAAGCCAGTATTGGCAAAAGACTTTTGGTTTGGATTTCAGGAGAAAAAAAGTTGCATGTTGGAAATGTGGATACTGTTTTCTGTCCTTTTCATCTTTGCCAGTATACACTGTGTAGTATGAGAGAAGCTCTCCATCACTTATGTTTTCCTAACTAGGACAGCTCTCAAAGTTTCTCACTTGGCACCACCCTCAGATTAGATTGAAAATAAGCACTAACCCATCTACCACGGTGGTTTTCTAATGATTCCAACTGGCTTTCTAAGTTAATGTTGTGAATTTTAGGCATAAAAGGTAAGGGAATATGTGTCGAAATTACAGGATAAGTAAAAAATACACTGAATGCACCAAAGACTGTATTGAAGGTCTTGTGTCTATACTTCAGCAAAATCATGTTTGAGTCTACTTGGCTTTTGTTTCAAACACTTTTCTTGACAAAATTATTTCTGTGTGTGTTTAAGAAAATGAGAGGTGAAGAATGCCAGCAACCAGGAGTTCTGGTCACCTTGGAATTTATTAGCAGAGGCTCAAGAGTGGCAGTCCTTCCTGAGTTCCAGGTGTCAGTGTTCTGCTGGGGCAGATAACAAACTGTTACACAAAAAATATTCATACAAGTTCACGTGCATGAAGATTTGGTAGCACTGATTTGAGGCTGATGGCAAGTGTTGACTCTAATGGTGGAAGTTACTTTTGGGGAAAGTGGAAAGAAGAAGAGGAGAGGATGTGGGGGTGAGAGGACAAACTTAGTGGCCAGATGGCAGGAGAAGCACCAGCGTGACCCCAGGTGAGGATCTTTCCCTGTGTGTACTCTCTAGAACAGCAGGCATTTTCTCCCATGGTATTTTTCCCACAGTAACTATGTAGTGTTCTTCAGGGCCCTTTCAGACTCCCAGCTGTTTGGTCCCGCATGTGATGCTGTTAAAGCTGGCAGGAGCACGCTTAGATCAGTGGAAGGTGCTGCACGCTCTCTGCATGCGTATTTCCTGCCCAAGAGTAAACCAAGAGCTACAAATGAAGGGCTAGGAAAAAGGGGGAAGGAAGGAGTGACCAATGGCAGTCGCTTCCTTTGATAACCACTGTAACAGCACTGTTGGGGTGTACAGGTACAAGGCCATGGGAGTAACAGCACAAGAGCAATTGCATAGGAACAGCAGGAAAAAAACACTGCCACTGAGGCTCTAGAAAACATTTCCCTGCCAGCTTGGGTGAAGGGATACAGAGCAGCAGCTACAGGGCTGTTACCATCCAAAAGGTGCAAAAAGCACTGTGTGAAAAATACCTCTTGGTATTCATCATGAACAGATGTATTTAATGCATCTCTAGTTGTCTGTAAGATGTTTTTCCCCTCCCAAAGCCTAGTTATGTTTTACAGTCACTCAGTGCGCTCGCTGCTACTTGTCATTGAGTAATGTTATGTTAGCTGCATTAATATGCAGTCATACGATGACACCATCTCTTGGTTTGAGCCTTATCAGCCATCTCTGGTAACCTCTATGTTACTTTTTTTTCTTCATTTATTTCCTGCCTCCCCCACCCGCATTTGGGCATTGCTGTTTGTTTCTGTGTCCTCCTTCCATTTGACATCCTCCTTTTACTTCTTCCTTGTTGTTCTTACTAAAAAGAGAGTGAATTGCTCATTTAGTACTTAAGCCATATATTGATTGCCCTTATTTTTTTCCCCAGACTCACTGTGTAAAACCTTCCTTGTTCATTTCTGTATTTAGCAGTTGTATCCATATTTAGCTATTTTAAAGGGAAATGAAATACATCTTAATGGTTACCAACCAAAGGAAGTTAACTCTTTCTGAAGGATATAAAAAAAAATGGAAAAAGAGTTTTAAAATGTAGTGACTTAACTTGGTTTTGATTTAAATCAAAGAACCATGAAGAAGAAGCAGCATCCTTTGTGTATACCATAGTCAATATGTCTGCATAAAGGTGTTTAAAAGAAGTAGAATGCCTAAGAGGAAACATTAAAGAGGGCAATTTGAATAATTCTTTAGAACTTCAAATAAACACGAGTTTGGTTTTTGATTTTACAAGCTGAACTGGCAATCTTGGCTGAGACAGAAGTCAAAAATTTATCTTTATATTCCACAGCAAATGGTAAAGAAGCGATAAGCCTGATGTGTGGGGTTTTTTCTTTTGCTGGCTTTTGTGTGTGCAGATACTCAGTACAGAGATTTTTTGCTTTTTACATGCATAATTCACACACTGCTGTGGGGATTCAGCTAAATCCAAACATGCTTGTACAAGACAAATAAATAAGTAAACACTTCTCTTTTTTTTAAGCCAGTGAGTACATTAGGAAGTTTACAGTTTGAATGTGATAAATTATGAGAGGAATAATAAATCTTCTTAAGAATGACATTTTATCTTTAACTTTTTACGCAAAACTGATGGATTGCCATGGTGTTTCTGTCCATACAAAAAAAGATTATGCAGATTTAACAAGAAGGCAAAATCAAGATTTTTTTTCCCCCTTTTTAAAAAGATTTGCTATTAAAAAAGTAAATTAATAAACTGTGGACAAGATTTGTTCATCTTTATTAACAACATTTTGTAGGGTTTTTTTTTGTCTTTTGGAATTTGGGTATTTAAAATTACTCAATAAAAGAAAAAGTGTAACAAGGAAGGGAGTGTAATCTTCAGATAGGAAGGTTGGATTGTTTTTAACACTTTTGACACTTGTACTATACTGAGCACTGATATTTACCATTGAAATCAGAGTACAAGATTGCTCCTTTAATCAGGCTGTCTCTGATGGAGATCTGATTTTGGGTTTTGCCCTAGGTCACAGACTTAGTGAGTTCAGGTGTTTATTTGCAATGTACCAACCCAGAAAGAACTCTTAAGAGAGCTGTTTGAAGAAAACACTACGCTGATGGTATTAGGCCTGTGTCATCATGTAAACTGGTAAACAAGGTACATCTACTATGTGTGTGGGGGGGAGGTAACAGCAGATACACATATACATGAGTTTGTCCCTGAAAAATCCCAGGCAACAGAAAGAAAGTATTGCTTTTATAGTTGTTTCCAAACAGGGGAGTAAAGAATAATATCAAAATGCCTGTTCCTCCTGGAAGTGTCACACTTCATTATATTCAGGCTAGTTGCCCAGAATAGATGCATTTGATTTAGGTATTTAAAGTTGATTGGAAAATAATGTAGTACTTAAGGCTTAGATGCTATTATGAGGTTCTTCTAGTTGTTTATTTTGTATTACAAAATATGAGTATAATCATTAACAAAACTAACTATAAATATTATAAAATGAAGCTTTAATCCATTCAAGTTTTTTGGACTGTGGGATGACTTGCTCATTTAAGCTACCCTCATTATACCTTGGTAGTAAAAAAAATCATTCAAGTAGATAATTGTACGAGTAATAGGAAGATCTGGCATGAAGCAAAAGCAGGAAAAAGAACAGTGGTTTCAAACACTGAACAAAAAAATTATTTGACAAACAGAATAAGGACAAAGACAAGCAACTCTTGTTCACGGTGTCCCAAAAATGATAAACACAACAGCTGAGTCGAGATTCTCAGTGAATACAGTGGGATCTAGCTGTACCAAGAATATGCTGCCCAAGAGACCGTGCAAAGGCACTGCCAACCAAATCTGCCTCACTGCAAGGTGTCCTGAAGGAACCCCAAGGTGAGACTCTTGAGTTACAGCGTATTGCAGTGTTGGGAGCTGGATGGCATCCTCTTGAGCAAAATGATAGAGCTAGAAAGAACGTTTTTTTTTGTTTGTTTTTTTTTTTTTTAAATAGGTAAGAAAGAACTAGAAAGTTAAGAGACATGATTGTGCAAAGGGAACTGTGCCATAAAAAAACAACTGAGAGGAGAGAAAATAATGTGTGGGGGGAGTATCTCAAGCTTTGCCATTTGGTCTGTGACTCACCTTCAGTGCTCCCAATGAATGTCCTGTCCTGACTCCATGCGAATCAAGCTGGCAGAGTTCTCTGGCAGAAGCAGCTTCCTCTTATGCAGGGAAATTCCCTCTTAAAAATGGGAACCAGACATGGCAGTATGACCTCAGCTACAAATGCAATTTGAGTCTCAGGTGCAGAATTCTGAATGATCAGTGAAATCACAAACTATGCTGGACTTAAAAAATACCAGCTATGTGTCAAGTGTGATAAATGTAGTTCATCTGGGTGAGGACCTAGAATTTAATAGACCAAAATTGGTTTCCATAAGTAGTAGTAGTAGGAAAATACTTGACTTCAGAAAAACAGACTCTGAAAGAATATGGAATGAGCTGAGAAATACTCAGTAACGTCTGAAAGATCCATATTGAAAGGTGTTGAGCAATCCCTACTTGGAAGTCATATTGAAAACCTGAATATCTGAGAAAGGAACAGAAATAATTGTGGCTTAGTAGAATTAATAACACACTGAGAAAATGAAAATAGAAAGAAACAAGGGAAGTGGCTGAACACTATCATTTAGTATTAAAGTATAAATAATGAAATAGAGAACCAGTAAACTGATGAGAGCAAACTAAAAAGGTGATTTTCTAGTTGGAAGGAGAGGCTGAGAAAAAGAGAAGGTAGTCACCACCTGAAAAAGCTTAATGTGTTTTATTAAGGGTGAAGATGAGGTGTGAGGTGGTCTGTTATTTATAGAGGATAAGTATGGATTTATTGCAAAAAAGTATTGGTTTTGAGAGGCAAGGGGCTAATCATGTAAGAAGAAGTTACACAATTTAAGGGAAAAACTGCAACTTCAGTAGTTTGTAATGGCAACCAAATCTGTTGCTGTGGTTTGACTTTCCATATGATTCTTCTCTCTGTAAGATAATTAGCCTTGCTCCTGTCAGCTGTCCGTGCTTCTACTTTACCTACCTTCTCTGCTTGTGCGCAGTTTAATGCCTGTTTTCTCCTCCACCTGACAGGGAGTATGTCAGGGTAGGTTTCTTTGCCTGAAATTACTAGTAGAAATAGCTAAAAATTATTGGCAGTCCTGCATAATTGTACTGAAACGCAACTCAGAAGAATTGCAAGTATCTCAGCCACTGAGAGGTGATCTGAGTATGGGTCCCTCTCAGTTTTCCTTTGCATTATCAAACTAACTCAAATAGCATTGGCCACTTAAAAAGTGCATGTGAAGAAAATGTGCCAGAAGGTTTGGATATCTGTTGGGAATGTGGGCCTACTTCGTACCTGAAACTATATGTTGCTAGCAAAAGATGCAAGAAACAAGTACAGAAATTCTGTGCAGAGACCTGAGATGCAGTACAGTGAGAATATGTGTAGCCTTCATTAAATATATGAATAATCTGCCACGTATCTAGTGTTGGATAAAACTCTGCTCAACTCTCACTTGTTGTGAAGATTAATTAAATACTTGATACAATACTTGAGGTTTCATATATGGCATAATAGTTGTCTGAAGGGAGAGAAAAACGAAGAAATACTATCCCCAAGCTCTTATTTTGAGAAGATCTTTGGTAACCTGTTTTAAAAATGTGACAGCATAACACCTAGTAAAACTGTTTGATAAAGGATACCCAGCCTGAATTCAGGCAGAAGGGGTCATGCTGAGCTAATCTGTTTGAGTTCTTTGAAGATGCTAGTGGTAAGAAAGATAAGGAAAATTCAGAGGATGTAGCATCCTTGCATTTCAAAAAGAATTTGACAGGCTTTTACATCAGAGATAAATGCTTATGGAAGGAACTCTGGAGTAGGAGGTAAATGAAGATGCTGGTAGAAAATTATTTGAAAGCAAGGAAATGGGAAGTTTGTGAATTTCAGAAAAGTGGAATTACATTCCCCATGTCTCCTGGTTTTTTAAAACTTGGACAATAGGACTATATATGATATTATTAATTTTTATACTGGTTGAAGAAAGTGGAAATAACTCTGGGTTATTAAATCAGTTGCACAAAAATTGAGTCATTGGGGTTAAGATTTGTCAGGAGCCTATTTATGTTCACACTCAGATAATCTCTTGTTACATGATCACACCACGATTTTCCACAGCATTTGCCTTCTTCAGTGTATAAAGTATTTAGTATTCAGTGGACCATTCAGTAATTTGCTTTACCTTCATTTAGCCTCAGGTTCTATAAATTATTACCACTTGACTTGTGGTTTGAGATAGATTTTGTAATTTCCTCAGTGTTTTTTCCATGACAGTTTCCAATAGCACACACTGTACTACAATGGAGGAATATAAGTTCCATCTTTCGATGATGGGGAACTGAGGCACTGAGTAATTACAGTCAAAGGAGTCTACTTATTTTGTTCTATCAGTCTGAGGTTCCTAGAACATGATCTTTTATTGTACTTACGTATACAGAGCACAACTTCCGTTTGCTTAGAATGAAGCACTGAGGAGCACACAACTTTTGATGACTCCCTCTGAAACATTTTAGAAGTATTTAAATCTAAATTAATCTAGTACAACATTTGACTGCCTGAACTATCTAGCTGTCCTGCCCATGCATTAAAACTAAAGGAAAGGACTGTAAATTGCAACTTCCTCAACAAATAAGGAAGAAAATAGTCTCACTGACGGCAGAACTTACATATCCCCAGGATATGTCCAACCCATGCTGTGAAATAAGCAGATTTCCCTTGTTGAAAAAAGAAGTATTGTAATTCACTGAACATTATTTTTTGGTGATAATTCCTAATTTTGAGTTGCTTTGAAATCTCGATAATAGCTTTTTGATGTATCTCTCCTCTCTTTATAGAGGAGAAAGTTTTCCAAAGGTAAATGAGAAGGTACCTGTCAGTATATGGCAATGTGCTGACACCTATATAGAGCTGGAACCTTTTTCACAAAATCAGTGATACATGTTCTGATTACTGTGTCTCCTGTTACTCCTGCATACTTTGCACAAGGGTGATGTGGTGTAACTGCTTTCCATTTCTACACTAAGAAAATACTACTGTTTGTTATTTCCAAAGAAAAACTATAGAATATTGTATCATCATCTTCCACTCTGAAGTCCAGGAATAAAGCAGTGGTTTTGGCATTGTGCTGCTTAATAACCACTCTGCTTAACACTATTGAAATGTATTTTCCTCATCCTTATCCCTTCCAATAATTCTGTGGACTTGTCTCCTTGGAGTGCAGCATCTGGAAGAAAAAGAGTCTCTTTCATACCTATAAATTAAATCTGGCAAACCTGAACTCTGATTTTAATTGAAGGATGTAATAAAAATGCTGTGTTACATTAGTGTTACTGTGTCAGCACAGCATGAGCAGGAAATACAAACATGTAAACTGATGTGGGATTTTTTTGTTTATGTTTTTTCTTTTTTTTGTCTAGAAGGTTGATATCTTCTAACTGTTGGTTGTGGTTGACATTGGGATTAGCAGAATAAATAGAGATTACTTCTGCAAGCTTCAGGTTTTAATTCATGGATACTTGTTCCTTGACTATCATCTAATTCGTATCTTCTGTTGTAATATCTTTATCTGTCCAACTTAAATGGACCATCTGTCTTTGCAGTGAGTTCTGTCAAGAGAGAGATTATTTTCTGCAAAACATTGTTTTACTCCAATATGTAACAAGCTAAACAGGACATGATTTTTCACACTTCATGGGACATATATATCTCCTGGTTTATTTAATGCAGGAACTGAATCAATAAATAAAGGAATTGAAAGCAATAAAGCATTTTTTTCTTGGGGGAAAAAAAAATCTATTGAAAACATGCAACTACTTAGAAATATGTTGGAATTACAACTGTTTATATACTGTGTTCCCTTGCTTTGCAGTGTATTTGCTATGGATTTTCCCTGGGGCAACTCAGGTTTAACATTCTTAAAATTATAAATTGCTAACAAAATGCACAGAGAGACAGTGTGCATTTCTACAATAGACATGAATCAAAGGTGTCAGTTGTAGGTGTTTGGGAACAATCCCAAACCAGACAGATGTGGAGTCAAGTCTTGAGTAATCGTTAAAAACTTGAAAGCCTTGAAGATGTGACGGTTACTGAATCTACAAAATCTATTTTGTTTCCTTCTTTACGTTAATCTAAAACAGTCCTGCTTGGGACTTTGAGTCATTAAGAGATCATCTTGAGGGCTTGGACAGTTTGAACTTCTGTATGTTTTTTTAATGTTCTGTGCTATCACATAAGCAATGCTAATATTTATCTTTATTCATTGTGATAAATTCCATGAATGAAAATTGTCAGTCACATCACCATTGGTGAGTCAGGCTTAACTGAAGCTTTTTTCAATCAGAAGAGAGTGCTGTTACAGTATTTGTGTTATAGTCACCCACCTTGAGTCATTACAAGACTATTTCATGAATTAGCTGTGTAACAAGTTTCAGGTACAGGTTTGGGGATTTCTTTTGGCTTGTTGGTTTCGTTTTTCAAAAAAATGGACAAGTCAGGGAAAGGGAAAGAAGAAAAGCAGGGAGGGAGGAAGGGAGAAAGGGAGGGAAAGAAAGGAAAAGAGGGAGGAAGGGAAGGACTGAAAAAATCAGAAGCCTTGGGCCAGTCGCTGGTCTTCAGTTGCAGCTTTGGAGTGTTTTCATTCAGATGGTGTTTAACTTACTTTTTTGCACTGTCTTCAGATCCTAAAGAAATTATTTTTGCCTTACTGAAAAAGAAGTAGATGAAAAACAATCATCCTCTTCCATTGTCATTTTTCCTCACTAAAACCAGGAAGATATCTTTGCAGATTTGTGACTGCACCTCTGTGCATTGACTCATGTGAAATGAATGTCACATCCTGTATTCATTCTGGTGTGTACATCACAATTTATTCAGGTTGTTAAAGTCCTGGAATTCATTGCTAGTCCTCTGGTTCTTCATATTATCACAGGACAAAAGGAATGACCTCTGTGGGTGATTTCATTTTAGTGTCGTTTTCTACATGGGTTGATGATGGCAGCCCATGGGGCTGAGACAGTAAAGCTTAAACAGTAAAGCTCTTTTCAAGGATGAAGTAGTAAAAAGTGAGGGGATTTTTTTCTTTCTTTATAAATAAAGAAAATGGTTAGGCTTGATGAGTTATAGCAATGAAATTGGTGAGCTGGAAAAGTTTAGTCAGGTGAGAGGCTTTTATCCAGTCAATTTTTGGAGGCTGCTTGATCGAATATGTCTGTTTAAATAGAAACTGAGAGTGTAGAAGGAAGATTTTATTGAGTATGTCATCTTTGTGTTATGAAAGAAATTCTTCTTGAAGTTTAGAAGACAGTTTGCCCCTAGGGAGCCTTTGGAAAATAAGAGGGGTTTTTATTTTTTAATAGAGAAAGCCTTTAGGAATATTAGAAAGGGAACTGATGCTTTCTGCAGCCCCAATTTTGATTTTAGAAAATTATTAGCTCAATAACTGCCTGGGGTAGGAAACCAGATTATTTTGCTGTGTTCCAGAGAAGTGTAATTGCAATATTTATTTCTAAATACGTTTGTTAGGAAAGAATTTGATTGAATTTTATTACTTCCCCTGCAAAAGGAGAACCAAACCTATGTTTGATATGAGCAGGTACAACTGATACTGACCCATACTTAAGAAAAATGAACAAGTAAGATGAGTGATGACCAGGCAATGCTCAGTTGGCTTCAGCATTATTTCAGGATACACACAGAAATAGGGAAGACTGACCATATATAAAAGCAGTTTAAAAAAAAAATCCACAATGGTATATAATTGGACAAAATTACAATATTCTCTTTTTCCCCCCCTGAATAGAAAATAGAATATTCCAAGGCCAAAAATGACTATCCTTTCTCAGCTGAAGAACTAGCAGTCAAAACTTTCATACGTGTAAGACCCACAGCTATATACCACGGAGACAGCTGGAGACAGTAATGTAATCATAGAATGGTTTGGGTTGGAAAGCACCTTAAAAATCATATAGTTGCAACCCCTCTGCCACAGGCAGGGACACTTTTCACTAGTTCAGGTTGCCCAAAGCCTCATCCAACCTGGCCTTGTACACTGCCAGGGATGGGGCAGCCATAGCTTCTCTGGTAAACCTGCACTAGTGCCCTTACAGTAAAGAATTTCTTCCTAATACCTAGTTTAAATCTACACTATATCAGTTTAAATCCTTTGTCCCTTATCCTGTCACTACAGGCCTCAGTAAAAAGTTCCTCTCTTGTCTTTCATACAGTCCTGCATCATATATAGAAGTGCCAGTGTACCTCTGGGCTAAGTAGGATGCGGTGAGTTGACAGTGGCTGAAAAGAGTGGAACCATCCTGGATATGAGTGGTTGTTAAAGTTAGTGGACATTGATGCACAATTCAAATGTGCAAGAAGTCATTCAGAAGTAAGATGCAAAAGCAGTATTAGAAGCTTGCATGCCCATGGTCATGAACTGAATAAAGTTGTGTGAATGAACAAAAGCCCCTTACTTGTGTGTATTTGTGTATTTCACCTTTTTTATCATTGCTCCAACTTGACAGACTAGATAGACAGACTAGATAGACATCTAGCTGATGTCTAGATAGACATCAACTGCCTACCTGAGGCTCTGGTCAGCTGTCCCAGGAAATAAGCCATGTTTAGTTCCACGGCATTGCAAACCGTTGTTATTTGACCACTGACCTTCAGTAAAACTATGCACATTTAATCTTCTTTTCAGAACTTCCACTTTGATTTGGAATTGTGTTATGCAAGAACACCACCAGCATTTAAATAAGTTTTCTGTTTACTCCAATCTGTTTAGATATTTAAATAACTTGATTTTTATTTATGTGAGAAAACTTTGTCATCTGCTAAATATCAAGATGACTGGAATCAGTGATTTCTCTTTCATTAGTCAGGAAGAAATTATTTGTTGCAGTACTTTTCCATGCTTAGGGTTGTTCTTGAGACCAAGGCCAGTATTCTAAAAGTTTGGCCAAATTTACCTAACTGCTTGCCTTGTCATAGGGCTTGTGTGATGGGAATCAATTTCATGTGTTTTATTTTAGGAATAGTGATCTATTTTTATCAGGTTTTGCAAATGTTTGGAGTTTATTGGCAAAAAGTGGGAAATGCACCAGCAAGCCAGGGAACTCGAGAGTTTCCCTGCTGAGCTTAATATAAGAGCAGTTCTCACTCTGCAGGGGCGCTTCATTTTCTGTTAGCTAATGTCCACATGGTGGGCTTTTTTTTGTTTAGTGAAGAAGGTATTTTTAAAGTCTGCTCCAGAGCCCATTAACAACTGCAGGAAAACTTTTCTGCTCATGCGAGAAGTAAAACATTTACTTAAGTGCTTTCTTGAATCTGAGCCTCACGTGCTGACCCCGGAAGTAGAGATTCTAATTTTACAGCTGCAGGAGCTGATGTTGCAGGTGGAGATTGCAGTAATGTCTAGAAATAAGTTAAGGTTGTTGCAAATAAGTCCCATCTGTTACAGGAATAAGGAGTAAATACAGGGATGCTTTGGACCATCCGTGCAATAGTGGGTAAAGCTACATGAAAAGTCACTACAAGGGGCTTAAAATTTAGTAGTCTCACATATAATGTAGCATTTCTAAGACACTTCTCAAGTTAGGAACAGCCTGACATCTTCTGTAATACATCAATTGCCTGTCATCCGCAAAGAATTGTTTTCCTGATCAGTAAGAATTCACTTGAAATACTATGTAATAGTATTTGTTTTTCTGGGGATCTTCTTTAATTGGAGTATCTTGTAAGCCTGAAATAGGGAATGTCTTCCTTAAATGCCTTTTTAAACGCTTTTAGTGTTACATAATAGCAATTCTAATTTGTTATACTGTTA
The DNA here is from genome assembly GCF_033783945.1 of Neopsephotus bourkii. Taxonomy (NCBI): domain Eukaryota; kingdom Metazoa; phylum Chordata; class Aves; order Psittaciformes; family Psittacidae; genus Neopsephotus; species Neopsephotus bourkii. The sequence continues at coordinate 6,843,322 of NW_026901984.1, read as the reverse complement.
GGTGGCCCTAGCCATGGACTTGACTAGTCTTTACTTGAAATGGTATTCCCTTGTGGCTGTGTTTTAATTCCCTTAAATGAAATGAAAAAAAAAAACAACCCAGAATCCCCAAACAGATACTTGGTATTTTTCTTTCTCTATTTACTTAAAAAGGGTTCAGTGGGAGGACTTTTTGCTTCCTCATAGGAGAAAGCTGTAAGGTGTAAAGTCCCTTCATATCTTCATGTAAGAAGTCTTTCACAGATCACTTACACTTAGAATTACCTCGGCAGTTATTTGTAATTATAAAATCCATATTTTTCAAACACAAATATAGTGATTTTTCTGTTACACAGAATCTTGTAAATTGCGAGAGAATGGCAGTAATTATCTTGGAGGGTGATAACATTAGTGAATGGTGTTTTAAGTAACACCTTTTCTAATTTGATTTAAAAAACATTTATATCATAAAGGGTATTTCTGAAGCCTGTGGAAACACTGCCGCGCGTATTGATTTCCTGATACATATAAGATCCACTTCTAGAGTGATGGAGTAAAAAATGTCATGCTTGAAATGCCTTCCAGTCTGTTGTAAAGCAGTTTCTCATATCCTGACAGGCCACTCTGTTGTATGAAATCCCTTTGGGTTCCCAGTAATGGCAGCAGACAATATTCTTGGTCTGTTAATCATTGAGATGCCAATTTAGAATACAATTAGAAGCACTTTAACATACCCTTAAATCCCAGTAAAGCCTACTGAAACTAACTGTGTTTAAATATGTCACTGCAGTGAAAACTAAAGGAATAGAGGCAGGCTGTCTGAATGCTTGTAAAGTTCTTTGATCTGAACAAAGTGTTGAAAAAACAACTTAAATTCTGCTCTTCGGCTTCACTATGAAGTTTGGAAATACAAACATGAGTTCCAAAGTGGCCAGCATTTATTTCCCTTTGTTTTCCTATTAGTATAGAACATGGAGGCTGGTTTCCTGGCCACCAACATGTAATTCTCTTCCAATAAATACGTACTGCATCTCTTGACATCTTCTAGCAAAGATAATGGGTAACTTTTCTAGTGCAAGAAATGGTCAAAGTGTTGCTGGTCCAAGCAGGTTTTTCCACTCAGTGATGATGCATCCATACAGTCTGCTGTCTTTCTGGATTTTTGTAGTGCAGTCCAGATGTCTTACTGAAGTAAACTGACCACAGTGAGGGGAATACAATCTATGTAGTGGTGTTCTTATTTCATTTTTTGAGAAATTGTGGGGCCTCAGCTGCAGCAGCTGACACAGTGAACTAATTTTTGTATGTGTAAAGATATACTATTGCCTCCTTCTTCTGGTGGAAAGAGTGAAATAATACAGAAAATAATATATATAATATAGGAATCATAGAATGGCTTGGGGTGGAAAGGACCTTAAAGTTCATGTAGTTCCAGTGCGCCTGCCATGGGCAGGGACACCTTCCACTACACCAGGTTGCTCAAAGCCCATCCAACCTGGCCTTGAACACTGCCAGGGATAGGACAGCCACAGCTTCTCTGGGCAACCTGTGCCAGTGTCTCACCACCCTCACAGAAAACAATTTTATACTAATATCTGATCCAAACCTACCCTCTTTCAGTTTAAAGCCATTCCCTGTCTCCTATCACTACATGCCTTTGTAAAAAGTCCTTTTCCAGATTTCTTCTAGGCCCTGTTCTAGGTACTGGAAGGCTACTGTCAGGTCTCCCCTGAGGCTTCTCCAGGCTGAACCAACCTGGCAGTCTCAGCTTGTCTTCATAGGAGAGGCTTCAGGTTTCTGATCATCTTTGTGGCCTCCTCTGAACTCACTTGAGCAGGTCCATATCCCTCTTGTGCTGGTGGCTCAAGAGCTGACCACAGTACTGCAGGTGAGGTCTCACGAAAGCAGAGTAGAGGGGCAGAATTACCTCCCTTGACCTGCTGGTGACATTTTTTCTGATGCAGCCCAGGATATGGTTGGCTTTCTGGGCTGCAAGTGCACACAGTCAGCTCATGTTGAGCTTCTCATCAACCAACACCCCCAATTCCTTCTTGGGGCTGCTCTCAAGCTGTTCTCTTCCTAGTCTGTACCTGTGCTCGAGGTTGCCCCAACCCAGGTGTAGGGCCTTGCACTTGTCATGGTTAAACTTCATAAGGTTGGCATTGGCCCACCTCTCAAGCGTATCAAGGTCCCTCTGGATGGCATTCCTTCCCTCCAGCATGTAGACCACACCAGATAACATAGTGTCGTTGGCAGACTTGCTGAGGCTGCACTCAATCCTGCAGTCCATGTTGCTGATGAAGACGTACAACAGCACCACTCCCAACACACACCGCTGAGGGACACCACTTGTCACTGGTCTCCACTTGGACATGGAGCCATTGACTGCAACTCTCTGAGTGCAACCATCCAGTCAATTCCTTGTCCACTGAGTGGGAGAAGCTAATACAACAGGCAAGGATTCAACATTTCCTGAGTTAATTAGACCTTTTAACCTAGGAAGCAAATGGCAAATACAATACTTTCTCACATAATACATGGTGAAGTGTTACCATAATTCAAGAGTTGCAATATCCCAAATTTCAACATAACTCTTACTTATAAGCCTTTTAAACAGAATCCCTTGTATATGATTGATGGTACATCAGAAGGAGTGAATAACAACCATCTTTTCTGAAGGAGAATGAAGTCAAAGGCATTTGAGTGAAAAATATTTTGCCAGTGCTGAAATTGAACTGAGATTCCTACTGCCCTGTCAGCTTTGAGGATAATGCTAAAAGAGCAGTAATTATTTGTTATTATGCTTCCCTGTTAGCAGCAGCTGACTTCGGTAAGTGTAGAGATGCCATCTCCTGAGTGGCAGTTATGATTTCCTGCAGCAGCAGGGGTTAATTTGAGCTAATGTATTTGATAAAATTTAATATTAGCTGATCTGGTCCAAATGTGGCACAAGTAAAACTTCTTTGCTTTCTGATCACTTGCAAATTGAGTGTCCTTGCAGTTTTCTACCTGAGTGCTTCAAATGTAATGAATGAATATTAATGAAAACTTCTAACGAATTTAGATCATGGAATGTGTTTGATCATTAGAGTATATCTTTGAAGAGCTTCAGGTAGAACAATGAGGAAGAATTCTGTGCTGAAACTTGATCCCGAGTTTATGCATATTAGGTTAATATCTTACTATGTTAGAAGGCCATTAGGTTTCACAGAACACGCATTCTGCAGTAGAACTGTATTTTTGTAAAAGATTTACTGAGAAGTGTCAACAAAGTTCCTTTCCAGTTAAATCAAAATCAGTTTTATTGCAGTTATTAATGTTCAGCTGCAATTGCTTGTTAAAGAAAATGTAACTGTGATGAATTTATAACCATATTAAAATTGGTTGATAATTTATATGGCAAATGAAATCTGGATTCTCACAAAAGGAAATGAAAATGCTGACTTTGTGCCAGTTCCTTCTATCTTTATTCACAGTGTCTTATACCTTATTCCACATTAAAGCTCTAGCAGAGAGACTTGGGCTGCTTGCCTAGAAAAGTAATTACCTTTATAAATGAAGATGGCAGAGTTTGTTCTTAAATAAACATGAATAATCCTTCTACCAGTTCAGAAAGATGAAGGTACAGGTACCATCTTATCCTGGCATAACAGTATGTTAAAAAACAACCAAAACCATTCCTTTTCATTCACCATTTCAAAGGGCTGGATTAAGCTACAGTTATTTTAATATTTCCTGCTCTTTATTCCTGGATTTAAATCACAGGTAAGTAATAGGTATTACAACAATTTAGGATGAACTTTATAATTTTTGCTTGAATGGATCAGAAAAATAGTCTTTTCAAGTAAGATAAGCCTTTGCAATTACTGTTGCAATTAAAGTTTCATAAAATCAGCAGGACTTTTTTTGGATACTTCTCAGTGCAGACATTTTGTTCTAACCAAAACCGGTATCAGTATATGAAACAGTGGAAGAAACGAGGTAAACCCACACAACAGGTTACATTCTTGGTGAAGTGGTACTTCATGTGTATCCTGTTTCTCATTTGGCAACAGAATTTCATATCCTATGAATCAGGTTATTTTCATTATCTTTCATTGATTCATTTCTTGTTTAACTATTAATGAAGATTTTCCTGTTATAGAGAGGATGATCCAAAGCAAAGTACTTGCTCTTCTAGCTGTGTGGTAGTTCTTATTTCTGGTTTTCTCCTAAGAGAAAGATTAAATTGCAAGGGTTAACCCCTCATATGTTTGTAGTTCTGCACTATAACAAAGAAGAAATGAGCCAGATATCCCAGAGTTTCACAGACTACAGTATCTTTCCCCTATATCAGAATATATTCTCTGTAGGTAACAGGATTGTCTTTGCAGAATTCAGTTGGCCAAATTCATACTGGAACAATTTAATAGATGGATGGATAGCTAACTAGCTAGATAAATAGATAGACAGATATTATTGTTAACTGAAACTGTGGCTGACCCATACAGATCGCAAGGTTCTGCGAAAGGATGTCATGAACACATGAAAGCAATAACTAATGTACAGCTTGCAATACAAAAAATCTAGTCGTAATTCCTGCATAGATGCAGATGTCCTGCCATAGACACGTACTGCTGTTTCTTCTCCTTTTCCTTTGCTGTTTCTGTACTAGTTGAAAGGGAAAATACAACCATTTATCAGCTGTTACCTTTTTTTAAAAAAAAATAATCCATTGTATTTCACCAGAAAGACCCTGAAAGAACAATCCCCACCACATTTACTTGCCTGGGGGCAGGCTTCAGTGCATTAGCCACAGAGGCCTTCTAAAGCTGTAGCCTATCTCCAATAACAAGAATGACCCAGACCAGAAACTTTCTTTCCTACAGCACCAGGGCTGTCTGTTATATCTGGGCTATGCTGTCAGGGGTAGAGCTGCTTCCCAAGGATTGACAAGCCAGCATGTCAGCATTGTAGAGGCAGTACCCTCACCCAGGGTGCAGCCCACGGTACCTGAGCCCAGTAAGCAGTGTACTGGCAGTAACAGGTCTTACTGAGAGTCTAGGCAGGAATAGGGACTTGAAGGCCCAAGTGTGAGCTTAAATAGAGCCCTTGGACAGAGAGTGTGGGTGAGGACAATAGGTGAGGCTGGTCAGAGCCATTAAACCCTGGAAGCCAGTGGGCTTTTTTAAGGCAACTCATTATACTTTGCCATGGCTCCCTTATTCATCTTTGAGTTCAGAGTTGGCAGTAATGTCTGATAGAAGCAGGAGGAAAAAAACAACAACCTTAAAAGCAATTACTGTCACTCTTCAGCTCAAAAGAGGGACATAGAGTCCCTTAAGCAAAGAACTTCTTGCCTGGGTTAGAGTGGAGTAAGTTCATCTGTTTTTAAAGAGCATACACCAGGACTCTTTTTGAAAGAGTGTATGTTGGGTAGTTTGTTTAAGGTCACTAGTCAGCCAGGCTGGACTGAACACCCACTGGAATGATTCTCTTAACGTGAATATCACTGTGCTTTTACTGTGCCATGGAATTATGGAGAATATATTGACTGGTAAGCATCTTCTCTGTGCCTCTACCAATGCTAGTGAAGCTGATTGTATGGAGCAGCCAAACCAGACTCCGAAATTCCTCTCCAGCTGTAGCTGGTGCAACTGCTTTTGGCCCCCCGAACAAGTACACTGTAAGAAATGGATGTAGACCACACAACCGGAGAATAGGTGTCCAGGATCTGCAACTGTTTGCTAACCTTTGTGCCATCTGGAGCATGTTCTTTGTGACCTCTGCCTCGAGAGCTACCTGCCAGGGCCTAGGTGGCCCCTGTGTGCTGGAGCATCCCCTGTAGCAGCTGTCTCTCCATATGAGCATCTGTTGTCTCTGCTGAGAAGGGATGTTGCCAGAGCTGCCATTGAAGAGCTGCCCATACAGAAATGTGCCTGGTAGTCCTATGTCTCTGGCCAGGAAAAAAAAACAACCCAGTGCCCACCCCATTATCCACACATAGCTCTGGATTCTGCAAATCCCATTAGGCAGCCTTCCTAGGCAGTCCATTAGGCTTCTTCTCATAAAATATTCCCCATCAAGAGGTTGTAATCAGCTGTTGTATCCTTGCTCCTATTGTCACTGCAGGACAGACAGCTCCTCTGGGGTAATGGGCCTGGGAAGCGTGTGGTTCCCGGACTTTGCCTGGGAAACAGGGAGAAGGGGGCAGGCTGTGGTAAGGAAATTCATAATAGGCACAAGCAGATCCCAAGACTTAGCAAGAAAAGAATCCTGCTGTGAACATTATACCGCTTTCAGCAGGTACCTCAGGATGCCCATAATTTATGCATCTCTCTCTGCATTCATCTTGAAGAAGACTGAAGCTGTCAACCTTGGGATGCAGAGGAGCGTTGAAAGGGTGTGCACAGCCCCAGAGAGAAGCGGTAGGCTTTCTTCAGATTGTTAGACTTAAAACATTAAATGGACTAACAACATTTGGAGTGTAACTCCCCTGCTATAGCATGTCCTGAGGAGGGCATAGGGCATAGATGGTGGCATGCAGATGAGGTAGGGAAGGGCTGGCACTAGAGCAGATTCCTCATACAACCTGGTTTTGCCCATCAGGACCCCTCTCAGCTGAAGAGAGATGAACTTTCAGCCTGACTGATACCTCCCAGTTGTATCAAATCAAACACTGCAACCTAGCTTTTATATGTGGTATTTTTGCCTCTGCACTTTGGAATTCCCTTCTTTGGATGCATTGAGAGATTCAAAACTCTGTGCAATATGCTGAGTGGCAGCATCCAAAATGTATTTGGATGGTAACAAAAAATTCCACTACAGATTTTAAACAATATGGCAATCTGTTGATTTGTAGCAAAATGGATTTTAAATATACCACAAAATGGATCCAAAAGCTCTAGTCTTTCCCATAGATATCAAATGTGATCTGTCATGTATCTGTTTGCCTAGCTTTAGCCTACACAACAGGCCCAAAGTTTTACTGTGCAAAGCTTGCCTGAGCATTTCTTCAGAAGAACTTTGGTGCTTTTTTAAAATGGTGGAACTAGTTACTGGAGTCATTTCTCTCATAGCTATCATGATACCATCGCGACTAGAGCTCTTCCTCCCCTTCTTTCCACTTACCCCTGTATCTGTAGTTGTCTTGAGGGTAAATTACTGTGATGAGTACCTGCAGCTTCTCTAAACTGAAGCAGATCCTGCAGGAATGTGACGTGTACACCAGTGTTCCCATAGCAGCTTAGTTTTTACTCTTAGGATATGACTTCAGGTGACCTGTATCATAGGTTGGTTAGGGTGCCATCATGTACCATCTATTCAGGAAGAAACTGTGCTTCATTAAGTTAGCACCTTTGTTGATTATGAACTCCATTTACTATTTTACTAATTATTTTCCAAGAGCTATTTCACTGTTGCTTGGAATTTTCCCTGAATTAATCTGCTGAAAAAAACCATGTTCTAATTGGTTTAACATTTCAACAATCTATGCAATTGATTCACTTTAATAGTTCATTCAAATTTATAATTATTACCACTTCAGGCAATATTCCCTATTTGGTGCATTTACAGTGAGAAGACGCCGTAGGTACTGATAATAGTGTTAACTCTTACAGCACATGTGAACAGTAAGCAACTATATAGATGAAAAATTACTTGTGACAACATTTTAACTTAGGGTCATCTACTTGAATGAAATTTTTTTCTGTGAATTAAAATGTACGAAATAAATAAGACATACTCTTTAGATATTATTCTGGCAAAAAGAATTCACATTATTTTTGTAGCTCATTTTCTTTAAGTAATTGATTATCTGTATGGATTACTTGTTTTCTTGTGAAAAAAAAAATACTTGACTTAATGGATTTCACTCCTTTCTGAGTTAGGATCAAAACTCCTGTAAGATTCCTACTGATGCATTCCTCCAGTTCCCATGTAAGCTGCTGAGGGCTCCACTTTGGCAGAATAGTCAGATGGGAGAACAGTCATTTCCAGCATTTAGTAACTATTTTGTTGTTGCTGCTGTTTCTTTGCTCGTTTTTAGCAACCAGATTAGTTATTCTAGGTAATGACTGGTGTTTATTAAGTCAACCTTCTCTTTTTAGACTTCATCTAAAAGTCTATAATCAGATTTATTCTGCAGCATGCCACTGTTGTGAAGTAAGAAGTGTGTTGGCCTTTTTAGTGATGTAAGTAAGGAATCTGTTGTATGTAAGACTTTCCCAAGACAAAGGTAGGTTTACTGTGTGCTACAATAGCAACTGTTTCAGTCAAGGAATAAGAAATAAGAGAGATGTAAACCTTAATGTTGCCAACATGACCACATAGCAGGGATATGATTATCAGCAACAGTAGTGAACATAATGTTCAATGGATGGACCACTTGGTGAATAAGGAATTGGCTGGATAGTCCCACGCGAAGAGTTGCAGTCAGTGGCTCAGTGTCCAATTGGAGACCAGTGGTGTCCTTCAGGGATCAGTGTTGGGACCAGTCTTGTTCAACATCGTTGTTGGTGACATGGACAGTGGGATTGAGTGCACCCTCAGCAAGTTTGACGATGACACCAAGCTGTGTGGTTCGGTTGATACGCTGGAGGGAAAGAATGCCATCCAGAGGGACCTTGACATGTTTGAAAGATAGGCCAGTGCCAACTCATGAAGTTCAACAATGCAAAATGCAAGGTCCTACACGTGGATCAGGGCAACCCCAGGCACAGCTACAGGTTGAGCAGAGACCAGATTGAGAGAATTGCTGAGGAGGACTTGGGGCTGCTGGTCGATGAGAAACTTAACATGAGCCGGCAGCTTGTGCTCGCAGCCCAGAAAGCCAACCGTATCCTGGGCTGCATCAAAAGGAGTGTGACCAGCAGGTCGAAGGAGGTGATCCTGCCCCTTTATTCTGCTCTCGTGAGACCTCACCTGGAGTATTGTGTACAGTTCTGGTGTCCTCAACATAAAAAGGACATGGAACTGTTGGAAAAAGTCCAGAGGAGAGCCACGGGGATGATCAGGGGACTGGAGCACCTCCCATATGAAGATCGGCTGAGAAAGCTGGGACTGTTCAGCTTGGAGAAGAGAAGGCTGTGAAGGAGACCTCATAGCAGCCTTCCAGTATCTGAAGGGGGCCTGTAAGGACACTGGGAAGGGACTCTTCATTAGGGACTGTAGTGACAGGACAAGGGTAATGGGTTAAAACTTAAACGGGAAGTTTAGATTGGATATAAGGAGGAAATTCTTTCCTGTTAGGGTGGTGAGGCACTGGAATGGGTTGCCCAAGGGGGTAGTGAATTCTCCATCCCTGGCAGTGTTCAAGGCCAGGCTGGATGGAGTCTCAGGTAACATGGTTTAGTGTGAGGTGTCTCTGCCCATTGCAGGGAGTTTGGAGCTAGATGATCTTAAGGCCCTTTCCAGTCCTAGCTGCTCTGTGATTCTGTAATGTTTTCTGTAATGTTAGATACTTTATTTCAACATGAAATAGATTTGTTCTGTTAGTAATTATGAAAAACTTTGCTCTCACTTTCTGTCTGTATAACACCAAATGCCTGAAACTCTGTCTACTAAAATACAAGGAAATAAACAATTGGTCCTTACCAAGAAGAAAAATTACATTACCTTTCCATCTTTCCATTTCCTAACAACAGTGTCTTCAAGTTACATTTTTTACATCCAGAAGTGGGTATGCTAAGCTTCACACTTGTCCTGGCCTAATTCAGTTGCATTCTTTCATTTATTTGTTTATTTTAGTTGACTGGTGGACAATTTCAGCAAATGTCATTATGCCACTGTGTCTGATGATTCCGCCTTTTGCGGAAGATTTGGAGTGACATTTATGGGAGTGAAAAATAATGCTGCATTTGGTATACTGACTAATAGGTTTTTCTTCAATTTTTAATTTAGCAGTGAAATACCATCAGTTTTCAATAAGATTTTCAACCCCATCTTTGCTGTACAACACAAATCTAGGCTTTGTTTCTCACTAAATTTTTTATAAGTATAGTGTTGATCATTACTGTGAATGTTTTACAGATCAAAACTTGGATCATCTCCAACACTCTGTAATGTCTTCAGTTCCTGCAAGTATAAAAGTCTGTTCTGTTAAGCTAATTCAGTGTGAGGGAAAGAGAGTATTTTGTACTATTTTCCTGACAAGGAAGTGGAAGGAAGCAGAACAACAGTGTCTTTGTAGGAAATCTTTGTAGAAATAAGGTAAGAGTGAAATATAGAACAATATGTAAGAAGTCCAAAAGTAAAGGTGGATTTCTGTACACCATCTTTTTAAAGGGTCTTGGTTGAAGTAGGGAGCACCTGTACTTACAGGTGTTTCATCTTTTGCATATTTGGTGGGTAGGTAGGCATGATTTACAAAGAGAATGCCTGTAACGTGAATTTGTCAGTCCTGATGTGTAGAGAAGAGTGAAGAGCAGAAGTACTTTGGTCTAAAAGGTACTTCAAAAGTTGTTGGTTTGGATTACTCTAAACACTGGCTTTCACGCGCTTTCACCCTTGTAAGGACAAAATATTTCACATGTAAGATCCCAGGCAGAAGTTGTCTAAATATTTTCAGTCATAGATGGCATGCTTTGCTCTTTTGGTGCAATCAGATATTCAAAATGGTGCCTCATGGGCACAGCTGCTAGATTTATTACCCAGCACTTGAAGGGCTCAGCTATGTAGTGTTGCTTTCAAACTCAGAATAAAACTGTTGTTAAATTATATAGTGAGCTATTGCTTGTGGAGTCTTCTTTGGAGGTACTCAGAAGATACCTGGACATGGTCCTGGGCAACCAGCTCTAGGTGGTTCTGCTTGAGCAAGGGGTTAGGTCAGATGTCTTTAAGTCACTTAAAACCTCAGCCCTTCTGTAATCCTGTGAAGATGCCTGCCATGCGTGGTTAGGGACTATGATGTATGCAGGCATCTTAGCTTCTTGCAGTAGGATAAATATTTACTCCTTTTTTACGATCAGCACAGTTTAGGCAGCTGACATTCTAGACGCATGGGCAAAATCATAAAGCCTGCTGTGAACTAACAAACAGTCATGATCTGTCAGAAATTCCCCACAGGAAAAAAAAGGCTGACTGATGAAACTATTTGAAGCCAGCCCTTTCATTGGCTCACCTGTTCTGGTAGTGTCCTTTTGCTGGAGGTAGAGAGTAATTTTCTTGTTACAAAGGGAATTACTATGAGACCTCAAAAGGTGTACTGCAAGATAGCATGCTGTCTCAAGATAGCTATTTTAGTCACTTGACAGAGTGGTGTAATCGAAAGATTATGCAGTAACAGCGAGAGTGTTGATGCATGTGCACTGCCGTCACTTGCTTTGTGCTCTTGACAAAAGATTGAGCAGGACAGCCTGCAGGGCCAGTGTGCACAGTGCAGCAGGATGCCCAGATCTTGTGATGTGTGTTGAGGACAGAACTCCTGAGCTTTCATGCCTGCTGTTACACGCTTCTTTTTTTTGCAGGTGTGGCTGTTGCTTCTCTTCTCCTAGTTACAAAATGCAGTATTTTCTTCCCACCATGTTGTAAGGATTAATTAATTGACATTTAGAAAGCGTTTCAAAGAGTAGAGTTAACAGGACAGTGTTAAATCTAAGACATGAGAGAACACAATCTATTTGTTTTTTATCTGAGCAGTCTCAGTGATGTCAGAGAGCCAAATTCTTTTTCTAATCTAGGAAGTGAAAACCTGGGAGGTGAAAAACCTCTGCAGCTTGCATTTGAAAATTTGGTTTAATGTCTATCTGACCATGATTTCTGAACCGTGGCATGGTGAATTAAATCAAAGTAAGGCAGCTAAATATGTGACTTGGTTTTCTTTTCTGAGTACTCAGCAGCTCTCACTAAAGTCAAGAGGAAATGTGCAGAGATTTTTGGTTGGGTTTTTTTTTCCTTTTTGTTTTAAATGAGGTCACTTAAACAGCTGCTTCAAGTATGGATTTAAGAAGCTGACTTCAGTTATCTTGGCTTCTCAGAATGTTAAAAGATTTAAGAAGGGCTTTCATTCTATAGGGAAGTCATAATGTGCCTTCTCTAAAGACTTCATCCATAAATAAACTCTTGTAAGCAGGACTTGATATAAAATGAGTAGAGTGTGCAGCTACAGCAGGTGTTTGAAAAGCAAAGAGTGGCACCAGTAGGCATAATTCAGTTTGTTGAAATCGGCAGAAGAAAAAAGTGTCTCTTTTTATAATGTTCTGTGTTTTAGCTAAAGCTTTACAAATGTATGTATGAATTGTTTTCAAAATTAAATACCTACCAGCAGTGTTAAAGTGATTTTTAATCATTACAATATACTTCCGAAAAGACAGGTTTATAAATAAAATGCAGATGAAAAGAGGACTTCATTAGAACTATTAAATAGCTTTAGTATGTAGAGCTTGATTGTGGTATCTATGGAGGGCTTGTTCAAATAAGAATCTCAGGGGTGGATTCTAACACCACAAGAGACATTTTGTCTTCAAAGTCCATCAGCAGATACCCCATGGTTGCACAAGCTGTGTGTTCAACACCCACGTCTCCTGTGACTACAGAAGTAACGTGCACTGGGGTGCATATCCTGTTGGGACTGCACAGAAAGGGCAGCCTTATGTGCCACTTTCCCAGCCCTTGCAGATGAAGTGGGGAGAGAAGCAGCCTACCTTTGCCTTTCTGAATGCTGTCGTCATATTCCCCCCCCCCCCCCATTAACCTCCAGACTGTTCCATTGCAGCTGTGCTGAAATGTATTCCATACACCAGCTGTCAGCCTAATGTAACCTGAAATGGGCTGCTGTAATAAACCATTATCAAAGCACTTGAGGAGAATGTGAGCCTTGACCTTATCTGGATAATTATCTAATGGAGTGCACAGAGTGATCCCTTTAATTGCTGTTGTCATCTTTCACATCCATGCTAGAATGTGCTGGTTGGGCAGTTACCCATTCCTAGGTTATATCAACATCTCTGTTAGAGTTCTGTAGCTTTTGCTATGGATGAGAATCACACAGGTTGATAAATGAATTTTATCGGGAGCACATTAAAATTCCTGTTATACAAATTATTAATAAACTGACTCCAGTCAGGAGTCAACTCTTGCCAATTAGTAATCTTTTAGACTGCATTATGTGGGAAATCCCTGAATAATATAGCAAGCTTAGGCGATGGTGAGTAGATTGTAAAAGTGCAGGTCCCTTTGGTCAGGACAGTTTTTGCACCCCTTCATGACCCAGTGTCGTCATGTGAGGCAGGAAGCTGAGCAAATGATGCTCAGCTAGGATGCAAATTTACCCATTTTGCTTACCACACAAAAGCAAATCTTTTCTGCCAAGCATGGGTTAGTAGGGTTTAGCAGTACATCTGTGACAGTTTGTTTCCTCTGGTTTGGTGAATCGGGGCAGAGAAAGGGACCCAAAGAATTTCTCATAGAGTTATTTAATTTAAGAGCATTGAACAACTTTGTTTTGTGATGTGCAAAGAAAGCTTTTCCGGAGGATGTATATGTGTGGATGGGGGAGGAGGGGTAGTTTTTAACTCATTCTTAACTTCTGTTGTGTCTCTCAGCTGCTTGCTGTTGCAAGATCATCTGGTGGGGAAGATGGTGGTACTCCTCCGTGAGGAGCAAAATATACTATCAGTTTACAGGAGCTCACATTTTTTGGACCATGAAAAAAATCTTCCAGTGTTTATGTGTTAGTCATATAAATAGCCTTAATTGTAATTTAATTAGAATGTAACTGAAACTTCATCAGAAATCTGGTTTGGCATCTCTGAAAAAAAGTATTTCATAACCTGTACTGCTGTCACATTTCTGGTCCATCCTGGATTCTGAAAGGTCACATTCTGGAGAGCAAAATCAGTAGCTTTCATGTGTTATTTTCCTAAGGATACATTGGACAATTTTCCACTGAATATTTATGGTACTGAAATGATAGTATTTCATTTTTTTCCTTACTGAGAAGCCCTTCTATAGCCTGTACTCTTGGATTTGTGGTCTTCTATGTCCCTCAAAATCAGGTGCCCAGAAGAAAATGTGTTCTCATTAAAGGTGTTTGATTTTTTTTCATGCTCTATGCAATTTTTCCTTAATATATTATGAAAATACTCTGAGCATTCCTTTATGCTGGCAAGTTTATCTCATCCTAAGTTACTATTAGTTGATTACTGTATTTTCCTAATGAATAATTTAAGCCACTATTAATCTACTGAAATATTAGCAGTTTTGCACTTGTGCCCAGTGAGACAGCGACTTCAGATGTGAATAACAAGTCGTATTTCAGACTCTGAGAAGAATGGATGCACTGCAGATGTTTAAAAACCTTTGTTGATAACAAAGGGCTTTGATTTTTTTGCATGCACATAAATGAAAAGACAATGCAAAGATTGTCATTATTTCAATAAAATTAAGATTTAAAATATAGCAAACGAACCCATTATGCCAGTGCTGTAAAAATAAAGTAACTGTATGAGTGAGTAGTGATTTAGGTCAATTCAGCTTCTATCCATATTCATTCTGACAGTTATTGAAATAGCTGGAGGCAGAGTGGTTACTGATACACTATACTGTATTTCGAGGTTTAGATGCTATGGCATCAAAAGCGAGACCAATGGGAGCACTTAAAAGGATACTGGTGATACAGGGGCTGAATTTCATCCTGAGAGAAGAGGCAATGCTTCTCATGGATTTTGGTGGTAAGATAAAATGGAGAAGGCAGTAGGTACTGGATGCTTATGTTACTAATGTTATGACACTTGATTTCTCTGTTCCCCAGTTCTCCACACTTCTGTACTTCATGGGTACGTAAGGAGAAACCTAGTAACAAATATTGTAATCCTAAACTGCCTTGTTACCTTGATCAGGCAGTCAAGGATGAACATGGTCATGCTAGGTCCTGAGCAAGGGGGAAGTCATAAGAGTTGTTTTCATGTCCTGACCAGTTTGCTAGCTACACAGTTAAATCATATGTAGCTTGAGAGGTGCACCGAACAAGTACTAGAAGAACTACTGTGGAAGTTTTGGGATCCAATTTTACTTGTGTGGATGAAGACAAACACTGAGAGGGAGAGAGATGATGGTAAAAGAAAAAAAAAACACAGAGTGATGGAAGTGTGGGGTACAGTGAAGGGACAGGGAGTCAGGGTAGGTCTGGTCTGGCCACTGCCACACTTGCCATTTGGCTGTTTGTTTCAAGCAGTTTTCCCTGAGGAAACGGAGAGGAGGGAGTTACAAGAACTGTAGCGGTTGTTACTGGACTATAGTTTTATCTAATGGAAAATACTCATTTTTTAACACAGCACTTATGCAGGCATAAATTCATTTGGGAAATGGACTCTTCATTTTTTTTTTTAGCACAGGCCATGATTTCAGGAGTATTAAATAATACATGTCATTACCAGCAGAATTGTGATATTCTCAGAACTGCTTGTGGGGAAATAAATACTGTAGCTTAGAAACAGATAGGCTGACCCCTGAAATTAGTGCAAGTCTTCTCACTTCACATTGAGTCTGATGCCTAGGCAGACAAATTTCTGATCTCTGCAGATTTGTGTCTCTCTGATAAGCAATCCAGTAGACTTGAAAGGTTGCTTGGGAATATTGTAAGTAAAGGGCACATAACAAGACCTTTCAGCTGATGTTTGTAGTTAAAGGTGAGAAAAGGGTAGGTTTCATGATGACTGATGAAGTTTGGAATTGCACTATGCCTGCAACTTAATAGCAGTTATCAGCAGTCAAGATGGAATGTGAATAGTGTGTTCTATTAATATTATTTTAAAGGACTGTGTTCTTGACTGTAACTCTTTCTTTATGACTGCTTGTCTGAAAATTGCCTTAATTGTTATGGCAGTGAGGAAAAAACATTTAATCTGAACTGTCATGTTAGATATAAGGAGGAAGTTCTTTACTGTGAGGGTGATGAGGCATTGGAAGGGGTTGCCCAAAGAAGTGGTAAACACTCCATCACTGGCAGTGTGCAAGGCCAGGTTGGACATAGCTTTGGGTGACATGGTCCGGTGTGAGGTGTCCCTACCCATGGGGGACCCAAACCATTCTATGATTCTATGTAACAAATACATGTTGCAGGTTTATGAAGATATGTATTTCATAATCACAGCTCTAGATTTGGCACAGGCACCTGTGCTAATGGAACTTGAAACTTTTGGTCGAAGTATTAGTCCAGTTCCATGGTGCCCATAGAATGCTGTACCTGAAAGCAAAATCAAATGTGATTTTTCTTTTGTATCAGTTATTAGTTATACTGATTTAATCTTGCAGCTCTTTGGCTCTTCATGGGCCTTCTGTTGCAAGATAAAAGCGAGATTTAATTTGTCATTTACTTGACTTTCAGATAACTCAAGTTTTAGCAGCAAGTAGGTAAAATTTTTGTAGGCACCTGAATAAAATTGGTACTCTGTGCTAATTCTCATTAGGGGATTAAACTATAAGCATTTTATGAAGTTACTCTTTATAAAGTTATTTTTAGCAAGTTACTTTTAATTGACAGAAGAAGAAAATTAGAAGCACTCAAAAGAGAGGAAAGCACCATTATTCAGAAGCTTCCAACCAAGAAATTATTTGTGTACTTTGAATATGAAAAAACAAGTGCTCTGTATTATACAGAGAGCATGCTGGGCAAACTGTATTCAATTTTTTTTTTTTTTTCCTGGGCCTTCTAATAAAAAAAAAATCATCTGAAGCATACTTCAATTTCTTGGGTCATTATTCCCTATAATATGAGGATTTTGAGTGTGAAGAGGAAAGGTGCTATACTTTCTTCCTCTTTCTTTCTTTCTTTCTTTCAGCTTCATCTGTGAAAACTGACAGAATTTGTACTGTTGATCTGTGTTTATTCTGTAAGAGGGTGAAAATCTGCCTATGTGAAACAGGGCAGTGGAGGGACTATTGAAGAATAAACCAAGAAGAGCTCTGTGATTTGAAGATAACTTCCCTGCCCCACTTTGAAAAAATGCCATTGCTTTTCATACATATCCTGGGCAAAGATAACCATATATTTCGTAATGGGACTCTTCCTGTTGTATTAAGTTGCATAAGCGGTTTTTATCTTACCTTTACCCTGCTGTGATAAAAATCACATCCCTTCCATCTCTCATATCTAATTCCCAGTAGTCCCTGTACTGTCCTGGGAGAATGAAAAAGGTAATACCTTTCTTTCTGGTAAAGCAGTGTGACCTGACTAGCCTCAGATGGCTAAGGAGAAGGGAACAGAGTAGTTCAGGAAGGAGAATTGCTGTGGCCAAATGACAAGGATGAAATTATAAAGCTCTGTGGTTCTTGTCAGGAGGAAAGAGCAAGGAAGTAGTGCAGGAGCTAAAAAAGCAAATGGTGGCATTGGAAAAAGGGTAGGAAGGAAACTGATTTACGAGGAAAGAGAAACAGCTTTAGATTATTAATGTTGAATTGGAAAGAGTTTGTGCTTACTTATATTCTGACAGAGAGAACTTGAATTAGAATTTTGCTCTAATAATAGTAGAAGGCTACTCTCCATTTAGAGAGCAGCAGCCGCGTCATGGAAAACACATAGCATACATGCAGGTATTAAAAACTGGGCCCAGTGAGTAAGGTAATTGTGAGCTAGCTTAAAAGTGATATAAAAAGATAAAAGCTATTGTAAATAATAACTTGCTATTGGTTGCTATATAGTTATTTCCAATTCAAAGCGTACAGTATATCCCTTTTTCACTTCAGTCACAGTCCTTCTTTTGTATTCAAGCTTAATATAGTGTTAATGGGTCATAGAAATCTATTGAATTAAAAGATATTGTGTACAACAATTTGTTTTAATTACAGAATACCACGTGTTCTATTTAACTGTGGCTTCAGTGAATGGCTATTTAATTAAGGGCTTTAAATCAGGTAATCAGTTTGCATCACTGGACAACAAGTAATCAGTTTAGGGCATGCAGTTGAACAGTCAAAAGGAGCAGTACGCAAACCTTTCCCTGCTAGTGTTCATTGGCTGATTAAATAATCTAGACTCTGGGGTACATATAGCACAGGGAATAGATGGTAGGTAGAAAAGATGCCAGAGGAGAGTACTTGACAGGGCTTGATGAAGTCATGAAAACTTTGGTAGAGGCTTGTCATACAGTTCACTGTGAACTATAATTCACTGTGTATACTATGTCACATTTTAGAAACAGAATGTCTTTTACCTTTGCCTATCCTTGGCAAATACATGACAACTGTAATAATGAGACATTGAAGGTATTTGTTGTTGGCTGTGATATGAAAGGACATGAGATTTTGTAGTGATATTGAACCCCTTCTTTTTTTCACTCTCTCCCCCCATCCCAGTTTGCTTTCTCTTTCTAACTCTATTACATCTTAAATGGTTTCTGGTAAATAAAATTGATTACATATTTCTGTGAGTAACCTACTGTTTTAATCAGTGCCTTCCAGAACACGTGCAGTGATTGAGTATACTCACATCCTAATGGTGATACACCTTCTAAGGTTTAAAGTGAGGTAAAAAGTAATTTCTACCTTAGTCCTCCTACCCACTTGTATTTATGATTATAAACAACTGCCTTCATGTGATGTCTCTGCTGTCATCCATTCAGATTTTTATTCAGTAGATAGTAAGGA
The DNA here is from genome assembly GCF_033783945.1 of Neopsephotus bourkii. Classification (NCBI taxonomy): domain Eukaryota; kingdom Metazoa; phylum Chordata; class Aves; order Psittaciformes; family Psittacidae; genus Neopsephotus; species Neopsephotus bourkii. The sequence goes on along the minus strand of NW_026901984.1, from coordinate 6,824,782 downwards.
AAAAGAATTGTTTGGGAAAAGCTAGTGGTTTGTAAAAGGTTCAGCTGAGAGACTTCGATTCAGCTGAGAGGCTTTGGTTCAGCTGAGAGACCAAAACCAAGAGTGATCCTGAACTGAATATGGGGAAGTATCACAGATTTGCTTACTAGTTTTACCTTTAAGACTTTTAGATTTCATAAACCGATTTGAGATCAAGTATGCACCACATGCACATGATTTTTTTTTTTTTCCCCTCTATTTATGTTATGGAAATACATGTTTTGAATTTAGACTTCAGTAATAGATTTATTCTCCCCCCATCATAAAAAAGGTAAGTTACCATGATGGTACATGTGTGCAAGGCACACAAGACATACTACATTATAAATAAGTGCAATAATATTGGATATATTAAAGTTCTTTCCCTGTGCTTCTTTCTTCATGGCCTGTTTAATAAAGGATTTCTTTTCCCCTTCCTTTTCATTTTGCTGGGACAGAGGAGGATGGTATTTTATTGTGTAAGAGTTTTGGGAGGGGGAATTTAAGGGTTTTTGTCTGGTCTTCTAGGTACAACTTCATAATATGTATTTCTTCATGTCAGTCTAACAGTACCTGCACAGAATACTGCATCTTTAGAGTATACTGACTGAAGAAATTGTTTTTCAACTTTTATAGCTATTTTAGGTTGGGTCTTGTTCTTGATTTCCACTCAGATTACAGTTTCAATTTTAACAAATTCAGTGGCTATTTGAGGGGAATTACAAAAATGGGAAGAAATGAAGATAAGTTGGAGCCTTAGGTTTAGGTAAGTCATGCTTAGATGTAAGTTAAAAACCACTGCCATTTTAATTCTGCTTAGTAGGAGCTGAAAAACAGCTGTAGTAGGAAAAAAAAAGTATAAGTGATCAGAACATCCTTCACTATCTTACTGGACTAACATTTTACAGTAACGGCTACCTATAGATGGCACCAAGAGTAAATATTACAAGAGCTGCAAAGAAAAAGTCATAGCTTTAGAATCCAGCATATTTGTGGTTGTATAGAAGCAGTACTCGATGACTTTAATATTTTTACAGTATTAAAGTATTTTTTTATTTCTTATTAGAAGTAATTTAAATCCTTCATCTGGCCTCAATTGAATATAGAAATTGGGGATTGGATTCAGAAGATATTGGGCCTAAACAGCCTTTGGCTAAATTTTTGTCTTTCTAGCCTATTGGTCTTTTGACATTTCTGGATAGTGTACATTCTCCCAGCAGCAAGCTGCAAATCTCAAGGCTCTCAACTCCTATGTATGTGACTGCAGATGTATGGCTTGCAACACTGTCCCAGATGTTCTTCCTTTCCCCCAGATACATCCTGGTTCTCCTGGAACACTGGAAAACCTTTCTGGGAGAAAACATAAGTGTGCTTAGTTATGTCAGCGATGATCCTGGATCTGTCACGTTTCTTTATGCCTTTCTTACACCCTCTGGGCAATAAAATCCCCCAAGACTGCTGGGAAGCACCATCAGCCTTTGAGACAGCATGGCCCTTGGTATCTGTGATTAATACACGCATCACTATATTTTTGCTGTCAGTCTTTTTGTCCAGATTGGCTCAGAATCCCTAGTAATGAAGCTTGCAATGCCAATTGGAAGCATCAGCAACATTAATAATGTTATGTTACTTTCCATCTTCAGCTCCCAAATAATAACCAAGCAAAAAACTGCTAGTAGAAACTGCACAAAGAAATCTGTTCCAGCATTGCTCACCTTCATAAGTCAAAGTAACATGACATTACATTCTATGTAAGGAGAAGTCAGGCTGAGACTAGGGCGGGACTCTGAAGATCAGTACAGAGACGGAAAGCCTGTTTTGCAGGTTTTCCTATTATATCTCAGGTAAGGTGAAAAACCACAGAATTAAGTCAATTTAATGTGTGAACTAAAAAGAACTAGAATTTTGCAAGGTGACTGGTAGCTATTTGCATTTTTAAGTTTATCTTTAAATGTTGAATTGTAAAATAATAATCGTATGACAGTACAAAAAGAAATGGATGAAAAAATGTTAAAAGACTGACAAATTCTGCACTGTGCTGTTGGAAGCATTCATAAAAATGAAAAGATCTACTTGGTCTGAAGTTACAGGTGTATTCTGAAAGCAGTCTTTCAGCTATCCTTCTGAAAGGTGTGACTGAAGCTGTTTTCTCCACTGCAGATGATTGCTAACCTGTATGTAGCACAGTGCTAAGTGAATGATGAGGAGGTACATGTAATGAAGTTTCGCTATTTAATCCCCCCCCCCCCCCCCGATTAAATTACTAGTAATGTTTCTGGTGTGATATGAATTGATACAGTTCAGAGGCCCCAATTCAGCATAGGAATTACCACCGCTACACTCATTCTACAGAAATGCTTTTTACTGTGTGGGAACTGGGAGAATTTAGAAGAACTCCTTAGATTATTGCAGTTTCCTTAGTCTTTTCCTAGGACCCCAGTCTTTACTTTCATTCATAACTTGAACAGAAAATACTGAGCAAAACTTGTAACATGGTAAATGGCCGTGTGGCAAGCCTTGATACCTGGATTGGACAGCAGAGTTCAAACAGCCTCTGAACTAAAAAAAAAAGAGGACAAGGTTGTGGTACAAATAGTTATATTTATTTTGTGCATGGCAATTTTTTGACACTGCACATTACTGTAGGTTTTCCAAGCACTTCAACTCTTCTAGCAGCATTGATCCTGTGAATATAGAGAAACTGTATTTTAGTGTTTGTTTTTTGAGAGTGAGAGTGCTCACGGTGAGGTCGGACCATGAGAGAGAAAAGAGGGAAGAAGGGAAAGCTTCATTTTTTTCAGGAAATACTGCCTTCAGAGTGCATTTCTCTTTTGATGTTGGCTTGAATACTGCTTTCATCACACAGGTAAACTTTCTTTGCTTATTATTTATTATTTTTATTGCTTGGACTTCAAGTAACAAAGTTTTCTGTGCAAGAGATAGATACACAAGTGGTTTTTAAGTCTTTGCCCTCCTCCTCTCTGAGACTAAGTCTCAAATCCCTATGACTGGGGGTTTAGTACTCTAGGAAAGCTTTGTTCCTTTAACAAACACAGATTTTCTGGTTTGTTGGTTTTAAAAGCCTTCCATAAAATAAGTTGAAAACACAGTGCTTGGCAGTGCCATTTTGGTTGAGTGCTGAAACATAATCTACATAAGGCTATTACAGTGCTAAAGCTATGTAACTTTCTTTTAGAAATTAAATGTTTGTCTCTAAACAGGCGCAGCCTCTCATGGCGTGTGTCATACTCTCACACTACTGTTCTTTTATTCTCAGCCATTTCCAAAATAATAAATGCACTATGCTAAAATTATTTTGATAGTGCTTAACAAAAATTGGAAACAGAGTCTGCTGCTTTAACGTTATTATTGCCTTTATTTTCTTAACTGGCATTCTATACTTTAATTCCAAATTCCTTGTTATTGTAATAGTGAAAGTCTTAGTTGTTCTCATGTAACTGTAGGAAGATGTGTAACTCTTTCTAGCCGTGATACGTAACTCTTGACCTGTACTGATACATGTGACTGGCACTAGTATTATCACCAGGAGCGCTGAAATGATGAAACTGTGTGTTAACCTCTCGGTACCTATGGTAGGCATTGGCACCATGGGTATTTTGTGTTTGGAGAGTAAAGAAATATTCTGGATAACAGAGCAAAAAGTGAATTCACCTTATCTTCTGCACAGTGCTTTTGTCCTATCTTCTCTCATATTGCAACAGTCTTGCATAAACTACCATACATAATGCCTCTGTATTTTTCACATATTTAGTTATACACCTGGTAGTATTGAAAGGAATTGTCATTAGTTTGTCTTGTACTTTAAAATTTCTTGTACATATTTCACATATTCTTTTTAATTATGCTCCTGCTCCAAGCTGATGCAGTTATTGTTACTTTTAAAGCAGTTTTTAATTTTTCTATTCCAGTATTTTATTTAGCTCAGAAATGCAATTCTTGCCTTTTTCGGTCTGCAACAAAAAAGCATTGTTTTGTAATGTGTAGGGATGGTCTGGACTTATTTTATTCCCATTTCTTAAGTGTGCTTTGCCAGGAAGGAAGTAGTAGATTTTCATCCACAGTCTGATAAATAGTATCTCCTACATTTTCTCTAAATCTCCAATTGCATGCATATTAGAAGGCCACATAGTACTGCCAGCTTTTATCAGTATGGACAGCATCTACTTTATGAGTTTAATCATAGTAAGTTTATCAAACTAAAAATACCTTAACGTTGGGAAAAACATGACATATGGCACACAATATTTTCTGAGTTTTTTCTCTTGGATATTTGACTTACTTAAATCAAAACATCTTTGTTATAGAAGGCATTAAGAGGTATTCAAGGCTTCCATCTCCAGTGATACAGCAGCAGATGACAAAAGGTATGGACAACAAACAAGAATTCTTTGGCTGTTCTATTCCATAGCACTTTTTCATTACCTCAGCTCTCAGTAGTATGTTTGGGGTTTCTTTTTTTTTATGCAGAATTCCAATTTGAAAAATTACCTGGCATTTTTAGGTTTATTAGAATTTAATAGGTTTGCAAAGTAGTTATGTTAATTAAAAAGAAGAAATACTGTGTAGTAGCTCTCCAGTGTTCTGTGTGAACTTTAAGCAGTTTTAGATTTAAGAGAAAGAAAAGCATAGTTGCCGTTACTTCAGCATGCAGGAAAATAATTAGAGAGATGCTAATAGAAACAGCAAAAGCTGTGAGAGACCCGGGAAAGAAACTGAAAAAGGCAGAATAGGAAGAATAGCTTCAGAAAGTCAGGTTACAGAGAGTCGGGGGGAAAAAAAAAAAAAAAGCAAACAAGGAAAAGCTTTCTGCAGTAGGCCTTATGTCCAGTACTAAATGCTGCCTACCTCTGTTCCCACCTCTCTGCTTCATTAACAGTACTAGCTGTCATCAAGAAACAGAAATCCCAGAAAAGGCCTTCCCCTTCTGAATGACTGGGATTTATTCAATCATGTTGTTCTCCATGATGTTACATAATCTTTGGTTCAGGTCAGGTTTCCAAAATGTTTCCAAGCTCATGATGGATCTCAAGGATTTTGCTTGTGAATTGGTTTAAGGAATATAGCTGACATCCAGGACAGTGTTTCCAACTCATCATCCTATTCAGTGAAAGCTTACCCGTGAGCAAGGTAACAAGCACACCTCCATGAGCACTGACTTGTAATTTCCTGCAGTAACGCTAACAGTGAATATCCCACTGGCTGTGGGAGCTGGGGAAATAGCCTTGCCGGGCTCTATGCTCTCCTTGCTCACTGCTTTCAATTACGTTCCCACAGGCTAAGTAATTGGTTGTAGGCTTATGAAGTAGTGTGAATTAATCTCCAGACTGATTTTATTCCACTACTTACTGCTAAACAGCTGGCAAAAGACTTTTAACTGAACCATTCCTCATTTTCTCGTTGTCTTTAGCAATAAGAAAGAGCAGAAACATGGACATGATTATCAATGATGATTATTGCTTATTTACATCTGCTTCAAGTTCTGGGTGCTTGAGAAGTCTGCTAGTTTTACTTAGTATGAGAAAAATCTTCATTAAAACCTCACAACTTCTTGATAATTCTCTTGGTACTTCTTGCTGTATTAACACAGTATCTAAGAACGTCATTTTGAGGTGGTTGTCATATATTACCTGCTAGAAAGCTGTACTGCCTACTGCTATAAGCAGTATAATAGTCTCTAAATTCTTCGCATAAATACTTCTTTTCAAGTGTAGAAAAGGTAATTTAAATGGCTGCAACAATTTCTGCTCACATATTTACTCCTGGGATGCATATGGCAGCTGTGTGTGCATACTAGTATTGCATAAATATTTGCCTAGTTCAGATTTTTTGAAATGTGCAAGTCTTAACTCCTTTCCATTATCATGTATTCTGAGTTTAGAAGTTTGTTCGCATTAGTTTTTGTTGTTAAAATAAATAAAAGCCAAGTTCCATGCTGTCTAAGCCATGTGGGTCTATTAGAAAACATCTTTGTCTGGCATGTATGCCATATGCCTGTATGAGAGTGAGAGCAGAGTTGCTCTCCCTAGGTGATGGGGAATGCAACCCAGTCTGTGAATTGAAGGTAACCAACATGTGCCAGTTTAGGGTTGTTTTTTTTTTTGTTTAGAAATGTGCTGTAGGCATCTCCTTTCTTCATCATGAAAGTTAAAAAGTTATTCCCACAAATGCATGCAGCACGTGTTTCAGGATTCTTTTAGGCAGATGTAACTGATTTTCTTCATGCAGCAAGCCCCTTTCTCTGTCACACCGTCAGTTGTAGTGTCCATCCCAGCTGAGAGCAGTTCTGTCTGCCCTCAGCAGAGTGTAGAAGTCAACTTCACCTATAGTAGTTAGACCCCTTGGATGCATTTTGTGAATGCACCCAACCCCTTTCCTCTGGAGACCAAGGAAAGGAGACAGTCTGCCCTGAAATACTGTTGTTGATAATTATTTAAAGATCATAGGACTATAGAATCACAGAATGGTTTGGGTTGGAAAGGACCTTCCAACCCCCTGCCATGGGCAGGGACACCTTTCACTAGACCACGTTGCTCAAACTCCCATCCAGCCTGGCCTTGAACACTGCCAGGGATGGGACAGCCACAGCTTCTCTGGGCAACTTGTGCCAGTGCCTCACCACCCTCACAGTAAAGAAGATGTTGCAGAAGGCATAAGTTAAGGAAGATTTTAGCCATTCTTTTAATAAATGTATAGAGCCAGAAAAGGTACTCACTTGGAAGGTTTAGCTTTCTTACTCTAGTAAGATAATCTGAGAAGTGCATCGGTACCCTTCCTTGCAAACTTCTGGCAGACTTTTTTAATGTAGGTCAGTTTGAGCTCTTATGTGGGACAGCATAATTTAACTTTGTGTCTTCCAGTTTATAAAGACAACATGATCTCAAATATTGAAGTAAATCCTTGGTCTGAACAGTCTCTTCAGTTATCATTAGGTAGTTTCCACTAATGTTTTCTACACAGTATATCAGCTTAGCTTACCGGTAGCTGTAAACATGCCACATGAGTGCAGTTACTTGAAAAGCCTGGGAACAGATTTTGGATTTAACACTCACAGGCAAGGTGTAAAGGCTGACAGACAGCTCAGCATGGGTCAGGGCACAGGCAGAAACTCTTGCGAAATGTGTTGCCAAAAAAAGAAAGGAGACAATAAACTTGCATCTTTGCATGGGAATAAGCAACGACCAAAATCTCCTGAAATTTGTGAAGGAGGAGAAGAAAATGCTATGATGGAACACTCTGTGCACTGAAAAATAATTATCCGTTAGGTCAAGTTACTCATGGCTGACTGGGCAGGTAAAGGTGAGGTGAAGGATGTTGTAGGCAGTGATATACATTGTCACCTTTCAAAAATAAAGGAGGTTCTTCGTAAGACTGCACCCTGCTTGGGGAGGACACTGCCCATGCTGTGGGCACTCTCTTCCCCCTCCCTGTGCAGCCTCAGGCCAGCTGTTCCCCAATCATCTCTAGGGGCAGCACCCCATGCAGAGCCGGAGTGGAGCCCCTGGGCCCATGGGCAGGAGTGCAGAAGGGGGTCCCTGGAGGGCAATGAAGTTCTGGCACTGGCATTGCAGGCTTTTGGTGGTGCGCAGGAAGTGGTAGGTCTGTTTTCCAGGCTGAACTGAGGTGGTTGGGTATTTGGAGAGCATGAGGGATTTTAAGGTGCTAATTGCCTTGTGCTGTATTTTGAAATGTAAACAGGAAATTGAAAACAAGTTGGATATAAAAAAGACATACTACTGCTGTTACTGCTTACTACACTGTGAGCAACTAGCTACCTAGTCTGCAGGTCCGTGTACAGTAGGTGTTTTTTCTCCCCAGAATATTGTTGGGTTTGTTAGAGGGATAGGCAGAGAAATAAAGTGCCAGCAGAGAGAATGGTATGCTTTCAGAAGGTTGCTAGGATTTTGTGTTGTTTCTTAAAGAAACTGGACTTTGCCTGAAGAGAGGGAGGTAAGAGAAGTGAAAGAGAAGGAAAGGTAAAGGGAGAGATTGAGGAAGGAGGAGGAAAAAGATGAGCTGCAGAGTGAAGACACAGTGTGGAAAGGATGTTAGCTAAATGTAGCACTGGTATTAGTTATTAGAGTGCATGCATGATTGACTGGAGAATGTTAGTGGAAGTTGAAGTCACTTAATTGGCCTGTTTCTGCTTTTTTTGCAGGTGTGCATAACAGTGTTTGTTGGGTTTTGTAACATATATATATATATGTATGTATATAAAAGTTCTACAGATAAACTCTGAGGTCTTGAATATTTGCTATGGCAGTATGTGAGCATAATTCTATATCTTCCAGGTTTACAAAATGATATCCTTAATAAAACTTAGGAAACAGGTGCACGATGTGCTTTTTGGAGGGAAAAAAACAACAAACCACCAACCAACAAACCAAAACAAAACAAAAAAACCCACCTCTAACTTTTCATGATTAAAAGCGTAATCTAAGATCTCAGTAGCCAAGCAGTCATGATTGTCCCAAAGAATTCCCTGAAAGAGATTTATTTTGTTCCTGATGCAATTGCTGTAGCAAGTGAAGGTTAATGTGCCGATCACTCCAAAAGGAGTGGGGGATGCACACATTATTGAGTGCCTCTCTCCCTTTTCTGTTAGTACTGATGGCTCAAATACCTTTCTGAACATCTGATTCCCTCCCTGCTGTTCTTTCTCCCTCAGCCTCCTCAGGTTCTTCCGATCAGGTTAACTTGTTTGCATTTGTGGCAGTCTTTCATCATATTATTCTGAGAACTTCCACAGCCAATACAGAAATCCATTAAATCTATATAAAAGGTTAATCTCAACTTTTAATTACTCATTAATCTTGCTGGAAATACATATTGTCTTCATCCCATCCCAGGCCAAGTCACCAGCCTGAAAAAAAAAAGGTGAAGTATTTAATCTGTATTGTGAAGTTTGATAATAACAAAGTCTGGCTGACAGGTTGAAAAATTAGGTCCACTGTGTTGGGGTGCATTCAGTTCAAAAAAGTGATTAACTATATGCCAAACTGTCAAAGAAATGTTGCATGAATAAGAAGTTCTTAACATTATGTCTGTGATAATGACATCTTCCCTCCTTTATCTTTGACTTGAAAACCACTTCTATTTTCCCTCTAAAATTTTAGTTACATCTACTTGCTAATTGAACTGACCACAGACTTTGGCTTTCTTGAAGAGTTCCTCCTTACTCTTGACCTCCCATCAAACCACGGCTGCATCCTGGGAGGCTCTGTTTTCCGGTGCAGCCATATTCACTGACACAGTAGGTCATAGCCTGGGATGATTTAGAAGTCCCACACTTCCTAAATAATGCAACCTATTTTATGGCTATTTGCTTAATATCCTGTTTCTGTAGAGCTAGTAAAGTGTCTGACAAAAGGTGAAAATGATAACACAGTTTCCCTCCATTGAACTGGACTTCTGCTGCTTCCTGGTGCTGCTCTCAGTGTATCTTCACTTGGGATTGATTTTCTTAATTCAAAAATTGATGAAGAAAGTCTTTTCTGCTGAAAGGCGTGTTTGTCAATATTCTCCACTCTCTCCATGGATTTCTGTTATGTTTTTATTTTGATTACTAGCTCCTGACCTGTTTCTATTCTGGTTTGCTTGAAAACTCAAATCTTTGCTCTACATACACAATATCACATTTGCTCTCATCTTCGGTATCGCACCATGCTCCTTGGCAAAAGGTATAATTTAATTTTCATGATCCTTTGGGGAGCGGATACCAGACTCATGTTACCAGACCAGTGGAATATTTTTATATTCAGAAACAGAAGAAAAATAACCTGTTGTGAGCATCAAGTCTTTATTCTTGGTCAGAGTTGGATTCTCAGATAAAAGGCTATATTTCTTCTTTGCCTTGTGACACAAAGTCAGACTTAAAAAGCCTTCTACTTGTTCAAAGTGACTCTGGAGCTGAAGAAATGACACTGTGTAAGACTGTGTATGACACACAACCCTGCAATGTGCTTGTTCTGTGGGTTCAAAGTATTGAGTCTTGAACTCTTTCTAGTTTGATAGAAAACCCATCACAATGTTTGACTGTTACAAAGCTTTCGCATCACCAGTGTTGAACTGTACCTGACGTTTGTATATATCATACAAGATGTAGCAAGTGAAATTGGGTTGCAGACAGTGTTTTGTGTTGTGGTGATGAATTACTTCTGTCATTGATCACCACACCAGCAATGGAATACACAGCTGTAATAACACATTTTCACATTTCACTTGTTAGTTTCGTATTGATTTAATCTTTTTCTGATATACAGTTTTTTCTCTTGGACCTACTTTGCTGTTATATAAAGCAACTTTGAGGTTTCCTTTGTTCAAAGAATAATTTTTAACTAAAAACAAACCCCCTATATTTGAAAGCAAAATAGTACACATTACCCAGTACTCTAGGGTTTTGTACAACTGAGCATATCCTCTAATTAATTTGGTTTTCCATGGTTCTGTATTACCAGTGTGACAGACAAGCTGTTGAGGTGAGACGTAATAAGAATGCACTTGTGACAGAAGCACCTGCCTCCTTTCTTTCCTTACTGTTGTGCAAAATACTGGTCTCCTGGAAGAGCAGGTCTAACAACGGGGTTTCCTTTGCTAATGCAGAGGATTGTTGCTCACATGGGTAACTTGCACCCCTTCTTCATCAGTTCTTCAGCGTAATACTGCTTGTTAGGAAGGAAGGGTCTTTCAGTCTCTATAGTGTGATGCTTCTTTTTCTATTCCTCTAGTATTTTGAATAAGCATTATGTGTCAGAAGGACGTGAAATGAGACTTAGAATCAGCATGGTCAACTAAATTTTGGTTGATAGGGAGATCTTTACTAGCAACTTTTTGAAGTGAAAGGGAAGTCAGTTGATGATATTGCTTCTTGTCCTAATGCATTGTATTCAACATTGCTGGGCATCTAGTGGATTTTTCTGATGCAGTGAACAGGCAACTGATTTATTCTGGAAAACAGCAGTCATGCCTATCAGTACACCCATTTTGTTCTGGTTTAACTATTGCAATTCAAGATGAAATCCTGTTAACAAATTATGGACTACAAGTTAGTCTTATTTGTGCTTGTAGCAAGACAGCCATAAATGCACACAGATTATAGAAACAGAATATTCCTGGGGGCGGGGGGGCCCCCCCCCCGTTCAGTTTCTCCTATTTTCACGGCATAATTCAACAGCCAACATTTGAAAACAAGAAGAGAAAAAAATTCACTAGAGTCATGGCTTCTGTGCCCCATTCTCATGCTTGTATTAAAGTTTTTGAATAGTATAGAGTGATAAATGGTATAGAATAGCACTGACCATTAAGCTTTGCCTGCGAGAGGCAAGTAGTATGGGTTTCTTGAAATGAAGTTTATCTGTAAAGCACTGATATCAGTGATATCACTGATATCACTAAGTCAACCACAGAAAAAACAGTATGCAGAGTGCACTGTTTCAATAACCTATTTCCTTTTTGCCCTTTTTTATCCCTTTCACCTCTCTTTAATACAGTGCTCAGAGCAGTTCTGCACAGACCAGGTGAGGTTGCAGGCATCCGTGTTCTCTCCCTGACTGCGATTATCTTCAGGATGCCTGTTTAGGTACAGTTTCCACTGACATTGGCAGAGTTTATGCAAGATGGATGTGTTTCTATTTTGTTAGCATTTATAGAAGGATGAGAAAGCATGTGTGTGAATGGTCCCTTTTGCACAGGGAAAAAGAGTTATAAAAGAGTAATTCTAACTTCAGATAGGAAAGGAAAATAGTAAACGCAAGTCCCCAAGGCTGAACGGACAAATTACAATCCCAATTACTTTTATTAATACTTCAAAATGTGGACAGCAGCAGAAATAACTGTTTTGTACAATCTAAAAATCTTGAGTAGTCAGAAATTAGGTATCAGCCAAGTAAATTACCAAGAATAGAGCAAAAATTGTATGTGTAATCTGAAGTGATTCTAACATCAGTGCATTTACCAGTCTACTCGTAGCTCTGTCGTTGCTGGACACCTGCAGGTTTCGTTGTGGCAGGTGCTTGCCATTTCCACTACATATAGCCCTCCTTTAAGGGTTCACTGGTCATTTCCATCAGTGTAAGCAGTATTTATGAATCCTATATAAGGGACTGCTTGTCTAGGGATGATAAAACACATTGCCTCCAGATTACCAGTTTAGAAAATGAAGCTGGCTGAAGGTAGGAGAAGTGTTTTCATATTGCAAATGGACACATTAATATACCCATCTCATAGCAAAGATTGTAAGATGTTTCATACTGCTTTTAAAACAATCAGCACAAAAAAGGAAAAGAATTATCAGATATCACAAGCGCAGGGTCCACAGTAGGCAGACAGCTGAAAGAAGAAGAGCTATTACATGGGTAAATGTAAATTCTAGCAAAAGGCAAAGTCCTTTTTCTTTTTCTCAGAATTCACCTGTATTTTTGATGTTTGACTTTTCAGGCTGCCTCAGCATATCACACTTCCAGGTTTGACTGTCATGAAGGATAACCTTACTTTTAGAACAGAAAATCTGACATACAGTTAAACTGTGTAGCTATAAGAAGTTTGGAGAGAAACTTTCAATGAACTTCCAGAATTGCATACCTTCATTTGCAAAAACTTCCTGAACAGTGTATCCAGAAAATCCTTTTGTAACTCAGAGAAATCACCACTAAACCAATTAACTGGGATTTAAGTACAGTACTTCCATAAGTGTTAGCTTTCCAGTGTTAATTCTAGTTGACCTAAATCTGTTCTGACTGGAATCAGTGAGTTTTACTTCAGGTTTCCAGGAAGTCATGGCCAAGATTTCTCAAATTGTTTTCCTTTTCTACTGTGTTACTTAAGAGTTGCTCATATTCTCCAAAATTCCTGCTGTGTGTCAGAAACTCTCAGGAGTACTTACAAAGCTGTTACACGGTGGTAGGAAACTTCTTGGTAGCTCTTTTTTGGTTAGCAAATCTTCAAGTGCTTAGGTATGTTCTCTACTTCTCAGTGTTACTGAGTGGTTATTCCCACAGACAGTGAAACAAATTAAATCTTAAAAATTCTGTGACTTGTAATATTTTCTTAAAAGAATTCTGCTATTCATTAGCGTTGCAGCATATAAAGAGCAAAAGTTGGTGGAAATAAGTGCTATGTACTACTGTGTATTCAGACCCACAAAAAGTCTTTCTTCACTTATTATGTAAGAACAAAATTCCCTGTTTACACTGTTTGCCTGAGCTGAGTATGTCATGGAAGAGAAACTGTGGGGATCTGCAGAGCTAGCATGCACAGTATCACACAAAACCCTTACTTGTTCTGAGAGTGGTCTTCCCCACGGGGTTACCAAATCAAGACAGAAACTCAAGTAAAACACAGTAAGAGATTGTAACCCAGGACTTAGCTTCTGTGAAAACAGTCTGAGGTTTTTCAGTACTTGCAGCACTGTTTCATGGTAACTTTAATGTCACAAACCAGAAAATGTTAGTAGAAACAAGGGAAGTATTCTGGAGTAATCTCTGTCTGCATATGCATAGATTATCAAGCAGAACAGCTAAATGTGCCCTGGAAAGGGTTTAGCAGGGAAAAAAACCCCACAACCAAGTATAGAAACAACTACCGAATTAATACAGTAAATATTTGTGTGACTTTGAAATTAAATAATCTGATTTCTGCTCTGTACAGCAATTTATCCTGTGCATGCATCCTTTTGGCTCAGTAGACACAGAAGGAGAACGCAAGCTAACTCTTAGCTCTGGCCTTAGCACAGCTGCCTTGAAAAATTTATAGATGTCTCTCTTCTGAAAAAAATAGATTTGAGTGTTGATGTTTTTCATTCAGATTACAGAGAATCCACCTGTCTTTATACTCCTGACATCTGGAGATGGTTTAAATGATTCTTGAAAGACCAGTGTGAAAAGGTTGTGTTTGTGTAGATGAAAGTGATTTTGTGCGTGTTAGCGTAAAACCACTGAATTGTGGGTCAGACATAACCATCTGCATGCCAAATAAACAACAGCCAAATCCTGCACCTAGCCTTCTTTCTCAGTACACCAACTTAAAGACATTTTTCCTTGAGTTCTACTGGAAAGCCTAAAATGCATTACAGGATTTCCTTCTACTTCTACTTCTCCTTGTTCAAATGCTCAAGGTTTGCACAGCTTCAGCAGACAATTAAGTCAAACATCAACAGAGCACTTAGGATGTGATGAATTTGAAGTGTATAGAAATTTTTGTGATTCAGAAAAAATACATATTCTAATGACAGGAAGGGTGTATGGGTTTGGAATGAAAATAGTTTGCTTCCACTTTGATCAGTCAATTTTATGAGATGGGACCACTCCATAATGAAGGTAGCAATCTGTACAAAATGTCAAATTATTGATCAACTCTTTCATGAGTATGCGGTAATCCATTTTAATACTGATCATTGATCTTGGCAATGAGAGTGAAATCCGCTTGAATTTTATTGTTAGGTTACATTTCTCTATTAAGTATACTGCAATATTACGTGTGTGTTGTGCACTGCTGAAATGGATGTAATGAATTTATAGTACCTTATTTCTTATTTTTTCAAGAGAGCTTTCCTGAGACAGTGATGGAATTTTAGATGTGGCAGTCCCATCCCTGGCAGTGTTCAAGGCCAGGTTGGATGGGATTTTGAGCAACCTGGTCTAGGGGAAGGTGTCCCTGACTGTGGCAGGGGTGCTGGAACTACATGGTCTTTCAACACAAACTGTTCTGTGAGTCTGTTTCAATGAAACAGGATGGCTGTTGACAGTATTTCAGTGAAAGAGCTCAGACTGCTGTGTAACTAATTACCCCTTGGAGATACTATTTCATGTGGAGTAGATATTTTTTCTATTAAATTGCCATGTATTTGTGACCTTTAATTTATCAGGAACAGTCTTCCTTTATTGTAGGCAACAGTGGAGATCAACAGTAAACTGTTGCATTGCTCTCCTTAAATGACACTTACAGTTTGGCAGGATTACAAGGAAGCTAGTATGTTTGCCATTCATGAGCTAAAATAAAGGGCTTTACAACTTAGTTTTCCATCTATTGCCCCCAGCAACATTTTACCTCCCTGAAATTTTGGGAATATGGTTAACTGTTGGGTTTTTCCCTTCCAAAGCACTTCCTCCAAAAGGAAGAGGTAGCTGATTGTGTCATCATTATTATTATCATCATTATTATAGTCATCATAATCATAATTTCATTGGCCTCACCTGGTGTTTAAATGCAGTTTCTAATGCTAAATCTCTGAACCTTCTTAGCTACTTTCGGTTTCTTCCTGCTCTTCCCTTTTTGAGGGGAGTTGAGGGCAACCCCTGCACTTAACCTCTGCACCAGGGAGTGCCAATAAACGCTGGGAAGGTTGCTAAAAGTGTTTCCCCCTCCCCCTTTGGACCCTGAAATGCCACTCATCTTTCCTCCATGTGTGTATGGTATCGTGTCGGATCAAGCAAGACTGACCTCAGCTTCACTGTGGCGTTTTGAGAGAAGACTACTAAAATGTGCACTGAAATTTTATGGCTCACAGTCAGTAATTGTAAATACTAATGGCAGTGGATGTTAGTATGTGGTCACTGTGGTTCAGAAAGAGGGACGGCTCTTTCTAAGTAGAAAGAAGTCTTTTCTTTGAGATTGGGGTTGAATGTGGAATTAAAAGAAAATGCTAAACCAGAGGCCTCTAGCCCAGTCCTGCAACCTTTTACCTAAACGTTAGCAGAAAATAATTAAGGCACTGTGAGCTGTGACTTTTAATTTTTAATGAGGAAGGAAAGGGCTCATTTCAGAGTCTAAGCTGATAGTTTATTCATATGAGTGTGAAGCTCATATTTTTGTGCAAGGGAAGGTTATTTTTCTTGACAGGATCTCTGTATACAAAATAATGAGTTCTCCTCCAATGTTCAGGTCGTACAGGTGTTGGTGACCTGAAACCCACAGAGTGATGAAGGCCCTTTAGCAAGAAATCCTTGGAAGCAAGTTAAATCTTTCTGACATCAGGAGAATAATTGAATTACTTAAGCATTTGCACCACACTGAAGAATTATCATAATCTTTTACAGGCATCATTACATCTACAGGGGTCTTGCACTGCGTTGTAGGAACTTGTCACGGGTAGGGCTTCAGCCTCATTTCTATTGGGTATTGTGATCCTTGACCTGAGACCTCTCAGACTTCAGGGCATACAAGGAGTCTTGCTGTGTTCAGTGGGAGGAATCTCATATGTACATAAAGGTGTTGCTTGTAGCGTGTGTTGGAGCCTTGGAGTTGTCTGCGCTGGAGACCAGGCTGGGCATTTAGCCCTTCGCTTTTAACCTTCCCATTTAGTGCTGTGCAGGCTTCTAAGAACAGGACTGTAAGTTTTATTTTCTAGGTGCCTGCATATTTAGGACAAAAGTTTTGTAGCCTCTGGTTGTACAGTCTGAAAAACGTAAGTTTAAAAGAAAAAAATAATAAAAAAAAAGCTGAAAATAAAACATTTTGTATTAGAAGAAACTGACAAAGACAGGCTGAAAGAGCTGGGGTTGTTTAGCTTGGAGAAGGCTGAGGGGAGGCCTTTCAGTACTTAAAGGGGGGGCCTGCAAGAAATATGGAGAGGGACTTTTTGCAAGGGCATGTAGTGACAGGCCAAGGGGAATGGCTATGAACTGACAGAGAGGAGATTTAGATTAGATATTAGGAAAACAAGTCTTTCACTATGAGCGTGGTGAGGCGCTGGCACAAGTTGCCCAGAGAAGCTGTGGCTGCCCTATCCCTGGCAGTGTTAGAGGCCAGGCTGGATGGGGCTTGGAGCAACCTGGTCTAGTGGAATGCGACTGCCCATAGCAAGGGGTTTGGAACGGGATGATCTTTAAGGTCCCTTTCAACCCAAGCCACTCCGTGATTCCAAGATAAGCAGAAGAATGTGGGCATTTTAATTAATTCAGAGCGAAGTTATGCTGTCATTCTGTAGTAGCATATCGACTTCTACTCTCAATTACAAAGCTTAAATGAGTGCACTCTGGGGACAAAGCGAAGCACAACCATGCTGCAGGTTTAGGGCAGGGCCGCGGGCAGCCCCGCTCGGCTCGGGGCTCGGGCTGCCCTGTCGCCGCTGCTGGTGCGCGGCCCGGTGCCGGAGGGGGACGTGGAGATGCTACGGGATGGATCGATCGCTGCGGGTTTTGTTCTAGGGGGGAAGCTCGCAGGCTTGCGGGGCTGTGGGGGGCCGGCGGGTGGGCGGGGCCTGCGGCGACGAGGTGTTGCCTCAACAAGGGCGATGGGGGCTCGGCCCGCGGTTGCCATGGAGACCTTTGTGCCCGACGGAGCGCGCCTCTCCCCGCCCGGCCTGCTCCTCTCACACCCCCTCCGCTGCCCCGCTGGGCCGGCGGCAGCTGCCCGCGGCCGGGCCTCGCCCCCTGCCCGCCTGCCAGCCCCGGGGAGGCCTAGAGGGACGGGGAGGCGGGGAAAGGGCTGGCTTTTGTTGTGCTGCTGCCGCTGCCGCCGTCCTTCCGCGCTTTCGGTATGGCCGTCAGCGCCCGCCGGCTTGTGTTTTCACCAAGTTTCTTCTTATAAGTGGTAAAAAGAGGAAAACAAACACAACCCCAAATGGCAAGTCCTGCTTGAGCTGCTGCTCCGGAGAGGAGGGAAACTCAGCTGGGCTTTAAGGAGACTTCCCAGAGCGGTGCTGAAGTGATCAAGGAGGTTAATTTACAAAGGTAAAAGAGTTAAAGATGGATCGCTTGTTCGGGGCTGTCTCGAAATTTGTTTGTTGGAAATGAAGCCAGGTGTTTCTTGGAAAGGTCTATAAGTGTTTTTAAACGTCATTTCTGAATGGATTAGAAGTGGTTTTGGACCTCAAAGCTCTTTAAAGCAAGAGATTTCATGGGTCTGTACGTGTTTTTAAACGTCTCTTCTGAGTGGCTTGGAATTGGTTTTGGACCTCAAAGCGCTTTAAATTATGTTGTCCAAAAGCATATGGGTAGCACCATTGCTGGATTTTAAAGTCCACGTGGAGTGGAATCGAACTTCTGGCTGGTAGGGTTTGGTCGGGTTTTTATCTTTCCTTAGACCTCTGGGCCACCCCTCTCCCTCAAAAAAAAAAAAAAAAAGAAAGAAAAAAAAAACGAAAAAAAACCAAACAAAAAACAAACAACAAAAAACACCAAAAACAGAGAGAAAAACCGTGACTTTAAAGTCCATTGAAGGCAGGAAAGTAAAATGGTAAAGTAAATGTTACTCTTCAGTAGTGTCTTCTCCCCCCCAAAATGCTTTACATCTTTATTTAGCAACACTGTATTTGACTGGTTATTTCTTGTTTCAGCTTGCCTAAAGCAAAGATTTCAGAAAATCACTAATTCCACTGAGATAAAATATTTTCACAGGCTAATCTTTTTTGTGCAAAAAAGTATTTTTTGAGCTCACAGACCTGTTGCTTTGTATTTTCACCCTAGAAAATGTTCTCAATAAATGTACGTAGTGTGTGGTGATATCTTTATTTCAGATTATAGCTTTAAATTGGTGAGAATGGGATTTGCATCTCTCAGAATTATGCATAACCTTTAAATCTTTACTAAGCTTTTCAGGTAGATATTTTGTATGTGTGTGTGTGTAGATGGGTCAGCTAATTTGAAATTCATTAGAGAAGATTAGTGAAAATGATGCACGGTTGTGACCTCCGAGTTTCATCTGGTGCTACTCAAGTCCCAGAAAAATGTGACTGACTGTTCAAGGGATTAAATAAATCAATGTGAAAGTCAGTTATGTGAAAAAGCCCCAACAGCCTTTCCTGACACAGCTCTGTATACTTGTTAAGGTAACAGTTTGCTTACCAATTTGATCTTTTGGCTGAATTCAAGTGAAATATCTAAAATGTAAGAACAGCCCATCCTCTCTCCCACAGGGCCTAGTAATTCCTGCCAAAAGAGAAAAAAAAGGGGGGGGGGGGGGATTTAGAGCAGATTGGTTTACATATTATTCCTGACTTGTGACGCTGCAGGAATATGTTATTGTGGCAATTGCATTTGTGAGATTACATGAGTAAGCATGTACCCTCCCAAAATCCTTATTAATGTTATTTCACAAAAAGTTTAGTAAAACTAATTCAGTGTTTGATGGGCGCTCAGCAGTTTAACTGCTTTCTGTGACTGATCCAGGCTTGTTCCTAGTTGATCCAACTAGTCATTTTAACTAATTTTAGTACCACTAATTTTAATAAGGTTGCTTAGCTTGTTATGTGGAACTCTTGAGTTGACTGTGGTGCCGTAAAGTGTGCTTTTTACTGTGGATTCTTTTAGTAGCTTTCTAATTGCATGCAGTTTAATTTTAGTGGCTTCTGAAGTCGTGTCCAAAAGCCCATTGCCTTCCTCTTCTCCCTTCCCAAGATGCACTGTGTAAAGACCTGTTAGTCTTGGCTGTGGAATGAACATTCAAGTGTTTCAGGAGCAGTTATGAAGGGACATGTGAGGCCTGTGGTGACAGAGCAGTACCCCAGGTTGCCTTAGCAGTCAATTCCAGTCTCCTTTTTTATAGTCATGTGAGTCAGGTGTAGAAATAAAAATTTAGTGGAGTCCCTAATAGAGTGTGCTCTCGGTGGAACCTCCTGCATTTGATACATTTTTCAAGAAGCTGAAAGTTAGTGATATATTTTAAATGCACTGCTAAGCGCAGATGCTTCATGGTCCTTTGCATACACATTTGCATTATTCATTTGTGCTGTGCAGGTAGATAATGTGTCAAATCTGTCTTTGGCATTCCTCTGCTGATTTCTGAGTGAACTAATTCAGCCATATGTGTGCATCTTGCTTTTTAGAAGTTCAAGGCAAAGTTGAAATTACTTCACTGGTTTTATTATACTGAAGTAGTTGTTTATGTAATCACTAATGATGTTCAGTAGCTTAGGAATTCTTTCCTTAAAATAATTGTGAGCAGAAGGTGTAATTTATTTTTATTTCTCCTTCAGGGGGAAAACCAAAACAAAACAAAACAACCAAACACCCCTCACAAAAAACCCTCACACCAACCAACCAAAAAAAACCCCACAAAAAAAACCCCAACACCCAAAAAACCAAATGACCCAACAACAACAAAAAAACTCCAAAAAATCCCCAAAACAACAACAAACCCACCCCTCCCCCCCCCCAAAACAACAGGCAGCCCTGTTAAGTCTTCAGTTCTAGTTGTTGAATCCTGAAGTGACTGACAGAGATACAATACTGCAGCTTTCTGTCATTGGTAATAGATTTATCCTAGTAACCTGCTAAAGTAGAAGTCTTGAAACACTTTTTGTATAGTGATACTTAAGTAGAAACTCACCATGTTTTAAGCAGCCCTCCAAACAATGGGTCCGTGATACTAACGTGTTATGTTTGTGTGTGTGTGCATGTATACAAATTCATATGTATAGAAACTGTACCTATAATTGCACTTTAAATATATTAGGGACTTGCTTTAACCCCTGAGGAGAAGCAAAGGAAACAAAAGATGTTAAGCCCTGATCTAAAAACATGCACAAGATTTAAAATGTTGGTCAGGCCATTCAGATAACAGAGTATATAATACATCTGATGAAAGCTACTATCCCTACATTTAAATCTGATATATGAAAGTGGCTGTTGGGTTTTTTATTATTATTTTTCTTTTTTTTAAATTTATTGTTTTAGTAGAAATATATGGGAAATAATGGGGATAATT
Source organism: Neopsephotus bourkii (assembly GCF_033783945.1). Classification (NCBI taxonomy): domain Eukaryota; kingdom Metazoa; phylum Chordata; class Aves; order Psittaciformes; family Psittacidae; genus Neopsephotus; species Neopsephotus bourkii. Next base: position 6,804,106 of record NW_026901984.1, on the reverse strand, counting down.
TTAATGAGACATTTAAAATATTTCTCTTTGAGATCCAGAGACATCCTTTCAGAAAACTCTTAGAATGGGGCTTCATGCTCTTACAGATTCTGCCAGAAGTCAAGACTTGTGTACGACATTCTCAGAATAGTCATTCCATTAATGGGTTTTTTAAAAAATTAACCTGACAATTAAAACAGGAGCTTCATCGTGCCCACCATGAGCACATGCTGCACATCTCTGTCTATTTGAGTGCTATGAAAATATGCAGTTTTGAGTATCTGGAAGAAAAAGTAGTTGGAAACACAGCTACATGTCAGTCAAAGTAAGGTTCTGTGTCTAATGAGTTTAATGACACCATGCAAGTTACTCGGCAGAGGTCCTTGATTTTGTGGCAGTGTAGTAGAACAAATCAGAACTTGGGAGTCAATAGTAAAACACCTACACAATTAGTATGTTACCTGGGAATTCCCACAGTTGTGTGTAATTTGTATTTAGATAAGTTCTAAAAGTTTTATTTTCAGTGGACTGAAACACGTTGAAGCCAAACAGCTTTCAAAGATTTAGAATTTGTCAGAGAAGCTATGAGTTGGGACACTTCCCGCTTCTGTGCTAGGAATGGCTGTAAAAGTCTATTGAGACTGCAGTAAGCATTCATTGATAGTTTCTGCTAAAACTATAGACAGAGAAAAAGTACTTATTTATTTGAGCTGTTGAGTTGTAACATGAAATCACTCGGTGATCAGCAGGCACCCAGACAGATGTCATGTTCTTGTTTTGTTGTATTGCTTTTTTTTCCTAGTTGTGGCCTCAGTTTTCCTGCTAGTAATGAATACTGCTAATTTTTTTTTAAAGGAAAACTTGCATTCTTCTAAAAAGTATTATCACTGAGCATGTGTGCACCACGTGTTACTATGGTTTGTGTAATAATACTGCTTATTACCATTCTCTTAGGGTTTTACAAGAGTTGTATGTGGAAATTACATTTGGAGTGTAGCAAATAGTTCATTTGGAATCAGAGGGCAGATGTCTTGGCTTTCTAGTACATACAGGCTCTCATTCTAGCATATGCAGGGGGTTATTTCAGATGAAACATGTACCCTTTCCTTATTAGACTTGCAGGAATAGTGGCTTGAAGATGATGTTGGCTGCTGTGATGAGAAAAAGTAGATTGCTTGTTCAGCCTGCAGGACGGCACATCAGACTATACAGGAAGTTACAGCATTTTCATTGCAGCCTTAATTGTGCAGTTGCTCATTTCTGTTTATAAAATCACTACACAGTTTGAATGGGTGATAAATCTGAAGTTTAATATGTTTAAAATAGCCTCTGCCACTTGAGTTTTAACACATTTTTTTTTTTTTTTTTAAGTGGATTTCTTGGTAACCGTATTTCAACAGTAACAGACAGTTCTGTTTTGATTTCTCACCTGAGGTGACTTTTCTGTGTTTCCAGCTCTTTCAACTTTTCGTAAGTGTCATAGATTGTGAATGTGCAAAAGGGACATGCCAAAACCTGATTCAGATTCTCTTGAATAGAGGATTAAGATTAATCCATCATTGATTATGTCAGAGGGGTGCTGTTGAAAAAATGTAGATAACAACATAAAAGTGAACTACACTTGTATTTTTTTTTTGCTGTTATTTTAATGGCTTATCTTCAGAAGGATCAATATTTTATTCCTGGGCCCAGCCTAGCATGAACCTTCTAATGCTTTTATCTTTTAGACTGCTGCAGCTGTTCTCACAAGCTGGACTTTAAGCAATAGAAAAGTCAGTCTGTTGCTAGCAACTTGTAACTTAGAAAACTTCAAAAGTTCTTCTCTTGCAAGAGATGATTAATTTTCAATAAAAAAGACAATTAAAATGGAAAGATCTGCTAGCAGAGATTTTAAGGAAAAAAAAAACAAACCAGTAAGCACTTTGTCATTTTTTCTTCCCCCTGATATTTTTTTTTTTTTTCCCCTTTTCCTCAAGGTTCCAGTGTTACACATCTGCCCTGCCTGACTTCAGATTAGATATCTTTTGGCTCCACAGCTGACTCTCCCAGCTGGCTTTGGATGTGCTAAAAAATTGACAGCCGAATTTCAGACTGAGAGTCAAGCACAGAAATGGCTTCATGTCAGCTTTCTGTGAGGATCGAGTTCCCATCTTGGAATTCAACTTGGGCTGCATTGTTTCACTCCAGTTCACTCTGCACAGTGACTTGGATATTTTTCATTGTCTTTCTCAAAGCCATTATCTGTACACAGTCCTATAGTACAAGGCTATGGTCTTTTAACTGCCCACCCACCATGTAACTGATATTCAGTTACATGAGTAAACTTACCATAGAACCATAGACTGGTTTTGGTTGGAAGGGACCTTAAAGACCATCAAGTTCTACCTCCTCTGACATGGTCAGGGGCACCTTCCTTTCCCTAGGCAAGGTTGCTCCAAGCCCTGTCCAACCTGTCCTTGATCACTGCCAAGGATGGGTCAGGCACAGCTTCTCTGGACAACTTGTGCAGGTGTCTCACCGCTTGAGTCCAAGCTACTGTTATGCCAGTGCCTTTCATTAGCCTTGGGGAACTGAGGAGTGGCTCTCATATGAAATTCAGTGCTGCAAGGGAGGGAATTTTGTGGCTGCTGAGTCAGAGGAAATGTTTTTAGTGATTTGTCTCTATTATTTACATTTTTTTTCTGAAGCAAATCAATAACATGCAGTAAAAGCCCGAACAAGTTCTCACATGTTTAAAAATGAGGTATCAGGATCTACTGAGATTAGTGAAACCTGACTGACTTAGAGGAGGTAGGTCTGTGTTGGATTGTTTTGTGATACCCTTCTAGTTGTGGAGGAGGCTTACCTGAGCTTCCAGAACTCACAGGTTTTGTTGTGCTTTTGCTGAAAATAAGTTACACGACTGCTTTAAGTAACTCCAGACATAGTAAGTTAAACCACATATGAGCACATCCTGTGGAGGAGGCAAAAGATACCAGCTTTAGCTATGTAAATTGTGTTTGAAATCACATTTGCTCAGAATGATGCGATTAAAAGAGGAAAAAAAAATGTATATAAACTGTGAAAGCCCTTGGGCTTTCATAAATAATTTCACAGCATCCTGATCGTATTTGTTGCCCCCTATATAGTCACAAGGTCAGACGTTGCACTGGAAAGGCATGTGCTTGACACTGATAAAGCTTCAAACACTAAAATATTTTTGGTTTAATTTTCACCATGCATAGGTGCCTAAAAAGTCATTGCCAGTAAATGGTGTGCTAGAATTAGATGAATAGCTTGCTTTCTCCGAACTATTAATTGAATAAACATATGTAAAAGAACATAGAGTAGTTTTATTTCAATATAGTAGTTCTCATGCAAGATTAATTCTACATATGAATGTTGAGTAACCCCTGCATTAATCATGTTGCCTTCTTCATATTTTTTTTGTGCATCCTTAAGTTCCCTTTTAGCCTACATGCTCTGGTGCATCAATACTGTGTAATTTTCATCAGAAATCACAGTATTGTAGAATGGTTCAGATTGGAAAGGATCTTGGGATCATCTGGTTCCAACCCCCCTGTCATGGGCAGGAGTGCCTCACAGTAGACCATGTTGCTGAATAAAATAATAGACCTTCTATAAAAGAGACTGCACATTCACTACCAAAACATGAAATGTAGTGTAACTGTAGTTATGGAGCTGGGGAGTTTTCTTCAGCACTGTAATAATGGAATGTATAGATTTCTCATTCATTTTTGTCATAGGACTTAGGGTTTAGTTATATCTCATGTACATTTTTAGAGATCAGGATATACCTACTGCAGATAGCTGTATTCGCAGGTGTGCTGGCAATCCATGGTTTTTGTGGTTTTTCTAAGACCATTGCTCAAATTTTGTTTCATAGATGAAATAACTACTACTTTCAGTTATAATATTGCTATTGCTCTGTGTACCCTATGTACTTTATTTCAAATAAGTATTTACCACCAAAAACATTTACTTTTCTTTAACATACCTGTAAGTGGGCTTTTCAAGTGCCATTGTCCCTCTTAAATAAGTTCCTGCAGTTGCTTAAAATCCCATATATATATATATATATATATGCATTAGCCACATGAAAATCAGCTCTGCATTAGTAGTATCTTTATGTAGAATGTCCATCTATATACTGTCCCAGTGAACAAGTTGCCTCTCTTTGAAAGATGACATTCTACACAACAGTATTCTTGGCAAACTTTATTTTCACAGTACCGTTAACTTTGATAATCTCTGTTATTTTCACTGCATTTCATAGTAATTTAAAGTATGTCTTTAAGTGAGTATTATCATAATGAAGCTTTGTAGCACATCATAAATAAGTTTCTAATACTGTAGGAGCTGCCTGGCATATATTGTAAAAAAACCTTTAGGTATAATGAGGACTTGCTGTAGATCAAGCATGCATTCATTGGTTCTGAGCAGCCGAACTGTCCCTTTCAGTTGACTGAGTAGGCAGAACTTCATTTGCCTTATAGCTGTAGCTCCGTGCTGGCGACCTAAAGCTAAGTCACAGCTTAAGGGGGGGGGGGGGGGGGAGGAGGAAAACAACATACAGACTCTTAAAAGGTACTGGGGGTCTAAATTTTTCATTTACACATCTAGGTCAGGTAATCGGTCCTTCCAACCAAAGAAGAAGGCTGCTCTTTTTTAACAGAGCAGTAAAAATAGATAGTCTGGAACAAAGATGAAATCAGGAAGGGTTACAGATCCATCATGTGTTGAATGAGACCCAAAGTACCATTCAGTGGCCTTGTATGCATCTCAGTACCAGGTTCCACTGAAATGGACTGGGGGAAGGTTCATCTTTTTTCCTGCAGACTCTGGTAATACACTATTTGAAGGATTACCTGAGAATATTCCTTGAAAGTTACAGGATTTCATTTCATGGATAGGCTCTTATGATAACACCTTTCTGAAACTTTGTATCTTCAGGCTGTATTCTTTAGCCTCCCATGGCAGGACTTTTTTAGAATATCAGTTAAGTTTGCATTTACTCACTTTTCTAGAAAGTACAAATCCAGAAGCAACTTGACAAGTTCAGTTGGTCTGCCTACTGGCCAGCACTTCTGGGAGCCAGGTGAGGTTACCTTGCAGGCTAGATCTAGTCCTTGGAGTGCTGGACGTAAGTGAACTAATTTGTTTCTAAACAGAAATGCACACGCAAATAGTATTTGCATTCACCTAAGTGAGTGAGGCTTTGCTTTGTATGTATATGTATGCAGATTAAAGTGGGTTTTGTGTACTTCTGATTTGCAAACTTTTTTTGAGCAAAATGTGGCTTTTTTTATTTTTTATTTTTTTTTTTAGAATTTCAGATATTATTAAATCCCTCTATTACTTAGTGGGCTGCTGCCAATCGGTGTTTTGAATGTAGACAGTCTCCTATGGCATTATTTGACTATCAGTATGCCTTTACCCTGTTTCTTCTTCTAGTGTTTTCAGAAATCTTAGAATCACAGAATCAACTAGATTGGAAAAGACCTTTAAGATCATAAAGTCCAACCTTTACCTGAGGACTACCAGGACCACCACTAAGCCATGTCACCACTTCCCTGGACAGCCTGTTCCAATGCCTGATCCCCCTCTCGGTGAAGAAATTTTTCCTAATATCCAATCTAAACCTCCCCTAGTGCAGCTTGAAGCCATTATCTCTTGTCCTATCACTTGTTGCTTCGGAGAAGAGGCCGACCCACCTCACTACAACCTCATGGGGCTACTGCATGGCTCTAACCCAGAAAGTCTGGCAGCAATGATCTTAACTCTTCCCTATTCTTACTTTTAGTTGCTTGGCATCAGCATTTTACTGCCTCAGAATGGAAATGAGCTTGGATAAATGTAAAGGCAACATGTCCAGACACTGGTTTCTGGAAAATCATTTCCTTCTGTTAATAAGTCATACAATACAGATGGCTGTGGCATGGCTACCAAATAGAGCAGACAAAAAAAACCCTGCCTGGTTGGTTGTGACCTCCAGATAGACTCTGGGTATCTCTTTGGACAAACTCTAAAAGGCCTTATGGTTAAACCTGTTGTCCTGCCAGGGCATTCTGGCCCTAAGTTTACATTTCTATGGCAGGACACAGGCTGAACCTAAGCTTTAATTAACAGTGGCTCTTGAAAACCAGAAATGCTGTCCACAGGGGCACTGCAGTTCCTATTTGGATGCAGTCACATTCTCCAAAATCTTACACAACCTGCTTGTTCAAGTTTCCATCTTTTTTTCCTTTAAACTTTTATTTTAAATGTTCACAGAATGCTTTAGAAGAATAATTAGCTGTTTGTTTAACTAGGTAGAGAAATCAGATGCAGACTTAAGACAGTCAGCATAGGGTCTTTGCATTTTCTGATTGAATTTCTGAATGACAGAGGAGGTTTGTTTAAAAACAATAAACCTGCATGATATTCCATCTAAAAATCAATATATCTTGGAAGAGAATTTTGAAAAATGAAGTCCATACCTTGTGAAGGGTTTTAAAGTATTGCCGGGGGTGAGAGCCTGGTCGTTATTGCTTCATTACGCCCTTCTGTCATGATGTAGGGTTTTGGTTTTTTAATATATTATGGAATGACTGGTTTTTATCATTCCCCTCATGCTGCCCTCAAGTGAAGTTTCGAAACACACACTGGTGAATCACAGTGTAGTTGTGAAAAACAGCATGTGTGTATATATGTCTAGTTTTTCGCTTTTTCTTTCTTTTAAATTAGGTTGAAAACTCATTTTAAAAAGTCAGTTTGTCTCTGTTTACCAAAACATCTGCAGGATTCAAAAACAGCTTGTTGGCTGAGCTCGACAGCAGGAGAAGCTCTAGTCGATCAGTTCTGTACTCTTCAGCAGGTGTAATACCAGTTGATGGAAATTGCAATACATGGTTTCAGGGGACATGTGGATAATGTGTCCAGATGATAACAAACATCAAAAAAGTGTAGGAAAAAACATGGGCAGATGTTTGGCTTATTCTGTCTACATGGTTACATGTACTTAAATTAACTCTAATGGAGTTTATCTACTGTCACATTTTGCTTTGCTCTTTTACAGAGAAGGATTTTATGGTAGGCTGCTAATCTTGCAGAGCAGTTCACCTGTTGCAGCAGCCATATTTTGCAGTGTCTCAGCTGCAGGTTTTTTGATTTTTTTTTTTATTTTTTTCTTAAATCTTTATTTCCAGATGTATTTGAGTGTTAAGTTTGTCGACATGGGATGAATTGCTTTGTGGTTTTTGACAGGTTATTCTTGCAGTGAGACTGGATACTTCAGACATTCACAGACAGAAAGAAGATAAATAACACGCTTTTTCACACTTCACCTTAAAAAAAGTGCCTCCAGGTTTATCTGACTGACTTTTACTTTTGGTTATCTGCTTTGTGTGCCAGGAGTACAGTCAATTCTGACATTACTGAAATAGAACTTTGACTTAACTTCATCAACAATATTAAAATACATCATTTAAAAACGTTTAGCCAGACTGACAAATTATAAGTCATTGTTCTGTAGGTCCATTTATGTATAAATAAAAGCAGTGGTGAATCCAGCTATCCTGTAATCAGAAGGTCCTGCTGTCAGTATGCAGATGTAGGCAGAGCACCCCATTTGTCTGTTATCTGCTCCAGTCTCTTCTCTCTTCATTCCCACTGCTATAACTCTTTTAAAATTCTAACTCATCATGGCTTGCAAATTTAGATTCAGTGCTTTGTAAGATTAATTCAAAAATGTATCAAACTGTAATTTTGAAGCTGATGTGAGCATTTAAAAAAAGGGGGTTTATCTGTTATTCATTTAATGCAGCATGAAATTAACATCTGAATCAAACAGCAAAATTTTAGTAAATAAGATCCAGCATCTATTATGAGGCCTCATTATTCCATATACATAGTAATATTTTTCAAAGTGCAATTTTTTCTCCTTCCTAAGCCTCTTGAAACTTTTCCCCCTGTTTTTCAACAAGGCATTGTGTGTTTATGTTTGTAATTAGATCATTTGCATAGAGTGGTTGTCATTAAGAAGTCAGCATTTTCAGCAGTTACAGTGTTATGGTATCTGAATGATCCAAAGCTTTTTCTTCTATAAGTATTTTAAATTAGAATTTAGGTCACGTAGCTCTTGTCATGCTAACCATTATTTTCAGTGTTATTTCTCACATGACTGCTTGTCAGGCTCAAGTTTGTTTTACTGTAAGTAATTTTGTAGCCTCTGTTGTAGTGGGATTTTAACTGTAAAGTGTTTTGTTTACGTAAAATATAGTTGCATGTTATTTGCCTGAAGTCCTGTATCCACAGCCATGTGTACTCAGTTGCTACAGAGAGTCCTGTCACCCTCTCTTCACAAGAAATAGATGGATGAAGGTGGTACCAAGCATGCCTGAAAGTAGTGGTGTGGATAAAACTGCCTGTAAACTCACTAGGAGGTACAATGCCAGTTTCAGCCAGTTTCAATGGACTGGGAGATGTGCTCTGTAAATTCAGAAAAGGAAATTAAAATAATAATTAAAAAAACCCCAAACCAAACAATTGATACGCTCTTGAACACTGCTCCAGGAGGTTCTGCCCCTCTCTGTCCAGTTCTGACTGATCAAGCTGCCAATGCTTCATAACAGAATTAGGGTTGGTTTTCCAGGCTCCTCTTGGCTGTTGAGAAGGCTATACATTATGCTTATTGTAGGACTGAATCTGAAAGGCATCCCTACTCCTTTCTTGTGTCCAACATGAACTGGAAGAACAAAAGACAAAAACTGCAGTGTGGAGATGCAAAGCTGCTTAAAGGGAAGGGAGCTGATTTTTAAAGGTTACATTTTCAAAACCCTTCTCTTTAAGTGGGATTACACTGTTGTGGAGGGGTTTGCTCTCCCCCCAAAAAGAATAAAAACGTAGAAAGTGGTTAGAGACAATTTATATTCTGATGATGCTGTCAAAGACACCCCAAACATTGTTGCAAAGTCATGAATGTATTCAAGGGAGGGAATGCTGTATTTCTTTCACTCTGTCTCTCTCTTTCTGACTTTGCTCTGTAATGGACATGAGCCAGAGAAATGTCTTTCTCAGTCAATGTAGTCTCTTGTTTGAAGAAATGAAATAGAGTTACTACAGTCAGTGCATCCCATTAAATTATTTCTTTCATTGTAATTCCAGTGTCTTTGCTTTTGGAAATGATACATACTTTGCCAGCTATGTAATATGAAAAAATCAGTTTTTACCAATTAGAGATCAAGGAACGGGAAGAGAACACAATGATATAAAAGCTTTGGCTTAAAATCCTGACTTTGGCATGCTAAATATGTACTCTTCCATTTTAAGGCAAAGAAGAAATTACTTTATAAATTTCCAGCACTTGCTAAGTAATCAGTTTGATGTCACATTTTGCTTGCCAGGTGATTGGGTAATCTAAAATACACAAGGAACAGACCACAGAACAGGCCCAGAAAATTAAGTAGTCTTTCTTCTAATCTTACAGTTTAGCATTGCAAATGTTGCTGGTACTTGTGTATTCCAGGCTGCCGAGACTCTCCTCAAAAGGATCTGAATCAAAGAGCCAGGCTTATACAGCTAAGTCGTTTTAGGACTATATCCAGTGTAGCTTCTCAGGTAGAATAGGGAAGCTTAGTGCTTTGCATGGGACAGGCTATTACTGAAATTGGATAGTGTCCTTGAGCAGAGAGGAATGAACCTTGTAAGATAATCCAAGATGGATTATCCATGATCAATTCAGGAAAAAACAAAAAATACAGTTTCCCATATAATTTTTCATATAATTGAACATCCTCTCTGTTCCTGTCCTCAGGCACACAAGGAAGAGGCTATACCTCTCACACTTGTCAGAATGGGAAAGCTCATAAAAATTCTCTTGTTTCCTGCAGAATGGGAAAACTCATAAAATTCTCCCATTTTGTTCAGGGAAGGAGATGAATTTTAATGTCACAGGAAATTACCTAATACTGTGTGTGTGTGGCAATGTCCAGTCAAACTTTCCTGCTTCTGAGGTGACATGTTTGCCTCAGTAACCTTGGCAGTGATAGCTGCAGACAGAAGTATGCTCCTTAATTCCAGGCACCAGTACAGGCTGGGGCCACCCAGCTGGCAAGCAGCTTTGCAGTAAAGGACCTGTGGGTCGTGGTGAATGCCAAGTTGAACATAGGTCAGCAATGTACCCTTGTGGCAAAGGTGTCCACCAGTATTCTGGGCTGCATTAGGAGGAGTTTTACCAGCAGGTTGAGGGAGGTGATCCTTCCTCCCTGCTCAGCACTGGTGAGGCCACACCTGGAGCACTGGGTCCAGTTCTGGGCTTTTCAGGTAAAGACAGATACGGACATATTGGAGGGAATGAGGCGAAGGGCTTCAAAAGATGATGAAGGGACTGCAGCACCTCTCCTGTGAGGAAAGGCTGAGAGAGCTGGGGCTGCTCAGCCAGAGGAGAAGGCTGAGGGGGATCTCATCAACATCTATAAATAGCTAAAGGGAGGGTGCTAAGAACAGGGAGTCAGATTCTTTTCTGGTACCTTGGGATAGGACCAGAGGCAGTGGTCACAAATTGAAACACAAGAGGCTCCATTTGAACATCAGGAAATGCTTTTTCACTGTGTAGGTGATTGAGCACTGACAAAAGTTACCCAGAGAGATTATGGAGTCTTCTTCCTTAGCGATATTCAAAAGCTGCCTGGACATGCTTCTAGAGAACTGGCTGTATGTGATCCTGATGGCGCAGGGGTTTTGGACCAGATGATTTCCACATGTCCCTTTCACCCTGAACCCTTCTATGATCCTGTAAGATGCCTGCCAAGCATGGTTAGGGACTATTCGTGGTGCTGATATATTGCATTGTGGTTTGTGTGCAGGTTGGGATTTGGAAGTGTCCAGAGTAATCTTGTGTCTTTGATTTGTTGTGCAAACATAGATTGCAATTCTAGATTTTCATTATTTCAAGCTAGTGAAGATCATTCAGTAGTGTCACATTTCATCTGATTTCTGTCTCTGAGACATTCAGCTGTGCAAATAGTATGGGTTGGACAAAATAATCCCCCCAAAATCGTGGTCCTAAAATGCTGAAAAATTTAGATAAGACTTTAGAACCATGTCTAGGAGATCGGTGAAGTAAAAAAAGGTGAGGTGCCCTCGTGCTGCTTCAGTTTATGGCAGCTGCACATCACTACTTCCCCTTAACCAGGGAGCAGCCAGAAATACATCTACCATAGGATCACAGACAACATGCTCTCAGAGGACACGGCAGGGGAGATGAGCTGAGCGCTTGCCGGCCGTGGCAGAACTCCTGCTTAGCTGCACAGCCGGCCGCTCGAACCGCTGTATAGCGTGTGTGAGTCACAGCAGCCCTCATCAGACACGAAAGGAGGTTTCCATGCTGCGTGGTGCTGCTGGTGCTTTCAGTCCCTCCCAGGCTGCGTGACCACCTTCCCTCCTGCCCGTGATTTCAGAGCGCCTTGTGCATGGAGGCAAGGGGGAGCTCTGCTGCGGCCGGTGCTTCTCCTTGCCTCCCGACTCCGACCGGTTTGGAGTGGTTTTCCTGGCGCTACCATGGAAACGGTGCCTGCAGTCACAGAAGGGGGAATGTGTGTGGCATTCAACTGCTGCCAGGTGTGGGGAGGAGAGAGCCTGCATTTTACCCAGTCCAAGTTCCCGCTGCGGGGAGAGACCTCGCATTCAACATGGGGGGCAGGGGAGAGAACAGATACGACTTTAAAACACAGCTCAGAAACCAGGGCTGGAGATCAATTCAAACTCTCTTTCTGCCGTTAAATTCACTTAGAGCGCTACATTTAAAATTCAGTATGTGCTGGCTTGGTTTTATTTACTTTGCCTTTCCTTTGCAATACTGTGGTATCATGAATCAGTCTGTTCTGAAGAGAGAGTTGCAGCTCCTACCTTCTTGTAGGACTAAGCATCAGGGGCTTTAGAGAAGTGCATTGTGTGTGCCAGATCATGGACAAAATTGCTGGGGTTATCAACGCTGCTAGAGGATTCCAGCATTCCTCAAAAGAGGGTAGATACAATTTTGATCATGGTGTTTTGCTGTAATAAGGGCTTGAATTTCAGGTGATTTCCACAGTAATGTTAATGAAATAACTTGGAACAAATTGATTCATTCATTATTTTTAGTCTCTTCTCTCATTTTCCTTTCTTTCAATTCAGTGAAAGTAGTAATGATTCCTGTGGCTTTCTTATTTTGGAATTGTATCACAGCAATAAGTCTGGTATGCCTCCTGTAAGGAACTTCCCTGTAGAGATACTTCTGTCATTTTAGTCTACCAGCAGTTTCCTGGATAGCATTTTCGTGGCAACTGACTGGTCTTTGAACTGGCATCCATCCTGTAATTGTGGAAACAGCACTGTTATTTTAGTGAGGCTTGGTAATTCTGGAGTGCAGCAAGTGTCGATTGTGTGTTTAAAATCCCAGAGCAATAACCAGAAATCTAGTCCAGTATTCTTTTGTTCCATTCACCATTTTACCTATTCTAAGTAGTGCAAATCTGGGAGTCTTGTTTGTTTGTTTGAGTTCTCAATAGCAAAACTCTTTTGTGTTTTATTGGAAGGATGGCCTGGATTTCCAAGCTGGATGTGTTATGGATGAAAATACGGCTTTATATTAAAAAAAAAAAACAACAAAACGGGTTCATTATATTTTCTGGTTTCTGTTTTGTATCAACAAATGTATGTTTCACCAATGAGAATGGCCATTGTTAGTTGGACAACTTGTCTCCACTGATGACCATAAATGTATACTGTGGGCAGACTGAGAATAGGGCAAGAATGTATGATACCATTGCCTAATACTCAAAAGCCACCTGTTTTCAGGTTTCCAGAACTCAGTGAAGTTATGACATGCTCAGTAACCATCAAAAGCATGCCTGTTACATAAAGAACAATCTTCTTTCATCTCTTTTCAAGTCTGGCTCTTATTTGTTTCATTTGATGTGTCCTACTTGTTTTGGAAGAGTTACTGAATATGCCATGTGGGATTTTGTCCTCCCTAAGCTGTCTTTTTTCCAGACTGAAGATTCCCAACTTCATAGTTGCTTGTGCAGAAGCCGTTATCCTTGTAGCCCTTTTTTCTATCTCTTGAGTTCTGCCACATCATTTCAGATGTGGGAAGAGCATGTGCTTTCCAAGATGCTGGCACACCATGAATTTATTCAGCGCCATGGGACTGTTGGTGCTGTCTAGGTAGGAAAGCAGGTGATCAAGTGGTAGTGACATGACACTCTGTCAGTCCACAGTGCTGTTCCTAAGATGCCAGGGGCATTGACCATCCAGAGCTCCTGGGTGGGAATGTGGCCACTCAGGTGAGGGACACTGGGGAGGGCCTGGTACTCCTTGCTGGGCTAAATGGGGTGGGGACCTCATATGTTGGACTTGTTGCCTAGTGGGCCATGAGGCTAGCAGGCATAGGACAGCTTATTCTGTAGCAGGGGGAGTGAGCAGGAAATCAGTAGGATGTCAAGCAATGATGCTGCAGGGGTAAGAGCAGAGGTCTCAGTGTGCAAAACACAAGACCAGAAGTAAGCTTAAATAGGGAAGGAATAGCAGTGCACAGAGCAAGACATCCTGGAAGCTTGTGACCCGAGGCACCTTTCCCTTCATCTGGAAAATTTCAATTGAAGAATGGATCTGGAGTCTTGGGAATAGGCTGGAAGGATGAGCACATTACCCTGGAAAGGACAACGAGACCAACAGCTCAGAAGGTCTAACTTGTGAGGGAAAAAGTACTAGCAGGAAAACTCCCTTCTGCGGTAAACGGAGGTCACACATCTGATGACCTGACACAAAGTCATATGAAGTTTGCTGCTTGCCTGAAGTTAAAATACAGCTGCAATCCTGCGCAGATAGACAACCAAGATTCACCGAGTCCAAGGCTTGCTACTCTCCCAGGTTAGCACCAATGAGACTACAAAGCATGATCTGGAAAAAAAAATAACCAGGACTGCAGAGTCTTTGTGTTAAAGGAGACAGAAGCTCAGGTTGTTTTCTCCTCAGTCTTGCCAGGGAAGAGGACTGGCAAAAGCAGACATATTGTTTAGGTCAACACCTAGCTGTGTAGCTGGAGTCAGAGTCTTTCTCCTTCCATAATCAAAGGACTATGATACACAGATTGAAGAGATCCACGTTTCAAAGAAGTGCAAGGGTTCCTTTACCAGTAGATTGGGGAGCAATGAAGTGAACATTAAATGAAGGTTAAGGCAGAGTGGAGAGAATCAAGGGTGGAGGGGACAAGGTGAAAGCATGTGTGGAGCAAAGCCATAGGAGAGGCTACTGCTTTCCCCTCAGAGAGAGGAAACAGATGGCACATTGTCTCAAGTGCCTGTGCAACAGCCCTCACAGCTGGGAAGAAAACAGATGAAGCTCCTTGTACAGTCACAGAGTTACAATGTTGTTGGGATTACAGTAACTCAGTGAGAGAGCTCATGTGTCTGGACTCCTGCGATGGACCATTAAGACCATAAGGAAAAACAGTAGAGGTTGGGTAGAAGAGAAGAAAGGGTTCTGCTCTGTGTAAAAGAACATTTTTAATGAATACAGGTCAGCTGTGGTCTTCAGGGTGCTTTTGTGTCAAAGAGCCACTGAGAGAGACCTCATGGTTTCTGCTACAGACCTGGATTAGGAAGAGGAGGTGAATGAAGCCTTCTTTGTTGACCTCCAAGAGGCCTCACGCCTGCAGGCCTTGGTTCTCAAAAGGGAATTCAACCATCCTGATGTTTACTGGGAAAGCAACACAGGGGTTCATAAGCAATTTGGGGGATTTCCAGCGTGTGCAGAGGACAGTTTCCTAGTGCAGTCTGTGGATGGGCCAATTAGGAACAATGCTCCTCTGGACTGAATGCTTACTGATAAAGACGTGTTTGAAAATATGTATGTCAACAGCAGTGCTGGCTGCAGCAATTGTAGGAGTGTAGAGGCCAAGGGTCTTGAGAAGGACAAGTGATAAAATGAAGACCTGAACTTCAGAGAAGCAGATTTCAATACATTTAGGGAGCTGTTAGGAGGGTTCCAATGGGAGTCTCTCTTGGACCAGCTCAGGAATTTTGTGAGATTTCCCAATACAGCTGCTTCATGAAGCCCAAGAGCAGCCTATCCCCCTAAGCAGGAAAAGGAGGAGATATAAAAAGAATTTGGTTGGAAAAACACCAAGCTAACTAAACAAGCTCAAATTAAAAAAGAGCACTAGAGCAGTGCAAACAGGGGCAAACTCCCATAGAGGAGTATAGAAATACTGCTTCAGTGTACAGAGATGCAATTAAGAAGGCAAAAGCTCAGCTGGAGCTCAGACTATAGAGAGAGAACAAGAATAGCATAAAAGTTTCTGCAGGTATGTTAGTAGGAAGCCAGAAGTACAGGCAAGATGTAGACCTGTTGCTGAACAGGGCCAGCAGGTTCATAAAAAAATGACACAGGAAAGGCTGAAGCACTCGGCCTGTCTTCACAGGTAATGTCAGGCCTCAAATCTCTATGTCAGGAAGCAATGATGAAGCAAAGGACAAACCACTGCTCACAGAGTAGAGTCAAGTGAGGGACCATCTGTAGAGACAGGACTTGTACAGCTCCTGATAAGGTGCAGCTGAGGGTGCTGATGAGAGACTTGATTGATACGACCACAAAACTACTTGATGTCTTTAAAGGGTCATGTAAGTAAGGGGAAATCCCATATATCAGGAAAAGAACAAATATTGCAGCCAGCTACAAAAAGGGCAGAAAGGTAGATCAAGGAAGCTACAGGCTTGTCACCCTTATGTTACTGGGGCAAAGTATATAACTCATGGAAGCATTTCCAGGAAGTTGAAAGGCATGTGAAATTTGGTTTTGCTCCATAAGGATCACCTTCTGCTTATCTACAGGGTATTAAATCTCCCAGTTTGTGTCTTGCTTTTTCAGGCTGTGAAATCATCCTTAAGAATTCTTTGCTGCTGCCCTTCAGCCTTACCATCCTGCAAAATTTTGTCTTGTTGCCAAACTTGGTCACCCTGTTTTTCACTCCTTGTTTCAAGTCTTCTATATATGTATTGAACAGTGTGGAACACAGAACCAGAACTTTACTGTTGGACACCTGTAATGGATGAGAACCTACCTGGGAGCTGGTTCCCTCTCATGACTGAGAGACATAACAAAATATGGTTTTGTCAAAGTATATTTGGTAGAATTTATATATTTATGTTCATTGTGACTGTTCGTCAGAATGAGGCAAGAAAACATAGGTGTGTTGCTGTTCTGTGACCTTCATACTTGGCTGCACTGGGGTGCCTGGCAAACGCTCTCAGTGTGGATAGCAGTGAGATCATGAGAAACTGCATGGCCCCGAGGGTAAAGAATTACAGAGCTGGCATAAAGCCAGTTGTTTTTCTGAGGGTACAAAAGCAGGACCCTCTTGTAGCTGAATCTGAAGCCTCACCTATGGGTGGATGCATCGCGTAGGAACTTTCCCAGTTACCTGAGACTCCCAGCATTGGCTGTAATGGGGCTTCTCAGCTTGAAGTGTGGGCCTGGATGGTGATTTGGTGGCAATTGGTGATGTATTTCTGCTTAATCTCTGTTCTGTCTATGAAGTAATGATTTGGTGCATTCCTAAGTTTCCTCTGTGCTTTACTTATATATGTATCTGTTTTGCTTTATTGTGCTTACTTGCTTACTATATAGATATATAGTGTGTTAGTGTGCGTGTTTGCTTTAGTGTGCTTATTTAAGTGCATGTTGCAGGGCTAGTATGTGGTTGTTTTGTTGAGTACCCTGCCTGTTGGCAGAACAATACCTTCAAGTGTGGGAATTTACAACTTCTTTCTAGTCTTGACCACCTATTTAAGAAAGTACTTATCCTTACAGAAACTTTCTGGATAAATAGACATAATATAATATAATATAATAAATACAATACAATTTAAATTAATAATATAATTAATAAAATAGACATAATATAAATTTATGTCATTGTCCATGTTATAGGCTCCACTAATTCCCCTGATAGGACTGGCTGGCTTGCTGCTTTTACAGATACTATCCTATAGATCTTCCTGGAAACGGGCATTGCATTCAGTATCTTTCAGTTCTCAGGTACTACATCTGTTTTAAGCCATGTATTTTTTAGTTCCTTCAGAACACTTCAGTGAATGCTATCTGATCTTCCAATTTGTTACTGTTTGTTTTGTCAGTTTCATGACCTATTCTACCGTCACTTCAGTTTCAGGCAGTTCTCAGATAAGACTCCCTCAGTGAGTTCTTAGCATAGGAATTTCCCATGAAATAGCAAAAACCTTTCTGAAGGATTTGTTTAGTTTCTCTTCAATGAACCCTTTTATATCCTGATAACCCAGTGGCTCTACAGACTCTCCAGGCACCCTCTTGCTCCTGATGCATTTAAAGAAAGATTCGTTGTTTGCCTTAATGCTTTTGGTTATTTGTCCCTTAGAACCATACTGTGCAATACTGAGTTTTTGCATTTAACCTGTCAGCATTTATGGCACTTCATTTTCATTATTGGAAGATGATTTCACCTTTTAGAAAGAGCATTTTTGTTTCTAATAACTTCCTTTGCCCTCCTGTTTAACTTCGCTAACTTCTTGTTTTATTTTAAGCTTTTCTTGACACACATCGTCAGCTATGTACTTCCAGCATGGGGGTATCAAGTCATTTCTGTGCTGCCTATGAGGACTTAATGATTCTTAGGTTTAAACAGACTTTTTGATTTTTTTGTTGCATACTTTATGTGTCTTATAACTGGCAGATTTTCTGCCTTCTGTAAAGATGTTGGGTCTGGGCACAGAATAATCACTTAAAGAGGGGCTTTTCTCCTTCAAGATGTCAAACCAACTTTTGCAAATTGCCCAAGACCAAGTCAAGAATTATATATTTATTGTTGGCATAGAATCATAGGATGGTTTGGGTTGGAAGACACGTTAAAGATCATCTGGTTTCCACCCCCTGCCATGGTCAGGGACACCTGTCCAACCTGGCCTTGAACACTGCCAGGGATGGGGCAGCGACAACATCTCTGGGCAATCTGTGCCACTATCTCACCACCCTCATAGTGAAGAATTGCTTCCCAATATCTAATGTAAATTTTCCCTCTTTTCACTTTAAAGCTATTTTCCCTTGTTGTATCCCCACATGCCCTTGTTCAAAAGTGCCTCTCCAGCTTTCTTGTAGGCTCCCTGTAAGTACTGGAATGCATCCTAAGCAGCTGTTTATGATAGTGTCCAAAATTCAGTCTATGTGCCATGTCTGTCTTTTGAAATTGAAGATTCCCAGAACTATCACACTTTGTATCCTTCTTTCTTAAGATATGTCTCTGCCTTGATGGACAGCCAGTGCTGCCAACTCCATACTGTCAACCCATATGTCAACCCATGCAAGTTCTTTCTATTCAGTGATATTGTTTATATGATTTGTTTCTAAGCTTTTTTGCTATCTTTGCCCATAGCACGAATGTTATACTGAACTGCATGTTCCTACCTACTTGTTTTCAAACAGGTAACTTTTAGGCTGTAATTTCATTATGAAAGCCTTTTTACTTTGTTGAAAAGATGAGCTATTATGAGAATAAGATCATAATGATAGTTCTTAAAACTAACATTTTCATTACTAATTGCTTTTCTCTTTCATAAAGAACAATATGAATCTGTTGGGAATTTTCTGTATGTGTGGTATGTCTGCAGGGTAGCCAGAAAAGGAATGAATTGCCTAATTATTTTACTAGTTCTCTTCTTTGTAATAGAAGACATCATAAAAAAGGAAAGATCCAAAACCATAGCTGTCATGGTTTAAGCCCAGCCACACTGCTTGCTCTCTCACTCCCCCCCCCCTTCCTCCCCCCACTCCCGGAGGGATGGGGAGGAGAATCAAAAGAATGTAACTCCCATGGGGTGAGATAAGAACAGTCCAGTAACTAAGGTATAACACAGATCACTACTGCTACCATCAGTAATAATAATCATAAGGGAAATAAGAAGGGAAGAGAATACAACCGCTCACCACCCACTGACCGATACCCAGCCTGACCGAGCAGTGATCTTGCCCTTCTGGGTAATTGCCCCCAGTTTATATAGTGAGCATGATGTGCTGTGGTATAGAATACCTCTGGCTAGTTTGGGTCAGGTGTCCTATCTCTGCTTCCTCCTGGCTTCCCCTCCTCCCTGGCAGAGCATGAGACTCAGAAAGTCCTTGATCAGAGTGAACATTACTGAGCAGCATCTAAAAACATTGGTGTTATCAGCGCTGTTCCCAGTCAAAAACACAGCACTGCACCAGCTACTAAGAAAGAGAAAATTGGCTGCTGCTGCTGAACCCAGGACAATAGTTCAGGCTATTAAAGTTAACTTTTAATTTGAAAGTCCATCCACATTCAGTTAGTGTAGCAAACTGAGTTATGCAAATATACATAAAATCACGATTCTATGTTACCAGTTGTAAGGCAAGAAAATTCAGCATTCTGTAGGTGTTAATTTGCATGCAGTAGGTTACCCTAATAAAAAAAAAAAAAAAAAGGCAAAAACCTATCTTGCTTTGTTAGATAACTTTTTAATCCCTTACTAGCATGGTAGTGGCCAGCTTTTTAATAGCTACGCATGGCAATACTCTAGTTCTAGTCACCTAATTAATTCAG
The DNA here is from genome assembly GCF_033783945.1 of Neopsephotus bourkii. NCBI lineage: Eukaryota > Metazoa > Chordata > Aves > Psittaciformes > Psittacidae > Neopsephotus > Neopsephotus bourkii. The sequence goes on along the minus strand of NW_026901984.1, from coordinate 6,784,521 downwards.
AGGTTCAACAATAATTGCAAATTATGGAGTCTGTTCTTGGATATGCTGCACTGACAGCTTGTGTATGGACTGAGGAATCAGGCTCTCTTACAAGGCAAGGAAAATCAAAAGAGAAAATCATGCACCAGGACAATTTCTCCAGTGGAAGCAGGAAAAGAGGAGGATACTAGATGTCTCTAATCCCTTGGACCATTCTGGACAACTGTAAAGCTAAGGATTTATAGTGCTGGCTCTTCATCTGCACTTAATGCCTGGGATGGAATGTGTCTTCGAAATTCTGGAAGGGAGAACTATTTTAGAGATGTATAAACAGGAAACTCTTGAACCCCATGAATAAAATGCCAGAGAAGACTTCAGCTCTCTAAACATGTAGATACACTGCAGAAAAAGTGTTGTGTGTTACTGGTATCCACGTATGCTGGTGTGTATACTGACACCTCTGTAGCATCTTGGCATAATGCCCATCAGACCACAGATGAGACAAGAGAAGAAAGGGAGACTATGAGCTGAGTATGTTGTCAGAGTCAGGAAAGGTTTTCTTAGTGCTTCAGTGTCTAGAACATTTTTACAAGTTTCACTTTTTGAAACCACATTCTTTCATTTTCTTAGCTTTTCATGGGCCTTTAAACCATACAAACATTTTTTACATCATAATAAAGTATCTTCCAGCTGCAGCAAGACTGTGTTGCTCTTTTCAGAACAAAATTGCCCTACAGATGTGTATTGGGATATCGAGATTAAAGACATTAGCCTATTTTTCTGTCTGATATATTAGATTTACCGAGCATGCAAAGTCAGGCTCCAGAAATGGCTACTTTGAATGGAATTACTCTTTTCAACTTAAGACACAGTAAATCTTTGTGCCTGGGCAACTGAGGAGGAGAATTACAAGCCAGTGTAACACTGAAGAGTCAGGGTTTGTTACCGAACTCCATGCCTTTTTCTCTTGCTCTCCTTGGATAAGATTCATCATCTTTGAGGTTTTGTTTTGCTCCCACATTGAGCTTTACAATTAATAACAATAAGCCTTAAAGCAAGTCAAAGCTAGTGAGTTAGAAAGTTAATTTATCTTACATCCTCTTTAAATTGCTGCTGCAGAGGGTGGAGAAGCGAAAGTATGAGATTAGAAATCTCTTGGTATTTCTAATCCTGTCCTAACACTCCAAGGCTTTTACTTACACTTTATTACTTTGGGGACTGAAGTAGTTTGCATGGGAGGAAGTGGAATAGCACAGCAATCATGGTGGGTGATAAACCATTAGGAGTGTTGGCAAGGGATGTAAAAGCTGGTGAGAAGAAAGGACTGAGCTGAAAGACTAAAGCTGAATACAAAACAGAGGGAAGAAAAAAATGGGATGAAAAAGGACCAGGCAATTTGTAACAGAAAAATGGAGATAATCTGAATAACTTTGGTGATTGTGCTGGAGAAGAAATAATACAATTTTCCTAGGAACAGAAGTCCAGGCAATTGGGCAGCTTGCCTTCTGAGAGCAAGGCTTGCCTATAACTCACAGAGGAATAGGGCAGTGTGCCTGGACTGCTGAAACATGCAACTGAATGCATTTGTGACCTCATTTGTATCAGAGTCCTAAAAATAGAAAATAAAATAGGGTCTGATTTCTATAAAAGTTGTTAAAAGCATGAAAGGGGCTTCTCTAAGGTAATCTTACATGGAAAAGAAGGAATAGTGTATTTCTAAACACTATAATCAGTCAAACTAGTTTTCTAACCTGTAAACAATCCATATGAATAATAGCCCAGATGCCATGCTAATCTCTTATAAAGAAACATGGGTTTGCTAAAACCCTGAGATCAGGTGAAAGGAGTAAGCTGGAGGAACACAGGTTGAGGCTGCTAAAATGCTAGCACTTAGATTAAATCAAATGTGTCTATGTAAGGGTGATGCTGATGATCAGAGAATCTGATAGCCACTGACCTCTTATAATAAGGGTTGGTATAAAGCCTTGGGAAAATTTCCAGAATTCAGCAGTTCTAGGATTATAGAAAAATTAGGTTAAAAGAGACCTCCAAGCAGATCTAGCTTCGATGCTTCTCTCTCTCCCAGTTGGGATTATTCAGAAGAGGATGGAGTTGTCTCTTCTGAGCAACCCCAACTCTCTCAGCTTGTCTTCCAGGAGGTCCTCCAGCCCTCTTACCATTTTTGTGGTTCTCCTCTGGACTCACTAACAGATCTGTGTCTTTTCTGTGGTCCATACACCAGAGCTGGACACAGTACCCCAGGTGGGGTCTCAAGAGCAGAGTAGAGGGGGAGAATCACTTCTGTCAGCCTGCTGGCTAGGCTTCTTTTTATGTAGCCCAACATGCTGTTGGCTTTCTGGGTGCATGTGCACATTCCTAGCTCACATCTAATTTTTCATCTACTTATATTTCATCCCTCCCTTTTCTCATGTCTCCTCTTCTGTTCTCCCCAAACATACTTCTTTTCCTCTACTGGCTACTCCCATTTTCCCAGAACTCCTTCAGCACGCCTTAACGCCACCTATCAGCAAAACAATAATCCCCTGTTAAGAAGTAAGAGTCTACAATTAGATCCTCCATAGACCTTCCCTTTTCCATGCTAAACAGACAAATTCCTTCAGCTTCTTGTATAGCATTCTATGTGCTTCAGTCTTCTAACCATCTTTGTGGCCCTCTGGTGGTCTTGCTTCAAATTCTTGTCATGTCTTTGTGGCCCAGAACCAGATACTGTACTAAAGATGTAGCTTCAGGAGTACCAAATAAAATGGAATAATGACTTCCTTGTTCTGCTAGTGGCAGTTTTGGTAGTGCAGTGAAATAAGTCATTGGCCATCATCACCACAGGGATGCACTGCTGAGTCACAACTTGTCCACCAGACCCTCATCTTTTCTGTGGATATGCTGCACTGTTACATGGGCTTTCTTTCTCCATGAAGGATTTTTCATTTTCCTTTCTTGAACTTCATGACACTGTGGTTGGTCTGTGCCTCCAGATTGTCAGGGTTTCTCTGAGTGGAGTCCTACCCTCCAATGTATGAATGCTTTGTTAAGGTTGATGTTATCTGGAAACCTGCAGTTGAACATAACTGCAGTCAGAGCTTCTAACACGACTTTTTTCTTTCTCTCCCTCCCCCCCCCCAAGGTTTTTGGCCTCCATTAAGATCCCGCAACAACATGCCCACGACTGAGTTTCTGAATTTGCTACCTCTGCTCATCTGATTATTACCTTGTTGTGAGCTTTTTTCCTCCTCTCCCCCCATTTTAGTTATTGAAAGGGAAGATTGAAACAATCCAGTGAAAAAGTACCAGCGAAAACACAGTCCAGCAATGGAGAAGGTAGAGAAGCTGGAAGAATCGAATGCTGTGTTCTAAAGCCCAGTTTTAAAGCTTCTGAACAGCATTCAGTGTTAGATGGATAGGGGTATTGCTAGTGACATCTATATATTGTTTGAAAGCATCAAGACATTCTGTTTTCTTTCTAGTTACAGGATGGGCTGTCAGGTCTGGTTTGTGTATGATGCTGTCCCTATATTCCTGCCAAGTTAAACTTCCCTATATTTTGATGATTTCCTTGGGAAGTATGTGCCCCAATTCTATCTGCCTATGTGTGTCCAGTACGATAGGTTAAGAATGGCTTGTTGCTAACACCACACTAAGTAATGGCATTTACTTGGAGTTTATCCTGTACAGTATATGGAATTATGCATGATGCCATAGGATGTGTGTAGCAATATACACATACTACCTGTGGCATTGAGGTACACTTTTTCTGGTTTAGCAGGTTGCAGCAAGTTAGAACCAAAGTTCTGCATTTCTACAGCCAACATACTTTAGGAAGTTCTGTGGTTTCTAAGATGCTCTTATGAGAGGTTTCAGTCCAGGAGATTATTTATTTGTTTGTGTAGCTGTAATCAGGCTTTCTCTATTCATCTCACAAGGGATTCCCAGCCTTACCTCAGTGCTGTTATTTAACTGTATTTGAAGATTCAGATGATCATCAATGTACAATTTGGTTTTATGTAGCGTATTTACAGTCAAAAGCTAAACACTTCTGTGTTATGACCTTAAGATTCTTGGGAATTCAGTAAGGCTGTTCAGCTGAAATTAAGATTTTATTTTTTTTATCAGCTGCTTTTTACTGTCTCTACAGATTTTGCTGTGTCTTTTGCTCAGCATCAATATACATCTCTGTGTGAAAGGATTGAAGGATTACTTTAAGATTACAAAGGACAGAGTAAAGTGAGATCCATTCTGAGTATGCCAAATATCTTTTGACCTGTTTTACCTCTCCCAGCATTCACATGGGTCAACACAGACCACTTGGCAGGTACAAAGCATAAAAATAACCAAATACCCTCTTGCTTGGTGTACCCTGAGCTCAGGAGTTCATAACCTGTCCAAAGGTTGTGAACTTTTCAATCAGGCTTATTCAGCTTATGGACCACTGTGAAATGTATGACCTGACTCAAGTCTTATTTAATGTTTGACGTTTTAGTGGCTGCAGAAGGTAGATAAAACATAAATCTCGTACTGAAAAGGCAAATATGTCCAATTGCTGTCTATGGAATAATGAATATTTTTTACAGAAAAACTCATGGTAGTGGGAAAACACCACTTTTAAGCATAAGTTGCTTCAGGCCCTAGCAGTTACATGGTCTTTTTATCACTTCAAACCATTTTGATAACATTACCATGATGTTCCTCCTTTTCCAAGCTGCTCTCTTGAGTGATTACTCACAACATCATGTCTAATCTTTCTGTTGGTTTCCCACTCCCACCCTTTATGGTACCAAGGATTGCCAGACTGGTCATTCCACAGAACAGTGCCTGTGCATGTGCACTTGCTTTGGCACTATTGCCATGTGTAGCACAGTCTGTGAAGCTGCACTTGACCCAACATTACTTAATCTAATTTTGCTGTTGCGAGGTAGTTTCTGCAGTTTTTCATTCTGCAATTGTCTTGACAGCAGATTTGCATAAGCAATGGGTAGGAATTTGTTTTTCATTTTGATGTTGCGATTAGCTTGATTCAGACAAATAATAGAAGGTTGTGCAGATAACACAACATGGCGTGAACTGGTGAAAATGACTGTAAACAGAATAAATAAGACAAATGATGGAGTCAGGTTCAGTGGTTATTTTTGTAAAATGTAAGCAAATACTATTTCTAGTGTCTGTTTCCTGGTACTGTGACAGCTGCTTGAAATCTAAACATATGGATTTATTCAAATATTAGTCACTCTCACTGCTTTCTGAATGAAGTGAAGGAAGCTTATTAATTAGTTTTCTGCAAGGGATTCTTGGTATGGAGGGGTAGAAGACTCTTAACAACTTTTGCTTGAGTTCTTTTCTTCTTTCATTCTAAAGGCAATCTTGCCATCATACAAGGGAATGCCTAACACGGTTGTTTGTTAAATTTAATGTAGAGGATAATTCTGAGGTAAGAATTGTTTGGCTCTGCCCCTTCACCTATCCCACCCCTCCACCTTTTATCTCCTTCCTTCCATCCCTAACTTCTGAGAACACCTGACAGAAGACAGTTAAGTGAGAAATAACAGCAATTAAATCAAGCTAGTAAAGAAGTTACTGTTCAGCTATTATAGCCATTTTCATGCATTAGAAACCCAGAGAATTCTTTTTCTGAAGTGATCCAGCATATCTCTGCTTCCTCCTGGAGGAGGAACATAAACACAACTGTCCTTTTCCAGTTGTCTCTGCAAGGGTAGGACTTGCATAGCGTGGGCAGTGAAACCATGTTACACTTTCTACATCTTTAAGAACAGAGTTCCATCTATAAGGGCACAATTACCAAAAGAGAAGCTGTTTAAACCAATGATTTTAGGACATTTGTTTGAGTAGCAGTTTGTATAGGAAGCTTGAAATATTAGTGGAGGATGAGTCATGAAGTATCCTAGGGAATAAAAGAAAGAAGAAATCTGGAAAAGAACAGAAAGGGGTGAGTAGGAAGGAAAGATAAATGACAGACTCAAGAGTAGAAGAGTATATTTTGGAGACTAGAATAATGAACAAAAACTGTTCTGTAGGTGAAGTAATCATGACATAAAAGTTAGGAAAATGCTGAATTGTGTGGAAAGTAGTCATCTGGAATGCTTAAAAGAATAAATACAAAGCATAGAAAATATACAAGAAGATACAGAATCATACAATGGTTGGAAAGGACCTTGACATCGTTCCAGATAGCAGAAGAAAAAGGCAAAAGAATATTTACCGTTCAAGTATTTCACTAATACAAGTTTGGGGGCATTTCGGTATTTATTTGACTTCGGATATTATGGACTAAAGGGAGCTGGAGAGAGGTTGTTTGCGCACCTACTAAAATAAAAGGATGAAATCAGTTACGTGACTGGGAAAAGGGAGATGTAAGGTGATTCCTAGGTTCTCTTTGCAAGGTTATGAGGACAGCTGCACCTTCTCACTAGGTGGGTAGAAGAGTGCCCTCTGGTAGGCCGTGACAAAGAACATTTCTGACCTGCCTCACCTGGCATGATGGGAAGCGAAGCTGGCTGAATGACAATGTATATACTAAGCATCAGAATGTGCATCAATACCGTTGTCATAATAGATTCAAGTAGCTTATACAGTGCAGTGGAACAGAATAACTGTGAAAGCTTTTGCTTTTATTTTGAAAGTAAACTTAATGCTCTGTTTGGTTTTGTTTGGCATTTTATACTATCAGGATTTCTCAGTGCTTACCTGGTTTGACAGAAGCATGCTTGCATAACAAATACTATACCACTTTGATTTTAAATTCTTCAAAACTTTAGTAATATTCCTGTTACAGTCCTTTCTGCAGTAAGGGTATTATTTTATGCAAACAAGGCCACGATTTGAATAATGACTCTTGAAAAGTTGACCAACGGTCCCTTCATTTTTTCGGACAATTGATTCTACTAAGTGAGAGACAAATGCTCTCTGTGAGGTAGTCATATATGAAATAAGTTATTTTTATTAGGTAGTTTTTTAACAGTCCTGCTTACAAATAACACTGAAAAAGTAATTTCTGAGTACTACAAAAGTTTGCAGAGAATATTATGAACTGGGATTACTAATGCACTATTAACATTCAGTGAGCAGCAATGTTTTGCTCTTCACATCAGTCTGACTCGATAGTGTTCTTGTACTCTGGGTAGTGTTGCTTGGAATAACAAATACAGAATTTAGTAGGCTTTGTCCAATACTCAGTGGCCATTTAAGTATACACAGCACCCTATTTCCTGCTGTACAGAACCTGTGTGGACTCACAATTCAGGACACCAAGCTATGTGATGCCAGTAACAAGAGAAACAGAGAGGACTGATGCAGCTGAATTAGGTAGAAAGGCCACCAGCCATTTCCTTCTTCCTTTTAAGTTATGGTTTGCCTTGTTTCAGAGATTTAAAAGGTTTAATGCCTCCATTTACCCTTTGTCTCTTGGTCAGAGGTTTTAGGTAGCAGACAGGAGGAAGACTTCTGAATCTTATTCTCTCCAATCATTTATTTCTTTCTCTCAAATACCAAGTTCATCACTGGCACTTGGTGTATGTAACTTATTTCCAGGGGTGCTTTTCTTCCAGGCGAGACATTGCTGGGGAGTTATTCAAGGGACTTTCTTTCATAGCTCCGTATTAGAGGAGCTTTTGAAAGAAGAGGGAGAAAAAGATAGTGGGGGCATTTGTGTGGACACAGGAATGACATAACAAGTGAATTACCAAAAATATTTCTCCTTCAGCCTTCAACAAACCCAAGGAAAAGGTGCAAGAAAGCTGTTCCTGTTTACCTGTGAAAATGACTTCATGTAACCATAACGAAAATGAAGCTGCAGCAACATTTGGCAAATCTATAACAAATGTTCATTCCGTAGAAGTGTCTCAATTTTGTATTTGATAAAACTACTGCTGTCATATGTGGCAAATGCAGCTCTTTATGGTGTAGTGGGGATTTTACTTGTATTGGTTTTGCTTTTACTTCTAATTGAAAAAAAATAAACTCTTTTGTATAAAATAAAAACCCCTTCATATTTTTAAGCTCTGTGGATAAGTCTTACCTGGTTGGACTGGTTTGGCTGTCTTGACAGAATAAAAATAAATACATTCAATTAGTGGAAGGATTTTTAACACAGCTTTTGTCTAAAACTACTTGAGTTTTCTTTCTGTGCATCATTAAATGCATAAATTAATCTGCCCTCAGTACATATCAACACACCTTCAATTTAGTTTATTTTGATAGTGTGTACTGTGGTCGTTGTCTTTTTTGACTACAAAAGCTTTTGTCACCACGTGATGATCTGCAGAACTTTGCAGCTTTTTTTTTAAGTACCAGAAATTATTCTTTTTTGTGATCATACTTATATCAACTTGTTAAGTCATTTGTGTGCTACTAAGAGGTCTACGTAAACTATGAATGATTCTGATGTAGGCCTAAATTGTTTAATGTATTTGGAAATTCCGTTTCTGATAAAGTGTCTCATTCTATGACATATATCATTAGGGTAAATGAATGAATGGATAAGTGTTACCACTGGAATTTGAACTGTGAATGTGTTTGAAAAGGAAAAACCAAAAGCTTTTGTATGAGATACTATACTGGCAGTTCTTGAACAAATTATCATTTTATGTACGGAAATTCAAAATCTCAAAAGAAATAAAACCAAATGGTTTATTTTTTTTCAGGAACTGCAGTTTGAGAGACTGACTCGAGAACTTGAGGCTGAACGTCAGATTGTAGCTAGCCAGCTAGAGAGATGTAAGCTTGGATCAGAAACTGGAAGCATGAGCAGCATTAGGTAATGTACAAATTACTAATTTCTTTGTAATGTAATTAATTTTGTTGCTGTTATGAATTGCCACTGAGAACAAAATTGATCATCTTTTTAGAAAAACAAACAAACAAACAAACAACAGAACACACCAGGGAGCATGATTTTAGTAGAGCTTAAAAATTTGGATTTGTATTTGCTTTTTAGAAAGAGAATTTCAGGAAGAGGCGTAATTTCATGAAATTTGACATCTGGTTTGCCCCGTAACAAAATAGTAGTCTCATTTGGAATTTATTGATTTGCTGTAGTCTGAATGGACTAACAGCAAAACTCCTGTGTCTGTTACCAATAAGGCTGTATTTTTTCAGCCAGAGATTAAAAATTCGGCTTCTTTTAGCCGAAATGTATTGATACGTTTCGTGAACCTGTTTTCTACTTTTATAATTTAAGGTATTAAAAGCTTTAGTGATAATTACTTAAATCTGCTGACCTGACATTGAACCATAACGATAACATATGAATCATTCTGCTTTTTTTTTACATTGGCTTTCTTTAATTAAGAAACTGTTGTGATACATTGTTTGGATGATGGCGAGATGAATTAAGAAACTGTAACAAAAGGAAGCTGATGTCTTGGTCAGTTTGGTGTGAGTAAATGTTTTGTAGTTTTGAGCTTCTGGTTTCTTTGTTTTCTCAGGTGAACCTAATAAATGATAGATGGTAGAATCTGAGTTACAAGGATTAAGAAAAAACGCATTGTACAGATGTATCTTGTGTTTTTTGTCAGTGGAAACACTAAGTGTGCTACCTTTTCAATATATATGATTAAGTATGATATGCCAAGCTTAGTGCCAAGGTCTGTGTGTTACTAGTAGAAAAACTACAAAACTATCACTATTGGAAGAAACTCTTTAAGCGATTCAGACTACACGTCAATCAAATTAATGATTGGTTGATAATAGGAAATAATTATTCAGTAGCATGCCAAAGATACAGCAAAAATACTGAATCTAACAGTTCAGTTAAAATGGCAAAAGTCAGAAGCATCTTTCACTAATTCAGCAGAAGCTGTGCAAAAAGTTGACTTAAATATAAAAATTCTTAATAATTCAAGTGAGAATTAACTCCCTAAGATAAAATCTTACTTTATTCTATATAATCTTTTCCACCAACTGAACTTATATCAACATTAGAGAAACTATATTACTTAGAATTATTTAAGAGCAGAGGAGGTAATATTTAGCAATGCAGTACTAGATTTGCACCTTAAGCACCCTAAGTATGCTCCCTCAGTACTTCAAATTTTAAGTATGGTGTCACTGCATTTCAGAAAAGGCATATGAACTACTCCTGAATAATACTATTATTTTAGGATTATCCCAGCCAGTGGTACTGAGGCTGGGAAGTTTCTTGTTTAGAGGAAGAGGTTTTCTTGGTTAAGTTCTTTCCTATTGGTGAAGTTATACTTTTGAGTTATCAGTGGCATCAAGGTCACTCACTCACCTGTTTCTGAAGAGGTTCCAGTTTGTTGGAAAAGTTCAATACTTTGACTACTAATTTCTGTGTGCAATAAATTCATACCTAGAGCAACAGGAGATTTCATGCAATTTTTTGACATCTGTAATTTGCACCAGAAACATTTTACATATGAGAGTTTAACAGTACTAGCCTTTCAACTAAAAACATTGTAACAAATACTTGAAATGCTGTTGTCCAGGAGATACCATCAGAAGCTTACAAATAGATAGGTGTTCATAGACTTAACAATTGCTTTTAAAAGGAAATCAATAATAGTCTGATATTGTTTGTGCTGGGTTGATGGTTCACCCATATATATTAAATGAATATTTTTTTGTTAGTTTTAAAAATAAGGTATCATTGTGGGAGGGGGTGGAACTAACACAAAAGTGAAGTAAAAAACCAGTCTGGCTGGTGTGCTGACTTTCCAGTGCTCATTCAGATTTGAGAATATTCCTTTTGACTTAGTATAGTGAGACAAAAACTTGGAAGATAAAGAGCTATGGAGTGGAATAATATGTGTTAAGGAAAAAAAGTATCCAATAGAGTCTTTTGGAGTCTGTGGGAGCAGAAGAGGCTTTCTTAAAAACACTTCTTTTCATATATATGGCTGCTGTGAAGCTAAGCTTTTCAGACTTACCTGCTTTAATTCAAAGTAATTAATTTTGTGCTTTTAAAATTCCTTCCTGATACAGGGCAATTTGAAGATTTTGCTGTCTTTATTTTATTTAAGCTGCTGAATAATTGTTTTAAACAAGATTTCCTGTCAGAACACAAACTAAAATCAGGCCTTGTAGCTGTTATTACTAAGCTTTTATTGGTAAAGAGCTTTCTAAAACAATCCTTTAATCAGTTGCAGTTATTCTAAATACTGACAGTATTCAAAGTGAAATCCTACCTCTAAGTCTCCAGTAGCAGTAGAATAATACACATCTTTCAGTGATGTCACTGTTGTCTGGTGACACATAGGTTTATTATTCAGATGCTTTTCCATATCAAGGAATAATCAAACTGGACTGATTGTAATCAGCGTATTGGGAAGTTAGATTATTTTTTTTACTGCTTCAAATTAATTCACTCAAAATGTCTAAAAAACATTTTCTTGTTAATATTTGCTACCTTGTACACAAACAAATAAAATTAATAATGGAGCAGCAGTCCATATTTCCAATTTTAGTCAGTCTAAAATAGCTTACAGTGGTGTTTTTTACTCTGTCCCTGTCTAACATCTCAAAAGTACTACAGGTAGACATAATAATTAGTTATAGTGCTCTTTGTTGTGGAGATACGAGGAAAATTGGTCTTAGCCTTAACTCCGTGGTATAGTAGTTTCATGGGGTCTTCCTGTATGTCTTAAAATCGTGCCTTTGAAATCAGGTTTTAGGAACATGCTAAAGGGCTGTTATTTCTGCCTTCAGTTTGCTTTCTGCACTCATCTTGCATATTTGACAGCTGGCCTGTAAGGAGTTGTGTATCCAGCTGTACTATGAAGCTCCATGTGGCTCATTTTTCAGTCCTTAAAGACTTCCTATTTCTTGACATAGAAATTTGCATCCAGAAAGTAATGCACAGAATTATGCAGCCTAGATCCATAATGGGAATCACTGTGTCTTACACTGGTATAGCTCCATAGCTCACACTGATCAAGCTTGGTGAGAGGCACCTCTGAGTAGACAGGAAAGAATCTGGCATTCCGTTTCTGTGATACAAAGTGGTCTTGCTGTACTGTAGTTTGCATGTAGATGTGCCAGTATGTTCAGAGGAGATTGTAGTAGTAGATGTGCCAGTTTGTTCAGAAGAGATTGGATTAGCCAGAACTGACTGCTTTATCCGAAGCTCTGATTGTGACAACTCCTGCTCGACTGAAGGGAGACAAAAGCTCTGGTCTTCCACAGGGGCATTTCCTAACCTTTTAAGAATTTATTTGGGCATGTGAGGAAACACTGCAGCTTAAATATTGTTCAACATTCCTGTGCCTACCTGTCTCACAGCTGGGCCCCATCAGAATACCCAAAGTAAATTTTGTCATCCTTGATTGGTAGTAATTTTTTAAAGGGTTAGGGGACTATATTCACTAGGAATTATTCCAAAAGAGCTGGAGTACATTCTCTTCAGGAACAGGTTCTTGGCTGTACATCAAAGGGAGAATCAATGGCTTCAGATAAAGCTGAATAAAATGCTTAGGCCATGAAGTAGGACAAAATTAGGGAACTCTTCCGTGCCACAGAGTTTCCCTCTGGCAGACTCTGAGCAGTTCATTACTCAGCTTGCTGAATATTAAATTTTCCTCATAAATAGCATAAGGAGCTAAGTCATGTTGCATACTGCTCCATCCCTCTGGCTGAGGTGCTTGTTCCTTCTGTGCAAGATCCATCAGTGTGTCACCTCCTTTTGTACAGAGGGCAATTAGATGCCTACATTGCCTTTGAGGTCTTCCATCTCTGATCATTTTAAGCACCTATTAGCGTATTTCAGATTTCCGAATTTCCCACGGCCATATACTGTAGTTCCTCAAAACAAAAGCTCATGAAAGTGAGAATGTTGTTTTTTTCCTCCCAGAGATGAAAACAAAATCTCTGAGGCACTTTGAAAACTCAGTTATGTGTTTTCATACTTTGTTTCCTCTTGAAACAATTCATAGAAAATATTGCCACAGAGTAGAACAACTGAACAAGTAAGAGATTTCATGCATATGTGTGTAACACATATATGTCTTCACAAAAAAACAAGTGTCCTTTGGACTTCAGTGAGGAACTGTACTTGTTAGTAAATCCTTAAAACACGTTTCTGTTTCACATTCTTTATAAGTGTTTTATGTGAACAATTTATGTTTGTTTACGTTTGTGGTTTTTTTATGGAGCCTTATTGTTTGAACTCCAGAATTTAGCTCAAGCAGAGCCCACTCTTTTCTTAGAATATACAGTTTGCAAATTGGTCAAGCAATCAAATTTTTCAAAACTGAATTTCAGCCTTCCACTGAAATTTGTAGAAGTGATACGCCATTTGCTATTGGAAGTCTCCTGAAAAGACTGGATCACCCTAAGCAATATGCTACCATTTCTGTATTTTACAGGAAGCAAAAATTTAATGGAACTCACTGAATTGCATGGAAAGCTTACCTGCTTTGTATATGCTTTCTTTGGTGTAGTTTTCTGTCTTAGAGATGCTTGCGTATTCATACTTTTTTACTCTGGAAACTGATGTTTTACTTAGGAGGATACAATTTTTACAAATTCCCTGAAAAATAAAACACCCAGCAAGTCTAACCTATAAGAGCCTTCAGTTTGAGAGATGAAATGCACTGTGACATAGGTAGACAATTTCTACTGTGTCAGTCAAGTAAATAAAATTGCAGTTATAAAGTTTTCCTGTATAGCTATAGGTGTTAGATCTAATTTAGGCTACTTACGTGGAAGTATACATAATAGCCTTTGTAGATATTTAATATGGGGGGTTGAAAAATCCAGCACCCTAGTAGAGGTAAGGCTACCACATCCTAGACCTGCACAGGCTGGAGAAATGTACCGAGTGGAACCTTATGAAGAGAGGGGATCCTGGACTGCAGTAGCAAAAGCACAACCAGAAGATGAAGGGAAGTGATTCCTCCCTTCTATTTAAAAGTCAGGAAGCTACATCTTGAGTACCATATCCAGTTTTGGGCTTCCCAGTATGAGAAAGGCATTAGCATACTGGAGCAAGTTCAGTACCGGTACATGGCTGCCAAGAATGCGGGCGGCTTAAGAATACTTGATACATGAAAAGAATCTGAGGGAACAGTATGGGGTTTAGCTATTAGAAGAGAAGGATCAGGAGGCGTCTTTCTCCTGTCTGCAACTAGGTAATGGGAGGACATAGAAAAGACAGGGTGAGACTATTCTCAGAGGGGCATTGTGATAGAATGAGAGGTGGCAGACACAGCTTGGAAGCCTTTTTGGATACATAGAAAATTCTGACCAGATGTAATGAAAACATTTTTCACCATGAGTTTAGATAAACAGTGGAACAGGTTGCATTGAGAGGTTGTAGAGTTTCCCTGCTTGGAGATAATAGAAACATGACTTCTCTTTTCACATCTAGTTTTTTGTTTGTTTGTTTGTTTTTTTGCATGTGTCTGTGCTTTTTCTTTTTTATTGTTTAATCATTTTTCCATCTAATTCCTATGAAAATAGTTGTATTAGAATTCTGTATTTTTTATATTATTTTTTTCAAATATTTCAGGTGAACACCTATCTCTAAACTAATAAAAGCATAGTTTGCTCTTGCCTGTGAATGTAGGTATTAAAAAAGCGAAGTTAAAAAATACATGGTTAGTCTGGAGCAGAAACTGAGCCAAACGGTAAGCATATGTTTCTATTATATTAGGAGAGCAGAAGAGCTGAGTGCATGCAGATAGTTTGACTAACAGTCATGTTTAGTTGTAACAGAAAATAATGCAACTTTCAAGTAAAATTTATGCATCATCATTAGTGGAGATCTCTCTTGCATGCATTGTGGTGATTCACCAATTCAACATGTTAGAAGTTAAATGTGTTAAACTTTTTTCACATTGCTTTGGTTACACTGGTGTCTCCAAGAGCTCCTGGGAAGCTTTTAAATAAAAAATTAAATCCCCCCTTTTAATGAAATATAAATTAGAAACTTAACCTTTAAAAAGAAAAAAAGTCAATTATTTCAGAGCAGAAATAAAAAAACAACAGTATTTTAGCCTTACTTATGAAAAAGCCAAGTGTAATTTTTGTACTTGCTTTTTGAAACATAAGCCAATAGCATGTTATTAATAGTTGCTACATTCAAGAAATGTAGTCAGGTTTTTTAAAGGGATGTTCTTTAAGAAAAGGGGCATTCCACCAGTGGACAGAGAAGATTTTGATTAAACTCCTGACAGCAAATCCAGTAGGTGAAAATTTTATCTTACTCAGGAAATGTGTGTTTGCTCAGCAGTTGAGAAGTTGAATAAGCTTAAAGCTTTGTCACATGCTGTTGCTCATCTTCATTGTGGACTTTGTAAAGCTTAACAAGTCATGCTTGGATGAACTTCTGTCAGCTAAGTTAATAAAGTTTATCTGAAGTAAAATTAAAAATGGCAATAAAAGGCAGGTTTTTGCAAATGTGAGTTTCTGAAAACACTCTTTACAAATTTATAAGTCTGAATATTTAGGTGTAGTAAAGCAGCATTTTGTGGGGTTTGTTGGGTTTTTTCCTCATTGTCTCACAATGATTTTATGTTGCTGTAAGTGGCCAGGTCAGGTGGAACCCTGATTGCTCCATTCCTGAAGGTCAAATGGAGTTAGCAGGGGAGATGCTAGAGAGTTCAGGGTCTAGCAGACAAAGGAATTAAAATAGAAAAGCAGGGAATCTTCAGTTTGCATATAGACCAGCCAGATACATGAGGTCATACACAGGCTGCAGTGAACATGGGAGAGTAGCCAGACAAACCGCAGAGTAATGGAATGAAATTTCTAAGAGCCAAGTGCAACTGTCTAGATTTGCATCAAATCAAAATGTTCTTCAGTTGGCCAAAACCAAGGGACAAAGTAAAGACCCAGCTGTGAAGACACAGGAGCTAAAGAAGAGTGGGATATAAACCTTTAGTTGTCTGGAGGAGGGGTGCGTGTCTTTTTCTGAATAAATGTGAAGTTTCTCTTTTCTACTCTAATAAAAGTTGTATGGAAAAATGGGGTTTGTTTAGAAGCTTTTCAGTTGTTTTTGTAAAAGACCTGTGTACATCTGTCCCAAGGTTCTGACTAGCTTCAGATCTTACAGCAATTCAGAATACTGTTGAACAGCAGAATATTCTAAGGGCAGAGTCTATTCACAGTTGATTTCCTTGTTTAGTTTGTGAATATATGACAAAAAGAAAAATTAATTTCCTCAGCATTTTAATTTCTCCTTTGCAGCCAAGAACATCTTAACAAGGGTTTTCTTTGTGAAAAAGAGGGTAACAAGTCCCCCCAAATCCATAATAAGCCTGCTGTCTTCCAGTCATCAAATTTTATTCTTGAGTTTTGTGCTTAACAGGACCTGCTGGCAGCAAAAGAGACATAGTACAGCATATATAATTTCCCTCTTTCTCAAAAGTATTATGCAGAATCCATGGAAAGCAGTGGTAGTGTGAAGAATTATTTAGAAGTAAATAAACTGAGTCAAATGAGAACTTAGAGAAAGGAGACTTTATTTAAAGCTCTTCAGCTTATAGCTGTTGTTTTCATTAGCAGGAGTGCAGCACAATTCTTGGGGCTCAGCAGAAGGAAATACTCAATACTGAGAGTAAAGCATCCATATCATAAGCGTTCTGAGGGGATTTGTAACAGTTTGGTCCTATGTATTGGCCTGCCATTAGTTGCTGAAGTAAAGTTAGGCACTTCAAGAGCCTCTTCCAGGTTAGTTTCTGAAACAATTTAGTTGGTGTGCCGCAAGGCCACTGCATGATGCAGACTAAACCTTGGGAATCAGAAAAGAGCAGGAGATTCACTTTAAAGATGCTCTTTTACTTTGAAGGACAGTGCGAATGTTAGTGGCACTGATACTGAACATCATTATCCCTCATAGTGCCTCAGATCTGTTGATATTATAGAATCATAGAATCATAGAATAGTTAGGGTTGGAAAGGACCTTAAGACCATCAACTTCCAAACCCCCAGCCATGGGCAGGGACACTTCACACTAAACCATATCACCCAAGGCCTTATCCAGCCTGGTCTTCAACACTGCCAGGGATGGAGCATTCGCAACCTGCCTGAGCAACCCATTCCAGTGCCTCACTACCCTCACAATAAAGAACTTCCTCCTTATATCCAATCTAAACTTCCCCTGCTTAAGATTTAACCTGTTACCCCTTGTCCTATCACTACAGTCCCTAACAAAGAGTCCCTCCCCAGCATCCCTATTGGCCCCCTTCAGATACTGGAAGGCTGCTATGAGGTCTCCATGCAGCCTTCTCTTCTCTAGGCTGAACAGCTCCAGCTTTCTCAGCCTGTCTTCATATGGGAGGTGCTTCAGCCCCCTGATCATCTTTGTGGCCCTCCTCTGGACTTGTTCCAACAGTTCCATGTCCTTTTTATGTTGAGGACACCAAATGTTCATTTGTATCACTTGATTCATGACTATCCTGTGTCTTATTTGAAGGCAGTTCCATTTAAAAACCTGTGAACAGATACAAAATCAACATTGGGTCCTACTGAACCTAGGACAGTAGGAAAACTAAAATGAAAGGATGGCCATGCTTACAATGATGATATGGGGTAACTCAAGTCTGTCTACATTGGTGAGAAATATTTTGTCAGTGTTAAGCATGGTACTACCTGATATATTTCCAGATCTTGTATAAAAGTTATCATGTATTGTTTGGCCTCTGGTAAAGCAGAATACCATGGTAAGAACATGTTGTACGTTTCAAGGTAATCGAAATTAAAAAAAAAAAAAAACAACAACCCACAACATTCTTTACGAGGAAGCTAGCTTCCTTCTTGAATAATCATGCATCGTTGGTTATAATTATACTAGGCCAGAAGAGAATGAATTGATCTAGGAGGAAACGTTCAATTAGATGAAAATGGTGGGAAAATGTGCAAATGTATACCATAATTTTTTTCTTTGAAGTCTTTGCATTATTTGAGTTCTTTGCTATCTCATATATAAATAAATAAACCCCAAATACCTTTAACAACTCCCAAGCCTTTCCCCTCCATCCCCAACAAAACAAAGCCAGAGATATTTTCTTAGAAAAAGTTGTAAACATGATATCTTTCTTACATTTAAAATCCATAAGGAGTTAATTTTTATAATCTTGGAATAAAAGAAACTGAAGCAGCCTTTGTCTGACCACAATTAAGAATGAACAATGTGTGTGGTTTGAATGCTTGGCCACTTCATTAAAATGTGGGGTTTTTTTTCCCACTCTGTAGCCTGTTTTCAGTCTATGGCTTAGCTAAGTCATTTAGGGATTCTCCCCCGTGCCATTCATCTTCTTCAACAATGTACTTCCCTACCACAAAAATCATGGTGACTTTCAATGTGCCAGGCTGCTAGCTGATGAATGACAGTCACTGTGGGAATGCATGTCTGCCAGGTAATAGCTGAAGCCCTGCATTTGTGAATATTAGACTACTGGTTTACTTGCCCAAACACAGCATTTAGGCACCTGTGACATCTTCAGGAATACCGTAAGTTGTCAAGAAGTGAAATGGCAGATTCTGCTTGTTGTGACAACTATTACAATCTACAAAGCCTAATTTCCTATGCTGGTTTGACAGCAATAGTTAGTTTGGTTTCATGTTTGCCACCACATATAAGATCATTTGGGTCAGATACGTTTTAGAAGTAAGAGAAAGTGAACAGGGGAATACTGAGATTAGTATTTGCAATACTCCTTTTTCATCTTGTACTTGCTATCTCTTGATCTTTAAGCCGAGATGTGGATACCTGAAAGGTGATGAACCCTGTATCCTATTAGACTTGGACAATAGATTAGATGGAGACCACTATCAAAAAAGGAAGATTTGAAGAAAATGGTCATTATAGGAAATAAATTGTGGTTGGAACAGTCAATAAAATGCATAATAATAATGTAACTAGTTGATTACATCGTGTAGATCAAATATTTATTGGAATAAAATATGAGACTTGTGATCTGGTCATTGAGAGCAACCTGATACAAGATTAAGATAGAAGATTTAAGCCTGTCTGTACTCACTGTATGAAACCCCAGTATTTATGGAAATGGTTAAAAAATCCTGGCAGAAGAAGTTTGTAGAAAAGCAACAAAATGAGATCAAGTAGAAGGTTGTGCAACTGTTTTGTATTTCCATTAATATAACATTTGTGGGGGCTTTGTGCTGGTTCTTCACAATGAGGCACATCAAGAAAACAGTCCCGTTGATCCTCTACAGGGAACAGTTTTGTAGCAGATAAGCTTCTGTTGCTGAAAGGCAAATTTCCAGCAAATGTCCAAGCAATCAAGTCTGGTCTAATTTTATTTTTTACAGCATATCCTTATCTTTTACAATAGTATTATGGGTCGTATCATTCCCAGATAGATACATCTCCGAAGGCACCAACTCCAACAAGACTTTTAAAACACCCCCTCCACAGATGCTCTCCCTCTTTTACTTGCCAAATACCCTCCTGAGATATCACCTTCATGAGAGCAGTAACATAGTAATATTCATCATCGCCAAACTCGTAACACTGGCATGTTTGTGAAATTAAGGTACCAGATTTTATTTTAATCTCACCAAAGTTACTACAGGGAAGCTGTGACAGTAAGGTTATAGATACTTTTCTCTCAGGCTGTAAGATAGGGTCTTGTAGCCTGAAAGCCTTCTCTAGGGATGCCAGGTGTCACTTAGATTCTCTTAAGTAGGTGAAATCTTTAATTATTTCTTCTGTTTCAGTAATGCCAAAAGAAAAGGGAAGAAGGGGGGGAAGGGGGAGGGATGGAAAAGGAAAGAAAGAAAACGGGAAGCGAGGGGGGGAGGGAGGGAAAAGGAAAGAAAGAAAGCAGGAAGGGAGGGAAGGAAAAGAGAGAAAGAACACTTAATGTACTCTTTACCTTTGTGTACTTCTGGCATGATGCTAAGAAATCTGAAAACTTTACGGTTCTTGCATTCATAACTTAAATGTGTTATTGCAAGCCTGACACTTGAATATTGGACAGATTTAAAATAAACATGGAAATACTGATCTTAGGAAACATATTAGTAATGTAAAACTTGGTTATATCTTACAGAGTGAGGTTCTGTGTTCACACTACTTTTGACAAGCCATTTGTTGAAAAATTAGAGCAATACAGTTTACCATTAAGGGCGGATGACCACTGTAATAGACTGCCTAAGGAGACCATAAAAACTATCATTTGAAGCTTAAGGACATGTACAGTATATATCAAGAATGGAAAACAAGTGACAAGGCTATTTCTCTACAGCCCTTCTAGCTCTCCTTTTTATGATTCCTTGCTGTGCTCTGCTTTAATAATTCGACAACATTATTTTTGTCCCCATTCTTACTTACCAGATGTTGAAATGGTTTTTGATAGGTTTGGAGGAAGACAAGATTGAGCATAATGCCGAGGGAAAGTAGTTTGCTATTATAAAGTTATTGAATTCAGAGTGCAGACAAGTTTGGTAAAACTTGCAGAGGAAAGTTCGGTTTTAGTGCTTACTGCGCTGGGTCAAAGATACTAGATACTATTTTTTGTGATACCTTGGAAGTAGCTAGTTTGTGACTGAGAAGAAATTCTGTGACATGGTGACAGTATTTAATGGCCATGGGCAGTTGACATCAAACACTGAAGCAGAGGTAAGGTATCCAAGGTGTCAAGAAGTCAGTTCTGAAGAATCATGGACAGACTGTAACAGTGTCTCTCATTAATGTTGCCTGCTGGTTTGTACTAAAACAAGATTTCAGTTGTTCCTTATTTTGCCAAGCTGCACTCTCAAGGTTGAATATTTCCTTCTCAAGATGCACATACCGAGGTTTTGAAGGGAATTTCAACTAACCATCATCACTGTAGTCATCATCGTTATAGATTTGCACCAAAAGTCCTTGCTTTCAAAAGAGGATCTAAACATAAACTTGCACAGAGTTACAAAGATAAAATCTCTCTTTTCCTACAATCCTTGTTGCCATCTGCCTAACCTGATGTACAACGGGGCAGAATACTGGAGCTGGGAGGAAAGTCTTCCAGGGTTATTCCATTCTTCCCTCTGTGTTGTGAAGGTAAGGAGGGGTCCGTCTGAGTCTAATGTCAAGAGGTCAAGTAGCAGACCTCCAGGTGCATTTAGCATCCCGGTTACATGCATGTATAGAAGGAAAAGTGGGAGAGGAACCTTTTTCTAAAATGTGGATGAGGCATCTAGAAGAAACCAGATTCAATCTATAAAGTGAAGATTTGTATTTATTGGTCACATAACCAGAGGGTCTGGGAAATGAAGCAATAGGATGGAGCAGGATGAGGAATAAAAAAAGGGAAGAGAAGAGCAGCAGAGGAACATAAGGCAGAGTAGTCAGGGAATCTGCTTGTAGTTGGAGGACCAAAGGTAAAAGTTAAAAATACCCACTTATCTGGGAAATCTAGGACTGATTGCTGCAGAGATCTTACTGGCTTCATTTGCTGCAATGAGCATCCATCACATCTGTATGTTCCTGCTCTGATTGTTAGGATCCCTGTATATCTGGAAGGCTGTACAGAGAAATGAGAAGCAGACAATACCTGACAGGGTTTCAAGCAAATCTTTACAACAAGAGAATTAATCATGAGAAGTTGAAACAATTCCACTGGATTGCCTCCAGCTGTTATAAGCAGATAGCTGGTTATTTACCTGATGCACATTTGCAAGTTATGAAACTCCATTAGACTCCTGTAGACAACAGCATCCCTTCACACAAACGTGAGTTATCCTCAGAGCAGTTTAGAAATGAAATGGTCATGAAGCAGAAGTTGTGTAACAATGCACTTATACAAGGAGTAAGTAAAAATGCAGCCAGCTGAAGGCTTTCCAGAACTCCCGTTCGGCTGAATGAAGACAAAGCGTATCTTGTTGCCAATCTTGAGGAAACCGTTTCAATTTTGTGTTGAGTTCCAATGAAGTATTAGACAGACATAGTGTTTTCTCTCCCTTCACCACCCTTACCTTCTGCTTCTCACCATCTGAGCTTTACTTCTGTATTAAGCATCCTCTCTTTTGATACCTTTCTTCTCCATTACCTATGTTTATATTCTGCCTAAGTCACTGAACACTGAAGTTTGCAAAAAGAAAGCCCTCACCTTCTGCTCTTAGCTCTGTCTTTACTTTGGACTGTCACGATCACCTTTCACCAGGTGCAGATATGGTAGCAGTTACTAGTACTTCCTACCAAAACCTTATCCAGGCTAGTTTGCCTCTCCCTGGCAGGTGACTGTTGCCTTTGGATTAAGCTGGCTTTGTTTGGGTTGTTGGTTTTAATAAAAGCATAGTACTTTGCCACTGCAGTCTTTAAAGAAACTGGAGATTATCAATAAAAATGAATTGGTGGAAGTTACATATTTATCAATCACTGTTTTCAGATTCACAGTCCTTTTAACAGTAGTCACTTCTGCTGTCACATTCAAGGGGATCCTGTGTCTTGCCATGATCTGTCTTGACAAAAAAAAAAATATTGTATTTATCTGTAGTGTTTGATGCAAAAAAATTAAGATTTACCAATTCACTTTGAATAGATTCCTCCACACACACCCCTGCCCCCCCCCCTCCCCCTGGACACCCCCCCCAGTATTTCTTCCCTACCTTTAGAAATTAACAGTGCTATTACTCTTAATTATTAGTAGTTTCTCCTATAATTTGCACAGGAATCGATCCTGATTTTCCTTTGTGTTGTCTGTATGTGTCTGAGGGACTGACATAAACATCTTAATGGTGCTGCTGCAATTGCTAGCACTCTGTAGTAGAAACTGAGCTATGCATTCCTTGATAGTTGAGTATATCGCATATCAAAAGATCATAGGAAGTATTACTAATATGTTTAGTTGAATCCCAGGAATGGCATGAATGAACACGGTTCTGTTTCCACAGGCATCTCACAATGGATAGCAACGTACTTTGAATGGCTAATGTTATATGCTCTCTAGGCGTGTTGCCATTTCAGCAGTTAAGGAAGATTTTATAGATTTTAATATGTTAAAGGTGCTTTTAAATCCCTTGTGCTTTCAGCTCATAGTAAATGTAGGCTCAGTTACCACTAATTGTGAATAAATATCTTGCCTCCTTCTGGCTTTCCTTTACCTCTTTTATTTTCACCTTGTTCCTCCGCACTTTTCATTTGCACAAAGAAAGATATACAAAAAAAAAATAACCAGACTCTTGCACTCCAGCTCTTTACTTCTTCACTCTCTAGAGAGTACTACCCACCAACTCCCCAGGTATAGAGAAGAAAGATACAGTACAACTTTTACATTTACATCTGCTCTGTTATCTTGAAGCAACTAGATCAAGATTAAATTGTTGTATTCTGTTTTCATTTTAATCTTTCTTCTACATTTCATTTTGAAAGTCTTTACCATAAATGTTATCACAGAGATGGCTGTGAATAGAGCTGCAATAGGGTTATTATCAAGCTGAGTACAGCATGAAGTTTTCCTCATTTCAGATATCCTGTGAAAGTTACCTTAAAGGTTCCCAGTATAGCTGGTAAGTTTTTTGACTGTATTCATGAATGGCTAAGAGGAGCCAGTGACTCAGTGACTACCATGAAAGGAATAGGAATGTCTTTAGATAAAAATACTTATATAAAATGTCTTAGATAAAAATGCTTTCTTCAAAGCTTATTAAAAAAGAAAAAAAAATATACAGGTCTTCAGTGTTTGGTAGAAATGTTCTAACTTCAGAGGGGACTTCAGTTCGCTTCACAGCAGTGGCATTCCTCCCCACAAAAATCAGACATCAGGAAGACAGACTTGGTAGCAGGTTCTGTTGATTCTGCACCAGCCTGCTGATAGGTTAAAGCAGTGCTCTCCAAACTTTTTTGATCGTTCACCCCATCAGTAAAACATTTTTGAGCATGGACCACAATATATTTGTATTTATTTATTTATAGATTATATACATGCACTATTGTATGCATTATGAACCTTATAAAAAAAAGAAACAGAAATTAGGAAAGGATAAGATAAAAATGGAGTAAACACTTTTTTAATTTTCTTTTTTATATTAATGATACAAAAATACTTTCTTCCTGCACTCCAGTTTTGTGCAGTGCCTGGCATGTGTGCACCCCACTTAGGAGACTACTGGGATGGATGAGTAATAATGTCACTGTGGTAATAACTTTTCCTCCGAGGTGTCTGATCAAAACCTGGTAGAAGCAACCCTGCTTTAGGTCAGGCCATGCAAGAAGGACAGCAGCACTGGCAAGATACCTTTGCTGGCTGAAAGCAAGGAAGCTGTAGGGCTGTGCGGGAAGTGTAATACTGGCAGATGGAAGTTTCCCCTCATGTAGGCCATCTGACAGCTGTAGTCTTTCTTTCACAGTGTTGGGCACCGTGTAGAGAATGCAGCAGCAACAGTCACATCGAATTTACAGTTTTCTTCTTTTTTACTTTCTTTAACTGCCTTTCTTCCCCAGTCTGCCAATGTAAAAAGGAGACATCATGAATACTTTTTGGCTCATGCATATCGATTTACTGAATAATACACACACAATTATCTTTGCAATGTTAGTGTTGCACTTGGTACTTCCGTCATCTTGCCCTCCAAAGGCAAATAGTTGCCTGTGCTGAAATACCTTCTCTTCCATAAGATGTGGCATATATAGTTGGGATGGTATAACATGGTTAATAATTCCATTTTACTTTTATATTGCTCATTATGAAATTTGTTTGTTATAAAAAGCAGTTTGTAAGTGGTATTTGAATCTAAATCCATTTCAACCACTTAGACCTAATACAGCATTTCAGCAATATTAAGCATTAGTCTATCTTGAGTCACTTCTAGTCAAAATGCTAGACTAGTAGATGTAGAACATGACAAGAATTTTATTACACTCATATGACTGATCTAATTATAATCAATGCTTTATAGAGCTAAAAAAACTAGCCAGTTTTTCCCTTCTAGCTGATTAGCAGAAAGTTCTGGCATATCTGTGGAAGTTCATGGCCAAATAATTTGTCAATGAAATGTAGCGAGTGTATGTAAATTGATAAATGTAGCTGTTGGGAGGAAATAATTGTTGCAAGTTACTGATGAGAACAGAAGACCCTATTAATAATTTGAAGTAATAATCACCTTCACTTTCTATCTTAATCTGCTCAATATATTACGTCACAATATATTGCATTTCTCTTCCTAGAGATATGTAAGCGTCAGGGCATAAGTGACTTCATATATGAAAAGCTTCTGCAAAAAGCTGTCTAACTTTCTCTGCCCGGTCTATGTTAATCCTGTTGAAGGAATAAGCAGAAGTGATACAGTTTATCCACATGTAATAGTGTTTATAAATCTAGTCTTGAAAAGCAGAGTGTAGTTTACACATTAAATGACAGAAGTCAGTCTGAAACAGCTTCTGTAGCAGCATGTATGTTTCCCAGATTTTTTTCGGATTAAAAAAACCCCATACTTGACTTCAGATGTCAAAAGAATAGTACTTTTATCATCAGGTAGTCTTCTCTCATCCACCTCTCCTCTCTTCCTTTCCTCTCGACTTCCTTCCCCCGGTATCTTCAATTAGTGCTGTAATTAAGAAGGCAATAGCATTTACATTGGAAGTTAAGACTTTTCAAGGCCTTAACCTTCCTTGAGTCTTTATTTTGGCTCTAATCAGAAGTTTTAGAAATAGCAGAAGGTTGTGAGTTACCTTTTTTACCACTGATCTGATTGTACTACAACTCACAGTTGTCCTGATTCTAAACTGTTACATAAATCCATGTAAACATTGCTATGGCCAACTTTACTGATAAAATCTAACAAAATCTTAGTCTTAGCACCTCATCATCATGGCTCATCATCATGGCTTGACTTCATGAACGAAGATTTGGGAAGGGCTTTACCCATGCTTACTACAAGCATGCTGATGACTAAGAAGGCCAATGTGGGATAGGCAAATCCGGCTACAAAAAGCACAGCAGAAGGTCTTCTTGAGTAGAACAGGTGGGGCGTGATTCTTCCTGTGTTGTCTTTTCTCTTCGAGACTAGTTCTTCGTGAACTCTCAAAGGAGTCAGCGGCATTATGTATGGTGTGCCTCCAAGTCTCCCAGTTGGAGGCCAAGGTGGACCACTGATGGTAGTCAATATGGCCAAGGCTAAGGTATTGTTTCAGGGAGTCCTTCTTTGGGACACCTCTCTTACGGCTACCAGTGGCAAGTTCACCGTAAAACACGATCTTGGGGAGGCGGTGATCCTTCATCCTAGAGACGTGCCTTGCCCAGTGCAGCTGCAGTTTCAGCAATGTGGCCTCGATGCTGGTGACCCCTGCCTGTTCGAGGACAGTGACATTAGACACATAGTCAGTCCAATGGATGTTTAGAATTGTACGGAGGCAGCGCTGATGAAAGCGTTCCAGGAGTCGCAGGTGATGACGGTAGATGACCCATGATTCAGACCCATATAAAAGAGTAGACAATACAATGGCTCTATAGACACTGATCTTTGTGCTTTGCTTCAGGTGTTTATTACACCAGACTCTTTTATGGAGTTTAGTCTTAGCACCTGTGGAATGAAGAATTAACCAACAATCTTTCATGCCTTCTGCTTTAAATTTTGATAGGTTTCCACTTAAAATCACTGTTTGTCTTTCATGATCCATACTGCAGATAAAGGAACAAAATAAAAATTAAATAAGATCTGTTAATGCCTCTAATATACCTATTTTAGTGGCCCAGGAACAGTGTTTCAAGATTAATCTCTGTTTCTGCAGTGAGACACTGATATTACGTCACTTTATTCTTTGCAGTGAATTTAGATGACAGCTTATATTTAGCTTAAAAATAAAAAAAAAAAAAAGACCCCAGCATCAGAAAGGCTTGTTGATGTAGTTGCAATAAATGCCCTTGTTCATGTCATTAAGAGAATCTGTGACATGAATCTCCTAACATCAGCGATGTTTAAATAAGCATGGTTTTTATTCCTTGACAAGTAAAAGTTAAAGAAGGCCCTGTTACCATGCACGATATAACCCTTGTCAGGTTTTGGTTATTTAAAGCATTTGCTAAAAATGTAGACTGTGGATGACTTTTGTTTAACATAATGCAGGATATATGCAGTGAAAGATACAACTGTGGCCAGTAATTTAGAAAGATACTATGGTTAGTGTACAGCTTTCTGCATTAAGGGTGACTTCAGTGAAAAGTGAAATGCACAGTACTGCATTTAGCTGAGTATTTTAACACTAGCACATCAATAAGAGTGCAACCAAACCTGGGGTGCAAGATTTTGGATTCTACTACTTTTTTTTTTTTTTTTTTTACTTTATCCTCTTATTATTTAAAGCTATATTAAGTGATGCTAAGCAGTAATAATGCTAAATAGTCTTAATCTACTCCAATGATAAAGATAGGAATTTAAAGGTTTATTTTTCTTTTTCATTCAGATTCTACATAAGAGTAAGTTGTTTTGATATTACTGTTTTGCTGTTCAGAATTCAGGTGTTTTGAAATTAGCTTGTGATACATAGCAGTAGTTATCTTTGATGAAACAAACTACAAGAAGCATTTCCTGCTTAGTGTGTGATCTAGGCTCCAGAGTAGATTGGTAGCTGGATCAGGACTGATTATTTCAAGACAGGTAGTGACTGACATGACCTTGAGCTGAGCAGGACCTTCCACCCCAATGCAGTGTTAGTTGGACATGTTTACATATTTTTGCATTACAAACCCCAGTCAGTGCTTTAGTTCTGAGCTGCCATGTTATTTCCTGTTCAGCATAGTTTATGGTGTAACCAAGGAGAAATTGTAATTAATCTGCAGTACATTTTTTAGGAGGTATAAAACATGATTTGATGTTCTTAACACCATTTTCTGGCCCTCTTGCAATCTAATATTTTCAACTACTTCCATACTTTTCTTAACAAGTCAGTTCTAATTTAACTTCTTATCATATTTGAAACTGTTCCTTCTCTGCCTCCTTTTCTCTTTTATTGATACTTGAAATGTGTAGGTCTTTTGATGAGCAGTGATCTGTTCCATATGATTCAATGTTTATTCCAACCTGGAATGTCTGATGAGATAAATAATTTATTTTACCAGAGTGATGTCATATTCATGAGTTTCCAGACCCAGGTGTCCCTAGAAAGTCTTAATAATTTTAATTCCTTACCAGTTAACACTCTCTGAAAAAGAAGATGTGTCTAAAACGACAGATACCTTTTTTTGTCTCTGTTGATCACCTCTGGCTCTTAGCTGATCTAGGAATAGATGCAGGACTTTCCCATCTGCTGTCTTCAGTTAAATCAGAATCCCCTTCTGACGTTCTCTGGCTTTTGAAGGTATTTAGTGGTGGACTTGGCAGTCCTAGGGGAATGGTTGAATTTGGTGATCTTAGGTCTTTTCCAGCCTAGTTGATTCAGTGATTCTCATAATCAATCACTTCGTGTTCTTAAGCTTTATTATCACTTCATGATCATGAGAAATACGTGCATAGTCTCCGGTGTTCTGCTAACATACTCCATTCAATAATGGTTCCCATATCAAGAATCTGAGGCTGCAAGACTAGAGGTTAAAGTTTGGAAGAGTTGGTAATGCTATCAGAGATGTTGCAGTCTGAGAGCATAAAGTACTTCCATGAAGGTTTGTCAGAAATATTACATGTTGTATTTCTTGATAATAGCTATAAATAGAATATTATATGCAAACATATGCGCTTACTGCAGCTGATATCAGATTCAATGAATTATGCTCGCCTTCCTCCCTTAGGCCTCTTTGAATTGCTCAGTCTGAAAGTATTGCACCAATGTTTCTAAAGTTTGCAAGTAATCTATTAAAAAAAATATCAGTTTCAACTGATGTGTAATTTTACTGCAGCCAAATATCCAAGAGGAGTACTGTGCAATGTGGCTTATAAACAGGGAAGAAGCCTTATCTTAATGGAAGAAACAAATCCTGCAAGTCATGTTAATTCAGTGACGTCTCATTAATTTTTAAGGTATTGCTTGTATAAAGAACTTAGAAAATCACCTTTGATTTTGCCTGTTTAAATTGCTGTTGCATCATCCTTATGGAAAAGAAGTGAAGTAAAAACAGAGGTTCTAAATGTGTGGTTAAAAGTACATTTTGTAGAGTTGCTGCTCTGTTGATTTTCACAAGCTTGGTAATAGCTTGACTTCTATGCCATGGTTAGAGGTTTATCTCAAAAAGCCCCCACCTTACAGCGTTGTTTTGACATTAGTTCTTGTCTTAAGGGGAATTGCAAGAGAAAGCCGAGACTTTAAGAGTCCAGTACAATCTCAGCTAAGTTTAAATTATTTGTATTAGATCCCAGGTTCTCTTTGTAGAACTTTAGCTCCTTGACGATCTGTAAGAATAAGATTTTGAAGAGTTTCAAGGCAGAAATTAAAGGTCATTTTAATGGCCCAGGGTCAAATGTTAATGGCTTTCTATAACTTGGTTTACACAGAGGTAAATGCAGAAGTTTTACTTCTCCATTGAATTGTTGTCCTTCTTTTTAAAAGGATGGGACGTAGATACTGTACCCCATGGACACAAGCTGATTTTCTTCTTTCAGTTCTTTCTTTAGCTGGTCCCACATGCAGGGGAAGAAAAAAGTCCAAGTTTTATTTGCATGAAGGAAGGGAAGATTACAGGGGCTGAATGAAGCATTCATTTCTGCCAAGGCATCCATTCTCTTCTGTAGCATCAGTGCACTGCCAAGATTGTCACACTGTGATACCTCTTTTATTTTTAAGTTGGAGACTTTCTAAAACTACCATCTTTTAGGTCTATGGGTTAGCAATATGATAGCATGAAGCCTGATGGGAAAGGTTCACCATCAACTGCTGCTCAGAAAAGCCTGGCCTCTTCTTTTTGAGCATAAAGCTTGCGATGAAAGAAATGGGGAGGGAGCGAAGGAGCGGTGAATGTGGAATAAAATTTCTTTACAGTGATAGGAAACTGTGTGCAGTTAGTGTGACTTATCTCTTCTGCCGTCGTCCTGATGGCCTTTTGGTAACATCAGGGGGCAAAGCTATTAACAGTAAGAAAAAAATATTCAAATACATGAGGACAAACAGACTTTTATGGGAACGTGGCATCTAAGCCGGCTTTGCTTACTTGTTTAACTCAGTTCAAAATGCCTTCAAATGACAGTTTTGACTGCATTGGGGTTTCTAAATGGTGCTGATTAAAAAAAAAAAAAAGAAATACAAGATTAAAACAAACTCAATACATTATTAGCTGTTATAGCAACCATAGCTATTTCAGAGTGTTACCATAGGAAGAGAAATGTCTTACTGCTCAAATTAAATTTGTTTCAATGTTGCAGCATGTAAATTTTTTCTGTATTTCATCTAAGTTCATAAGCTATAGCATAATTACTATAAGAATATATTTTACATTAATAGCTGGGTTTTTTTTTCTGTTTCCCAGAATCAAAATCACAGTTGTAATTAATAAAAGTAATACCTAGTGTTTCTTTAAAAGGGTAGTGTGAGTCCTTCAGTGATTTCCAGGTTTTAAATATTTGCATTCAGAACTATTAAAGAATTACATTTAAAGTTACAATATTTTGGTTATAATGAATTGATCTACTTACAAAATATTGCACTTAAGCTGTGTTCTTGATTAAAAAAATAAAATCCATTTTTTTGTTTGTTTGTTTAAGGGATTATAATAAAGTATCTTCCATCTGGAACTCACTGGTTTTAGTTACTAATATTTTGTGTGTGGACTTTTCTAGAATACTCTGTTCTTGAAATCCTAAGTCATATGGCAGTTTAGAGAGAAAACTGAGTTTCTACCCTGCAGAGTCTGAGCACACTGAAACTAACTGCAGGATGCATGCTGACACAATACTCTGATTTGAGGAATATAGTGGGCAGCCACTTAAAGGTTTCTGTAGTGACTAGGTGTATTTACTTTGCAGGGTCATAGTGTCTTACTGCACTTGTCCACCGCTTGTCCAGTCATGGAGTTCTGGGTGTCTGGTTGTAACTCTATCAGTGTTCATTTAGGCAAGTTTCTTTCAAGTGGAAACCAAGGTGTGTGGGCTCATACTGCATGCTCATAGCTCATTATAACTGGTAGTCTGGTTGCAGTCAGTCTCAACAGTGAAGAAACACTCCTGGGTCCACAGGAGCTTGATATACCCCTTGTTTTTGAGGTTTTGTGGGCATTTGCAAATGTTTTTGAGTGTTAAACTGTTGTTTATCACTCTTAAAGTACTAAAATCTCTCCTAACTTCCAAACTGCTAAGAACACCAGCTGTTCTGTTTGGTCCTTATTTCACCTATGAATTTTTCATTGTTTTAATCTGGGTTTTGCACTTGATCTTTTAAGTTATGCTTGTTCTTGTAAAAGTTAAAGAAATACCAGTGACAGTTACTGTACTGTAGGAAGTATGTAGGATAACTGTGTAATAAAATGCAAATGGTGTTAATGAAAGATCACTTTTCAGTGGGAACTGTTGGCTCTAAGTATGAGGCTTTGACAGGCATTTTTTAGAGAGTACACTTAAAGGGGAAGAACTATATCAAATTAAAAGGCCAGGAATTATTAAGTGGGGACTGTCATTGTTCTCTGAAATAATTAGACCTGAAAAGCCTTTCTGAATATGTTCCAGTGCTTTACCTGCAGAAAATGCATACTGCTTCCCGGACAGATAGTGTCAATTTTTACCACGTGTTGCAGCTAAGTGACAATGTATTTGTTCTCTGTACAAGATGACTGCACTTGCAGACTGGCTGGGAGAGTGATAGTGACACAGAACTTGCTTTTCAGTTTGCTGATATTCCTCTCTAAATGTATAGTCAGGTTGTGCTTGAAATGAATGTGTTAACATTATGCTGCTATACAGTGGTATCTTTCATGTTATTTCCATTTTATTACCCTATCCAAAGTAATTTAAGTTACCTGTGATAGTGTTTGTCTGCTGTCAACATAGTACTGGTAAGGCATTCAGGGGACAACCATAATAAATGAGGAGTGTGGCTATCCTCACCCCCACCTGTGACATAAATTTGCAGAATGGTGCACTAGTAATGCTCAAGTTTCTAAAAAACTTCCCACATCCATCATGAGGACTGACCTTCAGCCAGGAAGTGTGTGACACTGAGACTGAATGTCTGTGTCGAGAGCACAGAGCCATTTTGTAGGTATACCTGTTTCCAGTCCTGTCTCCTAGATGAACATTGAACACCCATTGTAGCTAGCCTTGTCTCCAGTCCTATGTATGGTCCTGTCACCTGGGTGAACCTCTTGGATATGCCCTAGCTTGTCCTCAGTGCTGTTCCCAGCCATACCTCCTGATGCTTCTATGGCTGAAGCCCTAGATAGATCCTGTACCTGATTGATCCATTCACTCTTTTGGGAACTGTTGACAGACTCTGTTACCACTCCTCTGCTCTGCTCTGCTTAATTCCTTGGCTGAAGTGAGGAGCCTTGGCACAGTGCACTATGGGACATGGAACAGACCAAAATGTGTCCCTGAATGTTTCTTAACAAGGATCTTCTGTGGGGTTCCGCACTGCTGAAAAGTTCACTGTCCTTGAGGACTCTCCGATGTGCCAATCTTGGGTCTGAGTGTGTGGATATCCAAATGAGTGGAAAGCTTACTGCTTTATTCCCACGTGAAAACGAGCTCAGGATCTTTGAAACAGAAGCATGTCTGTTTTACCGTTCCTTATGTCTGGTGGTTGTTTAGGGTCTTTTAAAGACCAGGGCTTTCATCTTCATGAAGACAGTGCAGCACCTGGTCAGCTCACACATCGCAGTGCAGTATGAGAAGCACTACAGAGTAGCTCTCAACCCCTAAACTTTTCAAGAGCCTTTTGGGTGGCATATGAATGTTTAGCGAATATTTGGTGTACTTCTGGAACAACGTTTTCATCTAAGTTTCCTCCTAAAAGCATCTAGCTCGCATGCACTATAGCTGTTCTGCAAACTAAACCAACATCCAGTAGGGCCATAGGTGCACTTCAAAATCATACTGTTGCTTCAGACTGAAGGATTAACATAGATGAAGCATTAGGGCATGAGTTCGTTTCCTGCATAGATTGGTCTAATGACTGTTATTGAAAGGAGCAATAGCCCCTCTCATGCTCACGTCACTTTTTGTGTGCTGCTTCTGCTTCCTCTGCTGAGTTGGACTTGTCACGGTAAATCTTTCCTGCTTGGGGGAAAAGCTAACTCATGAAAACCTGCGATTTTTCCTTCAGATCAGCAAGCTGATGGGAGTAACTGCAGAGTTGCACAATTGGTAAATTTAACACAAGGGAAGAGGCAGAAAAGCAAGGGGAAAGCAGGTCCACCCCCTCTGGCCTCTGCCTGCCGTTAGATTGAATTAAGTATAATATGAAACTATACCCTGAAGGAGAAGCATGTAAGTTTATTCAGAGATTATCGCTGTTGCTTCTGATCAAGAATTCACAGAGCTGAGGATTCACTGTTTAAAAAATGTCATGGAATTCCTCTTTCAGGTGTCTTGTGGAGGTCTTTGCTGACACATGGACAAATAGTGGATGTGTATTTGGCTGTCTTTGTTTTACCAGTTGACCTCCTCAGAATGAATGGAAGAATTTAAGAAAGTAATAGCAAGCTGTTACACATCAGTATGATATTCATAGGCAGCATATTTGTGTTGCAGCAGATGCACCACAGCTTATTTGACTGGGCTTTCCCAAACCTTCATATCAGTTTTCCTACCATTTTTAATTTGGCTTTGTCTATCTGTAGTTAAAATATTATACAAATAGATATTGTAGATTGTGTTTTCCTACCTATACTTTACAAAACTCACATTCTCTGCTTTCTTTCCAAACCATTTTTATTTTTCCAGGGAAAAAAAAACAAACAAACAAAAAAAACAACGAATAAAAAGACCACCAAACCCTCCCTCCCCCCCCCAAAAAGCAGCAAAACAAAACCAAAGCTACTTGAAATACCGTGTTAAAACACTGCTCATTCAGTCTGTGATTGAGTCTGAGCCCCCTGTTGCAACTACTCTCACCTCACTTTAATAAACATATTAAAAGGGAGGAGAATATTCTATTCCCTAGATTTACATCTTGTTAGAGATAGGGTTATCTAATTGGAGCATGTTAGTTCTGGAAATTGGGAAGTCTCAGTGCTGGTGTCCAGGAAGACTGAAGTCAGAATTCTAAAATCAAGTCTATCTTTTGTATACGTGTACTAGAAGTTGTTTCTTTCTGCTTATACACTAGCAGCTTTCAGAGGTTTTTCTGGGTTGAATAGATACCATACAATCCCTCGAGACTCCTCAGGATTTGTTACTTCCCCCCCCCCCCCCCAGTATTTCTCTGCAGTAGAGCTGAGGTTTGCTTTCTGCTCTTTGAAGAACATCTCCCCACTGTGCATTTCTCCCTCTCTGCCTCACCCCAGAAGCCTTCCCTTCTCCCTTTGTATAATTGCTCTAAATCTTGAGTGCAGCCACCAGGAAGGATAGCTAACCACAAACACTTTTTATTGAAAATAGCAGATAATGTTTATGCATCATGTTCAGTAGTGCAGTGCATCCAGCACACTGCTAAAGCATGCAATAAAGAAGCAAGAGATCCTTTAGCCTTAGTTATATCCTGCAGTTGTTGTGAGATGTAGCTAGGACAGTCCAGGTTTAGTAGCAGGTTTGTGTCAAATGACGTTAAGTAAATGCTTGTACAGTTTAATGTACTTGATGTTTATTATATCCATTATATTAAACATGGTTTAGGAAAGTGAAATCTGATAAGCAGGTCTGGCTTCTGAAACCTCCACTCATCTGATATTTCCATGGTTACCATTCATGAAACCAAAATCATTTTTCTCCAGGGGAGATTACCCATCTGAATATGTCCAGCAAGGCTGTGACAGGTTGTATCGAAGTATATTAGTTTGTGTGATGGAGCTTTACACAGGAATTATCAAGGCAGTACTTCTGAAGAATGCTTAACGACTGTACTACAACAAGCTTTAGAGTCATCCTACATTTACAGAGAATGTATCATTTACAGAGAATTTGCATACATAGCATTTTATCACAAGCTATATTTTGCTATCTTTGAGGAGGACCTGTGTTGGTTTGTGAGTCGTACCCCCTGCTCCTGACCCTTGGTGCCATCATCATTTTGCTCAGGATCCCCAAACAACCTGTCTGTCCTATAATGCCAGCTGGCACTGCTCTAAGGGCCTCTTCTGGTTGCACTTGTGAGTTTCATCCACCTGAAAAATCAAGAGTAGTCCCGGAAGAAACTAACCCAAGGCACCTCCCTGTGCCCTTCTCCCTGATGTGAGGAGAGGGCACTGGAGCCTAGCTGCTGTCACTGACTGGGCAGTGGTCACCCTGTGTCTTCTTTCCCATCTTCCAGAATCAGGGCAGTGGAAAGCATAAGTGGGCGCCTGAAACTGTGGGGATGATTACTCTTTTTTTTCTTGTTTTTCTTTGTGTATGTGTAAGCTATTGACACAGAACGGGTTTTGTCCCAAGACTGCCTCCTACTTTAATCCCAAAGCTGCTATACCTTTCTGCACCTTGCGTCAGTCTCTCTCCTGCATATTAGCCTTTTTTTTTTTTCCTAAACTAGTTGAAAAAAAGAGCTAAGTCTGAAAAATTAAAGTTGTGCCAACTATAATTTTCATTTTCTCATTTTAGTCAACATAGAATTATATATGTCCTTGCAGTACAGTATAAGTCATTATAATCGTTAACATTATTCTTAGGTAGGCAATTTCAGTGCTTTAAACCTGCTTCTCTCTGGTTGTCTTATTCTGAGCTTTGGCTGCCCCTCAGTATGAAGCCATGCTATGAGATCTCAGGGTTTCTTGCTTCATTGTAGAGAACATCACATCTGAATGGGTATGTGTAAATGTTAATGGTCTGCATAGAAGTTCTGCAGCTATGTAATTATTTTTATGGAAGCCATTTTGCGGTTACATGAATGAAAACAATTACTTTGCTAGTAAATCTAAGTATATTCCAGAATATGTGTTAGAGGGTACCATAAAAAAAAAATTTTAATCAGATAATGCTGAGACTGTTGCTTCAGTTAAAGAAAAGCAGGGAAATTCAAACCCTGACAGTTTGTATTTCTCATCATACATTTTCAGCAGAATAGTATGGTGTGTCAGAGGATAACATCACTGAAGAGGTAAGTGCTGCATAAAAGGAGTGAATGTGGTGGGAAGTGATGATACCTCTGTGATGTATTCAGTTTGTCTGACATACCCATTGTAGGGGAGAGAGCAGGGGCGTGGCCATTCCCACAGGCATAGGAGCTAACTCTGAGGAGAAGTTTCCGAGACAGTTCTTGACCATACAGTTTGTGGAAATCTTGTAATGAAGACCCGAACAGTCCTGCGGGACCTGGGATGAAGCCCCTGCAGTCTTGGGTGGCCTCATCTTGTTTTTTATGACTGCTAGACTTGCATTTTCAAAAACTGCTACACTTTGTCCTACCTCCCAGGGTTAGTTTTCAAAGAAGAGTTTGTAAGTGCAGAACAACTTTATTTGGAAGTGTGCTGTCAACTGCATTAGCTGCGCAGGGTAGGGTCCGGTCTGGTTTTTTAGCTCTCAAGCACTGATGAACTAGCACCCGATGCGCACCAACAGGCAGTTAATCTTAGACCCTTGGAGGATCCTAAAGGGACAGGGAAGAAATAAATGTTTATGTAGAGCTGTTACAGCTCTGCAAGCATTTTCCAGAAAGAAAGAAGTGTGGGTGTAGATCTGCCAGACTGTAGCCTGGTCTTTTATTATAATGGCCAGTATAAATCAGTTTCAGTGTAGTGGTTCAAGTAATGACAGCCTTCTCTGCTCTTGAAGGCAGAGTGAATTTGCTTTGGGGGTTCCAAATCCTCCATTGTACATCTTCTTTTCACTGAACAAAATTTCCTACTGATACATATACACACACACACACATTTTATTTCTCTGCCATATTTTGGGTTTGTTTTGCTTCAATGTTGAGAAAAGCAAAACTGTCACTTTCTCAAACCTAGCCTCCTTGGATGTCATGGGCTTGGGACTGCAGCATGGGTTAAGTGTAGCATTTGGCTTAGGTGGGAGAAAGGGAAGTGGATTAATTACAGTTCAAATAGGAAAAGTAGACACTGTGAGAAGCCCTCATTTTACATATAGGTAAATTTAATATTTTAAAAACTTATGATACAGAATAGGTTAATTCCTTGTTCCCAAGTCCTTTCTGTTTCTCACCTGAGTAAACAAGTCAATCTCTGTTTTTCCTAAGCCCTTAAACCTCCACACTGATAACTACAGCCTCTCTAAGGGGGCAGGAGAACCCTCCCCCCTTTGTCTAGATTAGATTAAAGGTAAGGAAAACCTTTTACAGCACAAAATGATGAATGTTAGGCTCAAAATCTCAGTATTACCAAAAGGGAACACACCATATGTCTACAATCAGGAGCTTCTTGTTAGCCAAATAAATACTTTAATTGTCTAAAAGTCCGAATCAACTATAAAAGTAAAACTTCATTTAAAATATCTTTTAAATTTTTATACAAGAGAATCTTTCAAGTAGCTGCCCCTTCACTGTGCTACTCTGTGCATTCTTCAAATGTTCCTTTGTGTCCTAGGGCTGACAGCATCCGTCTTTCTGAAAAGGAAATGGGAGACAATGAGTTTTCAGCAGCCTGAGGTCTTTTCTGGGGGACATTCATGGTGGAGGTTCCTTTCTCCTCAATTTTGGCTCTCTTTGGGGATATTCTTATATAGTGTGCTACCACAGTCTGCCTCCTTCTCCCTTACTTCCCAGGCTAATTCTGGGAGCCATGCATTGCCAGCCGGCTGTTCCTGGTGTTCCCTGGGGCTCTG
Source organism: Neopsephotus bourkii (assembly GCF_033783945.1). Taxonomy (NCBI): domain Eukaryota; kingdom Metazoa; phylum Chordata; class Aves; order Psittaciformes; family Psittacidae; genus Neopsephotus; species Neopsephotus bourkii. The sequence goes on along the minus strand of NW_026901984.1, from coordinate 6,746,832 downwards.
TAGAGAGTAAACATGCACATGGCCACCAGGCAAGTGCTGCTATGGATGAAACCAACTCCCACTGAGGCAGGGCCAGACCCATGCTGGAGTTATAATCAAACTGAAAGAAAATGCTCAGAAATGAACTTAGGTGGTGCTGTGCAAAAGGATAGGTCTGACACTCCATAACCTGAGAAACAAATACCACAGTCAGCCAAGTGTATGGGAGCATTTGTGGATTAAGAATGTCCTTCTGGAGAGTAGGGTGGAGATCAAAACTGAACCTGCATATTCCTATTCCTTGCTGTCAGCAAGTGTCTCTTGAGAAAGTTAAGTCCAGTCTTAATACAGACAGAGCATACCAGCCTTTAAATCTGTCAACTACTCTATAAATTCAGAAGACTGCAGAGCTGATTCAGAGCCCCATCAAGTTGCTGATCTGTGTGGATCTCAGCTTGATGCTGTATACATGGAGTCAATTGTGCAACAGGTACCAACTCTGTTAGAGGTTACCCAAGGTAACAATATTTTATACTTTGTAAATCACAATCCTTAATAACGTGATCAAGTGATGTTTTTCTACAAACATTTTGCCATTCTGTAAACAGGATGGATCAGCTCTAAGAATGGTTCGAAGTTATTACGCTGTTTAAGGTATGAAGAAATTAAATATAGAAATAAATTAGTTGTATTATGCTAGCTATTCTCAAAAATGAGTTCCAACTCATCTTATATGTGTGTCTCTGAAAGAGCTCTCCGCTCCTGTTTGCTTACCCTAATAGATTTTGTCAGATCATGTCAGAGCACCTGTAAGTTACTATATAATGAAAAGTGGTATTTCACCTTTGCTTTTGTTATATATTGGATATACTTAAAAGAAGACAGTTGAATTTTTATTCAGTCTATGATAGCAGCCTCCTGCTGTTTCCTTTCTAGGAGCTGAAGAATTTATCAGCAAAAATAATAGATGAGTATTAAGCCAAAGCATATATTCATAATAAGAGAAACAAGTTTGGGGTTGAGGCTGTAGTGCAGGAATTTTGGTTCCACTGTATTAAATGGCTGGTAAAAATAATAATAATTTTGTTTGATATTGCTGCAGTAAACAAGTGCTTAACTTAGATGCATTTTTATTATCTTTCAGAAAAGATTGATTTGTCAACCCAGTCATCAATTTAACTTATTGGTGAATTGAGCTCCAAAAATATGGCTCAGTACCCATACATATTTTAGGTTCTGTGTGAAAATAGCACATAATGTGTCACTGATGGAGAGGCTTCATTAATTTATCTTTCAGAAAAAGGTCACTGATGTGCTTTTTAGGAAGAAATCCTAGTGCATATACAGCTTTTATTTGACGGTTTGATTCATCTCATGGATGCTTATTGTGGCAGAGAAAGTGATTCAGGGATGACTGCTCAAACTGAATACTTAACTCTCTGAAAAGGACATGTACCTTTCACAGACTGGCTCTTCCCCTGTCTAGGTCTTTTTGCTTGGAGCATGGAAAGCACAGCCAGGCTAATTCAGCTCTGAAATTGCAGAAAAAATATTCCTATTGAGCTGTAATTGAAATGCCAAGACTGAGGGAAGGGCCTAAGAAATGCAGAGGAGAGCGAGTTTAAATTATAACTCAGAATCTATTGTGGCAATGTTTGAAGGCATTCCCGTTAGCTGACCTGCTGCCCAAGCACTTGAGTTTCTTGCATTTTGGGTATGGCAGGACCACCTTTCCTAGGTGACTGCAGTGCCTTTGTTTTGAGCTAGCTGAGCCTTCTGATTTGTTCCCTGACCAGGAAGGTCAGTGAGGTTCGGCTTCCCTGTGCTGTGTTCTGCTGTACTTGCTGTTAGGTGCAGCAGTAGCGAAGGAGCTGCAGTCCATTCTGTGAGGGTAATGCTAGAAGCAGTGCACAAAATCAGCCTAGCAGCTGTCTCCAGGGCTCTCACCTGTGGCTCTCACTGGTTTTATGTATCCAGAGTAGGCAAAGAGATGTAGCTAATGAGCTCAAATGTGTTACAGTGGAAAAGCAGTTAGTTGGCCCATATTTTCTCTGATTTCACCATCTTTTGTCAAGCCGTGGTTCTAAGAACTTGAGCATTCTGAGCATCGCTGTGGGAAATGTAAGTTTTGATGCCTATGTCAAATACCAGGATTTGATGCATGGTGTTATTTTCAGTTCTGAACTAACAGAAGGAAGAGAAGAATATATTCAATTATCTTGTATGGGGCAACTTTAGAATTGGCAACTCAGAATCAGAAAATGCAGATTTGTCAGACTGCTCACTTGTCAAATGTCACTTGTTCCATCAAATAGTATAGGATTTTAATCTACAGTAAATGTTTGGTGCTGCACGGCATTGAGTGTTCCCAGTTGATGCCCAGGACCGTGGTGCCTCTAGATGATTGTTTCTCTGTGAAAAATTTAAAGTGCTCAGAATAATTTGATTGAATGGCACAGGATTTTGGACGCTGTCTTCATCTCTGTATAGTGTGTTATAGCATGTCCCTTGTTTCCTTGTCAAAATCAGTGTATTTTCTCAATGTTAAATTTCAGTCAGGGTAGAGGAAATCTTGTACAATTTTCTTGTGTATGTGACTTGGCTTTTGATGTCATTCAGATGGTGATACTATAATTCACTGCTTATGCTCAAATGCTGTTTAACTGGCCCAGTGCTAAAAAATTGATACCCAGAAGCCTTCCTTTGTGATCAGGCTAATCAGTGTTTTGGCAGTCTGTTCCGGTCGTGCGGGATCATCTCACACCACAGAGTTGTGGGGAGCCGAGGTTCTTTTTAGCTCAATGTCAAGCTGAAGGAGTATAAATTCTGCTTTAGAAATGACTATTTGAGAGGTTTTACTTTGCTGCTCTGCCAGGATCCCTTACAAAGGCTACAGTGTTTGAGTACAAAATAGTATTTCTTACCACTTAACAGGATGCTTTTGGATTCTCCATCCAACTCAGCGGTGCTCTAACACAGTGCCAGACCTTTATTTTGTGGGTATCCGGTCTGTACTCCCAGTTCCAGCATTACCGTCAGCCCCAGCAAGGGATGGCTGTCTCTCAGATATGGGGAGCTGCGGCAGAGTGCACTAATACACCCAGCAGAGTTGGGGACTCGCCAGCCAGGACCCCATCCCACAGCACCCAAGCAGGGCAGGTCTGGAGACAAGAACGAGATACAGAAAAGAGTAGAGATCACACAAGGTTCAGTGAAGAGGTCAGACAAGTTCATGGGGATGAGGCAGATATGAGGTGAAGCTGGGAATACAGGTCAGCAAGTCGCGTCCAGGGTAGACGTGGAGACAGCAGGCAAGATCACAGTAGTGGGGCAGTTCCTGAGTCAAACCGGGAGGTCAGTCTGGGTCTGGGTCAGTAGGGTATGTGGTCAGACAGAGGCATGTGCAATGCAGCTGCAGCACAGCTCAGATGAGGGTCCAGCATGACAACGTTCTTCTAGCTTTCTCTTGAAAAGCTCTTCGGATATCTGGTCAATGCATCTCAGAGCTGGCCTTTGCCACATAGAGCCGGAATAGAGTATGTTGATAGTCACTGGGAAGTCTTCGTGTGTGATCAGAAAATGCATGCTTTTTACTAATGTTCAACCAAGTTGAAGAACATTCCTGACATACATCCAAAGACGATTTACTGAGATGTTTTCTGTAGCATATGAAATGGGCAGCAACTGTTAAAAAATTTAAAACAATGATATATGACAAGTATATTCCTACTTATCCGTACCATTTATCCACATATCTATGACTGTTAATCTCCGTTCAGTACAATCTTGAAGGCAGACAATACATGTTAATTAGCGATGGGCAGACATGAAGTTCTGTTTCAGAGACTGCCATTTTCTTTCAAGTACCTGAAGGTAAAATAGTTTATTCCTGCCACAGAACAAATCTAAAGGAAATATTTTTAAGATCTTCAGGCCTCTGGATGTGCTTTTATCAGCAAAGGGGTGTCTTTTCTTCTTAGAGAAAACCACTATCCATAGACCACCCCTCCCTCCTCTGCCATAGGGGTAGGCAGTAGGTAGGGAACAGTAGAAGGCAATCCAGGTGGTCTCTGTGGGATGCCTCCATTGATCACTTTCCTGACTCCTGGAGGCTGAATCAACACGTGAAAGCTCAGGTTAGGACAGGGACTCCTCCCCTCTCCTTATTTACACTCCACATACCTCCAACAAAACTGTTTCTGTAAACCATTAACAGGACCTCAAATATTGAATTTATGGGATCTGGCACAGATGCTGACCATAGGATTAGTGTAAGTGGCATCGTCCATTCATGTGGTCTGAAGCAAAATACCAAGGGCATCGTAGGGTCATAGACTGGTTTGGGCTGAAAGGGACCTTTCAGACCTCTGCAGTGGGCAGGGAAAATAGGGGATAAATGGAGGCTCCCTGCATCTTCATTTTTTTAGGACTAGCCCTGCAAGTCCTGCACTGTAATAGCAAATTTTGTGGAGCAGCAAAAACTCTGCAGGAAGATTTAACAAGGAACTGTCTTGCGGGCATTTAGGGCAGAGCAAGCTTTGCACTGCTGTGGACGAGCTGCACGTCCTGTGCCATTCCTTCTGCACACTAGCTTTTGGAAGGGCTTCCTGTTTCTGTGGCTGGGAAGCATGGGGCAGTGCTTCCCTGCTGTAGTGGGCTCATCTGCCCCAATGGGGTTATGCTCTCAGCTCTCTTGCCTGAAGATTTCTGGGGCCCTGGGCATACTTCAGTGGGCAGTTTTTTGGAGGTGGAATTATACCACTTCTGGCACTTGCTGACAAGTGAGACTTGCCTCCAGGATGTACAGAATGGATATTTAGTGTCATGTTTTTGTGGACCTCATTACTCAAATCAATGGCAGTGTTTTATGTAAGGCCTGTGCAAAGCTTTCTGTACATAATGGTGACATTCGGAAGGGAGTCTGCAGGGAATTGCTGGGGTATTTTTCCGCTTCAGTTTCTTTGGCATTCACCCCAGCTAAAGGCACCAGCTGCTGTTAAGGCTTGTTCTTTTCCCTTATTTTCTCTACTTTTGTTTCTCTGCAATTAAATAATTGCCTTAATGAGACATTTCCAGTTATTCTGATAATGTCTTGGGACAATGTTGAACTTCTGTGATCAGCAGGAACTCTGGAAGGTGTTGGGATCTATTTACTGTAACAGCAGCCCTTCTGTCATGCAGAAAGGTGCCTAGAAACAGCCAAAAGCAGCGTAAAGCAGTGACAAAGCACAAAGCAGTTCAGTAAAACCCAAAGTCCTTCAAATCAAAACTAACTGTATATTCAGTGAAGACTACACTGTATCAGGGTGTGTTAGTCACTTTTGTTCACTTTTTTTTCTGACTAGATAAAGGCACTGGAAAGGAGTGAGTAGGAAAAACTGGAGGTTGATTTCGTAACAAATAAAATAATATATATAGTACAATTTACTTTGATACTTAGGTTAATACATACTTGTCAGGAATAAAAGTTGGACTTTTTCTCCAGAGGCAAAGCAGGGCATGAAGAAAACTTATCTGTAGCTGTAAAATTGTTGTCTAGGTACTCGTTCTGAGTAGTACATGGTTTGCATGCCAAGTTAACACATTTTTTTGCTGCATGTGTGTGGGTTTTTTTAACTGTTCCACTTAAGTACACTTGGAAAGTTTTATTTTGAAATGGTGAGTGCATTCAAGCAATGCTGCCAAATTCCAGGATTACTGCAGTTAATACAGAACATTTTGTTGACTCTAATTTGTGAAAACGGTGTTTTAGCAGTGTTAAGAGTTGTTAAGGGATATGCAGCTTCAATTATTTTTGGAAACAATTCTACAAAATCTGCAAGTGTTAGGATACCTAAAGGATTCATAGAAGTAGTAGTTTATTGTCCAGGAAAATGGATCTGAAATGCATGTACAGGATGAAGTCTTTCTGACAACAGACTGGTAGCACCCTAGTACTCCAATTTCTGTTTTGTAAGAACTCACCACCCTATCTTTGCGTTTGCAGCTTCCTGGAGGAAAAGCTATTAAGCCAAAATTACATGGTAGCTGTTTTGAAAACCATGCATCAGAACAGAACCTTGGTTTTACTGAAGTAGTCTTGCTGTTAGAAGTTGTACATTGTAGGAGGTTGTGACAAGATCCTGAGTAAGATGAACAAGCCTGGTCTTCTTCCTTAAAATGAACCTCCTAGACCAGAATGGTTTCTAAGGGGGAGAGGGGGAAGGGAAGAGGAAAATAAAGAGGAGAAAGCTAGAATACTTTCAAATACAGTAAATTCCAAGTGACTAGGATAAAACAGCATGGAAATAAATGAAAGTGGTTCCCACTGTGTCACTGTGTCATGTTACAGTGAATTAGTCCTTTTGGGCTTGCTTTATGCCAGCAAGTTTTGAGTTGTAAGGGCCTGTGAACATTCCCAACCCCCTGCCACCACAGCTTGCTGTATTTCTCCTCCATTCACCCAATTGCCCAGCTGCTCCAGCATCCCTCTGGCTCCTTCTCTTCTACCTGCACCTTGCATTCTGCTGTGGTCACCTGCCCCAGTGGGCAGTCCATCCTTCTGGATCCCTGGGTGTCCCAGTGGGGAGGCACAGCCTGCACCCTTCAACTGCAGCCCTGCTACCTGGCCAGCCTGACCCCTTTGGGGAGTTCAGTGTATGCCCAAGAGTTCAAGCCTTGCAGATGTATATGATGATAGTTTTCCCCAACAGCCACGGAATTACTTAATGTGCAGCTGCTTGTTGCTTTCCAGCAATTGCTAAATCACAGTTCAGGCTGAGGCAAAACAAAGCTGCCCTTGACTTTACAAATAATAGCTGCAGCCTTAATTATTCTTGAATTTAAAGGCCTACTGTTAGCACTAGACAATCAAAGAGAACACTTTAATACTGCTTGTGATACGGGTTTGCTGGTAACTGGCACTTCAAAAAGCTGCTGTTTCTTCGTTTGAGCAAGCTACCCTAGTTTTTGTGTAATTTCACACTTGCTTCTCTGAAGATGATAAATGGGGGAGTTAAATTTCCCAAGTCCAAGCACAGGATTAGGGGAGGTTTTCCTTAGCAGCTCATAGCAACTCTGACAGCTTTGTTCGGTGGCTGTCCTCTCCATGGTGTTACAACACACCTGCTAATAAGGGTCATGTGGCACAAAAACTTGCTAGTTCAAGGCAAACGAGAAAAGGTACCCTGTGCTAAAGGGTTTCTGGAGGGACTTTTCAGAGCCTCTCACCACACCATGCAGAAGTGGGCTGGATGCTTGTTGGGACTGGGGCTTGATGGGGTTTTTACTAAAGACCTGACACTGTCATTACATTTTGAATTTTGTACTTCTTCACACGTTGAGTGAGATGAATTTGTCAAATACTAAGTGAGTAAACGATTTGTAGAAATACTTCAAGTTGCATATGTTACAAAAACTTTGGCTGTGTTTTTTCCCCTTTTACTTTAGAGTTTACCTGTGAGCAAAGTGACTATCACTACCTGCATTTATCTGCACATTTTAGAATTATTAGTTTGGCAGTGTTCTTTCAACTTTAGAAATCCTTAAATAAATAGAGAAAAATATTTTCCTGCATGACATCCTTGTACCTAAACTGAAGAGACATAAATTTGATGGATGGACCACACAGTTGAAATGAGTCTAGAAATTACCGTTTTTCTTTTTCTTTTCCTTTTTTTTTAAGTCTATATTTGATATTCTTAATTAACAATTAACTATAAATTGCGTGCTATAGCTAGATCTTCTAAAGTGGCCAAATACAAACTAAGATGCCAGTCTGCTCTTTGAAGATATCAATTGTATTTTTAAAATTTGAGCTCAGATTTTGTGAAATGATTCTGAAACTAGACGAGGAAAAAATGGGATACAAAATATACAGAAAAAATTAACCTTTCCCACTGTACAGATCAGTTTTGAAGCACTTGAGCTTTGAATTTAATAGCTTGTATTTCTAGACTGCTTTTACCAAGTTTTCTTTTCTTGTCCTGCTTTATTAACAAACCAGGTCTTTTCTTGTTCAAAAATGGCCACTTTGTCTTCTCAGGTGACAGCATCCCTGGAAGACATTAAATTCCATTGGCAAATAGTTCTTGATTTTCATGTCTGTACTTTAGTGACCAAATTCAGAAAGGTGCAACAGATATATTTGATGGTGCTCTCATTTGAACAAATGGTTATCCATGACAGTGTCTCTTAAATGCTCATTGTTAATGCTGTATTAGGTTGGAGACCCACTTAAGATTCAAAGATACTAAAGTTTAATATGGGAATTACAGCAAAGCTGAAGTTGTAGTGCCATTTAAAGGAGGGAAAATGTTTTACCAAGTATTTGAATTGTAATCTTGAAGCATATTTAAATTAAATAAAAAACAATTCCTCTTCTTGCAACCCATTTGAACTTCACTTTCTTTGCATACAGTCTTTAACTTGATGGCTAAAAGAGAATTTTACATTTATTTTGGAAACTGTGAACATGTGATAATGCTGTTCCTTGCAAAATGCGCATTTTAGTTATTCTTGTGCTTCGGTGGCTTTATTTAGCATTATTGGTCTGTTCATCCAGAGGAGGTCTCACACAATATCCACAGTACATTAAGTCTAGTCTGTACCCCACATGCAGCAAGCAGTAAGTCCAAAGCTTTTCAGAAGCACTCTGAACATGCAGTAGGTCCAGAGCTTCTGCAAAACATTAGATTTTTTTCTTTGAGCAACCATCTGCTGTAAACAGGCAGGAAATCAGTTAAATTTGTCATTGTACACCAGGATTTTGATCTGTCTTTCAGAGGCAAAGGCATCAGTCCTTACAGACAGGTAAGAGTTAAAAACAAAGAGATGTCTATTAAAAAGAACTGATGTTTTGGTACCCTAGGACAATAGTTCAGTAACTAAATCAGTGCTGAGGTTTTCTTCCATGCCAGTAGATTTTCAGGGAAGCTCTCATGCATATCATTTGCAGCACTTAAGCTTTATGAAGACTAAGGATATTTTTTTTAATCAGGCTGGCTTGTGTATGACTGTACCTGCCCAAAATGACCACTTTTTCTTGTCATGTATGTCAATACACTTTATTTTTGCACCGGGATTGGAACTTACCTGTGCAGACAAAGAGAAACCATGAAGATGAAAGCTAAAAAAAAGAAGAGGGAAAAAAAAGAAGATCAAGTGTTAAGCAGGCAAAATAACAAGGAAAAGATGATAGAAGTTGCTCAGCTTTTGAGGAATTATCATTTAAAATGACTTCTGATTTTATTTATTTCTTTTATTTCCTGTCCCTTTAAGTCTCCGTAAATAGCCATGGACATCTAGTTCATCTCATTGTCACCCAGTTGAAACTAGATGATTTTAAAAGGTCGCTTCCAACCCAAAACCTTCTACGATTCTGTGACATTAGTAAAATACCTTTGACTCAATACGAGCTTGACAGATGACAAAGGATACAACTATGTATATTGTAGGTTATGCTTATTGCTTGTAGTAATTTTTCTGACTTGAGAGAAAAAAAAGTGTATTAAAAATCTCTAGTTGAAGAGAACAGATGTTGTGATAGCAGTGTACGTCTGTATTTCATGTTTGAACAAATAGTCATAAAAAATTATTGATGACTATTCCAATTGTATCGTGGGGATTGGCAGGAGAAAAGCTGAGAATGGCTAAAAGCTGACAACAGGAAAACCATAAAATGATGCTTTCTATAACTGTTTTTCTCATTCAGCATGACAGTGATATGATAAAATGAGTTTAAATAATTCCAGAGTTATACAACTTGAGGTGATTCCGTAAAGTAGAGAAAGAGAAATGAGTGTGTATGGAGAACACCTTTAGTTTTGAGAAACTTTCCTTTCTTCAAAGATTAACTGCTGTGCATTTTATTTTTACAACCAGTAATTGACAAGAAGCATTTCAGAAATGTAGATGTAACAAAAGGACTTGAATGTAATCCTTTCTGTAATTCAGGAAAGAAACAGGCCTCCATTCAAGATAAATGCTGATAGCATTTGCTTCAAGTTAAGCATATCGATGAGTGCCATTTTTGCACTGGAATTTTCCTGGTTTTACCCTGCAATTACAATCAAACAAAAGTTGAAACTTGTTCAGTCATCACTCTTGAGGTTACAGCTGACAAGTCAGAATCGTGGTCTTCAGCCCACATGCCTCCAGGGGAATAGCCAATTTATGTGCTAGTAGTGACTTCCAGAACTGTGGATTTAAGAATGAGGATTTTTAAATCTGTTTCTTGAGATAATGAACTAATTCAGGAACACTTTCCAACTGTGGGTTTTCAAGATGGGAAGTGTAAAGTGTGAGTGTGGACCATAATGGGAGCAATGGGTTTCTATTGAGGGGGAAAAAGAAAAACCTTACATTTCTGAGAAATCAGTTCTAGTGAATTTCATGCATGACTGCTTGCCTTCAGATTGTCCTTATTCTCGGTACACAGAGGCTTCACTGCCATAACCAGTACTCATATTTTGCCATGTTATTTAATGTGTAATTTCATTAAATAAACAAGAGGGGTTAGATGTGCGTGCGCACCTACAGGGGTGCGATCTTAGAGGCATCACGGAGATGTGGTGGGACGGCTCCTGTGACTGGATTGTTGATACGCAAGGATAAAGGGTCCTCAAGAAGGACAGGCTAGGGAGACAAGGAGGGGATGTCACCCTCTATGTCAGTGACCAGCTGGAGTGTGCAGAGACTTGGGATGGATGAGGAGCTGACTGAGAGCTTACGGGTCAGGATTAAAGGGAGGGCAGGGACAGGGGACATTATAGTGGGGGTCTGCTACAGGTCACCCAACCAGGAAGACTGACTGGAAGAGGACCTCACATTGACTTGATTGACAAGAAACTCAACAAGATCTGGCAGTATGTGTCTCCAGTCCAGAAAGCCAACTGTATGCTGGGCTGCAACAAAAGAAGTGTGACCAGCAGGTCGAGGGAGGTGATTCTTCCCCCCTACTCTGCTCTTGTGAGATGCCTTCTGCAGTACTGTGTTCAGCTCTGGGGCCCCCAACATAAGAGGGACATGGACCTGTTGGAACAAGTCCAGAGGAGGGCCATGAGGATGATTGGGGGCTGGAGCACCTCTCCTGTGAAGGTAGGCTGAGAAAGTTGAGGCTGTTCAGCCTGGAGAAGAGCCTTCCAGTACCTAAAGGGGGCCTATAAGGAATCGAGAGAGGGGCTTTTTACAAGGACATGGAGTGACAGGATAATGGGGAATGGCTTTAAACTGAAAAGAGGGTAAGTTTAGATTAGATATTAGGAAAAAGTTCTTTGCTACGAGGGTGGTGAGGCACTGGCACAGGTTGCCCGGAGAAGCTGTGGCTGCCCCATCCCTGTCAGTGTACAAGGCCAGGCTGGATGGGCCTTTGAGCAACCTGGTCTAGTGGAAGGTGTCCCTGCCCATAGCAGGGGGATTGGAACTAGATGATCTTTTACGTCCCTTCCTAGCCAAACTATTCTATGATTTTGTGGTTTTGCTGGCTCGTAAATGTCACGAAGAGTGGACATTACAAAACTCAGTCATGTTTTAACAGGCACTGCCTGTTAAAATTAGCCACTGAAAATTGCATGGAGGCGTGTGGATTTCACTGAAATTATAGCTGTGTCTGACAGCAGTGAATTTGGGACACTTCTGGAACACTGAAATACTGACATTAATGTGTTGATGGCCATTGAGTTTATAGCCTTCAAGTAAATCTTTCAGACAGGGAGTTATCTTGACCTGTTTAGAAACCCTATCCTGGATCAGTTAATCAGAACTTCATCACTGGTGTGTGCATGCTGAGCATGAAACCCCAGGCTGGCAGGATTTTTATTTGGAAAACATAACTTACAGCATACCAAACATGTCAGGATCTGAAGGGCACCACGCCAGTAACATACAAAACTGGTTATCCGACGTGGGCCCTTAAGCTATCTCAATTTTTTAAACACTGAAAAGAGCACACAAAGAAAGCGGTTGAAGCTGTTTATTATCCTGTTAAGTATTTTTTCTTTTCCTTTGTTTTGTGAGTATCTCACTAAAAATTTTGCTCTCCACCTAGAGTACTGAGTGAAACATAAGTGAACAGTAGATATCAATTTTATATTTGTTGAAATTCTGATTTCAACAGAAATCAGAAAAAGTCTGAAAGACTGATATATTATATCAGGGAGTAGAAGAACATACTGTGACAGGAAACATTATGAAATCGTTTCAAGGAGTTTCATATTCTTGGAAACTTAAACTGATGTTCATGACTCCTGTTTGTCTGAGAGACTGTTGTCTTCCACACATCTGCTATGGGGTGTGCCAAACTGAAACTTTCTCCATTGTGACAACTGTTAAAAACTACTTAGAAACTTGATTTCTACCAGCCTTTTAATGTATCCAGAATGTGTATATTTCCTTTCTCCATAAGTGATTTTCAAATTTGTAACTGCTTGTGTATACTGAAAATTGTTCCTTGTTTTCTGGTAAAATTCTAGTCTGTACGCAGATGCTGCACTGCAGGGCACACAATTAAATATCAGAATATACACTCAATGATTTATTCCTTCTATTAAAGTCAGAATGTTATGCCTCCCTAAAAATTTGATTTAGCAGCAGTTCCTGCTGTCTTAATAATGCTCCATTGCAGAGGTCAAAGGGAGAAAACTGGATTCATTTAAAAACCACCTTGAGTGTAAGGACCAAAGCTCTTTAAATTTATTAATTAACAAAGTGGTGGAGGTAGAAGCCTCCACAGTACTTTTCTCGTTGCCTTAGAAAGAAAGCAACCTTCCTCACCACCCTGAAGGTGTGTTGGGACACCAGAGCTGTGTGTAATTTTGTTGTCTTTCAAATCAGATAATTGGACATGAATGACTACGTCTGTATTTTAGTAAAAGCACAAGACATTGACAGCAGACACTGACACATCTTTGACTTCATTTTCTAAATAATTTAAATGCTGCACTGAAATATTCTCATCAAATTAATGAGCTGTTGTTGCCACAGGGACTCACATTAAGTTCACAGGGTCTTTAGTGTATTGTGAATAGTTTACCTTAGAGGTAAAATATTCTGATGCGTACAGGAAATGTATTCTATACTATACTGTAGGCATTGCCTGTCATCTTTATTTAACAATCAACCAAGAATAGATCCAACTAGCAGGACAAATACCTAAACAGTGGCGGGCCTCAGTGTGGGACTAGGGAAAATGCTTGAAGCGGCATTTACTGTTTCACTGGTTTCACAGATTGGAATGGATTTCAGTTTTGCGACTCCAACTCTGTAATTCAGTGTTGGACTGAGATAGTATCTGGATTTCTTTCCTTCCTCCCTTCTCTTTTTTCTTCCTTCCCTCCCTCTCTCAGTAAGGGGGAATGAAACGTTTTTCATTGCAGCAATAACGTACCTGACTAATCATTACCGACAAGATGCAGAAGGATAGAGACTTAGTTTGTGATTTCATTTTGTGTGGAGCTGAGAGCACTGATCCAGAGAAATGCTTTTGTCAGTTATCCTAAAAGAGTAAAAAAAATCCTGGGAAGCACAAAGAGAAAATGGTGTAAAATAGAAAAAAAAAAAAGGAGTTGTAAAAGTATGGGGAAAAATATTATGGCTAATGTGAAAAAGAACTAAAATTGGATATTACATTAGGTAAATTGGATAGTACATTAGGTAAATTAAGACAAAATAATTAAGAAATTAATCTTCTGATTAAGAATTGCAGAGAAGTCCTAATAAGGTTATCAATTCCTGTTGGTTTTAAAGAAGAGTTACAGGCCTAATTCCTTTAAGCCTTTTTCAAAGCTAGAGAATTTGATATATCATCTTAGATGCAAATGATTCTCTCACGAGAAAACAGTTAAAAATAGTTGTACAAATATGAAGTTCTTACTGTAAAATATGAATGAGAATGCAAATAAAATTATAATAAATGATAAGTAACATTATATTGTGGGAGGAAAGACTATAAAACAGAAGACTAAGATTTCACTTCTGAGGAAGAATTTATAAATTAAAAGGTAGAAGCCTAAGGAAACAAGTATGTTATTTGTTAACAAATGTTGTTAGCAAATACTAAAGATACACCCCCAAAAATACATATTTGTGTTTATCCACTGTTGATGGGCACATTAATTAGTCCAACTGAATATTACTGACTTTTCATTTAGCTATAGGCTTGAGAATTAGCAATGTTTTACTGTCTTAAGTACTGCATTTAATAACAGAGTAGGTAATATTGGATGAGTTTTATGATGTAATAGAATACTGCATCCTGATGTGTGTTTGTATTTTCAGATACATGTTGTGAAAGTTTCTTTAATATTACAAGTCACATCCAGCTGTTAGTTTTCATTATCATAGAATCATAGAATGGTTTGAGTTGGAAGGGCCCTTAAAGATCGTTCAGTTCCAATCCCCTTGCCACAGGCAGGGACACCTTCCACTAGACCAGGTTGCTCAAAGCTCTGTTCACCTGGCCTTGAATGTTTCTGGGGATGGGATGAAACAACTTCTCTGTTGTTCCACTGTTTTACCACCTTCATTTAATACATTTTCTTCCTTATATCTAGTCTGAATCTACCCTTCCTTTAGTTTAAAACCACTCATGCCTTGTCCTGTCACTGCAGGCCCTGCTAAAAAGTTTGTCACCATTTTTCTTATAAACCCCCTTTAAGTATTGAAAGGCTGCAGTAAGGCCCTCCTGGAGCTTTCTCTTCTCCAGGCTGAACAACCCCAAGTCTCTCAGCCTGTCTTAATACGAGAGGTGTTCCATCCCTCTGAGCATTCTTGTGGCCCCCTCTGGACCTGTTCCAGTGGGTCCATGTCTCTCCTGTGCTGACGACACTAGGTGGGGTCACACCAGAGCAAAGTAGTGGGGCAGAAACACCTCCCTTGACTGGCTGCTCACACTTGATGCAGCCCCTGATATGGTTAGGTTTCTGGACTGAGTGCATACTGCTTGGTCATGTCCATCTTTTCGTCCACTGGTGCCCCCAAGTCCTTATCAGTAGGGCTCTCAGTCCGTTCATCCCCAGCCTCTATTGATAACTGGGGGTTGCCCCAACCCAGATGCAGGACCTTTGCCTTGGTTTTTGAACCTCATGAGGTTCACATAGGCCCACTTGCTGAGATTGTCCAGGTCCCTCTGGATTGCATGCTGTCCCTTAGGCGTGTCAACTGCACTGCTCAGCTTCGTGTTATCTGCAAACTTGCTGAGGGTGCACTTTACCCTGCTGCCTGAGTCATTGATGAAGATATTAAACAGTACTGGTTCTAATAAGGACTCCAGAGGAATGCAGTTTGTCTCTGATGTCAATCCGTATATTGAGCTGTTGACCACTATGCTCTGGATGCAACCATCTAAACAGTTCCTTATCCACCAAACAGTCCATCAATGACTGTTATAGCAAAACGTGGTCTAGTCTCCTACAGTATATTCTGTCAACAGTGAATTATTTTCACTTTTTGTATCTTTAGTATAAACCCAAAGCATTAGTGTGAGGATTATATATATCTGTCAGTATAGAGTAGCAATTTATAGTGTATAATGGCATTGTAAATTAAGTTAACTACATGGAAGGAGTGCTGTCCAAGCTCTCTCTTCTGCTGTTGTTGTTCTCCGTGTAAGCTTCTCCAGGAATTTGCTGTTGCACTTTTGAAATAGCCGCTGTAGAACTCAAATGATGATGTAGGATGCTTCAGCTGATTTAAATACACATTCTTCAGTGAAGTTGCATATTTTGTGTGTCAGCGTGGAATTTAGATAAATGTTGTTATCCACCATGCCTTAACACTCCTTCAAAAGATGTGCTGCCTTGTTAGTCAATTTTGATTTCAGCAGGGCTGGTTAATGTTCCATAGTCACACAGAATAAGATGTTGACATCTTTAAAGTGAGTGACTAGTATTTAATTTAGGATATATATGACTAGTGAGTACGGGCTGAAGAAATCACATAAAATCAATGTACATTCCTGGAAACGTATCAGAACTAAATGCTTAATTAACATAAAACACCCTGAAAGTCCTTTTGTGTTTGCTAATTCTTCTTCATCTCTCTTTAGCTTCTCAGGGGATTTACATCCCCTTTTTAAGATACTTTTGTGGTAAGAAAGCAGCATTTTGATATCTATATATGAAAAATTAAAGGCATATATGTGGTGCATAGGTCATTCACAGTTTGACTTTTTGTGAATGTTTTTGTATCAGGGCGTCATATTAATTTGATAACCCTTTTTTGAACGTGGACATTTGGTCGAATGATGAATATCTGTTAAAACTAAACAAAGCAGATAGCCCTATAAAAGTCTGCCCAATGGCTATTATTAATAACTAGGTAATTTAGCAAACAGGTGTGGAATATTTTGTCTTCCATGCATATTTTCCTGATGACGGCAGAACAACAAGGAATAGAAGGGTGGAGAAAATGAATTTCTGTGTTGTGGATATCAGTTGGCAACCCTTTTTAGTGATCTCTGTTACCAAAAGGATGGACTTGGAATGCAAATAAAGCTTGTAATCCTCTCACCCAGGAGCTTGTAGGATATATTAAAATACTTCATCAAACAATTAATATAACTTTAAATACTGTATAATTATTCACCTGTGCCAGTTGGTGTCATACCAGTACTTAGTCTTTATGGAAGAAATGCATACCCAAAATATATGTAGTAAGCCTAGAGGAAGTGAATTGTTTGCATCTATAATTTGTATTTGTCAATGTAGCATCTGCACAGAAGTCAAGACATTGAACTGCCATTAAAAATGCAAATGAATTCTTATCTTTTCCAAACACTTGATAGTGGATGAGCTGTGATAAGACTGTCTCTTTGCTACATAGTGCATAAATCTGCAAGCTGTGTCAACGTGAGATGGTTGTTGTGGGGTCATTTAGGCTGATGGAAGCGGTAATGCAATTCCCCAAACCTGGACCTCTATTAAGCGGTATACTCTCTCTCATCAGACCTTTTTAGGCCTTTTGCATATTGCTAAACATAATTTCATTCACTGAAATTATTTCTGAGGCACTTGTTACCACAAGGTCAATTGATGTCTAATATACAGAAGAAGCATCTTGCATGATCCAGGATGATGTGTAAGTAGTACAGGGTAAAGTTGCTACTTGTGAATTCCATGAAAAGAAAAATGGTTTATTAGAAATTGAAATGGAATTGTTTTTTAAAGAAAGCTGTTTAATTATAGGCCTGCCATAAATACTTATATATGTGCCATTTAAAGTTTTACAGAAAAAGTGAAGATTTATGTGATTACAATACCTATTAAAGACATGCAAGATGTAATAGCTCCTGGCACAGTGGAGGATGATATAAATTAGGATCTATTATGAAACCTTTTTTCTCCAGAGGTTAGTGCCTAATAATGTTGCAAACACAGATTTTGTTGCATTCAGGAGAGCGTACCAGTCCAGAGATTCTTTTAGACCCTTCTGGTTAGTGGGTATCTCACAGTTTTGTTTCTCTGTTGATTATGTGCTCAGTGTGGTGACAAATCTGACTTGTCAAACAGCCTTAGTTCACCTATTTCTGGACTAAATGTGTAAATCTATTATTTGCTGTGTTTTGAATTCTGCATTGGTTTAGGTCTCATCTTTCACCTACTGTTTCCTTGACGGAACAATCTCTTTTAAAGAAATGACAAAGACTCCAAGAAAACCCTTAGCTTCTTTTTGGACAGCCTCTTGCTATGGGTTTATTGTACCTGAAGTATACCTGACATGACCAGCTCACCCTCCAGTTCCCCCATGAAAAAATCCTGCTCTTGGTGCTACCTTGACTCCCAATTTACATTTAAGGATATGAGTCTGCACTGAACTTAAAAGAGTTGAACTGATTTCCTTTTTAGGGAACTCTTGTGGTAAAGGGACAGTTAGGAGTAACTGATACTGCCTGGCTTCATTTGAGTCATGAGATGGGAGGAATCAGAGACTCCAGAGCCCGCATGTGGATGTAGGGTTTACAGAATAGCCAAGACATTGAATCTTGGAAACCATACAGAGTTTTAAAAAAGTAGGATACTTCATGAAATTAAGGTGAGAAATTGGCTGTACTAAGGAAATTCTGATGAAGGTAACATTCTCTGTCTTCTGTCATATGTGTTATTAAACATTTCAGTAACTAAGACATTACTGTTGGCCACTTCATGGATGATACAAGCACTGCTGTCTTTAAACCTTTAAACTCAAAACTATGGACATCTTTATTTAGGAAGAGCACTATTCCCTCTGGGCTTATATAGGATGACAGTAGAAGTGTCTCATCAAAAGGTAAGTTGAAAACCTAGTTCCAGTTATTGTTGGTTCCATCAGATAAACTACCAGGGTTAGATATTATAACTCAAGCAAGGCTAGACAAAAGCATTGTCAGAGACTGATATATAAAAAAATCATAGTTATGTGGATTATATACTTCTAGAATGTCAATAGTATATAACTGTAGTAATTACCATTTTTGTTAATACAGTGTCTGTCTACAGAAAAGTGATTAATTTATGACCAAATGTTATTAAAACTAGTGAACATAATGCTCTGGAAAGCTACAGAAGTGACTGTCATACAGAAATGATGCTTTATAGCTTGGGGAATGCCTTCAAGTATTTTGATGGTTATGTATTGTCATCATATGGCTAGTAGAGGATGCTTGCTTTTGGTACTGAGATACTGATACCACATTATGTGCAATTTATCCTTCTGCCTACTTGATATCACAGAACGGTTGAGGTTGGAAGGCATCTCTCAGGCAGAGCCACCTAAAGCCCCTTGTCCATAACCATGTCCAGGTGGCTTTTGAATACCTCCAAGGATGGAGATGTCACATCTTCTCTGGGCAACCTGCGCTTGTGCTTGGTCACCCTCACAGTAAAAAAGTTTTTCATGATGTTCAGAGGGAAGCTTCTGTGTTTCAGTTTGTGCCCACTAGCTCTTCTGTCCATGAGCACCACTGAAAAAAGCCTGGCACCATCTTCTTTACATCCTCCCTTCAGGTATTTATATACATTAATAAGATTCCCTCTGAGCCTTCTCCAGGCTGAAGTTACAGCTCTTACATCTGGTGACTTTCCTTGCTATGAGGCTATGCCCTTTGGGTGCCACTTCTTAACATGAAACACTAATTTGCAAAGCAAAGGGTGTTTGAATTATATGGTAAAATATTACAATGAGCATATAATATCTTAAAAAGATATATGGGGTTTTATATTATTTTAAACAGTACTTCCAAGCAACATTACTTAAGTAGAAAAGCTGATTATGTATTATTCTTAATGGTCATCTAGAAGTAAAATTTGTATGTAGCATAAAATAATATCTTTTGCAGTTTATCTCTCTTGTCATGTTTGTGACATGATCTGATCAAGGACCACTTACCATTTTCATTATTGAACATTTGAATATTTGAAAAGTAAGTTCAGAATGGTATATCCCACTGGTTCTTGATCCCATTGCAACTTCTCAGGCTTTAAATAGTTAAGCAAACTTCAGACTTAAGGATCCCTCTTTATGTCATGTATGATGTGTGTCAGGTCAAAACCTCAGCTGAATTGATGGGTTTATGCATTCAGCCTTAAGTATGAGTTTTGGCATGGAAACGTAATCTTTACTTACATCCATATAGATAAAAAAGCTGGGGTCTTGAAAGAAAAAAGATAAATTACTGATTTTGCACACCAATATAATTCGATGATTGTATCAATATTGATATACAATATGGGATTTCCTGATACTGAGATAAAGAGTTATAATCAGTTAAATTTGGACAGCTTACAGAAGTTTTGGGGGTTGTTTCCATGCAGCTCAGTACCGGAGTATTTCTCTTCTACTTCTATGGTACCTGACATAGCCTACATTTGCAGCTATAGGCAGAACGCCTCAATTTGATCAATGGCAGATTTTAAATTCTGTTAATCATGGTGATTTTTTCCCTGTTGTGTTTGGCTTCTATATTTTCTCCTTTTCTTCCCTTACTGCATACATAGGGGCTCCAGCATCACAGAGTGCTTGCCTGCACCACATATATGCAAGATATAAAGGCAGCTGAGAAGTCGCAAATTACTCATGCAGAAACAAAGCAGTAGTAAGTTGTGACAGAGTTGTGTTGTAAATTGTGAATCATTACTTAGGTGTCATGCTACATGAGATAATTGATAATCTGATGCTTCTCTCATCCTGCACCTCCACCCTAGGTTACAAAGAACTGAGCTGCTGAATAGCTGCTGTGAAAAAACCCAAACCAAAACAAACCCCTAGATGTGTGTACTCAGTGGAAAGAATATATTTCATTAATACCTTTCCACCTTGTACTCTGTTCAGTCACTTGTGACAGGTGTCCTTCATGTTCTGCTGTTTTTTTGTGCCATTTAAGTCATGCCATTTAAGTCATGCCTTTGAAATGGAATAACCCCATCCAACAGTACAGGCTGGGGCTGCCTGGATAGAAAGCAGCTCAGGGGACCTGGTGGGCAGTATGTGAGA
The DNA here is from genome assembly GCF_033783945.1 of Neopsephotus bourkii. Classification (NCBI taxonomy): domain Eukaryota; kingdom Metazoa; phylum Chordata; class Aves; order Psittaciformes; family Psittacidae; genus Neopsephotus; species Neopsephotus bourkii. The sequence goes on along the minus strand of NW_026901984.1, from coordinate 6,726,411 downwards.
CATGAGCCAGGTGATAGAATGAAAGGCAATGGATGCGAACTGCAACATGGGCAATTCTGATTAGATATTAGGACTTTATTTTTACCACAAGAGTGGTCAGGTTTGAGGACAGGTGCAGAGCTTGGTTGTAGAATCTCTGTCCTCAGGGATATTGAATCCCCACCTGACCATAATCTTGAGCAACCTGATCTAATCGAACCTGCTCTGAGCTAACAGTTGAGCTAAATGATCTCCATGGGTCCTCTTCAACTTTAATTTCTCTACATTTTCATGATAAGCATGGCTGAGCCCTGCAAGAGTAACAGTAGCTAATGAAGCACCTTCATTTCATTGTTGAAGTTGGAATAACAATTTTTTTTGTGTATATAATTTTTGATCTAAATAAATCAAACCTAAATGAGGTAAATTTTTCAGAAGGTGCTTTTAAATTTTGTGACTTACACTACGGTATGTCCAATGAATTTGCTCTTGAATATATTATAACCAGGTTTTTAGTGACCAACTCAAGTTCCGGGTTTACTACTAGGGATATATGAGAAGCCTGAGTTGTAGGGAGAAAATACTCAAAAGTATTAAAGATACATAAGTTCTGTTTCCTTGGAGTATCTTAAAAAGTAATTTAGACTCAATAATTTTAGGGGCCTCAAAACTTTATATCCAAGCAAAAGCTTATGTGACTAGGCCCATGGCAATAAGCACATATTGTAAGAATATTAGGAGTGTTAATTTGTCAGAGATACAGTATGCACGTTTTTGTTGCACTGTAATTTATTATATTTTTTTCCTGCCTTAGGAAATATAATACAGCCCTTCTTTAAATATCAGGGGTTGAAATCTAGGAAGGAGAAGACAGGGCTCTGATTCTGGCAGTTCATTGCCAAGATGAACTTGCCTTTTGGATTCTGCCAGAAGGGTGGGACCTAGCAGTATTGATCAAATTTGTTTTTATTCCTTCAGTGTAACAGGGTAACTGTATTGTAAGTACATAAATTGCTTTGCCTATGTATATGTACATGAATGTAAAACACACATATATTCTCCTGAGGGGAAAAAAAAAAAAAAATCCCAAAAGAAATCTTCCCTGCAGGATTCATATGCTTTTGGGCTTAGAAAATAACACATAACATCCTAAACATTCTCTGAGATGTTTCCCTTCTGTCTACTCCAGATATGATCTTTTATCAGGAAGTAAAGTCACCCCAAAGGCAAGAAGAGAGGTGGGAAAAACACTACTGTATAAATGTCTACTACATGGCCAATAGAGAGGCATGAACTTAATCTGTAAGGGTAGCCCCATTTATTGAAATACTTGAATATTATAATTTTATGTCCTGTAGTTTGGACATTGCTGAACAGCGTTGTGTTGTGGCATTCATTTATGCAGGTTTGGGTTTTTTTAATAACATGGCAAATGCAGTACATTTTTACTACAGCCAGGACCAACCAAGAGATGGCAGCACTGCTTTTAATATTCTGTGTGCACAATCTGCACTAAGTGGTCCATCTGTCAATAATACTATTGAACTTTTCCCTTCATACCTGGTACACACTTTCACTGTTCAGTGAATAGGTCTTACTTAACAATAGACCTGTTAAAATTAGCATACTTGCTGCTAATGGAAATTGTCTTTTACCACTGCATATTTGCATAATGCTGTATCAACTCTGTAGCAGGAAAAGCCTAGCAGACACAGGAACTCCAGTGACTAAATACCACAGGGCTGCTTTGATCAGTGTGCCTGAGCAATCTCACCTCATCAGTTGCTTTGCTGCCCTGCAATTATTTCCATTTCATTCCTACTCTAGAAAGTGTCCTGTTTTCCTCACCATGAAGGTGTTTTAGAATATAGGACACTGAATTGTCCATGTCTAGTAGTTTTATTACCAGTGGTTTTCAGTGCCTTCTACCACTCTGAAGTGAACGTTCATCAATTCAGTTTAATCCAAAGAAAGTCCCAAGGGAACATAGGCATCAAAGGATTGTTAATATCGTCAAAACTTTGTTAGCTTTTTTGTTAATCGTCTGTAGGCTATATAAAACCACTTTGTTTCTTGCTCTGTAATGGTCACGTTATATCACTATGCATATACAAAGACTCAAAAAATTTTAACTGACTAATTTTCTTTTCATGCTGCATTTTTAAACATTTTTTTTTAGAAAGTATTAAACATCTGCAAAGGATGACAATAGAAATGAGGTATTATCTGTATTTAAGGACGTCAATAACTCTATAAGGCTCCAGTGTCAAGTTTCTGATTAAAGATTTGATCATGCTGAAAAGCAAGAAAATTTAGCTTGAGCCTCCTAAAATCAACCTTCATTTCTAGCAAACTGACTTTCAGATCACCACTTACTGTCATTTTCCAAGAAAAATAAGCAACTAATATGCTGCTTGATCTTTGAGGATATTCAGTGGAATAGACGATGGTTATTTTAAAATAAACACTTAGTTTTTTCCTTACACATTAAATATTCAATCCAAATGATTAGCCATGTTCAGAGTTAGAGTCATGCTCTTGTAACATTTCTCTTCAACTGCTGCGGAAGTGGCTGTCACCAGGCAGCTCCTACAGTCAAATTGCCAAACTGCACATTGATAATTTTAGTCAGTGGAAAACGCTTCTTCAGACGCAGAAATGGTTTTGCCAGGAAATCTTCTGTACAGAGCTTGGGCAGTTAGGAGATACTGTGCTGGGGCGATCACACAGGGCCAGGGTTAGGTGGTGACAGTCTAGCAGAGCTGTTTGGGGAGTCTTGTCCAAGCCGGTGAAGACACTGCTGCAGAGACACTTGCAGAGGAGACTGCTGTTGCCACTCAGACAGCACAACTGGCAATCCTCTGAACTGCTTCTTGCAGGCTTGGCTTCTCACTAATGACAGCAAAATGGCAGTGGATTAGGGCTGGTATAAACTTGGATAAAGCAGGGCAGCTGGGGGGAATGGGGGCAGCCCCAGTGCCAGCCACCTCCCTGAGTATTTGGGCTGGGAGAGGCTGGACTGGCTCATGGGCTGGAGACAGGGCAGGGGCTGACAGCCCTGAGGGCTGCAGTGGGGTCCTGAGTCATGCGCAGCGTTGGGAAATCCCCAAGGGAGGCTGGGCAGGCACAGCAAGGCCTCTTGTGGTCTTCACATGTCTGAGCAACTCATAAATTGACCAGCCATGATAACAGAAGGCTTTATTAGCAGCATCTAGTTGGAAAAAAAAAAAGAACAAAACCAAACTAAAACCCAAATCAGACAGGTGTAAGTAGATACTACAGGCAATAAATGCTTGTATACCTTAGATATATTTAAAAAACTCTGAAGTAGAAAATGAAGCAAGAAGCTTTGTTATGAAATTAATATTGATAAGTAGCAACACTAAAGAAGGGTCATTGAAGCTAAACAGTGCTGTGATATGTGTGGAAAGTCCAGTGGAGTAAAATCACAAGGATGACAGTCAGGAGGCCAACTGAAATGAGCAAATCCTGTTTCCTTACTGGCCACCACTTCAGTTTTCTGCCTTCAGAAAGGCCCAGATTTTCAAAAAAAGAGTTGTTTGCAATTGGGCTGAAGAGATGCTGTTTTTTCCTAAAGTGTCATCTTGACATTTCCCCTGCCTCTTCTGTGAGTGGGAGGGTGTTGTCATTAATGAAGTAGAAGCCTCAGGAGAATTTGAACCTTTTGAAGGACTGCACAGTCCAACGAACTTTCACAGCTGAAGACAAGTGGGAATATGCTGGGAGGTGTTTACCTGAATGATGGTTAACAGGCCTGTATACAGCCTAGGCCAGGGACAGATACATTAATTCTGTTAGTAACTGTGTTTGAATTGTATTTAGACCCAGTAACAAGAGCTTTATGACAGTAATACTGGATTTTAAAGTCACTCTGAAGCCTAAAATCTTTCCAGAGCTTCACTAACTTGAAAGTGGCATACCAGTTTTTCTATAACCTTCAAGGTTTTGATACAAACTGAATCAGAGAAACTGATGGTAACAAATAAGGCCAAAGTCATTATTTTAATTCATTATGTATTCATAAGTTCATCCACTATTGCTAAGCAAGCAGAAAATACAGCCACTTTTAATAAATAAGTATGTATTTGAGTAACTTAATTGGCAAATTACTTGAAACAAAGACCTGAAAGCATAAAATTGATCAAGTCAAGATTGGTGAAAGGTAGGACAAACAGTTTGTGTTAGCTGGTGGAAAAATACCTATTGAAACAAAATCCTGAATAATCTTTAATGGGACTTGAAGTATGTCCAACAAGCCAATAAAGTCCTTCACAACAGAGATGTGCAGTCATGCAATAAAGGAATTCAAATAGCATTGCAGAAAGTATTCCAAGTGTAAGAGTAAAAGTTAACTCAAGAATTTAACCCACGTTTGGATTAATTAGAAAGCATTCTATTAGCAGAAAATCTGCAAATTTATTTGCAGATGGCGAAAAAGGAAATCCTAATAAGTAAATCCACATTATAAATATTACAGTATAAAGGTTTCAGATTTTAAAGCATCTTTGTAGGTAGTAGGAGCCAATTCATATATTTATACACGTCCTCCCCCCAAAAGTTATAAACCCCTACAAAATTATATTTGAGCACAGTGTCTATGTTTTTCCTCTGTCTGACATGAAGTGATGAAGGAATGCCAAATAAAGCATATGAAAGCAATTAGTCAAAAGGAGGGCGTATTCAGAGATATAGTTTGCAAATAAATTACCAAATATAAGTACGATTATGAAAAAGCCCCAGTATTTTTCCACATGTAAGCAACAAGCTGAGTATAGAAGTTACTGTATATACTGGCAGTATCAGTCTTCTAGAAAACCGTTAAAAATAAATATTGTCGAGAGCCTCTATATGGGATATGCTTCCAAAGAAAGAAGCAGTAAATTAATGATGTTTTGTTTAAAATAGTGTTTAAGATGGCATAATCTTTCATTAACATACTTAAGAAAATCATGGATAAGAAGGAATAGTTCTTTAGTTGCTGCAGAATTAGAACAGGTTGGGTCACAAGCAATTGCAAGGATGCTGATTGAGAACATACTGCCTCAGTAATGCTGTTAGTGCCTGGAGGTGTTTTATCTGATACCAGAGAATTTCTTGCAAAGAACACGTATTCAAGGGAGACAGAAAGAAGGAGAGTTGTGAAACCTCATCTGCATCCTACTTGTGTGAGCTTTCCAGGTAGGACAGAATTGAATTTTGGATGCTGAGTATTCACTGGCAGGCTGCACAATGCATCCAGCAATAGACTTTAAGGAAGGTAAAATAACTTAAAGGAGTAATTATGGACAGTTATGTGTTTGATATGTATTTATTGATGCATAATTTAATTTTTGAAGATATGTGGGGATATTGTAGGGCTGGGGATGAGAAATGGATTTCAAAGGGACTAAAAGGAACTTATACAGAAGTAGAGCTGAATAGTTCAAAAATTTAGTTGCTTTGGCATTAAGAAAAAATCAAGGTCTTTGACTTGCAAAGCCCTTCAAAATTACAGTCTTGATGAACTAGAAATCAAGTTAAGGTATATTTCACAATTAAAAGACAGGTCTAAGTCCAGACTTCACATCCTGCATTTTTAAAATGGAAAGTGAAAGCTGATCTTTCTAAGAAGTATGCCTTCATCAAAGCAAACATAATAAAACTTTAGCAAAATTGGTAATGCAAACCTTTCATGTACAAAGAAAATAAATTGAAATCTAAATTAATGACCCTTTCTCAGTGGTCTGATTCAGAGCATGACGTTTATGCACAAGAAAAAATTACTGTATTCAAATGTTAGGCCACACAAAAAATCTGAGTTGTTTGGTTTCCATCTTAGAAAGCACAGTTACCCAGATTATGTGGGCTGCATACAAAAAGCAGTTTCACTGTAGGGAGCAAAAATCCTCCTTCAGGCTTTTCTGTGTCAGTAACAATAACCTCAGGGCTGCAGTGTCTCAATAGCAACGTAGATAATGTGTTATTTAGATTCTCTGTTTTTCTGTAGCTGGCTTAGCAGGTGACCTCAGATTTAAATTCTCTGGAGCAGGGACCATACATTTATATGTGCATGAACAGTGGGGATTTGATCTTGGCTGGAGCTGCAGGCTATGACTGTGATGTAAATGTCAAATCATAATAGAGTAAGCTCAGGCAATTTTTCTCAAAAATAAAACTCGCCACTTTCAAATGTCACTAGGCTAAAGAAACTTAAGCATAAACTAATGCTGAAATCAGTGGAAAATACATTTATCCACAATGTTGCTTCAACGTAAGTTATTTAATTATAAGGCGTATTAAAAATTTATCAAGCCAGTTATGCTGTATTCTTCACTCTAGCAGGACTGTGTCATTTGAGAGGAAAAACCTTAATGGATGCCTATGGAATTGCCACACTTTCCTTATGTCTCTCAGGAATGCTGAAATTTTTGTCTAGGTGTAGCCTATAAATAAGTACATACATACATACATCTATAAAGAAATACGTACATACATAAATCACAGAATCATAGAATAGTTAGGGTTGGAAAGGACCTTAAGATCATCTAGTTCAATCCCCCATAGTAGTATCTCTAAACATAATGTCATGTGTTCAATCAACCAAAGTGCGTACTCTCTTGTTAAAGAAATCAAGTTCTCAATTGTCTTCCACATCATCAGTGTGATTTCTGGTTCATCTTCCATCACTGCAAATTCAGAAAAAAAGGATGTCACCTTTATGAGGAATGATAATACGCTGGAAAGATTTCATTGGATGTTTGAACTCTTTAGAGGTACTTACCTGGAATCTCTAATAGCCGTGGTACAATTCAATTACAAAACATCAGTCTTAGTAGTCCAGTCTCAGTGGGTGAATGGAAGAGAACTCTGTATGTATAATCTGGTTCACTTCTCTTGCAGGCAGTCTTTTACTCCTGGAATATATACCTTTTGGGTTTAGGCTTGTTAATTTGTTTCTGTACTTGGAAGAAGTCACTATCCTCTCTCTCTTGCAGCTATAGGTTTTCTTTGTAGGAAAAAAGTTAATAATTTAAATGTGAATTATACTAGGACTATGAAGAGAAAATTATATATGATACGAAGTACAGAAGTATGTATTTGAGTCAATATATTTGAATAACAATGTTTTCAGGAATATGTGTGCAATCACTCTCCTTAATAGTGTCCCATAAATGGTTAGTGCTTGAATTTCATAGCAAATAACTACATAAAATTAGATAATGCTAATTTGGAATCACAGCTACAAAGTCTATTTATCTAACTTAAATAGCTGCCATGATTAAAGGGAAAGAATTGAGAGAAAAATACTGTAAGTTATAAAGTCTTACAGAGCACAAAAGGAAAAGGTTTGCTATGTTTTGGGTTTTTTTATCTTTAGGTAGATTGCTTCATGTTTTGAAAAGTTTTGTCTTTGATTTCAATGAAAGAAACTTGAAGCCTCAAGTACTGAGCTGATGCGCACTGGGTTCAGGGGCTAATGTTTTTCATCATGAAAGATGCATTTAGGGCCCTCATCTTACACCTGTTTTTTTTCTTGATCTTAATGTGGATTAAGTTGGTTGGGTGTGCACTTTCTTGGATCCACAGCACATAGCTGTCACTCACAGCTGTAATCTCTAGGCTTTGAAGTGGAGAAGGTGGATCCTGAGGCAGACTCAATAGCATGTCCACTTTTACAGTTTGTTCATACACCTTTGTGAGGAAAGGAGAAAGTTAACAGGAGGAAGCACATCTCCACCACGTTAAAGCTTGGGGCATATAGGGATGCTGGGGATGGACTCTTCATTAGGGACTGTAGTGGTAGGACAAGGGGTAATGGGTTAAAACTTAAACAGGGGAAGTTTAGATTGGCTATAAGGAGGAAATTCTTTCCTGTTAGGGTGGTGAGGCACTGGAATAGGTTGTCCAGGGAGGTTGTGAATGCTCCATCCCTTGCAGTGTTCAAGGCTAGGTTGGACGAGGGTAATACAGTTTAGAGCTAGGTGTCCCTGCCCATGGCAGGGGGGTTTGAACTTGATGATCTTAAGCTCCTTTCCAACCCTAACTATTCTATGATTCTATGTAGTTCTGTCTGCTTTTTCCTAGCTTATAAAAGGCTTTGTCTCAACAGCTCTGAATTTAATGCGTGGTATTTACCCTGATTCAGCTATGAAGTCTTGGCAAAGAGAAAAAATGAACGTAGGTTCTTGGTGTTGTATCTAGCAGTGTTCTCCTGGTATATTTGTCACTGAATGTAACTTACAGAATCATGATAGGCCTTGAAAATACATAGTCACGCTCTCACATGAGCATCTGTTACTAAGATGTAGCAGTCAGCATCAAGTTGTGTATAATATTAAAGATATGTTCATGTACATGGGGCCATCACATATAAATCATCATCTTGCTTTAAGAAGAAAATGCAAGTAATACCCCCCAAAGCAGAATGTTTGGGGTTGGAAGGGACCTCTGGAGACCATCTAGTGTAATCCTCTCATTGCTGAGGCAGGTTCACCTAGAGCAAGTTCCACAGGATTGCATACGAGCAGGTTTTGAGCTCCTCCAGAGAAGGAGACTCCACAATCTCTGAGCAGCCTTTTCCAGTGTTCTGTCACCCTCAAAGTTTTTTCTCATATTCAAATAGAATTTCCTGTGTTTTGGTTTGTGCCACTTGCCCCTTATCCATTTCCTTATGTCTGGGCACTACCCAACAGAATCTTGCCCCATCTTCTTGACTCCTGCCCTTAAGATACTTGTATGCATTGATAAGATGCATATGAGAGCAGATATTGATAAGATGCATAAGAAAGCAGACTTTGGCCTCTTCAGGAACCTTCTTAGTAAGATTCCATAGGATATAGCCCTAGAGGGCAGGAGGTTCCAAGACTGTTGGCTGATATTCAAGGATCACCTGCTACAAGCTCAAGAGTGTTGCATCCCAACTAGAAGGAAGTGCAGCAGGAGGGCCAGGAGACCTCCTTGGATGGATAAGGAGCTGCTGAGAAAACTTAGAGGGAAAAAAGGGGGTTATAAAAGGTGGAAGCAGGAAAGGCGGCCTGGGAAGAATACAGGGATATTGTCAGGGGAACTAGGGACCAGATTAGGAAAGATAACACCCAGTTAGAATTAAACTTGGCTAGGGATATTAAGGATAACAGGAAGGGATTCTATAGGTACACTGAAAATAAAACACAGACTAGGGAAAATGTAGGCCCCCTCCGGAAGCTATGAGGAGAACTGCCTACCCTGGATTTGGAAAAGGCTGAGATTCTTAATGATTCTTTGCCTCAGTCTTCACTGGCAAAGGCTCTGACAACACCACCCAAGTCTTAGCATGCAGACACGGGTACTGTGAGAATGAAGACCTTGGGCCCACTGTAGGAGAGGATCTGGTTCGAGACCATCTTAAGAACCTGAACATGCACAAATCCATGGGTCCTGATGAAATCCATCAGTGGGTCCTGAAGGAGCTGGCAAATGAAGCTGCTAAGCCACCGTCCATCATATTTGAGAAATCATGGCAGTCGGGTGAAGTTCCCAACGACTGGAAAAAGGGAAATATAACCCCCATTTTCAAGAAGGGGAAAATGGATGACTCGGGGAATTACAGACCAGTCAGTCTCACCTCTGTGCCTGGCAAAATCTTGGGCCAGATTCTTCTGGAAGGCATGTTAAGGCACATGAAAAACAGCAAGGTGCTTGGTGACAGCCAGCATGGCTTCACTAAGGAGAAATCCTGCCTGACCAATTTGGTGGCCTTCTATGATGGGGCTACAGAACTGATGGAAGAGTGGTAGAGCAGTTGACGTCATCTACCTGGGCTTGTGCAAAGCGTTCGACACTGTCCCACATGACATCCTTGTCTCTAAATTGGAGAGATATCAATTTGATAGGCTGAGAAAATTGGGGCTATTCAGTCTGGAGAAGAGAAGGCTGTGTGGAGACCTCATAGCAGCCTTCCAGTATCTGAAGGGGGCCTATAAAGATGCTGGGGATGGACTCTTCATTAGGGACTGTAGTGATGGGACAGGGGGTAATGGGTTAAAACTTAAACAGGGGATGTTCAGATTGGATATAAGGAAGAAATTCTTTCCTGTTAGGGTGGTGAGGCACGGGAATGGGTTGCCCAGGGAAGTTGTGAATGCTCCATCCCTGGCGGTGTTCAAGGCCAAGTTGGACGAGGCCTTTGGTGATCTGGTTTAGTGTGAGGTGTCCCTGCCCATGGTAGGGGGGTTGGAACTTGATGATCTTAAGGTCCTTTCCAAACCTAACTATTCTTTGATTCTATGATTCTATGATGAATGGACCACTCAGTGGATAAAGAACTATCTGGATGGCCACACACAAAGAATTGTGGTCAATGTCCAGCTGGAGACCAGTAACAAGTGGCGTCCCTCAGGGATCGGTGTTGGGACTGATCTTGTTCAACATCTTTGTCAATGACATGGACAGTGGGATTGAGTGCGCCCTCAGCAAACTGGCTGATGACACCAAGCTGTGTGGTCAGTTGATACGCTGGAGTGAAGGAATGCCATCCAGAGGGACCTCGACACGTTTGTGAGGTGGGCTGATGCCAACCTTATGAAGTTTAACCATGACATGTGCAAGGTCCTACACCTGGGTCGGAGCAGTCCCAGGCACAGCTACAGGTTGGGCAGAGAAGAGATTCAGAGCAGCCCTGTGGAGAAGGACTTGGGGGTGTTGGTCGATGAGAAAATGAACATGAGCCGGCTTCAGTGTGTGTTCACAGCCCAGAAAGCCAACCGTATCCTGGGCTGCATCAAAAGGAGCATGACCCACAGGTCAAAGGAGGTGATCCTGCCCCTCTACTCTGCTCTTGTGAGACCTCACTTGGAGTATTGTGTGCAGTTGTGGTGTCCTCAACATGAAAAGGTCATGGAACTGTTGGAACAAGTCCAGAGGAGGGCCACGAGGATGATCATTGGGCTGGAGCACCTCCCGTATGAAGAGAAGCTGAGAAAGTTGGGGCTGTTCAGCATGGAGAAGGCTGTGTGGAGACCTCATAGCAGCCTTCCAGTATCTGAAGGGGGCCTATAGGGATGCTGGGGATGGACTCTTCATTAGGGACTGTAGTGATAGGACAAGGGGTAATGAGTTAAAACTTAAACAGGGGAAGTTTAGATTGGGTACAAGGAGGAAGTTCTTTACTGTAAGGGTGGTGAGGCACTGAAATGGGTTGTCCAGGGAAGCTGTGAATGCTCCATCCCTGGCAGTGTTCAAGGTCAGGTTGGACAGAGCCCTTGCTGACGTGGTTTAGTGTCAGGTGTCCCTGCCCATGTAAGAGCAGTTGGAACTTGATGATCTTAAGCTCCTTTCCAACCCTAACTGTTCTATGATTCTAATATCCCCTTCTCAACCGTCTCTTCTCCAGCTCTTTCTGCCTTTCCTTTTAACAGAGATGCTCCAGTCCCATCATCATCTTTGTAGGCCTCCATCTGGACCCTCTCCAGTAGTAGTTTCTCTTTCTTGAACTGGGGAGCCCATATGCAGCCTCACCAAGGCAGAGCAGAGGAGCTGGATTACCTGCCTTGGCCTACTGGCCTGTCTTCCTGATGCAGCTCAGGATATTACTGGCCTTCTTGGCCAGAAGGGCATGCTGCTGGCTCGTGGACAACTTGTTGTCCACCAGGACCCACAGGTCCCTCTCTGCAGAGCTACTTTGCAGCAGGTCAGCCCCCAGCCTGTACCTGTGCTTGAGGTTGTTCCTCCCCAGGAACAGGACCCTGCACTTGCCTTTGCTGATCTTCATTAGGTTTGTGTTTTGGTGTAACTGGAAGGTTCTGAGGGGAGAGCATGGAATGGAGATGTAATCCAAAGCAGAAATGAAGAGTTTTACAGGAGTAACTGATAGGCTGAAGATTTATTTGTAACACAGTATGTCCATATAAGGTTGTAAGCCATTCTAATGCAGACTGAAAATGAATACTGAAATGCTACCATCCATCTAAGGAATGAGCTGCTCTAAGATCTGAGGCCCTAGCTGAATGCAAAGGCATCTGCCCATTTTCCCAAAACTTTAAGGTTGCAAACTGTAACCGCACTTTCCTCAGAGAGCTTCTTTAGGTCACCTGACCAGGAGAGCTGCATTGATGGTGCACGTACTAGTGTGAAGTTGCAATGTATAATGATGCTTTTCTTGCTGCAGTTTCTATTCCCTTAGTGCTCTGAAAAAAGGACAGAAAGGGAAAACAAAACCAAACAGATGTCACACAGCTGGTGAAAAGAGGTGTTCTCACTTTCTTTTAATTTATATGCAAACTGTAAAACATTTTAAAGCAACATTTTTGAAGGGGTGTTATATGTGGGAGATCCTTCTCTTTGTAATAGTTGCTGGTACAAATAATACAATGTGTTGATATGAGTGAAATAATTATTTACCTCCATCAATTAGGTACTAGTAAAGTTGCTTAGCAGATGACATGATACTGTTATGATTACTAGGCACTTCCTCCCAGTATTTTATTCCAGTGTCTCAAATCTATTTGTAAACTCTGCAACAACTGCTCTTTCTCTTTTTGTTCAATGAGTTATTTGCCATAGGCGATAAAATCACATATGGATTATCTTTTTTTTTTCTCTTTTAGCAAATATATCACAGTCTATAATATTCATAATCATCATCTGATGTATCAGTCACTGACGGTCAGTAATTGGTTGGTGATGTACATGGTTCCCAAAATAAAACGTTACTGTTTGAGAAAATTGCAGACAAGTATTCTTATTTCAGTAAACAACTGGAGTGCATTTACCGCCCTCCCCCCCCCCCAGCTTCCCTCAAGATTAATGCATTTCATCTTCAACCTACTTTGAAATTAGTTCCGGGACTTGAACAATTTGCAATAAGTAGAAGTCTTGGGTTTTTTATTGGCTTTTACATATCCAAGTGTAATGTAGTCTTAAATCTTGATTTGCTGACTAGAATTAGTACCTCTTCCAAATCAATTGGCATGGAAATTCCTGCATTCCTAATCTGCATTTGCTTTAAATAGTTTTCTGTTCAAGGTAAGAAAAAAAGTTAATGAAAGATTTGAGACCTTTCCCCAAGATTATTTTCCTTAGAATTTTACTAGTTCATTCTAAGGGCTGAAATGTCAAATAATGTAAAGATCAGCTAAGATCTCATCTGTGCTTCTGATCTGAAAGCTCTGTCAGTGAAGTTACTCAGTGAGCAGCTCTTTTGGCAATTTTAATATTCAGTTAGAGGGAGGGCTACCAGGAACATGAAAGGTTCTGTGAAGAAAAAGCGTTGGTGATGATGTAGGACTCAAAAAAGGAGCTTGTGTGCCATCTGTTAATGGCTGTTCTACTAAATCACCTCTCCTCTCAAAATGTGCCTTCCTTGAAGGCAGAAAAATATACATTGTACGAGGATCTGAATGGTTTAGAGGATGAGGTTAAAGATTGTAATAAAATCTGATCTTCTGCTGGTCTTCAATATGTATCTTACCTACCCTAATATATGACTCAAAGCATATGCACTCACTTTGGATATGATTCCTTAAGCTTACTGAAATACTTCTGCTTTCCATCCATCCTTATGTGGTGCATTTTACTTAGCCAGGTACATAATTTGGTACACAATAACAGCAATATATCTCCATCAAATACTCTTCCAGCTTAGCTGTACAGTTAGCAGGACTTCTAAATAGCAGAATACAGTATTCATCTGAGTAATGCCCTAAAAAGTGTAGAACCCAAATATGCTTTTTTTCCTCCCTGTGCAATTACAAACGTGTTTGAAATTGATGTCTCCTTGTCTGGAGCTTAAACATGATCTCAGTTTCACTGATAGTAAGCTGGCCTCATGTTTCATACATGTGCTTCCAGCAGTTACTCTCCAAGCCACACTTGCAGCTTTTTTTATATTCTCAGCTTGTGTTCTTTCCCTTATTATTATTTCCTAGGCTGAGACTCATGTTAATACTGTGTTGGAAATTTTAGGCTAATTGTCTGTGAGAACAGGTAATAGTTTAGAAAAGAAGAGGGGAAAATACTACACCACAACAAAAGAGCTTACTGCTGTAAAGTTTGCCAACTCTGCTTTGCTGAAGTGAATGGCATTATTTCACTCTTTTGAGGCAAGCATTGATGTGTGTCAGTAAAATATATAAAGGGAAGTGTTTATGGTTCCGAAGTTTTCCTTCTGCAAGCAGCAGTATGTTTACAACTGGGATAGGAATTGCCATTCCAGAATGGATTAAAGTGATTGAATGAACACTGCATGTTCACGTTCATGCCTGTAGATGTCCCTTGTGTTAGTAGAAAAGACCATAGCATAGCAAACATTGCAGAATCTGTGCTGACAAATGTTTATCTGGTTGGATATTACTTTGCTTCCCTAATAAAAATGTTTTGCTGGTCTTAAGATAAAGCTGTCACCTATTCAGGGAATTTCAGATAAAAAAGGAAGGTGTTATCCAAAATGTACATGATAATGTACATGATAATACCAAAATACTGTTAGTAACATAAAATAATTAAGGAAATGCATTCTCCAAAGTTTTCTCTGACATAAATTGGGTGAGCGGTCTTCTGATATATAAACACAACATTCACACAGAACCTTAAAAACAGTAAGCAGCTGATGCAAGAACCAGTGTTTCAGCGGTATTACACACAAGTCTGAGAAAAATCTGGTTCCTGATTGTATAGTGGTCATGAAAGTAAGTATAATGTTGAATAACTTGAAGCATAAAGCAAAATATAAGTTCTTTCTCCATTTTGCGTCTCAAAATATCTCTAAAGGCTGATCTGTTTATTTTGTTGTGCCTAGCTGTCATGGATTTACCTGTCTTGTTTTCCTGTGTTAAGTTTTTGCACATATCTCTTCTGACATGTGTTAGCTGGGGGTCAAATCCTACAGTTTTGATAAAGTCTTTGAGGATGAGTGAAATTTTAGCTCAGTAAAAATGGAGTTTTGGCTTCCAGATTTGTCATGAAATGCTTGAAAGATATTAAAACAGATTCTTGGTAATTGTCAGTGTCCAGAAAAAATAGTGTAAGGCCAGCTCCAGATAAGTTGTTATACTGAGGCCTCATAGCCAATATTTTCAAGGCAATAATAATAACAACCATCACTACCATCTATCTTTTGAACAACTGTGGAAAGTTTCACAGCTTTTAGTGTGTTTACATTTGATTGAAACTCACTTATGTTGATACATTTAATTTTGTGTATGCAGAGGCCTGTAAGCTCGTGTCTGGCATATGTGATTTGGAAAAACAGATGCATAGAGCAGTGGAGTTAGAGGATGTCTCTCTCAGACATCTCCTGAGTGTCCTTGGTTATGTCTGGAGTATTTCTTGAGTGCACTGAGCCCCCAAGTGTGTAAGTGCTGGTTACTAGCAGCATAACTTGCCTTTAATTTGCTGTGTCTGTGAGCTAAACCACATGAGGTTAAGAGCTTCCCAGTGTGATATGAAACAGTCAGCATACTGAATGAGGTATCACCTAAATTCACAGTGTACTAGAACACAGCTGTGCACGTCTAGTCACATTTTAGTTCCATCACTGCAAGCTTCAGGAGGTCAGTTCTGTCTACGTGAGACATGCTGGCCTATATATTTTCCTGTATATTAAAAATAGAACCAGATATCTTCCACCCATTTCCACAAGGCCACCAGAAAAGGTGGTTTGATGCTTGAGGTAGAGAATGTACGAGAGCCAAGTTCAGTTAATTTCCTCAGTCTGCTAGGGAAATTTTATAATGACCAGACATAAATTATTTTTGCTGAGATTTATGTTTATACTTCCTATGATGGCTGTTCTGCTGTACACAGAAATGAAGATTCATTAGAGTGGGAAGAGGTCAAGGGACATTATTCTGACAGCTGGGGAGGTACCTGTACTCACATCTGTGCTTGCAGGACTGTTTCTGTACTATGGTTTCAAAGACTGAGAGAGACATCAACATTTAAAATGTAAAGCTTTTTATTTTTTGCCCTCTGTCTTATGGCCAACCCCATGTTCACCAAAAGTGAGATTTTATTTGGGTAAACAAATATTTTAATGTAAATGGAAAGATGTCTTAACATTGCTCTGATCCTAGATAAAAGAAAAGAGTGGGTCTTTTGTTGCTTTGAAGAGTATGGTTTCCGTGACTGGAATTGTTAGACATTGTTGCCTCTCTGAAGGTTGTGCAGTAAGAGGTGCAGTGAGGTGAAAGTTTCTATCCTCCATCCAGGATGCCTTCAAGTAAAGGGGAGTTTTCTCAACTCAGAATGAAGCCTCTTATGGAATTTGAAGTAGTTTTCCTGTGCAAGAGATTCATATCCTAAACTGTTTGTTAGGATTTTAACCGCTTTTTATCTATCAAATGTACCTTTTTTAAAGTATGAGGCTTTCGGTTCAAAAGGTTTGTGCCTTTTTTTCTTTAACCACCAGCTATGGACCTGTGGGTGTGGTTTGTTCTCCATGTCACTACTAGTGTGCTGGTGGCAACGGACAAATGTCAGACTTGAGTACTTCTGTCTTGAGAATATTCTACAAGTGGAATTTGGAGAAGCAAATCCAGGACAACACAGAACTGTGCCCATTACCTGCAGTTGTACCCAGCTTTGCTGGGGTTGTAAAAATTAACCAGGAAAATATTTTGGTTGCTCAAGAGAGCAGATCAGGAATATAAAGCCTATGAGGGGGAATGGTAATTCCCTTCTCTCTGCAGGTTTTTCTAAAATGAGAACAGGACAAACCAGAAAGTCAGTAGTTACAGAGGGAAGATCACAGAGAAGAATGCTTATGTGACAGCACACAAATCTCTAGCATGAGAAAGAAAATCAAAGCCTGTAAAATACTAAGCCTTAGCATTTGAGGCAGATGTCATAAGATTAATTATCTTTGCGAATCCTGTTTTTAAGTCTACAGTTCTTGTGCAGTTAACAGTTCTAGTTCAGTGCATTCAGTCTAGCGGTTACATTGGGTTAGCCTGATCATACAGAAGAAAATCACACATTCCAAATAAAAGACCAAATGCCTTGAAGTAGATCACTTGCAGATAAACAGTATTAAAATGGAAGCACATCTGCAAATATCAGCTGTCAAAGCCCTGCAGCTATCTGAAACCAATCAAGTGTTAGAATAATCCGTTGTAGTGCACTTCATCTTTAAGTCTTTGTAATCATCCAGCCAATTCCATGAGCTACATGGAATAGCATACATATGTGTTTGTAATTATAATAATGCTTTAAGTGAAATCAGAAATAAATAGTAGACACTTAATCTGCAGCTATTAATTTTAGCACCTTATTTGATCATTATTTCATGATTTCTCATTAATTCAGAATTTCCTTTGGCAGCTAAAAGCATGTATCTAGCTGAGAATTAAGAAAACTTGATGTAAATAGTCTAAACCTCTTATGCAAGCTCATACAAGACTCAAACAATCCCAACATATGCATTGTTGCACTTTTGTCCTTTAAAAAGTGTTTGTATATAAGACTCTTTGCAGAGGGATAGGACAAGATGTTTGCTAAAGTCCAAAGTCTAATTTTCAGCTTATCTAGTTGTCAGCTCAGATATATGCTGTATTTGCGTGGGGACTGCAAAAGTTAGATGACTTCTTTGTACTCTGTTGTGGTTGCTGTATAAAACTAAAAGCATTCTTGATGGTTGGAGAAAAAGTTGATAATGAGAACTGCAAGACCATGACAATTGGGAGATACTCTGTGCGACAAAAGAAAAGCTACTTCACGGTGCCCCTTTTTCTTCCTTTCTCAGATACTTCATCAATCTCATATTACTGTAGTACTTTATAGAGGAAAACCTGACATTTTTGTAAACTAGGTCTAGCTTGTTTGGGCATTCATAGAGCAGTTGGGCACTAGGCTGTGCAAACTAATTATCTTTCTTATGCAAGTCCCAAAGACCGAAAGTTTCTTGTTACTGGATGTTCAGGTGCAGAAGAATTCTGGTGGGGTGAAGAAAATGCAGGAGAAAAGTTGAATGTGAAGTCTAAGCCGTGCCCATTGGAACATAGTAGATGCTACTGAATTTTAAGAATCTACTTTATGAGTATTGATGGCTAAAATTTTATCTCACCTTTGCCTTTGGTTTTCTGGCTTTCAACATAATAACTAAATTTTGTGTATGGATAAGCTGTTTTCCCTGATACATGGATATGGATTGTGTGCAGTCTTTAAAAATTTCATGGACAGAAATGGCCCTTCAAGTGTTCAGATCTGACCTCTCACCTTAACTCATTTAATATCAGTCAGTTTATATGTATTTGAGTAACGTGTTTACCTCAACATAATTTTCAGACAAATGCAAATCCTTACCTTATAGACATTAAGGGATGGAGAATCTATTAGTGCCCTTTGTAATTTGTAGCTGTAGTGGCTGGCTACCTTTATGAATATTTATGTCAGACTTTGGACAGAAGAGCTTGCTACTGTAATGGTCTCCTGCTAGGCTTTCTGTGCTAGAAGAAAACCATACTGCCTCGACTGGGACAAATAATTTGGTATATATTGTAATCAGACAACCTCACAATCTTCTTGATTAACTGATCAAACTAAGCCTTTTAATCATACAGGTCATAGAGAGGCTATTTCATCTGTTTAATTTGTAGTGTTCTTCACTTTCTTCTCCAGCCCTTTCAATGGCCCCTTTTAAATTTGATCTCTGTAAGCAATATTTAAATATCAAGAATATTTCTTGAAAACCTTCTACCAGTATTTTTTATTGTCTTTTTATGTTCATAAATTATATTACCTCTTCCTGCCACAGCATATCACTCTCACTTACCTAAATGTTAAGCCATGACACCTAAAATCCTGTTAGTGTTTTTCCAAGGTACATTCTCCATCCTGCAGGAAAGACCAGAATTCCCTATTGTTTCATGAATTGTCCTTCTGTTGGATTTAATAAAGCACTTCTATACCTAGGAAAGTAATCACAATCAAGTCTTTCTACTTGTTCCTCTCATATCTAACAATTTTGCCAATTGCAGTCATCAGTAAGCTTTGTGAAGTCATTGTAATGCTTAATTCCAGCTAGCAATGAAAATAATGTTAGCTATCCCACAAACGGTCCTCATTTGCTACTACAGATACCATCCACTTCTCCAAACGTGCTTTGATTCTGACCAGACCTATTTTTTTTAACTAATAATATTACTCAGGATGGCATTGTGGAAACTGCGTTTACTGTTACTTTTAAAAAATAAAGCTTTAGATCTAAGAAGTGAACCAAATTAGTTTGACAATGCCTATTCTCAGTGAAGTCTTGCTGACTGACACTGGGGACCCCTCTGGCTTGGTCAGTGCAAATCAAAAAATATCTTAATAGACCCATGAACACTTTGAAGGGAAGAAGCCAAGCTCTGCCAGCATTTGCAAGTGTGCAAGAATAATAATAAGGTAGACTGAAGTAAAAGTAGTAGAAATCCTTCATCTAGATTTGATCTTTCTCCATGTGAGGAGAGCGTACAGATAGTCTGCTCTTGTTTGTCCTGGCTCGGTTTCAACAGCTGCTAATCAGGCATGATTTACTTCAGAATTTATGCTCTTTTTTTTTTTTTTTTGGGTGTGAATTTGCTAAAGCAGTTTGCCGTTTGAACCAAGAGATGGTCTAATAACCAGACTACAGGTGGTGTGGAGTAGGTACACAGTCTAAATCCTAATGAGGCAGAGAGAAACCTGAGAGTACTTTGTCGAGTTGTACCAATAATTTGTTCTTCAGTTTGGATTCCATGTATACATGGATGAAACACAAGTTGGGATGTCTTTTTTGTTGCAGTTGTATTTTGTGGAATATGACATGCTAAGTAAACATGCAGTCATTGAGTTTGTAGTTGTTAATTGTCTTACCAGGATACAGCCTTAAATATAAGTTACTAATTAGACTGTACAGTTTAAATTTCATAATGAATCTTAACATTTTCTAAGGGCTAATCATGTAAGAGATTAACCTTGAGCTTTTTGAAATTCATTGACATAGCAGGTTTTTGTATCAATATCTGAGATCATGGACAAATGAACCGGTACTGGAATTACTGTAAATGCTCTTCACATGCTATCGCTTTGGAAGATGTTGCGTTGTCTATTCATTGTAAATAATTCACCATTCTTTTTAAAAGATCCAGTAATAAATTAACCTATGAATTGAATGAAGGGTTCCTTTTTCCATTAAAAATCAAATCTTCTGTTTTTTATTATTCAAACTATCAAATAATTTGGACTGTAGACTAGATTAGATTTTCATATTCAAATCAGAGCAGTGTTAAGATTGCTTTTTTGTTGGGACAAACCCTGTTTCCATAGCTTGTAATATGCCTGCAGGAGTGAGTGTGTAATGTTCAAATTGACAGTATCGCATTCTCAGGGTAAAGGAGACCAGCTTCCCCATTTTTTTTTTTAAATACCAGACATACTATTAGGAGATGGTACTTTCTATACCATGCTTGAAAAAGGGACACAGCAGTTAAGTTCAGCAGTTCCTACAACCTATACTATTACTAACTGGTTGAGTGAGCTACACTTGAGGATCAGTTATGAAAGGGTCACAGAGCTAGGCAGGCTCTCCTTACTTGACAGCCCTGTTCAGGAGTTCAGCTAAGGAGATGTAAGTAGGAGCCATATGGCTTGGATTACCGCACAGTGTAAAACCTAGTGATGAAAGGGTACAGGGATGTCCCTGGAAGGCTGCTGATAGGGTGCATGATCCCACCAAACAGTAAATACAAAGATTTGCATATTTTTGCCAAGTCTGGTAAGTTATATTGAATTTAACATTGAGAATAACAATTGTTACTGTGATTTATAATAAAGCCAAGACCTTTTTTTTTTTCCTTTTCAATGAAATTCTTTCATCCATCATTGAAAAAATATCATCACAATTTTGCCAATTAGCAGGATGAGGTACTATTATTTTTATGTGAAATTGTCCAAAATACTTCAGGAACTGCAAGTGTTATCTGTGTCAGTGTTACAGCTTTAGCAAAACTACAATATGAAAATTATAAAGTATTTGTGCACATACATAGTTTGCATTAGTGGGAACTCTGCATGTAGTCACTTCTATGTTTCCTGGTGCATGTGCTCATAAGGAACCAACAGTACAGCATCACAGCACTTTGCGATACTCAGTGGTGATTACCCTGATTAAATTATATGCTACTCACAGTAAGGAATTTAAGAGCATAAAATATTCAGAGATACAAGAAGGAGAAAACAGGCTTTTCATCTGAACAACAGTAGTGTCTTATTTCAGTATGTGCTTACTGTTAACTGCTCAACAAATGGCCTTTTGCCTTTGTAAAACACAATGTAGTGTCTTTTTAAATGCAAATGTTCTGACTTTTGTGAATGAGACAAGCCCTGCAAGTGTTAATACATCTCAGCATTCCTTAGCTTTAAGTAAACACTTGCAAATGCTGGTAGAGCTTGGCTTCTTCCCTTCAGAATTTGGATACATCACAGATTATGGCTCATTACTTCTCTTAGGAGTTTGTTCTCTGTAGCTGATAATGGGAATTCAAGATTCCCACCCTGTGTGAAGTTGGCTGTTGAGTCATTTAATTCCAATATAAAATTCTTAGCCTAATCTTTTAATCCAGGAAATGACACCCAAGGTGAGACATGAGTTCTGTGGAGCAAATAAAATGTGATAGTTTCATCTAAGTAATATGAGAGATTTTTGCAGTTGGAGCTTAAGAAACACTGGGTAGTGAGTAATGCTATCCAAAAAAACATTCCCCTAATTTTTTCATTAAAAAAACCCAAACACCCCCCCCCCCCCCAAACAGACCACCAAAACAAAAAACAATCCTTTCAGATATGTAGATGTATCCTCGGCCTGATTCTGTAGTTTGAATTTTTAAGCCAAAATTTTCTTTGGCTTCCTCACAATGATTGTACTGTAATATGCCTGCAGATATTTCTAAAAATACAAACTAAAATTCAATAACCAATTGTAATGTTTAGTATCCATAGATCTCTGCCGAAAAAGCTGTTTTTTTTCTATCAAGTTAACTCTGGAGGCACTTATTCCTATTCCACCCTTACTGTTTTATTTTTTTTAATCTTGCAGTATTGCCAGCATCATTACTAAACATTTATGTACAGCTGTGCATGCACTGTCATTATGATCTGACAATATTTTGCAAGCGAGAGAAACTCAGTGTTTGTATCTTCAGTAGCTTCATCCTGACTTCTGAAAGATGCCTTTCTAGCAGCAATATTTACTATGTACTGCTCAGATTTTAGGCTTTGTTATTTGATTCAGCTACAAAACTGGAAATTTCCATATACAGGATTGGCTTTAATTGCCTCTGATTTGTCTTAATACATCACAAATATCCTGAAACAACAGAAATATATTGACTTCATAAAGAGGATGCTAAGTACAGGAAAAACTAAATATTCAGGTACTATTGGGTAGTTTGCTTATTTTCAAGAATATATTCCAGGATGTCTTGTAATAAGAGAAAGAGAGCATCTTCAGGCCCACTTGTTGCTGAACTAAGACTGATAAACAAGGTATCTTTAATTGGTATTATTTATGTCTGTGGAGAAATTGGACTAAAACTACCCACTCAATTCTAACCACAGACTAGCTATCTGAGGAGGCAGCCTTTCCAATTTGGATTCCAGTTTAGACAGTAAAATGAGTTCCTTATCCTATCATTTGCCTGTGCCCTTCTGAGTGTACTAGAAGAACATAGCTATAAAAAAATCTGATCTTTTTAGGGAAGGAGTAATCACGGTAGGTATTTATTCAGTTCTGAGATTCAGAAACTAATAATGGAATATTATGATTGTTTAAAATTATAAGAAAGTTTGTCTCAGAGTTGTAATTTTTTTTTATTTTCTATCCTGACATAACTCAGGTACAAAAGATGGCATTTAGTAGCAACTAGTGCTGTGGTGGGGAGTGCTTGCGCCACACTTGCCGTGAAGGAGAAGATTTTAAATGGTTTAAGTGTCAAATAATGATTATATTAACATTTGCAGAAAATTTTCACAAGGAGTTTGTTTTCTGTATTTATCTGATTTGTGCCGATTATTTTTTAATACATCACAAAAATCTGGAGTTTAAAAATAGGTTGCTGTGTAGGGATAAGAATCATCATCCTGTTTTTTATTATTACTACTTTTCAGAGTAGCAAGTGGAGACCATCTGTCTATTAATTTTTCCCCAAGTTCCAACTGTAATTATTTTGTAGTATCACATAGCTTCATGTTCAGGCATTCCACTTGTATGAAATTTATTTATTTATTTTTTGACACATCTCAAGGGTAACGGAAATATCATTTCCCAGTTCAGTCTGAACTGAAAGTTAACCTGTAGCTCCTGGCTTAAATGTATTTCTTGCTCAGCCAAGGTGCATCCTCAGTTTCAAAAAAAAAAAGTCTTCATTATCTGTTTTTTGTACATGCCTCAATTTAAATATTTGCAGAATGCAGTTAGCACAAAATTGACATTTATCATAAGACTGTTCTTGAAATATAAGATTTACTGAGCAATTTAGATGTGGGAGGAACCCAGCTTTCATCCTGGATGCATAATGTTCTGAAAATAGAAATGGTATTTCCGATGCTTGCTTATGATCCAGCTAAGTTGATATATGCTGGCAAGGCTTTTTGGGAGCTGCAAACAGTTCTTATTTTCAGGATGTCTTCTTAGTGTGAAATCAAATCTTGCTTTCTTCCAGCTGACCATTAGATGATGGGGCAATCACCCTTTGGATTTCTGAAATTCAAAAGAACCTGAGCAGGACAGTGTGGTTCTACTCAGGTTCTTTTTTTAAGATTTGCTTGGGGTTGGATTTTATTTTGCAGATTTGAACATCAGTTTCTGTCTTCCAAAAAATACATCTATTTTGTCTTCCAAATATTTTCAATTTGAAAACTAATGATACAAAGTCTCCTTAATTAGGTCTCTCATTGTGATAGCAAACAGCAAGGCATCAGGCGGAAGAGATGGGACTTTATTCTGGAAATATATAGTAACTAAGATGGGAAATAGGAAAATCTGTGGGTTTTTTAACATGTAGCTTTGCTTAAATAAGACAAATAGAAATAAGCAGCTCATTGACAGATGGATAAAATACATAGTTACAAAACTATACACATAGCGATACGTGATTAACAATTATGTAAGTACTGTTTTAGTGATATTAATATTATTTTAAAATAATATACACTATTGTATTTATAGCAAAGTTAAAGTCTTATTTCAGAAAGGCTTGTAAGGATAACTCACATGACAATTTTTTCTTTGAATGCATGCAACCTCAGTACTAGATCAGAACGAAGCCATATGTTGTTAAGTATTCAGAGAGTGCCATGCCTCCCGGTAACATCTCTGTATCTGAATGGTTAGTGCAGTATTATGCATTAACTCCTTATGATATATAGCTACAGACATATGTTGGCAGGGGCAAATAGCACTTCAGCTTCAGCCAGGGAAAAACAGGACAGGTGGAATTTGCAAACTCACAGACTGCTCAAATGAACCATGCTTCTTCATTGCATGCAGAGGAACATGTGCTGGGGAACCAAGAGCTGAAGCAGGACCAGGCTTGAAAGTCAAAAGCAGGGACACTCTGTTAGGATAAGGTTAGCTATGGCACCAGTGCCTTGCAACTCCACTTCAGCTTTTACTTTCAGTGCCTCCAGAGAAGAGCTGAAGTAGTGGAAAGGATGTTCTTGATGTCTAATTTTTAGTTTTCAAGCCTTAATTGTGACTGATAAGAAGCCAGTGTAGTGTCATACTTCTGCTGCGTTGCATGTGGCCACAAAGTGACATGTAAAGGTTGAAGATGAAGATGTTTTAGGAGTTTTGCTAATATATTTGTTTTTGTTTTGTGCTTTTCACCATGCCTGGGTTTAAATTCTGTTTCAGGATTTATCTGGACTCGTTAACATTGTGTTTTGGTAATCAGGTAGTAAAAACAAACTGTACACTTTCTCTCTGTTCCTTTCAAAATCACATAGAGATGCCAATATGCACAGTCCTCTTGGAGACTCCAAAGCGCAAAGCAAGGGTCAACTGGAGCAGGTTGCTCAAGGTTGTGTCCACTGGCAGTTGTTCTCCCAGTGCAGCCCAGGGTGCTGTTGGCCAGCTTTTACTGCAAGGGCATACCGCTGGCTTATGTTCCACTTACTTTATAACATGATCCCCAGGACCTTCTCTGCAAAGCTGGTTTCAAGCTGGTTAGATCCCACATGCATGTGCAGGTGCATGGGGTTCTCCTCCTCGAGTGCTGAACAGGCACACCCCTTGCTGAACTTCATGAGGTTTCTGTCAGCCCTTTTTTCCAGTCTGTTGAAGTCTCACTGAGGTCTCACTTCCCATGATTTTCCATCATCTGTAAACTTGCTGACCATGCACCATGTCCTACCATATACATAATTAAATTATGGTGGTCAAAATGCTTATCTCCACATTGATACTAATCCATGTAGTATTTTCATACTGCTGTCTTTCACTTGCATTAATGTAGAAATGGGGTAGATGTTAAGGGGATAGATGTGCTACAGACAAACAAGTGAAGAGCTCTTCTCCATTTTCTGTAGTCTCACAAAGGGGTCCAGAACAGAACTTTGGATATAAAGGATATTTGACTTGGAAACTTAGGTGAGACTAGTTATGAATTTTCAGATGCAAAGCCTCATTGTGACTTTGAGCACCAAATTTACTAGTTTTGGGTCTGGATCATTGAAAAGGAAATAACCTCTAGCATGTGTTTCTGGTTTTCAGTAGATGCCACTTCTACCTCACACGCGTAACGTCTCTTAAATTTACTAGCATCTATATTTGATTCTGAAGTGTGTAGCTATCTCTGTTCAAATGTTTTTATGTACACTGCTTTAGATAAGTTTTAGGAAATACGTCTTGAAATTACTGATGTGCTTAAACTGTACCTTACATATATCTATACATAATATCGAGAAGTTGAGAGGAGTTCATACTGATAAGAAAGGCACTATTTGGCACTCCAGTGAAGAGCATTTTACCCACATTGCCATTTGCTTCTGGTCACTGAACCAGAAGGAGATGGAAATGGATTGAATTAAGTGTGATAGGCTCAGAAAAATATTTGCAGTAGTGCATTATCTAGGCTGTGGTTATCCTTGGCTCATGGCTCCACTTTGCTGGTGGAGAAACCCACTGTTGCAGTTCTCTGGCACAGCTCTCTTCTGTGAGCTCTGTCAAAACACTGCCACAGACAAGCTATGGCACTTTTTCTGCTGGGCTTCTGGTAGAGAAGAGGGACCTCTCCGCTTCCCTGATGGTGACTTGTTAGATCTTCATACTCCCCAAAAGCACATCATTATGAGAGCATCAAAATGGCTTTCATGGATACTGTCTGTAGTTATGCCTTTGTTCATTAAAACTTACTTCTCTGTGTATCAGGCATATGTATAAATCAAAATCAGTCACATACTTGTATGCATCTCTACAAATTGCTGTCAGCAAGGCCATGCAGTAGAGCCATATCGTAATTAATTCCCTGCGATGTGTAGTGACTTTTCTCATATTAATGAGAGGTGGTTTGTTGATGATAAGTAACAGTGTGCACTGCAGAAAGATCTTTCTTTTGAAAGACATTGGCGTAATGTATGGTTGTACAATACAGTAAGTGAAGATGCAGATCCAGGTAATATACACTGCAGTGGAGCAATATGGAATCTGACAGTGGAAACTGGGAGGTTCCTGTCAGGGGCAGGTAAGATGCAAGGTAGGATGGGGTCAGTCAGGGGTCTGGAGAGAAAGAAGGGTGAATTCAGGGCAGGTATAATCCACGTCATGATAGGATGTGCCTTTTTATAGACTTATTTTCAAGTGGTCAGTTCTTGAGTGTCATGAATTCATTTATGTAGACAAATAAGCTTGAGCCCTGTGGAAGAAAGTGAAAACTACAGAGTAAGTGTGTAGTCAGCAGCACCCATGAAGTTGATTTTGCAATGCACAAAAACTATGGAGTGCCCTGAAGCAAGTAATAGACTGACAAGGGATGATTTTTATGTTGGATTGTTTTGTTCTTTTGTTTGTTTGTTTGTTTGTTTGTTTGTTTGTTTGTTTAACAGAAGTCTTAGGTTATTCTTTCCTTTAATACAAACTTGTAAAGGGCTTGAAGGAAAAAGGGTAAGAAGGCCACGTTCTGACAGGTAATCCTACACTTTAGGTAATGCTCTATTTGTTCTTGGCAGGTTGTTCTTTTGCAGCCATGAGAAAAGTCACCCTATCCATCACATGCATACCTTGTGTCAGGACTTTAAAGAGTGACTTGCAGTGAAGGTAGGCTTGTTGTTGAGTTCCAGGTGGTGCCACCTGTGTTTTGTTGCCCTCTGCTGAATGTGTCAAATGTGTTGACGAAAATGTAGTTCAACCATGAGAAGATGGCATCATGGGCTGCTGCTTCTGCTGCCCCAGTGATTCCATGTTACATTTGCACAGTTTAGAAGTAAAAATAGGGGTTACGTTTTCCTTCTCTTTTTTGTGTCTGAAATGCAACTTCAGACTAGATTTTAAATGCAGGTAGGCTTCTTACATGCAGTATCCTGATTAGGACACCAGTAGTAATACTGAGCGCACTGTACAAGCCAGAACAAGCCACCTGTTTTTCCCAAGCTGCATTGGCTCTGAGTTTACAGAAATTAAATTTATGTGCCTAATGTAAGTACTGACATGCTCAAAACGTATCTGCTTCATATACTTGGAATCAGATTACTAACAAATCCCCATTTTTAATGCCATGTTTTATGGGCAGCCTTACTTGCATAATAATCTAACTTCTTCGACTCGTATTAAGTAAAATCTGAACTGCTTAAGGAGAAACGAAAGGATCCATGAATTGTTTAAGTGTTTATTCACTGGATAAGTAGTGTTTGGGCTCCCAGTGTATTTGGTCTTGTCACGGGTTCTGTTAATGCTTTTTGTAATAGGAAGAGAGGAGGTGGAGGAGATAATGGCTCTAAAAAAAAAGGAAACAGAAAAGATTAAAAAACCCAACAAATCTGAACAACTTATGTTATGTGCACTTGTAGTACAGGTGCAGTTAGCAGCTAAACTGCAGTTCTGTCAGAAGACGATTGTTTGGATTAGGGTGGACAGGCATGACCTAGGCAGTCAAGCCACCATTTTTACAAGCACAGTGTGCTGTAGGAGAATTTTCCTCACGCAGATTTACTGGGAGATCCTGCTTGATCCTCCTCTCCTCGTACTGATGATATGCTCATTCCCATGCTTGGGTGTTTCCGGCTTTCCCCCAGTGCTGGGGCACCTTTCCCTGTGGACATGGCTGGCCAAGGGTATTGGTAGTCATGCTGAGATTGCCTCTTGTGAGGATCTCTAGCTCTTTGCTGTGCCCCTGCCTGGCATGGACTTTGCACACAGAGGGATCCTGGCCTGTGACAGATGGAGCAGTACCAGTGGTTTTGTGCAAGCTTGTTTTTTTCTTTTCCTTTTTTTTTTTTTTTTTAATTCCACAGTAATTCTCAAACTCACTTTTACTGTTATAAAGCAGACTTTGTTGTGCACCTGAGTCTTGAGGAGACAGTTTTTCCTAAGCTCACAGTGCTGCAGAAGAACATGTTTTAAAATTCAGTGTGTCAGTGATGAGGACAATGACTTCAGTAAAAATAGGACAGAAAACTGGTATCCACTACACTGCATCACCTACACTTCACATGCAGTTTGTCTAATAGTATTTGGTTTAGATACAAGTCTTTATAAATAGCTACAAGACACTGACATCATGGTAATTAATTAAATAAGAGTGTTAGGGGATCATTTGGATGTTTATAATTGCAAAATCTTGTTTCAGGCTCTTAAAACTAACTTGTATTTGCCATTTTGGAAGATTAAAGTATTGCACAAAATGCAGATGGAACATGTGCAAATACTGTGGTGCTTATGGAAACAAATAGTTCTGCTTGAATGTAGCTTTTTTTCTACTCTTTGCTGTCCTATGCTTTTTTTTCTCTTTCAGGTACAATGTTTCCATGTTGAATTTAATTTAATTTAATAAATATACCTGATCCAATAATGTTTGAATTGTTTTATGCATGTAGTGGTAATTATAGTAAACAGGTTTCCTCAGTGTCTGTCCATTTGACAGTCCATATTTTTGGCAGTACATTTTGGAGTAGTTTATTAAAGGCCTATTTATGAGTAACAGAAGTTGTATTGCTATTGTAAGTTCTATTTTATAGGTACCCATGAAGTGTTCTCAGAATTCCTGTTCAAAAAACACTTCCTCTTTTTTTCATTATGTCCAAGGAGAAGAAAGAGAGTTTTCAATCTTAGTTTCCTGAAAAAATTAAATCCAAGTCATGGTAATACGAGGCTGGAATTAATCTAAGGAACAAAAAAACACAGTCTTGTCTGATATCAGAAGACTGTTTTAATATGTTTCAGGTACTGATTTTTTCACATCTTCAAGCTGGCTGAATTTGTTTTACAGAGTCGTGTGGAAAAATATATTCCCCCATGATTGATTTTTGAGTAATTCTGCATCATCTCCCTGTCACTCAACACCACTGATTGTCTCTTGTCTGACCTTATTTACACTAACTGTTCAAATATTTTACAGTTTCCCACTTTATTTTTTAAGCAATTAGCTTGGCAGTGTCATCTGATAATGGGTTAAATCCCTGATGGAATTCCAGATACATTAGGTCTATATTTCCTTGGTTTACTCTTTGAGAGAAATTTACCATTTTATATGCTGTATGAAGTCTTAATAAAACCAAGTGCATTTATTTATTTTCCTATTGACCATTACAATATGAATTCTTAGAAAAAATTTGACTTTGGAACTCATCCTGTACTTGAGCTGTGGTTGGTTTAGTTTCTTTCTCCATGTATTAAGTAGGGACAAATACCCAGAATAAAAAGATTGTGTGCACACAGCAAATAATTTGTAATTTCTGTTTAGAAAGATTAGAAAGTTTGAGAGATTAATAAAATCTGTGATTATCTTAGTTATCTCAGTTTTGGACTGGAGATTATATAGTTCATCATGGGTTGTAGAGTGTACTGTAGATGTAGAGAGTTCTTTGAATTCTCCTTGTCATGATCCCTCAGTAAAACATCATCCTCATTGCAGAGAGGCCAGCTGTAGTTTTTGACTCTGTATAGATCACTTTTATTCCAGTCCCGTCCTAAATGCAATTTGTTTTTCTTTATTGTAGTAAAAACCATACAGTTGTCCTGTTCAGTTTTGTGTTGAACTGAATTGTTCAACAGAAAAAGTTGGTGAGATGGTTTGACCATTTTTCCTTATAAGTGGGCCTTTTCATGTTTTTTTTTTCTATAGACTTTTTCCTTACTCATTATATTCTTTAAAGTGTAAAAACATTAAGCTCTGGGTACAGTTTTTAACAATTGAAGACTGGTAATAGCTTCCAATCAGTGCTCATCGGCCCTGCTTTGATGAAGGGAGGGAACTAAATGATTGAGATTAAAAGTCTTGTCTCTGCTTCTGACACTGACTGCCCTTCAGCTAACTCGAAGACACTGTTCTTCCTCTAAATGGCCACAAAACACATTGCTTTCTTGTTTTCAACTATGAGCTTTAGCATTTCTATACTGTGAGAAATTAATGTTGTCAAGTCCAGAACAGATTTTATGTGATTCATATTTAGGGAGAAAAATAAATAAAGTAAATCAGTCTCCTCTCTTTTCATATGAGCTCTCTTTTGCCAGTGAAAACAGATTTAGCTTTTTGACTGGACTGTTTCCAAGATGCTCTGAACAAGTAATAGAAAATTTTCAGTTTTACAATCAGCTTTTAAAGTTAGATTAAGATATTTAAAGGGAAAGAAGCTGCAGAGTTAATGATAGGATAACTCAGTTGAGAACCCCTCAAAATTCAAGTTAGTGTAATTAGAGAAAAGAAAGCTAAAATAAATGCAGAGCTGGTAACTTATGTTTATGTACTGTTTCTGATGATGGAGCATGTGATTAGGATCGGCATGGAGAGAAAAGTATTACTTAGTGGCATGAGCTGTAGTGAAAACCAACTGGATTCTGGATCTAGCAGCCATGTGGAAGAAAGAATTTTAATGAATTGTTTTGAACAAGTGATGTTGAGGCATCCTAGAGAGGGATTTGCGTAGGTGGCCAAGGACTTAATTTTCCTGTGGATCAGCAAACTTTTCACCAAAACAAAGGGCTTATAAAAAATTGTATCTGCCAGTGTAAAGCTCAGCCGGTTACTTGAGATCTGTGTTTCGTTTCCCTTGTCTGCTTTTTTAGCAGAGTCAGCAGAGAAAATTAGTGCTTTTATTTAACCTAATACACTTTTAACATTTTTCTGCATAATGGTACAGACTTTCCAGAAAGTCCTAGATGGCCCTTTGAGTAGAATGAAGATCAGTGCCCCGTCTTAATACTTCAAAATACTACAGCTTCTCTAACTTGAAATGCTTTGAGGACTGCACAGGTAGAATTTGGTTTTATCAAGCAAGCCATCTAAGCATTTGAATTCTTCCGTTCAGAGGTACAACCTCAGTGCTACTGTAACTGATAAGATTGTCTCTCTCTTAAATTCTTACAAGTGATACAAGTGTATAGCTAAGCCCACTATATTTTTTTTCAATGCATTATGAGAACATGTAGTATTTGTGAAGTCACTTCCTTTAGTATATTAGGGCCAGATTTTAATTGGAAAATTTTGTGATAATAAAGTAACAGGTAGCTTTTGCTACCGTTCCAATTTCTTCTCCACTTCGGTCTCCCTGATGATAACAGGTGCACACAGGAATTTGGTACTTGTTTGGATATGCAGGCAGTGAGTAGTAGATAGGTTATGGAAAGCAAAATGGAAGAAGGAAGTCATGAGTAGAACTTCAAAGATAACTTTTGATTTGATCTACTTTTCGGTCTAAGTCTTACTACTATTACAGCCCTTCATGGTTTACCTGGCTTGCAAACCTAAACTACACATTGGTTCTCTTGCAAAGTCTTAACTCACTCTTGAAATGTGTAACTTATGGACATACACCAGGATGAAAAGATTCAATATTTAGCTATCTTGTGAAACTTCAGGTTCTGAATGTAGAGTATATTTAAGTAGACAGGTGGTTTCATCCTTTTGTTAACAAAACTTCAAAGTATTGTTTTTGTTGTGAAGTAAGTTTTGCAACATTTTATGTTGTAATATTTTTCTAAGAATAAAGATGACTCAAAATATTATGGCTCTCAATATTACTAGCATGATATATGGAAGATCATTTTCATCAAGCTTCTACAAAGATATCTTTTTACTCCTTACGAATATTCTCTTTAATGTCTACCTACTATTTTTTTAAATAGAATTATAATGTATTTCTTACATCTGTCTTTACCAAATGTCTGACTTACAAGCCTGATTTTATATGCATAGTGTCTCCTTGCGTTGCATTTCTGTAGTTACTGGTAGGCACTGAATAATGGAAGAAATATTATTTTCTTAGGGAACTGATTCTAGTTTTCCACTCTGAGCCTCAGTGGTGGAAATAGCCAGAATAAAAAGACTGTGTGCTTACAGCAAAGCTCCAAATCTGTCTAAAGGTTACATTTATTTTTTGTCAGCTTGCATTAATATAATTTCAGTAATTTTCAGTAATGAATGTGTGATTAAAGGTTATCCATATAGCTAAATAGCTGTTATTACCATGTGCCATTTTAGTTACTTGGATAATTTGTCAACTCTGTATACAAACAGACAGTTTACAAATAAGAATTTTCACTCCCATAGTTAAAATCATAAATCATTATCAATTGTTCAGAGCTTGATCTATATGCTTATCCCCCACCTAAGAGGCCAAATTACCTTTATATTCATTGAACATTTTAGGTTGAAAGTAGTACTTTGCTGCCTTTACATTCATCCACTGAAATGCAAATGTGAGACTCATCTCTTCTTGCATACATGATTTTTGTACTGTCTGCTTCTAGAACAACTGAGTTTCTCCATTGCTCAGTGTTTCTGGTGGTATAAGGTGTTAATTTATACAGTTGTGTTTATACTCCTTTATGTAACAATCACCAAGATGACAGCAGCACAGATTAAGATAATAACAATTATAGAACTGGAGAGACCATCCTGGGATGTAGTAGAGTTCTTTGAAGCTGAAACTAAGATCAGGTCTTTCTAATTTATCCAACAGCCTTCTAAGAGCAGCGTGGTTTTGCCACCTCCTCTCTAATTGGATGGGGGTGGCTGCTTCCATGATGTTTTAGTACTTATTTTAAATTTCCATCAAAAATTTCGATCACCAGTTTGAGCTTGTTTGTTCTTGTCCCACCTGTATGCCTTCCCTGGTTATTTCTTCTTCTCTGGTCATTTAGTCTTGTTATATTATAAAAGCCAGTTTTGCTCCCTTGTAAGACTTCAGTTATCTTATCTAAACTTACCAAACAGCTCTAACTTTATCTTTTATTGGCTTTTATTTTCTCTCTCAACAAGTTCTGAACAACAGAATACTGAAGGATTCTCCTGCATGCCTTGCTACAGCATTGTGTCCAGGACATAACTTTGAAGTTAGCCCAGCTTTAGTAGGGACTAGACCAATAGATACCCAGAGGTCATTCCAGCCTAAAGTATTCTATGTTTATTCTTCCTTCAGTTTTGGAAGTGAGCTCCTTTCTCAAATGAAGATAGTTTTGACGCAAACTGAAGAACTGACATTATTACTTTAGCAGAAATCCAGCCATCATCCTTGTAAACCCTCATTGTTTTCTTAATTAATTTAGGAAAACTTCAAAATTAAGTAATTTGATTTGATTTTAGCTTCTCTAAATAAGACTAAAAGTATGGCAGTACTGGTTCAGAGTTAAGGTCTAGCTAACCCAGTATCCTGTCTGGGATACGTAAAGGCCAGAAACGGGCACCAGGGGAAGTGTGAGAATAGTCCTGTCACAATACTTTTTTTCCCAGTACTGTCACTGCTTCCAAATTTAAAGTTAAATAAAATATAACAAGTATTTTATTTGCATTATGTGTTATCCTGCAAATTCTTTTCCTTGGAACAACAGAGCTTCACAGGTTTCCACTGGGAAAGGATTCTGCCTTCACTGTTACACAAGTAACTATCTGCTTCTGCTGAACTGAAACTGAAGGAAACATACTGCAGGCTAAGTAGCGCATGTTTTGTTTCTAGGTGGCTAAGTTCAATCAAAAGTTCGGTAAAATGTTTGTGGAGAATTGGTGTATGTGAAATGAATTCAGTAAAAATTAGTATAATTGATACTCATTTTGGCCATTTCAGGAGTGATGGTCAAAAACTACAGGGAGACAGACTATATTATTGTATGCTCTCTCCATTAAATAGCAGTCTTTGCTGCCCGCTTTGCAAGCACCTAAGCAGCATGCTGTGTGGAATGCAAAACTGCTTCTGGCTTTCTCTGCTGCTCTGTACTTAAATACCACCCTTAGCAGTGTAGCACACTGAACTTTAAACCACATTTAAATAAGAAGAAATAGAGCAATTATTATTCAGTATAGAATCAGTATAGAAACAAATGGATATAAATAGAACTGGAGCAGTTAAAAAATTGCTTTTAAAGGAAGCTTATGTCTGCTAACTCCTGCAAGTATTAAGTGCAGAAGAAAGTATTTATTTTGAGACCTTTTTGAAAACTTGGCTGTGAATATTTCCGTGCATCACTGGAAAGATGTACAAAAAATTCATAGCACAGCCATAAAGTGCTGCTATTGATTTTGTAAAACTTACGGGATAACAATAACTTGTGTGAGAAAAATAATAGATACTTCTTTTTCCCTGTAGGGACTTGTAGCAAGGCCTTTCTAATACAGGTAGGAATTAACTACCTGAATGGTTTTCTGACATCTACAGCTAAGGGCAACTTTGTAATAATTTAAAAAGTCAGTCTGAAATTCATAGGGTACAAAAGAGCAGCCACTGGTAAAATATATATGGATTTGTGGCGGTATTGTTTATTTGATTTGCTGATTTGTTTGATTACATTATCCAAGATCATTATAGGGGATTGCATTAGGTTTGTTGGAACATCAAAAGGACTTGTTGATATAGTAGCCAAGTTGATACCACAGCTGACTAATAGAGTGTGATTAAATATTTCAGAGACGATATTGCGTCACATCTACAGGCATTTAGTTTTAAATTGGGCAACAAAAATAAAACCTTGTGCTTGGGGGTGGTCTTCTGTATATTTATTGAGCAGTTGCTATGTTTTCATGGGATGATTTAATGTTAAATTTGTTCTTAGGATTTTGGTTTGGCTTTTTTTTTCCCAGATAGTTGATACTAAAAACTGATTACTGTTTTGCAGATAACCTGAAGTGCACCACTGATTTAAAATCTGCTTCTCCTTTGCTGTAGCTGCAGTATTAGTTTCTCAAACTCTTAGCTTTTTGTGGAATACTTCTGAATCTTTTTTAGTCCACCTTCTACAACCAGAATAACAATTTAGAAATCAGTGAGACAGCTTCTGCCTGTAATTATATACGGTGATGTTTGTGTGGCTTCATTGCAGAAATAATTGAAAAGATCGTGTGCTGATACAACTCCTAATAAAAATCCTTTCATAGTTGTTTTATAGTAATATTAGATACAATTTCATTAATTGTTTTAGAAAACAGTAAGAAGAAATATTTTTGTGTAGCAGATAGCTATAGCACTTTCTCAAAAAATGACAACTGTAAACTGAATGACTTCGCACAAAGAAGAGACACACAAACATTTGGTGGATAATTAACGACTATATCCCTTCCTATCAAGAGCTCAGTTTCTTTGCTATGGTGCTCTTCCAAGGAATGGTAAGACATAGGACTCGAATAGCCAAATCATATGGGCCAGCGTGCATTTGCACTGATGTACATTGGTGCACAGGCTAAGAAAAATGAATTTCAATAGGCTGCATAGTAAATACGGTATGAGAAGTGTGTACAGTGTGGTGAGCCTCCTTCTTGCACAAGATGCTTCAGAAGCTATCAAAAGGCATTAATCAGAAGGGAGTCAGGCCTCACATTAGGGCATGCAATGTCTAAACCCAAGCAATTCTACAAGTACCGCTGTGACCAGGTAGTGTGCAAAATGTGTGCATTTAGCTGCAAGTTAGATGTAAGTTGCCTTTGCCCCACTGTTGTCCCTGCTGCCTGAGCGTTGGGCACACTCCTGACTTCTTGGAGATCACCTGAGTCCAAGGTGCCCTTGCTGCTCCCCAGCACATGCTTTGAAAGTGAATCATTGGGTGTTCACACCCTCAGTAAATTTTCAGTTGCCCCCAAGTTGGCTGGGAGCGTTGACCTGCTGAAGGACATGAAGGCTCTGCAGAGGGATCTGGACGGGCTGGATTGATGGGCCATAGCCAGTGGTATGAGGTTCAACTAGGCGAAGTACCGGGTGCTGCACTTAGGTCAGAACAACCCAAGCAAAGATTGGCTGGAAAGCTGCTCAGCAGAAAAGGACCTGGGAATGCTGACTGACAGCTGCTGAACATGAGCCAGCTTGTGCCCAGGCAGCCAAGAAGGCCAACAGCATCCTGGCCTGTATCAGAAATAGCACAGCCAGCAGGGCCAGGGCAGGGATCATCCCCCTGTACTCAGCACTGGTGAGGCTGCACCTTGCATCCTGTGTTCAGTTCTGGACTACTCACTACAAGAGAGACACTGAGGTGCTGAAGTGGGTCCAGAGAAGGGCAATGAAGATGGCGGAAGGGTCTGGAGAACAAGTGTGATGTGAAGCAGCTGAGGGAACTGGGGGTGTTTAGTCTGGAGAAGGGTCAGGGGGGACCTTACCACTCTCTCCGACTACCTGAAAGGAGGTGTTGTGAGAGGGGGTTGTTCTCCTTTTCCAAGTAACAAGTGACAGAACAAGAGGTAATGGCCTCAAGCTGCACCAGGGGAGGTTTAGATTGGGTATTAGGAAGGATTTCTTCATTGTAAGGATGATCAGGAATTGGAACAGGCTGCCCAGGGAAGTGGTGGAATCACTGTTTCTGGCAGTGTTCAAAAACCATGTAGATGGAGCCCTCAGTGATATGGTTTAGTGGCGGTCTTGGGGTAAAGGCTGGATCTTGAAGGTCGTTTTCAATCTAGTCGATCCTGTGATTCTAGTTTTTGGTTTTTTGTCTTTTCATGTATTTGATGTGGGTATACAGTCAGTTGTACTGCTCTCTCTTTTGAAGCTGGAAACACCTAAAAGAAAAGCACAAAAAGTACTTTTTATTCACTCAAGCAGATTTGGCACAGTTGTGTGACAGCCTAAAGGCTCATTGCACAGACATGTCAGGTTGCTTCAATCAGGAATCATTTTCAGGACAAAATGGGGAAAAGCTCATTTGAAAAAAAGGGAGGGGGGGAGAAAAAAAAAGGCTAAGATTAAAAAGAAAAAAGATTAAAAAGGAAAAAGATTAAAAAGAAAAAAGAAGAAAAAAACAGGTTATCTAAGTTTAAACTGACAAATCCTAATAAGATTTTTCTAAGGAAACCCTTTACTTGTTTGCCTGCAAAACTAGGGCATGAGTTTGTAACCAAGAAATGGCATTGTCATGTGCAACTATATTGGACTATTCAAAACTTAAAAAGCATTAATTTAACTCCGGAAATGGCACACTCTTCATACCAGAATGTATTCATATCCTTGTAGGGACAAATACACTTTAATATAGAATCATATAATCATTTAGGTTGGAAAAGACCCTAAAGATCATGAAGTTGAAATGTTAACCCAGCATTACCAAGTCCACCAGTAGACCATATCCCTAAGCATTGCTTCTACACATATTTTAGATACCTCCAGGGATGGTGACTCCACCACTTCCCTTGGCAGCCTGTTCCATATTCCATATGTTGAATAAGAAGATTGCATTAGGAAAAAAAAAAAGATTGTGAATCTGTTACCCTGACTACAAAAAATACAGTATTTATTACAGTAGTTGTGAGGAGAAGCCAGACTAAAACTGGAAAAGCCAAAATATGATCAAAATGTATTGCAAACCTTCTTTAGACCTTCCTATTTAAGATTTCTTAAGGTGAATACATTAAAATGTTTCTATGCAAGCCAGACTAGTTGTATCAGGTATCATTAGTAAGCCACTAGTTAATAATAAACTTCTACATTTTATACAAACCTGCTGCTTAAAAAGGGCTAAGCTGGAATTCCTGAAAATGATAATTTACCCTGTGCACAGAATTGATTTTCTGTTCTTGCTGATGTGGATCAGGTGGCACAGTCTTTTACATCAGCATGTTCTTGCCAGCAATGTTCAGTATGTCATTCTGGCAGCAAGAATGCCACCTGAGATATTACTTTTTTCTGTCTTTTGATGTGGTATCTATCACATAGAATTCTGGATACTGGAAGAAGGACCGTGTAGTGTAAAGTAATACATTGCTTATTATGAATGATGCAAATTCCAGAAAGAAGATTGCTCTCAAGTCCCACTGTGTCAACAGAAGCTGCAGTTGTTCAGCGATTCTGAAAATCAGGCAAAAGGAATTTCAAATTAGAGAAAGTAACTTTCCAAAAAGAGCCACTGTCCCTAGTCACCGCTCAGTAGGGCTCCATTTGAAAAGGTAATTTATATTACAGTAGTATCTTCCAGTTTAGCACTTTGCCATTATTATTTGCCAGATGACACTGGCTATGTTTATCTTCCATATTATTAACTTCAGTGGACTCGAATGCAAGGGTTTTGATTGTCTCATTCAAAGGCTAGCCTCTTCATCTCTGAAATCTCACCACAGTGAGTCAATATAAAGCACAGATGGTAGATATTTGGAAACTGATGATCATGTATAGACTTGAATTTGTCAGATTAACACTTCAGATGCCAGTTAGAAATTGAAAGTTGTCCTTTTAGAAGTATTTCCATGTAAATTAGGCAAGTACACTTTTTTTTTACACTTTCAAACCTGATAAATGATTAACCCAAGTTCTTTTTCTATAAAGAGAGAATAATGTGAAGAGATAATTACATTTGTTATTCTTGTTTAGAGCATAGATACTAGGAGCTATACTCACATATTCATAAGAGATCCAGCGTGTCTTGGGAAAAGGGAAAATAATTCAAGATTTAAAATCCTTTTGCTCATTAAAAAGAACATTTATTCTCAACATCAGAGAGAAATAAATTTCGTTTCAAAAGTTAAAGTAATTTCTGTCTTTATTTTTTAAACCACTGCATGCAACAGATCATTTTGTTCTCCTGTACAAATATCTTGTAAAAATGTACAGAAAAATGTTTTAATTATGACTATAATAAATCAGTTTACTGTTATCAAAAGAGTGGTTATTACTGAGTAACTTAAATTCTTTTTGTATTCTTGGCATGAGAAAGACCTGTATTGAAGCATAAACAGATCATGCCTTGGAGGAAAGTGTACTCATTGCCTAATTGAATAGATCATTCATTTTATCATTTATTTGAATATAGAGTTTATTTTATAGAAAAAAACACCCTACCTAACCCATCCTTTTGAGTGCATGTTCATTATTTTAAAATTAAGACCTTCCATTGCTTAAGTGCTTGTACTTAGAAGCACAAACACATCTAAATTTACTCTCTTGTGTAGGCCAATTGAATTAACTTAGCTGCACATTTGGATAGTATAAAAATGCACATAATGATCAGCAGAACCAAGAGCCATACTTGTAATTTCTTTTAGAAAGCACATGTAATGTTCACTTGAGAAAGCAGTTTATAACTTCCTCTATGAAAATGGAAAATGCGACAAATAGGAGGATCAAAAAAAGTTTCAAAATGTTTTTGCTTTGGAATAGTATAATTTGTATATCAAGACTAAGGGCAGTTACTATATGTATATTTGGAATTACCTAATTAAGAAGTGAAGATGCTTCCCTCCTGCTGAATGAATGCTGTGCAAGTCATTCACTTAAAAATATGTAAAACAATCCTTGATATGTTTTCTTATTTATCCTTAAGTCAGTTCATTTATCCTTAAATCAGTTCCTTCAGAATAGATTTACAGCTGAATTTTGATGGCACATTACTGAATCATTTCATAAGAAAATAACACTTTTTTCTCTCTTTTTCAGTTCAACGGAAGAGCAGTTTCACTGGCAAACACAAGGTAGTGAACTTATATACATATATGTGCTGCATATATCCTCTCCCAGAATAATCGTATTTCCTGAAGAAGATAGAGGGGAAAACAACATTTATTTATGCAGTTTGTTGTTGTTTTTTTGTTTTTTTTTTTATTGCAAGTGTGTGAAAACCCTACTTAAGAGCTGGTGGAATTTGGCAAAAATTTTTAGGGTTGACAAAAAAAACACTGAGTTCTCTTTGAGAACACTCTCAAAATGTGGAGCTTTGTGAGGGGCATTGCTAACCATGTCTCTCTCACTTTTTTTTAAGATCTGACATGAACTTTCTCATTTTGCTTTTATTAATCCAAGGCTGGCTTTCAAAGGATGGCATACTTTTCAATACGGCCAGCCTCCTCTTAATATATGATCTTGGTGTGTTAGCCCTTTCTTCATCAGCTGTGAAGGCTTAGTCACATGTAGCTGGTTTTACCTTTTGCCTTGTTATATACATTCTTATGTTGCTCATTTTATTACAGATGGTCAGAAGGATATAGAAGATGAGCTCACCACAGGTCTGGAGCTGGTGGACTCCTGTATTAGATCACTGCAGGAATCAGGGATACTTGATCCACAGGACTATTCAGCCAGTGAAAGTAAGTTACTAGAAATGGGGTTTTTCCACATTTTCCAGACATACTTGTAACATTTAATGCTTTAAAACTGAATGCATGTCTTATAGTGTTTTTCTTTATTATTTCTGATACAGACTAAAGACAATGTAGTTGTGAGCAGGCAAACTGCCTCCTTGCCTTTGCAAGTTAATTTTTGGCTTCATTTATAGTGAAGAGACTCTCACTGCTAATTTGTGGGGAAAAAAAAACCCCAAAAAACTAAACATGTGGAATATATTTTAAGGAAAATATTTTGTAATTGCAGTATTGCTGTACTAACTATAAGATCATATCACAAAACTTCACCATCTCCACTACAAAAGTAACTTGTGAATTAGTGTAGGGCTGTGAATAATTCTGATGTCTCTCTTATAAGCACTTTGGCCAGATAGCTGGTACTCCTTAAGACTAAAATTTTCAAGTGGATACACAGACAAAAATAGTTAAGTGAGCTTTTAAAGATCTTGCAGAGAATGGCAGCTGTAGCAAGCAAGCTGAAGGCTTTTTTTTCTTCTCAAAGATTGGCTCTCTGGTCATTCAGCAGTTACTCTGTTTGTGGAACTGTGGATGGAGTGGATAGATCCTCTGCTAGGACCAGCCACTGGGGGGGAAGCGTGTCAAGGCTAAACAACAGCAAAAGTGAATGAGAGGCATGTCACCCCATGTATTTGTAGAACGGATGTCTACAAACATGAGTCACACTGAGACAGTTTTCCAATAGGTTAACAGGACTGTTACCAGATGTAGCACTCAATACTGAAAAAGCAGGTTATTTCCCTATTTTCCTTCCCCCCCCACCCTCCCAGTCTTCTGTTACAATGTATACTCTCTTTCACTTCACTTGTGATACAGTTCCTGACATTACTTTGTCTTTTCAATTTTCTCTAGTATTCCTCTACATCTCATTTCATCTGGAGCACTTCTGACTTCTCTAAGCAATGAGTAGAACACACATGCTACATGAAATTAAAAAATCGCATACCCAGCAGTTCGGCTTGGCACTTAAAATTTAATTGTGTCCTTCTTACATATCCTAAAGTTCTGATGTTATGCTTGTGAAATCATTCAAGGTGTCTTCCACTAATACGTAGGTGTTCCTAGTTAGTTCACAGGTGTGCTGAGAACAAAGAGCTGTAAGTGGACTCTGGAAGCAGTCTCAAATAGACGAAGCTTGGTATAAAAGGAAGTTCAAAACTCGCTGTGAACTCACATGCCACATTTGTATTTCATGGAGACTTCCTGTCTTAACTGCTTTAACCTCCAAATAGGAAGGGAGATCTATATAAATGTCTCACTTTACAGGTATTCTAAAAATCATTATTTGTATTTGTGATGTATTTGAAGTAAACATTGTCACAGACTAATCCAGCAGGGGTTTTGTTTTGTTTTTTTTTCCTTTGTATTCGACATTTTTCAGTGAAGGCTTGAGGTCATGTGGTTAAAAATGAGGCAGCTATCAAACACTGTTTCATGTTGTGTGCACCGGCCGTAAGACAAGGAAAGCGGGCAAGAGCAATGATTCAGAAAGGGCAACTTTATCTGGGATTTCCTAATTTTTGAGCTCCTGACTTTACCATTTTAGTTAGGTTTACTTCTGGGTTTGACTGCATAGCTGTGTTTTAAGTAACAAGGCTGACTGAGGAGACCATTTCTGGCATTCCATGGCAGCTCTAGTCTAGTTAAGGAAGATTTTTTATAAATCATCATTAAGAAAGCCTGCCTGGAGATGTGACCGCAGCTTCTTTTCTGAATGATTTAATCTGTCAGTATTACTGTCTTTGTAGAGGATTAGTGTGTCTGTAGTCAGGATCTTTACAATTTGTTTTCATGCACTCTGATTTTCTCAGAATTAGTTTTAAAAAGTCGTCACATAGCAGGCAGCTGTTATAATACTGTAAATCCCAAACATCACTTCACATGTGCTGTTCTTTTAGTAGCAAATAAAAGCCATGAAAAAAAGGCTAATGGGGCAAGTCACATGCAAGGGGCTTACACAGGAGGGGTTCTGTATTGCTAATAGCAATGCTCACTAATTGTCTTTTCTGAGTGTGAATCAGCAACTAAAAAACCCAAACATATAAAGCTTTTGTTTGGTGGAATGCAAGCAGAGCGATCACTGGTTTTAAAGTAATTATTATCAAAGGTGGGCAGATCTGTCACTACTGCATGCTCTCACACAAGTTTTGTGTGGTTGCACTGGCCCTGGGACAAGGTTATACTTGTCTGAGGGAAACTCCTACACTGTTCCCATCTCTTTCTTCTGTCCCAACCGGGTATTTCCTATCACTGCACCACTGTCTCAAAATCACACAACTACTTAAGATTCATGCCTTTTGCTACCTAGTGAGTACATTTCCTTTGTTTTGTTTT
Organism: Neopsephotus bourkii; assembly: GCF_033783945.1. NCBI lineage: Eukaryota > Metazoa > Chordata > Aves > Psittaciformes > Psittacidae > Neopsephotus > Neopsephotus bourkii. The sequence continues at coordinate 6,683,416 of NW_026901984.1, read as the reverse complement.
CTTCTTTCCCCCCTCCCCCCTTCTGTCTCATGTAAGAACAATTGGAAAGGTAGAAAGCTTCATGGAAAGAAGGAGAGTAAACACAGATATACAACTGTCTGAGTGAATAAGGGTGATTGCTGAGGACCTTTGTCATTAAGGCTTGATAAGGTCACAGTCTGGCCTGCAGATAATTAAGAAAGGTCTGATGCCTGAGGCCTCCTGATGTCCATCCTCTTTGGCAGAGAAACTGGAGGCCTCTGAGCAATCGTTAAGGACCCACCTACCTTTTCCTGCCAGTGTTTTAAATTTGCATTTTACAGCTGTGTAGTGCAAGGTTGAGATAAATGTGGAACAATAACAATGTGGTCCTGTATTTCTTTTCCTCCTACTAGTTCCCTGTGGGTCATTAGCATGTCACATCAGAGGACTGTCATGGTACTAGATCAAAACTGTTTCCGAGATAATTAGCTGAAGCTCATGGAATCCTTACAGACTACTTTGCATCCTTACAGGATACAGCAATGGAGACAGGCAACAGTTACTCTCTCTGTCATGGCATTAGCAAAATGAGGGTTAGATGGACTGCCGAGATTACTGAGCAAATCCATTGGCACTTTCTTCCTGACTTAAACCACAGGCTCAAATGTCTCCTAATCCAGAAGTCTCTAATTTTAATTTAAGGTATCTATACTTAAATCTTTCATGCTATTTCCTTTGCTTTAGTCTTCACAAAATGAGCATAAGACTGGTCTTAAAAGGATTATGGGACAGATTTATGGAGCTTTTGGTGTTTAAGTTTCTAACTGAAATGGAATCATTCCCTATTTTTAACTTGTTTGATCAGTTCGTGTAGCAACCCTCCTTCTTTTCTCTCTAAATCTATACCAAAGACCGCAGCCACAGAGATCTTGTTGACATGGATCAGAAAGCCTCTTGGATCAACCTTCCAATTGTCTCATATATTTAAAAATCTATATTTCACACTTCAATTTTAAACTAAGAGGTTTATATTGGAATTGCAGTTTTTTCCACCTAATATTGCCAGTACTCCAGGCAATTTTTCCCCCAAAATTTTATGAATATATTTGTTTTTCTGTCTGTGAGCCTGTTGCCCTGGTGCTCAGAATTAATTACAGAATTCAGCACACTGATAAGGAAATAAGTACACTGTAGATTAAATAACACTGGTGGACGACAGGGTGACCATGAGCCGACACTGTGCCCTTGTGGCCAAGAAGGCCAATGGCATCCTGGGGTGTATTAGAATGGGGGTGGTTAGTAGGTCGAGAGAGGTCCTCCTTCCCCTCTACTCAGCCCTGGTGAGACCTCATCTGGAATATTGTGTCCAGTTCTGGGCCCCTCAGTTTAAGAAGGACAGGGACCTGCTGGAGAGAGTCCAGCGCAGGGCAACTAAGATGATTAAGGGAGTGGAGCATCTCCCTTATGAGGAAAGACTGAGGGAGCTGGGTCTCTATAGTTTGGAGAAGAGGAGACTGAGGGGTGACCTTATTAGTGTATATAAATATATAAAGGGGGAGTGTCACGAGGATGGAGCCAGGCTCTTCTCAGTGGCAAACAATGATAGGACAAGGGGAAATGGGTACAAACTGGAACACAAGAGGTTCCACTTAAACTTGAGAAGAAACTTCTTCTCAGTGAGGGTGACAGAACACTGGAACAGGCTGCCCAGGGAGGCTGTGGAGTCTCCTTCTCTGGAGACATTCAAAACCCGCCTGGACACGTTCCTGTGTAACCTTATCTAGGTGTTCCTGCTCTGGCAGGGGGATTGGACTAGATGATCTTTTGAGGTCCCTTCCAATCTCTAACATACTGTGATACTGTGATACTGTGATACTGCCTTCTTGGCCGATGCTATTTCAGAGTGCACTTCACGGAGGCTAAATGTTGACAGAAATGCAGACAGTTAGGGATGTCTCAGTCCTTCTGGGGAAGAAAATGCATGGCTCACCACTGAGTACTCAATCCCACGATATATTAACTCTTTTACTCACTTGAAACTCTTTGTCCAGAATGTAGCACGGGTAGTAGCGACATTTAGATTTTTTTCCTCTAAAGAATAACTGATGTTACAACAACAGATTATTTTATCATATGAAATTACATATAGCTGTTGTATTAGATAGATGTGGTTTTCACTTAAATAGGCTGTATAATTCTGAGGCTAAAAAGAAAAACAAAAGAAAAAATTGGCTAAGCTCTTATTATTTTAATTCAGTTTTGTTTCAGCAGTTTTTTATAATAAGAGAAATCCTTCTTACTCAGTGTGAAAGCAGATGTCCCAGTTTGAAAGAGCACTCCTTGTTCAACCTTTATGATTTTCACCCTTTATCAGCTGCTTTATTCATAGATACTGAAAATGGATTGAAACAAAAAGGCACTATTTACACAATGAATGTGTAAAAGGATGTGTATTTGTGTGTTTTCCATCTCATAGCTCTTGCTTTGTGAAATTGCCACCTGTCAGATGGCTGACATGCTCAATGAGATGAAATTTGGCATCAGTGGACCTCACAATTTGTTGATAGATGAAGTTATTTCCATTTCATTATCTGCTTTGAGAGCCAGGGCAATCCAGCTGAGTCATTCTTTGTGCACACAAAAGAGGTGTTCTCATGGGACCTTCTGGTAAACATACACACTAATAAAATCATGTGCTCTCTGAGTACGTTGCAGACCTGAAAAATACCTAGGAAGTGTGAGTACCCTTCTTTCATTTTAGAATTTGAGTCTCTGGAGCAGGAGTGGCAGAAGTGAGTAACACAGGTCACACCACCTTTCTTTCTGCTGCATTAATGCAGACCTAGTAGTTTTCTGACTCAACAGTCCTTAACTCCAGATAAATCATTCAGAGCATAGATTCTGAGGAGATTTTGGTTTATTGATAAAACTTCAATCAGTATTGTAATATATTCAGGATAAATATTTATGGTTGGGCATTTTTGATGCCTCGCCTTATTCCAGCCATCTCTTCTAACATAAGCCTTTTCAATATTTTTGTCTTCAAAACTTTGGGGTCTCAAATTTGTCTTTGCTCAGTTTTGTAATGGAGTGAATCTGAAAGGTGGGCACCTTTTGTTAAAGGGTGGTCTCACAGTTATTTGTTGTATATTCTCACAAAGATATACAAAAACTGTCTCAACTGTGGGTAAAATTCAGTCTTTCAAAGTAGTTGTTAAATACACAGATTTCTGAGCAGTGTTGATTAAGAATTTGTTTGCTTTATCCACCTCCCCTTTCTGGCCCTAGTCACTCTACATGTGAGCATGAAATAATTATCATGGCATTCAACATTGTAGTAGCCACGGGCTGGTAGCAAACACTGAGACCTACTTCCAGGGGCACTCCTCAGCAGGAGATTAATATCTTTACAAAATAGCTGACAATTAAAAGTTTCTGTAGATCACTAAGACATTAAGCTTTGATAATACGAAATAGGCTCTAGTGCTGATCTGAAAGCCAGCTCTTACATCTTAGCATCAATGCTCACAGCCAGTGCTGCCTCAGGAAATGCTCCATCAGTGCTGAGCATCCTGAGCTTGGACTTTATTATTTTCATCCTCTGTCAGAGGCAGAGTTCAAAGATATTGGGAATAGCATCAGATGAAAAGATATGGCTCAAACATTGTCATTCAAAATTCCATCACTTCTGCTCTTACTAGCATTACCAGGATGGTAAGGGACAGGTAAAGCAGGCACATCTCTCTGGCTGACATCTCACATCCTATTAAATTCATGTCAGTGTTCTTCCTTCAAGAGCCTGAGTGAAGTTCTTCTTTTCAGTCTTTACTCTTATGCAGGCAGGAGACCACTGCAGAAGAGTCAGGAGTGGAACCGCAGTACGGGCTCTCACCACCAGGATCCCTTTCAGGCTTTTCTTCCTCACCAGCCATGGTCCAGTGTGAGTTTGTGGAATAGAGTGTTAGGGATTGTGAGTCAGGTGCAGATAATCTCATTCTGGTTTGGTTCGCTGCCTGTCTTCAAGTTTCTGTGTGGTTGTTTACAAGCAGGAGGCCTCATGAAGGCTGAAGGAACCATCACTGTTCAGGGAAGTAGCCCTTGCTTTCCCTGGTTCCTCAGGTGTGGCACAGGGGTTCAATTGCCTCAATTCTTCTGTAGCCTTTCTGCAGATTAGTAGGGTGACTGGGGGGTTTATAGGCTTTTTAGGGAGGCAGCGCTACAAGCCACTGTACTTGTTCAAAACGTGATAGTCCAGTACATGCCCTTACTGTTGGACCTAAACCGCTCCAGGCTGCCTCTTGCAGTTTATTCTCCTTAGAAAGGAATCTCCAGCCAGAGGCTCTCACACCATCTTAGTATCTCTCCCAAGCCTTCTCCTTTCATGTCATTTCCAGGAGGAGGGAAATGCATAGGTGAGAGTCAAGACCAGGAAAGCAGGAACAATGAGTAACATCAAAGATGGAAAGGAGGTAGAGATCAGCATGTATTGCTTAGCCTGTGGCAAACACAAATCCTGCACAGGCAACCAAACAGGTGTTCCCTTATCCACCACATGAAGCAGTTACTGAAACTCATTAGAAAATGACAGTGACTTACAGTAGCATTTGTAGGAGCAGAACAAAGAAAGGCTTTTGGCATCTAAACCTACCACACAAAAGAACATCAGTAAATATTGTGTCTGTAGTACGGGCCAGGAAACAAATTCACCCACATCCTCAGGCAGTCTGATAAACCACTCACCCTACTTGTGCCTTAGTGGCATGCCAACCAGCGCTCGCGCGCTGAGCACAGTCAGAAGTGCCAGGAGCTGCATCGTTCTGGGATCTGCTGATGCCAGCTTGTAAGCATAAGCAGTGTGTAGATGCAGCCTTGAAAAAGAGGTAATTGGCTTGTTAGCCTGTGTAAAATGATGTATATGGAACTGAAAATTTTGGCAGGTATTTGTTTGGGGTTGATTTCTTTTGTTGTACGTGCAGTTTACATAGCTTTCAATAAAGCAGGATTTTTGTGACTTCTGTGCTAACGCAGAATAAGGAGTTGCCCCTGTTTTTTGTTTTTTTTCCATTCTGGCCTTATAAATGGAGAAATACATATTCTGAGTTCACCATGACAGCAGAGAGTAGTGCACATTTGTGGACAGAGAAAGAGAAAGCAAAAGGTTGTACTTTCTGGTTTATGGCAGGGGAGGTTTTGGCAGATGAAAAAGACTGTCATAAAATTTCAACCTTTTTGACTTACTTCTTAATTGACTCCTGAGGCAGTGCTAAACACATTCTGAACTGGCTCGCCTCAGAGACCAAATAGACATTTTCTTTCGTGGACTGAAAATATGTAAGCCTGTCAAGGGTCAGGAAGAAATGGAGTTCCCCTTTGCATGAGAAGAGGAAACCTGTTTTGTGCTAGTAGTTAAGTTCATAGAACAACATAATAGCGTAATAGATCTCCTGATTCCTTTTGTATTAGATCCATATATCTCTGAATAGTTTTATACACTTCATATAAAACTACCTTCAGAAGCTAGTAGGTGCTTTTTTAATTGCAGTTGCTATTTTTCAAGAATTTAATTTAGGTCTATCACAAGAGATCTTTCTGGTTTTTTGATTTCTGATAATGCATTCAGCTTCCATGTGAGTCACGTTTGTGTGACGTCTATAGCCATCTGATTTTACTTCCTAGAAATAAAAAGGGAACATATTAGTTTAATGCTATTGGTAGCAGTTTTTAGGCTGTGCTAGGCACAGAGGGTGGCTAGGAACACTTGACATTCACAGTTGGTGTTCAAAGATACAAAATACTTAAAAAAAATTAGGATTTATTATTGTAAAATATGTTCTTAATTTACTTTTTTTTCTGTAGAAAATCATACACTCCATTTTAAATATAATTATTCTCTGGAAAATGAGAGGTTGATAATGAAAACACAAATTTAAAAATAACATTTATGCCAAAATTCAGCGTTTCCTGAATTTTCTTCTGAGTTGGAGCTTGGTGTCTGTGTCGTACACAGTGCCTCCTCCTGCATGCACTTTCTTCTTATGGTCACATTCAGAAATGTACTTTCTCCCATCCTGAAGCCCAGTTCAGGTACTGTTCTCTTGTGGTTCCATAGTCTGGCCTTTTCAAAGGAGCAAACTACTGCTACAATGAAGTGTTCTGTGATTCTGCCACTCCAGGTATTATGTGCCACCTCAAGGTTCACAGAAGTAACACTGTCACCATCAGCAAAGCATGCCATTTGTGGAAATAAGTGATTTCTATTCTTCATATAATTCACTTTGCATCTACCTTAGGCCACTGATGAGGGATTTGATATTTTTTTTTTGGCAGGAGCTTCTCATGGAGGTGTAACAAGTGCCAACAGAAATTTTATTGCCAAAAGAGCTCCAAATCATCTTTAGATATCCCTAGATGAAAGGCCAGAGGATATCCTTTTTCCTCTTTGTATCCTCCATAGTGCAGAAATGTAATTTAGTTATGATCCTACTGCCCATTTTGTTCCTTTGTTGTTTTTCTCTATTGCTCCTACAAAGCACATCATCCTAATGGCCAATGATGAATTATCTCTTTCAGAGACTATCTGATTTCGATATCTGTAGAGTTTAGCAAGCAATTTCATAGAATAAGATTAATCTTCTTCAAAATAAGTTGTTTAATCTTGGGGTCATTTAAAAAATTGCCGTAGTAGGTTATCCTAGGCTTTAATCTAAATTTAGGACAGCTTTTTCTGTAAAAAAAAGAAAAAAAGAAAAAAAAAAGAAAACCCAGAAAAAGGGAAGGCAACTTCTGTGTTCTGAGCATAAATATGTATCAGCCTTTTCTTGCTCAGTGCATGTCTTTAGGTCTTGTTCTCTAGCATCTTCAGTAATTTCATTAGTAAAGGAACTCCCAATTTTTTCCTACTGTCAAACATTATCAAATGTTGCTTATGAAAGAAGATCTGGCTGTATTACATTTCATGTACCTGGAGTAATGCTATGTGTGGTATGGTATAGAAAGCAAAATGTATACTATCTGAGTAAGTAACCCTGAAGTTACCCTATTATGTCAGGATTGCTTAGGCTTTGCTATGTTATTTTGTTCCATGAGTCTGCTAGTATTTCATATTTGCAACGCATTTCTAAATTTCCAGAAGACTTTATGTAAACTCACTGGAAATTCGATTATTTTTATAATATACTGCCTGCAAATTTTTGCCATAAAAGTTATCTATCCCTAAAGAAATTCTTTCCTGTTAAATATTTCCTTATTAAGCTCAGCTACTGAAGACCTACTTATTTCTCTCTGGTTTTCTTCCTGTCCCTCACAGGTGCACAGGTGGTGAATTTTAGCCACCCGGGTATATTTTGTGAGTGCCGAAATTTTGAAGCACAATTTTCCCAAACACTGAGAGATTGCATTTGCCATTCTGTAGTCCTAGTTTAATTGCACAGGGATCCCTTATTTGGAGGCACTTCATTAGTGTTACGCAGTAGGTTGGAAACCCGTCCTCTCTGAATTAGACATTGGTGCTACCCCCACTGCCCTGATTCTGGGATTTCAATAAGTCCATCAAAAAGAAAAAAAAAAAAAAAAACCAAACAAAAAAACCCAAACACTTTCAGTAATCAAAAAAGAACCATTTACTCTTAGGGTGCATTTATAATTTAGAGAATTCTTGAATGAAAATGAACTTCTTCTACATTTCTGAATACATTCAACCAAATCCTATTTTCCAGTACCTGAGGATAGGTTCTATAGCAACACGAAAGCCCTTTTCTCTACTTGTAGGTAGAACATAGCCCTCTTAATGATGGTAGAGGATGGTATTGCATATAAATTACTTCTCTTTTTTGTAAAACAAGTTTGTTTTCAGTGTACTCATTTAAGAATTGCTGCCTCTCATCTAAAGAGATGTGTTTGTTTCCTAACAAGGGAGCTGCTTGTGATTTAGCAGATAAATTATTATCACGTATTTCTTTATTTTACATATGCACATTACCCCCCACACACACTTTTCCGAGCTTTATTTACTACTAGGATATAGAATATCTTTGTTATATTGTAGGCTTGGCATGTTTTTCTTGTTAAATGAAGGCAATGCTTATTACCATTATTACATCATAGCTACTTGTTATATTTTGTTTGATATCACAGAATCATAGAAAAGTTTGTGTTGGAAGGGACCTTAAAGATCATCTAGTTCCAACCCTCCTACCATGGGCACAGACACTTTCCACTAGACCAGGTTGCTCAAAGCCCCATCCAACCTGGCCTTGAACACTGCCAGGGATGGGGCAGCCACAACTTCTCTGGGCGACCTGTTCCAGTGCCTCACCACCCTCATAGAGTGAAGAATTTCTTCTTTGTATCTAATCTAAATATACCTGCTTTCAGTTTAAAGCCATTCCCACTTGTCCTATTTGACTAACAGTTGGCTTGAAACTCCTTCTTTCCCTATAGAATCTGTTTGACCAGTTGTAGCTGCGAAGATCAACATTTTTGCCAGAATCAAGATCTGCAGATCTTAGTTTTTGCCTTGGTTTAGTATTTCCTTTTTCTTCCTGTAAATAAGAAATCTTATTTTTATGATATCTACAAAGGTCTCTCATCTAGTTCCCAGGGTTCTCACTCACAATAGCCCCCTGCCTCCACTCCTTCCAGGGGCACTTTTTACGCTTTCCCAGAGACTAGAAACAGAGGACAAGAGGAGAGACCTCTGTACTTAAGTGGGAAGGTGGCTGTTCGTTGACACCCTCTGAGGCACTTGCAGGGCTTTCTTTCCCCTCACTCAACTCCTTCACTTTCCAAAGTCATCGTAAGTAATTTCATCAAGAGGGAGTTTCTTCAAGGAATGTTTCTGATGACCTCAAAATTAAGCCATACAGCAACATAAGCAAGTAGCTTAAACCAGACAAACAAATCTTCCTTACCCTTCTAATTTGGAGGGAAAGGTTACTCCTGGTCCAAGTCAGATATGCGTCTTAATTCTGTGAGCAGAACTTGGAAAACAATATACCGGTGAGAGGCCAAAGAATTTGCTATCACTAGGAACAGGTCTATCTTTATCATCCCCTCTTGTTCAGTCAAATACTGTGGAAGGACACCAAGACATATCCTTGGTTTTGTTGTTCTTACTTATTTCAGTCTAGTTCTAGGATTCCCCAGCATCCCAAATACAGTTTAACACTCAGAAATTGTGTGACCTCTTTACAGATGCCTGACCTGATCTTTTATTTATTGCATCTTTTTTAATCATCCATTCCTTTGCACAAGTGGGCAACAAATAAAACCCAGCTTTATGGTCAGTTAGCAACTACTTACTATGAGTACGCACACTTAAATGACCTAGCAAAAATAATAGGTTGTGGAGTAGGAATCAATATTTCACATTGAAACTAAATGACCTCAAAGGCAGAGGAAACAGTAAGTGATGACTTTTTGGTATTTGAAACTCTTAATTAGGCATATACTAACAGGAGATGGTTCCTCTTGCTGGGATGTGAGGCACCTCAACCTATTAACTGTATAAATGAATGTTTAAAGGCCATTAAAGGAGTTTTGCTGGTGTTTCAGTTGTTACCCAAATGAGCAAAAGCAGGTTGAAGATGTGTGAAGTGATTAATTACACTAATTAAAACCACTTTATTTACACTTACTCTATAATTTATCATTACTACTTCTGTCAGTTGATCGAAGGTGAGTGAAGTGTTGTTTATAATTGGTATGGGAGCTAATTAAATGTTCATTCGAGCATGTTTTGGTCTATTTCCTTTGTCAATTAGAAATGGCATCCCAATAAATGACTGACCAAATGGAAATGTATAACACAATAGTAGTGCTACACTTTACTACTTACTTGGAAAAGGAAATGTGTCCCAGTAAGCCAGCTCACTTTAAATCTTAATGAGGGAAAATAATCCTTCTCCTTTCACTTGCATGATATTTTTGTTGGGAACTTCACAGGAAAAACTAAGTAACAAGCATGCAATTAGCTCATGGGGACTGACCAGGTGTACATTTCTGTAGCTTGCAGTGTAGTTATTTTAGCCAATTCAGAAGTAATTATTGCATAGATCTAGAATACTGAAGTAATCATGCCCTTATCTTGTAATAATGTAGTACTGTATGTAACTTTCATTATATGGTAATTATTTTATAATTGAACAACTAGCAGATAGTGTATTATTGAATACTTGTTCCACAATAAGTTCTGTAATGTTTTATATTAGTCCTGTTTCATAAGTCAGCTTTTTTTTGTTTGTCTTGAAGATTGACGATGCTATTGCTATAGTATCATCTTGAATTGTTCCATGCTGTGAGGCTACATTTTGTGAAGCATTCCCTGAGATACTGTTGTCTGAGCATTAGTAAATGGGAGTTACTTTTCAGATGTTTGACTGGCGGACACTAGGGATAGGCTGTCATTGATCTCTCTGCAGGGAACAATTTCTTTGGTTTCTTTTTGTGAGTTCCTCCTTTACAAGGATCCCACATACATCTGCTGTTTAAGTTTGTGACCCAGCAATGGTGCTACAGTGTATGATAGAAAAATATAAAGTTCCCTGAGTTTGTAATGGAGTTGATCCAGATTCCTACTACCTTAACTGGCTTTCCTGTAAATAAAAATATCACAAATACTGATAGTACTTAAATCTTAACAGACTTCAGATACTGTGTTTGTTTTTAAAACTTCTCTCATGAGCTCATCATCATCATGGCTTGACTTCGCGAACGAAGATTTGGGAAGGGCATTTACCCACGCTTACTACAAGCGCGCTGATGACTAAGAAGGCCAATGTGGGATAGGCAAATCCGGCTACAAAAAACACAGCAGAAGGTCTCCTTGGGTGGAACAGGTGGGACACGATTCTTCCTGCGTTGTCTTTTCTCCTCGAGACTAGTTCTTCGTGAACTCTCAAAGGAGTCAGCGGCATTATGTATGGTGTGCCTCCAAGTCTCCCGATTGGAGGCCAAGGTGGACCACTGATGGTAGTCAATATGGCCAAGGCTAAGGTATTGTTTCAGGGAGTCCTTGTATCTCTTCTTTGGGGCACCTCTCTTGCGGCTACCAGTGGCAAGTTCACCGTAAAACACGATCTTGGGGAGGCGGTGATCCTTCATCCTAGAGACGTGCCCTGCCCAGCGCAGCTGCAGTTTCAGCAATGTGGCCTCGATGCTGGTGACCCCTGCCTGTTCGAGGACAGTGACATTAGACACATAGTCAGTCCAATGGATGTTTAGAATTGTACGGAGGCAGCGCTGATGAAAGCGTTCCAGGAGTCGCAGGTGATGACGATAGATGACCCATGATTCAGACCCATATAAAAGAGTAGACAATACAATGGCTCTGTAGACACTGATCTTTGTACTTTTCTTCAGGTGTTTATTACACCAGACTCTTTTATGGAGTTTTCCAAAGGCTCTATATGCCTTTGCTATTCTGTTGTCTATCTCTCTGTCGATCGTGGCGTCCGAGGAAATGATGCTTCCCAGATAGCTGAACTGCTGAACTGTCTTAAGCTCTGACTCGCCGATGGTAATATGGGGATGGTGATAATGAGCTAGTAATATTACAAATAGCAAAACTTAATAGGATGTGCTTCTTCATCCCCCCATCTCTAATCAGTATAAGAAGTGTACCTGACAGTCACTCTGCACATAGAAAACAGCTTAACTTCTGATGCTGGTAAGCTCCTTAGAGCCCAGGTTCCTACTGGATTTCTTACATGGAATACTGTTTTGCTTATGACCACTATGGGATACAGTTCTGCTATTTGAGCTAGACAAGGCCCTACCCTCTGGAGGAAGGGAAGAAAACATACGATGACTTGCCAGCTTTGACTCCCAAACAAGTTCCCTGTCCTTTCAACTACTCTTGGTTCTGATGCCCATTTCTGTAATCTCTCACTGAAGCTCCAGTTGGCATGAATGACTGGAACAAGAACTGGAATTCATTGAAATGAAATTCAGTACTGTGCTGACGCACTTTGGTCTTTCTTGCTTGCTTCCTTCTTTTTTCTTAAATGTAGTCCTTTCTCCGCTTAATTTGGGCATCACTCAGTCCGGAGTTGTGGATCGTAGTGTGCAGCTGAGCATCCAGCTTCTCTTGGGATTTGCTTCCAAGCGAGTGAGGAAACAAAAGCTACATGCTGCACCCTTGGAGTTTAGCAATGGAGTTTTGAATCCCTTGTTGTCAATGGAGGGCTAGCCAAACAAAAAACCATGCTTTTAAAATTTGGAGCAACGGTACTGAAGCAGTTGGCCTGCTAAACATTTCTAACAATATAGCCACTCTTTTACCTGCATCATTTTTGCTAAACATTGATTTTCTTCTATACATTCAGTTGGTACATTTTCTCTGTCAGCACACATCACTTTAATACACTTCATATCTTAAAAACTGATTTGACTGCTACTGAAATCAGTAAGCATATTCCAGTGGAGTTGAATATAGTAACCTTAGCCATTAACAGTTTCTAAGCATACAAATATGGACTTTTTGGGCCATTCTTCAATGGGTATGTTTGATTGTTTGATGAAATATAGGCATAAAGTCAGTTACAGAAGTGAATATATTTTTTAATGCTGAGGAACAGGGCATTATTTAAAAGCAAAATACACTTTTTCACACAATGGTAAACTTCTTGTAAGTACGCTGCAAAATGTGGTTTGAAAAAAGGAAATCTAAGGCACAATCTAAATAGAGAAATCTGGTAAAATACTAGTGGAATCTTGCTATTCCATTACCACTATTCTTTTTTCTTTACTTCCTGGTCTGTAATATCTTGTCACTTCTTGCATAAGAAGTATAATGTTTTTGTTGCCTAATCAAGCACTGATAGAACTAGAAGAGTACATGCCGGTACTGAGAAGAATTCTGCTGTTCCAAAACCACCATATAAACTACTTTTGCCTGTAAATACTTGCTGTTCAAGAATAATTTGCTTTTTTAAAATACCACAATTAAAAGTTTTAGGTTGTGATTCTTTTTTCTTTCTTTTTAATTTGCTTGGGTCATTTGGGTTTGGATATTTTTTACTCTGAATGATGGAAGAAGGAAGAGGAGCTGGTGTTTGAGGAGAGCAGAAACAACAAAAGGCAAAAGATTTTACTTCCAAAGAAAATAGTGCTCTTGAAAACATGAGAACAAATGTTTCAATTAACTTCATTTTTTTCTCTCTTTTTGAGCCAGCCGTGGATGCTAATAGTAACCTGGATTCTTTGTGTCACTTTGGTTTCCCGTAATCAACTGTAACTGCGATGTCCTTGAATTAATAATAATCTCATCGTTTAAGACCACTCACTTCCTTGGTTTGGTTTTTAAGTAGCAGCACTGCACCTTACTGCAGCATTGCACATTGTATTGTTATTCAGAAAGAAAAACAGTGGTCCATGAAAAATTCCTGCCAGCAATGCCCCATTGCTCACAGAAATAGCCCCAGCTGCATGTGCTGGAGCTCATTCTGCCACCTTTGCCTCCCGCTTCCCTGATCCCCCCCTTGGCAGAAGTCCATAGATGCCATGGAAGCTCTGCTTCTGGTATGGCTCGTGATGGAGCCTGTAACTCACCAGTTTACATTTATTGCCATATGCAACATACAAAATGCCATGAATCAGCCTGTTCAGCATAATGCCAGACTATGCTTATTTTGTCGAATGCAGTATGGCAGGAAGGTAGCAAACATCAGATTCAGTGCTGCTCTCTTTAGTGGTAGGACTCAGGGTAGGGCCAAATCCTGCACTGCATCTGCACCTCTTGCCTGCTTTACTTGAAGTGTTTCAGGTACTCTCAGGTGCTTCAGATCTATTGAACTATTTGACTTTTGAAAGAGAGAAACAGTAGCCATATAATAGTCAACATAACTGCCAGTAAGAGGGATAGATAATACAAACTAATTGAAAGAGCTTCTGCAAGAAGCCTGCCTCTTCCCTTCACTGTGTGAATGGGTGACTCTTTTCCTGAAAGTCTGCCATGCCTGCCAGCACCTGGGTCTCCACACTGCAAAGAAACCTCCTGTTGCCTACTTCTGAGTCCTAGACGAGTCCTCTGCTCTCCATCACCTCTGAAGTTTCATTCTGGGTTGCCTTCATGATGTGAGCATGTCCTTCATCCTTTTCTGTGCTGTTTTTGCCTGGTTTTCTGTGTGGTCCAGCAGCTTTCCCCAGTTTAAGGGCACTTTGTCTGTGTCCCTAGCAAGATGCACACCCTCTCCTTTGAGCTCCTTACTGAGCTTGCTGGTTACAGCAGCCAGGGTGAGGAAGATGGGGAGCTTTGCACACTGCTCTGCTCCAGGTTAAGAGGAAGAGCAAGGTATTTTCTGCAGTACATGACCACCAAACTGGAGACAAAGAGTTAATTACTATACCCTGCTCCATCTTCTGAAGTTAGTTCACAGTGGTGCCTCTTGCAGTATGGAAGCTCTGACTTAATTCACACATACCTGTGCTATTTGTTTTTATACAGGAGGAGAGTGGCACTGACTGAATCAGTGAAATTTTGGTATTATCCATAACTTAGTATCTGCTAAACTAAACCTTACGAAGCTGGAAGTGTTTGTTTTTAAGCTTATTTTAAATTAAAGATTTGTATTTAGTTATGTTGAATTACAGAAATAAATAAGACTGAATTGTTCTAGCGATCCCCAGTGCCTAACTTAAAGTAGAATATCTCCAGCTGCCTTAACACTGCTGAAAACAAATGAAAATTAGTTTCACGAACACCGTGTTATCCCAACACAACAGAGTTTAAATTTTTGCCAGGAAGAAACAGTAATTTGTTTTCAAGAGCCGTTAGCATACAGAAGTACAAAAACAAACCACTTCTCTTCTGGGTGAGCTGCGAGCTCCTCAGAAGGTTTGGTCTCTCCTTCAGACTGAAATCTCAAAAAACGTTAATGAGAAAAGCTATCCATCTTCTCCCCATTAGACAAGATAGGACTGCTTGTAGTCCCTAGATTCTGAAAAAGAACTTGTGTGTTTTCATGATCACGCTGACTGATCTCAATGTATCTTGTAGTTTGTACTCTTGGTTTAGACTTAGTTATTTACAGGTGAGCATCCACAGTTCTATTCCACATTTGCTTGACAAATGCGGACTTCTTTAAATATCTATCTCACTGCCTCTCTGCAATGACTTAGTACTTATTGAAATGTATGTATGTTTTAATTGTTTATTACTGCTTGTAAAGGTGCAAAATGAGAACTGCTATACAGTAGTTAGTGAACTTAAACCATATGCTCCAAACTTTTTACTGAAAATATCTTTCAATGCTTTGGGTAAGTTTCTGAAAGTGCATGGAAGTGTTTGGGCTCAGTGGTGCAGGGAACTCATGTCTGTGATTCTAGCTGGCTATGTGAATCCCCTAGCAAGCCATAGTAATATGAAACGAACACTTGAAGGCCAGATGCAGTTGAAAACTTAAACATATTGAGTTCATAGCATGTGATAGTTTAATCATTATTTAAGCTTTAGAAATGTCACAGCATAATTTCAGAATGAGTACAAACACTTCCATGCACAAAAACTGCTTTCTTGATGCTACTTTTGCCCTTCCTGGGACAGTTACTCTCTTGTGAATTTTCTGAATTTAATCCTCACTTGATCACAGGCAAATACTCAGTAAAAATTCAAAATCCAAAATGTTAAAATAAAGCCTGCAAATACATTTATAAACTAAGCCTGTTTTTTCTTTATGCTCTAAAAAAAAAAAAAAATTAAAAAACCTGAAAATTTTTCTTTCATTAAAGGCAAAATTTGCAACAAAACTGGTTAAACGGAAAATGCTTAGTCAATCCTATTTGCAGAGTCAGGGAATGGAATCTTGGATTTATAAGCACCCATGAAGGATTAAATTCAACTCTCCTATGCATGTGATACATTCTTAATACCCTCACAGCATACATGGAGCCCTGTCTCCTTCTGTACTTGTAAGGAAAATACAAGGACCAGAACTTTCTGAATTTGTCCTGTATTCAGAAAATTCTGATGAATGCAATTGACTTTGCAGCATAAATTGAGTTGATATGTAAAATAGTGTTGTAACCCCAGTCTACATTTAGAAAGAACACTTCCACTTTACATAGCCTACTATGATTTGTTTGTAATAGGAACAGTTCAGGTTGGGTTTTGGAAAATATCAGTTATAATGATTCTGCCATTTCTGAGAAACAGGCTAGGGATAAAAATGCTCTCCATATTAATTTTTGGGGGCATGTTGTTTGCACATTTTCTAAGTGGGATGTTTTTGGACCAGCTGTACATCCTCATAGCAAAGACTTTAAGGTCATAAAATTTGGCCTTTGTATAAGGAATGTACTGGGAGTTATTTCTGGTAAAATTCATTGGAATTGTGCCATTGTGGGTGTTTTTTTAAACTGAACTTTTCACATGTTCTGTAGGAGCAAAATCAGCATAATCATTTCACATTCCTTAAGGTTTGTGTCACCTTCTATGCTCTCATGAGCTCGTTAGCGCTAACCAGAAGATGAACCTGTCATTCCTTTAGAGCCACTGAATATGTTACAGATGATAGCTGTTGGGTTGAAGGTAGAGTTCTTTGCAACTCATGAAACGGCCAAGGCATTTCTTTTGTCTCCTCTTGTATTTCACTTACTAGTTCTGGACACCATGGAAGAGTAAGCTAGTTTATTGAAAATTAGAAGTAAAGGCTAGGGAAGGATTAGGTGGGTATTCTCTATTGTGGCTTTTCATGCATGGAGACAGAACGAGTTCACAATTAAAAGTGTTTGTTAGAGGTCTAAATCATGCAACAGTGCGGTGCAGGAAGAACCTTTTCTTGTCTGATACATGCTCTTGGAGCAAAAAATGGGGAATTACTATGGGTATAAGCTTAATCACTGGAAAATGAACCCAGTGTACATTAGAACATGCTTTAGTTTCACGGAACAACTAATTAACTGTCAAAGGTGGCACTGTTAGTGCTCCTGACATGCTGTTCAGTCTGGCAGCCCCAGTTTAAACTCGCTGCCTGCACTTGGCTCTCCTGGCATACAGTGCTGTGATGGGGAAGATAAGACAGGCTGACAAAACAGTCATCAAAGATTCACTCACATCAGGGTGAGTCCTACAGAATGTGAGGAGCTATTAATATTTTAAAGGGTGCCATCCATCCCTATAGGCACCAAAGTATTACATCACTGTGTGTACAGGACAGAATGGCAGTAATGAATAGATCTGATGTGCTGAGAGCCCAGGGAGGAACAAGTTAGCATTTCTCATGCAGAACAACTGGATATAATTAAGTGAAATAAACAAAGCTTATCCTTAGGGCAAAAAAATACCTCATTGACTATTCTGAGCTGCAGAGCAAGTCTGTATCAAATAGCGTGGTTGGGTTTGTTCAGGCTTAAAATTTCTTCACCAGTCAAAACCGTATGTTTTTTGCAAAGAAATGTGATCTGTAGCTTGAACACAATAATAATGATGACTGAGTGATAAACAGTTTGATGTACGTCACTTTTATTACCAAAAAGCCAAACTCTGAAAAGCTGAAGCCATGTACATCTGGTAATTTAGAGGCTCCCTTGAAAGAGAACACAGGTACGCGCTTTCACTGAGACTTTCTGACTGCTCTCAAATCCTGTTCCCACAGGGCCCAGCCTCCTCTCCCAGAGTGCGCTCCAGCTCAACTCCAAACCCGAAGGGTCCTTCCAGTACTCAGCCAGCTACCACAGCAACCAGACCCTCGCCCTGGGCGAAACAGCGGCTGCCCAGCTCCCGGCCCGTGGCAGTCAGGCCAGAGGTGCCATACAGAGCTACAGCCAGGTACGTGTCCTAAGCAGCCTGGGTCTCTTGCACCTTGAATTGTGTAGGATATCTTCAAGGAAGCAGAGCTCATTGGTGCCCACCAGCATATGAATTGTTTGTCTTGTTCAGTGCATCCGCAGCAGAATGAATATCACCTTGATTTTCATAACTCTAAAATGGATTGACTTGCATAGTAATAAAATAATCGTGATTGAAAAGGAGGTTTACATGGCAGTTCCTTGCCTGCATATACATGTTGGTGATAGCATGTTTAGGCACTTAAGTTTGAAAATTTCTGTGACTGCTGATTAGGAACCCTAATTAAGGTCTAGGACCTCCCTGCATCAGTATGAAGATATTACTGAAAGCAGGAAGTGCCAGCAAACAAAAACAAAGCCAGGCTTAGATGAGATGCAAAACCTGCTTGGGATACTATGCATCAGCTGGTGCCATGGCCTAATCCCAAGTCTGAGAATCATTTTTTGCCTTTTTTCCTATCATATTTTAAGACAAGCAACCTAACAGACAGCCGCCTCTATGTTTCAGACATCTTGAAAGACTGTTTCAGGTACTCATGAAAACTTTATAAATCTGGTTTCCTGTCTAAAGGATCCCTCCTGGATCTGACACACAACCCTCTCACTCTTCTGTGCTTTTCACTGTTACATCAGTTTCTCACTGAGAAGTTAAATTTCAGTTTAGACAAAAATTTGTGAAAGTGTACCTACATATGCAAGTCTGACTTACTTTCAAGTCGTGTTGTTTTCTCTATTTAGATGTAACCACCCCAGCAAAGCAGACACTGCTCAGTGTGACACAGGGACACTTTATAATTCAGGATTCTGTAGAAGTGAGTAGCATCTGAATTTTGAAACCTTAAATTGCTAAGAGAATTCAAGTATTATATAGTCATTTCACAGTTTGCGGGATACCAAGAGATATGCAATATTCTATTCTCTCAATTTGCTTAGAAAAGCTCCCTATCCTCTTAAGATTGAAAAATGAAATAAAGCATGGTTAAATTTCATTTCAAATTGGGTAGGTACTTTTTTTCGTTTTATAAAGCCAACCATATGCTGGGCTGCACCTAAAGGAGCATGACCAACATGTCGAAGGAGGTGATTCTGCCCCTGTATTCCACTCTCATGAGACCCCACATGTAGTACTGCGGTCAGCTCTAAGGGCCCCAACAAAAGAGGGTCATGGACGTGTTGGAGTGAGTCCAGAGGAAGACCGTGAAGATGGGGGACAGTTGGACCTGATGATCTTGAAGGTCTTTTCCAGCCTGGTTGATTCCATGACTCCATGATCAGAGGGCTGGAGCACCTCTCCTGTGAAGACAGGCTGAGAGAGTTGGGCTTGTTCAGCCTGAAGAGAAGGGTCCAGGGAGACCTTATGGCAGCCTTCCAGTACCTAAAGGGGGGCTACAAGAAATCTGGAGAGGGACTTTTCAGAAGGGCATGTAGTGATAAGACAAGGGGAATGGCTTTACACTTTTAAAAGAGGGTAGATTTAGATTCGATACAAAGAAGGAATTCTTCACTCTGTGAGGTTGGTGAGGCACTGGCACAGGTTAACCAGAGAAGCTGTGGCTAACCCTTCCCTGGCAGTCTTCAAGGCCAGGTTGGACAGGCTTTTGAGCAACCTGGTCTAGTGGAAAGTATCCCTGTCTATGACAGGGGGGGTTGGAACCAGATGATCTTAAAGGTCCCTTCCGACCCAGACCATTCTGTCATTGTATAATAAAGGGTTTAAGGTGAGCCTGCACAGATTGGAGCCAGCAGGAGAGCAGGATTCCAGCTAGAAAGAAAAAGGAGACTCTAATATCCAGTTCTAGCCTAGGCAGATGTCATCACGAGTTGTGTTTTGTGAAAAGCATCATACCTTAGGGGTTAGCCTGAAAGAGTATGATTCATTCTTCAAGGAGGCTAGAAAAAGTAAGATGATGGAAAAGGAACAGTTATGGGAACAGAGCAACAGAAACAAAAACAAAGGAGAAATGAGAGGGGAAGGAAAAAAGAATTTTTTGTGGTTTTTTGTTTGGTTTTTTTTGAAAGGCAGGAAGGTATCTCAGGTGTGAGATTGTCTGGCAGTTAGAAGTAACAATATTCTTAATGTAACTTTATCCTACTGATAGAAAAGGCTGAATTTATGAAGGGGAAAATTAATTATCTAGATTTCTTTCATTGAAATCACAGTGAACAGCCATTGCTTACAGCTGAAAACCTCTCATGAACCATCTACTTTGCAGAAAAATGGTTACCTTCAGAAAAGTAACTAGTACGTTTTCTTGGTGTGAGTAGGCAGGAAATAGGTTTTCTTCCTCTGCTCCTCCAGATTGTATGGTAGATGTTACTGCAGGAAAGTAACTCAGCATAATTTTTCATACCATCATCCTGCAAAGGGTGCTTGACAATTAACAACTCTGGGTCAATTAAAATATATCTTGGAAATATCAATTAACTGCCATCTAAACTATGAATTAATAGATAAAAAGCATAAAAGGTGGTTTCAAAAGAGGTAAACAAGAAGAGTAAAAAGTCAAAAATTAAAATTAAAAAGTTCTGAATATGACCATTGCTGGTCCCACAATTAAGGAGAAAAAGTGTCAATACTTGGAATCATTTTGCTATCCCTATTATAATCAAAATAAGCCTCAGGAGTCAAAACTTCTCAGATTGTGATAATTTCCTTTGGTATTTGTGTGCAAGGAATATAGCTATCTCTGAACATGAATGATAGCCCAAATGCATGGGAAAAAAATGTAAATAGTCCCAAGGCCAGCTGTGACAGCAAGAACAATTTCTGAAAATGCAATTGTATAGAAAAGAGAAACTAATTAGCCTTGGGACTTCCTGCATAGTGCTGGAAAGTGCAATCTAACATTTTTGTCAATTTGGAGGACTTCATTATAGATCACAGAGTTTTGCTACTGCTTTGAGTACTTTAGAACACGGAACTTTTATCTTCTAAATGCTACTGGAATAGGAGTTTTTAGCAACAACTGCTTCTCTGGCAGGGAATCACTCTGTTTCCCACTTAAACCAGCTCTTCAAACTTAGTGTCTATATCCTGATGCATCCTGTATCAGTCAAATAAGGTTATTTGTGAAGAATCAGTAGTACTACAAAATGTAGCAGATTTTGCAGATGAATTGCTCAAATGTGAGTCTTCTATTTGAATAATGCCATTTGTGAGCAACTAATGGATTGAGTCTACTGTCATGTGGAGAATGGTCAGCTTATGTTATAGATTTTGTAGGAATATAAAGCATAGCATGCACTCCAGATAGTGTTTTTCCACATGCTTTACCATGTAATTGCAAGGGGAGGGGAAAGGAAGTGAAACTAGTTTATGTTTCTGGATGGTAACTTTCTTAGCCTGTAGTGAGAGGCTGGGGCAGTAACAGAGGTAGAACCTTACTGCATATTATCCTATTCCTGAAGCTTCTGGACTGATCAAGCTGGCACAGAATTTGAAAACCCTTAAAAATAAAAAGTAGATGGAAAGCAAAGGTAATAATAATTAAAAAAAAAGCCTTCAAAAATCATGTAATGGTTAATTTTCTAACTTGTTTCCCTTTTCCTACAAACAAGTCCTAAGTTTGTCATTCACCAGACTGCCACACCTTACTAGCTCTATTTAGAATATTACCAAATGAGTGCAAGTACATGTTCAGTTGTCAAGCAAAAACTCTATTCTGGCCTTTTTCAGTTATGACTCTTGGCTCTTCCTGCCATCAGCCATCTGTGCCACAGGGTGATAGGCTGCTTGATAATCTACCCAGACAAAATCTAAAATGAGGACTTCGCTTCTGGTAGGATGTAGCAGATTATGATGTGTTTGAAACTGGATTCCAAATACGAACATGAGAATTCTTCTGTCATGAAAGGAAGCAGATGAAATCTTAGGACAAATTGCTCTTATTATGACACTCACAGAGAACAATTCACTAGTATGGCTTATGGTAGTGAAGAACTGGTCAGCATAATGCTGGTTTGATACAACAATAGGTAATTAATGATTGCAGCTTTCGTTGCTGCTTTAAAACCAGAGACTGACCATCTGTTGACACTCTGAAAGGATCTCACATGACTCTGTTTGTGGCTGTAAGACTACAATGGTATTACCTACCTTCATATGAGATTAGGATCAGGTAGGCTGATGAATTTTCCTCATAGTGTTGGGGTGTATTTTGCAAAGACATTATAGCCATGGCCTTTGTGCTAAAACCAGAAAAAACAGATGGAATAGGCCACAGTGGAGGGAGGCAGAGGTATAGTCTGGCATCTATTTTCATGTAACTGTATTTGAACATAGGTAGCATCTTCCTAGTGAAGTCAGGAACTTATAAATGACAGCAAAGCAGTCCTGCAGAAAAAAGACAAGTGCTACCAAGGACTGAAGTCTGTATCCCCAGGACTAGAGAATGTTAAGCATTTTCATCTGCCCTTTGTAGAAGAGTGTTGATGTAGGCATTGGACAAGAGCAGAGTGATACTTTCAGTGAAACCATATGGAATATTCTTGGGGCTGACAGAAGAAAATAAGCCCTCAACAGAGTGGCAAGTCTTGCAGTCACTGAAAATAGCACAGAGCATGACTGAGATTGTGCAACAGATCTGGACCCTTCAATGAACACCTGTGACTCTCGAAAACCCTATTAAGGATGACCAAGTTTGCTCCCAAATCCAATAAGACCCACCAATATTCAAGAAGCCAAAGCAGCCTGGAGGCTTGTCTTCCACACAACTTCAGCATCCATTGGAAAATCCTCCCTCAAATCAAGAGAATGGGTCTTCTCATTGGCCACAATATACTCCATATGACTATGTTCATATTCAACAGATATGACATTTTTTGGGATTTTAAGGACCAAACAATCCCTGAAGTTAGAAAAAGCAAAACAAGCTGCAAGCTGGTTCTGGCATTTAATGCTAAACTAAAAATGCTTGTGAATACAAGTTCATCCAGACATAAGATGTCCATACAGATTTATTCAAATGTAACACAACTTTCCAGTTTCTTCTGCCAGAGAAGTATACAGGACATTGAGCACAAATTGTCATTTCTTTAGGGTAACTGGTATCATGATTCAAACTCTCCAGCATTTTACTGGAAATTATATCATTAACTCATTCCCAAGAAATTACTCTGAAGCCATTTCTGTTCTTAGTTCTGTTGATAAGACTCAGGGTTGCATTAACAGAAGCTCTTTTCCTTAGCACCTTCATTGAATTATGAAGCATAGATGCACAAAACCTACCAGGTTGTGTGTGCCTAAGAAGGAAGAGTCTGAAGGGATTTTAGATGACTTAGCAAATAGATCTGCTGCACTAACATATTCATAATGGTCATCTTGTTGTTGACCAGGACTTCTGTTACTCAGGTTTTGCTGGTCTTACACACCATTATCCCTCTGGGAGCAATCTCCAAGAATTGACATGCCGATGTGTCAGTAATTAGCAGCTGACCCCAAAGTTTTGCTGAAGCCGTCAAGCCATCTAGGATTTCATAAATCCTTACCCATGCAAAATTTACATCAGAATAAATAATTCAGCACAGTTCTTTGCCCCTCTTAATTCCATGTCATAAAACAGAAATCTTGTTTGCGGTCATTCCATTTATTTTTTGTTAAAGTTCTGATTTAATTTTTTAAGTGGAATTGTAAAAAAAAAAAAAAAAAGAAAACAAAAGAAACCACAACAAAAACTATCCTGAAATTTTGTGCATTAAATGCATGAATTAAGGTAAGCAAACAGCTGTTAGACTGTTCTCTAGCCTATTATAACCTGACTGGACACCTTCAATAATTTTCTGTACATCTCATTTTGTCCTTATCTGCAGAGGATGATCTTTCTCATCAGATTAAATGGGAAAGAAGGTATTTGCACAGGTGTATTGAAGTTCTTATGGCTTTTTTCAGACATTTCTGCTGTTAAAAAGAATATATCAGAATCCATCTACTAGCTTCAAATAAGCAAATCAAGCTGCTTCTCTTTTGAATATCAGAAAAATTATATCTCTGAGTCTTGGAATAGGTACTTACAGGCTGTAATAAGAAAGTCCTTGATCTTTTTTCACATCTATGAAATAGGTTGATGTGGGAGGATATAACAACTAGAAAGCATATCTGATCTCAGTTTATTAGTTTAAACACAGTTTCGTTATCATGTTAACAGCAATAATGGCAAAATAAAGGAAAAATACCATTGTATTTCATTCTTCCACATGAAATACAATGTCACATTGCAGGATGAACAGCGGCATGTCTGCATGGTTGTCTTAAGTGACAGGGAGAAACTGAACCACATTTTGTCTCTGAAGACATGAGTGAAGAATGCATCTGTACACTTGGCCCTTTAAAAAAACAGAAGAACCTCACAGTAAATTTAAGACAGGTCTGAGATTAGTCACATCCTAGAAAATACTGTGCGCAAATGTTTTCACTGCAATCTGTTCACCCAAAAGTTCTCTCCTTCACACAGAGAAAATGCTTTGCTTTTTAGGAAGTGCTATACACTGTGGTTTTAATTAAGCATTTAATACTCGTGTCCCACCACTAGACCTTCTTCCCTGTAACAATCATGAAAAGGGATTATTTTTTTAATTGGTACTTGCAAAGAGCCTGCAGCTTTATAGATTTATTAGGAACATGGGATAATATTGGTTTACCTGAAATTAATTACTCTGAATCCTTGACACATCAAGCAGTGTAGATTAGAAATTTTGTCTGCATGATGACAGCTCTTGCTTAAAATCATTACCATCACTGACAAACTAAGTTACCAGTACATTAGCAGTGTGTTGCAGAAGACTGTATTTTGCAACAGTATCGAATACTACAAAATACAAATTGTTATGCCACTTAGCAGTCCAAAAAGTAAAATGTATTAATAGATATCAATTTGTAATTTAAATGGTTCAAACAACCTTTCATCACTTGCAAAAATTCCTCTGTCCACGTTGTCTGCCATCTTGCCAGCCTGATTTTGTTTTGTGAAAGTTGTTACCATACAGTTTAAACCTGGAAAATGAAAACTCTGCTCCTGTCAAATACATTACTGGACAGTCAGTTGCAGATTAGCCCTTCTTTCCAGTTTAAAGCAGAGACGGTAAGTAGCTCAGCATGAAAGTAGCTTTTAAAATTGATGTTTCCCAGAGTTTGCCTTCCTGGTTTTTGTAAAAATTCTTTCAAGTGAGAATCTCGAGCTCGTTGGCCATTTATGACAATTTTAAAGCTCTTACTTGATGCTGTGGTGTTTGTAACTCATGGCCGCAATCTAAAACAGTCCACCTCAACAGCACTCAGGCCACTTGCATCTGTGATCACCTTGCCCACTCAGGACTTACCGTACAGAGCAGATGGAGGGAACAGCTTATATTTATCTAAAAGGCTGTTGCTCTTCAGGGCAAACAACGTCCCAAAGCCAAGGAGGTTTGGGTCTGGCCTTGCTCCCTTGAGACACCTCTATGCTGCAAGTGCTGGGTGCTGCCATGCTACTAACAACTGGGAGCAAAGCACCAGAAGCTCCATCTCCGAAGCCATGCTTTTTCTCCAGGTCTAGAAAAACATGTTTTCTTTACTCAGGTGCAAAGTATTTAGGATGAGGGGTTGGGCTCCAAAAGTACAAAAAAGAAAAGGACAGAAAAATTTCCAGTAGTCATGCATAGGAAGAACATATTTCTGGCCTTTTGAAGCTCATTTTGTTCTGATTGGCCATTTATCTTGGCCTCAGTTCCTGACCAAATCCCTTATTTGGTATCCTAGTAGAAATAAGTTCCATACCCAGAACATGGTGCTTTTGTTTACTGTTTACTTGTTTTGTTGTTTTTTTTCCCTATAGGATGCTACTAGAAAAGCCGTTGCTATTTAAATGTGAAACAACGCTGCTGTTGTTGTATCACACCTCTTTGAACTGAATCACAAAATTCATTACTCAGATTTTAAAGGATTTTCTCGCTAAGGAAATCAGTAGCCCGGAGGTGTGTGTTTGGGTGAAGCACTGGTCAGACTGACTCAGGCTGCACTATCTGTTCCCAGGATCTGGGAGTGCTTTCAGAGATTTCAAGTAAATCCCCTGCATAACTAGGAAAAAAATAGTATCTGAAACGAGAGTGCATCTTCTAACAGAGCGCTGAGCTCCCGCTCACTGCGGGGCGCAGTTATTAGAGGATTTTAATGTTTCCAGTCTCACAGAAGATCCCTTGAGCCCATGATCCCGATAAAAAAGGGAGAGCCTCCTGTGTGTAAGGGTGAGCCCCGTCCTTCGCTGCTCCAGAAGCGGCTCAGGAACGCTCAGGAACGCAGCTGGAACGTCTAATGGGCAGCATCATCTGCCAACGATTTTCGCTCTCCACTCCCCAACACCCTCCCCGTTACTGGGCGTACGGTGAACTTTGCGAAGCCCTGCCCCCCTCTGCCGGTGCCGAGGCCAGCGGAGCAGAGCGCTCCCGTCATCCCGGGGCAGATTCCCCGCTGGATGCGGCCCGGGAGGTGCCTGGTGCAGCCCAGCCCAGCCCAGCCCTGGATGCGCCTCCCGTGCTCTCCTTCGGGCAGCGCAAATAAACGCTGTGCCCCCGTTTCAACAGGGTGGTACCGGGCCGAGGCGAGAGTCGAGGTGCTGCCACCGGGTGAGGGGGGCTAGGGGGAAGCGGTCGCGCATTGTCGCGCCGCCGGCAGCGGCGACACCCGAGGGCGCCGGCTGTGTCCGTGTGGGTTCGGCGCGGTGCCTCTTCCTCCCACGGACACCGATGGCTTTCTGTGAGGAAAATCACCCCATCTAAGCCCTCTCCGTGGCTCCAGACGCTTTCTACCAATGTATGCAGAATAAAAGTTGGGGGGCATTTGTTTATTTATCTATTTAAGCTCCGGCTCACCTACGCCTGGTGTAGGGATTGATAGGTGTGCGGGTGCGTTTCAGAGCACGAGTTCCCCCGAGCCGTGTGCCCGACAACGAGGTGCCGATTTCAGCCGCGACGAAGAGTTTTCACACCGCTCCGCGCGAGCTGGCAGCCGTTTTTATCTCAAAGGCTGGAAACGCTTTAGCAGAGTAACGACTCCCTTAATCCCGAGAGCGCCGGGTGCCGGCCCAGTTTTAGTTCAAAGAGAGGGCTGCGCTCGGCTGGGGACTCCTCCGGTGAGCGAGTCCCTCGCCCCGCCCCGGGCAGGGAGGGCCGGTGGAGCCAGGCCCGCTGCCGCCCGTCCCCTGCTGACGCCTCTGCCTTTCCTTCCCGCAGCAGGGCCCGGGGGGCCGCGGCGCCCACCCGGGCGGCCCGGAGCCGCCGCCGCCGCCCGCCGCCCCGCAGCCGCGGGAGCCCTTCGCGCCCAGCCACGGCAGCGCCTTCCACCTGCCCGAGCCCCAGCACGCCGCCGCGCTCTACTACGCCAGCTCCACGCTGCCGGCGCAGCGGGTGAGCTCCCCGCTGCCCGCCCAGCCCGGCGGCTCCCCCACCAAGCTGCCGCGGGCCGGCTCCGCCGCCGAGGGCGCCGCCTACGCCGCCGCGCAGCGCCTCTCCTCCCCGAAGCAGTCCCCCAGCCGCCTGGCCAAGTCCTACAGCACCAGCTCGCCCATCAACATCGTCGTCTCCTCGGCGGGACTGTCGCCGTCCCCCATCCGAGTGACCTCCCCGCCCACCGTCCAGTCTAACATTTCCTCCTCTCCTATCCACCAGTTAAGCTCCACCATCGGCACTTACGCCACCCTGTCGCCTACCAAGCGGCTGGTTCACGCTGCCGATCAGTACAGCAAGCACTCCCAGGAGCTGTACGCCACCGCCACCCTGCAGAGACCCGGCTCCCTCGCAGGTAAATCGCGGCCGGCAGCGCTTCGGGGGAGAGAAAGTGGGATGCACGGTGCCGCCGCACCCGCGGATGATGGGGGAATGGGGGAGATAGCGGCCCCGGTGTGTCCCGGGGCTGCCGGCCGAGGAGGGAACGGATCGGGGTGGGTTTGACAGAGGTCTGGGGAACTGAGTGTTTCATCCCTGCTGCGGTGAGTGGGGAGAAGCAGGCTGCCTCCCGGCTGCTTCAAGAAACTACCTCGCTTCTCCCGGCGCAACCCGGTGTAGGGCAAGGGTGGCGGTGTCGAGAGGGTGCGGGGCGGGCAGCGCTGGGCGCTGAGCTCCTTCCTCTTGCCCACGGATCGGGTGGGGAGTGTGTTACTATGGTGAATCCCTTCTCTGCCGCGATTAAAAACTGGGGGCCTTTGCAGATAATTCGTTCTTCCCCGGGTTTACAGGCGGTTCTAGGGAATTTGACAAGTTTGGGGTTACTCAGCAGTAACTCCCGTATACCAAGTTGTGCCGAGTAATAGGTAGTGGTTATTTGGCTCCGAGTGCTCTTTAGGGAATAGGCTGTATTTAATATCTCTGTCATAGCAGACTTTGAACAGATCCTAGAAGTGAGATACTGGTGCGCTGTTCCTAAACCATCTCTGCTAAACTGAGCATCCTTCAGGGGTGGGTTTTTGTGTTCTGAAAATTCCCAGTTTCATTGCTATAGTAACAGCTGCTATGCTCATATGTTCTCTTGTGTGACATAAATAGAATTGAAGATAAATAGGATACATAAAGAGGTTTGGCTTTGTATACCAGGCAGGTACACAAGTTTCTTACTGGAAACCTCATTCCCCCCTGTCCTCTCATCCATCTCTTCTCCCCTCCTCCAGCAGCTGTTGGCATTCTATATAAATAATTCCTGTGTGTTCAAATATACAGATTAAATCAAGTGATAATAAAATAGAGTATTAATGCATCTCCTTGTAGGAGCTATTTGATGGGGGTTTTCTTGTTTATACGCTGGGGATTTAAAAACTTTTCTTGTTGCTGTTTACATAACACTATTTCTGAAGTTCAGAATTTGAAGAGAGAATATCACTAAATGTTGCCAAAATCTAGATCTCAGGACACATCAATCTTGTTGTCAAATATTCAGGCTTAATTACAAAGTGGTTTATTTAGCAAATATATTAGTATAACTTCTCCCCTCTGTAGTCCAACACAGTGTTGGCCACAGGTATTAAATATGCCTTTGTAAAGTGGAAACAGAGAGTTGCCAGGAACTTTGTATTGCAGGGAATTTTTCAACTTCATCCTAAGAGTTGTTTGAGCCGAAATAGGCATAGAGTGAACTGTCAGCATCAGTGGAACAGAGGATAATTCAATTTAGAATTTACACCTATGGGGGCGCACTACCAGCATTTCCCTGGTTTTCTTCGCCTTTTTTCTAGAGTAGGAGTCTTTGCTTTGGGGAGTTTCTAATGGGCATTGTCCATGTTTTTCTTCATGTACTTTTAGCATTGGAATTTGTATTGTACCGGGTTCTGCTTGTTGAATTAGGCATCTTCTGTATCCTTGCAGCATAAAATCTATGATGATATTCAAAATTTGCTCTATAGGGCGTAAGGCCCACGATAATGATTTGGGCTTTTTGGGTAATAGTGCTTGGACAGTCATTCCTAGTGGGGTTTTCCACTTTGATCTGAATACATGTTAAGAAACTGGCATTAATGGTATTTGGTTGCTTTTAAATAAAAGCTTTTGATAACATTTCTTCTGCATCTTGTGTAACACAGGTATTTCCTTCCCTGCCTCTTTTTTAGGACCCACTCCAAAGAGTCGCTTGTCATTGATTTATGGCTTGGGTGAAACAAAAACTTACAGATACACACATTTAAGAAGTGGCTGGTGTGTTTTTGTGTGAATATTAGTATGGGAGGGGGATAGTGATTGATCATTTGAACTTGCCATTCAGTTTGTAAAAATCGGCAAAGCAACAGTAACTTTTCCAAGTGTGGTGCGGATCAAAACAAACATAATAAGCTTCTGAGTTACTGTGTCTCACAGGGATTTGCTTTTAAGATATGTGATAAAAATCTCAGCGTCTTATTTTATTACAAATGGAAAATCCTGTAATGTGAACAAGTATTGGGTGATAGATTTATTTTTTAAATGCCATCTCTGCATGTCTAAGTGAAGCAACAGTATGTTAGTAAACACCATGTAGTTTCCTTCCACAGTGGTGACATGCCTTTCAAGTAGTCCTTGAAAGGAGCTCCATCACATGACCCATTCTTTTGCAAAAGTTTCCTATTGTGTGCTCTCACACATTCTTTTCCATTGCCATTCTGTGGCATGTTCCTCCTGGCCTCCCAGCCATCCCAGACTTACACATTTGCTAGCAGTTTTAAGTGCCTGACTAATCTTCCAGAGTTTCACTGGATTCTCTGAAGTCAACGGACTACACAAAGCCTTAAAATTAACCTATGCTTTAGAGTTACCCAGTGTCAGATATTAGGGATACTACTAAAGCAATCTTTTCTTTTTCTATAGGCATTTTTTATTAGAGCAGGTTTAGTATTTTAGCTGTCACTATATTATACTGTCACAGGAGTTTTCTAGACATTGTGTTAGTAATCAAACCCATTGAAAAGGAGAGCAAGCAGTTGTACCTTCAAAAGCTGATGTTCAGTAAATAAGATTTTTGCTTCTTGTTCACGACATCCAAAGATGGGTTGGTTGGGGTTTTTTCTTCAAGAGAGGAGGAGGAGTGGAGGATAGTTGTCACATTGCACTGATTGATGGTTTGCCTACTGTGATTAATGTGAACTTGTATTGGTATGTATGTGTCATCATTGGGATGATGTTACTCAAAGTAATCTTATCTCTGTGAAGAAAAAAGAAATAATTATTTGGAATAATTACCGGGGATACAAATAATGCATTTGTTTTTAATTTTTGAGCATGATACTAGAAATTTGTACTGGAGCTATCAGGTTCATAAATACTTCTGGGTTTCAATGTGCTAGACAAACCGAGTGGTGTCAGTACCAGGTTTAGATGTTTAAAAGATAAGACCTTCAGATATGATCAATTTTGTGAAAGATTGTAATTGACTAAATGTATGATGCAAACATCGAGTGCCCAAAAATGAATCTGTGTAAGACTTAATTGAAGAGATGGTATTATTTATTTAAATTTCCTACAAAGTCATTATAAAACAACTTGAAATTACAAAAATGGCAATTCTTGGACTGCATCTTGAATGTAAAATAAGATGTGCAACAGCATGCAGTGACTCAGTTTTAACCGAGTAGCCTTAGAAATGTCTTCAGAAACGTGTTTTAGTCTAGTTAAACTGTTTCCATTGCCAAATGTGTGTGTGGGTATGGGTATGTGTGCACTTGTGTATATAGTGGTTCTTGTGAGTGTACATTTGCTGTGTTTATTCTTAGTCTAGCTGCTTCATTGCTGTGATCTGCAATTACAGTTTTGGAAGTAGTTTTCCTATCTGTGCTGCTCCAAAGCACACTTGACTGTCCAAGCAGTGATTTGAATCCAGAAAGCACAGTTTGTAAATAACCTTCTTGCAGCTTCCACACTAGGACCAAGCTGGGGAGTGCTGCTGAAAGTCGGACTTACCAAAGCAGCCCATTTTGCCTGGAAGGAGAGGAGTGTATAGGACAGTGAGGAGCACAAACATGGGAAAACCCTTCAGGGGGCAGGTCATCGCACAGGTGCCCATCTCTTCACAGTTCTCTGAAACATCTGCTGGCCAGAATTAGATGGTACTAAAGAAGTAGTGGGTATTTTTAGGAGCAAAGAGAGAGGAGGCACTGCAAGGCTGTTGAGATAGCCTGTGATTCGGGTTATGTGACAGGGGAGCCACTCCTGCCTTTTCATCCACGTTTGCGAAAGACTAGGGACATGAAAGAAAATTGCAGGTAATTTTATGCATCACTTTATTAAAACAAACAAACAAAACAAAACAAGAAACAGCAACAAACAAGAAAAAATAACCACAACCAAAAAGCAAACAAGCAAAAAGAGAACCCCAAAAGTAATATGTTTGAAGACTGCATCATGCTCCATCAGCTGTACTAAGGGGTTAGGCTTAAGAAATAAGTGTTGGTGTGAATCATTTTGTGTAATGTTAGGTGGAAAAAATATTACGCAGCTATTCTTCATGTAGTGGTGACATGTTCCACCTCAACAAGAGCTGCTGCAACCTTCGAGCAGGCCTGGTGCCACTGCTGAAGACCCCAGTGCTCTGCCTTGTGTTTGAAAACAGAATCTTCTTCCAGGTCCCTGTAAAACCAGAAAGAAAGGATTTTGTCCTTTCTGAGTTAGGACTGTTTATATACGTGTGCAGCATTAGTCCTAAAATAGCACTGGTTTATAAAAATGTGGCATGGATTAATAGACAAAATATTAATATACAAAATAGGCTTTCCCTGCTTGATCAAACAAACAGTTCTAAGTTTATCAGGGTCTTGACTGGTTCCTTCTGCTCTTTCATCTGTCTTGCCTCTCTCTTCGCTGTCTTTCCTGGGGTCCTTGCTTTGCCCTTTCTCCTTCTGTATGCTTCTTATTGCATGTGGCATGTTGAACCCTGGTTTCTTGCTGAGATTTATTGCAGGACTGCTACTTGATGGTGAGTGTTGGCATGTTTCACCATTTTGGTGTGCTGTCATACAGGCACAGAACATATCAGCTTGTGTGAGTGTGTATGAGATAACTGATACACATTACCATTAGCATGGATTTAGATTTCCTTTCAATTGCATGAAAGTATTGGATCATCTGTATATCACTGGTTCATTGCCGTCTTTACAAAAAATTCCCTGATGAAGTGTTACAGTTCTCCAGTAAGCCACACTGTACTTTGTGCTAGAATGGCTGTATTACTGCTTGTGAGCATGCATGCATCCAGCCCCTTCTTTCATACCTCAGTATGAGGGAGGAGTAACTCTTAGAAGAGTTAGATAGTATTAAAACCAATGTTAGTGATGACTGGAGTTAAAATTAGCCTTTTTGAGGGATTTAAACTGTGTACAAGTAAATATTCTTTTTAGACTAAATCAAACCCAAATTCCCACCAACATTCGCAAATACAGACAAAATTTTACCACATAACTCATTGGCTTTTGGTCCAGGCATTATAGGTAAGGAAGGTACAAGCAAAGTGTTCACCGACAGTAAACCTGATCTGCATCACCTCAGATTTAAAAGTTTTCTGTGCCTTGAAATCCCCACCTGAGACACCGGGCTGAGCTAATAGAACAGTCTAGGTACGATGTGCAATTGCATTTCTTTGGACAGGTAAGGAAGGAAAACCTTTGACTTTTTTGGCTTTGAGATAAGCTGGAGGACTTGGACTATTGATATGATTGATCATCATGAAAAGGGCACTCAGTTGTTTGCCTTAACTATGTTCCTTGTCTTTTTACAAAATCCTGTATTTCTTCTACAGTGAGAACAAAATTGCTTCATTAATGTAAACCAAAGTAGTGTTCTATAGGGTTTGTTTTTTTTTTCCCTAATTTGTGTTTTTTTGGCTTTATTAGCTAGAAAATTTTTTTATCTGCTGTCAGAGCCTTTACACATGAGGACATTGTTAATTCTATCTTGTTCTGGGACAGACAGTGCACTCGAATTTATTTATCTTTTTCTCCTTTTACTCTTGTTTGTTTGGAGACTTTTTCTTTCAGACAGGAAAACAAAACGAAATATTTTGAGACACCCAGTAATACTTCAGATACTAATCAGAGACTTAAGATTGAGTATCTTTCTAATACCAAGTTGTTTCTTTCCACATTGTAACCTGGCGGTTAAAAATGCTGGTCTTGGTCTTGGAGCTGATACAGATACAGAATGTTCAATGACACTTTGATATTCACTTTGCTTGTTTTTGCTGCTAGTTCTACCTATTCTTCCAGCTATAATTATGTTATTAGTTGTTACAAATGAAACATTTACAACAGTGCTCAGCTGCAGCTTGGACAAGACATCCAGAATGGACATTATACAGAAATAAAGCAAAAGGAATAAGGTGGATGTCTGAAATATCTTAGTATTGCTGAGCTTTTTGCTCCTGTGTCTTTCAGATCTAGCTTACATGAAATCAGTTTGCTCATAGGAGAGGAATGATTGACAGGAGCTAAATATGAAGGCCTCTTGTACATAGATGTATCTTTGAGCTACTGAACTTCAGCATTGACTTCCTGTGTGAGCAAGCACTACAAATATGTCTAAACTTGGGTCCTGTTCTCATGCTGACCATAACTTTCCCTTCGCTTCCTGGTTCTGGTAGGGGAAATTGGTTGATCCTCCCAATGGTCTTTCAGAGGGGTGTGAAATCAAGTAATATTGTGAAGTAACAAGCTTTTAGGAAAAAAAAAGAGTCTGCAGCATTGCTGAAAATAGACTGAACTGGTATGAACCTGCAAGTATTTTAACTAAATGATTGTGGTTAGCTAAGCAGTAGTGGCTGTTCCTGAGCTTCTAGGCAAATGTAACATCAAGTATGCTTCTAGTCATGTGCTCCTGCTTGTAACCACATCACCTGGCATGGAGTTTCTGATCCTGAACATCAGCAGTGTATGTAAGAAAACCAGGATTCAAGGAAGCATGCATGCCGCTAGAAGGAATTTCTTAAGCATAGAAGAGTTTAACAGGTCTGTGCTTACATACCTGCTGAAAAGCAGCACAAGGAGGAGCTGAAGTTGGCAAAACGCTGGCAGAGTGTCCATAGAAGAAAGATGGTTAATTCAAGGAGCTGGAATTCTTCTGTCAATTTTTCTTGGCTTTCCAATTCATATAGCTGTGTCTTGCTTATTTTGGTTTGTATTATTTTTAGGATGTGAGATTACAGGAAGAGGCTGAGACCTTGTGAACTCTGATACATCAAAACTTTAGGCTCTTGAGGGTGTGCTAAGTGAGGCTGAGTCTTGTCTGTGCCTGTCACCACCCCTTTTGCCCTGAGGTCTGAATGGTGTCATCACATACCTGGTGCCCTCTTCTGTTGCCAGGAGCATGGTTCTGGGTCCTCCCAAACATCTTTGGCCTTGAACTCACTTGTTCAGAGCAGGAGGGAGTGCTGTCCTATGTGATAGGGACTATTAGGCAAGAGGAAGCTCCTTCAATCAAATTTCTGATACTCGGGGTTTTGTGGCATCAGTGGAAATGCTTTTGCTGTACAGTCTAAATTGGTATGACTGTGTTTGTCTTGCTTGTGCACTGGGCAGAGAAGGCACATGTGGAAGCTGTAGTTTCCTCAGGGTCTGAAACCCCAGTGCAAGGCCTTATCCAATAGCCTAGAAATGTTTGTCACAAGAGTCTCAGTAAATAGTGACAGAAATCTTTAGTTCTTCATGGTCTTCAGGAATTTAAGAGAAGGAAGAACATGCCCTTCATTTCTACTGTGGTGAAAACTTCATCCATTACAGTTGCTGTGGCACACAAACTTTGCAGGAGGTGGAGTAGCTGAGATCCAGAAAAGCAGCACACAGCTCACGAGTAGCATAAGCATTCACTTGTTGGGTTATCTAATGTATTTCTTGGTTGTTGTGTGCACTCACCAGCTTTTAAAGGAGTACAGGTGTCTCTGTTTAAAAGTTAAGTGATTAACTGTGGTAGGAGGAAGATTACAAATTGGGGAGTTGAGTTAGGCTCCCTTTAGGTAAGGCAGAGCTTGAGTGGGGAGGTGCCGTGGATGTGAAGTGTTCACAGGTGAAGTATGTTAGCTGTCAGTGGTGGCTGCCAGAAACAACACAGGACCACATTCATTCTGTGAACAATCATGGCAAGTAAATGAGGCAGTTTTTCTGTAGCTGTATGGTCAAACTTGAAGATTACCCAGGTATGGAACCAGAATGGACACAATACTTCTTGTTTTTATAAAAGTGTTATTACACAGGGCAGGGAGGTATTGTCTAATAACGAATTCATGGAACTGTATATTATCATAAGTGAGTAGAAGCAAAAGTCAGAATTTTAATATGCTGAAATGAGGAGGACCAAGTGATGACTAATCTTACAATTATAAGGCATGGCATATGAAGTTGCCACTTGTATCACATAGACTTTTAATAAGCACATCAAGTTGCAACTTGTAGTGTATAAGTGAAGAACAGAAAAGTGCTGTATTAATTTGAATAAGAGTGGTTTTAAATCCTAGGCAACTCATTTTTCTAAGGAAATTTTTGCATAGTTTTTCTATTTTTACCTCTTCCATAGCATATGTCTTCATCTTGCCTTATGGCCTCGACCCTCCCTCTCCAATGCAGGTCTGAGCCATCCTGTGCTGGTCTCTGGCAGTAAAACTTTTTGATCATAGGACTAAAGCTCTCCCTGGGTTTACAGAATGTTGCCTCTGCAGAAGGAGCTCTGACCCCCTGATACTAGGGTAGATTTCCTGTGCCTGGAGAGCAAAAGAACTCCTCTCTATGGGGTCCTTCTGCCACCTGCGCTCTTCCCTGAGCATCCCCATTCAGCAGAGATGCAGCCGTGTTTGCATTTGCTCACCAAAAGGTGCCATAAGCTCTTCAAAAACTTTGATGCAAAGTCCCGGGAGCATGATCCATGGAGAAGGGCGAGTTGGATTCTTTCAGATATTAGAGGAGTAGGGAGGGGAAGGTGGAAGGAAATGAGAGGACAGCCTTTTTGTGTTTGGGGCTAATACACATTAAAGAATGGGAGGACTGAGTAGAAGAAAAATTGCAGACCAGCATAATCATAGTGCTTTGCTGGACATCACAACAAAAACTCATAGAAGGGATAATTGAAGAGGTGAAGGTGGTAAATGGTTAACGGGATAATTTGCAACATGAGTTCACCAAAATCAGATTGTACCAGAATAACCTGCTTACTGATTATATCTGATGTCTTTCTATTCCTGTCAGAGCTCTGAGTACACATTTTCTATAGTGCCACTTGGGAAATCTTCAGTTAAACTACAGAAGACGGATATCCTTGCAAGACCGTAGTGGTGCAAGGACCTGAGCAAAGGAGCATTGCCAGTTTGTCATTTTGAAAATGAAATTAATGGAAAGGAAGGATGCTACTAGTAGAGTCCCACAAGGAGAACTCTTTCAAGCCACTTGAAAAATACTTTTTTTGTGTTACTGTCTTGGCACAAATCCCTGAAAATATGCCAAGGAGGCTTTTTGATGGTGGAATATTAGAAGGCATTTTCTGAAGAGAGGAGGATAAATCTTGTGTGGACAGAGTTTTGCAGGTGGGAGAGAAAGAATAGAATTGGAGCTGAGCTAATAACACAGCTAATAGCTAGTTACAACCAGGGATCTTTGGCTGAAAACAAGAGTAGGAAAAGACCTTGGTGACCTGCTTGACTGTACTATGTCTCAGCCACCTATATTAGGAACATAATAGAGTCTTTCGTGGCCTAATCATGTAACAAGGAAAATTGGGAGTGCTGTGTATGGTTAGGACTTCATCTGGGGAACTGTATACAACTGTAACCCTCTGTGGACAAGAGGACTCTTTCCAGTCGCTTTCTCTTCTGAACTGGTCTGCCTGGAGGATAAGAAATTAAGAAGCCTGTTGTGTGCAGAACTGTTAAGTGGTTTTGTTTTCTTACTTAACAGCTTACATAGCAGCTATTATTATATTATGTACTAGTTAATGGAGGTTAAAACTGCTGAAACCTGGTAAGAATAATTAATCTGGTGAAGGATTTGCTAGCCTTTTTTCAAAGTCAAGGTCAGTCAAGCCCTTGGCAACTTTTAGGATAGTAGCATCTGACAAAGGAGGGAGTGAAGGCAAAAATGAATGGCTTGTTTTCACCAGCAGGCTTTGCTCTTAGGGCTTTAACTAGCCAGCCATGATTTGTTTGGCTGGAATTAATGCTTTTCAGTTTTCCCTCAAAGAATTGAAGCTGTTGAAGATAGAGTGATGATTGCACCATGTCTGGTCTCCCACAGAGCTACAAAGTTTTCAAGGTTTACTTGTCATAATTTTGCATTTCTTTCAGTCTGAAGTTGGAGTTCCTGTCTAGGTCATGTCATCCTTGTCTGTGTTGCACCTTGAGCTGCTTTTGGCAGGAAGCTGAAGCTAATGCTTCATTATATGAACATAACTGAGCAGTCTTCTCCAAAGTGATCTTATTTGTGTACTACCCTGCAAGGTAGGCACAAGATCCTATCTTGTGGGTTTGGGAATTCCAAGAATTTACTGTTTTAGCAGAGAATCTCTTTTTCTCTGAAGCTTATCAAGATTTTGATGGGTGGCATGTCACTGCTTTTCTCGGTCTGCAGAAGGTCTCAGACTGCTTTTGTAAAATCAGGCAAATGTCTTCAGCCAGCTGTTTTACCATGGAATTATCAGCTTCTCAGGTGAGGCAGCCATTTGTCATGTGAATGATGTCAGTTTGCATTTTTGAATGACCAGGAGCTAGTTGTGGGACAGTTCAGAATCCCTCAAGTGTTAGTCACCTTTGGAATAGCATGCATCTGATCCTTCTGACTGAAAGCCCTTCTTGAAGTTGAACCCTTCCGGTGGTTTATTGCAAACTCCTGTGAACACATTTATGTTTCTTATCTGAGGTCTGCTTTCCTTTTGTTGGCAACCTTCTGTTGCCATTTGTCTCTCACAGCATTTGTTACAGCCATTTCTTTTTAGCATGGACTGACTCTCTGCTCGAGTGACAGGACTGTTTCTTTACACTCTTTTCCTTACCATGCTTTTCAGGGATAATCTGATTTTTTGAGATTAATGGCACATTGCAAAGTCTCTTCTGGTTTTATTTCTTTACTTACTTGTCTGTTTTTACTGTCCCCACCCCCACACCCCTTAGTAAGTTCCTGGAAAAAAAAATCTGTAGTCCATTTCCTTTTTTGCTTCCTGCTTATTGTGGAAGGATTTGCATAAGATATTTTTCTGAGTTACTGGAAATTGGATACTAAATGCTTACTGTTGTGTGATTGCTAGCATAATGAATTAGAAAACCTTTTTTACAGGATACAATGACTACTCCAGCATAAACTTTGCTTAAGTCCTTAAGCTTTTCAGGATCACAGTGTTAACAGTATTCCTTTTCTTTGTCTCCACATTCAGCATGTCTTCTTTTATTTAGAGCAAGCCTGTTAGAATCACTGTAGATTATAATGATTTTAATAATAGGAGATTATTTTAAGTGTTTTAGCAGAGGTTTTGGTTTGTATGTAATGTGAACAACCTAAAATGAGCTAGAGTAATGCAGTGATAATCTATTAAACATAATTGTAAAAGTGGATAATTGCTGGTCTAAACTTTGTTACAGGCATAACTAAATTCTTTAGTTAGATTGTATTCAAAATGATTATGTATACCTTTAATAAGTTCCATGTTTTCATTCTGGTATTTTAAATGCAGTGAGTCTCAAATGGATAATGAAAACAGGTGAGTAACGTGTGTTGCAGAATATCCAGAGAGATCCTCCCTTTCTTGATTGTGGCACTGAAGGAAAGACAGTGAACCTCTTTTTTTCCCCTGGAACACTGAAGATTTATATGTTGGGTCTTGATGAATTCTAGAAACCGGGTACTGCAAACAGATGCTCAGTGAGGAAGAGAAATTGTTTAATATTCTACCAAAGATGGCTTTACATAAAGGAACAAACACTATCTGATGCTTTTCTCCATTCTCCCAGTAAAATGCAAGTTTGAGTACAAAGTGTTGCAGATAAAAAGTCCAGCAGTTAATATTGTTCACACATCTAATATTATGCAATGTCATTGTAAAAGGAATTACAGAAAATAAGTTACAGAGTCTCTCGTGAGCAAACCCCACATGCGGGGTCTTGGGTTTCAGTTGTGTGTATTAGACTGGAACACAGGTTTGCAAAATATGTGCAATACTCATTAAAGATCAGTACTTCTTACACAAATGGTCAGGATTCATTGGAACTATCTATTTTCATTTTCTTTGTTAGCAGGAAAGCCACTTGTTGGAACTGTGAACTCCCAGGAATGACAGTATGATTACATCAAAAATTCAAGTTGCCCAGCAAAAAACAGTTGAGAAATACTGTAGCTGAACAGACTTGACACTTCATTAGCCTTCTTATAGTGCCTGTTTTCCCTTTGGAGCCACTGTTCCACAAAACATGTTTGTTAAGGAATCTTCTGTGCCAGCATTGAGATTTTCACTTCTACTTGGAGTTAAGAGCTAGATATTCTTCCTGTTTCCATGTGCAGGGCCTAGTTGAACCAGTAAGG
The DNA here is from genome assembly GCF_033783945.1 of Neopsephotus bourkii. NCBI lineage: Eukaryota > Metazoa > Chordata > Aves > Psittaciformes > Psittacidae > Neopsephotus > Neopsephotus bourkii. The sequence continues at coordinate 6,643,712 of NW_026901984.1, read as the reverse complement.
CTTTCCCCTTTCCCCTGTGCTGGAGCTGTTGTGAGAACTCACTCTCTTTAAGGTTGACTGAGCAGATGCTTGTTTTGGGGGAGAGTTGGGAGTTGCTGGGGTTTTTAGCTACTGTGCTTTTCCACGATGTTAAACACGATCTGAAAGTTGAGGTTTCACTGGTGGGCATAAGTAGAGTAGTGCCTGATTCATTTTGCTGGTGGCAGCAATGCTTTTTAGCCAATCACTGGTGCTGCTGGAATTGGTCTCCAGCCCTAGAAAGATCTATGGTGTTTTGGTTGTTTAATATTCACTGCTGCTTAGCAGGCAGAAATTGAGTCCCTAGGTATTTTTTGGTACAGCCTTGTGCCTTGGGGAGAAAGGAAGATGCAGTTTTGGGGAATTAAAAACATACTTTCCTTCATTTTGATTTGCAGTCCTTGTCAGACAAGTGCTGACTAGCACTAGCAAAATACCCCATAATGGTGGGGTTTTGTTTGGTTGGCCTGGATTTCTTTTGCATATTTACTTCTGGTGCATCCCTCTCTGTATCCACTATTATTTTTATTCCTTTACTTGTCCAGTTGACTGTGTTGTCATAGTACCTACTTTAGCACAGAGCCCACAGTGCAGTTCGGGCTGCTGCAGTTCAAAATTCGCAATAGTAAACTTTTACCTTTCACTAAGATAAAGATGCTTAGCAAAACTTAAAAGAAGATCTTTGCTGCTACGTAGGCTTGAAATTATATTCAGTTGTCCCGAAGCTGTGGCGAACTATCCAAACAGCATATGCACGGCTGCTCAGCACTGTTGCTTAGTAACATGATCCTGATGCTGAGGCACTCAGCCCGCAGTCAGAAGTGGTTAGTGAGCGGGAAAGTTAGAAAGCGTGATTAGTATCGCTGCGTGGCAGTGTCTGTTCCCATTCGTGCATAGCACTTCTTTCCCCTTTCTTTGGGGAAATATTGGCAGGGTTGTAGAGTAAGGAAAAAGCAAAGCTTAAGAGAAAGGAGGGTAAAGAATAATAAAAGGGTACCCAATGTGATCATACAGTTTAATAGTTGGAAAAATAAATCCTTAAAAATTGCTTATCACTTTCTGCCTTGCTGATGGCAAGTTGTTGCTGTGTGGCAGCAGTTGGTTTGGAGCAGTTTTTGGTTTTCATTCTTTCTTCACTTACAGTTCCCTATATTAGAAATGAAATGGGAATTATCTCTCTGAACTTGTCTGTCACTTTTAATCTGCTGTTTCTTCCTGGCTATCTTTGTCTCTTACCTGTCTGCTTCCAGTCACACTTCTCCCACTAACAATTTGTTTTTGATAAAGTGTTTTAAGCAGGTGAATGTTTTTCAACAGGGAGAGGACAGCAGCAAGAAAAGAAAATGCTTATGAGGAAACATCACACATTTGTGGTGCAGAGGGGTTGATTATCTATTTTTCCTAGATTTGTAGGATTAAAATAACTGATACAATAAAGTCACATTTCATGACTAGAAAGCAAACATAGACAACTTAAGAAAATATTCTAAACTTTCCTCTTTTAAATACACTTAATCTACTTAATTTCAATATTTGTTTAAAAACTACTTTAAGTAAGATTATCCAGATACTTCTAAAAAGACATGGTAAGCTTTATCAAATGATTTTTTAAGTTTGTTTTGGGCCTGTTTATGACACTCCAAAAATACAATCCTCTTTCCTCTCTATCCTCCTTTTTCTTATTCTCCCTACATTTCTTTCTTTTTAGCACTGATGCAAAAAGTGCTAACCCTAGGTCAGAGGCTGGTTTTGCAGTCTTGGTTAAGCAGCCAAAGCCAATCCGTTTTGAGGAGACTTTCCTAAGATACTTAATCTGGTTAACGGACAAATTGTGTCTGGGAAATTCCACAGTGTGAGTCATACTGCTGAACATGACAGTATCCTGACAGTGAAACTGCTAATAGATTTGACAGTGCAATGTTTACCAGAAATACTCCAAGCCATGCATCATACTGCACTTTAAGTCTTTTAAGTAGAAAACCTGAGGAAAAACCGTCTGAGATACTTAGAGGTGTGGCAGTTCTGTTCCTCCAGTTCTGGGAGCTGGTATGTTGTAGCATGTAATTGTTTTGTGGTGATCTCTTGCAGTGTGGACTGGCGGTGTCAAAGTAGCACATCCGTGTTTTTTCCGGATGTCCAGACTTTGATATACATCGAAAGGCATGTGTAGTCAGTCAATTCAGTAATGGTGTTATTTCCTTCTTTATTTGTACAAATAGTTCTGAGCCACAGACAGAATACTGTAGTGAGGATTTAAAAAGAGTATCAAGACAAAAATTAGTTTAATTCTGAACTTCCATTAGTTAATCTTTAATTTAAATATTTGGGGAAAGTAAAACTTCAGGCCCAAATTGATACATTTTGTGTGTGTATGTAAAATATAAAGAGGTGAGAAATATATGCTTGCAAAAAATCTGAACCCAATTAAAAGGAATTAGCTGCATCCTGTCATCTGGTGAATGCAGATCTTTGATGTGCTAGGGGCACAAGCTGACACACCCAAGGTGTGCATTAACTGGTACTGCCATATGGTCTGTCATGTCTTACTGGTTAATTTAACCATCTGTCCTGTCTTTAACAATTTGCGTTTGCTTTCACTACCTGGATTAGATACATTTTCTTCAGAGTTCTACTTTTCATCACATGCTGCTGGAACATTTCCATTATCTGAATTCTTTTAGTTTTATTTATAGTGACATTTGTTGTAGATCATACAAGTCCTTTTCCAGTGTTGGAATATAAGCATGTATTCAGACAAGCATTTTGGAGATGCTTCTGCATAAATTTCTGGCAATAAAAAAAAGGTCAATATCAAAAGTCTAGTTATGAATGTTTGACTTCTTTCTTCTTCTCTCATGTGTTCACTGCTAATTCTGCACTTGGGTGCACATCAGCTTCTTTAGCATGTAAACCAGATTACTGTCTGTAAAATAGGTTTCACAGTAACAATCCTACTATTCATATCCTGTCCCTCACATGTTGTTTTTTTCAGAAATTCAGAATTTCAGAATCACAGAATGGTTGTGACCCAATCTACTGTGTAACTGTTGTTTTGTGTTTTTTTTTTTCTTGTAAGAACAGTAGCATTTCTGGACAAGTGTCTACAAGAAACTCATATCCAAAAGGGTTATCAGCCTTGATGTGCCATTTAAATCAGAAAGTTCTTTCAGTCCCTCTGGAAAGCATGCAGTGTACCAAAGCTATAAAATTGCTGTGATTCTGTTTTTAATTTCTGTGCCCACAGTCTCTTTTCTCGCTAATGGGCTTATTTCAACTTTACCATCCTGTGGGGTTGGGGTTTTTGGTTTGGTTTGGTTAAAACTTGTCATCTAAGAAGAACTCAATGCAAATTACATGAGCAGTGTTGTCATTATAGTTGAAATTAAAAATCTATACAGCCAGTTGTGGATGGTAAATCCTCTTTGTTAGAAAATCAAATCTTCTGAGTGCAGCATGTCATACTGTATTCGGAGTCTGAGTTTGATACGTAGAGCCTCCGGTAGCCTGAGGTATACTCGTTGTTGAAATGTGTGGGGTTGTAACCAAGTGCAAATGCATTATTGGTAAGTGGTAGTAGAACGGTCATCAAGCTTCATCCTCAGCCTCTATCTCATCAATGATGTTCCTGAATCATAGACATAAGGAAAAAATATTGAATAGGAATCTCAACTATATTTTGTTCTAAATGGAAGCTGGATAATTTTATCTGGTCAAATCTTTGTGTTGAGATATCACTTATATACTTCATGTTTCCAGTGAACTCTTAAATCCTGGGAGGAGGGCAGTACCTTATGATCTGGCTATTAGAATCACAGAATAGTTAGGGTTGGAAAGGACTTTAAGATCACCAAGTTCAAACCCCCCTGCCATGGGCAGGGGCACCTCACACTAAACCATATCACCCAAGGCTTCATCCAACCTGGCCTTGAACACCACCAGGGATGGATTATTCACAACTTCCCTGGGCAACCCATTCCCGTGCCTCACCACCATCACAGAAAAGAATTTCTTCCTTGTATCCAATCTAAACTTCTCTGTTTAAGTTTGAACCCGTTACCCCTTGTCCTATCACTACAGTCGCTAATGAAGAGTCCATCCCCAGCATCCTTATAGGCCCTCTTCAGATACTGGAAGGCTGCTATGTGGTCTCCACGCAGCCTTCTCTTCTCCAGGCTGAACAGCCCCAACTTTCTCAGCCTGTCTTCATATGGGAGGTGCTCCAGTCCCCTGATCACCCTCATGGCCCTCTTCTTGACTTGTTCCAACAAATCCATGTCCTTTTTATGTTGAGGACACCGGAATTGCACACAATACTCCAGGTGAGTTCTCACAAGAGAAGAGTAGAGGGGCAGGATCACCTCCTTCAACCTGCTGGTCACGCTCCTTTTGATGCAGCCCAGGATACGGTTGGCTTTTTGGGCTGCAAGCGCACACTGAAGCCAGCTCATGTTCATTTTCTCATTGACCAACACCTCCAAGTCCTTCTCCACAGGGCTGCTCTGAATCTCTTCTCTGCCCAGCCTGTAGCTGTGCCTGGGATTGCTCTGACCCAGGTGTAGGACCTTGCACTTGGCATGGTTAAACTTCATGAGGTTGGCATCAGCCCACCTCACAAGCGTGTCAAGGTCCCTCTGGATGGCATTCCTTCCCTCCAGCGTATCAGCTGAACCACACAGCTTGGTGTCATTGGCAAACTAGGTGTTAGAGGTGTTTAGAGAGAATCATGAATTTGTAAGTGTTCTTCTTTGGGCTGCAGCAAGGCAGGATGGCTGGTTGCAAAGGCTTTCAATAGTGGCACGCATAAAAACTGTTCAGGTTTTATTAAAATGTGTGCAAATGCCTGTGTACCCATTCATTTGAATAGTTTTAATATCTTTAGTTTCTTGAAATGACAAATGTTACCAATATAGTGGTTTACTTTATTGACCTAAACTGTCAGATTAGCAGTGTCATTCAAGAGTGTCTGTTATCTCTATTTCCATGACAGTCTGCAGAAGCTCTGAAGAGCAATTAGGGGTTTTCTTGTGTATTTCTCTCACATTACACTTGTCTGAGTGCAGTATTTTTCTTCCTTTAGAATGTGAAACTTTGCCAAAAAAGAACATTTTCCTAGGAAACAACCATTTCTCTGTACTATTGAGGAACATCTGTGAATATGTGAGGAACATAATTCATCTAGTAGGATGATGGGGTTTTAGGTGTAAAGAGTGGAGATTGTCTTTTCGAACCAGTTAAGTATGACTGCACTCTTCTTGGGTTCTTCCTTTCGCCCCTCTGGAATGTGGGAGGACAAAGGTTGTAGGAATGTGGTATCTTCATCTGGTAAAACTTCTGGCTGGTTCTAGGTTGTCATCATTGCCCTGTTGGGGACTCACAAGATACCCGTGCTGAAGCCTAACCGCAGTCTAATTTTACCAGTGCCACAGACATGTGGAAGAAGGCACATTTTGCTTTCCATCAGGTTTGAGTCTGAAGGACTCCAGAAGGCAGGAAAGTCTCTTCTGTGTGCTTTCTTCTTCCAGTTAATTAGTTTCTGGTTTGTTTGTTTTTGTTTTGTTTTGTTTTGTTTTTTTAAGTACCCTATTTAGATTGGGGGTTGTTGTTTGTTGTGGGGGGTTTTTTGTTTGCTTTTTATCTTGCTTGTATAACTTTTGATGTCTCAGTTATTTTAGAGACTTTCATTCCTTAGCCTTTCAGTCCTTTCCATACTGCTTGATGTGATGCATCTCTGGCAGTGCAGTCAAATCTCAGTCTTTGCCAAACTAGAGGTTGGATTATTTGAGGAATTGATTGTCAAATGGTTTCTTCATACCCTAAAATAACAGTTTAGCACTTCTCAGTGTTTTGGGAGTTTGCTGTTTTGATTTTTTAATCTAGAAGAGGGAAGAAAAAAAATCCACTCCTTCACAGCCATGGTCATTAGAGTTCTGTGTCTACTCTGATGCTAAATACATCATCTGTAATTAACAGCTTACAGAACTGAAAATTTAATAGTGAGTTTTCTTTGAACTTGTATGTAGGCCTGTCTTTGGGCTTATGCTTTATACTTCCTCAAGGAAGAAGATCTTTGCTGTTAGGGATGGGTTGGTCAGGGAGGGGGGATGAGTCCAAGTCCATTTTCGAAATATGCAGGAGAGTTGCATGTGGCCTTGTTCCACATCACTGCTCTTGTTTCAGGCAGCCCAGAGCATTGTGACAATATTAGTGGGGTGAAAGGATGGCAGCTGGTTGAAAGCAGGGTTTAGACAAGTGCAGTTTTGGGTGAGTGATGCCTCTGGGTTTAGGGAAACTGCTTCTGAGGGCAGTGAGCCTCCTTGGGTGTGAGAATGCTAATGGACCTTGGGAATCTGATGTTTTATTGCTTCCTGGTAGTATATTGATTACTGCTTTTCCATTCTGACCTTATTGCTTTTCCGATCTCTGTGAGCTTTAGACTGCATTAATGCAAGGGGTTTTGAAGCAGATGGTACAGATCCGCTTGCAGCTTCAGGTAGTAAAGGATGTAGTGGTTTGCTGCTAACTCAAGATGCAGGCAGGAGACGTATTGCAACTCTCTCTGAGTACATCAGTTCTTACAGTTCATGGTCTTTGCTTTGATTATTTTAACTGTTTTCAAATGTCTTCAATAAGTAACAGCAGATTATGGTGGAGGGGCTGAGTGTGTAGATGAGGTAGGATGCAATTGTCTGAAATCCATCACAGCCCCCTTTTTTTTTAAATGATATAAAATCTGTAATTCTTTTTTGTTGACTTCAGCTCTAATTGTGCTTTAGTTTTTCTGGAATTTGTCTGTGTGAGCTTTACTTGCTATGATAGCTATTGGTTAGTTGATATTAACATTTAGGAAAACATGCCATAAAAAGCTGTTGCTCCTGGCTTGAGACTTGAATAAATTAATACATGCAAGAATTTTAAGAACAATGGAAAAGAGATTTTAATAGATAACAGAATTTGCTATTCCAGTTTTTTTGTTATCAACATCATAGAAACATTAAGAATTGTGGTGGTATTCTATCTTATTTATAAATATTCTGGATTTTGGGGGGGGGGGTTTGTTTGTTTTTTAACTAGATTTAAGAACTATAAAGGCTGCTACTGTTTTGTGTTTAAATACTGATATCTGATAATTTTAGAAATAGTGTAGTAAAATTGCATATTTAGGCCTGTGGAAAAGTATCAGTTTTGTATGAAACTGATACTAAAACTAAACTAAAAGTTTTTTGAGACATAAATTATATAAAGCTATATAAATATTCATCTTCTGTTGTATTTAATTTCTGAGATTTGAGTGCTCATGTTTTTAAAATGAAAAATATTTTAATTACCTGTTGAAATCCTTGTTTTCTTGAAATGTGAAAGAAATAGTGCAGTTACTCCCTGATAGAGTCTTAAATCCTGAGCCTCTTTTTGGGGTGTTAACCCATAATCGTGTTATTCAGGTGCTTCAAGTTAGTTTTAGAGTGCCACTTAGCTGTTTTCAGACAAGCTACATTGGTTTTCTTTTGTCATGTGTCACATCTTCCTTGTCTTGGTTGTTTGAAATGTAATGTGTTTTGGTCAAGAAGTTTCTCTGGTTATTTGTCTGTTTGCTGTTTAGTACAGTAATGTAACGTGCAGTATGCAAATAAACCTCTGTTTAATATTGGTGTAATAAACTACTACTAACCTTCTGTTTAGTATTAGACTAGTATTAACATTTGCCAAGTCAGAACTATTGGTAGAGTATGAAGGATGTTGAACTAAGCCCACCTCACCAGAAGGCTAGCGTAACTGAGAGCATTTTAATACTTGGGTTATACTGCCACTAAATGCAGTGGGAAAAGTCTTTCAGTTCACTGGAAACAGGATTAGGAATCAAATATATTGTTCCAAAGAGCAAAGTGAATTTGTAAGTGAATGAAAGAATTACAGTGCTTGTAGAAGGGGTGTAATTCTTTATTCTGTAGCAAGTCTGGTTTGTTGATGCTCTGATGAACCTTTGAAATAATTGCCCTCCATTTCTTTATATTTTTTCTCTGAATACAGTTTGAACCAAGTACACAGTGAAACTCGTACATAATCGTAACAGTCTGTATTTCAGGCCACTCTGGAGGATACTAGACTTTGGTGGAGCCATTGAGCTGCTTTGAGGATCAGTCTCAAAGAGGCAGGGTTAAAGAGCATTTTGAAAATGCAGACCATGAAGAAATTAATTCTGTAATAAAAATACCAACTTCCTGGGTAATTGCAGTAGTTAGAGGTAAAATATATCTTTGAGATTCTTGGCAGACTTTCTAGTACTGGGAGCAAGAGAATTACTTTCAGTGTTGTGCTAATGGAAGTCAATCTGAAACATGTTTGAAGGGAAAAATATGCAAATAAGGTGTTCCACGCAAAGCATGCGTGCTGAAAAATTCGGAAGAAAACACGTATATGACATAAGCTGATCAGAAAGAAGGAAATGGAATAAATTATGTTTTCTCCAGACAATTTGTGTTAAAGCTCAGTAACATTGTGCTTGTGTATCTGTCTCATTTCTCTCATGTTGCCATCACACATTACTTTGTATGTGTGGTTTGCATTTTAAAAATAACTAGTGTTTGTTTTGTGCAACAGAGCCACTCCTGACGCAATGAATGTGGTAGGGATTTTTAGCAGGAATGGCTGCTCTGGTGGTCTGAGCAGTACAAGTGAAGTTAGTAGAACACTGCCCACATCCAGGATTTTAACCTCACAGACGTATTAGCAGTTCTGTCTTTGATTGTTTTCCTTTCAAAACAGATAAATAGCATGTGATCACTTTGTGGTATAGATCTAACCGTCGCCATGTGTTGCTTGCATACTGGCTTGATTCCTGCCCTCATAATGTGTGATGTTTATATGGCTTCCCTGTGATTCTCCTTAGGAATCTTGCTAATGGAGCACAGATCTGAATGACAAAGAGATTCAAGTGGTGAAAGTAAACCCATCTGGAAATATACAAGTCTTTTTTTAATAGCATGATAGAAAATAGTATTTTTATTAGTAGAATAAGGTTTTTTTAATACAATCCCAGTTGATCTTCTTTTTTATATTGATGAAAGGCTGTATCCTTAAAACAGATTTTCATTCTCAGAAGATATTTAAGTTGTAGAAAGTCTTACCAATATGATTTATTCTTTTTTTTTAACTGTTGAGGGCAAAATGCTGATAAGGCACATCCATCTTGTCATATTTTAGTGAGACAGCAAAAAGATCGGCCTTCTTAAAACTACATCTGTTCATTGCCTTTAAATTACTTCATTTATAGGTGTAAAGATAGGGTGTGACATGTGAAACTAGTTCTGACTGCTGCTCCTTACTTGTCCCCCATTTCTGGTTCTTCTGTGGACCCCTTTGGTCTAGGGCATTCCTGTACTTGCACAGCTTTTGAGAAGGTTGGCAGGTTTTGTTCGCTGATTAAGAAGAGATAATGATATCTATCTCACCAAAATACATAGTTTTCCTTGGAAGAAGTGAGGTTTTGAAGTAAATGCAGACAACTGGATGATGCAACTAAAGTGATTAACTGGAGCTGTTGCTGCTCTTACACGCTGTTCCTATTTTTATGTTGAAAATGTTTATTTCTGTGTTTTGTTTGGGTTTTTCTTTTGTTTTTATGTGCTACTTTCAAGTAAGCTTTCAGTAAAGTCAGATCCTGTATTTGTCAGTTTATTTTTCTCTCTCTTAATTGTCTCTTATAAATCTATTTGCAGCTGGGTCTCGGGCATCTTACAGCAGCCAGCACAGCCACCTTGGCTCCGAGTTAAGGGCACTGCAGTCTCCAGAACACCATATAGATCCTATTTACGAAGACAGAGTTTATCAGAAGCCCCCTATGAGGAGTCTCAGCCAGAGTCAGGGGGATCCTCTGCAACCAGCACACACAGGCACATATCGCACTAGTACAGGTAGGTGGATGTAACTTGCATGATTGTCTTCTTATGAGATGTACCTTATTCTTCAGCACTAACTCTTCTTTTCTTTCTGATGTGCTAAACAGAACATATTTTGTGCATGTGAGCCAAACAAAATACCTTGTGCAGATGGCAACTCTCAATAGAACCCCAAAGGCATGTGCAAATGGAGAAATACTTAATGTTGTTCTGTATGTACAGAAGATTAAGCTAATTTGGGGAGGGGGCCTACTGATAAGGAGAGAGAATATTTTTACTAATTCTTGTATTGTCTTTTAGAAAAGTCTGTTGTCTCTGAAGAAATGGCTGTTTTTTTGCCTGCAAAGGTATTTTGTGTGTTGCAAAGGGAGTGCAAAATTCCTTCCACATGAATCTAAAGGCTTGTTGACTTGTTTTCAAAGTGAATCATACATAAATGTTCTTCCTCTCTCCTATAGCGGTAGGCTTAGGTATAGGTACACAAACATAAAATTGAACTATGGCATAGAGGAAAGCTGTTAGCATCGCTGGTTTATCCATAAATAATAGTGATTTTCCATGAAATGTATTGGTGTACAAGTCCTACTTGCAGAATGTCCTCTCAACCAAATGAAATACAGCTGTATGTTGAAACCCACAAATAGATCACAAATCAACAGGGATATTTATGGTATTTAATGCACAAAATAAGTAGAGTACATAAATGCTACAGCCAAAATAGCCTAAAGCAGATGCAGAAAGAACTTGCCTTATGAATTGTAAGTATTTCTCATGTTTTATTTCACTGTGTTGGTCAGAGGGAAAATTATGTCCATTCTCGGATGACTCCCATTTTCATCAAGAAAAAGTTAAGTGTACTTCTTGGAGTGAGATACTTGGCTTTCTTCTAAAACTTTTTAATTTTTAAAATCTTTTCTCTAAGGGCAAAGCTGTCAGGTTTTGCATGTCCAAAATTTTTGTTGCTTTATGCAAGTTTTGGATATTCAGAGTACAGAAGAAACTCCTTAAAGAGAACTTTTCCCACAGAATTCTCTAGTTAAATACCTGTAACAGCTTTACACACCATTATGCCATTTCCTTCCTGTTAAAGAAACTACCATAGTGTATGTTTTGTGTAGTGTCATACATGTATATGAGAAAAGATTACTATTCTTTGCATGAAGGGGACAAGACTTCTGCCTAAATCATTGAGGAGCAGAGGCAGTGGTAATAATTGAAGCAACTTGAAGCCTCGTTTTCCATGTGGCCACCTCATATTTCCTATACAGTGCTCTCTTTCCAGTTTTGCCCTGAAGAGTTTATATTGTTTTGCTTGCAAAATATCCATTGGTTCTCTGTGCTGAAGTAGCAGGCTGTCTTGTGACTGTAATCTTCAAAACACCTCGCAAGGAAAGAAACCCTGTCAGTATAGATCACAATTATAGTGAATGAAACTGGGATACACAGTGTTTGTGGTAATACCTGAAGATGGGTTTTCAGAAAGGGAGAGAAAAAGCTAAAAGAAGTATGCTGATTTGGGTAGCAGAGATGGGCCTTGTGAAGGTCAATTTTGTTTTACTGTTTGAGATATGGATTTGAACGTTGCTCTAGGCTAGTTCTGAAGAACAACCCTATTAGTCCAGCTTTGTGTTGTGTTGATCCTCCCTTACTTTCCCTCTCATCATCAGGGGGACCCCTATCATCAGGATCAGGGGAAGTAACAGCAGGTGGTTGTGTCCCAGGCCAATTATTCTGTTGCTCTGTTGACAGCTGTTAGCTGTGGATGCTGTCAGCCTTTTGCACAGCCAGGCTGAAGAGCTGTCAGCGCTCAGGGGGAATTTTGGGCTGGATCAGTTCAGCTGTCAGACTTTTCCTGCCTGTACTGCCAGTGTCTGTAGGACCATCTCCCTTCTGATGGAGACCATACAGTTTTTCTTAAATTGGCAAGGAAGGAAGGAGTTTAACTGAAGTTTGGCACACACAAGTTTTTATTTCTTCATGCAGTTGTCTTTTTTATTTTAGGACAGAATAGCTCTTCATTGTGACTATTTGGTATTAAATATGAAGGATGTAGGTTGCTGTGTACTTCTTGAAGATACATGCCAAGGGTTCATGCCCTGTATCTTCTGTGCATATGAACCGCACTGAGTAGGGTGTGATGGGGAGCTTTAAGACTTCAGTGTGGTCCTTCAGAGACCAATGTTCACATTCTTCTATCTGTTACATCAGTACCTTTAATCATGAAGGTAGTGCACAGTTTTCCACATCTGATAGGGAAAGGCAAATTTAGTCTAAGGACTTTGTCCAAAGCCTGGATTATTTTTTTTCTCTGCAGTTCATGTTGCTCATTCAAAACAAAACTTATGGTAGTTGTACTTGCAAACCATTTACTTTTGTGGTTTGTTCCGGTTTTGTTTTTAAGAGAACAGTCTTCCCAAAGTTGAAAATTTCACTTAAGTTTGAAGATCAAGTGACTTGGAAACTTTTTTTTTTTTTAGTGTAGACATCACCTCTTTTGTCTTTTGTGAGCTCTTAAATACTTAGTACATTTAGGAATGTAGTTTACACAACTAAGGATAAAGCCCACTCAGAGTTTTTCATTCTCTAGGTGAATCATCATTCAGTGAGCAGAATTCAATAAGCTAAAATTCCTCTACAGGGTAAACTAAACTAAGTTTGTTCTGTTAACTTGGGTTTGGCGTTTGAAGTTTTTTTGTGGGGTTGTTTTTTTCCCCTTTTATTCCACTTGAGTGAAATGTATGATGATAGCTCTGCACTAAAGGCTACATATTGCAGAAGCTACAAAATAGTAGGAGCTTACTGAGCATCTCCCTTACTAGCACAACTTTAGATAGGGGCAGGGTGAATTTTTCATCACTTTGTGGTTTAAATTATGACTGGGTGTGTTACTGTCATACTGCCTTAAGATAAAAATAATCTTTCAAAGTTGACAGCAGTAGCTGCATAGGCTTTTTTTGGTTGGTAGCTTTTACTTAACAATCCCTTTTGCTCTTCAAAGGGTAATGTTTTCTGTCGTATGTAAAGTACCAGCACAAACTTGTGTGATAAAAGTAGCAATAAACATGAAATTCTGCTTTTGAAATGATCCACAAAAGATGTGGTTAAAGGAACTACTCAGACACAATATAAATAACAAATTAATTTACTTACCGAATAAAAACTTATATTTGTAACCCAGCTAAATAACACTATTACTTTTGTCCAGACAGGCACATTATTTATTTTCCTTTATACATATAGAGACTTTGCATTATTAATTTAAACCCCAGTTAATAATATTTGCAAGTCAGTAATTTGCTTCTTTGATGAGGCATTTACATGACCACCACTGGAATGTCAAGAAAACTGTTACTTAAGAGGGGCAAAGGATTGCCTTTCAGCCAGAGTGGGACAGCGAATCGGTGATCATTTGCTTATTTGCAGAATTAGAAGTTTGGATTAGGGATTTAGTCCTTAGTTATTGGCATTTAAGTCATGTTAAACGTGAAACAAATCAAAGCAGGCAGCATAGCTATCTTGCAAGCCTGGAATTTCCATAGCTTCCTTGAGGGAGAAGCAGCTTTGCTGCTCAGATTCTGGGCTGTCAGTGCCACCCTGCAGCAGAGGGAACACAGCTTTGGTAGTGGTGGTGTCTGTGAGACTGGCAGCATCCTGAAAGCTCTTAGCAACACTTGCTTTCATCATGGTGCCTCAGTGAAAGAAATGAGCTCTCTTCTGTGAAAAGGATGTGATTTGCAAATAAAGTTATTAAAAGCCTTCAAAGAGTGCTGTCCTCAGCAGTCTGAGAGGGAGGGGTGGTAAATGTGAGGTCTGTGTCTACTCTGAACTCTTTGCAAACTGGAACTCTATCAGATAAAATAAGTGCTGCTGCTGAAAAACTGGTGAGCTGTGGACATTAGACCTGAAGACCTCATGCTTTAAGACCCACTGGTTTCAGGGTCTGAGGGAGAGTATCTTTGTCCCCAGCTTCACACAAGTGGCAAGGGTGAACCATTGGAGAAGTAAACCTGTCCTCAGCTCTGTGAAGGTTGTACACATCTCATCAGACAGGAGAATCTTGTCTGCCTTTGAAGAAAGCTTAAGGATTTCCTTGGGATGCACAGCCTGAGGATTGCCTCTGGTTCTGGGCCCTGAAGGTCACCATGGGAACGCCTTGCGATGCAGCTCAATCGTGGCAAGTCCAGCAGCTTTATATGGTTACACAGCCAGTTGGCATTAGTTCTGAGTGTTGGATGCGTGGAGCTGAAACTCATCCTGCGTGAAGACAGGGCATGGAAGGCACTGTGAGGACTCTTCTGAGCTTCCCAGAGAGAGCAGGAAAGAGTTAGGAAAAGGAAGACTAGGGTTTCTTGTTAATATTGCTGAAATTAAAATGAGGACCCTGAGATAAAAGATTTGAAAGGAGATAGAGTGGTGAAAGGATAAGCAGTCAAAGTTTGCGTCACTTCTGAAGAGTGGCTTAATGCAGGACTTGAAGGGTTTAACAAGCTCGCTGTTGCAATGGGTTATGCACTGGGGAGAGTGTGGGGCGTAAGGGCACTTCTTCAGCACTTATGATAAGTCCAAAGCTGCCCGATGTCCCTCCAGCATGTGCAGGTGGTTGTCAGGCTGCCCTCCAGCTTCCCTGATGGCCTTCTCCAGGCCAGGTTTGCCTGAGGTTCTTCCCACCAATGCTTGGGTGGTTCAACCAGTGCAGCACCACCAATGAAGCTGTCTGTTACCAAAAGCTGTACTGCCACAGGCTGCACCGACCCCTGGGTGCCACGGTAGGGGTGCTGACCAAAGAGAAGGGTCTGTGAAATTCATGATGGCAGGTGTTAATAAGAAATATGGGTATTTGCAAGTTGGGTTTCTGTGCGGAGGGAGAGTGCTGTTAGAAGAGTCAAGGCAACTCCTTTTCAGAGGGAAGAGTTACCTCATGTTTCTGGTCATGGCTTCTGTCCAAGTGCTTGCTAGCAGCAGGGAAAAACTATTTCATTGACCTGTGATGTGGCTCAGGAAAAATGCTGAAGGTGAGAATTAACGTTGTGTTTCTGGAGAGATGTGGTACTCCTCCACTTTCCTTCCTCCTCCCACCTGGTCCTTAATTTGCTGAAGGAGAGGAGGGATGCACTGAGGGATGTCTGATGTCAAGCACTGCTGCTAATTACTAATAATGCTGTCTTTCTCCATTTCAAGCATACCTGGCTTTAGTGGGGTAAGGCAGCATTTACTCCCAGAGTCCAGTCTTTCTTTGCAGAGTAGCATGCTGGAGGGATGAGAGGAGTACCCAGGTGGCCTTACCAGTGTTTGCTACTTCACCTCTGCTGCACTTGGCCTGAGCTTTTGCTGCCCTGGAGGTTAAACAGTGTCTGAAAGGAAGATTTACAAGGAAAATTGGTATTCATTCTCTTGTCACTGGGCTGGTGGCTTTCTCACAACTTGGCTGGGCTATTTCTCTCTCTTTCTTCTTGCTCTATCTTATGAGGTGCCTGTGGTGAGATCAGATCTCTACTCGGGACCTAAGGGGGAAGGAGAAGCAAAACCACCTTTTTCTGCCACCCCAGACCAAAATATCCCATACTAAATTGATTGCACTGTTGTTTTTTTGGGGGGCTGTCTTTTGTGCAGGGAGGGGGAGGTAACTAGATTTGTTGCTTGTGGTGCTCACATGGTCTTGGTCTCCTCTTCTCCTTGTTTGCATTGCACAAGGGAAGCAGGTTAGTCCCAGCACTTCAGTGTCTCACTGCTTCCTGTTCTTAGTGCCAGATGTGTGAGTATTGCCTACAGTTTGGAGAATCCTTCTCATTAGGAAAGTCAGGTGGAAGCCCAACCCATCTGAACTTCCATCTCGTTTATGTGGTAGGCAGAAGTCTGGTGTGCGGGTGCTGCTGGAAAGCTGCACCAGCCACTGGCTCTTTGCCTCTGCCCTGCCCTCTCTCTGCTGCCTCCACTGTGGGGCAGAGACGTCACTTTGCTCCAGGAGAGCGTGCTGCTTTGCTGTCAGATGGCTCTGCCTTGCCAGCAAGGGAGCCAGTGGTCTGTGGGAACAGGAACTGCTCAGTAGGTGCAAGGTACTCCTTTTTTATTTTATGTTGAGATTTTTGCATCAAGGATGGAGAAAGGTGTTGCATGGGCTACTTAGTACTGCTTCCAAATACCCACATACTTGATTTGCTGCATGTTTTTTATGCTGGTGCAGCTTAGGCTTTCTTTTATTCTCATTACTTAGCTGTTTCGTTGTTCCTTGCAAAAGGATCACAAAGCTACAAAGGATACATGAATTGAGCCAAAATACATCATCCTCACAACACTGTAAGTATTTGTTTTCATATATAAAGAAGTACTGGATATGACTGGTACTTTTAGAAGTCATTATTTCAAGGTAAAGATATTTTCATAGTGAGCTAATTTTCTGATGTTTGGAAAATTGGCCATGTGAGAAAAGGTAGACATCGGTTTCCTGTAGAGTGATTTTCTTCTTTTGAGAATAATTAAGTCTACTTTATTGCAGCCGTGTGACATCACAAACTGGCAGTGGTTTTCTGTGTCTGCTTTTGCAGATAAACTGTTCTTCAACCGTTTTCAAGCTTTTACAGATTTTCTTTCTTGGTGGTTATGAAGTAATTTATAACAGAATTACAGAATGGTTAGGATCAGAAGGAATCTCCAAAGATCACCTAATCCAATCCCCCTGCCATGGGCAGGGACATCTTCCACTAGATCAGGTTGCTCAGAGGCCCATCCAACCTGACCTTGAATGTTGCCAGGGATGGGGCATCTTCCAACTCTCTGTGCGACCTGTGCCAGTGTCTTACGGCCCTCACAGTAAAGTATTTCTTCCTTATATCTAGTCTGAATCTACTCTCAGTTTAAAACCATTTCCTCTTGTCCTGTCACTACAGGCCCTACTAAAAACTTTGTCCCCATCTTTCTTATACATTAAGTATTGAAAAGCTGCTGTAAGGTTGTCCCAAAGCCTTCTCTTCTCCAGTCTGAACAAGCTCAACTCTTGCAGTGTCTTCACAGGAGAGGTGCTCGAGCCCTTGGAGCATCTTTGTGGCCCACCTCTGGACCATCTCTGGAGACCCCAGAGCTGGACACAATACTCCAGGTGGGTCTCACAGGAGCAGAGGGGCAGGATCACCTCCTTCAACCTGCTGGTCACGCTCCTTTTGATGCAGCCCAGGATACGGTTGGCTTTCTGGGCTTTGAGCACACACTGAAGCCAGCTCATGTTCAGTTTCTCATCAGCCAACACCCCCAAGTCCTTCTCCACAGGGCTGCTCTCAATCCAGTCTCCACCCAGCCTGTACCTGTGCCTGGGATTTCCCTGACCCAGGTGCAGGACCTTGCACTTGGTACTCAGTATTCAGATGATACCTGAAAGAAATGCCTTTTGTTTTTTTTTTTTAATTTTTATTAAACATTGAGAGGTATATTTTTAATAGTAAGTTGTTCTCTTCACCCATTTCAAAACACTGGAGCCTTCTACTACTTTAACATGCTAAAAAAAATTGTAGAAAATTAACTCAGCATCCTTAGGTTGGAATTAGACTACATAAAAATGACAATGTGGAACTCCAATTCTAATGTTGTGATGAGTCCTATATAGAGGGTTCACAGCTTTCTGCTGCAAGCTGTCCCAACCACCTAACCAGCTCTGGGAATCAGTCTGTGAGTTTAAGCCTTGCACATCACCAGTAACAGGATCTACAGAGCAGTTTATATCCTAGTTGCCCTACAGCTATCTTATCCTTTCCCACATTGTGTTAGTATTTCTTCTCATCATGGAAATGGAATTTAGGTCATCAGATGTATCACTTCTCATTCCATAGACTTCAGATTAATGAAGAAAAGGAATTTCAAGGGGGTTAAAGGGGAAAAAAATATTTTCTGTGTACATGCAGTTAGGTGTTTTCAGATTCTTACATTGAGTATCAGTGAGTAGTTTGGTACAGTTTTACTTTGGTTTCAGAGCAACTTCTAGCTAATAAGGAGGAATTACCTGTTTACATGCCAGTTCCTGTATTAAAATACTTCATTTGACATTAAGAAGGGAATCTTGGTTTCAAATATATTTTTATTTGTTTTTAAAGTTGTCAATTCAGCCATAAAGGAGGAGCAACAGAAGGAACAGCTTTGCCTTGCCCCCCTTTGTATTAAACCCTTTGTCAGTTATAGTGCTTCTCAAATATTTATTTAGTTGTTGTTTAGTCCTAAAGTGCAGTAGTTAGGTTATAAATACTAAACCGCTTCTTTCTGCTTAGGTTGTGGAGTTTGTTACTGGTTAGGGGACAGGTTTGGGTTTTCCTGTTTTGTCACTGTGCTCTGATGCCACAGCTGCAGATTAATTGAAAATCATGCTGGTAAATCACATAGTATGGAGTTCTGGCTATAGAACATAATGTTTTCAAGGAAATTAGAAGGAAAAAATATTCCTACCATTGATTATCAGTTTGGTAAAGTTGTTATAATAGACCTGCATTCCTAAGTAACATCCACTTGATAACATTGCTTTGGGAGAGAGAATTACAGGAAACAAGTAGGGAACAAATCTTCAGTACAAAGTAAATTGAGCAGAAAATACCTTAGCGATCTACATAGTGAATAACAAATCACCTCAAAGCAATGCCAACCCGTAATCCCATTTCATTCAACAGAACCAGGATGTCTGATACAGCCTTATCTGTGTTCTATCATTGCATATATGTTTTTAGCTGATTCTTTTTGCAGGTACAGTGGCATCTTCTCTGAGAAGTATTTTTCTTTTTAATTTTACTTGCTATGAAAATTTTGGCAGCAGTATAATAGAAGACACTGTTTTTCAACTTCACTGGTATCCAGTGGTCTCTGTAAAGCCGTGGACAAAGAGCAATGAGAGAGCGAGGGAAGTGGCAGGAATTGAAAAACCTGCAGAGCCACATTTGTAATCTGTGAGCAGTGTCCCGCTTACAGTGGAGAAGCATTTATCCAAATATATATTCATAGCTTCAAAGTATCAAGTCCATGGTTGAGTTACATCGAGGAACTGTACCTATCTGAAAACACCTGAGATTTCACTATTGCTCAGAATAGAATCCTTTTCAAATGGGCGGTATCCACAACCTCCTTCCTCGGTCGCATGAGCAGAAGGATATCTCCAGAAGCTTCTGTTTTGTCCTCTGCATTTTCCAATTCTTCCATTTTGCTTTTTTGATAGAAGGTTGACTGGGAGCATGCCTGAACACTTCTCAGATGTCCCTTGACACTTGCTACCTACTGAAAAAGAAGTGTGATTATAAAATCTTGGTCAGGGAAGTACATACCCTGTAAATCTCATCTGCCACTATTGAGAAAATGCAGTGTCTGCTGTGTGCCAGAAACTGTGTATTTATGATCTGTTTACTGTACAGGTGTAGTCTCGGGTTAAAGCCTCATCACATTAGGGTTTAGTGATGCAGGACTCTGTTCATTTCATTTAGTTCAGTGTTGTGTCAAAATACAGGCTGTCATTCATGAAATCAGACGCAATTCAAACACCTTTCATAAATCTTTTGATAAATCTTTGCTGAATAAAACCATAATGCTGTGCCAGGGGTAACTAGCCAGTAATGTCTTCAAGATGAATAATGCTTTTGTGTTAAAGGATCATTCTTTCTGCAGCATTATATTTAAAGGCACTTTTTAAAAACTCACCAGCCAATTATTTGTTGGTTGGTTGGTTTCTCGAACAGTAATTTTTTTATTTTTTTTTATATATAAAACGGTTTCCTTTTAGAGATAGTCTCTTCTATAATTTCAGCAGTTCATATTTAAGGTTGGAGTTTTTAAAAGTACAGCAAGTGTTCAAAAAAAGTTTGGGTTTACTCTAATGGGTCCTGCAACTTTCAAACTATCATTTGCAGAAGTTAGGTTTAGTGTTTAAGGTGCATGTGTCACATGGTCTGACAATGCAGCACAAAAGCGTTTAACTTAATAGTAAGGTAACTCTCTGCTCCAGAGTGGAAACTGTTAATTAAAATTGCTGAAGCTTAGTAAGCTGTTCTAAAAAATACCAGTTATTATCCTTTCAGTTACTTAGGATTATAGCGTATTAAATAGGGAGAAGTCAAAATCTGAATAAGACATCCATATACTTGGTGGCTGTAGCATGAGCCAGTGGAGGCTGTTAATCTGTTACTGTCTCATAATATACATTCTTTTAATAATGATTGTGACTTTTGTCCATGTGTTCTATGTTGGCCAGCTGGACAGGAAACTTTAAACAGAGGGGTTTCAAGAGAAGGTGAATTTGGAGTGAGAACAGAAATTTAGTTGCAGTAGGCTGGTATGTGCGCAGTTGTATGGTCTGTGATCAGGTTTTATAGTCATTATGGTCCTTATGTCCCACACGTACAATGTCAAGTCTACAAGGAGGAGGAAGGTGATGTGCATGTATTGTATAGTGCCATTGCTCAGAGATTAATTTTATCTCTAGTGAGGAAACCGGCATGATGAAATTCTGAGAGGGCAGTGGATTTTAAGGACGTTGACTGTTGTTACTTTCCCTGTTCAATGCTCATGTAACAAATGAGTCAACTGCATGTTCTCCGCAGATTGGGGGTTGCAACTCAAGAGAAACAAGAGACAATCTGAGAAAAGATCTTGGCATAACACCTTTAGCAGCTGAAGTTGGCATCCAATTATCACATTACCTGGACGCACCTTTTTCTTTTGTGCAGAGCAGCATCACTGAAACATGCTACAAGCTGAGTCTGAGAATGGAAGTTGCATATATTAGTGGAAATTAGAATCTGGCAGACTTAAAATGCAGTCAGTTCCTGGAGGTGGAAAGAAGTATTATATTTTTTAATACTGAACACTTGGAAAACATGACTTCTGCCCTGTTTGGTTGTAAAGAAGAAAGGAAGTCACTTTTGTCTTGAGTCAAGAGAGCTGGGAATCTGAAATAATAGCAAATATGTAGTTGCTTGGGGAATCCTAATATCTACATAAAACCTTAATGTTCCCTCAGACTACATGTATTTCGAAACTATGATTTAGCTATATATGCTTTTGAGATAAAGGCTGTATTACCGGGATGTATTACCCCATAACTTTGGCAACTGATAGTGAGGGGAAAAAAGAATGTAGAATTTAAGGAAGTTGTGGGTGCAGGGATGGGAGGTTAGGCATAGCAGTGAAGCCTTGTAATAGACCTGGCTGTGGAAGAGGCTGTGTTCAGATTTTGATTTCAGGTTTCATTGAAGTTGCATCAAGCAGAGCTCAAATAAACCTTGATTGGAACTTGTTCACCTTGGTCATCTATTGAACTGAAATACAAATTTCTAAAATACAAACTCTGTCACCATTGCTGCTCACTGAATTACTTGCCTACCTATTTCTTAATTAAAATCTACTCTAGAGGTACAAAAATCCTTCTCGATTACTTTATTCATAATGTATGTATTTGCTTGTGTTACTAACCCTAATGGAACTAGGTAATTTCAGATCAATTCCAGCTAATTGCATACTTAAACTCATAAATAAAGTAATTACTAGCAAAGAAATGCCAAGTCTAAATTGGTGATTAAGAAAATTACTCCATATACCAAGGGTTAGGCAGTGGCAGTTACATGTATGTCTTCCCCCAATGGAACTGTTCGATAGAAGGAAAAAAAGGTATGTATTTTAAGCAAGAAATACACATAACAAGGAAACTTAAGGCACAGACAGCGTGAGAATGTGCAAACTGAAGTAGAACAATATTGACACAAGGAGCCTTCAAAGTGACCAGATTGCTCTGTAGACAGAAGAATAGCTCAGAAACTGAAGAAGCAGCATTTTTTTTCTACTGATTCTTTCTGCATTATGAAAATGCATCATTTCCTAAGCAAAGGAACTTTCAGCCTTATTGTAACAATTAGCATCAGATCTAATGAACACTCTTAGAAAATCAGAATGAAAGGATACATCAGTGCAGTAGCATCTTCGAAGACTGAAGAACCAAAGATTTTCAGGTTTTGCATTTGAAGAGGATTTATTGAACATAACAATATGCAGAGCACAAGTGATATTTTGATTTTTATGAAGCAGGGAGCTGTTCTCCCACAGAACAGTGGCATGTAAATATGTCAATGATCATGAGATTCTTTTAAGATTTTTTTGAAAGAATCAAATAGCAAATGGGTAATGATTGGTTCCTGGGGCACACAGTTGCTTTCACTATGTATATGGTCTTCGTTAGGCTGAGTGTTCTGCAGCTACTGGAGGTGGGAATGAACTTGTTAACTAATTTATTTGCAATACTGGGCTGTTGAAGGTACTGAGCTGAGCTTGGTGGTACTGACTTGAGGGAAGGAGGTTGTAGCTCCCTCAACATATGGAGAATATGAGCATTTGGAGAAAGCTGGAGCCAACAGAAAGAATTAGGGGGAACAAGGGTAGCTGAGTCATTGAAGCATAGGTGAGAGAGGGAGAGGACATAGAGATAACAGGGAAAGAGGCTTTTCCAAATAGCTGTGTGGAGTTTGGTGTGATCCTGGAAGCCCTAAAAGGGTGGCTGGATAGGGAAGAGCCCATCCTGTGAGGAGCAAAGAAAGATTTACTGACAGGTTCTTTTTATTTCTCTCTCTCTCAGAATCGGGACACTGGATTTTTGATTGCAACTATATAGGATAAAATAAAGAGTATGGAGAAGTGAGGAAGGAGAAAGTGGAAAATGAGGAACAGGAAGTTGTAGTACTTTTGAATGCATTTTTTCCTGTTTTGACAAGATGTTAGGTAGCAAAGTTGTCAAGATACAGAGGACTTCTGTGGTGTTGATATTTGCATAAGATCTAGATTTTAAATCTAAATGACAGCCTTGTATCTTGAAATCCTTCAGTGTTTGAGGTTTTTTGTTCTGCTCTCAATTTTCGTGTTTAAAATATGAAATTCCTTGTGCATGTGTACTTTGAACAGAGGATATGATAGTACCTTCCTACAATCATAACAGAGATAATTGTTAATATCAGTTATGGTTTGGGCTTGGTCTTTTCCCCTTTTGGTAAACATTTCCACGTTTCCCCAATCATATATTTCTTCAAAATATTATACTTCCAACGTGGGAAAGTGCTGCTAAAAGAAAGTAACTGTTAAGAAAATTTACTATATAATCTATGTATTATCATACATCCTGAACAGTGTTAAATTTGATTGCATGTGCTTGTTACTTTGGATTGCTGATTTGCTCCTAGCTTGATTATACGCTGTTTTGTTAAACTGCTGTTGCAAAAAAGCTGGTGCATGCCTTAAAACACTCAGTTAAATTTAGAGATGAAAAGTGATTGTATCCCCAAACTTGATGGATTCTGTTTCCTATTTGACAGAGAATGTGCATAATGTTATTTTTGTGGTGTATTAGATGGGAAAGGTATTTGTTTTATAAATCTTCCTATATATTTGCTGCCAACAGAAGCAAATCTGCATCATCTTATGATATTATAATCTATGAACTCACAAAGGGCTGGTAAACATACATTGCATTAAAAGAACAACTTACTGGGATCCTATTTGCAACTTTCACCCCAGATTAAGAATCAACTGCAGATGCAAAATAAGTGAAGAAAAAAAAATAAATAAAGGATTGTGAAATCTGTATGAAAGGCACAAGGAGAAGGTTAACACAGGAACTGAATGTCTAATATAGAATAATAAGAGGAAAATTTTACAAGGTAATAACCACAAATGAAACAGCAGCACCCACAAAGTAACATTTTGTCAAGAAAGTGTAGCAAGATAAGTCTCATAAATGAGTTGACCCGTTCTGAAGGTCTGATTTTACGTGTGTTAAAAGGGCAAAATGCCCGCTGACTTACAGAAAGCCTGAACAACTTAGCAGTTCTTGTGTGAATCTGGTCTCCTTAAAATACTCAGCTATGGTGCAGTAGTATTCCTGCCTAAATCAACATGTTCTTTCCTTTAGGGTTTTGTTGCTTGTTTCTAGAGATGTCACAGATTTGAAGAGAAGATATAAAATCTGAAAGTGAATTTCTGAGTATCTTGTCATGAGTCTGTGAGCATATTTAGTGATACACCTAAATTTTCAGCATTAATCTAAAAGTTGCTCTGTCTTTGTTAATACTATGCAAAAGCTGTAGAAAAGTATAACGGCTGTGCTTTCCATATGCTGTTTCTGCAATCAGGATAGCCATAATCAGGGCATATGTCAGGTCTTTGAACCTGGTGAGCCAAAAGAGTTTTCATTATAGTTAGCAGGGGCTTTTCTTTCTCTTTGACTTGTAAGAACTTAAAGATTTAACTGACATCAACCGCTGACTTCTATCTAAGTTTTTAAGAAGTGCGGCAGCAGTCACTATTAAAAACAACACTGTCATGGGTGGTCACTTTGGTAAAGCAAGATGCAGGATAAGTAAAGTTTTGAGGCCTTGTTCATTTGATTTTAATCTTGATCAGTTTGGGAGTTTTTGAAGACCAGAAGCAGGTCTAGTCTTGTGGACACCTTTATGTCCAAGCTTGTTAAATCAGCAACAAGTCAAGCCATCCACAAAACTTGACCTGCGCCTTCACAGTCTGGTTGACTTCTGGTTTTATGCAGAGGCAGAATAGAGTCCGCTGTAGACCCTGGGCAACAGCAATCCTGCTCCAACCAGGCAAGATCCCAGGAACTGTGGGCTGGTGGCTGGTTCTGGAAGAGGTGAAAGCAGTCCATTTCTCCAGAAACAGCACTTTTGTTACAACTCCTTCCCACCCCTCTCTTCCTTTGCTGGGACAGGACCGTGATCCTTGTCAAAGTAGTATTGCATCTTACCCACACTGAGCTGACTCTAGGCAAGGTGTAGCTGCCTTAACTTAGGAGAGTCGAATATGGAAGTCAGAGAAAAGGGTAATTGTCTTCAAGATAGAAAGGTTGCATGTCAATCTACAAACTCTGCTGGCACATTAATACTTTCTGGTCCCCTCTGGCTGTTTGCTTTCTGGATACACCTGTGCTCACTAAGAGTTACATTTGCTGGGTTAGACAAATGGTCTTCTGAATGTATTTATTTTAATAGATGTCTAATAATCTCTATGGTTTGCTGTTCCAATAGCTAAATAGAAGGGAGCTCTCAAGGACAAAGTTTGTCATAGTGAGAAGAGTCACACTTCATTCAATAAGTCTGGCTGCCAGAAGGACTTGTTTGAGCAAGTAGCGTACTGGCAGGAGATGGATCTGCTTCAGTTTTACATTAAAATTACTGTGTGCAAATGTCTGCTGAAGCTTGACCCTTTTACAGTTCATGAAGGTGACTGTTGTCAGGTTGGATGTAGAAGCTACTCTAAAGCTTTTTTTTTGTTTGTTTTAATTGATCTGGGTGACACTGGCCAAGCCAGCTTATTTGTGAATGTTTAAGTCATAGATTTGTCTCATTCTCATATTCTAGCTATGGCACTTCTGTGCTCATTGTGATAAAATTCAAAAGGAAGTAACAGTCTGCTGGAAAGATAATTTGAGAAGCGAATCAGAGTGACTCGAAAAAGCACGTAGGTGTTAGGGTGACAGCTAGTTTCAGTTTATATAAATACTTATTTTGATAACAAGGCAAAGGAGAGAATAAAAAAGTTTTCATATCATTTTTAAACAAACACTGTTCCCATTGAACTGTCTTGCAAAGGAGAGAAAGGGAAAAGATGGCAATCTACATTACAATGAAGTTTTTTTTTTTCAGCAGTATTAATGTTGTATGGTCTTTTGCAGTCCCCGGTGTAATGGGTCAAAAGCTAGGAGCATACTCTGTGAAGTGACAGCACCTAAGAGTATGCTATATCAGTATACAATTACATTTTCCCTTTTTCATTTGAAAATAGTTCCAGTATTTTCTCCAATTTGTTTTTTTTTTTGGTTTGTTTTTTTTTTACTCTTTTTCTCACAAGGCACCACATTTGGGTTTGAACTGTGTGTATTCTCTGTTAAAATGTGATGTTTTCCTTGTGTCTTCCTAACACTGGATTTAGCATGATTTGTGCATGGGATGTTTCAGTATGCTGATGTTACTGTATTTTAGCTGATGTAGTTTTATGTAAAGGCCTGTATGTGTCTTATTGCTCATTTCTCAAGGAAATATATACTAGCAATTAAACAAGAGCAATACCTGTAAAATGTTACTTTATATAGAAGTTAATATAATCATAGACTGGATTGGGTTGGAAGGGACCTTAAAGATCATATGGTTCAAACCTCCCAGCCATGGGCAGGGACACCTTCCACTAGACCAGTTTGCTCAAAGCCCCATTTGGCCTGTCCTTGAACACTTTCAGGGCAATAGATAAGTGAGTGATCTTATTTATCTGTGTTTGTAAGAGATCTGTCAGATGATACTTCTGTTGTAAAATTATATACTTCAGAACCATAATAAAAAAAATAAGCAAAGATTTGATACAGATTTAAGATATTCAGGTGTTGAAACTTTGACAAGTACTAAATCGGACAAAACTGCTGTAATTGCATTTAAAGCTCACTATAATTCATTTGCTGACTTTGAGAGTCACTTCGAGATAAAATACTTAGTCACTTTCATGGACCTATAATATATTAAATATTTTCCTAAAATGTAAGTCTGCATGTTAATGAGAAATGAGTGGGAAATCTATTATGCAAACCTGTCCCTTGAATATGCGGTTTTGCCTACAGATTAGTATATGAATTTGACCAAGGTAAAAATAGTGACGGACCTGAGCTCACTTCTTATGGAAAAAGTACTCATCTTGGGACAAGGGGAAATGGGAGCCACCATCAGTTCACGTGCCACTTCAAACAGTCTGAATTTCCTTCTGAGCCGAACCAGTACTTAACTTGTATTTGTTTCCAGGACAAAGATCATGTGGCTATTGGTCCTGTGGCCTGTACAGTGATAATCCATTTGCTATTAACTGGACTTGGTTAAAAAATATTGCATGTTTAATAAAAATCATAAAGCAGACTGAATCTGCAGTACATAGTGCTGCAACAGAAAGATAATGGGCTACAAGAGAGATTAATAAGATTTTTGAGTTGCAAAAGCGTTAAGTCAGTTTAAATCTATTGGTTTAGCCACTCAGAACTGCTAATGCATTAATCTTGAGCTGTGGTTATGTGAGCACAGCCATTGCTGGCATGCATTAAGACATCTGCATGTGCTTAGCTCTTTTTCAAACTGAGTTAGCAGTAGCACTCCCCTAAGCCTTACTTAAGATGAAATATGCAGAAGATGGGTCGATGAGGCATATGCAGCCACTCTTAGTAGCAGCTGTCTGGTTTTACCTGCTTTATGCATACCAGGACTACAAATCTGGGATGGCTATGGCTGCCTTATTTCTTCTCCTATGGAGCCACTCGTCTCAGTTTGGACTCTGTTGGGGCATCTGACTGACTTCCACCCCGTAAGAACTGCAAAAGCCTCACTCACTGATGGTCTTGAGTCTTAGCTTGACTGTTCCTATGCTGCTTCTGCACTTCTTTCATTTCAGGTTAGTAGAGTTAAAACTCCCAGAGAAAAGCACTCCTAGAGAAAAGTCTGCTTAACTGGTGTAAAGGTCTTCTAGTCCAGAAGCAGCATGTCATTTAGAAATTCGTTTAACAATTATTTGCTTAAATGGTTTTGAGAATTACAATGTTGCTTGTTCTTTTTTTTTTTCCTCATTTTCTTTTTCTTTTTTTTTGAACCCCTGTTTTATATGTGTGTGTTTTGGTTTTTTTCTCCTCTGCCTAGACCTGGTTAACCATTTCTGTGAACAGGTCCTCAATTTTTTACTTTGTCCCTACTTTCCTGTCGTAGCCCCATCTTCCCCTGGTGTCGACTCCGTACCCTTACAGCGCACAGGCAGTCAACACGGCACACAGAACGCAACAGCGACCTTCCAGAGGGCCAGCTATGCAGCCGGCCCAGCCTCCAATTACGCAGACCCCTACCGACAGCTGCAGTATTGTCCTTCTGTTGAATCACCATACAGCAAATCTGGGCCAGCCATCCCACCTGAAGGGACCTTGGCTAGGTCACCTTCCATTGATAGCATTCAGAAAGATCCCAGGTGGGTGAAACCTTCATTGTCTACTACTGTTTCTTGCTTATGAAGAGGTTTTTAATTCTGATTTGCTTTGTGTATTTCTGCTGTTGAATATGAAAAAAAAAAACAACCCTGTGACAGAACGTGAAAGATTTCATTTGCATAACAGCTTTGTCCTAATGCTTTCTCTTGGAAGGCTCTCATGAGCTCTTCTGTGAAATAAAATGATAGGTGTGCTCTAGAATGTGTGTGTTTAGCCTGCTTTCAGTAGCACCACCCTCCAAAAGCTTAAGAAAAGTAATTTTCTGTGAAAACAGGAGTGGTATGACTATTGACTCTAACCATTGTGGATTGAATTTTCAAGTTCCTTCGTGGGCAGAAGTTGTAAGAGTTCTTGGTTTGTCTGCAGTTAATATTCATAAAAGTGGCAGAAAAGGATATTCTGGTGTTGGGCAATGAGACTAAGCAAAGTGAAAGCCTGGTTGTGTAATCGGGCTTATGCTTCACCCTGTGCGTTGTGCAGGCTTCCCGTGCCAGTACATGGTAACAGAATGTGTATGTTACAGCTTTGCAGAAATGGTTGTTAATGTGCATGCTTTTGAAATATATAGTGTAACTATTAATGTTGCTGTGAGGCATGACCTTCCCTATATACCATGGGAAGGTGCAAGGAAAAAACTCCTAGCAGGCAGATTAATTAGAGAGTTTTCTTCGACTTCCATGATAATGCATTTAGTGATTTTTGTTCTGTTTTCTAATGGAAAAGAAAGTAAGTCTCTTTGGTGACTTTTAATTAAACTTGTGGAAAGTGTTAATTTATACAAGGTTTTTCTGTGCCAGATAATGTGGTTTGGGTGTTTTTTTTTTTATTGTTAATTTTTACTTCTTTTGCTGAATGTAATGTAGTAATAGGAGAGCCCAAAAATTTGCCACCAGCAAAATTGCTGGAAGTGTTCAAGCAGTAGTTTTAAAAGACTTCTTTCCCTGCATTAAAGAAAACCCAAGCATTCACAACGTGATCTCTCTGCTTGTTCAGCACTGTAGCAGTCCTCTCTGTCTTTCCACCTGGGAACACAACAGCTAAATTTTATGGTGCATCAGAAACATGCTGCATGCAGCTACTTATGGCATTACAGAGTTTTACTTGTTGAGCAAACTTCTGTCTTTAAATTCCCCCCCTCCCTTACTTAGGTTTCTCTCCAGAAATTTGAAAAAATATAAATTAAAGTCCTACCCTTCTTGCCCCTGTCCCAGAGCAAACATTGGTAACCAGAGGGAAACAAGTCTTTGTATGAAACCTTGGTATTTTGATAATACTGTGTTCCAGAATATAAAAGCTCATATAGAAGGAGCTTTGGTCTGTCATTGCCTTGTGGTCAGATACAAAGAAAACTGTATTAGGAGTGCAGTAAACCAGTGGAGAAATGACTGTAATCTACATGAGATGCTTTTAGGAGAAGCATGATGATGTTGAAGGCAGTATTCCCCCGAGACAGGGAAAATGTATTTACAGTATCTCTACAGGTCCTAGACACAGTATCTTTTTAAGGAGAGCTGTCTCTGTTCAGTTGCTCTGCTATCACTTCAAAAGTGTTACTTAATAGTTAGTACACGTTATGTAAATTTTATGCAAATTTTTCATTTGCTTGCTTTTTGCTTCTTTCTCATCCTGTGATATCATTTATGCATTCATGAGTATTGCCTTCTATAATTAAAATATCTATAGTCCACCTAGGCAGACTGTCTGTGAAACTGTCTGTGGCTTACAGCAGTTGTTGACCATTCGGCTATTGGAATGACATTGAAAAACTGGAAGGAGTTTGATGAAAAGCAACAAAAGCAATGAGGAGACTTCTAACGTCTCGATTTCTATGGAAAGGTTACAAAAACATAGATAAATGACAAGTGTGGAAAGGAGGTGACAGAAAGAAGATTTTCCAGATGTTTGGAAAAATATTATGGAAAGACAGAAATTATTTAGGGTAGCACATGACTGGTATAATTAGGAAAAGAAAAACATGGCCCAAATACAAGAGAGAGACTTTCAATGGCTGTATTAACTTACACTGTTTCTCAAAGGGTTATAATTTATACCTTCCACAGCACGAAAAAAATGGACATGTTGGTCAGCGGATGGACTTTGTCAACTGATAAGGTCTGAGTTTCCTTACAGACCTACTGCTGCTTTGTTTGGCTGGTTGGTTGGGGTGTTTTGTGACTGACATGAATCATGGAGTGAAATGGCAGGCATCATTTTCAGACACTGAGCCTACCTGTTCCACCAGAGGTCCAAACAAAGGCTCACTGGAAGAGGGAAACCTGCAGGACAAAAGCATCCTAATTAGAGGGGTTTGATTAGCGTTCGTGATGTCAGTCAGCTCAAGATGAGAAAGAGATATCCAGAAGACAACATAGGCTTCCCAGTAAGTAATTAGCATGCCTAAAACCAAACATTACTTTCTGGACTCTTCATTTCAGGCGGAATTTCCATCTAAAGTCCCAGAAAATGGTTGGCAGGCACTGATACAGTTGACAAATCTTTTCCATTGTTTTCACTATGTAGTTTGAATTGCTAGTACTCCAGTCTCACATGTATTCTGAGCTGATATTTGGCAAATGAAATCTTAGCTCAACATCTGTTCTGCATCACTTAGCTGTCATAAAATGCAGTTTCGTGTTCATTAATTTAAAGCTTAGGACAAAAATTATTTTCATGAAGTTTCAAGCCATTTTTTGTCAAGTTTGTCATAGGGGATAAATTTTACTCACGCAGGTAGGCTGTTAGCTTGTAGGAGCTCAGGTAACAGTAGTAAAAAACTGTGCATCTTCAGTTGTGGAGAGTCTGAAGCTTTATTACTTAAAAAGAAAGTAAGCCTCTTATCACTTGTCAGAAATGAAACTTAAGTTCTTCAGATGGAAAACGAAAGAGTTCAATATCAAAGATAATTTACAGAATGATTCTTCAGAGCATTCTTTTATGTTTAGTTCATGTCAAAAAAGGGAGAGAAATATGCAGTGGGGCTGCAATATATACTGGTCCATGCCGTAATCTCTTATAAGAAAAAGTGGCGCAGTGAGAGAGGGAAAGGCTGCAGTATTGGTTTTCTAGGTTTTGTCTTGCTTTTGGTTCCTGCTGAACTGTGATTGAGAGACCTCATGAGTATTTTAAAGTATCTTAAAGGATCAGAAATACATGTTTATGTGATATTTTCCAGCCTTCTTTCATTTAGGAAAGATTAATCTGGCCCTTGGCACCAACAAATTACCTAAGATTTGTCTGTTCCTAGACTTCAGGAGAGCTGGGGAACCTTAGGAATTGAAATGCTGGTATCCAGATTTCTGTCTGTGTGCCTTGCAGTTTTTGCTCCAAAATATGAATCTGGCAAGTACATGTTAATTACCTATTTCTTTTAATTAATCACACTTGCTGCGTAACAGATGAAAAACATATAATTCTAACATTCTTCGGTCAAATACATACCAATGAAGTTTTGCAGTAACTTGTTCGTGTGTCTGGTTTGATGGGTTGAGTCAATACGTTTCCTTCATTGTTTTGTTAGTTTTCTTCTTAGCTGTTTTTATTTAAACATTAATATACACACACCTTCTCCTGTAAAGAAGCTATCAAGAAGCTGAGTCAAGAGCAAGAATTATGTGGAATACACTCTAAGGCTACCAAAATGAATTTCAGAGTTCAAATGCCAATTTTTATATTATATATTCATCTACAGTTACAGTTTTATTTTATGGCATCCCCTTTGCCAGTATGTGTTTCAGAACCTTTAAAGCTATTCAGGAGAAACGGGGTAATTTGGTGAATGAAGCTGTAAAGGGTTCATTATTCATTATAGAGCAGAGCACAATAATGATTTGGTTCTTAATTTAAGAGAAAAGCAACCAGATCAACCCCCCACCCACACTAGTAGTAGAATCATATAGCAGCTTTACAAGACAACCAAATTTTTTGAAAGTAGCTATCTTGTAGTGGTTCTCACCTTCAGAATTGCCTAGGTATAGGTCAGCAGAGAGTTTTCCTGGTATTGTGTGATTTAACTGTAATACTCTGAGATGTCTGTGCTCTGTTCTGTGCTTTCAGAGTCAACTTTCCATTTCATTTCCTCCATTGGCCCTAATTTCCTCCTAAGTAGAAGATGGTGATGCTCTCTGTCTGTCTCCTAAACTTTTAAATTGGCTTTCTTTCCACTTATGAAAGGAAATAAATTAGATCAGAACATTCTGTGTGAGCTGTAAGTTTCAGAACTTATCTTTTTTCTTCCTTTTTTTCTTCCTTCTTTTTTTGCTTTTTCCAAAAATAAGTTCCATTTGCAAAATACAAGCAAAAGAGCTTTCTTACTCTGTAGGAAAACTGATAGAAGTAATATAAACTCTAGTTAAATTTCTGTGCTCCAGTGAAACTGCTTATGAGATTAGCATGCAGAATTTGGAACATAGCCTGTTAAAAGATAAATGTTTCTGCAGGAGTCTTCACTGAGTATTTAATCTCACTTTGTTCCAAGGATTGTCTCAGTGTTAATAGTGTTAGTCTACTGTAAATCTGTATAGCAGACAGGCACTCAAACAGTATAATGAGGTAAGAAAACAACAGTATGTGTGGGAGGTTGGACATCTTGGTGGGAATGTATCTGGTAGCTTCTTTGGGAAAGGTTGTCCCCTTCAGAAGGAAACTTCTGGTGGGGTAGAAGGCCATTTGTGACTACCATACGCCTGGTGGTCACACTGTGCAGGACTGCTGTGGTCAGTCCTGAGCTGTGGGCTTTGCTTTTCAGAATCTAGAAGGCTGTTGGTTGGTCTCTGGCGTAACTCTGTAACCCAAGAAGTAAAGGCTTGAAGTTCATGTTTCTGGTCTGAACAAGACAGAAGAGGGCTTGCAGACCAACCTCTGGTTTTGCATGACACAATGCATGATAGACAGCTCTCCTTTTCACTCAGTAGTTTTCAAAGGTCTCTCTTACCTGAAATTAAGAGGAGGAGGTGATTTTCCAGACGTGGGGAGAAACCATGGGAAATACGCTTTTAGTGGATCTGAGCATGTAAATGTTTGGCAGTGTAGGCTTACCTCCAGAAGTGGTTCTGCTTCCTAGGTCCTGCTAATACTCTGCTAAGAATATTTTGCAAGAAATTTACATGGGCCAGGCCCTTTGTGTTGGTAAAACCAAGCAGATGGTGTTTCAGAGTGCTCATTTTGTAGTTTAAGTATATATATTTCATTCAGCATGGAAATGCCTAGTTTATTTTCCTGTATAAAAATTGCACAGTCTCTCAGGCTTTAATGTATACTCCTCTGGGTATGAAAAACTGACCCTAAAAGAAAACAAATCTTAACAGTCTAAACAGCACAAAAATACACCAAATTCAAGAATAGCAACTCTGGAGCAAATTGCAGTTCCTCATACAGACCCTACATAGAAGACGTAAATTTTACTTAAAAATAGTTTTACTACAAAATACTTTTAAGAAAACATAGCAGATCTGATAAAATAAACAGCAATCTGTTTCCCCTTCCTGCTGTAGGTAACTAAGGAGGAAGCCTACTTCCTTGAAGTAGGTGGGGTGGGTATCCATAGGCTATCCTACAGTTTGTTAAATTAGGATTTCGGGAGACATACTTAGCTGGAAGCCTTGGCTGGAAAAGACTTTTCTGGAGGATGTTAAGTTCCAGCTTGAGCATGACAAAATAAACAAGGAGCTAACTGGCCCATGCAGGTGTCAACTTGGGATGAAGTAGCTGAGGGAAGAAGCAAGACCAGTGTTTCGTTTTTGGACAAATTTATAATTTACCCTTCACCCCTTGAGTAATGCTGGTCTGCCACTTGAAGAAGAGCAACAAAGCCCTTTACATTGTTTCTTTCCTAATCTGTTTGGTTTGAGGGTTTGGGTTTTTTTAATTCTTTCTTTTCCTTCTGTCCTTTTGGCTTCAGTCATCCAGGATGAAGCAGGTGGACAGTGTACTTCATTCTCGTACTGTCCATACAGCATTTCTGCTTCTTGAACAGCATACCTGGGCTTCTAATGGTGAATATATGCCTCCGTGCAGCTTCTGCCTTTGTTTGCCACACATTTTGCTCTGTACCCTGTGGCTCATTTGCAAACTTTGACAGATGCAAAATCTGTGTGGCGCCTTTCTGTGATGACAGGCTCTAAGAGCCAAAAAATGTACTATTTTCCAACCAGACATTAAAATCTTGGGGAAGAACCATACTTTCAGGCTTTACTGGGCTCGTGTAAGCTGTTACGATCTGCTGGCAAGATAAACCACACAAGAAGCTTCTCAGTAGTAGCTCTTGGACATCTCATCAGCCAAATGGATAGTAATGATCTTAGTGGTCACAGGGACATTGAGAGGAAGTGAAATTTTAAAGGGCTTTGAAGTTCAGAGGTTAATCCTGATCTTACTTTCATGGGAACCACGATGGTAGAGAAGGGAAGGAAATGTGTTAGGACAGAGAAGACAAATGGGAAAATTTTGAAGAAGCTTGCGAAAATAAGGACACATCGTTTTAAATTTTCTCATTAAAAGAAGCGCAACTGGAAGTCATCCTCCACACTGAGACATAAATTGGTGTGCAGAGGTTATTAGTTTCTGAAGCTGGACCTGAATGTGATATTGCACACGTATTTTATAAGCAGGAAACAAAAGCCAAATAATGTTGTGGCCTTTGTACAAAATGCATCAAGAGTGCAGGAGATTTCTGTAAGAGTAACACCAAGAGTTTGCTGAAATAATGTTTCTCATATAGAGTTGAGTTAAAAATGATGAAGGGAATTATCAACAACTTTTATTAGTTTCTAGCAGAACTTTATAGCTTTTATAAATTAAGAGCCTGACTTTAAGAACCCTAGCTCTATGTAGATCAAAAATGTTAGATAGGAATAGACTGAGCTCCTCCATCCCACTCAAGATCAGTACCTAATGGGAACAAAGTCTGACCCCTAGCCTTTCTTTCTCTGGTGATCTCCACCGCTTTCACTTTTATCGTTCTTTCTCACCCCACTCCACTGCCCCGCTCCAGGAGCTCAATTGAACAAGTGAGATTCGAAGGTGCATCAAAGTTCTTAGCATTAAACAAGCAGTTTCCTAGGAAGCAGAAGCCACCAGTGATCCCATAAAAATCCTACAGTCACTGTTACCAGGGAAACTCCTAGGCTTTAGACTTACTATGATTTGTTCTTTTTACTTTGTTTTTTAAGCCACTGCAGCAACAGTGGGATCACTGGCTGTTTAGCTTGCCACCCACAGCTAATAATTTGGGGGTTACATTTATCCTTATTGTGCAATGAAGTGGAGGGATCTGGACAGCTGAAAACCTGGAAAGAAGTGGAAAGGTTTTCTTAGCTGAAAGGAGGACAGAGTGAATATAACCAAAGGTAAAAAAATACAGAGGAGGAAGGCACACATGGGGAACAGTGAAGCTGTGCAAACTCTGTCCCAGGGCAAAGTGAGTAATTTACTTCAGGGAATAAGCAAAAGCTACAAAGGTTTAAAGTATTTTAATTCAGTTTTTCTGTTTTTTTTAAATCATTTGAAGTTAGCTTGATAATCCTTTTGTTCCATGCCAGGACATGATGTATTTGGTTCATATACTACATTTCAAAGAGGAGGGCTGATTTTTGTTTTTATGCTGTTTGATGCTGTGTTTTTTGTTCCACCTGCCTGAGTCTGAGCATCTGAAATATAAAAACTTAGTTTGAAAGCTTGGGCCTGATAGGTGTTGAGGCTAAGGAAAAGTGATCCCGTGCAGTGCTGGTGGAAGTGGGAGGAATGAGTACAGACAGCACAGGTGTAACAGTTTTTAGTAACTGCAACTCACAGTGTTTGGAATTCTGTATTCCTAGCTATTTCATTACAGAAACACCTTTCTATGTCTCCAAAAATCAGCAAGGTTATTTCCACTACAATTTTGCAGTATATGATTCTCTTATTCTTGGTTTATAGATGGTTGAAGTGCAGAATATCATGTGATCTTCACATATCAAACCATTTCTGGCAAGCAACTGACCTTAAATCACCTGGGGTGACTTGTGGTGTGTGTGTTCCATTTTATTTCTTAACATGCCTCAAAAAAGGAGGAGGAACAGGTTCTGGAGTGGATTCCTTTGGCCCAAGGGACATGATAGTGAGTAAGATGTTAGGTATAATGTTCCTGACCTGGGATTTTCACACTAGCAAGCTAGCGATACAGGTGGAAAATGCCACTGCTTTTCCTGTGCCACAAGGTGACATGGGAACAGCCTATGACCACATTGAGTGTTAGCATGCTTCTCAGAGGGGACCTGCCCATGGGACTGACTGTGTGGAAACAGTGCTAATTGGAGATACCTGATGATCCTGTGCCGCTTGTATTAAGGGCAGAGCAATGCCATGCATGCTGCCAGTGATCAGTAGACATGGGGACATGGGTGGTGGCAGATTACCAGCAGCAGAGGCTGGAGCTGCTGCTGCTCTGCAAGGAGGACCCAAGGGAAGGACATAATAAAATCAGACTGGTTTGTGTTGGAAGGGACCTTAAAGCTCATCCAGTTCCAACCCCCTGCCACGGGCAGGGACACCTTCCACTAGACAAGGTTGCTCAAAGCCTTGTCCAGCCTGGCCTGGAACACTGCCAGGGATGTGACAGCCACAGCTTCTCTGGGCAACCTGTGCCAGTGTCTCACCACCCTCACAGGGAAGAATTTTTTTCTAATGTTGGATCTAAACCTCCCGTCTGTCAGTTTAAAGCCATTCCCCCTTGTCCTGTCGCCACATGCCCTTGTAAAAAGCCCCTCTCCAGATTTCTTGTAGGCCCCTTTTAGATACCAGAAGGCTTCTCTATAATTTCCCCAGAGTCTTCGCTACTCCATGCTGAACAGGTCTGTCACAGCCTGTCTTCAGTGAATCCCAGGAGATGTCTGTTAGAAATCTACGCAGAGGGTGAGCCTGGAGCAGCCTAAAGGTTATTGTATTTCTGTGGAGTTGATACTCCACTGTTGTTTGAATTATATTGCTTCTGTGTCCTTTCTGGTTCAATACTTTCGAGTTGTGTGTGTCTGAAATGCAAATGCAAATGCATGCTTAGTTATCTGTTTGCAGAGAGTGGGGGTATCTTGGCTTGCAATGAAGTTTACTTCAGTTGAAGACATAAAGTGTTTGATCTGTTTTATCAGTTGTAATTCACATCCAGTGATTCATGGATAGAAGAGGCCTCTGTTTTTCACTGGTGTGATCCTATAATTACATAAGGTGTTCATATCACCATACATAAATTTATGATCTTGATTTGCCTTGCAATGGATAGCTTCCTACATCCGTCCCCTTCCCCCCCCCCCCCCACCCCAAGAGGTTGGCTTTTATAAGGAGTAACTCTTTTTATGCCTTTAGAGATTTCTCTATAGTTCTGTGTTTCCTTCCAATAGCTTTTAATAGGGAAGGCTTGAAATTTTTCTTCATTGGAGTATCTCCCAGATATCTTGCAAAGCTCTGACTGCACACAGATTGGCCCACAGAGGGTCCTTTAGATGTTCTGATGCTGGATAGCTTTTCCAGGAAGAAGTGGGAGAAGGGGGTTTGATTTTTCCTGTGGCTTTACCATCCTAGCTGAGCACAGAGTTTGCAATGGGTATCCAAAGTGCAGAACCTCCATTTAGGCAAAGCTTTTCCTCTCATGTATGTATAAGTTCTTTTAAATACATAAAATCTTCTCTGTGGGATGACGTCTTCTTTGCAAAGTCTTCTCTGGTGTGGATGGGTTTGATTTTTTTCATTTGTCAGCGCTGAATTTTTTTAATGAAACTATCCTAAACTGGAAAGGTTTTATCTGCAGCCACTAAGGGATAACAGATCCTGTCAGCCGCTGCATTTTCTGTGCACAGTTTCAGCAACCATCTGTTACCTTTCTGCTTCTGCACGATTTGCACACCAGAATCTACCTTCATAAAAGAGCCAACCCCCCCGCCCAAGTAAAAAAAACCTAACCCTACCCACCAGCAGAGAAGTGCTGCACAGAAGCTTCCTTCTGAAGAATGTGAGATTATATATGTTATTTCATTAAAAATGGGAGGCCAGTTGGTCTGATAAGAAAGGCTTTAGAGCAGTTCGATTATGCTATGTAGGAAGAAGAGGGGCTGCGTTTTCACAAGGCAGAACTTCCTAAATGAAATATCCTCACTGAGAAGCGTGTACATGTAGCTTTCAAGAGAAATTCAAGAGCTGGTATTTCAAAATACATACTGAACACATCTCCACCTTTTCCTTTGCAGTTATGGGTTCTATCTAGCCGATTCAGTTGTCAAGTCAAGTAGGTAGAAATGCTTTCATTGAGGAGCCCATTTATCACCACCACCCCCACCCCCCCATATATGCCTGTAATCATATCAGTTGTATGCATGGGTACAGTGAAACTGAGCCTATTACTTCTTAATCCCAAGCAGGTTTATTAGGAGGCCGGATTTGCCTCATAATAATAAAGGGAACAGCTTCTCAGAATAACTTGAAATATGAATTCAGAAGCTTTATTCTTGTTCTGTTACATATTCATTGGCATAAAGCTGCCTTATAGAGAACTCACAACTTTTTTCCTTTCGTTATTTTCAAGGAAAATCAGATTTTGGCTTTGATTTTGCTTTTCTGTCACATTGAACATGACTAGTTTCTCTCTGTTCAGTGAAGTGTTTGTGTTGTGGTTTTGGGGTTTGGTTGGGTTTTGTTGGGTTTTTTTCATTAGCAGTAAGAATGGGATAGGAGTCATCAGCTTCTCGAGTGTTCTTCAAGAATCTCTTATGAGAAAAAGTCTGCACTTCATTTCTAAATGTTAGGAAAACGGAGCATTTTAGAATGAAGGAAAGAACTGCTGGAGTTGGTTTTCCTTCAGAAGAAGGAAAAAAATCTATGCATCGATCTCTAAAATTTATTTCAGACTGTTATTTGTAGTGCCTCCATAAAATTAAGAGTAGAATGGGTGGTGTAGGAATAATAGTTGGTAGGTGACTACTGAAACATGCAGAATAGTGAAGGTAACCTGTCACGCTCGTGTTGACAAATTTAGCATAGCGTGAATGGTAATGAAATGCACCAAAGGGTTTTCAGGAGCATCTTAAAATAAACTATTTATGAGCTCACTTCTCTAATATTTCACACTTCTTTGAAAAATGAAATTCTCTGTACTTGGTGTTGATTTAGTTCCTTGGTATCACAGGCCTCTTGGGAAAACTAAGCTTCTGATGCTCCCAGTTGTGTTGAATAGAAGCAATATAAGCTAAATCTTACAGTCTTTTCACAGAGGAAATCCCATTTACTTCGTAATGTGACTTTGAAAGGCATAAATGCAACAATGCAGTGAAACCTCTAAATGGAAATTTGTTGGCGAGTCTTGATCAGCAGTGGTTGGGAGGCAGCAGTTGATTTTTGGAGCGCTCTTAGTTTTCCTAAGAAAATTAAGAAGATAAAACTTTCACATGACATTTTGTTAGACTAAGATTAGAACTAATGAATTTCAGAAATACAGCAATGGTAATTTGACGTTCAACATTTGTCTTGGTAAACGCGGAGACTGGGGTTTTAACAGTATATTTTTCCGCACTTGGTGAAACTGTCTATTTGAGGGGAGGATGTTTAAAAGGCACTGTTGTCAAGTTCACTAAACATGTCCCATGAGAAATATGTAGAGAGAACTTTCTCAGCCTGTCTCCTCTAAAATGCTTTTGCAGTTTCCCTGTATCTCTGCTAAAGCCAACAGCGGAGTCTCTCAGCCTGTTCACAACAGCTAGAAAGAGTTCAGATTTTGGTTTTTTTTCTACTTTCAGACAGATAAAACAGCTTGATTCAAATAATAAAATAACATTTCTTGGATAACTGTCTATTAAAATAACTTATAATTCAAATGTTTAGATGCCACTGTAACAAGAGAACTATTTTCCACTGCCAGCATGTCTGTAGAGTAAGGATTTTGTTCTGGTCTGGATGTCATGGATTGAGCTTTAAAGTTTTAATTAAACCTGTAGAGAACATGTTTTGGGTTTTTGTAGTAAGACTAAAGTTTGCTTTCCTTGTTTATCATAGAATAAGGAGTTCAAATAAGCTTTCAGTAGAGCAAGTAGAAAGTTTCGTATGCTGGCATTTGGTTTTGGTTAGTAATGTCAAAAATAGTAATGCTCTTTTGAAATAAAAGCCTGAAAAAGGAATGAAAAACTATACAGAACAAATGAAGCTTTTGAGTTTTCTGGGAATTTGAAGAGTGATTGAGTGCTTAGAAAGCTTAGAAGAAAAAGAGATCACTGTTTTCACCTGAGCATTATAGTAACGTTAAAAATACAATCTCTGACTTTGTTTCCTTTACCCCGTGGAAAGAACTTTCTGGGGAAGAATGTTTGCTTTCTTATTTTTCCCAAATCCATGTACAATTTCGACTTTGTAATGCCAGATTCTCTTAGGATCCTATTGAAAAGGAGATTACACAAAGTTCTATATATTACTCCCAATATATGCATATACTAGTGATAATGAGGCAACTCGCGCAAGGAGGTGAAACTTGGAATGAAGGCTGTGAAGGGTGCTTGGTGAATTACTGGCTTGCATTACATTTTAATACAAAAACCAGAGGTAAAAACAACAGATTTGTGCTCCTGGTTTTGCACATCTTCCTAGTATTTAAATGATCCAGTGCTTTAATTTTGCTCTACATGCTACAGTAACATAAAATTGTACAGTTTTGCTCCAAAAAACTAATGTTCTATTTGAAATGAAATGCAGAAAGGTGGACTCATGAAGAATAAGAGAAAGTAGAAAGGATGGCAGTGTTAAAACCAAAAGCAGTTCACTAGTTTAATTATGTCAATATATA
Source organism: Neopsephotus bourkii (assembly GCF_033783945.1). NCBI lineage: Eukaryota > Metazoa > Chordata > Aves > Psittaciformes > Psittacidae > Neopsephotus > Neopsephotus bourkii. Next base: position 6,603,004 of record NW_026901984.1, on the reverse strand, counting down.
TAGTTTTCTGAATCAGTTAAAATCTGTTATTCTTCACAACAAATAATTACTCATATCCCCAGACTGCTTTTAATGTAGCCACATCTCACTGCTGTTTTGGTAAATATTTGTCCTCTAGTCCAAACCAGGACAGTGTTTCCATAGAAAACTCAATGATTAAGAAAGGGGGTAGTTTCTTTCTGGATAGGTCAGCTGTGAAAGCCTGTAGGAAGGATGTTGTGTGAAAATGGCAAAAATCTTTTTGAAAGACGTGGGCAAATACGTGCTCAAGGCTGATTCTAGAAGAGCATTTCAAAGAGTGCAGGGAAGAGCCTGGGACATCTATGGAAACTATGTAGAAAATGTAGCTAACTATACCAAACAGTCTCATGCCGTCATCTTGTAAAAATCAAAACTGCTGTGAAATCTTGGTTGCTGGAATAACAGAAAAGCCTGTCTTTCACATAGGCTAACAATCTAAATGTGCAAGTATTAAGTCTAGTTAACTAACTCAGGAAAAAAATAATCTGTTTACCATGCCACACTTAGCATTTGCTAAGCTTAACTTACTATATATATATACTATATATATATATATATATACAAATACATGTTTATGAATATATCTATATACATATTACTAAGTAGGGCTTTTAGCCTAAGCACATGGTGGCTGTGGAGTATTATGGAAAGCAAAAGCACAGAGCACAGGATTTTCCATAGCAACAGCACCCTCTGGAAGCTTTCCTCCCTCTACCCAGCCTACAACATTTATGCAGTTTGTAGGAACTTCAGTCATTGTGTATATATTATAAATACAAACTCTAAAAACATATATATGCACAAAAAAAAGCATGCAATATGTATACGTATCTAGAATCTGTTATCCATATATACATGGTGTGGAGCTGTATACTGTCATATGGGCACAGGAGCAGGGTATGATTTTCTTTCAGAGGTGTGTCAGATTACTTCCATTTATAAGAAACAGTAGAGTAGGTACAGTGTGAGTGGAATCTTCTTGCCAGTACAGTTCGCTGCTGCTGAAATTTATCGTATAAATGTTGACGAGCACTTGGCCTGATGTAGACACCAGCTTCTCCAGCACTTTTCACACAGAAACCTCATGTTCAAAGGACATGGTCTTTCAAGTGTCACCTTCAGAAAGGATATATGGTTGTCATTTGTGTTCTCTACTTCGGGTAGTCATTGCTGTTATCCTTGTATGATCTTTGTACTGGTCAGTCCCAAGTAGCTTCTCTGTCTGCTTTGAAGTGCTGAGCTCAGGAGCTGCAAATTTTGCCTACCCAAATTCAATTGCAACAGTTAGTTTTATTGATGCCATTGGGATTTGCTTGATTATGAAGTGGAAACTACAGTATCATTTCAGTTTGGTTGTATTTGTGATATCTTTCGTTGACATGTTAATGTCCGCTGAATGGGCATGTTCACTTTAAGTATTTTAATAAAAAGCTAGTTACAGAGAGTTCTGTGGTTTTTTTCCTTGGCTTCAAGTACAGGGTAAGTATGGTTGCTTTGTTTAAATAGAAGTAATCTGAGTATTTAAAAAATCATACTTTTATTGCCATAGTTCTACATTTTTGAGTTGTTGTATTTTAATACTTTGCCTTGGACACTGCATACACTGGCACAAATCTAGTTCAGTGATCAAGCAGATCAACACATGCTACAAAATATTACTTCAACATGCATATTATATGAAGAACCAAAATATGTAGTAAGAAAGTGTAATTCTGAAGTGACAGGGACTCTTCTGACTCAGTTTATGTCTGCTGGTATGACTAAGGAAACCTGGCATTTTACTAGGAGTATGGTATTTGGAAATTCTTGCCCAGTAGAACCAACATGTGAGATTGAAATTCTCCATCTTTGTTTCTTGAGGAAGTTTATGATGAAGAAAGTAGCTATCCAGTTTGAAAGAGGTAAGGGAGTAAATAGGTTTTGGTTTAGTCCTAGCTAGTTTGCTTACTAGAAGATATTGCTGTTCTTGGAACACCTAAACTTGCCTAAACTTTAAATAGTACTAATACTTCAGAGTATTACTTTTTTAGACTAACAATACTCTTCATATTAAACACATACGTGTATTTATTACATATTTCACATATACGTGACAGAATCCTTCCTTGTGAAAACAGCAGTTTGCCATATAAGACATCAAAATGACTAGTTTTTTAAATGAGATTTAATCATTGATGCGGTACTATTTCATTTTGGCTTTGTTTTATATTTGAATGGAACAGAACTTTTTTAAGGACAATTATCTTTAAGTAGGGTTTTAATTTTACGTTTTAGGATTAAAATCCCTTTTGCTGAGGAGTTGTGGGATAATTTAAAATGATTGCATGTTGCATCATATAAGATGCTTCCTTCTTTTCGGTAGGAAGCAGACTCTCAATATGCTTAATGAAGAATTAGGTTTTATAGCCTATGATATAAGACTACTCTTCATGGATGCTTGAGAAATTAAGGGAAGTAATGAAAGCAAATTTTCTGTATTTTGGGGAGTAATACTGTGGAATCTCAAAACATCTGCAGTCATACAAGCCTAATAAGACTCAATTGAAGAATCCACCACGTGTGTTACCTCACCTGCAAACCAAAGACTTTAGTCTCTGAAGTCTTTAGAATAGATATTTTCTTCCTGTCATGTTCTCGTTTGACACTTCAACTAGATGTAGTTGAGTGATCTTTAACAAGGAACTAAAAATGTGTAGGAGAGTGACAGATATAAAACTAGTATGAATTAAAATGGTCAGAAGATTGACATGGAAATGTTTTCTTTAAAATTGTCAAAGGGAAAAGCAGAAAAATGCTCAAGATGTACAGTAAAGTAGACTTGCATGTGAACTCCAAGAGTAATACTCGTAGTTGTAAATTTGTTTCTTGCTAATTTCATCCTAAGAGGTATTTTTGGCTCCTAGGCTTCTGAACCCTTCAGATTTGAAGTATGACCTGCAGGACTTGGACATTTCTGTCTAACATTTGAGGGAACTGTAGCATATGTGTGTCCTGCCAAATAACGCTACCTTGGAATGGCAGTTGGTATCTGCCTTTAATTCCCCTTTCTCAGCATTTCTAGAGCCTCTAGTAATGTGGTGTGTGCCAGAGTGCACAGTCATCTCGTCAGCCATGGTTTTCAGCTCTAAAGTGTTCTGTGCTTGAGTGTGAATTCTGTCCCCTTGCTTCAAGGCAGTTTTCTGGCTGGCAGAGCGTGAGGTTTTCAGAAGCAGGTCTAACAGGGACAGCCATGTTGCAGTTGGTAGAAGAAGCTGTGAGTGTGGACAGTTAAGCTGCTATTGAGAAATTATTTATAGATTAGTTAATGGTAAAAGCCCTTTGTGTGTATCAGGCTTCTCAGAAACAGCACTAGAGATGGTGTCTGGATTTTTTTTGTCAAAGTTCATGGATCTATATTATATAATTAACAAACTTATCTTCACTTCACCTTAGGGTTTAGTGAGCCTAGGCTTATTATACTGATAACTAAAAGGCACACAAAGCCTGATGATGACATGGTGGTTGTTTTATAGGTAAGAAATAATTCTTTTCGCATGGGGTTACTTGGTCTTTGAGCTAGCCAGGGGTGCTTATGAGAGGATGACTTTTTTTCCTGCCTTCCTCCCCATGTCTACTCCACATATTGTAATAATACTGGAGCAGCATTGAAGAGGCGTGCAATTTATGGTGTGCCATATGGAGTGCCATATGGGGGGGGGGGGGGGATAAAGCAGGGATCAGGAATCTTCTGTCATCGAAAGCTAATGAATATTTTTCAGAAGTATGGCTGACCTGGAAGTAATGACTTGACGTTGCAGTTACTTGCTTCAGGGTATAGCAAGCTGATCTCAGTTACTCTGGGAGTCCTGCAGAAGGGTTCTATGCTTAAACAAGAAAAGGAGTGAAGTCTACGCTTCCCCGTGGAAGGGCACTCGTCGAAGGGTCTGAGGGTTCTCCTTGCAACAGATTTAGTAAAGTTGAAGGTTATACAAAGCCATGACCAATTAGTTTGGCATTCGTGAATGTTTGCTGTTCTGTGTTTATTTTCGTGTCAGTTGAGATGAGTTTTCTTTCCATCTTAATTCTGAATTTACAAAAGAATTTGAATATTCTAAATTATTTTAAACAAATTTCAATTTGTTCCATAGTTTGACTTTTTTATTCTTGTATGGTTCAAGAAGTGCATAAGTGCATTCAGTAAGTTATGAGCCCTTCTACAGCTTTTTATGACTGGAAGTCATGCAACTGCATTTCAGCCACTGCACTCTGAAATATTAACCTGTGCTTTCAGATACGTGAGCAAAGTTTTTGTTTAATAGAATTTGAGTATAGAATATCTGAGGAGTAGCTGGAGTATAAAATCCTGAGGGGAGGAGGACTATCAGTGCTTTCATATAGGACAGCTTTCTTCACAAGCTCATTTACTGTATAATTTCAACTTTGCTGTTTGTTTTGATGACAGTTCACACTGTGAATTAGTAGCTACTGACTTGGTGGGAAATTTCATCCACTGACTGTTTGCCAAAGTTTTGTTTCCAGTGTAGTCAATAAAACATAATGGCCAAAACTGGGGAAAACCCCTTTCTAGCAATTGGATGTTCGTTTCCATGGAACTTGCTTGGGTTGGGAAGGAAGAATGTGATACAGTAACAAACCACGTCTGAAATGTCTTTGAAGGCAAAGGTAATCCTTGCCTGCAGTCACAAGCTGATTGTACTGATGATGTAAAGGTTTTGTGAGTCTGGTGAGTACTCAGGACAGCAGAGCTAAGAGTAAGCTACATAATCACAATCAGAGTTTCTTTTTGGTTTACATATTGTTGAAATTAGATACTTTTGCTAGCAAGTCCCTGTCAGAGCAACCTGTATGGGTTGGAAATTTAAGACTTTGTGGTAATCATTTTCTTACTTAAGCAAGTTCATGCCATTGTATTTAAGTGAAGTTAATTTACCCATCTTTTTTAAAGGAAAATAATTATATAAATGCCTGAGCATTTTTGAGGTCTTGGGAGAAGAAACTTCCATTTTATTTGCAAAATTTGCCTTTTATGTTCAAACAGTTGATTGTAACGCAGATGCTATACTTTCTGTTATAGACGATTCACAAGAAATGCTCTAAAATTTACTGGTCCATAGACATAAAATGGAATGGAAATTGTTTTTAACCCCTCTAAGTTCCTAGTGTGGAAGGTGATGCCACTTTTCACTAAAGATAAACATGCAGTGCTGTTACTGTTGTGCAGGAAGCATAAATAATGTAATACGAATCTGAGCCAGGCAGCCTGGGTTTTGATAACAATGTGCAGAACCAAGATTGTTCTGCAAAACAATCTGAAAAATGAGGCTATCAGTTGCTGTCTCAGTGGATAGGTGAAGCAGCTATAGCTGAAAACTGCTTTGAATTGTCAGCATAAACTGTAGCTTGTGCTTACTCTGAAATTACTGAATTCTCTAAAAAAATTGTCACAGATTGTCAAGAAAATTTAGTTGCTGTATGTGAAAGAAATACACCCATCTTTATGACTTCCAGAAGACAGTATCTGAATGCATGACTGCATTTACAGAGTATATTATTTTTAGCATGGGTTAGTTCTGATTCTGCAAATTTTATGAACCATTCAGAAGACTAATTGTTCTAAGGGAAGTGCTGTACGTATGTGCGTGGGTTATGTATGTGTGTGTTTATCACTGAAACAGGCTTAACCTGAAAGTCTGAGAAGGGCTGTGATGGAAAGGAAATACAGAGAAGGAAAAGCGGGGATAAAAAAAGGCATGTGGCACCCTCATCTTTTTTTTGTACTGTCCAGTACAGAACTCGGCCTGTGTCGTGTCATGGAATGGTCATTGCACTGCTCTGCAGCCCCAGCATGTACTAATCCAGTTTGGCTTTGAAATACAGTCACAGTTTAGTATGTAATAGTTTTTGTTTAGGTATTTTCCTGTTTCAGTCTTACCCATGAAACAAAGCATTGCTTTTCTGATTGTTATGAACACAGATTTTTGATATAGCTTGCAGTCTTTATTTCCAGTATTTGGAGATAGGTTGTATTTTTTTACATGATCCGTTTCATGTGATCTTGCTAGTTATCCTATAGCTGTGCTTGTAAAGCCGTGATCCATATTGTTATTGTTAAGGATTGCTTCGAGCTCAGTCATATTTACCTATTTTCCTTAATCTGCTTATCTGCTAATTGGAAATTTCTTGGAAATTTCTTGATAGTATTATATTAACTCCTTGTGACAGGTGGTAAGTCGTAGTACTTCATACTTCAAGTTCATGTACAGTTAGAGAGATGCCTCAGGATGAGCTCGTCCTGTAATTGTTGATGGGGTTTTGAGAAGTGGGATAAAGGGCTGACCTGGAGCATTTGCAGGGGGGAGTGATATTTTCATTGCAACTCCTTAAAGGTTTTTACTCGGGATTTTTTTCTATGTATTTAGTTGTTATGGTGGTGTTGGGGTTTCTTTTTATTTTTCAGATGGCTTGACAGAGTTTGATTATAAACTGTGTCTGCTTGGCCTTATGGTGGTTAAATAACTCCTCCATGTCTCCATAGAGGTTTGGGAGTAGCGATACTGTCATTTGTACAAATGAGTTGTGAGTAGCCTTCCAAATTGTAGTTGCATTGTTCAGCCATGCGTGATGGTGAAAAAGCAGCTGTATAGCATATGAAATCTTGTTGCCCAGCTTTCATTAAAAAGCATTGGTTTCATGCTATATACCTGTCATTTTGGCCACAGGTTAAATGCAGACCTACAGGTCCATTGCTACTAAAAAATCCAGGGGGAAAAGGCTGAATACTGTGATCTAAATTTAAACAAACAAAAAAAGGCAGTTTTAATTGTGCTCCTATTACAAATTCTGTTTATGAACATTTGCTATACTGGGTGGGAATATGGCATCGTTTGAAAAATAGCCACCATGACACTTAGATGTTTGTCATATAGCACATTGATACACCATGAGACTTGCAGCATGCTAATTTTTTCTGGTAGCCATCTCTCTCCTCCTGTACATTCAGATAAAAAAGGTGTTGGCTTACTTTTTCAGATTTATAATTGGCTTCATATTATTAAACTGAAAATCCTGTGGGGTACTAGAGTTTATCTTGAACAGCTGTTCGTTGGTGGCCATCTGGGCTTTTCGGTGATAAAACAATGTACTCTTTTTTTCCTAACACTGTGATATTCTAGAGTACAGTGCAAGATCTGTATTAAAATCAACTTCCCTAGGGGGCTTCCCCATCATCTGTGTCTTTTACACCTTCCCACTACAGTATTTTTTTTGTGCCCTGCTTACAGACTTTGCTTATATATAAAATCCAGAAGGGAGAACTGCTTATGTCGATTCTAAGGGTTTCTTACCTTACATAGGTTGAAGTAGTTCATGAGATTCTGAAATATTAATTACTTCTATTATACTGTACAATATACAAATCGTCAAGGTTTTTAGACTGATACTGTTTAGGAAGCTTGGATGTGGTCTCCTATCTGTTTTATTCCAAGGTGTTACTAGGGAATGCTTTTTAAGATTACTTCAGTTTTTCTAATAAATTATTCTTCAGAGTTATATGTGTAGATTGCCTATCTTGATTGCCTCATTTAATAACAATGTGACTGATATAAAAGATCCTGGCCACAGGAACCATTGTTTTAAGGAAAATAAGGAAATAAGGAAATAGGTTCAGAATTAAGGACTGCTCAGGTTCAACTGACAAAATTATTTCATCTCCAGGCTTGAATTTAGGTGTATAATGTGGAAATTAGGTGGCAGAGTATCTCTAGGATTTTTTACAAAGGTTATTTTGCATTTAGAAAGAACAAGTGTGGCTGTGTGGTTGCCTCAAGGTGAGCTACCATGACAAAGACCTGCTGTTTTAGGACAGCCTCTCTTTCTTGCTTGACTGGTGGCTATAAAGAATGTTAATGGATCAGACAGAAGAGCAGCTCTGTGAGGATTCAGAATCTGAAGCAGAAAAGCTTTGCTACAATCTCAGCTTGCATATCCTCATGCTGCTCAGGGAAGATGATGTTGGGGGTTCATCGTTGCTTCACTGATGTATAAATCTCCCAAGATAGCTGCTGTGGAATGAGTCAGTGTCTTTCAGCGTGGGGCTTAGTGAAGCAGAGCTGTCACTGACCAGACATTTTCTCAGGCCGGACTCAAAATATCTTTTCAAGTACATCACACTTTTTTTTGAGGGGGGGGGGGGGGTGGTGGGGGGGGGTGGGGTGAGGTGGGGGAGGGAGTGACCAAAACAACAACAATGGGCTCTTAGCCAAAATTCGCATGTAGGCAGTGATAGAGTAGCATATCAAGTGACATCTTCCTGGGAAATCCCTCTCTGAAAGACCTTCAGGATGGAATATTACTCTATTTATTCTCTGATTCTCTACCAGCTAATGAAAGTCAGTTAATTTGACCATGCTGACAAACCATTAGAAAATAAAATGGATTATTTAAGAGTCTCATTTTCTGGGATCTTTAAGATTTGAAAGAAAGAAGAGGCATGAAAAGTGTGCTAAAGCATCTCCATAAAAATACTGCTTCATTTTGCAAATATGTATCTTGTTTTCCTTGATGAAAGTGATCACTTAGATTTTAAAACATAATTCCATATGCCAAGCATTCTGGGATGTTTTTATCTGCAAAACTGCAGCTATCCTAAAGATATCCAGAAGATTTATCCAGATAAAGTAGAGGAGTAGAATAATGGCATGACAAGTTTGCATGGGTTTTTTTGTTCGAAATCCAAAACAGTCCTTGTCCCTGAGAGTCCACCTGCTGTCAGAACTGCCACTGTTACTAAAGGGAAAAGCTGAAATGAAAGAAATGCTGGATGCTGCAACTTGTTGAAGCCTAGGTTGGTTAAAGACTGTTAAGAAAATTGAAAGGAGTGCTTCAAAGCTAGTGCATTTTCTTCAATTTTTATTTTTCCCCACAGTTGTAGTATCTGTTGTTTCTGCCAGTTTAGGGGAATAGTGATAGTTGAGGTTTTTATACAAAGGCGAATGGTCCTGTGCTTTTATAGCTTGGTGAAGAAAGGATATTACTGATGAAAGATAAATTATTTATCAATGTGAACGAGATGAGCTTGCCCTTGCAGGCTAATAGTCTGAAACAAGGTCACATAATCATCTGCGTTAGGTGGCTAAATGCCCAACTTCTGAACTTAAGGGGTAACTGCTCTGCAAAGGCAGTTATCTTGGCTTGTTTTCTGCACTGAGGTTGCTATATGTTTGGGTATTTTTTTATTCATCTCTAGAAAGCTGACAAGAAGTACTAGTTTACTTTATGGATATCTTCCCTTAGCTGATAGAAATGTTAGAGATCAACTACTAGGAAAATATTCAGGGCTCTAGTTGATTTCCGTTCCTCATTTACATGTGTGCATGCACACAGACACATATGTAATAAAGAGGCAAGGAATGCAGAGCTTGCTAAAGAGATTGATCAAGCCCATGGAGAAGCTTTAGCATCTCTTGCTGGCACAGTCTCCTAAAAGGGGTCACCTGGTGCCAGGGGCCTGTTAGAATATTATTTGCATATTCACATCAGACCGCACCACTTACCAATTTCGTTGCTTTTACTTTAAAGATTGTTGTTGATACCAAATAGCAACATGCATAAGCAGTCAGATACAGTTTAAGGATTCATAATTTCCTAAAGCAACATCCTTAGTAGTCTTGCAAGGAATTATTTTAAATCTTTTTATTTACATACTGATTTTTATAGTAAATTAAAATGTGACTTCTGCAGCATCCTGTTGGGAGAGAGATGTAGAATCTTTCTAAGAAAGGTCTTGACTATAGAACAGGCCTTAAAGACTCTAGGCAGACAGGTATCTGTACACTAGTGGATCTACACAGGTAGACACAAAGGCAACACATGCACCTTTCTTACACTTACAGACATATGCTGATCATCTGAATAAGGAAGAAGCATTCCTGAAAGCAGCATAAGCTTGTATGGAGGTTGCTATTCTAGAGGTTCAAAGCTTGTTTCTCTTCATAAGGTTTTGCTGATGCGCATCCACCATGGGTATGCTGTGTCTGGCTGTGAAGTTTGCTTCTGGGGTATGTGGACTGTAGACCAGTCCCTCAGTGAAAGGAGAAGAGAGGCTGGTTCGGAACTTCTTGGAGGGAGAAGGTAAAAGATTGTGTGACCCAGCTATGTGGTCCTAAGGATAAGTCTGAATTGCCTGAGATATTTGCAAGGACTGTAGAGATGGACTGGAAGTAAAAATCTTGGACAATTGCTGCGGTCAGTGTTCAGAGTGGGTGTAATTGGGTACCATGAGCACTTTTAAAAACATAGCATTTGTTTTGATGCAGGCCATTTATTTTGAATAATATTTTTTAAACCACCTAAAAATTGCTTGAATAACTTGTGCTTAAAAAAATGGGGCATGATATTTTGTTGTTTTTTCTTCACTTTGCACTGGGAATGTCTTCCTAAGGGCATTTTTTTGACTGGCAAAAGTTATAACTGTTGCCAAGCAAGAGAATCATCATGCTCTCCAGGGCTTTGGATTTATTAAATGCTGATGGTTTTAAAATCAGTTGCCACTTAAGAGCTGAGAGAAGCTGACTTAGACATCCATTGTAAGACAAGATACTGCTAATCATACTACATCTAAAAAGTGCACAATTAAGTATTGCGTTAACTTCCCTAATTGTTTTTTCAATGTAGATCTTTTATGAATCTTTTTCCATTTAATTAAGGTTGTCTTTATTAGGTTTCAAATGTTCATATATTGCATGATTTACCTTTATCATAGGGTGCAAGAGCAGCTGAGATTATAAGAACTGGTGTGAAACAACCCAAGGCAGTGTTGTTAAAGGGGATATATGTCCATCTGTTATGCAGTGTCTACTTACGTTATGCTTTTTATACCACTATTAAACATGCTAGAGACAGATGTATTTCCAGTCCCTCCTTGCAAATTCCTACTGACTTCCATGTGAGATTTTTAATGTTGCCTGAAAGAGAAAGCAGTGTAATATCAGAGTTCTAAAATCAAAGGTCTGTTGAGCCCTCTATCCCTTCTGACAGACGCCAACACTAAGACGCCTGGGGAAGAGGACAGAGCAAGCCTGCTGTTATTATGCAGAAAGCTTTTGCTATCTCAAGCAAGTATCATAAGCCAGGAACCTGCAGTGTTACACTTAGTACCTCTTTATGGACTTGTCATTCCTCAACTTGCTTAATCTCTCTTCGAACATGTGTAAGCTTTAGCATCCATTGTGTAGCAAGGAGTTTTTCAGCTTATATGCACCTTGTGCGAAGATTTATTTTTTTTTTAACCTTCCACTTGAGAGTTTCATAAGACATCCGTTAGGTCTCATACTGAACACATCTATAGAAATAGATCCATATTGCCTCTTGTATTGTACCACTTGTAATTGTGTAGATCTGTACTACATGTGCTGTAAGTCATTGGTTTTCCAGGTTGAGGCATTCCGCATGTATTTAGTAGTGTGTGCTATGGAAGCTGTTCCTTAACTTCTGTTACTGGTAGAAGAAGCCCTTCATATTTTTCTTTGGGTCTCTTGCCAAGCTGAGCTCCTGACCCCATCCCTATACAATTTGACAACATTCTTATACAATTAGAGAACATCCCTATACTCTTCCCTGCTTCCACTGCCTGTGCATTTCTTTCTTGCACCTTAGTTTGACCAGCAGGTCTTGACTCATCCGTGATGGTCTGTTGCCTTCCTTCCCTGATTTTTTACACCTGAGATCAAGAGCTGGGAAGTGGCAGTTTCCCAGGGAGTCCTGTTAACTAATTCCTTGACAGCTGGACCTAGAACTTTTGTTGTTCTGTGATTCATTCAGTTGCTCTGTTCCCTCTTCTGTGGCACTGAGTTTGAGACTGTTTTCTTAGGGAGTTCCTTTAAAGAGCTTTTTGACCTTTCTCTCACTGAACACAGCAATAATGAATATGTGCAGTTCCTCTGCTCTTGCTTTCATCTCCATGAACAATATTTTTATACCTTTCATTTTGAACACGTACTCCTCAGGAGTGTGTTCATCTCTTAATATCCTTGAGAAAGGATTTGTCATTCCCTTTTATAACTTCTGAAAGTTGTTCTTGAGCTGTTGTTTTGGCCACTGGGTCAACCTGCCCTATTTTCCAAGTTTGACCTGTTTGGGTTTTTTTTCCTCCTCATTCAAATACAGTTCCAAGTTTTCTGAAGACTGCTTTTTTAAATCTCTAATTATGCCATTTTCCCTACTGTTAATGATATTTTTTTTAGCTTATATTTGTCTCAAACTTTAGTGTACTGAACAGTGCTAAATCTTGACAGATGGTAGAAACACCGTTAGCTGCTTCTCTTAACCTCTTTTTCTCAAGCTGTTTTACTCTGCTGTGATTCCTCCCCTTGAAATCAGGCACAACTGTAGTGATTTCTTTGTGATTTTGCTCCTGCAAAGTTGTTTGATCCATGTCTACTGTATGGTTTCTTGGTAGGTGATTTGTTGACTGTCATATTGTGGAGTAGACCTTTGCTCACGTGAGGACCAATACAGATGTTACACTCCTTATGCAAATTAGCAAAGTCTGGCCTTTCCATGCAGTAACTTTGCTGATGTCTAAAAATTAACCTTGGCATCATGTTCTCCCTTCCAGGGGTCTAGACCTACATCTCATTGGGACTGTGCATTTTGCCTTCTCAGGATTTCTGTTATTCCTGTGCTTATCACATTTGCTGTCACCCTTTTCTGGCTGGTGACTGGTAGTTTAATCCTAACTGTGCACCTATCCTGTCTGAACTTAAAGAGTTTCACTTCCTGTGGTTTTACATCACTGCCTGACATAGTTGAAGTTAGTCTAAGTCTAACCTGTCTTCAGTTGATGAATAGAGCCATGATGTTTATCTGGTCACAATAGGGAAGGAGCTTATCTGAAAGATATTTAGATTTTTTTTTTTATATCATTTAAATTATCTTCAGTCTGAATTACAGAGATTGATGCTACTTCATGTTAACACTGAGTCACTTGAAAAGACCAAAGAAATGGCATGTCTTAGTATTTCCATTACTGAGATCTATTCAATGAATATATACTTACTAACAAAACTCAGAGGCTGAGAATTCCAGCATATGTAACTGTTGTGGATTGTTCACCTGAGATCTGGGTAATACTATATTGTGTTTACCTTCTGTAAATAAATAGAGGATGGGTACTTTATTTTCATGTTACATTTACTTGGCTTTTTAATAAATGACTAGAACTTCTCATCCGATTTTCTATGTCTGTAGAATGTGTCCTTATATTGTCTGCCTTTTTGTAGAACAATTGTCTGTTGCTTAGAAGGCTTTAGAAATTTGGGAAATGAGCTAATTAGTGACATGGGTTGGTTTGGGGTGAGTATTCCCCTCACAAAGCATCCACTGACATCACGATTACTTATTTATTTTTTAGATATTGAGTTTTAAAATTATGTGCCCATGGAGTTAATGAAATGGGACTGTAAAGTGATGTCGTCTGGTGTAGTGGGTCTTTCTGATAAAAGGTATGGGCATGAGAAGGAAAAGATGACTGGAATCAGTCACCATGGATTGACTCTAGGGTAAATCATGCCTGACCAACCCAGTTGGCTTCTCTATCAAAGTAAGTAGATTTGAGAGTGGGAGAATAGTATCATGTCGTTGACTTTAGTAAGGCTTTCAACACAGTCTCCCATAGTATTCTTTTATCCACACTGAGGATGCTATGGTCTGCAAGACACAAGAGCTCCATGAGTAGAAACCTGGGTTTATGGTCAGGCTCAGAGGGTAGTGTTTAAAAGACGTACTACACCTGAAAGCCAGTAGCAAGTGGAATATCCTGGGACCTGTCCTGCTTAATGGCTTTATCAGTAACCTGGTTGAAGTAACAGAGAATGCTCTACTCAAATCTGCAGATTACACAAAATTAGCATGACCAGTTGATTTCCTGGAGGGCAGGGCTGCCATCCAAAGAGACCTAGGCAGGCTGTAGGAATGACACAGCAGAGAACCTTCAGAAACTGGAGAACAGATGCCATGTCCTGCATCTGGGAAGGAATAAGGCCATGCAATAACTGAGGCTGGTGCCTGCCTGGCTGAGAGCCGCTCTACAGCAGGGGACATGGGGCCTCGGCAGGCACAAGCTGGGTGTGAGTCAGCACCGCCCTGGTGTGTGTTAACAGGGGCAGAGCCAGGATATCAGGGGAAGTCATTATCCCCCTCCACCCAGCACTTGTTTGGCTGCCCAATTTTGCACACACACACAACCAGGTTCAGGAGACACATCAGCGGGAGCACATTCAGTGGAGAGGGCACCAGAGATGAGCAGGGGTCTAAGACGTGTGTCCTATGAAGAGAGCATGAGAGAATGGATCTTACTGAGGCAGGACCTAGTGATGGCTTTCCAGTGCCTAAAAGGATATTGAGAAGTTTTCACAGCGATGCATGGTTGAAGAAGAAGGAGGCAAAGGTTGCAGCAGGTTTGCTGCATAAGAGGACTGATAAAGGAAAAGTTTTTGCCACAAGGACACTCGAGCAGTGGAAGAGGTTGCCCAGAGAGGTGCTGCAGTTTCAATCCTTGGAGATTTTTAGGGCGTGTCAAGTTCAAGGCCTGGGCAACTGGGTCTGAAGCTCATGTCGATCAGTCTTGTCAGATGTTTGATTGGGCTCGTACATTTCAGGAAAAAGTACAAAATCATGTGTGTATATAGAGAGACAGACATGCACATATGTATATATATGAAGAATTTGAAGTGCATTAATCCAAGTTTTTTTTAGAGAGTCTATGAGAGAAAAAGCATTGTTGGTGATGATAACAGAACAGTTAGTTGTGGGAATTACCGTCTTTTGCTGAGAACAGAGTTACTAACTTACTGTTCCAGGAACAAAAGCCACTTTACTTTATATTCTTATATAATGTACTCAAAGGCAGGGTAGATTTATGTTTTTTTAAAGGAGAAGAAGGTGGGAAGCTGGGGACTAAAGGAGTGTTAAGCAGTGGGCAAATGTGCCAAGAGTTCGTACTTTGAAGGTTGATAGCTGTCCTTCTATCCCTGCATAGTTGTTTGTTCTGTCTTTATTCCTCATGAAAGCATTCTTTTCCTCTCTGGATCTTCATCCATCAGTCTTCTAGAACTCCTTAAATACTTTCTGTATTCCCTATTTGTATCTGTTGGCTTTCTAATTAGCTGCAGCTTAAACCAGTTTAATTTTCAGATGACTTTGTATTTACTTTGCTACAATCTGAACCCAGCTAATTATTCTTTCTTATTGTCCCTGGGTAGGAAGGCTAGCATGGGAAGACAAACAGTCCCTGAAGCACTCAGATCTGATACTTTTCAGTGCTTCTCATGGAAGAAAAATGTTTCCCTCAGTTACTAAGCCTTTGATGGAATTTGATAAGGCTAGGTTTTAAATTTGATTCAAGTATATAGAATTCCTAATACAACAGCCAGCAAAAGAATTGAGTCTAACAGAAGTGCTGGTGTATGTGAACAGCATTTTTTTGTTCTGCTTCTTAAAGTCTGTCAAGCACTTTTTCCCTAGTGTGTCTGGTTCATTTAGGCTAGGTTTCTTGTGTTTCTGTGTCTCCCAAGTACTCAGCATTGAATATGTCTATCAGTGTAACACCTCAGTTTAAAACAGTTCAGTTGAATGAGCTCAACATAGTCTTGTTTCAGGACAGCATTTGGACATAAGTCATATGTGCTCTTTTTGCGTGTAACTGACGCTTTGTACTCCTGTCCCTGCCATAGGCAAGAATGCCTTCCACTAGGCCAGGCTGCTCAAAGCCCCATCCAACCTGGCCTTGAACACTGCCAGGGATGGGGCAGCCACAGCTTCTCTGGGCACCCTGTACCAGTGCCCCATCACCCTCACAGGGAAGAATTTTTTGCTTACATCGAAGGATGAAACTCCCAACTGTAATAATGATCTATGATGCAGTTCTTAAACATTGTTTTCTGAAAGCTAAGAAGAGACTCAAGCTCTTAAATTAGGGTGGTGCTTTTCAGCATGGTCACCATCTAGAGATGTCACTGCAGGTAACAAGGTAACAAATGATCCATTTTTTTCCTCTGAAGGTTTTCTCTACAGTTACCTTTAGTCTTTCTTCTGTAAACAGAAGAAACAAAAACAGTAAGAGCTTAAACAGTTAATCATAACTGACCACTAATTTCCCATTAAAATTGGGGAGGAGCAGTGAGAAGACAGGGATACAGCAACACTCAGGGTCTCTCCTGCTACCTTTACCAATAGGTAAAGGCTCCAGTTCCTTGACTCTGAGAGACTAGTCAAGTCTTAGGTGCAATTGCACAAGGAGGGATTTTAAGGCAAAAACATTACCTTGCCACTACAGCTCACTACTTGAGCTGCTGTTTTGTCCAGTCCTTTCCAAATTCAGGTTCTAGCTAAGGGAAACCCTTTTCCATACCTTCTGGAAAAGCTGAGAGAGCAAGGAAGGTCTCCAGTTGACAAAGTGTTGGACTAGAAACAGGGAGCCTATAGATAATTTTATAGGGCAGTTAAAGGGGCTACGTACTATAAATTGTGAAGGTGTGATAGGAGATCTCAAACCTGGTATAATTAGGAGCAGTTTAGCTATCTGTAAAAATTGTTTACAGTTGCCATCTAAACCATCTGTTCTCTTTCCTTGTGTTGTAGTCAGTTGGGGTAGATGATACTCTGTAATAGATAAAGGTTTTTTTAAAGTATGGTTTATGTCTCTACATATACATTTATAGCGTACATCTCATAACGAGGCCTAGATCCCATCGGTGCTATTTGGGGATGGCACTATAGTAACAATGATATATTACATGCTGTTAATGCTGTGTTTGCAAAGCATTTCCAGTTAAAATCATTATGCAAATGAAAGTTGCCTCCTTTTTCCATCTGGTTGTTTGCATACAGGCTACAGCATGCTTTTCAGTGAAGTAATTTTTTGGCGTTATCTTTTAAAAAACTTTTATCTTCAGTGTTGGCAAGGGGAGGGGAGGCTTCGTTCATAGGGACACAAACGGCCACCAGTCTGTCAGTTTCTTGGATATACAGCTCTGTGCTCTAGCACTTGAGTTGACTGGTAATTGACAGCAACCATGTTATGGTCTATGTTCATTTGCTGGTTAGGGTATGGAGACTGCTGTTTCATGTCTAGGACCACAGCTGCTTTTTTTAGGTGGTCAGGTAGTATTAGAAGCCTGTAATAGATGTTCAGTTCCAGACACATTCTTGTGGTGTACTTTAGGGCAATGGATAGGAAAATACACAAGATGTGAACGGATCTGCTTTCTGGGCTGCCCTCCAGTACATAAACTTGGTTCTTCCAGATCATTTATGGGAGATGAGAGACAGTATTCATCTTAGCAGGAACTTCACTATGCAAGCCTTAACAGATGTGACGGGAACCACTGGATAAACAAAAGGGCTGGAGAGTTACCTGTCATTTTGAGAATGAAAGATAATTCCATTATGTGCAGGCATTACAGTTGAAAAAGCAAAATATTCATTAAGAGTGCGCAGAATTAAGGTTATCTGAGATTTAACACAGAGTTACAAATGTCTTTACTTCAGTGTAGTTTTTAATCAGGATTTGTCAGTCTTCCATGCACCCATGACCCATCTATTTGGGGGCCCATTCTGAGTGTTTACCTAATAGTTTGTGTGATAGTTATTTCACAACATAATATTCACTTAAGAGTAATGACATCTTCTATTTTCATTTTTACAAAGGTTAAGAAGTTTAACATCTATGGAAGAATGTGTTCAGTCTGGATATGTTGCTCAGTTTTCCTTGAATACAAAGAACATGACTATGGAGCAAATAATGCTGAATCTGAGGTTAAGTGGTCCCCTTGGATCAAAGTAACAAGCAACACATCTCTGCCAGCATTAATAATTACTTGCTGTAGAATATTATAGAAGCTAACCCAGTAGGTTTTTGTCATCCAACCTAACTGACTCTTGTGTGTTTGATGCAAGACAAGTCCCAGCAGCTGTGATCAGCACTTCAAACGAAGATGCAATAAACCTGTCTGCAGTTTCAGCTAGAGATGTATTACCTTCCTCTAGGATTGCAGTATGTGGTTTTCCTTAGCAAAGTGATTTTTAATTCTGTTTATAATTGATTGACTACAATGCAAGCTTAGTCTGATTTGGGGACAGCAAGTTTCAAAAGCTTGCTATGGGCGTGTTGTCAAAATGCATTTCTTTCCCCGCAGAGGGCTTGGGCTTTTCCCCTTTACTTACGGATTTTGGTAGATACTAATCACCTGTTAAGTGTCTTGTATTTATAAGAATACTGCAGAATGAGTTTAGTTTATGAATCCTAATGGCCTGTTAAAGGAAGGAATCAAATCCAACATCCAGCATAAGTTTTCACATATTAACAGAGCAAACACATAAATACCATGGAGTTTGATGACTCCGCTCCTCTTTATGCATGCTACTTCAGAAAGTTATAAATTGTTACCTATTTGTATATATGCATACATACATGCAAATATGGATTTATAGTTGTATGCATATATTATAACATACATACAGAATATGCGTTTGTATAGATAATATATATACAATATATATGTTTATATATTTTATGTATGGTTTTTCCTAAAGGGGCTGTTGCTGTGAAGTTAGCATTCACATTTGGGAAAGAACTCATAGTACTGCTATCCTTTCATTCATGTTCTGCTTTACCATTTCTAGTTGTTGGTTCTGAAATACTTAATAGTGTTTAGAGATTAAAAGAACAATGCCACATTTTCTTTGGAGTAGACTTTTGGCAACTAAACACTCAGCACTGCAAATCCTTGATAATCTCCTTTATCTCTAAGGAGCCAACTAAGAAACACGTATAAGGCGGATATGAAAAATTGCTTGTTGTTGTAGCTAGCTGGCAGCTCCAGCCCTGTTTGTCAGATAGTGTCATTTCATTCACATCCTATTCCACTACCACCGTAGATTTTGGTGAAATGGGTCACACAGTTCTGATAGAAAAAATTGTCCATGGTTTAGGAAAACCATGTTGGAATCTTTCTTAGTGGCACAACATGTGACAAGGGCTAAAGAGAAAAAAGGTCAAGATTAAGTTTAAATGTACTATTGGAATATTTCTTCATAGCCTACATGTTCAAAGCACTCTGGTAACTTCCATTATGTAAATGTGTCTAATGTACAAACTATCTCAGTATATTGTAAGGGAATTAGTAAATAAATGATAAATACTGTTAAAAACACATTATTCCATTCTAAAAGACAATTTAAGGATTAATGCTATGAACGCAAATTTTAAGTTGGAGTATTGGTTATATCTCTGTCCCCACAGTCTGTGATTTAACCTCAGAGGCTGAAAACTCAGCTCTGTTTTGTAAGACCTCTGAATAACCTGGATACATGAAAAGGAAAAAAGAAAAAAGGAAGAATGGCAGATAGTTGTCAGTTTACATAGTTTATTTGATTTAATATTTAATGTGCATGAGTTTCTAAAATCCATTACGTGCAGTAAGTCATTACTGAAAGATAATTGGGTTTGTATTTTTGTTGTGTGTGTCCCCTGTATGTTTGTGCTGGTACTGATCACAGAAAACAATGGAAATTTTGCCATAATTTGGAAATATTTTTTTTTACTTTGGAATTTTTCCAATTTTTTTTCCTAACCGTCATAAACATCGGTTGTTTTCTAAATACTTCAGAACTTAAATATTCTTAATGAGAAACTTAAGCATCTTTTACATCTTGTTTTTCTTCCTATTTATAGGAGAATAACCACATGTTACTCATGGTTGAATTTTTATTTTTTTTCAATAGACCAGAGAATACTTAAGAGAAAAGTGCTTATTATGGCAAAATCATATTTTAAATTAGTGTGTTGGGTTGACCCTCAATGGACACCAGTGCCCACCAAAGCCGCTCCGTCACAGCCTTCCTCAGCTGGACAGAGGCGAGGAAATACAACAAAAGGCTCATGGGTTGAGACAAGGGTGGAGAGAGATCACTCCCTAATTCCATAGCTGGCATAACAGATTCAACCAGAGGAAGATAAGTCATTTGCCTATTGCCAGTCTATTGCCAGATTGCCAGACTATTGCCAGTCAAATCAGAGCAGGATAATGAGAAATAAAACCAATAAAATAAAGCACCTTCCCTCACCCCTT
The DNA here is from genome assembly GCF_033783945.1 of Neopsephotus bourkii. NCBI lineage: Eukaryota > Metazoa > Chordata > Aves > Psittaciformes > Psittacidae > Neopsephotus > Neopsephotus bourkii. Next base: position 6,582,857 of record NW_026901984.1, on the reverse strand, counting down.
CCTTCTTCTCAGGCTTAACTGTGTTCCAGATTTTCTCTACTTTGCACCCCCACCCCATCCCTCAACAGCTACAGAAAAAAAAAGAAAGTCCTAAAATTTTCCTGAGAAATGTTGGGGGTTGTCAGTCCTCAAAGGAGGACTCCTCACACTCTTCCCCTGCTCCAGTGTGGGTCTCCTGTGGGGTCACAAGTTCTGCAGCAAACCTGCTCTAGCATGGGCTCCCATCTCCACGGGGCCACAGGTCCTGCCAGGAGGCTGTTCCAGCGTTGGCTTCCCATGGGGTCAGAGCCTCTTTCAGGCATCCCTCCTGCTCCACTGTGGGGTCCTCCATGGGCTGCAGGTGGAGGACTGCTCCACCAGGGACATCCATGGGCTGAAGGGTCACAGGGTGCCTCACCATGGTCTGCTCTGGTGCCTGGAGCACCTCATCTGGAAGAAATCAGGTAGAGTAGATGTCACCTTTGTGTGTCTGTATAGTATTTGATGCCATCTGTCATGAATTCACAGTAGCTGAAATAAAAACTTGATCTTATAGGGCAAGGAAGAAAGCAAAACACTATTTAAAGAATAAAAGATAAGACAGTGATGGTAGGGATAGACAGCAAAGCATATGGTGCCAGGAGCATGATGCTGGGAACAGTCCCACTCTGTCTTTATTATTAATTTGGAAAGAATGCAAACATATGCTAACTTTATGGTTTGTTTTGCTTAGATGGAATCTTATAAATTGAAGAATCTCATAGTTACCAGTGAATATGGAGAACGTGATTTGGCACAACTATTTTTTTATTAAATAAGAAAAAGGGCAAAATTGTATTTGACTTGGAAATTACAAACTAATGTGATTAAGGGGAAATAAGCCAAATGTATTTATTTAAAGATAAAGACAGTCATGTAGGATATAGTGGTACTAGAGGAGACCCTTGGGATTTCTTCTTACAGGCTGCAGGATGGGAGCACAGAGCCATCTGCTCTTGGAAGAGGGGAGAAGGAACTGCCCTTTCCTGCGGAGACATGTTGCCATTGCAGAGGCGTAAAGCAGGTCAAATGGGGGTTTAAGGAAGACGCTGTGAGAGTTTTGAGCGAATGTAGACTTTCTGCTTTTAGTGATTTATGATAGTAATCAGTTCCTCTGCACTTAAATCAGTGCTCAAGAGCTGTGTTAAAACGTCACAGGGCAAAAAAGAAAACCAGCATATGGCTTAATCTGTCACTGCTGTAAGGATTTTCTGGGAAGTTAAGATCATGGTTAAAAGTATTCTGGAGAACAGCATTAAGCAAAACGGAGGCTATGGCACCCATTGAGTTTGGCCACTTTGTCTCGTAAAGATGGCACCTGAACATGTTTAAAAATGTGAACAGCAGTTAACAGCAAACTAGAAACATAAGTCATGCAGCAGTTCATCAGCATAAAGCTAGCTAGCAGTGTAGCTGGAGCTGGTTCACAGCAGCTCAGAATGCCAAGTGTGTTTCTCACACTGGTGTTCGTTCAGGCATCAGGTACTTGCCTACCAACACTGTGGTGAATGAATCTGGGGCATAAACAGAGACCAGAATTTCCTTGATGTCTGCTGTCTGGGAAGTGCTGTATTTCAGCAACAGGTATCTTTGTGCCTAATAATCACAGAAACATAGAACAGTTAGGGCTGGAAAGGACCATAAGATCTAGTTCCAACCTCCTTGCCATGGGCAGGGACATCTCACGCTAAACCATGTTGCCCAAGGCATGTCCAACCTGGCTGCGAACACCGCCAGGGATGGAACATTCACAGCTTCCTTGGACAACCTTTTTCCTTATTGCTTCCATTCTGTACAAAATGTTAGTTGGGGTTTATCTTAAAAATCAGCGACCCAATTGAATAATGTCAGAGCTTAAATTCTGCAATCTGCTTTCCTGGCCTGTGTTTTAATCTACTTCTTCTAAAACTTTTGTTCAAACAGTCAGTTTAAATACTTTTTTTCTTTAAATAAATAATGACCTCTCTGCTGCATTTGAGGTTATACTTGACATTTGCTTGATATTTGCTAGTATATCTGGCTGGTTTTATTCCCTAAAACTTTGTTTCTATAATGTACATTGGACAAGCACTTCTTAGCATTTAGCAACTAATGTTAGCTCTATATTTAATAAATACTAATTCATTAAATGCTATATTAATAATAATACAAATTCAGAAAATGAAGATATAATGCAATTTTTGTCACCAAATTGGATTTGTATTTTAAATGACTCCTGCAGGAAGTTCAACAGCCATTGCGTGCTGTATTCCTCTTACATTTTCTTCTGAAGACTTTTTTTAAAGAAACAAATCATTGCACAGTAAGCTGCACAGCTCTTTACGTAGTATATGTAACATAGCATTTGTAGGAGTTACTTTCTATTGCTCTAGAATAATCACAGAATCTTAGAATAGTTAGGATTGAAAGGATCATAAGATTATCTAGTTCCAACGCCCCTGTACTTAAGAATTTACTTTCAGAATTAAAGTAAATTATTGTTTCTTCTGGAAACAGTTACGGATTCAGGAGTGTATATAGGAAAACACCTTTGGATTACAGATTTAATAATAAATATCTGATGTGATTTCATTTCCACTACACATGCCTGTTGCATTGCTTGAAATCATGGAGCTTGCTGTTGGAGGAACTGTTGTTGACATCTTAAAACATCTTGAGTGGTTGTATCTAAGAGGGAATAATACAGGAACAAACTGAAAAATGTACTTAGAAAATCTAGCACCATAGTAATTAACTGGAAGAAATTGATAAGCTGGTATAACAAGAAGCAGATAATTATTGAAAAGCAAGCTTCATGTGCGCTTACTAAAGAGGGTAATCCCTTTTATTTTAAAATATAATCCAGATAATGTTGGGATTTCTCTTAGTTGCTTTTACAATTTTTGAGGTTGGCTTTAAAAAAAATTCCTTTTCTCCAGTCAGCTTAAGAAATTTACCTGATACAGGCTAGTTTTCAGTTTCATATTTTGACTTTTTATGTCATCTCTTTGGATGTCTCTCAAAACACAGTGATTCCTCAAACCAAAACTGCTCAGTCACTATGGAAATGTTAAAGTGTCAGAAAGATTTTACCTTTTAGGATGAAAAATCCCAAACAGTCCAAATATCAGGTACCCGGTGTTCTCTCTAGTATTGTTATTGGTGATTTTTTGTAGTTTGATATTTTCTCTGGAGTTACCAGGAATCTCCTCTCCACATTTGCAGTAGTTGGACAACAGGTCGCAACAGCCTGATTTAACAGGAAATTGAGAGTTCAAGCAATGACTCAGGTTAGAATTGCTTCTCAGATTTCTATGTGTTGTGATATATTTGGGGTAAAAATAAATATATATTAACACAATATATATAGGAAGCCTTGAAAATAGAGTTTGGATTTAGTTGTTTTGGTATGTAGTTTATTTCCACATACTTCACTAAATTAGAATACAGAAGATCAAGTGTAAGCATGTTGAACAGGTCAAAACCATTTAAATCAGAGTCTTATGTACTTAAGAAGTGTGTGTGAGTTCTGTATTGAGGGTTCCAGATATCATCCAAGTTAACTCAGCTGCAGTATATGAGATTTCATTTTTCAAGATGGCACTTAATGATCTTGATCTCTTTTCTCTTACTCTGAATTGAGGTACTTGATAGAGGTAGCATCACTGCCAGAAATCTGCAAAAATGGCTCAGAAATTTGTCTGGTTGTGATAATAAAAGTTTAATGACTTCTTCAGTAATGAAGAGGATTTGTGGCCTCTTTTGAATACAGGATATGGAAAGGGCTTTCAGATGGGATTAATATCTAATCTGAGTGTATTTTGGAAGCATATATTTTAGTTTCACAAACTGTATGTTTATGATACCAGTGAAAAGTAGTTCCTAGGGGGTTGAAGAAGTAGCTGGAATACTGTGATTGTTAATAATTGTTCAGGCTGTTTAGTTGTTCAGTAGACATTTATTTTAGCCTGTTTTTTTCTGAATTATATTCCCTGATTAAGGTATGTTGGTAATCTCATTTTACCTCAGGCAGTCACTAGTTAGAATAGAATCATAGAATCAGCTAGGTTGGAAACGACCTTTAGGACTATCAAGTCCAACCAATAAACTCAAAGTTTAAGAAGTCTCTTTTTTAAAACAGTTTCTGATAGACTTAGATGCTGAAAGAGAAAAAGCATCAAGAAGCTGAACTCCTTTCCCGGCTTATTACTTTAGAGTTTACTGCTGGGGGTTTTTTTCTCCCATTTGTCCCTTCCCCCTTGTTTTTCACAGTGCTACTTTTTTTTCTTTTTTTTTTTTTCTTTCCCTGAAGGTTTCATAATGTTCACCTTTTCAAATAATTTGTATGTAAAGATCTGACAAGTTGCTGCTTTGGTTGGTGCAAATCAGCCAGTATTCATTAATCACTGTCTGGAGTTCATTATTGTTCTCTGTATATCTTTACGCAGCAAAGATTAGAAAATGGTTATTAGTTGCCTGCTGGGGTTAAACCATGGCAAGTTCTTAATGTCTCTCTCACTTTAACATAGTAGTTCTTTGTCCTCCTACCAGCTTGTGCAGTTTTGGAGGCATGTTCACATACAGCTTTTCTAAGGATGGTGCTGTGAATGCAACAGGTGAGGGTAGCTCTGCCTTTTGAGTCAGCTTCTGAGCCCAGAGTGATGGTAGGGGAGTGCCAGCAAAGAGAGAAAAAATCCAAAGCACCGGCTCATTTTTTTATTATTATTTTTTTGGCCATTAATAGTCTCTGGCTTTATTTGTTCCTTCCGTGAGATTATTAACTAGCTCCAGAGTCTGTTCTAGCCTTGCACTGAAATAATGATGTGCTCTTTCTGAGCATTTAGAAACTGTGATAGGTAACTCTTGAGTCCCACTGCAGATGTGACTTCATTCTTAAATCATACCATTTTATCCATCTCAGTAGGTTAATGTGGATAAAGTATTTTCAGCTCTTTGAACAAAACGAGAAATGCACAAAAATTCCTAATGCTCTCCATGCAAAGATTCTGTCTGACTTTGCACATTGTGAAACCATTTAAATACTACATTGCTGTTATCCTTCAACCTCCATGCAAATGGTTCTTCCATTACTGAGTCACCTCATGGGTCTAATGCAATCAGTGCTTTAGATGGCTTCTGAATTCCTCTTCACTACACCACACTTGGGACAGATTTTACTCTTTTAACTGCTTGTAGGTAGAATCACATCATTTCACTATGCTGATGTTGAGCTGATGATCTAAGCCCACTTTTAAATTCTCCTTCATTCTCCAACTTCACTTTTTAGATGAACAGATTTCAAAGACCTCAAAAGCACTTCTTCAAATTTTTCTCATCTTTGTAGTTCCTTTTTACCTTTCCTCAGACTCCTTTTGATAGGTGATTTGCACTACCATAGTACTTTCCTTATACTGTCCTGAGAGAGCATTCAGTATCTTAGCTACCCTTTCTATTAAGACAGTCTTTTCTTGCTTCTGTAGTTTGCATCTCTGAAGTTGAGTGAGGCTGAAGAATATTCTGGCCTTCCATTTTTTTACATAGGGATGTTGAACCTAAGTGCATTCTGGTCACGTACAGAATGGGTCTTTAGTTGCAAGAGTTCAAACAAGAGCTTGCATGCTGTTAGAGTCAAGTTGCACTTTCTATTATGGACTTCTAAGCAGAAGTCTTACAATTTCTTTGTCTTCATTAATAGTAGAAGACTCACCCTACACCATGTGTTATTCTGCAACCACCATTTCTACCCTTCCTCCCTCCAGCCCCCCACTTATCAGTAAGAAGGTCACTCATGGCATTCTGGTTTGAACTGCTAACAGGTTGATTCCCTTAAGATTCAGATGGGTTCCATCCCTCCAGTACAGGCTTCATATTTCCAGCATCTAATGTCTCACACAGAAGAGTCTTTACTCCATAGTGAGTATGAAACCTCACTTTATAGCCAAGCATCTTTGCATTTCTGTCTGTTTGCCATGCTATGTGGCATACAAGTACATATCTACGTGGAAAACCTTATCCTCAGCTTCCCTTGCAGGGTTCTAGATTTTCTCTCCTAAACCTTCCCCATGACCTTTCCCTGTGCTGCTGGTGCTCATGGAGAGCTGAAGTGCAGGCTTCTCATACCCAGTGCTTCTTACCTGTTTAGCAGTCTTTGTGCCTTTCATATGACCTTTACATCCAGCAAGCAGCAGTGTGGTGCCGTTTTGTCTTGCTCTTTGCAAGGCTTGATGGTCTTGCAAGCTCACCTGACCCCGGGTTTCTAAATGCAGTCCCACTGTAATAACCCCCATCTTCCCTTCATCATGGGGCCCTGGTTTCAGAACAGAGGGATAGATATCCATCTTTGAATAGAAGGGCCTCAGCACTGCAGTTGTTTCACCATCAGTGGTTTAATACCATGCCCTCCTGCTACATGACGTTGCGGGTGTTAATCTGGGCTTAATCTTGTTTTAGGATGTTCCGGAAAGTCTCCTCTACCAGTATGATTATTGGAGACCGGACTGCTTGCCAGTGTATCTTGAAGTACAACATGTGACCCTTATACTGTGCTTCTCTGAGTTCCTTCAGTCCAGGTGCCTCAGAAAAGCTCCTAAAGACATTTTGCACATTGTGGTGCATCCAAGCTTGCCCTGCTTCCAGTTTTGTTTTTTCAGATGCATCTTCCTTCCCTTCCTCCTTTCTGCCACCCCCAGTGCTTTCCTGTGTGAGTTTCTGTCCTTGATCTCACAAAATTGAGAGATAAGACTGAACTATTTTGATGTAAGAGGGACAACAGAAAAGCATGTAAATATTTCATGTTGCACAAAGTCATACTTTCACATAATGTATTTTAAATTACTGGAAAAAAATACCTAGATTCTGTTTTTGAAAGTAGGAAGAGCATTAAACAATATGCCATGATCAAAACAGAACTTCTGATAGTTTTTATTTCAATTTAAACAAGAAGTTTAGCAGGAGGGAGGGGGAGGAATTGTAATAAGGACTTTCTTGTCTTTAAGCATCAATTATGAAATACGCAAAATGCAAAAACATAAGTAGATCAGAACGTTCCTAGTTTTAAGAGAATCGAACCACAACCATGTTCTCTGATCAGGAATCAGCCATACTTACGGGGGAGAGTCAGGTCACAGCTTCAGGTTGTCTGACCACCCTTATCCGTAACGTGTGTTGGTCTATAGTCACACCATTTTTGAGGGTATTCTTGGAGTTGCTGAGGCTTAGGTGGGTCTGTCTTCTTTGGAGTATCTCCAGATTTGCTCCTTAGGCTTTCCCCATGATACTCCCTGAACTCTGAGACCAGGATTCTTAAAGAAGTTATCAAGAACACCGGGTTGTTGTCTGGGCCCTGCATCCACCCTGTATTAGCTCTTTCTGCCAGCTGTTGTTTCTAGAAGCTGACACCTCAGCCTACTAGACTGAATAGCTTTAACCACTTGGGACCACTGGAGCTGAAGTCCATCATCCTCAACACAAATAAGCAAAGTGCATGTGTATTTTTAACCTCTTATACCAAGGACCTGCCAGTTTAGCTATTGGTAGTGTTGTGAGTTAATTCTGCAATTGGCTGGGGCATCCTAATCTGTGAGCAGCTATTCTGGTCCTTCAGGTATTTCACAGAAACTCTTCCTGAGCTTTCATCACCATATTTTATTTTCCGTTACTGTGGCTTCATATCTCTGGTTGGTTGCAGTAAGATAGTACATTATTCTGTTTTCTTCTCCTCAGAGTAGATGACTTGTGTTTTCAAAGCTACTTTGTGTCAGAAGGGTTTTGAGTAAGGAAGAATACGTAGTTGCTGAACACTGAATGATTCAGCAGTGTTCCAAAAGAGCAGACATTGACATATAGACGTGTAAATTACATGAGTTTTTCCAATATACAGGACTTAAAACATTGATTCATTTACTTATCCCTATTTTATCTTGCTATATTTATTCATTCAAAGCCTGGATGTTTTTCTAAAGAACTCTGTCAGTCTTTAATAATAAATTTCCAGCAATCATTAATCTTTTATGACCGTTGTTTCATTATTATTGTCTTGATGTTTGTCTGCTCTACAGAAAACTGAATAGAGATGTATAATTTTGGTGTTTCTTAGCCTCTAAATCCTCTGTCTGACAATTTTAATATTTTAGAAGTATGTTTGGGGGTTTATAGTAACAAGCGATAAGAGGTAATGGCCTCAAGCAGTGCCAGGTGAGATTTAGATTGGATATTAGGAAAAACTTCTTCACAGAGAAGGCACTGGAACAGGCTGCCCGGGGAAGTGCTGGTATCCCTGTCCCTGCAAGTGTTCAAAAACCATGTAGATGAGGCCCTCAGTGATATGGTTTAGTGGTGGTCTTGGCAGTCCTGGGGTGATGGTTGATGATCTTAAAGGTCTTTTCCAACGTAGTTGATTCTGTGATTCTATATGGAATCTATTAAGATTTAGCATTTTGCATTTTGTACTGTGCCTCATGAAATGTGACTCAAATTAATTCACATATTCTCAGTTTGAGTGTTGTCATCTATTCCAAGAGCTTGTTGAAAGGCTTTAGATTAGGCATGATTATTAAAGCTTGTGGTTTCGGTTGTGGAAAAATACTTTTTTTGAGACTGTCTATATCTGATCTTTCTAAATGAGATGTCTTTATTAACAAAGTGGTAGAGGGAGAGAGGAAGCATAGCAATGAAACCCATACACAATTCTTGTTTGGAAGGCATCCTTGCAGTACCTCAGGAGAAGAACAGAGAAATGCAGAAGAACTAGAAGAGTCAGTAAGTAAAATACTCATATTTGCATACACATTAATAATGTGTTTGAAAAAGAATGTGAAGAAGTAATGACAAGGACTGATAATGAATGGCAAATCTGATATTTTAGGGGTATGATACTTGAGCTACAGTAGTTTGCAAGACTTCTGTGGTCAAGTGAAAAAAAAAAATTAATTGAAAGCTTAACAGGGTAACATGCAAGAAAATATTCTTCAGAATTAGAAGATAGACAGGCACCCGTTGTGCATTGAATTGAACACAAGAACGCAAAAGCTAGCTAAAATTTTCTTTATGGGTTGCTGATTGTCAGAATTTTGCTGTTCCTTTGGGTATCAACATTGTAATTGTTTTCCAGTTCATCTGAGAAACATGTGCTGAAAAAATGTAAATAATTGTGCTTATCTAAATCAAATTTTTACTCTTCATTGAAGAAGCAGATTGCAAAATCTGAAAATAATGGAGAAGCAGATCACATAGACCTTTGCTGCTGTTAAGAAGGAATTTATGACATTTCTCATTAACATAAAATAAATATTGAAATATAATTGGAATTACTTGTATAATTTGACTTCTCACAATCCAGTTTAATACATTTTTTCAATGAAGAGACCAAAGCAGGAAAAACAAAGCTAAAGTTCAGAGTGTTAGAGGAGAGCTGTTGGTGAACAGAGATGAGCAATACATTTGAAGGGAATTACATCCCAGAAGCACCACGTGCTTACAGAGCTGCATACTGAGAGGGTAGGTCCTCTGAAAATCAGATGCTTTCCTTTTTAATACGTTGTTCCAGAAATTACCATAATGATTAGTCTTGTGTTCTTCTAGCTAACTCTTCAGTCAACATATTGTTACTCCAAATTGTACCTGCTGTCAGGAAAGAGCCTGCTTCTAATTAAGAAGGCAAGGCTAGCCAAGACTTATATGCTGAACGTGATCTCTGTCTGCACAATTCCTTGAGGAGACAGAAGAACTTGGAACGCTAACAGTGACTCAGTCCAACTTAAACATTTTTTCCTCTCCCTCAATCCAACTTAAACATATTTTCCTCTCCCATATAGTATTTATGAATTTTTAGGTGAAGAAGCACAAGATGGGACCAGTAAGTTCTGATTCATGGTATTTAGACTAAAAAAGCTTTACACTGTTCAACCATAAACCTCGAATATTTTTTCAAATCTTGTGTTTAAAAATTTTGATACGTTTTCTTTTTGAGACACCACATTAAATTTGATCTTTTTTTCCTGATATGCACTGAGCCATAAATGAAACCAGTATTCTCAAATCTGAAAATTGGTTCCCTAATCCCAGCCCATTCTCCACTGGATATAAAGTATTGCTCAAATTATCAATGGAATTCCAAACCAGAGACATCTTGGCTGATTTTGATTTTTTTGTAAAGGATTTTCTACAACTGTAATAATTAGTCATTTTTAGAAGTAGGAAGAATATGAATGCAACATTTAAACATCATTAATCACAAAGTGAATCTGTCTAGTGAATAGATGTGAGACTGATTCATATGTCAGTGGTTTGTCATTTGTGGAAGAGATAGAACATAATGAGAAATAAGAATTTTTATTTGTAAAATTTAAAAATTCATAATACATTTTTATTAAAGCTAATTTGAAATTCTGACATAATAACAAAACCTAACCTTTACTAAAATACTTTCTTGTTTCCTTTTTGTTTTGTTTTGTTCTTTATAAACAGGCAGGTTTTAGAGGTTGCCTGTGGAGAGAAGATACCGCACTAAACCTGCTATATGCAGTGAGTCTGCTATGGGGTTTTACATCAGATCATCCATGATACAGGATAAACATTTCCAAGCCTAGCCATAGCATCTGTCTCAATCTCTAGGCTTACACCTTTTCTTGTGACAGTGACTGAGGGTAATCTTGCTCTGTAAGGCTTCCAGGTTTCTCACTCTTTCGTATGCTCAGATTTACAGAGAAAATTTCTAAGTTTCCTTTGCTGTTTTAGAGATGATCTGCCATTCAGTCACATAGCTCTGAGAAGCAGTAAGCACTTTAAGTGCTAGCTGTTGACTTTCTTGCTCCCTTAGCCCATACTGCCTCAGATCCAATTCCCCCAGTTCTTAACAGCATAGACGTACATGCCAGTTCTCTATCCTTGGACAGCTCTTTAACTGAGAAAATATTGCTTGTGATCAGTCAAGATGATATAAGTTGCAAGAGTCTGATATCCTGAAATCAAGGTAAGCAAAGCTTGGAAATGGCAAGAGCTTATGTGGGATGGAGAAGAGCTTATGTGGGATAGAGAAGAGTGTACTAAAGAAGTTCACTGAAAAATGCTCTCTCTATCAGATGCTTGTGTGACCTTTGCCAATAGTCAACTCAACCTGTGATTCACAATGTTTGTTACACTGAAAGAACATTTAATTCTTCCTGAATTTCCATGCCAGTACTGCAGTTCCCATCAGAACATTTGAAGAGCAAGTGAAAAGTTTTCACTTTCCCTTCTTCTCCTTTTTGAGGGGAGATGAATTTACAGGAGCTATCTCAGAATGTGGTATCAGTGGCAAAACTTAGGGAGCAAATACTGAATCAGGAATAACAAATTGCTGTGGCTAGATAATGTTCATTCAAGAGTAGTAAGAGCACTCAGACACAAAATAGCAGACTGAAAGCTGTAGTGCTCCTCTGTTAGCCCCAGAAAATGTCTTATGGGATTTCTGTTTTCTGAAGAGGCTTCAGAGTAGGTCTAGGCAGCTCAGATCTGCATTACATTTGTATCAATTAATAGAAATGACAACCTAGAACAGAACTGATGAGCTGCTGTATTAATATAATGTGGTGTGAGAGAGTAAATATTTTTTATTTTAAGAAAACAAATGCAATGCCACACCAAAACCAGGCAAAATTCATCTTTGGTAAATATGAGGTGATACATGTGGAAAAAACCCATCTCTTCACATACACGATGATGCATTTTAAGCCATGAACAGGCATGAGCAAGGGTCTTGCAGTGGTAATAGGTAGCTTCATTAAAATGGCCATTCAGTGGTCAATAACAAAAATAAATAGGAGGTGCTTGGAAGGAGTGCCTGAAATGAGCCGTTAGCCTGACCCAGAATGGCTTTTCCTGCTTCATAACATATAACTCAGCATGGCATTTCTGACAACTTTGATTTAACTTAGCAAGTTTGTTTGCATTTCAGATAGTAAGTCCTGAATTGTTTCCTGAATTTGCCAATAACATCTGCTTGTGTCAGGTCTGTTTCTCTTCATCTGACCTTACTTAAAACTTCCAAAGAATAGGCAGCCAGAGATCTTGGTTTTGTTGAAATAACATATTTTCAGGTCAAAAACCTTGATGACAACCATTTCATCATTTTGAGCATAATGTGGGTTAATATTACCATTTGTGAGTAAAATCGCAGTGGATTACTTAATATATTCCATGTCATTTTTAGGTACAAGAGTCTGTGTTACATATCAAGAGAATCAGAAAGTGCCTGTTGTTCCACTACTGCTGTTGTCCTAACCATAGGCCTTAATTTCTGGTGGAGTAAAAGGTTTTAGTTCATATTCAATACTTCACAGAATCTTAAAATCTAACACACCTGTAAGCCACATTTTCTTGCTAGAGAATCTTTCCACTCATAAAGCTAGATCTTTTTATTAATTATCCCAATTTACTACACACAGTCTTTTCTTCCTCAGAAGTGTTGTTACATTTGATATCTGAGCTTTTGCTTTGTGCGTCCTAAATGATGTTGAGAAGTGTGCCCCAAATAGAACCGTAGATATGATCTGCTTTTCAGATCATGTCTGTGATTGTCCATGACCAACTGCTCTTTTCCATACTTTCCCAACAGTGTCACTCTAACTTAAAACATTCCACAGAATCACAGAATCGTTAAGAGTTGGAAGGGACCTCTGAAGGTCATCTGGCCCTTGATTTATAAGCACAGTGACCCAGCTACGTGATCCACAGCAGAGTTCAACATTTTAAAGCACAGGGTAAGGCTGGAGATGTTAGAAGAATGTAACAGTCTAAGTAAAAGGTATGTTCATACAACAAAGACACTGCCCCCCAAAAAAAAAAAACACAAACCAAAAAAACCACAAACCAAAGCCAAAAAAAAAATCCCAAACCAAAATCTCTACTAGCAAATCTAAATACTCATTCATGCTGTTTGTGTTAGAGATAAATTTTAATGCCTTCACACTCCAGAGCAGCAAAAAAATCCATTAGCACACAGATTCTCACAGTCATTTACTGTGTGGGAGGATACAGATGGGTTTTTTTCTTCACTGCAACAATATCACTAACAGCAGGAGCTGAAACATACTATGTCATGTCAACCTGAAACAAATTAGGATTTAAGAATCTAATAACGTTGGAATTACTCAGTGGTGCAGTTTGCTAACAGAATGTCATTGCACACAAATGGCGTGTGCTCAGAGTTGAGTAGCTCTGGCAGTTAAAACAACGTGTTTCCCCATTGAGCCTAAATGCCAGCAGCTACCCCACTGGGGGTTTAGGGTGTTATACCAATCCCAGATTTTCTTTGGCAATGGGTGGTGTAAGAGCTGTATGGCCAAGCAATTGAACTGAACTGAAGTTCCATTAAGAAAAGTACAAGTAACCTGTCAGAAGATTAAAATCTGCCCAAGTTTGGTGGTTACCATATGGTAACTGGCTGGTGCTATCTATATTGCACATTCTGTGCTATACTTAATGTTTTTGAAAAACTTGTTTTTTAAATACTTGCTAAAATATTAATTGTATCGATTTTGTATATTATTTCTGTAACAGTGAGAAAGAAACCAATAATTTCATGGGCACACTTTCATTTTATTACCAAGAACTGTAAATGTTTGAATTTTTGCTTTGCATATAGCCAGGGCTAAGAAACAATTAAGGGCTAAATAGCATCCTATGCAAGTGGCTTAAACCTGATTTGAATTCATGGTTGTAGCTATGTTAAGTTCAATCTAAAAGAACAATTTGGATAGAAAGATGTTAACAACATACACTGTCCCTCTTGGTTTCCCAATGAAAAAAGAAAACTTAAATAAGCATGTGCTGTATCGATGACAAACAGCTGATACAATTCCAAATTCAGAGCACTGTCTAACAAATGACTGCAATTACATAGCTGTAGTATACTTCCAAAAATTGGTTGCCCTTAACTCAGTTGTCGGGTTGACACTCAGGAACAGAGTTACCTTGTTCCTGAGTGTCAACAGCCTATATTAGAATGCTTTGTACAGACGTGGCTCTTCTGTGCAGTGGTAGTATCAGCCTGACCTCCTTCCTGTTGCAAAGGTATATTTTTAACTGCTGGATTTGAAATTGTAAAGATTGTAGTATAGAATCATAGAATAGTTAGCACTGGAAAGGACCTTAAGATCATCAAGTTCCAACCCCCCTGCCATGGGCAGGGATACCTCCCACTAAACCATGTCCACCCAACGCTCTGTCCAACCTGGCCTTGAACACTGCCAGGGATGAAGCATTCACAACTTCCTTGGGCAACCCATTCCAGTGCCTCACCACCCTTACAGTAAAGAACTTCTTATATCTGATCTAAACTTCCTCTGTTTAGATTTTAACCCATTACCCGTTTTCCTATCACTACAGTCCCTAATGAAGAGTCCATTCCCAGCATCCCTGTAGGCCCCCTTCAGATACTGGAAGGCTGCTATGAGGTCTCCATGTAGCCTTCTCTTCTCCAGGCTGAACAGCCCCAACTTTCTCAGCCTGTCTTCATACAGGAGGTGCTCCAGTCCCCTGATCATCCTCGTGGCCCTCCTCTGGACTTGTTCCAACAGTTCCATGTCCTTTTTATGTTGAGGACACCAGAACTGCACACAATACTCCAAGTGAGGTCTCACGAGAGCAGAGTAAAGGGGCACAACACCTCCTTCGACCTGCTGGTCATGCCTCTTTTGATGCAGCCCAGGATATGGTTGGCTTTCTGGGCTGCAAGCACACACTGAAGCCGGCTCATGTTCGTTTTCTCATTGACCAGCGCCCCCAAGTCCTCCTCTGCAGGGCTGCTCTGAAACTCTTCTCTGCCCAGCCTGTAGCTGTGCCTGGGATTGCTCCGACCCAGGTGTAGGACCTTGCACTTGGCATGGTTAAACTTCATGAGGTTGGCATCAGCCCACCTCTCAAGCGTGTCAAGGTCCCTCTGGATGGCATCCCTTCCCTCCATGTATGGATTCGATGTTAGGGGTTTTTCACCAGGGGACTCTGTTCTTGAATTAGCTTAAAATTATGGAAAGTGTTTGAAAAACAGTAAAAATGTTTTTACAACTGTTTTTTTCCCATAAGGTAGAAAAGGCAGGTTAAATATATGTCAGAAAAACATGTTAGATATTCAGGGTCCAGTTGAATGGTGCAGAAAGGCATCTTTTGGGTTTGTTCTTCTTTTACTTAACATCAAGTTTACAGGTTAGTTTTTTTTTTCAAACATAATTGATGGTAAGGCTGGTGATAATGTATTCCCCCCGTTGTTCCCGCCGTTTGTGTGTTTGACTAGACTGTCAGACTTCGTTATCTTCTACTATACTGATATTGCCACAAAATTTAGCACTATTAATTGTTGGTTTCAGTGTGCATGGAAAGATTTTGGAGACAATGAAGTATAACTTGTAAGGTTTTCTGTATCTGAGAGTGATCACTATTTAAAGGAGAAGAAAACTGCTACTTTCATGTCCCTTACTGAAATAAAAACAGTAGCAGAACTTCTATATGGAAAGTGAATATTCTGTTTAAAGACTAAAAGCTAAAGAGGGTCATAGGGAAATGCAAAAAAAAAAAAAAAAAAAGGAAAACTTGTGGAGCACAAATTTTTAGGCTGACTGCTCTTTGGGGATGTTTTATGGTACCACTTTCTTGTGTCTTAGGAGCTGCTGGTACAACCCTGGCATGCTGTGCCTGTATGGTTCAGAAAGCTGTCCCAGAGCTGCACTGTTCTGCAGCTAATTGCTATTTTTCTCACTGGATTTTACAGACTTAAAAACTTTTTAACTCCCTGCTCTGCATAAATGTAATGTTATCTTTTCCATGTCCTTCCATCTGCCCATGGTAGGACAATATTCTTAGAGCAAATAGTTATGTAGGGGGGTTATTTTCTTTTGGGCAAGGAGGAATAGCTGGGGGTTTTTGTCTGCTTACCATGTCTATGCCCATCCTTGAAATGGGAATCAGGTAGCAACAGATACTTGAAGGCTAGCTTGCTATGAATGTACCTTAAATTTAGTATTTACAGAAAGTAAGTCACTATTTAATTTTTCTGTATAATCCTTTGACTAGTCCTTAGCTTCTAGCACTGCCGAATGAATCTCGTATCTCACAGAGATCCATGAGGTTTTTACAGCTGTATCACTGTCATTGTCACTTAGTTATGTGCTGGATGGTATTCTGACTCCCCATCTGAGTTTCACAAATAGTGAGGCTTAAGACACCATTATGCAGTCTGGTTCAAAACAATTTACATGAAAATGTTCATTATTGGTGAATACTGTACCTCCTTTACAGCTCTAGGAACTGTCTGAGTTCTCATGGATTTTGAACTTCTGGGATTTCATTAAAAGCACCTCAAGATTTTTGCGTGACTCTAGAAAACCTCTGAAGTTTTTAGAATAGAGGGATAAATGTGACATTCTGCAGCTTTGGTGTTACGTAGTGGTGGGTGCCATGCCTTTTTTTCCTTTTTTCCTTTTTTTTTTTTTTTTTTAAAAAAGGCAATTTCATTGCTGTCTAAAATTTCAGGAGCTGTTACATCTACAAAGTGGGATTTGCTAAAACTGCTCTGATAATTTCAGCAGCTACTTCAGTCATTACATCTCTTTAGAGATGGCCACAGCGCCTGGTCCAGTTGGGGTCTGGGCAGGCTCTGAGCTGACCTCTGAAGTTCACGCAGCACAGGGTAGTCATGGAGGGTAACTTATCTGAGTGTTGCCTTCTCCTGAGTTCCAATGGGGCTTTGGATGTTTAGATTAGGATGAATCATCACAGTAAACTATGGAATAGTTCCTTGTTTTAACACTTTGATGATAGGGAACTGCCTGACAATTAGTCCATCATACCTGGAGATCATGGGCATTTTGCTACTCACCAAAGAAACATTCTGTGAGTATGTTTTGAATGTGCAGGTTCATAATGTTACCTTACAGTGTTCATTTTTAAGTAGTTTTCCCTTAAGATCCTTACTCTGAAATGTGTAGGAGGAAAGAAAAAGGTAAGCCTGCAGTTTGCCACTTCTACCAAACTTGTGTCCTCCCTCCAGGATCAGTTAATTACTCATGAAATAAGCATGCAGTGTATTTGATCTCCAACTCCCAAAAGTCTTTTCCAGGATAATGGAAAAGTACGTATCATGTTCCTGGTTCTCCCTCATTTACATTGTACTTTCCTCATGAAGCAGGCCCCTGAGAGTCTGTGCCTTGCACGGTTGTAGATACCATTTAGGAAAAAAAGTACTCTGCACAAAATGCAATGATGTTGTAACACACAAATTGTAATTGTTAAAATATGCAACAATGAATTTCAATTAAAAAGAAACTCTTTGGTAGTTTTGTTTTGGATTATTTTTTTTTTACTTGAAGTAGAATAAAACATGTCATGTGAGTATGTGGTTTCAATAGAAAAATTAAAATGTTTGAAAAGTAAATCTAGTGCTGAGCAATCATGTTGATAACTAGATTTTGACAGTTCAAAACCTTGTCTCTTGTTGACCCAGCATGAAGTCTATGTACAAGGCTGGCAACATTCCCCAGAAATGTAAGCTTCTTAAGCAGTTACAGTAGATGGTGAAAGTGTTTTTATGGAAGATGATGTAAGAAGTATTTAGATCTTTAGTAGCTGGTAAACAATTGAGACAGCTGAACAGATGGTGATAAAGGCTGATAGGTATTGGTGAGTCTGGTGAGTGAAAACCAGATGAATACTTGGCTATTCTGTTTGCACATCCCAGGGTTGCTGGAGATTTGTCAGAAAGTTGCTGTTGAGAGTATGTAAAGTAAAACCCAACTACAGACAGATGAGTCTTCCTTTTGACATACCAGTATCAATGAGCCGTTCCATTATCACGTTAAAGACCAAGAGCAAGTCTAACTTGCTAAAGCAGTTATGAAACCTCCCAAAGCATTCAGTTGTGAGAGGCATTCACATATTTTATTGACAGCTTCATAACAGAACAGAAAAAATGCTGACTTAAGGTGTCATTTTATTAAGTGCTATCCTTAGTGAGTGTGATTGACCATTCTTGCAGCTGCAATCACTGGGATTATTTTTCATAAACTGAGGAATTTCTTTTTAAGCCTCTCTTTCTCACTTTATTGTGTAGATATTCTTTAGTCAGCATCAGTTTTCAATGCTGGGAGATGAGGAACGTATTCCAAGGAAATGCAGTTTTTAGGGCAAGAAGAAAACACCTGATAACAGAAACGAAAACCAGAAGAACCTCTTTGGGCATGTGAAACAAATTGCCTTTTATGAAGTTTCTCTTGTTTTCTTTTTGCACAGTGCTTGCTTAACAAATTGTAGTAAAATATCTGCCTCCTGATGGTTCTTTCTGACACCCTCTTTAAAACCATCCAAGTCTTGGTGGCCGCTCTGCACCTCTGTGGCAGCACTGGTAATAACATTTTGCCCTGGAGTTAGTGATTTTTACAGCAAGCTCTCAAAAATCTTTTATGAGAGCCTTTCAGAAGGGCCTTTTTTATAGGTAGCAAAACAGATGTGTAGAGAGATCAAATGACATGGAAAAGATAACAATACATTTGTGGCTCCCATTTCCTTGTCTCTTGCTGTGCTTACTCTGCATGATCTCTCCCTGACCTACAGGGTTGGGTTTTTTTCTTAGTTTAATTCGTTGAGTTTGTGGCTGAGTATATTGCTTTGCTTTTATCTCATGTCTTCAAGACATAACTCTTTATCTCCTGACTCAAAGCTGCAGGACTGAAGGCTGAAGCTGAATTTCTTTCTTCTCAGCACTCTGATGCTCTCGAAAGAAAAATTGGCAGAGCTAAATGCTTATCAAGGAGAAAGAACGAGACAAGAATAGTAGTCCAAGATTTTTTAAACTGGCTAGGAGTTTTAGGTCTACTAACTTGGGGTGTATGGTTTGACAAAGACTCACAGACAGGCCTCTCTAGTTTGGCAGCCAAAACTACTATCATGTTTTGATGATCTCAGCCATCTTAGTATCATTTTCTATAATCTGATTTTAAACAGATAAAATGAAATTTTATTAGAAAAGGTAATTAAAGTCTCTTTAAAATTATGACTTTTTATTGCTTGTGTATTCTGGTCTTAAGCATTACAAGAAAATTTAACCTTCTAGAAAAGGTTACTGTTTTGTCTTCTGACAAGCTAGCTTTTAGCTTTTGACAAGCTAGCTTGTAATTTCTGACATGTTTTAATTCCAGTTCAGAGGGGTGGCTTTAAACAAAAGGCTCAGCTGCTGTTGGCTTTGTGTTGTAAACTGATGGGAGCTGCAAAGCTGTGGCCATTAGCAGACCTGGTCGCTGCTGCTGGTGCAGGATGTCAGGAGCATCCTCCTAAGCAGCCCTGGGCTTGAAGGTTAAGCAGGTTTTGCAGGTGCTGAACTAGTTAGCCATGGCCCCATTGCCTCTGTCCCTGCTTCTGCAAAAGGAGGGCTGCCTCAAAATGAGATTACCTCACTGCTGGGGGGGAGGCAGAATGAGCATCTTCCTGGGGTATCTTCTGTTTTCCTTGTGCTACTGAAACTTCTTGAACTGGCTGTTTTCTATGTAGTCTGGAGACAGTAGCTGATGCATCATTTATATGTCTGAATAAAAAAAGAAGTTGTTTTGTTACCTCATTCAGGATGTATTTCCTTATCTTAAATTCTGATCAGCAGTTTGCCTAGTTGTATGTATTCCTAAGAAAGCATTACGTTGAAATAGGTATCGCTGATTTGTTTTCCTTGAAAAACTGATTTATCCGTTTCCGTTGTTCTGAATTTATGTTGAATTTTTAGGATGTCTCCTCACATGTTACATTTCAGCAGCATGAGTTAGTGACTTATTAGTATGCAGAGAGCATTTTGGTCCTGGCCTTACTTAATAGTACTAACCTCAAAATAAAAAGTTAATTAGAGCGAGTAAAGTTATTAAAAGTGCCAGTGTGATTTTAAAGCTGAAGTCTACATTTTCAGGAGAGTCTTAGGCATTTTGGAAATCTGATTAAATTAAAATCCTTTATGAGGTTACATGAAAATAGGACTTTGGCTTTAAATCACCCTGGTGATTTTGAAAATCTTACTTAGTGTCTTTCATCGTCTCAGACAATAAATGGTAATCCTTCACAGGTAAAATTATCATTATACCATTCATAACTATGGAAAGAGAGCAAGGACTTACCAACAGGATATATTCAGTCAAAATCCTTCACAGAGCTTAAGAGTGCTTCAGATAACAGTTCGTTTTAACTACCATTATTGAGAAACAGATGAAGACATGAGCAAGGTTTTTTTGGTGGGGATTTTTTTCAGGGTTTTTGTTTTTTTGATGGGTTTGGTTTTGTTTTTTTTTTTCCATTTTAGTTCTTCACTGTCAGGAGAGACTTGCAGCTGTTTGTTATAGTAAAGGTTACATTTAGTAGCCAGACTTTTAAGTCTGATATACAGTGACAACCAGCACATTGCAGGTTTAGGCAGAAGAGCAACTGGAGTCAGTTGCTGAATAGCAGCAGAGCCTTTCCTTCAAAACTCCTTGTTCACAGCAAGCACAGCAGTACCCAGGTGCTGTTGTCCACATACCTCTGCATACATATTGTCCATGTTGGCCCATGGAAAAGTAGTTTGGTGTTGTCAGCCCGAGTACCAGGGAGTAAAGTGTCCATGAGAGGCCCAGTTGCTAGTAACTGGGATGCTCAGCGCTAAATCCTCACCAGGAAACCAAAGACTAAAAGAACCTGGAGACTGGTCTGCCTCTTCACCTGCAGTGACTCTCTTCAGTGAGAATTGACTGCCTGCACTTAAATTAGTGTGAGAGATGCAAAATCATATGCATTTTCTTTTTGAAGGAAACTAATACACTCAACAGGATAATGAGTAATTCCCTGGCTGTCCTTGGTGGGGATGAGATGCAATGACAGGGGATGAAGGAGCTGTGAAGGATGTGGGACCACTTCTAGTGAAGTGGCTGAGGGGTATCTCAAGCTCTTTAAGTGTTTTGCTTATATTCTGTGAAAATATCTTCAGATGCTTCTGATACTTCAGATAGCATTGAATTCATACTCAGTTTTACGTGTACTATCTTGATAGTATAATAGGTGTTTAATGCAGCTCTGCCTGTCTCCCTTTTTCTAATTGTCTAGAGTATCCTTGGTATTTAAAACCAACCCTTATGTCAACTTCTTTAATAAAGAACATGCTGTGGAAATTATGCTAATTAAGCCGGGGTGTAATTATGGGCTAGAAAGATTATTTCACAGTCAGAATTGAATTGTTGTAGATAAATGTGCATTAACTTAATAGTGTACAGCTAATTAGTTTTGCTGTTTACTCGAAGTTAAAAAAAGATGTAATCAGTTATACAGAAGCTTGAGCAATGACTATATTGCAAAGCCAATGGGAAGCATACGCTGAATCTCACTTTAATTATTATTTTGCTAGAATTTTCCTCATTTTTCCTGTTCCGGAATTACAGTGGGCACAAGTAGCTAGTTAATATACTTAACTTTATTTCTAGTTAAAATATATATTGTATGAGCTAAATGTCTGGTTGCCAGTTTCACAGTTACAGATCTGTAATTCATACTAAAGTGATTACAGCATCAGTGTCTTGTGCTTTCCACAAAAGGTAAAACATTTTGGATCTCATTATGGAGCAAATTAAGGTAGAGGCTTTATTTGCTGTGCATATCTTTTTTTCTTTTTTTTTTTTTTAATGCTCATCAGCAAGCTGGAATTTGCGTTTAGTATCACAGAATCACAGACTGTTTGGGTTGGATGGGACGTTAAAGATCATCTAGTTCCAACCCCTCCTGCCACAGGCAGGAGGAACACCTTCCACTAGGCCAGGTTGCTCAAAGCCCTGTTCAACCTGGACTTGAATGTTTCCAAGGATGGGGCAGCCACAACTTCTCTGGGCAGCCTGTGCCAGTGCCTCACCACCCTCACAGTAAAGAATTTCTTCCTTGTATCCAAGCTAAATCTACCTCCTTTCTGTTAAAGCCATTCCCCCTTGTGCTGTCATCTACACATATATATATATATATATATATGCTGTTATTTATATTAAAGAGGTAAGAACTTACATACTGGACATACACATACGTTACATACATCTTATGGCAAAGGTGCTTAGTTGGCAGTAAAGTACTGAAAACCAAAAAACACACAATTACTTGTCACTGACTGAAAGTCTGTAAACCTTGAGTTTGCCAGCGAACATTTAATTTTGTATGTTCCAAAAATACCCATGTTTGCTGTATGTCTCAGACATTCACAAGTGTGAAGGGAAGGCTGCAGAACATTCTCTTTAATGTAAATTAGTATCAGCCTCTGGGAAAATCTAATATAGTCATTTGATTTGTGAATGTAAATTCATAGATGGAAATTCTTTATAAGCCACCTCAGAGGATAATATTTCTTTCATTGACTTTGGAGTGAAAGCGACTCCAGTATAAATTATAGTGGTTAAAAAGTGTGATCTCAAACTGAAGCGTGATGTGCTCTGAACTTCATCTGTAATGTTGCCTACAGAGCTTTCTTGTGTGATCACCGTTCTCCTTACGCTCATGAAAAAACCTAGAAGAGGGAGATACTTTCAAGAAACAGAGAAAAATAGTTTCAGTAGCCTATATAGTAATTTCTCCACTAATAAATAAATTACACCGGATATCATATCCTCTGTTTCAAAAGAGTTCCATGGCATTTCCACATACTTTTAATGCAACTGGATATCAGTTTCATATTTATCAAGTTACATCAAGAACACCAGCTCCTGTGTGAATTTGTATTTGCCATTAGAAGAAAAGTTACGAAAAGCAAGGATTGACATAGAACTAAAAAAATCTCAGACTTTCACTACTCTTGAGCCTCCCTTTGTGCAAACAACATGCTGAAAATTTGTGGACTTTGTTGTGTTTTAAGTTGACTTTCCAATGTGCAGCAGCAATTGTAAATATGAATTTCAAAATCATACAGATTTGTCTTAAAATGGAAAAAAATGTGAAATTGAGGATGTGTAAGAAACTTATTTTTTCTGTTTGAAGACATCTGTGCTATTAAAAAGGAAAGGGAAGGGGGGAAATCAGAGGTTGCTTCTGTATCATGTGTGACAGGCATTTGGTTGCCAGGCTAGACAGAGGAGCTCTTGTGTCTGTTCTGTGCAAGCATGCTCATGTCTTCCATAAATCGGGTTATGCTGTCCAGCCCTTGATCCAAGTATATCTCAGGGGAGGAGAGAGAAGGAAATAAATGGTTATCAGAATGGGGTCAGTGTCTGTGAATGAGGGTTGATAGAGATTACTGGAAACACCTGTCATTACAGTTTTCATCAGCGTAGGAAATGAACCCACTCGTCAGTTTTGGGACCGGTTTAGAGCAAAATCTAATTTCTTAAGTGATAATCTACTCAAAAGCACATAGTTTCATGTAGAGTGCTCATGCTGCATGCCTTGTTCATACTGCAGAATCAATGTGTAAGTTTTTAACCACAGTTTAAACTAGTCGTAATTTTAACCATATTAGAAATCTGTTTTATAAAAAAATCATTGTATCAGTTGCTTAGTCATATGTAACCATGATCTGAGCTTGGTTGCTGAAATCTGAGGCAATCATTCATGTTAGAGCTATCGGATATAAATATTGGAGGGTTTTATATCTGGAGTCAATGCTGTCAGCTGATTACATTGAGAACAGTATCAAAGGCGGAGGGAATGGCATTGTCCTGTCAGCTTTAGTAAGGAAAATTGGGGGAAAAAGTTTAACCAAAGTCTGAAAAGGAATTAGCCCTGAGACGATGAAGGGAAAGTTGCAATTCAGTCTGTACTTCTTGCAGTTGGCAGAATATCTTGCAGGGTATCACACCACCAGCTAAAATCTTGGATCAGTGATGGTAATGGGCTCTGGGATTAAGTATACTACCAGAAGAAAATCTCACCCAGAAAGTATTGCATGGAAATAAGTACCATACAGCTAAGAACTAAGTACCAAATGAATAAGTTGTCCTTCTGTAGGTAGCTGTACTTCCACAGTCTGAGGAAAGAGTTTTGATAGATAGAGGCACATATTTTCCCTTAATATATTCAAGTTTCAAAGGCCTCTTTAAGGTATTGATTCTGAATTCTAAATGACAGATCCTTGGCAGTATTTCTTTCATTCATTAATAAGGGCAATTGCCCTGAATCAATAGCATGATTATTTTCTGCAGTGGATTTATTAGATACATACAGTGTTTGCCAGTTCAGCTGGAAACATTTCTGTAAAAG
Organism: Neopsephotus bourkii; assembly: GCF_033783945.1. NCBI lineage: Eukaryota > Metazoa > Chordata > Aves > Psittaciformes > Psittacidae > Neopsephotus > Neopsephotus bourkii. The sequence continues at coordinate 6,558,662 of NW_026901984.1, read as the reverse complement.
TGCTGTGTAGAATAGTCTGCAGCCTCCTTCTTTTTGTCAGGGATAGAAACGTCATGTCCCAGTTATAACCTGATAGGATGGCAAGTGAAGGACGAGCTGGTTTTCCCCATTCAGAGGATGTTTTTCAGCAAGTTGTGTTTTACTGAGGTAAAACTACCAAATATACGTGAGATGCCTATTTTATGTTTATTTAAAATCTACAACCTACTTCTGCGCTGAACTCTGAGTATTGTTCATGTAAAATAATTCTTCTCTCATTCAGCTTGTGCATTATTTTTTAGGTAAGACACGCTGTTCTTGGTCTGCTTTTGTTGCTGACACAGCACTTGAGAGTTGTGGATTTCATTGGTGTTGTAGAGCACTGGTAATACTTCTTGTTAGTCATGTCTGTCTGGTGATGAGCTCTTCTGGTTTTATTCTTCTGCTGGCTTTTGAGGCATTGTGGAGACTCTCTGGGTTATCCTGTGGCATGGGGAACAGAGATGTTACTCAGGTAGAAATCTTCATGTGCTACTCTGAGTGCAGTAGTACAGCCTTGTTTTTTGATACAGTACTCTGGTGGATATTTTTCCTCCCATCTAACAGCTTTCCATTTGAGCAGTTCTTTAACAATTATACTCTTTTGTTATTTATCTCATGAACTTCCTGTCTCCTGAGTGTTAAATACATCTCGCATTATAACATTGCTTTGGTGGCTGTACACTGAGATACATTAAGCTAGCATGGAGGAGATCAGGGTTTTTTTTTTCATGCTTAATAAAAACTGAAATAAAGGCAGTAAAGAAAACCCATTAGTCTTATGTTTCCCTTTGACAAGAAGATCAAATTCAAGTGCATTTATAGAATTGCACAGCTTGCAACTTTAATGAACAGAATTAGTCCTCTTTGTCTAAAAGACTGAAAAGGAGTATAGTTGTAAGAAAATAGAGTTTGTTAGTTGGGTTTCTTTTAATTTAGTATTAGAAATCCATGTGTGTTTTTTCTCATGGCTTTCCATATTTGGGATTTCAAGGCAAATGGTGGGTTTTATCAATTTGTGTGATTATTTGAGTGACCTTTAACTTTTATTGTTTAATAATCATTATTTAAGCATCAAAAAATGTCTTCTCTGAAGAGTTCCCTGTGCTCAGGAAAGGAATGCTGTAAAGTGATACACATATAAAAGTGATGGCTGGGCATGTATGTGTAGAGATAAGGTGCAAGTTGCTGCTATAGTAATGCAGGTAGTGCACTGGAGAGAGTCATTACTAAAGAATGAGTGACCACGAGATATTTAGGATTGATGCTAATACTTTACATAGGCACCCTTTCTTTGCCTTCACCCACCTGTAAAAAGTATTTCTGCAGCTTATGCTTAACTGCACGCACTATTGGCATTTCCTACTGTCTGCTATTTGCACACATAGAAAATACCATTTCTGGTTGTGGTGGTCCTTACATTCCCATGGCAGTCCTTAGGTTACCCAGATGGCCTGATGCCCAAGCTTTTTGTTTGAGAATAGGAAGGAAACATCCAGTTTCATTTGCTTTTTTATTTATTTTTTTTTATTTACCCAAACATGAAAAAGCCTGACTTTCAGTCATCTCTGCTGGAAAAGGGTGGGAGCTGTTCTCATGTCACTGCCGTGCAACTCAGGAGATCTGCTGGGGCCAGAAGCTTGATCAGACTAAAGAGAGTGATGGGTAGAGGCTATTCATGTGTTGTCAGTTACCATGAAACTCACTGTGCTTAATAACACAATGTTAAAAGCTTTGACTGAAGAGGAGTGCCCCAAAACCTTTTGGGAACTCTTCTGGTGGTGGTGATTTCAAAAAATAACATGGATGCTCTTAGATTTCCCGGGAGTATTGTGTATGCAAGCTTCCTCTCCTGCAGATGAGCGTGGTTTGAATTGTTAACATTGGTGCTGTTAGGCTAGTGCCAAATGGTTTCTGCTGTTTTTTTTGCTATTTTTTTATAGCTGCAAGTGGTTACATGTTATGATGCATGTGGGGAAATAAGTATCTTCCTGTCTAAAGTGCTCCTCCTATTTTCCTAGAAAAATCAGGGGGTTGTGGAGTAACAGCTGTTCTTTAGAAAGTATACATTTCTATATGGCTAGATGGGAGCAGGACCGCAGAAGCTTCTTTCTCCTGAAGCTGAAATACACGAAGACTTAAAAGCCTCTGAATGGGAACAGTAGTTCTAGAAAAGGAGAAAATTTTGATTTGAAAGTCTCCAGAGACAATGAATATATCAGATCTCAGAGAAAGGCGTTAAATGACTGTGTCTGACAAACTAAGTCAATGACAGAATCGAGGCTGGAATCCCGTAAGTCTGTCAACTGTTTTAATCTCCTGGCTGTATTTCCACCTTTCTGATCTATGAGGAAAGGATATCCACATCTGTGACAGGTGTTCTGATGGTGAACAGCATTTCACAATCTTCTGAAATCTTCCCTGTAAAGTCTGAACTCCTGTAGATGGAGAGAAGCACGTGTAAGCTGGTCTCTCCAAGAAGGGGTAACTTGGCACGTTTTCACAGCTGCAGTGTATTAAGCTACTCTAACGCCTTTCTGTAGTAGGGGGTCAGAAAAATGTTATGAATTGCAGGGAGAAAAGAGATAAATTGGGCAGCTTAAAGACATCTTGATAGCTTACCTAGTTTGCCTCTTACTCGCCTTTGCAGAAGCAGTCCCTATATATGCATATGCCTGCAGAGGAAGAGATAAAACAAGATTTTCAAGGCTGTTTTAGTTTAACAACCCCAAAAGACAGCTGCCACTTCCTAACCACTGAAAAAAATCACAACAAAGCACTGAACAAACTGAACAGTACAAAAGCCAAAATTAAAGATACCCTAAAGCACTGAAGTCCCCAGTTTTTCTCTCTTCCATAACCCCACAGTTTAGAGGAGAGATAACATTATACCAGCTACAGCAGGGTATGGCTACCTGAGGACACAGGCAACTTTTTTCTTAAAAGCTCCCTCTCTGGGAGTAAGGGAATTAAATATTTATAGATCAGTACCGATAGCAAGAAAGATTATTTCATAAAGGTTCATAAATATATCTCAATTAAAAAGAGATTTGTAAATGAAATCAGGGTAACCTCAAGCAGATAATACTTGCACATCTGAGTGTACTCATGGAGGCAGTAACCTAGAGCTGTAGGTAGTACCATGTGGGCCAGTGTCATTAGATAATCTTTGCTGTATCATCTTTAAAATTTTTTCCTCTTAAAATGAAAATGCTCAAGAAATCTACAGACAGTTCCACTCCAGACCATTTTTGTACATTAAAGTTGTTCTCATCTTGCCTTTTCACATTCTCACTTCTTCTGGTTTTCTTATTTCAAAATATAAATCACAGGTAGTAATATAAAACCAGGAAAGTGATGTCTTGCCAGAGAATGTATAAAGGATACAAAGGCAGAACTGCAGGAGGGTGCAGGTCTCCCTTTGTTATATTGGAAAGGTGATTTTTTGAAGTTCTGGATTAACCCTAAAACCTCAGGTTTATGGTTCTCTTAAAGACCTGGGACATGCTGAGCATCTCTATCACTGCTTGGCAATGCTGGGCAGGAATCCTGGGCATCTGCCACAGGATATCCTCCTCCGCACCTCATTAGCAGACACAAATGCGTTGTAAAAATCACATTTGTGATGAATCTCTCTAAGCACTACTGTATGGTAGTTCTAGTTTGGGCAGCATGGAAACGTAAACTAAGGAAAATGTGATAACCCAAGAGCAGCATCCAGGTTTTCAGCAGATTGACAAATGTTTGTACAGCTGGTTTATATTCAACTGTGCTAAATTTGAAATCTAAGGCAGGCTAGATTAAGCTACATGATTAACTAAAAGTCAAGTGTCTATTGAAGTACAGTCAAATTATGTTAACTGTTTATGTGTTAGACACATAAATATTGAAATCGTGCATTGCCAAAATGGAAAGTGTTGCCTGTTTCATCAGTGAAATTATTGATCCGGTAGAGTGGGTCCAGGTATGGCAGATAATATCCTAACACTGCATATACCAACAGGTCACAGTATACCTGGGTAAGTGGATTTCATATGTTGTAGACTTATTTGGCCAAGTTTTGACTAGATAAGACCATATGCTGAAAGGTTTTGAGGGTTTCAAAGGTGAGTGGAGCAGAGATGGACATGTGTGTGCTGTTGCCTAAAATTGTGTGCTGAAAGTACCCAGTATTCATGTGTAACATTTTCAAAGCAAATACAGTAGTTCTGCCTCCTCTTAAACTGTAGCTGATCATTCAGACCAGGCTGACATCTGTGTATATGTATATACAGTGATGTATGTTTGAAAACGGGAAAATACTTTAAGGAAGTGCTTCAAATTTAACTTACAATAAATTAAGTGCAGTGAGTATGTGTTCACTTACTTTTGACCAGCTCTCATGGAATCACAGAAAGAAAATGAGGGAACAAGTTGTTAGAGAGGGCTTCTTCCTCTTTATATTACAGAGTCTGTGTCTGTGGATTATATTTAAGTATTTGTCATGTTTTTACTATTTAAGTTTTACATCTTGTCTTTGCTCTTTTTAAATGTGCTAAGATAAAATCATTAGAAAAAGATTCCTGTAATATTGATATATTCCCTTCCAAATATTTTGAACAGAAATAAATTTATCCCTTTAAACATAGGATGTAATTCTGTCTTTGATCTTCTCTTGGCTCTTCGTTAGTTCTCCTTGTGTTTGATCCTGAGCTACATGTAGTTTGTTTTTTCCTAGTACTACCAGAGAACCATTCTCGCAGATCTCATGAAACAAGGGAAAAGAAATTTTCAGGCTTTATATAGATTTCAAAGGGAGAGGGAAGCAAACAGAAGGGTGTATGTCTGTAGGCATAAGTTCAGCAGTCTTGTAGACTGGCGTTAGCAAGACAACCATGCACGAAAGTTAGAAACCTAGGAAAGATTACCCTTAACTTGGATTGTATTGTCTTTGCCTTTGGGCACCACATCAGCAGTAAGGCTGTCTCAGATACACATACGTGTATGAAGACAAGCAGGTGTATACAGACTCTTCTGGTTTAAACATTGTAATGAATATATCTAAAAATTGTGCATTCTCTGTCTTAGATAAATGCTTGGTTGTAGTTCAGCACTTGTCAAGCCTACGGGTCTTTATAGCAGGTATCTTCACAGCACTTCCGCTGGGGAATGTTCCTGAGATGGAAGAAGCTCTGGGTGTCAGTGCTTGCCTATGTCAGCTGCTTGAGGATTTGAATGTTCTGTTCTGGTAATAGAAATCAGAAATAAAACTCCAAAGTCTCATTCACTGTGACCACTGGATGGAGAGTAGACAGGGCCACCATGCCTGCTTCTCCAATGCTGTGTAGAAGCGATCTGTATCCTTGGTTACTGACTGGAGACCTGTGTTTTCGAAACTTCTTTTGTAGCCTTTATAAAATCAGTGCAGATACAGATGTAACAGGAATTTTGTGTTTTCTGTGTGTCATCAGCATTTGAAGTAGCAGAAGAAAAAAATTCCGACATAATTCAAGCAAATATTCAGATGCAGCACATACTCTGTGTTCAGCAGCACCTTTAAAAGTGATCCTTCATAGCTGCTGCACTCTGCCATGTTACTAACAATCTCTTCTAAGTCCGCATCTCTATTGCTTTCTGACGTGTATGTGATGTGATGGCAGGAGCAGGATTTGGTTTTGATGCAATACTTGCTGTACCAAAGTCAGTCTCTTGGTGCTACTGCTTCTGCTGCTGTATTTCAGAGTTGTGTTTTGTGTCCAGCACCTTGATGATTTTCTTCAGTTGTTCAGGGGTAAAATGCAGCTTCTTCTGATAGTCTAGGCATACGTACTGCCAATTTACATTTAACTTAGTGTTCCCCTTTGGTTCCTCTTCCGTCCCTGGATCAGTAGCCTGCTGTAGTCTGCTTTAGTCACCACTTCAAGCTAAAACCTTCTGCAGCATTCAAAATCAGATCAGTCCATCAAAGAAACAAGGTTTAACAACTTGGCATGCTTTGGTCAGTCTTCTCAGATGACAACAATTCCTAGAAATAATGCACTTTTACAATCTGCTGAAATATTTAGAGTACATGGCAAATGCTGATTTATAGCCAAAGCTGTGAAGTTCTTGCACGTTTGTGATTCTCTTGTTGAAAAACCCACACCACCAGAAGCCTTTCACTGGACAGCTTAGTGTTGGTATAAGGGAAACGTAGGCAATAGCAGAAGGTCTTGCACATACGGATGCTAGCTTATCTTCATTTTTCGATCAGCTGCACAGACACTTTGTTAGCATTCTCAGAATCACATGCCATGCACCTCCTCTGATTTACTCTAGCCTTCTGGCCTCTTTCACCATCTGTGTGGGTCACCTCATTCAGATTTGCTGAGCATGGGGGTGTAAATAAAGGACACAGGCTTAGCTAGTGTTTGTTTAGAATATTCACTCTAGTTTCGTATTTTGCTTAATTCTACATTATAATTTTACTAGAGATTGGATCCTTGTATGTTACCAGTTTAACTGATTTCCATGTGGCACAGTATCAGATGGTTCACAGAAATGGAGGTAGATTTGATTTTCTCACTTTTATTCTGACCCTTATCTTCATGAACTGCCGAACCTACTACTGCTTTTTGTTTATAGCCAGTAGAAGGCATTTTGTTAACTTAAATTACCTTTCTAGCATTCAGCACAGTTTATTTCAGCCTTCAGACTTCCACAACATACGTTCCTTCTCTACTAGTTTTTTTCTCTTACTACTTGTTTGGCTTTGTATTTTGATATGCATTTTCTGTCACATAGGCATGCTTGGAGCCATGGCCTGAAAGTTCCCTCACATTTGTGCAAAATGTTCCAGATAGTTTTATACCTTAGTCTTCAAGAAATTGCAGCCCTCCACCATTCTCAAGACCTCTGCCAGCTGACTTCTTTCTTTTCATAATGAAGTCAAATTCAAAAAATAAGTTAAATTTTCAAGTAAATGTTAGTGGAGCCTCAGGCTTGCTGTTCCTAAAAAACCCAAAACTCTCTTTCTCTAGCTCACTTTTCTTTTGCCACCTATAAGAGTGGCATATATAACAAATATATATATATTTGTAGATACATATATACAAAGTATATAACAAATTAAAAACTTCAACCGCTGGAAACTGGTCCTTCTTGCCTTGAAGGCTGCTAAAGTTACCGCAATTATTCAGGCAGCCTTAGCTGTTGACAGAAGTTTTTGTTTGTTTTATATAGCTACTGTATTTCATTTAGAAACTACTAAAAATATAGTCATCTTAGAGACCATCTGCTTGAAATGACAGTGCATACTGGGGCTAAAATTTTAAACTTCTTTTCCTGCTTTATTCATTATCTCTCCTAAAACTGGTTACATGATAAACTCAGTATTCAGTGCTAAGGGTTTCTTTTCTGAATTAATTTTCTACTTATGTCCAACGTGTACACAACCATACTTGTCCAATGATGCATACTTGTCCAACAAGTATTCGTGCATCATTTATTTGCTAACGTTTCTGTTGGGAGATCAGAGGGGAAAAGTACGCACAGCCTTGTTTTCATATGTAAATACCATGTCAAAACTGCAGGTTTATCAGACCAATTAACTATGCCTGTAATAAGTGCACCTTTTCCTTTTGTCCCCCCACTGCCACTTCTGGCCTGGATCCCAGAGCAAAAGGAAGAAGAATCTGAGCTGTTTGTCGAGGTCCATGGTGTACTACCGCACATAACAGGCTTTTTGGTTGGTTGTTTTCTGTTCAAGTAATACACATATTATGAAGGAGAAAATTTCCTTTGGGAGAGAATTTGGTGATAGAAGTGCCCGCATTTTGAAGTATAGTTGTTTCATGTAAAACAACAGATTTCTAATGTTCCTCCTTGTGGTCTTGTCAGACAACCTGTTTTCTTCTGGTATTTTGTATCCTCTCCAAAAACCAACACCTGTGCTTTGGCGTCTAGGATTGAAAATGAGAATAAATTCACTAAGTTTACTAAGGTTTAGGGGTTTCCATTGCTTATTTTTAATTTTTGAAAGTCTAAGATGTCTTTGGTTGGCTGAGAGCCATGTATATAGGAGGCAGATCCAGTATGTTTGAAGAACCTATTAGCAATCTTAACATGGTTAACAGTAAGAAAGCAAATATAAGAGGAAGTACAGCACGTTAAATTGCATTGTGTCTGTCACCTCTGTCAAGTTATGATTTCTTTATAGATCTGTACTACCCATTCTTAAACAGAAGTAAGTGTTTAACCAAAGAACTACTTCCTTTTCACCTGGTAACAGTCACAGTAAGTTGGTAGCACAGAAAATGTGGTGCTTGCCATCTTTGGCTGCCAAATTTTGTAGTCTTCGTTGTTCCTTTTACATTGTTGTCTGACTTTGCAAAACATCAGTTCTGTCTGAACATACGCTACATCTTTTGTAGAAACATCTCAACAGTCTATATACTCTAAAGATATATTGGAATGGTCCATATGTGATTTATTACTATATTTTTATGGGGTTTTTTTGCATTAAACACTTAATGTGAAATTTAATATTCATGAGTTAACATCTGTTTTGTCAGAAGAGAAATAGGTGATGAAAGTCTGAGTGTTGTTTTTGGGGGGTTTTTTGCATCTCCTGTTCATATTCTGGATGTTCATAAAGATACAACTCTCAATCTGACAAACGTCCCATATGAGAAGAGAACAGACAGTAATTCTGATCTGTAGTAATTCATTATTATTGCAAAATGAGTCTTGTATCTATGAAGGGTCTTGGAGAACTGTTGTACTTAAAGTGTGAGATGCCTGAATCTACTTGAAATAGACTGCAGAGCTGCTGTGAATTCCCCCAGTGGCTCACAGTTGTCCTCAGTGCAGCAGAACCCCTATAATTTGGAAAGGGAACTAATGATTAGGAATGTCTTTTAAAAATATTAGAGATGAACAGTTCCAAGTTCTTTTGGCAATGAACTTTTTGGTGATCATAGCAACTGCAACAGAGAACCTACAAGCTTTTTTACAAGTCACTTCTTTCCCCTCTTTCCCTCTATTAACCTTGTAGGTGTAGCATTAGATGGAAGACATAAAAAATATTTATATGGCACAAAAAATTAGCTCTTAGGGAAAAGGCATGTGAGAATTAAGTGTCTCTTGCATAGTATCTGTGTTCATCTCTGGATCTTGGAACACAAAAGTCCAAAACCATTTTCATGAATTGTTTTACCTTTAAACACAGAGGGCAGAAATTCACCTGAAGTAAGAGACTGATTTTAAATTTTGTTCTGGAAGCTGTAGAATACCTGCAGGGACTTGTTCAACACTCTTGGATTCAGTTGTTTCATTTGATGTTAATTTTGTTTCATGTTTTGTAGGATGAAGGAAAAGTTCAAAGACTTAAGTTTTCGTATTTGCCTACCTGCTTTAGATTGAATAGTAAGAATGAAGATTTAAAAGTAATGCAAATAAGTAATACATAAGTGTATAATTGTAAAATTGCCCAATCACAGAAAGGCTGAGGTTGGAAGGGACCTCCTGGATGTTTCCTGCTCCAACCCACTGCAGGGCCAGAGCTGTAGAACAGATTTAGACTGACCATGTACCATAGCTGGAGAAAAGAAACCAAAAGCCAGAATAAGTCATTGCTTTATTTATAAAGTAGCAATTTAAATCAAAGATTGCAATAAATAAAAAGGACTTTTTGACAAACTGGTATTTCATAGCAAACCATTTGTGCTTCTGATCCTAGCCTCCACATTTTAGTTTTAATAGAGAAATAATAATGGTATAAGTGTGTGTTTTCTCTTTTTTCTTGTATTAAGATTTCATATAGCCATTTTTATTTAGCAGTTAGAGACGTAATTCCGTTATTTAATTATACTTTATATAACGTTCTTTGCATAGAAATACAGTTTAAAATTAAAAACACCTTCATATTTGATTTAATGTTTGCTTTGAAAATAATGGGAAAAAAATAACAAGATTTTGCTTAGACATGTCTGTCATCTTCGTTAACTATTGCCACTTTTAGCAACTAACAGCAGAATTTTTGATGAGTCTTTCTTGCTTGTTTTCTCACAGAGAGTTTGGATGGCGAGATCCAGAGCTTCCAGAAGTTATACAGATGTTACAGCATCAATTTCCCTCAGTACAGTCCAATGCTGCAGCCTACTTACAGCACCTCTGTTTTGGAGACAATAAAATAAAAGCAGAGGTAAGATTTATAAACCTCTTTTTCAGCAGTGATGCTGTCTGCCATTTATCATAGCCAGTTATTTTATGTACCTCAGAAAGAGTTACAAAAGAAATCATGTATATATGGCTGGACCTGAGCTTTCACTTAAGTCATTTGTTAACACTAGAAAAAGTAAAAAATGCATAAAATATTGTCAAATGTTTTTTGTTTAGTTTTCAGTATTTTGATTGCATACCATTTAAACACCATGTCAGTAATGGTTCAGTTAACAGCTTGTGGTATAGTCTTGATCTCACTGAAGCACACAGGCATTTCCTTAGGATTTTCAGTGAGGGATTTTTGGACACTAAATACAGGAGGTAAAAATTCAGCAAAAGGATTCTGAATAAAAGCCCACTTTAGTCTGTAATTGTGTGAATAGAGTGTCATTTCACTGGGTTTGCAGATTCAACTGTGATCATTGGTCTGTAATCTTGAAATTCAGTGCAGATTGTATCTCAAATGTAATTCAAGCAGCAGTATAGACTTTGTTCTGTACCTGTAGCTGATTGGTACTTTTTGCTTTCTTGCTCCCTGTGGTTAATGGGACCAGTTCAGCTTTTGGCACAAGTTGAAACAGAAGGCAGGCAGCTCTGAGGGATATGACAAACACACAGGAGTCAATTAAAATTGAATGAGTGAAGCTGTTACCAGCCCCAGCTGCCTCCCCTGGCCCTTTCAGAGAAACTGCTAATCAGGGACATGTGGTGTGCACATAAATCTCTGCCTGTTCTGGCATCTTTTAGCCTGGCAAGTAAAGGTAAACTGAGATCAAGATCTGCTATTGCTTCTTTGTCAGAACTGTGCAGTGATACTGGCTTGACAGTGCTTCATTATCCTCACCTTCGGCCCATAAGCACTCTGTGGGTCTGTCTAGCTGTAGCAGCTTTCCATTGTAGGCTTTTTCATGCTGAGGAAAGTCCCAAGTGAGTAGGTATGTGGTCTTCTGGCACTGGTAGAACTGCACTGGCTGTGTACATGACCTCAAACATCTTAGAAATAATAATGAAAAAACAAATGTATACATGAATGTTAAAATGAAGAATGTTTGTGCACTGGAAAAAAGAGCTCTGTTACAGGCACTGCTGAAAATTCAAATTGCACACTCTCCCTATACTCTTTTCTCATCCTTACTCACAAATTAGGTTTTCAGTTAAAAAATTGATTAACCTCTGAGAAAGGCAGTTAAATGATTAGAGCAATTTATTCATTGTACAATCTGTGCTGCCTCCTGTTAGCCATAGATTGAGAGCCCTTAGGTAGCTATCACATCTGAGGGAAGAAGATGGTTTAACTGTTGTTGCTAACCATTTAGCGAAAAAGGCAGGCTGTTGATCTAACCCATCCCACTAGGACATCAGCCTTTGTAAGCTTCAGGCTTACAAGCAGGAGAGCACTTAAACAGTTTCTGTGTTTGTTTATTGGAATCAGGAGCTACCCAGAGGGCTCAGTAGTGTGCTTAGGGTCTGCTGGAGCTCTCTACTGAATGAGAATTTCTTGAGGAACCTTTTGTATGAGGAGTTCAAAATATCCTGTTAAGGGCATATCACAGCAGATATCCCAGATTCTTACTAGCCTTATGCCCAGCCAGAGGTACTTGAGTGGTGCTGTTAAAACCTAGTTGGTTTGTGAGAGTTTATGAACTCTCGTAAGAGTTCAGTAGAATCTGCATAAAATTTCTCCTCTTGTACGTGATAGGACAAAGGTCTTTATATTCCTTTTGAGTAGAACCATGTCATCTAAAATTTAGACAGAAATGAAAAATAGCAGCTATGACTGTATGCATTTCTGGGATTCCTAACACCTTTTATGGTTTTACCATTACATTTTTCTCTTCTAAAATATTTTAATTTCTGCGGCTGAAGTTTGGAATATTGCCTCTTGCTTCCCAAGAAAAGAAAGTGGAAATACTCTGCAGAAGACAACTATGAAGAAGAAGTTCAGTTAAAAACATTTGAAGCATGGCTAGGGAAACGAGATCTTTTTTCCTTCATGGTCATGTTTTTTATGGTAGGTGCTATTTCTAAAACACATATTGATGACAGGCATACTTCTGCATTTGATTTTGTCATCCTAAACATGTCTTTATTGCTACATAAATGCAAATGCCCTGCTCAGTCTTCTAAGTAACAATGAAGTCTGCAAAAGCCCTTCTCTAACTTTTTTAACAGACTGTTTGCTGTCAGTAGTGCTTCTCATTCTTTACCTTTGTTCCCTGCTCGTGGTGCTTAGCTGGTGTATCAGACATTAGAATGGAGTTGAAGAATTTGGATTATTTTTGATAATGTTTGATAGTTGGCTTTTTCATCTCCCGTTGAGCACTGACCCATCTTGAAGATCTGAAGATCTCATATATGTGAAAGGGGACATAGGGAGCCAGAAGGCTAAAGGTTATAAAAAGTCCCAGGCAGCCCATTACTGTTAGGCATAATAATACTGAAATTCAGAATACTTTAGCAGTTCATTATGTAAATTATTCTTTCATTGATGACAGCAAAGAATGTAACTAAAAGTCAAAAGGAAAGGAGGAAAGAAGTTTTGATCAGATATTTGAAGGCAAATGGAAAGTTGATCAGTCAGAAGAGCACAAGAAAGCCCCTTTCAGATGGCATTTTCTTGTTAGAAGAGGGTTCTTACACCAACAATGATGAGACTGTGAGCAGAGCCAGAGTAGCCAGTCCTGGATGCCAAGAACGAACAGACAGAGGATATAGGAAACGAGAAGCATTTCTAAATACTTAGCAGGGAACATTTCTATAAAAGAGCACGTTCTTGTAAACACAGGGTTCATTCTTCCATAGCAGTTTTTCTTCCTGCAGTGACATCTTACTCCTTTGTATGAGGTCACCATAAAAAATGATTGAGCTGTGCAGTTTCACATGCCAGCACCATTTTGCTCTCATGAAAAATGGCAGCCTGCCATCAGCTGCAAAGGTGTAGCAGGTCACTCAGGGGTTTTGACACCAGTGACTCCTTTCTGCAAGCTAGGAAATTAATTTTTGCCGTAGAAACCACGACACTTGAGGTTCTCCTCTCAGGAAAATTGTAACAGAATCCTGTAACAGGAAAAAAAAGCACAGCAACTACTGTACTGCCCTGCCTGAAGCCTTCCCTGGCATCCCTAATAAACGTTGCTGGATCAGTTTCCTCTGTATCATGGAGAGTGTTCAGAAGTATCAGTCCAGACATTATTGCACGGAGTTCTTAAAACAGTAAATACACACTGAATGCGTTTATCTTCCCAGCTTACCTAAAACCATCATTCACATTCATTTGGTTGTTAAATTTAAAGTGTTTCTACATCTTTTGTGACTTCTTCAGGGTGTGGTGAGAAGCCTTTCAACACAGTACTTGCATCCTTTCACATGAAAGGCAGAGGGCATAGACCATATTAACCATTATCTTTGTTATAATTCACATAATTCCAATGTTGTAGTAATTTTGATATCATCCATTGTGCTGCTAGATCCATGATGGTCAAGAATACAAATGTGCCTCTTTCTAGTATGGCTTTCTCACAGGGAATACTTACACTTAGTACAGTGATTAGTCCAGGATGTTGCATTTAGACCTGATGGCTAACACTGAAATTCTTCAGTCCATAACATTTTGAGGGATCCAGAAGTGGGATTGGAGGTGCTGTCATCATCCTTGGTGGGTGTCTTGATTTTGGTTTTGAAGTGTTCTGTGAGATTCCCCTTTGCTCCCATAAGGGATTTCCTAGAAAATGGAGTATCTTTCTTTTTCAGTGTGTTTGAAGAAGAATCACAGTTTTGCATTCACCTACCTATACCCTTCCGCTTTTTTGTTTGTTTTTCCACTAAAATGTCTTTAGTTAAAGCCCAGAATTTGGCTTGTCCACTGATGATACTGTCAGTTTTCCATTACAGACATGCAAGATAATATAGACGTGATATTTAATTTAAATTAAATAAGTACCTCGTAGGTGATACTGAAAAGTAATACAAAAACTGTGGAGACTCTAAAACATTTGTTAGGAGTGCATTTTAGTGCAGACAGTAATGGCATACATTTGGAGAAAGTACACTTCCCTGTTCAATTACAAACATTTTTATTAGTGCTTTGAAAACCATAATTTTCATATGTTAAACATCTGTATTGGTAAAATCTCACAGTTTGAGAAATACCTCATAAATAACTTCACAAGGAATTCACTTTTTTCATGATAATTACTTATGTGATGGGGGATGCTTGCTACACCCGCTTCACAGAATGAGCCCTGAGATGTTCATGCTTTTGCTTTCCTATGTTTAGATTGCTGCATGCAGGATGGTTTGGCTCTGTCTCGCCTTCACCTTGGGCAGTTGTATTCCCTGTGGAAATAAATGTCAAACCGTCCCTTTCTAACATACTTTCTGTGTAGGTTTTACTGATAGAAATTACTGTAATGAAGTAAAGCAGCACATAGTGACATAACCAGAAACAGTCTTTATATAAGAATCTTTTTTTATTATCATTTTATAAAGCCTCATATCTTTCAGGACCTCTAATCTGCTTCTAATAACTCAATCAACAAATGCTGTGTTCTGCAATACAGCTTGGGTTTTTACTGTCAGTTACACATATACAAAATGCTGTTTGGTTGGGGTTTTGTTTTGAATGTTTCACTCAAAGTATTTTTGGAAATAACCCTTTAATTTGTCTTTTGTAAATTGTCTTTGTTGGTATTATTGGAATAGTTTTTCCAGCAAAATGGTACACTCCTTGCACCTTGTCATTAAAGGGTATGATTTTGCACTGAAAGCAAGTTAGGTGTAACTTCCCATGCACAACCATCAGCAGCACCACAGAGCCTTACTCTTCACAGGAAGACAAAATATACAAATAGCTTTATGATTAATTCTTATCCCATTACATTCAAGATTTTTTTCTTACTAATAAATTGTCCTTGCTAATAAATTCCAGAAGCACGGTTAACTATGAAATGATAGGCTTTTTCACTGGGGGAAGGAAAAGAAAAAGGGCATAAAAGCCCACCTTCTATCAGGGAATTAAATTTTAAACTGATAGTCTTGCTTTCAAAAGCATTTCTGAATGTATTCCTTTGGCTTCACCGTCTAATTTATGCACTAGCATTTTATGAGCTTTATCTCTTCCAACAATAGAATGCACATCTTTGTTTTGTGCGCAGTCTTTACATTTTTTAAGACCGAGTATTAGTGAATGTCACTGAGTGGTATGCTGTTTTCTGTAGCACAGAAGGAGTTACCTTTTACACTCTGGGATCCCTCTGGAGTCATTTAACCATAGTTATTCTTGATTTCATTGTTAGGATACTGTGCCTAAATTATTATAATGATTTACTTTGCACCTGGCAAGCATTTCATAATTTGATTTAGATTAGGAAAATATTAAAGTTGTTCAATAAATATATTAATGATAAGCCCCAGAGGAGTAACATCCAGTTAAATGAGGAAATTCAAGAATTAGGATGTTAACTGAAGGCTGCACAGCAATTAGTGGCATATTACAAGGTTCAGGTTTTGTCTTTAAGTCTTTTCTGCTAAGGATCTTGATGAATGCTTTAGGTTTATTGCATACATATTTCAAAATCATTCCTTTTGCATGAAATGTCTGTCCTATAAAGTGACATGGTTCTAAAAATAAATAGACAAGAATATATTATTTCATAAATGTAATGGAACATCTAGTGTGTTTGGTTTTTTCTGTGTTAATGATAGCTAAGCAAAAATAAGACATTCTGCTTGCTGCCGTCCTGTTGTTTTCAGTCATTTTGTAACATAGAGTCATAGAATAGTTAAGAGTTGGAAAGGACCTCAAGATCATCTAGTTCCAAGCCCACTGCCATGGGCAGGGACATCTCAAACTAGACCATGTCATACAAGGCTCCATCCAAATTCTTTCTCATCTCACAGACTGAATCAAATGAATTCACGAGGTGACTAAAACCTTATTATTTTATAAAATGGTGGGCTTGGTACTGAGAATATCTATTAGAATTTTTACCCCCCCTCCCCCCACTGCTTCGCACTACTGTTGACCTCACTCCATGCCCCAAGCCCCCCCCCCCCCCGCAATCACTCTCCAGGGAATAGCCAAATGGACAAACTTTTGCCCACTTTTCCCGTATGTTCGTATTTAAGGTACATTTTCCTATGATACTAATAAATACTCAGCAATGATTATTTAGAGCCAAAGCAACTTTTTTTTTTTTTTTGTTAATCATTAACTGCCCATGCTTCATATGGATAAATGCAGCTTCACTGCTCTTGTCTGGACTATCCTGTTTATGCAGTCCACTACAGTGTCTGCAGACATCTTTAGGATACGGAGTTTGGCCTCTATTTTCCTGCTGTTTAGGGGCCTGGCATGGGTCTTCTTGTGGGCTTAAGGGTGTGAGTGAGGTCTTGAACAAAACCTGTCTCTAGGCTTTCTCATTACCTGGGTTTAGGACTCACTTCTACAATGTGTGTCTTGCAGGAGATGAGAATACTGGCTAAAGGTTTCTATCTTTTTCAGCTCTGGTCATCCAGAGTTTGCGTCCGAATGAGTAACCACATAGAAGAGAATTTTAGGTAATAAATTCAATTAGCCAGAAAATTCAAATGTGAACATCTGGTGATAATGCTTTTTACACAGTTACGAGGAGAGGAAAAAAATATCACTATTAGGTGTGCAAGATGAATGGCTTCCTGCTACTTTCTATGGTGTGCAGCAAATGCAGGAAGAGCATTGCACTGCACTGTGAATCCCCGTCCTCCGGGCTGACAAAAAAAGTCCCGGTTTTACTGAAATATTTGTAGAAGCTGTACCACTTTGTATTTGAAAATATTAGGTGATAGGGAAGGAAAGATAATACACGCTGACAGACAGTGTCATTTGACATAGGTAATACGATGTTCCCACATTTTGAATGGGCAATAAATATATTTGCAACTTTTTCAAGCAGTATAATGTTCTACTGTATGTGCTGTGGATTTCTTTCTATTCATAATTCTTCTGCCAGTTGCTTCTCTGGTTTATTAGGCTGATGTGTGAATGCAGAGGATTACTTTGCTATTGTAGAGTGTATTTTTTTTATTACTGTTCTCATCATCCAGCAAGCCACAATAAGACTTTGCTCACTATATATAGAAATAAAATAACCTAGATCGATATCAATATCTGTGATTTGATGCTTTCTCAACATACCTGTGCTAAAAAGGTTGGCAGCAAATTGATTTCAATAAGGTGAATTGTAGCCCTCATAAAAAGGCCATGCCAAATGAAACTCCTAAGGTAAAGACAATCAGGTGTGCTCCAGACTGTGTTTAAAAATGCAGAGTTGGCTGTTACTAAGCTACCAAGAATGGCTGCAGCAGAAGGCAGAGGTTTGTAGTGGCATAAAGGCATCTAAGGCTTTAAACTTGAGCTGCCTACCTGTCTGTTCAGCCGCTGCAGAAAACTGTTGGAAGTTGCTTGAAGCAGAGAATCCTTAATGTAATCGCAGAGTAAATTCATGGCAATGCTGCTGAAGTCAGTCCTGTTCTTCTAAGGTTTACACTAGTGTAACTTACAGTGTGACTCGTACCCCATAAGGAAAAAGAAATAACAATACTACACATATACACACACTTGTAACACATACTTTTGAACATATATATATGTAATTTTGCTTATTGAACTGTGGGTATTACAAAGTATGTTAGATATGAGGCGGGCTTAATTGTGCTGACTTTCACTCCATTTATAATATGCAAATGGGGAGACAGAGAGAAGATTATGCAGTACAGCTTCACCCTGGAACTCTTAAATTACAGGTCATACTCAGCTGTGCCACAGCCTCCCTTTGTGAGGTTAGGCAAATAACTTCATATGCCTGAGTTTCTGTTAGCAAAACTTCCTACCAAAGAGGAATGTTGTGAGAATGTATTCATTAGCTTTCGAGGAAGTAATTTGCCCCAAGAATACTTCAGCTTTAAGACAGAAAATTCTGATGTGACTGAGAGATTCTTTGGTGGTCAATGTATCAGTTATAAGGAGAAAATACCTATTGTTTAAGTCGCAGTAGAGAATGTCAGGGGAGCAGAGGTCATCAGGGGCAGTATGATGCTTGATCTAATAAATTGTAAATGTATTTTTAATCTGAGAAGTGGCACATTGTTCTTCTGTGATGCAAACTGTGATAACTACAGCAAGCATCAAAAGAGGATCTTCTTGAATATCCAGTTAAAGCTGAAATGTCAGTTGGAGTTGTTCTGTTGCTTGCCCTTTTATGACTGAGAAAAAAGTAATTTTCTGTGGTCTTACTGGTGACCACCTCATTCCAAAGTGCTGTTTGTGTTCACATTGACTAAATCTCACTAATACTGCGCTTAACTGAATATAAAGAGCTGCAGCTTCAGAAATTTCCATCTGGTACTAAGCTGATGTCCTCTGTTAGTGCTAGAATGTTTGAAGTACTGACCTACTGCATTTGTCTAAAAATCTTACCTTTTCTTTACATAAAAAAAAGGTTGAATTTTCTGTATTTTGCTTAACTTCACTAGGAATCTGGTTATAGGAATACCAGGATGGTTTTAGGTGACGTATATGTGTTGGGTTTTTTCCTCAATAATAAGTATAATCTTTCATTCTCAAGTAGCTTAATTCTTTTTAAATATTAGAAAGTAAATGATCCATACCCTTGACATTAATCATTTTTCATTTAACTTGAGACAGTACTAGTTCAGTGCCTGAGCAATGCTAATGTCTTTTTCATCCTAAATAAATAATACTGTTGCATTATCTATAAAGGGCACACTGCTGAAATGTCTTCGGTATTGTGCCTTTTTTGAGTGTTTTGAAAAGCAAAGACCCCAAATTAAAATCAATTAATTGCATACCTTCGAAGGGCTTTGGCTTCTGTGTATTTTTCCCAGTTTGTGTGTGTTTGTCAGTGTTATTTTATGCCTCCAGTGATTCAGAAGCTGAAAAGGTTGCTTAATGCAGGCCAGTGCTGATCTGTTTATTTTATGAGATAATGTTTTTAACAGTGGGATTGAAAATTGCTTTTCTGATACCTTCACAGTCAGACAAGCACTTTAGGTCAGCTCTACACCTGCCATTAGGAGTGTTATTTGGATGATCCCATGCATGCTTGAGGTTTAGATTCAGGGTAGGATGCTTGTGATAGTCTACAAATATAATGTGTTTCAAGAGCATTAGGGTAAACTGCTTTGCTATTACAGATAACTTGCACCTAGCTGGCGATGTTTTTAGTAAAAATAAAATCATGCTAAAATCCTGATTTATAATAGACATAGCCTTCCTACCAAGCGTGAAAACCAAAATGTATCACAGTGCAGAATACATTAAGACATATTGGCTGAGAAAGCAGCACGTTTATTCATACCTTTTCAGGGCAATTTTAGAACGTGATTTTGAGTCTCCTTCTGTACAGAATATGTTTTCAAGTCTCTGTTAACCCCATGCATAGATCCCAGGATCTCAAGAGGTCACTTAAGAGACACAGGGGAAAAACAAATATATACTCAGTAACAGAAGACTACAGAAAAGCTTCTGAATAGCAACCTCATGCTGTGCATCCTTGTGTTGCACAGCCATTCCTCGAAACACCTTCCTGATTTCTACAGACACAGAAAAAAGATGCCCTTCTTTTTGTATGCACCGCAGTCTAGCACCCAGGAAACAATTACTATTTAACTTAGAGCAGAACACTGTATATGTACCAGTGTTTGAATTTATTATTATTTTGCCTCTTCACAGCTTTATGCTGCCTTTGTGTCTTATCAAACAAGACAAAACCATTCTTAAATGGGACCTAGAATCCAAACCCCGATTTAGATTCCTTAAACAAATTAGACTTCAGAGCTAATGCAGCAATTTGCATAACATTCCACTATATTTTAAGCTAAAATTGCTCAGCACTTCTTTAAACTTGCAGTGAATTACTTTGCTAATGAGACTAAATTACCCTGTGATGTTACAGGTAAATTTGTCTGCAATAAATCTCATGTGCATTTGCAATGCACGGATTTTGTGTTGTCTACCTGCTGTTACATAGCCACATCAGAAGAAATAGTGGAGAGGAATTAAAGTTTGAACCAGTACATTTATCATGAGACATATTGTACTAATACTATTACCGTATTCTGTTTTGATGGAGGTTTGTTTTCTTCCCTTGAAATCTATTTTATGTTTTAGGAATCAGCCCTCTGAAACTAGCTAGCAATGAGGCTGCCCATCTCTAAGACCCTTCTCTGAAAAACCACTGGGTTTTTCCTCTTAGATGAAAGTTATTTAGTAATGTAATCAAGGCAAAGATAAGTAACAGAGAGCTCTTATGGAGAGGAATTGCAGTAAAGAAAATCTAGAAATATAGTAACTTCATGGATATTGTGTATCAGTGTGGTCCGGTTGCTGTGTGGGCAGTGTCCTCTTGTGCTTTGCTGTAGTCCCTGGTCTGCTCAAACCATAAGCCTCAGAGGAGGAGGGTGGCCGTAGTCAAGAGTGTCTCAGAAACACTACACTGCCTGCCACTGTTTAAAAATGCTCTTGACATTTGGCTCTGTGAATTTGTAGTTTCTCCTTTCCGCACCCATGGAACAGAACTGTTGAGAATCCATTCGTGTGTGAAATAATAGGCACTTACTCTGCTAGTTAGAAAACCAGCATCTAAGAACATTAAAACCAATTATTACTAAAAATTTCCAGAAGCAGACTTAAATTGGATTGTCCTTTTAACTCAGGGTTTATTGGATATATACCATCACCTGTGCTAACAGTCAGCTATTTTTTAGTTCCGTTCCATATGTTACACAGTGGCATTAAAATTAATTCCGTGTGTTTAAACATTTGTATTTTGGTATATTGAAACTTGCTTAATAATGGAAATGTCACAGAATAAGTGGTGGATGATGCAGTGTATTATGTCAATTAAGCTGGTAGTTAATATCTATAATGTTAAAAAAGCTTGGTTATTGTTAGATTTCCTTCACCTTCTTTGGATGAAGAGTTACTCAAAAGTGATTATTAAGAAAAACGTGTAAAGTAAGCATTTAACCATGAATTAATCTTCAAATTAGGGCTGTGGAGCTGTTAATAGTGGAACACTTAATATCTTATTGAGAAGAGGAGATTGTGTTATTTTAGAAACACATTTTATCACTCTGTCAGCCTCTAACAGTTTTTGCCACCTATTCTGAATCTTCTTCTGTTTCCATTATATTTTACTTTTTAAGGCAGGGTAGTCAGAATTCAATGCAGAAGAGGATGTTCCAGTTATACCTACTGGCAAAATTTGAACAATATCTCAGATACCCACTTGCTGCGTATAAATAGAAGAGGAAGGGTGTTTTGGTTTCTATCACAGCAGTATTTTTAGGCTGTGTTGGAATAGTTCATTATCTAACAGTCTTTGGCTAAACTGTTTAAAACTTGAAGCTTCACTTTTCTTCCTTCTTGTATCTCTAACTCTGATTTTTACAGCTTTCCAGGAGATGGAATAGACAATATCCAGTATGCAGTGATTGAAAGAAAGGGTTTTGGTTCTCCACTACTGGGAAGAATATTTTTTTATTTCAAAACTGATTTCAGAACCATAGCAATAGTCAAAACAGCTAATATCTTTGCTTTGACTTTGCTTCTGCTGTTGCAAAGCCATAAGCAATGGCCAGATTCCAGGACCAATTTTCTCATACCTTGATATGAAGAAAGATCACTCACCTGTTTTGTTCACATTTGAGAAGTTATCTGTCTTTCTGCCTGTGAGAAAGTAACATTTTTGACTGTAAGTCAGAGCACGAATTCTGCTTGCTGGGACAGTCCTTGTTATCCTTACTTTTCAGGCAAAACTTCCCCATCCCCAGGGAAGGAAGCCGGCTGGGTTTTCAAAACTGATTGTTAGACTTCAAACAGAGACTGCAGGAAGTGTAGCTTCTGTGCTGAGTCACTGACAGGTAGCATGTTTTGTCAGTTAAGGTCAGGGACTCTAATGCTATTACTGACACAGTTTTAAGCTGTGTTATGATTTGTGCAAGCTTCAGCATGCATTTGTCATGGCAAGTGAAAGGTAAACTAAGAAGCCTACAGTACTTCCTACAGTACTTACCCTTTTTCTTTTGTTTCTTGGGAGGTCTCATGTTCATAAGTCATCCTGCTATCAGTTCTATTTAGACCACAGAAAGTGTCCTTTGACCAGAGTAGTCTCAAAAATAGTAAAGCTTATATTCAACCAGTGTAATACCAAGCAAAGAGAATATGCCAAGACCTGTAAATCCAGACATCTTTCCTGAAGGGAGCAAAGTATTCCTCAAGAGAAGTGTTTGCATTGTTTTTTTACAGAGCTCTGTATATGATACTCTGATTCCAACATATCCTTTGTATAGGAGTAGCATTTGAGTTCTACATGGACCATCTCCTCCCATCCATGGGATTAGTGTTAGCAGTCTTTAGAGTGATTTGGACCAAGCTCTTAACTGCTGCTTGGAAATGGAGCAGGACGTGTTACAGCATTGCATTAGAAGGTGAGCACTTCTCCATTAGACCAGCTAAACAAGCTAGCTTGTGATTTCTCTTGTTTTGTATCCTTCTGTAAACATAACACAAGGCTGAGCATGTAACCCAGTTAAAATTTCAAGTACAGTGTGATATGTACTAACCTAAATTACATATCTATAAAGCCAGTGCAATAAATGAATGAGAATTTAATCAGATACGGATCATCCTAGAAATAAAAGTGTGCCTCTTATTTTTGTTAATTTGTATGTTAAAGAAGCTTGGATGACAAATAAGATCAACACAAACATGAGAACAGTACCTGCACAGGCACCCCATGACACAAAGCAGTGCTCACACAAGGCATTAATAAATGGTCCTTGATCTCCAGCTAACCAGGCTCAAAATTTGCTGGCAGGTCTCATCTCACACACATGCAGAGAAAGAGGCCTCTGTAGTAGCTGGCTTGGACCTTTGATCTGCCTGGTAGCACATCCTCAGACCTTGGTCTCACCAGTGTCTTATCCCCTAAATCTGTAGTGTCTTTGGTAGCTCATTCCCAGATTTCCGGTCCTTTTCGTCAGCTGTTCCAGCTCGAGGTTCACTAGCATTATGTGAATCCTGAATGAAGACCATCCTCATCCAGAAAAATTGTTAGAAATTCGGTTTAATGTGATCGAACAGACTGCAGTGGTCAGGCACAGGGTTTGGGCAGACAAGCGTACTGAAGTGCAGCTCATTTATACACGACCAGCCCTTTTCCTCACATCCTTCTCTGTATTTTTTCATGCATTTGGATGTGTCCCCTTTCCTGCCTTTGCCCTTCTGCTGAACATTCCATGAGTTTTGCACAATTCACAGTGCGTTGAAAGCATCCCATAAGCATGCTCTTTCCTGTAGGACCCATGATAACCTCGTCATTAATTCCTCCCTCTGTACTCCACCCTACCTTACCACTTAATAGGGCTCATGCTGAACCTCTCCAAGCCTTTGAGCAGTTCGTTCAGCAGCCCATCAGGGAGCTCACAGACCCGGCCTTTGTTTCTGTCTCTTGTTCTCTAGGGTTTGCGTATGTAAGTGTGGTATATTACTTCTCCTGTCTTATATTTGTTTATACGCTTTACAGCTGTTGACCAGATGTCCTCATGAGAAAGGTGTCTTTACGTTTCAGGTGTCTACATACCCTTCATATCCCACATTTGATGTTTTTTTTCACGTATCTGTCCAATCTCTTCTATTGAATTAGCAAAGCACACTGTCAAATAATTCATAGGCTAAAATCGTACAGTGATCAAGTATATCTGCATTGTTTCAGACGCACCATCAATGTATTATTGGCTTGTTTTGCCAACGCATATGCTTCAGGCTGGTCACGTGTAACTCCTGGTAGATTAAATATCTAACAGCCCACTGTCATGGAAAATTTGTTGTGGTAAACACCATTAAATCAAAGGTCAGCCTTGAAACTTACAAATTGCGTTTCTCAAAGGCTCTATGCATGATATATCCAGGCTGTCCTTATTAGGAACATAATTAATATTTTCACTGCCTCTAGCCCTGGTCTGAACCCCTTTGCAAGTCCAAATTCATCTCATATCTGCATAGTGTGAATACAGAAATGTTATCAGATGCAGTGCAAAACCAACCTTCATACAATACCAAAGGAAAAGACTCTGGTATCAAGCTGACATGAGTGTGCCCTTGCTGATCCATGGCCCAGACAGCCTGGCACCTTTTCCTGTCCTGTCTGTGTCATGACATCATGAGACTTGACCAGAGCAAGTGCTTCTGACCAGCAAGTAGACAGTAACATTAATAGTGGAGGGCCAACTTTAAACGGAAAATGTACAAATTTCCTGGAAAAAGAAAACACATGATCCATCAGATGAAAGCAGTGCTGTGCATTCTTCTATAGAAATGGTTTTGTGACAAAATTCATTTAATCTTCATTCTTTCAGTTTTTATTTTGATTGGTGTAAGTTTACACTACACAGCATAGATTCCTTATTTATTAGGAGAGCTCAACAGAATGAGTTTAGGCACATGTGTGCAAGGATTCCTGGTCCTGATGGGATTTGCCATACACTCCATAGTGACGTGTGAAAGAGCACAGCCTGTTTCATTTATTTCGCACCTATCCAACAGCATCTTCCACAGATATACGCAAAATACTTCGGGGGGGGGGGGGAAGGAAAAAAAATTCAGAAATTAACACTGTCGATAGATTAAAAGAGTCACGACAAACACCACAACACTGATTCACCCAGCATTTCTAATGCTTTCTACTCTGGTCCTCTGGTCCTCTTTTTCATGTTTGGTTTGGGAGGAGACAGCGTAACAAAGGGACACTATATTCAAGACAGGGAAGATGAACTTTATGATATGGCCGGATGAACTCAGTTGTGCTGCAGAGTTGAAGGTCATTCTTTTTACTGGAGTAGTGGCTACTCTGGGATTGGTCTATGTGAGATCACAGTTGGCCCCCTCTATCTCCTGTTTATTTGCTGTTTATCTCCTGTGTCTATGCTCTTTACTTGATTGTAGTGGGCAAGCAGTCTCCATCATATTCTGTTTTCTTTTTCTGTTATGCAGCAGCCACCAAGGTGTCAATAAATATTACTTTAAAAAAATGTTCTCTTCGTATAAACTCAGGAGAGAGACAGAAATATCTATCGGAAGTCCTTTGGGGAGTGGGATTTGATGCCCCATTGGAGCAAATTGCTGCTTATCCACCCATCCCAAAGACGTTTGGCAGTAGCACTGCTGAACTCACTGAAGCTGTGACAACTTAGCTTGTCTGAGATCTGCCCCAAGAGGCTCACTAGGTCAGAACTGTCCTCCAGACTGCAGCTCTTAACTCCATAAAGGACTTGAACAAATAATTTCATGTCAGTAGAATCTGGTAAAATCCATCAGAGTTTCACCATTTGTCAAGCATAGTTAAACCTGCTGGAGAATATGGTATTAAACAGCTAGATATGTGATGGAAACACAAGGGTGGAGTCATACTTCTGGTGAATAATATGCCATTGGAAAAGTAAAAACAAAGCCAGATGATAGTCCAGATAAAGAAAGCATAAGAAACTGAGCTCCAGTTCTAATAAATCTGCTTCATCTCTGCCTGCATGACACAGCTACTTTCCCAAGTGTCTGAGCTTGGAAATTCAAAGAAAGCTTGCAAACTAAATCTTGTCTTACCCGGGTAAGAATAGGTTCATTCTTCAGTAGAATTAAAGACATTATGTCAAGTTAAGTAAAGCATTATGTAACAGCCATTTCATTTCTGTTATATTACCCATCTTTTTTTCAGACAGAAGTGCATTTTAGATGAATATTTAATGCTTTTGCTTTTAAGAAAGTATCTTTGAATCCCTTCAGTCTGCTGCTGACTTCAGGTTCCTGGGAGAGGAGCTTCTGCATGAGCTGCATGCTAGTGTGCTGTCAGATAGCGTGACTGAAAAGGAAGGTGCAGCTCAGAATGACAGCTGAATGGGGCAGAGCCACACATCTTCCCTTAGAAATTAGCAGAAGACTTGTCACCTGAGTGCATCCACTGAGATGCTAGTTGCCTGTGTCCAAGAGGGAGAGTGGGAAAAACAGCAGATGCATGTTGTGCCTCAGAAAAGAGGCAAAGCGTCTTCAAATGAACCTTCAGATGGCACCTTCAGATGAACTGTAGAACACAGCAATTTTTCCTACAAGTTAAGACTGTTTCTCATTCTTAATATTTTTCTTAGCAGTGAAGCAATTCAAATATTCATTCAGCATATTGTGCTTTAAAAATATAATTCATAAAGATCAGCAGGCATGGTTTCAGTCGTTGCCAATATTACTCATCACACCAGAACAACTTGTGTATTTTTTAACTATGTTCTTTCTTCTATCAGATCTCGTCTCTTTTCAGATGTTGAAGTGTGAAGCTCAGTGATTGATTCACCTTTTGTAGAACTGATGCGTGAAATTTTGTTTCTAGTCTGATTCAGTAAATGTCGTCTGTTTTGTCATGTAGGTGGCTCTTCATGTACTATGCTTGCTCTTGAAAATCTGGTTAGTAGGGAAAGCAAATGCATTTTAATCTGAAGATTAAACAGTGATAGATTGTAAAAACAAGCAAACAAACAGGCCTTACGCACACTTACCTCTTTCCCTGATAAACTTAATATTTTTTTTCCGGCCTGGAAAGGAGCAAATGATTTCATTGCAAGTCATCCTGATCGCTTGGGTAAAGTTTTGACCAGTGAGGTATAATGCAACACCTTTTGACCTCTTTCTCTGGTTTCTAAGCTGAAAGATGTTACCGTTTCTCTGAGCAGCAGAAGCATAGATTCTCAAAAAGATTAATGAACTTTTCTGCCTGAAGCTGATACATTTTACAAATGTTCATTCACATTTCTGGGCTCTCCATGTGGCTGGCCACTGTAGTCTTCTACACCTGCATATTGCTCAGGAAGTTCTACATAATATACTGATAGCAATGCCTATTGAAGGGAGAACATCTTAGTTTATCTTTAAAACACTATGACATTGACATTTAGCCCAAAGCTGTGTTGTAACTGTATAGATGTTAAAGCATTTTAATTTAATACTGTTACATCTCAGTATATACACTTTTTAACTACAGAATGGCTCTATTACTGGGTTTTGCTGTTACTATGAAAACATGACTATGCCAGACCAACCTCTAGAAGAAAGAGAGAACTTCTGTTTTATCAGTGAGTAATTTTGATAGCTCAATTTTGGAACCTCAAAGGCTGTATCATGTTTAAGTCTTTACTTGCAGTGAATCATAAAATCATTTAGGTTGGAAAAAACTTCTAAGATCATCAAGTGCAACCATTAACCCAGCACTGCCAAGTCCACCACTAAACCACGTTCCTAAGCACCACACCTACACGTCTTTTAAATACTTCCAGGGATGGTGACTCCACCACGTCCTTGGGCAGCCTGTTCCAATGTTCTTGGTGAAGACATTTTTCCTCACATCAAATCTAAACCTCCCCTGGCTCAACGTGGGGCTATTTTTTTGCCATCCTATCGCTTGGTACCGTAGAGAAGAGACCAGCCCACCTCACTACATCCTCCTTCCAGGTAGTTGCAGAGAGCATTAAGGTTCCCCCTGAGCCTTCTCCTCTCCAGACTAAACAGCCCCAGGTGCCTCACCTGTTCTTCATAACACTTGTGCTCCAGACCCATCACCAGCTTTGTTGCCCTTCTCTGGACCCGCTTCATCACCTCAGTGTCTCTCTTGCAATGAGGGGCACAGAACTGAACACAGGATGCAAGGTGCAGCCTCACCAGTGCTGAGTACAGGGGGGATGATCACTGCCCTGGCCCTGCTGGGTGTGCTGTTTCTGATACAGGCCAGGATGCTGCTGGCCTTCTTGGCTGCCTGGGCACAAGCTGGCTCATGGTCAGTGCCCATCAGTCAGCATTCCCAAGTCCTTTTCTGCTGAGCAGCTTTCCAGCCACTCTTTCCCAAGCCTGTAGTGTAGTATGGGGTTGTTGTGATGCAACAAAACTGCTTTACAAATCATAAACTTTCATTCTGAAATTGAATGTTTCACCTTTCCCCGCAGTTTTGAAAATATTCTCTAACTGTCTCTGTTTTACTGTCCTAGGCAAAATATGGTGGTAAAATGATCAGAGTGAGGCTTGCTTTGCACCTTAGCCAACAATACACATGGAAAAACTTTCTGGCAGAGATGTCTATGTAGATTACTTGAAGCTAAAACGTTGTACTCCTTATATTATTAAAAATCAGTCTAGTTTCTTGAAATGAGATTCAAGGCTAGTTACTGTTTGAGGAGCAGATAGTGCCAGAGAACAATAAAGATGGGTTTGTTGAAAACAGATTTTATAATAAATTGTTCTTAGTATTCTTGATCTTCTTGATCATTTGCCTCAAACACTTTTGTGCTTTTTCTACAGTGATATTTTGTGTAAGATACTGCATTAGAAATTTATTTCATAGGCCGCATTTAGGAATGAGTAAGACTTCTGTTCCTGCCTCACTTAAGGGTCTCCCTGAATCATGATAGAACAAGCTTCCTGTGATGTATCCATCATCGTTGTCTTTATGTTTCTGCAGGCTTCCTCCTTTTCCTTTCATCTTTATTTTTCCTAATTTTGTTGATACAAGATTCTTACAGAGACTACAGTAGCTGCTCACATGCCCAGGAATTAAATGTAAAAGGAAGGACTCCTGAAAACTTTATTACGTTAAGTGCTTTTCTTTGTTTGCTGTAGTCTTGTGGTTTTTCCTCTAGCCTGTGATGTGTTACACTCTGAAGCAGATGATGTTTCTCCAGCACAGGAGAAACCCTTGCCAGGGCAAACCTTGCTGAACAGTGAGAAAGCTTAATGCGGCAACACTCTTGACTAACTTTTGTCTCTTTTTACAGAGGTTCAGGTTTATCATTGTACAGTTATGTTGCCACTGAAAAAATAATAGGAGGAATCAAAGCACTGTAACATAGCAGCTTTACAGGGCTACCAGCATCTCTTTGATGACCCATAGCCTTCATAAACCACAGCGTAATTGCATTAGGTAGCATATATAATACCTCTGTTTGTTCCTTAATTTTATGATGATCACTTTGGCCTGTTTCAGATAAGAAGACAAGGCGGAATACAATTACTGGTGGACCTATTGGACCATCGGATGACTGAAGTCCACCGTAGTGCCTGTGGAGCTTTGAGAAACTTGGTATATGGGAAAGCAAATGATGACAACAAAATTGCTCTGAAAAACTGTGGTGGTATCCCAGCATTAGTACGGTTACTCCGCAAGACTACAGATTTGGAAATCAGAGAACTGGTCACAGGTTTGAATCTTTCAATATGTTTCGGTCAAGCTCTATATAGACCCTCCAGGGACAGTTCTGTGCTGCATGTCAGTTGCTTCATCAGTAACTCTTTATTCTGTCACTATCTTTGCTGTAATAAAACAGTTTCAAGCCCTTTGGATATATGTAATGTATGAATAGCTTCATTCAACATCATGCAGACAGTTTACAGATGTAGGCATGGTTTATGCTTAGGGTTGCTGGGCCCTTTGTCCTTGGCTAGCCATGAATGCTCTTGCAGGAGATATGCTTTGTACACACATACGCTGTGTTGGGAATCCTGCTTGCTCTCTGTTCTCCCTCCTGTATGGTAGGGCTGCACATACAGAAGATGTATTTTACTGAATTTTCTTAAAAGCAGTTGTTCATTTATTTTATATCCTGTATAGTGAAAAGGAGGATCGGGGGGGAGGGATGGATTTTTTGCCTTTCTTGTGGTTCTGATAGGAAAATGAAAAAAGCATTGGAGAGATGGAGCTGTTGGAGAGATGGACAATGTCATTTTCTTACATCTTTTTTCTGAAACTTGGTAGCATGCTATGTGATGTCTGTTAGACACAGGGTATGCAGGTCATGACAGAATCTGTTTCTTTTCTTGATAGAGTAATATCTGATCTTTTTAAGATTGTTTGAATTTTGTCCCTTCAGAAATTCAAGTTGGAGTGTTTTGTTTAGTTTAGTTTTTGGAAATACAGGAATACTGTCAACCAGCACCAATCTGAAGTGTTTGGAGATTTTTAAGCCTTGCTCCCAAGTTATCCTATTTAAAATGAAAAACAGAAGTTAGTTAGTTTGGGGTTTTTTTTTTCACTTTGTGATTTCATTCTGTTTGATTGCTAATATCAGTGTAGTGATTAATTTAATGGTACAAATATAAAATCTTAAGATCTTTTAATTTTACCATTTTACAATGACTGTATTTCCATTATATTTTCCTACTCAAATATGCAAAAAAAAGTTCTCCTTTCTGTCATAGAAGCATTAGAGTACGCACTACCATCCTGCAGAAATTATTTACCCTTGTGGGTCAGGCCTCATTTAGGATACAATTGATAAGATTATTGTCCTTTGGTTGACTCCAGGTTCCTTCCTTTAGGGCGTCTGAATAAACTGCATGGTGCTTATTAAATGTAGGTTTTTATATTTAATTTTGTTTCTTAGTTACAACACCTATCACCTCATACTTGTTAGGCGGGATTAATGGGCCAGAGATACTGGGTTACACAGGCTTGGAGGGTGCTTCCTGCAGAGTGACAGAATTACTGACACATCTAATAAAGTGTAACCACTGCTTCGGATTCAAAATACTTGTTTGTTTCTTGATTATGTTGCCTGTGTCCTGGCTCCAGGGAACATTCTGCCTATTTATTCTGAGTAGTAGGTGGCAAACTGCTAATGAACAGTCTGCAGTTGTAGTGGCACTTCCCGTGCTGTCTATAGACAGAACACATAATGTCATTAGGTCGTTTGAAGAAAAGGTACTAGGCTACAGTTTACATTCCTTCCATTGCATAGTATGTTTTTAAATTTTCCAGTATTGCCACAGAAAAAAAGGATATGTGTCCTAGCATGCCTACAAACTGTTACTACTAAGAGTAGGTCCTGGCCATCAGTGGTAGACAGTAGCCAGCCTTTGTACAGATAAATGCAGCTTCCAGGGGTGGTGAGCATCAGGAGTGCAGTACACCTATGAAAGGGGAGCAGAGCAAGATGGTGACCCTGAGGAATGGAATCAAACTCGGTGATGATATTCCTGGGCCTGGTTTTGTGTTGGGTTTTTTTTGTTTGTTTGTTTGTTTTTAATAGCCACTACCTCTCTGGAGGCCGGTGCTTGCCCAGGATGAGGTTTGTGCCTTTGAGAATGCAGATAATTGATCCTCGCAAACCTGGTTGTGGTAGTGTTCTGAGAAGCTCTTTTCCAAATCATGGTTCATAGCTGCACCTCTCATCTTGCATCACTTAGGAAACAAGCTGGAATTGCATATCTGAATCAGCTCTCATTTGCTTATTTGTAAAGTGTTGTAGTGTGACAGCTACCCCAGTTAAATTCCTTCCGTCTGTCCTTCCTGTGGAAGGAAACATAGCTCCTGCAGCAGCTGCCTCAGTAAGGAAGAAGTTTGGCTTGGTGATGGACACAAGAGAAAAGTAAGTTTCCATCAGCCTTCCTGAGTTGAGGTGGCAAGAAGGTAATTATTTCACTAGTGTCACCATAGCCTGAAGGGAGTACAGAGAAAATAATAGAAAATGTGTGGTTTAGGAGTGAGTAAACGTAATACCTTGAGCCTTTCCATCTCATGTTCCTTGTGTATCCTGTCTACATAAAAAACTGTTCTTATTTGTTACTTTTGGAGATGTCATAAGGTTCCTGCCTTAGGAATTCATATAGGCTCTGTTATCTCCACACCTAAATACTTCATCATTTGTCCTCAGAGCTCTTCTCTAAGGTGGGGAAGCATCATTATCTTGGTTGTACAGGTGGAGAACTGAGCCTATCAAGTCTAAATAACCTGTCCAGAAATCTGGCAAGACGAAGGTGTGAATCACTCTGAGTAGCCACTCAGCTGCAAGGGAAGAAATAGGGGCAGAAGAGGTTTTTAGCAGCTCAATTTGTCTGAACAGCAGCAAAGCATTCATTGCCTGCTCCAAGTACCATGAAGCACACACCTGCCGGAGTTGATAGTTATGATATTAGTTCATTTCTCAAACATGCACATTTTCTTCCTTGATGTTGCTTCTCTCTAGGGAGACTGCAATTTCAATTTCCAGCTATCTCAAGACTGGTTTTGGAAGGGTATTTAACTCTGCTTTCTATCCTGATAGCTCCTTGCTTCTCAGGATTGCCTTCACCACAATTTGTGGCTTTTCCTCTTTTCCAGAGATTCTTTTTGCCATAATCTCTCCAAAACTGAGTTTCTAATTTCTTCCTTTATCTCATGTTCCTCTTCTTCAGTAGCAGAGGTCTCAGGCTAATACTGGGAGAGCTTACCATGCTCAAAATTTGGATTGTGCAAACTGAACCTTATTGCAGACTGATTCAAGGCTTTATGGGGAGCAAATGGTTTTGGAGCAGCTCCCATATAGAAGCCACTAGGGAATGGTGCTGCGTGGCTGTTACAAAATTAAATTGTGTTAATGTACAGGAAGATACTGAAAGATTATTCTTCCAGAAACACTTCCATAGTCACTGTTGCCTATTAGAAGAACCCGGATAAACTGAACTATACCAGTGAATATATTTATTTATGCAGGAATTAAATACTCTGATAGAAATAGAGATTTCAGCATGGCCTACATTCTCTGGTAATTTCCAGAGACTGTGGGAGAACCTGAATTACAATAGCTTATTTCATATAGGTCTGTAAATGAAAATAAATAGGTATAAGTTGGATGAACCATACTTAATTTAGCCATCTTTTTGCCCCAGCGCTGTGCTGCTAGTTCCTGCAGTACCTCCTGTTAATGGGAAAAAATAAAAGCATTCTATTTTAAAATAATTAAATGTTAACACTTTTCTAATAAATATAAATAGATGAGAACACAGTACAAAATTAGCACAGATCCTGCAGATGGTAGAAAAAAATGTTTTCACTTGTTAATAATGACAATGAGTGCCTGATTTCTGATTCTCTTGCCTTTCCTGAGTTAATTATGAACCCTTCCACAAAATTCTATTTTAGCTTTCTTTCTGTTTGTTTTGCTGTCAGGAAAAATAAATGACATGAAAAATGCTAAGTGTTAGCAAGAATAACACAGGAATCCCATTGATGTCTTGTGCGGAAGCAGAGGTCAAGCAGCTGTTTTTAGATTCAGCCTACACTTGCTGCTTCTTCCATCAGCTCCTTCTGATAACTAGGTACCTGTCTCAGACAAAATGTTTTAAACTGCCATTCTTCTCATTTTGGTAAACAAAATCCATCACAACCAGAAACACAGCTTCTGCCTGCAAACAATAAGCTAGCTCAATTAGAAGCAGCTCTGTGTGAAGAGGCCCCTTATATGACCGTATCACCTGTTTTCAAACTGTATATACCATGTTTGATTGAAAGGTAAAAGTGAATGAACCACTTTTAGAAAGCACATTATGATAAAGAATTATAGCTATAAATAATGACAGGGGAAATTGATCTTTCCTGTGCCGGCAGCCAGCCTGCTGCCTTTTTTGGTTGACATTAAGGTGTCAGAGATGTAACTATTGTCTACTGAAAATATGTAAACTATGAAAATCGTCACATTTACAAAAAAAATCAAACCAAAACCAACCAAACATAAACTGACACTGTATACATATACTGAATGTAAATAGATAGATAGACATATAATCTTTGTATTTTGTTTACATATTTATTCACTGAATCAAGAATAATATATTCCATTCCTGCAAAAAAATTGTAAGACATTTTGTACGAACATTCCTTTCAAAGAAGCACTAGTTGTCCAAGTGCATTTGGCCCATTGTCAGGTCATACTGGAAAAAAAAATTCATTTACTTCCCAGATCTGGGATTCCAGTATTCATTAGTGTTGTCTTTAATTTCAGCCCTAGCCAGTTTCTGTTTTGGCTCTGTTGTCACCTCATGTTATGCAATGTTATTATGTAGTTGTTATACATTTCTGTTCGGTTTAATAAATGCCACATGTTTTATAAGGTGGTATTTATAATCTTATTGATAGTCTGTCAGTGTTACTGAAAGCACTTATATGTTGTGCTCCTTGTTTCTATCTGATTCAAAGTAACCACTGCAGTTTAAACTTTGTTTTGATTGCATACTGTTTATTAGTATGTGCATAAATTGTTGGCAGGTTGGTCAAGAAACTCCAGAAGGTCCCTTTGAGCCTTGCAGGTGTCTTTGCTAATCAGTGTAATTGCAAGTTAGTGAGCCTGCAGTAATGTGTGAAGCAGGTTTAAGGGAGTACTCTGATTAAATGGCCCTTTTGGCCTTCTTCAGTGGAAAACTAATTATAATTTTATGTGGGGGGTTTAGGTAATTCTGTCCAGTTCTTTAGACTTTTTAACTTCTGAACATTAGCGATTCTTCTTTTGGGGGTTCCCAAAGTCAAATTCACATGGCTGCTGTTGTTTGCTCTTTGTGATGGTGTTTTCTAATTGGACTTTGTAAGATACTGCACTTGTGATTTCTTGTCTAGTAAATTATATTTAACAATATTATGGCAAAGGGCTGACTATTTGCTACTTAGGATCTTGAAGCAGTTTATCAATTTAATAATTTTCTGCAAAAGTGCCCTTGACATTAGCTTAGTAACTGGAGTGTGTAAACACAGATGTGAAATTTTATTGTGATACAAACACTCATTTAGAGGTGGTAACTATATGTAACCCTATTGCTCTTTGGAAATTTGATTTGAAATTGAGTAAAGGCTGTTTTATCCCACACCTAGGTGACGCTCCCACAGACTTAAGTAAACAAGAATCAAACTCTTCCATAAGTTGCATTCTTCCAGTATTTCACCTTGATGTAATTCTTAAAATATCTTTTAAGATGTGATATCTTAAAGTACCCTCTTGGTTTTTGGTTGTTAGGTTTTGGGTTGTCTTTTTTTTTTTTGTGGGTTTATCAGTTTAATGTGAGGTGTCCCTGCCCATGGTAGGGAGGTTGGAACTAGATGATCTTAAAGTCCTTTCCAACCTAACTATCCTATGATTCTGTGATTCTGTATCATTCTAGTTTTGATCATATTGAGTATCCCATTTCTTAATTATGTTCAAATTTTTTCATGGAGCACTGCCAAGTATGAGGAAGCCTGACCAGTGGAAGGCCTAATTAATTGGCAGCTTTTAATATTTAGTGTAAAACAATAGGTAAGAATTTAAATGCTTACAGAAGCATTGTTTTGGAACCTAGAAGAGGATTTCATCATTAAACTAATTGAAAATCAGGTTATAAAGATATAAAATGTTTTAGGTTC
The DNA here is from genome assembly GCF_033783945.1 of Neopsephotus bourkii. Lineage (NCBI taxonomy): Eukaryota > Metazoa > Chordata > Aves > Psittaciformes > Psittacidae > Neopsephotus > Neopsephotus bourkii. The sequence continues at coordinate 6,523,233 of NW_026901984.1, read as the reverse complement.
AGATACATATCCTGGATATCATGAAGTTTTCAAGCAGACAAAGTGAAAAGTCATCTATGTGCTGAAATTGTTGTGATGGCATAACCATGCTAATACTGATGCTACAGAGTTGACGTAAATTTGCTTCGGTATATGCTTAGCTGAGAAAATAAGGCTGCCAAACACAATTTGGGGCTTATAAGTCTCTGCAGTTAAAGAAAATGGAGACATGGAATAAATGCAAAAAGTATATAAACGTCTCTTCAGATACAGCTCTGTGAATTAGCTTCTCTTCCCCCCCAGCATCCAATCACTATGTCCTGTCAAGTCAAGGAAATTGGGAAGGTTAAGTGTGGAGATAGATAACTGCTAGCACAAAACACAGCTTTCAGAAATGCTTGTTTTGATTTTGACAAAAAAAGATACTCATTTATTTCTTGCTTAGTTTCCCCTCTGCAGATAACAAATTATCTGTAATAACCTTTAACATGTGTTTCGAGACACTTACCAAGCACAGAGGCCAGTGACCTACAAATTTTAATCTTAATTACTTTTATAATAGATTTAGGCTCAGATTCACAATTTTCAAACCTGCTTGCTTATGCACTAAAATTCACTTGTATTTTTTCAATGCCTTTCCTTAAAAAGGGAGATTTGAAGGGTCTGAGTTCTTTTAAATCTTTCCTACTCTTTCTTTAAATGGTTGTAATTTTAAGTACAATGTCCCAGCCCAATCAGTTTTAAAAGCTGATTAAATCTTTTGTACTAATTTACTTCTAATTAGGTGTTTTAAATAGCAGGTGTTTTCAACATGAACAAAATTATTTGTGTGCTGAAAATTCTTAGCTGTTTACTCTGGATTGAAGCCAGTGGCTGAATAAGGAATCACATACTATAGTTTCTTCAGTACTTCCTTCTTCAAGTACAAAAGCCTTTTCAGTTCCCAAAGGTTACGTAATACTTTGACTCCCTCCTGTTGCTTGAGATACTGTTAACCAAGGTATTCTTCAACCTCTGCCCTGAGTTTTGTGAACCAGTGAGAATTTATTTAAAATGCCAAGCTGTCAGATCTCCTGCAAGTCTCAGATTGCCATAAAAACAAGAATTTCGTAACACAGCTCAGACTCTCCCTACACTAGTTTATGGTTCCTTCCTGTTACATTTAACATCTTGTTATGGGGAAAAAAGGAAACCAAGGATTTGTTGAATGCAGAAAAACTCCTTGTTACTGCTGCCTTGGTAGAATTAAGCTGATGTCATGCAATTACGCAAAGCTAAGCAAAAGCAAAGCAAAGCCACCTGGTCTGCAGAAGTGGTTGCTAGAGTTAATCAAGCCAGAGGTCCAAGTGCCCCAACACAACATCAAGTAACTCAACTTCAGAGATCTCACCAAGGTAGTACTAACCCTCTGTCCTGTTTCTAGCAATGATAATGGCATGGTTAGTGGGCTACAAGGCTACTCTGCTTTCCTCACCCCGGTAATCAGTTATTTTAAGGTTTTACAGAGAGTCTTTGAAAATCACTATTGCTTCACCATAATTTTTAGACAATACTTAAAATAGCTGTCTGCACTTCTCCGGACTAATTAGCTGGCATTTCACAGGCAGTGGATGTGTTGTAACAAGGGACAGCCATGTCAGAGGAGCACAATTTTACTTTATAGCATGATTCTACAGTCTGGCAAAATTTAGATTTTAGTATCACCCACAGGAAGCATCATCATCATATCTAAAAATATGAAGTGATTTCCAAACAACTTAAGAGCAGGAATTAATTGGCAGTTTAGAAGGTCTTCCTGTGAACCCATTTTGTAATCACTTACCTGAGACTCCAGATCTTCACAGCCATTTTCCTTGCAAGCCAGGAAGGAAAGAGGCCATACAGCTTTACACTCGTAAGTTGCTGGGAAACTGATTTCCAATATGTAGGCTATGACATCTTCAAGAAATTCCAGAGACATTCAAAATGCATCCTATTTATGGCTTGTGTAATGACAAATCTAAAAGTAATTCAATAAATTGTGCAATTTTGCTTCAGAAATGATGCTGTCTTATCAAATAACAGTTATGTGAACAATATTGACAGTTCAACTAAATCATTGTATACAAAATCTATTACAATTTACTGTCTAATTACAGAACAATCTCTTCCCCCTTTCTCAATATGCTGTCACTATTTTGGCTCTGAAAATGTGTAAAACCACTCGTACAATTTGTTGTATTCATGAAGTCATTCTCAACTTTTCCTGAATTATGAGATTAACTACTTCAAACCCTGCTGCTCCTTCTTAAATACAGAGAGGTTTTAAAAGGGACACTTCCTAAAATGCTAAAACGATTCCCAAGCACATTCCCACTCACTTGTCCTGAATTTGCTGCACTCAGTGCCAGTATGAAACCCAAAATGGTCCCTTTTTGCTCTCCTTTTTTTCCATGCCACTGGGATCATGCCCATGAATGAGTCACATGAACTTCTAAATCTAAATGGGAAATAACTATTTTTCTCTTGTACTATCAGTGAGATGCATCTTCAATGGAATATTCATTCAAATTGTCTTGAGTCATATGGCAATTAAATCTATTTCATAACTTGCTTTTTGATACACCACATAAATGGTTTGGGGGTGTTTTCTTGTTTTGTTTTTTTTACTTTGGTCAAGTCTAAGTTCAAGAGGAAATATCAAACAAGGCAATCAGGAGTGATAAATAGGGGACATCTGTTGCAGCATATGGCTTGACATAACAGCTGTATTGAATTTTTCTAGCAAGAAGTAATCCTTTAGTAAAAATCAGCTGGGCATGTAATTTTGATGTCCCTGCCCAAGTGATGGACTATTAAAACACTTGCAGTTGAAAATGGTTAAACTTCATGAGGTTGGCATCAGCCCACATCACAAGCGTGTCAATGTCCCTCTGGATGGCATTCCTTCCCTCCAGCGTATCAACCGAACCACACAGCTTGGTGTCATCGGCAAACTTGCTGAGGGCGCACTCAATCCCACTGTCCATGTCAGTGACAAAGATGTTAAACAAGACCGGTTCCAACACCAATCCCTGAGGGACACCTCTCGTTGCTGGTCTCCAGCCAGACATTGAGCCATTGACCACAACTCTTTGTGTGCGGCCATCCAGCCAGTTCTATATCCACTGAGTGGTCCATTCATCAAATTGATGTCTCTCCAATTTAGAGACAAGGATGTTGTGTGGGACAGTGTCGAATGTTCTATGCAAGTCCAGGTAGATGACATCAACTGCTCTACCCCTGTCTATCAGTTCTGTAGCTCCATCATAGAAGGCCACCAAATTGTTCAGGCAGGATTTCCCCTTAGTGAAGCCATGCTGGCTGTCACCAAGCACCTTGCTGTTTTTCATATGCCTTAGCATGCCTTCCAGGAGAATCTGCTCCAAGATTTTGCCAGGCACAGAGGGGAGACTGACTGGTCTGTAGTTCCCTGGGTCATCCATTTTCCCCTTCATGAAAATAGGGGTTATGATAATGAAATCACTTTTATTTTACTGCAGCCATTAATTATTTTTGTTTATATGTTGAGAGTCCCACTTCCTTTTTTACTTTCCAAATTATCTTATTTTCAGTGCTATCTTTATCTGTGATAACAATTTTAAGATTTAACTTAATAAATCAGTGCTTCCTCTTTTTTTTTTTTTTTTTTTTTTTGGCAACTGTACACTGAACTTTTGATTTTGCTGTAACTGCAGCCTTATAGATAAGACTAACTTCCTAATGGGTTGTTGCAAGAAAGGAGTTTGGTACCCAGATCTGTAACTGGATGTTCAGTTTGAAGTAGAACATTTTCGTCCTCTGTATTAGGGTCTGTTACCGAAAATATGGTTGGATTTTGTGTGCTAGAAAAAATTCTTCAGTAAAATACATGAGTAAGCATTGGAAAAAAAACTTTTGCATTCATATATGTATCCTTGTTTACTAATAATGTATTTAATTGGGAACGGGATTGCCATTAGTCATTTCTTAGGACGAAATTTTGTTTGAAAACAGTTGATTTGTTTTTTTTTCCTGTGTTTCTCTCACTTAGAATTAATTGCTTTTGGTTTGGCTTCTGTGTTCCATGGGACCAGTTTCATTTCATCAGTTAGGAAGACAAGTTAAGCAGGAACCACTGGTGTTGCCACAGTAATTGAATCAGCTCTTGTAGTAATTCCTCTGCTGTCTAACATTAAAGCTAATAACTGTCTAACATTTTTGGCTGGCAGTTCTTCCCTTCCACAGTTACACATTATTTTAAAGTGTACATCAGGGAGACAAAAGCAATGTTAGGTCAAAATTCAGTCCCATGAGAAGAATAGACTTTTCCAGTTAATACAGTAGCGTTTGGACAGAATGTGTTTGCACACAGTATTAAAATTGACTCCTCCTTTTTATTTTAGTAAGATCTTAGATGTAATTTTGGAATTAAAGGAGCAATAATTGACAAAGACTTAGCCATTCAGAGGAAACGTTTATATTTCCTCTATTATATATAGTCATGTACTTCATGTAGTCAACATCAGTCTGTGTTTGTGATTATTCTCTGTGGAAGATTTTGCTTTCTAAGGCTCTTGAGTGACTACAAAGGGGAAAAAAAATAATGTCTGTAACTTCACTTGCTGTTTCTTAAATTCCTGCCTGCTTATGACTTTTACTGCAACCCAGCTTCTATCAGCTTGCACTTTTCATGGGTCATCTTATACACAGATAGAAAACCTCTCTGTGCATGTAAATAAGAGAATTACAGGAAGCTGCATAGAGATAATTCATTCAGTAACTAGAAGAAAAATTATTTCAAGAACATTGGTGAAACATACCCTCTGGTATGCCAATTTTAAACTTATTTTTACAGTGTGCATTTAAGGAGCTGTCTTTAAGAACTGTGAATTGCTCAGGTGCCAGAATTCAAATCAGCCACTTGTTTCCTACAGAAAGCCTGTTACCCAGACCAGTTCTTCACCTTGACAGCTGAGCTGGGTGTGAAGTCTTATTGTACTTTGTATTACGAAATGCCGTGGTTGGTATTCAGCATCTTTACAACAGAGCTGCTGTAATAAATCAGGAGCCCACACCCTGCTGCCAGGAAGCAGATCCAGGTGTGCAGAGCAGCGTTACAATTACAAGGGGCTCAGAGCATCAAAGCTGCAGTAAGAGCCAGCAAATGACTTTTCTAGCACTTGAGAGCTTGGGGTAGAAGATGCTTTTTTCCTGAGGACTTAAGCAAAAGATCCCCTGTGCTCTGTGCACAGTATTTAGCTCTCAGATTTCGATCTTAATTGTCACGTTCATAAGGGAAACTCCGCATAGTACCTGTGTGCCTTCAGCATATAAGCAAAAAAAACCTTTCAACTCCTCCTGGCATGCATTCTCCCAGCACTACCAGATCACATTCTGCATCAGTCAAGAACCAAACTATTATATTAAGATGAAAAAGAAAAGCCTAAATGAGTTGGAAGACTTTTTGATTTTTATTTTTACAAGAATAATGAATAAGCAAAATCTTCATATAAATTTCAGATTGACTTAAACATACCAAATTGGAAAGAATCGGTCTTTTTTCTCCCAGTAAGATTTGTTTACTTACAGTCTTTTTACTCTCTAATTTATTTGTCAAAGTACATATTTTGCAGCACACTAAGAAAAATAAAATACATAGTGGCAGTGTGACAGGGTCAATGCTTTTTGAAAAAGATGACTTTTCCAGTTTCTTGGTTTCTGCTTATACTTTTAGTCTTTATTTGTTCTTAGAGGCCTGTTCATAGATATTAAAGTCATTTAAAAAAGTCATAAAAAGTTCAGTTGATACGCTGGAGGGAAGGAATGCCATCCAGAGGGACCTTGGCACGTTTGTGAGGTCGGCTGATGCCAACCTCATGAAGTTTAACCATGCCAAGTGCAAGGTCCTACACCTGTGTCGGAGCAATCCCAGACACAGCTACAGGCTGGGCAGAGAAGGGATTCAGAGCAGCCCTGTAGAGAAGGACTTGGGGGTGCTGGTCAATGAGAAAATGGGCATGAGCCGGCTTCAGTGTGCGCTTGCAGCCCAGAAAGCCAACCGTATCCTGGGCTGCATCAAAAGGAGCGTGACCAGCAGGTTGAAGGAGGTGATCCCGCCCCTCTACTCTGCTCTTGTGAGACCTCACTTGGAGCACTGTGTGCAGTTCTGGTGTCCTCAACATAAAAAGGACATGGAACTGTTGGAACAAGTCCAGAGGAGGGCCACGAGGATGATCAGGGGACTGGAGCACCTCTATATGAAGACAGGCTGAGAAAGTTGGGGCTGTTCAGCCTGGAGAAGAGAAGGCTGCGTGGAGACCTCATAGCAGCCTTCCGGTACCTGAAGGGGGCCTATAAGGATGCTGTTCATCAGAGACTCTGCTGATAGGACAAGGGGTAACGGGTTAAAACTTACACAAGGGAAGTTCAGATTGGCTATAAGGAAGAAGTTCTTTACTGTTAGGGTGGTGAGGCACTGGAATAGGTTGCCGAGGAAGTTGTGAATGCTCCAGTCACTGGCAGTGTTCAAGGCCAGGTTGGACAGACCCTTGGGTGACATGGTTTAGTGTGAGGTGTCCCTGCCCATGGCAGGGGGTTGAAACTTGATGATCTGAAGGTCCTTTCCAACCTGAGCTATTCTATGATTCTATAATTTGAGGTAGCATTAAATCATACACTGCATAATTGTTTAGACTTCCCTGATACAGCACATGCTTTCTTGCTAGTGTGATATTTTTTGCACCAAAATGTATGATCTCTATTTTCTTAATTTTGAATGGAATAAGGATAGCATGTGTCTCAGCAGATCTTTAGTTATATCTGACTATAGATACACATGTGAGTACCAGTTCTAAGCAACACACTGGCTAAAAAATGCAGTGAAGAGTTTAATCAGGATGACTTTGAGGTCCAACCTGATTCAGAGATGGTGGGGTTTTGGCTCAGACTGCTCCAGTAAATTGAGTTACTTTGAATTTTTTAAATGGTTTGCTTAATTTCTTTACGGTCAGTGGTGTCGTATCTATTACAATAGCTTAAGTTCATTTATGTGAAAAAGTATGTTGTTGCTAAGCTGAAAGCATGGTGGATAACCTGTGTGTGCTAAGGACGAGTAACATCTCTTTTAAAAGGGTTGGTCTTGTCTTCAGTCTTCTGGACTTTGGCTAAGAGAAAGAGAAATTGAGGTTTTCCTGGTTCTCTGTTCTCTCAATTCCCTCTTTCAGTGGCAACAAACTTAAATTGCCTTTTCTAAGATCCATGTATAGTTTTCCTTATGAACTATGTCTGTAGTTATGTCTTTGAAAAGATTGATTATAATCGTTTTCAAAATTTATAACCAGTTTTTTAATTTGATTGCTTTAAATTTGATCATTGAAAGGCCTTAAATTAGAAAAGATTTGCATTTAGTGCATTAAATGACCCATTGAACATAGTAGATGCATGTGCTCTGATAAGCTACTCCAGAAGAAGTAGCATGGTACAGCGAGATCTCTATAGTGAGCATTTCTGTAGATTGCTCTTAAGCGTCCGTCATCTCATATCTGCAAAACTGGTACTGAGACCCCAAAAACAAATCCAAACCAGCTGAGTGCTTTCAGTACCAGTTTCTCATTAGTTCTCAACTCAAAGTGAGATTGCAAGAGACTTTTCCCATGTGCTTTAGTTTGTTACATGTAAGGGTGAGAAATTTTAACCTGTGAATAAACATGATCAGTCTGGTATAGGTATTTTTCTATGAAGCATCCAACACAGCCTAAAGTAGTTGGCAACTGGGGAGACAAAATGATCACTCTGAATGCCTCACAACCTTAAAAGCAAGAAAGAGATAAGAGACTGCGAACACAGTTGATTAAGAGGTATTCAGTACTGATCTGATGAGGTCCTTGTTTCCCTTCTCTCCCAAGAGTCAGTCTGTGGATGCTATAAGCTGTTGATTTGTTGGATTAGCAGCTCTCTACCAATACATACACAGTAGGATGGGTTCCACTATTTGTGATGAATCACTGGTGTACTGAGTCCTCTCCCTTACCTCAATGTGGGCAGCTGATGACATACAAATGATTTAGGGGGCAGTCAAGGCACCTCTGAGGCTGTTCTAGACTTGCTTATTGTGCTGAAACCCAGTGCAGTCAGGGCTTTCAGAATAAGTGTAGCAAATCATCTCAGTGACCAGATCCTTACAACAGTCTTACTGCGTACATGCTTGGAAATATGTTCAGTCTTGTGGAGAAGAGGTAGCTCCGTAATGAAATGTGCCTCAGGTAAAAGGCTTATTTTTTTTTACCACTTTCCTTTGCAAAGACAAAGCAATGGATCATCTTCTTAGACCCCACATAAATCTATCTCCAGGTCGTGCTCAGCAAAAGTAATGGGAAGTGAATTGACAGTGCCCTTTCATAATTGCAGATCTTTAATTAAAAAAGGGTACAAGGAGCACTTAAAATGCCAGCCTCAGCAAGTGACAGACTCTGCTGCTTGTGAGAATAAATTACAGCTTGTCAGAATAAAATTGTTGTTTCCATTTAATGCGGCTGGTAGTATTCAAAGACTTAAAATTAGTTAAAATATTCTAATGTGAAAGATTATCTTACTCCTTAAAAAAACTGTGGAGGTGCAGAAACTTCGAAAACAGTTTCAGGCTTACTGGGCAGTGCTGTTTTGCTTGATTCTGCCTTGATTTAAGTTCATTTTAGGAGAAGGTAGAACAGCTAATTTGGTCTGGTGAATGCTTCATCCTCTTACTGGGAAGGTTTAATTTCCAGTTAATGGAAACAGACCCCACTTTTTGGCTCATGGGTAAATATGTGGGGGTTTATTTGGATTTGGACCTCACTCGTTACCGTGGTATTTTATTGAGCAAAAGCTCATGTGCAGTGTCAAGTGGATTTTAAACGGATAAAAAAGGCTTGAAGACTATTTCTGGGCATCTCAAGTGTCGCTGAATAGCGATTTATCACAATGCTTATGTGAGTTTACTTTTAATTAGCAAGAACTTAGAGCGAATAGAAAATAGAGTAGACAGACACATTTTGAAGTATTTTTCTAGGCAGAGCTGTTATGTTTGCTTCTTTTATGTTTTTTTTTTCATCTTTTCCAATTTATGAGTAGTTCTTGAAACCCAAAATACTCTTTTGTTGCCATTAAAGCACTCTTTTCTGCTTCACTTCCACAGTGGGACTTCTTCACAGAAAGTAACACACTGTCTTGCTTAAGAATTAGATTGGACCTTGAAGGAAAAAGATTCTCATTCAGATTCTCTGCTTTTATAACATGCACGTCAGTTACACCTGTCTGGATAAATGTAAAAAAACAAAACGAAACAGCCACATTGTTGCTTGTGCTGACTAAAGCCACCAAAACACTAGTATTTCAGGAAGAGTAGATGGGTCAATAAAGCTCACAAAGAGCAGATCATAGAAAAGTGATTATAAATATCTTTATAATCTATATAATCTTTATAATGTAATATCTTTATGAAGGTCTTTATTTTTCATGAAGGTATTTAGAACAGAATTCAAAGACTTTTTTTTTCCTTTAAAGCACTAATTCTTAAATTTAAATATGAACACTATTCTTACTCCTGCCTTTTTTCTTTTCTTTGGTCTGTAGCTAAAGTCTGTCAGTTTCTGCCTGTTTACCACATACAGATTATTTTAAGGTGGTTTGGGTTTTTTATTAGTATGCTAAGCAAAATTTTCACATTAAGATGCATAACTGTCTTTGCATACAGTTCCATATAAAATAATTAAAACATGAAATTGTATAACTGAAACAGTCTCCCCATAGAGGTAATTAATTTTAAAGGGAAACCCAAAAATGTAGGTTCATTCCTGTTAATTACACCTCCTTCAAAACACAGAATGCTAAAGAAAGCCTTGAGCAAGTGGTGTTCTTGCTGCTTGTATTTATAAATGTCTTAGTCAGTGTTCACAAGGTCTTTAGCAGTTTCCTCCCACCACCACTCGCTTTGTTTTTTCATAGTGTTCCTATTTGTAATCTCATGTGTATAATGATGATAAAGCTCCATACCTGGCAGTGTTCAAGTCCAAGTTGGACAGAGCCTTGGGTGACATGGTCTAGTGAGGGTTGGAACTAGATGATCTTAAGGTCCTTTCCAACCCTAACCTTTCTACAATTCTGTGAATCTCTGTGTTGGTTCAAGACTTGGTAGCCATAAAAGCAGAACTCTGTTTTGCCACTCAGGGTTAGCATATGCCCAGGCTACTGACAGTACAGGAGGAAAAGTAACAAGGAGCAGAGTTGGACTCTAGAGGAGAGGACATATGTTGGCAAGGGGAGGGGAGGAAGAGGTAGGCTTGCTCTTCCAGCTACTCTTGGGAGGACGTTCGCTTAGAATAAAGGCCACTGCTTCTTCAGAACAGTGTGCTGTCCTCAGCCTTCCCCCAACACTAGGAGCAGCAGTAGGGCAGCACTGCTGCCCAGCAGCAGCAGAGTTTTGGCACGGCACAGAAATCAAATGTACTTTTCCAGCAAATATACAAATATGCAAAAGGGAATTAAAAGCAAGGTCTCTTTTGCCCCTAACAATATCTCGCCTGCTTTCTGTGTGGCACAATGGCAGTGGCCTTGATCCTTGTGGCTGTGATCAGAAAGCTTTGGCTTTTGGTTGCTCTTCCTTTTCTTTAGCACATGATGAATTTTAACAGAAGGGTTTTGCTTTTAATTCCAGTAAATCTGCTTGTGAGTTGCACAGTTAAGCTGGTTGTTTCTGTGCAAAACTAGTAGTATTCTGTAACTTTGAGTAGTAAAACATTTGCAAAATAAAAAAAGACTTGTTGAAGGCTGGGATAATACCATACTACCATATCGGGTTGTGGAGGAAGTCTTTTTGCTTGTAGTACCAACTACCCTAGACAGTTACTTTCATTACAGTGAAGATCACAGGGTTGTGGTTTTGTTCTCTAATTGCATATCTATCAACATGACAGCGTAAATCAGGACCTACTTTCTGCTATTTGTTTTTATTATTTTCATTTAGAAGGCAGAAATCTGAAGTCCAAGCCCTAAAAAAAAGTATGTAATAGTTCTTCATTCCACATGTGGTTCACAGCCTGAACAGGCCAAGATCATAACCAGCTGCTCATTTTTCAGGTTTAGTTCTCAAAAATTTCCAGTATTGCTTTGATTACTTGTGTATTCAAAGTTGTATTTGCACTGCAAAACTGTGAGGGTGTCAGTCAGCCCCATCCAAATTGTAGGGGCAATTTTTTTTTTTTTACAGAAACAGCTTTAGTTTTAGCACACCCATGTTGTGAAATGTCTTGCTGGTATTTTTCTAAAGGAAAAGTATTCAATATTTTTTTCAGAAATATTAATTATTAGTTATTTGGGGTTTCTTGTAGGAGTTCTCTGGAATCTATCCTCCTGTGATGCACTGAAAATGCCAATCATCCAGGATGCCCTTGCAGTGTTGACCAATGCAGTGATCATTCCTCACTCTGGATGGGAAAACTCTCCGCTCCAGGATGATCATAAAATACAACTCCATTCATCACAGGTGCTGCGCAACGCCACTGGGTGCCTAAGGTGAGTACTGCAAAACATTTGCTTTGCCTTAATCATCTCGCTTTGGCGTGAATTGGCATTTCTCATTCTTAGGCATCTGTATAGTAAATAATTGGTTTATGCGTCAGCAGAGGCGATGACTTTCAGGGCTGTAAATTTAAAGTTCGAAATTATTTAGAAAACAAGCTTCAAGCTATTTAGAAGACAGTCTAGAAGAGTTGCTGTGGGTTTTCTGTTTTTCTTTCTTTAGCAGCTTCGACCGGTCTTCTCATCTGAGCTTGTATATAATGATGTTTTTCATCTTGTAGATGTACCTCATTTCCTCAGTTACTTAAGTGAAGTCAGTATGTTTTCACTATTACACCCAATTTAATCAGTGCAAAAAAAGTAAGCAAGATGCTCATAAGACTTACAGGTTCCAGATGCCATTGCTGGAGTTATGATAAATATTTAAAGTAGATTTTTTCTGCTCTGTGAAGGTGAGAAATGGATTTCAGTAAGAGACCAACAATTTAACATTGTGCAACTAGAATACTTAAATAGATCCTTAACAAGTATGTTTATATTTGTATATCAAACTTGTATATGCAACACCAAGGTGCACTTATATAAATATGTGCTATATGATCTATGCATTCCTAAAAATTGCCGTAGATGTGAGAATGAAAATAGGATGAGTAAGAAGAGTTTCAGTTCTGACAAAACCTTACAAAGGCTTGAGTCATAGCAATTTCTGAGTATCATTTTGTTGAAATATTTTAGCATATTAGGCAAGTTCTTTTAAGCATTGATTTTTTTTTCTCCTTGTATATTACAGATTCTGTTAATATTTTTACATACATCACAGGAAAATTACTAGGTGAATAGTATGTATCAGTAGTACAGTTTATGTTGTATGCTGCATCCCAACCAGATATCCTTCAAAGAGCTAACTAAAACATACATTGATAGGAAGCAAAGTAAAATAGAAATTTTTTTTTTACATATCTATAACAAGAACTTTTTTGTCATTGTGCTGTTTCATCAAATTAGATGTCTCCCTTTCATAAGTAATATGTGAAAAGTTCATGGGAAAAAGTAATAGTTACTATTGATGGTTTTTATGTGATTGGAAGAGAACGAAAGATAGAAGGGAATAACTTCCATATTGCAAATATATTTATATTGGGCTTAAATGCAGATATGTGTATGTGAATATCAGATGTTGTAGCAGAGTTGAATTGATTTTGAAGAGAGTTTGGTAGCATAATTGTGTTGCTTTGCACTGAAATCTCTAGAAGAAAAGTTGCTCAAAAAAAAGTTTTTCAAAATGGCGAAAGTCATTCCATAAAGACCTGTACCATGTTACGTGTCTCACACTTCCAGTGTTTAACCTGTGTCAGTTGAAGAGCTGCTTCTGAAAGAAGTGAAAAAGTGTCCATTATAAATCTGGGGCTTCATGATGCCCTTTTGCTGAATGAGCATGTCTGGTGTTGGTCTGCCCACACCATAAGCTCTGTCTTCATGTTAATTTTTCCCAGCCTTTTCTCCGGGACTCATACCTATGCCTGATCCTGCAAACCTCACTTCTTCCTACCTCACAGTTGATGGATTCATTGCACATTGGTCTTGAAATCTTTCTTCTATTTTTTTTTTTTCTGTGAGTGTATATGTACACCCATTTGCAAACTGATACGAGTTACAGTAGCCTGCACCCTGTGTCAGCCTGAGGACTTGGGGCCACATGAGAATGGTATGTTGCCTGATCTAATACACACTGCTTTGCAGCGAGTGCTCAATGGTATGCTATCACAGCACAATGGCTTCTAGTCAGCTCATGCAAAATAAGCTCATATCTGCCTGCAAAAGACTGTGCATATTAGAACTCCGGACTACTTCCCGGGTAGCTGTAAGTATGCAGCTCAAATGGCTGTCCTGAGCAGGTTGGCCTTCCAACCATATTATAGCTTTGTAATATCTTTCTGATAAAAACCCCTCCTGATTTCTCAGATATGTCTTTCTGCCCTCTCTAGCAACTTCAGGTACTTATTTGGCCTTTGTCTATCTTCTTCAGACAATTTTATCTTGCTTAGTCTGTTTGGATGCTCTTTGACAGAGCCAGAACATTTGGAGAGGGTTGAACTTACATTTTCTTCATACCAGAGGAAGCAGTCTTGTGTACCTTTCCCCGGTTGCTGTTGAAAATATGTCTTTCTCTGAACAGAATGTCAATTTGGAGTTTGTCAAGAGAGAAGAGTGTAATTTGACCTCTGAGGTGGTAACTGGATTTTTGCATTGAATTCATGTAAGATACTGGCACTGTAGGCTGAAGGAAACTGTGAATGCCAGAAAAAAAAGAGATCAGAAAGCTCTGTGGAGATGATTGGAGTAGCATATGCTAGTACTGTAGCTAGCATTCCTTAAACACTCACCACCCCCAATAAACCGAACAGCTCTCACACTTTCCACTTGTGACTAGTTACAAGCCTCCTATTCCCATTTCAAGATATCACTGGACAATAAAGGTAATGTAAATCAGGAAGATGTAATGTTGCTGGCTGACATAGTGCTGTGTTTATCTACAAATGGAAAGTCCATTGCCATCTTCCATGGCAGAATTTCTTCTAAGACTCCAGTTTGGTTGTTCTCTGCAGGGTTGTTTTTTTTCCTGCTTTTACTAGAGTTCCTTTTTGAAGGGGCACTGGTTAAAATTCAGTAGCATCAGGCTTATCAGTGACGATATTCAGTATCATAGGAAAAGGGGTGGTGTTCAGAATACTTGACAAATGTTTTGGAATCTGTAATGTTGACAGATTTTGGAGGCATCAGTTTGTATTGCATAAGGTTTAATTCTAGCAATTATGTCAGGAGGATTCGGGTTTTTTTTTCAGTCTTCTATGCTTTTGATTTTCTGGTGCATTCACTGCTGAAAACCTTAAATAATATATGAGAGGTGCTGTAATATAATCCATCCCATGTGCAGTGCTAATAAGTGGTTTGCAATAGCCATTCTATAGGAATAGTCAGATCTTTGGTTTATGTTTTTTCACTACAGTATATAAATTATTCTTTCTGCTGATCTTTCCTTTTCTCAGTTTCTTGATGAGAGTTGCTTATGTCTTTTCAATTAACGAGTTGCTTATTAACTACAGTTTTTAGTACTCTTACATGCTTATTCATTGTCAGTGCTAACCAAGTACTTAAGTCTGCAATTCCAGCCATGCAATAATGCAGGTGGAAAGCAACAGCAACATTGAACCTTCTTTTTGTATTTTATTTTTCTTCCATAAAGACATTATTTACAAACTGCTTTTTGTGCACTTTGGTGAACTGAAAAAAGGAAATAGCTTTAATACAATATTGTTCTAATTGATTTTACATAACTTGAATACTGTGAAATGGTTTAGATAATTCAAAGCTCCGAGTTTTATACCTGTTATTACAAATTTAATCTTAAAATTCATCTTTCATAAATTGCCAGACCTCAGTGTGAGATGTGTTTGAGTAATCACCTGATTTACTTACCTCCCCGCAGAGGTACTAGTACCTTGCCTCATTAAGTTCTGTGAAATCTGACTTCTCTTTTTCCTTTCGGATTTCAGCTGTGACTGCTTTACTTGTGCTAGGGAAGTACTGCATTTTGTTTTACATGTTCTGATTCATTTAGACTTATTAGGGAAAGTCAGGTGAAAACTGAATTTGGAATCCCTGTTATTTGTTGGGGGAAGGGAGAAGGGGTGTTACGATCCCTAACATGGAATTTAAAAATCAACTTTGCATAATGTTGTCTTATCCTGAAGCTCCAGCTTACTTATCACAGAACTAAGTCTCTGTACAAAGAATATCTGAAAAATCCCAGGCAAAAATCTTTTGAAGAGTTTTTGTCCTGAAGTAAAGTCTGGAACCTTGTTTCAGCTGTGAATTTAAAATGAATTTGAGTTCATAGAATCTCATGTGAGGACTTCAAAGGATTTTAAGGCATTTACTGGTTTAAGATTCTAATCTGGTTTTACGTTCAAACTCATAAAATGCTGACTTTTTTTTTTTCTTTTTTTTTCAATGTTCATCATACACTGAAGGTACAGGAGCAATTGTAAAAATCAAAGCTATGTTAGAATACTTACCTCCCCTTTGTTTCTAAAGCCCCATACCTTTCAAATTTCCATACTTCACATGTTCATATTTCTTAAACCTTTCACATGAATTATTTTTCAGCTGAAAAATATATAGCAAGCTCTCAGAGTAGTAAAGCAAAGGGGAAGAGGGCTTTTACAACATGAATTGAATGTAACTGACCCAGTAGTATTCTCTGGAGAGATCAGATTTTGGGAAGAAATTAATTGTTAAAACTTTTTGTGTTCACTTCGAGCCTGAATATCAAATATTTTTAACTGTTATATGGGTAAATTATCTGTTTCACAGACATTTACAGCTAATTCATTTATCTCACTGTCTTACTTCTCATCCAGTTCTCTTCTAAGCATCCAAAATCTATTGATTCCTATTCTTAGGAACTTCTATAACCTGTTATATTCAAAACGTTCTGCTTCATACTGACAAAAGGTGTGGGAGCAGCATAAAATAAATAGCACAGGCTGTGTTATTCATCATCTGTTTAGTTTCTAAAGAAACATGCATATATATGAAGAAACATTCTTACATAAATGTGAAACGTGTTTCTTACGAAGGTAACCTGATACGTGTGTATGTGCATGTGCATATGTATGTTTATGTGTATATGCATAGAGATACAGAAGCAGTGATTACTGAAGCTGTAATATGTTTCTGTCTTTACTGATTGGTAAAAGCTCTGTCTTCAGTTGTGCATAAACAAAACTGGCTTCTTACAGTAGAACTTTGCTGCTGATACATGATTCTTCTTCTGCCAACACAACAGTCACATTTTGTCCATCCCTATCCATGATGTAGTGGATATAAAGCTGTTGGACTTGACAATTGATCCCAGTATTTCCCATGCTTTTTCTAGAACTCAGGAGCTCTTCTCAGGCTGACCTTGCAGTCTTGTGCATCAGGTAGCAGAAAGGTCACACTCCATCAAGAAGCCGGTTAGAATTCAATATTAGGACAAAACTATTAACTGTGTATTTCTACTGGCAGCCTACTCGAGGGAGGGACTTTTACTACAAGCACCTACAGCAAGCAAGTGGCACGAGAGAGAGACAACTACCTAGAAGGATACTGAGGCAGCGTTATCTGCTTGTAGAGAGGAAGCTGTCCAAATCTAAACCCACAAAATCTCCTCCTCTTACCCTCTTCAAATCCAGTCTAATACTGGAGAAAAGGGTAATCACCACTGTTCTTGTCTTTTTAATACATTTTGAGCTATAAAAATTACAAAGCTGGTATAATCAAATCAACATCTGAGGGCCATCAGATCAGCAGATTTGATGCCAATTATCTAGCTATATTCTATGAGTGTGTTGTGGTGAAACACAGGTTATGATTTATGTAATCTATGGAGTTGCACACTGTGCAACCTCATTTGGCCACAGCTATGATGCTGTGTAACCCCTGTGGTGTCCAGGGTTATATTGGCTGTACTGGTATGTTGTGAAACACACTCCTGAGAGCTCTCCTCAGCTTTATAAGTCCTCTAGGACCTGGAGTTGGCAGTAAGTGCTGAGGATGGGCTTGACAAGAAGCTAAGGAAAAGTTCAGCCTTAATGTCTGATTTTGTAAAGTTTAATCCCTTTTAACAAATATTATTATTAAAATGTATTATTTATGCTCCTGGGTCCCAGCAACAACAAGCTGTTGAGGAACTGAGGGGCAAATGTCAGCAACATTTTAAAGAAACTGAGGATTCCTGATACTCACTGTATGTACAAATGGCTACCAGATAATTGACAGTTTAATATAACTGAAGGTGTCTTGATCGCAACTTCTACATCTTGTCCTTCCAGGTTAAAGCTGAATGGCATATCGCTTACTTTTAAATACATTAGCTCAGAAGTTCTGTATTACTTGTACACACTGAATTTTGAGAAACTGCAGTAAATTTGATAATGCATCCAAGAGTACCAGATAGGAGCATAGTTCACAGGAGGGAAAGTGAGCGGAACTGTTGTTTCTTGTCTTTTAAAACACTATAAAAAGGAGTAAACTCTTATGTTGCATTTACTTAATGGCAGGCATTTTAATCAATGACTAGGTTTCTGTACAAGAGCCTGATTTTTAGAGGCTTTAGTGTTTCTAGATTGTCACTGATTTACCAGCTTTGAAAATCATTTGTAGTTTTGTTGTGGTTGATAATGAGTTTATCAAATTTCAGAAACCCCAAATCAAGACTTTCCAAGAGGCTGCTTTCATGGGCATGAGTTATGCAAAACGTATTTTTAACAAGGCCAAAAACTTTCATTAGCTCATGTGTAAAAGTTCACAACCATATGCCGAGTTTTACAACCACAAACCAAAATGGGAGAAATCATAGGAAATCAATACAAGCCAGTCTGCTGTGGAAAGTGTATTTGACCTTTCAAGAAGCTGACAGGTCCGGTCTAAAGAAGAGTCACAGACCAGTCTGAGAGGCCACAATAACTGCATCCCAGTTAAGCATAAAGTTTCAGAGGTGAATTTCTGAAAGCTGAGAGGGATTGCTCCTTACTGAATGCTGTGATCATTCAGAAATGTAGCTGAAATAAAAATCTAATGTTACAGTTTAGGGGGGAGAGGGAACTTTTAGTATGAATATATCAGTGTCCTCTGATTGCTGCAGTAATATTTTTATTCAGAAGATACTCAAGGGAAAAGTAGCAGCAGAATTAAATGTGTAGCTGTGTCAGATACTTAAGCACCCCACTTTTTCTTCACAGTGCAGTTACTCCCACTTTGCATATTCATGAACAAATCTATAAGGTTTATGCAAGGTCATACTGAATTAATTATAGCAGTGGTATTCAGACAGCACTCTGAAGTTTAATGCTCTTTCAGCATTTCTGGTAAAAGCATTACTTCAGCCTATCAGGTTGATACTACAGATTCCACATAGCTCTGGAGGTTCATTCTGGGCTCGAGTTGATCAAAATCTGAACCAGATATTCTGTTTTTAAACTGATGTTGTGGAACGCTTTTTGTATTCTCCTTTGGTCTGAAAACTAGTACAGCATAATTCCAGACACTTTTTACTCTCCTGTACGTAAGGCATTCCTCCTTCCTCCATCATTTTACCTGGTAAGAGAGGCTGGGCTACTTTTCCTAAGGCTACCTTCCAATGCAGAAGGAGCTCCCAGTGTATTGATTTTGCTAATGGGATAGCTAAAAAGGGATGTATGGGCATCCATCTTCAAAATACTATTTAAGTAATCCCTGGGCAAACAAGGAAGCTCATTTATATTGCAGTGGGGCTTCACGTTTGGATGAAAATTAGAAATATTTGACCTATATGTCAGAGTCTGATAATTTAGGACCTAGCTGAAGTTTAGTTCCTATTCTCTTAAACAGAAATATTTACTTGTTACTGTGACAGGCGTGTGTTGTTCCTGTAATTTACTAATTTATTGTTGCTGGAAATTACACGTGCACGTATAAAAAGAACTAAAGTGCCACAGTACCTTTGCTTTCATCTTAGGATATTATTAGGCTCAGCGATGATGATAGAACTATCAACTGCTGCCTCTTAGGCTGAATGGCTCATGGTGTACCATGGATTAGGGATGTGTTGACTATCTCAAGTATGTTTTAAATTACTATTTTCTCAGTGTTTGGAGGGTTTAATTCCTTTCGGGTTGAATGCCTGCTGTTAACTTGTGCCTAATGTGAAAATTAAATGTCTCTCATATTTGCATGGTTAGGTAGTGTTAATTTATATTTAGTTCTGTCAGAGGTTTAAGCCTTGTTGATGTGAAGACTGAAGAAAGTGAAATTGTTTTGTGAAAGGGTTTAGATTCTGTGGTGGTTTTTTTTTTTTCATTTCAGAACAGTTTTCCTTTATTCAGTAGTGAGTGTTAGCTTGGCAGACAGTAATAAAGTATGATCTGAACCTTGGTGGCCAGCTGACTTGATTTGAGCTGACTCCAAGCCCAGCTGACTACAACTGGCTTCCTTCTCACTGGCCAGCTGCAGAGCTGTGTGACAGTGTCCTCACTATTTTCTTTTTGGGAAGAGTCTCCAAGCCTGCGTGGCACCACGTGTATTTTAAAATGTGTCAGCACGTGCATGCAGTCACTGCATGGGAAACCGGAGAGATGGAGCCAATTCTGTCTCAGCTGTCTGGGTCTGTTAGAAAGAATCTCAAGGGCCCAGGTGCCAGCGGGAACCAGAGTGTACCTCTGTTGTTGCTTTGCTGACTATCCAAAATACTGGATAGTCCTTTTCAAACGGGTGCTTTGAAAAACTGGTGTAGTCAGTCTGACTCCACAGAAAATACTGTTTATCTCAGCATGAGAGAAAATCTGATTTTGACAATTCTGTAGTCATGGTCATGGTGGCTGATAATAGAGGATGATGTTTTATTTACTCAAAGACAATGATAAATTCAATCAGCCAGAATTTTTATGCCTACTCAATTCCTCCGCAGATAATGAAGCAGTACTTGCTAAGGTTCAGGATCTTTGGTGCTCAATAGCTTGATTTGTTTATTAACTAGCTTTTTTCCTCTTAAAACTATTACTAGGCAGTGTGAAAAAGGAACGTGTGAAAACACACAACTCTGCATAGTGAAGGAAAGGCAGGGTATACTTCTGTAGCTTTCACCCTTATCTTACGGTGGACTGCTTCAAATCTGGAGAAACCTCCCGTAGGAGTGAGATCATTTGGTCTTCTCATGCAGTCAGAGGAATTCCAGTCGAGATACCTGTTTGAAGTACACTGAGTTAGCTTCATCCTTCTGGATAAGCCAGCCAGCTTCACAGAGTAAACATTTTATCACCCCCTTTCAGAATGGTTTGGGCATATGAGCTGTCTCACTTCAAGTGCAAGAGAGTAATGCCAGCAGCTCAAGTTGAGCCAGTGCTCAAGTCTTTTCCTGTGAGAAGGCTTTTATGCCATTCCATCAGAGAAACGCTCTCTGCTAATATCCTTAGCACTGAAGCCCTAAGAACTGCAGTCCCCACTAATCACCAAACTTCATTACTTTTATCCATTTTGGAAGTATTTTCTCAGGAAGCCACTGATGAAGTAAGTAAATAAATAAAAATAGGACTTTCAGGGGAGTGCAATGGAACTAGGCTGCAGACAACCAAGTCTGCTTAGTTTACATTCCACTCATGATGTCTGAGCTGAAGCCTGAAAAGCAGCAGATCATTTCTGGATGTCATGTTTTGTGAAACTTTGCCCTGTGAATGTTGAACTTGTGTTCTTATTACCATTGCACATCTCCATGGAGGATTGTTAGCACTTTGTAAGATTTTTCCTTGAACAGAGAAAACAGTGATATAAGAACACTTTGAGAAAGAAAGATGGAAGTCCATTCTTCGCAATCAAATGGATTTACCCCTTTCTGAGAGGATTAGCAAAGTGGATAGTTAATTTGGGGGTAAAAGGAGACTTTTCATAAAAAGACTGAAGTAAAAAGGACGTGATGCCTGTCACTAATTCACTTTCATCAGCTTTATCCAATTTGAATATTTCTCTGGCCATTATACAAACTAACACACAAGTGGAGTAAGACGGTTCAAAGCTAGAGCAAGGTGCAAGGTGATACTAATTTCCAGCTGTAGCTCAGTGGTGTGCACACAGCCCTGCTGGCGCAGAGTAGGACGAAAAGGTTTTCCTGTCTTCTGCCAGCAAAGTCTGTGCCAGGTTTCTGTCTCATGTCACAGCTAGCAGGGAGGAAGACATCCCTCTTTAAAAATGAGTTAATGATATTAGAGGTTTGTGGGGTTTAAGTTTTTTTCCCTATTTTCTTCCCTAATTAGCGTCATAGTCTATTTTCAAGTTCTTTATTATTGGTAAGAAGGTTTCCTTTGGAAAGAAAGAACACTTCTTTTTTTTTAATAATGTTATTCATGTATTTTAACTGCTTCTCATGTACTGTCATTTAACATCTGCCTGATAGCATTTTTAGCTAAGATTGCACACAGATTTCCATGACAGAGTACTCTTGAAATATTTGTCCTAGTGTAGCTTTTTTACTTTCACAGTTCATTTCTTTTTGTCAGGTACTCATTTATTATAGTTAGTTGGTTACAGCTTCAGTGTTTTCTCTTGAAGGACAGTAGCATTGTTAAATACCTCCTCCTCTTGCCCTGCTGTCATTCATCCATCTTTATATGTGATTTACTATGTGCAGAAGTACGAGACTTGGAAAGTTTTTCAAAAGACATGGTCATGAAAGCACACAGTATAAGTATTGTTCATCTAAAAGAAGGAGTGGCATTTTTTTTTTAATCCCATTATGAAATGAAAGTACATAATAAAATAGAAAATTTTATTTCCCAAAAAAAAAATACTGGGTTCATTGTATATCATTAATATGTGTTGAGGACATTTTTGTTTCCTGTTGCCCAACTTCACATTAAGAAGGAATGTCCTCTAATCTATATAAATATGAGAAAATGAGTGCTATCGTTTGTACTTTTGGCAGTTACTTATGTGTTACAGTTAGCTGCTTGTGCTCACTGTCTGGTTGCACTAGGGTGGTGTCTTGTATGCTAGGCATCATCTGTCTTGAAAATAGAATAATAGAATCATAGAATCATAGAATAGTTAGGGTTGGAAAGGACCTTAAGATCATCGAGTTCCAACCCCCCTGCCATGGGCAGGGACACCTCGCTCTAAGCCATATTACCCAAGGCCTTGTCCAACTTGGCCTTGAACACTGACAGGGATGAAGCATTCACAACCTCCCTGGGCAACCCATTCCAGTGCCTCACCACCCTAACAGGAAATAATTTCCTCCTTATATCCAATCAAAACTTCCCCGGTTAAGTTTTAACGCATTACCCCTTGTCCTACCACTACAGTCCCCAATGAAGAGTCCATCCCCAGCATCCCTATATGCCCCCTTCAGATACTGGAAGGCTGCTATGAGGTCTCCACGCAGCCTTCTCTTCTCCAGGCTGAACTGCCCCAACTTTCTCAGCCTATCTTCATATGGAAGGTGCTCCAGTCCCCTGATCATTCTCGTGGCCCTCCTCTGGACTTGTTCCAACAGATCCATGTCCTTTTTATGTTGAGGACACCAGAACTGCACACAATACTCC
This sequence comes from Neopsephotus bourkii, assembly GCF_033783945.1. Lineage (NCBI taxonomy): Eukaryota > Metazoa > Chordata > Aves > Psittaciformes > Psittacidae > Neopsephotus > Neopsephotus bourkii. The sequence goes on along the minus strand of NW_026901984.1, from coordinate 6,500,587 downwards.
AAGTGAGGTCTCACGAGAGCAGAGTAGAGGGGTGGGATCACCTCCTTCAACCTGCTGGTCACGCTTCTTTTGATGCAGCCCAGGGTACAGTTGGCTTTCTGGGCTATGAACACACACTGAAGCCAGCTCATGTTCATTTTCTCATCGACCAGCACCCCCAAGTCCTTCTCCGCAGGGCTGCTCTGAATCTCTTCTCTGCCCAGCCTGTAGCTGTGTCTGGGATTGCTCCGACACAGGTGTAGGACCTTGCACTTGGCATGGTTAAACTTCATGAGGTTGGCATCAGCCCACCTCACAAATGTGTCAAGGTCCCTCTGGATGGCATTCCTTCCCTCCAGCGTATCAACCGAACCACACAGCTTGGTGTCATCGGCAAACTTGCTGAGGGCGCACTCAATCCCACTGTCCATGTCAGCGACGAAGATGTTGAACAAGACCCGTCCCAACACCAATCCCTGAGGGACACCACTCGTTACTGGTCTCCAGCCGGACGTTGAGCCATTGACCACAACTCTTTGCATGTGGCCATCCAGCCAGTTCTTAATCCACCGAGTGGTCCATTCATCAAATTGATGTCTCTCCAATTTAGAGACAAGGATGTCATGTGGGACAGTGTCGAACACTTGACACAAGTCCAGGTAGATGACATCAACTGCTTTACCGCTGTCCATCAGTTCTGCAGCCCCATCATAGAAGGCCACCAAATTGTTCACACAGGATTTCCCCTTGGTGAAGCCATGCTGTCTGTCACCAAGCACCTTGTTGTTTTTCATGTGCCTTAGCATGCCTTCCAGGAGAATCTGCTCCAAGACTTTTCCAGGCACAGAGGTGAGACTGACTGGTCTGTAATTCCCCGGGTCATCCATTTTCCCCTTCTTGAAAATGGGGGTTATATTTCCCTTTTTCCATTCGTCGGGAACTTCACCTGACTGCCATGATTTTTCAAATATGATGGCCAGTGGCTTAGCAACTTCATTTGCCAGCTCGTTCAAGACCCGCGGATGGATTTCATCAGGACCCATGGACTGTCATCATGTCTAAAACACATGTCATCTTGTCTAATGCTCTTTAGCCCAATCCTTGACACAGTTGTGTCACCTTTCCACACACAGGCACAGGATCCACCAGCAAAATCAGCTGGAGCATGGCTGTCACTGGGTTCACAAGCACTGAAACAGGAGAGAAGGAAATTCACATGAATTATGCATTTTTCCTCAACTGAAATTTCACATGATTTACAGGAACAATGTGGGAATTTTAAATGCATTTTAGAGGAGCAGCCTGTTTGCTTTTTTGGTTTTGTTTTGGCTTTACTTCTGAGAGGACAGCTAATTTTTGGTTTTGCCTTCAATTAGGTTGTAGAAAAGTGAATTAATGTAGTTTTTGGACACTAATTCCATATTTCCTAGAAATGTTGTTGGGTTTTTTATTTCATTGGGTTGTGGGGTTTTGTTTTGGTTTCAGTTGTTTGGGGTTTTTTTTTGACTGAAGAGGTTTTTTATTAAAGTTTTAACCAAAAAAAACTGAGGTACATATTCTTAAGTAGGCAGCATGTTCACCTTGGAGGTGTTCAGGAAAATCAGTCGTCTTCCTTTGGTTATAAAAGCAATTTATGACGTGTTTTAAGTGGCTTGCTTAAGTAGGCACCTGAATGGAGTACTGCCTGTTTGGAGTTATACTACTACTGTATGTCACCTCTGTGTATATACAGATGACCTGTAAATGCTGAGTTTGTTTCACCATTTGCACCTCCAAAAGTATAGGTACTTTAAATACTTTGACATTATTATCATCTATAATGAAAATATATCATTACTTGCTAATAAACCAGAAAGAAAGATGTGTGTGCATCTGTTTGAGGGTTTGAATGTGTTTGTATAGCCATATACTTTCTTTTTTCAGCAGTGTCTGGCCTGAACTGTGGCAGTTGGTGGTATTATTTCTTTTAAGAAAGCAGAAAGTGACTGCATTAGCAGAAAAATTTTATTCTAGAATTGCAGCTCCGCATATCATGGAACACATGGAAGCATTAACTGATTAATTATCCCCCATAATTCTCTGACATATCTCTGTCTAGACTATAATGCGTGCAGTATTGCTTCTGCCAGGGTTGCATTTTGCTTGACCTTATTGCAGACATACAGTGTAATTACTAAATGGGGGGTAATTTATGTAAGCAAATGTTAGTTTTTCATAGCATGAGCCCTATCATTATGTTTTATTGCTAGTGGATGTGTTACATAGCCATTCTTCAAGGGCTTGGGTAGATCATTATTGTAAATCCTCTTTAGACTGTGAACTCTTTAATATTTAATGTTTACAAAGTGAAAGTATCATAATCCCTACATACAGTTTTTGTTTCCTCTCCTACAAGTATGTGAGAACTTTAATTGACCATGCTTTAGCAAAGTAAATACACATTTCTAGATGGTACACAGGGCGTGTGCAGGATGCTGTTGCAAACTTGTCTTGTAGTATCAGACATAATAGGTAAAAACAAATATGTAGGAAATTAAATATATTTAATACTTTGATAACTGTCATGTACTGGCTTTCATCTATCAAAAACTTTAGAGGTGGCTGACACACAGTGAAAGTAACTGACTTGCATTTCTCCTTATAAGCCAAGCTAACCTAGTGGTTCCCACTCTTAAGTCAAGTGCGGGAATATATTATGGAAGGTAATAGTGAAATTATCCACCAGTTTTCTTCTTGGTTTCCAGTAATACAAATAGTACCATTTCTTTCTTTCTTTCCTTCTGTCAAGGAGATTGATCGTGTTTCAATGACATCTGAATAGCTGGAGTTTTCCTTGGTGCAGACATGCAGCGGTTTTGGGAATGTGATTCTTGGCAGGCATCTAAGCTTATTCATTCCTTTTCTGCTTATTCATTTTGCATTTACTCCTCCCTGCTGAAGCTCTGTCCTTGTGCTTTTTATTTTGTAAAGCTCATATGGTCAGTAAAAAATAAATTATTAACCTGTCTTACCAATAATAAATACCTTGTTCATGCTCAAAACCTCAGCAGTGAGAAACAAAAGTTTCCAGCACATGCCAGCGTGGATTTTGCTCTGCTCTTTTCATAGTTCATATGAAATGAATTTAGTGGCTTCAGTACAATTTCTGCTGCTGTCTCACTCAGCAATACTACTGTTGTCAGCGCTTGATACCCAGGCAGGAAACAGGACTGATGTTGGCAGTAGAACTGGAAGGCTAACTGGCCTTATTGGGTAGATATACCTGCAGCAGCTTCACATCAGTATGTTCAGCTAGAAGTGCAGACTATTGCATTTGGTGTAAGCCTCCTGTGGGCCTGGACTATATGTTTAGATTGATAATCTAAACTGCATTGGCATAATTTCCATTTTAACTTGATTGTTATCCATAACTGCCTATGCTTTGATCATTCCTTCATACAGCATCACCACTGTATCCATGGCAGTCACGAATTCAGTGGATTTTGAATGAGCTGGGGAGCTGCTTCACAGGAAAAGGGTGCTCATCAAATGTAAATAAATATTTGCTCACAACTTGGGAGCAAACCACCCTGTTGTGCGGGAAGACGAGAAATCATGGCAGAAGGCTCACTTGGGTGAACACAAAGCTTCCTGAAGCACAGGAAGAGACCAAGGAGCGCAAAGGGGAACAATAAGGAGTATGAAAAGCCTTGTTTGTTCAATGGGGGTTGAAATGAGGAAGGTCAAAGCCCAGATGGAGCAAACTCCATAAAAGATCATAAAAGATTGCAGCAGGGGATTTTACAGGCATATGTATCATGAAAGTGAAAGACGTTGGGGGAATGTGAGTCAGTTGATTCATGGGGAAGCCAAAATAGTGACAGACAAAAGGGAAGAGACTGAAGAGCTCATCACCTTTCATGCCTCAGTCTTATCAGGCAAATATTGCTCCTAGACTACTGTACATTTCAGCACGGTTTAGGAAAGAAAAGGTGAAGCCAGCAATGGGCAAGGAACAGGTTAAGGACTAATTGGAGAAAACACATCTAGTGAAACCTATGAAATTGGATGAGATTTACCCAAGGGTGCTACTTAAAGAAAAGCTGGTCATGGAGTACTAGTGGACAGAGGTGAGCAGGCTGACAGAAACCAACCCCTTCTACAGCATAACTCTGATTTACGTTACGTAAGTCCATCCTGTGCAGTAGATGTGACATGAGTCCTGTGGAGGTGAAAAGTGACAGTGTAGATAATGTAAAAGCGCTTGAATTGCAGTTGCAGAGGCAAACTCAATTTGGGTATTACTGAAGTTTTTAGTGCTTGAATTTCTTCATAATCCATAATGATGAACTGATTAGCAATTGCAAGTATGATTACTTTCAAATGTCAGCCAAGCAGCTAGAGAAAGATTTCCATTTGAAACATCTTTTTTCAGTTATAGTAGTGTAGGTTAATAAGTATTCATTTGTTTTCTTTTAATTTCTGTTCGGGCTAATTTTAAGTCATAGAACAGTTTATGAAATAAATAAAGTTTTGTGACTTAGTAGCTGGTGTTTTGATGGGATTTTAAATTGAAATACGTAGTTATGACATTGAATGTATGTAATAAGATGTTTACTTAAATAGACAATCTCAGAATTGCACTTACAAGCTGCTGTTTGCAGTTTTTTACATGAGGATGAAATTATAGTCAAAGTATTGACCATTACTCAGTGTCTAAAGTGCCATTTGCAAGTCTCTAAAATCAATTAAATCCTTCAAAGTTGGGATCAAACTTTGAAATTCTATGCAAAATATTACTATTACATTTTTTGAAGAAACGGAGATAAGGGAAACCCAGTGTATTTTTCATTAAGTAATGAAAATTAATTCAGTAACTAATATAACTTGGGAACATTTAGGTGCTATTTTTCAATGTCATTGATACCTCCATATTTTTCTGGAGTTCTCTGAACTTTTTTACTGAGATATTTCCAAAAGTCCTTTATGTTTATTTCAGAATTACTTCATCACTGGGCTAAAGATGGCTGCACTTGATCGTTGAAGTAGTTTCAGAGTTTGTGCTTGTTACTGCTGTTCTTTCTGGGTATTAATAGTAGCAATCAACTTCTCTGGCACTGCAATATTTTTTGGCTGTCAGGCTTCGTTCAGTTAACAGGGTGGATTTCTAAAGCAAGTTTACAGTATGACAGGCTGCCTGAATCTTCTGGGGCAGGTTGTATTACCACTCTTCAAGTGGAGTTTGGGTTATGACTGTGTAAATTGAAGACCTGATTGGCCTAAAGCACTTTTATTTGGGGAAATTTGGAGGAAGGGGGCAGGCGGCATACTGAAGTGATTACTGTAAGAGGGTAGAGCAAATAGCAAAGGCAGGTTTATGAGATTTTGCCATCTGAATTATAAATGTTAACAGCTCAGTCTAATTAACCATGTTGTGAGAAAAGATTTCACTGTGTGGATTGAAACTCCAGCGTTCAGCTACATGTGTTCAACTGGCTTTGGCTGCAGCCATCCCAGCAGTACCACTGGCTGGCAGAGGCAGTAATTGGAGCAGCCCAGCACAGCCACAAGAGGTGTGGGTAAACACTGAGGTTCGTGCTTTCCATCTGCCAGGGTGCTGCTTTCCATGGAGATTCTCAGAGAGGTGGTGACATTCATGACAGTGGTGTTGAATGGCTGAAGACTTTGATGCTGAGGGTAACAATTTAGGTAGAATGATCAGGTAAGAGTGCAGATATGGTTGGTGAGAAGTAAGCTTAAAGGTTAAATTGATACTGAGTAAGGGTTACAACTTGGGTGCTGTAGGCAAGAGTTTTGCTTTAGACTTGTCTACACAGTGGGCAAACTGAAAGCAAAGAACTGCAGAATAGTTGTTTTTCAGTAACTGGTGTGGTTTCATACAGCTAAGGAGTTTGTTCCCAGAAGGACACTTCCAAGGATGCAGGGATTGGTGCTTGTACCTAGCAAAACTGAAGTCATCATCTGATCCTCGCAGGTAGGGAAGAGCGGCTGAGCATCTGCTGAGGGTCCTCCAGTATCTGTACCCCACATGGTGTGGGAGGGTATAGGGCCCTCAGCAGCATAACACCCCATAGAACAAAAGCTACAGGATGGAAAGTACAGGGCTGTTGTGACCTTCCAGTCTATTCATAAATAAAATAATATAATTTAAATATGACATACTTATGGCTTTTGGTTTGTTGAGGAGCTCAGATGGAGGGTCTCTCGGATGGAGACTATATACTTTGCACTTGTGGAGGCTTATGACATCAGCCTAGTCCAGTTAAGTATGCAGGTCTTAGGGCATTCAGAATAATAGACCTTTAACCAAAAGTGATGCTCAGTCTTCAGGGGCTTTAGGAGTGGAAAGAGAAGAATTATCATCCAGAAAAGCAAAATTGAGAGTCAGCTACCTAATAAATTGTGTCAGGCAGCGGCAGGAGCAGAGGCTGCGCCCCACAGTCTCCAAGCCAAGAGGTGAGGGTGGATGCAACATGGACCTTCAGTGCCCTCACCAGCAGGCTCAGACAGAGGAGCAGAGTTGGGAAAATGCAATTGGGGTCCTGTTGGCACTTCAGGGTGCATCAGGAAGCAGCACTGGATCAAGCCAGGCCCAAGGCTGAGGCAGGAAATCCAAACAAGCCGGAAACAGGGCTGGGGACCAGTACTGCTGCAGCATTGCTGGGACAGGGTCAGGGTTTCAGGCTCAGTGGCAGAGGGGTCGTTTACATATCAGTGCATGGTCCTGGGCCATGGGCACTGGTAATGTAAAGCTGGCAGGTGAGTAGGTAGGTATGTAAAAAATGAAGGAAATCAAGTAACACAGAAGTGGCAAGAATGACTTTAAGCATAATTAATAAATTGCATGGTAATTCTGCCTTTCTCAGTGCAGTGTCCGTAAGTTAATCATCTTGAGCAAAACAGACAGGTAGTTTATCAGTTATGATCACATGAGCCTTTAATATCCCTCCCGGTCTGGGCAGGAAGATAACTCAAGCACAAAGAACTGGAACACTGTGATACTTGATTCATCCAGTTACCATCCTGATGAAGTGCCATTTTACCAGAGCCACCTGTTCAGGAAGGAAAACAAAAATCCCCTAGTATTAGGTATTAGCATGATTATTTTAGTAAGATTTGGCAATGGAAATAATGTCTGAGCTAGGGAATAAGCACTGAGCTTTCTAAAGTTGTAATAAATAATTTGCAGTCTTTATACCTCATATAAGAAATTCTACTGTAATTCTGGGAACTGTATTTGCACTGTAGCAGAGGAAGTGATGTTGTTTAGTAACTGACAATTACCTGAGAATGGTAAAATAATAATTACAAAATTAGAATGAGTGTTTATTCCTAAAAGAACATACACCTTATAAGCTGTAATTATCTTTTTGCTAATTTGGTCTCTCGCACACAAAGCATACTAAGGATTAAACTCTTCCCAAGCATAATACCACTGCAGTCAAAGCACTGTGTTAAAGGTGAAGTTTGTACACTGGATGTGTTATAAAAGCAGGTCACATAAAGGCAAGTCTAATGAGTGTCTGTCACTCAGGGTATGCTTATCTGTCAACTAAAGAATTACCACAACTGCAGAAATCCCTTAGTGTGGGAGATTTCAAGAGACTGGGGCTGAAGGCTGCCAGAGCATCTGTAACTTTGTACTTGAAACCAGCTCTCAATTCTGGGTGTTCAGTTTGTATAATTCTCATCCCACTCTTTTTTTTGTGGTTGGTCAGTTGTGGGTTGTTAGAACACAAAACACACTCTGCCCATTGGCCCAAAGAACATACAGTTCTTAAAAAGCCCCTTTTTAAGGTGAGAACTGATGGAAATAGGATGCACAAAAGTGATCATGAAATAAAGAACATGATGATTCTGCAGAAGCTTTTACTCAGATACAGCTCCTATGAAATCAGTTTGGGAGGGAAGGGGCGGAATGCTTGTGAAGGGTTGTCCTCTTTCACTGCATACAAGTAATGTGGTTCAATTTATAGGAAGAATCAGGATGAAGCAAACAGAGTAACATGCTACATGTATACATTTACAGATGGGAGGAAAGAATATCTGAAGGCAAACATAATAGTACATTCCATGGCAAAGCAAATGACGAAGTGCTATTCATGCAAGAGTTCCATAAGCATCTGAATGCCCAATGGGAAGTGTGAATTTTGGTGTTTAGTTTAACAGGAACAAATGAAATGACTCGAAGGGTATGTGTTAAAATGAAAAGGGAAAAATGAAATCTCTGACAATACGTAATCTCTGTCCCCAGGACAATTACTGTGACATACAGCAGAGTCAGGCATTGAGACAGCGAGTGTAGGGTTTTCTAAGAAGTTTGTTTTGGCAGAAGAGCCAAGTTGTCAGACACCATCCCTGGGGTATAAACCAAAGGGGTAGACAGCATTGACAATAATGCTAGTAGCAGAGAGGCTTTGTTCATTGGTTTATATGGCATGGACTAGGTGGGTATAAGTAGGGTTGTGGTAGAGTGATTCCCTTCTCTTCTTACAGGTTATTTCAAGCAGCAGTGATGCACAATGACTCATTAAGCTGAAGGGCATGCTAGAGGGTCAGTTCTTTCATCATCTTTCAGTATGCACGTAAAGCCATTTGGAGATACGATGAAGTGAGATAGTCTGAGGTAGGATACACACTCTGGCAATTTCAGGCTAACTGACATTAAAGTAGGACATGAATATACATTTTTATTTCTTATGCTGAAGGTATATTTAGCCCAAGCATAAGAATTGTAACTTATTATGCATCACTTTTTTTTTCTTTTTCTTTTTTTTTTTTTTACTATTAGGCAATTTATGGATAATGAGGTTTTTTTTACAGGTATATAGCTTAAAAAAACATAACACTGGGGGACATTATTAGTGAGAAGCAGCAGAGATACCTTGATGTTTATAATGGAGTTAAAGTATAAAAATAAGAAAATTGAGGGGAGAAATTATTCTAGAAATAGTAAAATGCAATTTCACAGGAACAATATCGTATAATGAGTAATGTAACTAGAAAGAAATAACATAAGCAAATAGTAAATTAATTTTAAGATGCCTAGATGAAAATTGTGAAGGAAATGCTATACGTACTATAGAGCATTGGATAATGACAGTAAAACAAAAGGTAGAATTACTATGCTAGTAACTAGTCTAGACTAGGAACGGGGGGGGGGGGGGGAAGGCAGTCTTTATAAGAATTTTTAGTTTGGTAGAGGAGAAAGGCTCCTCTCAGGTTTGTGAGACTTCAGCTGGAGAGATTTCCATAGCAATCAATTCACTGATAGTATACACGCAGTTGAAAAACAGTTGAATTCTACTTTTTTGTGCTCTGCTGTAAGTTAATTTGTTTAAGTCAAAATAGTGTTTCATACTTTCTAATACTGTGCTGAGAGTTCTGCTTTGTGACTTCTTATCCTTTGTATCAAAATTTGTAAGTAGTTGATCGGAAAAAGATGAACCTAATAAGCCAGTGAACTGATTGGTGTTGTAATTAATTGTGATCGTCTGATTAGTTAACAACCAAAGCTGATTTACCGTCCTTTCTTCTCAAGACTCCGCACTGATAATGTTTTTTCAAGACTGTAAAATAGATGCAGAAAGGCACTTGAACCTCAGATGTAACAGGGAGATTGCTTTGTAGGTTGGGGGAATCATCTTGAGCAATCATAATCCTATTTGTTTGTTCCTCCTATTTGTTGATAGGATTGCTCACTGCAAATCACTGTTTGCTTTTGGTTTTTTTCTTGGAACTAAATCTTTATTCATAGGATTTTCAGACTGACAACTCTGCTAAACATAACTATATACATCGTTTGCGGTCTGATTTTGGTGATTATCCTTTTCAATTGATTCTAAAACCAAAGCGAAAGAACTGTGTAACTTTCCAATATTTTGATTATAGGACCTGAGAACTGCATTACTAATCATTCTTTTAAATGTTTCAAAATGAAGGATGCATGCAATCACACTGAGCTTGTGTGTCTACCGAAGTATATAGGAGTATTATACAATACATTGTAATACCTGATCCAAAACTCTTTGGTTTGGTTTAGTGACAGCAGTGTCAACTTAAAAATCAGCATAACAAATGGGAAAGTGAAAATCAGAGCATAAAAAAATATAATCTTGCATCAAAATGTAACCCAGAATGCATCTGTAATGCCATTATTTATTTTCATAATTGGACAACTAGAAAATCATATCTGAATTGTCATCTAGCCTAAGTAGAATGCTTGTCTAACAGAGTGAGCAACCAAAGTATCATGAGATCCCGTCCAGAGATTTAAAATAGTTTGCCTTCATACAGGTGCTATTCTGAGTTAATATGTATGAAATAAGATCTACTTCCCCTTTTTTTAAGGTGCAGCTTTTGTGTTTGCACAGACACACTCACATCCTTATACAGACAAACTAGGAGATCTTGGTTTAGCTTGCCACCATTTTAAAGTGTCTACTTATTTGGGTATGTAACTGTCTGGCCAGTTGACTGTAAAATTACTGCGTTGTTCCTGAATCACAAATTTGTCTTTTTGTGTTGTGTTGTAGAAGGAATTTGACAGTTGTGGCACAGGACTTTCTACTGCACAGGCTCGGTTGCCCTCAGTGGAACTTGTTGTGACTAAAACTTTGGGAGATCCTTCAAATATATTGCCAACGGGTCTGTTTGGCATATGGAATCTCTTCCAGGATATTCACTGGATGTTTAAACTGCCTTTTTTGTCTGGGAGACTAACACTCGTCTGTGTTTTGTTTGTACATGTGAACCAAAAAGGATACCCAAGTAATAATGTGAGCAAGATAGGGACCTATAGTTTGCTAATTAAAATATTTTTGCTTTTATAAGGGATATTTAAGAGAACGTACGGACAACAGTTGGTACTCACCAGAATCCAAGATAGTCAAACGACTGAGTAAGTTTAAATGCAGATGTTAGGCTTTGAACTGCTTTCCTTTTTGCTTCTGTGGGATAGCACAGCCATAGTCTTTCAGCAAAGACTTCTCAACATGCTGAAAAGCCAATTCCATGTGCCTTATTAAAGTGGAGGAGAGGATGGCTCCAGAGAATACAAACTCTCAGGACTTCTTGCGTTCATAATTCTTGACAGAGGGAAGAAAGGATGCACTAACTAGTCTTTTAAGAAAGAAAGATGTGTAACAATTGAAGTATAACCTGAAGTATGTTTTCTGTGGCGTTTGGCATTTGTTTTTTGTTTTTTTATTCTAATTCCAAAAACTATACTTGTGGAAGTTTTTCACAGATATTTTGGTTTAGGAGTTTTTTTAAACTGGCAAACTGCTCTGTTTGGAAAAGTGTCATGTTTATTTTTAACATTAATATTATGTGATGGTATGGTCCTTTTCTTTTACTCTAGAAACAAATATATCCTATAGATGGGATGTGCCTGCAAGCACTAGACAATTTTGGGTAAAACCTGGAAGCAGATCAGGAATGCATTTTGGCCCCATGTTGGATTCTGAAGTTGCACTTTCATCATAATCAAGTATGGTTTCTGTGTGTACAGAAAAGAGGTTTGCATGTATCCCTAAAAAGCACATGAGCTATGCTGGGAATAAGTTAAGGGGGAAGAACTGTCAAAACTTAATTATTTTGTTACGATTTTTTAGTATCGGTTTTTCTTCACCTAAACCAAGGTCAAACACATCAGAATGGCAAGACATTTCACACACTGTGTGAAGTTACCTAAATTCCTTTTCACAAGTTTCAGGTATGAAAGACAGTCTTTTTCCCTGGCTGTCGTATATGTTAAAATTTTAGCTGCAGGAAGGTGAATTTTCTTTACAAAATTGAGATTATATTTGAGAAATTACATTCAAAGGGTTTTCTAAAGCAATCTCAGTTGTGTAAGTCATGTTGATAAATACAGTCAATAATATTCTTAAACAGTAGTCTAAAACATTTAGCGAAAGACTGGTTTTGCAGGTAGTATATTTCTTGAATGCTTATTCTGAACTCTAAAGCATTTTGCCAGCTTCTTTTCAGTTGTTCTTATGAACCCAGTTGTGATGCCAAGTTTTTCCTGAGAATATAGCCTACAGAAAATTAATGGGAATATTTTTCTTATCGTGGAATTGGTTTTGCTATGCAGCTCATGGAAGTCAGAGACTTTACCATAGAACTAAACAGGACAAATACAGACTTCATCTCTTAGTGGAGGAGGAAAGTAGACACAGAAATGCTGAACAAATAACCTGAATTTTTAATAGTTCAGAAATTCTTTGAACAGTTTTATGTAGAGGAAAGCAATTAAGGAACATCAAAACAGACAAATTTGTAAGCATTTGAAGAAAATAATCTGATAAATAATCGGTAGAATGAGGTTAATTGAAAACCGTTTGTGTCTGACCAATGGTTTTGTTCTGAATAAGATAACAAGCTGAGCAGAAAAATGCAAAACCAGGACAGACTACTTTACAATACTGAAGCATCTGACACAATATTTTTGAATTTTCACAGTGACTGGGGTAGGTAACCAGGGAAGAGGAAACTAGATCATTTATTTTGCTTTAACAATTTACCTATCCATCTTCCCATGGATGCTTAGTCTCATTAAAGTGCATTTGTTAGAGGTCTTTTCAAAAGTCTTTTTAAAACTGAAATAAATACTATGAATCTGTTGCTTGTCTAACATGCTTACTGGTTATGCATTTAATCTTCAAAGTACAAAGGTACGATTGTGAATCAGCCTTTTTGACTCCTCCTAGCGTATCTTATTTATTCCCATATCTACTATTTCTGTATTTTATTATGGTTTGCTAGAGCTTATAGCATTTTTCAACATGCTAGTATTTACTTTCTTTCAGTCCTGAGATACCAGAGTGGTTTAAAATGAGAGGCTGTACACTGTGGTTATGGCTCAGTTAGGTAATAGTGAACAGTTTGGACACTAACATTAGAGATTCAGGTGATGGTCTCTTAAGATCTGTGAAGTGCTACTGGCTGAGTGCAGTGTACACTGAAGCAAAAGCAATGGTTGAATTATTATGCCTAACACCTTTTCATTTAAATTCATAAAATCATAGTTAGGGTTGGAAGGGACCTTAAGATCATCTAGTTCCAACACCCCTGCCATGGGGGTTCATACAACCTTGTGCTTTTCAGTGGAAAAGGCAGCCACTCAGACATCTTGGATTGGCCATTTTATTATGCTCCCTCAGATAAAGAGGGAAAAGGAAAGACTGCTAAAAATAGAAGCCTGCTTTTCCTCATCTCTATATTTTCTGCAGTCTCTGGGCACAAGTGAGAAGCAGTGTGGTGCTTGGCTTCTGGCTGGGGCCACCACACCACGCCAAACCATTCTTGCGTGCAATAAGTCTTTTAACACATACAGAGCTCTATTTAGCAATGTTACAATTCTAAATGGAGAAAAATGTCTTCACATTGACATCTATAAGCTGTTCCCATTATGACCTTCAGAGTCTGCATCACAGCAGCTTCTTCCCAAGGATGGTTAAATGGCTTTTTCACCTCCTACAGGTAATGCATTAAAAGCAGTATATACATAAACAGCTGAGCATTAATGAGTGCAGCTATTTTTATGCAGCCAAACACTACTTATCAGAGAAATGAAATACCAGATCAGAAATTTCCTGCAAGTGTTTTTTTAATACCATAATTGAAAACATTTCCTGAATATACAATATGTAATTCTGTATTTAAATAGAAGTTTTAAGTTTTGTTTAAATAGAAGTTGAGCTTCAAACAATAATGCATAGCAAAGGAGGAGAGGGGGAGTTAGAAATACTTTTTGTTTCTTTCAGGTGAGGTTATGGTTGATTATACCATGAAACTTACCAAAAATATTTTATGCGTAGAATTCTGACTTTGTTTAGGATTTTTTAGGGAGACAAGTTCTTTTAAGATGTTTATTGCAGTTTTTGCTCTCTTCCACCACGTATCTCTTCAAAACATATCAAAATAGCCAAGAATTGTTAGAAGTCAATTGCTTCACAGATCACACAGAGCAGTCATTATAAACAGTGCATTTATCGTAAGGATTGGACATGCAGAAGCCCAGCAGTAAAAGCTACCTGTTGAGTGCTTGACTTGGTAGGCTAATTGCTCTGGTGTTTTGAAAATGAAAGCTATGGCTGAATAATCAAAGCTAAATGACATTGTCGTAGCATTTGATAGAAAGGTTAATAACCAAGACTGTTATGCACATGAGGTGCAATCAGGTGTTTCTCTAATTGCAAAGCATGCTTTAAAGTGAAATGAATACCTAAGAAATAAAGATCTGGGGCCAAATTCCTTGTTTATAAAATGGTCTTGCTTTTTTAATTACAGCTTAGATATTCTGATTAATAAGAGAGAATTTGCCCCAAAACCTATGTTATTCTTAATCCACATGAGGATTGGTAAATTATTACTCCTCTAAAGATGAACGTATAGATAAAGAAGGCTAAGAACGTTTATCAAGAAAAAATATGATGCATAGAATGCATAGAACTGTCATTCAAATAGGTCAAAAATTACAAGGAGGATCTGTGGCAGATCCCAGCAGTTAGAAACTCTTAATAATAAACATTAACAATCTTGTGTTGTTTTTTTTTTTTTTTTGTCTTACTGTCTTGTTTAAATCTGTATGTTGTCTGATAAATGCTACTCTTATCAGCTCTTCTAGTTTTTACCACTGAGGAATGGTTAAAAAAAAAGGCTTAGTGTACAAAGAATGATGGAAAAAGTAAAATTTGTCTAAAAGGTACAGCTGTAACCATAACTACTACAGCTAATCTATTCACTGTACGTCCAAAGGCTGCACTGAGTACCTACAGATAAGCCAGTGTGACTCAAGGACTACTCCATTACAAAAAGCCCCTAAAACTGTGTAGTTGTCAAGGTACTGATGATGACCATGAGCACACTTGCTGGATGTGTGCATAATGCTGGTAGGTTTTTTTTTGCTGTCTGAGTTACTATATTAGACACGTGCACCAAAGAGCCTGAATGCCTATAGAAACAGCTGGGAGTACAAAGAACAAGTAATAGCTCTTATGTGATCATCTACTACACTGCAGACCAACTCATGGAGTCATGACCGTTCACTGCAGCCTGGGGTGGTGCTGGAGATGCCAGCTTGCTGCTGAGACAAGGCTCTGTCCCTGAAAGAGAATGTTTAGTCAGTCAGACAGGATTAAAAATAGGCAGCATGTAAAAGAGCACATGTAGAGGAGGCCAGTATCAGGGATATTGATATTTCTATTTTTCATGCATGTATTTTGAAGATGAGTATTTAGCACATCAGTATTCTTCTGATGGCTTTTCCCTTGCGAGGTATCCTCAGAGAAACATAAACATCGTTCTGCAACATTGGTGGAATTTTTTGAATTCTTGGTTTATATAAACTTTTCCCCCTTTCTATGAAAAATCTCTTTGATAACTATTATAAGTAGAGGGATGGAAAAGTTTGAGGCTGTTATGATTAGTCCCTGTTACACAAGACATTTTGTAATAAAGGTGTACTTTGGATGATCTGAAGATTTATGCTAAAGAAAACTTCTCCATTCCACCTGATACACGATATTGTCCTTCTTGTGTTTGTCCGTTCTTGCATCACCTTATTCCATAGCAAAGGTATTATATATACTAGATATCAAACATGCTTTCTGTTTTTATCATGGTACCTTCACAAAGAGACCCGTCTCTATTTCATCTTTGCTAAACACTGTCTTTGAGATTTCTTCAACTGCCACTGGGAGTAATGTCAACAGCTTCCTAAATGTTCCCATATCCAGAGGGCATGTTTCTCAGCAGCAGATTAGCTTTCTGGATGATCCTTCCATAGAATTTAATGTCCCTTCCCCGGATAAGGCAAGTGAACTTAGTTATCCTAGAGCCATAAGAATTTTGCTCAAAACTTCCCACAGTTTTTATAAGTCTGTGCAAATGACCCTAAAGGAGAAAGAAATTACTTGGCACCACCCGTCTTCCCCTACCTCAAATTCCACCACTTCTGTTGGATTGCTAGGGTAAATGTCAGGGTTGATAAGAATCAGGAACATGTTGCACATTCCCTCATACCGCATGCTTCATACCCATAGAGCACTGGATTGACACCCCTAATGTGTGTTGGGAGGATCATGCCTGCTGACATGATAGCTGTGACATAACTTCCCATAAAACTGAAGCTGGATTATTGTAATTCTCTTTCCATTCCTACATTATTATCAGTCTTCCATTCATAAAATAGCAGTTTGATGAGCCATAGGTCTGAGCTCTTGCTCTATCTGTTCTTAGTGTTCTTCTTCTGATAAGGTATTTATGTTTGCAGGTTTTTGGAGGTCTGACTGGGACATTCTGACTAAGCTGAGAATTATTCTTCAGTACTCTGTGTTCTCCGTATTCCTGTGTGACTGGATTCCAGATGAAATTAATTTTACTGGAGTATAGAGGTCTAAAGGACTCCTTGTCCAGTTAGATTCAAAATATCAGCCTATACTTCACATATACCCTGTGAATAGAGTTTCCACAAAGAATCAAAATTTACAAGGCAGTCAAGGTTTTGTTGGACTGCTGTTATGATGGCAAAGTATTTTTTTCTTGAAAACCCGTCCATTGTATCTCTGCATCTCGTCAAAAATCAAGAAAATGTGGTCACTTGTTTGGAGACTGACACTGGAGAAATATGTGTTTACTTAGTGGGACATTTTACCAACATTAGATACTACTAATGCTCCGGTTTAAGGCTTGCACAGTGACCTGTAAATTCACAAATGACAAATCATGTCTTACTCCCTGTCACACCGACAGCTACAGCGTGTTCCATTTAACAGTGAAAAATAAGAACATTAAGATGGCAGCATATTTTATTTGACAGCTTATATAGTCTGGAGCTTGCTTCTGTTTCACAGAATTGCATAGCTTGAACTTGATGAAATTAGAAACCTTCTGTGAAAGATTTGTTAACAATGATTCCATCAATAGAGGTGGAATGGGAATAGCAAGATAATAGGAAGTATTTCTTTTTAAGTAATCGAATTATAATTTCTGCCAAAATGTTGATGCAAGGTTTGGATTTGTCTTGGGTTTTAAGCTATTTCCCATGTAAATAAATATGCCAGGTCTGGGGAGGGCTGGAATAGCTAAGTCGGTGCAGAAACTAGACAGAGACTTTTAAAAGAAAAGGAAAAACAGTCGTGGGAATTTGGTACACTCACCTCTTGGTTGCAGAAGCAGCAAGAGCATAAGAAGGATGATAAACAGAAGAACTGAATTTGACGTCTCCTCCACACACAGCAAGGAAATACATTGTCTGTGCAAGATGCATGCCTAGTGTGTCTGTATTACTTTGTATAGTGTTCCTCGTATTCTTTGTCTGGCTAGAAATGAGTGAGGCAGACAGCTCACAGCTCAGGGACTATAAGGTTGACATTGCTGTCTTGGTGAGGAGGAGTTTCTGGTGAACCTGGAAAGGAACTGACAGGCTTCCAGCCTCTGCATGCTCTGGAGAGTCAAGGTGACATGGTAGAGCAAAGGAGAAACTGCCTCAATGAAAAGATTGTGAAGAATTTCTCTCCATGTTTCTGCTAATGTACAAGTCTATATAATTTGAAAGCTTGCACACAGTATGTGTAACTGCAGAAAATGAAGAAGCCTGGACACATTACATTAGTACAGACTGTTGCATCTAGTTCTGATTAAAAAGATTCAGTAATATTTCCTTTTTTAGGTATATATGTAGTGGTGCCAGGAAAGGGGGTGTGCTAAGAACAATTCTTCAGCACCCTCCTGTTGTAATCTGCATGGTTATTCTTTTAGGGCTGGATACAACTATCTTCCTGGAGGTGGGAGAGTAGAATTTCAAATGAAAGAAGTCCTCTGATGCCCCTTTTTGGTCCACCCCACAATGCACTTTTCATATCCATGATTTTGCTTTTTCTGTATGTGCTGCCCTTCCGGAATTTCACATGAAGTCATTGCCTTTTGTAAGGGGATAGCCTACTAAAAATAAACTGTAGGCAGAGTCTGCAGCCCTGCAAATATGAGGTGTGGGCACTGTTTTGAGAAAACCATGCACTGTAATTTTCCCTACTGATTTCTGTCATCCAAAGGGAAGTTGGAAGGTTTCCACCACTTCAAAGGGAGAGCCAATGAAAGACTTTTTCCAGTTAATGCTTCTCAAACCTCGGTTCCTGTATGACAGAAGAGGGCTTCCACATGAACTGGACCAAAAGCCATCATCTGCTGCTCTTAAGCATCAGAGAAGGGGGAAAGAGATACAGAGTTCAGGGACCAGAAAACAACACAAAACTTGCAAGCCATTACGAAGGGCACACTTCTGGTGTGTAATGATATGTGGTGAACCTGGGAGTCTCAAGGAGAATGGAAAACATGGATTTGTTCATGCCTTCATGCTAGGAAATAAAGGAATTCATTCTAGTGCTCCAGGGCTGTTTTTTGTCAGGCTGGCTGCAGAGGTGAAGGGAATGGTATTGAATTAATTGAAGCAGTTTGTGTGTGGAGAGCAGAACTAATTAGAACTTTGTAGGGATGCAAGTATAGGTGGAAAATCATGTGTGTTTAGGGAGCAGAATCAATTAGGAACCTGCATTGGAGAGACTGGGGTATTGTCCAGTTATAAGATTACTTGATTAGGAAAACTCTTCGGTGCTTTGGGGGAATGGAAATTCTGGTTTTTAGGTTATAGGGAGGCTGAACGGGATGAAGTAGATAGAGCAGAAAAAAAAAAAAAAGAACTGAGAGGAAACCTATCCTTTAGTCATCTCACCTGCCTCCATCTCAAATTCATTCTCCCCTCCAAGGTTTCTCATCCTTATTCCATCCTTAATGCAAAGGCATTTGAAAATGACATAAGCAGTGGGCCAATGCCAGAGGGTTGTCTTCCCCTACTGAAGGAGACTATATGAAAAGTTTCACCCCGTTCCTGAGATTGCTAATTCAACCATTTCCAAATCAAAATTGCTGTGCAAATTTGAATGTGTCAGGGAGACTTGATGGTAGCAAGTATAGATTCTGTTTATATACACTCTTCCATATATGTTTCTTTATATAGCAATAGTTTGAACTTTGTGGCACATGTTATGCAGTAAATTTGTTTTAATTGTGTTTTTATCAATGTGTTGACAAGGCCCTCTGGCCCTGTCTGAGGAACACAGTTGCTGTAATAGGCTGAGGTTTCAAATTTTGCAATGTAAAACAACCTGTGAGTAACTGCATAAAGAGAAGATTGAGGATTAATGTTCTCTCAGAATGAGAGAGAAAAGGAAACACTCATGTCAAATGGGAAGCAAGCAACACCAGGTGGTTTATGTTATGCGTTGATAGTATTTTTCTCTCAGGTTAAGAGCCCTAACTACTGGGCTCTTCAAATCCCAGGAGGTTTCCTTGGCAAAACCTCTAGGCTTTTTAAGCCTGATTTATATGTACATATGCACATTTTAAATACACTTTTTCGCTACTTAAAAGAGAAAAAAAGGAAAGAAAAAAGGAAGAAAGAAAAAGAAAAATGATGAGCCTTTCTCCAGATTTTAGCAGCCTGTGAGCCTCACCGCTCAGGTGGGCACATGCTGCTTGGCCTCTCTCCCCTTTCCTGTGGAGTATCTGATGACTTCCATTTGTTCCCGTCCCTGTTACATTTCCTGAGCTCATTTACAGCTGTCTTCATTATTCGCAGCTCTGAACTGATGAAAGGAGAACAGAAAACAAGTGTTTTATCTATATGTTAATGGTGAGAAGGTTTCAGGAGGGGAGGTGGGCAGGAGAGCTGTGGAGGTGGTGACCCTTGCTGTTGCCTTGCAGGAATGTCAGCTCTGCTGGAGAGGAGGCCCGCAGAAGAATGAGAGAGTGTGATGGCCTGACGGATGCATTGCTGTATGTGATCCAGTCTGCTCTGGGGAGCAGTGAAATTGATAGTAAGGTTTGTCATCTTTATCTTTTCAAGTGCAAGGGATCCAGGTATTCAGGGTATATCAGGACTATAAAGTGACAGGTTGTTTTATAAAAAAATGTGTT
This sequence comes from Neopsephotus bourkii, assembly GCF_033783945.1. Lineage (NCBI taxonomy): Eukaryota > Metazoa > Chordata > Aves > Psittaciformes > Psittacidae > Neopsephotus > Neopsephotus bourkii. Next base: position 6,480,628 of record NW_026901984.1, on the reverse strand, counting down.
GTGAGGGAGATGCTTTAGCAAAGCATAATTTAGCCAATCATTTTCTTCTGTTGAGCTGTGTTTTTTTGTGTGCTGAGTATTGGATCTGTGTCTGCCTGTGTTGCATGCACAGGTAAGCATGTCATCCTCTCACTTCTAAGGGAGAACAGAGGCTACTTATTTAAGAAGAGCAAATATGTCATATTCCATGTAAAGTTCCTTATGTTGCTCTGCCAGGTTCACCTTAAAATGGATTTTTCAGTACAAACTGAGAGACAGAGCTAATAACAGTGATGTAGGCTCACAGAACAAACCAACAGTTAATGGCCTGTTTGGCATTACAGACAACATTTTTTTTTTTTTTAAGAGGATTAATTAATGCCTTCAGTAACAACTGTTTTAAGATGTATTTTTGTGTCAACTTTATTTCTCTGACAGTACTAGGATAGGGACAGGCTTTTCCAAAGGTAAAAGGTACTGACTAATGAAAAAGACTTCAAGCATTTACAGCTGAAGGTTTGTAATACGCTAAACGATTCCAGAAAAAGAAGAAAAAGGCTAGCTTCAAATGCCTTTTACTTTCAGTATATGGTGTTAAGTAAATTGCCATTGCTGCAGCAGAGCGACCTTGGTCCATTTGCAAACCCCTAAGAATCAGAGATTTCAGTTTCAATGGAGAGCAACCTTTTATGCAGCAGTTTTAAAGCCTACTGGGTTTGTATTTCCAAGTGATCCTTCACAGATAGTTGCCCATGGACCTCTGTGGGTTATATAGATTGGAGAGTGATACTCTCCAGAACTCTCTGATCATTAGCTTGAGCCAAATAGGTGAAATTTGCCTATGAATTTAGAGGACAGAGAAGGGAATTAGAAGAGGTTGGTACTGTGTGGTGATGGACTGTTTTGCTATTAAAAAGGCTAAATAAGGAGCACAGTAAGCTTCCTGTTTTGCTGCCTGTTGTTAAACTATTCTGTTTATATTCATATCTGAAATGACTTGGAAAAAGTACAGGGTAAAACATATATGAAGAAAAAAGCGAAGAAATGCGAGAAATTATTCTGCCTGCCTTATTAGTTTTAACCTCCTGTCTCAATTAGAATGTAATTTAATTAAAATATTTAACTCCATATCACTTATTTAGTTTCAAAAACTGCTATTTTAACAAAACAATTGAACTTTGTTGTAAAGTTATAAATGTTGTTTTCCAAATAACATGACAATTGCCCTGTTAGGTAATTTTGTAATACTAACAACGGAAATGCTGAGAAACTAGTCTCTGCTACCAGTGGCTCTGAAAGAGGATGTCAGACTTGCAAGCACATGCATAGTCATCGTTAAAAACTTCACCGACATGAGGAATGACAAGAGTGCACAAATTATAGCAGCATTACAAGCCTCTTGGCAGCATTGTTTCTTGCAAATACGTAATAAGAAAAAGCTGTGCTAATTCCAGTTAAAGTGTTAAAAATTTGTGGCTTAGACATGGTTACCTGACAGTTGCTGGTCATAATTTTAATTTAATCTATTAAAGTAGAAAGACTAGTGAACTTGTATTTAGTCCCCTTGTGATGAAACTGATAAAGGAATAAGGAATACAGGGACCCTGGAAAGTTTGAAGGCGTAAGTCAAGGAGTGAAGCCTGCCCAACTGCATGGTTAGAACCTTCACCTTAGTGAAGATGTTGGCTGCATTTGAGCCTTGAAAGTTTGCCTATCAGTTTTAAGCCTGAGGTAATGTCCTTGCAGTGGACTCTACTGATTTGTTTTCAACATAATGAGAATTAAGTGTGAAAACTATTATTTGTAAAAAGGGGAATTAAAGTTTAGAACCCTAATTGACAAACAGAGAGCTTCAACTTTGGCGCACTGTCAAAGTGCAGAAGTAAATGTTAGCAAGAATGAATAAAATTCATATGAGGGAGAGTAAAAGAGGCATCACACATTTAAAGAAAAATACGTAGTCACTGTGAGGTCTGCAAAGCTTTCAGGTATGAAAGATGTACTAAGGACACTTTCTACACACACAATTCTACATGTGTTTTTGTATTTGGCTGGAGGTGTCAAATTAGTACAAGTGTATTGTGAAATTTCACCTGTTTTAAAGAATAAAATAGTCCTGCATAGTGAGTATCATCTCTGGAACTTAATGTCATTGCAAAAACTATGTGCCAACTGCATACCTGGCATAAGCTCACGCAGTATATGAAAGTAAATGAAGCTCCATCTGTTTACCTCACTGGTGAATATGGCAGAGTAAGACAGAGCTGAAAGCCTCACAGTCATTCTGTTCTGGGCTAATGGAGCTGGGGTGTAGTGACCATAGCTTTTTACCTCCAGGAAGCATTAAGAATTGCTAAATAAATACAGATGGATACAGGTCATTTTGTTAACCATGTTTTCCCTGCCTCCAGAAAATTAAGGTCATGTCCTTACTAGGTATAGTCAAACCAAATTGAACAAACTAAATGGCAGACTTCAGATAAGTATAAACTGAGCTTCTTTTAGACTTGCAGAAATTCTATTGAATTATCAGTGAATTTTCCTCCACTGGTTTTCACTCCATTTCTGGATTCCTGCTAGTGTCTTCTACAGAAGGCACAACCTGTTAGGGGAACAAATAGATGAGAAGGAAAGGCTGCGCACAAGGCATCTGCGGCCTGCCTAGAAGCGGTAAAAGCAGGAGGACTGACATACTAGTCTTAGCTCTGGAAATCAAGAAGCATCATATGGTCATGCTACAAGTACTTGTGAAACAGAACTCAGATCCAATTTTTCTGTTGATTTCTGCATTTTTGTGTTTTCTGGCATAGAGTTTGTGCCAGAAAAGAAAGCACAAACCAAACCCAGAACTTATTGCCACTTTCTGTTTGGAGCATTTTCTGTTCATTGAGGTGGGATTTTGCTGGCATTCTCTGTGTGTTCAGGTTCTCTTGATGGCTTTATACCTTGGCTTCTGTTTCATGTAGGACTCCTGTATGAAATTGAGAATAACAGTATAAAAACTCCTGGTAAAATACTGTCCAGACTACTGATTTGTTTCCATAAAAATTTTGAAATCTCTTAAGCTGTGGTTATCTAGAGAGTGCTCAGAAATGAGCAGGTAAGAATTGTGCTGGTTAAATTTATGTGCAGAGGTCGATGATGTTTCTTCTGCTTTGTGTACAGAGTGAGTAAGGGAAGGATTTTAACTTTTTTTCTGGTGTGTTGTTTCTTTGTTTGGTTTTTGTTTCTTTGTTCGTTTGTCATACTTTTCAGACCGTGGAAAACTGTGTGTGCATTTTGAGGAACCTCTCATACAGGTTAGCTGCAGAAACATCTCAGGGACAGCAGATGGGAACAGATGAGCTTGATGGATTACTCTGTGGTGATGCCAATGGAAAAGACGCAGAGAGTTCAGGGTGCTGGGGAAAGAAGAAGAAGAAAAAGAAATCACAAGATCAGGTAACGGAAGTTGCTTGCAGCTGTGTTGCAAGTACTTGAAGTGCCCATCATTTGAAATAAATATATAATTAATGCACTCTGTTAGAAATAAAGTGCATGATGCATAATATACAAAACTCTTGACTTTGTTAATTAGTTGAGAGCTTAAAACAGAAATTGCTATGGAATAATGGAGTATGCTTGCCTGAGAAAGTTGCACATTACATGGTGGCACCAGGAAACTGTTGTCATGGGTACGCTGCCGTAAATACTATAAAATGCTCAGTCTGTAAAAGGAAGCTGTTTATCATGAGCAGTGTAAGTCTTAACATTGAAATGTAATCTGCATATACTTTACACTGTGCTTCCACACAGTGTGTGGAGAGAGGCCTTGGTACAAGCAAACATCAGGCTTATATTCGCATGCTTACTTCAAAGTTAGTTTCGTACTATCTCTCTATATGTTGGAAGAAAACTCTACAGGATTGAATCAAGCAATGTGAGTAAATGTTTAGATAGAATATGCATGCTTTTTTGTGTCATTATCAAAAAAAGATTGAGTAGTAAAGTCTTGATTGTTTCCTCAAATTATTAAAGGTGCTGCAGATTTTATTTTAGGTGGGTTGATTTTCAAGGTGTATTTATCTCCTTGTTTTTCCATTAATGACTTAAAATTTGGGGATGATGATGATGATATTGCAGAGAAAGACATTTTCCTATCAATGCACACACTAAATAGCAATAGGAATGGCTGCTGATTTAAGAACTTTTTCAAACAACCTGTGCTGGCAGCAGGTAGTTCTCCATCTCTTCCTAGACTTACTGTTTTCCATTGCAGTTTATTTCTGTTTCAGATTACTCAAAGAAAATACTCATTTGAATAAGCAGTTAGGTGCACTGGGCATGTGAATAGATGGTGTAAACCAGTATTGAAAATATCCCTTAGTTCATAAAGGCAAATTGTGGTAATGTGGAAAAGTTATAGAACACTAATGAGCTAAGATTCAAGTGCTGGAAAAGACAGCACTTGTGACTAGTAAGACTCATTTTCACCTACTTTTCTAGTTAAACACTGTAGTCATTGGAAAAGCTAGATTTATTATGGCCTTATGTTGGTATTCCTGTATTGGACTACAGGGAGATAAAAGGTGACAAAGCAAATTAATCTTACTCCATAAAGCCGTCATCATTCCTGTTCCCAAATTAACAGTTCCCACACACTACACTTGCAGTTGCTCAAAGTACAGGAACAAAAATAGCATGTCTGGGTATGAATGGGTCATACTGCAACTCTCAGTGCTGTTTGCCAACACATGCACACGTGTGGATACACGCTATATGAAGTCTTTTTTAATTCTTCCTTTTATATTCCTGTTGTGATTTCTGGATATCAGGTTCAGACTTCTAACTGTGTACTGCTGACTGTTGAAATGTTCCTGCTGAACATCTCTGAACTTTAAAGATCCCCTATAAAGGATCTTTTTCCTCCTTCAGGCCGAAGAACTAATGTCTTCTCGCTGATTTCCTTTTGCTTCTGCCTGTTCCTAGATATCTTTTGTATCTTTCTGTGGGTGTTCATTATCAACATAGTAAAGGTATCTTCAGATATGCTTGTATTTGCCTAATGGAAGGGTTTAATATAATTTTTAAAATCCAAAAAAAGGTAAAACTATGCACATACTTTCAGGTTTCTGTTCAGTGGCTTTTTCTGTGGCAAGGAAATAAATTTACTCTTACCAGAACTAATTTTGTTATACACAGGACCACTTTACCTTACAGAAATTAAAAATATTTCTTTTTTTCTTTCATCCAGTTTCCTTTAAATCTGGACAGCCTACCCCATCATTCCATATACCAGTTCTCACCTGTAACTATTACTCAGTTCAGGAGTTTCAGGCATCCTTGTGAACTTTCTTCAGAATGCAATATTCTCACCCCATGATACTTGACTATTGTTGGCCACACTAAGTATTTTAACGTACGTTACCAGATTAACTAGCATGCTACTAAAACCAAATGTGACTGAGGTCTGCCAGCAAGATCACCATGCTGGAAACAGCTCTCCCAAGTTACCCTCATAAATGGAAACAAAAAATAGAATGTTCTTTCTGCTGCTTTTGCTCTGTCATCTTGAGTTTTTCAGGACCCAAGTAGATTCATGCTACTGAAGAGCTGTGTCACAGTCAGCAGTACTCTGGTTACTGTTTCTGCGTGTGTCAAGATAAATCAGTATTCAGGAAGGGTTTGGAGGATTAGGGTTTTTTTTTCCCAGGCAGAAGTCTCTAACAGCAGGATCATCTTATGTTCCTTAGGTTAGTTAGAATTCACCCATCTAAATTAACCTCATTTACACTTTCCACCAGAGGACATTTTCGCGTGTCCTTCCCCTGTTTGTTGTCTCCCTGTGTGCTGACTGCTGCCCTGTCTATTGCACATGTGCATATTATTTTACAGTAGGATTCTTAATTTTTTCCAGGTAATACCTTTGATAATCTCTCTTCAATTGCAGTACTTAAGCTGTTACATACTGCTTGTTCTGTCCCTCAGGACTGATCTTATGCTCTCCTTGGGATGCTATTTTTAGAGTGCTCATTCCTGTAAGTGCCTCAGCAGTGAAGCTTTTACACTGTGAAATACCCTACAGGTCTGAAAATCTTACTGATGTTGAACAGTGTTTTACACGTAAATAACAAAGGCATGCCTATGGAACCTTAATAGGATGCAATAATTTACAATGTCTGAAACACAAAGTGCTTCACACCACCATGGATTGAACCTGTGAAAGAAAACCTCAAAGAAGTGGAGACAAGAAAGATATAAAAGTAGTCAGATACCCTGATGCCTCATGAAGAGGAAGCAATGAGGTTTAGGCAGCGTTTAATACATCATTCATGCTAAGTCAATGCAAACGTTAGTTACTTGCTAGAGAAGATCTAAGGAAATATAAAATTAAAAATTTGAAAAAATAATTAAAAAAACCATTCTTTGAGCTGATTATTATTGTTACTTACAGATACACAAGGTGGAGTTCAGCCCAGTATTGAAACTCCTGTCATTCACCTCTGTGATTGCTTTAGGACTTGAAGTGCCTTTACTGTCAGACAACACACAGGGCACAGACAATTCTGTTAAGAGCCATGACACCTCAGTATAGGGAAGCATTTGCCAGTTGTGCAGCCTGCTACATTTTATGTCCCCAGAAAATACGTGCTGAGAGTATAGGTATCATTCTTTTTTTGGCAGTGCACAGTATTTTTGTATAGGAATATGGACAGTTTCAGTCTTCCTCAGAAGATAAGGCTTACAATATAGGGTGGGGTAAAAATACTCAGTTTTTTCTGAATGCATTTTTGAAATTTTCCTTTTACAGTGTAATTCTTCAGTCCTTCACTTAGTTTCTCAACTGTGTATATTTTGAAATCCTTCTTAAGTGACCAATATGGGGTGGTTCTTAAGTTTTAAATTAAAGTGTAGTAGCAAAACTACTGTAACTGGAGAATAGTACCAGATGTATCATTTTAGATGGTGGATGAGGACAAAGTTACAATTTTCTTTACTGAGAAAAAAAGTCTCATACAGTTAGGGAGTTTGTTTCTTAAACCATTAAGAAGGAGAAACTTTCTGTGACTTTTAAGTCACATTCTCATTGGTTTGCTCTGTAAAGAAAGAAGAAGTTCGTTTATTTGGTTTATGACTTAGGGAAAAAACTATCCTTATTTCTCTAGATTATATTTCAGTTGTAGTCATACATGAGTTACTTGAAGAAAAGAACAGGACTGAGTGGTAATACAAAATGTGATTTTCCTTGAAAGGCCTTTCAAGAACAAATTGGGATATATTTTGTCACTTATGACATTAGTTGTCTAAATGGCAACTTCTCTACACCTTGAAATCTGAGAATTTACTTGGTTCAGGTCATAGTTTAATGACAACTTCCAAATGACTTTACCTAAGGAGTTCCCTTAGGATCACAAGAAACAAGTGTTTATGTTTCGAAATAAAGTTGGGTGGTATTAAAAGAGCCACAATCATGCATCTCTTGATGATTTACCAGAGCTCAGACAGGTTCCTGAGGTGTATGCTTTGTCATTAAGTTTTAATAACCCGAAGCTTCTAAAGATTTGCAATAAAAGCCAAGTTTAATATTGTTATTATATGTGGGAAAACAAACCAAAACTTCCATAAAGGCCATGGGAAAAACAGGTGTGGCTCACCTGCTTTTATTTCTTTCTCGGATCCCAAGAACTGTAATTCCCTGCTGTCACTGTTGTTTGTTATGTTCTCTTTGCTGCTTACCTGTGATCAGTTCATACCACAGAGTTGTCCAGCTGCAGAAGCCCTCATCTCTGACTAGGACATTGCAGATACAGACCTCTCTGCCTTGGATCATGTCACCCTTCAGAAGGGAACTAATTTTTCCACTGCAGCAAATTTTGTCCCTGCTGTTGGCAGCCAGCAGGTTTATTCTTCCAGCTGTACAAGAAACAAGGATTATGTTCAAAAAAGCAGTTAGGGAAAATAAGGTCCATGGTCCAACTTAGTAAAAGAACCAGGAAGAGGTCATTAATCATTACTCGATTTCTTGTTATGCAGCCTATTATATACACATGTGGCACTATTTCATTTCTTCACTTATAAGAAACAGGCTGACTTTTTGACTTCACACTCCTCTTGAGTTCCCCATCTGTGATAATTCTTGTCATCCCAGAATCTAGCCCAAATTACGATTTTTGATTGGAAGTGACACTTTTGAAATGAGCCTGACCTCTTTTACCTTCTGTGAGGAGCCTTAAGGTGTAACAGCACCATTATATACCATTATGAATTCACTGGCACATCCCTTTACCATGCTTGCTAAATGTGCTGTAAATTCTTCTATCCAGGTGAAATAGCAGGTTTAAGATAATATTTCAAAAGGAATAAAAAAAATAGAGCTGTCAGGCCTTTTTATGTGGTGAGACCACTATTTTATCAATTACATTTCATCACTCTACTGAGCCATACCAAACTAATGAACACAGAAGCCGAGAAATGGCAGCAGCTCCTGGATTTAGCTAATAATCTCAACAGAGATTAGGGGTGAAAGGCTGTGTTGCCAGTATGTTCTGCTCAGGAAGGTATTATTTTCACTTGTTGCCTCCTTGCCTTTTACAAGTTGGTTATGTCAAGTGTTCATTAGCAAGAAATCGACTATATTGAGCAGCTCCTCATAGAGCTTCTTAGCAACCATTTCTTAATTCTTATCTACACAGCATGTAGTATGCCCTGGGAATCTCATTATCATGTATGACCAGGTGGTTTTCAAAGCCCAAACAACAAAGATTTGACTTGATCTAAATAGTAGTATTCCTTCTTCCTGTGTGTCAGCTGCACGGATTCCCATCACCCCAGAAAGCAATCACTGTGATTTTGATTCATTTTTGTTGTTTAAGTTTAGATTTCTGCTCTTGACAGTGTTGGTCAGTGCATCTCTTGGGCAGAGGTTTCCAAAAGATGTCGTACTGACATGCTGGCATAGACTGCCATAGCCACTAAGATATGCAGGATGAGAAACCACTGTCCTCTTAAGGGGCTCATTAGCTTAAAAGTCTTTGGCATTTCAAAATGCTTTTGGTGAGCAGTGTTTAATTGCTGATACAATTTTTGCCACTGCAGCTGCGAAGAGCATAGCTACTATGTTATCAGGCTATCTCAAACGTCTAGGATTATTGGAAACAGATTAAGATGGGTTTAGTCATTGCTGGATTTTGCTTGAGCTTTCCTAGATTTTCTTTTTTTAGTAGTGTTATGTTGCGCAGACTGGGAGATAGGAAAGTTATCACATTTAATAAATGAAAATAAAACACTGTTCTGTTGTTATCACAGGAAAAGCTACCATCATGTGACACTCCTTAATAACAAACCCCGCCAACTTGATATTTTTGGTACAAAACAATATATGGGGAATGCACTTCTTACTGAGTTTAAGCCTTCTGTGGTATTCAGTGCAATTACACTATAAACATTGGTTTGCTTTCATTAATATGAGGAAGAAGGCATGAGATAATCCGTTGTGGAGCATTGGGGAGTATCTCAATGGGTGATCTTTTTCTCGTCTGAAACTTCCTTAGTAATGTGAAAACTTCGGAAAATTTATTACAATACTCTTGCTCTTAAAAGTCTGTTGTTCTTAAAGATCTCTGTGTTTGGCTTTTTATTCTTCTTGACTTTCATGCTTTCTTTGCACCAGTTTCAGGAAATGAGAGATTTGTATCTCACCCACATAGCAAACAGTTTGTCAGCTTCAACCATAATATATGTGGGTAATTTCAGCTGAAAGAGAGAAGCCTGGAAGGAATATTTGTTTATGACTTTTTTAACTTCTTAACATAAGCTAGGGAGAGTAATTGCATGCAGTTGTCCTCTTTTTCAGAGGCTACTACTGCATCTACAGCCTGTCTCAAATAGATCTTCCTGATCATTCCTGATGGTCTGCAACAACACAGTAGCCATTCCAGTAATTCACTGGGTAGAGTTGTTTAGCACACTGCCTCGATTCATTAATACTTAGCAATGTGAGCTACAAAGCAAATTCTGCCATGCTTTAGCCACAAGAAAATGGACTGTAATATCGTAACATTTTTTTTCATTCAGGCAATCAGTGCTTATATTTATGAAATACAAAACAAATGGGTGAAGTTCAGGAAAATCTCCTTTGCAATAGCTTCTTTTCTGACCTGTATCAGTCCTGCATGCCCTACAACAGTTAGGCTGTACAGCTGCAGACACTAGTCTCAGCTATGTGGAAGATGCCAGAAGCCATTAAACCCTTCAGTAAAGGGTTACCTGAGGTCACACATGCAGGAGCAGAGAGGGGCTGAAACATGGAGACAGGAGTATGTGACAGGTCAGTTGCTTGTGCCCTCTACCTCCTGGAAAGCAGCTAAAGTTCTGGCACCCTTTATCACACAACATTGAAGGCATAGGCACAGTGTGTACATTATGCATGGCCACCTTCCCTACACATGCTGCTCAACTGCTCTGGGCACACACACCACATCCAAAGAATAGGCAGGAAATTATCCAGTATCACAGGATTTACTGTGCCTTCACTACACATGCATGTGCAGTGCCAAAGACTTCCATCACCTTTACAAGGAACCTGAGGCTTCACAGTGCTTTGAGAAAAAGGTCTTTCCCCACAGATGGTGATAAATTAATGCAATCGTGCTGCCAGTGAGTTGAAAGAAAGGCAGGGAAATGCAATAATTTGTCTAGCTTTTTTTTTTTTTTCTTTGATGTTTTCTCATTATTGGGCAGTATGGCAAAACCACATTGTTGTGGTTTAACCCCAGCCAGACAGCTTGTTCACCCACTCCCCCCCCTTCTTGCCCTCCCCCTACTCCTGGAGGGACGGAGAGGAGAATCAGAAAGAATGCAACTCCCACGGGTTGAGATAAGAACAGTTTAGTAACTAAGGTAAAACACAAATCACTGCTGCTACCACCAATAATAGTAATGATAAAGGAAATAACAGGGGAAGAGAGTACAACACCTCAGCACCAGGCGACCAATAACTCCCCCCCCAGCCTGAGCAAGCACCGACCGATACCTCCTCCAACCCCGCAGACCCCCTGCCGTCCCAGGTAACTCCCAGTTACCTCCTGGGCATGACGTGCTGTGGTATGGAATACTTCTTTGGTCAGTTTGGGTCAGGTGTCCTGTCTCTGCTTCCTCCTGGCTTCCCTTCCTCCCTGGCAGAGCATGAGGCTCACAAAGTCCTTGGCCAAACCAAAACATCATTTTTATCAGCTCTGCTCCCAGCCCAAAAGTCAAAACACAGCACTGCACCAGCTACCAAGAAGGAGAAAAATGACTGCTGCTGCTAAACCCAGGACACACATTAAAAATTAATTTATCTGCAAGTATCATTTTACTTCTTTATATGTACCAGCACAGCATGAACATATATACAGTTCAATTTACATCAGCTGGTTTTAGTAGTCCTTGGCATTATAAGAGTGTAAATACCTGAATAAAAAAATAAGTTATATCCCCACTTATGCACAAGAAATGTATTATGTAAATACATTTCGTAGAATCATGTACTTTGTCCCTGAAATAATGTAGTAAATAGCCTGTGCAAACACTATTCAGTTGCATAATGCGTCCATAATTTGTGCAAATTGGAATGAGACAGATGAAGGCCTGAATTTGTGCCCTTTGGACATCACAAGTTATTAGTGGACTTACTAAGGTAAAAAGCCTAAATGTGGTGTAGGGTCAGACTTGACCTGCAAGGTATGTTTCTCATTTGTTTCCCAAGAAGTTCTGACAGTGGAAATGATTGAATTCCAAGAGCTAAAATAAGAAGGAGGTTTTAATGTATTTTTTATGAGCTGACAAGAAGTCATTTCTGGCAAGAATGGTGATATATATGGAGAAAAAAAGGCGAACTGAGGCGTATGCAGTGGAATCAACCTGTTGGTTTAAAGGCAGAAATGCATTAAAAAATTCAAAGGCACAGCTCTATAATGGTGTTATTTAAAGGGATTGGTTCTCCAGAAGGCAATTTTCCTGTAGTTTCTCAACCACCACTGGGTATTGCGTGCAAGTTCTTTTAAACTACCGTAACTTTTGTCTAGTGCAGTGAGTTTCATATCTGAGCGGCTTTCTGGTTTTCAGTAACTGTTCATGTGTGTTAAATGGTTCCACTAGCTTTCCACTTCGGTGTTTATTCTACTTTAATTTAGAAAATGATAGTGGTATACATTCTCAGTGATAGTCATCTAGTAAGACACTGTTAAAATTAAGTTATGATAGTTGTTATTAGAAAACATGTGTTTGATTGTCCCTTAAAATACATGTAGATTTTTGAAGTTAACATAAATGATGATTGACACTTCCTGAAAATGAGATAATCTTGGTCTTTCCAAGTGCAGCTATTGTGTTGTTGGTTTCATAAAAAACCAAATTAACTGTTGCAGAGCTAAACAAGGGATTAATTTGGCTTGTGCTATCTTTGTTTGTCTAGTAGATGTTTAATGTTATTATACACGTTTTTCATCTGTGTAATCACATAAGCTCTAACCCAAGGCATTAAAAGGTTTACTTTGTGTCATGGCAGTCTGGGCATGTCAGAGGTGTTAGAAAAGAGATTTTATTAAAAAGTCAAGGCTTGTTCCGAACAATGGTATTAAGGCTATGAATTTTCTAAATCCTTTTATCTGAACAAAGCAAAGCAAAATATACGTTACATATATAGATAGAAATCACATTTAAGCTTTCAGTAAAAGTGTTTTCACCATCTTTCTTTTGTTTAAAAAAAGAAACAAAAAAGTCCTTGAATTTCCTTCTTTTTTAGCTGCAAATATTGGGCATTCCACTGGAGAGGCAAATCCCTGTTCTGAAAAAAAAAAAAAGAGTTTCTTTTTCTGGTAAGAGTAGGGTTTGTGCAATAACCTGCTTGTTCTCCAGCTTTTAATATTGCCCATTTTGGGTATCAGACCAGGATTATGATCATGGCAAAACTCTGTATGTGATGAGAGGAAGAGTCTGTTTTGTGAGAGGTGGTTCTACCAGCTTCATGTCTCAGGCCATACGGCTGTCTGGCTGGATGGCCGAGTGCCACAGGCACTTGCACAGTGAGAAGGCAGAAGTTGCGCAGTTGAGAAAGACTTGTCACACTTGGGCCTTTCAGGGACAGAGGGCTCATGGGCTTGAACGTTTCAGTTTTCTACAGTAGTGTTTTGCATTGTGTTTTCCCTCTTAAGAAGAGAGAGGATGCAGAAACTAAGCAAGATGTGAAAAAGGAAAATCTCTTCTTCCCATGCAAGTTCTAGATTTGCCTCTTAAGACACATTTATGTTCACTGGGCTTCTGTTCCTACCTCAAAAAGTAAATGCAGTGAAAAGTGGTTTTGTTACGCCAGCTAGCTAAAACACTGTGATCTCTGCCAATGCTATAGCTATTCTATGAGTAGGAAATTTGGTTTCCCTATGAAGTGATATGCTAAAACTGAGAACGGCTCCTTGTGGGCAGCTGCCTTCATGCATGCACACACAGTTGTTATGGCTTCAACTAAGGCAGTTTTGAAGTATTTCACTTTTCCTTGCTGACAATTTTTTGATTTGTACTTTCCAACAGTGGGATGGCGTAGGACCTCTTCCAGACTGTGCAGAACCACCCAAAGGAATCCAGATGCTGTGGCACCCTTCAATAGTCAAACCCTACCTCACACTTCTTTCTGAGTGCTCAAATCCAGACACGCTGGAGGGGGCAGCAGGGGCACTGCAGAACTTGGCTGCTGGGAGTTGGAAGGTAGGAATATTAACCTGATATGTATTCTTTTTCAATTAAGAAAAAACTCACGGATGACAAATTGGTAATACAAATGTATCTGAATGCTCCTGGTAGTAGAATAACTCTGTTTACACAGAGTTATCTACAGTCAAATTTGAGATAGTATTTTAAGTTCTCTGAATTGATACAGATAGGCATATCATAGCAAAAGTCAGCATACAGCAGGAAGAATCACATTGGTCAAGTCAAGTATGAAAAATTGTAGCTGAAAACCAATATCCAGATGAGGAGAAGCAGCTTCTTTATGAATCTGGGTGACAGAGCAGTGAAAAATGAGCTGAAAGTATCACCAGTGACAATCAAATGAAACCATATTGTTCTGTCACTGCAGAAACTGGTTGACATTCTGTCTCTTAAGAGAAACCAGGCAAGAGCAGAAGAAGATATAAATGATATAACAGCAACACAAGTCATTTTACCATCTACTTTTTTAAAAAATAAGGCGTTATTAAAATATGTCAGTATGGTTAAATATGACCAGTGACAAAGGAAACGCTTAATCAAGGCAATCTATTCCAAGTAATCCTACTTTTCAGTTACATTCCATAGATCCATTTTTCTTTCTTGCATTATTTGTGATGAATTGAGAAAAAATTAAGCACTCATTTACTAGTTTTTAAAAATATTTCTAAATATAGAACAAATCAGTAACATTCAAGATAACAGTTGAGCCTGGTTTACTTTTTAGGGCAATTTCTTTATTGCTTTCCTGATGGTAAACTGGTGTGGTTGGGTGAAAGTACTATCTAATCCTATTTTATGAATGTAATTCATTGATTTTAATTAACTCTGTGGGAATTTTTCTCATTTACTATGAAAACACACATGTGCAGAAGGGCAGTTATCAATGTTATGTCTCAGCAGATACCCTGTTTGATTTTATGCAGTTGGACATTCGTATGTGATAGGTACATACCAGTTTAATTACATATTCATTTTGAAATGTTATCCATGGCACTAATAAATTGGGGATTTTTCCCATAAAGTTATACTGGGAGTTGAGTTGGCACATTCAGGAGATCTTCAGAGGCATGTCTTTTTTTTTGAGCACCATTTTCCGCCAAACTTACAAAATGCCTTTGACTGTTGCATTCAGTGACATATGAAATGAGTAACAAAGTATTTGTCCAGTGATTTTAGTCCTATAAAGTGCTATGTATGCACTGTGCCTGAAAATCATTATACTTTTATTATTCTCATGTTGTAGACCACATCAGATTATGTAATCCTGGCGCAGAAACACAATAAATGTGTTTTTTCTCCATCTGGGAATGGGTGTAACCCTGGTCCAAATGAGAAAACAATGTATGCGTTTTTGCCAGAACTAATAGGAATGCTAAAATCCAAGTGGTACCCCTCCCATTTCTAATAAATCTGTATACCTGTCATTCTTCAGTTGGCAAAAGCAAACAGGGAGAGGAAGCAAAGCTCCGCAGAGCTCTTTGGCAAGTGCCAGGTTAGAAAAACTGATTCAAACTTTTCATGCTATCTCACTGATACCGTGAGAAAAGCTCAGTTGTTCTCAGGTTGCTCTGTTTTTCTAAGGATTCATCAATTCCATTGCAAGTGATGTGCAAACACAGAATAAATGTCCTTAATTTCACATGGCATACTAGCCATTTTTTGTGAGGGAAATAATCCTTTTCAGGGATTATATAAGCATTGATGTTTCCACCTTTTGACCTCTCCTTTCCACTGGTTCAGTCTTCTGGATATAAAATGACTGAAATAAAAGATAGAAAACTCTTAAAAGGAGAGGTTATTTCCAAGGGAGACTTTACTTTTTTTTTAGCTCCCACAAGAAATTGTAGTTGCAAAAAGAATGCAAAAATAAGTGCGGGTTTTTCTTTTTTACCTGAAATCTTTCAAGAATAACTTTATGATGGATTGAAAGAAAAAGAGCAAACTGCATGAAAATAAATTATGTTGCTATAAATAGCAATTTTAGGGTGTTTTTGCAATTAGCATTATTTTGATGTCAGAAGAATCCCAGATTATATGAGGCAGACTGTGCACCAGGCATGCCCACATACTTCTGAAGGTACAGTCTCTTACGGGAAAAAATGACCTGCTTGAGTGATTCTTTCCTAGCTCTTTCATCCCTTTCGATCCTCTGGTATAAAGTTATCTAATTCTCTTTGGTGACCAAGAGATAACACAAGTAACACAGACAGTGCTTAGCCAATGCCATTATGAAGGGAAAGTGAGCAAATAAAAATAGGTTTGCTGACTCACTCAACTGTATTCTGAACACACTTGCCTGCTCACGAAGAAATTTCTCTTACTATAACACTTCAAACCTGAAGTCCTTTCTGCAACCTCGTATCATTATTTAATACCTTGGATTAAAAAAAAATTATGAGATATAAAATTACAACTCATCCTGTACCAGGAAACCTCCATAGATCTTTTTATATGTAATCTGTATATTTTTATATGTAGTCAGTATTTTTCCTTAGGTGGTGGAAATAAAAGTGGCAAGTTCTTTTTAGTTTTCACCTTGGTCAATAGGCTATTAATACATTAAATCTATTGAGCATGTAAAAAGTTATATGCAGAATATCCTAGAGTTAACGATGTCAAGAATCCAAGGTTATATGCCTTCTGAACAAAATTTCCCTCTCCAAGAGAAAGGAGATAAGGGATATCTGTGTATCACTATGTCTGTCTATAGTCTATGTCTGTGTCTGTCTATTATCTGACAGCTGAATTTAGGCTGATGTCAGTTCATTTGCCAGAGACATTCCTGCAGTAATTGTCATTAACTCATAGAATCACAGAAGGGCTGTGGTTGGAAATGAACCATGGAGGTTATCTGGTCCAACCCCCAGCTCAAGAGGGTCACCTCAAGTTGCCCAGAGCCATGTCAGAGATGTTTTTTTTAATATCTCTGAGAATGGACCCTCCACAACCTCTCTGCAACCTCTGTTAGAGTGAAAAAGCATTTTGTGATATCCTGCAAACGTCCTGTGTTTCAGTTTATTCCCATTGCCTCTGGTCCTATGATATTATCTTTTCTGTTATGGACAGTTAAAAACACAGTGTTGTCACCACAAGTAGGGTTTCCTTAGTTTTGTCAAACCCTTACAAATAATTTCTTCACTCATGATCCTGTTTTGTTTCAAAATACTATCATAACTTATATAGGTAATCCATATATTTTAAAACCAGAACACAAGATCTACTGTGTTTCTGTTGGTAACGCTATGGCTTACACTACAACAGGTAGCACAACTGTTCTGGGCCTTGGTTAATCCCTTATGTGTGCCCCGTCTTCTGTCCCAGTTACTTGTAAGGCTCTACAAACTTCCCTTATTTGCTTTAATGACTGGATCATGGAATCACAGAACAGTTTGGTTTGGAATGGACCTCTAGTCCAGTGCCCTGCTCAAGTAGGTTCAACTAGAGCAGGCTGCATAGGATCACATCCAGGCGAGTTGTGGACATCTTTAGAGGAGACTCCACAACCTCTGAGCTTTGTCACCAGTGCTTTGTCACCCTCAAAGTAGGGAAGTTCTTCCTCATACTCAGCTGTAACTTCCTGTGTTGCACTTTTTGCTGGCTGCCCCTTATCTGGGCACCACTGGAAAGAGTCTGGCCCCATCCTTTTGATAACCTGCCCTGAAGACATTAATATGCATTGATAAGGTACCCTCTCAGCCATCTCTTCTCCAGGCTAAACAGGCCCAGCTTGCTCATATCCAGTTTAAACCTCCCCTTTTCCAACCTTTGGATATTTCCTCTTGTCCTATTGCTTCTTACCTGAGAGAAGAGACCAACACCCACCTCACTACAACCTCCTTTCAGTATCTGTAGAGAATGATAAGGTCTCCCCTGAGCCTCCTTTTTTCCAGGCTAAAAAACCCGAGTTCCCTCAGCCAATCCTTGTAGGACTTGATGTCTAGGCATTTCACCAGCATCACTGCCCTTCTTTGGACGAGCTCCAGCACCTCAATGTCTTTCCTGTAGTGAGGGGCCCAGAAGTGAGCACAGTATTTGAGGCACAGGGGGACAGTCCTTTCCCTGTTCCTGCTGGCCACACTATTTGTGATGCAAACTAGGATGCTGTTGGCTTTCTTGACTGCCTGGGCACGCTGCTGGCTCACACTTGGACAACTGTTAACCAACACCCAGAGGTCCTTTTCCATCATCCTTAGTGGTCCATCTATCAAATTGATGTCTCTCCAACTTAGAGACAAGGATGTCATGTGGGACAGCGTCAAACGCTTTGCACAAGTCCAGGTAGATGACACCATTGCTCTACCCCTGTCCATCAGTTCCGTAGCCCCATCATAGAAGGCCACCAAATTGGTCAGGCAGGATTTCCCATTAGTGAAGCCATGCTGGCTGTCACCAAGCATCTTGTTGTTTTTCATGTGCCATAGCATTCAAGATGATCTGTTCCATAACCTTCCCTGTCACTGAGGTCAGGCTGACAGGCCTGTAGTTCCCCAGAACTTCCTGCCCTTCTTGTAGATGGGTGTCACATTTCCTTACCTCCAGTCAACTGGGACCTCCCTGGTTAGCCAGGACTACTGATAAATAGTTGAGTGGCTTGGTGAGCACTTCCACAAGGTCCCTCAGTACCTTTGGGTGGTTCCTATCCCTCCCTGTAGACTTGTGTGTGTGAGTAGTGTAGGAGGTCTCTGACCATTTCCCTTGGATTATGGGGCTTCCTTTTGCTCCCTGTCTCTCTTTTCCAGCTTGGGTGGCTGGGTACCCAGAGAACAACTAGTATTACTGTTCAAGGCAAAGAAGACATTAGGTACCTCAACCTTTCGCCCATCCCTTTTCAGTCTGATTTCCTCCATGTGCAATAAAGGATCAAGATTCTCCTGAGCCTTCTTTTTGTTGCTAGTGTCTTTATAAAATCATTTTCAATTTCATAAAGACTGCAGAAGTCCAAGGTAGCAGTTCTGCTGACCCCTCTTCTTACTTCTCCTTGGGCTCCTTAACATCCGGAGCAAGTGGTGTTCTAATTAAGTCGGCAATTGCATGAGCTGCAATAGCATGAGCTTGTAGCATTCCTTGGCTAGTTCTCTAGCTCCTTTCCTTTCACTTCCATGTTTGATCATACTCAGCAGGAAATGATAAGGCTCTTTGGTTAGACAGCTGAATGTCCCTGACTTTGATCCCCAGCAGGTGCAATACCCATGTGGATGGCCTTTATGGGTCATTTGCTTGATCTCTAGAGATAGCTAGATGCAGTCTTGGTCTTTGTTCCTTAGGCTAGCAACTAGATTTATTTTCTTAATTCTATCATAGAGAAATCTGGCTCTTGTCAGAGCAAGAGCTTCAATAGGTAGATTATTAGATAAGGAAACTGAAAACATTAAATGGACTGATTCAGTCACAAGGTCACTGTGTCTATTTCAAAGAGTAGCATGAAAAGAGTTTCAAGCTCCTCACCATCCAGACACTTTCAGATAATGTGTAATATTGTCTAAAGCAGCAGACATCTAGGTTATCAATCTTCCTCTTACCAGGCAAAGACATACTGTGGGTTCCTTGGCAGACTTTTCTGATTCTAGTTATTTACATACTAACCCTTCGGAGTTTCTTTGGGTTGTTCCAAGAGAAAGTTTTTTGGATTACAGTGAAAAGGCTTACATTCATTTTCTCCAAAAGTATTACCTTTATGAATCCTTATGTTACAGGATGGAGAAGACCCTCTTACAATACACCACATAATAAAGGCAAACTTCTTGAACAACCAGTACTTAGGCTGTCAGGAGCTATTACCTGCGTGGATTCCCCCTGTAGGTGTGGCAGCATCAGTTAATGCAGGGAAACATATTGGCTCCATGGAAAGGGAGACAAGATTCAAGGGACAGGAAATATTCTAGAAGCAGGACCTGCTGCTGCAAACATCTGTATAACAGACGTCATGGAATCAGCTTGGACATCGGTTTGTAGAATTGGGAGTACAGTAGCTCATGGTGAATTCATGCTCAAAGAAATCCCTTACTAAGTCAGTTTGCTTCCCATGACTTGTGTCACTTTTGTCTTAAAGCCTTTCTTTCGTAATGATACTAGGTACAGTGCTAGTAAAACTCATTGTAATGGCTCTCAGATCATTCTGAATACACTGTACACACTTGTACTGCAGAACCAAGAATGATGAGCTGCAAGGACAGTTCCGTATGACTTTTACATTCCTAAAACATTTAAGATATCTTTTGTTAACACCGTTTTAGTTTTCTCACCGTATGTCTTTACCCACTAGATTTTTACCTTTCTCTTTAAGCTTGACTGAGGTCATGAAGCAGGAGGACAGAAAGCAGTCGATACTTTTCCTGTGTCCCAACACAAAGATGTAGAGAACGTACTCGTGGCTTACAGGATGGGATCATTTCTGAGAACAAAACAGTGCCATCAGGGAGCAGAATGTCCCTGGGCCTCTCTTCAGAAACTGCAAAAAAATAATCAGGATTTCAGACCCTTGCTTTCTGTCAGGTGACTTGGGTGACTTCTCAGGGACCCCAGTAATTTGAGTAAAGTACAGCTGTGATTTTGTAAGCAGAACGTAAAATATTTTCTTTTTTTCCTTATGCATGTATTACTACATTGAGTATGATCAGGCAAAGAGGTATATTGATCTTTGATTATTCATTGAACTTTATTATTCAGCATGCAGTTGTCTTCAATGGTCTATAGTTCCATTCCTCTTAGCAGACAGCCCCTTTCTAAGCCTCTCCTAACAAATTCTGAGTCTCTCTAATCTTCCTAGTTCTGTTGGTAATGTAGTTTGTTTTGTTATACTTGCTGCCCTGATTTGGCTTTCACTTTGTAGTTTATGACTCAGGAATTCCCTTTAGTATTCGATATTTCGATAGTCTTTGAGTCATATGGCAGGGGGGTTGGAACTAGATTATCCTAAGGTCCTTTCTAACCCTAACTATTCTGTCATTCTAACTGTACTAATGCAATGCAAATTCAAGTCAAAACGGAGGTGCGTGATCATGAAATATTCTGAAGGTACCCCAGTAACACTGATATCAATGGCAGGAAGGTGAATCCATTAAAAATATCAAGTGTATACAGTTGCTGGTATTCCTAGGCTTGAGGGAGAGGTCAGTTTATTTTGGTGGGCTTTTTTCTTTTCCATTTTGTGCTGAACATTTCTTCAATTTTAAGTTTGGTCTCCTATGGTGGGGCTTTATAGAGAATAAAGAAAGCCACAAGAAACACTAAAAGGAGTTAAGTACCTAAGTGCTTTTCTTTATCTTCTGAAAAAAAAATAAAAAATCACATTTTGTTTAGATTCATTACTCTTTTGTTGAGTGTCAGCCTAATGTAATCTTAATCCCCAGAAGCATTCAGCTCTGGAAATGGTACTTTATAGCAATAACTGTGATAAACTAAAAAATAATTTTCTGGTTTACTATATTTTTCTACTTAATTATTATGAGAAAGATAAAAAGGAAACTGCTAATGAAAGTGGACATATAGGTGCACTATGTGCCTTCAAAGTGATATACAGTAGTTATGCCCCCCAAATTCAATTATCTGTAAAGTGCATTCATGCACAGATTGTGGCTTCTGTGCTTGTCTCTGATAATTTAGCCACAATCTGATGCAACAATAATGGCTTTATTTTAATTTTTGGCTCCTTGTTCCCTCTAAAGTGTTTGCTATTCCCATACGAGCCCTTTCTCTTTACAAAGTGAACAGCTATTTGATCGCTGACACTGCCACTGATTTGTGGAGTAACGGGATGATTAAGTATATTGGCAGAGTGCCTCATTTACCTACTGATAGGCAACAAACCCTTTGTCTCTTTTTTTTTATGATCTTTCATCTCTTCTCTTTTATACATCACTGAGCTCATATTAGCAATTGACCTGCAATGTGGAAATGCAGGCGCATTTCACGATGGCTTTAGGCAAACAAAATGATCATCAGGATACGCAAGAGTGAATCAGTTTTTCCATTCTCTGTGAGAATATAATACCCATTTTGAGGCATCTCAATTTGAGCGTTCCTGAAATCTGCACAACACAGCATACATAATTGCTTGCAGAGACTTGTCCTAATTGGCAGCTTAAGGAAAGAGACACAGACAGTTCTTACCACTTTCCACATGGAAAGTTCTCCAGAGACTGTTGAAACAATTAATAGACATTTCTGTCTTTCTGCCTAAGGTGCATGACTTGAAAACCCAGATGAAATGATAGCAAATCACACACTGAGCAGTCTGAACTCTTCCCAAAGTGGATGACATCCTTTGGAAAAAGAGAGACTCTGTGGGGGAGAGGAATACACAGGGGACAGGAGAGGTTTTGTACATGCTTTTCTCTGTTTCTTCCATTGTTTTATGTATGTGTGTCCCTATGTGCATCTGTAAAGCATTGTATCTGTATTCCTCTCCTATGAAAACATTGGAGCGTATTTTTTCCTATTGTGATCAAATTAACTGGTTCGTTACAAATGCTGAAGGCTGCATTTCATTTATTCAGTAAGAAGGTTTATATTTCTTCTTTTTTTTTCATACTGGGTTACTTCAGTGTTTATCCTAGAACGTCTTCTACTTTCCTTAGGGTTTAAAAAAATTTCATAGTTTTTTTCTTTTAAACTTTTGGTTTGGAATGAATGATGAAACTATTACAACCCAAGAATTCTGTTGTAAACCTGGGTTTCATAAAAGAAGTACTTGTGTTTTCCTGGGATAGCTGCCTAAAAGTATCAAAGCAAAACTGTTTGCTAGGCTTTAATATGGAGGGTTTTATCATATAGTGAATAACCTATAAGATAATTTTAAATTATCTCAAGATATTGAATAGACACAATATTTAAAAAAATAAAAGGCAAAAAAAACCCCAAAACTGCCCCGGCTGATTACCCATTTGATTTGTATTGGAGGCACTTCATCTGTGAGGTACTTTTGCAGTGAACAACAGCATCTTTCAGTACACTGTCTGCTAGCTTGAACTTTCACCTCAACCAGACAGGCTCACTCCTTTCACAAGATAGTCTCACTGCTAACCGTGAACTCACTTCAGCAGTCACCTTGTAATCATAGCAGACACAGCAGAGGCCTCCCCTGGGAGAGGTGTAGAGAATACAGCAATGGGAGGTTTTCAGTGCAGAGAGTGCTATTGCTTTGGGTACTTCCAGCAGCAGGGGAGCGTGGGTTTAACTGGCAGGTAAACATATGTTTCTTACAGCGGGAAGCTTAGATAATATAACTTAGGTGTTTTCGTAGCATCCTTTATGTTTACTATCCCATTAAGATCAAGGTATAAAAAGAAATTTTTCAGCAGATACTTCCTGTTAAACTCAGTGATGCTTAAGATGTGTTTTAGTTTTTTATCTGATGATCATCTTATACACTGGCTCTAGAGAAGACTGGGAGAGCATAGAATAAGGTCAATCAAGAATCCTGCTACCACTTCTTTGACCTAAGAGCTATTTGCTTTGCTGCAGAAAATGATGGCATATTTACATTGCAGACACAGTACATTACTGCTCAGTGATTTTGAGAACCCAATGTCCCATTTACCTGACTTGAAGGCTTATTGTAACTGTTACCACTTTCATCTGTGGCAAAGTCCAGGCCACTGACTTTTGTTATGCATATCTACTACAGAGGAAAAATAATAAAATTATATTTTTAAAATTCTGGTTTCTTTTCCATTTTCCCAATTTCCTCTGAATGACATCACCTGGAATAAATTTGAGCTCCAGATATTGCAACTTCACAGCTCTTGTCTCTCTTATCATAAAATATATTTTGGCTTCTGCTATTCAGGGCACCCTTCTATAGTATAAACAGATGCTAGTGTTTGAAATGAGCACTTCATGGTAAGTAGAGGCCATATGCAGAGGCTAAGCATGGTCTGTTGGCAGTGAATATGTTTACCTTTCTTCAATGCTTTATTTCATGGCATTAGTTTTTTCTGTTTCTGTTTATGGATGAATGCTATTGTGATGTAACTTCTCTAAGGTGTGATCTAACTGTTCTTTAAGGAAGGTTTGTCAATAGAGAAGGGTCGTTATGATCCGAAAATTGTCAGGTCTATTCTATATTTGAAACATTCAAACTTTGTCTTCACCTGGTATGATAACATTGCATAGCACTGAAAGAAGGAGAACCTCTGCTTCAACAGATTCTTTTCAGCTGTTAGTACAAGGAGCACAAATGTGAACTTTCCAAAAATTTCAGAGAAGAGTTTGGGATGTGGGAAAGTATATATGCCTAGTAGATGGCCTGTTTTGAAGTGGGCTGTGCTGAGAAGGCATGCATATCCTGCAGGTGTCCAAATATCTCAACTTTGGCAATACCGATGGGTTTTAGGATCACAAGGTGACGGTTTTGGTCTTGTTTAGACTTTTTCCAGTTTCAAGAGCTCACAGTGGAATGAAAAAGAGGTAGTATAGTTAATCTTTCATCCCTCCAAGTGCTGGGACCCCAGGTTGTGCAGCATTGGATGGACCTCCTACTCATTGTAACAACATTTTCATGGTTTTAGAACAGTTCTTATGGTAGTAACAAATATTCAGACCTCTTGAGTCAGTTTCGAAGTACATATTTTGTAATACAAATGTTGTTGGTTTATGAATGAACAAGCTGTTGTGTAGAAAATGCTGATGCAGAGCAAGATGACTGCAGACTTGGGCTGTAAAAATGTTACCAGGTGTGCTAGGAGTACAGTCAATTCATCATTTAATTTCTCTGCCACCATTAAAGATAAGTGCTTATTTCCAAATCAGGTGGTTGCCTAGCATCATAAATGCAATTATTTCCCCTTTTTTGTGTTGGCATTCACAGGCTTCCGTGACCCCTTACTTTATATCTGTTACAAACTCAGATGCTTTGCTTTCTGTAGCGGATTCCTCTTTTTCTTATTCACACTCTCCCATATGTCTTTTCAGTGGTCAGTGTATATCCGTGCTGCTGTCCGCAAAGAAAAAGGATTGCCAATTCTGGTGGAGCTGCTCCGAATAGACAATGACCGGGTAGTATGCGCAGTTGCTACAGCTTTACGAAACATGGCCTTAGATGTCAGAAATAAGGAGTTAATAGGTATGTTCTTTCCAAACAATTTATATATTCTGTGGGTTTGCTGGGGTTTATTCCAGTTTAGAGCAAAATGAGCTCAATGAAAACAATTATTCTCACATTTCTAGCATGTTTTCTTTAATTCTTTCTCTAATGGGTCACATTCAGGTTTTTATGCGACAGCTTAGTGCTATATTGCAAGGAATTGTTAAATTAATTAAACAAGATGCCGTGTTTCATGATCTGTCATGCTGTAATCTCCAGAAGAAAAGCAGTGGCTTTGTTCCGCTTTAGCACTTCATTCCTACGCCGGCAGTAGCACTTGCATCCTCCAGATCAAGGATCTAAGCAGAACAGCCACTCCTTATCCTTAGATTATCTATTGCAAGTAATTTGGGGGTCATGAAGTGACAGATAATAAAGATTCTGAAATGGTTCCAGGATTTTACAGGGCACATTACTAGTTCTAGCAGGAGAACTGTGAGATGCTTGATACACAAACCCATATGCAATTAAAAAGAAGAGGACAGTAATTTGCAGAAATCATTGTTGCCCCTGAATTCTGATGGTATGGTAAGCAGCCATCTTGGCATTTGTTGGGGGGAGGGGGTTATTTATTTTGTTTAGGTTTTTGGTGGTGTTTTTAACTGACATTCATCCAAACACTGTTGACCTTTGAACTTTTATTTTCATGTTCTGTCTTTGAAAAGCAATCACTTTCTTCATTTTAAACTCTTTCACCAGTCATGACAAAATGATTTCTACTTCTTTTGTACGTTAAGAGCGTATTTTTTGTTCATTTTTTGCTAACTTCTTAATTTGTACCATTACAGCATATGTCTTCTGTGCTTTTAATTACAGAATTCCACAAATAGATACTTTGATCATGATGTTTTATTATTTGTATCTATTGCTATCTCAGGGTTAGTGCTTCATATATCAGTGCTCTGCAAGTTGTTAAAACAAAGCAGTCACTCCTCACATATTGTGCAAACTAAAGAGACTTCACTGGCAAAATGTTGTAAAGCAAATAGAGATATAGGTTGCTGAATAGTGGAAACCTGCTGTGGCTGTCCAGGGATTGAACTCAATACTGATGCTTTACGTGCAAGACCAGCCTGCTTGTTCAGCTTCTGCTTGTGTTCTAGTTGATAAGTTTGGCATGAAATTAGATTTGTTCTATGTATTATATTCAGCTTTCAGGAAGCAGGCTGCTGCACGTGTGTTATTAGAGGGGGGTTTCTGTTTGTTTTCTGGGAATTTTTAAGTAGAAGTTACTCTGAAGCGAGTTTATCAGGAAATCTGATCAAGATTAATAGCAAACCTTTTCTTTTTCTCTCACGATCCCACCTCCACATTCAGTCTACAGCATGTCATAATCTCTATTATTTAACATCCCATTCCATTATTTATGGGACTTCCTCTATACGGTTCACAAACCACATTCATACTGAGTTATCTTATGTAATCTCTTATCCCTACTTACTGACATCACAAAAAAATCTTTGCAGTTGAATTTACAGGCTATAAGCATGGTTTGTAAGGCCATGCATTAGACTATGGTAGCCTTTTCTGTGCTCTGATTATTATGTTTTTTTGAAAGTTTTATTTCCTTCCCAAATCTGCAGATTTCCTGTAGGAAAGTAAGGTTATCTTGTGATATCAAGCTGTCATAATATAACGTGCCATTCAAAATACTGGGTAAATTATGGTTAATAAACTTGGACAACCTCAAATTTCTAATAAGTTATTAATTCTTGAAGAATATGTGATAGAAACAAAGATGAATTTTTAAAAGGTGTGAAAAGCCTATTGAAAACAATTACCTGATAAATGTAATTATGTAGCAAACTTGTAATGGCTGTACAGTGGTGCTCAGGTTTGTGGTGTGATTCTGGGGAATCGTACTTCATAACTGCAACACAAATTTGCTGTAATTTAAGAAAAGTCCAAGTGTGCCAGTATGAAAGAGAATTTATGACTGTAATTCCTGAACCATTTCAGCTGTTATCGTTGTATGTTCTTTTCTTTGTCCTTCATCACTGAACTTCAAAGGAACAGTCATGACAATCATTATTGTTCTTGTTCCTGAATATTTTTTGGCAAATAGGGCATATTGTATAGCTATTTTCAGAATGCTAAATATCTAGAGTGGTCAAGAATTTTACCTCATGTTCTAGGTAGTCTATTTTTGTGAATATTACGGTTTGACATATGCTATGATGTTAGTAATAAGCTGTTGTTACAGAAAGGAGGACTCAGAAGGGTCCTCTTCAGGTTAGTCTCTCAAGCATCTTTCTGCATCCTCTTTGCAGTTTTTGTTTGTGTATCAGATTCTTGTGTTGACAAACTCTAATTCACAGACTAGAATTTCCCCCTTAAAGTAACCTTTTTGAAAGGTGAATTTTCCAACTGTATATATAACAGAATTCCATAAGTTAAATTGAGTTGATTGGGGTTTTTTAATGCAGCTATAAACCTTTCATTTCAGTTGTGCTATGCTTCCATTCTGTCTGACAAATTCTTAGTGAAATGTGCCAGAGAATGAAGTATTTCTTTCTGCTGCTGCTAAGCAGCCCATAAATCAGAGTTGAGGCATCTGGCAAATATGTCATAAAGCTTGCTAAAATCCAGAGTTGACTGTAGTGAGCTACAAAACAAACAGAAAACCCTTTTTCTAAATGGCCAGAAGTTTCTTTCTAGAGTTCATTGAATTGACCAATCTGTTTTGTTTTTCACACAGATTTATTTCTTTTTTCTCCTTCTCCATCACTTTTGAATTGTACCATGTGTCTCTAGGCCAAGACAGCAGGCATATTCATCTTTCTCCTTCCCAAAATTGAACTGTACTGAGACAAAGACATGGTAAAACTGGCCGGTTTAGTACTGGCACTAGACAATCCAGCACCTGGGTTTCCCTCACTGGGTTTACTGCCCAGATGCATTCCTGGTCACAGTCAGATGAC
This sequence comes from Neopsephotus bourkii, assembly GCF_033783945.1. Lineage (NCBI taxonomy): Eukaryota > Metazoa > Chordata > Aves > Psittaciformes > Psittacidae > Neopsephotus > Neopsephotus bourkii. The sequence goes on along the minus strand of NW_026901984.1, from coordinate 6,452,920 downwards.
ACTGATTTATACCTGCCTTTCAGGACCCTTGTATGCATGAAATGGTACCCACTCTATGTTTCTTCGAAAGAGTGCACCCTATGGAAAGTTCATTGGCCTTTTCTCTCTTCTGGCGTGTCACAGCTGAGGGAAATGGTGCTGTGGGTCTTGAAAAGACTCAGTACTAATATCGCTCATTTTGTTGTTTGGTTTCAGCAGTCTAGGCTGCTGCATTCCTGTGTCCTTTTGGTATCCCAGCATCTTCCTGCTTCTTTTCACATGCTCTGTAAGCCTTTTGGAAGGCTTCTCCTTCCTCGAATCAGGTTCTGTCTCTGTTAAGCTTCTCCACAGGGCCATTATCTTCTCCCCCCAGCCTCACTAGATGCCTCTGAGTTGGCCAGAAAATCAGATTTTTTTTGCTTTTGATCTTTCATTTAGATAGAAGAAAATCACTTTTGTCCCACAGGTCCTCCAAGAGCTTTGCGATGACTTCTGTGCAGTCAGGTCAAGCCCATATGCCTTCCTTCTTATCTCTCCAAAAAAAAAGAAAGGGGGGGAGGAGGGAGAAGTAGCATAACAAAACCACCCTTCTTGTCCTTCAGCCTTAATCTGAGGGTATGGCATTTTACTCCCTCCCCAGGAATGTCATTTTTAATCTGCAGGCTTGCTGCTTCTGGCAGTGCTCTTTCAGGATGTCAGTCAGGCCAGCACCTCGTGCCAGACCTGTTCCACCATCTTCCATACTGAGTGCACCTACAAACTTTATCCTCTAAAGACACATTTTGTTGGAATAGGGTCCAAAAATTGCTAACTTAGAACAAGGGTTTTTTTTCTTTAGAGGAAACCTGAGCATCTGGGCAGGGCAGAAAAGCTTAAAAATAAATTAATCTCTAGTTAGCAGCATCTCTGCAGGGTGAATTGTTTTCTTGCAGTGTGCTCCAGCAACCCTCAGTTGCTTTCTGATTCAGACACTTTCCACACAGTCCTCTGGGCTTCTAGGAAACTTTCTGTGGATCGTCTGAACATGCACTGTAGAACTGTGTTTCTCTCTTTTCCTCCCTAGAGTCTTCCAGCCAGCACCAGTGCAGCAGCCTCCCTTCTTGCTATTCCCATTCCCCACTCTACATGTGAGAAGGCTTTCCGAACCAAGCTTCCCCATTCAGTTGTGGGAAACAAGCCAGTTTTATATTTCTTTAATCTGAAACACAGGCAGCGGTTTTCCCCTACTGCCATCCACGACCTCTGTAACCAAAAAGGATATGAAATCTACAGTTAATTGAAAACTATCTGACTTGTTATTTTACCTACACAAGCAGGTACAGACTGTCTCTGTTAGTGACATTTTTAAAGGATGAATCTATGTCCCCAGACTTGATGTTTGCATTGTTCTTGTATATGCACAGCATTTACTGTTGATTTTCAGTGACAATTATTGTGGCTTATTAAAGTGCAAAAGGTGGTCTTTCAGAAGGGTTAAGCTGATATTTCAAAGTCTCCCAAGTGAGAAGTTTGTCACTATTCATGTACAACAGAATAAGTACAATATAGGATTTGCCCTCTTGAAGTACGATTTGGAGCTTGTATTAGTACTGCATTTCATACTGTGTAGTGATGGGTCCACAGCATATGGCCTTTGGAATGAGTGCAGAGCTGGAGGTACAATGTGTAAAATTTCAGTGCACGGTTTTGAGCTTCAGGTCTTTCTGTCAGTTTTCTCTTATCCTCACAGTGGTTTCTGATGCTATTCTGGGTCAGTGTTGATTGAGAGAATATTGTGCTAGTAATTCAAGAGCCCCATTCTTTCTCTTGGCCTTTTGGCCTGTATTTTTGTAGTTAAATGTAAGATGATTATAGAGACTGGAAGTATTTTGATCACTCATCCTTGAAAATAAAAGGAGGACAATTCCAGATAAAGGCTTTTGTTGACTTCTTGTCCTGTGTTGGAAGATACATCCTTATGCATCTCTTCCCTTAAAATGTGTGGAGAACAAGTTTCTGTTCAGGGCTCTAGACGCTAGGGAATTTCATGGGCTAAATTGAAGTGTACCAATATATAAGGCAACTTTTGGGGGGCTGTTGCTGTACAAGCATGATTCAGATGAGTGACAGTGGTACAGTTCCTGCTGCCTTCACATGATTTTGAATCAAGTCCTGAAACAGGGCTTGTAGTAGGGGTCATTTGTTAATAACTGTTCCTGAGTTGCTGTCTACAAGGTGTCAGTACAGAGTTATTCTCAATTTGCTACTGATCTGTTGATATCAGTTATACACAGAATTCACGGATAACATATCAGTTAGATTGTTAAAGTGTTTTGGAACCTCCTTAATCTTGCTAGGTGTCTGAAAGTTCATAATCCAGTGTAAGATACCTGTATTAGACTCCCGTATAGGTGACTGAAAGAGACTCCCAGAAAGTGATCTATTTTGTCTAACGAGATATAATATATCTCCCCCTGGATTACTGTCTCATCATTGCTGAGTGATGAAAAAATTCTAGGGAATCTGTAAATTGCCACTGAATGTAGGCCTTGCCAGCTCATGAGCAATGTGGATCTATTTGGGTGCCTGAAACAGCTGGTGTTTGTTTCAGAGTTTTATTGCTGAACTTGAGAAAGTTTGACTGAAATATATATAAGGTGTTCACAACCCTAATGAACTGTTATACTTGCAGAATAATTCAGGTTGTAAGGAATCTCAGGAGGTCATCTTGCCCAGCCTTCTGCTCAAATCAGGGTCATGTACGTTATTTCAAAGTGTGATATTGATTCACATTTAGAAAGATTTTCTTTCAGCTGCTAGGCTGAAAACACGTCAGAAACAAGTATTTGCAGTCTCACGGCAGAACGTGACTCTTCTGGTGCAGAAATAACTATGTGTGGTTCTCTTATCTTAGAACGTGGCCACATTTTAAGACCGTAACTTTGTTTCAGTATTAGTAATGAATCCAAGGGAAGACATTGTTCAGTTTTGTAGTTACAAGAACAGCAGCTGCAAGAAATTCTAAGTCCTAGTAATGTACGTGGATAGAGAATACGGGGGTGGGTTGAGAGATGATTAAATCAAGTATTCAGCTTTCGTCCCACTTAAGGGTGTCTGCATGCAGTTTTCTCTCCTTTTTAAGTGTGAGCACTTCTGAATTTCTCACACATATATCTGCAAGGATCTGAAAAAGAGATCTGAATTTTCTGATTGAATTTATAATTGACTTATAAAGTATCTTAGTCACTGAAATGTAGAATTGACATAAATTTACAATGCACAAGGTGCCAGAAAGCATTAATCAGAAATCCTAGACATTTGTTCGTAAGAAGGTGAAGACAGAATGTATGTTCAATCTGTGTCATTTTTTATTGTGTTTCATTTGTTGTGTTTAATAGTTGAGCTGTGCTAAACCTGTATTGCAGTGAGCAGATACGTGAATAAAAGGAGACTGTCATCAAGAAGTTGATTTAGGAAGTGGAAGATATGGTCATGCATTAATAGTTGGTGCTGCTTACTCTATATCATAGAATCAAAGAATAGTTACAGTTGGGAAGTACCTTAAGATCATCTAGTTCCAACCCCCCTGCCATGGGCAGAGATGCCTCGCCCTATGCTGTGAAGAAAAAGATGTTAGTTAAGGTGGTAAATGCATAATTAAACTTCAATGGGTTGTAACACCTATATGGCAAAATCCAGACTTCCTGGTTTCTAGTGCTGTATACATAAGTTAGCTGAGAATTTAAGCTGATAGAAGTTTAAATGTTAAATATTCTTTTCATTACAGTGTAAAAGCCTGTGTCAAGGAGATTTTGACTTTTCATGTGCCTTCAGCCACTTATGCATTGCCTTTTGCTCAAGATTATCTCAAAGCATACAGGTGTCAAGCAGACCTGTTAGTTACAGAGGTTAGGAATGGTTTTCTTCCTCAGTCATTTCTTATTAAATAACATTCCCAAGCTAAGAGATTTAAGGGGAAAACAGAGTTGGTAAAACTGAATTCTCTTTTTTAATATCAAAGTCAAGATCAAGTATTTTCAAGATTAGATTAAGTCTTACATCTGAACATCCCTATTTCCTAAGTATGACTGCCTGGATTTGGAGGGATTTTTCTCTACTGTTAACAGTGTAAAGAAATGGTCTTTCAGCTAAGAAGGTAGGGTTCTGCTGTGGACAGTAGAGAGAAAACAAGTGTTCCTCTCACTTACCTCTGTCACCTAAAGGCTTGGATCTTACAGTGTGTGAGAACCTAGAGAAGTAGCCAGAGACTCTATGGCTAAATTCTGTGTGACTGAAGGTAAGCAAGTAGTATCCCACCAGAATTTGTTCTGATAATGCAGAACAAGTACTGCCCTGCTCCCATTTAATTAGCTTAGTAGATTTTGCAAGGGCAATTAGCGAAAAAGCACAGCAGTTTTTCAGTCACTCAAAACAGCTGAAATAACTGTATACAGGCTCAGCTCAAAGACAGTGAATAACACTACTTTCACAGATCTGGTTTTCACTGTAATGCCAAGTCAAAGAATCACACAGCATTTCGTTCCATAAAATAAGATCAAGGTTCCTCACAAATACTAACCACAACCCAACCCTAGATCAGCTATTCCTCATAGTGGCATAACCTGTGGGAAAACGCCTGGAAAATGCCTGTATTTCTGTTTTAAATGCCAGTTTCAAGAGAATCGTCTTCAGTATTGAACCACGACAGCTTATGTAGATGATAGTGGTAATTTTAAATTATGCCATATAATGGTTTAAAGTTTATAACCTTAAAGTCTTTATTATAGATTTTATAAGTTTGTATTCACAGTCAGTATTACTTCAAATTCAGTTCTGAGTGCAAGTCAAAAAAGTTGCAAAATCTTGTGGAGGTGGCCCAGGAAAGCCTAGATTCAGTGTGAGTGCCAAAACCAGCACCACCAAAAGACATCAAGCAGGCAACAGGTGTGCCTTTTCGCTTCATTGATGCACATTTCACAAATACAAAGTGCCCCAACCTGCACAGTACTTTTAATTTTAGATAAACAATTTAAGATAAAAAGTTTCATTCGGTTCTGCACAAGATAGAAAGCAATTACACTGTAACTGTATCCACTTTTCTCACTCATAAGATTGACGTTTCAAAGAATTCAATATTAATTTTCATCTCTGTTTCTCAGTATGTTCATGCTGAGAAGTGCTACTTATCTTTTGTAGATTTGGAGTTCTGAACTAAAGAGTGCATATAATTCAGTCATATATTCCATAAAACATACAAAAGTAGAAATGCAGTTGTCTCAAAACAACAAAGTAATTTTAAAAGTACTTTTAAATCCTTGAGGAATTATCCCAAATCTACAAAATGGTTTTGAAAATCCAAATTTTGTGACAGCCTTATATTAACAAATAAGTGTATCAAAACAGATGTTTCCAGCCTGTTCTATTATAGGCTTCAATTTATGGAACTGAGCTAGTTTTCTCCTATGTAAGATGCAAAGTAACTGTATCTCCTGAAATCTTTATCAGCTTAAGTGATTTTCAAATTATAGTAATTACATATATGGAATTTCTTACTAAAAGCACTGTTCTTTGAAGAAACTGGAACGCCTATTCATGACACGAGAGAGGACATGGCAGGTGAATTGGCACTTGATAGAGAAAAGCAACATCCTTTTCTTCTTGCATGTGAAGACCCTGAGAATGGGCCCGGGGCACTGTAGTTGCAAAGGATGTTGGAGGTGGAGCAGAGAAAGGGAAGAATGTGTGTGATTAAATTTATGCTATCTATAGATTGCTTCTAGTCATCTTAATAGTAATATTCTCTGTGCATGTGCATCCTTGCACTCTCTAAATTGGTGCAGTTGTTCTTGCAAAATTGCATGCAATCTTAGTTCCTGAGTTAGGTGCTCACAGTGTCACTACAAAATGGCCCTTTACCCACATATGGCGTTTCAGGCAGAATTCTGTTTCAGTGTCCCCAGATTCATCTTCTGCATGTTTCAGAGTGCTGGCTGCTTAAAAAAAAAAAAAGAGAATATTAGGGACAAAAACTAAACACCCTTCACAAAGGTAACATAGAAAATTCAGGTTTCAGAGATGTAAAAGATTACTATGCCCCTGCACAGGAGGACTATGCTGCCATGGGTTTGTTGAGCCTTGAGAAGAGAAGACCTCCGGGAGACCTTACAACCATCTTCCAGTACTTCAAGGGTGACTACAAAGAAGATGGAGACTCCGTTTTTACAAGGAGTCACATGGAAAAGAGGAGGGGTGATAGGCACAAGTTACTCCTGAGGAGATTCTGATTGAACTCAAGAGGAAAACTTTTCACAATGAGAAAAATCAGGCATCGGAATAATATCCCTAGGGACAGAGTGCTGTGCCATTTAGTCTAAGTCATGCTTTGCCGAGAAAGATTGGATCTGATTATCCCTGAGGTTCCTTCCAACCTGGTATTCTGTGATTCTATGATGTAGCTAACACAGAAGTAAAGTACCTGTGGATATGCAACACAGATATTTGTCACCATCCATTAAATAAATATTTGCACCGTAAAATGTCTCATTTTCTCAGGATAATATGACAAAGGTAAAAGATACCATTGTCAGTGTGCAAAGAATGCAAGATTAGGAAACAATATGGTTGTATGGGTTCTTACAACTGGTGTTCTAACGAAATCTCACTGCAGTTGAATTGAATCAGTTTGTCTTTCCATTCGTGGCTATTAGGTGCTTATGCAACATTGCCGGTTGCTAGCAGTTGCCCCAGTATACACAGAAGGTGACTGCATTTCTTTGTTGGGTTATATACATTCTGTGCCGAAATGCAGGTGATGCTAGTGTTTAGTCTTAACAGTTACGAAAGGGGAACTCAGTCTCATACTTGCTGGTTTCTGCATGGCATCTTTAGGTGACTCTGGTCTCTTACAGAATAGTTGTTCTTCGTGAAATACTTTGATGTAGGATTTTCTTGCTTGTAAGAACTAAGTCGTGCACATTAGTTGTTTCCATCATATATTATTTGTTTTAATATTACAGGCCCTTGTTTAAGATAACATTATTAAAACTTCAAATATCCTTTTGACTACAGAAAGCAGAGTAATGGTCTTTTGCTGCAGCCTGTACAAATGAATTCTTGCATTTCCTCATGAATGTTGCATGTTTACGTGCATGTAGTATCTCCAAGAAGGCACTGTCCAGGACTGGCTGGAAGCACCGTCACTATATGTTAGCTTTCTGGGGTTCTTTTGGATACTAGCTGATAAATCAGCTTGCACCCCTATTTAGCAAGCAATTTTTTAAAAATCCAAATCTGCTGTTTCATGCTTGCAACTGCTGTGATTGAATAGCAGTAGTTTTATAATATGCAGTTATGAAATATTAAAAGGGTAACAAATTCTCATCATCTGAGATAAGTGAGGAAATAATCAATTTGCCAAGGGGCCTTATTATCATAATTCCATAAGGTAAGACTGTGATTCTGGTACTTAATATCTCAATGGGCTCAATTAAACAAAAATAAAGAAATGTAGTTTTCCTCCCAAGGAAAGACTAGAGAACCCTTAGAATCAGCTTCAAAGACCCATTGATCTCTCCATGGCATCTCTATGAAATTATTTGAAATCTGGTATTACTGATAAAATCTTTAGTATTACTATGTTTTTCATTTTTCTTTTGCTTCCTCTTGTGGCTGCATTATGCAAGAAAGAGATTGTGCAGACTTGAAAAAGATACAATGACTGCCCCCTAGAGTAAGTCAATTTTATATATGTATAATGTGTAATACTTTATAATGATAGATTAGACTTCAGGACTTGATCTAAGCACTTACATGCGTTACTGCTTAAACCCATGCTTTTAGTGTGGAAATGTAACGTGTAGTGCAAATGGAAAGATCAGATTAAGACAAAATAATATAGTACTTTATTAAAGCTTACAATTGAAAGGTTAAAAAAAAAACCAACTTGATAATTGAATATCTTAGATACAATCATTCCTATCTTGCAGACCAAAGATTTTGAGCAAACCTAATCAGAGAACTACCTCCAAAGAGATAATTTTGAGAACTGGGGAGCCCTAACCTACAGAAAGAAATGGAAAGCTACCTTGTTGCTGGTGCATTATAAACCCTGATGAATGTGCAAGGAAGGAATCACCAATAAAATTCAGAAGTTACTTTGTGGGCAGTCTTAAGTAACTGCTAACAGCCTGGGATGCATGTACTATGGAATTCATGTGGCTGCTAAATGATCCTGTGCCAATTTACCTCTTTCTAGTTCATGGTAAGGCTAAAAAGTTAACTGAGTAACTTCAGAAAATGCATTTAAAAAATAAGCCCACTTTCTCAGTTTGTAGGGAAGGCTTCAGTCTGCCAGTGCAACACAAGACAGAATTTGGTCTTACTGAATCCACTAGGCTTGGAAGTGACCTCTGGAGGTCAGCTAGTCCAACTTCCTGCTAACCAGATGTCACGTAAGAGCAGGTTGCTCAGGACCTTGTCCAGTTAATGAAGGGATGGAGATCCCTGAACTTGCCTGGGCAATCTTTTGCATTGTTTAGCCACCCTCATACTAAAAGCTCTCTTCCTTTTATCAGTTTGAATTTCCTGTGATCCAACTTACATCTTTTGCTTCTTTTTGTTAGACTGTGTAACTGTAAGATGAGCCTAACTCCATCTTCTCTACACCATCCCATTAAGTAGCTGTAGGCAGCCGTTACAATCTCTCCTTAACCTTAAGGTCTAGAAAATGCAGGTCTTTTGTGCCGTGTGTTCCAGCCTCTGACAGTCTTTGTTCCAGTATTGCAATGTCTTTCTTGTTCTGGGGAGACCCAAACTGGATGTGTTACTCAGGATGCAGTCTAGAGGCAGAATGATGTGAGTCTAGAGGAGGAATCATTTCTGTGATTGGTTGGCCTGTTTAATGCAGCCCAGGATGTGGTTGGTGGCCTTTGCTGCAAGGGCACATTGTGTGCTTAGGCTCAACTTCTACACCAGAACCCATAGGTTTTGAAGGTTTTTTGAAAACCTGTTTACTACTGGTTAACGCTGGCCTTGTGCTGGTGCAGGGGGGTATTTCATCTTGAGTATGGGACATTACATTTGCCTTTGTTTGAACTTCAAGGTTACTGCCCAGCTGTCCATCTGAATAGCAGTACTGCCCTCTAGTATATTGACTACTCCTCCAAGCATCACAGTGTTCACAGTCTTTCTGAGAATGCTTTCTATATCCTATCATTCAGGTTGTTAATGAAGATGTAAGACAGTATTGCCCCCTGTGGGATGTCTGTAGTAACCATCTGCCAGCTGGATTTTGTACTGGCGATCACCATTTTTTGAGCCCAGGAGTCCAGCCAGTTTTCCACCTACAATATCATCCACTTACCTGGTGAAAATCTCAGTGAGGATGCTATAGTGAGTAAGAAGTGCCTAAGCTGACATATTTGTTATTTCATGCCATACAGAGTAAACTCTGTAATTCCTAGATGAGAAGTGGATAAGCACAATTTAAATGTGTTTAATCTCAGTAACGGCATTGCATATACTGAAGTTACTTCAGGACAAGTTTTACCAAGTTTTAAAATGCAATTTCAGTGTGAGAGTGCATAAGGACCAGGGTCAAATCATCTTACTGTGAAATCAAGGTCATAATAGTATATTTGCTGCTAAATTCACTTAGACACAGAACTTTGCTTTATTTGCCAGAGAGGGAGTTATAATAATAACAGAAAATGTGGTTTTAGTAAGTCACTGTATTTGTATATTTTAAAAGAGAAGTACTGTGGAACATTTTTAACTGTCTTTGGAATTGGTTACTTTAAAATCAGTGGAAATAAATGTAGTTTCATAGTTTTCAGTAACGATGGCTATTATTAATCTAAGTAATCATGTGTAAACCAATAGATTCTGACTGATTTGATATGTAATTATATAGCAATAACATGAATTTTTTATTATTACAGATAAATAGGAACAATGCTTATTGTAAGAAATATAATCACAAACATGCTAATGTCCAAAGGCATTTTCATTCTCTCACTTATTGTAACTTTCTTCAGCTTCACCTCTGTGTATCAGCAGCAGAATTATCCTTATATTAAAATGAAATAGTGTCTTTAATTTAATCCTTATATATGTGAATATATATACACATAAATTGCATATGTGTATGTTTGTATGTAGGTATGTATATAGATAAGAATTCAGCCTCTTACCTGCACCAAAGAGGAAGAGAGGCTGTGTTGGGGAGTACACATCATCGAGAAAGGTGCTCCATTCATTTAAAAACGTGTATTACAGCATACAATTGCAACAACCAGAATACAGTCTTGTAGCTTAATCTTACTCTCTTGGAAACTAAAAGGATTTTTTTCATCAGATTCCTGAGAAGCAGGATTCTACTCAGAGTAACAAAGCAACATTGTTAAGATAGAATGAGTAGGCTGCAAAGGTGCTAATCATCATAACAATGTCAAATAACGGTGAGGTCTACTTGAAGTCAGTGAAAATACAGCCGGTTTGTACCATGCTAATAAGATGTGGGTAGAATTTTTAGATGCTGGGTGGTGCATTAAGAACTGAATTTCTATTGTCAGTCAACATGTAGGTTATAAGCAGACTGTTTTAAAGGGACCAATAGTTTATTCTGAAAAATAGAGTTGAATGCCAGTTAAGTGACTTTGGTCCTTTGAAAATGTTGCACTTTCTCCAGTAAGTGTATATATAGTAATAAATTCGTGTTAAACATATTACATTAAACAGTTCCTTTTTTCAGTAGTGGCATTTCTGTTTTCACTCCAAAATTAGAGGCTCTCAGTTGATTGAGTTAACATGTTTAGGAAATTACAGTTTCCTCACCTAAGACATGGTAACTCACCCTGAGGCAGTCGGTGGCAGAAGATATTCTTGCTGCTAGGCTCCCTCGGGTCTTTCATGAGCACATCACACCTACAGTCAAACCACTTGTGTGTGTCAGCACTGCCTGACTTATCAGTCAAAATGAGCTGGGTGAGCAAAGAATTACTCTTTCGTTTCACAGGCAAACTTTTGTTAAACAGAAAAAGCTCCCAACCGGTCATGTGAGCAGCCAACCGCAGGGGTGGAAAACTCTCATTTGGCCCAGAAGGGCTTCTGAGATTCAGAATGTGGTCATTATTGGATAAATTTTCACACTTGCATACTAAAGGTGTGCCTGCTCCCTGAAAGTTGTTTTGTTTTGTTAGAACCAAGCCACAAAAAAGAAAAGGGAAACAAAAAAGGTAACTCCTTCATGTCTTTACTAGAAAATTAGAATAACAAAACAGATAAGCTGCCTTCCTCTGCCAGACAAAAGCAGGGTCCTTTGAAATGTGATGATATCAGATAGGCTGGCAAGCTCGCATGTATAATTTCCCTGTATAAGTATTAAATCTTAGCAGTTAAAGGTGTTATCCTCAGTTGTACAGTACTGTATTGCAATGTCTAAATCAAGTCCCAAAGAAAAGGCCATGTCTCCTTCTCTTTTGAGCCATGAACAATCTGAGATACCAAGTACGGCACAAGCAGAGCCTTTGAGACGGGGTTCTGAGGATGGATTTTTGTGCATTATCCACTCTAGCTAAATCTATTCTTCTGCCTTGGGATTGAATAGGTATATGCCTCATACTCAAGAGCTCTGTCTTTTCCTAGGGAGACTAAATTCATCTTATTCACTCACAGCCCTGTTTAAGCATCTCATTCACTGGGACTTTTCTGATAAGCTATTCTCAGCTTACAGAAACATCAAAGCCAAGGCAAAGTTATTAAAAAGAGAAAGAAAAAAAGAACTGCACCTTTACTTCGAGCTTCAAACAAGACGAAAATTGATTAAGAGTCAGAGATTAACTCAGTTGTAACCATTTCTACATTCTTAGGAAATCAAATGTTGTCTCTTCCATTACCATTCTTATTCTAAAATCTATTTCAAAGTTAAGAGGTCAGTAGCTATCAGCCTGGCAGTATTAATAAGATGCTGCAATTAGGAGACCTGTGGCTAGAGATTTGTTGTAGAGTTGTCACCAAAGTAAACAAAGTAAGAGAATTAAATGGTTTAGAAAACAAACACAACAAAATCCCATCAGGAAGTTGGAAGAGTTAATTTTTTCTGTAAGTGATCTTTGTTTTTCGGTGATTCCCAAGGAGGAAAACCATTAAGTCTTAGCTGGTTTCTTGAGTTGGTCATTGGCATGTCTTGCCTTGGTTTCCATAACTATGAATGAATAATCACGTGTCTTTCTTATTGTCAGGGACAGTTAACGTGCAGAAAATGCCTAGACATCGTCAGCTAAAAGACATTATAAAAGGAGCATCGTTATTACAAAATTGATGGGAGTACTTTCAAAAGCAGTGATACTAATTTGAAAATTAGAATGATATGAACTTTATTACCAGTCCTGGGGCACAGCCAGGACTGCAATGACAATTGCAGCAGAAACCCAGGAGAAAGCATCCAAGGTGTTCACACACTAATCTTTCTGGAAAGAGCAGCACTCTTGAGTACTGGCCTTTCAGTGTGTGCATAACTTGCAGGGTAGGTGAGTTACAGCACAGAGCAGGCACTTGATCAGTCTGGCCGTGGCAGAAGCCAGGATTGCCAAGTCACCTGAAGGCTGTGAACAAAGATAAAAAATATCATAGAATGGTTTGGGCTGGAAATTTGTTAAGATCATCTATTTTCAACCCCCTTGCCATGGGCAGGGACACCACCCACTAGACCAGGTTGCTCAAGGCTCTGTCCACCCTGGCCTTGAGCACTGCCAGGGATGGGACATTCACAGTTTCCTTGGGAAATGTTTGTTGGATTATGAGGAGGGAGTGGAAGGAGATGTCTCTTAATTTCTGCTTCTCATGATACTGAAAGAAAGAGAGCAGACAACAGGGAAAGTAAGAAAAAAAGGTTGGTGGTTAAGTGAACTTGGAGAATTGTGAAGTGAGAAAGTGTAAGAACAGATTCAGAGACCTGGATCTGGTGATTAAGCTTGTTGAATCTGCCATTTTTCTCTTCTCGCTTCTTTTTTGGGCCTCTTTTTCCCTTTCTTTCAAATACCAGGAAGTGGTTCATTCCTTTTGCAGTATCATGTTACCTTATCTCCCAGCCTTGTCTTCCAAATATATTTCACACATTCACAAGCTAAAAGGTTACTCCATGTAAGAATATTTACAGGGCCCCTGAACCACAGAGAGTGAAGGTCTGTAATTATTATGATCCTGAAGAAGACAAAGAGTTTTGTTGAAAGCTGTGATCACAGGGGTTTTGAAATAAGCTGTCTGTGCGGGTTCCTGCCAGCCATCGAGTCCACTGATCCAATACGTTAGCAGTATCGGCCGAACTTCAGTTATTCTAGAGGGAAACCAGCTGATGCCGAGTCAATGGATAGGTCTGTCGGTGAAAAGCACTCTACACCAATCTCTCAAATTACAAGTCCTCCTCCTACTCCTTCACAGTATACACAGCATATGCAGTGCAGTATACACAACCTCAGTCAATTAATTGTCCTGTCTCTCCCAGCTCATCACAAGCCTTCACTTCCTGAAGTTAACTCTGTGCCTGACCCTTCTCCACCACAGAAAAAGCCAGCAATTTTCAGATCCTCTGGAGAAAACACTGTGCAGAAATACTGACAAAGGTCTGTTAAAGTAACTAACAGATTCAGAAACACAGTTGCTGCTTCTTACAACTGTTTTACAATAAAACCTTACCCCAGTGCTGCAGGGCCCTTGGAGTGCAAGTCTGAAAGTCTTAAACCCAAATGTAATCTCTTGACAAATTAAGCTCAACATAAACCAGAGAAGCCATCAAAATCTTCCAGTTCTTGTCAGCTGGTTTTGAAAGCGCAAAGCTCATTGCAGCCTCCTGAATTTGACAGTTGAATGGATACCTTCAGTGTACAGGTTCATCAAGCCTAAATATCGGCCCAGTGATATTACTGCTGTGCCTAAAGCCATTCCTGTAAGCCCTTCAGCACTGGAGGATGAGAAGGAAGACGGTGGGCGCACTGATGCAGCCACAGCAAATGTGTGTAACAGCAGTGGTGGTGGTGTATTGAGCTCCCTAGAGACTGGAGCTAGCATTTTTATAGCACAAGGAGCCATTCCAGAGGGAATAGATTAAGTAATGTATTTCAAAGTCTGCAGAGACAACAGTATACTTCCACCTTTAGACAAAGAGAAAGGTGAAACTCTTTTTAGCCCCTTGGTAACGTGTGGGCCTTATGGGCTAAAATTCCTGATGGCAGTTGAGCTATGCCTACCATGTTGTAACCCCAAAACGTGACAAACAAGTCTCTTCCTGGGGATCCAAACTATCTTGTTGGAGCAAACTGTGTCTCAGTCCACTCAGTCCAGTGGTCAGTTGACCACTTAATAAGTCATCTGACTGAGTAAATAATGTGAAACTGGGATGGAACTTGCATATAAATTGATGCATTCTACTTCAAGGAGAAGCTTGCAAGTCTAAATTCAGAACAGCCCCATTTCTTTCAAATCTGAACAACTTATTTAAAATCTGCTGATTTTAGACACTGGGCTAGGGATTTTCTTTGAGCCAGTTCTTTAAGTAGGCCATATGAAGACCTCATCCTTAATGTAATGGAACCCTGAATATGTTCATGGACCCTGCTTTTTCTGTCTTCCCTTGATTATCTGCAGCCAACAATAGAATCCATATATCTAGCCATTCGTGAAGACAATCAGTAAGAACAATGCCACTGCCGTACAGTACCACAAAGAAGAAAGCATTACATCTTGGTTGCAGGTTGACGAAGTATAGATGAAGTAGTTGAATGCATTATTGGAGCTGAGATAGCAGTCAGTTTGGTCTGTCTTCCTAACCTTCTTACTTTGATTTGGACTAATTCTATTTGTTTCATTTCTTTCCTGGCATTAAGCATTCAGACTAATTGTGGTATTCCTCTATAAGCCTTGCACAGAGAAGCATATTATTTACATATTCTGCTAGAAATAATTGTCAATACACTCCTGTATAACTGTCTTTTCCACAACAGCCTATCCTGTAACACATGCCTATCTCGTGATTTGGCTTCCTGATCATTTTCTGCAGTTATTACTCTTCAGGTTGTTCTTCATTCTGTATTTCTGTGGGTAATCATCTCCTGCTTATGTATAATACCCATTTGCCTTCAGTGAATGCCATCTTGCTAATTCAAGATAACTGAATTCTAAACCAGGCCTCAAACATTTTTCAGCCCCTAACTAACATCCTGACAATAAAATGCAGCTTCTCTAGCAGTGTATTCCTTCCAGGGACATAACCTTGTGCCCCCTTTTCTCCCAAATTACAAAATGTTTGAAAAGTAGCATGGTTTCAACTGCCTTGACAAAAGATTCTTTTGAGAAGCATAGGTTTTTGAGACAGTTCAAATATGGATTAATTTAAAATCTTAATGTACTAGTGGTTTGTGTTGGAAGAAAGATTTGGGTTTTAAAAGCCCCTGCAGCTGCATAGTGGTATGTACATGTATGAATAGGAAAAACTATTACTATCCATTGTTTCATCAATAAATGCGTATTTTCTGCCCTGTATTAGCTAATCTTTCCACTTGCATACTCTTGCTACCTTAATGTCTCAGAATATGTTCATCTCAGAAATAATGGAGTCCATTGTGCTTATATAGGCGAAATTCTGTTTAAAAATTGTACTGGGAGAAGATCCTAAATGTGTGTGCACTCATGAAGAGACACACTCGTCATATTTAAATATTTATTTCATTATGAACAGTAGCCTTTTAGCAAGAGAGCATCCAAGGGACTCTCTGCCATCCTGTGTATGATGTCAACTATATCAGATATAATGCGTATTATTTTTAAACAGTCTTCTATTGATATGCAGTTGTCTTATGATCATTTTATATTGCATTGATTTTGCATTTGCTTTGGGCAGGGAGGTTGGACTAGGCAAACTCAAGATATCCTTTCCAACCTGTTATTCTGATTCTAAACGTAATTATGAAATCTGTATTAATACAAACATTTTTTTCATGTGTATTTAAACCCAAATACTGCTATGAATTAAGGAGAGCATTATCTGGCTCAGTCTCTGAAAGGAAAAATAATTCCAGGACAAAGAGAACTTGAACATAAATGGCAGATTTATCTACTTTAATTTGTTTTAAGAAAAGGATTTCATACCTTAGAAGTGGGCCAGGTTCCAAGATACTCTCCAGGATGTTTACTTTTAATATTTGAAATAAATATGTACTGAGGATGTGTTTCAGACATTTTCAAAGATAAGAATATGCATGACAATAAAAGTGGAAGCTAAGGAATATCCAGTAGTATATCACATAATTGGTAAGAGTGTGCTTTCTATATTAATGATTTTTAAAGACTGTTTTCAGTATGGTTTGCCTGCTATAAATTTCATACAACGTGACTGCAAATATTTTTATATTGCTGATTATAATAGATAAGGAGTTCATGTTTAAAGGAATGTGTGGCTGCACAATATTGCTGTTAACTTTATCTCGCTCAAAAGCTGATATGCCAATGTTAATATTCTTTTACTTCCCCTCAGTTTTCCACAAGTTTCATTTAACTGAGTGGAATTGTTCTGAAGAGTAGGGCTATGATATTTAAGATCCACTGAGTTTAGTGATGCCATTTTTATAGTTATTTAGCATAATTGTCAAAGGGAAAACCAGTGCCATTTGCTAGTGCATTGCATCAGATCCATCACTATCTTCCAGATGCTTTACACTGGATTTGATTCATAGGGGAAATTTAATTGGGTGTTTCTGCTAAGTCAGATAAGCTGAGAACCAGTTTGTGCTGCAGAAACGTCATGGCTACAGGAGGAAAATCTCTAGTTATGTTTGCTTAAGACAGTGATAAATGATGCCTTACCTCACTGCTCCTTCTCGTCTTTATGAGAGCAAGGTCATGCAAAAAAAGGGGGATTTCTCTTTTGACAATTATAAATATTTCTTATGGCAATTTATTCTCTTTCTTACCAGATTATTCATAATTGTTTATTGTTACAGTATGTAATTATTGAGTAAGGGGAATAAGTTCACCTTTTGAGGAGAGTGGTTAGGCGTTGAAGTTAGAGAAGGGCTTTGGGTGAGGGTTCTGGTTCTGCATAGGATTTATGGTAAGCAGTTAGGGTTACCAGTTGGGACCTGATTTTGGAGTAGCAGTGAGGGCTAAGGTTAAGGTTAGGGACATCAACTTTAGGCTGGTGACCAGGGCAAGGTGTTAGGGTGGGGATAACATAAAGGGCTAGGGTTTCAGTCTTTGCTCTGCGATAGGGCTTAGTGTTAGGTATTAGAGAAGGTTGCTGGGGTAAGGATTCAGGGTTGGGTTGCAAGGACCTTGGGTTACAAGGGCTTAGGGTTAGCGGCCAGAATTAGGGTTAAGGCTTGAAAATGTGCTCTCACATTCACTGTACCAACTACATTGTGCCATTACTTTAATTGCCAAGAAAAATAAAAACAAATCCAGGAGTCAGCAGCATGCTCCAGCAGCAAAATGGGCCAACAGCCTCCTGGGCTATGTTAGGACTCTTACCAGCAGGTCAGCGAAAGAGTTCATTCCTCTCTACTCAGCGCTAGTGATGTCACAGCTGGAGTACTGGGTCCACTTCTGGGCTCCCAAGTGTTGAGAGAGACATGGACATACTGGAGAAAGTCCAGCAAAGGATGGTTATGGGGCTGAAGCATCTGTCCCATGAAGAGAGGGTGAGAGAGCAGAGACTGTTCAACCTAGAGGAGAGGAGACTCAAAGGGCTCTTATTCATGTGTCTAAATGCCTGATGGAAGGGTGTAAAGAGTCCAGAGCCATACTCTGCTTGGTGATGCCCAGTGTCAGGAAAGGGGCTCATGGACACAAACTGAAATATAGGGAAATCCATTCCAACATAAGAAAACACTAAGCTGACCCTACTTCAGGCAGAGGGGTTGGACTAGATGATCTCTAGGGCATCCTAACAACCTCAAATGTTCTATGATTTTAAAGAAATTATTTGCATCAGGTTTTGTTTCCTTTTTTTGCACCTTCCTGATGACATTTCCTCAAATAAAAGATCTTATTAGACATGTTGATCTCATTAGACAAGGTCCATGGTTAAGCATGACTAGGTTAGGCACCTCATTCATGCCTGCTTGTGCCTCAGTTTTATACACTTAGCCCTTTGGGGAATGGGAGCAGAGGCAGGCTGATCTTTCTAACATCTCTAACTTAGTCTTTTAATTAATCAGTAAGTGACCCTGATAGTTTATGGCTGTCCTTGCACATTATTCAGGATAAAGGCTCTGAATTTCCTTTTCTTCTCAAAATCCCGAGAAGTCCTCTGCAACCCTAAGAAAGATAAAAAAGCTCCTAGTCCAAGTTTATAGATTTTGCAGCATATGGCTGTAATTCAGCTCCATGTACCAAAAAATGTTCAGTGGTGGTGTTCAGAGTTCACCTGCTGTTTGGTAGATCTAATGTGCAACATGAGGAAAATAAATTGCCTCATTACTTACTCCTCTCAGGAGAAAAGTTACAGGATCTCTTAGATTGTGTGCTACTCAGAGTGCTCTTAAAGTGGTATGTTTTATACATTATTTGGATTTCATAACTCAGGATTATTCTAGCAAATAATCAGAGTGCTAATTTTAATTAGAGGAAAATACTTCTATTAGCGTGAGTATATGCAAAGTCATATTTGTGTGCAAAATTCTTCAAGGTGACACTGACAGCAGCAGTTGCTCTCACAAAGGGAATGTGATATTCTGCAAATTCAAATTATCATTTGCAATGGAGCAGTCTGTCAAGAAATAGTTTACGTTTGGGAACATTGTTCTTTGAATCAATCTCCTGTGGTTAGGAGGTCAGTTTTTTGTATCTGACCTTTTGCCTGTTCTGCTTTTCTGAGAGCATCTATTTTTCAGCTGTGCTTTTTTTTTGTTGTTGTTAAGTCAGATCTTTTGTAGCACTTCAGACCTGATCTCCCATCCTTCCCCTGCAATGCAGTGTAGTTTATATTCTGCCATGTTGCATGGAAGTAGCAAGGCTGCAGAGTACATTTAAAATTTGCACTCTGACTCCACCCTCGTCTTTCAGAGCACTCTGATCATTTAGGATAAGGAATGTGGAGCCAGGGAACCAGCTGCTCTCTGGCACATTCTTCTTTTCCCTGAGTCTGAGGAGAGACTTTTGGAAGACTTGCCCCATTCTCCCCTTCTTTTTGGAAGTAGCAGATACCAGCCAGCATTGCAGGAGTCTGACAGAGATGAACTTGAACGATCTGAGAGGTTAAGGGGTTTGCCTTAAGCAGATCTCCTCTGTCCAGCTTGATCTCCAAGAAAGAGATGAAGTCTAGTACATCAAGTCTGAAGTGTAGACTCTCTGACTTTTGCCATGTAAGCAATTGCATCCCCATGGAGGTAAGAGAAGGAAATTGAGTGAGTGCGCAGTCCTGAGAATCCTCCCTCCATGTGTTACTCAGATGTAGGTGAGCAGCTGTGACTTAAAAAAGCAATGATATATTGACACTGAGCAAGCTCAAATGGATGTCTGGAGGCAAGATTTCTTTGAGGGCCACTAGAGAAACAACTTGGATCAGCTACTAGCCTGAAGATGCCACCTGGAGATGTTACTTTGAAAGAAACACCAGTAGCACTACCCCAAAACAAAGTCATATTATGAACCCTTTGACTCCCGCCTCCTGAGGAGGCACAAACAGAACTGTGCTGTAGTAGATCTGTACTCTGATGAAGGAGTCAGGACTAGGGTTCATCTGTTGTCATAATTTCTTTAAACACAACTAATAATGAATTGGACAACTAACAAGAGGTGAGGAAGTTTTTAACGAGAGATGTAAAAACTAGTCATGTTGTAGTTGAAACAAAAAAAAAATACATTAGTTAATGTTTTTAGATGCATGTTTGCCCTTTCCATGAGAACACAAAGTGTGTTTTCACTCTGCACCATATCCTTACTTACACACCTAATATATTCAGGCCTTAAACTGTAGTAGTTTCTGGTGAATTAAAACATAAAATACACAATATAGTTTGGTCTTTTCTAATGACTCTGTTGCTAAGAACACAAAGCATTCTGTCAAGAACAGGAATTAAACTGAGTCAGAATATTAATATTGTCTGCAAAATGAATTGACCTCCAAGGAATGGCTGTCAAAAATTAGTACCTGTCCATGTTCTGAATAACTTGTGTGAGAGACCCCATTTCTAATGAAGGTACCTATAGCTTCATTACTACAGCAGACCTTAGTGTGGTCTGGTTTTGTTACAGTAGTACATTTGCAGTTTAACAGAGGGACACTGTGTCTTCATGAGGTATTTGCTAACAATTCCAAATTGCAGGGGAAAAAAGCAAATAATGTCTTATACCTTTGCCCTTTCATGGATAAATTCTCTTGAGGTTCTTAAAAATATTTTTAAGCAGCATTTTTTCTGTTGCTGTTCTTTTACTTTTTTCCCTTCAGTCCTTCTCTCAGATGTTAACATCTGTGAAGGTAGTCCATGGCTTCAATGAGCCTTAGATACTAACCAGGATTTTGTTCTTAAATATAAATTATTTTATTGTATGGTGTCCAATAAAGCAATGTGAAATACTGATATGTATCCTCAGTATCATTGTTTCGACATTGTGCATAATTAGTAATTTTAACTGCTTCATGTGGAGTTTTCATGGTGTTTGAAAGGTTTGAACATTGCAGTAATTGAGAAATATATGAACACTTCAGTATGACTTGGAGTGATTTTGATATTTGTTAGAAGAGTTGTTATCAAAAAATACTGTCACTTTCCCAAGATTTATATTTATTGAGCTAACACATTTACATCTATGCATTTTATTTAATCTTTTATAACAGAGTGTGTTGTGAGGATCCATTTTGATTTTATGTATCTCAAGATTTTAATATACATCTCTAAACATAAGAATTCTTCTGTTTCATGATGGTGTTGTCATAGCTATGTATAAAAGCATGCAAAAATAATCAGTCTTTCAGACCATACAATGGGGACAACTTTGCTCATGAGTTTCAGGCAGTATTGGAGCATAAGAAGAAGAAAAATAGTAAGAGATAAATAGCAATAGCTACATGGGCAGTTAAAGTAGGAAAATGTCTAGTGGCAGTTCAGTCTGGCTACATCAGTTTCCTGTCAGAATTGTGTTCTGGTTTGGACAGAAAGTAAAGGCCAAAGCAGAAAAGAAAAGCTGCTTCTTTATTAATCCAATTTAATACCTTCTGACATTGGTAGACAGGCTCATTAATTTCAGTGGGTGTTGGTTCAGGGCACAGATCTTGAAGCCTAAACTTATTTTTCCAAAAATAAACTACATTCTTATTTCTTCGTTATGACCTATCTTAAAGTCCCTTGCATCATACTATTAACAAAATATTACCCAACCTCAGAAAATAATACAGATAACACCAGAATTCCACTCAGCACTCACATAGCACTTTTCCTCTTCAAAGCACTTTAGAAACACTGATTAATCATAACATTAATTATACAACTATATTTTTTTTAAATTCAGCCTTCCAAAGCTCTGTTCTCTGCAGGGAGTGGGGAAGAGGATAGTAATGGCCTAAACCAGCTCCAGTAATCGGAAAACTTAACCTGCAGCAATTAAGCTGAGAATCACCTCCCTTTGCAGAGTCTTTTTTACCTTGGGCTAGTGGAAAGATGAAAGGAAAGATGACAGTACAGTCTATATGAGAAATAAATCTGCTGGTTTGTAAAAGAGATGATTAATTAGATATATTTGCACCACCTGGGTCAATAGGTAGCCTAACAGCTCATTTCCATGTCTTGTCCAGCGTGTGGCAGGAAATTAATTAGAAAGAAAATTATTTAAGTAATTGCCCCATGGACTCCATCCATTCTGGATATAAAACACAAGCACGCAAGATCAAATTCCATGGATCCAAGAACAGTAAAGCCTGGGTCTGTCATTGTTGTTCCCAGCCAACCTGCCAAAGCTAAGACTGTGTCCTGTGTGAAGCAGTAGCAGTCATTTTTCTTGTTCTTAGTAGCTGCTGCAGTGCTGTGGTTTTGACTTTCAGCCTGGGAACAGCGCTGATAACACCGATGATTTCAGTTGTTGCTCAGTAATGTTTACTCTGACCAAGGACTTTCTGAGTCTCATGCTCTGCCAGGGAGGAGGGGAAGCCAGGAGGAAGGAGAGACAGGACACCTGACCCAAACTGACCAAAGAGGTATTCCATACCACAGCATGTCATGCCTACCATATAAACTGGGGGCAGTTACTTGGAAGGGCTAGTTCACTGCTCAGTCAGGTAGGGTATCAGTCGGCAGGTGGTGAGCAGTTGTATTCTCTTCCCTTGTTATTTCCCTTATCATTATTATTACTGGTGGTAGCAGCAGTGGTTTGTGTTATACCTTAGTTACTGGACTGTTCTTATCTCAGCCCGTGGGAGTTACATTCTTTCAATTCTCCTCCCCATCCGTCTGGGAGTGGGGGGAGGAAGGAGAGGAGTGAGCGAGCGGCTGCATGGTTCTGGGTTGCCGGCTGGGCTTAAACCATGACAGACTGCAAGGAAGGCAGCCATAGTGACCATGCAAATCTTTTTTTTCTGGCTGGGGAGACGATATAGGGATTACTGAGCTAGAACATGGATCAACATTCAAAACAGAAGCCATCCACTGTGCTGGGTGAGAGGTGCTGTTGAAAAACAGAAATTCCATTTGGCCACGGTACCCATAAATCTGTTTCTGTACTAGATTTTTAGCTGTTGTGCTGCAAACATCTACTACCCCAAAGGAGACTAAGTTTCTTCAGAAATCCACTTCTCAGTGGCAGCATGCATCCCATGACAATGCCAGAAAGAAGCTGCAAAGGTGAAGGAAGTGGAGATGTACAGCATGGTTTTCGTACACTGCTCTACTGTTGGCATTAGTTTCGGTGAAGCCAGCTGAATTGCTTCTGCATGCAAAGGGTAGAGGGATCTAGCCTTTAAAGCACATGTTGGGACTGATAGGCTGTATGAATAAGCAGGTTATGGCCAGCTAAAGAGCCTTGGAAGTTCTGTAATCTCTAGGTTTTAAGACAACTGCTAATACAAAGCCTGAATATCTGCAGTCTTGCTATGTGAGAGAAATGCAGAATATGAAGGTATTCCATTGAGTTGGGAGAAAAATCACTATTGGAAATAACAGTAGATTAAATAGGTAGTTGTCTGTGGGACTGAGATATAAAAGAGAGATAACAATAGTAGCACAAGCGCAATAGCTTTTAAACACACTGGTGTTTTCAAGTCTAAAACCTATGCTTGTAAGCTAGTTAAAATTTCCTTTAGTTCAGAAAAGTAAAGGGCAGGAGTTGGGGGGTGGGTCATGGGCATTCAGGGTTGTGACAAAAACAGGATCTGGCTGAGCATCAAACTGAATGTGTTTAAACCAGTATGAGGAGAGAATGGAAAAGGTTGGCAGACAAGGCAGATGCAGAGACACATGCTTAAATATCAGATACATAAGTGGTGGCAGAGGAACATCAAAGCTTAAAGTGGTTAAGATCCAAGGAGCTGAGGGTGTACAGCTGAAGGAAGGAAAAATATCAGTCATGTAATAGAGGGGAGCAGGGGCAACCCTGAGAAGGTAAGTTGAAAGTGAGAAAAATGATCAGCCAGAGGGAGGCAGGAAATACATCAAATGGAGAAGTTATGTTTCTAGAAGCAAAGAATCTGAAGGAAGAAGGTGGCTGGGTTAAAATGCTGCTGCAGGAAAGAAAATCTATGAAGGAGCATGGATCTGAGAAAGCAATTTGCTGAAAAGTGGTGATTGCATTGCACCCAGTCGTGATTTCCGATGGCATGTTCAGACTGAAAATACCAAAATGATTCTCTTTTGTCCAGTGCTGCTAACTTCTGTACATACTGCTCTTCCATCCCTGTTATGACTGTGCCCTTTGTGAGTCCTAGTTCTCCTCATGCTATAGCATTTTCTTGCAAAATATAAAACCAGCATCTTTAATCTTTTTAAAAAGATGAAAGCTTCTGTATCAGTTACCCTTTCAGATACTTGATTCTTTTACAAGCAAATCTCGATTGACATTGTCAACACAGATATTGGTAGTTCACATACTTTCATCATTCTATGAAAGTTTGAGGGTATCTTCCCTGAAACTGTAAAAGATGACTGTTCCTGCACCCTGTAGAGCTTTATGTGCTACACTACCTATGGCTGAATTTATTCTCAATAAAAAAGATTTTCAAAAAAGAAAACCACCGAATGGCACATCATGTACAATACATCAGGGAAGATACTGTTCCTCTTTGTCATGGTCCATACAGAATACCAGTCTTACATCTTGAAATCTTGCTGCCAGCCATCAGATGTGATGGAAAAGTAATAAGTGTCTATCATTTTTCTGAGGGAAAAAGGGAATCTGAGACCTCCACCTGATCTTATGTTCTGTCTCAGCAGCCATGAGCAAAGTGCATCTTAGTGTTTGGGGGCACAGGAGGGCATGTCTGTGTAATGGTTTTCATTCTTTCTGTCTTCTCCAAAAATAATTTGTCTCCACAGAGTCTTAAAATTTAAGTTCAAATAAGCCTTCAAGGAGGTGAAACTCAGCATTGTTCTCTAGCTCAAAGCACTCATTATCCCAACTTAATTGGCAAGATAGGCTTAATGAGAAGCTGCTACAGCAGTGGCTCCAGCCCATGACTTTTGAGGTGCGTGTTCAAACCAGTTTGTTAACTCATCACTCATTCTCTTACAAATGATTGAGCTGAGGTGATATTTTTTAATAGGGGTAATCGCAGTACTATAGTTCATGAACACTCTGTAGTGGAATGTCTTCATATGCATTTATGTTCAAGTGCCACAGATGTGCACAAACATCTGTGCACATCCCAAATGTAAGAAGTTAAAGGACTTGCATACCAAAAAACATTTTTGGCCAAACATTGAGAATGAGATTTAAGTGCCTATAGGTAAGCATTCAACATTAAAATGTATAGGATATCCTATTTTGTCTCCATCTGTTTTTCCATAAGGCTGTGTATCTTTCACAGGCTTACTAACTGTGCAGATATCTCAAGTATCCAAGAGGATTTCAAACTTTATTAGCCCTTGCATTTAGAGACAAGAGTTGCACTCTACATGCCTAAAAATGGTTTCGTTTTTCCTTTCACACCTAAATTCCAAACTCCCAAAATCCTCTGTTCTCTGACACTTGTTGGAAGTGGTAATGCCCTTGCTTTTGGGGCACTGCTTTTTTTACAGGTTTTTTACCACTTTCATCTTCCAATACTGCTTCATGCATGGTGGTCTGTTGTGATGAACGACATCACAGACCGCTAGCTAGCACTGGTCAAGCTGTGTGGGTTTGACAGTAGCCATTTCCTTTGACTCTCAGAAATCTGCTCTTGTTAACACCTTAATTCATGTCAAACCAGGAGCTAAAGGAAAGACAAAGTATTGTGTCTTACAGTTCCCTCACGTGCAATGTACTCTGCAGCTGGCAATGCTAGAGACTATGTATTATGGAGCAGCATGGATAGCAAAGTCACTGGCTCAGTGGTCAGTGGAAAGCCTGTCCGAAAGTCAGGTCACCCAGCACTGAACAAGAGGGCGTTAAACCTTGTGGTGGCTAATGACTCTTAAAGCTTATGCTGCTCTAGCTTCTGAAATAGGGGTCTTCCTTTGTAAACCAACATTGCCACATCAGTTAGGTTATTTCTTGGTCTTGACTCACCAAACATTTCCTAGTGCTCCCCAAAGTCTGAGGAGTCATCATACCAGGACAAGTGTTTCTCAACCTCAGTGCTGCAGCCTTTCTTGCTTTCAAAAATGTAACTTTGTCTCCTTCCATCTGCAGCCTTTGCAGCTTGCCCAGCAGCTCTGGCATTATCCTGCTTCATATTCTTGGGTTTGCTTCCTCCTCTATCCCACAAATAACTACACGTGTTTGGCACCAAGACCTAGCCTGACAGTATTTCTTACCTCTTAACCTATTTTGCCTTTAAAATTCAGGGTAGTTTTTCTCCTTGAGTGTTTCAGTAGCAGAGGAAAATCTCCCTGTGAAAAGTAGCAAACCTTTACCCTTTGAAATCACGATTTTCACTGCTGCTTTAATGCCTACAAAATACCTTATCTAGGTAGTCTCAGCAGTCCAGAGTTTGTGGCATACTGTACAAGCATAATCATTTTCTGTGGGCTCTTACACCCCAACTTACACCACAGTAGGTACTAGATGTCCTGTGTTCAGAGAAGGGACGGGATTACTCCTCTGGAACAGCAGCAGCTGGATCCTGAGGGGCACTTTCAGGTGCTACCATAGTGCCAATACTGATTACCAGTTACACCTTAGAACAACAGTGTCTGACAAGAGAAAGCATGGTGCACAAGTGAACTATCTATCAAATACAGTCGTGGTGTTTCTGCCATGACTATTGCGATGAATACACTCTAATTTGTTAGACTATCAGTTGAATACACTGACTCCTGATCAAAATTTGTTCCATTTGAATTAAGTAGACAATTTGGGCACATTTATTAAGTAATGATTGAAAGTAATAATAGAAGCTTTACTAGTTATATTCTTTCCATAAAGGTTTTGAAACACTGAAATCGAATGGTATTAAAAGCACAAGGATGATAAAAGTGTACAGAGCCACATGTCTGAAAATTTAAGTGGAACACACATGTTAGAATGAAGAGAACAAAATTCACATGCATTGTGACATACAGACACCAGTAGTTCTGGAATAGAGTTTCTGTTACATTACAGTAAAATGTAGTGGGATTTTGCTGGGTTTATAGTATCTAGCTACTTGATGTGAATTAATGAGTATCTTTGAGGGGGAAAAAATGGTGATGCATAACATTTATTAGAGCAAGCTCTACCTTTAGGACAGGGTTTAAATTAATAGCGGTTGGAGGTTTCTTGTGTTCTCAATAGGTTAATTTTCTCCATCTTGTTCTTTCAAACTAGGAGCCATGTCACAACTATTTAATAAATGTGCCAATGTGTCAAAGTCATTTTTCAGAGATGAGTGAAAACGGAAATGAAGTCAATGGGGTTACATCAGCAGTGAATTTGTCTCCAGGCAATAGCAGGGAAATATTTCCAGAAGTGGAACCTTATCTGTGATGATTTTGCTCCTCTTAAATCTTCTGGTTTGCGCTGAATCTTTCTTAGCAGAGCTATCAGTTTTAGCCTATGAAGGAAGAAGTTTCCTGAATTAAGAAACAGAAGCATGTACTAAGGTGCTAATGAAATTTTATCATGGGAAGGATGCTAACTCTACATTGTTGAAATGTTTAGGAAGCAAACATTATCATCTTTTAGTGAAAGATGCAGTGTATTGTGATGGGATAAATCCTGCTCTCAATATAAAAGTGGTAGAAGTCCTACCTTATAAAATAACTTTTAAATTTATAGTGTCAGAAAAATGCTGTCCAAAGCACCTGCAGGACAATCCCTTTCCTGTGATGCTGCCCCCAAATTATGGCTCTGTAGTCTTTCTTCCTTCCTTTATGAGTGAAATTGAACAAATAAATATGATTTCTTTTTTCCCTGTCAAGCTGGTTATGTTTAATCATATTATGTAAATCCTCTTTAAAGGCATTAAATCACTTTGGGATCTTGTAATGTGTAATTTTGCTCAAATAAAAAAATCTTTTTTTTATGGATAAATCTGTTCTGTATGAACCCTAATGAAAATTAATAATGCTGTTTGTTTTAAATATCACTCTCATGCACATCCTCTTCTCTTCCTAAGACCCTCATCAGTTATCACTTCTTCAGCTCAGGGAGGCTTCTTAAGCTGCAAACTGAATTCCCCAGCCTTCCTACTAGGAGTGCTATATAAAACTTTGCTGACATTACAAGGCTGGTTCCCATTACACATTTCAGTCTGCTTTTAGAAGAGGTTGTTAACATTGAAAAAATAAACCTAATGGCACATGCTCTGCAGGTTGTAACATGCACTAATGCAAAAGTCAAGGATCGCATGTTTTGTCAGCTGTGTTGGGCTGATGTGGCAGTAGCTGTGCTTTCATTTGCATTACTCAACATTTACACCACTCCGAAATAGGGAAGGGTTTCTTCTATAGCTAATGCTGGACAACATGAGTCTTCTTTCCTTCATGTCTGTTGTAAAGCAGGGTGAACATAACTGAGATAAGTTAACTGATAACTGAGTTTTTTTCCCCTGTAAATGTAGTACAATAGTATTTTGTTGACTGGTTTTATGTATGAGTTTAGAAAACACATTTAGAATGCAAGCAAGTTACTGTGGAATGTTTTCTGCAGTATAAAGAATAGTACTCAACTTTTAACTTTCATGACTTAACTGTATTAAAGCAAGTTTACTGCTTTTTCAATATAATTTCATATGGTTGGAATTAAATTTATGACACAGTTTCTTATGGCTAAGGCAGGGTTTTTTCTCTTCCCAAATATATTTTCAGATATCAAAGAGTTCAAAGAACTAAAACCACAGAAAATATGTTAACAGTTATACTTGTTAACAGATTTGATGACCATGTAAACAGAAGCTTAGACTGACTCTATAGCCCAGCCACTCCCATCTTCTTCCAGCTGGTGTGCCCCCTTGTTCTGGTGAGCCTCTGAAGGCCAGTTTGAGCTGTGGTGCCAGTCTCTGCAGTCAGCTGCTTCAGCTGCATGTGTGAGCAGCTCTGTTGGAGGTGGCACTTCAGGGACAGGGCAGGGAGGAGGAAGCGGGTCTCCTTCACAGGAAGCACCTGGCACGACTAGGGACCTGGCATTGTCATTACAGGTTCTGTTCAGGGTGTATCCAAACTGGATACCAGCTTGCACAGCTGCCGCAGCTCCTATACAGTGACTAAATGATAGGTCTGCAAAATGTGCGCTGTGAGTCTTCCGGCACTTTCTAACCAAAGGCTAAATTTGATGCGATTCTGAGAAACAAAACCAAAACCACTCAGAATATATTTTAGTTTAAATATGGAACTGTTAAGAATTGAATTGAATTATTGACCTGGAATTACTACAGCCCCTCAGAATAAGTGGTGCTGTACTGTCCCACTGTAACACATTATCTATAAAATGCCTGGTTTACTGTTTTGATGTATCTAGTACTGATTTGATCTTCTTATGCCTGACTTAAGAGTGTGCACCACAGAAGTGTTAGAACTGTTGAGCAATAACATGTCCAGAATGCCTATACCATGCTTGATAGTGTTTATTTTAGTTTTCCTGATGAGCTTTTCCTGATACCTCCAAAGCCTTTGTTTATTCTAAGAAGCATCCTGTGTGTCTAGTCATGTGTACTGGTATCAGTACTACTGTCTGGAATACTAGGCCAGTTCCAGGAAAACTGCTTAGGGCATCCATCCAAATTTCCTTATGCACAGTGCTAAGGGAGACAGTCTTTGACTGCTGATGGAATGATCACAGTAATCTGGTTCCACCAGAGGACTGAGATCATGAGATGCTCTGTTGCACTTTAAGCGAGGTACAAAAGGAAAAAGGAACATTGATTTGTTCTGGATGTGTGTACAGAGTAAAGCAGAAAGTCTCACTGATGTGATTTGTCTACTTATTCCTGACCCGTGGCAGACACCTCATCAGGAGAGTAGAGGTTACAGCAAATCATGGTTTATTTTATTTTTTTTCATACACAAGCTTAGTTTGCTATATGCTACAGACTGAACTAATCACTGTAAGTGATAAGCGACTATTAATGTACTCGTGTTACGTAGAACAGATGCAGATGTACCTAGCATTTCAGGCTGTTCAGTGTTTCAGACAGGTGTAGGGGAAAAACATACTCAGT
The DNA here is from genome assembly GCF_033783945.1 of Neopsephotus bourkii. Taxonomy (NCBI): domain Eukaryota; kingdom Metazoa; phylum Chordata; class Aves; order Psittaciformes; family Psittacidae; genus Neopsephotus; species Neopsephotus bourkii. The sequence continues at coordinate 6,423,210 of NW_026901984.1, read as the reverse complement.
TTGCTCAAACCATTTCTGAAAGAGAAAGTGGTGTTAATATATGTACTACATCTAATATGAATATTGCTGAAAAGCTAATAATGCAAACAACCAATTAAATATTAAGTGCAAAGAAATAAGTATGAGGAAAAGGTTTGTATCTGTATTGCAGCACACCGTTAAGATTCAAAGCCTACTGCATGCATTTTGTTGGTAAAGTTATGCTTTTTATAACTAGGAATGTTTTTTCATGTTATAAAGTGAGTTGTCTCTAAGACCTGACGTTGCCACAAAATCTCTTCATGACCTGTAACATTTCACTACAGAGATTTTAGTTTTTATCTCTATTAAAAATATTCTGTTCCAAATGGCTGACTATATTTCTACCACAGCAGGCAAAATTGTGAGAAATAAAAATAATTTAACCTCTGATAGTTAAAAGATGTGATTTTCCTCTTACCTCTGCTTTCAAATATGGACAAACAGAACTGAATTTATGAATTCAGAAGTAAAATTTTTAATAAGTACTCAAATACTAAGTGATCAGAACTTTTTTAAGTTATCAAAAAATCTGATTAAATTATCATACTCTGTACAATGATCACACCTGGTTATTTCATTCATAAAATGTGATGTAGATTAGATTACTAATTATGTTTATTTTTCCCAGTTTTCCTGTCTTTTTCATCCTGCATGATACACTCATGGTGATTGCTGTATGCAAATTCCTAGCACAGCTGCACTGAAGGTGATTCAAAGTTGTTTTACTGACCTCAGCAACAACTTTATCAGGACCTTGCCCTCTCCAATCTTGTCTTCATCGCATTGAAGGGCTAAGAAATTACTTTAATGTAATAGTGACGCTATAGAATTGGTGTGAGGCTTCTCTTATAGCTGTGCCAGTGCTAACCCTGCTCTACATTTATATATTTACATTTATATATTTACAGTGATACTACATGTATATATATAAATTCTCAGAAGCTGCTCTTGTGTTATTTTCACAAGCACCACATGACTTTCAGGTGCAATTTTGCGAAAAAAAATCCTTTGTTCATGTAAACATGAAAAAGTTACAGTTGTCATAGAATCATGGAATCTTGTTGGAAAAGACCTTTAAGGCCATCGCGGCCAACCGTAATCAATAGAATTTCAAGTCTTCAGTTCAATGTGACCATTTTAAAAATTCATTTTCTCCTTTTATTTTAGGAGATTTTAAGTTCTGGTGGTTATTGTAGCTCCTTACTAAACATCAGACAGGAAGAGATCTCAGAACAGCTCCCTTTTCTTGTCAGTACCAAGCATACAACTAAGCATGTGTGGAAAAGATGGTGTCCTCTAATGAGCAATAAAGTCTAAGAAACATTAATAAACCTAATTAAATTAGTGCATGTAGTATAGAATTAACCTTGTAAGTGAAACTGGTCCTTCAGAGAAGATTTTTTCACGAATAACAATGTCATTGGCTTTGCATTCGCTGTAGTGTTTTTAACAACTGATGCACATATTATGTATCATAACAAGTTATGAGTTGTGTGATGGGAGATGAGAACTTCCCAAGTTCTGTGAGTTGTGATATTAAGGTTATCTTTATATCTATACTTGGCTTTTTCTGTCATCATTTCATTTTCCTAAGGGCATGATGTAGCCATATCCAAAGTCTCCAACTGATGTGTTATGGAAATACTAGGAGTCCCTAATGTGAAATGATTGACCATGCAATTGTATAAATGTAGCTTATTCCAAATAGATTCAGTAGCCAATTAGATTACATGCAGTGATGGAAGTGGTGCTAATAGTCTTGCATGTTTTCCCTGTACTTCTTCTATGTCACCCTTTATTGCTGTATCTTCTGAATTCTCCCTTCATTTTCTTTCAACAAAGGCAAGTATGCCATGAGGGATCTGGTCCACCGACTGCCAGGAGCTAACAACAGCAACAGCTCAGCAAGCAAGGCCATGTCTGATGACACCGTTACTGCCATTTGCTGCACTCTGCATGAAGTCATCACTAAAAACATGGAGAATGCCAAGGCCTTACGAGACGCAGGCGGCATTGAGAAACTGGTTGGCATATCTAAGAGTAAAGGAGACAAGTATGTTTTGCAAACCCCCTTGTGCTTTTTTAACATCTCCAGTAGTTATTACTAGTCCTGAATGTGTTTGCCTCCTCTATGCAGTCATGAGTTGAATTCTTTAGTTTCATCAGAAATCGTATGCCCCCTAAGAAAGGTGACAAGAAACAGACAATACCAATAGCAAAGGTTTCTGCTGTGGTTTATTTTTGACATACCATCGGTAGTGCATGGTGTGCACTGCCTGTGCAGTTTAAGGAAGAGCCTCAGGGCAGAAGATCCTGAAAAACATTAGAGACCAGAGCTGTTGGATTGCACCCCACAGAAGGGGTAGCATGCAGGTGGAGGGATCCTGTGAAAGGACTTTACCACAGTCCTGTTACCGCTTCTCTTGCTCTGGGAGTGAAGAATACAAAATCACTGTCCGTCTTCACAGTGCCTTTTTCTGGGCCATCAGCCTGCTCCTAAGTTGGGGCATTGTGCAAAAATGGATTCAGTGATTTTCCTAATACCTTTCTTCTGAGAGAGCATTAGGATACCTGCAGGCTACTTTGTGAGGCACCAAAACATGCAAAATCTTACACGTGACGATATTTTCAGAGAAGCTATGGTTTCACCTTGTCTGTTTTCCTGTGTATGCAGCCTACATATTAGAGCTCACCCTTTATCCTTCTTTTGACTAAAATTGCCTGGTTCTCGTATTTGTCAGCCTGCAGAAGTATAATGCAGTAGGACTATGGCAGTTTGAAAACAAAAAGCCTTCACAGTAGTGTAGAAAACCCATCAGTCCACCAACTTCAGCCTGTCATCCCACAGTCTGTTGCAGCATCAGAGCTCTAAGAGAGCCTCACAAAGCCAGACAACACCCTGAAGGAAAGAGTTATGCACCCTACATTTGGTATGAGAACTTATGTTCGCCTATGTGATTGAACATTGCCAAGATAATGTAGTCCCATTTCTTTTCCTCTATTGTCACCCTTTTCATAACAAGCTCGTTACTGAAACATTATTACATTTTAATTGTAAGGGGTAAAAAGTAGTAGTGTAACAAAGTATGTGATACCAGTTGTGCCAATTTGTTTCTATTTGCATTTTTTATTATAATTAAATGTATTTAAAACTTTGTTTTACATTTTGTACATCAGATGTACCAATACTGCAAACAGGTTAATATCCATTCTACTGAAGTTGAATGTGTCTTTTCTCATAATAATGCATTTGTGTTCCTGTTCATTATCTGGTAGAGATTATTAATACTCATTAAGTCTTGACTTTTCAAAGTTTTAGGGGATCCAAGGGTATAATTCCCTGCCTAAGTATCCCTCATAACTGTGAAATCTGTATCAGTGCTGAATGAAAGTATTTAGCCCAGGTAGTGTTGACTAATTTCAAAATGCCTTCCTAAATAATGATAGGTATACTTCCTCTCAAGTACTTCTGAGTCACAGTCCTGTGTTATTACTATTACATGTTACACAGTTCTAGAACAAGAAAACCTGTCAAGTCACAGTGCTACAAATGCCTATCTTGATCAAACGTTCCATTTCCTAGCTTTCAGAAATGTTAGTATCACGCACTATTGCTTTGGTTTGGTTTCTCCCAGGTAATCCATTGTTCAAAAATCAGAATTGCAGTTTGTTGGACTGATAGGAAGTTCTGGCATGCTCACTTTAATACAGTAGAACACTTCATTTATCTTGTCCGGTATGAAGCAGATGATTCTACAAGTGCATGGTACTAGACTGGATGCATCCTTGTATATATCAGTGCCAGGAGTGTAGGGCTGGCCCCACTAACTTTTGGAAAACTCCCAGGGCTTGAGCACTTCCCGTGTATGACAGCATGAGGGAACTGGTGTTCATAAGGTCATACTGGCCAAGCCCATATTGGCTTCTTACAGTTCCTGTTTCTCCTCAGTAGTCACGGTATGATTGGCACAGTTATTTTCCTAGTTGTTCCATGCTACCAGCACCCCACGAGCCAGCACAGCTGGGAGCGTAATAAAAACAATTTTGTTTGAAAGGGTTTATCAGATTCCTGTTTATTCCCCAGTTACCCACCTACTGCTGTACTCTGGGTGAGAAATTGATAAAAAGGGGAGGAAAAAAAAGTCACCAAATAAATTCCTAGGAAAATACTGTGTAAGTTAATTGAATGAGTTGTGTCATGAACATTGCTTGACCAGCTTTAGTGCCAGTCTACCAGTGGTCCTCTCAGAAGTCACAGGATGCACCAAAGCCTGACCCCTGAGAAGACTTCCTGCCCAAACCAATAACATACACTTCTGGTTTTCTGGTGTCTCTTTGGTTTTGCAGTCCATGTGCCTTTTCTGAGTAAAATATGAATCATTTCAATGACTGCCCCCAACTCCATCAATCCTCACTCCAGACTTTGAGCTTTGCAAGATTTTCTAGTGCTCTACTGCTTTAAGTGTATTATTAGTACAGCACAGTGTTGCTTCCTCAATGAGCTGCGTTATCTTCCTGGTCCTTTTCTATTTGACCTTTCTTCACTGAGCTGAACACTCCCTGGTTTTTTAATTTTGGAGGTTTAGATATATTTTTTAAGTTACCTATCCCGGGAGGAGTGTATGACTCCAATGTATTGTAACAATAATTTAGAGATTCTTTTGAAACCTTTCTGAAGAGAAGGCCCATGTGAAGTTAACTATGGTTTTCAACATGACACTATATTGCTGTCATTAAAGGCTAATCGTGTGAGCAAGAAGCAAGTCCTAATTTGGATTCCTAATGAAACTTGACTTGACTTTTTATAAACAGTTGTATTTCTGCATCTTACCTCTGCACTTCAAGAACAGTGCTCATCACCCACCCAGTGTTTCTTTTGGCCACTGTTAAGAGGCATTTAATGTATTAGGCATGCTGTCAAGAGTTAGACTTTGGCACCTTATAGAGAAAGAAACTCTGGCTCTAACTTCTTGTCCTTTATGCCAAAAGTTGTAGTCAGGACATCTTAGATGTACGTAATACCAGTTGGGTACTTCACAATTTTGCCAGTTGCTACCTCTCCCTTTCCTCCTACGATGCTTTAAGGATGAATTCTTGTTCTCAGTGTGCTGAGGAACACACATTTTGCTCCTCACTGAATAATTAGCACTGTAGAAATAACATGTATTGCCCTTGCTTAAAAACACATTGGCCTCCAAGACACCAGCCAATTGTGGCACATTTGAAACACACTTTAAATGGGGGTTTAAATCCATAGCAATGCATTTGAAAGTTGGAATGAATGGAGTCTTGTACTTAACAGTCTGTTTCTCACTCTTTCTTTCTCTCTCTTCCTTTTTAACATATGTGTGTAACAGGCATTCGCCGAAAGTGGTGAAAGCAGCATCTCAGGTCCTCAATAGTATGTGGCAGTACAGAGACCTGAGAAGTCTCTACAAGAAGGTAAGGCTTGGGTTATTTCCAGATTTATCATCTTTCATATGGTTGCCCAAAAACTTCAGATCAAATGATTTATGTGACTGGAAATTCACCTAGAGTTTAAAGTTTCAGATACATGGAGCTATGTTCCAGTATACTTGGAGCCTCATTTCTACTCTTAACATAGAAATACCTTTTGAAAATACATGTGGTGATGAAAAGGGGATGTGAATTTGTTTTTCAAAATAATTCATACAAAAATTGCTGAATCTGACAGCCCTGGAGAGCGAAGTCATAGACCAAACCTGTGCAGGCTCTCCTGATGAAGCTTTCCTTCTTACACCTTGCCACCCTGTCCTGAGGAGGTTACCAGACTTCTAGCCCTTCAGCTCCAAAATTTCCTCATGAGATTGTAAACAAGAGTATCTGAATGAGTGGTGCTTAGGGACCAATTACATGTGGAGCTGGGCTGAAACTTGATAGCTTCACTTCCAATCAGCTGGCAGACAGTAGCATCATATACTTGGTTTTCAGACAGTCTATGGAGTCTTCAGTACCATACTGTTCCCACGGTCCTGCTAACCTCTTAAAAATTAATTGCAATATGTTAATACGATCCTGTGAAATAACATCCTATATAGCTTTTAAAACATCAGTGTCTACATAGTAAATGATAACATTTAAAGTAATTCTTGCTGAAGATTTTCAGACTGAATTACATTCCATGTGAATATCAGCCTTCAGATTTAGTTCTCAAAGGTCTTCTTGCTACATGGAATTTTGCAGCTTAACTAATTGATATTTGTACTTGTAATCTTAGCAAAGAGAGCTAAGACTTCCTGTGGCACAAAAGTTCAGGTCCTAGTTAAGGTTAAGGCATAAAATAGTGAAGTAGGGAAGGTTTACAGTGGCATAATCTGTGTTGTATGTATTTTGCACAAGGAAAGAGCTTAATTACATGAAACTTATGCACCAAATCTCAAAATGATAGAAGCTGACCTTCTGTTTAAAATGCTGTTCTTTTGCATGCCTCAGCCCTGCTTTTGTCAAGTCTGAGGAGTAAGGAAGATGGTTATTGAGTCTCTCCCATTGTTCACTTCCAGTATTTTTAGTCATCCTTGGCAGCCCTAGGGATACCATATGTGATGATGTTCCAAGTAACAGCCTGGTACTCAACTGTCCCATTAAGAAGTGGGAACAAACATGAGCTAGAGTAGTCTTTTCTTGATGGAAGGCAGTAACACACTGGAAGTGTGCATAACCGAACTTCTGTGCATGTGGGTGGCTGCACTGTAGAGGCTGAACTTCATTGCACCATAATCTCTCAGAGATTCTTACAATGTCTGGCTCATTTCCAGCCTTCTGTCTGTATATATACATGCTGTGATGGAAAAGCAATTTCTAGGGTTGCTCCGCACATAAGGTAATCTATATGCTGTATGGCTTCTGAGTATACATACTGCTACGTAAAGGACATTCAGTTGGTTGCCAGCATGAATGCCTGGTAGTGTACTTACATACTAAGCATGCTTTGTTACTCAGTACCTTGCATGCTTTAAAGAATATATCCTGCAACCACAAATACATACTTGGGGCATGGAAAATAGGGTCAGCTAGCCTTTGAGGTAGTTCCCAGGAATCTCATGGCAGACACTGTATTCTCATGAAGTATTTTATTGATCTCTATACTGGGTAATTCCTATAGGCTTCACAAACTCTTAAATGAAGGCCAGTCTCTGCTAAATATTTTTATGCTCATTACATATGCTGCACGCTCCTGTTTTTTAGAAGACATACAGTAATCTTTATAAAGTTATAATATTTATTAAACAGTAGGCTGACTGTGATGCTGGCTGGCTGAGTTTCACCACTGTTGGGGAAACAATGTTTTTATGAAAGGAAAATTATAAAAGTTTGTGTTAATCAACGTTATGCAAAGACTGGGTCAATGCAATCTTTATTTTGTCCCATTAAAATGCATACGCTAGTAAAAACATGTGAACATACATTTGACAGTATAATATGGTCATCACTTTGCACCTGCACCGCCTTTTTTGAAGTGCAGGTAAATCCCAGTGCATAACCATCAGCAATTTCTTCCTGTGTACTAAAGTATCTATACAATTACTTTCAAACAATTGGTGGCCTACTGAGAGGCACAGTTCTGTATTGTAATACAAGGAAATTGCAAGCATCACATCAGACTTAAGAAAAAGCAGCATCACTTACCTGGCTGTTTGAGAAACAGTGTAACCAAGTAGTTTGAGTTGTGTATTTTAGAGCTACATGTTTACAGTACAGTAAGTAAGGACAGGTAAAAAGAAGTATTATCATTTGTATTAATGGAGAAAGAAAGCAATATGTTTACTGCAGATGCAGTAGTAGTCAGTATATTTAGTCCAACTATGACTGCATCAGCAAAAACATGAAAACCTCTTTTCACTGCCTAATTTTGCTCAACAGAAGAGGAATCATCCCATAACTGGCAGAATATGAACTGCACTGACAGAAAGTGCATCCAGAGTTGGGGATTGATGTGGTCACCTGTCCTGGGTTTAACAATGGCAGTCGTTTTTCTCTTTCTTGGTAGGGGTCTTTCTGGCTGGGGTTAAACCACGACATCACCTAATGACATGCCACACCTGTAGAGTACCAGAAGCCGTGAAGTGCAATTCCCTCTTGCAGCAATCCCTGATAAATTCCTGGCTCGGAAGGTTAAGTGTAGGAGTCAGAAACTCATCCTCTATCTGATGCCAGTAGCGGGGCTGCCCTAAGCAGAGTATGTGCAGTAAAAGCTTCCTGCAAGCCACCAGTCCCATCATGGGTGAGCAAGCTCTTCAGCTGTAACATTAATATGCCTATGTAATGAAACCTAAATGAAGCTGCTTCTGAGGACAATGTCAGCATCAGATGTGACATAAAAAATTGCCCAAATTTCAGGGATATCAGGCTGCCAGCTTCAGCTATGCTGCTTAAGAAGAATAGTAGTGTTCACAAATTTCTTTGTGCCACTCAGTGTCTGACAGACACTGCCTGTTTCTCTGGGCCATTAAAGGCCAAAAAGTGCAGCAGCAACTATGACGACTCAATTAACTTCATTGATCAAATCAAGCAATATACCCTTTCTGAAGGTCATAGTGCAACTAAGAATCCAAGCAGTATTTTGACAACACAGAATATTAAGGTCCTGTCCATCTCTTTTATCCTGAAAAATGCAAAATTATTCCACAAGTCAGTGAGATGGAAGCACAGAAAATTAAATCTAGTAAGTCAGGTTAGGCTAGAGAGATGTTTCTGCAAAAAGAGTTTCAGGCTAGCCCACATACTGTGTTTAAACAGAAAGGCAGAGCAGGTGGACAGAATAAACCTTGCAAGCAATGTATCTTTGGGAGTCCAAAGCTCAGGGTTCTCATACCCAGAAGCTTCTCTGCAATGGGCTTGATCCTGCTTCCAGTGAAAGCAATGAGAAGGCCCTATTGATTCCAGAGGTCTTTTCTGTAAGGTATCAAAGGCAAGAGCTGAAGCTTTTGCAGTCAGTTGAATTTACTGGGGAGACAGGCTAACTAATCTGCAGCATCCAGTGTATCCTGTGATTCCCAAGGTCCTATAAAAAATGAGGATTGAAGGTTTATATATGGCTTTCAGTTTGCCAAAGCAGGAACATTGTGTCCATTTATTAACAGCTACTACAAGAGGAGTTGCACTCTTTGAACTGTTGGTCTGTCTTGTCAGATAGGTTTTTTATTCTCTAAAAAGCATGCACAGGTAGAGACTGTAGCTTTTCTGGCTTAGGAGAATAATGGATAGATTTCTAACTTCCCACAGCCTGGGCTGCATGCGCAAGGAGGAGGAGGTATTGGCTTTGTTGTCTCAGTTTTTGCTTGGAAAGCTCCGTAAGCCCACAATATCTTATGTACAGTGTTTGCAGAGCTGTGTCACACACACCCTGTACCCTCTGCTGACAGGTTCTATCCATTGTACTAGGATTTCCAGTTCATAGCTGTGCTGTGGTTTTAAGGGGACACTTAGACTTGTTAGGTTGGCCTGGAATGGAGAAGACACAGAAAGTAAAACAGTCAGCATTCAGATTCATGAGTGAGGTGACAGTGTTTACCATTCTTTATAGGCTGGGGCTTTGGGGAACAAAAAGATTATTTTAGTCCCTGGTATGGTTAATTTGACACTATCCTAACACAGTCCAACAAGGAAAAGCTGTAAAATGCATAAAGGTTTCTGGTCCTAAAATTACAGGAAAAAAACCCACCTTGACAGTCCAAGAGGAAGCAACAAATTTGGTCTTGAGATGAAGGAGCTTCCATCCATCCCAGAAGTTTAACTTGCAGATCCTTCATCAGGGAAGAGTTCACAGGCAGTACTGCTCAGTTTTACAAGCAGTAGCTGAAACAGAAATCTGATCTCAGGAAAATCCCATGAAGAGGAAAATAAGGTTCAGGTTCAGCCTCATATAGACAATGCTTAGATTATTTAAGTGTGATTCATTTCCAGATACCAAGTGAAAAAAAAAAAAAAAAAGAGGCGATCGTCACAGGTTTTCATCAGTAGATGAAATGTCTCCCAAAGAATGACTTTAATGCCATGTTATTTTTAAATGTGTTTGTTCCCTACAAATAAGACTTTTAGTTTCATAAATTTCTCCACCTCTGTTTTCTGAAGTCTATTCTGAAATACTTACAATCTGATTTTCAAAAGTGCTTAATGGTCACATGCTCTGTAGCCCCATGGGTGGCTCAGCACTTGAGAAGAACTAGGTAGAGGAGCTATTTTGTTTGTCCCTGTGCTTCAGACTCACAGTATACCCTTCTCCAAGTATCTTGGTAATCTGTACAGCCAGCAGGAGAATGAAGTGCTGCTTACAGCCTCGAGAGAGAGGTCCTGTCCCATTTAGTTTAGCCACCTAAGTAAGCAGGGTGAAGGGAGCTACTATGGTGATTCTTTAAAGGAGCCTATTTTCATGTCAGTAACACTGGATCCCACTCCAGTCTTTAAGGAATTAGCTGACTGAAGATTAAGGTACAACTTGGAAAATACAGGTGTGACTGTAAGAGAACAGATTTCCATTAGCTGGTAAACTCTTACCTATGTCAGTTTTCCAGACAATAACCAACTACTCTTAAACACAGATGGCTTGTTAAATTGCATGAGGAAATTTGAGCAAAAGGGTTGTGCTAAATGAATTTAACATGAAAAAAAATATTAAAAAAGCTTCAATTAACATTAAGTGTGTATAATATTAAAGAGCTGGAGGAACTGTCAAGAAGAACGTTTTCTATTAATTGGTTTGTTTTGCCTAATCACTTAGGCTCCAAGAAATTTGTTTACATTCTGTCATTATGTTTGCACTTACACCAGCTTCCAGTATATAAGTAGAGATCACAGGGAATTTATAGAAAATATTTTTGTTCCCCATTTGTTATCGTAGGTTTCTGTTCTGCATGGAATAATATAAATGCTTGTCCTGTTCTCCTGCCATATGAATAAGAATACAACCAATTATTTGAAACTAGAGAGGCTGTTCAGGTTGGCCGTCCTTCAGCATGTAGTGTGCTATTTCAACAGGGATACTATTGCGATAGGCGTTTAATGAAGTCAGAGTAGTCACTCTGAAGATGGCCTTGTCTGTCATTGGCTGGAAAAAATGCTTAAAATTGCCTGAAGCCTTAGAAGCAGTTAAGCCAGTCCTGATCTAGAAAAGGACTCTTTTTATGTGACTTTCGGAATAATAAAATGATTCTGTGAAAAGGTCCGTTCTCGCTAAATGTTCCATGAAAATTGACAGCAATAAACTTCAAAACTGTAGTCAAGGAGGTTTAGAATCTAAAGTCCTTTCTTAAGCAAAATATAAATACCCTTTAAAAATGTTAGCTACACAGTGCTATCTTGTAGACTTGCAATGCATCATTTGGATTTTCTTCAGTTAAGGTTATACCCAGTCAGATGTCCCCCCCAAAAGATGACAGTTTAGGGTGAAATTAGCTAGTGAAAGTGTCTTTGCAGAACTTAAACCCTACGTTAAGGATCTAAATTCCAAATCCATGATGTAATAATTCCTTAAAAAAGTGGCTTGACTTGAAGGAGCTATTCATGTGCTCAAATTGTGTGTGAGAATATGTCTTTTGCAATGCTGATCTTTCAGCAGGGCTTGATTTATTTCGTACGACTGGCAAGACACTTTTTCAGATTAATATATCACCCTTTTATAAAAGGGATGGATTAATTTAAGGTAAACTCCCCTCTGTAATAGAAAGGTAGATTATCACCATAGAGAAGGCATTGTCTAGAGCCCATTTTTATGTTAACTATGAAAATGCAAGTACCTGATTAATAAATGATTGACTGATTGATTGATTTATGGCAGTGGGCGGCCCCAAGCTTCAGTGTGGCTGATGACAGAGGATTTTCACCAACCCACCATTCTGGGTCATGGCACGCTCAGCATACTCTCTCCCAGAGCCAAGAAACCAGAATCTATTCCCCAACCCAGGTATTCTGGCTGTCAGCTGACCAGTGTTGAATTGTTATGTTTCATCCATACTGAGATTTGTACCCAAAAAAGTTCTACAGAAGACATTTGGAAAAAAAGGAACAAAGCCTTACTAAAGAATGTATTTTTAAATCATACTGTAGATTATTGCTTCACTTAGGAGAGCAGCCCCATTCATTTCAGCTGTGTGAGGAAGGTGTGCAGAGTTTTGCTCTCTCTGAGGACAGCATATACCAGAGAGGGGGACAACTGCATTACATTCAGTTCCCTGACAAGCTTTCTAGCATTTCTGTAATCTCTTTTGATTGCCTGAACCTTTCAAACAGAAAGGCAGTTATTGATAAGCACTATGTTGCAATAGCAGGTTAAATTTATCAAGCACTTTACTTACCTTTTCTGGCTCAATGACATCTGTAAGAAAGAAGCAATAGCTGCATATTTCAGTAAAAGGTTCTCAGGTAAATTAGGATATCTGTAGAAAAATCAGTGTGTCCATGAATGAATTAAATTTGTAAAATGCTAACTTTCAAAACATCTATTAATAAGAAATTGGAGATGTCTTCAGACGTAAATACAGCTGATGAGAATTAGAACAACTGGGCACTGTTTAATTTTCAGTACTAAAATTCCATTTCCTTAACCAAGTACGGTCTTTTGGTTTGCTCCCACTATGTTTTTTTCATAATAAAATGTGACTCTGTGTCATTACTGCAGAAAACAAAATACCTTCTACATATGCACAACATTCAAGTAAATTCTTGGATAAACCTTTTCATATATTTATATATATGTCTGTGTGTTATTTCTGTTAAAATATTTAGATAAAATAGGACTTCACACATTTTTGCTGGTCACAAAGGACGTAGTAGTTATGCTATTTTTTGAGGGTTTTTTCTACTAATTTTGCCTGGAAGAGGGAAGACATCAGAGGAGATCTCATTTAAATACTTTAGACATAAATATCTGTCAAGGTTAGCATAAATCCCTTTAATCTTTAGCTAACAGGAATATGATACTTAAAATGTGCAGCATTTCACCATCTGATATATGACATTGCTTAGTTTAATCAGGATTTAAGCAAATTCCTAAATTGATTTTAAATAAAGGAAATGTGGAAATTTGCTGTGGAATTATGATATTCAGGCCTTTCTAAAGCATCATCTGGGTAATTTTAGGAGATGCAGATTCAATATCCAAAAAGCGAAAAAAATTAACATCTTCAAATATATACTTCCATTTTTCATTTCTGTTTCAGTTTTTCTTGCCTCTAAACATGTTATTTGCATTTAAGCGAGCATTTTAAATGTGGCTTTTTATCAGACAGCAGTCTTATTAAATACTTAATCACGAAATTGTCATTGGCTTCAGTACTGGAAAAAAAGTTGGAATTACTGTTTTTTCTGTGTGTATGTTGAGTTAGTATTAATGCTATATTTTATGCTGTATATTAGTTTCCAGTGTTCATATAAGATATGTTTTCTTCATTGAAGCAAAGGTATATTTTCTGTTCTGCAAGAAATAACAACTAGTAGTTACAGCCCAAAGAAAAATCTGTTGATCTTGATCTGTTGATCTGGAATTTAGGTTTTACCTCAGTGCTGGTTTTTTTTCACCATAATTAGCACTAGGCAGCATCACTGTATAAACTTAGCCATTTAACTTATTTCCTCTTTTGACTGTGTATGCCTTCCCAGGATTGTTTTTTCAAGAATCATACAAAACTTTCCCAACTAAATTTGAACATTTGTGGCTCTTTCTTTGCCACTTGTCTGCTTAAATAATATCCTGTTTGCCTATCTACATATCATGACTGAATCATGAAAGCTTAAGAGGAAATAGTGCAAATAAATTGAGCTGAGCTGTACAAGTAAAAACTGGCATATGCCGAAGCATTCAGGAGTATTCACACATGGAAAAACTAGTGTATAAAGTGTGCTTGACTTTCTAAAAGAAAAGAATGAGGGAGGGGAGAGAAATTCTCAGTGTTTGGCAAAACACAAATCCATTTAGTGTCTTCACCTAGCGGTATTATCATTATAAATCATTTGGCTAGTTTTTAAGAAGGAGAATTAGGAAAAATAAAGGACAAAAATGTATCTAAAATATTTAAAAAATCTAAGTCAAAATGTTGTTTCGATTTTAACACAAATAATTATAATTTCGGTTGTGCTGTTGAGTATGTCATGTTCTGATTTTCCTAGCTTATACATCATATGAAGTAATAGCTCTCCTAGTTCCTTCTAACCTCCTTTGAGTATAACAGTATCAGACAGTACTATAAAGAGAAGGGATTGCCATTATGTTGTTGCAATGTTTTTTATATTTTACTTGGCCTAAAGAGGACAGAAAATCTTTTGGGATCAAAAATGTTGATGTTCTTCCCTGTATGACAGTGACAACACGTATTGGAATATCTAAATTTGTGTTTCTGCAACAGTTATTAGAGGGAAATGTTTTCAAATGCTCTATGCTTCTGAATTCCATCATTTACTGTATAATAGACTTCATTTATTTTGAACATTTTGCATTTTACGTAGTTAAATTGTGATACTCTCAAAGGTTTATTTACTGCGCAATATCACCTACCATTCCCTTAGTTGTGTTTCAGTTATTTCTGTATTTATATGTTTCTTCCTGATATTTTTTCTGTGTTTACTATGGTATTTAAAATATTAGCAGTAATCTAAAATATAGTCTGTGATGAACTGAAGACTCAATACTAATAATATTATTTTCATGTAAACAGTCCAATGTAGATGAAGCCAAACCTTGTCCATACTTACACTGTTTTGGTGTGGGCTTTCTTACGGAATAGTATCCAAAAAAAACAAATATGATGACTAAGCACAATTAAAGCCAAAGTAATGGCTTGCTTTTTGGTTTGGGGTTTTTTGTTGTTTTTTTTTTTTCCACTCCTTGCAAATACTTGTATGGTTGTGGAATGACAGACCTGCACTTTTGCTAGTAAATATGTATATCTGCTTACATGTATATACAAGTGGGGGGTGTATTGTAAAACAACACAGCATGAACATAGAAGATGCTGCCTTTCAGCAGGTCTGAACAAAGAGAGTTTGGGAATACCTAGAGGAATAAACCTTAATGACTTGAGCTGTGAGCTTAGAAAATTATATGCAGCTGTGCTTGACTGTTGCTTTTCCCATGAGGGCCTTAAAGGCATGGTAGTACTTTCCTTTAATACTGAACACTGTAGCAAGTGGTAATTCAGCAACCAAACTTAGCAGTTACTCTTCTAAATTATCAGTAACAACTGCATGGAAGCTGACACCATTCTAATCCAAAACCTGCTAGAGCTAGACTCAAGAGGTGCTAAACAAATAAGAAAAGAATGCAGGTGTGTCCATACAGTTCTCTAGAATGATCCATACATATATGTGATGCTAAGGCATCTTCAGTATTGATAGTGTCTCATGGTAAACTCTAGACGACTTATGTGGGAATAACTAGGTATTGTTCACTTCAAAACACACGTCTGTTTTTAAGGTTGCTAAGTACAGATTTAGAAGAGAGATGTTTAATCTCCTAATTGTGTAAAGTCTGTCTGCAGAGTACTCTACCCTTTGAACTTCTCTGAAGAAAAGAAAACTTACAATGCAGCCCAGGAGTCAGTGTCTTTGACTTGGAACCTTCTGAAGGGAATTGTGTAACTGAAGTTTCTGAAATATCCTTAGGGTAAAGGTACAAGTAGACAAACAGAATCTGGAGGGTTATGCATAAGTGGAAAGTCACATCTGCAAAATTTTTCTTCTCAAAAATACGGTTCCTCAGAAGACTGGATTTTAATACTTGAATACAAAGGAGATAGTAAGAAAATTAACTGCATGTCTCTTAGGACATTTTTAGTCCACTTATATAATATATTTAACATTTTTAAACTATAAATAACACTAATTAATGGCAATCAGAATTTAGCTGGATTCAGATGTACAATACTGAAAAGAATCCAAAAGTTTTTCTGAAGACTTTAAAGTCTTTTAAAGGTACATGTTAAGAGAACCCATTTTTTATTTCTGTCATTTTTTTTCTCCAAAATCCATTCAAGGAACATGACTTCTTACATTCAGAACAAAATATGATTTTTAATTAACTTGTATGCTTAATGTTTGCGTATCTAGATTTAGACACAGATGTGTGAGGAAAGAGTATAGGTGAGAAACTCAATTTCTTCCCGCAACCCTTAAAGGTATGTTGGATGGTTGCTTACAGTTTTGTAAACAAGTAAGACCAATAGAATTTTTACTAGTAGTAACAGTATATACAAGCAGTACAGAGGGGATGGAAATCAGATTGAATTTATTACTATGGCAATCAAAGCATATTTTCAGAGGTAAATAGTCTAGCTATGATGGTCTGACATGTAACACTGGGCATCTGTTGCTGTACTTAATGCTATCATCATCCTCCTTCTTCTGGGTCCTGTAAGGATGTTAAAAGTGTTTACTTCGGCCAGTACATGTAAATTCAAAGTTCAGTGAATATTAAGCTGGTGCATCAATATCCTACTTTAGGTCATGAAGAACATCTTTTAATATTCCACATGATCCAATAATGGGTGGGTAAAAAATTGCTGGGAAGTTGTGGTTGTCCTTCTTGTTTCTGCCCTCTTCATGTGCTAAAACTGCTAACAGAATTTAAAAATGGCCTAAATACGTCTGCTGTTTCAGTCTTGGAGGAAAGAAGCCCTGTATTTTGAAAGGAGTCTCTTTTGTAGTATGTGTGCTTTGTTCTGAGGTTTTTTTACCTCATTTGCTAGCTGATACAGTATGTCTTGATAAAAGATCTATAGCTTATTCTTCCTAAGGAGGTAGAAATGAAGAGTTTAACTGTCAGTTTCTAAACTGTTTTACTTTTAATGTAAATTTACAGAAAGTTGTGGTTCCCCTAGAGAGTTTTAGGCTTTGGTCCAGTAGTGTATTCCTGTTTGAGTTAACGATACTAAAGCTCTTCTCATTATTAATGTCTAAGTGTTAATAATGAAACTACATGTTCAAAGCAGCAGTTCCTTAAAATTAATACAGCTTAGAAGTAAGCAGTCAGATATCTAAATTCTCTAGTTTAAGAGTATTCATGCAAAAGCTTTTGACCTAAACCCAAGGACAGCATGAGTTTATCTAGTGATTTGTCCAAAGGGGCACAGATTTGCTTTTTGTCAGGCACCTACATATTTGAGTAAAATATGTATGGTTTTCAGCCACAGTGCTGCACTTCAGGAATCAGAAAGCCCTGAGGGCTCTTGATCACAGTCAGTATCAGCAATCCTACCATGTTTTCACCAGAAGAGACAATAGTGTGTATTTTATTCTGATAGTGATCTTTTTTAATGTTTTATGCCCACAGGTACAATAGAAGAGTTGCATTTGGTTAATGCTGACCCTGAGCATAAAGTAGTATTTGTCCTGCCCTTGAGATTTTGTGGGCAAGAGCAGAGTTTGCATTTCTAGGGCATAAATATGTTAAGATAGATGAAATTGCATTACTGGAATGAAAATGACACTGCAAGTCAAAAATGATTGTAAACACGTTTCTTGGATGCAGGGGTTTTTTGTGCATACAAGATACAAGCAAAAAATAGTTAATTTGTGATTGTAACAATTTAAATTATAGCTTACATCCCTTATGCAGGGGAAAACAGAAAAACAGAAATTCTAGCTAAAGGGCCAAATACTCCCTTCATTTCCTCTAAACTACATTAAAAGAATCTTATTTCTGTTTAAGAGGCAAAGAGATGCTTTGAAGAATGAATTTAGTTCATTTTATTGCAGTGTTTTGAAAGGTTTATTATTTAGCTGCATATAACCTCAGCAAAATGAATAATGAACTCTGCCGTATCTCAAGTCTTGTCCTTCATGCTTTGCCTCACATACGATTCCCTTTTCTTATAGCTACTTTATTCATCAGATTAGGTCTTGTCATCTTTGCAACTTGCACAACAGGAAATCAATAATTAATTACGGATAGGTAAAGTAATGCCTCGGTGATTCCCTGATACATCCCACTATTGTGCTATGTAAACCAACCAGGGATAGCTACCTAGCTGTTCCTCACTTGGACAGATTTGTCAAGTAATTAACATATCTCTCCCTTATCCTGTGTCTCTTCGTAGCTAAAATCAAGGGATGGGATGTAAAATTATGGTAGACAGTACGCGATTAGAAAATGATAACAGTGCACACAAAAAAAAAGGGCACTTGAAAAAGAGAAAACCAGTTGAGTCTCTGTGGTTATTTTGAAAGGAAAAGATTGGGTGGTACTCTCAGAAGAATACACCTCAGGCTCTGTGGTGACAGGAGAAAAAAAGGGAGAGAAAATATTCTAGATGATTTTGGGGTGGAGTGCTGACAATAGGAGAATAATAGCTTTGCTTTCAGGGAAGCTGAGATGGAGGCTGGGAGGAACGTGTCTCGTTTCAAAAAGAATGAGTTTAACCACTGATTCTGAAAATGTCACTTTAAAGAGCCTACAGAAAACTTAATAATCTTCATCCAGTGCCAGACAGTTTTCCTGTGCTTAATATCTGTCTGTTTAGGAGTCCTTCTTTAAGCCTAATGCTGCCCTAAATATGTTTTTCTCTCTTAGCTTCTTAAGCAATCGAGCTTCTGCTGTGTCTGGGATGCAGAAACAGTTGCTTATAAGTAAAAGGTATTTGTACCTTGAAATTCAGAGTAAAAAGGAGAGAAGTGCTGAGGTGAAGCCCACTGCATGTCATACGAAAGGAGACTGAAGCAGGGCATGTGCGTATCACACAGCCACACCGCTGGGGAGCAGTGAGGCACACACCCCCCCCACCCCACCCCACCCCCCCCAGCATCAGGCACTGAGGCAGGGGGCTGAGAGCCTCTGTGAGAGGCGGCTGCTCCAGTGGCAGCTTTGCCACACAGCTGACTTGGTCCTCCCCTGCCCAGCCCAGCCACCTCTGCTCTTTGCCTTGGCTCAGGTGATGGCACAGCTCCTGTGGTGCTCTCAGTAGAGTCTCCCTCCTCTCCCCCGAGTTGTGTCTGTGCAATGGAGGAGTGAGTGGCCTTCCTCCCAGGCTCACAGAGCAGCAGGTGTCATACTCCAAACATAACCTGTAACCAGTAACTTAACTGGCAGTATCACCATCAGAAGGCATGGAAAGCAAACAGTATTTTTCTTTAACCAGTTTGTCTGAATGGACATACTGTGAGCAACTTCTGCACTTTTATCCAAATTATTATAACCCCTAAACTTGAATAATTTCTCTGGTTTAAGTCATTTTCCAGCTTTCATAAACTGGAAAAGAGACTATAAACATAAACACAAAAATTCTCAAGATGACCTTCAGTGATCTGTATTCTTCACTTTGTTTTTGAGGAACTGGCTCATAACTCTTTGGGAGAGGAAGAGGAATGGGATAGTTGGAGTCAGCCACTAAAATTACCACAGATTTGTAGTTGCAGACTTAATACAGAATTCATTTGAAGGATTTAACCCAAACAGCAACTGCTCACATGTAAGCTGGGAGAATGCCAGGATCTTCCAGTCTCAGTCCCTGCTCCTCTCTTCAGAAATGTATCTTGAGTTACCACTTTGGAAGCAAAAGATAAAATCTTAGGAGTAAAAATATCAATATACTGCTTAATAACTGTTTGCAGTTCAGATGGTAGGAGTAAAAAGCCATCAGTGAAGTAATCTATTCAAAATGCTTCATAAAGCAGATCAATGCCCAGCTGTTCTCTGCTGGTTTTGAGTTTTCCTGGAAACGATGCAAGCAAATCCAGAAAGGACAATAGTTCCAGGAATCATTTACTGATAATAGGATTTGGCACTGCAAATTCAAAGAAAAAATTAAAGAATACCTTTATTTTTTTAATTAGATAGTTTATCTAAAACTATTTGATTGATTTTTCAGGAGTGTTTCCAGAGTTGTTGAAGTTGTAAGCGTTCAGTTGAAATCGCTCTTCCAAAGTCAGAACGCTTCAAGTACAAAGGCAGGGGCTTATTTAGAGAACCACCATCTCTCCATCTCCTTTAGCAGCTGACATTTCCTTGCCAGCTACTTTGGCACTCAGGGAGCAGTCCTGCTAGCCCACTCAATATTCGGGTGTATTGGTGGGGGTAGTTAGCCGCTGCTGCCATGGGGCTGGCAGAGGGAAAGAAGTCCGGCTCAGTATCTCTGTTGAGAAGCACTGAGAATTTATTCTTCGTCTTGTATTAAAAGAAAATTATACAATCCCAACTTGTAAAGCCTAATGATAACTGTGGTTGTTGGTGAACATTTAAAGTACATCCATGAGATACATATGTGAATCCTCCCAACCTTGTTACCATTTTAGATTTCTCACCGCAGTCAAGTCACGCACGTAACTTTCATATGTCAATGCATGTAGATAATTTGATCCAGTTCTAATTTCTGTTATGTCTTATTAGCATTGTGACAACAAATTCCCAGTGAAGAATTGCCCAGACCTGTGTAAGTCTGATGAGCCTTGACTTAATTCACATCAGATTTATCTTTTACTCTAGACAGTGTCACACTGGTGCACACCAGTGTGGATGTTTCATTTAACCTGACAGCAGCGCTTCAGCTTGCAAAAGGAGTAACACCAGGAACTCAAAGCGATGTCTGGCTGAGTTTCAAAGCAAGTAGATCCTACATTACATACTTACAGACACTTTGTTTTGTTGCTCTATCACCAACTTCTAACACCATCGTGGGTCTAGTTACTGTTTCCCACAGGTGGTTGCCTATCGTATTTCTACAGCTTATTGCCATTACAGGAGCAGTGGTTATCACAATTAAATCCTAGAAATAATAAAATGCTGCCATACAGGTAAGGAAATAGAATGACAAAACAAGTCTGGTCCTGTGTGCTTCAAGTCATCTGGAAAAATGTCTATTAAGTCACGAAAGGAGAAGACCTGAACCAGGAAGTAGCATGCTGGCGAGTTTGTAAACCTGGGGGAGGCAGGACAGAACATTCTCTGTAGTTTCTCAGCTTTTAGCTGTTTCATTATCGGGTTTGTTGCATCGTTTTTGTTTCTTTTCCCTAGTGATATTTTCTGCCTCCAAGGAGTTGCTCTTTTTCTTCTTGACAATGTTAGGATATCAGTGGCTGAAAGTCAGGGCGGACTATGCTTTTCAGCATTGGAAGATACTCATGTGCATGCAGCTATCATATGGTTTTGCTAAACAACTCAGTGCCTTTCAGGTCAGTATCTTCTTAGCAGCTGATAAGCATAATCAGTCAGTGGGTAGTACTTGGTTTTATTTTTGTTGATTGGCTATTTCCACATAAGCTGGGGTAGAGCTTCTTTTGGACTGAATGTCATGAAGTCATCTAGGCTAGGCACTGCACCAAGGCTGGCAATGTTGGTGCTCCATCCCGAACTCTGCCCCCCATTCCTTACCACCTTGTTGTGCCCAGTCCCCTCTCTTTCCTCTCATCTGTGAATTCTTCAGGCAGGAGCTTTGGTTCCCTGTGGTCTCAGCATGGTGTCAGTTCCCATCAGGGCTTAATTTCATTCAGTCCTCACAGTGTTATTGTTACTGTACAAGTGAGAAAATGGTGTGTCTGATATCATCTACCTCCACAAATCATCTCCTCAGGTTGAGGACTCCACTACCAGAGAGTTCTGAAAATTCTTGCAAATACAATAGAAAACTGCTTTCTCTTTTCCCCTGCATTTTAAATACAAACAGCATAATGTGGAAAACCTACATTATATTTTTCATTCCATACCTATGCAGTAGGTGATTGGCACAGTAAATTTAGTCACCCTGACAAAATAATTATTTCCCATGGGCCTGAAGAAAATTAGTAATTTTCAAAAGTATTTTAAAATTGAGCAGGGAGACAAAAGACCTGTTCACTCCTTAAGCCCAGTAAAAGCTCATTAGTGAGAATACAGTATAATTTTTGTTTTCTACAGTGGTTATCCAACAGCTGCCCCACATCTGATCCTTGCAATTTTCACAAGAGCGTATCACTGTAAACATGTTACTACCAATCCAGCTTTAATGTTTGGACTTCATGGAATATAATTGAGAGAGAATACGTTTATCCATTATAGTGACAATACAGAGAAATGCCCAGTAGCAGATACCTTGAAAGAGACAATAAGGCCATACTGTGGTATTTCTGTACTCTTGCTGTTCTGTGCCCTCCTGTAGTGTGCAGTTGCCAGCTGTTAATTAATTGTTTCAAGTTAAATACATCCATTCTGTAACAGAACTGCATTGAATTTCTTTCCAGTTTGTCAGATCTTTCTGTCTTACTCTTCCTCTGCTAGATCACGTTTATAGCTGGTAAATTGGTTTCTGAAATGCAGCCTCACACACTTCGGTTTTGAGTTAGCTTTCTTCTCTGCAGGACACTGCTATATACTGTACCTTTAAGTACCCAAAATCAATTTAATTAAATTTCATTACAGGCACTAGAGCTGAAACAAACTAATGAAAGCCGCCATCACGTCAGGTGGTATTTATCTCGGCATTAAATTGAAAATACTCCCTTTAGGCTCTTAAAAATTAGTTTCAATATTTAACGCTAATAGCTTTTGGAATTGTTGATGGGGATAGTTTTAATAAATTTGTTACAAACTGTTTACCTTTCCATAGAAAAAAGCTTTTTCCTCATGGCATAAGGGAACTTAAGATAGATGACTTAAAAGTGTTAGGATTTTGAAATACTGTGAGGTCTGGGAGCTGCCCATAATGCTGTTGAAAAACACCATGAAGGTTGTCGTGCAGTGACAGCAATATGCCTTGTTTAGACAAAAGCAGTGGCAGTCACCACAATACTGGGGTTAGTTTATTGTTTGCCTGACTTGTTTTATTGAGCTGATCAGGCTTACAAGCTTGAAAGTTTGTAGCAGATTTTATTTGAAGACCTCACTACAAGCACTACTTTTGGCAGAGAGAAAAATGAAAACTTGCAGGGAGAAGAAAAAACATCTGCCACACAGAAGAATGCTATTGCTTGCGCCCCAGCTACAACTGGATTTTGTTCTCTCACTGTTCAGACACCTTGCAGTGCTGTTTCAGAGGAAGCAACATTGACAAAGTACCTGTTGATACTCTGCAGAACAAAACTGGTGCCACGCAGTCTTCCTGTAGAGTTGTTGGACTGTGCAGATAACAGTGGAATTCATCCAGTTCCCATCAGAAGCAGGGTTCAGGTATTAATGTGAAAAATACAGTTGGAATAAACAACAGGAAGAAACATTTAGGGGAAGATTTCGGTCACTTTTTTTCTGACCCATGTGCCAGGGGCTCATTTCAGGGAAGTGAAAGTGCAAAAGGAGTGTGTTATCTGGCCATGCATGTATCCAGATTCACAAAGCTGGGAGCATTTATGACTTGCACTATGTAAGTGTGACTGATGTCTCCTCCTGCAGGCAGGCAGTAAGAAATAGTCTATTCTCTTTTATCTGATCTGGAGTCTGCCTTCTTGTTATCTTACTCTTTGTCAGTCTCGTTAAGAAAAAATAAATGATAAGAAAACTGTAAAAGTAAATTATAGAGAGTCACCTTTCTGGTAAGAACATCTGACCCCAGAAGAGGAAGAAGGGAACCATTTTTCTTCAGCAGGATAAAAGCATGGGCTTCTCACATGTTTGCTGCTTCATTTTTATAGTAGAGAAATCACTGTGCAAGTTATTATTAACAGGAGAAGGAAAAATAATGCTAAGTATGTTATTTACAGTATTGATGCTTCGATAAGATTATTGTGCTTAAGTTATTATAGCTATTCTATAACTAATAGTTCTTAAACTATTAGTTCTTTAAAAATATGCATTTTATATATATACATTATATATATGTACATATCTTGAAAACTTTCTATTATTTTTCAGTTTGATTTAAGAATGTAGGGCTTTACATATGTTTTTGTTGGTGTTTCTTATTGATGCTCCCTCTAGGTTGGAGGATGCAGCTTGTGTAAAAGTAGTGTTGTACATGAGAGATCAGATATAGAAAATGTTGGTTTAAGCAAGTTGTATTAAAGATTAACTGTTTCTTCTATCATCTTGCTTTTTTTTTATTACTTAACTGGTTTTAATCCTTACATTTTCTTGTATGACTGTCATGAAATATGAGGTGCAGTTCAGTGAAGTGTCCTTAAACTGTAGTGATTTCTGTGAGCAAGCACCCACTATCAACTCAAGGGAAAGTCATTACTACTGTGAAAGCTGCAGCCCAGACTTTTCACTTCTTATTTCTTCTGAGATTACAACTCAGATACATCCATGTTTATACAAATGTGCTATGTAAGGAGTACAAGAATTCAGAATCTGTAGTTAGGTGTCACAGTTAGGTGTCATAGGTAGACAATCTATGTATTTCCCTCTACATCAGCTGTGAGTACCTTCTTCCTGCTGTGTCACACTCTTGCTGAGTTCCCTTTCCTGAAAGTTTAGTGGAATAGGGATATTCAAGCCATTTTCTGTTGCAATTCTGAGAGCCATGTACCCATGATTTCTGGAGAGAGAACAAAGTGAGACACATGCCTTGGGCAAAGGCAGAGGATGAGAGGGAGTGGGGTTCAAGACTGGATGTCTGGAGTAGTCTGGGGGGGTGGGGGAGGTACTCTTTACCACCCCAACAGAGAAATATTTTTCTATAAGCAAGAGGAAAATTGGGGTTTGGTAATATTTTATTGATTTTATTTTTATACGGCATTTCACTGCAACAATTTTGTTTACTGCTTGTGCCAGGCACTTGATTCCGTTTTCACTAAGCCCAACAAAAAGTTAGCATTTTTAAAAGGCTTATGCCTTTAGTGTGAGACTGGGAAAACTGTGTTACTGATTTAGATTTAGTATTAAGCAGTTATGAAGACAAAATCTATCAGTACTTGAAGACATTTGAAACACTGTTCAAGATGAGGTTGAATGGGCCCTTGAGCAACCTTGTCTGGTGGAAGGTGTCCCTGCCTGTTGCAGGAGGTTGGAAATAGATGATCTTTAAGGTCCTTTCCAACCCAAACCATTCTGTGATTCTATGATTGTAAGAAGAGCAGTAGCAAAAGTCAGTTTATTCTCTCATGATACTTTCAAACTATTCTCAGTATCCTTTTAAAAATTTAAATTACGTTATTTTGGATTATCGCATTATACTATGGTGCTGGAATAAAACATGAACAAATTCAAATATCTTTTATTTCTGAACTATCTGTTTCTAGTATTTGTATTTCTCTCTTTGGTTGGGTTTTTTTGATACATCACCATTACCACAGCTTTAAGTAGAAGGAATAGTATTCCTTTCTGTACATCTTGGGGAAAAAATGCAATGAGAAGAATGCACTGATTCTTTTTCCTGCACATGTGAATAAATGTACAGTTAATATAACTGTTCCCATCTACTTACTCCAAAACTTCCTTATAAGATAGAAATGGTTCAAAGCAAAAGCTGGTTTTCACCATGAAAACAAGCAGTCTTGTTTGGATTTGGAATTTTCATAGCCAGAATGACATTTGGAATGTGAAAATAGAGGCATGGAAAAAGACAGCTATTAAACAAATAGCCTAAAATGTTGTTCAGTGTTATAGTAATTTGGGTGTTTCAGAAATGTGTTACTTTGTAGCACTTTCTGAATTTTGATATTTCTTCTGGTATGTCAGTACAGTCAGTATGTTGTATCCTGCACCACTATTTGCCACCCAGTGGCAGGGAAGAGATAGTAGCCTACTTACATATATGTAGTGAAAACACTAGAGAAAATTTCTCTGTGCTTAAAATGGGGGCATGTACAGCATTTTCACTGACTACTGTCATAATATTTGATGTTGCAGGATGGATGGTCACAATATCACTTTGTAGCCTCATCTTCAACAATAGAAAGGGATCGGCAAAGACCGTACTCTTCATCACGCACGCCCTCCATCTCTCCTGTGCGCATGTCTCCTAACAACCGCTCAGGTAAGATCAGGCTTTCAGGACTGAGGTAAAGACAGAAGTAATGCACCACTGTCATTTTCTTTCTTTAAGCAATGTTACTGACATCCAGATTTGTTGTTAACAGTGGTGGAAAGGCACAAAATACATTTTTTACTCTTACCTGAATTATCTGTTCAAAACAGGAAGTTTATTTTTTTTATTAACACCTTTTAAAGTTTTACAGCAGGAAGAATATTCCATAACTTGTTATCAATTCTCATGCATTGTTTTCCTGATTTGGATTACCTGACTCGATCTCAGAGCAGTGGTGCCCATGAAGGAAATGTACATGAGGAAATTTTGTTACTTAATTTTCTAGTTGTTAATGACGACTTGGAAGTCATCTTGGAACACTTAGAAGTTGTTGAAGGATCCATATTATTTTTTGTCAGCTTTTATTCTGAGTATATGTGTATGTATATATAACTTATGCATACACATGTATGGATAAGTTTCACAAGAGATTGACTAAGGGTCTTCATGTAAGGTTGATGGCATATTTACAGCAGCTATCATTAGTTCTATATGATCCATACAATGAATTAATGTAATTTTCTCAACTTACACTGCAATGTTAATTTTTCTATTCATAAATCTGGGCATTTTTCCCTCTATTCTAAGGCATAGCATATGTTAGACATGCTAGTTAGATAAAATCATTCCCAAATAAAATCTTTAAACAGCCTTTCAATGTGCTTTTCACTACTTGTTCAGTCAAATCCTGTCAATCCATAGGTATACTAATAATTTAGGATTAAAATTGGCCAAACTGATTATTGCAGTGAGCATCATGACATAGTTTTGTTTCTAAGAAATATCCTTCTTTTAATTACCTAGCAGCTGCATCTTAGTCCTGCAGAATGACCTCTGAGAAATTTGAAAATGTAGCCTGAAGTACAGTGAGAGCTGCTATTCAGTTCTCAAAATCCATCATTACACGAGTCCGTAAAGGGCTGTTGTTCCTTTTTTCCTTCTCCAAAATCTCATTTTGACTGTAAGTACAAGACACTTGAAATGTCTGGCCCAAGATCTTAGTTCTGTCTCTTTCCAGAGCTGTCTCTTCACTTATGTTACTTTGTTGCTTATAGAATATACTCTAGAGAAATTCTGGATGAAATCTTACTGCCATCATCAGTATCATAAGACTGTAAAAAGAATAATATACTGCTGGTTTCTGAAGGAAGAGGACCCATGTAATTACAGACCAGTCAGCCCAACTTTGTTCTAGAAAACTGCTGTAACAAATAATCACAATCTGAGCATCTCAAAAGAGTAGGAACGCAAGATACTGCTTAACTCTAGGAGTATCTGTTTCTACACAGCATAAGTTACTGTCTGACTAGTAGTATCCGTATCAAATCCAAGCATTGGTTTAGTACGATTTGTTCTTACAAAATGCACCTGAATTCCTGCTACAACATAGTTAAAGCACTTTATGGAAACAATAGTCAGTAAATGAAATCTACTGTAATCAGTAAGACTTTTTCAGAAAATAATTTTATAGGCAAGCTAGGGCAACCTGGCAAACAGTCCAGAAAGTGTGATGTGTGATAAATAAAAAACTGACTAAAAGCCATTCAGAAAGAATGGGTATTGTTTATTGCCAAAATGGAGGAATGCTTTACTTGGAGGTTTGCCTGAGTCCTAGTAGTCTTCGGTGGCTTCATTAACAGCCCAAATAATACATAAAAGGTGCCTATTACCTTTGCAGGTGCTAGAAACCTGGGAGAAACACATGTACCTTAAAGGTCAATATTGGAATTCAGAGTGATACTGAGAAATTGGAGATACTGTCCAAAGGGAAAAAAAGATCCAGTTCTTTACAAATAAATTATAAGGAGAATAGCTGGCTGGACAAAAGTTATTTTGGAATTATTTAGGGATTTTTTTGTCAGTTGCACACATGAATCATGAGATGGAGAAATCAGGGCATGAAAACCACTGCATGTACTGTAATTGTTTAACTCAAATAAGAGACATGAGATGGGGGCAGCAGGAAGAGGTACACACCAAGTATCCAAGCCAGCTGTGAAGAGGGACAGTGTAAACTTTCTCTACTTTCATAGCAGGCAGCTGGAAATAATGAGCAGCGAAGAGTCACGCTAGACATCAGGAACATTTCCTAACAGGAGGGAAACAAAACACTGGAACAGACTGCTTGGAGCAGTTATGTGATCTCTGTCATTAGAGATCTTTAGTTTTAGATTAAAATCTGTCAAGAAATATTTTGGTATACTGGATCCTACCTTGGGGTAAAGAGTTGAAGTAAATGAACTCACAGTGTCCCATTCATCCCTAGGACTTACGAGTTCTGTCTTCTTCTCTGTGTCCTTTAAGAATAGAAAACCTTGATACCAACTTTTCGGTCTAATGTCAACCAGTGATTTCATATCTGCTTCCAGTAAAGGCTCTGAAAGAGGGCACTTCCTAGAGTTTAACACTTGCCAGAAAGCAGTTGTTCTCCCATGAGAGGAGAGAGACAGTTCCCGCAGAGAACAAAGAGATGGTTTTGTCTGTATTGGTCAACTCTGTTCAAAACACCAGAGTGCTTAAGAGCATTAAGGAAGTATGCGAGACAAAATGCATCCCCATGTAAGCAACTTCTTCAAGGTTTGCATTCTGGTTTTTTCCCTATTAGACTTAAGTTGTCATTAGCTGATTTGGAAATTTAATGTCACATTTCTTTACACCTGCTGGATTATCAGCTTTAGAATTACATCACTATAGACAAGCAATTTAGAAGCAATCCCAAATTTTAATGGCCTCATAAGAAAAAAATATATGTCCTGCATTTGCTTTGCATATACTGAGGCCAACGCCAACAGAACAAATCTAAGCAGAATTCAGCATCACTTTTGCTTCCCTATTCCTTAACTAAAAAAATGTAACATTGTTTAGAGATGCTGAAAGATACAGTTCATGATCAAGCCTAGCAAATAAGCTTGTAGTTTTTGTATAGACTTTTCCTTCCTTTTAAGCAAGGACATTGTTACTGCTTTTGAGGTTCTTTTGACTCACCAAACAGCTGAATGGAGGTAGGAGAGGGTGTGGAAGTAAGCACCAGTCTTTAGTTTTTGTACACCGTGCCTTCACAAGGCTCTGGGGTGTGCTGCCACTCACCCTGCACTCCTTCCCCTGCTCTCCACAACAGCAATAGTGAGTTGTATCTGCCTACACCTACATACAGCAAAGTCAGTTTATGGGAAAGCCATTATTTTTTTCTAAGCATCACAGGCTCTAAGTCTTCAAGATCAGTGCCAGTGCTCACCTTCACATTCTCAAGTACATGAAAATCAAATACATACCAATTCTCCTTCTAGTCACCTTGTACTTACTTCTCTTAGCCATACAAGTATAGGTGAAGGATTTCATTTTAACAATAGCTTAAAGTAGCAGTTGTTGTTCTAAAGGCAATTGTTCATAGAAATTTAAAGACAGATAATTATTGAAATTACCTTTAAGGTTAGGCATTCTTTGTTATATGTTTTCTAAGAAAAATATGTTTCTTCCCATCTTCACTAGATTCCTTTAATTAGTTTGCTTATTTTCAAGAGAGAAAGGAAGAAATCATTTTGCATCTTTTTTTTCTACACAGTCGACAGTTAATGATCTTTTCAACAGAAATAAATAAATCATTTTGAGAAAAAGAAAAAAAGAAAAAAGGAAGTGCCTATACCAGAAAGTTTTGACAAGTTAAAGAATTTGGAAAGCAAGTTTTTAATTACTGTACTTTTTTTGCAGTGATCGTCTTAGTTGTTGAGTATAGGTGAAAAAAGTAAAACATTCAGAGAGAAAATTATGTTTGGAGTTGATTGTTGCATGAATACATTTGTCCTGTACCCGAAATAACAGCACCTTTTCTTTTCCTTCCTAATGGGGTAGTGTTTCTTCAAACAGCGTAATCTTAGTATGCAAACAAGTATACATTTTACTGAAATGTTTACTCTAGAGTTAAACATTCATATGTTCAGTCATATGTGACAAGAAAAAACAAACCCGTTTTTGTGATCTAGCAAGTGCCCCAGCCTCACCTCGGGAAATGATCAGCCTAAAAGAAAGAAAAACAGACTATGAATCAACTGGAACAAATGCCACTTACCATGGAAATAAGGGGGAACACACTTCCAGGAAAGACACCATGACAGGTGAGTTTATGCTTGCATTGCATATGTAAAAATCAGCTGTGATAGACCACTGATTTTATAGGCTTGGCTGGGTTTGCTGAATAAGTACTGGATCCTAATGAATAGAATGGTATGTGAAAATGATTTGTGCAGACCATGTTTCTTCAGAGAAGGCTATAAATCAGATTTATGTTTCTTTGTAACTTTACATTTTCATTTCAGAAGGAAGTTGGTAGATCACTTTGAATTAATTAGTGTTGTTTCTGCAAGCACGACAATGGTTGAGCATGTGCCCTACCATCTGTCTTTGACAGGGAATGGCTTTCCAAGGCCAGTTAGCTTATTTTGAACATCAGTCATCCCTAGGAAATTTGGTGGTGTTTGTGAATTCTGTCTGTGTTCGTTTCCCAGATGGGCTGATTTAAATACAGCAGTTTTCTCTCTGTGTGTTATGGCATCTATTGCAGGTTTCACCGAAGGCCTCTCCCCCCTGGTGAGCTCATTAACTTGTCAGCATTTCAGTAATTACAAAATTTTGAGTGCTTTGCCCAGTACTGCACCTCTTAATTAATTCTCTTGAAAAATACGTGTTGGTCTCCATCACCATTGAACAGGCTTATATAACCTTTAGTGACCGTGTTGTTGCACTTATATAGTACTGAGCATTGTGGTAGCCTCTTCTCCAAATGCGACCACAGTGAGGAGTCACTGCACATTCTAAATGGCTGTTACTGTCCCTGTGTCCTCTGTAGCAGTCTTACTCAGAGGATGCCACAGTGGGGGGTCTCTGGGTTTCTCAGCTCACGGGGATATCAGGAACATGCTGCCTCAGAATCAAGCCATCAGTACTAGTTTTCAAGACCGTATTCAGGATATCATGATAGTCATACTGCATCTACTGTGTTATTCACTGCTGCATAATCAAAACCTAAAGGCCAGCCTTTGTATGAAAATGCAATATGGAACATTAATTAGCATGGAAGTGAAAACGTGAAGATGAGGAATAACAAGAGCAATTGGAAACCACTGAAATTAAGAGTCTCCCGAACAACATCTGCAGAGTACTACGTGAGATTGCAGCAGATTCAGTCAAGGTACTGCATTTTATATATCTGTAATGTTTTGAGTGTTTCATAGTCATTGCACAAGGTGTTTCTAAAGCACTTCAGTGGTCCTTATTTGCGTGACTGTGAAGGACAGGACTGTTTCTTTCAGTACGTTGTCAAGGACCCATGAAGGGGGAATCTCAGGAGTAAGAACAGAAGGCTGAAAAGGCAGAAATATTAGCATTTTGGTTTAGCTTTATCTGAAAATTCAGTCTACCAGATTAGATTAGAAGGTTCACCCAAAAAGAAGTGTTCCCATATGGAAAATGTGTGTTTACTTACAGATAGTCTTGTCTTTTGCCACACATTAAAAAAAAAAACATAGAGTTTTCTTTTTCCCCAACCCTTTTCATTTTGTCTTTTACTGCAGTGCTTTCCTTCTCCCATTTGTGTTTCCCTTGTTTCCTTTATCTTTCAGTATACTTTTTGGAGTGTGAGCTTTGTACTTCCCCTGCAACCTTTGCTCCATTTTGAATTTTGCATCGTGTTTTCCTTTAATATCTGCTTGTATTTGTCTGTTCTTATTGATCTTTTGGGTGGACTTTTAGTAGGGAAACTTGAAAGACTCAGCGTCATGCTCAGCTGTTGACTATTTTTCCAACTACTGAGCTCAGTGAGAAAAATGAAAACCAAAATCAAGTTGAAAAGGGCAATAATATTTCACAATCACACATGACCATTTTACAAATTAATATTGAGTTAACAAATCACTTTCTCTTTCTTTCAGATCACCATATCTCTGCTCATTCGCTGTAAGTTCAAATTAAGCACCGTTCTAAGAACAAAAGAAAATGACAAAAGGAGTCTTGTGCCTCAACATTCAACATGAAATTTATGTAACATATTTGTAGCTCACCAAATAATAAATATTTCATTAAAGAATGATATTAAATCAGTGTTTGTAATTTCAATTGTGAGACATTTTGGCTTTATTTGAATGGTTTAATATATGTTCATGTAGCAAGTTCATTCTCTGCATTTCATTTTGTGGATCAGACAGTGCTTTGCAGCTAATGCATCTGTGAAATCTATGGGATAAATGTTTTTTTCAGGTTCCACCTGATGGATGCATATTTTGAGCTCCTCTTGTATGTTCTGCCAAGCTGATGTATCACACAAAGCATTCTTTGACTTACAGGTTTACACGGAATGTAAAGCCACAACTGTAGTTCCCATTTATCCATGACTGTCTCCGTGTTCTTCTCCAAAGCTCTTCCCAGTTTGTAGTTCAGAAATTTTACAGCCTCTTGGTTGGGACTGAAATGAAGGTTTTTTGATGGATTTTTGAAACAGAATGTTGGCTTCTCGCCATTGTGGGGAGTTGTTAGGAAACCTCTGGGTAAAATGGAGAATCTATGAAGTAAACAGTGTGGCTGAAGATAATAACTTACATCGATTTCACAAGGACAACTAAAAAAAAAAGAGGAACAGTATCAAAGTTCTCATTGCCCTTTTCACAGGTTTATGATGTTTTATATTTACTGTCCATCTCTTCTCTGTAGAAAATAATAACCAATAATAAAATTTTATCACCTAAAGTATATTTTTAAGACAAAACCTATTATATTTATTCAAAAAAAAAAAAAACTTTAGGTGCATGGGATAACTTTAATTATGCGATGGTGTTTTCCTTCAGAACAGAAGATAAGGCTACTGTATACTGTCATGGGACCCCTATTCTAAAGTTTCTTTTACTGTGTTAGTTCCCTCACTGAAGTAATCTGTGCATCACAGACTGCACCCTGTATCTTCACTTTCACCAGCAGAAGCATATTCTGATTAATTTCTTTTTGTTTTAAAGAATCAGTCATCTGTACTTTTGGTTTTTAAACTTGTTTTCAAGTCCACACATACAGAACACAACCGACCACCATCATCTTTTACAATAGCTACAGATACTAAGGCTAATCATTATTACTTTAAGAAACCGTAATACACTGTAATCTTTTCTCATGCCCTTGCCTCATCTTTCACCGTGCAGGAAGGTGGCAGTGGCAGTGACAGGTAATGATCTGTGGTAGCTGAGATTTGTGAGGCATAGAAGCATTTTGCTTTACTGTCTTGAACTAAATTTTAGAAAATGAGTCCTGCTACTTATATCAGAAAAAGCAGGTTACGTGATACCAGATGAAGACCACTTATACGTCTAGCTGAGTGTTCTTTTCTTACTACCAGTTTGTGTTTCTGAGGGAGAAAGACTGGCCTCTTGCTATTTCAAAGTACCTGTAAATGTGTTCAGAATAAGTACTTGAAAGAAATGAAAGCTGAATGTTAAACCATGAATCAAGTGACTGGGGTATATGAGGACAGCTTTGGTCAGGGATACCTTTGTCACATAAAACACAGTGTGACATAATTTTGAAAGCTGTTGTCAGCTTTGCAGAAAAGTGCTATGGGGAACCGTATGATTTTGTTGTTTAACCAGTATCACCTTGAAAACTAAATGGGGGGAAAAAAATAAGGTATTTTTCTATAATGTCATTTATGAAATACGACCACAAAATACTGCAGGTTGATCACAGTACTCATTTTAGAACCTTCACAATTTTACTTTGTAAAAACTGCTGCTTCAGTACTATCACATGCTGATGTTTAGGTACTGCATAAAATACACACACTCATCACTACCTCAGATCTTTTCATCTGTAGCCACAGTTCTTGCATCTCTGTAAGGAAGTGTGGCTGCTGGAAAATCTCCATCTCTTAGTCCTTGTACCCCTTCCCCTTCTCTTGCCATGTTTTAAAGAAGAACATTATTACATTAATGTTTATGTCTCCCTGTTTGAAAAATTTACTATGATAGTTCATATACAGCAATAACAGGAAAAATCAGATTCTAACCGCACAGTATCTGTCCATTCAGCTAGCTCATCCTCTCCCTTTTTTCTCTTATATTTGCCTTCTGCTTTTGGACAGCAAGAGTCAACTGCTCACTGAAGCATGGCAGAACAGGAACGGAGTTCCCAGGAATGCTGCCTGCTTGTTCAGAAGCAGGTACTGGAGCAGGCTGCATGCACTGCTAGCAGCTACATTGCTTGACTTACATTCTCTCCGGAGAGAATTATCCCAGCCTCCCAGTAAGACTAAGTCAAGATTTGAACTCTTGGCATTGATCTCCGAGTATTTGATGTGTCATTGGTTTTATTACATTAAGAAAATAGTGCTGCCTTTTTGATTATTTTTTCATTTTAAACTCGTGAATTTGTACTCATCACTGATTTCACAGCAGCACAGACCTTGCAGCTATTTTAATAAGTGAATACTGTCAATTTTCCATTGCAGAATACGGGATCTGGGAAACCTTAAGTCTTTGATCTGGCATGTGACAGTATATCAGTGCAAATGTCACAGTAATGAATTGGACAGCTATGCACCAACTGTAGACTATTTCTGGTTTTATAATAGTCATGGCTATTTACTGTTAGTGGCACCATATGTGCAATATGCCTTTTTACATACCTGTAAAAAGGTGGAAAGGTTATGATGCTCCTTAAAGTCTCTCTGATTGCCTGTAGGAAGAACATATAAATTAATTAGCATGTGTCCAGCTTGCTATTTTTCATCACATTCTTCATAAAACCCTCAGATGTCGGACCTTATAGCAGTCTTTTATTCTTGACATCAAACAGCCATGAATAGTATTGTCCGGTCTGGTCATGCCCAACTAAAATCTTGCTTGCGGGAAACTTCAACCCTCCTTATCCTGCCATCCATATACATGAAAAAATGGTTACAGGAAGTTTTTCATAGGTTTATGAGATTCCAACACATTGAATATCACTTCCATCTTTTTCAAGAAGTAGCACTTCACAAAATGGTTAGCTGAAATGCTAAGTATGAGAATCGCTGGATCTTGAGAAGAGGAATTTGTATAACCCAGCTTCTTGTACTTTGTGGGGCAAGCAGAAAGCTCAGAAACAGCATGAAAAGAAGATGATATCAAGGGAAGATCTGGCAGTTGTACTACTGAGGGTCATGCCGTCATGAGATGTACCATAAATAGCAATGCTGATACAGACTCCTCTAATACCAGAGACTGTCATCAGGAGGGGGATTTTTTAACTAAAGCAGAGGATGCTGCTGGAATAAATAAATAAATAAACAGACAAACAAACAAACGCTGAAATAAGTCTCACACACCACTCAGGTTAGGTGACAGAATGCAGCCTGAACAGAGAGAACCTCTGCAGATCAAGCTTTTGGCGCTTTACATCTAAGACAATCTGATCAAGCACTTCTCATTTCTATCTGTTATCATCTAGTAGCACAGACGTGCAGGTAAGTGTACCTGCCTCTGGAAAAGACCATCCAGCATCTGTTACCAGAGTTCGTATTCT
This sequence comes from Neopsephotus bourkii, assembly GCF_033783945.1. Lineage (NCBI taxonomy): Eukaryota > Metazoa > Chordata > Aves > Psittaciformes > Psittacidae > Neopsephotus > Neopsephotus bourkii. The sequence continues at coordinate 6,387,781 of NW_026901984.1, read as the reverse complement.
TCCCACTTCAAAGAAAGGATCCGGCTGCATTCCTCAGAGACCTCCAGAGCTCTTCTCCATATCTTGTGCAAGACTGCACTGTCTGAGTAACTGCATCCAGCTCTTCAACAAGTTTTTTCACACCGATTAATGGTTATGAAGTGAAATGTCTTTTTTTTTTCCCAGCTATTAGGGCTCATCACCCTACCATATAATCCCTGTCTTTATCCTGTTTCAAGAGCACACTTGAGATATTTAAGAACATGATCTGAAATCTGTAAAACAGCAACATGGAGCAGAGGGAAGCATTTGTACATGCTGGGATCCATGCTAGCAGGTTGACAAAGGAAGAAAGAGTGGTTCTTCAGTAACTGTGATTCTTCTTAGCAATGTGGCTAGCATGGGTCCCATACCCAGCTTTCAGCTCTGATGCTTAGTCCTCACTACAAAAGTTTTTGAGCTGCAAAGGTATTAAAAGCAACACTTTGGTGCCTTCAGGTTTTGTACCATTACACAGGGACCTGAGAGAAGTCATGTGCCCAACGTGTTTCATCTCCAGTGATGACTAATTCACAACTACTCAACTTTTACTTTCAGGCACATGCTTTTATAATGAGAGTCCTCATGACAGTATCAAATCATTAATTCTTATGTCTGGAAAGCTAGTAACATGCATGCCTGGTAAGAGTGGTGCGCAGCAGCCACACACATGGACAAAAATTACTGCCATCTTTCAAATACTACACTTTCAGATATGAGAAATAACTATAATCTTTCTAGTTTGACCAGCAAACTAAGCTTCAGCTAGATAGCCAAATCAGTGTGATCAGTGAAGTCAGCTTTTCACGGGGTTTTGGGGGGCAGGGTGGGAAAGAATGGGTTATTTTGAAAACTGTGTGTTATCCTTTAGAATTACTTCTGCTTTCAAATTCATAGCTCAGTTTGCTCCCTGCATTTTAGAGGTAGGACATCTGAGAATAAAGTAGCAGCAGAGTTTCAGACTGTCTTGGCCAGACCTCTTCAGTATAACTACATACAGCTTTTTTTTTCTTTTTGCATAACTCATTTTTTCAGTTGTATTTAATCACTTTTTCCGTGAATAATTTTATGATACCATAGGCTAATAATCCACATCATCCAACTGAAGTGAAAGGACTGAAATGTTTCTTAATGTTTACAACTGTTGCCTGTTCACTGTATGTGTGGTATAAAATCCCATATGTAACCTGATATATCTTACCAAATACTAGCTATATATTTTGTTATTTATTGAAGTTATTTTGTTGGTTTATATATGAAATGCACAAGATTGACATGAACGTGACATAGCACCTTTTAATAAGTGTATACCATGTACATGCATGTACAGCAAAGCAAAAATTATGACTGTATAGTGGGAGGAAGAGAAAACAGAAATCTGCAAATGTTTTTGAAGCTTTTTTGTGGGGGGGAACAGGCATTTAATGAAGCCATAAGAATTCATTTTGAGGCCAAAGAGGTATGTTTGGTAAACCTGCTTTTTCCTTCGTTTTTCCCTTCTCCAGCTCAGAACACTGGAATCTCAACTTTGTACAGGAATTCGTATGGTGCACCTGCTGAAGATATCAAACATAACCAGGTAGGTGGAGAGACAAAAATGCTACAGTTCCAGTGTAACGTCTTACATGGAAATGACGAAAAACATTACAAAGATTGGTAAATCTAGATTAGAGGAACTGAGTCACCCGCTTGCACAAATGCTAGCAATTCCACTGGCTTCAAAGAAGCTATATTCCTTATGCTAATGGATAATTTCAATTAAATTTCAAAAATGTCCAACAGGTTATGATAGCATATGCAGAAAAATTATTTAAGGTGTTTAAGCCTGTAGTTCAGAATGAAGGCAAGAGAGGCTTGGGACCTGAATGCCTTTGAAGTTCTGGATAGATGCCACATCCCTAGAAACATTCAGAGCCAGGTTGGATGGGGCTCTGAGTAACCTGATCTAGTTGAAGATGTCCCTGCTCACAGAAAAAGACCCTTTGCACTATGGATGTGTATGGTAGTCATATGTCTGCAATTTCCAGTATATTATTTCTTTGGTCCCCAGGAATTACACATTTCATCATTACCTGTAGTGCTGCTTTATCCTTAATTACAACTCCTTAATAGTTTCACAACTTCCCTATGTAATATGCATAAGTTACAGTACTTTTATCTAAAATGAGGCCAAAAACATTTAAGAAAAACACTGAAAATTCATACTAGTATCAGACAGGTAAATTAATATGTAGTAAAAAAAGATTTTTCACCAAAAGGTTTTACTAGCTTACCTGAAATTTCTGTTTAAGAGACTGATATTTCAGTCTTAACCCACACACTTAAGGTGAAGAGAGTTTCTGATATTCTTTTCCCCCCTTTCTCTTTATTCTTTTTTTAATTAGACAGTATTTCCTGTAGTGCACCGTATTTCTTTGTGCAAGACAGTGCATGAATGTGTTTCTGCTTTTATTGCATTTAAGGAGGAAATAAGGGCATGAGGTGTTGAAGCAGCAGGTGCACTCTAATTGTAGTTGTGAATCAACCAGTTTGATTTGGGGGGCGAGAGTCTGAGCAAAACAAAACAACCCAAAGCCTACTAGTTTTCCACCTTTTCACACTAGCTTTCTCAATGAAATGTCAGGTTTATGATTGACATATTGGAAAGAATGTTTTTAGCTAAAAAGAATGCAGAAGTACTACTTCAGTCCCCTATTTTCTACTTAAAAAATGACCGTCTCTTAACTTTTTGTCATATAAGTAAGTTGCTTCAGACAGAATTTTTCTCCTGCATCCAAAATTAAACACCTGTGTTCGAATATATGAAATTAAAGGAGGAACTGAAGGTCCTGTACACCTGGATAGCAGTACTAGAAATACAAGCTAGAGTAGTTGTGCTCTCTTGTGCAGCTCTAATACTGCGCCCAGTCTTGTCAGATCAATCACTTGTGGGATTGTTAAGGCAGCAGACATAGGCAGCATTTTGCACCGTACGCATGGAGTCCAGTACAGATGTGCTTTATGCCACAGAGTTTGGGCCGTAGCAGTGCAACTCTTCCTCTCTTCTTAAAGGAGCATTATCAACTTTTGCAGAGTCAGCAGGGTATGCATTCTCCTGACACTACCATCTGAACACCAATACTCCAGGGGATGACCATTTGAAGATTGAAAAGCTGTATCATTTTGCAGTCACAAAACTGCCCAAGCTTACAGAGGTGGCATAAAGCAAAAGACAGCATTCCACTGAGATACTTAGCATGTGTTTACAGTTTTCAGATTGTAATTAAGTCCCAGATTTAAAACCAGAGACTCACTAAGGCTGCCTGCAAAAAACTTTATGGAAAACTTAGGTTTAGGGGACCCCCCAAGGGTTTTTTTTTTTTTGCATCTCATAAATATTTCAGCATCAAGGCAACTTCCTGGAATGTACCAACACCACAAGATTGCCAACATGAAGTGTTGAGGAGGTGGCAAGAAGATGGTGCTGCTTACAGTTAGCAGAACACATTTTAGAGCACTTAGCTTGAAATTTCCTCATGTCAGTGCCCTGCAGACTGTCAGTGGCTCTTAAGGATACGATACCACCCTAAATCTCACTTCTGGCAAAGACAGCTGCAAAATGTTTAGCATTTTTGGAGCGTATATCACTTCCATTCAAATTTTTCAAGGCTGAGTTTTGGCCACCAGTGTTTGTGTTATATAGCTGCAAAATAGTAAGTTACACACAGATTGTAGTTACAAAAGTAACTGTAAGCTGTGATGCTTGAACTTCATTTGAAGTAAACCATCATCTTGAGCCGCAGTAATATTAAATAATAAATTAAATAGATATAAAGAAAAATAATGACATGGCAAAGCTGTAGAATTAATTCACTACCAAGCAATACCTTGAGATGTTAAGCTAATGCACAGCTTGGTACTTCCAGCATGAAAAACGTGAGATTTACTCCTTCTTCCACCCTGTTGCCCATGATAAGTTGTATCTGACAAACCGTGGGTATTACTCTTTCAGGTTTCAACACAGCCAGTTCCACAGGAGCCCAGCAGAAAAGATTATGAACCATATCAGCCATTTCAGAATTCAACAAGAAACTATGACGAGTCCTTCTTTGAGGACCAAGTGCATCATCGCCCACCTGCAAGCGAATACAACATGCACCTGGGACTAAAGTCAACTGGCAACTATGTCGACTTCTATTCAGCTGCTCGTCCCTATAGTGAACTTAACTATGAAACAAGCCACTATCCAGCCTCTCCCGACTCCTGGGTTTGAGACTTGGGCAGATACAAAAGCTCCAGGAACTGTGCATGTGCATGCATACCACAAGACGTTTTTTTTCCTGCAGATTTAGTTTGTTAAAGCCTGTTCCATAGGAAGGCCCAGATAACCAGAATGGAAAAATTTAAGAGATTTTTTTTAGAAGGCTAAAAGATACAAAAGCTAAACCTGGGAGTAATTAGAAAGAAATATATATACATATATATATTTTACAGTGTGGGGCAACTTTACTGTTGACCTGTAGAGTCTAAAGTTTGGTGCTGTATATTGAATGTGGCTGAAGGAAGGAGGGAGAACATGGCAGTGGATGTGGGTCAGGAGTTAAGCACAAGTAACTGAGCAGCGTACATACTTTATGGGGAACAGCTTCTCACACTTTGTTTAATATCCTCATTCATTGTGAATCTAGGCTTCAAGTTGCATTTGGGGTTTCCTCTGTACAGCAAGATGTTTCTTGCCTTTTGTTAATGCATTGTTGTAAAGTATTTGATGTACATTACAGATAAAAAAGAAGTGCATTGTGTATATTACACCAATGCCACAGTGTTTCTTCATCTATGGTTCTAAATATTGCTTCAATTTCAAATTTTGAAAGATGTATGAATTTCCAGGTTTTTGTTTTCTTTTCCCCGGTGCGTTTTACCAAAAAAAAAAAAAAAAAAGAAAAAGAAAAAAAAAGAAAAAAAGAAAAATCAAAAAAACAAAAAGGAATATTTAGCAGTATTGTTTGTTCTGATATGTGAATTTGTTTGTGGCAACTAAAAACAAAAAAAGGCATTCAGCAGTTTCTGACAATTAACATTCATCATTCCACACTCCTTGTCAACAAAGTGCTTTTTCACTGCCTAAAATTTTAGATGTAGATATTTGAAATAGATTTTTTTCATTTATACCAGTTTTCTTTATGATGATACAGTGTTAAAAGAAAATAAATTACAATTGATCTGTCATCCATATTTGCTAAGAATGTCTATTTCCAAGAACCTACCATACAAATATACATTCTTACATGTGTGTGTCCACGTATGCATAGTATCCTGTGTGCGTGTGTGTGTTTGAGTGTGTGTGTTTGTGTGGCGTAAGACTTCTTCTCATCCAATGTTTTCCTTATTCAAGCTTCAATTTTTGTTTGATTTTCAGTTCTTTTAAACAGTGGAAACTCCAGTATGTGCTTTCTCTTACTCACTTTCTTAACCATTGATAGCAATTCAAAATTGTCTGGCCACAACAACTCACAAAAGAAGGGGTTGTCAGATTTTTTTCACTGACTCCTTCACCCTTAGGTGCCATTTCCTTTAAAATAGCATCTCTTGATCTTCTCTTCAGGAAATTTCATTCCTCTCCAGCCACCAACAAGTGCTTGAGGAAGGAAGAGTTTGATCTTGCCATCTCCCTGAGGGAATGGAAAACAAAAGACCCAACAGACTAAAGTCTGGAGTCTCCAAACTCTTCAGTTTCATAGAAAGGTCCAATTCCTGAACTGTTAGGACAATCATTTTTTTTAACCCATATTAAAAAGAAAACCCAACACCCAGAATACATTCCTCAAATATGAAAGATACCGACCCATTTCTGTGCATTTAAAGTAAAACCCAAAAGAAACGAAAATGTAAGGGACAGAGATATTTTTTATTATCATTATTATTTAAAAGAAAAGGAAGCTAAGCTAGGAGGCCGGAAGAGCTGGCATATTCATCTTAGCTCTTGAGATTCTGGAAATTAAAGAATTTAGCATTTTTTCATTTCTTTGGTTCAGGCAACAGTTCAGCATACTGTTTTCACAGTGTAAGACCTACCACAAATGGAGTAGTTGTAAGTTGCTTCAATTGCAGTTAAAGAGTTTGTTTTAGGTTGCAGACATCCCTGTGGTTAGTCATTGTAATAGTCTCACCATCACCTGGCACACTTCTGTCTGTGCGCAGGGGGAGAAGTCTCTCGCGAGTCATCGCCTGCTCTGTAGGACGCAGCCTGAGTAGTTCATGCAGGCGGGTGTTGTGACGTAGCATTGGTTTATCGGTAATCTAGGACTATAGTTGAGTATCTTGGCAGCTTTTCCCAGTGTACGATATGTAACCTTATCTGCTCTTTGTAGTAAACGGGGGAAAAAAATCGCATGCAAAAAAATTTTTAACACATGTAAGACAGGGTGGGTGGGAGGACACAGTGGGCCAGATGTATAGCAAGGTAGATAAAAATATTATTCATAGTTTTGGACACAGGTTGTTTATATTTTATTTATTACATTGGTTTTAATAAGTGACATTTGCAGTGCTCTTTTGAACAAAGCACGTTTTCAGTATAAAAGCTTTTTTTTAATAAAGAATGTCACTCGCAACTTGAAGTTCTTTGTGACCGCCTGATAACCACCAGGCTGGTGCGGTTCTCCAGGCACCACATTGCCAACAGGCAGAGGGGATCTGTCATTCTGTTTGCAGTTCGTAGGACAGGAGGTTATTGTAAGTTGGATTTATTTCCATTCTTCAAGCTACTGAAACGCCCACGTTGCCCCCTTTCAGCTCCTCTTAGGAATTACTTGGAGACAAATGTTGACCATTGCTCAAGTGAGAGATTCCGGATCGATCAAGTGGCATAAAAGACCTTTTGTCTATATTTTGTGGTGTTTTGTTTCCATTCTTCTGTAGTGGCAAGTGCTCCGACTGATAACGTTCACTCTTGCTGTACTGAGTTTTGAGAAGGTGTTGAATTACCCAGCTTCTTTTCCAGGCTTGGAAATCCAACACTGCTGCCATACTGAGCAAGATATATCTATGATGCATTCTTTTTAATATGGAGGAAAGTATCATTACCTATTGCTGTTCCCTTCATTCTTGTACTAGATCACACACAGAAATAGAGAAGAATCAAAACTGTTCCAAAAACAAATGTATAAAATGCAATTGATGTACTGTAAAATGTTGGATTTTTTTTTTTTAACAAGCTTCGTATTAGAATCTTGTTCAGCTGTGTAGAGCTATATAAATCTCACTGTTTTATTAAATGCTATTTATGGTCTGGAAGGAATGGTTAACCTATCTCGAGATTAACAAATTTGCACTAACATGAGCAATATTGATTTGAAAAAAAAATATGAATTCAATATTTAAAAGATAAACTATGATTTTAAAGGTATATTAACACTGAAAGTACGTTTTGACAAATAACATATTTAAGCCCAAAATATAAATGGTTATGTCAGATAACACAAAAGAACTATAACAATATAGATTGAGACAAAAAAATGTGTTTCACTGTACATGTTGCTAACATGTACAGAGACAAACTCCTACTGACATATTTTCTATTAATAAATCCTACTGTATTGTGGAGAATTGCTGGTCACAGTGCAATATGTTTAAATTCAGAAGCTGACTCCATAGACTGATGCCTAGGTTCACACAGCCAACAAATACCATTATTTATTTAAAGTGTTAACTTGATACTTCCAGCTTTCAAGTCATTTCCTCCCCCATCCCTCTCCACCAGGTTTATAAGCTCAAAGTACTCCACAACTCAAAGCGAAGGGGAGAGGTATTTTTGAGACCTCCCAACTCATAGCTGCAAGAGTCAAGCTGCCACTGCTTACAGAGAGATAGTTGAACGACACCAGTAGGAAGAAACTCAAAAGCTGAAGGCTGGTGCCACTGAATAGGAACATGCTGTAAAGATGATTCTGGCCCCAGTGTTACCTAGACCACAGCCAAGAAACAAAAAGCAAGCCATTAATTTACTTGTGCATTGCTGGGAATCTCGGCATGTGCTCCATGTAAGGGCTCAGGAATAATTGTTTCCTGTAACTGAGTTGCATTAGCCTGCAGAAGCATCTCGCTGGGAGACTTACAGCTCAGAAACACCGACTTACTTTTTATACCTTGGCACAGCGCAGGCTGTGCAAGCCAGTGTGCTACAAGGGAAGTTCCTCAACTCCTCCACCTGTTATTCATCCTCTCCTGCCAGCAATCAGAAAGAGCCCTGGTTTTAGTGTTACTGCTTGTATCAAGAGGAGTGGGAGAGATGGATACAGCAATCTGAGGCAGGGAGATGACACACAAACAAGAGCCCTAAAAATAGAGAAACTTGGAGCTTGTGTGTGAAGACAGATACACACCCATAATTACTAACAGTGGAATGGACCCAGCAAGAGATTTTATGCACTGAGAACATAAATATGACTAACAGCCTAATGTAGTGGAAATTGAATAGCAACAGCCTGATACACAAAAAGCTTTATGCTAGAAAAGTGGGAGGGAGCAGCAGAGGGATATCACAGGTCACCACTGGGCACTTCCAGCTTCAGCCAGCAGATGCTGGGCAGGAGGGCAGAGACTGCTTACTGCTGTGAAGGAGAGACAGGAGGGATGAGGCTCTTGATCAAAAACTGTAAGTCAAAAAGACCTTAGCAGCCAAAACAGGCAACTTTTTGCAAGCAACTACACACACAGCTTGCCCACCATCTTCAATGGAAGAGTGTGGTCCCCCCGCTCTACAGCTACATGGACAAAGTGCACATAGGATTGCAATTTGAAGCAATAGGTGCACCAAAATCTGGTGAAGACCTGTGCAGTGCTTTCTTTTTCCAGGGGACTAGCTGGTATTTAAACAGTGACCTAAAGCCAGTTTCGGACATTTAGGCTGAAAATGGGAGATTTGAGTTTCATTCCCACGTGAGGGGGGATTGAAGCGTGCAGCTGATACCTATAGGGAGCAGGGCATCCCTGCCTACCAGGCACTTGTAAAAACTAAGTGAGAAAAGCAGTGACTTACCATGTCTTTTGATAGCCTGGGTTAGGGGCACTTACTCCTGACTCTTGCTCCAGTCTTCCAAGGGCCACATCAAACAACTCCATCTAACACAAACACTTAAACTTCTCCCCAATGTGCCCAGGTTTTGCACCACCTTGACCACACCACATCATTCAAAAGATGGTACAGGGTACATGGAAGAGCACTGGTGCTGGCCAGGCACAGTACTCTACTAAGACACCAGGCATTATTCCTAAGTCTAATTCCCAGTCAAACTCACTGTAGTATTTTTAATCCAATTATAAAGCAGCTTCCTTCCTCTGTGGGCATTGGTATTGCTTTACCAGAAGAAAGCACATGCTTTGTGTTTAAGTATAAACCATTTGCTTACACATCGTTTTAAAGACCACAGAAGTTCCTGTAAAGGCTTTCACCTGCTTCACCAAGCCATGTATCAGGCCAAAAGTGAAAACAGGTGAAGAATTGCTGCAGTCTTCTCAAAGGATAAGCACCTAGAGGTCACTCTTGCCAGCATGCCAAAGGCTCCAATCTTCAAATAACTAAAAAGGAGAGAAAAGGCAAGTTATTTACTAGTACCTGTCAGTCCAAATTTACTATGGAGCCTTTGGCTCTTTCAATTTTATTTTCACTGCTTTAAGAGAGTGACACAAATAAAAAGTACTTGCTGTGACGGATTGTTGTAGTTAATTTCAGTAGCAGATGAGTAGTTTTAAACACCAAAATACCTTTCTTTTCCAGACAGGCAGAATCTGAAGCTTGCCACTAAATCGGAGAAAGCAAAATAGCAGTGGTTTGCTGATTCACTATTTTTCACAAATTCAATTGAAGTATTAGTTCACATAACCTTTTTCAATTATATATACAGGCCAGTGGCAATGGAGATTACTTTTTTTACATTATTTACTTACTTTACATGAATGTTACATAGGCAGAAATTGTTGATGACTAAACATGTCAAGATAATAAATAGGATATCAAAGCTGAAGATAAAATTGAGGCTACTATACAGATGATCAACTATTACTTCTGTTTGCCATCCACTGATAGTGAAGAGTATGAAGCCTAACATGCTGCCCCTTACAAGGCCATCTGTCAAGGCACGGGTGAAGCCCCACAGTTCAGCCATCAATGTTTTCATGAAATATAAGCAAAAGTATGTGTTTGGGAAGTGAAACAGCAGGTCTGTGTCTTGCCACAACCCAGCTCCTGATCCTTCCTCTTGAGACCTACCTCCACACCACGTAGGGCTGGAGGGCTGGAGGAGCAGGAAAGAGGATGTGACTGCCCCAACCTTCTATTTCAGATATATCACTGCCTGGAACTAGGAGCATCTAAAGCTGTTTAATAACATCCTATCTAGTTCTTTCAATCTATGGGCTCTAGTACAGTTTCCTTATGCAATTTTGGCTAAAAGGGAATAGAACAGGATTTTATTTATTATTTTTTTACAACAGGAACACTTTGGGCAATTTCAGCTTAAACAAATCCACTGGAAACTTCGGGTTATTCAGATATTATTACCTGTGATGGACCAGGTACTTCTTGCTCTTCTGTGCCATCTAGGTAGATCTAGTGGCTGATATCTAAAAGCAAGCAATCATGCCTGCAAAATTATTCCAGAGTGAAAAAGTAGCTAAAAAAGGGAGAAGTACCCTATGAAGATGTGGAGAGGAGGAACAACAAGTGACCAGTGAGCTGTCCTGTAACAGGGATAGCTGGCACTTGCCGTTTCACTGTGCTTGGGAGGCATTTCTGCTGCAAAAGGCACCACGCTGTAAAGCACAGAAGGGTTTGTAGCTGTAGGTGTGTGATGGCCAGGCCAGTTAGCTGCCTGGAGTGAGTAATTTCTATTGTTGAGATAAAACAATAGCAGCCAGTCCTGGGGTGCAAACATTACACTCTAAAAAGGAAAAACAGGAAGCCCCTTGTTTTGCTTATGCCTTTTGGAGTCAGCTGCAAAGCAACTAAACTGTCATAGGAGTGTCCTCTATGCAAGAGGACTTCATAGCTCCGTACATCAGTTTTGTGGCAAGGTGAAATAACAGAAACAGCCAGCCAAGCTGTCTGGAGTAGCTGTCAGGGCAAGGCACCGCGTGGGACACAATTAGTTGCCGAGTTCATGTCCTCGTTAGGTTCTCATTTTTCTTCCTTTTAATAAAATGTTTTAAGGCTATGGGTGCACCATGGCACAGGAAGAAATTTATCAAATGCAAAAACGTCTTCACCTAATTTTTTCCTCATGCCTCTGAAGGGTGCTGTAGCCAGTATTTTGTCAGTAACCTCCTTAAATGTACCCGCTGCTGCTGTTACTGCCAAGCAAGTCCTTGCAGGCTTGACTAGTTATTGTACCCGTACCAATAAGCAAGAAAGGAAATACTGCCACTAGCAAATGAAGGTTAACTAAGGCTTAATGAAGTCAAACCAGTTTGATGTGATGGAAAAGACTTACAAGGCAAAGGTCCTGAGGCCTTTTAAAGTGCCCTCTGGAAAGACAGCTCCTCTGATCCCTAAAAGGGATGTAAGGCAGCATGCCTGCAGGACAGGCATAGGTGCACTAAGTCTGTCAGGTCTTTGCACAACGCTGTACAGCTGCCTGCTAAGTTGGACATACAGTTTGCTGTGTTTTCAGTGCCTTTGCTCAGGATGGTGGCACTGGCCACTCTTACTGCCCCAGAGGAGATGGGATTGACCATGGCTTTGCAGCAGTGTGTCCTCTGGGGCAGTCCCAGTGAGTGGCCACTGAAATGGGGCTCATCGTGTTCATAGGTGGCAGTGGTGGAGGTGCAAAGGATAAGGAGAGCTGCAGGGGAACCAAGGCTTTACTGAGCTCAGATACTGGGACAGAGAGGCCAAGGTCAGCAAGGCTGTCAAGCATTAATAATATTAATGGAAATGATACATTTGTATTAATAGTAACTTTTAAGCTTTATAAAAATAACAAAATGTATTAAGCCTCAGCATTTGTCTGGTCTTGAACCCATTTTAGCAATATTTGCAAAAAGTTTTAGTAATAGCAACTGTTATCCACTTTTCTTAGTATTTATATGACTTAGCTGAGGTTTTTACAGCCTTGGACAATTGTGTGGTGTCAGCAGTCAGCACAAGCAAAAATACTCATCCAAATACAGGAGGAATAAAGTATAACCAATTGAATAGTTGTAGATTAAGGCATAAACAGCATGCAGTAAGTGAGGAAAAGAAGACATGAGCTGCTTTCAAGGCCAAACTGATACATATTACCCAGCATGGATGTTCCTACGAGGCAGTCAACCTGAGGGGAATTAACAGGGACTGTATGTTAACCTGGTTAACAGAAGACATGTAAGGAAGACACTGCTTTTTCCTCCACAGGAGCAATACCAGAAGAGGATGCTCTGGACAGAAGGAGCTTCTGTCCAATGTTTCCCAGGCCTGGCAAGCTCAGGGAAAGAAAATTAGCTTAGCTCTGAACGTGTGTCTGCTCTTCACATGTACAAGATCTTGCTAAAATTACATCAAGAACCAGGAAGTATTACCAAGCGGTTGTTGTGCATCACAGACAGTACCCAAGACCTGTAAAAGAGTGCAATATCTGTGCCCATCCCAGAATAAAAACTCACCAGAAGGGGAATTGCTTCTGCCTAACACATAAATGGCTGTGAGTGAATATGTAAGGACCTCAAAGATTGTTCTAATAAGGTAATGCTTGAGTCAGTTCTCATCTGCCAAAATCACAGAGCTGCTCAGCTTTGGTTTTGTCTAAATTTGTTGGAAATGAAAAATTCCTTGGGCCCATCTGGTAGTGCAGGGACAAACATCAAGAAAACCAAAATCTTTCAAAAGAGGAAAATGCTACATGGCATTCCTTCATGCTGGAAAAAGATGGGAGAGGAGAGCAAAAGCCCTGTTGAAATCTAGGTCCAGCTGAGGGGATCTCCACAAGACAATGAAAATGTTGTACTTGGTCAGGTTGAGATTTTACTACATTCAGCCTTTCTTCTTGACCTCAGTTTTCTAGAAGGAGAATGAGAGTACGCTTTGCCTATGGCCTGCTGAAGCTGAATCTGTTTCGGACAGGCACTTTAAAATAAAGAGAGTACAGTGCAGACAGACGAGATTAAATACCGCTTCACTTACTTGTGCTCTTTATGCTGTTGTTATCGCCCCCTGAAAGGATGATGTTATTTTTTATGTGTTTGATAATTGATTTGCATTATTTACTTATTTCATAGAATAGTTAGGGTTGGAAAGGACCTTAAGATCATCAAGTTCCAACCCTCCTGCCATGGGCAGGGACACCTCACACTAAACCATATCACCGAAGGCTCTGTCCAACATGGCCTTGAACACTGCCGGGGATAGAGCATTCACAGCTTCCTGGGCAACCCATTCCAGTGCCTCACCACCCTAACAAGAAAGAATTTCTTCCTTATATCCAATCTAAACTTCCCCTATTTAGGTTTTAACCCAATACCCCTTGTCCTATCTCTACAGTCCCTAGTGAAGAGTACCTCTCCAGCATCCCTATAGGCCCCCTTCAGATACTGGAAGGCTGCTATGAGGTCTCCACGCAGCCTTCTCTTCTCCAGGCTGAACAGCCCCAACTTTCTCAGCCTATCTTCATGCGGGAGGTGCTCCAGTCCCCTGATCATCCTCGTGGTCCTCCTCTGGTCTTGTTCCAACAGTTCCATGTCCTTTTTATGTTGAGGGCACCAGAACTGCACACAATACTCCAAGTGAGGTCTCACGAGAGCAGAGTAGAGGGGCAGGATCACCTCCTTGCTCTGACTCAGGTGTAGGACCTTGCACCTCTCATAGTTAAACTCCGTGAGGTTGGCATCAGCCCACCTCACAAGCGTGTCAAGGTCCCTCTGGATGGCATTCCTTCCCTCCAGCGTATCAACCGAACCGCACAGCTTGGTGTCATCGGCAAACTTGCTGAGGGCGCACTCAATCCCACTGTCCATGTCAGCGACAAAGATGTTGAACAAGACCGGTCCCAACACCGATCCCTGAGGGACACCGCTAGTTAGTGGTCTCCAGCCGGACGTTGAGCCATTGACCACAACTCTTTGCATGTGGCCATCCAGCCAGTTCTTTATCCACCGAGTGGTCCTTCCATCAAATTGATGTCTCTCCAATTTAGAGACAAGAATGTCGTATGGGACAGTGTCGAACGCTTTACACAAGTCCAGGTAGATGACATCAACTGCTCTACTCTTGTCCATCAGTTCTGTAGCCCAATCATAGAAGGCCACCAAATTGGTCAGGCAGGATTTCCCCTTAGTGAAGCCGTGCTGTCTGTCACCAAGCACCTTGTTGTTTTTCATGTGCCTTAGCATGCCTTCCAGGAGAATCTGCTCCAGGATTTTGCCAGGCACAGAGGTGAGACTGACTCGTCTGTAATTCCCTGGGTCATCCATTTTCCCCTTCTTGAAAATGGGGGTTATATTTCCCTTTTTCCAGTCATCGGGAACTTCACCCAACTGCCGTGATTTTTCCAATATGGTGGACAGTGGCTTAGCAACTTCATTTGCCAGCGAATTTTTCCTTAATGTTGATGTAGATAAGTAGTACAGTATGGATTATATTGATCTCTCTGGAAACAAAATATTTGCCTGCAATTTCTATTAATTCACTGAAGACGTTTATGCCTCACAGTGATAATAAAATAATACATAACTGGCTTTCTGTTGCTTTCAGGCAGCATCAAGGATGAAGTACCATCAATTCATAAAGTTCAACAGACACCAGAGTTGTTCTTTTTTTTTTCATAAAACTGTCTTAATTGTCTTCATAAAAGTAAAAATGAGATCCTGACACTGGATTTACATCAGAGGATGCCTACAGATCTTCATCCTTCCTAAAGCTTGGTTCTAGAATGCACTTGTCCATCCAACTGATCAAAGTTGAACATTTTGTGCTGCAGGGAGCATCTCTTGCTTTAGACTCCTCATACATGATGTAGACTGCAAGACTACATTCTGAGCTAGGATAAACATCCATTTTAGTTCTGCTTTTGAGTAGATAACGTGTTTTTTAAAAAACACATGCACAGGGACTTGTTAAAGAGAGATCTTATAAATTTCAGTGAGCCAATATTGCTCTTCAGTCCTGAAGGGAAACCACAGATACTAGAAAAATCTTCCTTGCCTGGGTCTGCATTGCAGACTGTGAAGAATCTATATGGCAGTATCCCATGTCAGGCTTCAAAGCTTATGGTCAACTATCCTTTTATGGCAATGTAACTGAACTCAATTGTGTTTGCCGATTCTAACGCCTGTTAGCACAAGAAAGACTTCTTTTGTCAAGGTATTTCCAAGGTGAATTCCTGCAATGTGTCTATGAGGACAGGTTGGTTTATCACATTGACTAGGATGTGAATGTGCATTTTGTCCAACAAAATAAGAAAGATAAGGCTGCAGCATTTGTCAAAATTACAGTTCAGTTTCTGCATATCATCCTTCCCCCTAATTTAGCTCTTATGTTTTTGTTAATTCTTGTCACACAAAAATCATTTTTTTCATGAGGAAATAATCTACCCCCTTATCTGTTCTAAAGGGTTAAATAGCTTTTTCATCATGCTTAGGAACATAACTGTAACCTTGAGTTTTTCATAAAGGTGTTTCTTCAAGGGCATACTGACTAAATCCATCCAACTTTGCCACTCTGATTTGCATATTAAAGAATATAGTTTCTTCTTGCAGAAAAACAGTGTGAGTTAAATCCGTGACTTTTGATGCCAACAGTAAGTTAGATCACTGTTGGAGAAAATAATTACAGAAAACAGAATAATATATAACTTACTAGGGAACTAACAAGGCAGCAGCTAGTCACGGGGTTAACAACTTGAAGAGAGAGTTCTGTTTCAAGGGCTTTTATCTTCCAACAGATGTCTGTAAAAGCAAATCGTCATGAGAATACCTAATACTTAAATACCATGCTGTATCTGTAGAGCTGATCTGGGAGGACATAGATTACCCACACACAAAACCATATCACATAAAACAAGCACTCCAAAGCCAACATTTGGTGCAGTAGGAAGAACAAATCAAGGATTTGGTAGATGTTGTAGACATTTCATTTGAACAGTCCAGCTTTTACATCCACCTTTTAGCCCTTTTTGTGAAGCACTGCAAGTTTTAAAGTGAACTATGACATCTGTCTTATGAAGGATTTGACATGGAGACTGACGGTCATAATCACACTGATATGGCCATAAACTTGAGTGAGTATTGAAGGTGTTAGAACAAAGCTCTTTGACTGTTTCAGAAGGTGGGTGGGAAAACCAAAGAAAAACTCTACAGTCTGTCTATAACAAGTATTAGAACGGCTTCCTCTACGGAAGCTCTTGTTTGTGGAGGATGCCTTTCACCACGTATCAAGGCTTCAGTATAATCAACAACCACTTTAATTCAGGCCTGTGTAAGAAAGTGTTGCCATCATTAACATTTAGCTATTGAAGTCATTACAAGCTTTGCATCTCATTAAACAGTAGCATGTTCTGCTGTAGTTCTCTTCATATTTTCTCACTTACAAGCATGTTTTTTGACATAGGTGGCACATAGAAAGTTCTCCAAACCAGCTTGCTTGTTCTTATTCCATGAGTGCATGCCTTCTCCATTTCTGCAAAGAAAGACCATTCCAGTAGCTGTCTTTTTTCTTTAAATTTCCAAGAAAAAAACATACAGCAAGCTTTCCACTCCTTCCTACCATGAAACTAGATGTCTAACACATCTAGGTTTCAGTCTCTCTACAGATGCTTCCAGTAATCTGTGCCAAGGCTTTATATTCTGCTGCACCATTTCACTTGGATAATTTGTGCTGAGCCTCATACTTCTCTGCGTTTAAATATATACTCTGCAAAGCTTTTACAGCACTGGTTTAGTACTTTCTCAGACTTAGGAAAGCAATCAAACATGCCTTCCATAACAAGTGACTTCAACAAATGTATTGGCACTTCATCAAGAGGCTTTTCTCACTTTCATATTCCTACCTGGTTTTATGACTTGCTCCTTCTAAATACAACCAATCTCATTCTAGTTGGATTTACATGATTTAATTCCTCTCTTGCATTCTCTTCATATGGTAGTCTTGCAAAATAATCACTCCAAGCATTGCTAATTAATTCAGCATTCATTTCCAATATACCTTATTTACCTCTTAACACAAGCAAGTGTGCTCGTAACCCTTATCATTTGTTCTCTTGCGTGGATGAGCTTGCAAATTATTTTTTTTCTATGTCTTTAGTCTTCCCCTCCCTGGAGAGCTATGAAATCCACTGCTAACTCCACTTTCAGCTGACACTGCTTCTCTGGCTTCCTTTTTCGCTTGTCATTTTCACTGTTCAAGTGATTGTCCCCTCTTTTCAACTTAACAGACTCTCTTACATGAGTTTTTCATAAACAAATCTACTTTATCATCCAGTTCAGCTCTGATACTAGTACTGGGGTAAGTTTTGCTGAAAACTTAGTATAGTTCCTAGCCTGGCTGATCTACCTCAATTGTATTTACTGGATCACAGATCTCAGAGGTGTTGCTAATGTCACCTGGAAAATGGGGAACAACAGGATACATTCTTGCCCACCCAATGGGTTTGTCTCAATGACTTTTCTGCAGTTGCAATGATGTCCTAGACAGCAATGAATTCCTTTGCCCCAGTGTCCTTAAGTGGCAAATTTACACCAATGAGGAATCAAGGAATGCAGAGCACACAGGTAAACCTAACAAGCATTTAAGAAGTTTTACAAAATGCTCAGCACTTTAAAGCATCAAATGTAATTTTCATGGACAGATTTTCTTTCAGAAGATCTCATTAGTAAACATGAGTTCCTTCTGAAAAACTGGTGCCTGGTCTTTTTTCTTGTAGTACATCTTCTACCAAGCAGTTGACGGCTGCACAGTGTGTTTGTAGCAAATCGGAGAAACTGGCCTCCATATCCTGACTCACTATGTTGTGCTTTTACTATCCAAAATCCTTCCACTGTGCAACCCTTGTTTTGTCTGCCTACTGTGCATAAAATTCAACCAGAAAACAGAGAAAAAAATTGGCTTTCTGGAGAAGAGGAAAGATTAATCATCTTTGCAATGCCTCAGTGTTGCAATGGAAAATTATTTCAGTGGGGCAGCAGAAGCATGTGTGCAAAAGCCACCTGCAGCCAAGAAGAGAGAAATGCAATAACCTTTAACCAGAACATCTAAAGCTCTGTCATTTCACTCGAGTGTTAATTTAATACTTTGACAAGGTTACCTTAATTAGTTGGCAGCTGATAGAAAGAAACCTGACAGGTAAGCATAACCTGACGGGTCTTGAATAACTGCTGTTCCCTCTGCCTTTTCATTTTGAGGGAAATTCAGGCTAAAATATACATTGCCATGAGGCTAAATTTTGGCATGGAAGCTCCTGCATCAGATGTTAGTTTCACTTTTAGGAGGTGTGGGAGACAGAATATTTAACAACCAGCAACAATAAAGGACCAAAGTCAAGGCTGACCTTCTCCAGTTTTAGTCAGCAAATAGGAACTGCTCAAGCCTTCCCAATTTGAGAACACTTATTTCATTCCAAATGGGAGGGGGAAGGCTGGCAAAATATGAAAATGAAACAGCTTTCACGGTCAGTGAAGAAAAAATTAAATAAGGCACATTTCAGGGGAAAAATAAATGTGTAAAACTGTTTCTATTTTTATTATGATTTAAACAATTTTACAGCGATTAAGAGCACAATTCACTGTATAACTAGGACAGCAGGCTTGCTCATTTTCAGCCTTCCTTCTGGTGGTTACTACTAGACCTGAGAAATGGGAATTATGGATAACACATCTGGGACTGCTACTGATACTTTGGGCTTGATCCTGGAAATATTTCTGCATGCCAGAACCATTGCCTACATGAAGGCACTCCCAGATCAGCAGGGCCATTCATAGGTATTATGCTGCACAGAGCTATACACTTTTTCTAGGATCATAGTCCTAACTTCTGGCTTGGTTTTTGAGGTGCAAAATGTGCTTCTGATTCCTGCAGGTGAACACAGCCCACATTTTCCTTTCCTCCATCACTTTCAGGTAAATCAGTGGAATTTCTGATGAAAACTAATTTTTTTTTCCTTAAATGGATCTGGTTGTGTTGACTCCCTGGAGCACAAATGCCAGATGTGATACATAAACCCTCAAAAACTTCTATATGACATTCATGTTTTGTAACGCTGTTCTGACTTGTAGAGAGCATGAGTGAAAGATGAGCCAACAATATAGAGCGATTCAGGGCATTTCAGCTCAGCTGCGTGCATATCGATTTGATGGGGTTTTTCTGTATTGCTTTTCTGTTACCTCAGTTGTAATATTATACACTGCTCAGCAAAGCAGCTTGTAATTTCCCCATTGAGACTTTTACAGCTTTCAGGCTCACCAAGTAGTCCTTTCTATGACATCTGATGTATTTTATACTGACAGCAGATCACATCCTCTTGGCAGAAGTAGTTCTTGTCTGAAATTTTGAACTTCTCACATACTTGAACACAGGGTAGGATTTTTTTATATCAAGCTTAAGAAAATACTTGTTTCTTGTTAGTCACTATTTAGAGTCTCATCCAGTTTGGGCTAAGGGATATTCCCATTTTCTACATATTATAGAAATGACCTTGATCAGCTGTAGGTAAGGGTCTGCTGACTTTTCAAACAAAACCCTGCAGTCAGAGGTGCACATCAGTAATAAAACATCTAATATGACAAGCTATTTCTCTTCTCATGGAGGATAATACTTCAATATGTAAAGACTTCATTGTAGATTGGTCTCTGTTTCCAACTTCTCTTTTTCTGATAAACAAATGGTGTCTTTCTTTGAGGAAACTGTGTAGGGCATGCTGCTAAGACCTGCATTTCCAGGGATATGGCCCTTCCTGGGTCTAGCAACTGTCACTCTTTTCAGGCTGCCAGGAAATGGCCATCTGACTGAGCCTTCACTTCTTGTTTTGTCACCAAGGAGAGGTGTTGTACCTACATGTTGCCAGCCCATGGCTCCTACAAGTGATATGCTTTGCTTAGGCTTGATCCTTGGTCCAACTGTTATGGGTGACAGCCAAATTCAGAAGTACCTTCAGTGCTGAAACAACTTGCAGAGATATTGCAGATCCATAAACCAGGGACATGACCTGGGTTTCACTTTTGCTGGCTAGGATGGGAAACAATTTCTTTCCCAAACGGAAACAGAAAATCCTGGCAACCTTCTGAATCAAAGCCATAAGTAAGGTGCAGGAGAGGAAGCTGATTCTCCCAATTCACCCAAAGATGATTCCTGGCAAGATTTGGCTCAGAGTTGTATAGTTAGCACCACTCAACATGTTCCGTTAAAGGAACCTCTGCCTCAGCAGAGTCTGTTTTCTGTTTTCTCCTCTAGCTGGAGCATTCATTGCACCTTGATTTCTGACTGGGTGGCAATCATTTTAGAGTTTAATAAGGAATAAATGGTGACTTAAACCTAACTTTTTTTTGTTATAATATGAACACATACATCAGAAATGCTGACTTTTAGTTGTTAGGCTTTTACATTTCAAACCAATAGGCAGGTTACTTGTGAGTCCTAAACTTGACTATATGACCGACATACAAGCATATAACTTTTTCCTGCTGAAAATGTTTAAAACATTTACTTTCTAGTTCTCTGAGCACAGTTACTTTTGTTTCAAATTTTATTTCCATTTTACATCTTATAATCTTGCTATCTACTTACAGCACCTGGCTTGGAATCTGTAAATAATAACCTCACTTTCAAGGGAAAATTTCCTTTCTAATGGAGAAAAGAAAAAAAACCCAAAACAAACCACAAACCCAATACCCCAACTCTGTTAACATTACAACAAAGTTGTAGAGTTTTTGAAATAAGAAAAGCCAAAACATTGAAAGCCAAGGTTAAAGCTGACTTTCAGAGTTACAGTGAAATTATAATTAAGTAGAGAACTTTCAGACAGTGCTATTGAAGAATTCTGCATTGTCATTCATATATATATTATATCTATTCATAGCTTGTGAATGCGTATGTATATCTGGTACATTAGTATTTCAGCAGCTGGCTTAGCACACTTCTCAATCTAATTCAATCCAAATCAATCTTAATATGTGTTATCTTCAGATTGTTAATAACATCACATGCAGGAATTTGGACAACCAAGACTGGAAAGACCAGTGAGAATGAGAAAATGATGGTCACACAGTCACACTAACGGTTACAGCCCTTAGTCTAACCTGCCAAGCCTATGGTATGCCCCAGTCCTGCTCCTCAGGGTCACATCCCTGTTTCATAGCAGGAAGATGCTTCAGCATTCTGGTGTCCTTCCCAAACAAGAACCATACACAAAGAAATCCACAACGAGTTTTTGAACAACCCCTATTGGAAGCAGTAAGAGTTGGGAAGTAGCGTATGCAAGGAAATGCCTTTACTTGATAAGGTAAACAGCTTCAATTTCTCTTGCTCACTTATACTCCATGATTTAAAAATCCTGATTATGGCAAGGTATCACACTCAACACAGAGCAATTATGATCTGCAGTTTTGACCCTACAATCAAAACTGTTCAAAAAGTTCTTGACAGTAATTAAGTCAATGAAGTTCTGGAGACCCTGGTATAATTGTAAGAAGACAGAGTTCTCAGCCTTCTTTTGTAGTTAAATATTTTTTCAGCACATCATTTGCACAGAAATAATTTTACTAACCTCTCTGAACACATGCTTTGAAAAATTAACTACTGTTTAAAAGAGAGCAATTTCCATTTCCAGAACCTCCCCAACCATGGTTTTTAATTGAAAGATCCATCTGAGCTGGCTGTCAGCTTGCTGCCTCTTTTGGTACAATCATGTGGGAGAACTAGAAGTCACTCATTGCCCACCCTTAGTGAGTTGCCTCAGACCACTTCAAAGAGATGGAGTTTTTCCTTTTCTCTTTGCAGAAGGGGAGAGTTTGGCCATTGCTATTCCTCCATGCACAAGCCCAAACATTATTGACTAAATTAAGTTCAGAAGTGCAGTTGTGCTTTTGCTTATTGAGCTTGTACCTCTCAGTAAAGAAGCAGCCACAGGTTCAGGCAGGTTTTATGCAGATTTTACAATCAATTCCTCCAAGGCACATTTCCTTCACATAGAACAGTACATAAAATATTGCCCAAATGTTCACTAATTCCATTGGAAAGCAGATGAAAGACTTCCCCCCAAGACATTTCAGTTTATTGGAAGGAGGAGCATCAATGGGATTTCTAGCAAAACTAATTAACTAGAAGATTATATTGCAAACACCATGCTAATTGCACAGGTCAATATAATGCTTCTGAGATGCTGTCTTAGAGCCAATTGCCCCACTGCAAAATATTAAACGCGTAATCCTCATTATGCTATATTATCTTGAAATCCCCTTGCTAACCTTGCCTTTAAGAGCTTTGATGAAAACTTGCATCTTGCATAAGTGTGTGACACTTAACACAGCCATGCCTATAGGCAACAGAAGATGGTTTACCGCATCTTAAATTATAATATATTGTAGGTTATTGAGTATATGAATAAACTATTAAATCACTAGTTCAGACTTCAGCAGCTATGCAAAGCTGTAGCTGGAGTCTGTGCCGTAGCACTGAGGTGGCAATTTGAGGATAATGGTTTCATGAAGTTTAATCAGAAGCAAACATCAAATGCACTAACGCAAACACTTTTGAGAGTGTTTGGACAAAAAACTTTCTCAGTGCTGCAATGCTTTTGGTAGACTTCAGACCAAAGATGTATTTAAAAATGACATGTATTCAATGCATTGTTTGCTTATACAGTTGTTGCCAAATCACTAGAGAGAAACATCATTGCAAATTTGAATGAATATTCATATGGCACAAATAAATAATGAGTACTCATCATGGCAAGCTGACAAAAATTATGCTAAAATGATGTTGAAATTGGTCTTGGAACAAATTCAAAATTCATAGCCTGTTGGCAAATAATTTGCTGAAAGAAAAGGAACTCCAATTGTCATAAAATCATTTGCATACTTCACTTGTTACATTGAATTATTTTATTTAGCCATAAGGACTCTAAAACTTTCAAGACTGAAATTAATTTCTATGTGAAATAAACAGGTTTTAGAAGATATGCTGATAAATTGTCTTTGGTTCCCACCATTAACCCTCTTATCAAGACAGATGAACAAGTCTGGTCTACAGACTCTCTTATTTAAACACTATTACCTATCCTTGGATATCATTACTGGAAATCAAAACATATTAATTTTGAATTCCTGTTCAATACTGAACTCAAGCTGATCTTTCACTGCCTTTCTTCCATGTCAGCTGATATTTAAGTGGAAGTTAAACAGGCAGCCACCCTTATCCTGGCCTGACTATTTCATACCTTTTAGTTCAAAAGTCACTTCAGCCACTGAAGCCCATTAACACCTGGTATACCTCTCAGGAGGCTCTAGCTCATTCAACACTTGTTTGGCTTCTCCATCAGCTGGCTTTTATTGCAAACATCTCCACCTCCTGTTTTGTTCTCATTGTGCCCCTTCTGGCACCAGTTTATTACCTCCTCTATCAAAACATTTTACTTTAAATAGTCTACACAGACAGTTGCATTTGCAGATGCCCAGTTTTGCCTGGGAGGGATTTCTGAGATTGCACTTTTCATAGGAGGAAGATGAAGACATGGTTTCTAAAGACATTTAAGTTTGCACTTTTATTAATAACACTGAATTTCATTAGTTTTGAAATTCAAAATTCACTTTCTCCTGTCTGAATCACTAGTAGAGAGAATAAAAAAGGCAGATGCCTTTCCTTTTAGAAAAACAAAAAGGCAAATTTGAACCCACAAAAAGTGGTAATAAGATGCAAAAATATGAGCTTAGCCACAGCTGGAGCCTGATAACTGAACTGATGACTGTGCGTGCTTTAACATGTAAGCTGAATGGTACCTACTTGTCACCATACCCCTGGACTTCCTACCCACAATGTCACTGTTCTCCTTACACAAGGGACTATACTGTACTCTTAGCTAAGACAACTGCTTGGAGATAATTTTTCAAGTGTCTACAGCCATCACATAGTCAAAAATCTGTTTCTTTTAGCAAGCCAATAATCTTGCAAACAAAAGTGAGAGGCTGAAACGCTGAACTCTATTATAATGACTTCACTCACAAGATTTCCACAAACTCAGCAAAGCCACAGCTAATTACCACAGTATTACAATGTGGAGACGAAGGCTGCTTAGAAGAAGATCTCTTTAGAAAGGCAGTATGGAAAGAAGGCAGGAGTTGAAAACCAGCCAGGAAGCCAACATTCTGAGCTTAATTAAAACAAGAAACTTTCCTCCAAAAAGAAAACTCTACTGTTGAGACATTGAGAAGTGGTTGGAGGAATATTTCCAATTCCAACTTAATTTAATGACAGTTGAAATCTTATAGGTACTTGAAAAAACAACACGAGTTTGCTTGAATATTCACTGTTCCTGCCAAATCTTTACCCTTCTCTGTATCTCCTCAGCTCCTCCCTTTCTGGTGTAGTAACCCTGACAGTACCTTTGAGCTGTCTCCATTCACAAATGTAAGCACTAGAGTTTTGTATTGTAATGAACCTGGGCTTTTCTGAGTTTAAAAGCTGCCTGGGGAATTCACTGTAGGAAAAGGTCCAGGCAAATCCTTTTCAAATTTGTACACCATCTGGAGTCCTGTCACATGCAATTTTGAGCATAAGGTGGTAAATGCTGAAGGGTCTTTGTCCCATTAGACTTCAATTTACATGTCCTTGCTCTGTAAGTGTCTTTGGGCAGCACTGCTTCCAAGAAACATATCTGGAGGTCTGCAGCCTCTCTTTTGGGCACATTTAGCCCATCCTCTGCCCCCAGCCTCTACCCTTGTTGAAGAGTAACCAAAGAGTGCACTAGCTCTCTTTCACAGCATTGCACCCAGACCATGAGCAACCCCAAAGCTCAGTGACCTATTCCAACTGGTTCATGACAAAACCTCCTCCTTTTCTCTCAGAAACAAAACCAACAGCAGCAGTCATTAATAAAAAATGGTAAAACTGAAGCCCTGACAGAGTTTTCGTTACCTGGAGCCTGATGGCTAATCTGTGCAGTAGCCTGTTCTGAACTGTATGGTCTCTGTGCTTGGACATGAGTGAGTCCTGGACTTTGACTTTCAAAACTACATCTGTTGCTATGATCTTGAAAGCAGAACCAGCTACCTTTGTTCCCCTTTTTCTGGAATTTGGAGGTGACATTGCTTGTGGCTTTGCAGAATGGAGATCTCTGATATGACTCTCTCATCTGCATATCGGCTGAAAACCTAAAATGCTTGTGTTAACCTGTATACTCTCTTGCTTTTCTTGGGTGACGACAGTTAACTAGGATGCCAAGATAAACTTTTTTTGCTGTTTAGTGTTACTGCCACACTGCAGAATATGTTTCTTAGCTTTAAGTCAGTCTCAAACTATTTTGTTTCCCCTTCTTTTGTACTCCCTGTAAACACAGACAATACCATTCACATGTCTGTAGAACAGATCTGCAGTTGACTGAAGACTGGTTAAAATATCAGAATTACAAACTGAAGGCACCCTCTGTGTCATTCATGTTAGTAGCTGCTGTTCACAGACCCAAAGCAAGGGGCTGCTTTCAGTCTCTCAGGGTCCTCCAGGCTTCTGGAGAGATTCAGCTTTCTTAGAGATTCTAAGTGCTTCTTCATGGTTCCCAGGCTGTTCCTATAGGTGGGGGTTTTGTTGGTGTGTCCCCCACCCCAGATGCAAACCAGGTTCAGTGATCACTGGAGAGATTTGCAGAGAGAAGCTGCCTTAAGTGTTTCAGTTGTACCTGAGCATTATAAGAGGAGTGACCAGCCACTACCAGGGCCAGATGCATTTGGCACTTGCTCCCCTGCTGCTGGGGCCACTGTTACCACTGATTGATGGTATTTTTGCTCTTGCAAATACACAAAAGGACTGCAGGAAAGCTGTCTCTTTACTTTAAAAGCATTCTGCTTTTTCTTTTAATTTTTGTCCTTTTTTTCCCAGCATGACAAGCTTTTGCACTGTATTACAGATAAAATTGCTGCTCCTCTTCCAGAGAAACCCCATTTGTTTCCAGTTAAAGAAGGTGCTCCTGCTCCTTTTCCTTCCATTTGCAGCTACATCTCCCTTTCTTGTCAAAGCAGACGGATTCTGTAGCACCACAAGAGCTTGAAGTGGCTGATGCCTGAAAAAGTCAAGCAGCTTCTCCTCTTGATACCTGATGGAGAGAAGAGTTTACAAAACCAGGTACATGAAGCATGTCTTATTTTAATGTATCTGTTGGGATATTTTTTGCCTGCTGTTCCTTTATGCTATCCTACTTTTTAAGGCAGTTAATTTATTGTTCACAAGTGAGGAAGATTAGGTCATTGAGGAACTGCTGGTTTCATTTCATTTCCCCCAGTTTCTGGACAGGAATACATGCCAGTCTTTTTAGTGACTTCTGAAATCTGAACTGGGCCCTTATTGCTCAGTCAGATCCTGGTACAAGGGTTGTACATAGGTACCACAAAACGAGAATGTTGCAGATGAGGTATATCCTGTAGTCCAAGGCACCTGCATTTACAGAGTCACAAGAATGTGTCTTGTTGCATTATCCAGGTAGGAAATGACACAAAAGCATGTCAGATTGCCCAGCAATTTTGGATTCTGACTAGGGTAGGAAAGTAAGTTTACAACGTAAAATTCCAGCAAAACATTTCTCATAGTTGTGACTACACACATAAGTAATAGGGTAGGTGAGTTTTCAGTCATTCCCTTTTAATTTAGAAACTCAGCACTAGGAATAATAGCTCTTGGCAACATTACAGTGCAGTAACATCCAAAGTCCCACATCAGGAGTCTCTCATATTACAACATCCAAGTTTAATAAGAGGGTTACAGAGAGGAGAAAAACCGGAACAGCCAAACATGCCTAAATCTTCAAGGCTTTATTAAACTAGAAACTCAAAGTTTAAGAAAAGTCTATGTAGTGGCTAGAAGTGTCACCTTAGAACTTATTTTATCTTGTTGGATACGGGAGTAGATGCATCCTAGAATCAGGGAGAAAACAGCAATAACCCTCTATGACTCCTATTAATTTGGCTGTCTGAGTTTTTTTATCAGGGTAAAAAGTTGTAAAAATCAGTGTATTCAGAGAAAACCATGCACATTGTCACAACCTGAGCTTTCATTCCTGTTCTGCAATTATAAAATGATTTTCAACCATTAGATGAAGGACTTCACTCGTGCTACTGGAGATTTACGGGTTATGGTTCATTGTGTCTCAGTAGCACGGACCTTAGCTCTGGCAGTACAGCTTCTCAGGCTGTTCTAATATAGAAGCAAAAGAAAAATGACTCCATCAAGCAGCGTCAGACAATAATAAGGAAGAGTAAAAGTTGACAGATGTGACCACTGGAGAGATACAGACTCAAGAAAATGTTTACATGAAGGAAGCTTACAAATATACCTGCTTAATGAAGTCCATCAGCTTGCTTTTGTGAGCCAAATCTGTGCACTGAAGGAGCTGAACACAGCAAACTTTCCTGAATTTGTAATTGACACAGTTAAGGAAGCAGAAGGAAATGCATTTGCATTTATGGAAGTTACTTTCCACTGCCTGCCCTTTAAAGTCTTTGCCCTTGTAGAAAGTGACAACAATGCGCTGTGAATTAATTCTCTTCTTCCACATGTGGAAGAGAATAACTCTGCCAGAAAAAAAAACAACCAACCCAAGTCATACTGTGATTAACAACTTATACACAGAAAGGATCTCTTCCTGTCTTCAGGGATTAGCTGACAAACATTCCTCTTGATGTAACCTTAATTGGTGGATAAACTCACGTCTGGGCTGGATGATCTACTTAACTGCATGTCATTCACAATGATTTCCATGAATTTGGAATATGCAAAACATTTTTTATCTTGTGTTTACATTTTGCTGATTATGGAATAAATGAAGTGTCCACTTGCCTACATTTTATAGACTGGTGGTAATGACATCTCTCAGTTACCCTTTACTAGATTTGTATTAACAATGGATGAAATGCAGGCAACAGCTGCACCTCTCTGATCTCTTGTTGCCTTCCCCAAGCCAACTACATCTATCAATCATCTCACTTATGTTCCTTTTGAAACAAAGTAATAAAGTCTGATTGGGCTGCCCAAGGCAAGAAGAGCAAAACATGAAATTTCTGAAATATTTTTAACATTTCACTCTGGATTTTCTTCTTCTAGTCCAACTTCCCAAACAAAAATTGTATTTGATATAGAAACTACGTGTTGTTTGACATATAAAATGTGCCTTAAGTAGCTTTTTTTTTTTTTTTAAGGCTTTTTTTGAAGAAATTTCAGCATATCCAGAAACAATGGTGTATAGTATTCTTTGGATGTTACCAAGTGTTAAATTGCTTTTAGAGTTTGGAGTTCTTCAGAAGCATTTCTAAAATATGGAACAACATACTGTGCTCTCTTATGCATTCCCGTTCCTCTTGCAAACCATTCAAGACCTCAATAAGGTCTATCAGGACCAGCTGCATAGACATCCACCTATTTCTACGATGTTCTTTATCTGTTGAAGTGGTTTTGTACATGCTAGGGCCTCTTGCAAACACTATAACACCACAGCTATCCTTTCAAATATTTAGTTGCTGGAACAGGTGCATGAAGGTTATGAGTAAGTTTCAATAAATATTGCCCCAAAGAAGCTACTGCAGGTCCCAGCTACACAGTGTATATGAAGAGAAAGCAGGAATATTCACAAGTGATTAAAAAAATGAATTCAATGTGTGCTTAAAAATAATTCTTTTATCTAAATTATTGAGAAACATTTTTAAGGGCTAGGGAGCCACAGACATTTTTGGAAGATGAAAGTAAAAAGGGGTTACAAAAGCACACAGACTATTACCAAGAGAGAGAGAGAGAGAGAAGAATTCTTTTGAGTCTTAGAAATCATGGTCTGCAGTGAACTTTAATTATTGTTTTCCAGGGAATGTTGAAAGCAATAAAAGCACTGATAAAAGAGAACCTGAAAAGCAGATCAAAGGTGTCTGTGTTTTCTCTGCACTTTTTGTTCTTCTGTAAAGCTTTGTAGTTTCTTACCATATCTATAGTATAACACATATTTGTGTACTATATATTGTATATTACATGTTTACATAAACATGAATAAGCATAACATACAATATTTTCTAATTATATTTTCATAATATACATTTCATAAAATATTTAAAAGTATACACAAAGTTTTCCTTCAAATTACATTCTTGCAAGAGATGCTAAGCAAGAAAGGTTTTATATCTGCTTCAGGAGAAGAAGTTACGAAGAGGGCAGTTCAACCAAGTAAACAGATAAAGAGACCAAAGTGTATTTTAGTCAAGAGATCTTTTGATCCAGGTCTGCTCTTTGACTAGTAGTTGTCCTTCCTTTCCCAGCTTGCCTGTGGCACCTTTAAACATCTGTTGCATTAAAGGGGTCACATCATGGAGTATACCGGGGATTAGCTTTAAGCCTCATTTCTTAAAGAAGAAAGATTGCCTGCCCTACTATAGGCAAAAGAAAGGTGTTTTCACTGATATTTTGGATGGGTTTAGGAAGCTTTTTTAAATTTTTGTTGTTGTTGTTTTAATTGTTTTCTGAGGCAGAAGCAAAGCATGACCTGTTTTTTATTTAAGCATAGGCTTCTTAGCCACAGACCAAACAGACGCACAAATCTGTGCTCATGCCAGCTATGTGAACATGTGTAACCACATCTCCTACTCACTTCCAAGGAAGTTGTTCATCTAGACTTTCATTCAGTGCTGTGAAAAAGCAAGTCAAATGTCACTGCAGTGTCTCAGTGCTCTTCTAAATATTTATCACGTCTTTATTCTTAGAAAATAAACCAAAGCATTGCATATGATGTTTGTTGACAATGCAACAGCTCCTGTACTGTTAGATGCTTTCTAATAGCATCTGGGCTAGATACTGGGCTGTCTGCCTTCCATCATCTGTCTGGCAACCGACTAGCTTCAAGGGAAGGCTTGCAATTTGTAAGAAAGACCTCAGACTACCACTCCACATTTTCCTGTTAACTGCTGCATAACTCTGATAGGCAGGTTTATTTGGATGCCACCTATGGGGAACACAGTTGCAGGCATTGGTGCAAGTATTTCAGGAGGCTGAGCACAGCCCCAGCTGTGACGGATGCCTCAGAACCCGAAATATGTTGCTGTCTCTTGAGACACTTCTCTGCTTTAGATTTAGACATACGGAGCAACAGATTGGTGGATA
This sequence comes from Neopsephotus bourkii, assembly GCF_033783945.1. Classification (NCBI taxonomy): domain Eukaryota; kingdom Metazoa; phylum Chordata; class Aves; order Psittaciformes; family Psittacidae; genus Neopsephotus; species Neopsephotus bourkii. The sequence continues at coordinate 6,357,492 of NW_026901984.1, read as the reverse complement.
AGGAAACTTGTTAAGTTAGTCTGCAGGTATACCAACATTAAGTCTAATCAGTCTTCCTGAATGATGATTGACGTATTTGCAGTTGAAAGGGTACAGTTTCAGGTCCACTTTCAAGTGAAGTGTCATTGTTTTGTGTTCTCTGGACAGACTGATACGTAAGAAGGTTTTTGCACGCTGCTAGTAACATAACATCGCATCATGGCTGGTTGATGTTTAGCATATTTTCTCTTTAAAGTAAGCAAGCGCTCTGTGGTCATAAGCCTCCTTCTCAGAAAGATGTCACCTTTCTGTGCTCCTGAGGAAAACAAATAAATAAGAGATAAAAAATACCTGTCAGCAGTGCATATAATATTTACCCTCATAATGCTTTGAAGGAGACCAAAGCCAGGAACAGGATTTGGCAATGTAGATTCCAGAACACTGAGATGGGACTAACATGGCTCTCAAGTGTGTCCCCTTTCACTCATTAAGGGTTGAATTATGCTTATACTGTTCTTTGCAGTAGATTTTAGGACTGTGTATCAGGCAGTAAATATCCAGCTGTTGGTAGTGTCAAACATACAGCTAAATGAGTAACTTTAAACTTTCTAAAATGCCATGTTGCTAGAAAATACCTATATTTTACCACTAATGCAAAGCAGAAATGAACAGAGGCAATCATTAATAAAAAAAGGCCAACTAGTCCCATCTCCCAGGGTTTGTATCTGCTTGTAGCATTATCATCTGGTTTGGAAATTCAAATTCAAAGCTAGAAGCATATACTATTCTATAGCTACAATGACCAAGCAAATAACCTGGCTAGTGAGGAAGGGAAATTAGACATGATCTAAAAAATGCTGTATTTCAATTGTCTCACATGCATATGCATCTGTGCCATGGAGCCACAATAAGCAAGTTTTGTACTGCTGTGAATCTAAAAGTTACTCTTCTTATGGCCATGTGGCAGAGTCCTTCATTTTCAAAAGAGGACCTGTCTCTGTCTCTCACTGCTGCATGAATTGGCTGTTACATGCAGCAGCAGGCAGCATAAAGCTGCACGTATTTATACATTTGCAACTCTTAATATCATGCTGGGCTGGTGAATACCAAATGATAGAATAGAATCATAGAATAGTTAGGGTTGGAAAGGACCTTAAGATCATCAAGTTCCAACCCCCCTGCCATGGGCAGGGACACCTCGCTCTAAACCATATCACCCAAGGCCTCGTCCAGCCTGGTCTTGAACACTGCCAGGGATGGAGCATTCACAACCTCCCTGGGCAACCCATTCCAGTGCCTCACCACCCTAACAGGAAAGAATTTCCTCCTTATATCCAATCTAAACTTCCCCTGTTTAAGTTTTAACCCATTACCCCTTGTCCTATCACTATAGTCCCTAATGAAGAGTCCCTTCCCAGCATCCCTATAGGCCCCCTGGTGCTTGAACCTTTTCTGATTAGAATGATTTACTAGATGCTGTGTACAAGTAGTACATCCAAAGTGTAGATTGAAAAGAATGAGGGAAAAAGTGAAGAAATATTTTTATGTATTTATGTATTTTCATATTTATGTAATTTGGTGCATGTTTGATGTCATGCAAAAGGAACAAAGATACACTGAGCACATGTACCGTAGTGAACAGAACACAAATGGCCTAATAGGTTTATAAAGCCAACCTATAATAATGATTTTTTTTCATCTTTAATCATGTCCAGGATCTTTAAAAATCAAGGATCTGTGCTCTCACTGAAAAATTATAAACTATCATTCAGTACTACATTAGAAAAAGAGAGCAGTGTAGGGTCACAGTTTTTTCCCAACATGACTGGATATTTGAAGTTGACATGAAATGTATTTGCAGATGCAGAAGAGCATAACTGCAGCGTGTTTGGAAACAATCTAAGTCTTCAAAATAATGATTAAAGGAATGAAATAAAATAAAATACCTGAAGAGCCTCCAGAGATACGGGAATCTTTGTTATCTGACTGATTCCATTTATACATATTATTCCACTTATCAGATCCTGAGGTTCTCCTGAGGGGTGATAAGCAGGAGGACTTGCCTCTGAACACACATCAGCTTAAACATCTGAAGATTTGATTCTCTGAATACAGGCTACAAGCAGCTGACAGAGACCAGTTTAAACTGTATGGGACAAGAAAGAAGTAGCTGGAGTCAGGAATTCTTCATTGATCCACAAAGCAGAGAGAACACGGATGGCATAATATCGAGCAGCAACTGGAATATCTATCTTCTTAATGATGAGAAACTACCTATATATACTGCTATTGGAATAATGTGTTTCAAATTGGAAACTGCCTGATAAGGTTATGAATAGGCCCCCTGTGGCATGCCATTTGGTTATCTTTATATATGCTTTTTAAAAATGAAGGAGTCAGGCTTGGAAAGATTATGCTGCACTTTGAATAGTTCACTTTCAGCAAACATTACAGAAAATAATTTGCGGAGTCCACAGAGACTGCATATTACACAGTGCATAAGACAAAGAAATGGATACCAGTTAAAACAGTGAAGGGAAATGTAGAGAGCTGATCTGAAAATAACAGCAACTTGTTTTGCTTTTACACTGCCTAATCCAAATTGTAGAAGAGGGGAGAAGCAAAGAAAAAATTTTGAGGAATCAAGTAACTGAATGGTGTGTGACATGGAAAAGACTAAATGCACTTGGACAATTAAAATCTCAACATTGTTATAAGCATCTGTTATGCTAACTCGTGTATTTGTGTGAGGAGTAGAGAAGAGAGCAAGTTTATTACTTTGCAGGAACACTAATGGCGTGGAAGGAAAACATATTTTGGTGGTATTACCAGGGCTGATTTTAGGGACAGGAGACACCAGATGATGAACCAGATGCCTGTCTTCTGAGGGGGGACAACATACTGCATGCTCTGGCTGGAGGGAGCCTGTGTGGGATTGTCTTTTCAGATACCCTGACACCAGAGCTGTAGGACAAAGCAGTAAGACTATGATGGGCTTTCACAGCAAGAGGGGTTTTCAGATACCCTCTCTGGAGTATTTGAGAGGATTCAGATTCACATGCTTAAGAGCCAGATGGGAAGTGTGTTGAGAGTTTCTTCCCTTTTTTGTTGAACATTAGGACCTTCTGCTGAATATTCTGGAGAAAGAAAAACAAATAACTAAATACAGCCTCTTTCTTAGGCTGTCCTTTGCTCCCAGAAGTAGCTGCTCTCCTCAGCATTGTACAAGCCAGCCATTTAAAACAGGCAGTTGAATTCAGGGAATAAACCATGCTTTTTTATATCCTGCTCTTTTAGTGCTTCCTCAAAGAAGCTTCACATGCGACAGAGAAGCACAATCACTTCTGGGAACCAAGACTTCTCCTTTATGTGTAAAGCCTGGCTTTCAGACCTAGGTTTTAATCACAGGCACTAAATCCTTTCCTGGCACCAGCTGCAGTCAAATCCTTCTACATCTCCATTCTCAGTGCCATTGTAAGCCGTGGCAACTGAATAAACTGGGTATTTCTGGAATGACCTTCAGGTCTGCTTGACTGGGTTTCAGCATTACTTACTTATGAACATTTAAGGAAAACTTCTCTTAGTTTTCCTTCCCCAGTAAAAGGCATCAGTTGTTGCAGACAACCCATAGAAACCAAATCTGCAAAACCAGAAAACCAATTTGGGAAGGACTGGGGGTTTTACAATGGAAGCGCAGCCCAGCCATGTGTTTGCTGTCTTGATAGCCTTGCCTAACTTCCAGCAGGAATCCTGGCTCAGTTACTACTGTCTACATACAAAAAGGACTTCAGTATCTACATGTAGTTAAGGTCAATGTGTTTTTCCATCCAAGGCTCCAGGTAAAAGAGCTAAGCAGGGACATCAAGCGCCCCCCTGCAACAAAGTGATTGAAGCTTGAAAAGGACAAATGGGACATTCTGAAATTGCATACTGTAGTTCTGGGGAAAAGTGATATGACCACTCAGAGATCAGATATAAATATGAAATCAGCTTGAAGAACTTTGTCCTGTGTACTAAGGTGTTGAGAATATAGCCATTTATGACCACATAGTGCTCAAATGTGTCCTCAATAAAAAAAAATTGCTTCAAAATAGGAAAACTTCAGGACAAAAATGCTCTGGCCCCCTGAAGCTGATGGTGGCTCACAGGCAGAACTACTCACATTGGTTTTCTTATGTTTATATTTGCATTTTAAAAACTATAGGGAGTTGTGCACAAAATGCATTCACAAAAAGGGTGTATTGCATCTGCAAGGTCATGTCATTTGAAGTCAGCAAGAGCCAGAATACCATGATACCTTAGCTTGTACCACTCACTTTGTCTATGTGTCTATCTATCTATATGTGCAACCGCCTGGGAACCCAACTTTCCACTAGGTGGTAAATTGCATCATTTGACTGAAAAAAAGTCTTCTGCACTGAATAGAAAACAACAGAAGTTTGGCTCCCTGGACTAGAGGGCAAGATTCTCCTTATTTGATCGGAATGAAGGGAGCCCTCTGCACTGTACACAGTTCTACGTTTTCTGTATCTTCACATCTATATTCTGGGTTGTGATACCCTGCCTTGAAAGCTTTGTTCATGGTGCCCTTGATGGAAAGAGACAAGAAGAATTAAAAAGACAGGGGAAAGGACAGAAGAAACCTTTGACTGCAGTAGCTGTGCTAGGTTGAAACTCAGTAGCTCCTCCATTTTTAGAAGGTGGGACTGTCAGTAACATCTTGCTGTTGACACTGGGCAACGGTAAAAAGCCAAATGAAGAGCTAGAGCACTGTAGCAAATTGTGCTTCTGCTGCTCACATTAACAGTCAAAGCATGTAGCTGGACTCCTTCCCTTGCTGGAGACTAAGCAATAAATGAAATTTCAAGGGTCTGATGAGCAAAAATTCCAAGGTCACTCAACCTGAATAGGATAGATGATAATAAGCTTCACTATAAATAGCAATTCAGTGACCTGTTGTTGCAATTCTGGATGAGTTATCAGTGATGAATTTTCAAGTATTCCGCATTAAGAATATTATGCATCATGTTAAATTTCAGTCTGTAGATGTTGCAGCTCTTTTTCTTCTTCAGACATAGGGGTGAGACACATTCCATCAAACTGAAGCCATTTATGAAGCATCTAGTTTATGACAGTTATTTAGGCTTCCTCTATAATAGAGATTCATCTTAGTATTGGGTGAATTGACTTCTGGAAGCTCCTATTTTCTTTTCTGTTAACTATGATGGGAGCTTACATGACCATCCTTAAAACAAGGATCTAGCTTTTAGGACGATAAAACATAAATTCTATGATTATGTTTAGTGATATCTAGTGTCAGTATAGTCATTAGTCATGACCTTCCATCTCATTCTACAGGGTTAGTAAAATAAAAGATGTTACTTCTGCTAGATATAGACATTTAAAACACAAACATTGCTAAATTCACATGGGAAGAAAAGGACAAGGCATTCAAATGAGCTTGGAAAACATCAGTGAGTGGACACAGCCACGTGAGCTGGCTCTCTTTTCCTCCATTAGGAAGGGACAAGAGGTTATGTTTGTGTGAGTCACCATTTGCAGTGTTAACTACAAACACAAGTGACACAATAGGCAGCCCATGATGTCCAGCTGTCCACAAGATTTTAAAAATTGTCTTAAAAACAAAGGTAAAAACCTGGAACCAGTCTCATGGTTCCAGGAGCTGAGGATCTAAAAATAAGACTTCTGAGGGGAGAAAAGGCAAGAAAAAGCACAACAGCATGACAGATGACAGCCTTAACTGCTGCCTCTCATTAATGTCAGGAATGTCAGGGCCTGACCCTTCTCTCATGATAATATACGTCAATCTAATGCCACTGTAGTTGTCTTTATCTTTCTTCAAAGAAGAATGAGGGGACAGTTTACATTATCAGGAATATGGGCCACTTTCTATTGATTACAAGTTTTGCATCTCAGCAACCACAATGAATTCAGTGTAAATATTCCTAACCATACAGTACAGGCAAAAATAAACTGATAAATGTCATTATTTATTCTCTGCTAGTCAGAAATTATGTAAGTAAGGCATATTCTCTATTGGATTCTCAGTGATACTGTATGAACATAAACTTGTACTGTTGAATATCAATTTGCTGTGAACAAAACCTCTTCTGACTTCAGTGTGACTCATGAATAACAAATTAAACAAATTTGGAGCTGTTTGTTCTGTCTTTAAAATTATTTAATCAGACATATCTCATTTAGAAAGTAATCTAATAGCAGAGGCAAAGTAACAGTTAACACCAAAACAGTCATGATTCACCATGAAGCAGATTATTTAGATCAATTTGCTTATGAAACCAACATGCAGTATATAAAAATGCAGACCCTACTCTTTTTTAATCAATATGTTCAACAAGTTCCTAAAAACATGTTCCAAAGAAAGCATTCACACAGAAGTTTCTTACCATTTTGACTTGTGAAAATAAATGCTTGCATTCAGTATACAATTTTAAACTTAATGTATCAAAATGTCAGTATGGGTCAGATTAACACTAATTTACAAAATCTGAATCGCTGATGTTGTTGGAGCTACTCTTGTTCATTCCCATGATGGATGTATCCCTAGGCATGTGAATGCGTTCCAGGAAAAGTGCAATATGAAAATCCTTCTCTGTGAAGAAAAGACTTGATAAGCAAGTCATGAGTAATAACTTGTCAGTGCCCTAACTCCATAAGAAAAGGATTCCATTTGTTTCAGGAGCAGGACAAAGATGTTCTGCCACTACTGTAATGCTGTTACAAGAAGAGAAAGGAGACAGATTTGGGCTTCCCCCAAAACATTGTTATTACCTTCTAAAAATGTATGTTTTAAAAGTGCTCTACAATTAGTACAAGAAATGCAAAAGTAATGAAGACAAGCCATCCTTCTATGTCACATTGAAATGATTCATGCTGCTATATAAAAACCTTCATATTTCAGCAGGCACAAAAAAAGGACTCAGTTGGGATACAATGAAACCTATTTTTTCAGGTTATAATTTTTATTACATAATTTAGGGTTTGCATTCTCCTCTCTTCAGCTGAGGAATGTAAATTCCTGTTGGGTACCCAAACAGGAATTCTATGTGTCAATCAGGCATACGTTAAAGACTGTACTAAAATATGTAGTGGAACTTGATACAAAGTGATGTTTACATGAAAAAATCATCACATTTCAGCTCTGACACACTCCCTACCCACCACTCCTGTGCTAACCTCACCCCTCCCTGGCCTTGGACCACATGTTCAGCATCATACCATGCTCATCACTATCACAAAATACCCTCGGCTCTGTAAACTCTCACAAATGTCATTTAAGAAAATATTTCCTTAGTTGTTTAATATTGTAGTACTTAGTTGTTTTAATATTAATAGTACTGGCTTTTGGCTCCACCTGTATTTACAGAGATATTAAGAGACATTAAGAGATACAGAGACATACACAGAAATTTACAGAGACATAAAATAACATTAAGAGGACTGCAATGGATCAAGCCAAGCATCTGTCTAGTCCAGAATCCTCAGTTCAGCAGCAGTCAGTAGCAAATGTGTACGGAATAGTCTATAAAGCAAGGTAATGTATGACAAGGGTAATATTTTCTTAAAGTTTTCTCCTAGCTATAGCCCCATAACTATGATCTTTGACAATAACAATTAAAAGGCCTGTCGTGCTACTGCTAAACCTAGGACAAGGCCACGGGTTTTAACCATGGCAGCAATTGCCTGATGGCCACGTGCCTGTTGTATCCCTGCATTTCCTTCACTCTTGGAGGACTCAGGGCAGGGGCCTGGCTTCCCTATGAAGTCAGTGCAGAGCAAACAGCCCCTCCAGGGTATGGAGGGCAGTGTGCACCTCCCAGACTTTCCTTGGGAAGCAGGAAGGAAGAGACAGCCTGTGATAAAACATCATATAAAAATATCTCACAAGAGACCCAAGGCTGAGGAGAAAAGGACCCTACCACAGCCATCACACTGCTAACAGCAAAGACCTTGGGATGCTGATGACTTGTTGCACCCTACTCCACTTTTCATGAGGGAGATTCAGGCCCTTGACCTTAGCAGAGAGAATGAGCTTGGAAGGTCTTTCAGAGCACCAGGGAAAAGGAGGAGATATCAATAAGTCTTCTTGTAAAACAGTTTTAACTGTATTACTAATGAGATTTCTCTAAATTAAATAGAGTGCATGTTATTGTAAATGCACTAGTAATTTGGACTATTAGACTGTTAAAATGCTAATAGAGCTGATGCTAAACTGTGTTCCCTTTGCCAATAACAAGGTTTTGAGTGTAAACAAATTCTGAGCGTATACAGCTCCCAGTAAATTGTCATCCCTCTAGGGGTTTCCTGAACCAGAACTTGTGTCTCTATAGTTAGGAGCTGTGAATGGGCTGTTTCTACCATGATTTTGTTCAACCACTTTTTAAGTCCACATGTATCACTCCTTTTGTAAGGTTGGGCTTACATTATATGATATATCACAGGAGCTGCTGAGCTGAGCAAGGGCTTTGGGGAATGCACATTTTAGAAACCTGCTCTGCTTTACAAGACAGAAAACCAGAAATTCCTATATTCTCATTAAGCTTTGCAGAAACTTTTCCATAACTTTGAAGATGACTGAGAACATATGACTCTGTGTATTATTACAATAGCCAAACCAGCATATTCCTATTGTCAAAAAAACCTTTGTCTATGTTGTTCTTCAGCTGTGTGGCATTGTTGATTTTGGTTTTGTAAAGTACCTACTACTGGTAGCTGAAGTGAACTTACTTAAGTGCCCTGTAGGCAGCTCTTCACCTCCATATACAGAAGCAAAGAGATGGGCTCTAAACAGTCTGTAATTCCTAAAGGAAGAAACCATATTTGAGATGTCTGCCTTGATGTTCACCCTTGGCTTACAGAAACTACAGAACAGCACAAGAAAAGTCTGTCAGATCAGCTAAACCCAACAAATGAACCAGCTCAGGACTCACTGGGGACACTTTATTGTGTTTGGACACTGCAAGCCATAGCTTTATATCCACAGGTTTGTTTGCTGATGATATTATTTCTCCCCTCCTTATAAATGAGTCAGGTATGACTCTGCTGTTAGAATATCCAAATACGAATTGTGACTTCAGTAATTTCCCAGTGAGTTGTGCCTCTGCCCTGGGCAGTATGTATACACTCTCAAAGGCAGTGAATGAAATCAAATTGATACAGGAACTTGGAAGCAGTTCTTTATAAAACAATCTGTGGGAACTTTTCTGCCTATGCAGCAAGCAGCAGGGGCAGATACCCAGGACACTCCATCAAAAGCATTATGAAATTACATATTTTTATTTATCTTGGGAGGATGAAGAATATGATTTTCTGAAAATTTCACTCTATTCATATTGTAAAACAAAACAAAACATGAGTTTTAACAATTACTGGAAGGTAGTTATGCTGTGGTAGTACTGAGCTAGACCTTACCAGAATAGTATTTATCAAATAACTCGTCTTTCCCCATTCTAAGCAATATTTGGTGAATCGTGACGTATTTCCCTTCCTTGGTTTTCCACTATATGTACTCCCTTTTCTCCACTCTTTGTCTGCCCTAGGCTGCCCACTCATTAAGCCTATGACTCACTCTCACTATGGGTAGCAACAGACACAGTAGTGAAAGATGTTTTGGCACTGCTAAATGTTGTCATTATGCAAAAAAACCCAACAGTGTTTAGTTAACCTTGTTCAATGTAACAATAATCATCAGGAGGCTTATGTTAACTTTTACATTTGGAAAGGCAGAAATGTTGTTGTATACGCCCTTATTTCAGGAAAGCATACTTATTTTGGACAGGCACCTAAAGTAGAAGATAAAATTGAAAAGTGAACTCCTGGAACTGTTCCTCATTAGTGAAAATATAATACATTTCTTCTGGGAAATTAATACTATGCTCATAGCTCATGTGGATAGGTGATCTAGAATGGCTTTGTGGTTGGTGATGGTACAAAAACTCTCATTTGTATTCCAGGTTGGTGAGCAGAGCAAAGACTCATAGTCATACTGGTGGGAAGGGATGTCTAAAGGCTACTTAGTCCAACATGGCACTCAAAACAAAAGTATCACCAATACGTCATAAGGTCAGCCACAGCACTGCCAGGCCATTTCTTGAAAACATTAAGGTTTCCCATGTTCCCAGGAAAGCTGTCCCTGTGCTGCACTGACCTCTTAGTGAAGAAGTTTTTCCTCGAGTCCCATCTGGATCTCCCAAAGCACAACAGGTGTCCTTTGCATGTTGCTGTACCATCCATGACTGCTATGAACAATTTGGCTCCCCATCTTTGCCACTTTCCCCAAAGTAGCTGTTGGCAGCTGTTACATGGGACCTTATTTTCCCCTCCTCTAGGCTACACAAGCCTGACTACCTCTTAACTGCAGGATCCTGACCATCCTGGAGAATAAAAGTCTGTCAGCACCACAGCTTTATTTGATTTTCCTAAATTAATGAAAAGACCTCTTAGTGAAACCTAGGGAAAAAAACCCAACAGAATCCCCCAACCAACCAAAGAACAACTGAGAGAGTTTTTTAAGATTCTGTGGAATAATCACTTTCACACAAAATCAAGGGGATATCTTTTTTCATTTGGAAGCCACGTTATATTGTACTTTAAACGTTTCATCAAACTCTGCACAACCAAGCACCTTCACAGTACTTTCTCCTGTAATAACTGAAACTGCAGTTTATATTATAATGGTTTTGGGTTGTTTTGAAACCGTACATCAATTGCTATTTGTATATTAAGTGCAATAAAAAAAATCTGTGCCTAGCATGGCAGTACAACTATGCATTATACAGGACCCAACATCTACAGAACACATACCAAAAGACATATTTGCATGCAGGCAACCAAATACACAATATAAGTTCAAAAAGTGATAAACTCCAAAAGAGCTGTGGAATAACAGATTCAAGTCTGTACAGAAATTACTGAGTCAATTCCAATGTTGGTTTAGTGATCTGGAGCCATCTCAATATACTTTAACAGTACTCTTCTTCCATCTGCAGCAGACATGGATTCTGTTCCTGTTCAGCACAAGCACTGCAGTGACTTAGTGTACTTGAGGTTGGATTCTGGAAAACCTGAGCTCAATGTCTGCTGTTTTGGCAGTGACGTGTTTTGCAGGATGTCTGCAGTAACTGAGAGTATACTGCAGCTGTAAAGCTGGTTTGGGGTTTCTGTCTGATTCTAATATTTGCCTAAGGTGGCCAAAGGTGTTTCAATTATGCAGACCATTTGGTTTAGAGCTTTCATGCCATGAGGGCAACATGCCATTTTTCCAAGGCAGTACATAAGCAAAGCTTCAGGAAAGCTCTTTGTCGTCAACTGCGAGGTTCAAACACCCAAATCCAATCATGAGAAGTGTAGGTGCCAGTGTGCACTGCAGGGATGGAGAGGTTAAACCAAGGGCACATCCTTGACACCAGCTCATCGTATACTAAGGAGAAAAGGAGTGGAGTCCTTGGAATTTGGCTACCCAGGGAAGTGTCTGGCAGTACCGCACTACCAAGGCAAACAGCAGTGCACAGCACTCAAAGTTACCATATTCATCCTCTGCTTTTCTCTTCATGTTGGCACTTAGAGGTGTTACACTCTCTTGTCCAGTACCAATCCTGCAGTACTGCACAGCTTCCCGTCTTTAAACAGATGGTTAGGCAGGGTCACTTTAGTAGCTCACTATAGCCTTTCTTGAAGAATATTGTGCCTGCTCTACCCTTATTTCATATTTATCCCTTCATGAACAATATTCTCTAGAAAAATCAGTCTGATTAAATGAAAAGTTATGTGTTGGGGGATTTCAAAACTGCTTTTTGTTGCTGTGTGCACTAAGCCTTAAGTAGCTTGGTTTTCTCTAGTCATGAAACACGGCTCCCTGTTTCTGGGAAGGGGAACATAGCTTTCTTCTTAAGGATTTCTTAATGTGTATTAAGTAAGCACAAACCACCACTAAGACAAAAAGAAAAAAGAAAAGTTAGTGTTAGATAGTCTTTCAGTTAATGAAGACCCTGTTGAAACCAAGGTACATTTTGTTCTCATGAGAGACTGCCCAGTTTCTGACACAGAGGAGACAGATACCCTTGGACATCTAAGAAATGCTTTCATTTTCTAGTGCTTTCATCTTATTTGAAAGTTCCCACTGAAAAAGTGGAGTAAGACTGCCAGCTGAGTTTTCGTGATCTCTGTGTGAGGAAATCTTACCGAAGCAGCGCATATTCTCTATCAAGGAAAAGAAAGAGGAGGGAACCTGTTAAATTAAGTGAAAGCAGGAGAGCATATCTATATTGTAAGACTTTTAAATTTTCTTTTTAAATACAGAACTTTATCTGCTGCTCAAAACAAGAAAATAATTTCCTCTGGTCTCAGTGAAATCCAGAAATGATGGCAACCTGCTGCTGCTTTACTTCAATGGCAACTTCTAACAGCAAACTCCCTTTCAGGAAAGCTATCTTTTATCTCAGAAAGGGGAAGAAAATAAGCTCATTAGCACATTTTCTTTGTACACAAATTGTCAGTCCAGGATGTGGGGAAAGGCAGTGTACAGTTGCTGGGACCTCAGGGTTGTCCAGTTTCATTTTTCCTTCCCTTGTGATTAGAAAATGGTCATAAATATGAGGATACACCAGGACAAAAAGGACAGAATGACAGAATTAGGGCTTTGTGTCCAGACTGAGAGCTTTATTTCACACAGCATTTGGAGACTATTTGTTTTCTATTAGTTTGACCTTTTTGCCTTGCTTTGCTTGCATTCATGACTTTCTCTTCAGCCTGACAGACCTTAATGACCATTACCAGGATTTTTTTTTCTCTGAATTTTGCTACCAAGCTAAACAACTTGCATGGAAGAAGTTTACTGATGTTAATGATAATACAGCTAGAAAGCATTCCATAAAGAAAAAAAAAAAAAAAAAAGTAGTCATGAGGAATGTGGCTTCATAAAAACTTAAGGCTTCTGTTTTTTTCATCTCTAACTTTTTTTCCTAAGATACTGAAAATCACTGGCTTATAATAATGTACCCTCACCCCCAGTAACCTTAACAGGTCTGGTCTGGTAACTTGTTTAAATTGGTGTCACAGCCACCTTACCTCCTTCCTGGGAAATAAAGCACCAAAGTGCTCGGTTTGTTTTGTCACAGAAAGGTTTGTTGGAGGCTCTTTCTAACTCCATAAAGTTCCTCTAGTCTGGTTGTAATTCAAACAATTATTGGCTAGAGGAAAATTATTGAAGCTCATCATGACAATGTTTTTCATCACATTAAGCAGTGTTGCTGAAAAAGTTGCACTGCCAAGACAACCTGCAGAGAATTAGCTGATAAATGAATAACAGACATGTGGCTGAAAACATTAATGGGGAAACAGATTTTTAAGATGAACTTGGGTTTTTTGCAACAAACTCTAAATGCCTCCTCTGTGTGATCTTAGCAGCTAAAATATCTGGCATTCCAAAAATGCAACAATACATTTTGTGCCACATAAAGGAAAATTGCTCAGCCATGTTTTCCCTCTTGTGTGCTGTTTGATGGTTCTCATTTTACCACTCACACTACCATTGCACAAATAATTCTTCATGGCTGGTGATTCTTTTCCAGTTCCACAGAAAAAGTGGGAGCATGTAACAACCTTTCCAAAAGGGGCAACCACGTCTGAGCCATTTGTACATGCTTGCTTCAAGTACTATTAACTATACAAGTTTATGATTATTATTTTATATTTATTCTACAATTGTAGTAAAAGAGATGAGCTTGTTACTGCCAGACCCTGAGAAGTATTGTCCAGATGTCTAACTCCCAGACCTCAGGTGTTGTGCAGTGCCTGACATGAGAGGAGAAGGCTGTGTACAGATGGAAGAGGCAGTCAAGCATCAAACTACACTGTCTCCTATAGCATCCTTGATTCCCCAGTTGCAGCTTTTGAGTAGTATGGGGTGAGGAAAGGAGCCTGCAGGAATAAGAGGAAGGGATGAGCCAGTGGAATAGTGCCATGGAGAAATGTGCTTTATCCCCCAACCTGCTGCTGGATAATTTTTATGTGATGCTCATTATTAAACGTCCCAGAGTTCCTTGGTACCCAAAATCAAGCACAGAAAGGGCTGGATTTGCTGAAGTGTTGATCTCTGAGAACAGTGACAGAGAAATTTTGGGGTTGTGCTGTGAACTGCCATGACAACACAAAGAAGAAGAAAGTGATGAAACTCTCTACAAGTTGGTTTCATGGTCATGCCTGAGTGCAGAAGAATACAGAGGACTTTGTGGAACTGCCTGGAAAACAATGTGGTCTGGAAATATCTGGGAGGCAAGAAATCTTTCTGACCATCTTTCTCTGTAACCCAGAGGTCTAAAGGGATCAACTAGGACTGACTCTTCTGCGCCAGGTGCTCCCTTTCTCACCCTATCCTCCCCTTTTTATCTTTTGGCTGCATCCTTAGTTTCCTCTCACCACGTTGATGTATTCCCCATTGCTTACTCTCACCTACTGCCTTTCGCTTCTTATCTTTAATCTTTCTTTTGCAGTGTTATTTACACTGTACTCCACACCTTTCCTCTCTCCACATCACAACTTGCATTATTTCCTCCATCTATTTCATTTTCTGGCATCGGTAGAGTATCATCAAATTCAGTAATTGTCAGCGAAGTTTTGATCATTCCCTGAGTGCCCATTAAGTGCAGTCCCCTTGCTGAGACAAATCAACCTCAATTGACTTAAATTTTCTTCTTTCTGTGGGAACATGTTGTATGCCTGATATCCAGATGTCTAACCTGAATCTTTCCTCCTGAGTTTAAACCTATTACTTTATCCCCTGCCTATTACAGACATAGAGAAGAGCTTATTCATTTGCTTTTAGCAGCAACATCTTTACACATCTGAAGATTGTTACTGCATGTCTCCTTGACACTTTCTAGATTAAATAACCTCAAATGACTTAACTTTTCCCTGTGGGTGATATTTTGCACTGCTTTCACTGTTCCCTCTGCAATGCTTTTTTGCACACCCTTTTTAAAGCATGTCACCAAAAGTGGGCATAGCCCTCCTGCTGAGACACTGGCAATGCTGACTGCAGTGGTATTCAGTCTTTTAAGCCCTTCTTTCACTAACTATATGTAGATATAAAAATAGAAAATGTCTTTTGGTATAGTGAGTTTAGCATTTCTCCTTTTCTTTGGCAATAACGTGACACTGCTGACTTGTGTTCTTTACTATAAAATATTTTCCTTCTTTTTTCCCTGCAGAATGATTTCTTGGCAGTTCTTGCTCCTCCTCTCTTTATGTAACCTGCATGCTCCTCCATTTCCTGCTTAGGAGTATTACTCCTCATCAGTGAATGGTACCCTGTCTTCTTTGCAGAATATTCCTCCAAGTCAACAAAATTATCCAGAATCCTAAGCTTGCTCTGTAAAGTCCCTCCTAGTTTGACTTCAGATTCGGCAGTCATACTTTCCCTTTTATTGCTTCCACTGTCCCACTTTCTGTTCCCAAACTTCCTGATCCAGATTATCAATGAAAACGCAAAAAAACACTGTATACCTATCAACCTATGGGGGAACACTGCTTGACATATCTCCCATTTTGATTGTTGTTATGACAGTGTCTCATTTTCCAGACAGATTTTCCTCTGTACCAAATTAATTTATGTAGTAGTCTATGTTTCTTTAGCTTACTTACAGACTGTAATGGGAGGCAATGCCTCTCTAAAGTCAAGATACATGAAATCAGATGCTTTCTCCATATAAATAAGACCTGTTATTGTAGCATAAAATAAAAAGTATTGAGAAGTTCATGTTGCATGTGCCACCTCACCTATGATCCTTTAGGTGCTTATGTACAAATTGCCTGATTTTTTTTCCACTATTTTTCTGCAAGTGAAGTCTCTGTTATGTACATGTTAGCTTAGGTGTTTCTGACAGCCTTTATTCATAGAATCAGTATTTTCTAAGAGACATTGCTGGTATTAATATAAGCACACAGAACCCCCATAACCACAGAGAGACAAATGAAGGAAGTGAGTAGCTCTGGCAGTTGACATCTGCTGTGTTTGTGGTTTACTACGTAACATGCATAATGTTACAACCTTGTCCTGCCTGCTGCAGTCTGAGTCAGGAGGAGCTGGATGGAGCAGAAGATCATGCTTTACCTGAGAGCCACTGATTAAGGCAGTCAGGATGCACCCAGGTGGAGGGAGACAGGGAGCAGGCAGTCAGGCAGCAAGGAGCCTGCCGAACAGCCAAGGACACTGCTGGGAAAAGCAAAAAGCAGGTGTACTGGTAGCAGCAAAAGGATGTTTCCTGAAAAGCCAAAGGAGATGGCACAGGTCTTGTTAGAACCAGAAGGTAACAAGTCTCAAGCATGTAAGAAGGAATAAACCCTGCAAAGGCATGGTGGTATAACAAAGGCTTGTAAAAAAGTCCTTTTATTTCTGTTCTCATCCTGAGTTTTCTTTGTTTGAAAAAGTTTAGTCTTTTAGTTCATGATACAACCTGACTTCAGCTTTTAACTACCCTTTTGATGTCCTGACCACAAGGAGAGGTCCAATACTACCATCTCAGTGCTCAGGGTGATACAAGGTGTCACTGTAGTGGTCATAAGACCTCAGCTCCTATTTTTCATCACCCCATACCAACCTGTTCCCTCTTAGGTATTTTGGACAACGCCCTTATTTCCAATGTACCCTGCCTGATTTTTCATTTCACAACACTACTGATGGTGATGGTTGGCATATGAGCATGAAATACATGGAATTTGGTTAAGGAAGCTCTGAAAGGCTCACAACCCCCAGCGAGATGAAATTTCCTCCAGAAAACGCTGATCATGGGGAGACGTGCATCTGTGGTTGAAGGGGATTATGGCAAGCACTAGGGGTGACATAATTTAATTTCCTTTGAGCTTGTCTTAGGCAATCTAAACAACTTCATAAAAAAGTGTTACATTGATTTGTATAGCTGATATTTTATTTATGAATTAGATATCTTCCAAATCCTAAATGATCTCTATCATCAGGCTCCAGCTGAGACATGCATAAGCAGAGCTCACGCAAGGCATAGGAAATATATGCAAAATCAAATTTTTCTCACACAAGGATGACAGACCAATACCGATCCCTCGTCATTAAAATAAAGTCCTGCAGAGTTGGCTTGCTACTCACGGGGAGCAGGAAGGGGGAAGGTGGCAACCATGATTGCTGGGAGCAGCCAAGTTCCCCATCTCATGGAAAGCTCCTCTGGGATGGCAGCAGTGGCCAGCCTGGCATTTTAGGACAGAGCATAGGCAAAAGGCAGCCTCCTCCTTCTCCCCTCCCACCCAATGACCATATTGCTTTCCCATGGCTTTAACCAGAAGGCCCACCCCATTGGGAATTTACCTATTTGTAGCTGATTTTACAGTATACTTATGGAGCCTGTCATACCCCAAAAGGACGTGTTAGGAACATGGGTGCCATATACTTGCATATCTTCTGCCCTGTTGATTTTGAGAGTTAGGAGAAGGGCTATGAAGATGGCAAACTCCATGTGTAACATGTGTTTGACAGCTTGACACATTCATAAAATAAAAAAAAAAAAAGATAGAAGAAAATAATGAAAAGAGTTTAGTGTCAGAAGTGTTACAAAAATTTCCTTTTCTTTCTCAGGGTTTCTCTGATTTCATGGCCCTCACGAATTCTTTTAGGTTTATTTTTTTTACTTTTAAGCCAATTTCAGATCTTTAGATATGAATGTATACTAAATAAAACTGTTGCCACAAGAATATAAAGTCACTTTAAAATTGCAACAAGAGTCTTGAGCGGTTTTGCTGGGCAAGGCTTTTCTCCAAGACAACTCCCAGATGTCTGTGAGCAAAGATTTGCATAGCGAGGCAAAATCCCAGCAGCTCAATGTGTGCCTAAATACATGTCCCCTAAGCAATGAGTGCAAAATTAAAACATCAGTGCCTTAGCAAAGAACACCAGATCCTTCTACTATTATTTCGATAGCTGTTCAAATCTTTCCCTTTAGTGGCAGCTCAGAAAACTTTCAGTCCTGCAAACTGATAGGCTTGGAAAACCCTGTGCTGTGCAGAGCCTCCTCAAATACTGTAGCTTCTGGAATCCCAAGGCGATTCTTCAATTATGATCAGGTAGAACTTAATGTTTAAGAAGGCATTTTTAAAAAGGAGTTTCCAGTTTGAAACCTCCAGAAACTACAGCAAATAGTCTAGCAAACTTAAAGGCAGATTAACTCTTTTAAAGCTTTACTTCTTAAATTAAGAAGACCTTCTCACTGATACCTTTGAATATATTACTTCTTAGGGCCATAGTACCTGAGACCATCTGTCACTGCCACTTACAGATGTGATGGTTACTGCATTATGGAGGCTTTAGAGTTTCAAAAGGGAGGATTTAATTCTTTCAAGAGGAAACTCAGATAATACCACTCCAAGCAGGAAGTCCAGCAAGTCACTAAGTTCCCATTACAGGGATTTTCTGCAGGAGAGAATTTTGCATTGTGGCCTGCAGCTGCCTCAGATGCACACTTCTGGTCCCTGGCACTCTCTATCAGAAACAGGGCAGCTGAGAGTGCAGACGATGGTCACATTCTGTTTGCAGATTAGCTTGAAACAAGATTTCACGAAGTCATGGGTGCTAGAGGGTTTCTCTGAGTTATTGTAGTCATGATGTGTGTATGTACTGCAGGATGTAGATTGTTCTACACAGGCTCCCAGGCATTAGCGAAGCTACCAAAAGTAATCTTTTTGGCGGCAGCAGCCTTTGTTGATTGCAAAAACTGTAAATGCCAGGGGCTACTCCAGCCAAATAGCATATTTCATCCTTTGGAGTCCTGAGACTGCAGGCAGGCTTGGTCAGGCCTCAGTGACTTATTTCATCTCAAATAAAGGAAGCAGAGTCAGCGCCAGCTGAACTGGCTGTTATGTCCTATGTCAAATATTCACACAAAAGAATTCTTATCAGGATAAAAGAATTTGTCACTATAAAATAATACTTTCATCTTTAAAGTATTACTTTAGCTATGAAACAAATTATTTTAGTTCATGGAGCACTTCAGCTTTGTCTTTTTATGATTTTGATGCATGGGAATGATTCTAGAAAGTATTAATATCTGACTTATTCTTCTAGCATAAATACGTATTTGCCTTCAACCTCCTGCATGTTCCAAGTATCGAATGTCTAAACTAACAATGTGTTGTAAAAATAGTATAATTTAAGTATTAGTGAAAAATCAAACATGTACTTGTATTTTCTTAATAACTGAGCAAGGTTGACACAAAAGTGCAATTCTAGAGACAAAACAATTAGTCTGTAGCTGTCTTCTGCTTGTGATACTACACTATTGACAATGTCTGTCACGGGATAGGAGTGAACTAAATTCCCAGATATAAAACCCAGATCATGCAGCAGTAACTCAGAGCCGAGTACACACACACGCAGAAGGTGAGGGAGATTCTGGGGGAGATGTCACTTTACAAAATGATTGCTGAAGTCTACACCTTCCACTGGTACAATGAACAACAGTTGGCAGGAGCAGCTCAAAGAGTTCTATTTACAAGAGAATGTCTGTCACTGTCTGCTTATTTATACCCTGTTTACCCTCATGGCAGAAACTGGCACACTTCAAAAGACCTTACCTGTATCAGAAAGACTGAAAGTAAAACATGCTTCTTTTAAAAGGCCTGAATTTGACGTTACATCTTGAGATCAGTTAATCTAATCATGGCATGTGACAATACTAGAAACAGATCAGGTCTCAAATTCACCAGGTTGACTTGGACAGTAAAACCAAAATTAATTCTGCTCTTATCCTCTCTCCTCTTTCCTATATATGTATACTGCAGTCTTTAAGTTGAAAGCTCCATCCACAGTAAAAGATTTTCTACTCTTGTTCATCAGACTATCTCATGTAAACACTTCTGTCACTGCTGTGGTTTGTACAATTAGCTTTACCCTAGGTGAGAATTGGAAATCTAAATTGCCTGGCACTCTCTTGCCCAAGACAGTCACAGTAACTGGGAATACTGGGAACACTTCCTGAAATTTTCCTTCCACTAGGGCTATAAGAAGGACTTTAAACCTTAAGAATTTAGGGTATCTGTATAAAGTTTTGAAATCAAGCTGGGACAACTTCCCTGAAAGAGGGGCTGTGACTTTCAAATCATTTCCCCAAGCCTCTTTCAAAGCTGGCTTCAAGTTCTTTCCTCTTTTTTCTTTGTGTGCCTAACAGCTGGCTGTTCTCTGCGCTGTATCAATTCTCCCTTGCTTCTCTTCTCTACCCCTTTATCATCCTCTGATTTCAGCACTGAAAGATAAGCTTTACTAGACTTGTGTGCCTGCAGTTAAGTCTTTAAATAAGGAACTTGATTTTCAAAGGCCCTGGACACTTCCTGCTTCCACTGGAGTCAGTGGAGTTGTTCTGGAATTACTTCACTGGCATTTTGTGAGAAGAGAGGAAGAGTGCAGTAGTACGCACCTCAAATGGCAACCTTACCATGTATCACAGTATCACAGTATGTTAGAGATTGGAAGGGACCTCAAAAGATCATCTAGTCCAATCCCCCTGCCGGAGCAGGAACACCTAGATAAGGTTACACAGGAACGTGTCCAGGCGGGTTTTGAATGTCTCCAGAGAAGGAGACCCCACAACCTCCCTGGGCAGCCTGTTCCAGTGTTCCGTCACCCTCACTGAGAAGAAGTTTCTTCTCAAGTTTAAGTGGAACCTCTTGTGTTCCAGTTTGTACCCATTTCCCCTTGTCCTATCATTGTTTGCCACTGAGAAGAGCCTGGCTCCATCCTCGTGACACTCCCCCTTTATATATTTATATACACTAATAAGGTCACCCCTCAATCTCCTCTTCTCCAAACTATAGAGACCCAGCTCCCTCAGTCTTTCCTCATAAGGGAGATGCTCCACTCCCTTAATCATCTTAGTTGCCCTGCGCTGGACTCTCTCCAGCAGGTCCCTGTCCTTCTTAAACTGAGGGGCCCAGAACTGGACACAATATTCCAGATGTGTTCAGATACTGACAGCAAAAATTACCTGGTAAAGATTTCATGATCCTACATGATGATTAAAAATAAAAAAAATACAAGAAGAACAGAAAAAACACATCTAGGTTTCAGTTTATTAGCATAAGTACACTGCTTGGGTTGGAATACATGATACTTCATAACAAAATAAGGAATAAGGCAAAATTAGTCTGGTCCTGAAACTGTGGTGGGAGTATTCAACATAAGCCTAAATCACAAAAAAGGTTCTAGGAAACAAGGGCTGAATATCTGTGGGAGAGACCAAGTTTTGAACAAAGTTAGCTTAAGTCTCAGCTAACTTCAGACTGATGCTTAGGTAAGTCTCAGCTGACACAAAAATTCTTCTGATGGCACAGAAAACTCAGCAAGGGCTCTTTTTCTTCCTGCAGAGAAAATTGAGTGTATCCTCTCATTTCTTTGCAAAGACTTCACTCCTGTTGGCCCAAAGCAGCTGCCTAGACTGCTTAGGAAAAGCCTCCGAAACCTACATGGGCTCTTCCTCCACATGAGGAAAGGTAAATCCCCAGACACGACCTTCTCGATGAAATGCTTACCAGTTTCTGGCAAGAGGAGACAAACGTCTGGATTAGGCAGCCTTTGTGAGCCAAAATGCGCCACCTACATACATTGACTGAGAAAGGTGCTGGTTTCCACAGGGCTTCACAAAGGAGAAAGGTTTCCTTCCAGAATGTTCCAGAAGCCTTTTTTTCCCTGAATACTTCAAGATTGTAATGAGATAAGAAAATGTCTACTTTCCCCCAGAAACACTAGAACCTAATTAATTGCAACCCTGTCATCAGTATACAGGAATAAGGCGCACACTGGCTATAGCAAAGAAGAGTTACTACAGATTTGGCAGCTAAGCAGCAGTGCACAAGAAACCCCAGACATAAGGCTATGTTTTGAAATGCTGAAACAAAATTTTGCTTTCTATGTTTGTGAAGCCTCAATTGTAATAATACAAAGAATGTCAATTCATGGAAACCAAAATTCAAATTAGCAACGTTCTCCTTTTCCGAGAAAGCACTCATGGAAACCATCGCCAGCTCCCTAAATAGAGCTGTTTGTGTAATGGTGAAGACTGAAAGGCACACTTTCAGCTACAATCTGGCCATGTCCTAAAACAATTCAACGTCCAGAAGATGGCCTTATCTTTAAGGACAAAAGAACATCCAAGGGTTTAAGCATGTGTATGAAAGTAAAAATCAAACACATGCAAAATGCCACATAGTAAAATCCTTTGTGTTTAATTTGCAATGCATCTCAGGAATAGTGAATTACTTCCTGTTTGTATTTTTACGTGGTAAGGTCTTTATTACTTCTGCTGCCATATTCACTGGTATTTTTTTTTAAACGAAGTACAAAAAATGGAAGAGAAAATAATCTATTCATTAACTCCAGCCATTGCAAAGTAGTGCCAGCCTCTGCAATCTAGACTACGGTTATCTGGAAAGGGGTAACATCAGGTCAGTCATTTGGGCTCTGTGCTGGAAGTGTTGGGCTAAACAGCTCTTCACAGGATAATTCACAAACGACTGTAAAACGAAGACATTCAAAAGGTAATGTGCATGCCATTTTAGGAACAAAACTACATCCCCCAATTTTGAATAATCTGTGGTGCTTGTTAGCTGCCTTTGCTCTGGCAACACTCCCAAAGTTAATTACCTTTTTTTTATTCCAGTTTTTCACACATTTTACCTTTGATGCTCTTTTTAGCTGCTCACAAGTTCCGGCAGCCATCTTCTGGGAATGCTGAGATCTGGCTGCAAATTACAATGCTATAGGCAGACTGCTCAGAAAGCAAGCATGGTCAATGAATGCAGCGTTAGACTATGTTCATGACAGCTATTTTTCATTAGGTTTTGACTTAGGTTGGGCTAAACATTTCACTCTCTTTCCTTGACTGGAGCCAACTTTTTTGTGATTAGATGCCTTAAGGAACTGTGCTACATTGAAGAAAAAAATGCATGGTTCTTTGATGCACAGGAAAAAGAAAAAACTGTCATGTTGGCTGAGACTCATTAATAGTTCTACTTTTCAATTTTTTATAACTTTGCTGTTTGTTTCGGGAAAATGGGACATGAGGGAAAAAAAGGATCAATGCAAAGCTGGTGGCACTGTGCTCAATGTCTGCTTTTTAGACTTACAAGTTTGTTGTGACAACAATGAAAAGATAAGAACATCTTGGCCTCTAGCTATATGAATACTGATGCAAAAAAAAATGTGTATTGAATTTACAGGCTATGTATATATGTACTGAAAGTATAAGATAGATTGTAAAATAGAATAATGATGTGTTTTGTACAATAACCTCAACTGGACTTCAAGATTTCCAGCTAGATTTATGTACACAAGAGCCTCCATCAAATCAAAGTTGTTATATGATCTTTACCATCAGCATTCAGAAATTTTTAAACTAGGCTACTCTCTTTGTCATCTGAGGATCTTCCAGTACAGCATGAAGCAATTTGACTAACATCAGTCACAACTGTTTCTTCTCATACTCTTAAATTTTGCACACTGGTGTCACAAAGCTGTCAGCAAGGCAGAATACAGAAGTTTTTTCAGACTTAGCTTCCCCATATGATCCAGAGGGATATGTGCCTAAGGGATCCACACAAGCCAGCTGTCTGGCTCTACCAGGCAGCTAGCTTAAATAGCCAAAGTGGAAAAACAAAAGCTAAGATGTCTGCCTTACATTTTGCCATCTTTAGAGTCTGGATGCCTTACCCTAATGAAGAGGGTGACTCACTCCCTTCAAGATCCTGCATCCTCTCCCAGGGTCAGGTGCCAAAGGCAGCATCTCGCAGAAAAAAAAGGAAAGAGATACATTTTATGTGACAGGTTGGCTACTGAAGTGGGAACTTCTGTTTCACCTTTCTCTTGATATACCTCTTATGAAGGAAAATGTTTTGACCATCTAGCTCCAGATATCCCAAAAGAAATGCAAGCCTTATCAAAGCAAAGTGTGTTGTATTGCATTGGAGATTAAGGGTGTGTAAAATGATATATTTTGCTATAGCAACCTTTTCACACCTTCTTGGGAAAAAGCTGGACCATTCATACTTTATTTTTTGGGATCCAATAATTTGGAAGCCACCAGGCTGCAGCATTCTGGTGTAAAAGACTGTAGGGCATGCTCCGTTTCTTCTCTCACACTAGTTCCACTTCACATGAAACTGCTAGAGAAAGAATAAACATGTCTTTACCCTATTGATTTGGCTACCTTCTTAGGCAGAAAGAAACCACAGTTCACTGTCCGCGATTCAATGGGAAAGCAGCTGAAGCTGAGTCTTTCGAATCCTGGTCAAGTGCTCCCGTGAATACCTCTCCTATTTGTCCAATATTTAAAGTAATTCTTCCCTCCTGATATCATACCCTGCATATAGACGTTTTCATACTCCTTTCTCTAAAGAGGCTCTTCAAATAGTCTTCTGTATGTTAACTTCTCTTGTTCTCATTATTCTAATAGTGCTGTTTCCAGCTCAAATTAATTTTTCTCTAACACAGGTAAGCTGAATTGCGACATTATCAATACAAACTGCTTTTCCTTCTGGAAGCATGCTGTTGGTTTGTTTGGTTGGTTGGTTGTCTTTTTAATGGTGGAGGAGCTTGTTCATTCCAAGTTGGACTACACAGCATAATGGAGCATGCTGCATTTATTGAATCAGATGTCTTTTAGCTGGGCCTTCTCTAACATCACCTGTTTTGCAAAAGGTCGTCTGAACGCGTAAAGCTTCAGTGTGGTTGTGATTTGCTTCATTTACCTGCCAAAACCCTATAAAATAAAAATATGAATTATGTTACAGGAAGGCCAAGTATTTGCAGCAACTTGTGATGAAACTCATAGCAGAAATATGCCTCTCATTAATAATTTTTTATTTCTGTTAGTTGTAACATTTTCCATAGGTTATGTCTGGGATTTTTCAATAAAGTTGAAAATAAAACCCAACCATCTTGCTTCTCACAGATGTTTTCTCTTACCACATGCTTATATTTTTGCCCTGCCTGTCTTACCCACCTTTCTGTTGATCCTTATGCTTATTCTTGGCTCTTACCTTAGTTTGCTCATGTTCACCAAGCACTGCTTCATGTGCTTGACATTAGTGCCCTGCCAAAGTAGAAACATGAATTCCAAGTGGACTAGAAATATTTTCTGGATATAGGATGTACCTCTGCTTTATAAACCTTCCCACAAAGTAGAACCTCTCTCTAACCTGAGTTATGTGACTGAAAAATAAATTGTTTTATAAATAACCCCAAATGAGTAAGGATTCTTGCATGCTTCTTGATGTGGGACTGCTTTTCTCAGTTGCCAAGCAAAGTGCTTGGTCAAAGTAGCTGGCTCTTGCCACCTTGAACAGCCAGAGCAAGGAAATTTGCCAGTTTATGGACTTGCTCTAAAAAAAGTTGTATGCAGATACACTGGAAATGAGGAACAGACTTTGAAAAAGTAATGCTTATATAAACAACAAATAATTGCCAGAGAACCCTAAAATGGGTTTTGACAAAAAGAAAAACATATGCAAGCATAAAGATCAGTTAAAAGAAATGCATCTATGTTTGTAATTTCGGAACGTTAAGGAAGACATTGATTCCAGAGAGGTGTATCAAGCATCTTGTTAATGTGAACATTATACTTCAATACAAAACTAACCCAATGGGAGGCATGGATTACTTTTTTTGTTTGTCAACAGTTAAAGCACTTAGAATAGCAGTGGCAATATCAATAGCAGTATTTCTGTGTCTTGTAGTTAGTGACATGCAGGACTTGTTAGAGTGCTATTGTAACTGTACGTATTAACTGTAAAGAAAAAAAAATCTAAAAACCACTTGGCATTGCATTTTAGTTTCTCTACATCCTTTACAAGCTGGGAAATTATCTAGACAGAATAAGGAGTTTTGCTCTTAAGGAAATTAACTTCCGAGCTTCTCTCAGTACCATTAAATATAGGGCACAATTTCAACCACTAAAGCAATTAGCTGTCCTTTCTTCCAGGCACACACACCTGTCCCTGAGCATTTTTCTGTCCATGCTGGGTGCTGAAATTGAAAGATCTCTGCATGCTGTTAAAAAAATAGAAAGAAGAGGAATTTTCTGCTGTGAAAAGTAATGAACATCACTTAAGGGTGTATTAGGGGCTAGCTTCCACCTTTAAAATTAGAGTCCATTTACACAGGGATAAAAAGGGTGCTGCAGTTAAGTGAGGCCTCTGGGAAATATTTCAACTGCCTATAAATAAACACTTTGTAGCCTTTTTAGTAGTCTTCAGTGTCTTGTATGCAGTCAATCTCTGTGACACCTATACACAAGGTAATGGAGAAAAACGATCATTCTACAAATAAATTCCCCTCTATACTAACTTTCATTTTATTTCCCCTTAGTCAAACATAAACCTTCACTTGAAGTTGTCAGATGTGATTATTGATCTGGGTCTGACAGCGTAACTCTAACCAAACAGTCCAGGAATTACTAAAAATTCAAGTCTTTCCTTTTTCTTTGCTTTTAATTTAATTTTGATTTTAAAGAGTAGCAAAGGATGGAGAAAAATGCAGCGAACTACTGGGGTTAAAGTGTATTATCAAAACAGAGTCATGTTCTTATGGCTCAAAAGGCTGGGTGGCCATAGACCTCTCCACACCTAGAGAGTTTGACTGAGTGCCGACTGAATAAAGAAAAAGAAACAAAAGACACTAAAACTGGGGCAAGTATTGGAGCACTGTCAATGTTGAACAAAGTCTGGCAGAAGCATCTTTTACCATGACTTGCCCTGAACACTGGAGGATGACAGAGTCCCTTCCATATCTTCTCTACTTTTGTCAATCCTTGCACAGTCAAAACTGTGTGTTCTGAAAGTTTTATTCATGAAGTTTTGTACCTTGGTTTAGTGGAAGGCTGTAGTCTTGTTTTGACATATGGCTCTCTGCAGTAGGGGAAATACTTCTGCAAGTTTGGTATAATGAGGACTCGTCTGTTTTGAAAGCACTGTGAATGTCCTGGAGGCTTATTTACTAACTGATATTTTTATTGCAACTATTGCAAACTCCAAATCTTTTACTCCACTGATTTCTGAGGGAATTTGCTTGCATAAGATATATCATGAAGCTTGAGTAAAAATATAATATGAATCCCACATTTCTAACCTGAGGCAGAGCTGGCTCAAGGCTTTGCAGAAGTAGAATTATAGAATCATAGAATTTTTTAGGTTAGAAAAGGCCTTTAAGGTCAGAGCCCAACCGTTAACCCAGCAATTCCAAGTACACCACTAAATCATGGCACTAAGTGTCACTTCTACATATCTTTTAATTTCCTTCAGGGGTGGTGACTCCACTAGACCGGTCCAGTTGACACTTAACTCACAGAAACTTCCAGCATTTGCATCATCTGTCAGAAAGACATTTGGAAGGTGAGCTTCATGATGTATGAGAAATTGCTTCCATGTGTTTGTTATGAACTTGCCACCAGCTCACTTTGTCTGATGTCCCCTTGGTGGTGAACAGCAACCACAACACTAATGGTGGTTCCTTATTTGCCTGCCACCAGCTGACCTCCGTTCCCCTATCTCCAGAGATTTTGATTGATACCACATCTCTCCCATATGGGCCTCTCCCATAGGACCATGCTACTTTCTCATACGTGCCACAGTCCTCTTGGCTTCCCTTCCCATCCTCCCTTAGAGGATGCAGGAAGGTTTGCTCTGCAGATACCTGTGCCTCCTGCAGCTGATCTATTATTAAGAAGCTGCCTTGCAAAAATGACTGGCACATCTGGGATCCCTCTTGCTTTTTTTAGCTGGAAGCTCAAAGCTTGAGATGTCATGGACAATGACTTCCCAAGAAAAACAGCATTTGTAGATTAGCATAGTAAAGTGGGAACAATTCCTGCTTTCATGGAACATGTTTGGATGACAGAAGCCTTGGAGTTTCTGGATACACAAAATAGCAAACACATGAAATAATAAAATCTGTTAAAAATTTGCCATTTTCCAAAAGGAAGTAGTCAATTTATTCTGTCATTTTGACATTTTTGAGGACCTTTAAACACAGAAAAAGCACAAATCATATAACGTATGTCTCAACAAAGCTGGTTTCTAAAAACCAGCTTCTGCAAAGGAAAAGCAGTGACTTAAATTCAGGTTGCCTGAGCCAGTGCACTGACTGTAGACTCCCTGAAAAGTGAGTGGAAGTGGAGTAAAATGGTAGCCACAGCTTCCCCCAGAGACCCCGAGTAGATAACCAGTCATTAAATGCACTTAGGCAGTGCCTGTTGACAGCATCCATCTGAAAAAATAAATGGGCAAGTACTTGTCTATTAGCTACTAACTGGTCTTATGCATGAATAAGTTTTGAGAGTCCCTGACAAGATTGAGACACTTCTAAGTTTGCTCAGAAGTAAAAGTGCACCCCTAATATGAATATTAATTTTTCTTAAGAAGGTAACTTTTAAGGAGTTAAGCATGAGCAAAATACAGGATTTTGAGCATGCGATGCTGGTTTCAGATATCTAAATCCTGCCCAAGTAGTTACGTGGGCGGAGTTGTAAACATCTTTTTACAGCTTTCTAGGGTGGTATGAGAAAGGATAAATCATACTTCTGTGTAATAATGAGGAATAATTATGTATCTCTTCTAGAAGTGAAGGAAGAAGAGTCACTTTTTAAAGATACAAAGATTTCAGGAAATGTATTGTGCCAATTAGATTTAGTAGTACCATTAGGAAATAAAACTGTATTATTCAAGTATCAGTCACATTTATAGCCATTAGCTCCCCTGGAAACTTGTCAAAGCTTTAGGGTACAGCTGTCAAGGCAAAAAATACAGAAAAGGAATGCTTTAAAAACAATTTGCAATTGACCTTTAAATGTTATTTTCATCAATGAAGCTAAGAATGTGGAAGATGATTACTCAGAATAAGTATCCTGTGCCTGACTAAAATGATATAGTATTCTGCTTGCATTTTATTTAATATACCTACATATATATATTTACTCGATATGCATACATATGTACATATATTATACCTGTATATTACAGTAGATGTTTCTTTTACCTACAGTAGGTTTCCAAAAATACATTTTGGACAAAAATTAGGGCATAAATATTAGAGGAGCATTCATGTCTCTTTCTCCATGTCTAATAATGATCTTAATAAGAATGAAGATTGAGTTTCTCTCCTAGATGTTTAGTAGTACACAATCAGATTGCTGAACCATAAGTTTGGTTTTGTTTGTTTGTTGATGCACCAAGTGCTGGCCGCTGCCAGAGACAGGATTTCAGACTTAAATTGAAATAGATTTCATATGAACTTGCAACTGCTTGGTTCCTATGCAGCAAACCCAGAGGGACTGAATAAATAGTTTAATCTGAGGTTCACTATGTTCAAATAAATGAGAGTTTCATGCATGGAGGAAAGATTGGGTCCCAAGTGTATTACCTAGGATGTACACAGGACATACATAACATAAATATGTTTTTATACAAGATAAATGTAATTCTCAATCTTTTTTCTACTTCAGCAAGCAAAGGAGGGGCTAGGTATATGGCAGTTATTAGCTGTTAACTAAATTATTTGTTTGTACAGGACTTTAGAAACAGTGGGAAACATTCAACAAGAGTTCTACTTAATAATCCTAAGGAGTTTCAGTATTGTAAGGAAATCTGTACCGTCCTTAAGCACTAAGAAGAAAGGTTTGTTGCTTAGTACTTTAGGATAATAATCTAAATGGCCTGGTAAAGCCTTTATTCCAGCTTGGGTTCAAAATGAAGCCATGTCTTGCCAGTCAAAGAAAAAGAATAAAACCCAAAAGCTTGTAACAGTCTCTCTCAAATACAGAACAGTGACTCAAATTTTTATAGCATCATCATTTGCTATTGATTATTCCCAGGGAATATCAGTCTAATAGAGTGGCAATCATCTAACCTCTGTTTGTCTGTGTCTTAGATATATTTAAATACACGATACAAGGGGAACACAATGTGGGAACACTGTAAATGAACATAGGTTCTTCAACTCTACTGATAAATGTGACAGAGTATTTTACAATTCATGTTTTGAAAACATCTAGTAAAATGTAATAAAAGAAAAAGTAAGGATAATAAAAGCGTAGGCACATGATGTTACCAATTTAATGGCACTCATTCCTTTTATTAGTAGCAATCCCACAGATGCCTGAGGAAGCACATTTGCCTGTGTTAAGACAAATCCATTCTAGAAACTGTTCTGACATCCATCATTAAAGCCTTTTATGTGAGTAGTCTTTCTTACTGTATTATTAAACCATTCATTAACATGATAGATAAAAACTCCATTCCACTGAGAATCTGCCACAGCATTACAGAAATGTACCCTGCTTGGCAATGATGAAATATGCCACAACAGGAAAACAATAACACAATGTAACTTACCATTAGGCTTTTCAAACTGTAGAACGTTTCTATTGTATTGCTCAGAATATATACCAAAGTCAATTTTCTCTTACAATAAATAAATAAATAAATTCAATTTGTCCCAGAATTAAATCTTGGCAGTGCAGTCTATGAAATGATTGCTAAAACATGACAGAAAACAAAGATGGAAAACTCCTAGTGTAGCACCCACTGCACTGATTCCATGTCATTTTAAGTTCCTGATTAAGGTCTTTTCAAGTTCTTAAATGTGCCTGGACAGCCTGAACTGCATCTCTGTTATTGAGCAAATAACAAATGACTGTACTTAAAACATCTGTGCAAACTGCACAAGTTTCAGTGAGCAATACATTTAGGCATGAAGGAGGACATCACCGGCCTCTTCTTTCTTCAGTATGCTACAGGGAAATCTGTATTTTCAAAAATAGGCTTTATAGGTAATTTCTCATACTATTACTGCAGTGTTTAAGCACCCTCACAGCCTTCATTACCTCTTGTATATCCCTGTGAAATAGAAAAACACACCTTGGAAACAGATAAACCAGAATCACAGAATCAGATAATCACTGAATGTGGAAGGACCACTGAAGATTGTCTAGTCCAAATCCTGTTCAAAACAGAGTCACCTAGACCAGGTTGCTCAGGATCATGTCCAGTCAGCTTTTGATATCTCCATGGATAGAGACTCAACAACCTCTCTGGACTATGAGCCTAGGCTCATGGTAAAAAGGTGTTTTTCTCCGGTTTAGGTAGAATTTCCTGCGTGTCACTTTGTGCCCACTGCCTCTTGCTCTGTTACTGGTCACAACTGAGAAAAGTTTGGCTACATCCTTGCCTACATCCTCCTTTCAGGTATTTATATACATTGACAAGATTCTCCCCTGAGCTTTCTCTTCTTCAGGCTGAATGGGCAGGACCAGTTCTCTCACTTTCTTCCCCTGTGAAAGGTGCTCCAGTCCCGTAACCATCTTTGTGGCATAAAATAAGCATAAAATACTACAAATTAAAGATTTAAATTTGTATTAAATTGGTGAGGAATTATCTCCATTATACCAAAATTGCCTTTGAACTGTAAAAGCCATGTCACCCAGTTTAATGGTAGAAAAGTAGCAATTGCTACTGTTCTTATAGTAGAACTGCTAATCTTAAATATCATGGAAAAAAATGCTTCTGAGTACAAGTATTTGCTCACATTTGGATACAAAAAAAAAAAAAAAGCAATAAAACTGAACTCATTGTCAGATAGCTTTGATTTCTGATAGACTTAGTCCATCGAGACCTAACCAGCAGTTACCTAACCACAGTTGCCTAATCCACACTGCTGAGGCGTGAGCTAGACTTTGTGCTGTGTTGAAGTATAATTTAGAAATCTAGGAGAGGGCATTTAAACTGAAAACCTGCCGAGTCTTTCAATGGGAGCAAAATGGAAAACGTATCAGCCGATCATCAACCAACCAACTGCTAAACAATTTTACAGTCCAGATATTGCTACTGAAGCAATAATAGTTTCAAAACGTCCCTTCTCAAAGACAGTCACACAGACAAACAACTCCCATTTGCAGAAACTCAGCCCAGACCTGCTATACAGAAACTTTCTCTTTTAAACTAGAAAGCCAATGTGAAACTAATCCTTCCACCTCAGGAATAGTGGGAAATCGGAACATTTAAAAGTTAACCTCAGAAATTATGGCTGTTGATGCTCAGTTTACAGGAGAAGTTTCCAGGAAGGTAAGCCAGTCTGTAACTGTAATCTTCCCACTGCTACCAGTGTACTGGAATCCTCACTCTCTGCTGCTTGGTTTATACCCTGGGGCTGCGTTACATGGGCATAGAGATTGGGAGGGGTGAGTGGGACACACATCAGGGAGACTGGCTTCTTGAAGCATGATTTGGGCTCAAAGATACTCTTCCCTGCTCCCCTGCTGTCTGGAAATCAGCTGGTAAGGTCCCTTTCAACTCTATCTTGTACATGGGGACCAGAAATGAGACCTGAGGACATGAAGAACAGACATACCTCTCACTACAGCATCAGCATTCTGTCCACCTAAGTGCAGTAACAACTCTCATTCCCGAATCCCATCATCACCCAGATCTCCACGGGGATCCCCTGAGGGCAAATGTCATGGTAAAAATGGTATGCATACAACTGAGCACTTCTTTCCGAAAACAGTGTATCCTGACCTGCAACACCAAGTAAGAACGGCTCCTGACCCTTGCTTACAACTGAACACTTCCTTCTCAAAACAGTGTATCCTGACCTGTAACACTAGCTAAGAACAGTTCCTGACCTTTGCTTACTCTGAGCTGTGTCCCAGCAGCATCTCAGGGAATACCAACCAGCATGGGCTGAGGCTGAGAGGGGGAACACACTAGCCATTAAGCAGTCTGGATAGCCACCAGGCAGTGTCCTGTGAACTTGTGCCCTTCCCTTGTTTTGTTTCCTAGCAGAGGTGATGTCCCATTTCCCGTAGATTCTTACAGGATCACTCCATAAGGAGCTCTGGGTGGTGGCAGTGTGAGGCTTCCGGCAGGGCTGAGTCATGGCAGCATTTCTCTGTGAAGCTCCAAAACTGTTGAGGTGCTTAAACTAGAGGGAACTAAGTACAGCTGTCTTCATCGGGAGAGGGAAGGAAAGGGCTCAGACTGCACCCAGAGCTTTACTTGAAGTCTGTTGGTCCACTATTAGTAGTAGCTTTTGCTCCTGTGAGGAGAGCACTTTAAAAAATGAAGTAAAATGTACATCGCTTTGGAAATGAACATTTAGCTCCCAAAATCAGTGATCTCATTTCCCTGCAACACAGTCTACGTACTCTAGTTCAAACACTAAAGTTATTAACTCTTTTGCTACTTCACAAAGTTGCCAGTGACCCCAAGCAAAGGCCTTCATGTTTCTAAACTAAAATGTCATCATGTTGTATGCTTTAGCAGAAGACCAAGTTCTTCTATGGTGTGTCCTTCAAAGGGTATGTTGTTTGGAAGCAATAATATGTTACATGAACAGCACCAAAGCCTGGAGTAGAGGGGCTCCATAAAGCTTAGATTTAAAGGCAGATCCAAAAGCAACACAGTAGAGGATATCTAAATATATTCTCTGGTCTAAAGAGGGAAAAACAACTAATTGGGATTGCTGCCAGCACTGAACAGCACTCAGATGCTGGCATCAGACAGATTGTTATCCAGCATACAATAAGATGAAACAAACCTAGCCTTTGAAGGGGTGAGCACATTACCCTGCAACAAACTACCATATTCAGGAGGCCAAAGGGGTTCTGTTTCATAGTGTTGTCATGTAACTTATAGCGTAAAGCAGAGAAGGCCTGACCCATCTGGAACCTCAGGGCGCCTTGGAGGCTAGCACGTTATAATTTGGGGACTTGGTTGAGTAATGTGTGAGATTCGGGTGAAAGGAGGGAAAGCAAGAATAACTGCATATAGCATTTTTTGATATCCCCATCAACGGTCATATCAGAGGAACTAAGTTTATGTATATACTACTGCTTTAGTGACCATCCAAATGGCTACGTAGGTATCTGGAATTGGAAAACTTCAACACAATACTGTGGTCAATTTTCAATACTGCAGTTAACTGCAGTTGCCAGAGCTGAGATAGTCTACAGCACTAAAGGATATTATTGCAGTCAAACTGCATTACTGTTCTAATGCTCAAACTACTCAAAGTCCTTATTTAGCCCTCATTATTCTTTTATTTGGATCCTGTAAAATCATTACATTATTCATCCTTATGACTCTGAGTAGAGGGGCTTGTGATTACCATCACTGCTGATAAGCTAAGGCACAGGGAAGCTAGAAATCAATTTAACCACCTAATTCTTAAAAGCTCCTTTCTACTCCAATGAGCATTTTTGTTTCCAGCAGTCAAGTTAGATTCTGAAAGTTTTGCTCTTGTACATGGACTAATCCTTTTTTTGGCTGTGCTTGTACATCTTACTAGATCAGAATTTAGAGGCATGTTCAAGCACCCCGTGGCTGCTTTATTCTGTTCTCACTGCCTAAGCACACTCCCCAGCATGGGTTTGACCACTCCTACCCACAGCCTCTCATAGAGCTAAGCCAAAGACCAAGAACACTAGGCAGCACGGACAAGACTGTACCACATCTATCTGGCCTACACTGTCCTTCAGTGCAATTGCAGGTTACTGTGCAATCTCAAACATTTTTATGTGCTGTCACACCACACCATAATGCATGCAGCAAGTAACTTCTATTTCAGCAATGACAAGCTGTGCTACAGCAGTCTTTTCCTTCTGGATTCTATGAGCAAAAACATATAAAATACTGTGAGACTGTAGTACTGTGTTAAAAAATGCAGCTGATCAATGCCATCCTGTTTTTGTCTGGGATAGAGTTAATTTTCTTCCTAGTAGCTGGTGCAGTGCTGTGTTTTGGCTTTAGTCTGAGAACAATGCTGATAACACACTGATGTTTTAGTTGTTGCTCAGTAGCTCTTACACTGATCAAGGACTTTTCAGTCTCATGCTCTTCCAGTGAGGAGGAATATAGGAAGCCAGGAGGAAGCAGAGGCAGGACACCTGACTCAAACTATCCAAAAGGGTATTCCATACCACAGCATGTCATGCCAAGTATATAAACTGGGGAGAGTTACCCAGAAGGCCCAGATTGCTTCTTGGATTGGGTTAGGTATTGATCAGCAGGTGGTGAACAATTGTGCATCACTTGTGTTTTATTGAGTTTTATTCCTCTGTCTTTCCTATTGTTAATACTAATATAATAGTATTATCCTCCTTTATTTCAATTATTAAACTGTTCTTATCTCAGCCTGTGTTTTTTACCTTTTTCTGATTCTCCACCACATCCCAAGAGGCAGGGGGAGAAGTGACTGAGCAGCTGTGTGGTACTTAGTGACCAGCTGGGCTTAAATCACAAGAAATGCTTTCTCTGAGATAGTGAAGTCTTGAAGAGCTGTAGATGTTAGTTATTGAGGGGTGATCAAGCACAACAATGAAATATTCTGGCCAGGCATTATTTCAGTCACACAGTGAATCCTGCTGGTCTGGATCTTCCTCCTAGCAACATCCCCTAGAGAGTAAATTTAACTCGTGAAAAGATTACATGATGGTTCACTCATTGAAACACTCAGAGCCTTGAATGGTAGTTTGGTTTAATCTGAGCACATATGCAGCATGTAGTGAAAGAAACATCACAGAATCAGCCATTAAATACTGCGAAGAATATGCTCACTGCAGCTCTGGCTGTCCTGAGACAGCTAGTGAGGCAGCAAGGACAACCCAACCAGCAGAGACAACAAGGCCTCCTATCTCTGACAGGCATTTGCTACTGATCATTTGCAGAGGGGCTTTAAGCCAGAGAACAACCCCATGGGTGCTATCATTCATCAGCACAGAAGCTTCAGCGTTCCCTTAGGGAAAACAGCAGTACCTCCCAGCAGCTAGTAATTTTGGGCTACGCACTGATGGAGCACAGAAAAGGCAATAATTAATCTAGACTGTTAAGTTGGGCATGCCCAACCAACATACCACTAGATTGTTCTAGGGGAAAAAACACACCGTAAAATATATAGTCAACAAAATACAGTAAAGTGAAATAAGGCTCCTGTAAATGTGAAATTTTGATGGCAAGGACTATAGATAAATGATAAAGCACGGGGTAAGATTATAGCATTAACAGTGATGACTTGTGCAACACTTCTGTAACATGTTTTTCCTGTACTCTGCTCTGCCAAGCAACTTCCTCCTTCTAGCCAGCCTGCTGGGAAGCTCAGCTCTTGCTCAGCCAGCTGATCCATAGTTTTAGTGACAATATAAGAAACATAGCCTGTTTTAGGCATCTCTGCTTAGTCTGTTGTAGGCTCAGATGGAAGTACATATGAGGTTAGGAGTCCATAGGACACATGTCAGGGAATACTAATTAGAGCTTTCCCTTTGCAGCCACAGTCTACGCACCTGGGCAGTGGCTTTGTCATAGCAGCTTAAACACCCTGCTTTCAGACATGGCTGGCAGATGCTTAGATATTGCATAGCAGGTAATTGCTTTTGCCTGCTACCAAAATCCTTATGTGTCTTTGATGTGCTTGCGGATCTTCTCTAACTTAGAACAGAACAATTGCATTTAAATTGATTTAAATATTTAATGTCTGTCTTCACAGGGTGAATAGCAATGCTCTCGAAACTTTCTTAGTTATGTACCTGCAGGAGTGCTTTTTTAGTCTCCCCTGTTGCTGTCAGCTAAACATAAGGAACACGAATTATCACTAGCAAGTGTGCAAGCTTTTTCTTCTGACTTGTGAAGCTGCAGACATAATTTTTTGGTGTATACTGCTCTGCCTGACCTCCTCTTTCTTCTAAATGATATTGAAACTATTATCACTGGCTCTCTCCCTTCCCTATTGTTCTTTTCTTTGCAAGCTCTTTTTCCCTCTGACAATTCAATTTTCTGAGTTTCTGTGGTATAATGTTAATTTTCCTGTGGTTTCTAGGATTGTCTTTAAAGGCTTTAAGGTCCTTCCTTACAGGTTTTTTTGTACTGTAATACAGAGAGTTCCCCAGGCTTGTCTAATTAATGTGGTTTGTATAAGTTTGTAGCAATTTAGCCAAAATGAATGAAAATTTGTATTAAGTTACCAGAGCTCAGAAGCCAGCACTTCTGACTTTTTATTTAGGTAACTGACAGAGCCTAAAGAAGTACCACAAATGCCTCAGTGTTGTTCACCATCAAGTAGCATTTTAATCTTCAGACTTAAATCTCTCCACAAAGTACCTTTTCCATTTTCTTCCTGCTTTTATCCAGCAGCCTCAAAGACTTTTGAAAAAAAAAAAACAAAAACCCAACCAAACAAAAAACCCAAACACCCCCCCCCCCAATCCCCAAACTAACAAAAAAAACCATACCCCCATACCCAAATCCAAGCATACAAACAAAAAAATAAAAGCTAACCAAAAAAAAAAAAAAAAGAAAACCCAGACTAATTTTTTTGTCAGGGTGTTTCTAAGAGACACGTAAACACCTGAGTGCATGCAGTAAAGCTGATTCACCTGGAGCGCAGATGGAAAGTGAAGTAGCTCTGTAACAGACTTACACTAAATGCCGCAGTCACCCGGCTCAGAGGAATGCACTGCCAAGTGCATCTTATGATTTCCTTAATGAAGGGTAACATGCGTCCTTCTTCAGTGGAGAATGACATGCCAGGCATCTGGCCCAAAGGCTGCCCAGTGTCTCTGACTGGTAAATCTGCCTGAACTGTGGGAAATGATGGATACTAACTGGCAAGGAATATTTCCTGCCTGGCATACATCAGCCATTTCCTATTATTTTGAGAACTATGTAGGACCCCACTGTGTTGTTTATGCAGCTGGAGAGAGAAGTTTTCATGCTTTATGCTTTCTCTCTGACCAAGATTTGCTGGAACCAAACAGAACATTCCAGGAACCATGTAATAACATCAGAGCAGTCAAGAGTAACAGCTGTGAGTCCCAGTTGCCACTAGGTGTACTACGAGTATATAAAAAACAGATACAAAAGACTGGTCTGGGCTTTTCTTTTTCTCCCTTCGGATCTGGAATGTATTTGGACCTCTGAGGAATTGCTGACTTTGATATCAGCTGTTTCTCCAGCTGTTCCTACTTAGAAAAGCTTGTAAAATCTGGACTGTTCCTTCAAAGGCATCCCAATAAGAACTTGCAATACCACAGCAGTGAAGAAAATGCAAAATACTCATTTGACCACAGAAGCTCTGCTACCAGCTCTAACAGATTTTCACAAAACTAACTTCTATTTCAAGAAAGGAAGTGTTATGTTACTTCGGTCGCACAGCAAGAAAACCTATCTCACTGGCTAAGATCTGCATCCTCCTTTTCTCCACCAACCACCATCCAGCATTTCTTTTTATTAAAAAAAAAAAAAAAAAAGAAAAAAACCATAAAAATTAATTAAAAGAGCTGCTAAAGCAGAAAAGAGTATTTTAGATGTATGATCTTCTGAGTTCTCTCCAACAACATCATCTTAGGTAATGGCTTATCATCCAACATTTGCTTTATTTTCTCTGTAACAGTAGGATATTTCCAAACTTGTGCATCCCATCTGTATCCATTTTCACAATGACTGAACAAATGCAATTAGTCTGCAGTCAGCCATGTAATGGTCTGCTACTACCACTAGGTATTTTTAGTCCATGGATTCTCTTCTCAGCTATGCCTTCACTGTTTTCCTAGCTTACTTTATTATCAGAGTTGCTTTTTCCCCTTCTCTGCCATCCTGTGCTCTTGAAAGAATCCCATATGCTTTACTTTTTCATATTTCTCTCATGGTTGCTTTGTTACAACATACAGATGGTTGAAAAAGGAGGACATTTTTGCAGTAAAACTATTGAAAATTTTTCCTTTTATTTCTTCTTAAATTCCATAGTTGGCATTATTTCCTAGATCTGTACAGTCTGCCTCCTACCCAGACTCCCTTCCATGATTACTATGTTTTTGTAAAGATATATGAACTGCTGGAGAAGAGAAAATCTTCATGTCAACCCATTGAGACACGAGTTCTCTTTCCTTCTCCCACCACAGGCTTTCAATGATCCACACACCTTGCAGCAGAATGTGACACTGTTTCTTGTTGAAGCCCAGATTGCAGTTGTCTTACGTGCTGAACAGAGCAGGGATGAACATGACTTTGCATGTGCTCTCCTTTGCCTATGGCATGCAAACCTACCAGCCTTTACAATTTTGTTCCAATACATTAACGACAAAGACATATCACTGAATCTTTCAGAGTATTAAACATTCTCCGTATTTGTTAACTGTTTTTTTTTCACCAAGCTACATGTGATGCTTCTCTGTCTGTATCAATGATCTTGGCTTTTCTTAAAACCACTTCTTGAGCATGCCTTTCTGTCTTTCAGTATCTTTGATCCTTGATTTTGTGGTCTGATTTAAACCAGTGTATGCAGAATTTCTTGTTTGTTTGGGGGAATGGGGTGCCTATAAGGCAGTCAACTTTTCTTAATTCTAGCTTCTTCTTCAAAGTACTTCTCTGAAAAATGGTGAATCCTCAGATGTACCTCCTCAGCAGTGAGGTGCTTTTACCAGGTTCGTCTCTCATGTGTGCAGTTCACATGATGTAGGCCTTCTCTACAACAGAAAGATGCACTGATTAAATGTTAACCAGGTTTTAAATCAATCTAGTCTAATTAATGTAAATTGTTGTGTAAGACCTTCTTGCTGGGTATAGCACACACAAGTTGTCCTGAATTAAAAATAGAAAACAAAATGGTTTAAGCTCAAATGGAATGTCAGTGGATTTACTTAAAGCTGCGCACCTAACAAGACTGGCAAAACTTTCTCATGGAGAAAAGGCTTTAAACCATATACAATAAGGCAAAAAAAAAAAAGAAAAAAGAAAGGTATACATGATCCCCTACAGGATTTTTCCTCTATACTGTCAGTTCCCCATCATTCCAAAACTTCCTTCTCTGATTGCAAGCACAGTTTTTTAGTTGTTTCTCAAAACAAAAACTTGCATA
This sequence comes from Neopsephotus bourkii, assembly GCF_033783945.1. Classification (NCBI taxonomy): domain Eukaryota; kingdom Metazoa; phylum Chordata; class Aves; order Psittaciformes; family Psittacidae; genus Neopsephotus; species Neopsephotus bourkii. The sequence continues at coordinate 6,317,570 of NW_026901984.1, read as the reverse complement.
AATATCACTGCCACTTCTGGGAACCTCAATGATCTCAAAAAGTGTTCTTCTGCTTACACTTCCTATTCACCAGTTCCTGTTTCCCTTTTTACCCTGCTTTTTCCACATTGTCTCTGTGGATTGTATTGGCTCTAGAACAATTTTCAACATTCAGACTACAGCATCTTCCTTCTAAAATGTAACCAAGCTTCTGGGATTATCTTCTGAACATATATATATATATATATATGTATATTCCCTGATAAATACTTACCTTTTAATAGAGAAGGAACCATCAAAAAGAAAACTAAATGGATTTCAATCCCTAGATTTGCCTTAGTTATATTCAGAGGCAGGATTGTGATTCATATACTGAAGAAGTTACAGAAATACAAGCCTGAATCTTTCATTACCTTAGAGAATAGCCAAGCTTAGCAGCAGTGATTTCATCTCAAAGTCCAAAATCTTCAGCTGGAAATACTTTCCTTGCTTCATTTTGAACAGGCTCAGAAACCTTTTCTGCCTTCACCTCAGTTCTCTTTCCAGCAAAAGAAAGTATTCTGGTTTCTCAGCCTAGGGATTTTTCACTAGGGATTTCAGTTTGCACCTTCAGCTCAGGTTCATATATATGAACTACTTAAGCCGACCTGATAGGATATTACTATTGTCTTTTTTCCCCCTTGTGCATAGGCATATTTGCTATTACTTTTCCTTCCTTTTGATATCACATTAGGGAGGCTACATTAATTATTCATTCCTCCAGGCAACAAATGCTGTGGGTTCAATAGCTGATTGGCCCACTTCTTTAAGCTCAACAGAGATGTTAGTTTTAGCTATTCCAAGGAGGACAAAGGAGAAAAGATACCTCAGCAAGAGTTCAAATATTTATAACAGATCATTTTCCTCCTGCTTCTCACAGTGCTGCATGCCTTTCACTTAATGTAACTTGACATTTAAAAAATCCTTTCATTCAGTGTAGAAAACACTTTGACACCCAAACTGGCAGAATTCTTGGGTATAAGCATTCTTCTCCACTGTTCTGCTCCTTCCCTGCCTAGCACCAGTCAACAGCAAATACTTCTTCCCCTTAAACCCTTATCTGACAAGCTCCAGAAAGGAAAAAGTATATTCCAGCAAACTGATTCCAAGATTAGCTGTACCCATGGGATTAAGTCATTAGGCATTTACCATGAAATCATTCTTAATTCAAGTTAACCTAAAGTAAAAGGAAAGAAAAATGTTTGCCTAAAATATTTAAAATCGGTGATTGCAAAATTTTCTAAATTCAAAGGCCAAAAGGAAATGGAAATTGCATGCAGAGGTTTGGTCATTATTTATGTTGGGTCTAAAGTTTCCTCTCATGTATCATGAAACAGCTGAAGGACTATAAGAAGTTCACATCTTCTTGACTTAGGATCCAGCTCTGGAATAATTACATTCTCATGGAAGGGGATCTTGGCTCAGGGAAGAACATTACTTTTCATAGTATGTTTCTTTAAATACATTTTAAGGATGTGCTCAAAATTTTGAACCGTCACTTCTTCAGTGAAAGGTGATCCTTCACTTTGGATCTGTTTCTATTAATTACCCTTGCCTCTTTAAAAATGCTTTCTTTTTGGCAAACCAGACATAGTCATCTCCTTGGCTTGAGTATTAGCAAACTATTAATCACTTCATCACCAATGAATACACATCTCTTCCACGCAATTAAAGCTGAAAATACGTCCGAAAATCAGTGTGTATTATCTCTTTAATCAGGAGGTTTTATTTCACACAAGGCTTCACCCATGTTTTAGACAAACATAACAATGGACTATGCCACATCTGTCTGTTGGTTATAATCACTGAAGCAGACACAACTGAACTCTACCTCATAAGGTAAGTCAGGCATGGGATGACTGAAGAGTACCCAGAGCTGACAGCTACAGCACAGGGTCTGGTTCACTTTGGTACATGACGTAGCTAAGTGGGGTCAGTGGTGCCTGCAGGTTCTCACGCAGCACTTCTCAGGCACTGCAGCTGCACCCCAAAACCCCTGCAGGAACAGGGTCCTCCAGGCACAGGCTACCTTTGCAGGAGTCCCAGCATTTGCAGAGAAGATACGCAGGGTAAAGCCCCTTGAGCTGAGGAGGCAGCAGAGACACCCAGGTAGAAAAGGAGCGTGTGTGTCAGGCCACAAAACCCACCCCAACAGATGGAGTGGAAGCACTTGAGGACTGTGAGAAATTATTTTGTTTGGGATTTTTGATTTTGTTCCCTACAGACCTGTGAATCATACGATATGAGAAAGGCCCATGAGACGAAAAAGCAGCTAAACTGTTTTCATATATGTTTGATGCAGCAGAACTTTATTTCAGGATTGTCTTCAAAGGGCAAACTAATTATGTGAACAGAAGGTGGGCAAAACAAGTATTTAACCAACTGATGGGACTGAGCAGAGCAAAGAAACAGGGCATTTCTTCCTGAGCAATCTGTTGGTAGAAGGATTTCTATCAGGTGTTCAGAGATGGTAGCAATATGGAGCACTGTCTAATCTTCTGGAAAGCCATTTGGAACAGGACCATATGGAGCTATTTTCATTGTGGCACTGGAAAAAGATAGCAATAGATCAGAGAAAGAAGCCAGAGATAGTAAAAAGCCTTACAGAAGCAGAGGCAGGCTGTGTAGAGCCTTTTGAAGGATGAGGTTTTAACCTGTGGTTGAATTAACTGTGGTTGAATTAACAAAAATTAACTGATGGACAGCGGACAGGAGTGAAGTATGACTTGTGGCTCTTGATAAAGACAGCAGAAGTGCAGTTCAGTTTCAGTGTAGAGCACTGCCTTTTAGGCAGCTTATACACTTTCATACTGCCCTGCCTGATGCAGGTTCAGAAACTAAGATTAAGTTTGTGTTATGGAAAAGGGCAAGTAGGATGATAAGGCATAGATGAAAAGGGCAAAGAAGGAGCACTAAACCTTGGGCAGGAGCATAAAGCAGTTTGGGTAGCCAGAACTTTCTCTGTTAATCTGTATGAACTTGAGACTCTGTTTCAGGATGACCATAAGAGAAAATATTTCTAGCAGACTTGTCCTTGAGGGAGAACCAAGAGCACTGTAACACCCAAGAAGGTAAAATCAGTAAGGGGCTGGAAAGAATAGCCCATAAAAAAAATAAATGAGGTGGCTGCAAAGGGGATTATGGGTGCCTTCATTCCTCTAGGACAGATATTGACAAAAGGATGTGATGAATTCAGAATGATCCATTCAGCCTCCCTCTTGCCCTCGCAGAGTGTCCATAAATGATGGTGGTGACCCTTGATTAGTAATTTGATACACATTTTCCTTGACCTAGCAGTATCCGTCATTCTTACCCACGGCCTTGTAACATGGTTTGCAAATTGTAACACCAAATTGGTATTTCAGCTATTACCAGTTCACCACCATGACTTCAATTTGCTGGGATTTGGGATCCAGGGAGAGTATTTCTTCAAGAAAGCGATGTCAAGAGGTTGGTCGGTGACCAGCACAGCCTCTGGCAATTCATCAAAATGCAGTAGACAGAGAGTGAAATGGGAAGAGGAAAGCCTCTGGTAGGTTAGTGTCCTCAGGACTTTGCTGAAAAGGGAGGGAAGAAAGAAGAGTAGTAAAAAACAATGTGGTAGCAGACTGTGGTAGCAGGAAGGTATGAAGTCCCTATGGCCACATGGAAGGACAGAGGGTTTCTGAGCAGAAGCTGCCTTGAGAGTGTAAACAAGCTAGACACCCACATAGGACCAACCCATGCTGTCACAGGAGGAACGGAGAGAAATTAGAAGTGGGCCAAGAAGGACCATTCAAACAATCGCAGATGATGCTGGGGGACATTTAGATCTTGTATGCATAGTGGCAGTGATTGCACAGAGGCATGGTGCACTCACCACTGCAAAATTTGATGGCTTATAGACAAACGAGGTTTACCTGTTAATGAGCAAACACGGTTCACCATAACAAACTTGTAAGGAGTCTGTGGTGCCATTTAGGACTGTTACAGGTGCTAAACAGCTGCCATTACACAAGCTCATCATAGGTCAGCACCTTTCAGTACCTGACAGGGTGACTGTCTTGGAGCTTAGGCACAAGCAGCCACTCTTAAGACAAGAATGAAGTTGGTACTCAGCTTCCCACAGTACAGCATTGTGATGGGTCAACTTGGGCCAACAGCCAAGCACCCACGCAGTTGGTCACTCCCTCCCCTTCTCCCCTCACTGCAGGGCACAGATCTGGAAAAAGAGAAAGCCTTGATGATGCGCAAGCACTGCTCAGCAATAGCCAAAGTGCTGGGGTTTTATCAATGTTTTGATCACAAATCCAAAACACAAACACCATAAGGCCTGCTATGACAAAGAATTACCTCCATTCCAACTAGACCCAGTACAAGCATGATAAATCTTCTAATGATATTTTGATAGATGCTTAACACAGGCTAATTGTTGAACATAAAACTAGACTTCTGTGAAAAGTATTAAAAATTGTAATACTAGCAACTAAAATAAATTATGTAGTCTGGAAAAGCAGAAAAAAATGAAAGCTGGTAAACAAAGTGAATCTTTGTTCAAAGAGAAATAAAAGATATGCATATTTTAAAAATGTCTTATAACCTTTAGCTCTCAGACAGCAAGTATTTTGAAAACATATTTATTAAAAAGAACATAATTCTGGAACACAACTGAAAAGCAAACCTTCCGCCATTGTTCAAATGCTGCAGTTTCCTAAGGAGAAGTCATAAGACTTCCCAACCTAAAGAATCCTGATATTTTGCATTCTTTTCATGTAAGAAGAGAGAGGACTGGAGAGATAACAGAAGAATGTGTTAGCCTTATACCCTTGAGCTGTGATGAAATAACAGTCAACTTATATTTAATTTTGTTCAGTTTATAACAAAGCATTAAGCAGAAAACATCGATAAGAATGTTGACATACTCATACTCCTAATAAGAATAAAAAAGAATTATAGTTGCAAATCTGGCATCTAGAATTCAGCTGAAAAGGGATTTTTGCTGTTTAGCAGTTAGTTCTCTCTGTAACATAGTACCTCTAAAGGAAGATTATTGGGTAGATTTACAGCTGAGCTATGTGTTAAGATCAGTTCAAAGATTAAAAAAAATACTACATTACTCTAGACAAAGATAGATACATTTCAACTATATTTACACCATAATATGTAATTTCTTATTGTCTATTTCTTAGCATTCTCTGGATGGAACTTGAATAAATAATGCATAGAGGGTAAAGACCTGAACTTTGCAATAGATACATTTGCTGCAAATTTAACAGAAATCTTAGGTCATCTGCCAAAGGTCTGAAACTAAGGCAGTAAGGCTCTTCCAGGAGAAAAAGTGGGTTTTAGAATAGGTCTGGCTATCTTTTAGATGGATAAATTGGGGTCAGGTGAAGCCTATGTCAGGTACCGTTACTGTGGGATGCCGAGCACCAAACTGTGTCTTAAGAGTGACTACTTTCGCCTGAGCTCCAAGAAAGTCACCATGCCAGGACTGAAATGAGCCTACCTATGATGAGCTTATGTTAATGGCAGCTGTTAGCACCTGTAAGAGTCAACCCTACAGTCTTAAAAGGTTATTTCCTAGACGCTAGTGCCAACTGCCCGTACTTGGATACATGCAAAACCTCCTCTGAAGCCAGGGACAATTTCTAAAAATAAAAGAAAGCCTGAGGATATGGAAATCAATAAAGTTGGTATGTACCATAGATGTGGTATCTGACCCTAAATATTAAATATTGAAACAAAGCCACCATCAATTCTATGAGTGCTTACTATAAGGCTTGCTGTCAGCAAGGTTCTATGTTCCCATCACAGCCACCAAAATCCACCATATTCTGATGTTAACAGTTTTTTGAAATGAAATGCAGGAAAACAAAACAAGACAATACAAACCGAAAACCAAACATTAAATCCAATGTGTTTGGAAACACTAAGAATCTAAGTTAACTTGACCTTTTTTTCAGTTTTTGACCAACATAAATTCTTTATTCAAATAGCACAACTTCTACAGGCCCAAATCAGTTGCAACCTCAAAGACAGAATGTGATGAGAAGCAGAGGAACAGAAAAGTGATGCAAAGATTTGTACAATACCTAATTTTCTTGAGCCTCATTTGGGAGCCATACCAGTAGCTTCCAGGAGCAATCACGGTCCCATTCCAACAGACACTGATGCTGTGATGTGACTCACAAACCCTGAGAGTCAGTGCATGCTCACACCCATGTGGAGGGCAGCCTTCTCATCTGCAGAGCTAGAAGAAGAAGACCCTCTCTAACTGGGCAGCAGCAATATATGCCTGTTACCTATAACAAAATACAGTCTCTTAAATAAGTCCCAGACTAATGAGAAAACAGAGGGGCCTGGCTTCTGTTTTCAATTTTGCTGCTAGTTTGGCTTTGTCAACTTATTTTTACGTCTCTGTGCTTCCATTTACCAATTTTAACACAGGGGATAATAAAAAAAACTGTTGAGATCTTTGAATGAGAAAGCTCCAAAGGATGGCTTCTGCTTTTACTTTGCCTGTTGAACTAAACGTCATCTTCCCTCCGTCTCTCTGTCCTCCTTTCTTCCCTCCTTCTCCTTTTTTCCCCCTCTTTCTTCTTCCCTCTGTCCTCCAGCCTTCCTCCCTTCCTTCCTCTGAACCTATAAATTGCTCTATTAATCTTTCATATCAGAATACTTCTGTAGTATTACCACTGTGAGTAGTGTCCTAAGGCAGAACTGAATTGCACTGAAGAGGAGGAAAGGAAGAACAAACGGTGATATTTTGTAGAGCAAGGTCTCTGGAAACTCACAGGGGTTTATTTGCTTTACCTGCTTTATTTTTCTTTCAGTATATACTGTGAGACATTTATAAAGATTTTAATGAAAAGCACTAAATTTTATCTTAATGTGAGGCCATATTGTGACAGTGGTTTCCATTTGGGTTTTCCTTTAAGGCATAATTCTCCTGTGAAGTCAATATAAATTTCTACTTCAGCTGCATGGCAAATAACAACCTGCAACTGTTCTTGAGAGAAAAGAAACCTACTGTGAATTATGTCACTCTAGCATGCACTATGTCTAAAATTTAACAGCTAAAATAATATTGTAAACAACAGTGGGGTGAAGCAAATGTAAAAAGTAGTAATTGCATCTAAGATAACGATTAACAGAAAACCAGAAAGCTTTTGTGAAAAAAGCATACAGAGCAGCTTTTGAACATGCTACAAACCTCCTGAATTTGATTCACATCTCAACAGTAATCCGTCATACTGAGAAACTGCTTTTTGTGCTGATTTAACGTTTGATGACAGCTCAGAAGTCTGAACTATATGACAATATAATGTAGGAGTGGCAGTGTAAGGTTGCTACATTTCTTTATTCCACCTTTCTGATGAGACAGACCTGTTGTATACTTTTTACCAGAAACATTTCCAAGGAAATTTACTGAAACATTAAGATAAAAGAGTGTTTGAGTTTTGCAATTGCATTATGATTAAATTCAGTAACTTTTAACACTTACTGGATTTATAGGTTTTCCCCAATGGGAGCTTATTCTAATTCTAAAGAAAAACAACCGAATTATATGGGTCTTCCTGGAAAACTGAATTAGTATACCCAGTGAGCAAACAAATTTGTGTTCGTTGTAAGAGTAACAGTGCAGTTTGAGTAACAACATGGAATCAATACAATCATCAAGGTACAGAGAAACCAGCAAACACCAGCAATCCAAGTGACTTTAATAAGTCAATGCAAAAACATGTGGTAAGGGAAGACTGGAAAACAAGACGTTACTCCTTGCCCAAGATTTCTTTGCTTGTTTTCTTACACAAATTGGTGGTTTTGGATGGTGGTCCACACAATCTCTGAAGATTTCCAAGCAAACCACAGTCTTAAAAACAGTATCCTTTTCTTAACCTGGAATAGCAGTGGACAGAATTGAAACAACCATTATTTGGCCTCCTTTACATATTTACATGGAAGTAGAAAAGCAGGGAACTTCCCTATCTTCTGACTGTATTGTTTTAAGTAGTGGGTACTGACATATACAAATAAAAATCTGCAAACCCAAAAAGTCAAAGTGAAAGATCAAATTAAAAAAAAAAACCTTTTAGTTTGTTTATCATTTCTTGGAGCTATTATGCTACCCTAAAAATGTCACAAAGGATTAGAACTACATGGAGAACCGATATTTTTACTAACTGGTTGGGAAGAATGTGAGGAAGAGAAAAATAATTTAGTTTCTTGGTGGTTTTTAATCTTAAAAAAAATAAATCTTAAAACATGCTGTTGAAGCAAAATAGCTCAACCTTCAAAACAACTAGCTGTTTTGAGGCAAAACTATTTTGGACGCATTATCAAAATCAGCTGGTAGTTTCCATTGTCTTGATTTTTATCTATAGATTTGGCAAAAACCTATTCACTGAGAAAGTTTTGCCTACCCTATGGCTAAATACAGAGCAGTTTCTCATGCTTCCCAGGATTTACAGCATGTGCATATGTGTGCTGGAAATTACAGCAGAAGTTGAGTGGTGGAACACTTTGCTGCCTTTTAGGTTCTGCATGACCCTTGGTTGTACTATAATTTCCCCATGACTTGAGCCCAGAAAACGTTTTTCTATGTGTTTCTGTATTTTCAGAAAGAATATAAGCCTTTGCTGGAGGCCCTGAGTGAAAGAAGCAAAATTGCAGCCATCTGTTAAGTACTAGGGAGTATTTTCAAAATAGACATAAACGGTGTCCTAATCATAGTTCAACAGACTGCTTGCTTTTAAAATAGACTATTAACTGAACATACTTTGGCCTGTAAGAACCTAGTATTACTGTCAAAAGTGCTGTGGAGGGCCAACTGTCACTGAAAATAGTTTTTATATGTATGCTTTTGCACACCTTCCTATCTAATCTCTTCACATGTTTTCTTTTAACTTAGTCTTTAGGATCTGTGAAGGGCTTTTTTTGGTTGGTTTGGGTTTTTTTCTTTTCTTTTTTTTTTTTTTTAATGCAGGAGCTGGATTTTCCTTTGCACCATTGCAACAAAAGACATAGCTTCTTTCTGTTTGCTATTTCTATTAAAATTAGTAGTAGCTGAAGAGTATTCATTCTTAGTTGTGCTGGATAATGTCACGGATACTCCGGATGCCTATTATGAGCTCTTGCCTATTAACTGAAGAGTTGTGGAATCCTTCACAAAAATGCTCTTATTCTAGAACATCCACCAGTCCTCAAAACACCTAAAAAAGTGAGATAAAACCAATGTGGTTTATTTACTCTTTCATTACTGTTGCATTTCAGTGCCCTGTCTCACGATGCTGTCATTCACAAGCTTTCCAGTGGAGACTTGCCTTTGCTACAGTCTGTGGGAAAGGGTGTCAGCATGAGGCGTGGTTGATTTGGCAAAGGAAGTGACTCCACAGCTAACTTTGTGTAAAAACTCTGCCTGTTTTCCATTGTAGTTTCCCACAGCTGCTTCCATTTGTGCATGCTGGTACAAACAATGGGACTGCCGACTCCTGGCATTATAATGCCTGTCATTATGCCTCTGTATTTGCTGTACGTTGGGCATAATGGAGAAAGACATTGCTACTAATATTACGGCACCACAGCTAGCCAGAGAAATGCATGTTCCCTTAGATCTGCCAAAGAAACAATCACTCTGTTTCACAAAAGTGGAATCTCACAACCTTTACAGGATGTCCTCATTTAGGTGCCTGATTTTATAAATTGCTATTACTAATTCTTTTTTGAATGTGGGATGTCTCCTTTTTGCTTTTCTTGCAACATTTAGAAAACAATAATGGAATAAATAACTGAAAACTAAATTCTGTCCAATGGTATAATACTGACACCTATGTAACTGTTCTGCAAGCACAGAAACTTACCATATGCACAGGCCCCTGTTGCTTGAGAAAATGAGTAATTATATGTATTGACAAGTACAGTGAGGTCTGAGAACCTGCTCTAGGAAGCAGCGAAGATCTTTCCCTCTCCCTCCTGCAAGCCTGATCGTCTGTGTGCTGGCTCCTGCCTGACCTACCTTCAGTCTTTTCTCCCTCCCCCAGGGCTTCTCATCCTCATCTCACCCAACTAGTCCTGGCTTCCACTTCATTGCTTGAGGAAATATTTTTTGTATCTCCCACTGTGTCACTCACTCTGCTTCTTCAGTTCTCACGTCACTTCTCCACTGCTCCCTTACTCAAGTTTTTGTCCTTTTATCTCTCTCTCCACGCAGGCCAAGTCCTCCTGTGCCTTGTTTCTTCCTATCTCCATCTCTCTTCTCCTCTTCCAGTCCTTCTTCCTTCTGCACCAGAATGGTTTGCCTTGGGATCCCAGCTGCCAAGCCTGATGCAAAGCTGCATTCGTAGAGAATACCCAATTTTAGCTCCACGTTTCTGAGACATACTCAGGACAGCTGTTGTATTTTGGCTGTGAAGCCACAGCAAGCCTTCATACAAATGCTTGTGTCAATAGACACATGCAAAGTCTTGTAACATTAAGAAATGTTTCCAGCTTTTCCAAGACCAGCCAAACCACATCTTTGATGTATTTCTTCCTCCCAGTACACCTCCACATACCAAATCATTGCACTGAAATATGAAATTATAACTGATTCTTAAAGGAAAACATATTAACTTGTGGGGGTTTTAACGTCAGAAGGCACAGGTTTTTTTTATGTCAGTTCTATAACAGCAGGTTTAGAGTAAATGTGCAACAGCAAAAATTCATTCCGACTCCAGTAACCAGCACAGGGACATCCAAACCAAACATGCCTCTTAAAATAAAGAATAACTGAAAATAGAATCTTGTAATTCTAATCCAGAGGATAGTCAACAAACATTAAAATCTCCATTTAGGAGAGAATTCTGCTCTATTCTATAATCTGAATAGATTTTGACAGACTGGAAAGGGAATTGGAGTAATTTGTGTTAAGATACACAGAAGGTGACAAAACTGAAAATACAAACTGAGACTCTAAAGTGTCGTATGTGTAAGAATTTGCAATTACCCAGCAGAAAATGCAACGACTTAGTTACAGCACTTTTTGTAATGTTTGTTCATGCAGGCTGTTAAGTATACTATGATGTGATTGTACTTCAGACTGTTACCAACAGAAGCCTGTATATTTGCCCATCACTTACATTTTTACAATGGTAATATGATTGTAACAAAGAGTACTAGCAAATAACAGAAGTGTTACGACACTAATTTCCGTATTACATACGTGGGGACAACAAGGCAAAGTGCCAGGTCCTGCACTTAGGTCACAATAACCCCAAGCAATGCTCCAGGCTTGGGAAAGAGTGGCTGGAAAGCTGCTCAGCAGAAAAGGACCTGGGAATGCTGACTGACAGAGCTGAACATGAGCCAGCTTGTGCCCAGGCAGCCAAGAAGGCCAACAGCATCCTGGCCTGTATCAGAAATAGCACAGCCAGCAGGGCCAGGGCAGGGATCATCCTCCTGTACTCATCACTGGTGAGGCTGCACACTGAATCCTGCCTTCATGTCTGGGCTACTCACTACAAGAGAGACACTGAGGTGCTGAAGTGGGTCCAGAGAAGGGCAACAAAGCTGGTGAAGGACATGGAGCACAGGTTTTATGAGGAACGTCTGAGGGAAATGGGGGTGTTTAGTTTGGAGAAGAGAAGGATCGGGGGGAACTTACTGCTCTCTACAATTACCTGAAAGGAGGCTGGAGTGAGGAGGTGGCTGGTCTCTTTCCCAAGTAACAAGTGATAGGGTAAGAGGTTGAGAGACTCAAGCTGTGCCAGGGGAGGTTTAGACTAGATATTGGGATAAATTTCTTCACCAAAAGGGTGATCAGGCATTGGAACAGGCTGCCCAGGGAAATGATGGAATCACCGTCCCTGGAAGTGTTCAAAAACCACATAGATTATGCCCTTAAGTGACATGGTTTAGTGGTGGTCTTGGCAGTCCTGGTGTAAAGGTTAAACTTGATAATTTTAAATGTCTTTTCCAACCTAGTTGATCCTATCATTCTATGAAACCACATACACTATCCAAACTGGACTTCAAAAGGCAGTCTGCTGCAGGAAGCAGTTACAAAAGGTAGGGAGGGTGGGGAAGAAAAGGCAGGATTCAGCAGGGGAGCCGTTTCGCAACTCTTAGCTTCACTCTTAGCTGTGGCAAAAAGGATCATGAGCAACTTAAAACTCAGACCGCTAGGGAAACACACAAGAGAAACGGAAACAGAGATACAGCGAACGGCAAAGCAAACACCCGCTCCGCCGCAACGGGAACCGCCCGTAACACCCACCAGAGCCCCGCCTCGGCTCGGCCCGGCCCGGCCCCACCCCCGGTCCCAGCGGCACTGTCCTCCCCTGGCGGGGCGTGGCGGGGCGGGCACGGTCACCTCCCCCCGTTGCCCTGCTCCCCCGCGCTGGCCGCGGTGGCAGCGCAGCGCGGGCGCGCCCGGACACCGCCCCCCGATGGGCGCGTCCTGGCGGCGGCGCCCGGCGGCCACGTTGACAAGGCGGGAACGGGGCCCAGCCGCGCATCGCGGGGAAGGTTGGGCGCGGGTAGCGGGGCCGCTGCCGCAGTAAAAATGTCTTCGCCTCCCAGAGAGAAAGCAGAGACGCGGGCCGGACACCCTCCTGCTGGTACGGCCGCCGGGTCCCGTCTCTCCGCTCTTTCTCTTCCCATCCCTGGGGACGGGACGGGGGGGTCTGGGCAGCCGCGGGACAGGGGGGCCGAGCACCTCCGGGAGAGTCCGGTCGGGCGCCGCTTCCCCGCCAAATCCCGGGGCGGAGGAGGGTGAGTGAGGGCGCCCCCTCCGCGCAGCTGCTGCTGCTGGGGGTGTGAGCCCCAGGCGGTTTCCCCATCCTACTCCTCTCGCAGGATCCGGCTGTCGGCGTCTGGCACCGGGACGGGTGCGCGGGTACCGGCGGTGGTTGCCTGTCGCTCGCCCGCCCTCCCCCAGCTTCCCTGGCCCTCCAGCAGCCGGGAGTGGGGGCCAGGGTGCCTGCCCTGCCTTTCCCAGGGGAGCCCTCATGTTGCAGGCAAACGCCCACTCGGTTTGTGCTGTTCGGCCTCTCCGGCTTATGACCCGGGAGACGAATAGCCTTGTCTTCATGGATCCTCCTCCGTGAGGGCATCCTGGCCCCGAGAGGCCTACGAAACCACCGCCTGCGGCTGATGCCGGCGGGAAGGGGAGAGGAGCAGTATAGCGACGTCGCAGCCTGCGTGGCTGTTGGCAGCACAGAGCACGCAGAGCAGGCACAGTGCAGATCAGTAGTATTCCGTGCATCCCTTTTCCCTGTGAGCATTATGGGGCCGGCGCTGGAGCCAGTGCACACTCCCGGCTTTAATTCTGGAGGCTGGCAGGGTAGGAAACGCATAAAGCGGTCAGCAAGCTGCCCAGCGAAGGAGGTCCAGTACTTCCTACCCACTGCTGTGAGCTTATGGGTACGCCGAGCAGCAGGTGGTCTGTGAAGAAAGCTGGGGTTCTCCTTTGGTGGGGTGCTGCTCTGCCGCTGACTGTACACAATAGTTCCTCTCTACTACACAGACGGGGTTCAGGTACTTGCATTGCCAGGGTGTCTTGTACCTCCATGTACTGTTAGCTTCTCTTTATTAGTTTTCTTAAAAAAGGGAACTTTGGTCACTACACCAGCAACTTTTCATGAGTCCTTAGTGTTTCCTGGTGCAGTTCTTGATTCTAAACCATGGGATAGTTAGTTATATATTCAAATAAATTGATGAGATTTAAAGCTAAATTTGAAAACAGTTTTTGAACCCTAATCAAATTATGTGGTTTTATTATGAAGACTTGAAATTCTTTTAAATAGGTAATAGAAGTGAGCAATGATGGCTTTACTTTAAGAGGCAGATACAGTTCAGGACTACAGTTAAGCTGATGTCCTGGCTCAGTAGGGTGATCCTACTTCTGCAGCCTCCCTTGTTGTGACAGTAGCTCTTACCTGACTTCCTGGTGAGCTGGCTCAGGGAGCCAGACCAAAGCAACTCCCTCTGCATGAACAGCTTTTGCTGCTATAGCTCCTCGAGCTGGCTTGCCTTGAAGTGGGCTTCAGCAGGAAAGGGTGGTTAAGACCTTGGGTTGGTATAGCTGTGGCTTCCTGACACACCTTCAGTGGGAGGGGAATGAAGGATAAGTGGCAGATATTTTCATTTAGATGCATTGTAACTGTATTTTCTGATTTTACGCTGCATGTTTGAGAGTTTTGCTTCAAAACCTGTCCTTTTAAAAAGGTGGGTTTCTTTTAGAGCTGAAGTGAGCCCCCATAGATCACAGGCGAAACCAACAATGTACAATGCAAAAGCACAACTGCAGCACAGATTTCCCTTGCTTTCAGAGTATTTCAGAATTCTTTTTTTTTTCTCTGTAAAACATGCATCCACATATGAACTGAAGAACTTTTGCAGCCATGTGCTGTTCAAGATCATTAGCATCCCTGAAGGGTTTTTTGTGAGTATGTAACCAGTTCACCTTTGGAATAAGGTACTACCCAAGTCTATCTTTGAGGCCAGGAAAAAACCTAATGCTTTACATTATCTTCAAATTGTTTCTGGAAGAAGATGGTTCTGAGCCGGTTAGCAGAGGAAGTTGGCCTTGCGGTCTTCTAACATTGGGAATATCCACAATAAATGTGCTGACTAACTTCAGTTTATATTTACTGTAGGGGCTGAAGCTAGGTGTTACTCCTCCATCTCAAGCCAGTTTAGATTCCTGAGCAATAGCGTAATGCAGTAAGGCAGTTTGCAAACAAATTTTAATAAAATGAAATTCAAACATTCTTACATAAAAGCTCACTACATAAATACAGGTGGAATTGTGTTCCTAAATAATAAGGCAAGTTCCTAGCAAGGCAAAGATGGGAATAGGGGTTCATTTTCTGACTAATGGCCTTAAAAGCTCTGGTTTTGCTGCATACAGTTGTATAAAGAACCCTACCAGTAATTATGGATGTGTCTTACTCCACAGAGTATGAATTAGACACATAAAAGTTAGGAAGGATTCAAGTCATCAAATTACAGCAGAATTGTCAAATGCATTGTTTTTCATATGCACTGTTAGCCCTCACTCAACTGTGTGCAGTCTGTTAGCTTCCTCTCTGCACTGATCTTCTTGGGGGGACGAGGGGCAGGAAAGACAAGAACAGCACTTGAAAAGACAAAGGATAATGAAATGGAGAGAAACCTCGAGACCTCAGGCTGGCAGTAGGGTGCACGAAGCAACTTTGAACTCCATTCTGAAACTTAAGAGAGCCCCAACTTAAGCTTTAAGTATCCATCTGTCAGTGAGATCAGTGCATCTGTAATAGATTGCTGAGTAGGTTTGTGCAGCTTGCAGGTCCCTCTAAAGCAGTCTGCATAATTATGCTTTTAGCTGTTCATTTCTTCTAGTAGATATTGTGGAGGAATAAAGCAAGCTGATTGTGTTAATAGTTTATTTATGAAGCTTTGCAATTGGTTTTTGAAAATAGTTATGTGCTTTTTCCTGCATTAAAAAAAATACAACTCTGAGCCAAGATTTCTGTGAAATGAAGGTATGTAATAGCTCTTACTTCCATTCTTCATACATCTTATTGATGTAATGGAATCTGTTATTATACTGTACATATGAAATAAATTTGGTATTAATATTTAATACTAAAGGAAAAGGGGAAGCCGCTATAGCTCTTGATTATACTCTGAATTTCTGAAAGACCCCATCTTGTTGCTGTGACCAGTGGGTGATGTGGGTTGAGCTGGAAGGTTTCTCCAGAGAGGATTGCCTCAGGTCTACAACCTGGATGAGTGAACTGTGGCACTTCTCTAGGTACTTGATGCTTGCTTGAGCTCCTTGGAGTTTATTTCATCAGAATTCAGTCCCAGAAACTGGGAGCAGTTTGAAAGAATTGTGGAAGTGAGGTGGGGGGAAAGGAGGGATGATAAATAGACTGAGAATGTTTCCTGATTCCAGATTGTCTTGAGTGGTAATTGATTTACAGAGTTTAATGCTTTTCCAAAAGGAGTAGTCATACCCTTAAAAGGAGCACATGCTGGCATTCACAGGACAAACAAGACAGTCCTGTCTGCCTCTCAGGGGGAAAACATGACAGATAATAATTAATATCCAAAACTTGGCTGTTACCCAGCAGCGGGACAAACAGACCTGTGTGGCACTCTTCTTGGAGTGTGCTGGCAGGTAATCCCCTCTATTTCATGCTTTAGAGGCTGGCGGCCTCTTGGCCATCACCACAACAGCCATTCCTGGTCCCCTCCTGCCTTAGCACAGATCCCACCTGACCTCTCCTGAGCAAGCATATGCAGTTTGAGCTCCTTTGTCAGCTGGGAACTGCTTTCTTCCTAATTCCAACACGGTGTCGCTGGCACCCTCCTCTTCTGTGCACTGGTATCTGGCAGTGTTCTGGAAGGCTTTATCAGTTATTTAAATCCTCTCTGCACTATGCTGGATTTACTATGAGTAAAGCAGAGCTCTTGCTCTTTCAAGGATGACTTCTAAGTGACAAAATCACGGTGCTAAGCATCTGTCAAATTATGTGGTGAATGCTAGGTGAGTAAGAAGTAGATGAATCCTCGTAAATTCCAAGAGAATCTTGCAAACGGAGTGAGTCTTTCTTTTTGGTGGATGTAATAATTATTTCTTCTCTCTGCCTAACCCTGAGGTAGTGTAGTCTGGTTGAGACCTTTTGAAAAGGAATGTGAATTATGTTGCAAAGGTATTTATCTTAAGCTAAACCTCTTGGAAATAGATCGGGTATGAGCATGCTGTGTCAGGGGTGGCAGAGATGTGCATCACCTCTATGTACAGGGTGCTCATCTAATTACTTCACTTTTGGTCTCAGAAATATTACTGCAGTTGTTTGCTGGTTTCTTCTTCTGGTCTCCCAGATCTGCACAGTAACCCTGGACTACTAGATTATTCAATTGTTCAACAACATACTTTTAGCTGTCTGTATTATGCCTGTTGATATTAGTGCAGGAAATCAGATTATTAAAATTATTAAGCTATTGCCTTGGTCAGTCACTGCTGTGCCTTTTAATTGTCTGTTTATTTGCCTTTTAATACCTGTTAATTCTACATACAGACAGACGTGAATGTGTTAGCTGCGTATCTTTGCCAGTGACAGATAAAGTGCAAACAAGTGGCTGGTGGCCTGATAGTATACAATTTGAGGGGAGATTTTAGACCACCTAAATTAGCACTGAATTTGTGGCTACTGTTGTCTGTTAGACAGTGAAGAATGTTCAGGTGTGCATGTATATACCAGAAGTGCTGTTGTAGCCAGGCAGATGTTGCTGTGGAGACAGCATCTTCTGCAAAAAGTAATTTGAAAGGGAACTAGTAAGAACCGATTGTGCAATGTTAAATTTATAAAGCAATGTAAACAAAACATACCAATCACTTTGATTACCTGAGATGTTAGAAGAAGGCAGTACTTGACAGAACTAGGAGTGTTTGCATTTGCAAATAAATTTCTAAGGACTTTGCATCAAGAAAAGTTAATAGGAATTTCACTTTTGTTTAATTTTTAAAATCACATTTCTTTGTTGCCTAACCTTTCTGGTTTTCCTTGTCTCATGTGAAACATTTCTCACCAACTTAAATCTTGTAAGTTTTATGCTGGAGAGAGGACACAGTGGTGAATGTTTTGATTTTTTTTTTTTTTTTAATTTTTTTTTGTTTTGTTTGTGTTTGGTTCTTTTTTAATTCTTTATAAGGGGCCACAGGTTTTGGTAGGTTTAAAAAGGTACTTTGGTTTTGTCTGTTGATTATGTGTCTTTAGTTAATGTCCTTTATTGAATCAGAAGTTTATCTTTTAAATACCACATAGAGTTTAGAATCCATCTAAAATACCCCAGGGCCAAAGGCCTGTCACACTCTGTCCTGAGGCAGGTTGCTTTCTCTTTGCTGCTTGACTTCACCCAGGCTGTAAAATTAATGCACAGGAGTGTCTTTATCAGTGCTGTCCTGTGTAAGAGTTGGGAGCTAAACCTGGTTTTAGATTTCAGGGATTAGCACTGCACTGCTGTGAGGTGCTTTAATTGTTCTGAGACTGGACACAGGAGAGCTGTCAGAAGTACAGCTGCCCCTTGCCATGCTGGCAAGCACTTTGGCTCCTTCCGGCCACTGCTCTGGCATCCTGCTTGTTCTGCCTGCTGCATCTCTGCTGAGGCTGTCCACAGACTTACTGTGTCACAGCAATGTGTAACGTACACCAATGTGTTTGTAGGTGGTTTTACTGACTCCTGACCACAATAGTGGTTTTCTGATACTGTTACTGATGGCTGTGTAACCCACTGAATTAGGTAACAAGTTGCATCGTCTTACCCTGGGCTGTCCTGTGAGTGTGTATAGCAATGACTGAAGAAAAAAAACCCAAACAATCCCAACAAACCAACCCATACAAATACAATATTAAAACAGAGGGCAGATCAAGAGCAGATGGCCTGTTGCTCTGCAGTTTTAGGTCTGGTTAGGTTCCTGGTTTATATTTCAGTTTGGAGGGGATAAATCATGAACACAAGTGGATTTGTTTTCACTACTTATTTTTTGTTTCAAAGGGATTCTTTCAGTTTCGTGTCATTTCTAAAACTGAATCATGACAAGGATTTGAAATGTGGTAAATGCTTATGTTTTGCAAAACAAAAAACTCTGTTCTAAATGGTTAACAGTTATCCTAAATTTTGCTTTTTATTATACTGCTTGTGAAGTACTTCTTTGTATAAACAGTATTATTATAGCTGTTGTTTTTAACTTGAAAAGACAGAATAAGGTTCTTCAGCCCTTCTTGTTTTATGAAAGTATTTAACATTGATGTTCATGGACTTCTGCATAGTGTTACGCAAACCATCACCTTGGTTTGTTCTTCTGACTGCTGCAAGTTATTAAGGGTGGGAGGAAAGCTGAGTTTTCTAAAACAGTTTTTGAAGCAGGTGGTAAAATGAGCTGCAGCTTCTCAGGATGAGCAGAGATGGATGGCATGATGTGATAAAGAATGGCAGATGTGGTCTTGAACTAGCTGTTCCTCAGGCTTGCCACATTTAAACGCTTCAGGCCACTTTTTCTAACTGTGATTACTATTAACCTACTTGGCAAAAATTTAGGGGAGAAGGGAGGCTTATCCTTAAAACATTTTTCACTTATGCTGATCTGACTGAGTTTCATTGTGTCTCTTTAATTTTTGTTCCAGTGAAGGCTGGTGGGATGCGTATTGTGCAGAAACACCCACACAATTCTGATGCCAAAGAAGAAAGAGATAAGGATGACCAAGACTGGGAAACCAGCAGGTGACCACTTTGATTTGGTGCATGTGCTACAGTGAATTTCTGTGATCTTGAACCTTGTCTCTCTTTGGTCAAACTGGTTGGTTTTGTATCATAAAATCGATTTAAAGCAGTAGGAAGTTACATGCTCTTTCAAGATAATTGGGGAATTTGGGAATTTTTACCTTGCTGAGCCTCCTTTAAATGATCTTGCCAGGTAAGTGAAGGTTAGGAAAAAAAGTACAGTTAAAGAAAAACATCAACTTTCCTAAAATCTATCCGTATTGTTTCAGACTGCAGAAATACAGAGAGTAGGCATATTTGGAAACAAGCATTAGGCTGTCAATCTGTGTATGAAGGTGAACTTGCTGTGGGGTAGATGATTCCATGTACCCTTTGGCCCATACTTCTTTTCTCTGTGAGGCCTTTGACAATGTGGTGCTTTTAAAAGACAAGTAAAAAAAATCAATGGTATTAGTGTCTGCTTTTATTTTAAGTAGGGATGTAGCAGCTTCAGTAATGGAGCATACAAGACAGACAGCAGTTACCTAGATCTATTTTTAACTAGATCTATCTGGTAATTGCTGTGTACAGTTGAAAGCAGGGAGGTTCAATGCACTGTTGCTGTATTTCTGTTCATACAAAGACACCTGGTTTTGTGCTGCTTTTTCTTGTAACCAAGACTATATTTACCCAAGATCTTTGTGTATTAGTTTACTGCATGGGTTTGTCCTTGCTATTTGCTCAAGGTAAAAAAAAAAACAAACAGACATTCTTGTGCTTTGAGAAGTGGCCTGACTTACATGATGTTTATTTTGCATGTAAAACAATGGTAATAAGTAAGCATTGTGAAGATGCCTGTATAAATAAGAACAACCATGTCTATTTACTAACTCGAAACTTGAAAGGAAACACCTTCATGAGAAGGGAAAAATAATTTTAATCAATATAGCCAAATGAAAGGCAGGAAGACGAACTTTATGCCATTTTTCCTTAACCGAGTTGGTCATCTTGTATTTCTGTTCAGTGGCACAGAACAGAGTTTGTACTGCAATGAGTTTTGTCCAAAGGAAGGAATTGTATCTTGTGGTTAATTTAAAATGTGCTTAGGGATACATTCTTTTATTTGAGGTGTCTTTGTGTTGAGTTGGCTTTGGCTGGATACCAGGTCTTCTCCAAGCTGCTCTGTCATTCCCCTCCTTAGCAGGACAGGGTGGGGAGAAAATAGGGTGGAAAAAACTTGTAGGTCAAATTAAAGGCAGTTTAATAAAGAAAAAACAAAGGCTATGCATGGAAGCAACAGAAAACAGAAGACATGTACTCTTACTTCCCATCAGTAGGTGATGTGCAGTATGTGTAGTGGTTGGTTCAGAAGACCTCCTCCTCTTTTCTCTTTGGTTTTGTTGCTGATCAGATGTCATATGCAATGGAATATCCCTTTGGTCAGTTTGGGTCAGCCATCCTGGCTATATCCACTCCCAAGATCTTGCCTACTGCCAGCTTACTGATGAGGGGGAAATCCTGGGGAGACAGCCTTGATGCTGTTTAAGTACCTGCTCAGCAGTAGCCAAAACACCTGATGTGTTACCCACACCTTTCTAACTAGCGATACAAAGGACAGCACTGTGAGGGTGGCTGTGGGGAAAATTAACTTCATCTCAGCCAGTCCCAGTGCAGTGTTATATACCTGTTTATTCTTACATTTCCTCAACCTCATGGTGAGGGAATCTCATTAGGATTAGTGAGAGGACTTTGTACGCCTGTTCACAGATCTACACCTCTGCTACAGTATAGCTATCTGCTTTATAAAGAATTCTTCAAACATGATTTTAATTCCCCCACGCCTCTCACTGAAATAGCATAGGGAAAAGTTAATTGTTAACCTTGATATTTGTGGCTGTGTCTGCTTTAGCAGGTGCTGTGTCACAATAGAAGCAGATTGGCAGGGGAAAACAGGCAGTGCTGGGTACTTCATGTTCACACTGTGTGTTTTGGAGATTATTTAGTCTGGTCCTCTGGACTGAATGTCCAGTCCTAGCTGGCATGTGTGAGGTTTCGTTGGACTGTCTGTTCCAGTTCAGTGTTATCTTCAGGTAGTCCAGGTCAGCTGCCCTGAGACTAATCCGCAAAGCAAAGCCTCTCCAGTTGAAGGATCGGGAGGAGTGCACTCCTGATGCTAAGATGCTAACAAATACACACAGTATATTTTATGGTTTAAAGGCAGAGGAGGAAGTTTAATGACCTCGACAGCTACTGTATTAACTAGGGAGTAGGTGGCTGTTGCACCCCATAAAATACACTCCTTCAGCCACCTGATCAGTTTATTTCCAAAATATGCACTTGGAGCGCGCTCTTCACCTTAGTTTTCTTGTAGAGGATACGTTATTAGTCTGTATTAGGCACTTGTGTATTCATTCAGTTGTTCTTTGTATATTAATGCAAAAAGCATTGGTATGAACTCCTTATTTCCTTGATTTAATCCTTTTGAGACAGCGTCAGAATTGACAAAAGGAGCATAGTTAGATGGGAACCAGCGTGAATTATAAAACAAAACTATGAGTTGGTTTACAAGTCTGAGACAAGTTGTTTTCCTGGTAGGACTGGGAAACCTTTGTTTCTGTGAGGTAGAAGGTTTGATGTGCCTGTTGTAGGCTCCTGTGGGAATGCTTGTACAGCTCCGGTGGCTGTACAAGCTATAGATGTGAGCAAGAAGTTATTTGGCCTTAGACAGAATGGGCAAACTCCACAGGCCATAGTACTTGAAGTTGTTGATTTTCAAAATTAAATTACGTTTGCAGCATGTCAGCTGCTTTTGTGCAGGAAGGTGCAGTCCCCTGGAGTTTCTCTCTCTGCTCCTGCTGATTCACAGTGCCCTTCTGAAACACTTGGATGTCTGATGCCTGTGGAAGCAGGATTTACAGGAGGTGGGAACAGGTTTATTAGGAGGGGGAGAAGAAACCACTAGCATTCTATTCTGCTTCCTCTCTTACCAATATATATGTACCTTTTGGTCTTTGCTAGTTGGTATTTTATGTCCCTTTGGTAAGGAGGTTCAGAGACATCTGTGTGTTTAACTTTCTAGTCTGGTGTTTTTAGTCTTTGCCATTTTAAGTTAGCATCATTGGTATGTTGCAATCTCTACTCCGTATTGCATTCAAAGTCAGAAGAAGTAAGCAGCCCTTCAGGCAACTGGTGTTGGGTGATACAGGCAGCTGACAGTGACGTGAGACAAAATAACAAAACAGAAGAGTAATTTGTGTGTGAAGAGGGAGGCTAGGATGGTTACGTGATTATTTTAATCTCATTTCAGGCTTAGATGAGCACAGATTAGTGGAATTGAGAGTAAATCGAAGCAGAAGATTTTGAGCTTTCCCAGAGTTCCCTGGGAGCTCTGAGGGCATGTGTCCTCCCCATGATGGCACAAATCTGAGCAGCTGCTCAGCAAGAAGGCTTTCGGCTAACGTTCATGGAAGTATTTGTGGCTTTGGAGACAGTTGACTTTGTTTTTACATCATGCTTGCAGAAAAAGATACTGGGTCAGTGTTTCTAGTCTTAATGTAAACAAAGCTGATACAGGTAAACACCTCTACAGTAGCTAATTGCTGTGATAAAGGTGACTTTTAACATTCACCAGGTATATCATCTTTGACATTTCTTAGTTGTTTAGCAACCTGCAATCTCGTTACTGTAATTTACTCTGCAAAGTTCTGTTTCCTAAAATAAAATTGTTGTGACAGCATATGTTTTCATGAAATGGTAGGCTGAGTTGTCAAAATAGTGATTTGTGATCCCTTAAAACAATATGGGGTAAGATGATGTTATACAAATGTAAACTTTTCCTGCGAGGCAGTGCATGGCCTTAAGTGGTATTGGAAATACTTCTGTAAGTCTGGTGTAAATATAGTTTTACTTAAGGAGGAATGGCTGAAAACGATTATATGGAGAAGACTCAATGAAAGAAGGGAGGGTTACATCATTTGGTTTAGTTGAACTAAAAAAATTTGTGTGGCATCCCAAGCCAGTGGCAGCACTGTGGTCAAGATGTCAGGGGCAAACTTGGCTGTGAGGTGGGGTTCTTAGCCCACATGTTCTTCAAGGCAAGAGAGATTTTGGTATCTCCAACCTAGCTGGAGATAGTGTACAAGCTGGATGAGCTTCTGGTCTGTTACTGATTTTCTTAATGTTTCTGTAATTGCTTAACACTTGAGTTGATTTGGGTATTGGATATGGCTGCAGTTTTGGTTGATTGACAGTCACACTGATTGCTGCTGGAAGTGCCTTTTTTTTTTTTCTGATGATAGATGAAGGTGAAATGTAGAGGAAGGGTTATGAATAGAAACCGTAGTTTTCCAGGGCTGTATGTTGTTATATAAAATATTTTGAATAGGTAGGCTATCCATAGTCCTGGGCTTATTAGAAGCTCATTAATGCATGTTTAACTGCGATTTGTAATAGCATTTGCACTCCTGGTGCCAGCATCTGACTCTAGCCATAATAAATACTCCTGAAAGGCCCATAATTTGAAGTGAGAGCGGCTTGTTCAGTTTTGCACAAAAGCTTTATTAATTGTCTCTCTGGGACCTCTAGAAGAAGAAAGTGTAATTATGTATCAGCATCTGGATTTTAAGGAAAATATTTAAGGGAAAGATACGATTAATTTTGCCTTTTAACAAACAGGGTAAACTGCAGAGGCTTTCATGTCTAAAAACTCTTTTCCTCTCCTTTGTTATATTTCTAAAACAAAGTGGGTAATTACAGTGATTTAATTCCTGAATATGAATGCAGTAGAGTGGTTTCTCAGTATACATATGTAAATTATGTGTTTTAAAACTTAAACTTACCTGGGGATTGTGAATCCAGCATAATGTCTGCCTTTCCATTAGCTCTAGAAAGAATAAATTATGTAGCCTGGATTTTAATTCAGTTAAGGGTGTGGATTTTGTCCTCAGACATATTCATTGGGTAAAAAGAAAAAAAACAAAACAAAACAAACAAAAAAAGGAGGATAATTTAAAATTCGATGACTCAAAACCAAAATCATGCTAATGAAGCATATGGGTCCCCATATGTCAAAGAGCCAGTCTTGGTACCTACTCAATTGCATGGTGATAGAGGAGTTGTTGAAGGCCTGTGTTATCCTTCAGGTATCTCTGTGTTACTTGTTAAGTTTGAATATGTTAGTTCAGCTGCACCTGCCTTTTTTCCTTTAGAAGTGTGATGAAAGTCTCAAAAATTTAGGCTGCAGGTATAGCATTTAACTCAAAGTATATTTGTTTTTCCTTTCCCTCACTTAGTTCTGTTGTGACTAAGAAGAAATAACAACAGGCGTTGTTATTTCCATTTTTCATTTGCCACTGAAGGTTCTGCTGTCACTGAAGTATATTTAATATTTGCCTTGTTAATGACCCTAATGTTGTCCAAACTTCTGACAATTTAAAAAATAGGAAGTAGATTATAGAGCTAAGCCATTAGAGCAAGCTTGTATGTTTGTTTGCACCCTAAATATGAAAGTGCTTGAAGCTCTTTCTACTCTTTGATTTTACCCTGTTGTTCTGGTTGTTTAGCTGGGGTAGAAACTGTAGAGTCGAAGTCCTGACTCTTTCACTTGGGAATAGCTGCCCTTCAGCATAGCTAAGACTTGGGAAATAATGTCTGGTGTTCAGCTTGCTTGCACACAAGTCCTGTAGGAGATCGTTTCCGTGATGGATGAAGGTGTTTCAGTCAGGTTAGTTCTAATGTTGTCTGTTGTAGAGTCAACGGGTGCTTGTCAGTTGGAAATCTTGAGAGTTCTAAGAAGGGGAAAAAGAAAGCGAGATACGTCAGAGTTTGTTAAAAATGGACACCAAACTGTTGTGAACAGGTAGCATTGTATTTCCATAAATACTCAAGAGTGAGTGTTTCTCCCATGTAGTTCTCCAACATAAAGTTGAAAAAAGACCTCTTTACTCTGTTCATGCATCTGTAAAACCAAATTATTGAAAAAGCAAGGTGGCATTGGCTCAGCACGATGAATATTTAAGGTTAAAAGATAGTGATAGGTTGGGACACATAGGTTGCTACATCTTGTGCTTGAGTTTTTTGAGGGGAAATGTGCAACTTCAGTGGGTATAATACTGACTGAGTCTCCCTTCCTGGGAGCAGGGCCTCTTACATGTTGGCTTAAAAGGTCCCTTGGCCTATTGTGTCAGTGGAGGAAGATCTGAAGGAGTGAGCTGCTGCTGTATACAAGCATCTGTCATCAGCATCAAGATTCTCCTCTTTGACAGATTTTACATTTCCTCCACCACTTTTCTAACCACCTTTTTTTCCCCTCTTTTTGGTGCCCGATTCTGTTATTTCTGTGAGCTGATGTGGCTTTACACAAAGATTTTATTCATAGACTGTATGTTGCCATTTTATGATTGACTATCTAAAACCTGAAACTTGATTAAATATATGGGTATAATGGATATGACTCTTGAGGGGTTTTATTCATGTCTTTGTCATTCAAATTCTCATTACTCAGAGGCAGAGCTTTAGAGGCAGTTGGCCTTAGAGGATGAAATGTCAGGGGAAAAAGCAATCCAGCTGTGAACACTGTGCTTGCAGCAGTTTCTGGGAAAGGTGCAGACTGCAGCAAATGTTGGGCATCACCCCACTGCATTCTAGAGTTTGGTGTGACTTTTTCTTTACTTGCTTAAATATTCCAAAGGCTAAAAGGAATTTCTGCTGGCAAAAGAGCTGTAAAAAAAAAAAAAACACCTCAGCTATAGTTTTCTAATATTATTAAGCAGAATACATAACATAGCTCAATGAGGAAAATAGCTTCCTACCTTCTCCATAACATCTTTATTTTCCAACAAGATTTGGTGTGACATTTTTCTTTTTTCTCCTTTCTTCTTCTCATCTTTATTATTCTGGACTGAAATTCACTTCACAGTTAAGGGAATAGCTTGTTAATAGTGTCATGTTCTTCTTTGCGTAAGTGACATTGCCTTCAATGCATTTTCCCACCTCATTCATCTTTTGTCTTAATCTTTTGCATAGAATTTTTATGATTAACAGATGCTCAAGTCTACTGAAGTTTATATATGCATAATTTGTTTAATTATAAAATCTAAACCTGATATTAGCAATTTTCCTTTGAGTGTTCAGGATAATACCTTGTACAGATCTGCTACTGGAGAAGTAGCAAAGTAATTGCTGTGACCTGTGTTGAACTATATCAAATGCATATACGTTTATAGATTTAACTATAAGTATAGGGAATAGAATATGTAATACTGATTTTTATATGTAGAACTACTGTAAGGCAAAAAAAGAGGCTGTGAATATCTCCATTTAAGAGGTGAAAATATCTGTGAGTGTAGGGAGTGGAGAAAAATATAGACAAGATTATGAATGAAGCATTTTTGTACAGAAAGATGTGAGTCTTCTGAGAGACTGTTTCATGCTTCCAGTATTTCTTGATGCAGTAAGTTGATAAATCCATCAGTGTAAGTGCTAGTTATGACATGATATGGATAGCTCTTTTCATATTCCTGAAGTACTGTGTGCATGTGTGAAAGAACTAAAAAAGATCTGATATTTCCCTCCCTCAAAATGGATAGGAGATCCACCATGCAGCTCAGTGAGAGCTGAGTTTAGTCCCAAAGAAACATATGCTGTCTTAGGAAATTAGTTGGAAAGCTGAGTTGAATTGTCAGCCAAGCCAGTGTAAAAAAAAAAAAAAAAAAAAAAAAAAAAAAATTTAAAAGAATAAAAGTCTATAATTTGTATTCTGTGTGATGAGGAAAGTGAGAAAAGCTTAGTCATATGTGAGAGGAAAATGGATGGGAAGTAGTATCTTGTGAGTGGTTTTCAATATCTTTATGGAAGGATAAAGTATCTTAAGCTAGTATCTTGAGTAGTGGCATTTTGCTTTGTGCTTTTCTCTTGGAATCTTTCTGAAGTATTGGAATGCTTGGGATGGAGATCACCATGCCAGTTTGAAGGCACAGTGTTGAAACAGGTATTATATGGGCATAGAATCGCAGAATGGTTAAAGTTGGAAAGGACCTGAAGATCGTCTAGTTCCAATTCTCCTGCCAAGGGCAGGGACACCTCACACTAAACTGTGTCACCCAAGGCTCTGTCCAGCCTGGTCTTGAACACTGCCAGGGATGGAATATTCACAACTTCCTTGGGCAGCCTGTTCCAGTGCCTCACCACCCTCACTGTAAAGAGCAACTAACCTGAACTTCCTCTGTTTAAGTTTGAACCCATACCCCTTGTCCTGTCGCTGCAGTCCCTGATGAAGGGTCCTTCTCTGGCATCCTTGTAGGCCCCCTTCAGATACTGGAAGGCTGCTATGAGGTCTTCATGCAGCCTTCTCTTCTCCAGGCTGAACAGCCCCAACTGTCATTATAAAGTAAAAAAGTTTCCAAACCCCAAAATACAGTCAAATCCTTTTCATTATACCACCTAAGACCAAACCTCTATTACTTGTTAAGCAACACCGAGAGCATTTCTAAAGCTAAAGGTATGAATTTCTGCTAGAAAAAGCTGCCAGAGGACCAGATGCTACTTGTTTATTTAGAGTCAAAAACCTATGTTTGAAGTAAAGTCACCATGAGCTGAAAATGAGTAGGAGGTGTGTGAGATTGACACCATGTGTGCTGAGGGGGATCTAGTTTCTCAAGTAGCACCTTCCTCTCCCTAAGTATTTTCTGCCTTAGCTACATCAGGCTCTGAACTTTGAAGCATTAATATTAGAATAAACTTAGAATTATCATTTGTTAACTGTCACTAGACCAAACAGGAGGGAATTTCATTCAGCTGCTCCCAGGACACTGGTACTAGATTCGGGAGATATATGGATGATAATTAAAGACAACACTGAAAACGTTTGTTATATTAGCATCCTAGTTTTATTTAGTCTGCTGTAGCAGTTGATGGAGCTGTTCATTGCAGCACATTACTTGATGCGAAAGCGTTTGCTGCGGTAGGCTTGCTGCCTTTTGATTTTATTGTAACATTTCAGTGATTGCATCTTGGTCACAGGCATTTGTTAAAGGGCAATTAATAAAAATATTTTGGTAACATTCGTGCAAATTTTAGTTCTGATGAGTTTCAGTTTCTCTGGGATTCATTCCTTAAAATATATATAACATGGTGAGCCTGAGGCTCTTACTGTGTTCAAAGACGAGCTGGCTTTGTTGCTGCAGGGTATAACCAAAATGGCTCCCTAATGATCTTGAAATACAACTTTTTTCTTTTTTTTTTTTTCTCCCCAGGTTGTTATATCCATAATTAAATACTCAGCTAGCTCTTAATTATGGAGAGATCCATGGCATGCTTCGTCTAGCACCCCATACTGCACTACTGAATGAGACAGTCTGAGAGTCCTGGTGTGTTTGGTTTCACGGGTGTCTTTTGCAGCAGGAGCACTCTGCCTTCCCCAAGTCTTGAGTCACGCATTCAGACTGAGTTCCTGTAGCTTGCCTTGGGATTCTGCCTGGGGTGGCAGGTAGCATTAAGCTTGCAGTTGACAATGTGCCAAGGGTATGACTAGGTTCCGTGTCTTCCCAAATTATAAATTTCACCCTGGGAAAATGACAAATACTGGGTGCTCTATTAAAGACAGATGCTGGGGTTTTTTTTTGTACTTTGCTTCCCGAAGCATACTCTAAAGCACTCTTCTTGATTTGAAAATAAAAAGAAAAAGAGAAATAATAAATGCAGAGCCCCAGGTATTGGAAGAGGAAGGCTGTTTTTTGCTAGAACAGCTTAAGTTGTAGTGTCCCTTTTGAGAATGGTTGGAACTACTGAAAGTCTTCAAAATAATTCAGTAAACACGATTTCATTACTGAGTGTATGCATCCTTCTATACATTAAACTCTTGATAATGAGCTTGATTGTCCTCTAGTCCTGACAAGTCGCTCTCCTGAAACTGTAACCTCGTACTAGTATTTAGAACGTTAGTATTTAGAAACTGTGTTTACTGTTTGGTGGTTGTTAGGATGATGAAGAGTACTTTGCATTACTTATGAAAGCTGCCATTGCTAGATTATTTTTAATATTTCATTTTTGCATCCAACATCATATTTATTAATATGCACCACGTTGTTGTTGCTAATAACCAACTTCTTTGCATGCAATAGTTTAGACTTTTGACTTTGTGAGGCACTCATTAATTAACTGACCAGTTAATGCCCAGTCCCATTTGGCTTGTTTGTTAAAATGTTGCTTTTGTATTGGAGGTGATGGAATGAAATTACAGTAAGTGAGCTGGGTATTTTTGCACTTGTGTGATTCTTCTTTTATTTCTAGGTTGATGCTAACTTGTGATTCTAGAGGAAAAGTGTATGTAGCCATGTGTATGATGTTTTATATCAACAGTGACACTAATAACATTAACACAAATTCTTCCACATAGGGCTATGTAGAAGGCTTTTGACTAAATGGAATTTAGCGTTCTTATTTTGAAAACTGCTGTAGAATTAATTTCCAGTTTTCAGGCATTGCACAATTCTGTTTCTGCTGGTGCATTTGAAAGATTTTATTGTTGCTTCAGTTTACAGTGGGGAAAAAAATGACAGAACCTCAAAAGCTTCTATGGAACAGAGCTGCATGTTCTCTTGTTTTCTCCAAACATAGGAGTTCTGTCTGATGGCACTGGCTGTTCTGATTCCTCCCCTGTATTGGGATGGTTTTGATGACCTCTAGATGCTTTGGAAATTAGTAGTACATTTTTGCTTCATATTTTACATGTGAGCACAACTGCAGAAAATTTGCAGTCCTGCTGATAATGTGTTACTCCTGCTGCTGCCCTTTGGAAGATCTCCCCTTATGCCACCTTGTTTCCCAGTCTTCATGTTCTTACTTTGTGCTGTGTCTTACCCTTAAAATTATTTCTGTATTGGTGGTTGCTAGTTGTCCTCTTCCTGATGTGTTTTCCTAAAATCAACCTTCTTTTTCTGGAAGAGTTCTAATGTTGAGAGACCTCTGTGCGTGTGTTCTGCCTTCTGTGCAGAGCTGACTAACAACATACCTGATTCTGATGATCAGGACTTGGCTCCTTTAGATTTTTTGTGTCAGACTGGGGGGGAGGGAGGAGAGAAGTTTTTAGGAGCTGCATATTTCTAACAGAAATAGATATGTGATAGTCATAAATGTTTTAAAGTAGTTTCTGATCCTCAAGAGTGCCTCCTGCTGTATCCCATGATAACTCAGTTTAATGAGGAGTCTTGTTGACATTTTTTGGAAATCTGTGCATACCAAGTAGGCTAGAAGATATTTGTTATTATTTCTTCGATAATTCTTTCAGGTTTTAGTAGCTTTTACTGGGAAGAGGAAATTTGCCAAGTTAATGCACGCAGTTTTCTTGTGCCAATAGGACGGGGAAAGGGGAGATAACTGCTTGCAGTTAATGCACCAGATTTTGTCTTCCTCTACAGCATTTTTTTTTTTAATTTATGTAGGTTTATTAGCTAATGGCTTTTTAAGATGCTGTATTAGATCATAGTTCTCCCTGCCTGTTGCCATGTCTTCTAAAACAATAAATAACTATTAATACAATGAAGGAAAGGGGGAATTATAACCTCATTATAATCTCTTCCTTCATCTCCTGTTTTAAAGAATATGAATGGCTGTGCAGGGCCAGCACAAAGCTCTTGTCTGTCTTC
Source organism: Neopsephotus bourkii (assembly GCF_033783945.1). Taxonomy (NCBI): domain Eukaryota; kingdom Metazoa; phylum Chordata; class Aves; order Psittaciformes; family Psittacidae; genus Neopsephotus; species Neopsephotus bourkii. The sequence continues at coordinate 6,286,698 of NW_026901984.1, read as the reverse complement.
ACCTGCCTGTGTAGCACTCCTTGGCAGATGGTGCTTCAGAACAGTGTACAAGAAGGGCCAGTGTAGAATGAGCCTCCAAGCATCTAGCAATCCAAATTACTGCTTAGAAATTTGCTAATCATATTAGCCATTGGACCTAGTTCCTATTTCTCTCGTCCTATTTTGATCATACATACATTTCTCACTTCGATAATCTTATTTCTGTTGATGGTAGCATCGCATTTTGAATAGCCTGTGCTGCAGAAAGTGCTTGCTTTTTGCTTGCCTGGAACTTCTTCCTGTGCCCTCAAGTCTTGCTTACTAAGAAATAGTGAATAACTGTGTTTGTTTTAGTCTCTCCTCTCTACTGTGCATTTACCCTGGAGTTCTCTTTTTCTCTCTTTGTTTTTTTGTTTTGTTTTGTTTTGTTTGTTTGTTTGTTTGTTTTTTGTGGTGGGGTAACTTGCATTGCAGTGTGGAGGGTAAAAGTACACTGTAGACTTACACACTGGCATAGTTCTATTTTTCTGCTTTTTTTCCTTCTCTTAGTTGTTCTCATTTTCCAGTTGACTTTGCAGCTGCCTTTAGGGTATTAAGCTGCTGATTTAAAAAATCTTTTCATGGTGATTCCAACATTTGGTAATAACTGTCCTAAGAGCCCATCATTATTATGTACAGTTAGGATTGGTTTTCCCAGTGTATATGTTCTGCATTCATCAAGGTGTCATCTTTCTTTTTCACTTTATTGTTCCATCGTTCCTCTGAGATCCCTTGTCACCGTATATGTTCAGGTTTGGGTTTTTTTTAAGCTGAATAATTCACTAACATTAGCATATATTGTCATCTCGCTATTTAGATCTCTCTTTGAGATTCCTGCAGCATTCCACTGTTAACTTCCATCATTATATTTGATTTATCCCTCTGCTTTATTTCTAGTTTCTGATCCTCGAGAGTGTCTTCAGCCATATCCCATGGGTTTATTTAATGAGGAACTTTGTGGTTTTTTGAATCCTGCACATCCCAAATAGATTGAAAGGTTTTTCTTCCTATGGACATTTGTACAGATTTTGGTAACAGTTCCATCAACATATATAATATCTGTTTTGGGGTAACTTTACATTGAGAACCCACTCATTTTTTTTCCTCTAGAAAATCCTGAACTAAAGTTTTCTGATGCTGTTACATTCACTAGGTGGCATAGGTGGAAAACTGTGCAAACAAAAGAATTAAGTAATAGATTCATATGCTCAATCTAATTCAGCATTCACATTGCTGAAGCAAATTAACTATATGCCTGTTAATATTTTCTAAGTTTTTTCTTTGAATGTATTTAAGAGAAAAACCTTGGCAAGTAAATAGCTTCTGTATTCATTTGTTTCTGTTTGAACTTAATTATGTTACTACAGGATGAAGATTATCAAATAAGGCAAAGTGTAGAAAAAAACTAGCAGCAAAGTTTCTGTTGGAAGTCATCTCAGAATTTAACAGCCTTTGTAATGATACTTGCTAATATTTGAGTTGTTGAATCTTTGTAGTTTGTTTAGTCTGCCATAATTTCAGTGAGTGTTTACTGCTATGAGATTCCATAGCCCAGTTTACCTTCGGTACAGAAGGCGGTGTTGGGCCAAGCTTCTGGGCAAATACACAAGCGTTAGAATTTGAATGAATAAACAAAATCTTTATTTACAGAAATTGTAGACATATGACTTCATATATGTAAACAGTGAAACTATTGATTGTTGCTAGTGACCTTAAGGAAGTAAACAGTGAAATCTTCAAGTTTGCGGGTAATACAGAGCTGTTTTACTTTGTTAAATGCCCTACCAATGATGAACTCCAGAAAGACAGCACTAAACTCTGCAAGAAGTAGTGTTGGATTACAAAAGCCACTAGAAAATTCATGGAAAATAGTTTTTGTTGAGGGCTACTAAATACAAGGGCACTGCCTCTGGCTTGGGAGGTTCCCAAGCAGCAAGTTTCTGCAGAGCACTCTCAGGAGCACTCTTCTGCATGATTTGTCCTCATCTTCTCTCCCACAGCACTGTTCACTGCTGCCTGCTGAGAGTCAGCAAAGTGAGTATGTGGTCTAACACTGTATGACTAATTGTAGACTGACTTAATGTTAAGAGCAATTGGCATTTCAATAGAGACATATGTGTGCTGGGAGGAAACAGTTACCTCATGAAAGATTTATTCATTGAAAGTGAGTAAGAGGAGTACTTGGGAATTTGGCTTCTTGGTGACCATGGTGACATTAGTTGATTATGGAGACAATCCAGTAGTACTGCTGCAGTAGTTAACAGAACATTTGTGGTAGATTTTTAGGGGCCTGGAAAGTCGGAAGCCTACATCAGAGCACTTTCTAGGAAGGCATTTGAAAACTGAATCCTTAATTATTCTAGCAAATCATTGCTTTTCTTAAATGTATTTTAAGTAGCATAAGTAGGCTAGACCCTCAGCTGGTGTCAACAGGCCTGTCCCTGTAGCCTTAGATGAGGATCTGGTCTCTGTATCATATGCCCCTTTAGTCCACAGCATATCTGTAGGCTCTGTAGCAAGTTCAGAAAACAACTCATGAGCAGTGTTATCCTCTGGATTTACTGCTGTTGCACATGATATTAATAATATCTTTAGTCTTGCAAGATTTCCTAGGTAAAAAAGGTTAGAGAAAATGTAAATCTAATTGCTCAGACATAACCCTATACTGTTTACAGTACCTCAGGAAATCTCTCATGGTTAGATTCTGAGCATTAGCCCAGGGGGAGGGAAAATTTGAGACATGCATATATGTTTTGGGGGTTTTCTTTGGCTTCTTTTTAAGATAGGATGGCAAAGAATGCTTCCAGGAGTTTAGTTTTGGCATAGCAGTGTATGAGTTAGCATCTTAACTCTCCTAGGCTTTGCTTAGATTTGTATCCATTATCTTTAATATGTGGCATAAATTGGATATGATTAATTCTATCCTAGTTTCTTCAGACTGTAGTCATGGACATGAATACAGACTGAGCTTTTCTAGCAAATACGGGAAAAGAATGAAAAGCGGAGAGAGAAGAGCCTTGATTTATACATTTTTTTCAGTTTGATTTCCTGTTTCTTAAGATGGAGATATGAGTTGCAGTGTTAGTTGATGATTCATGATCTGCCAAGATCAGTTTGACTAAAAGGGGGGGGGGGAAGGGGAAATGCCTAAAAACATGTTTAGCTTTCAAAATATGAAAAAAGAAGGAAATGTAAGACTTGTCTGAAAAAAAGAATTTTAACACAAACCTGGCAGAGAAATGCTTTCATTTTCCCAGTTGAAAATTGAGAAAACAACCGGGTAAATATAGCTGAAAAATTTAAGTGCCAAATGTTAGTCTAACTAGAAGAGTCTAGTGAGACTAGTCAATCTATGTATAGTTGCCAAGAGATGAATGGTTTTGATGTAAAAGTTTAATTTGGTTCTGCACATCCATCCCTTACTTTCGCTTCCCTAAAGAAAACTGTTGGAAGAGATGAAATGCAGCTTTATGGGAAATAGCCTGAAAATTCTTTATGCAGAGTGTTGTTGCTTTAATTCAGTGTGTAGTAGTTGATGTTCATGACTTTTCATACTTGGTAATGAGCTTCTCTTCACCCCCTACTTCCTTCAGTCAAGGTGTGATAATTTTCATTTAGGATGTAAGTCTGTGGTCCATCTGCTGCTAGGCATCTTGAAGTAATTTGAAAGTGATGTTGGTTTAAAGACAGTGTCCTGGAATAATTCCCATTTGGTAGAAGTAGTATTGGCAGCATAAACACTGACTTCCTTGATCGTCCTTGTAAGCTGGTAATTACAAACAATCCTGAAATGATCAGAACTGACGTCTGTCACGTGTCCACGCAGTAGTACTGCATTCTGGGAACAAGATCACAACCACCTGGCTCAAAAGTGCAAACCTGACCTGAAGCTGCTGAATAGGTCTGATTTCAGGGAGGACCTCTCTGCTCACTTCATCCTTGTGCCATCCTGATTCGGAGCTCTCCCCTGAAAGGGATGCATGATTAAGTGAGAACGTTCATTATTTTATTTTTTTCTAATCCCCCCACTCTTAACAGGTCCAGAAGGTGGTGGCTAGAGGAGAGAGAGGCAAAACTCGTGGCTATTATTGCAACATAAAGGTAAACCTGACAGAACAGCAGGGCTTATTTTTGTTAACGCATGTGGGAATTCACTCTTTTTTTAACATAACACTTCGTAGGTTATAGGGGGGAAGATTACTTTAATTGTCAAATCAAAGCCTCTTAAGGAAAATAGTGCATTGTCAAAAGCAAGAGATCTTTTGATCTGGGCATAAACTGGGAACCAGCTACAGTGGTAAAAGCCTTTGCAGGGAATCCAGCAAGTTCTTTAGTCAAAAAATACTGGTGGTGTCTCTTTATGCTAGCCATACAGTCTTCATGTGAAAAATACTGCAAGTGTTCAGCCTGGAGAAAGGGAAGGCTGCATGGAGACCTCATAGCAGCTTTCCAGTATCTGAAGGAAGCCTACAAGGATGCTGGAGAGGGACTTTTCATTAGGGACTGTGGTGATAGGAGAAGGGGTAATGGATTCAAACTTAAACAGAGGAAGTTTAGATTGGATATAAGGAAGAAGTTCTTTACTGTGAGGATGGTGAGGCAGTGGAATGGGTTGCCCAAGGAAGTTGTGAATGCTCCATCCCTGGCAGTGTTCAAGGCCAGGTTGGACAGAGCCTTGGGTGACATAGTTTAGTGTAAGGTATCCCTGTCCATGGCAGAGGGGTTGAAAGTAGATGATCTTAAGGACCCTTCCAACCCTAACCATTTTCTGATTCTAAGAAGTGGCAGGAGCCACTAGTACTAGAGTGCTAGAGAAGATGCTTAGCCCCACAGCACCCCAGCAGGAATGGGTGGTCACCAGGGTGGATGCTGTTATCAAAGCAGGCAAGGGATTGAGCCAGGGCTAGAGCCCTTCTGGGGAAAGAGGTCATTAAGTTGGGATGAGAGACAAGGCTGGGCACAAATGCGCCAGTGGTAAAATGACATGAAAGAGTCGTTTAAAAGAGCAAAAATGAAGCCATTCCTGTCTACTAGGGTACCTCTAGCACTGAAAGGGGAGATCTAGTTAGATACAAAGAAGAATTGTTTTACAATGAGGGTAGGGATACACTGGAACAAGTTGCTCAGAGAAGTTGTGGATGCCCCATCCCTGGTCATTCTGTGTTTCTGTGTCTACAGGTAGTACTTACATTGTTTTCTGTTTTGTGGGGTGAAATTTCAGATCATAGGATGGATTATAACCATATTTTTTAAAGTCCAAGCAAAAAAAACAACAAACCCAACCAAAAACCTTTGACTGAAGCACGTTTGACCTAGAAAATTGATGTTATTGCAAGCAACAGCCCTGAACAGCTTAAAAAGACTTAAAATAGCAGTGTTTATTGTCTCATTTATGTATAAACCATCTTCCTCAAAAAAAACCATGATAAAGTAGAAAGAAATATCCTTATAATCAGATTTTGTATAGGTTGTTTTTTTGTGTGTCTAACACTTCTTCCTGGGACAAGATGAGCCTGTAAATGAGAAGGAGCACCAACTGGTACTGAATTAAAAATACCAAATCTTCAAGGCTAGTTTTGTTGGCATTTCTTTGAGTGTTTCTTTTGACTTGAACACGGGAAGACAGCTTGGTTTCTCGTGGCTGAATACCAAGTGTCCTCACTGTGTTCCTTTGGCTATTGTTCCTTGATCCTGGAGCCACTTTGTAGACCTCAGTTGCAAAAGGGTAGGGACATGAATAGATGAAGAAACTGATGATAAGCAATGAAGTATAGAGGATACTGTGCTTATTAATGTTTCTCAGAGAGTGTTGTCATCTTCATTTAACAGGCTAATGTAGATGTTCTCTCTCCCATTCTGTTACTACACATTATTAGCAGCTACACTAGTGAATGACAGGAGCACCTAAGTCCAGATTTCATGTCTGCTTCTTTAAGGAGGCGAGAAAAACGTTCATTTTGTGTACCACATGAGGGTAAGTTAGAGCCTTGCTGTGTCCACAGTAGGAATTTGTGGAATAACAGGAAGAGCAGTACCACCTAACAGGGTAAGAGTATCGCAAAAGCTGTATGCTTGATGGAGGAGGTATTTTGAAAGAGAAGAGGTATGTGTTTTAGTTAAGTCAGCACATGTTTTTTCACCAAGGGACTGCCTGTCAAGTTTAATTCAAAAGGAAACTAATTGTTAGCATGACAGCTTGATGTGCTGGGAAACACAATAAATAACATTGGTACCAAAATTGGTTTTAGCTCCATTATCTTGCTGTTGTTTGACTTAATGAGAAAGGAAGAGCTGAAACATGCATGTTTTTAGGGACAGCTGCCTATAAATTTTGCTTATGTAGAAATAATGCAAGTTTTCATGCGCTTTTCATCAGATGCGTAAAAAAGCTTGTTTCATAATATTTGCTGATCAACATAGGCATAAAAATATTGCTAGTTTTGGCCACATGCTAGTATGTTTATCCCAATGTCTTTGGTCCTGTTAATATTTTCTTCTCTACTCTAGTGTATCTGGGACAGAGAACAATCCAAATTCCCTAAACTATCAAGATGTAGAACTAAAGCATTAATTTGCATTTTTGGTCATAAGAGATTTCATTAGCATCACTTGAACTTTAAAGAACTAATTGCAAGCTTATTTTACAGTTGGTATTAAAAGGACAGCAAGGTCAGTTTCTCTGATCAAAGCAAAGACTGAAAAGAACTGCTTGGTAACTGGCATAGATAAACTTGGAACCAATTGTATGAATCATCAAAGTTTTATTGTTATGATTTCAAACTAGTGTAATTAGCTATTACCTTTTAGTCAGTCCCAGAATACAGTCGGTTCTCTCCAAAATTTGAAGCAGCTTGCCAAACACTGTTGTGAGACTGGCTTTGAAATGGAAAAGACAACAGTTTCTCAGGAAGGTAAGACTTCAGGCACCAATCTGGATTAAGTGCTGTCATTGCAAGCAGCTGTCTTTACTGCTGCCACCAGTTTCTTATCCTTGCTTTGTTCCAGCAGTTGTTTAGATTTTCTGAAGAAGTGACATAACGTGTATCAGCTCTTTCCTTCTGACAGCAGCCAAAACTGCACAACAGTACCAGGAAGATGTTTAGCAAAACTTCTGAGTTAAGCTGACACTTAAACATACATTGGCATTTGCTTCTTTCCTGAAGAATAGCTTTTTTCTCTCTCTCTTTGCGACCTGCTGTCAGCTCTGCAGTGGTACTGGTCAGTGGCAGCAGGAAAATGTTCCACTTCCTGAAGTTCCATTTTGATCCTGGGACAAGAAGTAAATTGGCAGAAGATCCTGAATGTAGAAATATCCAGGGACTAATGTCTGCAAGCAGTAATTTATTACAGCTAGATAATAACGGGAAGAATTAAAGATCCTGAGGGGATGGATATCTTTCTAGGACAAAGGAAGGTTCAGGGAGTAGGAGGAGGCTTTTGAAGGCAAAGACTGTAATTGTCTGAAAATATAATTGGAAGGTGGAGTTGTTTAAGTGTGTAAGAGAGAGACCTGAACTGCCCTCAATAGGGCAGAAAACTGAGTGAGAGGCCTGCTGAAGTTAATAAGGAGCTAGGTAGAAAGGGGGAGAGGAATGAGGAGATCCAAATCAAGGTGTGAACTGGAATGGCGGAAGGAATTAAATTTGAGAAACAGAAGGGAGTGCAGAAAAGCATTATTTGCTTCTAATGCTGCTGCTGCTTTATGGCCAGGAACTAGATACAAGATGCTAGCAGAATATCCTTATCTCATGCTGCTCTGAGGATGACAGCTCATTGCCGCTATCACTTACCTTTCTGTATTATTCACTAATTTTCCCAGTGAATATAACAATCTGCAAACCTTCATCAGTGTGATGGTCAGTATGATGCTGTATGATGAAGTTTGTTTTCCTACCTTGCTTTTTAAAAGCAAAGTTGCAAAAGATTTCATCCCATCCAGGCTTAGCATCTAATATCTGTGCAACCTTCCGTTATTGCTATTCAGAAAAAAAAACAAACAACGCTATCTTGTTTATTCTGGTGCAAGAAGGATTTTGGATAGCCTGAATAATATCACTGGGTTAAACTAAGCTTTAAAAACTTTGAAAACCTACTTAACCTTCATTGAGCTTTGGTTTGATGTTTTCTCCTAAAAGTAGCAGGAGCTGCAGAAAACCTGTCTGTTCTTTCAGACGGGTTTGTGAATTTAATACGAATTGCTTCAGACTTCCTTTAATTGTTAGATCATCATGGTTAAATGATACCAGTCAGAAGCTTCGTATGTGCCAAAAGTTGTCTTTGAAGTAACAATAAGACGCCAAACGAAAACAAGTAACACGCAAAAGACTCCCCAAAATCTAAAGTAATAGGGTTAAATCTGCTCCCATCTGTATAATCACTGACAGACTTTAGTTGCAGGATCAGCTCTCCCAGGCTTTCTTCAGAACCTGCTTTATTTCACAGAATTTATGCCATTAAACAGATAGTCACTCAACCTTTTATAATCCCCACTGAATCCCCAGTGGCTCTAGTTCTTATTTATTACACTTTAAAAAACTTTTTTCACAGCAGCCTCTCAATAATTTCCTGATGGGCTTTTGCATGGTGCTTGTAAGTGGTGCTCCTAGCATCAGTTTATTTATAAAACATTCTTAAGGTATGAAGAAGCTGAGTTTAATGTTAAAGTGCAGCAAGTACAATTAATTGGCTGGCCAGCTTGACCCTAAGATCCAGACGTTAGAATAATTAGCTAGCATGTAGCTTTTGGTATCTTCCAGCCATTGCTCTTGTTTCCTTTATTTGTGTTGGCATTCTTTCTTACAATTGAGGATCTCAAGTTGGACACCTTATATATATATATAAAAAAAAAAGTATAACTGTAGAAGTTTGGTTATGTGATTTTTCTGTGTATGGCTTCGGCACATTCTCTATGAAGTCATTGCACTCCCTTAGCCCTAGATGTTTTCTCTCTTGAGCATTTCTTAGCTTATTTGCTAAACCCTTTCCAACAGTTACAGCAAGGGGATCTTCTATATAACCTTACATTGGTAAAAACAATACAAGAGTGCAGCACAGGCTGGGACCAACCCAGCTGGGGAGCACCTCTGTGGAAAGGGACCTAGAGGTCCCGGTGGACAGTATGCTCAGCATGAATGAGCAGTGTGCTGCTGCAGCAAAGCAAATCGTTCACAGATCCCAATCTTTTGCCTTTTTTTATCTTCGACTGTTTCTGCCTGTTCTGTGAAGCTCCTGTATTCTGCACTCAGATCTCCTGGGATTTCCCTGTGCGTAGTAGGGACAATGCATAGAAGCAGTGATGATAAAGTAGAGCTGTGTTATAAAATGTGTTGGTTTTGGGGATACTGCTGTTTGATGGAATCGCAGGACAGTCCATTTAGCCCACGAAGCTTTGGGAATCTTGTATAGGGTGAGCTGTATTTGTTCTGCCTCATATGTGCGTAGCAGATACATGCAAGCGTAAATGCTTTAAAAGCACAGATGGTGTATCTCATTAGACCTCCTAATATAGCTGGAAATTTAGATGAGCTTTTGATCTTGTGGACTTTTATATATTTGAAATATTCAGACTTCCACTTTGTACATGGAGATGCCTACACATCTTGCCTTGCCTGTGTACTCAGGCCATCATGAGGACAATGCTGTTACCTCAAAACCTCATATTCTTTTACCACACTCAATGCCAGAGGGAGCATTCTTGACAAAGAGATGCAATTAAGACTCTCCTATAAGATGCGGCAATGCTATTGCTTCTTAAAGTTGCTTCCACTCTCAGTGTGACAGAACATCTTACCTTCTCTTGAAGGTAGGTATTCAAACAGCTGGGTTACATCACTGTTTTCCAGGGGATCAGCACTTTCTGTGATAGAGATTTCTTATACCTGCAGAGGGTAGGCAACCTCATTGCTGTGGAGGAAGTCAAGGCCTGGTGGGAACTGTCTTGGTTCTGCTGTCAGTCATGCATGAATATTTCAAAAGTATCAGGATGAACTTTAAGAAGTCAAGCGGTAATGTGCCCTGATTTCTGTATAGCTAGAGGTGGTCAAGTATGTAATGTCATGTGAGTCCCACCCCATGACTTCTGTTGTACACGTCTTTTATCTTTTTTGCATTCCTCTTCCCTTAGCTGATGAATTCCAAGAACCAGTTGATTGCAGAAAACAACCCTTAGCTAATCAGTCTGCTGATCTTAAGGTATCTTGATTGCCTATGTGTACATATTGCAGTTTTATAATATTTTTGTGGTGTCAGTTTTACCAGTGATTCCCTATTCTTTGCTCTCAGAAATGGATTTTTAAAGTCTTTATATTTGTAATTTACTGTGGTAACTCTGACAGAGACTTAGCTTCATCTGTCATGACTCTGGTCTCCCATGGAATGGGATTAAACAGCAACCAGCCAAACTTTGGGCAACTTTGTACTGTTTATATTAGGGTGAAAATGCTAATGAAGAAAAAACAAACAAACAAACAGTTTACAAGTTAATTTTCATGGGATTTGACTAAGATGCTGCTGCATCAGAAGTTCACCAGTCTTCTGTTAAGTTTTTAATGTCTCTTAATCCACATGGTTTCTGTGAAGATTAACAGCACTGACTATAGAGGCCCATGCTTTCCAATTTGTTAACCTTTCAGGAATCTGACATGAATCTTCCCCAGGTAGTTTCAGGAGCTCAAGGTTTATCTAGACCTTATATCAGAGATACAGTACTGTTAGTGTTACATGTACTGCTTACTTCAAATATGTCTTCATAAAATAATTCCTGCTTTTTTTTCCGTACCCCAGAAGTCTGATCTGTTAGATGAGAAAATTAGAATGGTTGAATTGTTTTACACAGAAGTTGAGTTTGTAAATGCAAGGAAGGAGGAAACAAAATTTTGTGCAAATAGCACCATGTAAAAACTATAACAAATTTTAAGACCTTGTTTGTGTCAAAATCTTTTTAAGCAGGGCAAATGTAATACTGCTGAAATTCACTATTCTGCTGCTTTTTATACAGGAATGTACATGTACGTAGTTCTAAACCATAAAGTGAATGTGGCTATCATAATCACTTTGTGAGTTAATAGTTATGTCGTTATCTTTGGTATTTATTGCAGAGTAATCACTGCATAATCTGATGAGTATGTCTTCACTTAAGGTTTGATTGCTCTATATAGGAATATATTTGACACTTTTAAGATTCAGGCAAGTTAAAAGCTAAATGAAAATAAAATCTTTTGAAGGAGAAAATGTCAAAATTATGAATCTTTCAGTCCCACCTTTACAGTAGCTTTTTTGTTTTCTTGAAGCTCTTAGCGTAAGAATTGTAATTCTTTCAACAAAGGAAAGCAGGAAATTCCCAGTGTTTATAAGCACTTCAAGAAACACAGTCAGAAGGAGCCAGGAAGCTACAGGTTGGTCAGCTTCAGCCCCTGCGAAGGTGGGAAAGCAGCTAATCCTGGAAAACATTTTGAGGCATTAAAAGGACAAGAAGGCGATAGGAGTAGTCAGCATGAATTCACCAAAGGCAAAGCATGCTTGACAAACTTTATAAACTTCTGTAATGAAAACACCAGCTTGGTAAATGAGGAGAGAGCCTGGGATATTGCCTACCTGGACTTCAGGAAGGCTTTCAGTGCTATCCGACATGAGATCTTTGTAGAGAGGACATGATGAAATATGGGCTGGATGAGCAGACAGCAAAGTCAATTGAAAACTGGCTGAGGCCAAATGATCACCAGAGGCCGCTGCCAGCCTCAGCTATTCTGTGGTTCTGTTGTGGACTGCTCTGTAATTACAGTTCTGTAATTTGTTTTATTAGTTCTGTCAGTGTTGTTTGTCTTTTAGTTTTGGTTCTGCTAGTTCTCAAAAATAAGCAGAATCTTTGAAGACAGTTTTGTTTTATGAACTCTGTAAATAGTATGTCCAGGGAATAGGTTACGAATGAGTGTTTCCAATACTCCGAGCATTACTTAAGAGACTTAGAGGAGTGATATTATCCAAGACAGCAGTTTTAAAACAATTCAGTGACAGACCTTTGGTAAGAGTGATCTTGGAGGAAGCATGTCCTTTGTGCCACTGTCCAAGAGGAGTCACTCAAGCAGCACATGCTAAAGACTGGATGATCCGTTCTAGCCTTTTCAGGGTGTCACCTTATGCGGGCATCCCCAGTTGTTACAAATTGGGTTGAGGGGACAGCAGGGAACCACTTCTTGCTTGTCTGTACAACTTTAGAGGTCCAGACTGCCTGATCAGAGTTCTGATCAGCAGACTGGCCGTGTCAGATTGAGTACATTTTATGTGCAGACAGTACATATATGCAGTGACGTGCTCCACAAAGGAAGAAAAAGATAGTGATCTTTGGAGTGGAACAACTGCCATGGGCATTTGAACCCCCAGAGGTACACCAGTGCATCGCTGTAGCCATGGGAGTGTGCTCAGTGGTCTGGCGCCTGCCTGTGGGCACTGCTGATAAAGCCTAAGCTGCGGTCACATGAACCACTACCGAAGATAATGAAGCGCAGGTACAGGGGCAAGGTCACATTAGCAGTGGTATTTGAGTTGGCCTCCGCTTACGTTGCCTGTTCTGTACTTAAAAGGACTATGATCTTTCAGGCCGTCAAGTTCACATTTTGCACAATGTTGCATTTCCTTATTACAACCAAAGTGTTTATAGAAAATACCAGTTAGCTATCGAAAACTAGACTCTATAGACTAAAATCCAAGACTTTGTGTGAGGTGGGCAACCAGCTCCTTTGCTCTGTCCTGTTTAATCTCTGTATTCACGCTCAAATTCATTCTTCATTTTCCCCAAGGATTGCATCAGACGTTTCCCTTTTGTCATGCTGCTTTGACAGTTTGTGCAGGCTGGGTTACACATTCTACTGAAAATTAAGAAATGGTTTCTCAAGAGCAGGTACCATACTTGATACCCTTCACTCAGTTTTCAGAGGTATGGTGTCCTTGTTTAAATCAAGTGGAACTGTGAATGCCTATTCCCTTTGGCAGTTGTGGCAGGGTATATTAATGAAAATACCCAGACTTTAAGTTTGCAGACTGCTTTTGAAACTGACACATTATGTGCACAATAGCTGAGATACTGAATAAGTTTTCCTTAGATTTTTCCAAGGACATAAACACCACCAAATTACACCTTCACATTGCTGTGTTAATATTTCAATCTGATCCAAAACCTGACCCACATGAAATAGTTACAAGCCTTCCTGAGGTTCTAAATATGCATTTCCATTGAAAAACAGCCACTGAATAGTCACACCTGTCAGCATGGTTTAAGTTTTTAATTAATTTCTTCCTCAAGATTACCATACCTAAAAGAAACAGGAACAGCTGATCAAATAGCTTCATATGCCAAGAGTTGCACTGAGATGACGCTTAGTGAAATCAAAATGAGATTTTCTGATGGTTGGTGAGAAAGTTGTGAGAGGCTGCTTGCCGTTCTGTGAGACCTAGAGAAAGGCAGATGGGAATTACTTCAGAGTGGACTTCCTTGATAGTAAATTGGCTCAGCTCATGTTTTATGTAGTGTTTCTATTCTGTGTTAACACCCTGCTGTTACTTGAAGCTCTGCAAAGTGAATGCAGACTAAAATCAACATAACTTCTGTTACTTCCATGGAGGATCATAGCTCCCCTGTGACACAATCCTAGGTATATCATTTCTGTATGTAATTTTTCATCAGGGTTGTGCCACGCCAGCGTAGAGCAGACACGGAGTGTAGGCAATTTCCCATGTGTTTTTCTTCTGCTGTGGACAGCTGTGGTCTTCCAATTTCAAGTGCTCAAGTCATAACCTTTTGATTCATAAAATATTGAGGCTATCTAGTGGTCTGTATGGAAACTAAGTTTGCAAATTTGTCTTTGGTGCTCTCTTTCAAGAGAGTGTGCTCCTTGTCTCTGCATAGGCTACAAAACACTTGATCATTTCTCCATGTGAAATCAATAAAATGTGTCAAGGCAATTGCAAATGTGACTGTAGTTAGTCCATCCACACAGAAAAGGAGGAGGAGAGAGAATATTTGTGTGTTGTCTCCCTTTGTATGCTTGACAGCGTCATAGCTGAGCTCTTTGTCTGAAGGAGGTGACAAGCCCATGCAACATGCCCATTACTGATGCCCTGTGGTATCTCGTCAAAGATTTCATGGGCAAATCAATGGCATTTTTGCATTGTCTTTCCACGTGCTTTCTCTAGTATTACTATTGTAAACAAAACAAGGTATCTGGTTCTTGTAACATGAAGTGTGTTCCTGGATCTGTCTGCCCTGTCATCTAGGCCTGTCATAGAAGCTTCCACTGTGTTTTATGAAATTTCTCCTGATACTTATTCAGCAGTACTATTTGAAAAGAGGATCCCCTTTTTTCCTTCCTGTTTTGTTTTTTCCTCCCCTTTCCCCATCTCTTCCTTGCCTTTCCCTCAATAGTTTACTGTCCTACTGTACTTCTGCCCAGTACTCACAACATACTGGAACTATCTGTCCTTGGAAAGAATGGGCCCTTCTGTCCTTAATTCCATTCACAAATCAAGTAGCGTGATTGCACCATGTGTTTTCTGAACTGTGGATTATGCTATTATTCTCTCCCTGTTGCATCAGGAAATGTTACTGTTCTTCACAGCAGAGCTTCAGAACAAAGCTTGCTTTTCTTGCTTAAGGCTGCCAATACTTCTTTACTTTCTTCTTCTCTTGATCTGTTCTCTTGGTACAGTTATGAATGAGGATCACCGTTGTGAGATCTGTGTAAATTTCTTTCTTTGCAACTGGAACTAGAGAGAATAGATCCCTCTGATAGACAAAAGTGAAATTAAATTTCAGTTTGCAGCTGGCCATTATATTGCAGCAATAGCATTGCTGTCATCAGGGTGCCTAGAGTATGTGTCCATGGACAACTTCTGTATTAGGATTTTAAATAAAAATGACAGGAGCCCAATACTGTTTTGTCAATTTTAATGTCATAGCAGCAAGTATTCAGAGCAAGTATACTCAAGAGGCCTGAATTCTCTCTTGAAAGTGCAGGTTAGTAATAGGAATGCCACACTGGTTAATACAATGGTTTGCCTTAAATTTAGAGGATGAAAATTAGAAAATGGTTTGGCCTTTTGATAAATTAAGGACATTCTCTTTGCACCTGCTCTTATTGCCTTTTTTCATGGTGATAAACTCAGAATGAATGGGTAGGTATTTGACATAAAGGGGTGTGTAAAACCGTTGATCAGTTACCACGTTCAGCTATGGGGCCCCCAGCATAAGAAGGATGTGGACCTGCTGGATCAAGTCCAGAGAGCCACGAACAGGTTCAGGGGGCTGCAGCACCTCTTCTGTGAAGACAGGCTGAGAGTTGGGATTGTTCAACCTGGAGAAGAGAAGACTCTGGAGAGACCTTAGAGCAGCCTTCCACTACCTAAAAGGGGAGGGGTGGGGGGTGGGGGGGAGGCTACAAGAAAGATGAAGGACTTTTTACAAGGGCATGTGGGAATAGGACAAGGGGCAATGACTTTAAGCTGAGAGAAGATTTAGATTAGATATTAGGAAGAATTTCTTTACTGTGAGGGAGGTGAGGCACAGGAGCAGGTTGCCCATGCTCCATCCCTGGAAGTGTTCAAGGCCAGGTTGGATGAGGCTTCAAGCCTAGTCTAGAGAGGAAGGTGTCCCTGCCCATGGCAGGGTAGTTGGAACTAGGTGATCTTTAGGGTTCGTTCCAGCCAAACCAGTCTATGATTCGTATCAATTTACAAAATGTGATCTTGGAAATAATGTCAAAGAACAATTACAAGCGAATGCAAGTACAGGCAGTACATGTATTAGGCATTAATTTGAAGAAAGTTACTATCCAAAATGGTACAGTTCCTCTAAAGTAGTTTTAAGACTTCTTGTTGCAGAGGTTTGCAGCTGCTTCTAAGATAATGTGAATTCAGAAGAGCTCAGCTGCATCAGGGAGTGCATCATCTTGCACTTCATCCTGCAGCAGAATTAGGTTGCTACAGATTAAAATTCCTGTTTTCATTAGTTTTCACACTGATGTACTGGGACTCCATTACTCTTTTGAACTACACAGAGTAAAAATGACCTCCTGAATCAGGAGAGATCTCTGCATTTGCATGTTAATAGACTTCTACAAAAGGTATATCCTGGTTCATTAGGAAATAGAAAGCTATTAATTAAAATGTTTGTATGTCCAAGTATACACAGGATGTCTGAAATAGCTTTTTGAAGCATACAGAGGAATTAAGGAATATTTAGAAATCTTTTTTTTTTTTTTTGCTAACCTAACTTAAATTGATACTTAAATAGGTCGACATTATATTTGAAATAAGTAGTACATTTTACTTATGCCCGTTGTCCCCAATTTCAAAGGTGAGTAGGTTAATGATTTCTTAAGTCAACTCCCATTATTATATTGTCACTTGTTATAACATCTAGATAGTGGCCAGAGGTACTACTGCTGGGCAGTTGTTTTGGAAGAGCTATGTTCTTGCTAAGGACACCATTCAGCTAGAACAACAGAAATATAATTTTAGACAGCGCCATAGCCAGCACTGTCCCACCAGGTAATGGATAAAATAAAATGAGTATTTTTTAGTGTCTTTTTTCTGTTGTGCTCTGTATAGAAATTACCAATATAAAATACAAGTACAAACTACCAGTATAAAGTGCCAACAGCATTGCTGCTGTTAATAAATGTAAACTCAGCTGAGGCTGTGCATGCTTGTTTTATTTTTGTTCCTCAGAGGGACTGATCTATTTGTCCTGTAGAAGCAAAGTGAGGAAGCAAAGCTACGTGTATATCACACATCGGAAAAAATGTAATCTAACCCTGTTCTGTATGGTAGAAGGTAATACCTTCAAGAGGGTAGCTGCCATGTTGCAGGAGCTATAGCACTTCTTTAAGGAAATGAACTGCTTTAGCTATTACTAAAGCAATTAGAAGTCATTCAAACAAATGGAACACCAGGATGTGACAGATCTGACAAACTGAACTAGAAAATTAGCAGTCATTTCTGTTAAAGGAAAAATCACTAGTGATATTGACATTCAGGAGTTTGTAGCTGCTTTAAGATTTCTACATCCCATTGAAATGAATTGGTACTACTATAGAACTATACTCAGATTTAACAGCACATTGATCTTTTACTCATCTGCATTGTCATGGCTTTCATTATCACTTAAAGCTAGACATTTATTTCGTACTGAGTGAAAGCTTACCATCCAAGACCTCCTCTTAAAATCCTTCAGATTGTAATGCTTTGAATTCCATTGCTATTGATTTTTTTCAAGGTCATTTTCTGTTTATTTTCTTGGTACCAGGTTCCAGTCCCACTGACAGTTTTGCAGATTGCAGTTTGTAGATTTTGTAGATTGTATCTGATTTTGACTTTCTAGATTAAACCCTTAAGATAAGGGTTGAAGAGATGAAAGGAAGAAACAGCCTGTTCTGATTGTATTCAGGTGACTGAATGTTCCTAGATGGAAAATTAAGATGCTGCCTTTCCAACACACACCTCAGCAGCAGGCATTGTAATGGTAGTAGAAGAGTGAAGTGGTTTCTTCCTCTCAGGTCAGTTGAGGTCAGTTTCTCAGTGGAAAAGCTAAATTTCTCTAAATTCATTTAAACAGACATGCACCCTGAATCCCTTTTCAGTAACTCTGCTTCTTAAGAGGGTGACTGAACATTGGAATAAGTTGCTCAAAGAGGCAGTGGAGTCTCCTTCCCTGCAGATACTCAAAAGATGTCTGAATGTAATCCTGAGCAACTGGGTGCGCTGGGTGGCCCTGCCTGAGCAGGGAGGTTGGACTAGATGATGCCCAGTGATCCCTTTCAGCCTCAACCATTCTGTGATTCTGTCTTTTGTCACATTAAAATCCTAGCTGGGCTAAGTTTATTAGGTGCTAGGAGGTTTCCGGCTATTAAAAGTAAGCTGTTAAGTTGAAAATGTTCTTTAATTCTGTCTTCTGTTGCTCCTATATGAGCTCTACATGTGAGATTGCATGCTTAAAAAAAATATTTTCTTGTTTTCTATGTCTGAATTAAGAGCAATTAAGAAATTCCAGGATTTACTGGTCTCATTCCTATGACAAGATTTATCTCTAGAAATGACACTTGCCACTGGAGAATAGGGAGAGGTGTGTCAATAACTTCGGCAGGGTTTGAACTAAAGCAAGCTCCTGGCCAACGCAGCCAGCTCATGCATAGAATCTGGTACTACCAGAGTGTCTTCATGACCTTCAGCAATGCCCTTTATTGTGCTCAGAGTTTTCTAAGGAATGGCTTATTGAAATGGCCAAGAACAGCCACAGCAGTGCTGACGTTGCTTCATGGCACTGATGTCCTCTATTCCTAGTACAGCGTCATGTTCTTTTTCCAGTTCTCCTCCATCTTTCATCTGCTGGGAAGTGGAGAAGCTACAGCAGTGCCACAACTGACTCGTGTCTCTGCAGCTGAAACACTGCAGTACAAGCTTATGGTCATGACATTCTCAGTATGGAAGTGTGTTACTGTCATGGGAACATGCATGGGGATGCACTTCAGCACTTGACTAATACACAGAAGAGTTGGTCCTCTCTCCCTTTTGCACCAAGGCGTTTGCTGGCCATTTTACAAATACTTAAAAGTCTACCCTACTCCATCCTTATTTTAGTTTCCTTTCAGTTGTGTCACCATTTAAGTACTGCTTGCTTTATGTCAGTTTTCACAGCTCTTATTTTTCCACAGTTTAGTGGCTGCAGATACTAAGTGGGCTAATGCTGCAGTTGCTGTCTGTGAGAAGGTTGTCACTGATGTTCACTAAGAGCTAATAAGTGATAACAGGGTTGAAGCCTAATAAATGAACCAGCAGTTGGAGAATTATGGACTATTTCTAGATCTTCCGAGTTTATAGAAAAGGTGAAATACTTAATCTTCATTTTGTGATCAGAAGAAGACATGAAAAAGAAATTTACTCTCTGACAGCAATGTAATGTACAACAATATACATAAGAGGTGCTGGATATCTTTCTTAAATAATTTTCTTTTATGGCTAACACATGCACTAAATCAAAGATGAATGAGAGGCTGGTGCGATGAATCAGGCCATATGCTGCAATACAATGACAGAGAATGTAAGAACAGTGAATGTCAATCAATTGCTATTAAATATAATGGCCAGTGATTTACCACCTCATTAAATGATCAAGACACCCAATTCATTTGTATGTGAATAGCAAAACAAATAGTCATTAAAATTTCCTGGTAGGGCACTGAGTTCTTCCTTCAAACTTGCCTTAATTTTACCTGTATAGGAAGAGGAAAAGATTAGCAGAGTGGAAGCTATCTCGTGGGGTATATCAAGGCACAGTCTAATACATGGGGACAAGAATGTTGTTTTCCAAACATAGTGTTTGTAGGTATGTGTATGAATTTGTGTGTGTCTGTATGTACTGCATATCATCAAGATATGGTATCAAGGGGACATATTCCTTTTTACTTAATTTAGTATTTGTTGCAATACCTGGATTTCTTTGAGGTTGTTCCCTACTTACTGTACACAATACTTAGAGGTTCAACAGTGCCATCCTGTGGGTGATCTTAAAGGTTTGAAAGCTGTGGCAGATAAATAAATGACCTCAACAGGATAAATTATTATAGACTATCAGATGCAGTATGTCCCCATGCAATCAGCTAGAATATTTCCCTAATTATTACTTTTCTGTCCAGAAAATTAATAACCTAAATGTATTATAACCAATGAGAAAGTATTTCAGGCAAGCTGATGAGCAGTGTGCTTGTTAGTTTTACTCTGTTGCTGAAAAATGTGGTTTTAATCATCTCAGTATGTTTTTAATCATCTTGGCATTTATTTTCACAGACAATACCAAAATCAAAGGCAGCTATGTAAATTCAAATAAGAACCTCTATAAAGAAGTATCTGAACATCTTTAAAGAGGCATTGGACTGAAACTCAGACTAGCTAGCTTCTGTGTTTCATAACCAGAAAGCATGAATTCCCAAGCAACCTTGAAGATAAAGTTGGATGATTTGTGCAGCTGGCCAAAATGCTATTAATTCCAGAAAGATAAGGGCAGGATTAAGCTCTGAAGTCTTGTTGATTGAAGACTGAATTCTGCTCAGAATATTTGGAGAACTTTCTGTTCATGGAGGACAAGGTATAAAATAGCCAAACTGCTCTAATTAGGGGATCAGTGACTAACTACAGATCATACTATTTCATGTATTTCATGTATTTCATGTCTTTCATTTTTCATGCTAAGCAACTTGCCATGAGAGTGAATGATGTATCTATCTGGAAATGAGCGAGGCAATAAAGGGCAAGATGCTTGATAGAAGTTTCTGCTCATTTTTCAATTTCCTGTTGGAATGGGGTGCTGGAGGGCAAGGTGTATGCTGCCTTTGCCTAGTGATTCAAGGAGTTGGGTGCAGCTCCAAGTTCTGCATAGGTACCTCTCCAGTTTGCATCCTTGCATGAATGTCTCCTTCATTTTCCAAAGCTATAGTCCAGCTATGAGTCGCAGTACATGCCACTGGGTGATTGATTAAACGAAGAAAACCCCAAATTACAAACTCCACCATTATTCTTTGGTAGTTAAAAATGGCATGATTTGTGGTTCCCAAGTGTTTGAAAAACACATCATGTCACTATTTATATACTTGTAAGTCTGTTTGCCAGATCCACTTAAACAGATGTATCGATTCCCATGAGTATGAAAAGACAAATATGAACCATTCCCATTTAGAAGATTAGTTTAGTGTAGTTTTAATGTATTTAACTTTTTTTTACCTATTTTGACATAAAAAAATCTTCTAGCCTAATAAAACACTTGCATCTATGTAGTTCTGTCTTTTCTAAAGTAGGCTAACCTGTTGTAAATATTTGAAATGTTGGCATAATGGGAATCTAGAGACTCTGCCTGTATCCTGATTTACAGTATATAGATGTTTTTTGGATAAATCAGGTATATCGGGAAAATAATCTCTTAAAATATTTAACTGAAGGCAAAAAGGGTAGTAGCATACCAAAGTTTAACCTCTGCACAGAAGAGATTTCTTTGTAGTCCTGATCAGTTTAAGTTGAGCCCTGGAGCATCAGCATTCCTATAACTTTTGCACATTTCTATCTGAACTGATATGAATGGTTTGTGTCATGTAAGTGTCTAATTCTGGTTTTGAACCTCATGAGACTCTTGATCTTGATTTTGCCTTATTTTTATTGTATTTATTTATGTTGCCTCCTAACTCTGAAGGTTCTACATTTCATTCAATAGTATTTTAAAGGTATCTGCAATTACTAGTTTTAAATGTAGGTCTTCGACTTTCTTCAAATGTCAAGTTCTACTTATATTACAAAGAAGATAAATAGGAACAATATTCTCCACTGTTTAGTATACTGTATGCAAATAGTTCTTAGCTCTTTCCTCATACAGAAGTTTCTCCATGCTCTCTCAGTTGGTTTTTTTTTCCATCTTTATTTCTGTTCTAATTCTTTACGGTGTTCCTGGACTGAAAACAACGGCCATGGGGATGTGCCACACTCTTCCCTGTGTTTGGGACCACTCATAACAGCTGTGAATCTGTGTAATCTATCTATGTGTATATTCATAGCCTCTGCACCTATGTGTGTGCATTCACTGCATAGATAAAGTAAGAACTACAAAATTCCTTGTTAACTCAGAGAACTAATTTATTCAGTTTCTCTATTTTAAATTGAGTTGGATAAATACTCATCTGCCCTATGTATGTTCTGTGGCCTGTAGGAGATTTCATAGTAATTCCAGTGTCACTGGGTTTGGCTTTAGAGTGTATCTGTCAGACTTCAGCTCAACTAATCCGTCTGAGATGAAGGCATGAGATTTTGGTATTATTAATGCCTCATTTCACCTAGTTAATGATCTTTTTAAGTCTTCCATCTTCTTTGTTATTTACTTGTAATGCCAGATAAAAATCTTATTTAAGTGAAGTATTATGAAACAGTAGAAATCTTTATTTCATTTTAATACAATCAGGATAAATTAATCCAGTAAAGAGTCTGATGTTAAACAAGGGCATTTCTTAGCAGCATTGCACATGTAAAATTAGGGTAGGTTCTTTGAGCACTCAGATCTTAACAAGCAGATGTGTTCTTTTTCTCCATATGTTATAATAAAATGAGAATTTGCTCTGCAAGTATTGACACACTAACTAAGCAGCCTCGGCAAACATGCCATTGTATTCCTTACACAATATCAGCTGTGGCTATTATTTAACTTAAAATAAATGTGTGCATTAAATTGCTGTTAAGCACATACATATATATAAACAGATCCAGTTTTTCTCAAAAGTAATATATTTTTGGCTTTCTTGTTTAGTGATGCCTAGACAAAGGAATGCTGCATCTTCAAAACAACATCTGTCAAACCAATTTTCATCAGATTAAGTATATCCTCAAAGCAACCGTAACTGTTTACAAAATACTGGAAATGTAGGTTGTGCTTTGCATAAAGCACCAATAGAATTTAAAGCACTTGAAGTGTTTTACAAATGTAGTGATGCTAGCCTGTGCATATTCTCCTTTTTTTTTTTTTCCTGTTTTCAGTAGGTTCTTCAGGAAGATAATGAGTGATGTTGCAACACTGCTATGCCAGTAGATGTTCCAGAGTGCAATTGCAGAGTTATGATACTGGAAGCTAATGTGGGTCTGCAAAAGCCAGTGGTTTGAGAGGCTGACAGTAGAAGTTAAATTTATTGGGAAGAAGTTCATCTGTAGAAAGATTTCTCTCGTTAAGGGTGAAATTAAAGTGTGAATCAGTGACTGATTATCTCAGGCCTTTCTCTGATCCGGTGAATTCCTCCTCATTAGTATAGATATGTGACTCTGTATGCTCTGGTCTGATTCTGGTTCTATAGATCATTGAAGATAATTGGTAATATTAAATTTTTGAAGATATTTTCTGGGACAGTGTAATCTGATTGGGGGGGGGGGAAGCCACTGTTTTTTTATATAAAACATAAATAAAGACACACTTAATCATTCACATTTCTATCAGCTTTCTTTTTTTTCCCTTGCTAGGGAATAATTAGTGCATGAAAATGAGCTTCCTAATAGGCTGATATGTATTCCATAAGAACGAAGCATTTTGCCTTTGTAATCATCTGAGAGGTGAAGTCTCATTACAGTGTGTGCCTGCAGCTGAGTGTGGGAACTGAAGTCAGCCAGAAATGAATGATGGGATTTATGTGAAACATTTTTGTGGATGGAGGGTAGGGGTGCTTGAGCTAGCAGCCAAGTCAACATTACCATTAGTTCTTACGTTTCGGAAATCTAGCATAAAGCAAGAAAAGTCTAGTCAAATATCCAAGACAAATAAGGGTGAAAGTCAAGGACCAATCTGTTGCAGCTGCATCTGGATATAGATACATTTTTGCAGCTCTGGTTTCCCATTACCTACCTGTCTGTGAATTGCCCCTCTGCTTCCTCAAAATGTTCCACTTGATCCTTAGGCCACTTAGTGTGAGGTGTTTTGATGCCCACTACACACTCGTCAGATGGTGCTAGTTAGCGTCCTGTTCCCAAGACAGTGACTAAAGACAGGCATAGAACCAATTGCATATAAAAAATGCTAAGTATGTTATTCCATGAAAGACTTCAAGAAAAATGTTTCACATCTGAACATACAGCTTTTATCGGGAAATTGATATTGCTGATTTGATAGCTAGTTCTTCAGCACTACCTGGAATATATTCCTCGGGTTGGATTTTAGCTTAACTGAGTCTGAAAATGATCTTTATAGAATATTCAGCCTAATTCCTTAGACAAAAGAACATACTACCAAGTAAAAGGAAGTACAGAAGTGTACCATATATTGTAACTGTATCCAGCTCTGTTGTGTACACGGGGAACTTCGTACTTTAAGGTTTGGGTCCTTTGAATATTAATAGCATGACATTTCAAAGAGGAGACCAGGGTTTCTGAGAAGATGTATGCATTTTGCAGCAGGGAAAGCTGTTTTTGAAACAACCATTATGCAAGAGGTTCCTTCCAATTGTCATTTGAGGCCAAAACCAGGGAGCATTTAACTTGGTTTTAAAGCAAGAAGTATGAAACACACTGCAGATAACAGTGTGGTGATGGGCAGACAAGCCGTAGCACGTTCAGCAAATACAGGCTCTCTGGGAAATGTTGATTTGAATTTCATGCATCATTTGAGCATAGTGAACACTGAAAGGTCGTGGTAAGAATATAAGAAAAAAATCCATCTGATTTGAATTTCACACTATCCAATATTGTTGTTAATGCACTGTCAAAGAAATAACTGTTTCTGTGAGTGTGACTAAAGCCAGATTCCATGCAGAAAGTAGCTGAAGAATAACTTGCCACACTTTTTTTTTCCCCATTTACTGTTCATTTCCTTTATGATGTCATGGTGTTAGTTTATGAATGGTACCTTGCGCCACTGCAGTACATCTGTGTTTCCCCAGTCAGTTATTTCTCTGAGTTTGTTACTCAGCATCCAGGAAATCTCATGCAGATGGTAACGTACTAATTAGCTTAGTACAGTTTGGATAAAATGAAAGTGTTTTGCTATTGATCTTCGCTTGTTATTAGTTTATACTAACAGAAAATTGGATTGATGATGTCTAATATAGCTATCAAAATATTATTTCTTTTAACAGGAAATGTTACTGGTGCTCTTTAATGGAGGTATTTCAGAGCAGAACGTCCTTTTCTCCCTCCTCCTCTTCTGTCTTTCTGACATTAAAAATCTCTAGAAGGGATGATGAGTTTTTTAAAGTAACTAGCGTGTTCAGAAACTGTGTAGCAATACTGTGACTTAAACAGGGCTCAGGCAATATTTATTAGACCATTATATCAAGTTCTAATACTGTGCTGCTTGTTACCTTAACATCACATAACATTATATTAATAAATCTTTACAGGCTGTGTAGTTGTAAAGTGCATCATAATAATCAGTATCATTCCTCTAATAAATAATTTGATTTGTGTTTGCTTTGTGTTGTTCCAGCCTGATCAGCTATAACATCACTGGGCAGGGACCCTTCTGATGGTGCAAGTTAATGAGCCACCTGCTTAGAGTCCTCAGTTATGGACATGCTCAAAGGGAGGCACAACATCTCTGCACTCTGCTTCCCTTTGCAATGCCTCAGGTTATATGGTTTTCTTAAAGAAGTATTACCTCTGTTGCAGAGATTTCTGGAGTTCCTGGTCTTGATCCTTCTGCAGATTCCATGCACATGTATGGATTTTCTTGCCAGGGAGACCACTGCAGTTGCTGAGTATTTATAATTTAGACACTGAAAATGCCCACCCCCAGGGCTGGACTGCTAGACTTGGATTCTCCTTGGCCTTCATGTAGTTTTGGTCAGCTCAGTAGGTTGGTGGCCCAGGGATACTGATTGAATCTGCTAATCATAGAATCATAGAATAGTTAGGGTTGGAAAGGACCTTAAGATCATCTAGGGCCATCTTCCCTGCCATGGACAGGGACACCTTACACTAAACCGTGATGCCCACGGCTCTGTCCAACTTGGCCTTGAACACTGCCAGGGATGGAGCATTGACAGCTTCCTGGGCAACCTATTCCAGTGCCTCACCACCCTAACAGGAAAGAATTTCTTCCTTATATCCAATCTAAACTTCCCCTATTTAGGTTTTAACCCATTACCCCTTGTCCTGTCACTACAGTCCCTAGTGAAGAGTCCCTCCCCAGCATCCTTGCAGGCCCCCTTCAGATACTGGAAGGCTGCTATGAGGTCTCCACGCAGCCTTCTCTTCTCCAGGTTGAACAGACCCAACTTTCTCAGCCTGTCTTCATACGGGAGGTGCTCCAGTCCCCTGGTCATCCTTGTGGCCCTCCTCTGGGCTTGTTCCAACAGATCCATGTCCTTTTTATGTTGAGGGCACCAGAACTGCACACAATACTCCAGGTGAGGTCTAACAAGAGCAGAGTAGAGGGGCAGGATCACCTCCTTCGACCTGCTGGTCACGCTCCTTTTGATGAAGCCCAGGATACGGTTGGCTTTCTGGGCTGCAAGCGCACACTGAAGCCAGCTCATATTCATTTTCTCATGGACCAACACCCCCAAGTCCTTCTCCTCAGGGCTGCTCTGAATCTCTTCTCTGCCCAGCCTGTAGCTGTGTCTGGGATTGCTCTGACCCAGGTGTAGGACCTTGCACTTGGCATGGTTAAACTTCATGAGGTTGGCATCAGCTCACCTCACAAGCGTGTCAAGGTCCCTCTGGATGGCATTCCTTCCCTCCAGCGTATCAACCGAACCACACAGCTTGGTGTCATTGGCAAACTTGCTGAGGGCGCACTCAATCCCACTGTCCATGTGAGCGACGAAGATGTTGAACAAGACCAGTCCCAACACCAATCCCTGAGGGACACCACTCGTTACTGGTCTCCAATTGGACACTGAGCCGTTGACCACAGCACTTTGTGTGCGGCCATCCAGCCAGTCCTTTGTCCACCAAGTGGTCCACCTATCAAATTGATATCTCTCCAATTTAAAGACAAGGATGTCATGTGGGACAGTGTCGAACGCTTTACACAAGTCCAGGTAGATGACATCAACTGCTCTACCCCTGTCCATCAGTTCTGTAGCCCCATCACAGGCCACCAAATTGGTCAGGCAGGATTTCCCCTTAGTGAAGCCATGCTGGCTGTCACCAAGCACCTTGTTGTTTTTCATGTGCCTTAGCATGCCTTCCAGGAGAATCTGCTCCAAGATTTTGCCAGGCACGGAGGTGAGACTGACTGGTCTGTAATTCCCTGGGTTATCCATTTTCCCCTTCTTGAAAATGGGAGTGTCTGTTCTTACTGGCATGGATGAAGGTCTACAAATGAAAAAGCAGGGTGGGCTTTACTTTATGGTTTTTGGTGTTTGTTTTGTTGTAGGCTTGATTTTCCTATGTAATAGAGTAGATAAATACCCGCTTGAAAAATCTCTGATACTGGGTGTTGGTTTTATTCTGAGACTCAGAATCTTAATCCATTTGATTGACAGATATAAACTTGAATTTTTGTTTACTCTCCTATCACAGCAGTAAGTTTAGTCCAAGTACAGTTTTCAATGTTGCAATACAAACACACTGAGCCTAAAGTACTGCTGGCAGCTTATCGATAAAATTTGAGGATTAAGAAACCAATGCAAACAAACAAAGACTCTCAGCTTTAAGTAAGGAACATAGTGTTGCTGGACTAGCTTTTAGCTGCTGTCAATTAATGTGAAGCAATAGCAGCCAAAAACGATAGGTCTGTTCTTGCTGCATTAAGAACTATTAAGGCAGTGGTCATTTGAAGGGGAAATTTGTCTATTTGAAACATTCATTAATTGTCAAAAATGACACTTTTTCTTTCCATTGTATATGTGATGTATTTGTCATTTTCACCTTCTATATAATTTATACAAATAATCCCTCTTATTTTTTTTTAGCCCACCTAAGCCAACGGTGTTCATCTCTGGTGTCATTGCTAGGGTAAGATTATCATTAAATATCTTTAAAGGAGAGAAAACTTACTGTAGGCTTTCCAGAATTATTGTTGATGAGGGCAGAATTAATATTTTGCATCCCCCTTCCTCTTTTATCAGAAGAGGTTTTATGTTTTGTTTGTTTGTAAGTCCCTTTGAGCATTCTTTTTGCTTTTGCGTGAAATTGAAATTATTTATTGAAATGACTTCCATTGTTCTGTTCTGAATTTTAACACTTTAAGTTTATTGGATCTTCTTTTCATACTGAAGCTAGTCATTACTGTATTCATTTCCCGTGAAAGCAATTGCATGTTAAGTCATCTGCTATAGCCTGATCTGTGATGCGGAGTAACAGTCCTGCCTGTAAGGATATGTGCTTGAAGATACATGTTTCAGCTGCCATTTGTGCCTTGAGGTACATGGGATTCAAGATGTTATTCCCTGGTTTTCCAGGACCTGGAAATACATGAGCTAAATAATTAGCATTAACTAGCCATTAATTTCGTGATCAGTAATTTACGCCTTGTGTGTTGTGACGGGTTTCATCATGGCTTTATATGATGGTCACCTTTATAATGATAACCGTACATCACTGAGGTGTACAGTATGGTTTACTGTAACATGCTGTGGTTGCATCAGATCACATAAGTGGAAAGAGCAAGCTGATGCCATTTTCCCTAGCCCATAGAGGTAGTAGACAGCAAGTGCTGTTTTTCCTGGACCTCTGTCTGCACCAAGGTGGATACCTATTTAGGCATTTACATGCCTAATTACTTGTAACTAATTGTTGCCTTAATGTTTAGTAACTTTGATAACACTTTAACAGTTGTAGGGTAGTGGTATCTTTTTTATGAGTGACTCACGAAATGTCACACATAAAAAACACAGGCTGCCAGTTTAGTGGGCATGCAAAAGATTCAAAATGGGAGGGAAATACTCTCTTAATTTTGTAACTCAGCTCTTCTTCAGATAATCAATTACCTAACAGAGTACTGTATTTATCCTTAGTGTGCTGTCAGCTACAAGTTAGTGTATTAACCTATGAAAAGCAAAATTGTTCTATAATTTCCTGAGTCTTAATAGCTCCCAAACATGTATAGAAATTTCTTCTCTAGGTAATAAAATAGAGTAACGTGCAACATTGTTCTCTGTCTGCTTTTCACATTTCTAAAAACCGGAAAGTACACTTTTAAGATTTAATTTTTTCCCGGTGTATTCTTTGAACAGGGTGATAAGGACTTCCCTCCAGCAGCGGCTCAGGTGGCTCATCAGAAACCACATCCTTCTGTGGAAAAGCTTCCTCCCCCACAGCATGTCAAACAGCACATCCACCAGCCTCGCAAGTGAGCTCTCCATCGGAATCCCAGCCAACTTGACAAGAGTGAAGAAGTTTTCAAGAGAAGATGAAAACCCTTTAGATTCAGACTGTCAAATCAGTTAAATTGACCTCTAAAATAATATGCTGTTTCTTTTACTTCAATTCTCAAGGGTTAATAAAAATGAAGACATTGTTTATTTGTTATCCCGGATGGAAAATTCTCTATTAAGTGTGTGCTGATTAGGGATGGGTTTTTTATAAGATTTTTCTTATTGCCAAGATAGAACTTTAGTATGAACAATAAGATTAATGAGCTTAAAACTTGTACTTTTAGGTGTGGCATCACAGTAGCAGATAGTTAATGCAGCTTTTATGTTAAGCCGGTAAGGAAGAATATCCCTTTTGTACTGGTGTCTTTAATACCTGGAGGGAGTCTGTGTATGTTAAGACAGAAACTGGTGGTTGTCCTGCTTATGTATAGCCCTTGCAGTCTTCAGTATCCTACAGCATTGTACCCCAGTGGCTATGCCCTCTGATTCCAGCTAGTGAGTTGGTAGAAGGGCCCCAACACATTCATGAGTCATCAGAAATCCAACTGAATCTTCCTTACATCCCCTTGCACTCGCACAGCCCTGCTGAGGTTCTTCCATTTGGAGGTGAGTGGGTGTGGAGAGGGGTGAGACATCAGTTACAAGAACACTGCTGCTGTAGGTAACTGATACGTGATCTCGTGGGTCTCATTGAGGGCTGCATTTTTATGAGGTAATGATTATTAATGATAAATAACAAGCTGAAGGAGCTCAGGACCCCTCCAGAACTGAACTTAAACTGGTGGAAAATCTCTGTTCTTTTTTGACTTACAGTTTGAGATCACTTTTTTGTGATCAAGAGATACCATTAGTAAATGTGTTGTATTTTATGACCCAACCTCTGTTGTTCATCGTGGTATTTTTAAGAACAGGAGTGATAAGAGGGAATAAAAGTTACTTTTCAAATAGAGTGATCAGATTAGTTTGGGCCACATAATTAAATCTTTTGGTTACAAAGTTCAAAATCACTTAGTTCTGTTGTTTTCCTTCTGCAGCTCATCTCTGTAAAATCCAGGAAAATAATTTTTTAAACATTTTATCTACTTTTTTTAAAGCGTTCTTTTGGTTTTAACTGACTATAAATACAATAGAGCCTTTAGTACCCTCTAGGTCTCTGAAATTTCTCGTAATTTAAAACAAGTGTGTACCAGAGAGTGCTGCAAACATTCATCTGGCAAATCAATGAAAATTTGGGGTCACCTTGGCCTTTACCAGTTTGTTTATGCTTAAAATCAAATAGTACAGAAAACTAGTGAGGAGAGATTTAAAAACATCATTTTTATAACATTTCTTCACGTTAAATAATTACTCCCTGAGCAGCTATTTTAAAACAACAACAATCATATGAAATGTGGCCCATTTCACAAGTGGAATAACTCACTTCATGTGAGCGAGAGGGACTTGGCATTTCCATCTCTTCCTAGCCTTAAAATGAAAATGATGTTTTGCAAAGTATATGCATGGATATATTTGTGCTACACCTAAGGAAGTATGTACAAGCTGTATGTACAGTCCTTATTACCAGTTTAATTAGATAACTGTACTTGCCTTAAGGAATGAGTGTTGTTCATAAGAATTATTCTGTATTAGAATATGCATCATTTTAAAAACACGCTTTCTGTTTCTGATGATGGTACGTCTGAGGCCTTATTTGTAGCTGCTCATGAGTGTGTAAGTGATTCACACATGAGTAACTCATTCATAAGGGTAGCATTGTTGAGACTTTTGGAATATCTGCATGGGGTAATTTGCTGGCAGAAATGTTTGCAGGTTCAGGACTGAAAGTAGTGACATCTCTATGGTGCAGCCAGTAGCTGCCAGCATGCTGCACCAGCAATGAAGCAGGTCATTGCAGTTGCTTCGTACTGGTAGCTGCTGGCTTGAGAATGAGCTGAATGCGATTCAGCTCTCCTAGTCCTGTGCCTACATCTGAGGTAGTGTCTAGACTCCAGCTGTAGTCAATGGTGATGTAGTCAAGAGAGTCAGTAGAGTTTAGGTATGGCATCTTGAACCAAATGGAAGTGTCTTTGAAGATGAGGTGGATCATTCTTGACTCTGTTGACTGCAGTGGAAAACTAAACATACCTCAGTGTAAAAGCTCACACTTAGATGTGGCTGGGTACCTCTACTCTGTGTCTACCAATAGCTGGTAGAAATGCTTCTGAAAACAACACTACTTTTCCATTCTAATACTAAAGTTATGAATGTGGATGCCTTTGGATTACAAACTACTGCTTCTGAATGTTAATACAATATATACACCATGTATAGAGAATACTCAAATTTTGTCTTTGGTTACTTAAAGGGGTATGTAAGTTTGTACAATATAGTATGGCTTTCAAGAGAGCTTTAGTGGCTTTTAGAGTGCAGGAATTCCAATATGGTTAGACAATGTCTCTGTATGAAAGCATATTATACATTGTTGGAGGTATCCGTGTTTATAGATAGGTGTCCTTACCAAAGCATTACCTTTCCCAAAATAAAGAATTATAACTGGTTGTCTCGATTGCCTTCTGATGGTTACTGGTACTTTTAAAATGTTAATATACAAGCACAGGAGATGTTCAGATGTTACCTTGAAATGATTGCAAAAGAAATTTTCTGTAATTGTCAATGTGGCAATAATAAAGCATGAAGTTGTACATTGGGCTTCTTTTTTCTGTAAGTACAATGTAAAGCAGCAGGATGTAGTTTTGTGGGGTTTATGAGATTTTATTACAGAATGCTCCATGACTAATCAACATTTTATAGATAGTGAAATTTATTAGGAAGTTTTATGACACAGTGGATGAGCTGTTTGGATATTCCAGTCTCATTTAAAATAAAAACTAGATGCTACCAGCTAGAATGGGGATTGCTGTTTTCCACTGTGAAATTGGAGATCCTCACTTATCTTTGTGAAGCTGTTGAATCTAAGCCTGGTAATAAATCAGTCTGATAAAGGAAATGAAATTTAATGTTTTCCATTGCTTTTCAAGTTGTAATATTCTTTCAGAAAAAAAAAGTATTGTAATCAGAAGAGGTGGCGAGCTTCTTATAAAACTGCAATTAACATCACATAGTGCATGCCATAAATGATTCACAAAAGAGTTTGAAGAAATAGCTGCAGTGCTTCTGGAAGCCTTCTGATACTTTGGGTATCCTGTATTTAGTAAATATGTAGTGTGTATATAACAGAGCAGACATATGTGATACACTGCAGATATGATAGTTTCACTGCCCTGGGACTATTGCAGTGTTACATCTTTAGATGCTGCATTCACATAATCATAGTCATTTAGGCTGGAAAAGACCTTTACGATCAAGTGCAACCCTAAACCTAACACTGCTAAGTCCATCCCTAAATCACATCTCCACATCTTTTAAATACCTTTAAGTCACCTTCGGGTGACTCCACCACTTCCCTTGACAGCCTGTTTCAGTGCTTGACAGCACTTTCCATGGAAAATTTTTTTCCTCATATCCAGTCTAAATCTCCCCTGGTGCAACTTTAGTCCCTTTCTCCCTGTTCTATCATTTGTCACTTGGGAGAAGAGACCAACACCCACCTCACTACAACCTCCTTTCACACAGTTGTAGAGAGAGGTAAGGTCCCGCCTGAGCTTCCTTTTTGTACAACATCATTAAAAACAAAAATCTCATTTCATTAAAATTAGGGGAAAATACACGTGTGTGATGTCTGGCATGCTGTTGAGTTTTTCATAATTATCCCAAGCTTCGTGGCCAGCAGTATTGCAAATGTTAGTGATTAGTAATTATTTCCTTCTAGTTTCAATAGTATGGCTTTTGTCGTCAAATGTCCTGAAACATGAGCCTTGCACTTTTATTTGTGGTAATATGACCATCACATGCTCCTTGCTGTTTAACAAATTGTTCAGAGCAGTCTGTTTCATACAAAGGTGAAGGGGATGGACTGGATGTACGTTTTGTCCCTTTGAAATGACTTTATTCTGAGTACTTATCTTCATGGAGGAAGGAGAAGTGGGGTTTATAAGCTACTTCTCGTGTACCCTTCAGATTTGAGTATATCAAGTTAAAATTAGATTTAAGTCTTGGCCAATGGCTTCAGTTATAGGATTAAGATACTTTAATTACATTTTAGGAAATGTGGGAATGTCAGTAAGTGTACAGTTAATTTTACAGGGGGGAGGTATTGCTGGTCAGGTGCTGCAATGACGTATAGAGTTAAGAAGTCTAATCTCTGTTTTAATTGATCACTTTTTTCCACACAAACCTCCTTCCTCACAAGACAAAGACATTTAAATATAACTTGTTCCAGCTACCATTATCTACCCTGTCAGTAAAAGACGAATGCAGACCATAGTGACTGGAAGAGCCTCGATGAGGAGAAACTGAGTCAAGTCTACAGTGGTAAATCTTAATCAGATTTCTTCAACAGATGGGTAATATAACCCTGCCCTCTAGCTGTAGCCTTTGGTAAGTGCGGTGCATGATTGTATTACATAGTTTACATAAGACATCATGGTATATTAATAATTGGTAATTACCAAGTGATGGTGTATTAATAATTGGTAATTACCAAGTACCTGATTTGCTTTCCTAAAGAATTCTTCCTTTTATCGGAATTTCTGTGTCGCACTGCTGGCGCACACACACTTGTCTTAGGAAGGTGGAGGTTTGTGTTTTGCTTGTTGCTGTGCTCTTGGGTCTCCTTCAAGAATGTGCATTTATTGTTTTTCCTTTTTTTGAGAAAAAAAGACTGCATGCAGTGTAATACTGCTTTTTGAGTCTTCTCATAAAATGGTAGCACTAGTATGTAGACAGGGAAGCCCTCTGGAATGGGCTGTATTTTACAAAGCTCTCCATGAACAAAGAAGTCAATTCTGTTGCAGAAACTGCTTCCCTTCCCTTCAGGATCCTGATCTGAGGCGAGAAAAAGAATACAATGGCTTTTTGTGAGAAAGTAATTCATTACTGCTCGGGGCTGACAGGCATGCATGGATGCTGATGGCTTTTTGCAAAGCACACTCCCAACGCTGCCAGGGACAAAACTGAAACACGGCCACTAAAGCCATTGCAAGTGTGGATCTCGCAAGCGACCTTGAAAGAAGCCCTGTAATATAATCTCTGTGGCCCAGCTTGTGTTGGAGCTATTTTTAGAAACCTGGAGAGGCTGGCATTCTGTAGGTCACTCCTGGCTTTAGCGAAAGAAAGGCATTTGTAATCCACAGTGATTTTAAGGATTATAAAAACTGTTTAGCTGTTAACGAGCTGTGAGCTCTCTGTAGCCAACAGTAAGGACATGTGTGCTACCCTTGGTGTATTCTCACATTGTTGGGACTAATGCTTGTTCAGCAAAGTGTTGTTTGTCGTTCTTTCTAGCTGACAAATATGCAGTGCATTATGAAGGTATGTGAAATAACTTCTTAGAAGCTGTTTTTGATGGGCTGTCTCAGGTGTCAATGGGTATCTAATAGCACCTTAAGGATAATCACTTTCTTACATAGGGAGGAGCAAGTGCACTGGAGAGCACAGCAACTAACCTGGCTTCCCTCTTAAATCAACATCTCTTGAAATACAGAGCAGCAGATTTAGTTTAAATGAAAAGCAAAAGTTAGCTAGTAATCTATGCAAGCTGCCAGCAACTTGAAATAACTAGAACCTCACCATGTTTCAGACATGACTGGAACCACAGGTGCATTCAATTCCACTCTGAGTAAAGTTGCACCAGAGTGCCACTGTTTGGGCCGGAAGGGAGACATCAGTTTTCTCCCTGTTTTACACTTCCTTGTGAGCCTACTGTATTTATCTGATCACTTTGCTTAGTGTTTAAAAAACACCTTTGTTTCTAAAGTCATGTACACCTAATCCTAGGCTCCATTTCATTTTTTAAAGTGATTGATGTATCACTCTGCAGTAAGTTAACCTTCGCTTATGTTCTGCTGACCTCACGGTTTATTTCTTTAAAAAGCTGTTCTAATCCATGATTGTTTCTGTGCATTCAGAGCAGGTTTTCACAAACAGGAGCCATGGACAAGGAGCAATGGGTCCAGACGGAATGCACCCACGGGTGCTGAGGGAGCTGGCAGAGGTCATTGCTCGGCCACTCTCCATCATCTTTGGTAAGTCGTGGGAAACAGGAGAGGTGCCTGAGGATTGGAGGATGGCAAATGTCACACCAGTCTATAAGAAGGGCAAGAAGGAGGACCCGGGTAATTATAGACCGGTCAGCCTTACCTCCGTCCCTGGAAAGGTGATGGAACAACTTATTCTTGACACCATCTCTAGACATATCAAGGATGAGGGGGTCATTAAGAGCAGCCAACGTGGTTTTACCAAGGGGAAGTCATGTTTGACCAACCTTATAGCCTTCTATGAGGAAGTAACTAGGTGAATGGATGATGGTAGAGCGGTAGATGTGGTTTTTCTTGACATCAGTAAGGCATTTGATACTGTCTCCCACAGCATCCTCATAGATAAGCTAAGGAAGTCTGGGCTTGACGATCAGGTAGTGAGGTGGATCAAGAAGTGGTTGAAAGGAAGAAGGCAGAGAGTTGTGATCGATGGTGCAGAATCTAGCTGGAGGTCTGTGACTAGTGGAGTCCCTCTGGGGGCGGTGCTGGGACCAGTGCTGGATAATATTTTCATCAACGACCTGGATGAGGGAACCGAGTGTATTCTCAGCAAGTTCACTGATGACACTAAACTGGGAGGAATGGCTGACACACCAGAAGGCTGTGCTGCCATCCAGCGAGACCTGGACAGGCTGGAGAGTTGGGCGGAGAGAAGTTTGATGAAATTCAACAAGGGCAAGTGTAGAGTCTTGCATATGGGGAAGAACAACCCCATGTACCAGTACAGGTTGGGGACTGACCTGCTGGAAAGTAGCGAAGGGAAAGGGAGCTGGGGGTCCTGGTGGATAGGAGGATGACCATGAGCCAGCGATGTGCCCTTGTGGCCAAGAAGGCAAATGGCATCCTGGGGTGCATTAGAAAGGGTGTGGTTAGTAGGTCAAGAGAGGTTCTCCTCCCCCTCTATTCTGCCTTGGTTAGGCCGCATCTGGAATATTGCATCCAGTTCTGGGCCCCTCAGTTCAAGAAGGCCAGGGAACTGCTTGAAAGAGTCCAGCGCAGAGCCACAAAGATGATTAAGGGAGTGGAGCATCTCCCTTATGAGGAAAGACTGAGGGAGCTGGGTCTCTGTAGTTTGAAGAAGAGGAGACTGAGGGGTGACCTCATCAATGTTTACAAATATGTAAAGGGTGAGTGTCAGGATGATGGAGCTAGGTCTTTTTCAGTGATGTCCAGTGATAGGACAAGGGGCAGTGGGTGTAAACTGAAGCATAGGAGCTTCCATGTGAACAGCAGGAAAAATTTTTTTACTGTGAGAGTGACAGAGCACTGGAACAGGTTGCCCAGGAGGGTTGTAAAGTCTCCTATGTTGGAGATATTCAAGGCCCACCTGGACAAGTTCCTATGTGATGTACTCTAGGTTAAGCTGCTCTTGCAGGGGGGTTGGACTAGATGATCTTTTGAGGTCCCTTCCAACCCTTGGGATTCTGGGATTCTGTGATACGGACCCTTTTTCACCTGCCTCTGATGTCCTGGTGTGTGTTACTGAGGTATCACAGAAACGTGGGCTGAGTGGAGCTCTGGTTCTCAGCTCCAAGCTGCTGCTCCAAGCAGGTCTGTCCCCAGTGGCAGGGTGGGTAGGATGGGTAACAACGTGATGGGGAACGTTAAGGATGCTTAAGGTGTTGTAGCTTTGCTTCTTGGAAGACTAGCAGACTGGGGCATGTGCTGGTGAAGTGTTGTGCACTTCATTTTATTTTTTGATGTATTTAAATCTGCAGTGAACAGGAGCTGTGACTAAAGCAGTAAAC
The DNA here is from genome assembly GCF_033783945.1 of Neopsephotus bourkii. Taxonomy (NCBI): domain Eukaryota; kingdom Metazoa; phylum Chordata; class Aves; order Psittaciformes; family Psittacidae; genus Neopsephotus; species Neopsephotus bourkii. The sequence goes on along the minus strand of NW_026901984.1, from coordinate 6,249,978 downwards.
CCTCAAGTATTAAAACTAGAATAGTATGTGGATCAGCAGGGAATTGGATTCAGTTGTGCTCTATGAAGCTGTTGTTAAAAGATGATGAGAGAAAAGAAACTGAGCATTTCAGAACTGGATACTGACCATTTCTGATGCTGTTCAGTGACCTCAATTTCCACTGCTTAATTGTATACTGAAAGTACAATTCATTGATTTGTAAATTTATACATCCTTGAATCTTTTTGCATGGGAGAGACCTTCAGATGAGGCAAATCTTCAAATTAAATGTATTTTGACAAACCCCGGTTCTTTTAACCTACAAAGCTCAGCATAAAGGAATATATATTATCTCTTCTTGCTGCAAAAGCCAGCACTGGGTGTATGCTTACGCAGAATGTGGAACTGAGACATAGTCTAGTCGAACTGAGACCTAATTAATATTCTAGTATGCATGTGCCTACAAAGAGAGAGAACAGTCAATTGTAGAAACTAAGATACAACATTTTATTCATCCCAGAAGCATTAAGCAACGTGAGATCGGATTCCTTGGAACACACAGTTTGGCTAAACACCTTTAACATCCTCTTTGCAGGCAGCTTTTCATGTGTAAAATCTTTTTGTGCTAATTCCTTACCTAATTCCTGCTCTCTGGATAAAAGATGATGAATATCAAATGCAAAAATTCTCTTTTAGGGCCTGATTTATCACCCAGAACATAATAAACATTAGCCTACTGCTGATGTGAGAATTTTGACAGCTGGAGGGGTCTGGAATGAAAGGCTGAAGCCTTAAATAAGCTTTTCAACTGAGCTTATTATGAGTCCATTTGTTAAACACACAGCCTTCCTTTTCACTGTGCCAAATAGCTCCTACAGCATACACACTGGAAACCTATACTTCATAGTATGAGAGCTCTACTTTGCATGCTAATTGCTGGTTCACCATTAGCCAATTGTTTCTAAGATAAATATTTATAGAAAGTATAGAGGGGGATCTGACTATTTATTATGATTCATAATATTCCTCTCTTTTAGCTTCATACGTTCACTCTGTTTATAAATGCAGGTTTTTTTCTGGCTGCCATTGTGCAAGGTATGCCTAACTCTCTGACGGTCAGTCCTTTGCAACAGGTATTCATTTGTTCAGTGGGAGCAGGTTCAAAGGCAGAATCTTCAAGGGCAGAAACTATAACTTGAACGTATAGAAAATGTTACCAATGGTATCTGAATAGATCTCTCCTGGGAGATTTAGGATTCCTACAGATGTAGGTTTCTTCAAGGCATGTTTTTGTACCATCCCATGCAGGCCACCTATCTTTCAAGGAGGATTTCTACTTTGTCTTTACAAGAGTCCTGTCACCTTCATTCCTTGGTATCACTGAAGTTAACTTCAGATTTATTTTGCAGGAGTGGAGTGTCAAACTAGATATTTTCCATGAGGTATGAACCTCCAAACATCTTTCTTCTCAAACGGCATAAGGCATATCAACCTGAAAAATGGTGGAGGAGACTTGCAGGCAGATCCTTTGCCTAATGTGAGTTGTTTCCTCTGCAGAAGAGTGTCAGTGCTACATGACTATGTCCCATCTCCAGTTCTGCAGTTTGGAGGCTACTAAGGCACTTATTAAAGGTTGGCTTATTTGCTGACTTATAAATGTGTTGTAAAGCCCTGGATACGGGGAGTGATATGTAATTTGTTGTGCAAAATATGACCCCAGCCTGTCATTGTGTAGGCCCTGTGATTTTGAAAACAGGGGACTGGAATTCAACAGAGCTCTTTGGAAGAAGGAGCATGTGTCTGTGGGGTGCTTCTTACTGGAACTGCAAGTTTAGAAGAAAAGATGGTATGAGTGAAAACCTGAGTTATTTTGAAATAGTAGTTATTTCAAACCTGAGTTATTTTGAAAACAATTGAACAAAATGCTTCAGAGTAAATTAGCTTACTAGGTAGGAAGAAGGAAAAAATCACTATTGTAACACACAGGTCTACATGTACATCCTTACGTATATGTGTTGCATAATTCAGTATTACCTGGTTTTAATAACTATGGGAATATATCCTAATTTTGCAGTTCCCGGTAATGAGTGTACAATCTGTTTCAACAGAAACAAACGTAAGCCCTACCACAGCCATTCTCTGAGGGATGATATAAACCCCATGTTAATTTACAAAAGCAGTCCTAGTGTTTCTGCTCTACAGTTTCTCCTTCACATAGTTATTGCTTGCCTATAATCAAACAAGCAGTAGTCATGATATCTGCTCAGCCTGGAGATACTTTTGAAATGATTTTAATAGCTAGAATCAAGCGGGAACTTCACTCTTGATTTATTGTCCTTTGTCTTCTGAAAATACAAATATTTCTGTGGCTGTTCGTAAGGAGCTGAGATTATAGAGTGAAAAGATTAAAGCACAGCACTTCAGGAAGAAGAGAGGTACCAATTACCCTGAAAAGCAATTCTAAATAGCATTTGTGACCTAGAACTGGTATTCTGAAAGGTCTCTAAATAAGGATGGCACCTTTGTATTCCTTATGGGCCACTGTATTTTGATAGCTTATAATAAGTACTCAAGTTAAAATGCTAGAGCTGATGTAAATGGAGAATATTACTTTGATAGCATTATAGTTTTAATGGGTAATACAAGCTACAAGCAACGAATATGAGCCCTGTGTAGTTTCAGCCATATTTGCTGGCATTAATAACAACACAGCTGAAGGCTTTTTGCTTTCCATCAACCGTGCAGCAAAAGCTCTGCAAGTGTGAAAGGAGAAGTGAACTTGGTTTTACTCTGCAAACTTGACAGAAATGCCTCTTAAAAGCAAATCTTCTATCTCAGTGCAGCTTGCTGACAGCATCTGCTGGAGTTAGTTGGTATGTCACAGCAATGTGATCAGTGCAGATTTGGGGGAGACATTTTCTGTCTTCACAGTCTTTCCCATCAGGAACAACAAGGGAGAAAAGAAAGAGAAGGAAAGATTCTGCAAAAAACACCAACTAAGGAGTAGGAGGAGGGACTTGTAAGCAAAACCGATTGGACTGCAGTCATTCAGAGGCAGCAGTGCAAAATATGTGGGCCTGTCCCATCTGCTGGCATCTCACTTCCCAGTGCTGGCACACTCAAGGACAGGCTGTCATGCCATGTTGTGGTTGACCACTGTACTGACCATAGTCTTTATTTTTATATTTAGTTCAGTAACTTCGTATAAATTAGATGAGAAAGGGTTGTGTTTCCTCCAGCCTGTGACAGGGTTTAGTCTCAGCTGCCTGTGGCATCCTGTCGTGGTTTAAGCCCAGTCGGCAACCCAGAACCATGCAGCCACTCTCTTACTGCCCCCTTACTCCCACCACTCCTGGAGGGATGGGGAAGAGAATCGAAAGAATGTAACTCCCATGGGGTGAGATAAGAGCAGTCCAGTAACTAAGGTATAACACAAACCACTGCTGCTACCACCAATAATAATAATGATAAGGGAAATAACAAGGGGAGAGAATACAATACCACCCGTCGAAACCCAGCCCGACCGAGCAGTGAACCAGCCCTTCCATGTAACTCTCAGTTACATCCTAGGCATGACGTGCTGTGGTATGGAATACCTCTTTGGTCAGTTTGGGTCAGGTGTCCTGTCTCTTCCTCCTGGCTTCCCCTCCTCCCTGGCAGAGCATGAGGCTCACAATGTCCTTGGTCAGACCAAACATTTGAGCACTAACTAAAACATCGGTGTTATCAGCGCTGTTCCCAGGCTGAAAGTCAAAAACACAGCACTGCACCAGCTACTAAGAAGGAGAAAAATGACTGCTACTGCTGAACCCAGGACACATCCCCACACACATCATGCTCACTCATGAATCTTGGTGCCTAGGAACTTTTTACAATCCCATCAAAACTTCTCCTGCCTCAGCTATGTTTCCAGTCAAGTTCAAAGGCACAAAGACAAGCTGATGCTTGAATACTGCATGGACTAATTAAAAAGCAGTCTTGCCCAGACTAAAACTGGTGACATATCTGCTATTTTTCTTATGCATTTATCGGTGTGTGCTCAGAGCATCTCATACACGTTTTGCAAACTTTATTGTCACATGTCTGGGTTTGATAACTGTGACATGGCTGGCATGCCTGCTCTGGCACAGGGGAGAGACCTTCAGGCCATGAGTGAATGAAATGCTGCTTTCTTCTGCTCTTCCCTGGCTATCTGGGGTCTGTGCAAACCCACAATTGTCTAAGAAGATTCATGTGCATACATGAACATGATTTTTAAATAACTGGTGGAGAATTACCACTTAAATTGGAACTTGGCTTTGTTTGACTTGCTGCCGCTGGGTTGATGCCACCACTTCTCCCTCCTCCCTTCTGCCCCAGGTTCATTTAAATTCCTTCTAAGTGTTGTTCCCTGATACGTCTTCTTAGCTGGCACAAGGCTTTATAAGTGCCCAGCTAATGGCAAATGGCAACACAGGGATTTAATGGCATTTAGACTGCATGGACCTGGCTTTCACTTTCATAACTTCATAAATCTGTTAAATAGCCCACTGTTAAATAGCAAAAGCTGTAACTCTTCAGAAAATTATGGCATAATGGTAGTGTAGGAGGCAAAGCTTTCTTAGTCTTGTATTTCTAGGCAAAGCTCTCAGTGTACTTTTTGCTATACAGCAAATACTCATTTACTGAAAGAAAGCACTTGGTGTGAAAAACAGGCCAAAGATACTATCAGTTTCCCATTACTCCAAGAGTTGTATTTACTTTGTTTTTTTCATGTTTTGAAGGTCTTTGAAGGATGACACCTTTAACAGTATGTTTTATACTGTGAGGAATGAACAAGCACTCTCGCGTGTCTTTGCCTTCTGAAGCTGCAGAGGTTCAGCCACCCTCTAGCCATGAGCAGCAGATGATCTATGTTATGGATGTGTCCAGCATCACCATCATTTGAGATCTGCAGACTTCCATCGGGATTGCCCCAGGCTTCTCTCTGACCCCTACTGTCCATGCCTCTACCATCTGTAAAGAACTTTACATGGTTTTCCAAAGCCAATAAATGACATGTGCTCTGTTTGCTTGATTGACATTGTTTCCATCATGTGGGATTTTTTTTCTATGGGGTTTCCCATTCATCATTTTCCCTCATTACCTGATAACCAAAAGCTGACCTTATGAGTTAACTTGGGATTTAGGAATATATTTCTGTCTGAATATGCTGGGGAGACTGATGCACAGAGCAAACAAACAAATCTGGCTGGAACCAGCCTTCCAGTCTATCCAGTATGTGTCAACACAGGAACCACTGTGGCCTTGATGCTTCTGGAGACTCGTGTTGTGATACTGGCTTTATTCTGTTTTCTTCCCTCAGTGTTTTCTTCAGCCATATTCCCCTGTGGTGGTTGTTTCCTTTCTCTCATCCAACCACACATTCTCTTTACTTTGGTCATATCCTAGCCAACTGGTGTACAGCAGTCAGCTCTTCACAAGGGCCTAATTTTGTTGCTTTTCCAATTTAACTAATTCTTGCCCTCAGGAAGTACCACTCAATCCTGACAAATATAGCACACATCCAATGTCCTGGGAGGATGGTCTTAGGAAGGAAAGAGACAGAGCTTGCCTACTATGTTTGAAGATTTTGCCTTCCATGTTTATAGATTTTCTACATGTTTTTACTTTCTGGGACAGGTAGACACATCCTGAAGCTGAGACCTTTTTTTAGTGACTAAAAATAGCTACAGTTATGGATGTGCTCCTAACAGTTGAAGAGCGTACCTGGAGATAAAGAAGGAATAGAGGTCTCCAAGCAAGCCCCAAACTTGGTGGCTGGGAGGTAGAATGTATGCCTGCAGTACTTGGTTAAATCCCATGGCTTACTTCTGTTTGAGCTGTGTTTTACGGCAGGCGGCCTTGGGAAGACCTGCAGACAGGGAATTACTGTAATCCAGCCTGGATGTCATGAAAGCATGGATTAATATTTCATCTTCTGCCTCTGACTGTTGTCAGGCTCACTTTGTTCCTGAGCTGGGGCTGTGATCCTCAAAAGACAGCCTTGAATTAAAGATTAAGACAGTGTTTTACTTGATGGAACGAGAGCAGTTCTCTGTGGAGGGCGGTTCTTACCCAGCTCTACATGCAAGGGTTTAAAGTTTCCCAAACCCAAACGATAGAGCAAAGCTGCAGTGTGGTGCTGGGGACTGTGTGACGGGAAGGGCCTTTGGCAGTTGCAAGCCACGTTAATGAAAGTGGGACTGGTAATTAGCCAAAAGTGTGCAAGAGGCACTGAAATGCTCCAGCAGGTGCCATTGACTGCTGTGTATGAGCGAGCTCATCAACGACAAGCTGTAGGAGAAAAACGAGCATCTTACTCTCCTGTTGGGAAAATGAAAGCTGTAAGGAAACCAGAATGGGTCATCAGACAGTTCAGGCTAGAGCCTTCCCCAGGTCAAGGGTACAACCCTCTGCTCTCCACTGAAAACAATTTGGTTAAGCTACCACTACTCTCTGGGTGGAAACTCTGATTTCAGGATGAATTGTTTATATTGCTTTGATCTTAGACTGGTTCTGATTGGTTAAGTCACGTGAATATTAGCTTGATTAAAACCAGCCCAAGGGAGTCTGCACACAGTTGTTCAGCTTAACTTTTCAGTTAAACCAATTCAACTGTTTATTTTTGGGTTTGTCTTTAAATACAGACAACACCTGCCTAGTTCTTCATTGGCCAGCTGACATGCAGTTTAAGTAAGTCCAGCACCTTTATCCTTGGCTTTCTCTGAGCACGGTATTTTAGTCAGTCATGGGAGCCCTAAGACAGTTCAGGGTATTTAAGCATCATAAATGGGCACGTTGTTAGGCAAGTGATTACCCAAGAACATGGAGAGCTCTGTTTGAGCATATGATCAAAACCAGTGCCCATCCATCACTGTGACTGAGACGACTGCTGCCATACAAAGAAGCCTGGTTCATGTGGCTCAGCCACTGAGTAGCTGACAGAGTTTCTTGTAACAAAGAGCTGGTGCAAGGCTCTCCAGAATGCTGTCACAGAATGCCCTACATAAGCCTTAAAAGACTCTTGCAAAAGGCTGCCTCATAATTGCTGGGAAACCAGAGACAAACACTGTTCATTGTGCCCATGACAATAAAATGGAGGTGAGTACAGTCAGTTGTATGAAGAATAATAACCACAGTTTTTATAAACCACAAGAGAAAAAGTGATTGTGTAAAACACCCATTATGTTCTTAACTGAGCACGTTTCAAATCTGAGTTTGCTAAACAAATTTTCGAGAGCAAAACAAAGCAAAATTATCCTAATATGACTGGTTTGTTCAGTTGTATTGCTCATCAAGCAAATGCTGTTTTATTTCAGTTATAACGATGCACTTCAGGAGGTTGCAATGGCAGCATTTGGAAAAGGATACCAGGTGGTCAAAGGCCACATATCCCTTGAATGGAAACTGGGTAAACCCTGACAGACAGTTATGCCACTATACTTCCCTGTGAAAGCAGCCAAGCTGTTAATACAGCATGTCTGCTTTCAATACAGCTATGCTTGTATATTCTTTTGAAACAGTGCTTCACCTTGTTTTGGAACAGAACTTTTAGGGGAGTCTTTACTTAATGGCATCGCTTATTGATTTATGTCACATTAGCACTACCACACAAGCATTCAGAGCATCCCTATGCTACTGGTTCTGCAAAAAGCTGGCTTCAGTATAATAGCAGCAAGCACGAGGAAAACTTAGCTCCTGTTGCTGAATGCAGTAGGGAGTAAATATTTCATCATGTTTGTCAGCAGAAGGCTGCCTATAGAGACTCAGAAAGCGCCTTTGGTGATGAACACTGCCCTGAGCAGATTTCAGTTACTGTGGCACCAAAAGCAAAATTACCACAGGTACACAGACAGCAGAGATGTTTGAGCAGTTCCTGTGCCACTTTCTTGATCCACATTTACAAAAGCTCACGGTTCCATCAGTGCCCTATGAGAAACAACTGAATGCATCCGGGATGATGCCTCTGAGCGTGGATTTTGCACATCTGCCGCTTGAGGATTTCTGTTTATTTTTTATTTGTTTGGGAGGAAGGGCTTGGGCAAAGCAGCAGACTATCATTCATGTGGGAAGCTGCTATAATGGAAAGGGGGAAAAGCCTGAGTCTTTTTTCCCAACCTCTTCTGTTCTCCCAAGAGTGGACTGAAACAGCAGCATTTGGCCCACTAATTATCCACCAACCTCTGCGCAGTTTTATAGCCATAAAAGAATGCCACAAACATTGTAAATTCAAACATGCTGAGAGAAGTAGCAAATTTAAACCTGACTAGGCAAAATTAATATGCATAACAACTTTAATTACCCAGCAAAACACAATTTTTCCCAGAATCCACTGCCTCTTTCCATGTAAGCATTCCACAGTGTTCAGTGAAAAGGCAGCTGGTCTGTTTTCTCTCTGTAGGCTCCGTATTATATCCTGAATGATTTGTTCCTCTTACAGAACAATTATTTAACATTAGCTTTCTTAACGATGGTCATCATTAACATATTAGAGTGATTCACATTATCACTGGGAGGTGAGAGGCTTTTTATATGTATATGTTTTATAAATTCCTAAATATATATGAAGGAGGCTCATATTGAATCACTTTCTTTTAAAATGATATATTCCTTAGCAGACCAGAGCAAGGCTTTGTGGCTGCTTTTCACTCTTGTCTACAGAATAGTCAGAAAAAAATGGGTCAAAAAGCCAATCTTGTTTTAAATCAGAGACATACCACAGAGATAGATGTATTTTCCTGGCCCCCCCCCCCCCCCCTTTTGCCACTCTTCCAGGGCTTATCCCTTCCCACTGTTACTGTTATATGTGATAATGTTAGCTTAGCAGTTGTCAGTGACTTGGAATTCAAAGATTTAGTTGCAAAATTTACTATATGGAGATTCTAATGAACTGTCAGTCCAGTTTCTGCTTGCCTTGAGAAGAGGGCAGGTGGACATCTCAGCTGCTCTCTCTGCTGAATACACTCTCTGGGTGTGTAATTATCTAAGTTATGAAGAAGCTCTTTAAATGAACCAAATGTCCATATGGGTTTGTAATTCTACCTGGGATAATTTAAAAGAAAGAAACAGTGAGGATAATTTCCAGTTCTGCCCTACTTTATGGCTGAAGTCTCTAAGCAGCTTTCTTGCTGGTACTTGTTATATCTTTCTGAAGAGCGCTCAAAGGAGGAGAGAGGGGCTGTAGTTTTCCTGACCATCTGCAAACCTGTCCAAGCCCCTTTCCTTGGGGTACAGAAGAGATACAAATATTTGTAAGAGGGTGTCACCTGTGTGTGTCACACAGCTGGACCTTTCCTGGAGCTGCCTAACTTGTGCAGTGGAGCTCTTCCTCACTGCTTTGGGCACAGCCTGGAGCACTGCCTGAGCCACCCGGCAGATGGATGGCTCTGAGTGACACGGTCCTGCCCTGCCCCTTCCCTTCCCTGCTTCCCTGCACTGGCTCCAGCACTTTTGTCTAGCTCATTAAATTGGCAGAATACTAATCCATAAAATGACAGGTTTTCTGGGGGCACGCAGGAACACATGGGCAGGAGAGAGGGACATAGCTTCCTTTTCTAGCTTGTGGACTACCTGCCACCTCTGGGTATCTAACCAAACTGTGGAGTGTCTGAGGCACAATGAGCAGATCCAGAAAAACAAGGCTGCATCATATGGATTACAGAACAAAAGGGGAGGCTTCAGCAGCTCAAACCACCTGTAAATTGGCATACCCTGCATATCAGGTCCTAATTTCAGTCCTACTTCAGGTGTTTCCTGCAGAACTGTAGATGTTTAAAAAGGAAATACTCTCAAAGAATGTTACATTTTTCTATCCAAGGTGCTTTTTACCAGCTGCTCTGGTATCTGTCCCATGGCAGATTAGCATGAGCAGTCAGAACTATTAAGAAAAAGGCATTCAGTGAAGAGGCCCAGAGAGGATTTCTGTCAAGGCTTAAGGAACAGTTTTCACTGGCATTAAAAACCCCAAATTAATAATACGTAGTGGCACAAGGATCCAATTATGTGCAATTCTGTGTTCCTGCCTGAAAAACCTTCTGCAGGGTTAGTGATCTCTTCCTCATGACACCGTTGTTCTCCAGAGACAAGAGCACGATGTGATTTTGAAGAACATTGGGAAGTGCTTGGCATTTCACTTTATACCATCACTGTATTAAACTGCTTTTGCTTACTGTAGAAGTCAGCCAGCTCATTGGGATGTTTGCTCCCTAATGAGTGAGCATTAGATGATGAGAACCTGGCTGTCAAGCCAAAGCTTACAGTGTAGAGAGACAAGCAATGGCAGTGAAGGCAGACACAGCCCTTGCTCCAGCTTCACTCACAACGCTCAGGAGCATTGTTCCCACTAATATGCCAGACTGGCATTGAAGGCATGTAAAAAACCTTTCTCCATCCTAGGAATCAGTGTCCCCTTCCCTTCTGTGGGAGCATCCTCCTACAGCAGCACCTCTGCCTTCCTTCAGGGGCTCCAGCTCCCAGGAGGTACTGCCAAGGGTTCGCATACCGGTTTTAGGAGGTAAACTGATGAGCTGCTTGAGTAACCAGGAGCAGTGTGAAGTACAGTGGGTATTGCTTGGCATTTCGTAGTTACAGATCTCTTGAAAAACAAAAACAACAAACCACAAACCCCTCTGTTTGTGCTGGAATTCATTAGAAATTGAATCCACCTGGGTGGCAGCAGCTCAAGCCAGGCATGCAGCTTCCACTACTATGGTCCATTTGCCACAGGTTTCTGGAAGCATGCTTTGTGGGAGCTTTGCCCAACCTTCAGATCCTTCAGATAAACAATAAGAAGAGCAAGAGAGAGGCACAGCACTTTGGTGAGGATGGTAATGAAGACGAGGAGTAAGACAGCTGGGGGGTTACAGTGATGCAGCAGGGGATGAAGGCAATGAGGAGAGACCTATGCCTGCACTTCCCAACCCAGCTAGTGCAAAGCTTTACGTAGATGCACAGAATGGATCCAGGCTGACTGTAAGGATGCCAGGGGACTGCCTGCTTGCAGCAGAGTAACGTGGCTGCATGTCATCAAAGCAATGGCTTCTCTTTTGACCAAGGTGTCCATCAAAGGCTGATCTTGGGACAAATGTAGAGGTTTCCTTTTACTCCTAGGGAAAATTCACAACGAGTGGAGGTTAACCCACAATAGCTCCTTACAAGGAAACCAGACTGCTTTCAGATGATACTGATTAGTCCATTGGTGAAAGTGAATGGGCTTTTCAATCTACTGATCAGCGTGTTCAAACCACCCTGAAGAATAAGATCGCCAAATAAGTTTGACAGTTTGTGCTTCTTTTAATGGAAATATCACATATTTATACACATATACACAGTACAGTACAAAGGGCTAGAAAACTGGCTTAGTTTTCAGCCCCTAATTCTAACATGTTAATGTCTGTATGTTAATCCCTGAGAGCACCTGTCAATTGTATGTCTCCTGCAAGTGATATTGAGAGTGCAAATTCAGACGTTCACCTGCAGCACAGGTTGCTTTTCAGATACTGAATCTGAATGCTGAGCCTTCTGTATGCTGGGTTGGCAGCAAACAAAAATTAATAGTTAAAACCATTCAATCCAGTGTACAAATTTGAAATCCATTGTGAATCCATCACAGTATCTTTGTCACAGACAGCTAAAAGATTGTCTCCCTGCTCTCCAAAGACATAAATTTAGCTTATATTCTGGTTACCAAATCCATAACAAAATTGGTGTCTACAAGTTGCGCTGATGCACTTGCAGACTAAAATACTTTTTATATTCACAGGACTGGGGAGGTTGATTAGCAGGGTCAGTATTCCTCCAGCTCTGACCTTGGAGGCTCGCTGGCAATGCAGTCCAGCCAGCACAGCTAATCCAGCAAAAAGTAAAAGTACAGGTTGTGTGGAAAAGCCTTGTTTCACATGTCTGCCATAACCTCTGTCAAGCCCTGACCCTGCAGATGCTAGCTGGCAATATCAATCTGGGCACTAGTTTTCAGTCAACTGAATTTATTTCTCCCATGACATACACAGTTTCATTACAGCTTCAGTGAGACCACAGGCAGCCTTTGTGCTGTGGGAGTAAAGGATGGGAAAGTTTTCCCTCTCTTTAACTGAATGGAGAAGCTGGTGACAGCGGCAGCTGGGGTCTGCTGGAGCTCCAGCAGAGCAATGCTGTCTGGAAGACACACTGCAGCACATCTCATTTCAAATGGGAGCAAAGCCTGAGAAACTGCTGTATGACTTGCTGTTTGCAGGTGACCTCTGCTTTCACAAACACGGTCTTTTTTCAGCAAGCAGCAGGTTTGCAGCCCTTCCTTAGCAGAATTTGCCGGGGTTTGCCATGCCATTCCGACTGACTGCTGGTAAAGGCAAATGGAGCCTTAATGTGGACCAGAAGAACATGCAGCAACCTGTGTTGCACTCATATACTAGAGAGTTTTCTCCCTTTGTTGAGAGACGGGTGAGGTATTGCCCTCCTCAGTCACCCAGAAGCATGCTACCAAAGCTCACAACAACATCTATCCGACCATAGTTTCCAAACATTTAGTGGCCAAGCTGCTGCATTTCTGACTGCATGTTTGTAGCATGTGGGTAGAATTTATACCTGGGAAAATTGCTTGAACTGCTAGAAGCTGCATAGTTTTCCTGTCCTGGCTGTAATCAGGAAGGGTTCACAATAAATATGGCTGTTTTTTTTACCAGGAACTTTAATACCAACCTAAAAATCCCCACCTGTGTCTCCCCATCTCCCTTTGTTTCACAGTTAAACACAATGACAAAAAATTCCCTGAGACTAAAGAGGAGACAACAAACGGCAGATAAAAGGAAAATTAATGGGGGTGGCAAATCTCAGGTGATGGGGGCATTAGCTCAGCTTCTCTGTTGCTCAAAAAAAATCAGTCTTGCCCCTTATTTATACCTGCAGAGGATGTGAATACCTCAGCTACAGAAATATTTCATATGTGGCCCTTTTTATGTTCAGCTGAACAAAAAATAGCGTTGAGAACTGCATCCATACAGACTGTATACAGCTGTAAAGTTTAATACCTATCCTGTCTTAAACTTTGATTACTGGGATTAAAGTAAAGTGCTTAGTATATCCAGAATGATTCCAGACCTGGATTTTCACTGCCCACCAACACTGTGGTATATTTTAAACTTTTTATTATTACTATAAAACCTTGAAATACATCTACCTAAGGAAGGAGAGGGAGGAATGCCTAGTGTCAAAAACACCACTCCTTAATTTTGCCCATTACAAAATGAACAAACACAAAACACGATCCTTTCACACATGTTGTTTTTCAAGCCATTTCTCAGTCATTCACCTGGAACTGGAAAAAAAAAAGGAAGCTGCAAAAGGACTGCACCACTTAAAACTTCCTATCAACAGCAGACAGGCAAACTTAGTAAGTCTTCCACCTCAAAATACCTTCCTGCTCCACCATCAGACGTGCCACAGCATAGCCCTTGCCCTGTTTCTGCACCTGAAAGGCCATTATTCATTATTCCATCTCCATGAGCAGTGGGCACGCACAAAGGCATTCAGTCTGTTATCTTGCTCAGATAACAAGACTAATGGCTCAAAAATCTTGTAAGCAGCTGCCTTTAAATCAGGTTCTGCATCTGGCAGGAGACACCTGCTTCAGCTTTTGAGCCTCTGCTGCTTTTTTCTTTTCCTGTTCCTCTGCCTTCTTCCGCTCCTCTTTTAGCTCCTTGTACCTCCACTTGGGAATCTGCAGATAGGGGTCATCCTTTGCACTGCTCCTCCTTCTCGCCTTTTCTGGCTGGAAGGTGGGTGGAGGAGCCTTGCTGACTCGGACTTTGGGGATTACAAATCCTGGCCTGACGCTGCTGCGTCTGAGCAGGTGGAGCGGCAAGAGGCTTGCTTTCCTAGTGGCTATGGTGTTCACCTGGGATACTGCAAGGCTGATGGGCTGCAGGCTGGCTCGCCGGTCCTTCTTCTTGGGGATCAGCGTGACTTTGGAGTTCTGAAATAGCTTCTCGTAGCTGCTAATGTGATCTTTGTCCTGAGATCGGATCTCCTCGGCTCTCTGCTGCCTAAGGATTTCTTGCACAGCCAGTCTGCGCTTCCCCACAGAAGGCGGGCTGCCTGGGCACACAGTCCGGCAGGACAGGGCAATGAAAGGACTGCGCAAGCTTGTTGTCACCTTCACCATATGGTCGAGGACCCCGTCTGCTTCTGGGCCGTAGAAAGACCGGAATGAGATAGCTGCCCTCATGCACTCAGAAAACCTCTGCAAACAGCTTTTTGGCTCTGCAGCCTTGGCAAGAAGTTCCTTCATCTTTGGCCATTCTGGTTTATATTGATCACAAAGCTGCTCCGGGCATGGCCTGTCCATCAGCTTTTGCATGATGAAGGCAGATTCTGATCTTCCTGTGTAACAAGCCCATTCCCATGAAGTCAGTCCACGGCTTGGGTCAGTCGCATGAACATTTGCCCCTCAAAGAAAAGAAAACCAATTAGTGTTAATTAATGAAACTGCCAGCACTTCTGTTGCTATGATCAGAGTGGAATCAGGGAGATCCGTACAAGAAAATGTCACATACGAAACTCAATAATATTTGTGTCAAATGGACATGCCATAAGGAGATATCAGGTTCCTAACTTTCTGAACTCCTGATCTGCTAGAAAAATAAAAATAAGAGAAGAAATTGAGGCTATATATATGAAATGCTCTTAATTCAAAGAATGACATAAAGAATTGAAACTGCATTGAATGTTGCCTGCCATTTTAAAATCTATTCGCTTGAGCTTGCATGAAGACTGATGAATACAGAAAGAAACAATTCTGTACACAGAAATCCTTCCCATAAATAATGGTCTTTGCACTGGTTGATGCTACTTGGAAGAGAGATTTTGGGCTAATGATGACAAGATACATGAAAATATCTACTCAGTGCTTACTAGGGGAAAAAATAACAAATAAAACAAAGGAATTCCTAGAAAAGCGTTAAAAAGTGAGAGAAAAAAAGAGAAAAAAGGCACGTGGGGTGGGTGGGTGGGGGGTGTGGATAGAGAAAACACCAGGTGTACAATTCTGGTGCTCTTATGTCTGAGAGGACACTAGAATTAGGGAAACTTGAGAGAATGATGACATGGGTAATCAAATATAAGGAAAGTTTCCTTACATGTCAAAGAGTGGATAATGGGCGAGATTCCTAAGTCTCTGCAAAAATACCTAAAAAGAGGATGCTAGAGACACAGAGCAAGAGTACATGTGGATGGAGACATTGTAAGCAAAAGACCTGATGTCAGTGTAATTTAAGTGAAATTTTCAGAAAGGACCACTCAAAGAGAAAGCAAAGGGGCACTGCAGGGAGTCAAGCATGGGGCCCACACTGGAAAGCAGAGGGGAGGCATAGAAGAGGAAGAGTTAATCAAATCAAAGCTTTATTAGCTGTGGACTGAAGAAAGGATTGCGAGATCTCAAAAGCAGCAGGGTTTGATAACGTTCCTGGCTGCAGAAGACAGACAAATCAGTGAAGGGAGGAGCAAAGACTTAAAAGGATGTATCTTCCGGCTGCACTAGCTTGCTTTGAACCATCCTACCCAAATTTCCTGCCCCTTAATCTCTCCAGTCTCAGGCTGGCTTCTTGTCCTGTCTCAATACTTGATTGGGTCTTCACTCCTTCCCATTACAGCTGACCAGGAACGTGGCAGATTAGGTGGAAGTTCTTTCCATGTCATACACATAACAGGCAAGGATTTATCACAGGAACAACAGTAAATAAAGGAATTGTCTCCAAATATAAATTTTAATGAACAGTATGTTCTGCTTGTAAAAAAGCAAGAGGTATAGTCAGCTGCTTACCTTTACCTTTGAGACCTGCCAGCTCCAATATGGTGCAGATGTGAGACCTTGGATTTGAGACATGCAAAAAAGAGCTGTGTGGGAAAGTGCCCACTAAGGACTTCTCACCTTTGCTTGGGGGCTGCATTGAAGCTCACACACTCAGCTCTGATCCTTGCTTGAGCAGTGTTACAGCTATGCCTGTGCCTGGCCATGTGCCTTGCTGATTTGGAGCCTCACTCACAGACTTAATTTCTTGTTCTGACTTCAGCCTTACCTTAACTCTATGGACTTGCCTGTCAGTCACTGCAGTACTGGCTAATCCTGGCTATTGTCACCAGCCCTTCTCTGTTTCTTCAAGAAGCACCTTTGTTGATGAGGCTAGCGCCTCTGTGTGCCTTGCTGTCACCCTTTGCTTACCTCCATTTGAAAAGAAGCCCAATCCTGCTGCTCCCTGGCAGATGTGTCCCTAGGTGTTTCATAAACTGTATCTCAGGAAACAGTAATACAGAGTATTGAAATTCCAATCTTTCAATTTGTACCTTATACCACAAAACCACTTCTAAGGCATGATGTACTACTGTGGTATTGATTCTCTGTACAGATCAGGAGACATTTCTGAACAACCTTGTCATTCAGCAGATTGCCCCATCTGGAGGAGACATGAATAGTCATGTCCCTTTTAAAATGTGATAGCAGTCTTATTGAGCTGTCATTTCCCTGTAAGTATAGCCTACAGGTTTCCTTTTAGAAAAACTGCATTTTGCCAGTTGCCTTGATTTTCCTACGAAAGTTGCATTAAGATCATTTTCATCACAACTAGTGTGAATGCAGATGCCCCTTTGGGATATAGATACCCTATTTGATTAAGAATGTTTAATGTCCCTCTTGATGTAAAACTGACATCCAGAGTTTAAAGATAGGGAGTGAAAGAGCTGAGGCATCTGTTACTGACTTGTTTTATATGCGGTATTTAAAGACCAATCTCCAGATCCACGGCCATTCTGATGACTTTACTAAAGCAGCACTGAGTTTACACTGGAGATTACAGCAGGGCTTGACACATGAATTGCAACCAGCATTTCTATGCTCCTGCTCAGGCTGGCTCGCTTGCTGAATGCTGGCATCAGTGCAGTCCTGGCAGTGCAGCAGCCTGTGACAAACTGCCAGTGAGTGACTGAGTTCCCCCCTAACTCACTGTGCACTCAGGAATAGCACATTCAAATGTTCCAAAGACTCACTTTGAAAGAACAACATTATGTCCAAGTGTCTCAGAGTGCTTTAATCTTGTAATGATTGACCTTGGCCACCCTCCAGGAACTCAAATACCAGAAAGAGCAGTCACTTTGACAAGCCAGCCCCAATCATCTGCCACACGTTGCCCTTACCTCTTGCCCATCTGACTGTGTTAAGTTCGTTCTTAGGGGGCTATGAAGGTGAGTTACTTTCCTCCTGCACTACCATAAGTAGGGGCCTGTCAAGAGAGGTCTTACCTAAGTCCCTAAACAGATACTGGGTTTAAAAGCCGCCTGGCTGTAACTCATTTTCTGTGCAAGTAGACCCACAGCTGATTATGGGTGTTTTCCTCCTATTATTTCCATGCATGTTTTAACATGGAATTTTGCTGGTTTCCTTGTGAAATTGATTTTTTGTCATCAAGTCTTTAATAACAATTCCTTTCATCTGGAGGACTAGCTACACAGGATTTGCAGAAGGCTGAGGTTCTGAATGACTTCTTTACCTTGGCCTTCACTGGCAAAGGCTCTGACCGCACCACCCAAGTCTTGGAAGGCAGACGCAGGGACTGTGAGAATGAAGACCTTGGGCCCACTGTAGGAGAGGAACTGGTTAGAGACAATCTTAAAAATCTGAATGTGCACAAGTCCATGGGTCCTGATGAAATCCATCCGCGGGTCCTGAAGGAGCTGACGAATGAAGTTGCTAAGCCACTGGCCATCATATTTGAGAAATCATGGCAGTCAGGTGAAGTTCCCGACGACTGGAAAAAGGGAAATATAACCCCTATTTTCAAGAAGGGGAAAATGGATGACCCAGGGAATTACAGCCCAGTCAGTCTCACCTCTGTGCCTGGCAAAATCTTGGAGCAGATTCTCCTGGAAGGCATGCTAAGGCACATGAAAAACAACAAGGTGCTTGGTGACAGCCAGCATGGCTTCACTAAGGGGAAATCCTGCCTGACCGATTTGCTGGCCTTTTATGATGGGGCTACAGAACTGATGGACAGGGGTAGAGCAGTTGATGCCATCTACCTGGACTTGTGCAAAGCGTTCGACACTGTCCCACATGACATCCTTGTCTCTAAATTGAAGAGACATCAATTTGATAGGTGGACAACTCGGTGGATAAAGAACTGGCTGGATGGCCGCACACAAAGAGTTGTGGTCAATGGCTCAATGTCCGGCTGGAGACCGGTAACGAGTGGTGTCCCTCAGGGATTGGTGTTCAACATCTTCGTCGCTGACATGGACAGTGGGATTGAGTGCGCCCTCAGCAAGTTTGCCGATGACACCAAGCTGTGTGGTTCGGTTGATACGCTGGAGGGAAGCAATGCCATCCAGAGGGACCTTGACACGCTTGTGAGGTGGGCTGATGCCAACCTCATGAAGTTTAACCATGACAAGTGCAAGGTCCTACACCTGGGTCGAAGCAATCCCAGGCACAGCTACAGGTTGGGCAGAGAAGAGATTCAGAGCAGCCCTGTGGAGAAGGACTTGGGGGTGCTGGTCAATGAGAAAATGAACATGAGCCGGCTTCAGTGTGTGCTTGCAGCCCAGAAAACCAACCGTATCCTGGGCTGCATCAAAAGGAGTGTGACCAGCCGGTTGAAGGAGGTGATCCTGCCCCTCTACTCTGCTCTTGTGAGACCTCACCTGGAGTATTGTGTGCAGTTCTGGTGTCCTCAACATAAAAAGGACATGGAACTGTTGGAACAAGTCCAGAGGAGGGCCACGAGAATGATCAGGGGACTGGAGCACCTCCCATATGAAGATCGGCTGAGAAAGTTGGGGCTGTTCAGCCTGGAGAAGAGAAGGCTGTGTGGAGACCTCATGGCAGCCTTCCAGTATCTGAAGGAGGACTATAGGGATGCTGGGGAGGGACTCTTCATTAGGGACTGTAGTGATAGGACAAGGGGTAAGGGGTTAAATCTTACACAGGGGAAGTTTAGATTGGATATAAGGAGGAAATTCTTTCCTTTTAGGGTGGTAAGGCACTGGAATAGGTTGCCCAGGGAGGTTGTGAATGCTCCATCCCTGGCAGTGTTCAAGACCAGGTTGGACTAGGCTTTGGGTGAAATGGTTTGGTGTGAGGTGTCCCTGCCCATGGCAGGGGGATTGGAACTAGATGATCCTAAGGTACTTTCCAACCCTAACTATTCTATGATTCTATGAAACTAGCACTTTATTACCAGCCGCCACTCAGTATCTCTTAAATCTTGAACACTTCTAAATCCATTCTGGATGAGCAGCTCCTTCCCTCCCCACATTTCACCAAAGTTTACAATGCTAAAATCAGATATTAAAATGGATGCAAGAAATTTACCGCGCTTCCTGTGTGGCCTTTACTTTGAGCTATAAATATGAGGACCTGCAAAATACTCACCGAAACATGTATATGAACTTCAATTTAAAAACCCTGTATATTAATGGTACACCTCTTTAACCAATGCATGATCTTTGGTATCCTTACTACCTCTCATGCACTAACAGGCCAATACATCTTTCTACAGGTGAACATATACAGATATGCAGGCTAACAAAGCCTTTTTCTGTCTGGCTAAAGTTTTGTTCTCCCTAATATTCTGTTTTTTTTTATGAATCATGAAAACAAGAAGGCGGCTATTTGGTGCCTGAGGCAGAAAACACATAGCAAACTTTGATACCGATACTTTTTGTACAAGAAGTAGAGTAACAAGTTATCTACAGAGATGGAAAAGTTGTGAAATAGCTTCTAGTGATGAAAGCAGAAAGAATAAGCTTCCATCAGATCTCCAGTGATAATAACAGAAAGCCATGACACTGTAAGGTCAATCTGACAGCTCATAAGGCCTTGGGATTGAAGTTTCATTTTCAGTGATAGTTTATAATGGGCACTGGAAAATTTGGAACTAGCATCTGCATGAAGTATGTGTTAGTCCAGAAAGTGCATCTGTGTCTAGCAGTACTCTAGCTCTGACAGTCATCTTATAATTCTGTGTCATAAAAAATTAATTCCAAAATGAATGATCCCATTCCAAAGCCTTGATTTCAGTAAAAGAGGCTACAGAACCTTGCAGAAAATAACATGCTGCTTACCACATCATGCAAACTTTTCCTGTGTCATATCAACACCTAGAAACTGGATGTTATGAAAATGAATGATAGTAATATCAATATGCTTGATAAATGCCTGCAACTTAAAATATTCATGTTATGAGGGGGTTAGACTTCTGTGACAACAAAATCACTGAAATGAACCACTTATTCAATGTCTCTTTCAATGAAATGGACCTGTAGGATTCACAGTCTAGACAGTAACAATATTCACATTCATTTCCATAATATTTGACTTGTGTCAAATATCTGCAACTGAATTACAAGAATGTATACTAATATGTGCTAGTTATTTAATTATTAGCTAATAATGTATATACCAATTATTTAATGTAATAAAAACATACAACATTGTGTCTAAAAGGTGCTGTATGCTGGGACTGCTTCTGTAGAGGCTCTTGCCCCAGTGCCTTTTGCCTTTCCAAGATCCCTTCACTTTGCAAATGCATACAGCTGGAAATTAAACTGCAGGCAAGAGCTCACACCAAGAAACCTATTTCCTGTTCTCAGTTGAGAAGAGAGGCAGGTGGGCAGAGATGGATCTGCTCACTTCCTGTGCCTCAACTCCCTCCATCCAGCAGATACAGACCTGATGGTGCCCTACTGCCCATAAACCTGAGACCAAACTCAGATTTGTAGACAGGTTAGAAAGAGGGGTTGTTCCGTATGTTGCCAGATTTCCCACCAATGTCCCCTATGGAATGTGAACCCTACACCCAACTCTACTGATGGGAGCCAGAGCCCCGAAAGCCCTCCACTCCCTGCCCCAGGACCTGCCATGGCTGGGTGGAGACACAGAGGTCTGGCTGTGGTCCCACCACCATCACACAGTCTTGTACTGTCACACCCAGAGAACTGGCAGCAACAGACCTGTGTGTCCTTGCCAGCTGTGTCATGAACTTCAGTAACTTCTTGTCTACAAATCTCGATGATGACACTTCCCAAACCCTCCTGGAGACAACGAATCTCCTCCTGAGAGCACTTGGAGAACGCCTGGATGTGTTACCGTAGGCAAATTGAGTGCTCCTGCATCTGCAGCATGTGGCTTCACCACCTTCTCTCTGACTGATTTATGTTGCACACATTTCCAGGGAAGGTGGCACTGTACCTCTCAGAGTAAATACCCCAACAGACAATTTTCTTCTTGGTGTTTGCATGTGACTGTCTAGTATTTACAGTTAGATGATGATGAAGAAGCAGCAAAGCACTTTGCATACCTGCCAACATCAAGGCTTTCACACATTCAGTTCGGCCCTGCATTGCAGACTTCATCAGTGCTGTGAATCCAAACACATTCCTCTTCTCAATATCAAGCCCAGGAAAATAGTTCAACAAATAATTTGTAATGGTTATGTGCCCTTTAAAGAAAAGAAAAAGCAGAGACAATGTGTCACAGAATTAAAGTTCTGTCTCGGGGTTAAACCAAAATTACTCCTGCAGGTTTGGTAACTGAAAAAATGCAGATAATTAGTAAGATACAGAAATCCCACGTTTTTATTTTTTCTGGCAGTGTAAAGCCACTTGTCTGTTCTCCAACAACAACAAAATGGGGCTGATGTTCAGGTTTGCTACTAACAAATTCTGTTTCTAAAAGCAACACTTGTGCCATTCATGTGCCTTGTATGCCGAAGTAACTGGTGTCAAAGCGTGTACTGAGTAGTTGAAGACATCTCTGGCTAAATGGTTGGAAGACCAATTAAAACATCAAGTCTTTATAATTGGACTATCAGAACAAGAATAATATCTAGTGCCATTATGACTTGTTCAAACCAGTTTTCTCTTCACTTGCCATTCATTTTATGATGCTTTGATGTTTTATGAAATAATGCAGTCTGTCAGGCAGCTGCAACAATCACAATTTAATTACAAGGAGCTGTAAAAATATTCTCTCATCTCACTCTGTAGTCCAGCTGAATATCCCCTGATGCATGTCATTCAGATTCATATAGAAATGTTACTGATGCAGATTATAATTCATACAGGACAATTTTAAGTCTGTGGTGTCACATCTGGTGCAGATTTCCTCAGCAGTCACTTTGTACCAACACAGTCCTGTATTCACTTTGGAAAGCAAGTTAAGAAAATCTTTACCAAGTAATTTAAGATGTTTTCCTTTATTTCCTGGAATTTCCTGGCCTTGGCTACCTTGCTGCACAATAACTGGAAACTGTCCTGAAACCTGAGCAGATGTAGTGCTAGCGCAGATCAGCTCAGCAATACCAGAGTCAGAGAAAACCCATTAAGGACTTCTCTGTACCTTGCACAGCCTGATGCAAATGAAATATAAATATTGGGCAAACTACAAGCAGCTGAACAAAGGAAAGATGAACCAGGTGCAGGGTGGGATCAAGTGACCCAGTCCTGCTTACTCAATACAGAAGCTGTCTTTATGACATAAGTTCAAATCCTAGCAAGGTTACTCCCAGGAGAATCTTTGTGCCCAAATTGTTTTGCAGGACATGCTCTGTTTCAATGATTTTCAGTGTGTGTCTTCATGTAGATTTTGGAACAGCTGAAATACTGCTTTTTGATCACAGAAACTGGAGACAGGAACTGAAACACAGAGAAATAGCAAGATGAAAGATTTTTCAGCAGTTGTTATATTTCTAAAGATGTTCTTCCCTTTGCCAAAAGCATAGCTGCAGTAAAAGACGTTTTGCAAATCTGGGATGATCCTAAGAGTCAATCCTGAAAGACCTTGCTCAGCCAAACTTCCCCAGGGGGCTACAGATGGCCTCAAATGCGACAGAAAAAATACCAGCAATGAAATAACAAAGAAAATGAAGAGGTCTGTGATTCTCAGAAGTTTTGTGTCTCAGGGATTCCTGAAAACCACTTCAGTTTTAATCTGCAGGAGCTTCTGTCCTCTGGGGTTTGCTTCAAATTTCTAATTCAAACATATCAAATTCAAAGCAGAGCTCAGAGTTGCCAAGTTTTTGTTCAAACCCTGTCAAACACTTTTGATTTAAGGCCATAAGGTTTGCTTCAGTTCTCCTGCGTCTCGGCAAACTAGAAGCGCATATCTAAATCATAAGCCAGGTGAGCCTTCGATGATTTAAAGTCTGCTATGAAAGCTGTACGAAGTTCTACAACAAATTAGCCTGGCCTCACCCAGTTTGGTGATACTGAATTTGTATCAGGCTTTTGCTGTTTGTAAGCCAGATCTATCTCTACCAGATAACCATGCTAAGGTTACACTTCCTTGCCCTGTGAGCCATATTTAGAGATCAGCACAGAGGTCTGTAATAGCTTAATTTACTTAATTGCTGCCTATAATAAACAACAGTATTACCTAATAATCTATATAGTACAGGCAGAAGGATAAGCTGTATAGTAAGAAGATGCCCTGTCATATAACATCTACAATTTGAAACTGCACCTGCAAAAATCCTGTGGTTGGTCTATGGGTGATGAATGTTTTTTCCTGGATGGGTGGAACTGAAGATACCCAGAACGTTTTATCCTTTGAATGGGTGTTTGTGTTCTTGCGTCTCCCCTAATAAATGGAAACTGGGATAAATCCTGATTTGGTGTTGTTACCTCCACAGCAGTGCCTCAAACTGGCCCTGTAACATAAAACATCTATACTTTGTGAGAAAATAAATACAACTCTCTCTAAACACCAGTGCATGCCAGTTACCAGACACTGCCGCTTATGTAGCTATGTCTTCAGCAGCAGCAGAACCAAGAGGAAAACAAGATAATGCAATTTTCCTCCCTTTTCCATTTTTTTGAAACCACTCTCCTCCCTTTCTTTCCACTGGTTATTTCAATCTCTTGTTTGCATCAATCTCCTTTTTTATTTTTTCTGCATTGTCCTTGTACTGACATGTAATGATTTTGCTTCTGCTTTTTTAACAGCATCACCGACCATTTCTGGGCACCACCTCCTGCAGGCTGCAATGTATTTACAGTTTTGTAAGGTAAGCACTCTTTGAGAAGGGATCTCACCTCTGTAAGGAGTACTGAGAATGCAAGTAAACAGACCAATTCTCAAACCTGAATTCTACACACTAAGCAGAGAACTTTGTGGTTATTTTTCTACACTATTAAACTTCTCGTGAAAGCAATGGTCAGATTTGAGCATCATGTCTGGGCAGTCATGAAACAGCCCAGGTTTCAGGCAAGTGTGGATTTTAAACTCTAGCAAAAGAAAAGAGGCATCCCTTTCATCTCCCTTAGTATCTGTACCTCATGTTACAGATGCAGCCTCTGAAACACAAAGAACGATCCCTCAGGACTGCAGCCTCTTTCTCATCCAGCTTCTCTTCAGGGTCTGATGTCACACCTGGTCATATCAACAATGGCAGCACCTTCTGAAACCTTCTGATATCACTTTACCATTAACTGAAATAATGTGGATTTGCTATTAGACTTTTCATAGGAAATCCTATACTTCTGGTATAAAAAAACCCCACAACAAACAAATCCTCCACTAAAGGAAAGCTCACTAAGATTTCCTTTCAGTTCTTTACAATACTACTTAACATTTAGCAATAATTAAGCAGCATCTATCGCACTGTGGCTCCTCTGGTTGCAATGTTCACCTCACAGGAATCTCTAGTAACACTACAGCAGTATGTTGTGATAATGAGTTAAATAACTGGTGTCAACACTGTAGCTCAGGATTATCACCGACAGGGGAAAACATCCAAGTTGTTAGGAGTTTGTATTAGCTTCTGCTGACTGCAGTCACTTCCAGTTGCTTTGGGGATCAATAGCAAGTACTGGCAGAGAGTGTCAAGTCAATGTCAGCTCTCTGGATTAATTCTGAGCTCATTACCATGAGTTATAAAGGTCAGGAAGGAGTCAGTATTAAACCTTTTACAGTCCAAGTTTATATTATGGCAGATAAATAAAAGTAGGTTAGAGTTTTTGAGACTTCTCCACTTTCTTTAGAAAACTACTATACTCATGACTTTGCTAGGGACTTGACTACTGTGGCCAAGACCTACCTGTCAGTGACTTCTTTAGTGGATTTCACTTTTTGGTGTGACAAAAAGCAAAGTTTGGTACTATTTGGAAGTTTCTAGTGGCAATATTATTAAATTAGCATCAAAACCAAACTGCTCCAGTCTTAAGACACGGCTTCTAATGTCCATTGACACTGCTTGGTGGAAATCTGTTTCCTCCAGGCAACCAGGATATGGGAGGTCATAACATGTCCCATGAACTCCCATGACATCCCATATTCTTCAATAGTGAGAAGACATGATAAAGACCAGATATGCATTTCCTTGCAAAGTTGCCTTTGAGGAGCATGCTTGAGGAATGCAAAGGAAACCATTGATGCAGAGCCAGGCAGCCTTGGTACATCTTTAGACTGCAACGTGATGGTCTACTTGGTTAAATTCTTCTTGATTTACATGCTTTAGCACTTTATTAACACTTGTAGGGGAAAACTACAGCTTCACCTAAAGGTTAAAGCACAGTGTTGCAGTTTTAACAAAAATAATCGTCTTAACTATACACTAGTAACTCTTTGGGGACCATCTCTTACATTCATGTGCTTTATTACACTTATTCACTGAATATTACCATGCTGGGTGGGACAAAATAAAACCTGGAGATAAACTGCTCTCGCTCCAGTCTGCACCAGGATTAACACGTGTTATAAAAGCAGCATTGGCAAACACTGGACCCTGGTGAGATTGTAAAAGCTATGTAAACAGGGGTTAGGGGTTTTTTGCTTTTAACTATGGAGTGGTTGAATAATGTCTTAGCAGCTAAGATATTTCTAAATGATGAAACATTTTCCTACAGTCAGCAGTTACTACAGACCCGCTGAGTCTGGTGCCACAAGCATGAGAAAAGAGATGCTATCAGCACTAAAACTGCATGTTATATGACCAAAATGTTGACTGGTTGCTTGCCAGAGCAAACGCAGGAAAATAAGCTTAAAGGAACAAAGCAATATAGTACACATATAAGATTTTCTTTAAGTTAATGGTATCTACTAGAAATTTATGGCTTTTTCTGTCTTAATTCATTGGATAAATATTACTGTAGACTAATTATTTCAAAGAAAATCATGGCAGACCTACTTAGGAGTGGACTTGTCCGAGATTATTTCACACAGACTAATTTATTTCAGTGTCTTGAAAAAATCTTAAAAATAATAGCCACAACACATATTTCTCCTAAGATCCTGCATGTAACAGAGGTGAAACAAAGAGCCTTACCTGCCTGTGCAGCTGTAATGAGAGCCGTGTTCCCTTCATTGTCTTGCCAGTTCACATCAAGGTGTGGGCATTGTGCTAAGGCTATTACAATATCCACATAACCTTGGTAACAGGCAACGATAAGACCATTCTGTAAGTCAAACATAAAGAGAGAGTTAGGTTTATCAGACTCATAGAAGTTCACTGAGAAAACATACTAGGCTCCTTTTTAATTTTATTTCTTTTTTTTTCTTCAGACTGAAGAACTGAGAAGGTATCAGCATAACTAGTGATTAGCTCCAGGCACAATGTTCAGATCCAAAGCACCGCTTTTATGTCTGTCTTTTGGCGAGCAACATTTGGTATTCCTCAGAAATACCTAAGAGAGTAGGTACTATATTATGTTACTTGGAAAGTAAGTGTTTATAAAGAGCTTATGCTTATATGGCTACATACTCTAAATAGAAATGAGAATAAATCAGATTTTATTATATAATAAAATGAACACATCAGGTAAGATGAACCGGACTTGCTCTGAATATTAATGTTCTGAAAAACAACTGCTTGTTCTCTGAAGGGGAAGTGGTAGGCAGGAGTTGTGTTTGTACTGCCAGTTTGGAACTTCAGGTTTCCCATTAGAACCAGACCATTTTTAATAATCATAAATATAATTAAATTGCTTTAGAGATCCTGTATAATGTGTTTTATCACTGTTGGAAGCTGTAAAACTTCCAGGAGGAATCTAAGCTAGGAGGTAAACCTTGTAACAATGCTTGGTACCAAGACGGTGTTTCACTCCACAACCACAAACTGACAGCTTCCCTAAAATACAGCAAAATACACTTGTTATTAATTAAATGGAACTACAGTACTTAATTCTGGCAGCTCAGTTGACCACTAGGATTAAAACCATTATCTCTGATCTTCAAGATTACTCAGGCAGCCCAGTGCTCATCCTCACAGGACTGATGGTTGTAGGGGAGGGCAAATCAGTGTGGGTAAATCAGTGCTCCCTGCACTCCCTCTTCACTGCCAATGTATGACACAGTTTTTCTGAGCTCAGCATCACTATATGACTATTGAAAATATAACGCCAGAGGCACAACTCTCAACCTCTCTGGTAACCCTGCCTGCCTAAAACACACTCAGACATGATGCAAGCTCATAACCACAAAAGACTAGCAAGGAGAAACCAGTCATGAAATCTGAATGGCCCTCCCCAAATCCTCCATCACGTTTTTTAAGCAGCTTTTGCCTAAACAGGTAGATGTGGTGCTTAGGGACATGGTTTAGTGGTGAACTTGTCAGTGGTAGTTTAACAGTTTGACTTAGTGATCTGAAAGGTCTTTTCCAACCTAAGTGATTCTGTGATTTTATGAGTCTCTTTATTTCTTTTCCCCATGAACACTACCAAGACAGACATTCATCAGATGACAGCTGCCACTTCTGATTTGTCATTGTAACTGGTGTTATTCTGGATAAGTCCTTTTGGCTTAGGTGGCAAACAGCTTCATTAAGATACAGAGGCAATTTCAGCACTTTGGGATGCTCACAGGCCATGTAGAGTATTTCTCAATTACATCTTTCAATAAAATATTATCACTCTGACTTCTTTTATTCTCAATTCAATCTTGTCCTCAGCATGAAGCAATACCCTCCACTGTTTTATAAAGAGCATCTCCATTTCCTTGTGAAGAACCTGTAATACTGCAAGCCGTTCTACTGAAATTGCACAGGTGATTCTGCATAAAGCCATATATATACGTATTCACCAAAATGTATGTACTCTCCTGGTGGGGTTGTTCAGATTAATCCAAGTTTTACCACGATGTAATCTTTCTTGATTTAGGAAAAAAAAGAAGTGCCAGTGTCCACTTGGTAGGGACTTGAGCGTTGTTTAGTTCTTTAATAATTTAATTTTTCAGAGTATAGGTCTTTACAACTCCAAAAACTCTACAGATTTAAAACATCACCCAGTGATTCAGTAAAATAGCAGTTCCTAAAGAAGTGACAGCAGAAAACCAAGTATACAGTAGTTTGGAGACCTAAAAGTCTTGACAATAAGAAGGGGGATCTTACTGGTCACTGAAAAAAATGCCATTTTTGAAGAGAGTCCTATTTTCAAAAAGCTGAAATAGTAACTTAAAGCAGTTACCATCTCTAATGGAAAAAAGTGCTTCACACAGTATCTGAAGGATGTTTTCACTGGATATTTTCACAGGATATTTTTGTGTTCTAAAAATACCAGATGCTTAAAAAAAAAAATCTCAATTTTTGGTCTCTTTAAAAGAAAAGCAAACTCTAAACCAGTAAACTCAGCAACAGCAAACAACAAACATCAGCTCTTTTTTGCAAGAGTCTTTCACATTGCAGTAGTTGGGGACTTTTGTCCTACTTTTAGTGGGTACCTCCGTCAGACAGGACCTGACATATTTACACACACTTGTGTTCTGATCTCAGCAAACATGAGACACGACTTGTCTCAAAATCAATCAACCTCATTCACCAGTCTGAGTTTCCAAACCAGAAAGATTACTTTGGTATCAACATTTTCTGAAGTTTTTTTTCCAAAAATGCTATCAAACACTGCTTGCTTAAAGATAAGGAATGGCAGCAGAGAGTAGGAACTTTCTGAAGGATTACATGGTGCAGTAGCATGGAAAATCATTTCTGAAAGACGGTTGTATGAATCTGAAGTGGGTCAGATAAGAGTGTGAGAACCTGGTGTTTGACAGAGCGTGCCCAGCACTGTCTGGTTGAGAAGCAAAACAAGCAATTGCATGAGGAGATAAAAACAAGTCACTTTAATGTCCAGGGCTGTGAAGCTGATGTAAGTGCTCTCTGATTATGCATTTCATATGGAGATAGGTGAGACAGACAGCTTGATGAAGGGCTTCTTTCCTTTGCATAACTCTTCCAAAAGTGTCAGATATTGAAATGAGGTGCAGGAGGCTACAGTTTTAGAAGGAAAGTTGCAATAAACCCCTAGATTTGACAATTATTTCCCAAATTCCAGTTCAGTGATACCATGATAATTTGTGGTTTCATGTTGCTTTTTTTCCCTTCCCCCCCCCCCCCCTTTCTTTTTTTTTTTTTGCTCTTTTCATCCATTTCTGGCTTTATCTGTCCGTCTTCTGCTTGCTGAAAGTCAGGAAAAGCAGATCAGCCAAGACACGTAATGAATCAATCACAACATGATTAGTCTGGAGTCTTTAAGCTCATATACCGATAAATACTATTATCCACAGCCATAATATATTATGAACTCTTTCAATAATTTCAATTAATAAATATAACTGATACAAAGTTGTTTTCAGCAAACTGCCTTTTGAAGCAATCGGTAAAGCAGCTGCCTGTATCACATCAGTCTGCAGGAAAATACAGCTGGGCACTTAATGTTTTTCTAAAAGACAAAAATAAAGCAGTATAAATGAATTTTAGCTAGAATATTCTGAACCTGGATAACCTGGTTGTCCTCAGAAAACAGATGACATTTTATATCATTAGTGCGCTACCAAGGCATCAATTATTCTGCTCCTCATATGAAGGGTCATGGTACAATTGTGAAGTGGTCAGTCTATGCGGAAAAACAAAATTTAAAAAAATTGAATCTTACCATTATTTTGTCAGTAAGAGCAATTCTCACACACATACACTACATGTGAAAAGCTTTAGGAGAAGGAAGATGGATAACTTAAATGCATGTCATCTCCCTGAGACTTCAACTTTTGTCCTTCCACGGCATCCTTTTCCCTCTCTTCCCTTTCATATGTCCTCAACCACCACCCATTTTAAATCATAATAAAACCTGAAACTGGTCCCATTAATATATAATAATAATAAAAAAAATATTAGAAAGAATAACTATACATATATCACAGCATGCAGGCACAACATCCTGGATTTTCAAGAACTGAGGTGTTAGCTAAACTTGCTCTCCTGATCAGAGGGCACAGTTGCTGCCCATCATTCTCCCAGACCAATGAAACAGAACAGGCAATAAGAAATCTTCTTTAATCCCCTGTGCAGAAGAGGCCTTAAACATGAAATTAGGTTTCCAGCAGATCCTATTTAATTCTTCAGATTTCGCATACCGACTCGGTGCGACAAACAAGAAGGTATAAGTCATCCATCACATCAGCTACATTAACATTTATTGTGGATTTTTCCACATAAAGGAGAAATTCCCTCAGTCACAAGGTTTTTCCAAGTAGAAACCATAATACTGCTGGGTGTTTAAGGCTCTATCTTTCTTCAGTGGAATATTTGGCATTGCACAGAGCTTCCCCATGGTTCTTCTGTGGTATAACTTATTTTTATGTAACTAGCAGTTTTGCAAGGTCCCCCTTTGTTTTGAAGTGGCAGAGCAAAATTAACAATACTTTATTTAGAATATATGACAAAACAGTCATACTGGGATAAATTACTTATTTTCCTTATATTCTAAATAAAGTATAACTAATTTTACTAATTTCATCCCAGACTACATAAATAGACAGTTCGGGCATGGAACTACCTAAAGGTGATTAGCTGTTGCAACACCTTCCGCAAGCAGTGTTTACGAACTGCAAGTTTCAAAGTGCTCTTCTGTAGTCAGCCTAAAATCATTGTATTAAAATTTCCTACAAAAGCATGAGCTTGAAATTTGCATGTTTGAAACAGAATAAAATAGTCTTGGGAAACTTCTGATTCCTTTTAAAGTGATATTTCTTCATCTGCCTTTGATTTCATGTAGAATTGGTACAGTGCTGCTACTTATTAAAATAAACTCCGTTTTGCTCAGCTGTGTTGGCTGGTGACATAACAATGTACCTAATGAAGTGAGGTCATGGATGCCTCAGGAGGCAATTTTATAAATGAGATGTTTTGACAAAATTACAGATGTAAGGCTATTTGTACACTAGATCATTACAGGTAATAGACATCACAAGAAATACTAGAGGATCAATAATGAACTCAAGCTGAACAGGAGAGCAAATCACATACAGCATGCAATTATTTTAGCCTTAAAAAAAAATCTCTTTAGACAACTTATTTTCCACCAAAATGCTGAGAATGAAAACAGCTTATTATAGCTTTTCATCTATTATCCCAGTCAAAAATGGGTCTGGCAAAAGACTAAATTGACATTACTCATTGCTTTTCATGAGCATCACAATGAATAACTGTCCAGTTTGCTTTGTTTGCATCTATAAGTATTAATAACAATTCTGCAGGGTTAGTTTACAGCAATGATTAAAACTGCATATAATTGAGTTAGATGGGATAATGATTGCAATTCATAATCACATGTAGGGACAACTGTGAAAATTATGTCTAAGTCAAATGCACATTACACAAACAATGTAATGAGTAATAGAAATTGAAGAATAATGCAACATAAAGGAATACAAAGTTGTGTTTAAACTTTTTCTTGTTGATTTACTAAAACAACAGTTCATATATTTAATATTTTCTGCTATGTACAGTTCACTATCATAACACAATTACATATGACTATCACTATAACATAATTCACATACAAAGAAACAAATCAGGTCAAGTATTTTAAAATAAATCTCCCAACATTATTTGAGGGAAATTTCGATCTTCACTCTGCAATGCTGTGAAACTTGGGTTAACAGAGATTCTAAATGTACACGGTATTTAAAAAGAGCAAAATTTAGTGCTGAGCATCACTATCCTCCATATACTCAAAGTTGTGTATAATACCTGAAACCTTTCAGTCTGCATAAAGCAATCTGAGATACTTTTATAAATGGCTTGAGCTTGTATCATAATTGGTTTAGCTGATTAGATCAACCATGACTGAGATGAGGTAATTATTCAGGTCATCAGTCCCATGAGAAGTGGTGTTTATGTGCTACAGAAATCCATCAAGCACATAAGCTTTAATATTATCTGCACAAAATAATTTAGGCTGACCTTTTAGAGAAAGGGCTGCAAGAGCTTAGTCACATGCAAATTTACACTGGGAAAGCAATTTTAAAAAAAGCTGGGAATTTAAATTCATTTTGTCTGACTGTTGCTTGGACAAAAACTCACATTCTTGGTAGAGGGGCAACGGAGGAGATCCTGGTTTTGACAGGGAAAGCCATCAGACAAGTGCAAAGGAATATTCTAGCAGGGACAGAGCAGCAGCATGCAAATCTGTCTCCTCTGCAGAGGAACACAGTAGCCTGAAGCACAGTCTCGTATCCAAAAGCAAGCTTAAGGGGCACTGCCCCTTCCAGTCCTGAATACTGAAGGCATAAAATTGCCACCTTCCCTTCACAACATCATGAGTGCTCACAGATTCATTTCCCAGCATGAAGTGCACTCTGCTAGCTAAAACCACAGGCCAGTCCGTGGACAAGCAGAAGGTAAACCACCATTTTTCCCCTTCATTTTGTGGAATATGTTCATTTATTTTGTAACCCCCTCTTATATCAGTCAGGTCACACGTCTTTGAGTAAAGGTATAGCTTAGTATATGTATCATCTCTGCAGAAGTCCTTAATCTGTTCTAATCCAGATCTCTCTGATCACCTCTAAAAATAGTCCCAGAAAAGTTCATTTTACTGTGCCTGCAAAAGCTTGCATTACACAACAAAGAAAACCAGTGCCACTTGTGTAATAAATCAGACAAGAAAAGGTAATAAAATTTGTGTAACTTTCCTTACTTACTAACATGAATCACTAGGGGTATAAGCAGCTGACAGAAACCTCAGGAGGCTACTGCTAGGGGCCATAAGGGACACAAAAGGCAAATAAACACATGCCATGCAGTCAGAGATGTTCTAGTAAGTGGGATATAAAGGAAACATTTTCTTTATTATATGGCGATACTGAGAGACCCTTATGACAGATAACCATTCTCTGTTTTTTGGTTGGTTTTGGTTTGTTTTTTTTGTATCAAGCTATATAATAAAAGCAAACAATTCAATGGGAAATCAAAAACCCTTGAGTTGATGGGAACTTGGGGGTTGTATACTGTTCCACAGGACACCAGAAGACAGCCCCAGATCTCGCACTGCCTGACCCCTTCTCCCAACACCAGCTGCTGATTGACATGTGTCCCTTGACTGAAGCTGGAGGGACAGGATGACTGTAGAGTCAGATAATTACATCTTGAACCACAGGAAGCCTGATGGGAGGAAAACTGGAGCTTTACACCAAAAGTAGCAGTCTTTTTTTCTCCTTACTCCTGGTGGGGAGTTCCCGTTTTCCCAGGAGGCAAACCACAGGTGAGACAAGAACCAGATGCTCAGGAGCCCTTCAGCACACCCCATCCCCAAAGGGTACTCCGAGAGCCATGGAAGGCAGCTTCTCTCTTACACTCCTTTACTGGCAGCATCTGCTGTCACCTCTCACCCAGAATGTGCCTCCCCCCAAATCACACCGTGTCCAAAGGGCTGGAGGACTGCTGAAGTACAGAAGACATTTCTGACTGTATACCTGGCCATCAGCCACTGCTCACTGGCAGCTCCTCTCCTGGCCACTGGAGAAAAGGGCCACTTTGTTCCTTTCTGTATTGTACACTCTTGGCCACCCTTTTTGCTACAGAAGGAGGCCAGAAGCAGAGGGCACTCAGGGCTACATCTAGCAGTGGAAACAGCCTTGCAAAAATGATGAGGAGAGGGACACTCTGTTGGCTGAGTTACAGGAGACCTGGGCTGCATTGCCAGCTGGTTTACTGTGAGTCAAGATGAGACTTGGCGATACTTCTAAATCCAGCACAACTGGACTTGCCACATGAAAAATCTTTTATTGTTCTTTCCTCTCTGAACCCCAGCTCTAAACAAAGAACTGAAGGCCTGAACATGTGAAAAACAGCTGGTAGCAGCTACAACTCAGGCAAATTTTAACACTGAGGTGTTTGAGTTAGAAATATAATGCAGTTCCATTGAAAAATACATATTTACATTTTTAAAATATTCACTGAGGATTTTAGCAGGTATACACATCCTTGCTCAAGATCATTTTGGGTAAAATAATGTATTATTTTGCAGTGGCAGCTGGTAAGATTGTATTAGGAACATACGGATCAGTCTGACATTTCATCAGGTATAAGTGCCTTTGCAAATGACAGCAGACCATTGTTCAACAAAGCAAGATACAAGATGACGAGATTTATATGGAAAGAGGAATAGTTATCCCACAACTGAAAACAGAAGCGACATTTGATGCAGTCCAAATAGTCCAAAATTAAGCTTTGCACTGTATGTGAGATCTCTGGTCACAGCAGGAGTAAACAAGGAAAGGAATGTGTAAGGAAACTTCAAGGGCATACTGTTAAATAAAAATAACACATACTTAGAATGAACTGACAGGTCACCTAGTGAAGCTTATAATCATTACCCATACGTTAAAGGAAGTTATCTATCTCAAGATTCAATAACATGGCAAATCAGCCCAGGATCACATTTTTGAGGAAGAGTTCTGTGTTCTGTTTATGGGATGTCTGGCTGTAAAGGACAGAAAATATCATGGAAAGGTGGTAGGGGAAATAACACAATTTTTGTCGTGTTAAATTTCACATTTTCATTTTATTTAGACAGTCAGGTACAAGTCCTAAATAGTGATGATCCATGACAAATAATGCAGCTTTACTAATCCTGGCTTTCCTGTTTGTATAGCGCTTACTAATCAGTGTTAATACTGTCAAATGTTAGTGCTAAGTTTTGATAGTGTTGACAGTAACAACACACGATATGTGGCAGCCAAATTTATACAGCCTTCTTTGCTATGCCTGCTTTTTGGTTATTTGTGCTAGATAGGGGTCACTCTAGCTTAAAAGTAAGGGAAGAGATACTTAAAAGAAAGAAGTGAGAGGTCTGACTTTAGGAAACAATGTAAATGATGTACTGAACTTTAACGGAGGG
The DNA here is from genome assembly GCF_033783945.1 of Neopsephotus bourkii. Lineage (NCBI taxonomy): Eukaryota > Metazoa > Chordata > Aves > Psittaciformes > Psittacidae > Neopsephotus > Neopsephotus bourkii. Next base: position 6,214,830 of record NW_026901984.1, on the reverse strand, counting down.
ATCCTGATATAAACCATGAAGGCATTCCTATCACAACTCACATGTCAGCACTTTAAGGTGCTCTAAACATTAGCAGCCCAAACCATTAACTGCAGAGGGCTAGGGAAGGCAACACAACAGACTTCCACTGATGTCAGGATTCTGCCCCAGCAAAGAATGATCTGACTTCTTTGCCTTTCACTGGCTTGCTAGGCGATGTTCAGCAGGGCTTCCAAAGGCTGAAAACCATCCTGTGAACAAGGATAATGTATTTACAAATCCTTAAATAAACAGCACATTATTACACTTTGCTTGGTACAGGTGCTTTCAGCTACTGATAGATTGAAAACAGCGAAGTGCTGACTGCTTACTCCTATGGGCACACAAGGCTAGGAGCACCTGCTGCTCCAGCCAATTGCTGCACAAAGCTGCAGTGGGATTGGGAACCACTGAAAGGAAGCGGCTAAAATACATCTTTTGCGAAAATAATTATATGTAAAACGTGTTGGAGAACCTCAATTGCCAGATTACTTTAAAATCTGACATTACAATAATAGTTCTCCTATCCATTTTTAATGGAAGCATTTCAGTTTTATTTCATTTTTCAGAAAGGCAAACTCCCTAGGAACTAAACAAAATGATAGTCAAAGTTGGATCATTTAACAACATAACCTAAACCTGATATGACTTGTACCCAGCACACTCTCTTACTCCATAAGACCCTTAAGAACTTTTGGAAACCAGTTTAGATCTGAACTCCAAGTCCTGGACTTGATGGACATTTTTGTTAACTTCTTTCCTGGTCTCTAAATGTATGTACATATCCACACACATTTAAGATGAAAAGGAGAGGTTACAGCATTTAAAAAATATATTTTGTAATGCATTCAGAAGCCATGTGAAATGCATTTTTTGCACTGACATAACTCTGTCAAAAACTACTCCCTTTGGCTTTGAGGCATATGATTCAGCTTCTCTCTGTGTGTTTAATGGACACATTTTCCTTTATGTTATGTTCTATCAAGCACAGGCTGACCATAGCTTAGATCTATTGCAAGAGGCTAAACAGAGTGTTTGAATGCATAGGTTTTTTTTCAGGAGACCTCTCCAAAAATAATAACTCACAAAATCTTTGTAAGCAATTCATTTCAATTTGACATTGGCTAAAAGATATATTTACAACCTTCTAGTCCATCGTTATCTGTTGTTGTATCTAATCTGTCTCTTCTATAACCAATACTTGAAAGGCCCCAGCCTTTCACAAATTTTCACCGTATAGTTCTCTGAAGAGACACAGACAGTGATGAGCTTTCTAGCACCCTCTTTTGGCGATGAGCTCCTGTGGTTTCATCAGGAAAGACCTTCCAGGCAAGTTTCAACTCCATTCTTCCAACTTGTGTAAATTCATTTTGCTTGTGTTTGAGCCCTTTGGTTACGGCACCGGACACAAACCTTGTAAAGAAAGATCCCAGGAAGAGGCTGGTTCATCAGTGACTAATCTGCACTGAAAAAAATATATGTCAAACAAAAAGGTCTCTTTCCTCAAAAGGAAATCAACTTGACAAAGAAAGAAAAACCGTCAGGATGAAAGCTCTTCCTTGCAGAGGCCCCATGCTCACCAAGAAAAGCATTTCTTGGGACACCAGAGATGAGAGGCTGCCTGCATGTTACACACAAAAGTACCAGCCTATTTCCTCACCCTTTGATCTAAAGAAGCTGTAAGAGCAGTAAAAGCCCAGTCTCCATCTTAGTCTGCCATTTCACAGTAAGTTCATAACAACATAAGTGGGTAAGACCTTCACTGTCTCTTCTTCCCAACCGCTCCTGTGCTCTACCTTTTCAACCTCATTGCTTCTTTTATAACACTTCTAAAAATAACCCTCCCTATTGATCTTGGATTTTCTAATAATAAGCCTTGCTGATGCTGGAACTGACCTGAATAGAGCAGGAAACTGTGGTAAACTTTATCCACCAGTGAAAATAAAGAGAGGGGAAAAGACCAGCTGCCTTGCACAGCAGGACTGCAAATGATTCTCAGATGACATAGATGTGTTAGTATTTAGCCTATGGGATTCACCTTATGTGCTTAAGTCTAGATGCGTTATCACATAGCAGCAGTCAGCATCCTCTTTTCAACCAAGAGAATGACATCACAAAAACAATCAGTAGTTGTTGATGAAAATGTAGGGAAAATACCGATGCTCAGGAAGAAATACATTGACATGCTATTGGTAGACATGAAAGAGGTGCTACTCTATTACTTGTATAACACAAGGATCCCACTGGTCGGATCCCATTAGCTTGCCTCTTCAGATTATTGTCAACTACTGCAAGTGACAACAGTTCCTTGGATGACAAAGTATCCAGGCTCTTGAAAGCCCTTACCATTATGCTTTCCACAGTGAAAGAGACTCCTTTATCTGGTTTTACCTAGACTGGTTTTCAACTCAGTTGTACCCCTTCCTCTTTTTTGCCCCAGCAAGGCAAAAGATTTATTTGTGAGTAAATGTGAAAAAGATATCACACTTTTCCTTAGAAAACAAACTACTGAGCAATAGACGTGTGTGGTGAATTGATGGGAGGTGTCTGTCTTTCATTCAGAGACCTGAGGTGGAATTTGGTATGTATGGATTAGTGTCAACTCTCATGAACCTAAAGGGTTGCAATCCTGTAATTCCACAGATCCATGCAAAGCAGCTACTGTGGAATATCACAGGTGACTTGCTGGAGGCTAAAGCCTGGATTTTTATAAGTATTATTCCTTGGATTCAGACTTGTGAAACTTGGAGGGAAGTGCCACAGTTCCTGACTTGCTTTTGCTGTTTCCTACCCGTGCATTACTTATTACTAATGCTCCACACGTTGCACTGAAAACTAGGTCTCCACAAAGAAAGAGAGAAGAGGAACTAATAACTGTAATTTTTTAAATTCAAACAAAGTATGCAATTTTCAAGTAATGCATAGTGAACTGGCATTACTAAAATGGAAGAGCACGCATTTTACGCTCAAGTTTTTCATCTTCTGTAACTGTTAGAAACACTGATGACTACGATCACATTTTAAATTACAGCAGAACATGTGGATTATGTTTCAGTAAGACTTTTCCAGTTTTCATGTAAATACGCTTCGGTCAAGGGCAAAGATGATTGTGCTCTTGTGGCATCCCACCTACACCGATGACTCTGTAATGTTCGTGGCTGATTAGACAGCAAGAACTAACTCCTAGTATAAAACCCATCAAATTACAGTTCTCTCTACTTTAGAAATAAAGTAACTGATTGATAGGCTGCAGACAGCCACTGGAAGAGCTAGCCTGCCTCAGACTTCTCACTGAGGAATGATTCCTTCTTGAAGGCTTAGCATCACCCTGTGAAAAGTACACCTTTTTTAACAAAAGGCAGAATTGTATTTTTTAAAAATCAGAGACTACCATTTGGCTAAATCAAGGACAATATTTCTGCTACTGGCTTGCAAGTCCTAGTGAGAAGCTCTACATTAATTTAGTGCTGTATTTAGGGAATGGGCTTATCCAAAAAGATGCTAAAAAGAGGCTTAGCCTGGTGGGTTTTTGATTGAGAAAGCACACATTGTCACATGGAATTCATCTGTTCAGAGGGATTTTTTTTCCTCTGGTATCTCACTGTTTTTTGTAGATTCAACTTTTTAAAACTCCCAAAGAATGCGGCTCAAAAGTGGCTCTTCTTTTAAAGTGTGCATTTCCATTTTTAATTTCCCTCTTCTATTATCTCAATTGGCTAAACAAGGATTCATCATCCACTGCAGCTGTAACAGGTATTAGTGTATGAACAGACAGTTTAGCAAAGGTGAAAATCACATTTGGAATATTCATGTGAGAGAGAGTAGTGTTGATGCCCTATCTGTTTCAAGTCAACTACAGTACTGCAACTTGAGTTTAATAAGCAGATGCAGCACACAGTCATACTGCATCTCGTTACCTGGTGGCAAGAGCCGAGTGAGGCTCTACCTGCTATTAGTGCAGCCTTCCCTGTTCTACGGAGCCTGTGACTACCCTGTTTATCTCAGCCGTGTCTAGCTCTTGCAATAAAGGCATGAAGGCACCTTCTGCCTCTGTGTTTGGATGTAAAAATCTCATCTTCTAATGAATACACCCTCTTAATCTAAAAAATAAAGAAACATTGGGAGGGATCTAAGTGTTGAATTTGAGATAAAGAGAGGGAGGATCAATTTCATATTTATATTCAAATGTCTGGAATGACTAGGGATGACCTGCCTTTGTAAAAAACTGCTAACTCATTAAAATTACATATCCACTTCATAGAACTGTTTCAGTCAAACAATCCAGAAACTGCTCTTCTTCTGCTTCATAAAATTGGAGAATATTTGGGTAAAATGCAAACCAGTTTCTCTTGAGTCAGGACTTCAGGGATTCATGTAAGCATTCTACTTTTTAATTTAAGGACCTAGACCTATGAGAGAAATGGCAGACATTTAAAACACAGTATTCTTAACAGAAGAATATCTTTTGCTGGAAAGAAACACACTACAACAGAAGTGGTATGTATTAAACGTATCTGATACGTTTTTTTCCAGAGCTGTTTGCAGTGAGCTTGACACATCCTCTGCACACCACAGCAGCTGAAATACAACAGTCTTTGGGTACATCAAAACATTGCTTGGCTGTAGGATGGCATTTTTGTTGCTAGAAGTTCACTAACCAGAGCAATATCTGAACACACTAAGGGGCATTCAAATGATACTCTAGGCTTATGCAGGAAAAGAAAAATAGATAGCTGGCTTACAGAGGATTTTCACTATACAGCTGGAAACTAAGATTCATCACAAAAGCTTTCAAATGTCTCCAGCTAAAGATCTGTAAATAAATACCTTTATGTAAAATAAAAGGATACAGAAAAATATTGCCTACCTGACTTATTCCACCTCAGTTTGTGACAACCTCTACTGCTCACAAGAACAACATACCCTATCATGTTCAGTGGTGGCCAGACACCATAGCAATTATCAGACTAGCACTTTCACATAACTGAGCATTTTAATTGCAGTCATATTATTCATGTCTTGAAAAAATTAGGAATGAGTGAATGGGCCTGCACATCCATCAGCAGTCTGTATTGCTTTCCAGGATTTTCTGGTTTTCTGCTAGAGGAGGATACTTCCCAGCAGTATGCTCAGTATGGAATTAGGCATTAATGCGCAGGATGGCATTAGGCCACACAAGCTGTCAGGGCTGATCTGTTGCTATTAGAGGCCTCCATCTACGCAAACCAGCTGGCAAGTTCAGAAAACTGGAAGTGTATTTCTACTAAAGGTATAAACAAAGATACTCCAACACCTGCAGAAATTACTGTATGATATATGAGAACCTTTGGTAGAAATAGGCTTGGTTGATTAAAGAGGCTTGACCACTGAAATAGTATGGAGGTGACCTGTAAAAACAATTTTCTGCATTTTTGTGGTGAACTTTCTAAGATACGGAAACACGGAAACACATACTTTGAAGAAATATTGCAAAGAAGATTCCATTAATATTTGATGAAGAGCATGAATGAGAAGGAAACTCTCCAACTACTGGATAAGCATAGGGTGGTTAGCAGTAAACAGGAATAATGAGAAAAAAAAAAGCTGGGGTGAAGAGTTATTTCTGCATTTCAAAGGAAAATAGTACATGTTTGTGTAACTAAATGTTTATAAATTTGGCATTCCGTTATTAGCAATGTATGACATATTCTTAATGTAAATATTCAGCTATGCAGCCCAATTACATACATTACACTGAACAAAAAACATTAGATTTCCACCCCAAAAGGAATAAGAGTAATTTTTCCGAAGTTAGTCCTTGTTCATTTAGCAGTGACTCACTGACCAGACTTGTGGACAAATCAAGCAGTTTTACAGGAGGCTGAGGAAAAACAGATGATTGGCATTTCTAGATTTGATTGATGATTAAATATACCCAACCACAATGAAGGTGATAAATGGTAAATGTCTGTACCTTTTTGGCACTTCTTTCTCTTTCGTCACAACTGAGTACATGGAGCATTAGCTGTCCTCCCTCAGCAGCAGGCCTTTAGGAGCATGCTTAAACCCATCTTTGCACTACCAGAGAACAGTAAATCTCAGCAGCATTAAACTTCCCAGCTCCCCACAGAGCTCCCGAAAGAGCTGAGCTGAGGCACCAGCAGCATAACCTAGGGACTTTTTATAAGAGCATATAGTGATAGGGCAAGTAGGGAGGGCTTTAAACTATAAAAGGGGATATTTAGATTTGATATTAGGAAGAAGTTCTTTACTGTGAGGGTGGTGAGGCACTGGAGCAGGCTGCCCAGAAAAGCTGTGGATGGGGCTTGGAGAAACCTGCTTTAGTGGAAGGTTTGTCTGCCTGTGGCAGGGGGGGTTGGAACTAGATGTCTTTAAGGTCCCTTCCAACTCTAACCATTGTACTGGCTTGCTTTTAGAGGGAGTTTTCCACATACTGGATCCATGTAATGGATCCAATACACTTAATAAGAACTTGTATGGAGATAAGTAAATGCACTGAGACATCTGACTTCAATAAACTTCATACATGCTATTTTAATTCAAGTAAGATACTAACAAGATCATCATGTACCTAATATTCAGTTCAGGTTCCTATTCCACAGGCAGTTCTGCTCATGGGTACCTTCACGTCATGTGCTGCATCCACACAAGAAGAATTATTTTCCAGTCTAGGGAATGTTCACAGATCGTACAGCAACAGAGCAGTAAAACAAAACAAAGCACAACCAACAACAACCTTCTCTCTGTACATGATAAATAGATGGCAAGGAAGATTCAGTCCTACCCTACATGACACAGAACGCAGCATGGCGTGGACTCTATCCCACTGGCAGATGCTGGCAGAAGGTTGATGGGGGGTCCCCAGAGCTGCCCAAGCCTTTCCCCACCACTTTTGCTTGCAGGCTGTGGGACATCTCTGCCTGAGGGATTGCACTGAGTTTCTGTCCCTGGGGCAGAAGGAAGATGCTTCCACTCTGTTCCCAGGGATCTTAAAGTTAATTATTTTTTCCCATGAAATGACAAATGGTTTCACCCCCCTTCAAACCACAGAGCAGGTTGCCCTTGAGGAACAACATGGGTTTCATTCCAGACATGTAGTGTTTCCACACAGGTTGCTCTGCTGAAGCAGTGCCGTGGAGCAGTGTCTCTAACATAGTTATGCTGCTCAGTCTCCCATGCAGACAGGACTCACCTGATGCAGCTGTGATGAAGTGCCTGCAGCACAGCACAGAAAATAACCTTCTGTTTCCCAAACATAGGTTTCCTCTGTCTGCTGTTCCTCCGTGCATCTGGGCATTTACTATAGAGTACAGCTTATCTCAGTAAGGAGAAAACTCTTCTACTGCATTTGGATTTTTTACTAGCTCAGAGGGGCTCTGGAAGTCTAAACACTATGGTTTCATTAATATTTGGGGCATTTCATTTTCCCAAACTTATTATTCTATTAAGAATATTGTTATTCTATACACTTTGTCTAGCAAGCTATTCTATTTGATATACTTTTTATAGAAAATCCTGTATTCTTCTGTATAGAAAGAAAAATATTTTAAATTAACTCCTTAAGCACCTGAGTTTTGGCTCTGCCTTCTCTTGAAACCTTTATAAAATCTAGATACAAAGAAGTACCCTACTGCCTTCTCTTTCCTTGCACCCACACTTAAGGACACTTTTATGAATACATGGCTATTCTCCCCATGTTTCCCAGTCAAACGGCTAACAGGTGTGCTGATCCTTTATGCTATGATCTACAAACAGCAAGATACTAGGTTTTGTTAAAAAAAAACAACAAACCACCACCAAATACACCCAAAAGGCTGCTTTTATGAACAGAATTAATATATTCAGTTATCTGCCACTTCCCCTCTTCAGAAAACTAGCAACAATGGCTGATGTGTAACCTCCCCCTCTAGTAGTAATGGAAACAAAACTTCCCCAAAGGCCCAGTTCTGAGCTGTGGTGGCTACTGGTAGCGTCTCTCAGCAGCAGCAGCTGGTCTGTCTACACACAGCCTGTCCAAAAGATGGGGCCTCACATACTAAGAGGCAAAATACCAAAAAAACCCACCCAAATTAAACCACATATTTGAGGATGTATTACAGGATCGGGCTCAAAACGTTAAACATCCAAAATGTATGAAGCAACAAAAGCCTGCCCATGAGTCATTCTCATTTTGCATTAGCCTGCTTTCAAATTGCTCCCTGTGGAATGTAATAGACATAATAGAAAATAATACAACTGAAAAATGGTAACTATTTCCACATTGTGGGGTTTTCCCACAGTGGATACAATTTGAATTGCTAATTCACTGCCAGATGTGCAACCACAGAGTCTGTGACAACCATCCTCTTCCTGAGGCACTTAATTATTTCTTGTTGTGACACACTGGGTATGCTATAGGATTATATTTAGCTCAGGTTGGAGGGTTTCTGGGTTTTTTTTTAATGAAAGAACCCTAAGAAATGGGTAAACTCAAACCTCTGTGGCATAACATTTTAAATAATTTAAAAGGGTAACCTTCTGAGAGAAATTTTATTTATGAAAACATTAAAGGTGAACTCCTGTCTCCAATAAAGCCTGTGGGAGTTCTTCATCGCTTTCACATCCTCCAGAGATTTTGTTTTCTATTTAAAAAACCTACCACCAGTTTTTATTAAGTGGTCTTTGTGCAACACTACCTCAAAACACTACAACAAAATTTTAACCTAATTCCACAGTGCAATGACAGATGATTGAGGAAGAATATGCAGAAAAATTGTTAGTAGGCATTATATTATTTATTTATTTATTTGGGTTTTTTTGCAAAAAAACCTACCCAGAATGAATAACTCATATAAACAAAGTCTACGACCTGGAAAAAGTATCAACATTGATCATAAAACTACCAATTTGGGAAGAACTGCAGCATGATATTATAGAATCATAGAACGTTTTGGGTGGGAAGAGATGTTAAAGATCATCTTTACCACCATCAACACCTGCCATGGAAGGGACACCTTCCACCAAACCCTATGTCATCCCACTTGAAAACTATCCTATTGCATCTGAAAAGAGCATACAACATGTGCAAACAGGATTTCTATCCCAGCCATCTCAAGTGTTGTGGTCTGGCTTTTCAGCTCCATAAAATGTTATCTTACACAGAGCACTGGTAGTGTCAAAGGTGTCTTAAAACTGGACCTCTCCAAAAAGATCGGGGAATTTTCCTTACTGTAAGGTACTGCTGAAGTAACCACTGTTTGACGTTGCATGGTGGCTTCTGGGCAGCCTCAGAGAAATGAGCTGTTAACATTCTGCTTGCTCCCGTGTAGCTCAGTGGTTACTAAGGGGTCCTCCAGGTGGCCTAACTTTTAAGGCACCTTTGACACTACCAGAGCTCTGTGTAAGATGCCATTTTATGAAATCGAAAAGCCAGACCACAACGCCTGGAGGAACAGTAGGGAGGCAAAGCAGAACTGGGAAGAAATTATTAAAACCGGGTCATTTCCTGCTATAAGAAGACACAGGAATCCTGGGATAGAAATGTTTCTTTTTCATGTCCCAGGATGCTTCCAGAGATTTCTTATCCTTTATCAGGCACCAGTTAAGCATTTAAGCCTTCTGCATGGGAGTTTTCAGACCCAACATATGTAAACAGGAGACCAATGTCACTGTCTTTTTCCACCTCTTTTATTGCAGGATTTAATCCTGACTCTTCTAAAGACAACTACTCTTCATGGACTTTTGTGAAGCTCCTTTCTCCCCTCTAAGTTCTTTTAGACTTGCTCTTTTTTGAACCTTCAGCATTAAAAGGAACATTTGTTGGAAGCTGTCTATTTACAATACCTATGCATTACTTGCAAATAGTCCTTTTAATATGCCAAGCTACAAGAAACTTAATTTTAGCTAAATCTTAAATTTTGGAGAGCATTTTATGCTTCAATAAAATTTCACAGAAAGGCTCTTAGAAACCTTTAAGAGAGAAAATTAGTGCCAATATTCCTTCTTGAGTAACTCCTCCACAAGAATATAAATTTTCATTTCCTAATGGGATGAAGGAATTAGCAGCATCACATTGTGCGCTGTGAAATAAACCTCAAAGGTTCTTCTGGAAAAATGCAGTAAGACATCCCAAGGTCACAGTTCTTACCTGTGTTACAGACACGTCCTATTAAAGACACCATTATAGATCTGTCATCATTATTGATGACAAATGTCCCAGACAACCAATCTTATTAGACCATTATTAGATTTTAAATGCAGATACACCTTATTACATCTGGAGTCAACCTGTGCTCATCTGGGTAACCAGGATCATCCCTGCATCTCTGAGGAGCTCTGTAAGTCCACATACTTGATTTAAGATACTAATGTGAAGCACTGCTTAAAATAGAGCAAAAGATTGCCATGACCTTCGTTTCTGAGCTACCATCAGGCTAAATCATCCCCCCTGTGCCATACACTTTGCATGAAGTAATTTGTCAAAATTCAAGAAACTACTCTTCACCTGGTTTCTCTAAAAGCTGCATTACTTGAAACTAGATTAAACTTAAACAACTTTCTCATGTTGATGAGGTCTTCAAATCTGTATCTATCAGTTTCAGTAAGAGTTACACCTGTTACTGATACAACTAGTGCTGCTTTTGACACTAACTGCAAATACCTTACTACCTGTCAACTGCATGGAGGATGCAGCAAGTATGGGCATGCATTTCCAGTGGTCTGCTAAAGATTCGCATTTCCATTCTTAATGATCAAGCACTCTCCTTCATGGTCCTTATTATTTGTCTTTTTTATTTTAGAAATTGTGTACTGTGTGTGTACTTTTTCTTAGTCAAGTTATTTTAAAGGCTATGTTCTCGTGCCAGATTTACAAAGGCATTACTCACCTAACACTAGAGGTGAATGCAGACAAGGGCAAGCAGACAGCTAACCCACACTCTTCTGACAAATCCTCTGAGTCCCCATGCATGTCAATACAGTCCACACTCTGGTCAGCTCACAGAATCTCCTCTTAGCAAACCGACTTTGCATTTTCCATGCTCTATCTACTCCTTCCTGATGTCTTCTCTTGAGTTGTAACTACAGGATTTGAAGGGTTCCAAATTTGTTTGAAGCAGCTTTTGTATTTTGACATCTACTATTCCCTTCCTTGCCTTGCCTTCCTCACTCGCTTTTTAAACAGATACGTATTTCCAGGGACCTTATTTTAGTACATTTGGGTATTTCTGTACTTTTTTAAATGATTAAAATTAGATTACTTTTGCCATTAGGGTCTTTTAGAAACTATTTCCACTCAAAAAAATTCCCTTTCATGGCTTAGTCTCATGGTGTTGTTAAGTTTCAATACAAGCCTTTCCATAAGAATACCTTGTATGAGAGAATATGAGAGAACTGAAACTGCCTAAGAAAATACGAAAAAAGTTCCCAGCACTGTAGCAGATGACATTCTTCAAATTCTTTTTTTGACATGGGATGATTTCCACTATGCACCATGACAACCGAGAAGCAGTATGTGACAGGGTTATCTTTATCCCTCACCACAAAATGCTCCACTCATTTTTCATAAGTTAGCATTGTGAAGATCACAAAAATAATATACACAGGTTAATGGAGTGCTATGCAAGCTCTGGCACTTTTTGTAACACATGACTTTCTAGCAAAGCAGTATCCAGCACAATGTTCACTCACCCGGGAAGCAGGAACTGAACCACTGGCTCCCTGTCCCTCTCAGCCAGACACAATTATAGGAGCACAGCCCTTGGGCAAAGATAAATTCAGGTGCTAACCCCATGTGGAGATTCACTGTGTATCTGCCTGTGAAACACTCTGAAGGGTAATGCTCTCTAAACTAGATGAGTTGCCCAAAGCAGCCTCTCTGTGGTACTACAAATCCCATGGACTATTTTGCCTTGCTGAGCAGCAGTCTGCAGTATAGGGCACATAGACCAGTATGACATGTCTGAAGCTTCAGAGGCTGTCATGGGTCCTGTAAGGAGGCTGGGTAAGTGACACTATTCAAAAACACACTTTTACAACCAGAGACACACAAACAGACCTAGGCTGCATTCAGAGAAACATCTCCACTCAAGGAGAGTCACTGGCTGATGCTCTCCAATGCAGCACATCCACTGCAGGAGGTATTCACTGTGCCCAAATGGTAAGTCTCATGTGCCCCGTCTCTGCAAAATCTCTAAAAAGTCAGCAGAGGGAGGCTTTTGGGCAAAAAGGGACAGCAATTAGAGCATGAGCATAACATAGACACCTGAATCACCCTCTGGAGAAACCCACTCGTCTCTGCTGAGGAGGAAAGGAGAGCAGGGAAATTATCTTCCTAATTCATGCACTACACTACGGTGTGAGCCCCTCTCTCTGGGAACTTCTCTCCTGCTCCTACTTCTCTGGGCTTACTTCCATGTTTGGCACAAGATTACGTTCTCACAAGCTTTTCAAGAAGGTTTCTAGCTGAGACACCACTATCTTATTTTTGTTTAGTCAGTAACAGCAACTTCCAGGCTTTGGATGCATCGCTATCCCTTCCTATGACTAAGTATCATGAGAGGGGAAATCAAAAGAAATTTAGATCAAGGGGAACAGCATCCTTCAAACCCCTGTTTTCTTCCTTCAGCAGAAAAATGAGAAAGGAACAAACAAATCCAGACCCACTTGGTGATGGAGCTGCAGAGCTATTGTTCCTCAATGGAAAACTTACTCCAAACAAGTACAGATCAACAGCATCCTGTATAAACCATTAAAGGAAAAATTAACTGTGCTCATGTATGAGTTTGGGAATATTTTCTAAGAGGAAAAGAAAGAGCCTACAAGCTGAGCCACATAGGTTATTTTGTCTTCACACCTTGTAAGGGAACAAACCAAAGATCACAAATGTATGATCCCCCCTATATGATACACTTACTGTTTAACTGCAGATTGGTTCCTAATTATCCATGGAATTGGGCAAAAGACTCACTGAACAGTTACATAAAACTGAAAAGCTGAAAAAACCTACATTTGCAAATATATGTGCGAGAATATTCTCTCACATATACCAATTCTGAAGTGCAGAGTTAGAGAATACCTACTAATACAGACTGCACCACATGGATGATTAACATAAAGCCTTTCTGAGAATGAGCTGCAGTGATTATTTCCAATCTGTCTCTCCCCCATCCCTTATTGCCTTCTCTATTGTCATGGCAAATTTCTAAATTTGCTTGCATTCTGCAGTTAGGTAACATCAGATTCTGTAACTCTGTCTTTCTGAGTATGTACAGTCCTGGTCACCAAGCAAAATTTAATATGAAGTGATGTTAAACTTAGGAGATGCAAATGTCTGAAATTCTGGAAGCGCAGTTAGCAAGGACACAAAATCAGGCCCCGTGGTGAAAAGCAGCATCATTATGAAGATGACATTAAGGTCTCAGCCAGGTCAGCAGATTGCACCACAGCTGCAATTTTGTTTTGTCATATATATTTGCAAAGCCCTCCTTACTGCTAGCATGAGGCAGGTAAATACATCAACATCAGTAAATGAGAGGTCACCCTGCATGATCTACAGTTAGTGTATTATACGCTGTCACAGTTACTTTCCAAATATTTCAGTGTTAGATTTGTCAAGGAAAGGAAACCAGCAGGACCAAGCTAGTCTTTTGGGACTCCATATACAGACAGCAGTGCCACAGAAGATGCAGGGATCAACCCTTTGGGGATCCTATGCAGACAATGATATCTAAACTGTTGTTGTCTCAACAGTAATAGAAACGAGAGAGGGAAGGTACCAGTCTTCAGGCTACATGTGGTGACTAATAAATCGGATGTTGTGGAGTCTGGTTTACTGCAGGAAGGTGAATTTAATGAAAACCTGTGCCTGGCGGGAAGTTCTGCAGCTTGCAAACAAAGCATGGAGAAAATCTGCTTCTGCAGAAACCCCAGGAAAAAACCATATATACAGCCTTGGCATATTGACGCAGAAGAGAGAACTGATGTATTTTCATAAAAAGGATGGAGCAAAATAAGTAAGGTTAACTCTGGATCTTTGTGTTTTTAGAAATAATTCCTTCTGAATCTTAAGTTTATACATTCACATTTTATGGACAAGGTAAAAATTTAAAAACAATTGCAAAACTCCAGCTGTTTGTGCCCATTGGTTTAGAGAACTTAACCATTAGGAAGTTTCTTCTTCATGTTACGTTTTGTGAGCTGAGTTTCAGAATCAAAATATGGTATTGTCTTACTACTGCAACCTGTTACAGGCTTTGGCTATTTCGAAAAAAGCCCTAATTTTTGAATTGTGAAATGAAACTCTACTGTCCATACACAGCAGGGGATTGTGAAAACAGTAAATATACTCACTTGAAGCCGTCCTTTTACTATCCTACTTCCCAAAAAGCAAGTTACTCTTCTTGCCTGTCCTGTCTCACAGAGAAGAAAGAAGAACTTATAAGAAACAAAAGGTCAGCAAAAAAGGCTTTCCAATAAATGCATGCAAGATAGCATTGGAACAAACATCTCTGTGAAAGAAGGTGCTGAAAGCCAACAGTACAGGTTTCAGTAACTGTAAGATTTTGTCAGCACAAATGGTGTATGTAATTCATTCAGTTACTTTTTTGGCAGTAAAATTAAGTTTGTTTATGGATAATGTCCAATGACTTTATATAACATGCAAATTCAAGAGCTACAAAAATTCCACAGGAAGGGTGACAAAAGACCTGAGCAAAAAATTCCCTTTTGTCAGTTAATGCTCTCTGAAAAGGTGAATTTCCCCTGATGTCCCCTGTGGGGACATAGGAACTGCAGTCACACCAGAAGTTCCAGCCTCCCAGCAGAAAGGTTTCTCCTATCCCATTCATGTCTGTCTGGAAAAGAAAGACTGTCCTGTTCTGTACTGGTGCGATCAGGGCACATCTGTGAGGGAGGCAGAGAGAGAAACTGAACTCCTGTATCCCACATTGTTCATGACGCTTACAGACACTGCTGAATTACAGAACTTCTTTTACTCTGCTTTCATAAAAAGTGCAAAAAAACCCAGAACTGATGTCCAAGTTTAACTTCAGGTCAAATGGAATATTTGCTTAAGTAGAGAATAACTTTTTTATTTTGTTTTAACAGTATGAACAAATAAGAGCAACTTTCAGTTTGGATTCAAGCTATAACTTTGTTTCTTTCCTGGGAAGCTGAAGAGACAAAGAAGACTAACCTGCTTTTTAGGAAGTGGGATGGTGGAGGGCTTCCAACCAGGAAAATTTCACTGTTTTCTCAACCCTGATCCGATCACCTCTGCCCAAGGAGCTCCTGTGGGATGGGGGCTGATGTTGACACTGAACTTTTCTTACCTCTTGATCAGCTCTGCAAGACCCCAGCCTGGAGACGGAGGGTGTCTGCAGCTTCACAGCTGGCTCAGACCCTCTGCTGGGTGGGAAGGCCTGCCCTGCGGACAGGACAGCCATGGAGCACTTGGTCTTCTATGCCACGTGCACAGTGGGGCCAAACCTCTCCACCGTCACACACTTGAGACACACTGAATCAATAGCCTCAGTGGAGGCAAGTGTCCACACAATATCAGGGCTGGGTTTGGGCTCCAGCTCAGGCCTTGACCTCATAAACAGGACAGACGTACCTACAGGATCTTAAGACTCTCCTGTAATAAATGTGTGGATTCCACATGTTACCTACTGAGAGTATAACTACACCATATGTTGGCTCAGAGAGAAAAGTTGACTTAAAACATTTCTAGCTTACGCTGCTCATTCCCACCCCCAAGCCACAGGTTGCTGCCCCCTCAGAAGTATTAATACCAAGTTTTGTATTTGTGTCGTTTGCAGAAATTTACAGTAAATCAGATCACTAGAAATCTGTATTAAAAATCCCATGGGGTGGAAGTAAAGATATTTGTGGGAAAAATCCCAAAAGTACATACGCCTAAGGCACAATGAAAGCCCCTCTGCTAACAGCG
Organism: Neopsephotus bourkii; assembly: GCF_033783945.1. Lineage (NCBI taxonomy): Eukaryota > Metazoa > Chordata > Aves > Psittaciformes > Psittacidae > Neopsephotus > Neopsephotus bourkii. The sequence goes on along the minus strand of NW_026901984.1, from coordinate 6,198,884 downwards.
CCAAACCCAAATCACTGTGTTATTTTTGATGTGAAGACCATTTATGTTGCCAGAATGTATAAGTCGCTTGCTCAATTAAAATAACATAGCTTTCTTTCAAAAGATTTCTGTCAAAGATTACCCCAGAAAATTTTTTGGAGATTGTTTATGCAAACTGTAAGTAAAGATTTTGTAGTTCTAATATCAACAGTAGTAACAGCAGCAAGAGGAGTTGCTGTTTATAATCTTCAATATTGATGCTCAAACATCCCAGTTGCACATCACCCAGGAAATCTTTCCCAAGTTTTCACCCTCTGGTTTAGTGAAGTACACTTCCGTCCTTGCAGTTCAACGAAGTAACAGGGAAAAACAGAACCACAAACCTTCTACTGACACCAAAACAGGTCACCAGCAGCAAAACAAATACCAGAACTCTAAAAAGTCTGACTTTAGCACAGGAATACCCTGAGCCATGCTGTGAAAAAGGTTAAGTACTGCAGGGGGTGGGCTGCCCAGCAAAGAGGAAGGTTTAGCCCTTCTCAACACGACTCTTACTAGCTATCTCTCGCGCTCTCTCTCACCAGTAACCCGCGTGAAAACAAGACCCATCTCAAAACCGAAGGCGGGAAAATTGGAATCTCAGCCTTCCTCTCTCCCCATAAGCTGGACGCGTACTTTGCCACAGACGGAAAGCCATGTCTAGTGCAGGGAAGGTTCACGCTTTCGCCTGTCCCCGCTACCTCCGTACGGGACCGCAGACCAGCACCCTTCAAATGGAAGTGGCGCCCCCCACCCGGCGCCCGCCTGCCCTCGGCCCTGCTCCAGAGGATTCAGGGTGCCGGGACAAGGGGACGCTTTCCCGTCCCGGGGCCGGGGGGAGCAGGACGCGATGCTCACCCGGCGGTTACGGTCTGTCTCCCGCACCTCCTCCTCTTCGGGGCCTTGGCGGATGAGCGCCTTGAGCACTATGGTGTTGTTGGTGCAGCAGGCTCGGAAGAGGGTGAGAGCCTCGGGGCTGTCGCGCTCCCCTTCCTCCAGGGACCACTGGTCCTCCTCGTCCTCCAGCCCCCCCGGCGGGTAGAAGGAGTCATCCGAAGCGATGCTGCAGGTGTCGGGAAGCTCGGAGAAGTCCTCGTACTCCTCGCAATCCTCTTCCTCCTCTTCCTCCTCGTCCTGCTCCTCGCCCAGCCCCTCGGCGGCACCCCCCGCAGCACCCTGCTCGGGGTCGCTCTCCTCCGCGGCGCTGGCCATGTCCGGCTCCGGCGCGGGGTACACGCGCTCCCCGGACAGCTGCTCCCCGGCCCCGGACAGCATCACCATGGTGGCCCGGGCGCGGGGGGTCCCCTCCAGCCCCGCCGGGCCGCCCTTGCCCTCAGCCGCCGGCCACGGGGCGCTGGCCGGGGGGTCTCGCTGCCAGCTGCCCTGTGGGGACTAACGTCTCTTCCCCGTGCAATCCCGCGTTCGGAGAGGGGTCCCTCTGACCCGCTCACGCAAGTTTGAGGCCCGTCCAGCGAGTAGCCCCGCGGCAGCCCGGCGGCCGGCACCCCGCGGGCCGAGGCATGGTGCTGCCGCCGGGGCTCCCCCGGGGCCCGGCCGGGCTCGCTTGCTCAGCGAGGAGAGGAGAGGTTGCCGGCAGGCAGGGCCGGTTTGCGCAGGGAAGGCAGTTCGCAAACTCCTGGCCCGTAATCCGCTCAGCATCTCTCTGAGACGATTTGGGCTCAGGCTTAACGGGGTAAAAGCGCCTGGCGGGGAGAAAGAGGAGGAGGGGAGCGGGCGGCGGCTCCCTTCGCGCCGCACAGCCCCACTGTAGCTGTCGGGGGAAAACCTGCCCTTCGGCGGTGGCTGTTCTTATGCGCGAAGAGATGGGATGGGCCACAGCAAGCCCATCCGCGGTGGGAAGAGGGGCCGCCGGACACGGCGGGTGAGGCAGAGGCTGCCACCAGTCTCGCAGCACAAACTGTGTGGTCCCGAGAGTCGTGATTAAAGCGATGTACACAAAACTTTTCAGGAATACGACTAGCCCGTGTAGCATTGATCTTTTGAAAAAGATACAGAAACTAAGTAAAATACGGCATTTCTGCACTTTGAAAGAGAGCTTTAAAGTAATTAATTCCTTAAATCACATCACACAGACCTGACAGTTTAACCAGCTGTAAGAGATGTCAGGCACTTCCTTTTTATGGAAGGCATTTGGAGATTAGGCTGAGAGGAATAAAGCATGTACAAATTGAGTCCCAGCTTTGTCACAGTGCCTCTAAAATCTTCTTCTTTTCAAATGCCATGGATTAGCACCATTCTCTGGCAGTGAAACGGGGAGGGGTCCATTTGGGCCAACGAAACAGGATATTTGTTTTCTTCAAGAACACTTTGAGGTGAACCTCATATATATGACATCTTCAGCAGGTGAATGTCCAGGGTCTGGGTCCCTGTCAGTCTGACAAGAGAAACAAGCTGGTATTTCTTCATGAGGTGAGACAGAATATGATGCACACTTCATTTATTAAAGGAAAGTATGAGTGAAAAGAAAAACGTAACTGTGAGTAATGGGGCCCAAGGAGTACCTGTTTACAGTCTTTAGAGAGAACATCATGTGAACCAGGCATCGCAAATGAGAGAAAGCTCAGTGGCTTCTTGCTGATCTCTAACTGGAGGGGTTAGCCCAGTGCCTAGCTGCAGGACATCCGTAATCAGAATTAGTAACAAATAGCACCCTCATCAGCAGGGAAGCTAAACTGGGAAGAAAGGAGATTAAACTCTTCACTCACCTCCAGACACCTCTGAGATCATAGCTGACGTGTATTATCAGCCATGCTTAGGCTCATGCTGTCCATCTCCCATTATCTCTTTGTGTAAAGAAAGGCCCCATACTCCAATACCACTCCATGTGCCTGTTCCCAAATCAAATGCTTCTGAGCTGGGTTTACCTTCAGCATGACAGCTCTGTCGAATTTTTCCTTTTATTGCCTATCCATTCCTTAAGTACTTGTATTCACAAATTTGAAGGTCTCCATTCAGTTAACTTTTTGTTTCCCACTCAGTTAGTGCGGCCAATGATCTGCTCGACAGAATGATATTTCTTAAAGCAGTACTTGTATTTTGGAAGAACTTCATTTTTGCTTGAGACTCTGCAGCTGGAGGGGAGTATTTGCCTTGTTCTCAGCCTGAACTCATCATTAAGCTCATAAAGACTTTTGGCTCTAGTATCTTTGGTAGCAGAGAAACAAAAAATCTAGTTCTCACTACAGAGAAACAAAAATATTTTGTGGGTGAAGATTCAGCTCATCTGTAGGAACTGATTTATCAAATATACATGTTTTGTTTCTGTCTTACAGACTAATTTCACAGGAATAAAGATTTACTTTATTTACCAGACTGTTGTTTGGGTTTTTTTTATTTTATTTGAATATGAAATATGTTAGCAAAGATGCGGTAAGTTTGTATAGCAGTAAGTTTGAATAGCAACAGTAAGTTAGCAAACCAGTAAGTTTGAATAGCAAAAACAAACCCCAATCCTGAAAACCCCTAATCCTAACTATAGGGAAACAACAGTTATTTTAACATAGGGAAAAAAAGTTTGATTCTGAAAATTCACCCTCTTTTTTCCCTGTGTTCAGTTTACTTATCAGTTTATTAACGGAAGAGAAATGAATCTGCTGCTTCCACAGCTGAGGTGGTTCTGCAGGGACCTCCGAGATGAAAAATGGTTTCTCTTGACTGTGCCTAACGCTTTCATTCTTTCTCTTAAAGAACAGTGTGTTATTGCTTGAGCTTTCAAAGCAAGGTGTCAGACTAGTTCAGAGCAGGCACTGCGCTTCCCATTGGAATTTTCACTTTTACAACTGCTGTTGAGACTGTAGTTCAAATTATTTAATCTCTGCAGTTTGACAATAAGTCACCACAGAAAGGTGCAGTTAATTGGGCTTAAACTGTTACATGACTCCTTAAGATGCTGCTGCAGCCATTTATCTTGTCAGCATAGAGGCTCCCACCAAGGCTAGTCTGCTTGGGCATGGTTATGGATTTAAAACAGATTATTCCCAGTTTCTTGGTTCTTTTGGTGACACAGGTTGTATGTGGCAAGCAAGTCTTGTCATTTATACTCCACTGTGCAAATCAGATTAAAACAATGTAAAGAAAGGCTATAGAATAAGTTCACAAATGCTTTCAAATTATCAAAAAAAGACATTTTCATGGCATTTGTAAGAGGAGAGCCTCAAACCTTCTATCTAGAAAAGATACCGGTTAACATCACTGAAGGTAAATGCTAGTATTTATAAAACTTACCATAAAAGCAAAGAAATAAACGTGACCATCTTAAATCAAATAGCCCAGAATTATTGGTCATTATCATCATGAGTGTCTGATCAAAATTTATTGCTGGGAATTAACAAGGTGGGAAATTAAAATATTCAGAGATGATCTCACCTGTCCCTGTGCAAAGCTTCCCTTGAAGAAATCCATTTTTGGAATGACTGTAGCATTGGGTGCCCCCCAGTTTGCCTCATTCAGGTTTGTAAGCCGTTCCAATTATAAACAGTTCTGAGATAGAGATTGAGAGTCAATGAGACTAATGTGCAACTGTAAAATTAGTATGAAGATTCAGTGACTGTTATGTGTCCTCACATTCAATAACTTCCCAAAGGAAAAAATTCACAACACACTGAATGCTATTGCCCGTGTTCTTAAAAATGAAATCTGCTCAAAGAAAAAAGCGGTTTCAATGATTCAGGGGGTTATAAATTCTCAGTTGCACATCAGATCACTTTTTCTGCAGCCAGTTGGCTCCTCAGTCATTGCTTTGTAAGTCTGTGCTTGGAGCATGTGAAAGGATGGAGCAGTGCATCACTAGCTGGCAGTACCACCAGTCATGGCAACACAGCACTGTTAAACTTAATAGCAGTCTCACTTTTTTTCTTTTTCTGCTGAACAGCTTGTAAAAGCTTTTCTTTTGAGAGCCACAGAAGTTTCTGTGGACACCGGCTGTCCCTCTATTCCACCAGAACCACCAAAGGAAGTATTCAGAGCAAAAAGAAACCTCCCTCAAACAATCTGGCCATCTTCACAGATGGGAGAGGGGCTGAAACCTCCAAAAAGCCCATGTAGGGAATGGGTTTGGTGGCGTGACCTAACCTGGAACCACCTCAGTGCTAACCTGGTCCATTCCAAGGATGCTAGTGGGCAAACTGTGGAGGAAACATGGGTTAACAAGGTGATAAAAGGGAGGAGGTATTGCTTTTTACAGCAAGACAGAATTTTTGGACATTTGGAGGTAGACTGATAGAAATACTTTCAACTTTCAAGCCTTGTGTTGGTCATCAAACTCATCAAGGCTCATTGCAGCTTCAAAAACTGGTTGCTTGGACTTAATGTCAATACAATATTTAGGCATGGATGTAAGCAAACTGGTTTCTGGAGTTGCTGAGTTCTTGGCAGTGCTGGCAGACTAATAAATCCAAACCTGTGTTTACTCTGCCAAATAATGTACTTTTGATTTGGATGCTTTGGGCTGTAGCAGGCTGGTAAACAGACTGACTGTTGTGAGGCATGTAAGTGCAATTAACCTGGTCAAAAGACATCAGTTAATGTACTGCATTTGTGTTTTGCTGTTCGCAATGTGTGTAAGAAGGTAGCATTCAAGGTAAAGGTTAAGATTTAAGCTGAAAAGATCACTGAGGAAAAAAATCCTGTCAGTTAGAAGGAGCCAAAGACAGACAGCGAGTACTGACTTTCATAATTACCTGATCTGGAGCGGATCACCACGTTTACAAATGAACAGATTCAGCAGAACTTGCTAAGGCCACCCCATTTATAAAGTCTTTTGGAAAGAGCAGAGTTGAAGCCTCAGTTTTCCTAAGCTCTGGCCAAGATTTGATGTGAAATCCTGCTTGATCTGGGAAGTAACATCTGCTGAGGAGCTATGGCTGGAAGTTGCAATATGTTTCCTAGAAACCAAATGCTTGATCTGAATTACGAGAGTGGAGGCAGAGACTAAGGAATATTAGCAATCATCTTGCTACATGTTAGTGTTTTCTCTGTTGCTGGTATTTTTCAGCTGTTGCTCAGTTGGATTAAATGTTGTTTAAAGTATCTGTAATACCAGCCCAATGGTATCACTGTGAAGTTAATACAACAAAGAGATGTAAGTATAAAAACCCGACACCGGACGAAAGTTAACAAAGGTTAACAAAGGTTGAAAGTAGGAGAGCAAAATGTTTTGCAAATTGCAAGTTTAATTTTCCTTTCCTGTATGTTGATATCTTTTTCCAAAAGTACAAAAAACTAGAAATTAATACATGTGTAAAAATGGGGGGGGGAGGGGGGGGGGAAATATCATATATATTCAATTTCTCAATTATAACTATCAGACCATCAGGGTTTTTTTCACTGGATTAGTGTGCTTATTTTTGAATTCTAGTGCAGCAGAGGACTCCCTATACATACATGTGGGAAAAATTGTCACTCCAGTGTCTAAAATCGAAAAGTAATTTTATCTTTATGCCAAATATTTTTGTTCCTACCGAAAGGAATTTCTTTCCACACACAGGGGATAAACTGTGCATTTGCTTCAAATTTTCCTAAAATTTTTCCTCTTCCTTTATTGTCAAATTAATACAACCAGAAACAGTTTGGTTTGACACTGGTATGAATAAGCCCTCTGACACTATTCCATATGCAGAAGATGTGTAGCACATCTGCTGTTGCACTTCTGAAGCTTAACATCAGTTGTCTCCTCTGCTACAGATTTCCTGCACAACTGTGGGAGCTTCAAGCCTTTCCATCCCTCTGGTTTTGCTCCTGAATGACAATAATGCTGTGCCTTTCTACTCCTGGGATTTTTGGGAGCTAAGGACATTACAGTTTTGTAGAGGTTCAGATGGTATTTGACTTTAAGCCATGGAAATACCACAGATACATATTCATCTATCCTCACTATTGCCCTGCATCAATAAACTAAATAAGGCAGTGCTGAATTCAACCTAATTCTAACTTTTCTGGCAAACCCCAGAGAAAGCTTTAATATTTGACCTAGTTTCTATTTCTGAAATCATATGGTTTTAATCCTCTTCCTATTTCAGTTTCATCTAATTCAAACTAGGGGTTGGACAGTGCTATCTAATGCAATCCAGTATTGGAGAAACATTGATACAAAAGCAGAAACAGAAATGATTTCACTAAGTAAAGAAAGTAAAGGAAAATCTTGAAGTTTTGTTGCCATAATTTACTCATTCATACCACCTCATTTTATTATCTTCCCTCCTGTGAGAATTCAGAGTGCTGTAGAATATAAACCTCATTGTGTGACGTATTTCAGCAAAGTATCTCAGCTCATGTTGCAAAGGTGAATATCATGTTCGTTTTATAGCTGCTGAAATTGAATTTGAGACTATTCAAATGCATCTGAGTATTGTATAATGTAATGTCAAACATACAGATGTCTTATTTTGGCACAACTCAAATACTTTGAATGACTCATGGTTTAAATGTCTTGTCCAAATCTGTATAGCCAGGCAGATGGGAAATAGGGTATGGCTCCTCACTGAGACCATTATAGAAATCCATCTGAATACATACGGTGTATGTATTCAGATGAATACATACAGATACAGATTCTCCATGAAGGAGATGCTATAAATGGTCATCCTGAAACTATTTATCTTCTGAGCACACAGTGAATGCTGGCCAGCAAATATAAATGGCACTTTATGATGAACACAGTTATTATAGTCAGTATATTGGATTTTTTGCCAACTGGTTCTTCTGCATTCTTAAAACATATATATAAACAAGGACACTGAGAAACAAAGTGGTATCCAGCAAGGCCATATGGATACAAGACCACTTGGTTGCTTCAGCAAGCAAGGGATTTTAGAGTTTGCATTTGTTTCTTTGTACAGTATCAAAATAATAACACCATAAATTTGGAAACGTGATTCCTTGTATGTGCAATGAATCACGCTTAGAGAATTTCTTGGTTTTCCTCTCCCACCTCTTCCTGAGATAGCTGGTCTTTCTGGTGTTAACTGGCATTTCACCAGGTTATGCAATCATAAGATTAACTAGAGGCTTGTATTGAAAGACAAATATGCTTAAATATTCTGGAAAGGATCTGTGCATGTATTTAAGTGATGTAGAGAATTAGTGCCCTGATAAAGGTGTGTGTGGTTTCAAAACACTTTAGGAACTCATAGAACAACTATGAGACTATTATAATTTTCATATTGTGCATTTTCTATTAGGTTTCCTTGTCTCTAATAGGATCGCACTAAGTTTCATCTTTGCAGATATGAGATGCTCTTCAATTATGTTATTTATTTAATGCTTCGGTGAAATCATCTAAATTGCTATTCTTCCAGGTTACAATAAATCGATGCTCATGTCACAAAATGGTTCCTCTGTTTCTTGGTTCTGTAACACAATTTTCACAAATCACGAACATCATGGGGCTCATCCCAGGAGACGCTCAGGTGCAAGCAGATCATCTGTAGAACATACCTCTTTAGAAACACAGCCTCCCATGGGATCATTATTTAACCAGTTTTAAATATCTCATTTTATCAGGTTCCTTCCATTTAGGAAAATATATTTCCTAGAAATAATTTCCTACAGAAGTTAGAGAGGTAAGTCAGTAGTAAACGGTGACTAAACTTTGGTGGTAAATTCTATGCAGTTTAGTTTCAGTTCTGTCACTATCCATATCCTCTGTATGGATGCAGTGTATTAAAATGAAGAGCTATCACTGTTCAAAGCATACTATGCCATAAAGGGCATGTATGGAGGGTCTTTCTGCCCTCCCTGTAGAGAGTTATTTAAGAAGTAATACCAAATGGGGAATGCATTATCTCCTTCCTGCACTGTTCTTCTTGCCTGTATTTTCCTTACAACTCCAAATAAAGCCTTTTACTGATTCACTAAAGAAAATAGAAGCTTCTCTGTGGTGGTATTTTCTTTGGAAACATCCTACAAATCTAGTGCAGTTTCCTTTTGACTGCTTCTTGCATACCCAGCAAAAAGAAAGTTATTAACTTGCACTGTAAGAGGGCAGCATCGAGGGATGATGTTTCCATGGTCAAACTGCTTCAGTAGCAGCTATTCATAGTCAGAAGACACTGGGGTAAATATTGTTATCTCTGCTTTTCAGTTGGTGAAACTGAAATAAAGAGGTCAAGGTCAACATCTTCCAATTTAAAATCTATGGCTGGATTTCAACAGCTAAATTAGTGACATGAATTGTAAACTTCTGAAACCTAAAAAAATTAAAAGGACTGCACATTCTTGGGAATCCAAACACTCATTTATACACCAGAAGTGTGGTAACCAAGTTAAACTTTCTTGCTTTATAACTGGGGCAATGTTAGGTCACAGATATCCTGAATCTCCTTAGGTTTTGGAGTTTTGTATTACGTTCAGCAGTAGATACCTGCATTTACATTACCCCCTCTATTTATTTGCACTTCTGTAGTACCGAGATCTTAGGAGGAAATTTTCCTTGAATATCTTGGTTGCTCTTAAAGTTGTATTTAGATTTTTTTTCAGTTCCCTTTACCACAGTCTGTACCTCATTAATGAAAGAACTTGCACATGGAGTCCAGAGTATGGTGGTGAGCAGTGATGCAGACCAGGAGCCATATGACTGGTGTGTTCTCTTCACTTACAGATCATTTGCTGATGAAGCACTGACCAGATGGCACCCCAAATGCATTGCACGAATACATGGATTTTGTAGGACTCTTAAAAGTTGGAGGCTTTTAACTGTAAAAATTGAATGTTTTGGACTGGTCGGCTCTTTTAGTCTGCTCCCTCACATTAAAGCATGTGGCCAAAGCACAGGTTCTTCCATTTTCAGCAGACATGACACAGAAAAGAGTTATGCTGCCTAAGTTAATAGTGGTGGAAGAGGACAGGTGCTTCCTTTATCTTAGCTCTGCGTTCACATGATATGACTCTCCCTTGTGCTATATATTTCTCTTTCCCTGGCAGAGATGTGAGTCAAGTGAGGTATCTCCTTTCTTCTTACTGCCTGGATGTGGCATGTCCTGCCTGGAGGCACTGAGCATCCTGATCATGTTCTGCCTCACACGTGGCTGGTTGATAAGGGGGAACACAAGCTGGGGGGCTGCTGCTGAGACAGATGATAACTCTCCCGTTGGAAGCCTGGAGACAGTATTTTGGCAGCCCAGGAAAGGTGCGTGCTCTGCCTTAATTGTGAACACAGTTTGTTGTATCACTTGTAAAAGTTTCATTACACCAGTTAGTATACTAGCATTACAAACAACATAATGAAACATAATTGGTCCAAGGGCTCAGTGTGAACTAACTGATCTGAAAATAATGCCATTTCAGAATGCAAACAGGAAAAATGAACCTTGACATTTCCTGTAAATTTCCAGGAGGGATTTTATTTACAGAATAGTAAGAGAGAATCGAGAACTTGCTATCAAGCTGATTGTTGTTTTTTTCTTTTTTTTTTTTTTTTGCTGATGTGTTTATAAAAATGGCAGCTTACTTATCACCAGCAATGAGATTTACCAGCAGGGACTTGTACATTGAGCTGTGTTTGATTGCAAACACCGCTGAAAATGTTGTTTTGGGAATAATAGGATAAAACATATTTAAAAAAGAAAGATTGTTGATAATTTTTGTTGTAAATGTAAATATCTCCAAACAAGGCTACTGAGAGGGAAACCCATTCTAGCTAAAACAAAGCTGTCAGCACTGCTGCTAGATTTTGCATTGTGCTTTCCTGTATGGCATGCTCTGAAGTCAAATCACAAGAGTTTTTGCCAGTCAAAAATAGCAATGTGGCCTTTCATTTAAACCCCTTCTGCTGCACCTCTCTTTTGTTCTTAGCTAAATTAGATTTACCTTTTCCAATAATGGGGAAAAAAAAAATAGACATCTAATACTTAGTTCTACAAATTTGCCTTTTGCTTACCTTTACTAAAACTAACTCTGGATCTGTGCTACTATGAACCTTCCTTATGTGAGAACCAAAAGCATTCCCTGTGTTTCTTTTAACAAAAAAGAAAAGAAAAATGGAATTTTAAAATTATAGTTGTGAAAGATAATGAAGTGCCCTTTAAATAGCTAACAAATATTATATTTTAAATGAGGACTTGCTACAGCAATCTTGGTGAGATCCAATAGTATTTATGTGCATGAATCACCACTGCCTTTCTGCACAGTCCTTTGCTGATGCCATCGGGACACCTCCTGCAACAAGACGCAATGGTGTAAAATGGGCAGAGCCCATATCATGGATATATCTTGGATCATATGCATGTTTTCAGCAGGTGTCACTGGTTCTACACTGCACAAGGCATTCCTAAATACTTGAATAGTGTGGTGAGAAGGCTCCTGGCACTCATAAAGTGAACAGAGTGAGTGAGCTTTCCAGGTGATCTCACAAAGAAGAGCAAGGCCAGCACAGTTCCTCTGCACCTGGGTGAGGAGAACTGCAAGGAGGCAAATACATTGTGTGCCATCGTGGAGAAAAATGCCACCTGGCTGGCCCATGAGCAGGTTACGTCCTCCTTCTCTCCCAGAGTGACAGCTGTAGCTGTTCAGGGTTACTGCCAGCTATGTCCACCATGCTCTTCACCCCAGTTGTGTTTACCACCACCTAGTAACTCCCTTAGCAACTAAGACAAATGCATTAATAACACTTTAAACCACTTCAGAGTTGCAAGAAACGCAGAGCTGAGGGCTGTGAGAGCCAAGCTCAATTCACACATCATTTCCCCATTTAGACGTTTTGGAGTGAGTCATTTCGGGTTCTGTGTGCCAAGTGCGTCGGCACCAGTGCTGTGCAAATCAGCACAGATGGTGCAAACCCCCGTCAATGAATCACCTGGCTTCGTGCAGCAGGTGTGTTTGCTTCCTCCAGGGGTGGAGGAAGAGTGGGTGGGATGGGGTGAGTAAGGAGACCTCCCCATCCCAGCACCACTGGTCAAAACCACACCAGGCATGGGCTACTCAGGAAGGTATGCGTGGCCTATTGGCAGTGGCTACTCAGCAGGGTATGCCTGGCCTGTCAGCAGGGGGTTGAGAGAAAATGAGTTTTAATCATTCATTAAGTCAACAGGTATGAGCTTTCTAATTTAGAGTGTCTGAGCTAATTAGAAATGTGGAGCAGGGGCACATTTCTCTGATGGGGCTCCTCTGGTCCAGTTGGGAAGTGAGATATGGTCCCTGTCTTGGTCTCATGATACTTCCATTTTTTGCTGAAAGTCAGAGATCCCGAAATCACCTGCTTATATGGAAATCACATATTTAAACTAGAGAGGTGAGTAACAGGAATAAGAAGGCTGCTATATTAAATACCTGATGGTTTTGAAGGTAGTATGGTGATTTATGTTGTTGGGTAAAGGATCTTTGAAAGCTTGAGTGTGGCAGTCCTTGAAATCTGTGAATCCACTGTGATGCATTTCTTAAAGAACAGTGCCCAAACTGGGAGTAATGCCCAAATTCATCGCCTATCTGAGCTAATTCTGCTGCAATCTGGGATACAGATCACACTTTCACAATGCTTGCTGATTCCTACAGTATGACAGTATTCCAATGACTTCGTAAGTTAGTTAATAATTAGGAAAAATCCCACATAATTTAAAATTTAGCAGTTAGGAATCAGTGATTAGGAAGTATACCTGGCAATGGTTCTGGTGGGGAGCATACATTTATGGCTTAGCAGCACAGCAGGCACTGCCACAATGTACTGAGGCATTATTCTGTTAGATAAGCGGAATAATCTTTTAGCAATAATATGCAGTCCAGCATCTATAACCCACCAAGTTCTCAGCTGCTTCTACACATCTACCCTGAATTTCAGTTTCTGTACTGCAAACTTTTCACGTGTGGCCCAAGGACATAATCAACTATTTCATGTGACCAGCTTTTCATTACTGGGGAACAGGTTTCATTAGCTGGACTTTAAGAGGAAAGTTTTGCAGTTCATGATCATGAGCCTTCTGTAACAGAGATGCAGCCTGTTGGGTCCTGATGGAATTAAGACAGCTTAACAATTTTCCATTATAAGGAACCCTGCTCTGTTCCTTACAATTTCATCAGGTTTTAAATGATCAGCCAAAATTCCTCAGGTTTTAGGAAGGTGGCTTTTATGACTTTGGTGGGATTTTTTTTACCCTAATTTGGTTTGCTACTTTCAAGAATGGAAGTAAAGAAAGGACAAGTGTGCTGTTCTGGCATGTTAAAATCCTCAGGTGTCCTCTTTCAAAACAGACTTTCCATAAATTATAGAGTGGGCACCAGCTGTGTACTCTTGTTTTTCAGAGGGTCTCGATTCCTTCTGTCTAAAGTCCTTCATTGCTTTTTTTCAACCACATTGACCATTCTCTACTGCAACTAAAGCATACCGATGTTGTAGAGAGAGAGCATCCTGCAAAACCCTTAGGGGAATGGTGAGATAATTAGGCTTGTGTGTTAGGTATCTCAATACATTTGTTTGCCTTATTTGCACTGACGAAATCCAGATTTTAAGCACCTACAGCAGTGTGTAACACTCATGACCCCCATCTCTTCATGCTTCATCTCCTTTGAAAAAGCTTTTCTAGTGTGTGATAAAAATTGTTTCACAGTTAATAATTCTCTTTAAAAAGCCAGACTTCTTTTCTCCTATTATTCTTTTTTTCTCCTTTTTTACCAGGACATATGAGAGTTAAGGAGAGAGAGGAACTAAAGTAGTTTCTGAACAACCTTAAAATATTGAATTTCTAACAGACTGCCTTTGCTTCCACCAAACTCGTTTTTACCAGCCCCTCTTCCCCATCAAAAGTGTAGCTCAAAACATTGTTAACTGTGATTCCTCATGTGTCTGGCATTGCACTGCGGTCCCTCATTAGGCAGTGACATGCTATTGTTCTTCCTACCTGTGCTGTGAGTGGCACAGGTGGGGCACTGTCAGAGCTGAGCTACTGTGGGACAGGCTAAGTGGGCTCTTATCCTCTGTGCAAAGCAGCTTCTTTGAGAAGAGGCAATGTACACACTATGTCTGCCAGTCTGTTACACAAGAATCTGTGAGACATCTGTGGATTACTGGCATGAGGATGCTCAGTTTATGTAACGGTACCCAGCTTCCAGGCAGTATTTCTCATCACTAGGTATTAAAGTGCTCTACACAGAAAAGAGGTCAGTGTTATCATCCTCAGTTCTGTGTCTGGCCTTGAGGAAAGAGCATTTTCTCATGGTTAGAGCAGTGGTGAGAGAAAAGATGGCTTGTGCAAAGATTTAAAACACTTCAGCAATGTGCCTGAGCAAATGAAGCTTAACTATTTAGTACTTAAGACCTGTGTCTGAATCTGAAACATGCCCGAATTACCTTTGTGTAACCTTCCAGTCATAAAATTTAATACTACGAATTACCTCTCTGCCTCTGAAGTCTTATATTTTGGGCTGCAGAAGTAGCAGTCCCTGTAACTTCGTTTGCTTAACACTTTTCATACAAAGACGTTGTCTTTTGATGCATGTGGTTTGTGTGTGTGTGTGCACTGCTGTGGAGGCTGGGATTTTCAAAGCTGTCTCAAGCTGATCTTTAAAAACCTTTAGAAAAAGTGGTTCTACAAAAACAAGTCAGGACTTTCTTTCTGCAGTTTTTCCTGTGTTTTTCCTTTTTGGCCTGTAAGCTCTTGAGACCTGAGATGCTGTCTTAAACATACTGTCTGGACCAGTGTTATGCCAGAAACTTGTTGTAGCTTCACTACAAGAAATTTATACTAATGTAATATTATTATAGGCTCTTTGATCTTCATTTTACAACGTAATGAAAGAAAAATACATTTAGGAAGAGGAGTGTATCTCATAGGAATGATCATTTGTTTGACCTTAATCTGTCACTGGCAAAGCTTTCAGGCTGCACTATATTAGCAGATGGATAACAGGCTCCAGCTGAAATTACTTGCACAGTTAAGTAGTTTATTTTCTCATTTTCCTACAGTGAGAGTCTCCAAGACCAGAGCTGGCATATAAGCCCTCATGTATGCTCCTGAATAAATGCGCTGAGGCTCATAGTCTGGGCTGTTTAAGTGATAAGCTGAGGTGTACCTCTCTTCTCTGGTGCTTTGTGCAAGGAACAAAAGCTGGACCCAGGTCACTGTTGCTTGCTTTTGGGGGAGAAAGTCTGGTACAAAACCACAGCACCTCATCTGGGAAGCTTTCCAAGGATATGGGGAGCAAGGTTTTTCACAGTCTTCGCTGGATTTTGCATCATCTTCTGGGTTTTTCTTCTTAGAATAGCTTGCAAACCTCCTCTGTATTGAGCTTTTCAGTGATGTCTTTGTGCCATGTAAAGAGGAAGCAATTCAAAGAGAAAATTTACGGTAGCAGTTAACAAGCCTAGAAAATCACCAGGTTGGGAGGAAATATGGTTCAGGTGATAAAACCAGAGAAAACAATAGAATGAACACTCATCTTGCATTCATATAATCTTACTGCCTTAAACTCTTGTTGACAGGCTAAGGGGAGCTGTTATGAAGATATTTATAAAACTGTAAGCAACAAAAAATACCCCAATGATTACCAATGCTGCTAATTACACACTTTCTGATGACTTTGACATCTCTGGAAAGGAGATCCTCTCACCACGACTGGATCAGATTTGCATAGTTTTTGTCAAAATGACTACTCCCCTAAATTATTCAAATATTAGAGCAGAATTAAGCGATGTGTCATTCCTGTCTGTGTCCCCAAAACAGTCTCTTATTTGAATATGAAAGACATAGAGGGGTATTGATCATAAACTGAAACAAGGTGAACAAATTGTGCATCCAAGAGTTTTGTTAGGGAATAATGCATTTATTTACTCAGGAATAACATAAAGAAATTCACTTCTGATTAATAATAACATAGATGCTCAGTAATGTAGTTGCAGAAATGTTATGGTTTTGATATGGTAGAAAATTGACATTTGAAGCTGGCTTATCTCCTTGTCATATAAACCCCACATAACTGTTACCAATGACATAGAGTACTTTTAATGAAATGTAATTGAAAGAAATTGAAAGGTAGGTTAGGTCTGGAAAACTCCCATCTCAATTAATTCTGCTTACGATTAATTGTTAATTCTTCTTAAATTAACCACAGACAAAAGGAAATCATTTAACTATGCTTTATTCCTAACAAAATAATGGGTAAATGACATTCAAAGAAAATAGAAAAAGAAAAGAACCGTTCCTCCACTTAAAGTTGTAGAAGCTGAAAATCATAGAATCATAGAATAGTTAGGGTTGGAAAGGACCTTAAGATCATCAAGTTCCATCCCCCCTGCCATGGGCAGGGACACCTCGCTCTGAAAATAGAAAAGGGATTTTTCTGAAAATAAGGAAAAGCTGTAGCAGCTACTGAAATAGTCACAGTTTTTGCAGGGATATTCAGCCATCCCAGATTTTGTGACATGAAGAAAAATTATTCAGGAACAGAGAAGATGAAGCCAAATATGGGCTGGTGGTGCTAGTCTTCCAAATGATTTTACCTTGTGTATGAGTTGCTATTATGTGTGCCTTGGTAATTTTTAGATACTATGAAGTTGTTTGGAGAAATGGTGCCCTTCGGAAAGGCTCCTGTAAATGGAGTTCATTTACTCTTGCTACTCCATTGCACCCAGTTCTTGGTGCACTGGACCTTAGTGTTGGCTTGAGATTCCTAGAAGAAGGGATTGGCCTTAAAGCTGTTTGACAATCCACAATTCAGGTCTGGTTTATAGATAAGAATAAAACAATTTGCCTTTGGAGTCTATCCAAGCAATCAACTATTCTCTCATCTCTACTTAAAAGACAATCTTCCAGCATCAGCTGGCACGGTAAGTGGATGCCTGTGTCAGAAAAGGGGGCAGCTCTAGTGCCTGATGGAGCAAAACATTCTGGTGCCATGAAGTGAAGTGTTTTGAAGCTTTTGGTTTGGTTGCATGATCCAACTGTTGCAGTATGGGGCTAAGCCATGCACCATGTTCCATTTGGTTTGGGGTTTTTAGAAAGTGTAAAGTCAGATGGGGTTTTAGACATCTTCCAGCAAGTCCCCGGTGTGATGAGCTACTATGGTAGCAGCATGGTCAGATATCCAGTGGTCAGTTTAGAGGCAAGTAAAGAAGTCTGGGAAGAACTGAATGATCTGGATGTGGAACAGAAAGGAGTAAGTCATGACATGAAACCAGAAAGAAACACAGTGAATATCAAGCTAAAAAAAGTGCTGGATCAGGAGCCATAGGTATTTAAAAAATAGACAGAAAGCTTTGACCAGTTTATTGCCCGTAATGGAGTTGACAACCCTGGTGTGGCAAAGCCTTGCAAACATAGGAGTCTGCAGTCTCACTCATCCTGTGGCTTGCCCACACCTCTGCCAGAGCTCTGACAGAACTGGGAGGTGCACAGATGGATTAGTCCAGCACTGAAGAAGCACAGCGCTGTGCATGAGCTAGTTAATCCTGCTAAACTGGGACTTGGACTTAGGAATCCACTATGAGGTTCAATTTTCTCTGACTGCAAATACGCATGGTTTATAGTGAGGGCTGGGTATCTGCAGCATTTCTGTTGCTGCTACACAGCACACACAAACCAGCCCCAACAATAGGTGTGAAGAATCTTCCCAGATTGCTTTGTGCCTAGATATGGCTGGTAAGACCAACAGGGCAGAAGCAGATGGGATAGTTTTTATTTCACTTTAGGGAAGCAGACAGCATGAGCTGTGTCAGCATTAAACGATTTTACACTGTGGAAGGAGCAGGTCAGTGATCTAAATGGCAGTAGGCTACCTCCATTCATGTTGCATGAAGCTTACATGAGTTACACATTACATAAGGTGACATGCAGTCAGATAAAACACAGGGCCCACAGAATACCTGTACACTTCTGACACTGCTGGGAGGGAGGTGGATGCTCTGCTGCATCCACAAGGGCACGAGGTACTTATACCTGCACCTGAGACAGCTGTGTGCACACCGGTCAGTGGAGACTAGGTGTGACTCTGCTCTCCACTGGCAGCATTAGGTGGATCCTGTACCTGGCCCAGATATAGGTACTGCCCTGTGGCCACTCAAATTTAAGGAACAAAAATCCTACCTATCTTTTTAGCCATTAGCCTGAGTGTGGCAGCTCTGCTGGTGCTGCAGGTCTCGGTGGCACAAAAGAGGGATGATTACATATTTCTTGTACAAATTATTTGGAGACTACTGTTGGCACGAGCTATTCAGGATTCATCTGAGGGCAGGGTGAAAAGGTGCTAAAAAAGCATGCATGTGACTGGTGAGTGAACAAGGAAGATCAGTACAGCTAGATATTGCCTGTAGAGGCACAAGGAATGTAAATGTTTTAAAAAGCTTTTTTTTTTTTTCATCTTCTAGCAGCCTTGTAGTGTGAAGTCTGTTGTCCCAGGGTAAATAGTTGTATTCTTAGTTCAGTGGCTGAAGTAAGAAATCAGGAGGGGATTTTTGTTTACTGTAGGCTGAAGTGTGGGAGTAACAAAAAGTACTTGCAAAACTGATCTGAAATGGCATTTTTGGTGGACTTAAAATTTACAGGCAACATTTTCTCAGTTCTGATGAGTCCCTGGACTTTGCATATATCAGCAAGCACTGGCATTTTCTTAATGTCACTAATGACATTTCAGCCAAAGGGCTCTCAGCTGACTTTGTTCATTACAGAACTGCACATGGCATGTCCTGGGGGGAATCACTGTGTTTGTTTACATTACTCTTTAAGCTGCCATCCCCAGCAAGTGTAATTAGTTGTCCAGTGAAACAAGGTCTTTCATTACCATCTTTCCTAATGCTTAATCTAGGAATAATTCTCTGGGATATTTGTTCTATACGGAGTAAACAAACTGTTTCCTTCTCAGTGTGGTGGATAAAATTACTGCTGTCAAATGCTGAATGATGAAAGACACAGTTTACCCAAAGGCACTGGGTTGTGGTTTTTTTGGGGGGGGGTAAATGAGGGAAACTGGACATAGATTTGATGCAATGTTGTTGATGTTATTATATGGCAAACTTAGTGAAGAACATATTATTACAGGCTCTTACAGAATTATATCAGCCAAGGGACCAGCTAAGAAAGTAAAAGCCTCTTTCCAGGAGAACAAAGACCACACTGAGTATTCGATAATAACTGTGCTGTTATTCAAGTGATAGTGATGGATTAAGCCAAGGTTACTATAACCTAACTGAACCCATAGCTACTGATCTACACATGAGGGAGGTCTGGTAACACCACTAGCTACTGTACTGCACTCTGGGGAACAAGGGGAGTGTGCTTACTGTAACAGCTGTATGCCTTTATCACAGCATCCAGGCAGATTGAGTGCTTTTGGCATCAGTAGTCAGTGCTTTGGGGAAAGGAAGCGAGTCAAAAGTGCTCCCACAGAGTGAGTGAGGTTTTAACAAAACTTCTAAATAGCTTATGAATCAGACTTGCATTAGGACTTGGGGGCATAGACCATTACAAGAGTGTTGTGAACCTCCACCCAGGATACCTGGCTTCCTACCACCAGGGCAGTTCAGCCATGTCTCTGATTGTGAGCAGTGATTTAGGCCACTGTTGTACTTTTAAATATCCCACCTTAATTGCTTTTTTTCCCACTGAATGTATATTGCCCTCTTTCTTCTGAAAAGGTTAGTCTCTGCCTAACTGGAGGGGTATGCTGGTGCTGTTACACAATGTGTGATGTTTTTTGGCACATCGTACTTCTAAGGTCTTCATGTCTTGTTTCTTCACTGCACTGGCTGTGTTAGGGCAAGGCTGTGCTAGTACTGATGTTCCACTGGTCTCAGCATAGCATCATTAGAGGACTCAGAATAATAAAGTGCACCAAGGGCCAAGGGATGTATAAAAGTAAGTATCTGACATCTAAGAAAGGCTTCAGTACATAGGATCTGTGCTTTCCATGCTCCATAGAGGTTAATTATTTCTTGGGCAAAATATGGTCTCTGAATGGAGTGTTCTCCAGGAGATTAAAATGCTCCCCTGTTTGAGTTACTGATTCCCTTCGCTATTAAGAAAAACTGCATCAGTTTTAGTTGGAGAATAAGGCAGTAAAAAAGGTGACCAAATAGCTCATTATTCCAGGGACCATAACCTGTGACTCAGCTTCCATAGGCAGAGAAAGTGGAAGAGACAGCAAAAGCTACGGAGGTTGGTCAGGGGAGATGGGAAAGCAATCCTGACATTACTTTTGAAATCAAGGTGGTGAGACAAGTCTTCATATAGGAGCTGTTTGATTTATAACAGATGCACCCTTTCTAATATTTTCAGGCAAATGAGTAACAGGGGTGGAGGGGTTATCTCATCAAAATAAAGTTATCAAAGAAGAAGTTAGCGAAACATGACTTTTACCAGGCTGACACTGACACAAAGAAAGGGAGTGAGTTTGCATTTAGATTCTGAGGCAGACAGGTTGGACCGGTGGAGAGGTAAGCACAGTGCTCATTGCTCCTCCTTTAAAACACTCTTCCCTTCTTGTCTAAACCTAGTTGCCCAATTTTCTGTTTTAAATACACTGTCGAACAACTCTATGGCAGTTTGACTAGTCTGGAGGAAAAGCAAGTCATCCCCTCACTTAAACTGCTCACCTGTCATAGCAGAACCTACAGAATAAGGAGGTGAATCCTGGTGTACATCACTTGGCAGGAACAGAGGATGATCTACCTTGAAATGTGCCCCACATAAAAGTAACACAGTCTCTGGACTGCTGGTGCAATGTGGTCCTTCTCTGCAGTTAGGTAATTAGGTAAAGAAAAACTGTAATCAATTCTAGAGCATGCACAGTTCAAACATGCTGCAGGAGTATTAATTAACCATAGTCCAGGTGTGTGCAGATGGAGAGAAATTGTTCCAGCCAAAAAAGAGATTAAATAAGTGACTCATGGCCCCACTCACCCCTTCTTTCCCTGAATCCTTTGGCATTTGTGCTGCTTTGCTACAGGGTGAGTGCCACACCTTGAGCAGTTGAGGACCTCAGCATACTCACGTCCTTCATGCCCTCTCAGGATCTCCTCTGTCCCAGCTGTAGAGTCTTCTGAGGAAGGGCTGGAGGTGGTACTAGCCTGACATCAGGGAATTTGCAGGAGACCTCAGATGAGCAGTAATCCATCACCCTTAATTTCTTTCTTATTTTCCTAACTGCAACTTAATTTCTGCTTTAATGAAGAAACAAAACAAATGTTTTTGTCAAATCATCTTTAAAACACTATACAGAGGAAAAAAGACATAAACCATATACACAGCTATGGTCCTTTGTTTCCTGATAGAATACCTGGAATGCGAAGAGAAATGGCTTTTATAATACAAGAACATGTTATGGGATAACTCCCAAGCAATTACTTTCTTTCACAGTAATGCTTTCATGAGAGCTAATCTGATGGAATTCTTTTGGTGAGGAGTCTGGTTTTAATTAAATACCCTGAGGAGAGCTCTAAAAGAGAAAACATTTAGCTCACTTGGCTTTAATGGATGTCAGTAAACTCAGAATGATTCATGTGGTCAAAGAAGCTGAAATTGTGAGTAATTCCTCTCATCCCAGCCTGAGCATATGGCTGGTCAGGGGAGTTATAAAGAGAGTTAAGGAGACCTTCTCTTCTGCACAGGCCTCTGGAAGCTGAGGAAGTACCCATACCTGCTTGCCCTGCCACTATACTCCCCTACAGGCATCTGATATAGGACACTTTCAGATGGACCACTGGTCTGATGCAGTGCAGCTCTTCTTGTGCTACTATGTTTAAACTCAGCTGTCTTTTGGGTCCCAAACATAATGGGTGTGCAAGAAAACTCTCCAGAACTGTTTCTCCACAGCCTTGATGATGGGCAGTTAAACATACCAAGGAGATCAAACAGTGATGTAGACTGCCTACATCTCAATATGAATGGGGCCTGAAATCTATATGTATGTATGTTAGACATGTACACAAATACACTTACATACATATACATAATATCTTTGAAGACATTCACACAAATTAAATGCATACTTGAGTTAATACACACAGAGAGTGCAGAAAGGTCTACAGGAACAAGTGTTGGAGGGTTTAGTAAGATATTCTTGGCTGCAAACAACAGAGGCAGCTGTTCGGTCAGCAGTCTCTGCATTCTGCTTTGGGAGTTTCTGGGCCTTTTGTAGACAAGGCCCAGGACCATTTGGCACAACTGGGAACCCTCTGAGAAACTGGAGGGTGTCTGTTGCTGCCAGGTGAGGATGAGGAAAAGGGAGCCAGGAGGGCATGGGCCCAAGGAACCTCTAGCAGCTTCTGATGAGCATGATGAGCTGCCCTTGACCCAGGGTGCCTGGAGTCCCTGTTGCAGCTGTCCCTGCTTAAGGAGGGTGAAGCACCCTTCAGCTGGTGCTCAGGAGAGAGCTGTGAAAGAGCTATGGCAGAGACCACAGCTCTCAGAAGTGGCAGTCTGTGCAGCAGAGCATGAGGAAGGGGGCCTCAATTGTATCTGTGCTGCTGTCACAGCCTCAGCTATGGTGGTGGCATGCCACAGGGCAGTCTCCCCAGCAGCTGTCCAAGCAGCTGTCCCTGCTAGGGCAGAGGCTGTGATGCACACTGGGTCTGGATGGCAGATGCAGCCTTCCAAGCCCTGGGCTGCAGGGAAGACCTGGGGCTTCTCTCCAACGCCTGCTGTCCTGCAGGATGTGTGCCATCGTGGAGGAGCTGTGCTGAAAAGTGGGGGAGTTACAGGAGGAAGTGAGCAGGCTGTGCAGCATCAGAGAGGATGAAGAAGGATATAGACAAGATCTTCTCTTAGACACAGTGGCTTAAACTCCAGACCTTAACTGCAGCAGGGAAACAGGCAGTGTGCACCCTAATATTAAGGTAAGCGAACTCCTGGAGAATGGGAAGAATGGAAGCTGGTCACTTCTGGCACCAAGAGGTGGGTTCCTGCCCCACCTAAGGACTCATAACTGAAGAGTATGTTCACCATCCTCCAAGTTGATGAGGTGCCAGACATGCCTTCAAGCAAAGGATCTGGTACACCTGACCCTAAATCATGTAAGGTCACCCAGGACGAATGGTGAGTCCATGTAAACGGGTGACTCCCTGCTGCATGGGACAGAGGCATCCCCCTGTTCAACTGACCTGTCATCTAGAAAGGTGTGCTGCCTGCCAGGGGCCAGGACTGGGGATGCTGCGGAGGACTGCTGCAGGTCCTCCAACTCTCTAGCTACTATCCCCTGCTGTTATTTTGTGTGGACATAAACGATGCTTCCAGGGAAACCTGAATGGTATCAAGAGTGATTAGAAAGCTCTAGAGGCTGTAATTAAAGGCACGGGGGCCAAGGTGGTGTTTAATATCCTTCTCAAGCTGGGAAAAGGGTATAAAGAAAGGCACTGATAGTACAGGTCAATAATTCGCTACAGAGCTGGTGCTGGTAACAATATTTTGGGTTCTATAACCATGGGGCCAACTTAACAATAAACTTCTATGATGAAATATTTGCCTAGCAGATGAGGGTAGAATGGTGGACTAGACTTCAGTGAGGCTTTCAATGCTGTCTGCTGAAAGATTGTCATAGCGCAGCTGATGAAGTATGGGCTGGATGACCAGACAGTGAGGTGGATTGAAGAACTGGCTGAAGGGCCAGGCAGAAGGTCACGCTGCCATCCAGAGGGACCTTGACAGGCTGGAGAAATGGGATGACAGGAACTCTGAAGTTCAATAGGGCAAGTCCTGCACCCTGCTAGGGAGGAATAACCCCATGCATCAGTACAGGCTGAGGGGCCACCCAGCTGGAAAATGGCTTTGCAGGAAAGATCCTGGGGAACACCCGATTGATCCTGAACTATTAATATGCCTGTGCTGCAAAAAAGGCAGGTGGTATCCTGGGCTGCATTAAGCAAAGCATCACCAGTAAATCAAGGGAGGTGATCTCCCATCTCTGCTCAGCAGTGGTGAGCCCACACCCGTACACTGTCTGGTTCTGGGCTCCTCAGTACAAGAGAGACCTAGGCATACTGGTGCCCTGACTTCAGCTGGGATAGAGTTAATTTTCTTCCTAGCAGCTGGTGCAGTGCTGTGTTTTGGCTTTAGTCTGAGAACAATGCTGATAACACATTGATGTTTAGTTGTTGCTCAGTAGCACTCACCCTGATCAAGGCCTTTTCAGTCTCTCGTGCTCTGCCAGTGAGGAGGGGCACAAGAAGCTGTGAGGGAGCAGACTGAAACACAGGAGGTTTCCTTTGAACACCAAGGAACACTGTTTTTAGTGTGAGGGTGACTGAGTGCTGGTACAGGTGGCCCAGAGAGATTGTGGCATTCCTTGAGATATTCAGAAGCTGCCTGCACGTGGTCCTGAGCAGCCTGTTCTAGATGACCCTGTCTTGACTGGCGATTGGACCAGGTGATCTCCAGAGATCCCTTCCAACCTCAGCTCTTCTGTGATTCTTCCTGTTACTGCACAGGGCTTTCTGGTGGCAAGACTAGAAATGTACTAAAAATCATTCTGTTATTTCACACTTTGATTTCACTTCAAATTTTTGACTGCACCAGAAAAGTAAATTTGCAGAGTGGTACCTTGAGACAATACTCGAGTGAGAATATGCTCGTTACAGATGGAGCTGTCTGAGCTTATTAGTTGTGCAGAGAAGAGTGTGTCTGAAAAACAGTCCTTAGAGCATTAAAAAGCCCCTTTTGATTATGGCACAAGCTGAGAGACTAACACAGAGGTGTAGCCTCCCATGTAATGCACTATAGATGGCCACATTGCATCAAATGCACAGGCACTTATCAGCCCTAGAGGCTTGGCCTTGGTCAGAAAAGTGATGGACTCCATCTCATGGTGTTACACATGTAACTTTAATTCAGCAGCTGGAAAGGAGGTTTACATTATGCGTGACTAACTTAGCATGCTGGCTGTGCACACACTCATCCTAAAAATAGATGTGGCCATATTGTCAATGATACAGTGAGTTTACCTTAAATTGGGGCTCACACATGGGCTCAACATCAGCAAACAGAGCCAAGTCAGGAAAATATACTTCACTGAGAAGCAAAATTCTAGAATCTTATAACGTGTTTTAAATGTAACTTTATACAGTTATGCTACACAGACTTTCTGAAGAGGAAAGAAATAGTACTTGGGTCTTATCTTCCACTGAAGATTTCTTTTGTTTACAGGTATTGCTGAAATAATCCCCACAGTAAATAAAAGAAGTATTCAGTTTCTTTGAGGGAAGTGAAGTAACCAACAGCTTAATGAGTTCCCCCAGGTCACACAATATATTTGTGTTCTGTTTAGAAATACAGATGAGACCTTTCCACTAGCTGCAAGCCCTCCTTTCCTGAAAGCTCCTTGAGAAAATGACATCTGGATTAGGAGCCAAGAAATTCTTCAATCTACCAAAGCAAAGTTTTTGTAGTGCAGAAGCAGATAAGGTTTGAATGCTGCTAATAAGCTAATCAGTGAATCTGTTTCTCCTGGTCTTTGATGTATTTGAACAATTGACCTGAAGTTTCTGATTAAATTGAGTATTTCAGCAAGTACTTATTAATCAAGCCCACTTTTTTTTTACCAAGCTTGAACAAATGTTCTAATCATATGCAGTCAACAACATTTAGCCTTAATTTAGGATACTATTGAAAATGTAAGTAAATAATGTATAGGTCCATCTTAAAGAAACTTCATGAGCAGCAGTTTATTTTTACTATTAAAGAATGATTTTTTTTGCTGCTAACAAATACTAAGAGTGGTCAGGATTCAACCTACAGTGTTCAGAAAAGAACTGTGAGTTATTACAACCAGCCACATTCTGAAAATGGTCACAATCAGCAGACTGACAGTCAAATTGGACTGTTTGGCTGAACTGCTGCAGTAATGCCATATTGCTAATGACTAATTTCCACAGCAGTGAGTTTTCTTTCTGGTGCTGTTTATTTTTCCCCTGGTTCTTTCATAGGACTCTGGTTGTCTTTTAGGCATAATACTGTCTTGCTAACGTGTGCTTAACAGTCTATAATGGCTGTTTAAAGCTGTTTTTTCCTTTTCTATAATTTTTACAACATGCTTAGGAGCAGAATACAGTGCATTGGATTAGAAAATGTGGTTATGTCCAGTCTGGGTATTAACTGCTCCTAGGGGGCGGGTCTCGGTACTTATCTGTTTCAAACCACAGGTTTCTCTTTGAAAGGCAGTCCTTTGGCTAATCCATCATTTTACTCTGTGTTGGATTTGAACACAAATGCTCACAGAGCCACCAGTGCTCTTCCACAGATAATGCAGTTGCTCTAAAATGCAGAAGAATCACTAAGCAGAGTCACAAGACAATACAGGAATTTGCTCAGACTGCTGAAGGAATATTTATGCAAGAGTCTGGGAAGGCTAAAAAAAACCCCACTAAAACTGATTATTTCCTTTTCACTATTTAAAACTGAGAGCAGTTGCTGAAAGGATCAGATGAGAGGGAGGTGAGCAGGTGAGATGTAGAGCTACAGCTCTATGAAGAGGGTCCATACCCCAGAAATGTGCTTGGGTCTATCACTGCACTCTTGCCTCATCTGTCCATTTTGTTGACTGTCAGCTGTATGATGTGGTGTCCTGGCATTGCCCCAAGGGCAGCCCAGGCTCAGGCTGAAAGTAGATTCCTGCTACATGCAAACATGTTTTCTTGAGGAGTTTTATTTTAGCAAGGACAAATGCAATCCCACACTGGCTGGGTATTATTCTCCTCTCTTTTAATACTGCAAGACTGCATCAGCCAGTGCTAAAAGGGAAAATTTCCATCCATTCTTGTTAAGGACCATAGAGCCACCTTGTGTGACATTACAGCAAGGGCTGCCGATTCAGGCGAGACACACTCAGCCATACCTATTGCCGTTCCTCCAATCCTACTGAGAGGAGCTTGCTTAAATGGTTGTTCAGGGGAATGTAGTGCTGATGCAAGCCTTCCCTCTGCTGTGCCTGGGGGAGGAGAGAGAGCTGAAACACATGCCTAAATGCAGACAGGACAGTCTCCACTCACACCCACGCAGTGCCTGGGGAGCTGTATGGCTGGGTGCCATGCTAGGAACCATGTAGCTGTTTTGCTGGACAGTGGCAGGGCTGGTGCCTGTGTTGAGTGGGTGACAGTCACAGCTCTAGCAGTTGGGAACACCAAGGCTACATGGAGCTGGCAGTTTGGGAGCAGACACAGCAGCCTGGAGCAGCCAGCCACAGAAGACCAAGTGAAGTGGGTGAATTAAATTGCTTTCTTAATAATCAACTTCCCCCTAAGAAAGTGCCTTTTAGTAAGAGGATGAAGAGTGCCCATGTTCTGCCTCTTTTTTTGCAGGGCTTTAGTGTTCTATAGCTGTGCCACGGATTAGGATAGGAAAGGAAAACTTTTTTTGCACCTTCAACAAGCCAGATGCTTTGTGGGAAATTTTGGCATAAAGCAAATCATTACTAAACTATAATGTTATCATCAATAATAACGAATAGACATAGTAGGCCATTATTATGTCATACATAGGGCTTTTATTGCTCACTGTATATAATTCCTGCTAGAAGGGGCCTCCTGTCCTGAAGGATTTAAAGTCTAAGACTCTAGTCCTGTAATTCACAGTATATGGCTGCATTTCTTAATCTGCATGAAATGCCAATGCAGTCAGCTACAGGACTGTGGCCTTCCTAGAGCAGAACTGAAAATTGCCTGGGAGGACCCAGTGCTCATTTATTAAATTAATCTAATACGCTTTATTTTCTTGTAAAGTTGAGGCAGTGCAGGGCACCTCCAATAACCCACCGTGACTGCCAAGTGAATCCCGTTGTGATGAGCCTCTGTAAATCCCAGAAGGTCTCCAGGATATATTTTGCCTTTCCTTTAATATGGAAATGGTTATTTACAGCCAGCAACTGCTTGGCAACATAGAGAAATGAACAACTCCTCTGAAGCGCCTGTAGCTCCTGCCTTCTGACTGGACAGACAGAAGCCCTAAAGCACTGATCTGACTAGTAGCCTAAAAACTGTCATTAATAAATAATTAGCACAATTTAGTAGTACCAACTTTACTGCAGGATAAATGCCTTGGAGAAGCCATGAACTCTGTTCATGGTGGCTAATGCTGGTGAAGGCATAGCAGTCTTCATGCTTTTATGCTGACAGGTCAGTGGTAGTGTCTTCATGCTTTTATGCTGACAGGTCAGTGGTAGTGGAAGGGGGATTTTGCTGTATGTGATCCAGTGTTCATTTGTCCATTTTTAAATGTGCAATTGCCATTCTTTGGATTGTCATCACAGTTTGACACCTGCTGAATGAGGGCTCGCTTGGAGGGGGCAAGGGGATGGTACCCTTCAGGGCTCTGAATGGCAGCCAAACCCAAAGCACTTGTTCAGCAGCAGTGTTCATGACCCAGCCCTGTGGTCCTCCAGTCTGCTCCCTCGTTTGGCTGCCCGTGTGAAAACTTCACAGTCAAGTCCCACATGCACTGCAAGTGTTTTCTTGTGTATTTTGGAATACAGAGCACATATGTACAAGAAACTCACTTTCCCAGTTGTGTAGTCAAACAGTTTCTGAAGAGGAAGATCAGAATAAGCCCTATTTGTTGCTGTTGTTGTAGACAGCACCAAGTAAGATAGCTCTTGGGAATCCCCATGTTTAATTACTTAGAAGTCCACTCTACTACTTTTCTTAGTCCAGACACTATCTCACACATCTCCCTTTCCCTCACTTCCCCACTGGAGTAACTTGTATCTCCATTGTGTCAAACATTTGATGCAGCTATCATGCCAAAATGAAAGTTAACTGTGTGCGTTTTTCCATTTATTCTGAATGTGTGTAGCTTAAAATATAAGAAAATGAAGTGTCAGGAGGGCAAATGTCTTCATTTGTGACAGGACTTTTTGATAATCTATCATGTCTTGTAGGTTTTTTTGCTGCTCCAAAGGCGAGTGAGATGTTTTGCTACATCTTAGAGTGCTTGACTCTGTTTCCTTTAACACTGGGTATCATGAGATTTCTTCAAAACTGAACGGCTGCCTTTGAGGAAACCAATTCCCCAGCAAGCGTGGGTGTTGCCTGTTGAGGGATGGCAGTTCTGCCTTTCTGTCCATCTGCCAGCCCAGTCTGCTGTATTTCCAGCTGGGAAATAACGAGCTTCAGAACAAGGTAGCAAAATAGTTGAACATGTTTTGAAATAGCTAAACCATTAAAACAGCAATTTAAGAAAAAAGAAATCATGTTATATGATACATATCACAGCTTAGAAAGAGCAAAAAGCTGTGCATTAGCCTTTGTGCCACTTATAGGTAAGAGTCAATTCTTCTAGGTCAAGCTTAACTTCCCACCATGACCAGTGAAAAACATATAAAGCAGTACATAGAGCAGTTTAAAACTATGTGCTTAACTCTTCATTTATTTTCTTTTCAGCATGATGAACAGTTAAATAGTCCTTCCATAGTGTTTTTAATAAAAGTGTAGGTATAAAACCAATCACTGCTTCCTATGAAAAAAATCTGTGTTTACTGCAATTCACTTTGTACTACATGGTCTATGTTGGTTTTCATTCACTCTATGCATATATATATATATATATGAAAGAATATTTCTTCTCTCATACTAGCACTTAGAAGTTATTTACTGCATATATAGAAGATGAGATCTCAGAGTACTACTCATACTGTGCAGTATTACACTTTCCCTTCTATCTGCTTTTCTCCTTACCCCCACTCTAGCCTGATGTGCACAATAGCAGTACTCCTTGCCAAGTCTCATTTTTGCTACCAAAATATCTCCTTTTCAGTGTTAGATAGCCAGGATGCTGCTCTGTGTGCAGCAGCATGGGATGGGGTAAACGTTGGCAGCACTGTAACACAGTATGGAATCCATAATTGACTCATTTGCAGAAGTGGTAAGAATATTTGACTCTGTTGGTAATTATGCGGTTCAGCAAGAAATGAAAGAGCCTGCTTTATTTCTTAAGGCTATTTATGATGGGTTTAATCACAGCTGCAAGGGGTGGTGTACCTGCACCTGAAGCAACGCCCCTCAGGGGAGTCCCAGTCAGGTCAGACTTAATTCTTACCTCAGCTCTGCTGCTCAGCTGCATTGCTGCCTTCAGCATGCCCTGCTGTCTCTGTGTCTCCACTCTCCATTTGTCAAGTAAGGTTAATCACAATCAGATTTTCTTTTCTGCTACCAAGATTAGAAGGGTAAAGCCAAGCCTGTCTGTGAGGGACTCGGGTGGCACGTTGTAAAGAAACTGTTTTCCTGGATTTGTAGAAGTCCCTTTTTAGCAATGCATGGTCAGGCAGAAATGTCCATGATCTCCCATTGACCCTTCTCCATTTGGGAAAGCACAGGCATAATCTCCTTAGCTAATTCGTGCTGTTGCACCTTCGCATTTTACCTGTACAGTGTTTTTCAGAGGAGTAATGAAACCTGTCACAGGAGGACACAAGAAAGAACCCTGCCACCAATGCCTGCATAGAGAAGCAACATTGTGATCCTCCTTATTGCCTACAAATCACGAACTGTGAAATGGAGAAAGGAGAATTGACAGGGGCTTGCCACAGCATGCTTTTACTGTCTTAAGGCTTTCCATGGGGAAAAAAAAAAACATGCCCAAGTGATTCAAAGCATTGCTTTCTCTTTCCATAAGATTCTCCCCTGATGCTGTCCCCAGGTTTCTATAAGAGAAGATTTTTGGTGACTGATTTTTCCCATTTTGGGATTTTTCTCTCACACTTAGCTGTTCTCTGACCCCCTTAATACGAGAACAATGATGTTAGTTACCTGGATAATGCTGTTTTCTAAAGTTCAAACACAGATACAAAGATACTGTGCTCTGACCACCGGATCAAAGCAAGGGCTTCCATGCATAGCCTGAGCACACAAAGCCTCGCTGTCCCATTAACATGTGTATTATTATTGGTCACCACAGAGGTGACACAAACTCCAGGATGATATCTGCCTGAGCACGGGAGTAAACACTGCCAGTTTATTATTTAGCTAATCTGTACCTACAAGCTTCTGGCATTAGGGTTTCCACAGCTTCTTTGACATGAGTTTATTCCAGATCCCTTTCATTTTTTAGGGACAGCATCCAATCTAAGCATATACCTTCTGAAGGGGCCTTACAACTGTTCAATAAAATATAAGAAGTACTTGCAGGATTACTTATAGCTCTTGTTCACTAGTATTCTGTTCATACAGTCCTGTGTAGTGCTCACCTATTGCACAGCAGTCTGCCACAGGCTTGTGTTCAGTTTATGGTGCACTGTAATTCCCAGACCCTCTTCTCCAACACTTCCTAGATATACGGTCCCAGTTTGTACTCATGATATTGGTTGCTCCTGCCAAAGGTTGTGCTTTGCACTTGTCTTGACAAAATTTCATTCTCATTTCTTTTCCAGTCTGTTTCTCCAACTTGTCAACTTTAAATTCAAATTCTGCCACTGGTATATATGGGGAAGGAGCTGAAACAGCGATGTACTGAGTGTGGTGAGCATGATCACAGTAACCTCATATCCTTAGGAAACTAGTAAAAAATGCAATGAGAATTCAAGATTTGGCACATTGCACTGACCATTCTGCATTTGCTGTAGAACGAAAAAACAGTGACTACAAACTTCGTTCAAAATCCCAAAATTCATCCTTTGGTGCAGCCAGTCACAGTAGAATCCTGCTGCTGCCCATGCAGCCCAAGGGTCCCCCAAGGATGTAGGAACACCCAGAATTTGGCAGGGTGTGCCCAGACATGCTGCAGCACATGTTGTCAGCGTGTGTCTCTTCCTATTGATTTGAAGTTACTGAAACTACAAAGCAAGGTCTGTTTGAAGCTAAGTGTGCATTTCTTATTTTGCTGGACAAGAGCCTTAATCTTCAGATGAGGTGTGAATACAGGAATGCAAGTAAAAATAACCAGATTTCTCTACCTCCTAATAAGAAAGATAAACCAGGCATTTCTTGGTTTCACACCTATACTGGACTGACAGGACAAGCACGATTGGTGTTTAAGTGAACAGCAGTGCATGCTTTCCATAAAGGCACTCATGGTCAGTATGCAGAGTAAGGAGATTGTACTTTTCAGTCTTGCTTTCAGTAGATTATTGCCTAATTTACAGGCAGACTTGGATATTTGACAGTGACTACAGTATTTAGCAGCAGCTATTTTGGCCTATTTGCTTGGAAGCCTCTAATAGCTTAGTCTGGTTGAACTCCTTTCAGAGCTTCCTGTAAATGTGGGACCATCTGTTATCCACCTCACTTTTTTTTTTCTTTGCTTGATTGGTTTCACACAGACCCTTTAGTTCATTTTAAATTAGGGTTGTTTGCAGAAAATCAAAGTGCACTTGTTCCCCCCTCCCTAATACATTGAAAACATCCCATGATGAAGAACATTGTTGAATTTACAAGGCTTTGTGGAAAAGAGGTGGGGCGCATGTGATTTTCTCCAAAGCTGGAAGGCTTCTGCAGGTAAGCCTGTAAAACCTGCAGAAGGCTGCAATGATTACAAGCCTCTACTGCCATCCTACTAAGTGACCTCTGGTATTTATTCAGCTAGACAGAACAGCTGAAAATATTGAGACTACTCATACTGCTGATCTTTTATGCCTATATGCACACATGTTCATACATATGTATAAATACACAGTATTCACCTTTAAAATACATACATAAATAATATTATATATAAAAAAAACCTTATTTCCTTGGAGATTTTCTCTTTAATTTAAGAAGCTCTGGCTTCCTTCTCATACAGGTCATGAGCAAGGCTGGAGAAGTATAAGGGAAACAAAAAGATATTAGAAAATTCCTCTTGAAAAACCTCTCCAGGCACATGAACCTGGGGGCCTGGTTTGTTTCTGAGACTTTTTTTATGATCTCAGACTCTGAGCAAGAGCTAGAGAATGTTGGACTGGGGAATTGCTACTGTGGGGAAGATCTTTAGAAGCAATACTTCAGAAACAAAAAGCAATGCCAAGCTGAAGGAACCTTGCCTTTCTTCTGTTGTCATTTTGTCATAACGAAAAGAGCCCTGTGAAATCCTCTGGGCTTAAACAATTCACATTTCAGACTGAGGAGGAAAACAAAGTATCAGGGAGAAGGTGACAAGTTCCAATATCCTCTGTGCTGTCTGAAATAATGTTGCAATAGGCCTAACCATCAACAAGCGCAGGAGTGATCTTAACTTGAAATGTTAGACTTTTAAAGCACAAAAGGTCCACTCACTGGCTGCAGGAAATAGGGTATTTGCAGAATTGCTTATGGCATGTTACTGCTGTGGGATTTGTCCAAGTACAGCCATTCTGTCTGTCCCATGGTGCGTTCAGTCTGAGCCTGGCACAAGCTCCTCCAGTTGAAATCTTCTTGTGTACCTTTTTCATAGCCACGGAGGGGAAAAAAAGCAGGAAAATGGAAATGTCATTAAGTCATAGAATAGTTAGGTTGGAAAGGGCCTTAAGATAATCTAGTTCCAACCCCCCTGCCATGGGCAGGGACACCTCACACTAAACCATGTCACCCAAGGCTCTGTCCAACCTGGTCTTGAGTGCTTCCAGGGATGGAGCATTCACAGCTTCCCTGGGAAACCCATTCCAGTGCCTCACCACCCTGTTTTAGTTTAAACCCATTACCCCTTGAACTTCCCCTGTTTTAGTTTAAACCCATTATCCCTTGTCCTACTGCTACAGTCCCTGATGAAGAGTCCCTCTCTGGTGTCCTTGTAGGCCCCTTACAGGTATTGGAAGGCTGCTATGAGGTCAGCCTGGAAGCACTTCCATTTTGGCAGGAGTAGGGCACTGCATGGCTCAGGCTGGCTGGGAAGCCTTGGAAGAGCTTCTGAGTCTCTCCTGGCCACCCTCTTACAGCCAGACTGTAGGTACCTGCTGCAGCCATGGCCTCTGCCATCCTTGTCTGCTTCTGGAGCCTCTGCAGGGCCCCTGGGACAGCAGAAGAGTGAGAAGAGAGTTGATGGGACAGGGACGGTTTCCAGGGTCCCTTATGGGGCTGGCAAAGAAAACTCCAAATACAACGGAAAGAGCAGGGTGAAGGACATGCTCCAGGTTTGTACTGGGAGGAGTTTGATGGCTACCCCAGTGATGTAAAGACCGGGGCCCTCCAGACGCTGAGGAAAGTGGTTGTGCAGCTGTTCCGTTACTGAGACATCATTGCATCAATGTTGCTATACTTTTCCCAGACAGTGAGGCATAGATCTCCTGCTGCCTGCAGCAGTCAGGGATGGGACAAAGAAGAGCTGGGGTCCCAAGACAAAGCCATGGGTGTTTTGTTTGAGGAAAGGGAGCACCTCTGTGCACCCTGTGCCACCAGTTGGTGCTGCAGGCCTTCACAGTAGTTCTCACAGTCCCGTCTGGTATCGGGCTGTGGCAAGGAAAGCATTCCCAGAGCTGTTCCCATCCTAAAACTTCACTCCGCTCTTCTCTCTGTGCATAACATAAACCACTTCTCTGCCAAAGCCTCCTGAGGTGCCTGGTGAATTCCACCACCCCTTGCCCTTTGCAGCTGCAGAGGGCAGCTGGTATTTCTAAGAAGGGATCGATTGGCATTTGGCTCCTATGCTAAGTATCACTTACTGGGTGAAACTGGTGGTAACCTTCTCATTTATCAGCATGAGCAGGCTGTTAGCAGCAACAAACCGCGGGTGCAACCTGAAGCATGGTTCTACACCACAGGCTCTTGGGGTAGAAAACCGCACCGACCCTTGTTAATAAGGCTTGCTTTCCATCGGCAAGAATAGCCACAGCTAAGGCTTGTTTTAGGAACTGTGTGTTTACAACTTGCTGCACTGCTGCTCCTGCAGATCCCAGTGTGAGGAGACGACGTAGCCAAGGAGCTCTTTGTCTCTCGCCCTGCAGCTGCTGCCTGGGTGATAACACCTGAGCAATCCCATGAGGAACCAGGGGGAAGTGCAGGTATCAGGGAATGGGATCCTGAATCTTCAGCTCTGAGGTTTATGTCTGCAACCAGAAAACAAAGCCTGGTTTGCAGGACCTCACGTTTTTCAGTGGTATGCAGTAGCAGCTGCTTTTTTCCAATACCGAGTGAGGAACTTTAAGAGCAGGGATGACACTGCTATACCTTGCACAAGCATCTGGTTTAAATCAGCTTTGCTACTTGACTCCTCATCTGGTTTCCTATGTAGCCCCCTACAGCCTAGGAAAGGCAAGACCGAATTAAAACATCCTGACTTCCCTGACTGCATCTCCATTTCTATAAGACATGTATATATCCTTCCTCTTTAGCAAGAAGGGGGAGTCTTCCAGGCTTGCAGAACAGCTCCAAATCCCCCCGAGGCAGCCACACAGACTTCTGGAAGGAACCCTTCCAGCCGTGGGCTGTTGCTTATCCTGCTTGTAATCACAGCCGTACCCATCCAGACTGCTGCCAGAGACAGGAATAGACCAAAGTAATCCTGTTGACCAGCAGCCTTATAGATAGTTCTGTAATTCACAGCCGCGTGCATGACGTATTAATTCAGCTCCTTCTGCCAGGGCACTGCCACATACAATATGTATGGGTGCAATCTGCTTCCCACCCACCAAGGCACTGCTGTTCTCCATCCACACTGCAGACCTGAGAGGTGTCTGCACCCTCAGCTACAAATCTGGCTTTTCCTACGTTTGAGTTTGCAGCTTAAATGACGTAGTCTTAAAGCAGCTCTTTTCACACAGCTTACGACTCTGTATGTACCAGGTGGCCCCTGAATTGATTACTGACATGCTCTTGCTTTGCTAACAGCTTTTGCTGATGTGAACAGGGCTGTTGTCTTAAGATATGTCCTATTAGTGTTTCTATATTCCTTCTGCGGTGGTGGGTGGCAGATATATCTGAGGTGAGACACTTCACTGCACAGTGCATTTGACAGACATGAAGAACAGCACATAAGAAGTTCTGCCTCAGTGTCTGGAATAAACAACTGTTAAAATAACCTTATTCTTCATCCACACTTGTGTGCCAGGGTGCTGTGTGTGCTGGGATGGAAGACAACTGCTGAAGTGGGTGACGGGGGTGCTTTTCCTTTCCACTGCAGTCAGTGCCTTGTTGTGAGAGACAAAGTGTATGCTAGGGGACGTGCAGAAGGGTGGTTCAGAACTGCAAAAGGAACGATGGGCTGAGCAAAATGGGGTGTTTTGCTTGGCTGGGAACATTTCTTGTTTGGAGGTAAAAGTGTAGCAGCACAGTGTATGTGTACAGTCAAGAGAAACTGCCCAGGACATGGATTTTGATGCTGCAATTCAGGCACACACACACACCTGAGAACCCTTTCTGACCACAAGCAACCAACACTTCTGTTTTGTGTCTCAGCCAAGAGGCTGAGCTTCCAAATGTGATGTCGCTGGGGTGCACTTTTGGTGCTGAGCTGATGAAATACCATCACTGATGAGCTCAGCAAACACAGAGATCTTGAATTATGAGCCCCTGTGAGAGCTGAAGCCACACTGTGCTTTCCCTGTTGGCAACTATTGAGCAGGATCTCTGTTTCTCCCCTGTGCTTGCTTTCTCTTTCTCTCCTCTCCATGTGCTTGGGAAGCCCAAGATGGTGTGATCATCTGAGCATACGCCAAACTCTTCAAAGGGCATCTGTAATCTCCTGTGCTAATCCTCCTGCAAGAGGAAGGATGCTTGTTGGCAGCACTTGCAAATCCACACCCAGAATATTAAGCTTGTTATAAAACCTGGCCTGTCGTTGTGTCTGCTGACTCTTGTTTCCAAATAAATCGTTTCAGGCGAGTAAGTTTCTCCTTCCTGTCCAGGACTTCCCTTGAAATGTTGCTTCAGGTTAAAGTAATACTGCTGTTTTCACCCTTGTGAGAAGAAATGGCTAGGTATAGCTGCCATTGTTCATGGTGCTAATAGTGCTAAACATTATAGGCCACATTCTCAAAGTGACCTCTAAAGCTGCACAAGACAGCATATGCAGCAAAAGCAGGTGGCTTAATCCATGTGTCCAGACATGGACTGCTGACCCCACGCATGGGGCATACACAGGGTCCCCAGGAGAAGGGCTGAAGTTCCCTGTACCAACACACAATGGGGCACATGCTCACATGGCAAATGCAAGGGGGCTTCAGCACCAACTGAAACATGCAGTTGACACACGAGTTTGGTGTTGCTCTGAAGCCTTAGAAGTGGTGCAAGTGCAGAGCGTGCTGTAAGGTCTGTGCTGTTTCAGCTCCCTGTTGCCTTGCCCTGTGTTGCAGTTCATCTGCTGGAGTGTGGAAGAGCTCCAGCTGGCTGTGGTGCAGTGATGCAGGGCTGGGACTTGGCTGGCTCACATGGAAGCATTGAGGTGCTTCAGAGGTTGCAGGTGGCACAAAGGGAGGGGATGGCATCTGTCCCTGGAAGGCACATCCACATGTCCCATTGACACAGGGATGGATGGGCACCAAGGAGATGGCCTGCTCTGGCTGATCTTTGGCAGGTGATCAGCTGGGCAGGTTCCCTGTGCTCAGGAAATACAATCCTATTAACACACACCAGGCAGGGGCCACAGCAACCCAAGGACAAAGGTCTGTCAGAAAGCTGGGACAGCAACTCAGGAAGCAGCATTCATCTGCTGCTGAGCTTTAGATACAGTCACAGAGGGAGGAAGGTGTAATATCGCTAACACCTTTCAGCCACATAACAAATTAACAAACACTTAATTCATTAGCTTTTGCCCTGGGGTGGGGACCTATTACTGTGGAAAAGGAAGCAGAGGCAATAAAAGCATGTATTTTTGGAGGTGGCCACATGTTACCTGCTGTCCTCTGCCCACTGGGCACTCAGACCCTGCTCTCAGACCTTCCCAGAGAAGCAGCACTGCTAAGTGACCACCTATGATGAACACACCCAGCACCTTCATCGAAAATCCTGGATACAACATTGACAAAAGAGGCCCTGATCCAGCCTCCCTCATGCCTCTCCCAGGCCCCGTACCCTTGCCCTCGTGAGGATGCTTTTGGGGCTGCAGCCTGAGCCTATGTGCAGTGCAGAGTACCTGTGGGTATTGCCACAAGGGATGTGCATTTATACTGGATTACTCCTGATGTCAGACTGCTTCTTTGTCAGCATCAGCTGGCTGACCTTGGTGGGAGCTTTTTACAGCCCTGGTCACAAAGCACTGCAGCTTGCTGCATGATGCTTGGCTCTGCACAGTGTGGGCTCTCTCACTAGCAGGGAGCTAACTCCTGATGGGACAGCTCTGCTCAGCAGCTAAGGCAACACCCAAGCTCCTGGCTGGAACACGTTACACAACCTCACCTCAAGCACTCAGCTGGAAACATTCCCTAAGAGGACTGACACAGGGAGACAGCAAGCAGAGTAAATTCTTATCTATCAGTTTCAAGCAGACGTCAACTGCAAATCAATTGGGCATCAATAGTGTGCTCTTAGAAGAAAACCCCAGGCTCTTCTGTGCTTCCTTGGCAATGAGCACAAGCAGCCTCATGCTGGGAGGATCTTCGTGCCTGTGACATGCAGGGCACCGGTACAGCAAAGACAAGCAGGGTCTGAGTTACAAGCCAAAAGTTACCAGACTCCACAGTTACACAGCTTTGGCCACACTTTGGTCTACCTGGTTTCCACCTTGGCAGTATTTGTGACAAAATGTGTGGAAGAGGTTCTCATTCTTCACAGGGCTTATGCTTCATTACAGAGGGTGTTAAATAAATGAACACTGAGACTGTGCCTATCCAAGGCCATTAACAACCCAGGAGGAAATGACAGGTAAGCAAAGAAAGGGCAGAAGGATCAGGCAAAGGACTGAGAATCACAGTGCAGCAACTGTGAAGGTGCTAGGCCTTAAACAGAAAGACCTGTGCAAGCTCAAAACCACATATACTAAAATTCCATTGTGCAAGAGGACATCGGGTTTATTTCTGCCTGTTTAATGGTGAATTCCCAGTTCTGTCAAGTGAGAATGTTTTCCATCAGTATTCCTGCAGCGATACGTCTTGTTTAAGCACAGATGGTTACATAGCTTCCATAGAAATCTGTCATGCAGGTTCAACACCAAGCTTTCAATTGCTTTATCTTTAAAGATAAGGATGATACCAACCTGATAAACTGATCTAAATCTGCTGAATCCATGAGACATCATGTGGAGATAAAGAAAGAGCAATCAATAAGGCATTAACAGATGCTGGGGTTGCCACCTGTATATAAGTTTGGAACTGTCCCCTGTACTGCAGTTCATAAAATACACCTTAGGCTGCAGTTGTTCACTGGACTAACATACAAAAGAGTAAAGATCCAGGAGCCAAGGACTTGCAGCAGGCTCTGAGTGATACACAGCTGAAGGAATAAATCAGCTGCACTCCCCTCAGAGTCTGAGCAGTCTCTTGACTTCCCTGGTTGCCATCAGCACCTGTACTGCTCCAGACCAGTGCTTTGAGACAAGATGGAATTAAACTAGAACTTGGAGCAAATGATGAAAATAAACTCTGGTCAAGGGTCCAGAAGTGAGTTAGGGATTGACTATGTCATCAAGAGTATTTCTATGAATTGATTTATGTGTGCTACAGAAATTCACCTCATGTCCCTGCAGACAGTGAAGCTGATTCAGCTGAATCTGTGCCACAGATTTTGCATGCAGCATCTTAGCTGAGGTCTAAGACAGCAGGGAGTTAATAGCAGCAGTGACAGAAAAATGAAATTCAAGTGTCTATGTGCTTCATCTTTACAAAACCTCTCTTTAGTTCACAGTAGCTTTTGCTGAGTGACGCCCATGCTACCAGCTTGGGTACCACATCTTCTTCCCTGGAGGAAATGAGTTTGACACGTGGGCTCTAAGGACAAGGGAGGAGAGGCAGCATCACTACAAAGGTAAACGAGCAGAGCTGCTCTGAGATGAGTGCCATCAGTCTCACCACCGGGGTGCCGGAGCCCCCTGCCTCCCGTTTATTACAGCACAGGTTAAGTTGCAAGGGCAGCTGGGAAGGAAGTCTCCGCTCTAAGTATTCTGTACCATGTGAAGTCAAAGATCCCCAGGCAAATGTAGCTAGAGGCAGCAAATCTCTCAAAGGGCTGAAATTCCAGCTGAGTCCCAAATTCACTGCGCAGGAGAGAAAGGGTTGTAATCTGCTAACGAAAGCAGATGTACAAGAGTCATCCTGGCAGCAACATCTGTCGTGCTGCCTCCCCCACCCTGCCTTGTTAAACCCACTCTTCCTTCTAGTCATATGTGCTTTTCTCATAGACAGCGAAAACAGGCAAGCACAAATGCCAATCACGAGACAGTTATTCTGTAGGACACTAGCTGTTTCTTCATCCTATGCTACATTCTTACTGAGTTCTGATGCAAAGGTTCTCACCATCTTGGCCCAGTGACGGGCAGCAGTCCCTGGGGCATGCTGCAGTCATGCAGCCCCCCCTGCACTGACGCCTGTGCTGCTTGTGCTCGGGAGGGGTGCTGGGAGGAATCACACATCCTGGCCCCGCAGTGTGTAGTGTATTCCTTACGGATCCACTCACACAGCGCGTGGCTGGAACGGCTGCCTCCTTGCTTCCTCCTGTTGCAAGAGGGAAGCAGGCGATCGGTGGCGTCGAAGCTGATGTCCCCCTGCCCCGTCGCTAACAGGCCTGTGCTTTAGAGGGGTGGCTCCCGCCCCCGCTGCCCCCCAGAAACAGGGCGGGTTCGCGCAGCACGATCTCGGGCCTCCCCTCCGAGCGGCCGCTTCCCGGCAGCCGGGGAAGGCGGTGGAACTGGTGGTCCTCCCGCACCGCCGTTGCAGCCTTCCGCCGGCAGGCGGCGCTCTCTCACCCCCTCCGGCCATGGTTGCCGTCACGACTCTCCGGATGTGACGTAAGGTAGCGCGCCCCGTTCTGCCTCCCGTGGTGACGGAGCCTGTGCGCCGCTCCGCGATGGCGGCGCGCTCTGCGGTGTGGCTCGGGGATATGGTAAGGCGGCGGTAGCGGGAGGGGACGGACTCTGCCTGGGGCAGTGGGGCTTGCTCTGACCCGTGTCCCGCTGCAGGTGGAACGGGTGCCGTGCCCCTACGATGTCCATCATCGCGTCCCCTCGGCGTCGCTGGAGAGGCACGCCGCGTCCTGCCGGCTCCGCAAGATGGGCTACTCTGCCGAGGAGGAGGTGGGCGGCCAGGGGGGGCCGCGGGAAGGGGCACGGGGCCGGGGTGCTGTGCGGCAGTGCCACCAGGGGGTCCCCTCTGGCTCGGGGTCACTCGGCGGCAGAGCCCGGAGCTGGTGTCCCTGGGGGCGTTTCCGGACCTTGACTGAGGCGCTTGGTCCCGCAGGCCGAGATGTACGACTCCAGCGTTTTCTACGAAAACCTGAAGGTTCCCACCGTCACCATGGGTGAGCGGCAACGGGGGCCTCGGGGTGGGGACAGCTGGGGCTGAGGGAGGCCCGGGGGACACCCTAGGGGAGGCGCGGAGAATGAGGGGAGGTGCCCAGGGGGAAACAGAGGATAAGCGGCTGAGGGGAGACCCTCAGGGAGGGTCAGGGGATAACACTGCAGAGAGGTCACTGGGGGAAGTTTAGGATGGGGTTTACGGGGGACCCCATGGGGTAGAGTCTAGGTCTTGGCAGTAGCACACCCCAATGCCTTGTCAGCTTTGTCAGGCATCCTAAAACTCGTGGGTGTTTCTGTCAGTAGGTTTATTTTCTCACCGTTGTAGTTTGCCTTATTTTACTCTTGCTATGCTTCTGTTGCTGTGTGTTTCTGCTGTGTAGGTCACTTTTCACTTTGAAATCCAAGGAGGAACTTTTTTTTTTTTCCTCTTATATTGTTTTCCAGGTTCTTCCTATGGTCTTGCATCAAGTGCAAGAAGTAGATTAAAACACATGCTTAGAAGGTGAAAAAGCTGGCCCTAGAATTTGGGGGTATATAAACAATACAGAAGAGAGCTGCAATATATATGCGTGTCTTTTTCCATATCCCTGTAACTCAGAAATCCTTTTTTTTTTTTTAACTTCTTTTTTCCCCTCAGTTCAAATGTGGATTAGATTCAAATG
Source organism: Neopsephotus bourkii (assembly GCF_033783945.1). NCBI lineage: Eukaryota > Metazoa > Chordata > Aves > Psittaciformes > Psittacidae > Neopsephotus > Neopsephotus bourkii. Next base: position 6,157,024 of record NW_026901984.1, on the reverse strand, counting down.
ATTTTTTTAGTTCAGACCTTCCCTTATGTGTAAACAAAACTACAGCGTTTTGTAACATACCATAATAGAAGTTGGGGAATAAAGACTCACTCTCCCAAATACTCAACGTAAAAGTTCTGTGATATTTCTGTCTTTTCTGTCTGCAGATAAAGATCTACAGTTTCACATTGTTAAACAAGCTAGAGCTCAAAGTGCCAGAGAAGGCACAGGCTACAGTGAAGGTAAGTAACAAGCAGACACTGAGGCAACTGTATCAGGTCTTATGGAGAGCTGTTCTTCTCTCTCCTATCGCAGCTTCCTTATTCCACTTGTGAACTGCTATGAGACTTTTTTACTTGTTTTTAATATTCCTTCCCTTGTATTTTTTGGAGCATAACTACTTTGTCTGCTTGGAAAGAAAATCTGATAAGAGAACTCGAGTCTGTTGTGCTCACACCTCTGGTTCTGTGCAGGACTGGAAGATCAAAACTGCAAAATTAAGGAGTTTCTTAAAACACTAGTACTTCACTTCCCATCCCACTACCTACACCTTACTTTCTGCCTGTGTTTCCTTCTGGGCTTTGTGGCTCAAAGTCTTCTAATGCTGCCTTCAGCCTTGTTCTTTGTGTGATGGTTCTTCATGTAATGTTTTGTTTAAGGATTAATTGCTAGACATGACTTGTATGTGCTTATCCACTACTCCTTAAATCAAAACACAAGCAACATGTCTATTATTATGTTGGATTGTTTCAAGACTGTCCTAAGCTGTTGTGGTTTAAGCCCAGCCCCTGTAACTCGGAACCACACAGCTGCTCGCTCACATGCAAATAAAGAAACAGATACACCCTTTAAAGTGGTGCATTGCAAAGATACATCCGTGAACCACTAGGTGCCAGTGTTTGCTACCCACTGCAAGTGTGGGTTTCTCTGAAGCTAACACTAAAACTGTCTTGGTGTAGTTCTCATTGTGGTATCTTGGCCTCTTGTAAGATTTACTGAGTTAGTATTGTTTGTTTAATTTAAAGTCTTCTTTCAGCTGGCTATGTAATAGGACAGGAAGGCTGGTATTAATCACAACCTGTAAAAGCCTTGTAAAATTACAAGTGCATTACAGGGCACTTTTATGGGCTACTGTGACCCTGTAAAACAGTGCCTTTTAAAAATGAAATTCTTGTTTTCATGTTTAAATCTGTTAGTTTGGACTGGAAAAGTTCTGGTTTCGGCTTCAAGTACAGCGATGACAAAACCTTGTCTTCTGGGTTTGTTGCAGAGTTATTGTGGCTCCTCTTCTTTGGTGTCTTTAGTGAAATCAGGAGGTGAAAGATTTCCCAGCTTCTGTTAGGTGCTGAATAATGTAGAGAAGCAGTAGCTTTGCTGTTGTGCAGGCTCCTGCATAAACCCCACCTTATGTTTTGGCTGTTCTGTCTGGGTATGTCTGTGTCATATCATCTGGGTATGATTGTGCCTTGCAGGGAGAAGGTTGTATTGTGGGGAGCAGGATTATGGAGATCAGGTCAATAGTTGCTGGGAATTGGAATGTTCTCGAGTAAAATGCCTTTCTGCAGGCAGTATCCTAGAATACTGCATCCTGTATCCTTAGAGAGGTCACTTTGCCACTGTTGCAGTGGATTGAGAATGGATTTATTATTTGCTTGGAGGATATATGTTTTAACCAGGGAATGGAAATTGGGAGTATTCAGGGAAAGAAGGGTATGCAGGCAGTGTGTGTGTTTCCATAACATTAAAGTTAGTTATCTGAACTAATCTGAAGCATTTTGAAAGTGCCTTTGTAGCCTTAGCTAGAAATGCCTGTGGCAGTTTATGATAAAGAGCTCTGTAAAGAAAGTGACAGTGTGAGTGACACTGATTTGCACAGTGCCCAGTTGTTTAGTCTCCTAGAGGCTTTCATTGTTGTTGGCAGAGGAGCGGGTATTTTGCAGATGGTACTTTAAAGAAAATTTTAGGAGTAAGACAAACCCACAGGTTGGAGCTCTGCCTCTTCTCTCGTGTAATCCCAGAGCTGAGTGTCCTTTTGAACTAACCTAGTGTGATCCCTTCAAAGCATATGAAAACCTGTAAATAAAAGTATAAGAAGGAAAGGTTACACTGCCTGCATGGGGCTGGGGAGGGATTTGGACCTTTTTTTTTTTCTTTTATAATTTGAGCAATTTTTATCCTTCCAAATTAAGACGGGTGAATAAAGCATGGGTATTTCCTTCATTGTTTGTTGAGCTTCTGTGCTTTCCTATACAATTATGCTATTTTACTAATAACAGCTGTCTGTTCTACCTGTAGGATCTTACTCATTACTGCCTGTAGAAGTTCCGCAAAATCACAAGCGTTTCACCTGTGACCTGACTCAAGCTGATCGCCTTGCTCTTTATGATTATGTTGTTGAGGAAACAAAGAAACAGAGGTCTAGGTCCCAAATAACAGAAAATGACAGTGACCTCTTTGTGGATTTAGCAGCAAAAATCACCCAAGGTTTGAAGACCTATCTGTTGTTGAGTTTTGTCTTGGATCTCTCATTTTGTGTAGTTAGATGAGTTTTGTTGCAAGCCAAGCAGAATTGCTTGTGCTATTTTGTGTGTGAAAAGCATGCTTTTCTTAAAAGCCTCAGTGAAGACTTGGCATCAGAAAACACTAGTTTGGTATCCTTTATGTTGTTTTCCATCTGAAAGAGGCTCAGTGCTCTGGTCCTGGCACACATATTGTGTATGTTGGTGGATGAATCTTTTGTCTGTGCTGTAACTGACAGGTTGCTTAATGTTGCCAACTTACTATGCACTTGAGAACAGTATTAAGACGATGAGATTAAAGATCACTTAAGAGTAAAAGACAAACAAGAAAGTTTGGCAGTCATCCGATGGAACTCTTGAGCAATATACAAACAGGAGTGTTGGACCGAGGCCTCTCACCCCTGTTGAGTCATGCCAGTTTGTAACTGTACCAAGTGCAACATAAGCATTAGTGTTACCCTGTGGGCCCTGCTCTGCATGGAGGTAGGAGATAGTGTTTGTGATCTACACAGGGAAATTATTTACGGAATCTGGCTTTCTCAGTCTCTGTGCCTTATTGTAATACTGGCTATGAAAACATGGCCTGTACTTTGTAGCCGTTTGACCAAATTGCAAGCCCGTATGTTGATTTAGATCACTGTTAGGAGACTGAGATCACATAAGAGATTTGCTCAGTGGCTTTTTAGTTTTGTGTAAACAGCTAGCAAAAAGGTTGGAGAGGAAGCTTGTGCTGAATTCATAATAGTTACTAAGTACTGGGGAAACTTCAGAAAGAACACAATATATTTTCTGTTTCAGACTTGTATTATTAAAGCCCCAGACTTGCATACCTGCAGGTGCTAATGTCCTGCTAATGACCATCTGTTTTACTTCTAATTTTTCACTAGATGATAGTCAGAAAGGTCCCAAGTCCCATCTTGAAATTCTGGCTGAAATGCGAGATTACAAAAGGCGACGGCAGTCATACAGGGCTAAGAACGTTCATATAACAAAGAAGTCTTACACTGAGGTGAGATCTGAAAATAAGGCGGTTTTTTGCATGGAAGTGCTTATTATATATCAGCATAAACAATGTGATACTCTTTCAAATTGTCTTTTATTGCAGCAAGTTACAAATAACAGGAGCATTTCTGACTATAACATTTTGAACATGAAGGTGGCAGCAAGATGTAGTTGACTGTCTGTTGTAAAAGGGTTCTATTTAAATTTCTGCCGAAATACCTGTTTTTTCAAATCAGTCTTTCCATTCAACCATCCAATTGTAGGTTTGGGGGGGATATTTACTTTCTGCTGTCTAGTTGCAAATTTAGGCCCATACCGTGACATGCTGCTTTTCTTGCTTCTATTTAATATATTGTAATCTCCAGGTGATTCGTGATGTGATTGGTGTGCATATGGAAGAACTTGGCCATCACTGGCAGGAGGAGAATAGGTTGGATAATGCAGATATGTGTGAAGGCGGGAAGTCAAAATCTTCAGGAAGGTATGCCATAGTTGACAAATTCCTTGGGCATGTGAGTGGGCTGATGGCCTGTAATTGTATCTTACCACCTTCTTCTAGTAGCACATATCAACCTTGGCTGAGACATATGCACAGTTAATAATCTGCTAATGCTGTTAATTTCTTGCTTGAGAAGCTCTGCCTACGTGAGGGATGGGGGCAAAAGGAATTATTAGCTTTCTGTCAGGGGAGCAAGGTAATAAGTTACAAGTGATCCAGGTGAACAGGTAGGTTTTGGTGGAGCAGCGGAATTAATAATGCTCCCTCTTGTGTCCAAATATGTATGCATGTGGTAGCTGTGGTAGCTGGGGACAGAAGGGTACTTGAAAATAGAAGTATACAATTTCTTCCCCTTCCCTACCACATGACAGGAAATGCTATGGTAGAGATAAAATACCTCAGAAGAAAGGTTTTCCTGAGTTACTAAACATGGGGACCCTTTAAAGTTCTTATCACTGTGAATGCTGCTGTGCTAACCGGGAGCATGTTTTGTGTATACATGTATCTTCCTGTGTCAAGTAACACCACACACTCTTCCAAACGTTTGTCACTGAAATGAAGATGGAATCATGACCTGGCAGTAGCCTATTTGTGCTTCTTCAGGAGATCTTTGAGATGAAAATGGTATTGAAACAAATTAAAAGGTGATACTCAAGGTGTTTCCAGCATTAAAATGAAGGTGAATGAAAAGGCCATACAGGAGATCAGGCTTGCTGGGTTCTCCAGCTGTAGGTAGTGGCTTAAAAGGCAGGTTGTTGAAGAGTTAGGGATTGAAAGCAAAACAGGGTGAACCCCTTCTACTGCCTCCTGTTCCATGAGCAGAGAATGTAAGACTGAGGGGCAGTGTTTGTAAGAAGTAACTATTAAACAGTGTGCTGAGACATGCATATACAAGAGAATGGACTTTGGGCCTCTTTTGGGATGTATTGTGTTTCTTAGGGAGATAGAGAGCCTTAATAAAAGATACGTTCTTAAACCTTTACTGGGCCATTATATGATAAATGTGGTGCTGAAAACAACAGTGACAGTGAAACAGTTTTTATTGAACAGACTCAATAACCTTTGTTTTAGGAAGGAAGACAGGCGGTCAGCTTCGGTGGACTCCCGGCAGTCTGGAGGAAGCTCCAAAGATACTGAAGGCACCAGGCATAGGAGAGAGAGCAGCAGGAGTCCAAGTAAACGAAGGAGGAGTCGTGAAAGAGGCAAAGACAGAGATTCTCGGAGAAAAAGAGAGAGGTGAGCAGACATGGTGACAGCTGGTCTGTTTCTGAATCAGGCAGCTGTAGCATTGTCTGTAAGAAATTAGTGCAGAGAATTAGAATACTTAGTTCAGTTAAAAAGCTGGGCTCAACTCCTATACTGTGAAACAAGCCAATGGCATGAGACTACTCATACTAAACAGAACATGCTGTGAGATCATAAACTCTGATCCAGACTTCGGGATTTACCCTCACATCTGAAAGGTCATGCTTTGAGCTGCAGGATTAGCACAGTACTGTCGCTGGCTATTCTACTTGATCAATATATGCACAGGAGAGCATGCTGTCTGTGTAACCAGTGATGTGGGCTTGTCATGTCTCGTGCTGATCTCTGCTCTAGTTTGCACTGGGACTTAATCAGGAATATTACTTGTTTTCACCACTACATATACACACATAATCACTTGAGTAGCGTTTCAAAGGTAGTTGCTTTAAAACAGTGTTGGTTTTTTTCAGTACTTCTGGATATAATTTTAGGCAAAAGAAAACAAATCTAGGCCACACTTCTAATGCCATCAACACGGGCATGTTTGCACCTGCATGTTTGCTCCATAGGTGTGTGGGACATGTGTTTGAGCGAAGACTTAAACTACTGGCCAGCAGAAATGCTGCATTGTTCCTGGTGTGTATGGAAGAAATACTGTAGGTAACTGCACAGAAGGAGATGATTGCTTATCTCAAAACTGGCTTCATTTCCCAGTGATGCCATTCATCCTAAACTAATTGCTACTATGGCAGTGCTTGACAAGGCTTTGATTAAACAAGCATGGGAAATAAACTGCCTTAAAGTAGTTTACTTCCTTTCCTTAGAAGAATGCATTACATTTAATGAATGCTTTCCAAGTATTTTTTTTCCTTCAGATTTTGTCAGTCAGAGCCTAACAGCCCACACAATGTTTGTGGTTTTGTTTCAGGGATGAAGAAAAGTATCACAACTATAAAAGAAGAAAGTAGAAGCAAGAACCTGATTATTTTGTTTGTCAGCTTTTCAAAAAATGACTTGCACAAGAACTGTTATTACTGCTGTTGTGTCAGGGACAGTAATGCTGTATACATACTATTGGTGCTGCAGCTGTGCTGGGAGACCAAAAGTGTGAAGGTTTGTCACGATGGAAGCAGTATACATCCGAAAATGTGTATATTTTTTCACTAATGCATCTCTTAATAAATTACATTGATCTCATCTGAGTTTAGTCTCACAAGGCCGAAGAATGAAATCTCAGAGAGGCTGTACTAATTTGCCTTCCTGGCCAATACATGGTGGATAGAGTACTAATCGCTGGAGTCTGGGATCAATTACAAATGGAAAAGGCATGCAGAGAGCTCCCTTCATACCCTCCCACCTGACACTGTCACCTCTGGGACCAGGGTTCCAGAACAGCAGCACTTGCTGTCTGGTTACCATATGAACCAGAGGGGACAGGGCACATTTCAGAGTTCTCCCAACAGGCTGAAGTGTCTTCAACTGCAGCTAGTGGTAAAAAGACCACAACAGGAAAGTTGCTGTTCCTAAGCTCATGCTCAAAGAAATTTAGTATCAGTGTCATGTGGCAAAGATGACAAGAATATAGCTCTCTACGGAAACTAGTGGGGAGGCACCAAGGACACCTCTAATATTGCTGAATGCCATTCTCAAACACCAGGTGCCTACCCATTTACTTCCAGAAATAACTAGGAGGAGTTCCCATCCTGCAGACTAGCAGGTAAGTGTACATACTAAGGGCATGCAGGAGGATTCACTTAACTTCAATGAGATATTTATTATATCAATTCCCAGTTAATTCCTCACACAATCTGCTACAGCAAGGTCAGACATCACCAGCCAAGCTTGTTACCTCAACACAGCAAGCAACTATAAAAGAACAAGCTTTCAGATTCATCTTTCCTACAACACTCTTCTGCTTGCTCAAGTTGTCAGGAGAGGGCACTCCGCATACTCCTGGTTTTGGCCTTTTCTGTCAATGAAATCGCTCTAGGTTTACTGTACACTGTCTCAGCTCAATTGTTTCTTCAATTAAGTGTGATTAGATGTCACAAATCTAGTTCTGATTTAGACTTCTGTACCTACTACAGCTATTCAGCTCAAAAGAACACTGAACTCATTTGCCACCTACGTGACAGTAGCAGTAGCTTTTCTTGTCAGAAAACAAAATGTATTTTAAAGCAGATCCTGAATTAGACAAGTCTATCTAAGAATGGAAAAAGAGGCTTACTTAAGTTACGTGAAAGGTCCTAATTAGAGGGAAAAAGGACCATTGCAGTTCTTTCTTGAGTTACTATTTCTTCTACCAGCTCAGTCACAGGGTTCTCATGAACTTTCCTTAAGGCTTGGTAAGAGAGCATGTTCGAGTAGATAAAGTGGTCAAAAGACAAGCTGTATTTGTGTAAGAGTCAGAAAGTCAATGCTAGCAGAAGCATAATGAGAAATAACACCAAGTACAGCTGTCCAGTCTAATTCTATTGTTTACTTCTTATGACACTTGCAAAGTATAGGTAGGAAGATCCATACCAAAATACGGAGAGAAGGTATTGCTCCCTAGGTCTGAGCATCAATATTTGAGAGGCCCACTGAAGGAAGAGTTCAGGAGTGCGATAAAGAAAAGAAAGTGCCAGGAGAGGGTCTTTTATTGTGATGTGCAAATAATAGTCCTTTAAACACAGATTCTTTTTCTGCACATTTGTTTCTTACTTTTTCTTTTCTTCTGTCACCCAATAATGAAGAGTGGGCTTGATCAAAACAGTGTTGAGGCCTGGCTCAAAAAGTTTCTGAGCAGCACCATGCCAGATTGCTTGTCACTGGAAAGGAATAAATGAAATGCTTTAGAATAACATTTGAACATGGTAAGTCCTAGTGTGTTGGACAAGATAACTGAGGGTTATATTAATTTCAAGCCAGAGCAGGGTGATTAAAAATTGGTTCTTAGTAATAAATTGTCAATCTGATAATTAATACAAAACAAAGCAGTGCAATTGTCTGCTTTTCTGAGCCCCCATGTATGTGGACCTGGGTTTGTGTGTCAAGGTTTTGGTAGTGACAGAGGGAAAGGTGAAGGCTGGCTACATGAGGTGGCTTCTGTGAGAAGCTGCCAGAAGCTTCCTCCATGTCCAACAGAGCCAATACCTGCCAGCTACAAGACGGACCTGCCACTGTGAGGCTGAGCCCATCAGTGATGGTGGCAGAACCTCAGTCAATCTTTACTCCTATTATGGCTGTGGCCAAAGCGAAGACAGACTACTCACCTGAAATTAAAGGCTTATGGAGAACCCAGAGGTGCTCAATACATTAAAATTGCATGAATGGATTTTTACTTACGCTTCCTCTTTAATTTTGTGGAGGAAGACTTCAACTTCCTCCTTTGGTATCTCTCCATCAATACTGGCCAAATACAAGTAAAGAAATGAGAATGTTTCGAAGGGTATGCAAGCTGCTCCACCTTCTGGGTCCTTTGTTAAGATTTCACAGGCATGTTTCACTGAACTCAGCAAGGACTGCAGGGAGGTTCAGTCAAGAAATGAGAGAAACAGTATCAGGGCCATGAACATCCTTTGCACATCATGACAAAATCCACACTGTAAGCCACTAATAGTGTAAATGAAATGAAGGCTTTATCATGGTTGCCTAGGTTTCAGCAAATGTACCCTCTGTATCACATGGTGTAGCCTGAGCCCTAGTTTTCATATGGCCAAATTGCTCTGCTACTGTAAAAGCTCCAACATCACGATACCTAGTGACAGGGATATGTGTGTGTTTTTATTATCTCAACGGATCTAACTGAATTCTCAGCAGTTAAGACAGAAAAATCTGCAAAGCCCAGAAAACTGATAGGGGTTTGATTTTTATTATGGCATTGTAATATGATATTAACTTTTAGGAGTTCTGCTATTTACTGTATTCTTTATTTGTGTGCAAGCCCCATTATAGTAGTTAGTGGAAAAAGCACTGAGGCAAAAAGGCTTTCAAGCATATTCCAGTTTAGTCAAAGCCCAGTAATGTCCAGGTTCCCTTAAAATCAAACATGCCTCAAGGTATTACTTCCAAATATACTTTGAAAGAATCCTTTATCCAGTACACTGCCATAACACAGTGTCCAATGCGTACTAAGCTAAACAGGGAAATTCAGCATAGAGCTTCACTGAGTCAAAGACTGGTTGCATGCCATTAAAACAAACAAACAAAAACCCACACAGGCCTTTTTTAACCCAAGTTGTAACATTTTTCTATAACCTTTTCAAAGGGTTTGTATTGTATTGTATTAACAAGCAAGCGATGCCTTTGAAAAAAAGATAAGTATTTCCTAAGAGTAGAACAGCAATATTTAAAATAAATACAGTGTCTGTTCGGTATGTAGAACACAGGCCAGAGAAGTGACGGTTTATAATCTGTAACAGTTTATTTAGTGCAATTCCTCCCCTGGGTGGCCTTTCTGCAAAAGGAGAGGTAGCTGCCTATAGATGGCAGAATCTTATCTACCCCCTGCAGTTTGCTACCCCACTACTGCCATTCCTGCTCCTGCCACTCCAAGCGGCTGCTCTCTCACAACACAGCAAAGTTACTCACATTGCTTTTGCCATCTTTGAAAGACAATTTAACCTCTGTGGTCATTTCTCCAAGGCTGTAAAAACACACCAGTGCTTTGCAGAAAGATACCTCAGATCACTGGTGTTCTTAAATTCAGGCTTGTCTACTCTTGTATCCTAACTGTGACCTTATTCAACTATGAACATAATTTACAGCAAAGGAAATAAATTTGTGTGTGTCTTCCTCTCTGATTTAGGAAACTGAAGTTTAGATTTCATTACATACAGCTGAAATCAAATAATTGACTTAATATCTGAAAGGATGGATAGATGGAGGTAAATTTAGGCTGTCTAGCTCCATCAGAACGAGGTTCCTGTCACTCTGGTTTTGATTTTTTTTTAATAAGTAATGTTGCTGTTACTTTTTTTTTTTTTAACTCAGAAAAAAAGCCCAAAATACAAAATCATGTTGAGGGGTGGGATTAGAATCAAGAAATACACAGTTGAAATGAATATATATGTATACGCACATACACATAATTCTATCACCAGGCCAGGACAGCATTCAGGACTTCCAGAGATTGCAACATTGTCAAAATATTATTCAATATGTACTTTCTTTTTAGTACCCCTTCTTCCCTACCGCAGAAATCATTAGCAGCGTTATACTTCATAAGATCATCAGCTTAGTGCATTTTATAACCTCTCATTCTGTGGAAATGCTCTGCTGAGATTTTATTACTGAGATTAAAAGAATTAAATTTAGATTCAGTAACGTTAACTGCTTCTGTGAAAATTTAATTGACTGCACAATCAATTATGTATTGATGGTTTAATTTCTCCCTCCAGTTCTCCCTCACAGACATTTATACTGATGCCATAAGCATCATTAATTTGATGCCATAAGCATCATTCCTCTATGATCCTCTCTCTCATGGTCCAAGCTCCCTGCAGACATGCTTACTCTTCTAATGCCCTCCCAGTAAGCTGAGGACTTAGCTGTCTTTCTGATTAAGCTTTCCTGATCAAAAGCTGATGGGGAACAAAGGTAAACACACAGGCCACTTTTCTGGCTGCTGCAAAAGCAATCCCCAAAGTCCATTTGCCCTAATTGTTCTGTGGTCTACCTCATACATGATCATATACGACCATTTGTATTTGGATTTGAGGGCTCCTGTTGCTGTTACCATACCTTGCCAAGCACGCTGCACCCAAGTGCCAGAAACTTCATCCATTCCACCTCTTTGCCGAAGTTGTCCAACTGCAGGATAGCTTCCAGCTGCTCCTCTGGCAAGCACAAGTGCTTCCATTTCTCCTTCAGTTCCACAACATTCACTATGCCTTTGGGAGAAAGCTTTAAACAAAATCGTGGTACCACAGTAAGAACTCTGAAAACCAGAATGAAACTAACAGTATCCCTCCCCAAAATATATCAGATACTTGCCAATCAGTCTCCCCAGCCATCCCCAATGCATCAGCATTCCTCAACAGCATTGTGCATTTGATAAAGGCTAGTTTATACCTGTTTGTGCAAGACTTTAAGGAGTCCTTTGGTCAAAACAGCATCCGTTTTCTCTATTGCTAAAGGCATTTCCAGCCTCTCCTTCACAGGAAGGGTCTCACCTTTTGACAACGCTGAAAAATACCTAAGTGAATGGGAAGAGAACACACTTGAATGCGTATGGCCATTACAAGCTGCACAGAAATAAATGCTGTTACAGTCCAGTGAATGAATCCACACACTCCCATGCAGGAGCAGCAGCACTTAGCAAGCCGCCCGTGCACACAACTCTCATGCCGTAGATACCACCTTTCTTTTTAGTGGAAACCATGATACTTAGGCTTTACACACTCCTTTTTAAAAATGTTCTAATAATTCTTCAGGCATTTAACTTCCTTTGTGCATGACATACTCAGCCCTTCTTGGGAAAGGCAATGATTTATTAACAACAGAGTGCAGGTGCAAACTGAAGTGCAGGTTTTTCCTATGTGACTGATGAGCACCTGAGGGCTCATTTGCTTAACATTCCCCTCATACACTACCCAAGAAGCACAACTGGCTATTATTGCAACTCTCATCAGCGTTTCTGCTATCCACGTCCACTCCAAAATAAATTGTAAGACTAGAGCAGAAAGGGAATTAGATTTATATCCTTTCACTTATAAAGGCACCACAGCCTTAAGAGAAACCATATCTGCCATAGCTGGTCAGCAATCTGAACTATGCAAGGAAACCTCGGTTTTCATTCAGTTAGTGGTAGGTCTAATTTAAAGGCTTCTCTGTTCATCTTCCTTGACCTACCCTGGCACCCATGTCCATGCCCAAGCTACCCCATGTTGTCCAAATACTGGCCGAAATGAACAGCAAGCAGCACAGCAGAACTAAGCATTTGCCGTTCTAATTTCTCCTTCTGATTATTCACAGGGACAAGCACTACAACACTGTAACATCCTATACAGAGATAGCTGCACCCAAAGAGTTGTGGTTAATGGCTCAGTGTCCGGCTGGAGACCAGTAAGGAGTGGTGTCCCTCAGGGATCGGTGTTGGGACCGGTCTTGTTTAACATCTTTGTCACTGACATGGACAGTGGGATTGAGTGCACCCTCAGCAAGTTTGCTGATGGCACCAAGCTGTGTGGTTCAGTTGATACGCTGGAGGGAAGGGATGCCATCCAGAGGGACCTTGACACGCTTGTGAGGTGGGCTGATGCCAACCTCATGAAGTTTAACCATGACAAGTGCAAGGTCCTTGTCATGAGAAAATGAACATGAGCCAGCTGCAGTGTGCACTCGCAGCCCAGGAAGCCAACCGTATCCTGGGCTGCATCAAAAGGAGCGTGACCAGCAGGTTGAAGGAGGTGATCCTGCTCCTCTACTCTGCTCTTGTGAGACCTTACCTGGAGTATTGTGTACAGTTCTGGTGTCCTCAACATGAAAAGGACATGGATCTGTTGGAACAAGTCCAGAGGAGGGCCACGAGGATGACCAGGGGAATGGAGCACCTCCTGTATGAAGACAGGCTGAGAAAGCTGGGGCTGTTCAGCCTGGAGAAGGCTGTGTGGAGACCTCATAGCAGCCTTCCAGTATCTGAAGGGGGCCTGCAAGGATGCTGGAGAGGGACTCTTCATTAGGGACTGTAGTGACAGGACAAGGGGTAACGGGTTAAATCTTAAAACAGGGGAAGTTTAGATTGGATTTAAGGAAGAAGTTCTTTATTGTGAGGGTGGTGAGGTACTGGAATGGGTTGCCCAAGGAAGTTGTGAATGCTCCATCCCTGGCGGTGTCCAAGACCAGGTAGGACGAGGCCTTGGGTGAAATGATTTGCTGTGAGGTGTCCATGCCCATGGCAGGGGGACTGGAACTAGATGATCTTAAGGTCCTTTCCAACCCTAACTATTCTATGATTCTATTCTATGGTTGGCAGTGAGTGTGAAACCACAGCTCTGCTCTGCTTCACATGGCTCGCAGGTCCAGACATTGCTCTGCCACAGGTGCTCTCACACCAGAGCATATTCCACAAAGACGGATGTGCAATCAGCAGCAACCACCTACCCATTTGCAGGGACTCCTGCCATCGAGCTAGTGCAATCTTCAAGCAGAGGTCAAGGTATGGCTGGTGGCATGGCCATGGCAGTGCCACACTGCCCCTGCTCTCATCAGCCACATACCCTTGCAGGCTTAAGCTACTACCTTCCTCAGTGTCTGCTGCTTTTGTCTGCTCAGCTGGGGAAAGCTCACTGCACATCCATCACCCCAAGCATCTTAAATCAACTTTACAGTGAGAGGTTTATTATGTGTACTATCACCTGTAAGTTGCAACTTTTCAGGATTTTTTCCTTATTTCAGTAACATTTAAGGGCACTCCTTAATTTTGTGTCTGGAAACAAAAAAAAAAAAACCCGAAACCTAAGCAAGCTTAAGAATGAGAAAACTATTTTCTAGGTTTCCTTTAAATTACAAGAATTAAAGTCTCACATGCGAGGAGGAGAAAAAGAAGAAAAATTTTTGGTCTTCAGGACAGAGAAATTAATAACAAAAGAATTAAGATGCATTTTTCTGTCTGGAAACCAAACTATGCCAGAAATATGCCAGTCCTAAACCTCAATGAAACAGAAAATACATCAAGTATCCCACCATTTTTAAAAGGCCCAGAAGCACATAGGCGATATACAGGTTGGTTTAGTAGTCACAGCCAGCTTCACTGTACAATAAACGACAGTGAGATTTTGTGGGCCCATACGCATAGCACTCCACTGTTATGTGAGCACCTTACTTACGCAGCTGACCACTGCAAAACATCATGAGGTTGAGTCCTAACAGCCGCTTTGGTGAATTCCTTCAGAATATTAGGTAATTCAGGGGGGATTCTGATCTGCTCAGCACAAAACATGGTTTCTGGAAGAGGCATGGTCCTTTGTGTTCAGTCATACAGACCTGAAAGGAGTAATAAAACAGCAGTTCACAGACACACAATATGAATAAAAACCTGCATGTGCACATGGGGCTCACCTTGTACCCAAACCCTCTCCTGTCCTACTCAACAGCTGGGGCTACTGGAGAACTGACAGACTGAGAAGGGTGAGCAGATGGGCACTGTGCATCTCCAAACAACCTTGGTGTCAACACCGAGTAGAACACTGGCGCTGGGACACCAGCCACAGCTCCGAGTAAGGCTTTAATATGTGTCCTTAGGTAGTTTTAATTTAATCTTTCTCCTCAAGCCTACCACGGTGTAAACTTGCACAGCCGGTAGTCCAGACAAGTCACACCACCCATGCCCATGTGAAAGCTAGCTGTGTTGACAACTCACCACTGTACGCCAAGGAGAGTCTTGTCATTTTTGTACAGGAGCTACAGCATGTAGATTACCAAGTTTATATTATGTTTAGGTATTAAAACAAACCGAGCCAAACAAACAATGTAGCAAAAAGTGACTAATCTGTGTTCCTGCAGACTTTACATGAAAACCTTACAGCTTGATGAACAAAAAGCGTGCTGCAGTTACACACTGCACGTTGCTCATACAGGTAGGTTTGTCCCATTCAACTCTCTTGCTAAACACAGAGGTCACCTCATCTCTGCCACCCCTCCTCGCTCTTACCTCCTCCTTTTCTGCTCACTCACCCCAAACCAGCCGCAGGTACCTGGCACAAAGCTGAACCCAACAGCTGAGGGCACGGAGGTCAGGCTGGCTCAGCCGTGGCACCGGTTACCCGGTTTGCCGGCAAGCGGGCCCGCGGGCTGAGGGCGGGCCAAACCCTCTCTTCTCTGTTAGGGGCCGCGGCCAGACCCGAGACTACAGGCCCCAACCGCACCGCCCGCAGCAGCCGCCTCTGCTGCCCCCGGCCGCGGCCCCGGCTGCCCGGCAACGCGGAGGGAGGAGCCGGGCGCGGGCCCAGAGGCGTAACGGGGCAGGCGGGGCCGGCGCGGGCTGTGCCGGCGTTGTTTGAAGGCGGGAGCGACGCCCGCCTCCCTCAGCCGCCTGGGAAGAACCGAAAGGCCGCGGCAGCAGGTAAGCGTAGACATGCACCACCGAGCACCCTGTGCGCAGTAAGCAGTGTCCGTCTCTAAACAGACTTGGAGCGGGTTTCGGGAGTTCTCTTTCAAACAGGCAACACGTCCAGGCTTGAACGAGATGTGAACAAAGGCTGAGTGAGCTGCAAAACAGACACAGCCAATGTACTCCCCAAATTCCCGTTATAGCAGCTGCTGCTTCAAAGTCCTGGCTGTTCAGGACTGCAATACTGCCGATGGACTGTCCCACCAAGCACAGCACGGGCCGTACCAGCTGCTCCAGCACCGCAGTGCCCTCTGGTTTTGTTAAGCAACAATCAAGTCTTTTCTTGCCAGGTAAAAGTGGCGTCATTTGCCAGAGAGGTGCTCCTCAAAGCCAAGTGGTTTAACATAAATCAGACAAGGAAGGGTGAGCAATGCCCCTGCCCCAACCTCATGGTATGTTTGATTTCTCCTTATACAGGGGGTAAAAACCCCTCAGAAGTGGCTACGCAGCTCTGGCACTGGCCCCTACTCAACAAGCAAGAGGTAATCGCGAGTGTGTAAACTGCAGAACTGATGGCAGTGTTGTGAAATTACGTTGGTACTGCTCCATGCCTCAGTGTTACATTGAATTCCAAATATGCCAGTTAGTTTGGAACAGAATCTGACCTTTGGAAATGCCATCTTCTAGAAATGTCTATTATTGAGTAACGTTGATTTCAGCCTATTATTTCTCAATTTATGGTGACTTCCAAACTAAGAGCTTAAGAAGCAGAGCTTGTCTGGAATAATCGGACTTAATAAAATCCCTGTTAACCATGCAATTCTTTAGTTCCATCCAATCCATGCAAGAACTGAAACATCAGAGAACTCTTAACTTACCGTTACACTTTGTAAAAGCTGTTCCCTTATCCGCTTCAGGAGAGGGCTTCCTTTTTTTGGTGTCCTGAACTTCATACTACTGAGATTCAATTCTCTGCTCGATGTTTTTACTACTGTAACACTGTTTTTACCAAGAACCCCACTCACTGCTCAGGCTGTATGCTGCCCTTTCACAGGTGAGCAGAACAAGAACACTGACCCTGCCATGGAGAATTTCCAGTCTAGACATAAACGAGCAGACAGACAGTGCAGTATACAGAAATGAAATGGCACTGCTCAGTATGTCAGGCAGTGGAGTCAACACACCAGGCAGAGGGCTTCTTACGGAGTTCTCCAAAGAACCACAGGGCTGCTGTGCAGTTTTATGAAGACCTTTGCTTGAGCTTAGGAAAAAGCAAGGAATTAATGCACTCAGCTGAAAAGTAACATGAGTACTGTAACTGGTGTTGGAGCTGGCATCACTGAAAATTTAATGGGAGATTAAGGTTAGATATAAGGATGAAACTTTTTACTGTGAGAGTAAAGGAAGTTGTGAATGTTCCATCCCTGGCAGTGTTCAAGGCTGGGTTGGAAGGGGCCTCAAGTAAGGGGGTCTCATGGGAGGCATCCCTGCCCATGGCAGGGGGGTTTGAACTAGATGATCTTAAGGGCCTTTCCAAAACAAACCATTCTGTGATTGTATCTTACTGAGGTAAGGGCTGACAGAAAATAGTTACGGGTCTCAGAGGGCCCTCGGAAACTGAACAAATAACGTAGGCTTTACCCAGCAGAGAAGAGGGAATCAGAGAAAAGATGCAGTTTTTACTATTTTTAATCAATATAAAATAATCTGTGTAAAACCAAAGCTGTGCCACAATTAACTTTTCAATAATCAAAAGACGGCTACAGAGCCAGTTCTTTGATGAAGGCCTGTAGAACTGCTAACAGCAGTAGATTCTCAACACCACAGAAGAGATACACGAAGTAGGCCAGGTTGCTTCTCCAACCCCTCCAAGATTCAGTGTTACATTGTGGTAAAACCACATGCACACACAGAGATTTTTTCCGGCTTGAAGAGTAATACGACCACTGCATGCTGTATTACTCCAGCAGAGATGGAAGGTTCTGGTATAGAGCTGCCAGCTATCTTAGTAACAGCCAGTTAACGTACATGCTTACTATCAAGTTTCTATGCCAGAGTACACACAGCACAGTAAGGCAAACTATCAAAATTTAAACCAATAGAAAAGCAATGTTACTTAATTCTTGTTCTATACTACTTCCATCTTCGTTCCCAAAACACGTGCAAAAATAAGGATATAGGGAGAATCTGTAAAGAAGTGCAAAAGCAAGCACAACTGTTGATTTGAAGCCAGTTCTCCCTAACAAAGAGTGAATACAGATAATGTAAGCCACAGTAAAATAGCTACAGTTCACACTGCATAACTGGTTCATGCCTGGTTCAGTTTCTTCTGTTATGCCTTGCAAAACAACCATAATAAGAAATTGCAAAAAGGCTTTTTCTTAATAAATTTTAATGTTAAGACCAGTTTATCTGGATAAAAACACAAAGTTACAAGAACCACACTGCTGCAAATTCCACATGATGTGCAGAAGTGCTAGCGATCTTTGAGTGGTAAGACCATTTTGGAACTGTTTATGAAAGATATGTCAAAGACAGAATCTTGGTGTAAGAAAGCATGTATGTTACCAGTGAGTTTAATATTGTGAAAATATATCTGTCCCACAATGTACACCACTGTAAATAGTCAAATGCAGTATTTATGCACACCAAAAATATATTGGGCGAATACTCAATTTAGCATTTAGTCAGTGAATGAGAGAAAAACATTTTGGTTATTTTTCTATGATTTCAGTTCATTGGAAGTTTCCTAATAAATCACTCCAAAGGGTAATATTTATGGTTCAAAACCATCAGGACAACAGTGATTCCATGAGATAGTAGTTTCTGACCTTCTGATAATGACAGCACAATCCTCCTGCCACTAGATTCAGATGCATTTGGCTTGTGCTCACTGCCTCCGAACACAAGTACAGACACTGGAAAATGAACTGCCACCATCACAGCCTGGACCACATTAACTCAAAACACATCAGATCAGAGATGCAACATCAATAAAAGGAGATGATGCTCTCAAAGCACCTGCCAAGCGATTCTCAAGTATTAATTATATATACATATGGTCAAGTATGGAATACTGGAGGACAGTGTACTGAGCAGCAAGTTTAATGTTCCATCGATTTTCTGATTGCTGCAATGTATACTCACATTTCCCCCATTTAATCTACAAGAGATACTCCGATCTAAGCATATGATTTGATGCTATTTAAAGCTTTGCAATACTGTTATGTAGTTACTTTAAAATATATACATAAAAATCCCCCAAACATTACTGCAAAAGAACTCTTATCTACATATAGAAATAGCACAGACTTGATTTGGTGGCTCTTGTTTGACTGTATCCTTGCAAAGAAATCTGCTAACTTTTCCTTGCTTGTTTAACAGCATATGTGTTTCCCTGCCCCACAGGCCATAAATGGTACAAGGTAAATTACTTCCCCGATATTATTCCCATAAAAATTCACAGTTACCAATTCCAAAAGAAAAGAGATACTTGCTGTAGGTCTTTTTTTGTTTGTTTGTTTGTTTGGGGGTTTGTTTTGAAGTAACTGCAATATAAAATTCATACTAAAATTTGCAACTTTGGTAACTTACAGAAAAAGAGATTTCAGGCTCTTTAGTTAAGGACCAGGTCAAAATGTCGCTTACACTCTGTTGTTTCTGTGCAAACACATCAGATAAGGTTCATCCCTCCCCCTGAGGTCCTGAAAATTTCTATTATTGATAAGAAATTGGCTACAGTTTCAGTTATGAACCTATCTAATTTTCCTTGGTACCTTTAAATGCTTCCATCACCTAATCTTAGTAAATTACTTACTGTTTCAGTTCAGGAAATCCCGATTCCTAAAGCCGATACCACCCCCCTGTGCCCCCCCACCCCGTCTCCCCCAACAGAAACACCCAGCTGAGTCTCAACAAGTACGTCTGAATTCTCAGAAGAGGAAGTATTTTCTTGATTTAACAGCAACTGTACAATATTACAAACTCAGACACATGAAAAACAATCAGGCAATAGAAAAATGTACAACAGCTTTGGTGTTATACAAAATAATAAAAAAGACTTGACAGCAAGATACATAGTTCATTATGTTCTCACCACAGCCACTTCATTGCTGACTGTAAGACAGTTACTTACTTCTCTGTGTGGCTCTTCCACTCATGAAAACTCACACTATATTACTACAGTAAGAACTGTTATGAACGCCATAAAGTAAGCTCCAGATTTTATAAAAACATCTTGCCTCTTTGCAGTATTGCTTTGTGGCACATTGTCAACAGAACAGCAGTCCAAAATAAAGTGACAACTAGATTTAATAAATTAATATACTTTTTTAAAGATGTACAATGCACATTCTTTTTAATCCAAGGTTTTAGGGTGTCAGGATACTTCTATTTACACATATACAGACCTCAGACAGCATTGATAACATCACAAAAATGCAGATAAGGAACAGAGCCTTAACTGCTTTCTGGATGCCATTAACAGAAGCCAAAACACTGCTGAGAGCATTATTGGAAGAGATATCCAAAGACTGAAGAAGAGTCTATGAAAAAAAAGGACATGTAAAGGCAAAGGGAAGGTCAAGATGTTTATGACCTGTTTATTCTTGTGAAGACTGAGGTGGAGTTGTTGATGTGCCTTGTTTACCAGACTTCCGTTCATAATTCACAAGTCGTTGCCCGACAAGGTACCTGGGATTATAGTGAAAACAGTGAGAAATTAACACAAGTTAATGCAATTCTGTAACACAAATCCGCTTCATCTCCTTTCCTGCAGGAGTAGGTTATCAGTTTAGTAAAAGCTGTTCTACATGTGATTCTCCCACCCCTCCCAATAGTTTTCATTTTTTCTCATCATCAACCATCCTGATTATTTTCTTAACATTCAGGCATCATGGTATAAGGGAATATAGGCATTACAGGTTTGTGTTTACAGCCTGAACTTTGGTACTCATACACACTAAATGAAAATGTGAAATATAAGGAATGTGTTTGCATTATTTTTATACCCAGCCCTTTGCTGGATGGCACTTTTAAGAGCATGTTCACAGTGTTTGTTTGAGCCACCGTTACTTGAACATCTGGAACAATTAATCTAAAACCAATGACTGCTAAATGAAGTTCTCAGCTCAAAAAAAGAACCTGTCACAATGCAGAACATGTATTGGGTAAGACTAAGAGAGGCTTCCGTTTATAAAGAGTATCTTATAGATAAAAGAGTATCTTCCATTTATAAAGACAGTCTGTTCCTGTGTTTATCTACCTGAACTACAGATAAAACATTTGCCAAGAACAGTTCAGGTCTGCCTTGGAGAGTTAAGTCCAGAAAGCTTCTCAAAATCCTTTAGCCCTAAGTATCTACAATGCCTGCATTCAATCTGAAGTTGTTATCACAATTTAAAGTGTAAAAATTAACACACACCCCCCACTGTATACTCACTTGTCATTTTTAATATGTTCATAAAGGCGCTTGAACTGGCGGACTTGGAAGGAGAGAATTCCCATCAAAACCACCACCATAAGCAGAAAAGGATAAATTCGTCGCTGAACAAGGTTTTGCATTTCAGCAGTAACTCCTGCAAAACAGGACACAATCCCCACATAATCTAACACTGCTAAAGTGACTCATGCATCTCTGCTTCTCTACCTGCTTCCGCACTTCCTGTTGCACTGTAACTTCAGTAAAAGGGATGTGAAATGAATAGCACAACCATTTATCTCACAGATCCAACATAACAGCTACTGATATTTTTCGTCCAAAGCATTAAAACTTGAAGTTTTCCATTAACACAGTAAAAAAAAAAAAAAAGGGCAGTTTATTAGCTTTTCTTGCTCACTGACTTCTTTATAACTTGTGTCAGAAAAAAGGTGACACTAAAATCTGCATTCAAGTGAGAGGCTGAAGAATAAAATGGCACTTCCTGACCATGTAACATCAAAACTAACTAGCAAGAGACAACTGTTGATGAAAAAGCACACCTGCCCTGCTTCTAAGAAGATTTTTCCCTCAACTATGAAGAGACAGAAAAGCCTGAAAAAAAAAAACCAAACTCAAAACAATTTACATTTTAATACTGAATGAAAAACTCAACCCGTATTTTCACTTGTTCTAAGTTTCCTTTAGAATCTGACAAGTCAGAAAAGATGTCCTCAACTCAGTATAGCTTTTAAAACAGAGATTAAAGGTTGTCTAAACAAGAAAGGAATTAATCGTCCCTTCCCAAACTAGCTAGATATCTAAAAGGAGGAATGTAGGTATTATGCAGTCCCATGCTCTCAATGTATTCTGCACTTAGTTTTCAAAAGCCAGTCAGAATAATATATTGCATTTCTCAAAAAAACCCAAACTTTTAAGATGACACACCAATTCTTAAGGATTTACATTTGCTGGCAGAACAGTGGTGTGTGATTGTTTTTAAATAACCCAGAGCATGAAGTTCTATTTCCAGATACATTTGCATTGCTCTAAACCATCAGATAATGAAAAGTATTCTGAATATATACATACCTAATAAAGGTACAACACCAGAGGCTATTATGTATGGTACACACAGGGAAAGCAACAGAACAGAGATTACGGGTGCTGCCAGTTTACGGATTATGAAGTGTAAATCAATGTTACGAATCCCATTTGCATATACCTAAGAACAAGAAGTCAGAAGGAGAGAGGATCAATTAAAAAGCCATGCTTTGTGCTTACATTAACAATTACAAGGTTTTACACGATTCTCCTTATGAGAGGAAACAGGTGTTCCCAACTTGAAGAAAACCACGATGGCCACAGTCGAAGAATGAAAGACTCCGTACTAATCTACATCAGGGTTACAGAAAATCATGTAAACAGTGTGCAGGAGAGCAACTTAATCTTGAGTAGTATCGTGATTTAGTTGCAGGAGTGCAAGAGACCAGCTGGAAGATCATTAAATATAGCTGTGGATGGTGGTTTTATGGATGACGACCTGAGATCGCTTTGTGTTGTTAGCTTGCCAAAAGAGGATCCTGTGTATGCTAGTAGAGCAAATCTATTAAAGCTGGTAACACAGGCAGAAAATAGGATCTTACGCTGTAGTTCACAGGATCTTACATTGTAGCTGACTGGGCAGACCAAAGCCTCTGCATGTAGAATCTGTGCCTCAAGAAAGGGCCTCCATAATTCTTAAGTTTTTGCAGCTACTGTCAGGAGCCAAGGTCTCAACATGACTAATCACAGGAAAACACCAGCTCCCAATGGCTACCACTTACAGCTAGACAATGGCCTCTGTCCCACAGCCTGGATGCATCCATTTCTAAGGATGGCTCAGGAGAATGTGTGTACAACAAACAGCACCAGGGACAGTACTCAAAACGGAAGGAAGAGCTGTTGTATGCATCAAAAGGTACTCACAGGATTAAGATTAATTTCTCCAGTGTGACACCTACAGCGATTAGTAAACGGTTTAATATCTGGGACTATATGCTAGATTTGAGAGGCCACCTCCTGTACAGAGGTCAGGACAAGCACCATAACCATTACATATAAGACAGGGTTGAAAAGTTACTTTCTGACAAACAACTGAGATACTTCATTGAGACAGCAACCACAGAACTTTAAAGATTATTATCAAGAAAACTTCTGCCAAAGAAAGCAACAGGCCATGTGACTCAGAACTGTTCACAAAACCTGTTCTGTCTTAATAATCACAGGGGAATGGAAAGACCATCTTTCATATGTACTCATCTATGAATGAGCTAATCTCTACAGCTGTGGAGAAGGCAGAAATTCTGTTCTTGAGTGGCAGACATAAATATCCAGTACTTGAGACACATGTGAATTCATCTGACGAAATAATGATGTTTCTCATCACTTTAATACAAACCTGATAAAATTGCATATACATACACTCCGCAATTGCTTGATTTCAGATTTCTGAGGTTTATTTTTGTTTTAAGTGTACCTTAATGGATTAGGCTATACAATTTAAAAGGATTCTACAAAACTAGTTGCGTTTTACTCGATTACTCAAATTACTCCATTACAACAACAGTAACTCTGTTTTCCAACTCACACATTCATAAAAACATTAAAAATGTATTATACAGACAATATACACAGTTAATTTTTCCCTACCTGTTCAATAACAGTTTTCAACCACCACTGGGGACCCATCAGTGTTATGGCAGCAATTATTTTGGCATGCAAAACTCCAAGAGCCCAGTCCTAATTTTGTAAAAGTGGACAGTTAGCATTAACATCTTTTTAAATAGTTTGACAACCAAAAGCTTTTAGAGAAACTTGCTAATATTACTTGTAAGTGAAAAAATAATTATTTTTCTTTTTACATGGGATATTGTTTAAAAGACATGACATCTTCTGCAAGAAAGAGAGGGTACTCTCAAGCTTAACTGACATCTATAAAATACTCAGCTCTCTGGAACATGCTAGGCTTTTTTAATTCTTCTTTTAAATTTTAAACCTTACCAGATGTGTGAAAAGCTAAACAAAGCAAGGCACTGTTCCTTAAAAAAGAATGTCATACTATTCAGGGAAGAATTTATGCTTTTTACGTAATTTACAATTACTGTGGCGTAGAATTAAAAGAACACAATTTAACAACAGGCTTCTAGTAAACCCTGCATGTCATGTGCCAGTCTCTTCTGGGTTACAGATATTTGTGAAAAGTTCTTCAATAAAACCCACCCAGAATTAGAATGCAAAGGCTGACAAGGGAGAATAAACAGCTGCAGAACTGGTAAGCCATCATAT
Source organism: Neopsephotus bourkii (assembly GCF_033783945.1). Lineage (NCBI taxonomy): Eukaryota > Metazoa > Chordata > Aves > Psittaciformes > Psittacidae > Neopsephotus > Neopsephotus bourkii. The sequence continues at coordinate 6,133,004 of NW_026901984.1, read as the reverse complement.
GTTAATTAACTTTCTTAAAATGCTGGGGAAATATATTTTCTTTAAGCAGTTATTTAAAAATACAGCTTTTATTATCATCTGTTACCCCAGATACATTAAAAAAATTAAGAACTTATTACAAAAAAGTCCATGTTAAAGTTCCTTTGTGTTTGCTCAAGCATATACACTTTGTATAACTATTCTTCTTTGTCAAAAATGGGAATTATTCCCTATTTCAATAGCTTCCTGTTAATTTAGAACAAGACTCAAATCCCACCAATTTGATGTTTTGAGGAAGCTCTGCCACATGAACGTAAAGTCTTCCAGTATATTTAATTGCAAATTTTTAAAGAACTAAGATGATCCTAAAGCATATAAAAATTCCATTCATAGCATCTATCACCACTGAATTGAAACCTTGTATGAAAAAAAGTTCAGCTAAAACTTGCAGCATAACTGTAGGCAGAAAGCTTTCCAGAAAGGTCAGAGTATATACATATCTGTTTAAGTGCATACAACTATACTAACTTCTGTAGGTATCTTTACAATTATGCTACTGAAAAAAAAATATCCAATCACTAAAATGCAAAGACCCTTTAATGTCATCCCACAGCATGTAGCTTTTCATACTCTGAATTCCTAACCATATCCCTTTGGTTGAAATAATCCTCACATCCAGACTGGATGTCTTTGCCACATAAAAACACACTGGTGGAAAATGCTCTGAAGCACACAATCAACATGAAACAAGAACTTCCATACTCCTGAATTCTAAGTAAAGAAATATACCAACAGCAGAAGAATGGGAGCAACTGACCTGCCAAGGATAGAAGAGAGGTGTTTGATCCAAAGGAACTCTCAAAGGTGCAACAATAACTAGTTCAAACAGAAGACCAAGTAAAAGCGGAACCACACCAGCTAGCAGTATAGCCACTATTAATGTCTTCATTATCTAAAAAAAACAAACCAAACCAATATCTTCATCAGAGGATTCTTTTTGTTTAAATTTCAAAATGTAATTTAAACTATACAGAGAAAGCTGGAGGGGAAAAAAAATACACAGACCTCTAATTAATATACCCCTAAAAATAATGTTCTTACGTACAGTTTTGTGATGCAAGTTTTCAAGACTGGGTTCTACTCCAGTACTCCCTACAGAAAAAGGAATGATTGTGCCTGAATATGTAATAGTACTAAGGCAAGAAATTTACTACAGAAATTCTCAAAATCAAAACTAAAATAAAAAAGTGGGATATGAATTTGTTGCCATGGTGAGAATCTGAACTCATAACAATAATAAAAAAATATTTAAAAACATTAATTTGAACAGCACAAAAATCTGACAAATTATAAAGATATTCCTGAAAACAGGCATCAAGCTGCTTTGTAGGGACACGTTGCTCATCATCATCTGTCAGCTTTACTAGTTGTTTTTCTTACTTGATAATGTCAAGTTGCTAAATGAGTAATAGTTAAGCCTCCAGGTATATGTGAAAATGTAAATGTATTCAACGACACATCACACAGGGTAATCTAATGAAACAGGCACATACTATAAAAAACCATGTATATATGCATACTTATTTATACTGATGGCTTAATATTGTGCTAAGTGGCTTTCAAAAATACAGTTAGCCCATGCAATGAGAATGCAAGCTGCAAAAGTTTCAAAACAATCTGAAAAGGAAAGCATAATATACATAACAGGGTAAAACCCGGAAGCAAAACTGAGAGAACAAGTTTCATTAGTTACTTTCTTAATAATTAAATGAAATGTTTTTCTCTGGACTCACCATGAGAGACCATTCTTTAACCTTCTGAAAAATCACTCGACGCCCCTGCGGCATCCAGGCGACCAGCACTGTCACTGCTCGGATAGTTAGCCAACATACATAAAGACCACACGCAGCTGTGTAGAGCTCATGGATTTTGGCAGTCCCCGTCCAAAATGACATTAACCATCGGCCAGCAAATACTGAAAATACAAACACTGTTAAATAGAGTAATGCTTTTTGATGTATTAAGGAAGGATGCCACTTAAAAAATACTTATCGAATTTATTGTTAAATACTAACGCACACATATTATTCAACATAAAGCAGCATTTTAATACTATAACCATACAGCACAAATGTGTGAAGCACAATGTAGTTACACAGATGATGCTAAATACACGTCGGATTTTTTCCCCCTAAAAGGTCATTACACAAGCAATGTGATCTGAACTACAGCAAAACAAAGCACTATTCAGAACTCTCTGACAAAAATGGGAGACTCATTTGCTACATTTCACTTTTTAATCATGTTTCTATTCACTAATATTATACTGGAATTATTTTACATAATAAAAACCATAACAAAACTAATATCATTATTAATACAAGGAAGTAAAAATGTTCGTGGTACAATGGCAGTCAGGTTACAAAAAACAAATGAGTTTACATGTCTTAATTTATTCCAAATTATTTTTAAAAATACCCTACAAAGTGCTTTTGATTTGGTTTGAGTACTTATTCACACAATTTTGGGAAATGGCATATATATCACTTCAAAATCTCCCAGTGACCTGTCACGATGACACCTTCAGAATATTTCATTAAAAAAGATACCACAGAAGAACTGATAACAACCTATGTATTTTCCTTCTCTAAGTGGCAAAGCAGGCGTAAGAGTTTTAAGTTCTCTTTTTCTCTCAATACTACTACAGAGATTGTCTCAGAATTTGAAGCCCGCCCTTAGAAGAAAATTATTCTACAGCAAAAAAATGAAATGGCAATCTGTCATTTAAATACAGGTATTATCTCTTATCATTTACATTTTAGATTATTAAAATATGCTGATGGACCATTAAAAACAAGACATCATTTTCCATGCTTTCTCCTTTTAACTTAAAACAATAGTTCCAAAACATCTGCCACTGTTGAGCATGGCAAGATGCTGAGGTTGTTTCACTGTAGTTTCACAATAATGGACTTACCTGGTAAGGTAAGGCAGATAAGACTAGCAATCAGTAATGTTATGCACATGAAAACAATCAAAAGAAATATCTGAAAGAGGAAAAAAAAGAGAAACAGTTTATAAGGAAGTTATTTAACCAAAGCCAATAAAAACACTTAGAAGATGTGTCATCCTAGAAACACACCTAAATTAGAACAGTCAAACACCAACTCATGTTTCACTGTATAAATAAATCAGCAATAAGAAACCTACCCATAGTATACAAAGCACATTTAGTGTTACTTACTTTAAAAATTCGCATCAGTTGTTTCAACAGTAAAAATTATCATTTGAATCCAGAATGACTTAAGGGTTTTGTTGTGTTACATTAAAAAATAATCTACTGCACTGATCAGCATTACTTTCAATTAAAGGTTTCTCTGCATGCCAGTGCAGAGTGGTTTTACAACAAGGAAAGTGGTTTTACAACAAGGAAAAAGCTTGCCAAGAGAGCTCTCCCAGATGCCCTCAGGTTTATGTGACCAACAGCTGACAGCAAAGCTGGCAGATAGTTAGTCAGGTTTACATCTTATCAGAGAATTCTCATGTACTTGGTCTCTTTAAGTATTTGAATGTCTCTAGCAGCACATGCTATGAAATTCTGTTTCACTAATCAAAGCCACACAAAAAGCAATGGGGAAACTAACAGCTTATCATGACAGACTACTGAGAAAGTTAAATCTGTAACACACATTTTCCTTGATGGGACTTTTTGGGACAATGTAGATCAGTCACATCTCTACATTAGGATCTCCAGTACTGCTTAAAGGAATAAAAATCTTGATTTTGTAAATTTGATTAAAAAAAAAAAAAAAGATTCGATTTTTTGTACAATATCATGTGATTTTGTAAACATTAGCCTGAGTGAAGAGGAATGATTGCACAATACCCAGCTACTTGCCAGGTGACAGCCATGTACCCTTTTTCACACAAAATATTCTCTTTAGGGTTAGGGATCCCAAATGATGGAAGGAAGAAAACTAGAGTAGCTGACAACTGGACTGCAGACAAAAAAAAAAAAACCTCAATGGTGAGGAAAACATGGTGTGAATTGCTTGGGACCAGTATTATCTAAACAATTTGTTACTTAGGGAACGCCAGAGGAAAGTCAGTCCATGTGGGAATAAACAACATGTGACGAACTAAAGCCAGAATGAAGCTTTTGAACACTACAAACAGCTGTTTCTTCGAACAGTGAGAACATACAAGAGGAAGAGCAACTCCTGATTTGGACCTAAATAACGCACAGGCAGCCAGTCACTCTTACGAGAGATGCAGCACTGACAGTAATGGCAATATATTCAAAGATCTTGCAAATCTCCCTGAAGTTGCCACAGCAAACAGTAAACTAAAAATGGCTTCCAGAAGATGGAATAGATCTCTGTGTGTGAGTGTGTGTGTGTGTGTGTGTGTGTGTGAATAAATCAAACCAATCCAAACCAAACCAGAAAATGGATGAACTTCAATAAGTGAAATTCAAAACTACAGCCAAAGGGATTTCAGAAATAGCATACCAAAATCCACGAGAAGTAATGATACATTCATTTGTGTAGATAGGGTGTTGTTCTCAAATGCTTAAAATCCCAATAGAGAAAGTAATTACAGCACTGTTCACTAGTGGAAGTCTGTGTGGGAAACACATTTCACTTAAGATCAAGTTATCAAAGTAGAACCAAGGTCAGTATACTAAAAATTACAGCTGAAGCACCTACAGTGATGCTGAGTGATTCATTACTTAAGTATTTCTAACAAGTGGAACGAGGGACATAGAATTGCATCAGTGAGCTACCACGTGTCTGAGATTATGCAAGTGATTGAAAATCTCTTGAAAACAATGGATCAGATTTTCTATTAATTTCTACACTCTGTCAAAAGAATTACTTAAAATACCTAAATGAAGGTAAGCAGACCAGAAAAGTCTTTGGCAGCCAAATATGAAACTGCTTAGTTATTATCACCAGGTCAGCAACCCAAATTACTGAAAGCTTACAGTATGATGATTTTAGCACATGTCCTTATCCAGAAGCATCCACAAAAATAACTCACATAAAGGTATTTCTAGAAAGTATTTAACAAGTCCCTAGCTTAACACAGCCCTTACTTGAGAGTCATTTTAGAGGTTAAAATCAGGTATAGGGAATTGTTTCCCACCTTGGCTCATCCCAAAGCCCCAGCTTCAAACACCCAGAAGCTCAACAGTATCCTAAAATGATTCCAATTTTGCCCGCAGTTCTACTAGGTTGAGATTTAAGGGGAGAGAGGGGGAGGTGGTAAGAGTATAGTGAGAAAGAAAAAGCTTTATTTTGTACTTTGTCATGAGAATTCTGGTAGCTTCTGAATTTTAAGAAAACTTCATAAGCAATACTGCATTATTCTAACTTTAACCATTACTTCCACTCTTGAGCTATACCTGGAACCATAGTAAATGAGTTGTGTTTAAGTTCATATTTATTAACTCAGAGTTCTGGTAACAACAAAACAATTTATCTATATATTATATTATTCTAGAAATTGAAGTATTTGCCAACAACAAACTGCAGGGATCCAGAACTTTCAAGTATTGTAACACGCTTCTGTGTTTAATACAGATGCAATGAAAGTTCTCCATTTAATTCTTTAATAAAGCAAAATAGTTTAAAATACACTTTGGCTACAGAGGGCTATGAAGTATGCCCTCTTGAAAGCCATGCCTCCTGAACTACCTGTTTGCTGGGGAGTTATTCTGTTTCTCTTCATTATCAACAATTAGGAAAAATAAGAACATGAACTAACAGATAATACACAACAATTGTGGTAATTGAAGGTCTTAAGTTATAGGCTGAAAAAGGCTGTATGCGAGAGTAACTCTACTTTCCTAAAAGCAGAAATACACAAATAGAACAAGACACAAAACAACATGACGCACCACTTGATTTCTGATAACATGTGGGCTAAATTTTTGCCTTTTCCTTTTCTCTTAATGCATTAGATATACCTACCCTGAGCGGGAATTTTAAAGGCCTACGATAAGGCTGGAAACCCACAGGTCCTCCCTGTTGAAGTATGGCTTGATGGGCTGCATGAAGACCTTCCCCCACAACTGGAATGGCATTATTATTGCGAGCATGCTGGTTGTTAGCTTGCTGGTTCGCATTGTTTTCATTCTCTTCCTGGTCACCAAGCAGGTAAGAATGGAGATCCCTGTAACAATCAAAGTTTCAGTTTTGTTCTGTTTTGATATGATCTGACCTTACAGAAAAAGAAGCTAACCCAGAATGTGTACAAGCTGCATAAAATTTATACAGGCAGATTCTTGATAAAGTAAAATAAACCATTTTTGATAATATCCTCAATGTCATCCTAAACACAGAATTTAGAAGAAAAATCTGAGTGTGGATGTAGATTAGAACAGCCACAAGTAAATTACTTACCTGTTTGACTGCTTTAAAAACATCTGGTTTTAAAGTTGTGCATACAAATGGAAAATTGCATCGATATTTCAGTTCAAGTAAGCAGGCAGTTCAACTGCCAGCTTTTAATTTTACTGCTACTAGGCTCTACTGGAAACAACTGCCTTCAAGCCTAAACTGTACAAGGACAGTACTGAACTGCTACAGACACATTTTCCACAGTACAGTAGAGTTTTTCAAGAAGATTCTATATTGCTCAAAACCTGTTCAGAGCTTTCCAAGAACATCATCCTAAAGAGTGTCAATCTACTTTAAGAAGTATTCTGTTGGTATTTCTGGCATACATCAATAGCAAACAGATATTTGAGTCTGATTAAAAACGCCCCAAACCAATATGAACATTTAGAATCTAATTTTCCTCAGCTTTAGCAGAATTTTTATTAGCAGTAAGATGCACGCAGATATTCTCTCAGCCCAGAAAGCCAACTGTATCATGGGCTGCATCAAAAGGAGCATGACCAGCATGTCGAACGAGGTTATCCTGCTCCTCTACTCTGCTTTTGAGACACCTCACTTGGAGTACCTTGTGCAGTTCTGGTGTCCTCAACATAAAAAGGACACGGAACTGTTGGAACAAGTCCAGAGGAGGGCCATGAGGATGATCAGGGCACTGGAGCACCTCCTGTAGGAAGACAGGCTGAGAAAGTTGGGACTGTTCAGCCTGGAGAAGAGAAGGCTTCATGGAGACCTCATGGCAGCCTTCCAGTATCTGAAGGGGGACTACAGGGATGCTGGGGAGGGACTCTTCATTAAGGACTGTAGTGACAGGACAAGGGGTAATGGGTTAAATCTTAAACAGGGGAAGTTTAGATTGGATATAAGGAAGAAATTCTTTACTGTGAGGGTGGGCGAGGCACTGGAATGGGTTGCCCAGGGAGGTTGTGAATGCTCCATCCCTGGTGGTGTTCAAGGCCAGGTTGGACGAAGCCTTGGGTGAAATGGTTTGGTGTGAGGTGTCCCTGCCCATGGCAGGGGGGTTGGAACTTGATGATCTTAAGGTCCTTTCCAACCCAAACTATTATATGATTCCGCTGGCAAACAACAGAAATATTTTTCACAGCAGTCTGCCTTTTAAGAAAAGGGAAAAGATTTTCATCTTTGCTCAATTAAAATTGCTGAAGAGATATTTCACAACTGTTACCAGCTGCAACAGTAGAGAAAGCAAAGTTATTTCTATCATCATCTCCAAAATCTCTTCTGTCATACTTGAACACTGTCAAAACATGGACAAATTAAAACCGTTAAGTTTCCAAAATGCAAACTAAGAGAACAGGCTGGGGAGAGTTTCCTTAAGAAAAGCTAAAATAAGTATTCTGGATTGCAGTGGAAGACAGAAGTCTTTCATTTATCTGTCTCAGACACAGCAAAAAAATCAATCTTCGTTTTAATAGTGCTGCATTGGCAAAACCCACAATGAACAAGACATGATGAGAGAATGACAATATACTTTGAAGTTAAATCTAAAACTTTATGGAAACAAAATCAACCTATTTTTTTCATGGCTAATGTGGTAAACAACATATGAACTAAAAAATAATTTCAAGTTCTAAAGCTCTGCCTGGCAGTCTAAATTAAAGAACCTCACTTCGTATGAACATCTATTTTATCTGACAAATACAGTTTTATCCTTCTTTAGAGACTTTTAACTTGAAAATCTCCAATTTAAAAGGTATGCACTTCTTCAGTTTAGTGTTCTAAACTTTTTTTTTTCATCTTCTTATAGTAAGAAATGCAAGATGACTCATGGAAATGCACTGCTGACGCTTACCTCTAATTTTTCCATATAATAGGAAGTTAACAAGCTGTTAGTCATACTATTACAGATTTTTTTCCTTTTTATTTAACTAAGCAAATGCTGTAAGAGCATACCAAAAGAATTACTTGTAAAGAAGTAGGTACAACTACTCCTTAGAAGAAGAAAATAAGTATACAAGTTTTATATCACGGATTTATCTGTAAAATAGCTTGTTTGTTAGGTAACTCTCTGGAAAGCATGCTGCTTTCACGGTGTTCCGGAATCCCTGAACTCTGGAACATATGGTAAAAGGCTAAGCTGGACACAATGTTTGTAGTTATTTTGTTTTTCTATACTTACAACAAGTATCCAGCAGTAACAGTCCATGCTCGTACAAGACCTTTCAACCACTGTCTTGTGTGTCCTTGTTCTAGCAAAGCTGGAAGCACTACCTGAAGCAGAAGAAGCTCTAGGGAAAGCTCACTTACTGGAGCATCACTAGAAACAATAGGAAGAGCATAAAATCAGACATGAGGAACATTATGATAGTAATCTTTCACATTGAGTCACATTAACATCACCACAATAAAAAAAATATACTGGATGCCAGCAGGAACAATTCTCAGTTTTTTGCAGACATTTTTCTTTATATACTATTCTGAGGTGAAGTGTTCATGAGTGCTTAGGCATTAAGAAAGAAAAAAAATGTTGAGAAGGATTATATCAGAATATGATTTGGTCTTCTACTTGCTCTTATCATTGCCGTTTCAGTTATTGCTTAGAAACAGAAAGATACAGGTATCATTAAAAAGAAACAGTTACGGATATTCTTTTAGTCTTGAAGTAATGATAATCAGGAATGAGCGAGAAAACAAACATGACAGCAACTTCATTATCGAGAAGTTGAAAGGGAAAGTGTTCTAAGGGCACACAAAAGCCTAACAGCTATCACCATGGAAGTAATACAAAATGCCTTTTATTTTTCTTGCTGGCTTTTTATTTTGATTTATCCACATCCTTTATATTTTTATTTTCTAGAACAATTAAGTTTAGATTAATTGAAAACAAAAAAAGTGACATACCAGTGTCACATTAGAGCTCAAAGAGTGCAAATACTTTTTTTCTAGTTATAGGGAGACTGAAAAAACATCTTTCAAAAAAGAAACACTTACCTGTAAAGCATAACATTATATGGAAGAAAGTTAGGCAGAAGGTATTTAATAATGCGTATAGGAAGCCAGAGCATGAGCAGTACAATTGATCCAAAGACAATCTGGAACAAAGGAGTTAGAAGTTACTCCAAAAAGCAGAAACAAACAAACATAGCTCCCAACCAATCTCTCTGACATGTTGCTTGTGTGTGATGGGTTAACCCTGGCTATCAACCAAGCATGTACCCAGCTGCTCATTCATTCTCCTCTGTAGCTGAATGGGGAGAAAATAGAAGAACGGCAAGAAGACTCATGGACTGAAATAATGACAGTTTAACAGAGAATGGAAAAGCTGAGAAAAAGCATTGATGCCTTGCAAGCACCCTTCAGCCACAGCCAAGGCAGCAGTGTGTTAGCAATATTGTTTCAGCTACTAACCCAGTGCAGGCCACTATGAAGAAAATAAATAAATAAATATATATTAAATAAATATGAAAAACTCCATGAAAAACAACCATTAAATAAATATATAAATAAATATGAAAAATTCCATGAAAAACATTCCAGTGTGAGGTGGTAAAAGTTCTGAATTAACTAGCTAAGTAAATTAAAACTGTGAGGGTGCTGAGGCACTGAAATGGGTTGCCGAAGGAAGCTGTGAATGCTCCACCTCTGGTGGCATTCAAAGCCAGGCTGGACAGCGCCTTGGGTGACACAGTTTAGTGTGAGGTGTCCCGGGGGTTGGAACTAGATGATCTTAAGATCCTTTCCAACCCTAACTATTCTGTGATTCTGTGATTAAAAGGTGAAGTTCAAGTAACCATCAGCTCTAACACAGTCTGAGAACATATCTTTTAAGACTTTTCAGTAACAAGCAGATCATGGTAGTGTATAGGGGAGGTAATGTATGACATTTTCTTCCGAAATAAAGAAAATTTTGAAGAAAGTCCTTACCACTGATAAGATAAATCTCCTGAGATGTCTATAAATGGGCAAATGAATCATTTCCTGCACAGGATTAAAGTCTGGATCATTCAAATTCCTGAGAAACCATAAGACACCAGGTCTCAATACCTGAAAGAAGAAACAGAAAATTATGTATAAAGAGAAAATTATCTTTCTATTTTTAGTTTTTGATTTTGGGTAAGACTGCTGCAGTAAATAAGTTTTAAACATAATAAGGCTATTTGTTGAACAATGTTCAACAAAATGGTACACAGAACAAAGAAAGCATTATCAGAAAGACATAAAGAAACAATAACCAATTACAAGCTTATTTCTCAAGTATTAATCTAAAAGAACTGAACTATACTTAGATCCATTTAAAGTCAACATCTATGTTTAAGGACTCTTTGTTACTAAAAACCTGTAAATAAAATACACTCATGATCATTTCCCACTACAGTAACAGTGTGACCCTTTTCACATAATGTTGAAATCCAATATACACAGAAAAAACAGTACCAGCAATACCCATATGTGAAATATTTAACCAAAAGTTCAACATCCAAGGTTCTCTGTGTTCCATACCAATCTTGTTCTTATAGACTTACCTCTCTCAATAAAAGGATGAAGGATGCAAAATAAAAGACGTAAACCATCCCAACTAACCAGTGCAGAAACATTGTGGTACCTGGGGCAGACTGAAAGCTCAATTCTCTATCTTTCAAAGTGGCATCAAACATCTCCTAGAAGATAAGTAGTAAACTAATATGAATAAAGTTTGGCAGTCTTCCACAGTTATTCATTTTATTTTCCCTAGTTCATGTATACTACTAGGTATTTAATTTAAATGTCTGCCTTGTTCTAACACATAAATAATTATAACATTTAATTAGGAAAAAAAAAAGAGGGAATAATTTACAACAAAAACAGCAAATAAGGATCGATTTCTGATCAATTTCTTTCTTCTGACAGAAAGAAGTAAACTCAAAAACTAACATATACTACGTAAGTTATAAACCAGTTCAAAGTGGCACTGTGGTGGAAGCAAATACTTATTCCCTTAAGTAACATTCTGTTTCAGCTAAGACCACAAGATTTCATTTTGAAATTCATTTTCTCCATTTCTAATTAATGACAGAAAAACTGTCCTTCTCAATTCAAAGTAAACATAGCACCTATCTTGCTCAAAACAGAATGAGATCGGATAACTATTAAAATATGAAGTCATTACCATTTCCCATCAGATGGCTACATAAATAAGTTTATTCAGTACACAAGTTTGCATTTGTATTTAGTAACATAAAGGAAAACAAAATTAGCATTAAGCAGTACCTAAAAATCTCTTTCCTGCTGGAAACACTATGTTCATAAAAAAAAAAAAAGAATACTGTTGTCAAACCCTTTAACAACTCTGTTCTCAACAAAATTTTTCCATTAAATATAAACACTGTTAAAAAAGATTTTATCCCATTTATTGCCATTCTTACCAAAGAGCATATATCCAGCCACCAGCCACAGATGAGAGGAAACACACCAATTTCAACCACTACTAACAAGGAAACCTTTAGGAAAAAAAGAGAAAAAAAAATCTCACTAGTTTAACACAAATTGCTAAGACAATTATAATATAAGCTTAAATTGAGAGAATTTTTTGCTACACACACACACACACACACACACACACAGGATTACCTTGACAACAATATAGCAAACTCCTAATAAACGACGTGATCGCTGGAACTTAACAAGAGCTGCCAAACCCTGAACAGTTTTGTCAAGAAAATAACACTATATTATGTGGCTTTTATAAACAGAAAATTTTATAAAAGACAACTCTGAAAGAGGAAGTATATATTTTAACAGGGTTCTATTTTCAAAATTGCCCATGACTCTGGAAGTCACAATCTGACGTGCTGGATAACTCCCCTCAACATGCACCTAAAGCAAACAAAAAAATAAAAATACTAGCACCCTTCTTAAATTAAACATCCACAAGTCTTCTCAAGAAATACAGTTGCCTTCGAATACATCTGCCATGAGTAAGGATGTTTCAAAACTGAAGACCTATCTTAAATGGCAGCTTTCCTTTTTATTCAGTCTGAAACAAATTCACACCTTTTCCAAGAAGAGCTGGATGCATATTATATTTAGGGGACTTGTTTTGTTTTCTTTTAGGAAGTAAAACAGAGATGTGCCATCAACTGTTTTACCACATTTGCACTGGACATTGGTACAGTGTGGTCTAAAGTTGATGTTAGCTTTTCTTAAACAGAAAACTGCTCACAAATGTTTATTCTTTCTAATTGATTTTGGGGTAGTCCCTTTAAAAACACACAGCTCAAATGCAGACTTCTTACTTACGATCAAATCCTTCTAGCTTTCAGGATTCTGCCATTGCTTAATTTTCTCTGTGATATCACCTGAAAGAAGTCCATGCTGCAAACTCTCAGTGGTTCAGAGATATGAAAGAGAAACTAGAGCAATGTGCCCTCTAAGGATCTGATAGGATCAAAAAGATGTGAATAAATTTCCCATCATACCTTATATGTTTTCATAAGCCCATTTATCTTTCTGCTGAAAGCATGTAGCCCACAGCAATAGTGTAAGGATTGTGAGAGGAAAAATTAATGATTCTACCCTTCTCAGACAGAAGAGATCTTTTCTTCTGATTTCACCAAAATAGCAGAACAAAATGGTAAACTGACTGCATCTATATTATGTCTGTGCCTCCTCAACATACAGCCAGAAAATTTATTTCCATGTAAAATCTAAACCAGGTAACTAGTGACAAAAGGATACATGGCAAACAATTAAAGTCACTGCTAGCAGAACATATCCGACTATAGTTGTAATCAGGCCTTCAAAGTGAGATGCTTGAACCTGGAGGGGAGAGAAAAAAAGGGAACATTTATCAGTCTCTTTAGAGATTGCACCTCCTTCTTACGTAATTAAGATAAATGCCAAATCTCAACTCTTCCAAGAAGAATGCCATTTTTCTTTAGTTTTAACACATTTTAATAATCTACTACTTGTTTTGGTATCACCAAAAATAGAAAATGTTTATATTTTCTGGAAAAGCCTGACAACTACTTTCTTCAAACATGAAACAACCTCTATATATGAAACAAAAAGTGTCATTTTATGACACTAGCGTTCACTACCTAGTATCATCAACTATGAAAATTACTCAGTGCACAGATTAAAAATATACATGGGGAACAAAAGACTCTTAAACCCCCCTCAAAACATATGCATTTTTTTGTAAAAGGAAACAACACTTGGAATGTATAATGGAGGAAGTGGGAAAGAGTGAGAGAACATTTTTAATCACAGATTAGAAAATGTATGAGGAGAAAAAGTGAGACACACTCCAGGTGAGTTTTGCAATCACAAATGTAACTGGAAGGATGCTGTAGTAAAAATATTGTGACTAAATAGTGGCAGGTTTTTTTCCATTTTGACACTATAAACCAGTACTTACGTATTCCTCAAAGCCCAGGCCAACAATGGAGAAGTGACCAATATGGTATGGACAAAATGCTGCATAACACAAGTGGAAAGAAAGCGGAAATAAAGCGGAAAAAAGAAGACCATGAAACAGAGCCTTATTTACAGGTTGTGTATTGTAACATGGCAATTATTCTATTTCTCATCAATTTTGGGAAAACTACTGAAAAAAAATACTTTCTGTGCAAATATTTGGAAGTATTATATTACTGTAATTTTAGAAAACACTATCAGATCAGAATTCACACTGTAAGACTATAAACAATACAAAACTACACAGAAAAAAAGATAACAGTCTTTTAGGTTTTTATTCATCTTGCTGTGTGTAAATTAATTAAACTTTTCAGTCTTATACACTAGGCTGGTATGGGTCTCAGAGACTGCTGTAGGAACCTGCCCTGTATATTTGATCTTTCCCATGCACTAAAAGCCTTAAGTAGCCATTTAGGGTCAGGTGGGACTTGATTTAGCAAGTTTCAGTTTTAGTGCTTTAATTCTTAAGAATATTGTGAAACATGTAAGCCCTGCAGAAATTTGCAACAGGAAGAGAAGATGATGGGGAAAAAGACAATGCTCCAGTGAAGGGATGAGGAACAACTGAGAAGTCTTCACTGTGAACTTAACATACTAAGGACAGTCATCATCCCTGAGAGCTCATTCCTGACAATCTGGAGGCCTCAGGAGGAATGAATAAAAAAAAACCAAACCAACACAGCACTTTCCCCATTTTTGGACACCTGTGTATTTACAACAGGATCAAGTAGTTCTTTCATCTCTCTTTGTGGTCTTTTAACCAAGCCACAGAGGACTACAAAACACAACATTGCTTTCCTACAGGAGTAGGAGTCAGTAATGAAGTAAAGGGCTGTAGTAACTGCAAGTTTTTATTTTCACCTATCTTGCCTTCACTGTATCATGATAATCAACTCCAGGCACTACTGCAGACTAAACATATCCTCAAATGAAAAGCCTGATGATTTTCCTAATTTCCATATGACTGATACATTTAGAAAAACCAAAACAACCCAAACCCTAGGAAAAGACTTCAGAGGACATGTATCACCCCAGTCAGTTTCCAGAAAGTGTTAATATATGCCCCTTTCAGAGGAATCAACAGTTATCAGGAACAGCAAAAATATAAAAGATAAAGGGAGGAATTGAGCTCTCTTCCTGCTCCATAAGCACAAGAAAAAGTGATGAGGGGAAAAAATAAAAAAAAAAAAATCAGACTTCTATAGACATCGGACTCATTTTATCTTTTTGACACTGTTTTATGAGATTATAGTGCACAACTTATAATGTTTTTTAAGTAACTTTCTTTAAATCAGAGTTTCTAATAGACTGCTTTTAATGAAAAGCATGAAGAAGTACAAACTCCTCTGAGCACTAAAGTGAGCTACAAAAAATACAAATTAAGTCCAATCTAATTGACTTGTCCAAGAGAACACCACAGGAGAATTTCTGGACTGGCAATTAAGGTTTCAAATACTTTCCTTCCATCTTATCTTCTAGAAAATACCTCCTACAACACCTAAACTCACCAGGACCATAATTAAGAGATTTGGCAGTTGTAAATTAGGCAATATTACTTAATAGAAAAGATACTAAAAATAGGGTTGAGAGGCACATATTAAGTTTCCAGAATTCCTGCTTTCTTGCTTGGGAAAGTCATTCCCCTTCTCTACCTGTTAGTTTCCCATTTGTTAAAGCACACTTATTGTTTCTGAAAGCACATCTATATGACAACTTCATTAATTATTCTTGTTACTAATTTAATTTAAAACAAGAATTTAGAAATTTCATAGATATTATCTACTTCTTAAAAAAGCCTGAATTTTTTCAGTAGCTAAAAACCCAATTAACTTGTGAGAACTACAGATTAAAATAGACTAAGTATCAGAAATAAATCAAGTATTTTCCAATTCTAATTAGAACAGTTTCTTGTGAATTAAATATACATATTCTTTTTTATTTTCTTGATCAGCTGATTCATTTAAATAACTAGATGCTCAAATCACTGGTTCAGTACATGAGCTTTACTCTGCTTATTTCTTTTCTACAGTATGACTTCAGTTTTTAAAGTTCAAACTCTTCTGCCAAGAAAGTCCACTGAAAAAAACAGTGCAGCATTATCAGTGTATGAAATACTCCGTCTTGCCGTGACTATGCTATTGCTTCTACACATGGTTCTGTCAAATTAACAACACTAACAAGGCTCAAGCACCATAATCCAAAAGCTTCTGTTGTGGATCAGGTAAAACTGAGGCACAGGGAAGAGCTGTTATTCTCTCGGGTTACTCAACAGGTGTAAGGTACCAATAAAAAAGCATTTCTAAATTTGTTACCTCCCTTTCTCCAGTAAAATCAGAGTGGAAATGCAAATTTACCCTACATATCAGCAGTAAATACGAATTCCAGAAACTTTCAAGGGGGAACTTACTGCCATGGACAACATCTATTATCCTAAGGCAGATATACTATCCTTTTAGGGTTCAAATGATTGAGAAATATACACCTATGGTTTGGGGATTTATATACACACACATATATATGTGTCTCTGGGAAGGAGAAAGAAAAATAAAGTAAAATACACAACTGATTAGAATTTACTATTTTCTAAAATTAATCCACTTGTATGAACTAAGGAAAGTTGTTCCATAGTAAATTTTGACACAAAATGGAAATACATTTGACAGCTCTATAGAGTCAGCTACATTCTTACACACCCTGCTTCCTCCCAGTTTGAGCTGCAAAAAATGAATTCTTGATGGAAAAACGGATTTAACTATATGTAGCAAAAACTGTAAGGAGAAAAAAAATAAATTCTGGCCATTCCTAAAAGTACTTCACTTGCTCACTAAATTAAATTCCAGGAGTTTCCTCCTTTAATTTAATATCATTCAAATATTATTTTCCATGCGTTGGTTGAGATCATTAAGCTTTTGGTAGATTTCCTATTTTAAACTTACTAGCTAAAAGAAACTAAAATGACAAAACCAGAAGCAACAAAGACTTATTATTCATATTCCCAGATTGTTTGTGGTTCCATTTTTAGATGTCACAACTTTATCTATTCTGAAAGAATAGCTTTAAAATTAATCTGCATTATTGTTACAGAGAAGGATCTTTATAAAACTCAAAAGCAAATGATACTTACCAAACACAAGTATGAACAATGTATTTAAAGATACCACCCAAAAAACATGCTCCTGCAAGGGGTATGGGAGAAGAAGGAAGGAAGATGACAGCATTAGTCATTTAAGTACACAACTTTACTTCTGTATCTGAACTTATTTCAACTGCCTATTATTACCAGAAATTGCACATCACTTGTCAGAGCCAAGAAATTCACTCTAACACGAAGACCAAAATATGCAGGACAGATTACAAAAGCATCTGTTCACATTCATGGACATTTATCTAGATGAAAGTACTTACATTTGCTTTAATACTCTTATGTTTTTAAAGTAAGCTTTTATTTTAAAATCTGTATGAATAGTTCCACCCTCAAAAACAATTACATGAAATATATGTAATTGTTTTATAAATGAAAAAATGTTCATATTTTAAAAATATAATAAAATTGATAGTGATATAAATTAAAATAATATTCAAGAAGGAAAAAATTCTAGGAAGGAATAAAAAACCCCCAAACCAATGAAGTCAATTTAAAATCTAGTTTATGGTAAAAATTCACTAGTGGTAGTTATGGTGATATCAGGACAAATCACAAAAGTCTGAATGAGGACACTATTTTAACCATAACATAACAAGCAAAACTTGAGGCTAGAACAGATATGTAGTTTCAGTGTATACAAGGGAGTACATGATCCAAAGCTACCTATGTCTTTTAAGAATCTCCACTTGTAAACTGCAAGAGGGTAGATTCAGATTGGATATTAGGAAGAAGTTCTTTACTGTGAGGGTGGTGAGGCACTGGCACAGGTTGCCCAGAGAAGCTGTGGCTGCCACATCCCTGGCAGTGTTCAAGGCCAGGTTGGACCGGGCTTTGAGCAACTTGGTCTAGAGGAAGGTGTCCCCACCCACGTAAAAGGGGTTGGAACTGGATGATCTTTAAGGTCCTTTCCAACCCAAACCATTCTATGATTCTATTCTGAATATGTATTATATAAAAATAGGGACTTCAAATAGAATGATGTAATTTTAAAAACTAGTTTTACTTAAAAAATATAAAAAAGCCTTCCATAGAAATTCTTGAAATGCAGGATTTCACTTACTAGAAAAACTAGAGATCCATCAAGTCCAAGCATCTGGGAAAATAAGAAAGTTGATTTTTTTATTCATCAGGAAAAATAAGTAACACACATCTAAAATAAGTCTCATAGAAATCTCTTTCACACCAACATTTTATGTCCAATACAGGCAAAAGCTTTTTTTTTTTCTTTTTTAATTGCTCAACCAAGAGAACCCAGACATAAATTCTTACAGTAAGTTCTCATTCAACACAGTAAACTCAGTTGACCAAAGGCAGTGATATACATGTGGAATATTTTAATACACGTGTATTTATATGTTGCAGACCCTACAGATAATCAATTTATAGGCTATTTCTAGGAATTTGAAGACTGACAAAGTTTTTCTATGTTCAGAACATTTTAGTGACTGAACCGTTATTTAAACACACTTTTAAACAACATTAAACCTACTAGTAACAGGTTAATGTTGCTACACTATCTAATTAAATTTAGAGCAGAAGTTGTCTACAGCTAGGGAAGACAGGAATCAAATTGCATCGCTACACATATTTCACAAAATAAACCAAGATGCAAGTATTCTAAAAAATTCAGAAAGCTTGCATACTATTTTCACAAGATGAAATAACAGAAAACTCTACCCCACTTCTGATACTACATGCCAAGTAGATGCCTATTGCCTATGCCAGCATGTAGGATGGGAAATGGTTATGAAGCCAATTTATATTCCTGGAGAGGCATCAAAGTATTTTGAATTAAGAGTACATCAACATTTCCCAGCACATAAACTGGGTTCGGAAACATAACACTTTCATTTTGAGATCTGCACCAGAGTGGTTCAGTAAACCTGAATTTATGTATGCCCTTTTTCACTAAAAAACTTTCAAAACAAAAGTTTTTCACTAGATACAAAACAAAGTTGAAGACCTGTCCCTTATGATGAAACATTTAGTTCTACTACACGGCAATCAGGGCAACAATTGTATCAGAGCCTGGAAACACAATGACTAGTTTTACAACTGTTTGCCATAGGCATTAGTAAATGATGCTGGTAAATCCCATGAAGCTGCTCTACCTACCTTCAAGTAGATTTTGCTGCCATGTGGTGAACTTTGAACTCAAATACTGGCTACCTCTAAAACAGCTACAAAAAACTAGTTCTTGAGTCTCTACACTACTCTATGATTACAGTGTACATGATTTCATGCTTTAATTAAGGGATTTATGATCCATAAACAAAACAGATGCAACATTATATTAAAGTGCTCCATAACGTTTTAAGAAATACATTTGTCTTTTGCAAATACATAAAGTACATTTCTTTAGTTTAATACTTTCATGAATACAAAGATTAAGCATTAATCTACATATAACACAATACCTATGCGCTACTAATCTGGTCTAACATCCTCAATGAAAGCTGCAATTCATTTCTAAACCTGACCAAGTTGAAAACATCAGAAAAGTCTGCTTAAAATAAGTCTTGTTTTAAGCTGCTGCTATATTTCAAATCAAAGAAACGCCTTCTGGATAGTTTACAAGTAGCATAATGACATTTGGCTTTTAAATACAGTGAGTTTTAGATTACTAAAGCCTCTTGCTGATAGTTTTCACACTACACAATGGTATCAACATTTACCCCAAATGGATTTTAACACAGCAATACTACAAATAATTTTAAGTATGGGTCTTGATTATTCAATTCAAGAAAATGATTCTTACTCACTCGCTCCCAAGTAAGCTCTTCTGCTGCTCGATCCCATTCCAAAGCATTCCAGTTCATGTCATCTGAGGAAACAATGGCCATTTTTGCACCTGTTAGACTCACCCAAAATAAGATGCAACCACTCCATGCTATGTTTTAAATGAACAAGAAGACTTAAGTGCGAAACATTCAATTTATAACTGCTGACAGCTTTTCTGCAAGCAAATGATTCAGCACTCAAAAGAAATATACAAATTTTACAAAAAACAAGGGTTAATAATAAGCTGAAGTGGGAATTTTCACAGCTTCCTTGAATTGACAGTTCTGTTTTCGATGGTTTCACTTGTATTTACAAAGAACTAGAACATTACTGTTTTGAGTCACCTGTTACCTTGTGCTCCATTGTTTGCATCTGCTGCATCTTCAACTACAGCATCTTCTTCATCTTCATTATCCTCCTCCTCTTCATCTACTTGTTCTTCTTGAATTTCAGGGTTCTCCCCTACAACTGCATTCTCAGCAGCTGGGTTAGCAGGTTGATCTAGCACAGCATTTTCAACACCTCCATTGACAACAGCCTGAGCCTGCAGAAACAGGATTTAGTATTCAGTTAAATTGATCAACCTCACTCCATACGTTTATTCTGCATATAGAAAAAAGAGTGTTTTAAAAAAATTTTACTTATGTCTTTTTCTAGGCAAACATTAAATTTGGGACTACTAATAATCGGCAGGTTGGTTGGTCCTGTTGAAGCTGGCTTCTGACTATCTCCAGGGATGGAGACTTTACAACCTCCCCCAGCAACCTGTTTCAGTAGTTGATCACACTTACTAAAAAGGAACAAAATCCAATAAAACCCCAATCAAGAAATAAAACCCAAACAACAAAAAAAACCACCCCAAAACCGGTATCCAGATTGTTCCGGTTGGCTGGTTTTGTTTGCTTGGGGGCTGTTTATTTCTTTGTTTGCTTAGGGCTTTTTTGGTCTAAATGAAATTTCCTGTGTTTTGATTTGAGCTTACTCTCTGTTGTCTTGTCACTCAATTCTACCAAGACGATGTTGGCTCTGTCTTCTTTACACCTTTCAATCAGGAATTTATACACACTGGGAAAGTCTACCCTGGCCCATTTCATGTCCAGGATGAACTGTTACAGCTCTCACAGCCTCTCACAGTACGTCAGATGCTCCAGTCCTTCAACTACTTTTGTTGGCTCTTCACAGCATGCACTCCACTATGCCAATGTCTCTTGTACAAGGGTGAGCCTAAAACTAGATACAGCACTCCAGATGTGGTATCACCCCTCCTCAATACAGGGGAGCTCTCTTATCCTAGGAAAGCTATCATTACACTAGAGAGATGGTAATTCAAGGACAATCCAAGCCAGTCATCAAAGCTGAGGACCTCCATCCATCTTTAAAAAACCCTGAAATTTATTACAAAAGAAAAAACTCCCTATTTCCTCCCTATGCACATGTTGCCTATCTCTGCTGCTGCCCAAGAGGGTCCTGTAAGCATTAAAGCGATGCTGCATGTGTGTTGGAATATCGGAGGAGGGCAGAGAAGCTTCAACTTCAGAAGTTCCAGCAACTCCTCCAACTGCTTTGAAAACAATGAATCATTACCTCATGAACTACAGAAATACGTAAGAAAAAAAAAACCTAAAAGCAAGCTGCATCTCCCCTAATTATGGCTGACAGCTCAGCTTTACAAAATTATCTTAAAAAGTGTAAAAATACAGACATAAAAATGTAAAAACATTACAGCTGGATTACAAAAACATATTATAACATCCATTAAAATTTTACAGTATTTCAAAAACGTAACAGTGATACCACCAAGTTTATACAGGAACACAGGTTCAACTTCTACTAATGTACAAAGACCCCTGCAGTAAAATAACATTACTGTTGGATTCTGAGAATGTATTTATTCACAACAGCACTTAACTAATGAGCAGTTAAGTTTTACCTCATTTTGTTGACCAACACCATTGAGTGGCTGCTGCTGATTTTGTTCCAACCACTGTGGTGCTCCTCCATGGACAATCTGTTCACGTAACCAAACAAGGCTGATGAATGCACACAGAGTGCACGTTACCACGAAACAGCCCTGCAAACAGTCAGCCAGCAAGTTCTCTCTGTTAAAGAAAGAAACACATCCCAACCCAAAACATTAATGACAAATATATTTTGCTAATTTAGTATATTTAGTCATTGTAACTACCACAAATATAACCTCCTAGTCCAAATCAACAAATAAATTGGTATTTGTGCAAAAAAGCTTTATTTATTTATGTCACAGAATCACAGAATAGTTAGGGTTGGAAAGGACCTTAAGAACATCTAGTTCCAACCTCCATGCCATAGGCAGGGACACCTCACACTAATGTGAGGTATCACCCAAGGCTCTGTCCAGCCTGGTCTTGGAAACTGCCAAGGATGAAACATTCACAGCTTCCTTGGGCAACCCATTCCAGTGCCTCACCACCCTCACAGTAAAGAATTTCTTCCTTATATCCAATCTAAACTTCCCCTGTTTAAGTTTTAACCCATTACCCCTTGTCCTGTCACTACAGTCCCTAATGAAGATTCCCTCCCTAGCATCCCTATAGGCCCCCTTCAGATACTGGAAGGCTGCTATGAGGTCTCCACACAGCCTTCTCTTCTCCAGGCTGAACAGTCTCAACTTTCTCAGCCTATCTTCATACGGGAGGTGCTCCAGTCCCCTGATCATCCTCATGGCCCTCCTCTGGACTTGTTACAACAATTCCATGTCCTTTTCATGTTGAGGACACCACAACTGTACACAATACTCTAGGTGAGGTCTCATGAGAGCGGAGAAGAGGGGCAGGATCACCTCTGACCTGCTGGTCACGCTCCTTTTGATGCAGCCCAGGATACAGTTGGCTTTCTGGGCTGCGAGCGCACACTGAAGCCAGCTCATGTTAAGTTTCTCATGGACCAGCACCCCCAAGTCCTTCTCCACAGGGCTGCTCTGAATCTCTTCTCTGCCCAACCTGCAGCTGTGCCTGGGATTGCTTCAACCCAGGTGTAGGACCTTGCACTTGGCATGGTTAAACTTCATAAGGCTGGCACTAGTTCACCTCACAAGCGTGTCAAGGTCCCTCTGGATGGCATCCCTTCCCTCCAGCGTATCAACCGAACCACACAGCTTGGTGTCATCGGCAAACTTGCTGAGGGCGCACTCAATCCCACTGTCCATGTCAGTGACAAAGATGTTGAACAAGACCCTTCCCAACACCGACCCTGAGGGACACCACTCCTTACTGGTCTCCAGCCGGACACTGAGCCATTAACCACAACTCTTTGTGTGCGGCCATCCGGCCAGTTCTTTATCCACCAAGTCGTCCACCCATCAAATTGATATCTCTCCAGTTTAGAGACAAGGATGTCGCATGGGACAGCGTCGAATGCTTTGCACAAGTCCAGGTAGATGACATTAACTGTTCTATCCCTGTCCATGTGTTCTGTAGCCCCATCATAGAAGGCCACCAAATTGGTCAAGCAGGATTTCCCCTTAGTGAAGCCATGCTGGCTGTCACCAAGCACCTTGCTGTTTTTCATGTGCCTTAGCATGCCTTCCAGGAGAACCTGCTCCAAGATTTTGCCAGGCACAGAGGTGAGACCGACTGGTCTGTATCTAGACATAATTTTTAATTGATTTTGAGAAATCTGTGGGAAGGAAGTTTCTTTTAGGAAAGCTGTATGTACCTGCATATAAACGGTTTTAATGCCAAGATAAACACTGATTTGGAGCAGATTTTATTTCCCTCTGGTTTGGTTTGTGAAATTACTTTTTAAACATAAATACTCCTGCAAAACAGGATTTGACTCAATATGAAAAGCTTCAAGAATAGTTCAGGAAAAAAAAATCTTCAAGAAAAGCAAAGGAAATACAATGGTTGCTAAGTAAATGCTACAGTAAAAGGTCTGCTTAAATGGCTAGATGCACAATATCCACTTCACTGAACCATTTAACCCGCTGAGCTACTCTAACCAAAAGAATGGAACTGCAGGGTTTGTCTTCCACAGCTCTATTTCAGGTAGTCCTTACCCCATATATTATCTCTATACTTTAAAAATCCTCGTTTATCAAAACATACATAACTGTAAAGCAGCAGTAAAATAAAATGCACTTAGTCAACTGAAACTAGGGTTTCATGCAATGCAAAGGTACTTAAACTGGCGTAATCAGCTCTCATACCTAATTCCAGGTACTCCCTCCCACTTGTTTTGACCCTTGCACTACTCCTTGACCGCAGTGGATTTGCTTAGGAAACTAACTACTATATGTTCTTTAAAATATGCCACCATAGCATTCTGCCACCCCTAGAGAACTGTTAGTCTAGCTCTCAATGCAGCCACACAAACACTTTTGCCAGCACGGCAGAGTGAATACCACAGGGACAGGATGTCTAAAATGAAAAGATGATGCAAGACACTATTGTCACTGACTCTATCAAAGAAATACGTGTCAAAGCACAGCTTCACGCCATTAAAACCTGACACTAGAGTCCTTTATTTTCTCCCTAGACTGTAAAAAATACAAGAATAGGTGCTCTAGGTTCAGTTGTTTTAGATTCTTCTCAAAAATCTAAACTTACTGGGAGATAATAGGAAAAACACTGCTACTAATCTCAAGCTAGCATCTCTCTTTATTAATAAAAAACAATAAAACATAACATCACCTGATGTCTCAAATCAAATAGCCCAAGTGAGACGACTCAGCTGAACTGCACAGGATATTTACTCAAAATTTACTAGATTCTACTCAAAACAGTTTCAGTTTCTCATGTTCACGATAATAAAAGAAAGTAAGAACCAGTTTGAAACTTTGTTATTTGGTATTTATTAAGTAAAACTGATTTATAAAAGGACAAAGATAGACAATATTCAATAGCACATGGTGATTGAATCACTCAAAACTAAGTGTCAGGTAGAAGGAAATTGAGAAGGAAAAAAAATTTTTAAAATCTCTATCACATAAGAGACCCAGGTGGATAAAAGTAAAAATGTAACAAAGCAAACAGAATGTGGTATCAATATTATTAGCAATATATATTAATATCCTACTATGTGACATCTGAGTCACACTGTAGGAAATATTTTTTGTTAATTATTAAGTATAATTTTGCAGTGTAAGTTTTCTTGGCTTCAAATATGAATCTTCATTACCTAGGGTCCATTTCATAAAATCAGCTTTCCATCTCCAAAGATCCTGCATAACAGAACTTCAAAGTAAAATGATTTCTACTGTAATATTTTGGCTACGTATCTTGTTTTGCAAAGGGTAACGGACAGCTGCTCGCATAAGATGACGGAACGTAATAAGCACAACAGGAAGAAAGGGGTGTGATGTTCCAAAGCAACTATTTTCACAGTAATCTGACAGGAAAAGTTATTTGTATTGAACTGTTTAAGTACTTACGTTGATAGAATATCTAATGGCAGTGTCAGTAGTGAGCTCACAGAGCCAGTAAACAAGCACTTGTAGATGCGACCTGCATGTACAAACAGAAGCATAGTATAAATTAGATTTTGGTTACAGCTATTTTTTTTTTATTTTATAACCAGCTTTCTCATGCACTAATGTAAATACACTTTGTGTTAACCCAACAGCAACAGCATATCATAACCTACTGGGATAAGGCTGAGGGTACACACAGATGGATAAACTCCAAAGTTAGAGATAGAAATTAAGAAAAAGTAAAAAAAAACTCCACAAAACAAAATGGTCACTTGTAAATCAAAATCATAAGTAAGTTATATTGGTTTATTAAACAAATATTAAAACCCCAAAATGACATTTGTAAAAAAAAACAACAAACAAACAGAACAAAAACAAAACACACACACACCCCCCCCCCCCCCCCCCCCCCAATTCTTATATAACAATGATGTAGGTGGTGGCTTCTGGTAACATTTCAGTGTCACTGGAGAGCCAGAATCAGGTTTTCAGACAGTTATGAGACATAACTACCTTAATTAAGCTACTGAATATAATTTTGCTGTCCTTCAGAAGCTTTAGAAAGAAAAATGCACAACATTTGCATTTTGAAAGAAAGTGCCAGAAAATCAAGATTCATCTAAAAACCAAAGGAAGAATTTTCAAATCTTTTTAATGCTAATTCAATTTGTAAATCTTGTTTTCCCAAGCCCTAGAAAAGTTATTTTTCTTGCACAGGAAGGAGAGGCAGCAGAAACAGGATCACTTTTTCATAGCTGCGGCCAGTATTGTGCTATTCCAAAACTAAGTCAGTGCCAGCTACAAATAAAAGCACAGAACATATTGAGAAACTGTCTAGGGAGATGCATTTACTGCCTCAGTGCTATTTTGTTACAGGGTTAATTACTGTTTGGAAAGATGCACTTCCAATCATTTCCTTCACTTAACACTATATCTCTTTTACCTCTTTTTATCTTCTCTGTATTTTTAGCTTGTTGAAACATCAATAGTACTCTTTCCATTTATTTTTGAAAAGTAAATTTCAAACTGAATACTACAGTAATTTAAACACATGTGCTCTTTTTCTACTGAATTCCTTTAGTACTCATAGTTCTTTATTTCAGTTTTTTTTTTTTTTTTAAGAGGAGCTTTACTAATCAAGTAAAGGGACTGTAAAGGGATTTTGGGTTTCATACTAAAAAGTAAAAATAAATATTGCACTTTGATTTATAGATAGTTAGAAAAACCAGGACAATTCTTCTATCCTATTAAATGGTATAAAATAAAAGCTTCCATGAAATAAGATAATTGAAAAGAGGCATTTTATTGGAGTAAGAAGTTTAAAAGCCCTTTTATGCATTTTCTTCTATCTCTTAATACCTTCCTGCCTTGCACTACTGGCGTAAGAGTCAAGCAGCTAGAACTTTCAAGCAATACATAAGTGAAATAATGTCTTCAAACTTAGGATTTATTATTTTTTGTAATAAACCAACAATAATCTCACAAAACTTTGCTGCATGAAGTGGTGTATTTTCCTGCCTGTAACACTATTACAGTACAAAAATTACTACTTACATGCAGTAAGAGGTACTACTCCCAACCATGCAAAGGCCACAAGTGTATAATGAAACCAGTATCGTATTGCTGTGCCAATACTTGTAACCAGTCCAGCAAAGATGTCTTGGATTGGAAGCCGTGAAGGCATATCTGGGGAATAAACTGTGTAGAAAAGGCACTTATGAAACAGTTCTTCCTTTAAAGAAGCATTTCTGTAAAATTCCTGCCAACTACAAAATGCTTGTATTTGGCAAAAGCTTACTAGAAGAATAAGCACATTTTATAGATTCCCAAGAGATGACCCCAAACAAACAACAGAAAAAACTTCACATGACACATTCGTTACATTGTGTACTGAGTGGAATGAGAAAATTAATAAACTCCATGCTAGTTTTTTACTTAGAGAAGTTTTCTTAATAGCTTTATCAACTGTAAACTGATCATCTCAAAATAAGCTCAAGCCTGCAAGAAAAAGCAGATTCTAAATTCAGCAGCCCTCCTACTCAGCAGTACCTCAAAGATATCCCTGTTATTCATAAACTTAGTTCAAGGAAAGAGTACAAGGAACAATTAGCAGTTTTGTATACTGACAATCTGTGTTAGGTGAACTTAGATTCCCACTTGCTATCCAACAGCACAAAACCAAAAAAAAAAAAAAAAGGGGGGGGGGGCAAAATGAGAGCACCTCACAGACAGGAAAACAGAAGGGAACTGATTATTTACAGACCTTGAAATTTACATAGAATGCCTTTTACTTTCAATAGTTATCTGTTTCATATCATGCAAGACTTCTTTAACGGTTACTCCTATTACAGCACACAATGCAAATCTCTTAGCCACTACAGACATTTTCATAACAGTACATTTTTACAACTTTTAAATTCAACACCTATATATTACATAAACCTGTCCTTACTCAAAGGCCAAGAAAAACACTGACAGTTTCTTCTTTTGCAAACAATTAGAAAACATTTATCTCTAATGATTTCATTACATTTCTTTAGCTTCCACACACTTACATGGACACCAAGAAGTGGTTATACACAGTGTCAATCACAGATTTAAATAAAGGTAAACTACAGTTAGGAGTTGCACAAAGACATTGCTGCCTGGATATTTAAGTTATGTTGAAAACAGCTGAGCTTGAAGACTTTCACACATTTAATTAATGGACTACTTTTCAAAAAGAAAACAAAATCACATGCTTGTAACTACATAAAGAAATGAAGTTTTATAAGAATGACTAGAGAAAAGTTTTCTTTCCCTCTCATGGACAACCCTTTGAAGTCTGAGAAATACTGCTTCATACAATCCACTTGCATCCCCTCATTTTCTCTAATGAACATCTTTACTATCTTTACCTACACTCCTAAACATTCTTTTACTAATCTCAGAGAAGAAGCTTCTGTAGGAGAAAAAAAACCCTCTCTTTTCTCTCCAGGGACATTTCCCATAGTTTCTGTATTGTAAAAAAAACCCCTCAAGAACACAGAGAAGTAGTATCAATGTGCATAAGGTAGTCAAAGAATGTGGAGAGATTGGTGCATTTCAACATGTGGATTATATTTCACACAAATTAACAACAAAACAGTAACCATAAGGCAAACAGTAACTTGTTTTAAATTTCAAAGGTTCTCAGTTGTCAGGTATCTGGCAAGGAACTGGAATTTATAAAAAGAGGACTACAAACATAGCTCTAGGGAAGTGTAGCTGTGAGAACATAAAGCAGTAAATGAAAGCAGGCCAGAAACGTGTTTTGACACTATCTACCAAGTTACTATTTTCTTATTACAAAAATAGAAGTATACAATTTGGCAGTTTTATAGAAAATGCCAGCTGAAACAAAACTGTACTCAGCAGACACTCAAGAGGCTTATTTTATTCATTTTACAAAAAGGCATTTTAGTCAACACTTTGGAACTTTAACAGAGCCTACAAGGAAAACATTAACTTTGCATTAATCATCTATTTGTTAGGGAGAAGCTGGGAGGGTTTAACGTGGTTTGTTTTTTTTATTTGGGGGGAGGGGGGTTTGTTTGTTTTGGGGTTGTTTTTTTCTTTTTTAGAAAAATGCATATTTCAGGAATTACTCAACACTTACACAGGGGATTGTAGAAAATGGATGCCCATCTCAACTCAGGAAAACTGAAGTGGTTGTAAATGTTAGCACCTCTACATCCTCACTTTTCAAAGGCTTTAGGATTACCAACTGAGCATTCAAATAAATGCACAGCACATCTACTACTCAGAGAAGACAAACTACATCCCATCTACTACTCAGAGAAGACAGGCTACATCCCCCAAATTTTAACAATTTGGTGACTTTTGATGATTTTAGGAGTTGAGAGTGGGGCAGGGGAAGACTGCTGATTTTCCTCTGCCACAGCTCAAAATATATAAAGCTTCTACCACTCGAAGCTTTATACCATGATGATAAGATAAAGCCCTTCTATGTCATACATTTGGTGGGTGAAATGCAAAAATTCCTAGAACAGGAACCCCTAGTGTGCAAGCATAATGCAGCATTGAAGCTTGCTGCCAGTGATTTTCACAGCTAATCCTCCTACTTGTGTCTGTCATCTACTGCCATTTTCTTCACATTCCACCTCTTTATCCACTCTCCACCACCACTGAGAGGCCTGAGACTTTGACCTGTCACCACGATATACATCCTCTTCATTCTCTTTCACACACTTGTTCTTCTTATTTTCCTTCATTCCTTAATTCCCATCTCATCTTTTCTAATTCAGTTTGAGAAAAAAATTCCCTGTATTATTTACCACAGTTTGTCCAAATAAAAGTATCTCTACTAAAGTCCAGTTAAAGGAATAGCTTTTTTCTATTATAGCAAGAAATTCAAACAGACTTCGGTTGAGCATAAGTGAGCTTTGATAGCTTTAGCTGTCCAGGTCATGGACTAGAAAGCTTTTCAGATAGTCGGGTCACACCTGCAGAGTGTAACAGCTATTTTACTTATGAATACTAGGTTTGGGTGGTTGTTTTCTGGGGGCGGGCTTTTGTTCAACCCAACTTTCCCCCCATTAAGCCTAAGATTTTCACAAACACAAATATTAATTTTGTTTCTCCAAACCAGACAGCTTAAGACAAAAAACTGTTGTTATGCTGATATAAATAAGGTAGGAAAACCACAAGGCTGTATTTAGAAATGCTCCTTTTCCTAGAAAAAAATAAGGAAGAACGCAGACAATGATGATACATAGTTTTCAAGGAAACAGTGTGAAAACAGACTTCAGGTGACCAAAAAAATCCAGAACAGGAAAGTGGAAAAAAAGTCCCCAAAGTGATACCTTTCAGTTTATTACAGGAAGCTTTCTCATGATTCCCATTTCCTCAGAGGCTACTCAGTAAAAATATTTCACAACTGTACTTCAGCAAACACAACAGGGACAATCTGCTCGACTTGAATACTCTAACTCATAGCAAGCTTACAAAGAAATAAAACTAACTTCCCATTTAACCTCTCACAATTTCCCTTGCAAGGAGATATGAGAGGCATTTAGTCATGGCACAGGCAGTACAGAAACAAACTCTTATCAGAGCAGTATCTGAGCAATAATAGGGGCTTTCTGAACACCCCTATGTTCTGTTCTGACAATATAACACATAATGATAATGATAAATATTAGTAAGTATGAATAGTTTCATACTTCACTTCTGTTTCTTGCATTAAAAAAAAAAGGAAAAAAGAAGCAGCAACACCAGGAGGCTGCACCTTCTGTAGTTACACATGCCAGCTGCACAACAGAAAAAAATTACCAATACAGAGAGAACACCAGGCTTTTTCCAGTTCTGAAATTCTCTTGCTTCTCTTTCCTGTCCCACACCTGCAGTAGAATCCCTGTACAAGCCCACCTCTGCAATGAACCATCAACAACGTGCAACTGGTCCAAAAGCAACTGTCCCAAGACTTTCCTTTGTCTCCTAAGGGCTGAGGGCAACAGAGCTGCAGAAAGAAACTAGAAAAGCAACAGCCTTCTGACATGTATAAAACCCCCTACCACTATTTATTATGAAGTTTTAAATTTTTTAAATAGTCTTATTTTTCTCCACAGCTGCCACAGTGCAACTGCATCCTATTTCATGTCTCACTCTTTTCCCATTCCAGTCTACCTACTTACTGCCTATTTACTACCTATTTACTCATAGCCTGAATGGGTGCATACCTAGTGTGGAAGAAAGTAAATCACCTTTCTTTGATTAGGTAAAATAGTCATTTAGCCTACTTCACAGAATCTCCATACTTAAGAGTCCTCTTACCCATAAATTTGCTATTCACTATTACACTTGCAAGCCATTTACATGCCACCTCCCTCATCCATGTGCACTGATCATGAAATAAGAATCATAGAATAGGTAGGGTTGGAAATGACCTTAAGATCACCTAGTTCCAACCCCCCTGCCATGGGCAGGGACACCTCACACTAATGAGGTGTCACCCAAGGCTCTGTCCAACCTGGCCTTGAACACTGCCAGGAATGGAGCATTCACAGCTTCCCTGGGCAACCCATTCCAGACTGTGTAACTCACAAGCAAAACCTTGTGTTTTACAGGTGACGGATTAAAACAGTGGTTTGGTAAAACACGGGTTGTGAGTTACTCTTTACGTTGGATAAGATGATCTTCAAAAGACCCTTCCAACACAAATCATTCTATGTTTCTGTTTTACACTTCTGAGACATATACAGACTTTGCTGCAGATTGCTAAGGTAAAAGGAGAAAAATGACACCCCTTCTCATGTAAGCAATGGGTCTAACAAAACATATGACATGACACTCGAATGTATCTCACCTGTATGTTTACCCTACACCCTGAATCTGGCAGCAGACATGTTGAATTCTGTGCCAGCATGTAGTATTTTCTTTCCAAAGTTTGTTTTTCCAAACTACAGTTTCTAGAAATGCTGAAGCTATGGGCTATTGTGTTAAAGTTTGTCAAAATGAACAGGTTAAAAAAAAAAAAAAATCAGCCCATTATATCTGTCAATAAAATCTTAATTACTTCAAATGACAAGCCCAAGAAAATGGGACACTTAGTATAATTACATACCTTCCTACAGATAATTTTGTATAAAATTAAAGATCCAAACGCTTGGAACTTAAGCCTACAAACAACATGCAATTACTAAGTGGTGGCTTTTGCACACGTTTCTTAAAAATATAAATATATAATTTAATAATTTACAATTATGTCAGAGAGCTACTAATTTTTCTTTGCCTTTAAATCTGTGAACCATGAACATTCATATTAAGCTAGATATGCTAGTCACATCCAAAAGGCTTTAAAGATGATCAATAAAAGTATCAAGGCTTATGGTTTAATAAAAAAAACAAAACAACCCCAAACAACAACTGTAAGTATTTGATGTGGAGAATCTCAGTATGCCATAGGATAGCTTAGGAGCCCAATCAATCCAAATGATCAAAGGAACAAACAGTTCCCAATCCAACAAACTTTCATATTAATTGTTACATGTGAACAAAGGTGGCAAATAACAAGAAAGAGGAAGAACAGGAACAAAACAGGACTACAGCAATACAGTTAGGTCCAAATACATGCAAGCCTTGAACTAGTAACAATGCATGCATAAATCAAAAGCTTATTATAAAATAATTTATAAACTGAAGAGTAGCCTACCCATGTACCCTCTTCTAGTTTACAATCTTTGCTATTAGCTATGCTTGTGACATCATAATGACCACTTAGGAAGCAGAGAAATAAACGCCAGTCCCCAGACAAAGACCAGGCTAGTCTACCTCCATATTTGTGTTTTTAAAAGTATTTATGTTACTGTTACCTTCTACAGAAAAGAGAAGTTTTGAAAACTATCTTCTCTTGGGAAATACAATCTTTCACTGGTCAGTGCTTATGAACATTTAGTGTAGCATCAGCAAAGTGCACCCTAGCACATGACAAAAGAAAGTACATGTGTAGGAAGGAAAAGAATACACAGTAGCTGGCTCTTTAAAAACTCAGAAAGAAAACATCCAGGTTAAAAAGGAGTAATTGCTTTTTAAAACAGCTGTATGAATTTGTAACTGGAGAACTGCAGAAAATGAGTATTTAAAACCTGAATTTAGCTTCAAAGTGTGCATTTGAAAATAGAGTCATTAGCCTACATGACTAAACATTTTTAGAGAATGGTGCTATTATCCAGAAGAAAAATCAGTTCCTTTGTACTCCTGCCAAGACGCAAGTTGAACCTTCTACCCTTTCCTTCCTCTACAAACAGTAACCAACTTTGTAGCTCAGGTGCTAAAGAAGTCACAAGATGTTACAAAATTTAAAGAATATATGCCCTAGGAATATTTTATGAATACTCCATATGCAAACAGTTATGCTAGCAAAGGAGCCTTTGACAGGATGACAGCAGCAGCCTTAACAAGAAAACCAAGCTAAACTAAAAGAGGAGGTGCTGCTATCACTGCACTATTATTCTCTGTACTATTACTGCGTGTCTGTTGAAGCACAGATTCTAATTATATACACGTGTTTATGCAACCACATCCTGTGGAGAATTGTATCTGAAAGTGATTTAAACATGACATGGTTATAGACCAGATCCACCTTCACTCTGGATGACTGGCACATACACCAATCCTGCCTCTGCCTTATCATTCTCTCCCCAGCGCCAGTGATTCTTTCCCAGCTCCCACAAAGAGACCCAGCTTCCAGACAGCACATCCACATTATAGTCCAAATAAAGAAGGATAAGAGAAACTAAGGAAACCATAACTGCATGAGTGCTGGGTATGAGGGAAACAACAAAACAAGAAGCGCTGGGTAGAGAGGGCTGGAGGAATCTGTACTAGATACCTGACATATGCTACTGTGTGCAGCCTGGCAGAAAAGGAAAAAAAAAAACCAAAACCAAACCAACCAAACCACACTGTGCAATGTGCGATGTGAAAGCCAAGAAGAAAACATTATCAGCTGAAGGTACTCAGCCTGGGGAGTGGCCAGTGTGTGACAGGAAGATAAGAAGACCTTTGCTAGAGGTTGAACGTGGAGGAAGTACTTTATTACATGGTGAAGAAAAAGGTTAACTTACTAACAATTTCAAGGCTCCTCTGACAAATGCTACTTGTTAAAACCACAGTAATTCAATTATGTTTTCTCATATGTCCATAATCTGCAAGTACATTACAAGCTGTGCTACCAACAGCTGTGTCAGGCAAGGATTAAACTTCTGCAGGAACACTTCTGTTGATAAGGACAGTGAACGAGCTTTCTAGTGCAAATAGTAACACACATATAAAGTGCATTTCAATTAGAACTTCATGTCCTCTTTTTTCTCAAGACATGAACAGTGCAGATACTCAGCAGTTGTTTTTTTTTTTAAATACATGTCTGCACCATGAAGAACTGAGCTCAGCAGCTGCAAAGAATAAATTGGCACAAATAGATTTAATGAGAAAAACAGGTATACAAGAACCGCTTTACCTGTTCAACACGCAGTAAGTTGGCAATACTAAACAACGAGCCTAGCCTGCCACCAAGCCAAATGACCTCATTTATTTCTACTACTATTGTTTAGAATGCAATTAAGAATCCTCTGGGAACTACATAAAGATACACTTGTCCACCATAAGCTGCCTAACTTATTTAGTTGGATCTAACATAACAAGTGATGTAATACAGGACATTTACTATATTTTGACTGAAATACAAGTGGAGCATTTTTTGCATTATCTGTCAAGATCATTTGAATCTAAACTGACAGAAGTCAGGTGGTAGTGTTGCAGATGGACAGCTCAAAGGTAATTAACAACTGTTTTTCAAATTCAAATTTTGCTGTGGTTTCCCTAACATTCAGACTTTCAAACACTCAAAATTTACCAATGAAGCTGAAAACATGCCATATGCTGTAATGTTGGCAATAAAAGAATGCAACTGAGGCAGTCACAAAAGGTACAGAACAACACTTCTTTTATAGCTCACGTAAGATTATGAAAGACCAGATTATTCATTATTTAAACAATTCACAGTCTGCAATAATATGCATAAGAACTGCAATTCAAACAAGAATGTATGTTAAAATG
The DNA here is from genome assembly GCF_033783945.1 of Neopsephotus bourkii. Taxonomy (NCBI): domain Eukaryota; kingdom Metazoa; phylum Chordata; class Aves; order Psittaciformes; family Psittacidae; genus Neopsephotus; species Neopsephotus bourkii. Next base: position 6,098,236 of record NW_026901984.1, on the reverse strand, counting down.
CAAGTTTAGATCTACCATGCTGAGTGAAAAAGTAATCATTTCATATATACTAAGAAAAAATATCAAAAGAAATTCTGAAAAAAATAGGAGCAGTAAAACATACTTACTTGGTGTGAAAGCGAATCTGTGCTTACATAATTCACAGTATTCTTTTCTGCTGTGTTTAAGCCACTGAACTAAGCTGCAATAAAAAGTGATCATATTAACACATGCTATTACATCTCCTGCTTTACCCCTCCATTAAGGAAAACACAGTAATTCTCTGTTTTCAAACATAAATCAGGCTATTTGTACTATCAAGCAGGACTTCAATCAGCATGCTTATTAATGCCATTTAGGCCATCAAGTAAGTTTCACAAAGTTATAAAGATAAGATGACTATGAGAAATAGCAATTCCTCAAGTCCATCACTTTATTTATTGATAAAGTACATTCTTGGAGTATGTTATTAAAAAGGCTAATAAACTAAAACATATATCCCAGCATGGACACGCACAAGTGACACTATTCCTTATAAATACTTCGAGATGACACATATATGCACACAGCTAAGATTTAGAACTCTTTTATTTGCAAAAGAATGGCTATTAAAATACCTTCAAAAGGAATGCGTGCTTTAGGCCAGAATTACTGTTTTCAGCATTTCCTTGATCAAACACCTCAAAATGATCCAAAAGTACTACGGTATTTTTATTTCTTGCTATAAGGTTAGTTGTTCTTTTTATTCACAACTAGAATTGGGCAGAAAATGCCCAAGCATACTGACTTTTCTGTGTAGTTTTCATAAAGCTGACATATGAGCAGAACTGTAGTCCTAAATACAAACAATTGTCAGTATTGCCTTTTCACACAAAATCAATAAATTCTTTGTGAACTGTAATGAACCACCACATAAAAGACATCAAACCCCTAACATTTCTGGCAAAACCTGGATTTTCATACTAGCTAACCTGAAGACTTAGGATGTATTGGTTTTAGAAACACGTGAAGTGTTTTATTAACAACAAATAATTAAAAGCCCCGCAAAGACAGAACTCACCATTCCTGATGAATAAATTTAATACTCCCAGTACACACACATGGATGATAGAGAGGTTTCTCAGGAGTTCCTTCAGACCGACAGACTCTGCATATATCTGCTGACAAGGACACAAAGCTTATTACACTGCTGCTTAAAACCCTCAAATTTACAAGACAAATCCTACAGTTAAAATTCTAGAAGCTTTACCATGTAGCAAAACCAATCTAGAATATGTTGAAAGAGGATGAAAGACAGATTTCATCTGAAGCAAGACATGAAGTCTAAGAGATCACCAAAAAACAGCAAGAAGAATATTATGTGCCTGTTTGCATTATAAAAAAAACCACAACAAAACAACACACCAAAACCAACCAAACAAAACCTCAAAACAGTATATTTTTACAATTTCTAGGAAACAAATACAGTAAAACTCCACACAGAAGTGCTCTTTGCCTGAAAATGCTATTGCTAAACAAACATAAGTGTTAAGGATAATCTTCCAGCAAGCAGAGACTTTAAAATGGAAAAAAAAAAACATTTACGTTTTGGACAACTTAAATGAAGACTGAGCAGAACAGATTTACTAACCCTAACAATGACTTAGACATGCCACTTGCTACTCTTGAACCTAACACGGATGGTCCTTGGTGCTCCTGATTAAAGGAAAAAAATATTCCATCAAAATAAGCAGAAATAGGTATTCTGTGAGTATTAAGTTTACTCAGGTTAAATAAGGCCATCCACTTCGCAATCTACAGCCTAGTCACAAAAAGAAAGACGTTTTCCACTTCTTATTTCACGATTTCATTTCAGCAATATTTCAGTAGGTCCCAAACCTTCTTTATTCTTTTTTTTTTTTTTGACATTTTCTTACATCTAAGAGTGCAAGATGTTTTATGGACAAAAAAGTGAGTGTAAACCTGTCCCTCTAAAGAACAGATGGTATTTTAATACCCCTCAGTTAACCAGAGCATTTAAATACACAACTAAATATAAACAGAAAACAAGCACTTGATTTCATAGAATCATACACAAGTTTGGGTTGGAAGTGACATTAAAGATCATCTAATTCACACCCCCTGCCACAGGTAGGGATACCTTCCACCAGACCAGGCTGCTCAAAGCCTCATCCAAGCCTGGCCTTGAACACTTCCAGGGATGGGCATCCACAGCTTGTCTGAGTAAATTACTTATGGAGAAATGGTATCTTCCCTTTACTACTTCTTTTACTTCTATTAAGAAAACAAACATAACCCATCTATTTTTATAGAAGATTTTAAGTTCAGGATTTCTCTTTTGTAAATTACTTCTCTATCAACCACCATTCAGCAAACCTGCATGACTGTAACACACAGAAACTGTAACACATCAGAGACCTCATTAGAAAATTACCAGCTTAAAGTACTGATGTGAGAATATTGAAAATACATAGTTCCAAGTGTGAATCACTTATCTTTGTTCTCGGTTGAAACCTCCAGAAGTTGATGTTTTTTACAAAAAGTTCCAAATGATACCAAACATTCAAATGTGAATATTCTTCTATACCCATAGTCTGCACAGTATTAGAGTAGTTTCTACACAAAAAGTGTAAGAATTTAAATGATTCTAAAGTAAAAATATAATTTTCTATTTATAGAAAAGAGATATAAATTTACTTGTATACCCCAACCCCCCCAGAATTAACAAAAACGTGTATTCAATACCACATTAAAGATGCTACAAAGAGACATAAAAGAGTACTTCTGTCACAGCCGTACTGGGCAATGACATATCACTGCAAACATCAAGAGCCCCTGGTTTCTCTGAGGACAAGACCGACCAGACCCACTACTTCAACTGACGGATTATTTTTTTGCCATAGAGAGTACTTCCAAATGGCTGCTCAGGACAGGTCTCTTCATCTGAGAGGCAAGACCCACTCACCAACTGCAGCATGCCCACCCTTCTCCAGCATTCCGTCCAACAGAGCTATTTCAACTATAGCAAGCTGACAACTTTGTACACTGGATAAGCCTCATAACAGGTCAAAGAACCACAAGAGACAGGATGTGAAACCGCTGCTCTAAGAACACTCTCTGGCATGAAAGACAGCAAGTTAAGAGCACACTGCTATCTGGAAGAGCCCCAAAGATCTCTGAACCCACTCATTAATGGTCTGTTGGCTTCCACAGCAGTTCACTTATCCTCAAGACTGCTGAGAAAAACATAATTTACTGAAAGCAAATAAATTCTTTCTTTGGAAAAGGTTTTCTTCTGCTAGCTTACTAAAATAAGTTAAACCTACATTTTATTTTTTCAAAGGATACGAGAAATTCTAGATATTCCCACTTGTTTTATAAATCCAAATAAACATATTATGAGTTTAACAGTCTGGACTCTTAAGCAGCTGATACCTTCAAATCGATAAACCCTGCCGAGGGCCAAAATGTAAAGCTACTTATGACCTACTGTCACATTCAGAGGGAATTCCACTGCGTCATACATGCTGTTTTTCCACTTGCACAGACACTTTGTGCCCTGTCCTTCATGTACGTGTTTTGGAAAGAATGACCTTGGTAACAGTTCTTTTTTGTTCCCCCAGAGAGCAATTCTCTATCACCTCTCTAAACTGAATGTTCATTGTTGTAGCATTCAAAAGTGGAGATAATGTTATTTTGCAACAAGCTGATTTAACTGGAAAGAAACAGAAGCACCTCTCAGCAAAACCTGGTATCTGGCCCTCTCAGGTCCTAGAGAATAAACTCACAATCATTCTGAGGTGAAGCTGCTGCTTTGATCTAGCCTTTATTACCCTCCACAGCTTCTCTTATCTGAGCTCTCACCATCCAGTCACATTTTCTAGCTCCACAATGCAATTCAGTCAAGCACGAAATCCATCGTAACAACGTAATGTCGTTAGTGGACTATCAACAGCTAAGGAAGTGCATCTGACACCGCGACAGAAGTTCAGGCACACGCTAACACCAGAGCAGGGACTTCCTCTTCCTTAAGGCACAAACACAGTCTTTTCTGCTACTCTTGTTTAAAGCTTTATAACCTTGGGAAGCCTCTTCAGCATCCTGGCAAGTGTTGTGAAATTCTAATAGTGGGAACTGAAGTTTGAAACTGTAGAAGTTGTAACATTCTTGTGGTATTTATGGAAAGTGAGTGTATATATAGACTACTTACTTTCATGCTACTATTCAGAGCTTTCAAGGTTAACATTGATAAGGCTACGAAATGATATCTGAGACTACATGTATATGCATTTGTGTGGTTTTGTGTATATATATACATATATATATATGTAAGAACAGAAAAGTCAAAATTCCAATTCCAACCAAACACAAGGGTTTAGTTAAACGAGACAATGCCTTTAGATAACAATAGCCCTCTCTGCTTTCTCTTCATTACCACTGTTAATAACAGCTCGTAACAAGGTACAAAGATGGTGTCTGAATGAAATCCACCAAGATGGATTCACCAACTACTGGAGTGGTGGGAACTCAGATGGCCATTTCCAAGAATCCACAGTTTGCAACAGTCCAGGTTTTTCAGGCAACTGCAGGCCAAGCAATCAAAGCTTCAGGTTGTTAATTTCACCAGTGTGAGCAACTGTTGGCGTACAGAGGCAGGCCAAGGTTGCAGCAAGCAGACTGAAAAGTTGTTAAATATTAAACACAATAATATTTTGATAAATATTACTTTGTATAAGCACAAAAGATGTCTATAGCACAAGCCAGGTGCCATCTTTCTTCATCCAGTGTTTAATGGTTTTAATTCTCTGAAGCTGGAAAATCCAGCACCACTAGATAAAAAACTACATTCAGAATTACGCCAAAGCAACAAAAGCCAAGACACAAAGCACTTCCTTTGGAACTGCTTCCCTGCTGCAATACGTATTTGTAGTTATTGCTTAAGATGACAAACAAAGCTCAAATACTTCAAGAAACACGGCACAATACGTATCCTTTATTTATTTTGGTTTACACTACAATATGAACTACTTGCTTATCAAAGTTCCGCATCATCAGCTTGAACTATGCAGTTCCTCAACATACTCTGAGCAGAGCAAAAGTGCTGATGAAACATACCCGCGTCTATCCCAAGTAAAGCAGTAACCTTAAAAACGCTAACTATGCATTAAAAGAACATGACTATGACCTCTTTGACAGCCTACTTTTTAAACCGAGGTAAGTTGCTATGTGTTAGTCCCTTGTGGAAGACAGTGAAACATGCCAGCCCCTGCATCATTTCACTATTTTTCAAAGTACAATTTCTCAGCATAAAGTTAAGGCTGCAAAACAAGCAGCAGCTAAAGCTGCTCTTACGGCTCAGCTGGAGGTGTGCATTTTGCACTCACTAAGCTACAGGGCCGGGTACAACAGTGCCTGCCACCTAAGCGAAGCCGGAACCTGGCAAGGGTTTCACACAGGCTCGGGGCAGTCCCTCCCTCACGGCCTCTCACGCTGCGCCGCGGCGGGCGCCTCGGCTCCAGCGGCTTCCTCTCACACAGCCCCCTCCCTACAAGCGCACGGCCGGCGGCACCTCGCACCGGGTACCGACCGACCGGACCTGCCCCACGCCGGGTGCGGTGTTACCACAACACCGCCCTCCCCGCCTCCACCGCCGCGCAGCGCCCAGCTCCCAACGGCCGCGGTTATGTAAGGCGCCCCCGCGCGCACCGCCCACCCTCTCTCTCTCCCTCTTTCCCCCCGCCCCACGCCGGGCCCAGTAGAGGAGGGGCTCTGGGGTAGTGGGGAGGCCGGCCCGGGCACCTGCCGCCCCGGTACACTAAGTATCCCCCTTCGGGCGTAAACAGCAGCAGGCCAGCACAGCGAATACTAGGCCGCGTGATGTTCCCCCCTCACCGCCCCATGTCCATCCTCCACCCCTCGAGGCTTCCCGTGCAGAGCCCCTCTTCGGCCGGGACCCGGGGGTTGGCGGCGGTCGCGAGGCGAGCGCGCTACCTTCCTCGACGGTCTCCATCTTGCCGGGCTGACGCAGCGCCGGCCGAGCGGGTGGTGTGACCGCGGGGGGCGGAGCCGCGCGAGTACGCGGTGCGGGCACCGTAGAGACAGCACCATTGAGCTGATGGGATAGAGCGCCGCTCTCGCTGCGAGCGCCGCCTGGTGGAGTTGGTGGTGCCGGGAGACCCGGGAGAAAGGGGCCGGTGTGAGGCGCTGGGCCGGGCCACGCAGGGCTTCAGGACAGCCCGATGGTCGGTGCTGCGTGGCTGCCCCCCTCCGGCAGCGCCTGGCCCTGCCGCCGCGGGCGGGGCCCTCTGCCAAGGGCGTGGGGAACGGGGCGGTTGGTATCCGTGGAGGCGCCCGCCGCGGCAGGGGGACGCGTTCGTGCCCTGGGCAACGGTTGCACCGGGCGGAGCGCGGGAGTCAGGCACACTACTGCTAACACAGGTTATACATTGCACCTCAAACCAAGGGCAAACACGGCGTGCAACTTGAAGTCGGACAAGCTTTGGGGATGGCGGGTGCTGCAGGGCGCCGGAACTTGTGGCCCTGCGAACAGCCTTCCACCCTTCAGGCGGAATGTGTTACTTGTGAGTGGTCTTCTTCAAACCCCACCTCTCCTTCCTCAGCCTGAGATTTCCAACTGGAAAATAGGACTCTTCAGTAAAACACAACAACCTCTTTTAGCTTAATAATTTATGTTTTCAGGTCTTGCCAGCCTCAGTATCTGAGGCAGCATGCATTAAAACTTTGTACTCTGCCAGGGGCACAGAAAGTTATCAGATGGTCTCTGGCGAGTTGGCAAGAAGCTTATTAAGGAAGAAAATGGAAGTTCGTTCATTAAGGGTAAAGCAAAATTCAATGCTGATGAAGTGCGTGCATGTATGTATTACTTCGTTTTCCATTGTGGCACCTATTTTTACCCATCTAGTTGATCAACGAGTTGTAGCAACTTTCATCTCTCAATGTCCAAACAGTTATTAAATCCTTTGCATTAAGCCTTTGGCCATTGTGTCAGCAGCAGAGTGAATGGTAGTTCAAGTCTGGACTCAGAGTGCAGAGGTGGCACGTGCCCAAGTTACACTTTTATAACTCTTTTTCCCTCAACTTTAAGCATACCACTGCCTTCAGTAGTGTCATTTTCAAGCTGTTGGGATAAATGATACTGGTCTATGCAAGCAAAAACAGATCAGGAAATTGTGAAGGCTTGGGGTAGCTGTATAATTACAGCAAAGTGCTGCAATGAAACGTGGGCTATGATATTACATTCAGCTCTTCCGTGTTCTCCCTCTCAGAAAGGCAAGGCGAGAAAACTCCTACTTAAAACTTTAAAAATCAACTTTAATTTAAAATCAAGCTCGTTTTCATCTTGACAAATTATCTTGGCATGTAAGAAGTGCAAGTGCAGTGCTGAGGATATGAGAAGTTCCAGCATATTCAGTTTGTCTGAATGAGGAAAAAAATGATTAAATAACCCAAGAAATGGAGCACTTCAATTTCCAGGTGGATTTCTAATTCCTACTCTTTATTTCCCAAACATGTAACCATTGTTGGTACTCTGCTGCGGTAAATCAAATGTCATAAAATTCACTTTTAAGAAGCCATGGCAGGATTAATGTATATAATACTCCAATTTCAGTCATTCAGTCAGGCTTTTTTAAAGTAGATGAAACCTTTTGAAATGAGTCGCCGTAAGTTGCCAGTGAATAATTCAATTCCTGCCTGTATCTATCTATTCAGTCATTTAAATTACATAACAGGTCTTACACGTACACCCTCTTCTCAGCATGTAGAGAGAATTAATCCCAAAATTTTGTTCTTAGTGCTTAAGTATGGGCTACACAACAGCTCACCAGTAAGCCATGAGCTGATGGCAGGCCATTATAATTTAAAAAGAAAAGGAAAATTATAAGTTAAATGAAATAAAATCTCTCTCAGCCTTCTTGGTGTTTTTGGTGAATGTATTATTGATCCTCATATATTTGGTGATATGTTAGGTGTTCTTCATCTGAGAAATACACATGGCTTAAGTAGTTCTTAATTTTTGGTACAGAAGATGTTAGGAGATTGTTAATTAGCTCCTGACTGTCATCAAGGTCAAGTGCCAACAGCCACTGAATAAAGATACTGGAACAAAAAATCTCTGCTCCAAACAAGTTACCTGGATACCAGAGGAAATACAGAAGTTCTACAGGTGAAAACTGAAGACAGTAATAGACGTAACCCGAATCACAGAAGGTTGTGGCAAAAGGAAGGGCATATTTAGAGTGGGGGGGAGGAGTAAAAGATTATTTCAAACATGGTTTTATTTTGGTAAAATATTTTGGGTTTGTAATATTTAAATGCTTAGTTTTTTTTTTTCAAAAACTCTCTTAAAAGAACACAAAATATATATTGCAAAATTAAAACTATCCAGCTTTTGTATTATGACATATCCATCTTTTCTTCCATTTTAAAATGACTTCATTAAAATGTTTCACTTATATTTTTAGAGTTATTTTGAATGTTTGGAGCATTGAAAAAGCAAAAGCTAATGCTTTTCAGGGTTGCTTGGGCTTTTTTAGCTTAACAGTTCAAAATACATTTATTTTCTTACCCAGTTGTTTGGCTTTTTTCAGTGCTGTCCTAGTTCTTTTCCTCAGTTGGTTGCCTGACTCACCACAAAAATGGTTCATCTGGTTATGAACAGCAAGTAACAGAGATACGGAAGCCAGTAGACTATCTTAAGAAAACCCAAATGGATGTCAGTTTATATGAAAAGAAAAAGGCAGTATTTGGGGTGAACATGTATCTGATTCTTGAACAACTGATTCACCACTGCTAGGGAGGTCTAGCACTTTCATGGCAGGAGAAAAACTGCTAGAGCAGGCACTCTGGTATATAGCACAAAGTATGGCCTCCAGAAAATTAGCCTGGCATAATCAGAAAGCACAAAGGTTTGTGGACTAGAGAAACATACAGTGAAAGCCACTGGCACCCCAGATCTTCCCCATGCACTGCAGGGCCTTTTAAGGACATGCTTCCTGGTGACTGGGCATTTTGCCACTACATCTGGCAGAGCTGCCCCTAACCAGCAGGTAGCTGTTGTGCAGGTAGATTCCCAGCACAAAGACAGGGAGCAGTCATCTTGAGTGTACTGCATACACAATGATGTTTACTGCTGCACCAGGAGCATGGCCCAGGTGGTTGCACTGATGCTAAATGCTGACGCTGAAGCCTCAGTATTGACCAATGTGTTTTCTTCCCACTGGTGTTTGCTTCTTACTGAGCTAGGCTATGATCAGCAGCTACCTGAGGAATCAGACTTTCTCAATAAAAATGTGACTTGTGATTCCTGTTTTGCACACCTACTATGTGCTGTAAAATATGTAGTAGTACTGCATCAAACATAAATTTAGGGACAGACATAATGACTCTGCACCATCATACACAGCCATGATATAGACTCCAGATCTGCTTATTTTAAATACTATTTCTGAGGAGGTGCTTGGCTATTCACTGGGGTTTGGCCTATGAATTATTGACACTTCAACCAAGAAAAAATCTATGCTCACTGGCATTTTCAGTGAGAGATGAGTTTTTTCTAGAGTTTAAAAAACCTGGTCTGGAATTATATTACAGGAGAAATCACCATTTAATAATTTTGACTAATAAGGAAATCAAGTCTTTTTATATATGTCTAGATTTCAAGCTAGGTAATACTTGAATGATTGGTACATATCTGTTTCCACACAGAAAGAAAGTATTTTCAGAACTTCACAACTCTTCTCAAGGTCTGCAGGTTGTGCATCATCAAATTATACTGCTTAAATGAAGCAGGGACCTTTTCACACGTATTAGATACAGTGGATTTTCTGTTTAAAACATAGGCCCCATCAACTTGGTTGGGACCCCACTGTCATGCTGTGAGTGGAGCCAACGGCTGTTGTTAATCTACTGGGGATTCAAAATGCTGTGGCAACTGTTGCTCAGTGAAGAACTTCTGGGTTTAAATCAGTAAAAAAGGGCTGTATTTGTCTTCCAGGATATTCCATTCCTAATAACTGTAGTATCATTTGAGGCATACAGTTCTTTACCTGAAATGCTTCCATCAACTTCAAGTGAACTTCCTGGATACTTAGATATTTGTGTCATTAGATTAGAATGATTTTATGTGTGTGTGTATATATATATATTTATAGTTCTTGGTAATAGAGAATATGGTGTGAAACATGTTAAGAGACTGCTTCTAAGTCTTTCCGAGGACATGTTTGTTCTCATGTATTTAATAATCTGTGAAAATATCCTTACAGATGTCAGCAGTCAGGGATTATCCTCAGCATTATCAGGAGCAATCTTGTTTTGCCAGCAACCTTTTTGTTGACCTTCCACGTGTTATTGGAGGTTATGACTGCCAACCAAATTAAGTTGAACTCCTCAGGGCAAGGTTCATTTCTACTTAATTTAAAACCATGAACGTTGCCAGAAAGAGAACGTGTCTATTGTGCAGAATGATCCACATAGTTAGTACAGATACTTTTTGTAATGACACCTATGTTACTGCATCTGCTTCTGCTGCACTGACTAGGAAAGAAATACAGAAGGACTGTGATTTCTAATGGCTTATCACTTTCTGTCAAACATTTACAGCAACAGGAAAAAACAGCTGGAGAAAAGTGAGCTATGGTCTAAAGGTCAGAGTTACTACAGGTTGATCAGGGTAAATGACCTCTGCTGTCTGATTTCTGTAGTAACTTTCACTTCACTGTAGCTTGGACACTGAGAATTTGGGCATAAACCCCACCTTTTGCTTGTTCCCTGTAGCAATAATGTATTCGCTGTGCGTGCACTGCCTTCAGTGCAGGGTCTGCAAATACATTGAAGAAACCACTTAGTAGCGTTTTTGATGTCTATAGAGAAGAGCAAAATGCTTGGCTCAGTGCAGTAGATTTTCAGTTGGGTGACCGACATGAAAAATGGTACATATATACTATTCAAAATCTACATTTTCTTGACTCTCCTGTGTGGATCAATTAAACATTCTGTTGCACTATTTTTTTTAATGCAGTTGTGATGGCACATGAGCCTCTGCCAGGGCCTCTGCCTGCTTAAAGGTGATAAAGAAAGAGACATCTCACAAGGATAATGATAACACACAGAAATGGCAGTACATGGTATTTCTCATGGCCTTGTCCTCACATGGGCTGGAGAGTATCTGAACAGCTCAGTGTCCCCATTCAGCTCCTGAGAACAAGCCTGTTTGGAATCTGTCCTTTTCAAAGGAGAACATCCGGTAAAGTCTCTACTTCAGAAGTGAGTGTCTAGTTTATCCTTGCTTTGGAAGGAAGAATCTTCTGAGAGCCTGGTTTTCTGAGTCATTATCAGCTGGGCCCTGAGAACACAAACTGTGGTCACAAACCTTCACATTTTAACCTGAATCCTTAAGTTTGGTTCCCTTCCTCCTCTCCTCTTCTCTCACTGATCTTCTACCAGGAAAAAAAGCAGGGGTCTTCAAATTACCGCTCCTTGAGGGGGAGCCAGTTCCTGATCTTGCTCCTATGGAAGGGCAGGGAGTTCTTCAGAGGCCTGAACCTCGCAGTAGGTTCAAGGAAAAGAAAGGGTCATGGACCACTCTTTTCCTCACTCAACCTCACACCTGATGGGGGCAAGCTGAAGCTGGGCAAAGTTTCTCCTCTGTGCTGGGGTCTTACCATGCAGGAGTGCAGGAAGAACAGCCAGGAGCTGCACAGATGCCAAGTGGGCTGGAAAGAATTATGATGAATAGCATGGCCAAGGTGAGTGTGGAGAGTCAGGAAGGGGGTGTGTATGGGTGACTGAGAGGAGAGGGGCTAGGAGAGAGACTAGAAGTCAAGAAGTGGTAATATGAGGAGGTCCTTGAAAACGGGAAGAAGGCAAGTGTCACAGCCATCTTCGAAGCAAAGAAGGAAAACCCAGGGAACTACAGGTCAGTCAGCCTAATTTCACTGCACAGAAAGAGCATGAAAAGTGTAGTGAAAGAGCCTCCAAGCAACAGAGACCTGGAGAATAGGAAGGACAGGAGTGTGGGCAGATCCAAGAGGGGACACAGCCCGGTGGGTGCCACAAGAGGGCACCTCCGCTCCAGCCCCAGGAAGTGGGCAGAGGCTGAGAAGAGGGTGACAAAGGGGATGGAGCACCTCCGGGGCATACACTGGGCCAGCCGGTCCAGGACCATGGTGGTATGCACCCGGCTGTGGCCATCTGGCAATTTGATGTGCCATGAAATTCCCAGCTGCCGATGTTGGGAAACCAGCTGCTTCGAATGCTGCCACCTGAGTAAGCCTATTACCTGAAGAGCCCCAGGGCATTTCTAGTTGTCTGGAGCCTTCAACATGTGAAACAGCACCCTGCACAGCTGCCCTTCACCTTGCCAGCACTGGTGCAGCCAAATGAGTGACTCTCCAGGAGCTGTGGACCTGCTGTCCTGCCTCAGGACGGCCTCACTTGCTGTATCGTCACTAGAATAACCCCTAGATCACATCCCATGACTGCCAGAACCCCTTGAGCTGGGTCAGTCATTGCCTGTGCTCAGCTGGGGCTGGAGGTGGTTGGAGCATCTAGGTCTCTGCCTCCAGTCAGCTGCAGAAAGTTCCAACTCCTGCCCCTTTTCCCTCTGTTCGGGTGATATGGGAACAACGTGCCATAAGTTTCTAAGCTTGCCTTATTGATGAGGGCATAGATAGGGGTCACTGCCACCATTATGACATTCACTGAAGGTTTGGTTCAAATCAAAGGAAATTCTGTGCAAAATGCTACCTGCTGAAATGTCCTGTTGGTAGCATCAAGCAGTCCAAAGTCAAGAGGAAGGAGAAAGGCTTTGGCTCCCCACCGGGAAGGGGGCAGAGGACAGAGATGGGATGTGGGAGAGCTCTAGCACTGATGCAATGAATGGTCTCATGTTAGGAGCCTGTTGTGTGAACCTGGCCATAAAGGATTTGATCTAATCTGGCAGCATGTCAGCACAGTCCTGCTGAGCAGCATGCGTGTGTGAACTGATGTGTTCTCACCAGCAGCCTTTATCTTGCAGTCTAAGTAGGTCAAGAGAGAGGGGTCCCTAAGCTATCTAGTTTGTCTGGGCAATGGGGATCTGTGAATGTAAGTGAATTGGAATCTGTACATCAAAGAGAGTTTTGTGCCTGGTTTTCTCCTTTAGATTTTATCAGCTGTAGGTGAAAACTGCTTTGAGAATGTATGCTTATGTTAAATATGTTGATGCATTTATGTTAATACATCTTTTATGATTATATCTGAAGTGTTCTTGGACCTACACTATACTTCAGATTGGCTGGTATGTTTTGGATGTAGGATCAATTTCAGATCAGCTATCATGACCAAAAAAGGGTTGAATTTAGATTGTCACTGAAAGACACATGAGAAGAAAGACCCTAAAGAGCTCTTACTGGTTTTGAAAACCCACATTCATAATATGCAGACCAAAAAAAGATTTACTAAAATGTAGTTACAGTTCAATAGTTTTCCATCTATTTTTCCATCACACTTTCCCTGTCTGCTATATTCCAGTTGCTATATTGATCTCTGTCAATTTCTTAAAGGTATTTACTAATGTCCCACTTTAGTATCATATATAATTACAGACTCTTAATAAGATTATTTGCTTATTAATTTTCAGTTATTTAATATGACATTTTAATGAAAGTTGGAAGCTGAAAGATACAAATTTTTACACACCTGGATGTCCATCCTGAATACCTGTTCTGATGAAAATGCCATATATATTTAGTATTGTGCTCCATGGACGAATCAAAGTCCCTCGTGGAGCCTAGGGAATCAAGTGAACAGGGTCTTGGGAAAGTGGTGTGAATTGTAGGACTGGGACCTGTATTGGTTTGGCTCTTTTGAGGCTGGCTTGAGCTTGACTTCTTCAGCATCTCAGTCATGCTCATTTTGTTTCAATCCAGAGACAACAAACTGGAAAAAAATCATCTATTTCTTGTTTTGATTTAAAAACAAAGCAAAAAAAAAAAAACCCAAACAAAACCAAAAACCAACCCCAACCAACCCAACAAAACAAAAAACCAAACAAACAAAAAAGAAAACCCCAGTGTATTCTTGTTTGTAGAATTTGCATGTAAGATAAATTGAGACATTTTCTACAACAGAAAATAAAGTTACAAGTGTGACAAGGAGCTGGCTTTCAGCTGCTGTTGGGAGATCACAGCAAGAAGTGTTCCTCAAAAAGATACATTATCCAAACAGCACGAAGAATTCCTAACAGCCTTTGAAGCCTGAAGATCCTCCGGGAGATTTTCAGGAGTAAGCAAGATGACTGCTGCCTGCAAGATGTTCAGCTGCCTGATAGACAAACATAAACACATCAGAAACTGCTCTGAACTATACCCAGGTGAAATGTGCAGAATCTAGTTTACATTTAGGAAAACCAGCTGTTTCCCAAACTCCACAAAACCTTTTTATCCCATCAAAGCAGAAAACATAAACCAGGCCTTTTAATAAACCTATGTTATAAAAGCATCTCATGTGGTAATGAAGAGCCTTAATTGCAAATAGTAAGGCAGAAGCCTGTTATTTAATTTCTGGCTTTCTATTTGCATAATTCACAAGTTGACTGAGGAATGTGCAGTTTCATTGATGTTCTTCTGAGTCATGCTATGCTTACTGTTGGCTTTCAGCTCTCATAACATGAGGTTTTCTATAAGAATTTGTTTAGCTGTCAGAGTTTTACATTTAAAAATATTGGCATTTATGTATTTTCTCACACAAAAGAACTTACCACAATTGTTGCATAATTGCAACGGAAATGGTTGTGCTCAGCTAAATCATGGATTTTAACTCTGAGGAAGTGAAATGAGCTTGCTGTGATTTTTTTTTTTTTAGGATAAATATATATAAAATATCTATCTATCTGTCTAAAAATGTAGTTTTCATGCTGATTTTGAAGAAATTTCAGGGGAAGAGATCAAGCAGTAATTTCTGCTTAAAATCAGAGAGGGAGTGTTGGAATAATAGTATACTGATATCTGACTGGAATGAGAGCAGGAAGCCAGAGACTTCTGGTTCCTGCTTACATGAAAGCTTAAGTGTCTGTACACTGGCAGGATCTCACAGAGAAGACAGAGGGTAAGAAGTAGCCATGTGGGTATGGCAGCCTCTGCACAAATGAGGATGGTGGAGCAGTAGCTTGAATGTGGATCTCTGACCCAGCATATTTATGTTAAAACTTCAAGGCCACACAAAGGTCATATGTCCTGGATAGCAAGTCCTTGGTTCTTCTTTCAGGACCAGCCTACCCAAGACTTCCTCCCACAGTGTTATTCCTATCTTCTTTATATCAAATTTTTATTTTTGCATTGACTTTCAGACAAATGCTACTCCAGTAGTATCAATCTATCACTCTCTCATTAGAGTTTGTGATGGTAGAGACACACTATGAATTCTTTCTGGGGAGAAGTTGGCTAATTTTCCTTCTGTCTGCTTCATTATCCAGAGAACAAGCTGGAAGATCATCCACATGCTCGAGAACTTTGTTGCTTGTATCTGAGCTTACAAGAATGTTTTTACAAGGAGGAAAGGAAACCCACTGGGGTCTGACTTGGTAGAAGCAAGTGGTGATCTCAACTCCCTGAGCAATCCTACATGCAAGCTGGGACATCTGGGGAAGCTGATAAGTTGTGATTCAGACTGTTGATCTCTTTGAAGAGAGGTAGGTGACTGGGGATTTGATTCCAGCTTGATGGGGAAGGGTTTCTGGTTTGGGTTGTTCTTTTCCTCCTGAACCAGGAGAACAGGCTGTAATGAACAGACGAGCTTGGCCTGAGGTCTGAGCTGCAGCTCAAGGCAAGGCTCTGGAAGGGGCCTGCCTTATGGTAGCTGCTGTGTCAAGTACAGACAGGCCGTCATCTCCATAGCTTCCTGGGAAAAAGAAAGGGAAAATCAAAGCACCCTAGAAGGGAAACTTGTGAAGGTCTGAATATGGTAGTCCTAAGCTTTGTGCCTCATGGCCCACAGCTTGTGAGCTCTCTGAGATCTCATTGTGGGTCTACCAGGCAACTGAGGTCCATTTCTTTCAGACCAGAAGGAGTCGGAATGCTGTGAATTGTCAGGGCTGGAGGCTCTAAAATCAGCCCTGAAGAGAAAATCTGATGAGGCCTTGAAGTTTCCTGCTTAAGCTTGTGCTGAAACCTTCAGTTTGAAACTCTCTAGTTTGCAAACAAGCTGTGGAAGAGCAAGCCTGAGAGCTCAGTCCTTGTTAGTACAACTGCTTTGGCACAAATAGCCCTTGCCAAAGTTTTAACTGACCAGATGTCTGGGTGAGCAGGGGAAGACAACCTCTTCCGCATCATGGTGTTGGATGCCACACGTCAGACCTCCTCTCTGATGCAGATGGACAGTGAATGCAGTTTGGTTAGCCTCTGTGGTCCAAATGCTCCCTTCCACACGTAATGCACGTTGCCCATGTGCCTGCCTGTGCCTGCCCTGGGCAGCACTACGCAGGAGACACACGACGGGCTGGCCCCTTCGCTTTATCTCATCTGAGATCCTCAGTTAGGTGTTTACTCCAGCTTATGCTGAGGGACTCTTAGAAACTGATTTTGTCAAACTGGCACAGACTCACTCCCAGCACAAGACTCCACCATTTGCAGGATTACACTCACATGTAATTTCTTTCTGCTAGGCCAAAGTTCATTATTTCACTTTAGAAAAAGGGTAGGAACAGGTACTGTCTGCAAATGTATTTAATAAAGTACTTTGGTTGCTCTGAATTGATTTATGTATAGTAATTACCTTGTAATATAATTAGAAGCTCCTATATATACTTTTCCTTAAACTTGCTGCTTTGATGTTGCACTTGGGCGTCTGTATGGCTTTGTAGGATGCAGTCCAAAGCTGACTGGTTCCAGTCCAAGATTACTAACACATAGACAAGTTTGCAAAACATGACTTTTAAAGTCGAGCAAACATGGGAAGAAGGTTTGGTCAAAGAGTTCAAGTGCGCACTGGAAGTTTACAGAGGAAAAGCCAGGTTTCTACTCATTAAAGTTGCCTATTCTGGAAAGTGTGGCTAATTCTACTGGTGCAAGGTACAGCTTTTTGTTCAGGGCAACTTGTTTGTACTGAAAACAAAGATTGTGTCTGTATCTCAGAACAAGCACAGCCTCAATTACAAGCAAACAAAATGACCACCTTCTTGCTGATTATTCCCAGAAAGTTCCAGAAACATAAGATGAACTTTAGATGACTTTTGTATGAGACAGTGCATTTTATGGGGAAAACTCTGCATACAAAATTCAGCTTTCAATGACTAGATATGAGGAATGAATTAAGCTTTGAATATCATAGTCTGACTGGTGGATAACTGAAAGGAAAAGTACTTTTGTCATTTCTGGAGTCCAACTTTTTGTAGTTTTAGAGAAGAAGACAAAATATTTGCTAAGAAAAAATAAGACATTCTTAAACAATGCAAATAACAGATGTTCATGATTTTGGATAAGGAAATCAGCCCTTAAACCATGCAATTATCCATGTAATCTTAATGTTGTCTTGCTCATGTTTCTATTTATTCTGTTCAGTGCAACAGTGATGCTGCCTCTGATCTGGAGTACCTATTTCAGAGCCATTGCTCCAGAATGTACTATTGTCCTTATATATTGCTATTAACATTCATTATTGTTTGGAATTGTGTGTCTTGCACTGAAATTCCATTAAAAGTGTTTCTTAATAAAGTGATGAGCTACTGAATAACCTAGAAACACCTGAGCAGCGTTAGGTAATTTTAATACGCCTCTTTGCCTGTCACCTGGAATAAAACAGTTCCTGTTATTGCTTTGGCATAATTGAAGTTACACTCCACCCTTTTTCTATAAAGTTCACACAAAACACACCCCCTGCAATCCCACAAGCTCTGTCAGCAAAAACAGGAAATTTGAGACTAAACACTCATGATTTATTTTAGGTAAAAATTAATCCAAACCAGGCATGAGAAACCCAGAAGCTCTTGGCTCAACCAGTTCTACATGCCAACAAGCAAGTTAGGAACATGCCTACTGAATATGATTTTTTGCAGATGATATTCTGTCCCTGTGATCAGAACCATACTTTTGATTTTAGGGAGAAAAGGAGTTGTGTGTTCTGAGAGCTGACCCTAGCTTACCCAAAATAAAAGTGGGACAACCGGAAACAAGTTGACACCAGTGGCTTCAGATAACTCACAGAAATGGAGTAGAGTGGAAAGCCAGGGATGCAATGGGGAGATGGCCAAAGGGGAGAGATGATGACAGACTGAGTCTTTTATTTTTTAGCAGCAAATAAAAATGCATGGCAAGAGATGCAAAGATTAATAGCAAAGAAGCAGCGATTGCTCTGGCCTGGGTCTTGGTGTCCTGTGAGGAAAGACGGGTGCGCTGCTCAGGGAACATGGCGGTGCCTGCCAGTGCGGCAACAGATGACTCAGATAAGGTCACTCCCACAGAGGAAAGACTTCAGAGCCTTTCTTCTTAGGCACATGAGAAAGCATGGGAAAGAGTGGGGACATGGCTCACTACTAGCCAAATCAGAGAATTCCTGGAGACTTTTTTTAATGCTGCAGGCAAAGGCAGCAACAAGCTCCCGAGTACCACACTAGGTAAACAGTAAAGAACAAAACTGTGAGACTAGTTTTCACCAGTGGCAGTGAAAGCACATGTTAACCTCCTGCCAAGCCTTGATTTGCAGTAACAAGAGTTGGTTCAATTTCGAAGGCTCTTTATTCAAACACTGACTAGGCCAGAAACCTGAAATCAGACTTGTTAAACTATATTTCTTCCCTCCCAAGCAATGCCTTAGTAGATAAGTTAGATATGCAGCCTTTTACTGGATGGAGGGAAAGGAATCAGAATAACATATGTTATACTGAAACAAGAGCCCCAAACCCAGCTCCAAGTTACAAGCCTACTGATAAGGCCTTCTTTTCACTGAATGTGTGAGAGGGACTAGCTGCTGTGCTCCTGTAGCCACCCAAAGTCCTGAAGGATGCCTCTTGTTCTCAGGATGGGAGCTAGCTACAGAGCCCTCACTGGGCTACAGCTGGTCCTGCAGAGCTGCGCTGTTCTGGCCCCATCTCACCATGCCTCTCTGCTAACCCTTCATGAGAGCCTCTCCATCAGTTCCTCTCACGTACCCTTACTGATGGTAACTCCTTACCAAGGCTGCTATTGCCAGCAGAATCCGTGCAAGAAGGGAGAGGAGCCTTGCCATCCCTCTTGATTCATTTGTCTACAGCTTCTAGGCTGCAAGCAGAGCATCACTCATCATAGTTGCTTTGAACAGGTTTTTCACAACATTATAACATCTGTAATGATTTCAGCTCTCTGAGAAGTCTGTTGCTACCAGCAGCACTTCAAATACTGCACTAGGTGATGGTAAATGTGACATGTTTGAGCCTGTCCATTGGTCTCTCTGTTGGACTCTTTCCCTTCTGCACTAGATGCTAGCAACGTACTTGCCTTTCGGGGGTTTTATCTATCAGTAGTTGTCTGGGAGAGAATACCCTTATATTTTGCCTCCGGAGAGCAGACTAGCATGTCCTAGGATGTTGTGTTTTATGGTAACATCCAGCTAAAATTACAGCTGACAGCCATAAGGATTGTGGTGAGCTGACCCTGGCTGGATGCCAGGTGCCCACCAAAGCCGGTCTATCACTGTCTTCCTCAGCTGGACAGGGGAGAGAAAATATAACAAAAGGCTTGTGGGTTGGGATAAGGTCAGTGAGAGATTATTTAGTAATTACTATTATGGGTGAAACAGATTAGATCTGGGGAAATCAGTTTAATTTATCACTAATCAAATCACAGCAGGATAATGAGAAATAAAACCCATCTGAAAAATACCTTCCCTCACCCCTCCCTTCTTTCCAGGCTCAACTTTACTCCTGATTTCTCTACATCCTCCCTCCTAGTGGCACAGGAAAACAGGGAATAGGGACTGTCATCTCTGCTGCTCCTTCCTCCTCAGGATGAGAACTCCTCACACTCTTCCTCTGCTCCACTGTGGGGTCCTCCATGGGCTGCAGGAGCACAACTAACCCACCATGATCTGCACCATGGGCTGCAGCGGAATCTCTGCTCCAGTGCCTGGAGCTCCTCCCCTCCTTCTGCGCTGACCTTGGTGTCTGCAGAGCTGCTTCTCTCACATATTCTCACTCCTATCTCTGGCTGCAGTTTTTTCCGTGCAGTGACTTTTTCCCCTTATTAACTATGTTACCCCAGAGGTGCTGCCCCCATCACTGACGGGCTCTGCCTTGGCCAGCAGTGGGTCTGTCTTGGAGCCAGCTGGCATTGGCTCCATCGGACATGGGGGAAGCTTCTGGCGGCTTCTCACAGAAGCCACCCCTGTAGCCCCACCACTGCCAAAACCTTGGCGCACAAACCAAATAGAGAATTTATTTGGGGTTTTATTCCACATTCTATAAAATTTCTATTTTTTTTTCTATAAAATTTCTATTCTATAAAATTCAATTTCTATAAAATCAGGAGCAATTGGAGGAGTACTGATGAAACTTTCAGGGAGAAAGACATAAAACCAAACAAAAAACAGCTGCGTGTTTCAGGTAAAGGAAAAATCTGACAACTGTGTGTTTGATCAAGTGAATCTGTTGTCCTCATTCCAACCTGCATCTGTCTTCTTCCCCCTTTTTTTAAACTGTAAAAGTAGAGATATTCACAGCAGGCTTAAAAAATAGAGTTATAAAGTTTTTTGAGACTGTAGGAAATGCATGGATGCAATGGACTCCATAAACCTAAATCCATTACAGAGGTGATTATATCTGAAGGGGAATGAGAGTCTCTTCATGTATGTGAGATAGAAATGATTTAGGATTTGCAGATCAAACATAATCAGTGTGCAGGCAAAGGCTTGTATTACAGCAGAGCAAGTCCTTTGCTCTCCTTCCACCTTAACCACCCAAATTAGAGAAGCTGGGCATGAAGACAGGATTTACAGTCATATGAGATGCATGTGGGATCAGATGCCTGCTCCTGCTGGCCTAATCTGTTCTGTAAGTTCTGGGAAAACTGGACTTCAGTCTTGTGGATCTGCATACAGCCTGCCCAGTTAGATGAGGTTAGACAAGCTCAAGGAAGACGCCATTAATATCAAAGTATAAACTAGATCTTTTCGGTGAAGTGTCCCCACTCACTCCCTTGCAACACAAGCAATCTTTTTAATGGTTTCTTATAGATGCACAGTTACTGACTGGTATGACAGGACAAACACCCTCTCTTTGTGGTCATGACAAACCTTAATTTTAAGTTGCGTGTAGCACACAGAGGTGGTACTCCTCTTGGCTGAGTGATGATGCCCTCAGCACAGCAATCTGCACCTGCATGGGGTGGGTAGGCTGCTATTAAACTCTGAGATCAGCACAGTTGGTGGCGTCTAGGGGACGATCCAATTCATTCTAAAGAAGACACCTATAGAGTATGAATCAAACCCTAAATCTTGATAACAACTGTGGAAGTGTAGACACTTTGCTGACATGTAGGCATCCTAATTGTAAATGTCTGAAGTTTGGTGAACTGAATCCAACCGTCACCTGTTTTACACAGTCTTCAGACTGCACAGCGGTCACTACCACACAGAGTACCACTGAGAATGTACAGAGTGACTGTGGGACTTGTCTGTCATATACATTTAGGATCAAAATTTCTTTATTGATCTTTGACTTGAAATGGAATTGTCATTTTCTTTGAGCTCTTCTGTCTGTCTCATTCCTCCTCCTCCAATGTGCACACACAAACCACTTGCACACACAGAGAAAGTTAAAGCTATAGTAGACATCAGCCTTAGGGCTAAGCTGATGTTCCTTGCATACAAAGCCATTATGGAAATAGAAATGGAAAATTTCAATGAGCCACCATCAGCAGCAACCAGCTCATACTCAAATCTTTCTAACTTGTTGAAAACAAGTCTAATCAAAAATAACCTGGAACACTTTTGGACTTGTTGGGAATACTTATGGGTGTGGCTGCAATATGTTTAATCTCTGGGCTAGGGAGACTTCCATCACTTTTTCATGCTGCAAGTTTGCCTGGACAGATTCATTTTAATTCAGCACAAAACCCATTAAAGACATTTATGATGGACTATAAAAGTGCATGAATATACTACAAGAAAAAAGTATCTCTGAATTTAACAATGTGTCAGCAAACGCATCACTGATGATAAATGTCTCAGCTATATAAACACTGAGTAAAGATTCTGCAGTATTTTCAATAGCTGCATCACACACAAATCATTTGCTTTGTAGTGTACAGGCCTGGAAGGGAAATTTTCCCAGAAAACTGAAATGTACTGGCAATAAGACTCAGCAGTCTTGTTTCAGCCTCTCTATACTGTTTTGTTAGGAATCACACATATTTAGAGAGATCAAAAAAGAAAAAAGAAAAAAAGAAGTGCCTGATAGTTTTTGTGTGCATCCTGCTTTCTGAACTCCTGGAATAATAAATAAATAAAGCAACTGATGTGGAGGTGAACCCTGCCTCTCTGCATGATTCGTCCCCACCCCTTCCGACTGGGATGACTCCTGTGCTAAGCCTCTCCTCCTCACCTCCCAATCCCAAAGTCTGCAGAAGAGGTGAAGAGCACCTGGAAACTGGATGGGCAGCAGCAGGAGCAAAACTGCCAGCAGAACTGGTTTTCTTCTTTTTGTGTTTAGAGAAATCTAGCTGGTATCTCACTGAGCAGAAGAAGCGAGCTGGGCTAAAGCAGGATCCTGTATTCCAGGTATGTGATGGCGAACTGGTCCACAAAGACTGAGTTGGCAGCGGAGAAAGGCTAACTACTTTTAACTGTGTGAAAAAGGGAGAAATCTGAAACTGCTAGGCAATTAGATATAGCTCTTTGAAAAGGCACAGAACATTCAGCAAAACCAAATCCTTTAAAAAGAGGCTTTCATTTCAGTAATGCACAAAGACAAGTGTTAGGGAGCAGATAAGGTGAAGATGAAGGGTGTCAAATTTAGGAAAGGCTGGACTTCATTTTGAGCCCTTGATGCAAGCTGTAGTACACCAATAGTGGTGAGGACACTGATAAACATTTTATGTTCATCAGTAGCAAGATCACATTAAAGGGCCATAATAATTTCTTTTGCCTTTATGGTGATGAAATTCCATTCTTTCTCTTGTTAGGTCCATTGGAGCACTTGTCATTAAAATAAATTACTGCAGGAGTTTAAAATGTTATCACTGGATCCAGGAAAAGGGCAGAGATGTCACATCTTGGCATCACTAGCCCAACATCCTGCCAAACGTCACAGTGCATTGAGATCACATGCTCATACTCACTTTCTGAGATGCAGGGAATATCCTTAGGACTGTTTGCCCGTTTTACCTGATTGTTTTTAAAGATTTTTAGCCTTGCCTTCTTAGTAGAGATTTGGTTTTTGCTATTGAATAATTAAGACTTGGTATGATTTAACCATGTGATTTCCTATTCCCTAAAAATGTAGTAATCTGGGTCTATCCTACCACCCAAGGGAGAGCCCACCATTGCCTTGTGATAATAGTAAATTACTCTCCTCAGTTTTTATGTTACTTGCACAAAACCTGAATGGTATCAAGACAACCAAGGAAGAGCAGGACCACTGGTGTGAAGGAAAAGCTACCAGAGGCCTTCCCTTAATAAGCAGGAGGATGACAGCAGACTCACGGATATCAGTCTTTTTTTCTTGTTAGCAGCAGGCAGTTCTGTTCCCATTCCTCACTTCCCCCCAGGCCCTGTATCTCCTCAGTGATGCTGAAGCTCAGAGATGAGGAGCGGGATGCTGCCTGCTTGGAACAGTGCCATGGGGAAAGCAGGAAAAGGAAAAGTGTAATGGCTGAAATCGGTGGGAAGAGGGAATGAGGTGAGGCAGGATAGGCAGGAAATATCCTGGCTTGTTGCTTCGCCACACCATGTTGCGTGGGACAGAGCGGGTGGCAACAAATAAAGCTTCTGACTGAACAGGATCCCATCAAAGACTTCTAAGCAGTTCAGGTGTGGCTGACTATTTACTAACGTTCTCCGCAGCCTGGTGCCTGGAGGACAGCCATCTGGCTGGGCCTCAGTGAAGATAGGCCAGAGAAATGATTTATGGGAAGGAACCAACAGATATGGAGCAGGCTGTTTCACAACCATTGCAAAGTTTAATTCCTCCTCAACACTACTTCCTTGAAGGGGACACCATTGGTTGTGCCCTTCTGAACAAATGACCTTAGCAGAGTGAAGCTGTGGCTGCCATATCAGAAGCCAGTGGTGTTAGCTGTCTTTGGGAGCACCTGTGAATTCTCCAGGCAGCCTCTTGCACTTGGAGAAGCTCATTCATCTTAGTTTAAGAAAAAGAGGTAGGAAGCACTTTTGCATGAACAGATCTCTCTCAGTCATTTTCAGGCTTATTATGTGGGGCTTAAACTAGGAAATACTCTCCCATGCATGTTACAACTTCCACTGTCATATAATGCCAAAACAACAGAGGTTCTAGTCCTGAAATCAAGCTATTTCATGATTCTTAGCACCAATCCTGACATTCAGATGTTGAGACAGGTGAGAGAACAATTAACAAATGTAATCATCTCTCAGTTACAGCACAGACCTTATGATGTGAGGTCACCCACTTCATGGCTATTTCTGAAGCAGCTTGATTCTAGCAGTAAAGCCACATTGGCCCCATTCCTGCATTTCTACACCACACTCTATCAGCCAAGGGTTATGGTTGTAATCAAGCATATTTGCTTAAACTCAGTACTGCCTTGCCAGATCTGGTGACAGCAGCCCCAGGGTTGGGAGAGGAGGAGGAACAGTGTCTCTGCACTATACATTGGGAAGAAAGCTGATTACCTTGTGTATAAGGCACTCTAAATGCCTATAAGATTTGCATGCCGTTGAGTCTGTTAATGATGCAAGCTGGAAAGTGTTGTGTAAGGGATAAGTGGTCTCCGCGCCATTGACTCTGTTGACTTCAGCTTGCCTGCACCATGCGTCTGACACCAAACCTGTCTGTATTGCCTAGGCAAAATTCCCAGTTACTCAGTGAAACCTTGCTCTCTGCTGCTGTGGTCAATGGAAAGCTGAGGAAGGTATATGTTTTTACCACAATTTGACACACTTCCAGATTGTCCATGTTACAGCACAAACAGAAATAATAGCCTGATGCAGAAATGATGAAGTGGAGACAGTCATCATGTATATGCAAGTGTGTGTACTACATCTCCAAGGACAGGTTCAAAGTCAGTACATGGCTAGGAAATGGTATTACTAACACTGCCCCTGCAGACTTGCATAGATGCATTATAGCACTACTCTTAATTACAGGATCACATTCTACCTTTTGTAGAGTCCATTCCAAGCTCCTGACACAGACAGAGCAACTTTGGCTTTAGTATCTTCAGAACAGCTACTGACTCATTGCCTGTAATTGCTATTTTGGGAGAAGGGACAAAACTGAATACTCTGACATATTTTGAATGAGATTTGCATATCTGCTTGTTTTCTTGCAATCCCTTTCAAAGGGATATGGGCCTAAGGCATTAGAATCTAATTTACAAATCTGTACTGCAGTCCTTCACCAACTGCACCCATATATTGGCTCCCAGAACAGCTGTGATGCTATTACCAAAAACACAGATTAGCTAGCTGGCACCAGCACTGAAAAAAACACCAAACACTGTACTTTTCAGTAGCAGTTTAGTGCTGTGGTCCTTACCCCATCACATAATTCAGAGAAATCAGCATGGGATTCCCTATGAAGACACACATGATGGCTCCATGCATGGGGAAAGAGTGACACTGACATGCCTCACACTAGTGCTGACAGAGTGGTATGGGAGCAAAATAGATGTGACACGAAAGTCAGGACCTACATGTGCAGGTTGTTTCTAATTTTATAACCTTGCTTTGGTATTTGTCTTCATTCTCAACTCAATATCACATAGTGGACTGGGAGCCATTCTGCACAAGAACACTTCTTTTGCTATTTTTCTGCTTTTCTCCTTTAAGACAAGGATGTCAATGTTATTTTCAGAAGTTACTGAACTATTTTCTGAAGATCATATTTCCTTTTATTTGCCCTTAATAAGTGTGTTAATAAATTATTTTTACCTTATTGCTCTCTCTTTTTTGTTTTTATCTTTTGTTAGGTTTTCAAATGGCTGATCCTTTTCTGTATCATACTGGAGACAGATCTGGATATGGGTGCCTTGGACATGAAGTACAAATTGAGCACATTAAGGCATATGTCTGTAGACCATCTTTTTTCACAGACAAAGCTGTGATTGTGATTCATGACATATTTGGATGGATGTTCCCAGACATTAGATACATAGTTGATTTGATTGCAGGTCATGGATACATGTAAGTAACTGGTTTTCCTATCTTGCTCTTCAATGCACAGACAGATCATCAGGACCAAAGCTAGGCATGGCATTTGATGTTTCCTATATGCATGTGTGTGGCAACCATACCATTTCAATCTGAGTGAATAAAAACACGAAGGGACAAAATGTTCCCATGAGGTTTCCAAAGCTAATAAAACTGACCCATCAAAAATGGCTACCTGAGCACAATGACACAAGGAGAGTCACGAAGTGTCAGTGTTTATGCTTGCATGGCAGTATAGCTGATTAGACTATAAATGCTGAAATCTATCTTTAATTTGTACAAGGTCTTCAGAACCAAACTTTTTAAACAGCTGCTTTAGTTTTTACTAGCAGAGAGACGTATATATATGTATCTATAATCAGGAGGGTTGCTTAATCCCTTTACTTTAGTCTTATATATGTCCAAGGGTGAGAGGTGGTGGGTTTTGTTTGTTTGTTTGGTTGATTTTTCCATAGAAAGACATATACTCTTAGCTCTGCTGATTGCCAGAACAGAGTGAGTAAACTAATATTCAGATAGTAACCATGTAGATGTGTACTCTGGAGTAAAAGACTTCAGGAGACATTTAGACATCCACAAATTCTCCCAGCCTGGGTATGAAAGTTGACTTGATTCCATATCTCATACAGAACTATCTGCCCAGACTTCTTCAAAGGGACAGACCCCTGGAAAACTACTGATCACTGGGCTGACTTTGCTGACTGGATGAAACACCATGATCCTACAAAAGTAGACAAGTAAGATACACACTTGTACTTCAGCTTTAAAGAGCACCCAGCAAATAAGGGGAAGTTTGTATGAAAAAATGTGTCACCTCACAGCAGGGCAAGCTAGCTGCATGCACAGAACTGCTTATTTTGGGCAGTTCTTCTGTGGCTGTGGGCACTGCCTTGGCTGGGATGAAAGGATCATCTGCTCTGTCCATCACTCAGCTTCTTGTTCCCATCTTGTTTTCCTGGGCCCCCTTCCAGCTATTATACTGGCTGTACAGGCTCACAGCCAGTGTTTCAGGCTATGAAATACCCAGCACTCTCACCCACAAGTACTGATTCTACCTCCAGTCCCTCATGACAAGGAGGAAAACTTTTCCACAACTGCCAGTTGTCACTTGCCCATCTTTCTTTCTGCCTTGTAGACAATAATAGGTGCAGACGATATTCTCCTGAGCAAGAATTTGCAAGACTGCCCAAAACCTAAGATACGTGATGGACTATAGTGTTTTCCTCAATGGGAAACAGAGGGCCCACTACCCACATAGCCTAGCAGTGACTGTAACAAGGCTTCCCTGAATTATGGGAGGCATTACTGTTTCTTCAGCATCTACCAATCTGGAGTAAAACTTCGGAAGATGATAGTAAGGCAGTGCCACTCTATTACTCAGCTATCATCTTGTTAGCTACAAATATTATTCTGTCCCTTTCGAGTGGTCTCAGCAGTCCCAGCCTAACTTCAACATGTCTCAGCAATGCTTTTGACCATATAGTTGCAGAAGCTGTGACCGAATCACTAACATCTATAAAAAAATCCAACTCCAAAGAGTGAGCAGATTATGGGCACTGTCTTAAACAAGTAAGACCTTGAGGACATGCGTCTTTTGAGGGTTCATTTGTAGGTGCCCTCAAGGGCAGTTCCATTGCTCTTTCAGAGCACAAGGAATCCAACATACCTATGACTGACTTAGTTACCCTTCCAAACAAACTGAATTTGAAAGAGCCTAGGACACAACCTCCTTCTCATCTCACTTTCATACCGTTTTTTTTGTCAGCCTAACCAAAATTGTGATGACCATACTAATATACCTAATATTTGAAAATACAGTTATTAGTATGTGCAGTCTGCATTTAAAATTAATTTAAAACTCTGTAGATGATGGAAAAGATAAAACTATTGAGACCTAAGAAGTTAACAATTAAAAAAAACCTACCTACTCTGGCCTACATTAAACTCCATTTTCATATTTTTTGCATTATACCTCATGCAATGCCTGTTTTGTGTTTTTTTTTTTTTTTTAAACATAGTTATACCAGCAATTTAGTTTTGAGTAATTGCTACTTTAGTATAGTATTATTGCATGTGGGCTTGGTAGGATATTTTAGTATTAACTCATGCAACAGGAATGACATGCTCAGGATAAATCTTTATCTACATAGGTGGACTCTGTAGAGATAGCAAAGTGAAGCTTATCTATTCCTACAATCCATAATGCAAGATGTTGTTCTACTTGCAGATATGTCTTGTCTTTAGTTGTCCTGTCCTAGACAAAGTGATTCAATTAAATATTTGCTTATTTTGCAACAAAGGAGCAGGTCACAATTCAGGTAAGTATTTAATTACCTAAACCTGTACTTCCCTAAACTAGAACCAGAGGTGTTAACTCCTGTTTAAGAACATAAGTCACTGCTCTGGGCTGAAATGTGTTTTGTATAGGTATTCCCTGTTTTAAAAGACTGGGGGTGCAGACACAGAAAAATCCATGTATCTCTTTTCATTTTTTTCTTAAATTGTAAAGTATTGATTCTGCAATAGATTCCTTAGTTTGCTTTTGTTTATATGTCTTAGGGAAGCTGATGTTGTCTTGAAGTATCTAAAGGAACAATGCGATGCAAAGAAGATTGGTATCGTTGGGTTTTCCTGGGGTGGAATGGCAGTACATCACTTGATGCTGAAAAATCCTCAATTAACCGCTGGGGTTTCCCTCTATGGTAGTGTAGAACACATGAAAACTTATCTGGGCTCACGTGACTATGCATAGTGTGTAATTCTAGTTATTGCTTTGCAACAAATTCTGTAAATACTCAGCTCAAAGATGAGATGCAGATTTTAATTATGGTTATTTCAACAATATGCTATATTGCTATAAAAATTTAATAATTCTGTAAACTAGAAAAAATTGCTTCCTTTTGCATGGTAATTTTCTAATTATTTTTTTTTAGTGCTTGGAGAGTGGGGAAATATATTTTCCAAATGCTTTTTTCTCTATCCAAATAGAAGCTGTCCTGATCTAAAAAATGTGTATAATGAGTAAACCTGAATAGAAATCTTGTGGTTTAATTTGCCATTTATCTTGCAAGAACAACCTCACTAACAGGTTTTTTCTCTAAAACGTTCTAGGAATAATTAGGGACTCTGAAGAAAGATATAATTTACTAAATCCCACATTTTTCATTTTTGGTGAGAAAGACCACACTATTTCTTATGATCAGGTAAGCTGTTGTACTGGAAATGCTTTTTCTTTTCCCATAGTTCTTTTATCCCACACAGAAACTGTAGCTTGTTAGAAACCATTTTCATATACAAAATGGACAGACTGGGTTGTTTTGCTTATATCTGAACTTTCCCCATATCTTGCTCAGATTATTCAAAGCTGCCTTTTTGAGGTGAGAAATGCAGTGAAGACCAGTCACTGGTCTCTGAGTGGCTGGACAAGCAGCGTGTAAAACTGGGCAGGGAGATCCAACTGGTATGAGCCAAACACCTCAAAAACTTGGATACTACTGCTATAGATGAGAGACCAGGTAGCTAAAGCACTGAACTTGGAACTGGAAAATAAGTAATTTCAGGTCAGTAACTGAACTTTCTGACGATGTGAGCCAACCAATGACTAATTGCTTGTGGTATGAAGACAAAACACACTGTGTCAGAAGAGTGGGCATGAATTTTGACTAAGATTATGACAACTTGTAGGTCCTGTTTTGACCTTTGCCTGTCATCTATATTCTGATATGAACTCTATCATAAGCATATGTGAGATACATGCTGGATAGATATATGGGTAAGAAACTGGTGCCTTCTTCTGTGCATAAACTCTTTTTCATCAGTGACAAGGATAACATACCACCTCTAGCATAGTTTGTTGTGCAAGAGTAAGGAATGGGTGATGTACTCTGGGAATGCAGAAGCCAATCAATATTTACTTCTGTGTTATTCAGCACATGCTGATCTGTACCTCAAACGTGTCTCCTCTGCACAGGAAAACAAATCCTTCACTTCTTGTCTCCTTTTTATGGTGAAAGTGTATTTTTCCCAGGGGCAAAATTATCATAAATGCTTTTGTTTTTTTCATCATGTGTTACACATTGAAAACATAACTTTTTCTCCTGAAGTGTTCTCTCTGAGCTGTCTGTGTGGATTGTGTAAGAAAAATTCCTGTGTAAAAAAAAAAATAAATATTAATTGAGCTTGCAGGGAGTTTTTAATGGAAACAAGTACAAAAATGTGTCTACACATGTATATAGGTACATAATCCTATGATTAGTACTCCGTAAGCATGAGTGTACTTATCCTCAAAAGATCATGCACTGAGAGTCACTGAGGTTTAGGGAATATGTTCTTTCAAGATCAGAGTTTAAGATTAGGTTATAAGCCCAAGTCTCCAAATAGAAATGCACCCATTCCTTTACAGCAATGAGATTTACCAAACCATCTTTGCAGCAATGTTGAGATTCTTAGACCTATCCTTGCTTTCAAAAAAATGTTTCAGTCTTATATTCCAAAGAGGGGTTTTCCCATTTGCTAAGCAACAGAACCTGCCTCAAATGTGACAATGGAAAAAAGGCAAAGATGTACAGATGTGAGAAATGCAAGTTTGGCAAACTTAAAAACACAACATAATGGAAAAATGCTTTCTTTTACAGATCACTTTATTGGAGGAGAAGCTGAAACAGTACTGTAAAGTTGAATATAAAATTAAAGTTTATCCTGGACAAGTTCATGGTTTTGCACAGTTGAAGCCAGAAGATATGAAACCTGCCGATAAACCTTATATTGAAGAAGCTAGAAAGGATATGATTGACTGGATCAAAATGTTTGTTTGACAAAAGCACGAAGTAACACTAGGCATCAAGATCAGTGACTTAATTTGAGAGAAGAAAACAGTCAAGGGAAAACTATTTGGGTTTGAAAATTGTTATAAACAAAAATAGGAACATTTTAATTTATAATTCTTAATTATTTTTTTACAAGTTTTATAGAAGACTGTGAAATCAAAGTTGGACTAAAGGACAATTAGGAATTAAAAAGTTGCTTGAACTTACCTTGCTTTGCATTTGCCTCATTATTCCGCATTATGACATCAATTGTAATGATACTTTTTTATCCCTTTGTCTTTGTTAGTGAGCATGACTTCATTGTGACTTTACCCAAGTAGTTTCAGAATTTATTTTGGTGTGATAGTTGGTGGTTATAGGTGCCAACATGGAAATACCCTGGTCTTGCATACAGATGTTTGTTTTTTATTAACTACAAAGCACGTGTCTCAGGTATACTGCTGTAGCAGGCAGAATTTTCCATGTGTGAAACAAACACTTGTTAAGCTGTCACTTACGTTAAGGAGCTAGGAAGGAATGTTCTTGTTATGTGGCACCCTGGTATTCTCTTCACAATATTAACTGGGGCAATTCTAGTATTCACCTACATTAAGGAAAAAAATAACCAGTACCTCCTGGTTGTGGAAGGAACCCAGGCGTTAACACTATGGAAACAGTGAGTTTACTGTCCTGGTCCTAACTTGCGTGATTGGACATAGGGCTGACAAATGGGTATTTCAGTCAGTCCTCATTATACTGTTTGCTTTGCAATGCATTCGTTGGTCCTCTCTCAAGTTCTTTCCTTTTATCACCCCTACATCTTCCCAATTACACAACATACAAACTATAAACATCCCTGTTTACTGCACTGACTCCAGTTCTGTTGACCTGATGACTTGCTTTGGTTTGACTTGAATTTCTTGGGGGGTTGTGTGTTTTTAGTGTATTATTATCAATTTCATTGCCTTGGTAATGACTTGGCAACTCGTGTTTAGTCAGAGATCCTATAAGGGACCCACATCCCTTTTTATTTTCCACAGCATCTGTCGTTTTCTCACCCTGTTGCCTTGCTAATATAGCCATAAATCAAGGCTAGCTATCTGTGTGGTTATGACTTTCTCTTTGATAACAGGCATGTTTGTCAGTTTCACACATTGCTATCCTATCAGTGCAACCCCACGGTCACAGTGTGCTGCTTGCCTGCATGCCTCAACAGACTGAGTACGTTCAAGAACACCACTGCGAAGAGCACAGTGATGAAGTTAGAGGCGCTGCACCTACCGCAGTGCTCAGTTCTCAGGTCTGCCAGTCAGTGTCCATATGGCCAGTCAGCATGCCTGTATGCACCCTTGGGCAGCTGTATCAATGGCGGAATGGCTATAGACATGGTGATGGAGGATGTTCAATAACGAGAGAGAATAAAACTCGAAATGTAAAATACAAGCCTTGTGTTACACAGCATGTCCTATTGTAACCATATGGGTGTCTCCAGGGCTGACCTTGCTGGGGCGCTGTGCTCCTGCAAAGATGACAACTGCAGCCCCATGCTTTCTGTTCCACTCACCCACCTGCCGAAACAGATTACCTCAAACACCGAGGCAGAAGGATTAAAGGAAAAATATGTGCAGTATGAATCCCCTTCCTGCCAACGCCTGCGCCCGGAAGGGCCCCTCCGCTCCGGCAGCTTGAGCCGCTTGGCGCCCAGCTAGGGACAGACACCTACTGGGGGGACCTCCGCTGCTGCCGGGAGCCCTCCCGCCCCGGCTCCGGGAAGCCGGCACCCCACTCTGCATGCCAGGCGCGACCTCTACCGGCTGCGGCCTCCGCCGTAGGGGAGGCGCCGGCCGCGGCATGGGACCACGGCTCCCGCGGAGGGGAGCGGCGGGGGCCCCTCTGGAGGAGGAAGGAGCTGGGCAGCCCCAGCGAGACGGGCGGGGGACTGTGGCCGGGCAGGGCCAGGGGGCTGAGGGGACCCCGGAATGCGGCCGCCTTCGCCCTCCGCGGGTCGCGGTGTCGGCGGAGGAGCTCCGTTAGGAGGGCGCAGGAAGGTGGGGATGCAGCCGGCGTGAGGGGAAGTGCTGAGCTGTGAGGAGGAGAAGGTTGTCGCACGATCAAGCTCTGGAGCAACCCGCCTACAGCCGTGATGCAATCTCCCTCTCTGGAGGGTTTCAAAACCCCTCGGGGTGATGCGTGGAATAGCGCCGTCTGGCTTAGGAGCTGTTCTGGACGATGGTGCGGGGTTGCATGGGAGGACTGCCTTCCAGAGCAAACCTCAGCACCCCCAAATCCTTTTGTCAGCCTGGTGTTTTGTGCGTGATAACCCGAGCCTGTGTTAGCCCATGTCCCCAGATGGCCATACCGGTCCTTAGCTGTATCTTGTGTAGCCAGGTCCAGGTCTTGCATCATTCCCCTCTGCCCCCCGGAGAGCTCTTGGCATCGCTCCTGTCTCCCTGTGCCTTCATGACCTCGGAAAAATCCTCCAAGTATTGTGGGTTTGTGAAGGGAGTGCCATATGTGATATTGTTTTTGTAGGAGATGAGGGGTCATCAGGAATGGATCAGGGTGTCTCCAGCCATGCTGGGGATCCCGGCTCTGCTGCTGTTCATAGCACATGAACACAGATGACATGGCTTCTGTGCCCTTCATCAATTGTTTCCAGGCTTGGCTGGTTGACCTGGGTGGTGATGGATGCCCTGACCTCATCCCCAGTTCATTCCCTTCCGCCCTCATTGCTCCTCCTCAGCGTGCAGGTAAGGAGGTTGCAGGCAATATGTAAGCTTTGCTCCAAGTCTTTAAAAGCAGTACCAAGCCAGGATTCCTCTCACCTGCAGAAAGGGAAGAGAGAAAAAGGAGGTGTTTTCTGTGCATAGCTCCTAGCTGTTCAGCCCAGATGTAACTCTTGTTTAGTTCAGGTCTGATGTAGATGGCTATATTAGCTAGTTTTCCAGCACTGTATTGACAGCACTGTGGTTAACAGCTTCACAGCCATATTCACTCCAGGAAACGTCCACAGGATGGGGCCCCTCTCCTTGATTGTTAAGACGGCGGCTGTCAGGGTGTTTGGCTCTAATTACAATAATCAACACTGAATGATCCCTGTCAAATCCGGCAGTAAAGGACACCACTGTCAGAGGAAACTTGGCTTCCTAGTTAAGTGGGAGTCTGTAGCAAGCAAAACTGCTGAATCTTGTCTCTGCGTGCAGCAAGGCACTACAGCCTGCTGGATTAATGTAAAAGATGGAATGTCCTTTGGACTGTAGTTGCTCAAAGGGAGCCCTGGTTGTGATAAAACATTGCCGCACCCTGTGTTTTATTTTGCTCTACTGAATGTTTATCTGTTTATCTCCTCTATGTGCCAAATTCGGTTTGCCTTGGGATAGCATCAAAACTTGATAAGCCAATGATTTGAAAGTGGCATGATTTGAATTGTACCCTGGAGGTATTCTGTTTATGCTTGCTCATCATGAGTAAGATCTTTTCTCTCACATAAACAAATATAAATAGAGGTATACTAAATTGTTTAAGAGAATTTTAGCCATGACATACAGTATTAGTTCCAAACTGGTGAATTAATCTCCTTGCAACTCTTTTATCTAAACATGATTAGACAAATAGTACAAAAATCACATTAAAATGACTGAGCAAACGAAAACTCAGTTGAGAGGGGTTGGCCTTATGCCACCTGAATATATATCACTGAAGAAGTAGCATTCAAATAACAGCAGCTGGTAAATCTGAACTTTTGCCATCCCAGTATCACAAGTGCTCATTAAAGGTAGAAGAAACCTTTGCTATGGTATGGCCTGTTCTGGAAACCATTTTCCCCAGTTTCTTCTCTGGCAGTCCTATCACTTGGGGATCAGAGGTGGCTGGATGAGAAAACAGGGAGTTGCCACACTCATGACATGACAAGGGGGCTTATGCGATAGCCTAAATCTTGAAATGGGGAATGGTGAATTAAGGCCAGATATGGGCTGTAAATAATGTAATGTGCGGCCTTGATAAAATGTGACAGAGTGTCTAGAATTGTGAGCTCTTTGGAAGAAGGCAAGGCATGCAGCGTTTTGAAGTTAAGCTGAAATTCACACTTTGTAAAGCTCTGAAAAAAAAAGTGAAAAGGGGTGGCAATGCATCTGATTTCTTAGGGGGGGATCAAACCTGGGTAGTTGGTATGCTAAAAGTCTTCGTGTCTCAGCTGCAACAAGTTTGAACTGTGTTTCATTTGAAGTTTTACAAATGCAAAGAACTGATCTCACCTACAAGTGCAAACAGTTGCTCTAAACTGGTCATGCAATCAGATTTCTAAACTAACAACCTTCCGCTCATTAAACTTGTGGTGGTTGAATTACATATAGGTGAAAATTAGAATTCAGTTAAAAGGTAATTTTTAAAATCCTAGGTTCCTGCAATTTTTATTTAAATGTATTTTAGCTGTACCAGATAAATTCTGCCAAGTGTGGGGAGAAAAAGGTGTTTTGCTCATGGTCTGCTCTGCATCTCTGTTAATCCCTTCTGTGAACTATTCTTATGGCCTTCTGAAAATCAGTTGAATTAGTATTTTTCACCAAGCATCCAAAAGCCTGTTCAAAGGCTGTGAATTCTGGCACATTTGTGGAGAGAGCCTCAGTAGTACAAGATGATTTACCCCTTTCTGTGAATAATTCCTAAACATTCTTCAAGCCATTATGTTTTTTAAAAAAACTTATTAATGCAGCATTTTGGTTTTGTTCATTAAAATATGTCAATACCCTTATCTCTGTTTAAACACAGATTGTGTGGTTTGATTTTGGTTGGTTTTTCTTTTTAACAGATTTATTTTAAAAGAACCAAGTATTCTGCTTAAATAGAAATCAATTTTTGTTGGCTTTCTGCTCACATGAACTGCAGGTGAAGGCAAACATTTGGCAAACACTATGGTAGATTTGTTCTAAGCTGGTCAGTTACACCAAGTATGTTTGAAGTCTCACATCTTTGCCTGAGGTTTGTAAAAGGTTCTTCTGCCTCACTATAATGCTGGCAAAGTTGCAGTCAGTCTGACTGGAGAGCTAAACTCCAACTGCATCTCTTGGAGGTTATGTGGAGATTGACTGCAGAAGGTCAGGAGACAAGCTTTGTTCAAAAAAGACACAGTTGAGAGGCGTCCTTAAAGGGGGATGGTTCTCAGTGATGGGAACCTCTCCAGATATGACCCCAAAGTGCATTGTCTTGTGAAAAGAGGATAAGTGGTATAAAGAGGCAGGATTTTTAGTAATTTATTAGTCACTGTGTTTTCTTGTTTTGTTTTTAATACCATTTACCACGTTCCACATATATGTAGCAGAGAAACTGAACAGGGAAGAGAGCGTTGGAAGTGTATTAAAGGTCTTATTTGACATCTGTTTGAGTTAGTTATAAAATCTAGAAGGGAATAAATGGCTAAGATATATTCCTAACAAAAAATAGTTGCACGTTGAAGAGTACACTTGATTTTTATTGCCACAATGCTGCATTTCACTTTAGTCGGGGGACTAGCCAGACCAAGGAGTATTGTTCCAGTGCATGCATTTACATGGGAAGAGAGAGTAGCTCTTGTTAAGAAGCAAGCAGTGCCATTTTGATTGGTTAAGAGTGTGGCAGAGTGAGGTTAAACAGCTTCTCAGACTGAGGTATTAAAAATGCTCTGTGTATGACCACCCACTGCTTGGTGGAGGGGAAGAGTAGGGAGCACCAAAAGTTAGCTGGGTTTAACAAGATGCTACAGTGTCTTATCTCCAGTTGAAATGAACAATTAAACTGAGCTTGAGGGAGTCTCCTGAGAAGACATCTTAGGTTATAAACTCTTCAGAAACCTTTCTTCACTTGAGAAGTGGAGGAATCTCCAGTTTCTCCTTTACAACGTATACTTCTAGAGAAGTTATGTATTTGTGATGTGTGAGGGCATGTTAAATGCACAATACTGGTGTATGTCTATTCCTCTGACCACTCTCAGTTCAGATTATGTAGTGTGCAACTCTCAGAGGAAAGCCTCTGCTGATTTACGTTATTAGAGTTGATTTATTAGAACTTTTAGAGATGCCAGTTCATGACAGGTTTGCTGGAAAAGGGCCATACACAGGAGGGGATACAAGGAACAAGCAAAGTGCATGTAGGCAGCAGCAGCAGCCTATAGAGGAAGGGAAAGGGGATACGCAATATGAAAAGTTGAAGGGAAAAAGTAGCCAGAAAAGCAACATGCTGACAGTGGGGTCTCACAGGAGTAGCAGTAAGAGGTTACCAGGTGCTAGCCTGTGAGGAGGAACTGTAAGACCACATGAGAGGAATAGTTATGAAGCACAGGGTGTGTGGACATCACATGGAAATGTAGTTATCACATGCAGGATTGCTCCAGGCAATGTCAGGCCTGACATAAACCCTTCTTCTGCCCTTACTGCACCCCTGGATTATGCTGACTGACCTGGAATGTATAGATATTTATGCTAACCAGAAAGGGCTGGTGCCAAGAGCCTGTTCACAATAAATAGACCTGGAGCTTTCTCTTCTATCCTTGCAGCGTCAAGTAGGTATTACTTGATCCTGCAAGGATTATTAGTTGTCTGCAAGGGACTGTGGGGACTGCATGAAGATTATGAGCTGTAATCAAAGCTGTTACTCCAAATAAGTTGTATGAGCATTTGTCCTTTTTGCTTTCCTGCAGATTCCTAGATGGCTAATGAATCGAGGCCCTGCCCATGTGATATTGGAGACAGGTTTGACTATGGAGGCCGTGGGCAGGAAGTGCAAGTCGAGTACATCAAGGTGTATGTTTTCAAACCACCTGCCAGCACAGACAAGACTGTGATTGTAATTCATGATATGTTTGGATGGAACTCCCAAACATCAGATACATAGCTGATATGCTAGCAACTAATGAATACATGTAAGAAACCCTTCCTTCTCCAAGAAATCATACTCCTTTTTATCATTTCTAGCCTTCTTTTAGACCTGTTATTCCCATGCATGAGAGGAAACTATTACCAGAGCAGTCTGAGTGATTTATTTCCATAATACAAAACCACAAAGGAATATTGTTGTGAAATGTTGCAGAGTACAGCATGCTTCCTTTATACTTTACTGTTTACAGAAGTGACTGCACACATAGAATGCATGATGCAGTAAAAAGTGATTCCGATGGTTTTCAGTGTGAGATGGCTTTAAAAACTAGTTCTGAAATGGAAGTGGGTATTCTTGTTTTAGAACTACTTAAAAAACAGTAATTCAGGCAAAATTGTATGATGGGATTTAAACAAATTTTTATCAGCAGAAATTTCAT
Organism: Neopsephotus bourkii; assembly: GCF_033783945.1. Taxonomy (NCBI): domain Eukaryota; kingdom Metazoa; phylum Chordata; class Aves; order Psittaciformes; family Psittacidae; genus Neopsephotus; species Neopsephotus bourkii. The sequence continues at coordinate 6,059,791 of NW_026901984.1, read as the reverse complement.
AAATTTTGATATGATATTGAATATGCACATTGAATATGTGCAGATGAATGATTCATATGCACACATGGGATATTAAATACAATCTCCTTCCTCCCTGCAAAGCTTTCACACTCATTTTTGGTCCCTAGAGCAGTTAAATTCAAAAATGCAGCAACATCTTACAATAACTGGATATGCGGCAGCATATCTGCAATATACATTGCAAACATTCATATAGGGTTGGGACTGGACTGCAGTTCCAAAAAGCAAACCTCCATCTAATACTGTAGTAGTCTAGTTTTGAGAGAAGGTGCCTTTAATGCTCTCAATCTATGGAGCATGAGGAAGTCACTTCAGCAGACAGTTGCCATGTGGCTGAGGTTTGTCTGTGGAGGTGAAAGGAGCTTTATGTCTCCGAGATAAAGATACTACCTTTGTGAGTATTAGGGTTTTCTGATACACTGGAACAATGAACTGGTCTGTAGTCTGCTCCTTGTTACTGTCTTTCCTGAGGACTTGACATTCCCTATTCGGCTCCATAATTGGAATTACAATTGCCTCATGACCAAATGCAATCATTCCCAACGTTAGACTGGATGCAGTAATTTTTCCCTGTGATTCATGCCATGTTATACTTCTTTTTGTAATACCTTCTTTCCCCCAATGAGTACTGCTAATATAGCAGCGATCAAATGAGTGGTGTTCCCATTGCTCTAGGTAGGAAGACAGCTGAGAGTTTTCAGGCAGCAGTGTCTGAATGAAGAGGGGCCATGTGTGTCTCTCCCGACTGCTTCAGGATGTTGCTGATCTGGTGCACCAGTGTTTATTGGGAGGAAAACAGCTGGATTTTTTTCCAGTGCAGTGTGGGATGAGGAGCTGTGAGAGTTGTGTTTCAGAGACCATATTAAGACTGATGGCTTGTAGTTCTTATCAGGCTAGTTTGAATGGGAAATAACATGTTCTAGGTGGGCTTGGGAAGATTCACTTTCAAAGCAATATGTAGCCCTTCTGACGTACTTATCCAAAGGCTGTGCAATTTTGCCTCTGCCTTTCCAAACGTGAGTTTACTTGCCATATACGTTGATCTGCTTTAGGCCAAACTGATCCAGTTGTTTCACCATGATCATTAAGATACATACGGTGTGTCAGAGGAGGGAGAGAGCCGAAGGCAATGACTGGAGTTTCACAAGGACCTCATTAATTCCCTGTGGGCTGGGAGAAAGCATAGCAGCATCTGGGGCAGCCTCCAGTGTCCCTGCTTGTTTCCTTCTCTCCACTAGAGACTTCACCACCACAATTCTGCTGCTGGTCTCACAACACGTTTCAGCCAAGGTCATCCTGAATCATGGTTTGGGCATCCCCATGATGCAGGAACTCTTTAGTACTGACTGGCCTCTTACTGTACTTTCCTTTATCCAGTCACCAAATGATGTGCACAGTAAAACACTCCTCCCTTTCTCCCCACAGGTTCTCCTTTCACTTGTTCTTTGCTGACCTCAGTCCATTTGGTGGGACTTTTTTTTCAGAAGCTCATAAATAAGCCTCATGATGTGCTCTGTAGTAAAGAGCTATTTTATGTAATTGTCTTTGTTTAAATGAAACCCATTAATGATGGTTTTATGCTAAATGGTACCATGTCATATGCAAGATCTAAAACTGTTGTGGTTGGGACACAGTTTGATCTTCTTTTGCAAGATAATCTGTTTTTTTTTTTACCATGTGTAGTTTCCAATTATGTGCTTAGAGCAGGTAAAATACTAGGGACAAAAATATTCACGTTTTCCAGATTTGTATCACAAATTGTGATTGTTATGTGCTTTAGTCATTGAAAAAAGTCTATGTAGATGTCTATCAAAGTTTTCTAAAGCTCATAGGCATTTCTGTAGAATAGTTAACAATGGTATTTAAAAACATTACTTTCTCAGAAAGTAGTGGAAAAGAAATCAATTAAAAATTATGCCTGGATAGAAGGTTTCCCTGCTATGAAGGGCTAAAAAAAATGATGGTGTTTGATTTATTCAATCAATTTGGTTTGGGGTTTTTTGTGTGTGTGCAGAACCATCTGCCCAGGCTTTTTTTTTGAAGGAGGAGAAGCTTGGAAGCCTTCTGATGATCAGTCCAAGTTTGATGATTGGCTGAAAACTTGAGATGCCAGGAAAATAAACAAGGAAGATGCCAGGGATCTGGATGTCACATTGCCTGGATATCACATTGCCTGGATATCACATCTGCTGTCAGATATTGGTTGGTTTGCTTTCTTTTCCTCTTTTTATTTTGTTTGTTTGAGGTTGGATGCAGCTAATCTGTCAGTGAAGGTGGCATTTTTTAATGATTCCTTAGAAGTGGATGGAATTGGTGACCTTTTATTTTGCCCTGAACAGAGTTCAAGGACAAGTCTCTCAGTGGTGGCTTAGTGAAAAGTTTTGTTATCTAATGTTGATAACATAGACTGCAAGTTGCTTCCTCTGCCTCAAAAAGCTTGGGACCACTGACACAGTATTGAGAATGCATGTTTCTTGAGTCTCACTGAGACTGATACTTTAAGATACCGTATGGAAAGAAGATGAGGTTTTGACTGCACTGTAGTACTTCCTCAGCATGATGTAACTTGCCCCACGTAGCTGATGGCTGAATCATCACAGAATGGTTTGGATTGGAAGGGACCTTAAAGCTCATCTAGTTCGAAACCCCTTCCACTAGGGACACCTTCCACTAGACCAGGCTGCTCAAAGCGCCATCCAGCCTGGTCTTGCGTATTGTCATCTGTTGTCAGGGCACAGTGAGCACTGGTGGCACCAAGAGGAGTCTCATGTTTCCCTCTCATATGTGCAACACTGCCTGAGCATTTGCCAGGAAAGACCTGTCACTAGCAGAGGAGCTCTGCTGCCTGAATAACACAGAAGGAAGATATTGGCAAGATAGTGCTGAGAAGGGCTCACTAATCAGAGACCAAATGAATTAACTTCCTGGGAGAGCAGATATCTCTCTTGGATTGTTGGGAGTAGCTATGTTGAAGGCTGCTGGGCTTAGGTATTTGGTGAGAAAGTTATGGGAGACATAACTGAATCATTTCCACAGAGCTCCTGTCTCGGAGGGGTCAGTTACTGTGGAAATGTCCCTTCTGCGGGGCAGTGGGAAGGAAGGCTTGGACACTGCCTCACGTTTCTTACAGACGTTTCACATGTTTCAAGTATCAGCTCCAGTGAAGAAAGATTCTTTTGGCACTTAATTTGCTTCTGTGTGTGCTTGTGTGTTGACAGATCCTGTGGTATTTGCGAAGCTGATGTATTGAGGGCATATATAGCTTGAGTGCCCTGGGGGGTGAGAAACTGGGGCTGAAAATACAGTCTTGAGGTGATACAAAAGACTTAACTGCAGCCCCTCTCTCACCAATACTTTCTTTTCCCTGCCTCTGCTTGGTAACACTTGCTTCAGGGGTAAATGTTTTTTTCAGAACACAGCATCGGTCAAGGTGTATTTCAAGATACATTGTTAATTCTGAAAACATCTACCGTTTTTGCTACACTGGCTTTCCTGCAGCAAATCTCTGAGACACTAAATTAAAGTTACTGTCAGTATTTTGAGAGTCTAGTGAATAGAATTCTCTGTAAAGCTTTTTATTACTTTTTCTATTTACAGTCACAAAGCAAAAATGAGTCCAGCTTCTCAGAGAATTTTAAGCTTTTTGAGCTCATAGGTAGTTGTTTAATCAATCATCTACTTTACTTCCCCCCCCCCTCCTTCAGTGTGTGTTATTCATGTTGTGGTTTTATTTGATTCCATTCAGTTGGTTTTTTTGTTTGTTTTGCTTTTTTTTCCTTTCTGATAATTTCAGATTAGCAGCCCCTAATATTTGTCTGAAATAATGATTTATTTAAAGTATGTGAAAGAAAACATAGTAGCAGCGTGGTATGGGGGACAGTTATATGCATTTCTGTATTTTCATGGTTTTGAATATTGATTTTACTATGGATGCTTAATTTGCATTTGCTTATATGTTTCAGAGAAGCTGATGCAGTCCTGAAATATCTAAAGGAGCAGCGTGGTGCTAAGAAATTAGTGGTCGTTTGTATGTACTGGGGTGGTATTGCTGTACATCACCTGAGGCTGACACACCTGGAATTAAATGCTGGTGTAGCTCTCTATGGTGGCTAAATACAATAAGTGAAATAAATAAATACAATGATAAAATACAAGCAGGTGCACATGCATATGTGTGTCGTGTAGCTTAAGTTTTTCATCTAGCATTGTTTCTTCAAATTTGGCTGTCAGCTGATGAAGAGATATTTTCAGCAGAGTAGGAAGGATACTGTGCAAAGAAGATGGTGGTGAGGGTATTTGTTCCTAGTTTCAGAACAGGTCATAGCAGCTATGTCTTTATTTCAGGTCTGCACAGACAGATACGTTGTCCTTTGGTCACCTTCTCAATTAGCTCCCTTTTCCTGTTTACTACTGCTCTGCATACTTCACTCAGGAGCAGAGAGTGTTATTTTTGCTCTAGCTACTCTGTAAAGTTAGATTTTAGTTATTTTAACACTAGCTTTCCTTTTATGCTGTGCTTGAGAACCTGGAATAGCTAAGCTGCCCTTCGCTGATGTTCTCCGAAAGTAAATTTTGAACCACTCGCTAAAGCATTGACTTTTCTAGTCAGGTCGAAAGAACTCAAGCTTGCTTGCACAGACAGCATCTTTCAAGTCTTATTAATTCAGGTATTCAGTATGTATCTTAAGAAACTGGTTTAAATAAAGTTTTAATCAAGGAAGGCATTATTCTAGGAGCCATGTTTACAGTAGCTTGAAAGTAAAGGCAGTATGTGTAGCTACATGTTGCATGTGACGTGAAATTTTTCACTGCAGAAGCTGAGTGCTGTGTTTGAATCTAGACTTGTCCTTAAGAGTCAATTGAACAGATATTTTTTTTCTCTCATGTTTTCTAGGACTAATGAAGGATTCTGATGATGCATCCAACCTCCTGAACCCTACATTTTTCATTTTTGCTGAAAAAGATGACTTAATTCCCCTTCATCAAGTATGCTAATAACCTTTGTCTTCTTTAATTTCTGCATGTTTAAATTTTCATCCTGAATTTGGAGTCAAAACTCAACCTCATAATAATGCTTGGAGGTAAAAAAATAATGAGAAAAATTGTGATAGACATAGAAAGACTAATGTAGCCTAGGCAAAGAATTAAAACTAGACTTACTTTCCTTAAGTCTCTTTCTTTTGTGGAAGTACGGCTATTAACCCAGGTAACAAGGTTTTATCAAAATCCCATTGGTGTTTTGGACTACTTGGGGAGCTATTGTTTGCTGTATGACAGTGTTTTCCATTTGTCCTAGAAACCCATAAACCATGTTGGATACCTCAAATTGCATCCATAGGTGTCTGTTAGAAGGGTTTTATTCAGATGTAGTGTATTTAGCATTGTCATATGTTTCACATGTAGGAGATACTTTTGTTATATCCATATCTTTGCAGATTGTTGGACCTGCCTTTAGATTCTAACAAGTTTTCTAGACCCTTACGGCAAAGATGGATTTTCTTTGTATAATTTTACTTTTTGTTTTGCCCATATGGAGCTTGGTTATTAGTGTCCAGCCTGAATGATAAATTAGGAAGTTGAACAATGGCAGCATGGAATATAGTTATATTAATATAACTGCTACTATGCTCTGTGTTACAGGTCACCCTGCTGGAGCAGAAGCTAAAGAAAAATTGAAAAGTTGATTATGAAATTAGAATTTATCCTGGACAAACTCATGGGTTTGTACATCATGGAAGAGAAGATATCAGTCCTCAAGGTAAGCCTTATATTGAGGAAGGAAGAAAGGATATGATCAACTGGCTGAATAAATACATTTAAAAGAAGAGCAAGCAACTTGATTTATGATGCAGTTTATGTAATACACTGTGGAGGGTTTTGATAACACTGTATAAAACTGGGGGGAGAGTTTGTTGAAACAGAAATTAAAGAAATGAGCAAACAGAATACTATGGATTTTTTTTTTGTTGGTAGATTCTAATTGATACTTTCCTATTCTGTTCTTTTGAAGAAGTCTCAGATTTCACCTGGCAGTGAAATATTCTCCACTTCCTTGAGATTTTTCTTAATGCTTGAAATAAATTAATCCAGTGGTAAATTAATCTGTTTGTTTATTATGGCCATTATCCATCTAAGCAGTACATAAATCACAAGTCCAAATTTTGGGGACACAAGTACATGTTTGGTAAAGCTTATTTTGACAGACTAAGCTTTTTTTGACAGAAGACATAAGTGAGCATATCTTGTTTCAAAATTTGTGGCTAAGATTATTCAGATGGGGTGCTGCTTTTTCAGAGTACCTTCCTGAGCTGGATGTGGCCACTGGAGCGGGGTGTGGAATGGCCACTGATGGACCATCTTATGACAGTGGCTTCTACAGTTTAATTATGCCTCATGAGGAGAAAGGCTTGTGTTCATTAGTTTGAAACCAGCTGCCTAGTATCTGCACTTGCTGCCGGTACTTGTAAGTTGTGAGAAAAAAAGAATCTCTGTCCCTTTTCACCTTCTCAGTGCTACTGATAAAGACTGCCATGTGATTTAATGGTGAGAAAACATAATTTAGGAAAGTCTTAATTTTACTGTTCTCTCAAATTGCAGATACTATCAGAGAAGTATACATTGTGGTGTGCTTCTTGTAAAAATAACCAACGGTACTAATTAAACGTATCTCTGTCAATGGGATTTTAATTCTTTTGCTTTTTCCCAACCTTCTATGTAATATATTAATCCAGCTATTACCTGAGTGATTGCAGGTCTGATAACACGTTTTTCCTGGAGAAGACTGTATAGGTCTGAAAGCTTATTGTGACTTAATTACCCCAGTAAAAGCTGGGTAACTCCACATGAATGAAGTTCCATTAGCTAATGGTAGCTAATGTGCAGGAGGATGATCAGTTTGTATATTTAGGGAACACAGTCATTCAGAAATGCCGAAACCATGTGTGCTGTAGCACTAATACCGTGACTAAGCAAAAAGCAAAAAAAACAGATGCAGCTCTTGTTTGAATTAGTACAAAGTGCAACCAACTGCACAGACAGCATGAGTGTGTTGAATTTTTTGCCTTCTAAGGAAAAAAAAAAAACCTAAAACCTGCATGGATTTCCTATCAAGCAACATGAAACCACAGCAAAACAAAAGTTATTCAATATCTAAAGTTTAATGTTAAGGTAAAGGGGCACTCAGCTTTGTGACTCTGCCTTAGGCAAAGATAAAGGCAGGAACCTTACATAACTCTTATTTGGAGAAACCCGATCCCTGCGCTCGCCCCTTTCGTTTTCTGAATAAGCATTGTCTCCCGGGATCACGCGCAGCGGTGGCCATCTGCACTGAGCTCTTGCGACCTGCCTCCGCTGCCTCGCACACTTGCTGTGCTACAGGTACGTGTGGGGTCTTTGGTTTGTTAAGAAGCTTTTTGTGCTGAGAAATGTAAACAAGTGCGTACTGAGGCCTGACTCACCGTTCCCGGAGGACTTCCATTTTGTCTACGTGCGTTTTTAAAGAGTCCATGCTCATTTAAATGCTATCAGGGGACTCTTTCTTCCCTGATTGTTTGAGATGATGGCTCAGAAACCTTTTATTTTCCTTCCTGAGATGAGGAAAACCTCTCACAGGGAGGACTCAGGAGGGTCTGTTAAAAGTGAAGTGCTACACAGCAGTGTCTGTGATTTCTCTGCTTGTAGGTTCCAGTTTCTGAAAAACAAAGTTACTGTTTGTTCTTCAGATAAATGCTCAAGTGCTTGCAGGTGGAGGTGGTGCAACACAAGGCTGTGGGTTTACGCACCCTCCTAAAATAATAGCTTTGATGGATGTGTGATAAACACATAAATGTATTGGCTTTTGCAAATCATAGGTGTTGCTATGTGGATATAACTGTATGAGATCGCAGTAACAGAACAAATCTCGCTAAAGACACAAGATTAGACATGAGGATTAGATATGAGGAAAGCTAGTGCCTGGAAAACATAGGGTTAAAGTACTTTTTAGCTTAACTTGGGTCGAAGATAAAGAACAATGTGTTGTAAGTCTGTAGTGAGATGACAGAATTTAGTGGCCCCACTAAACATGAGTGAATTATTTCACACCATCCTTCTACTTATCAGTTAGTTTGGAGACAGAGCCTCCCGAACATCTTGCTAGCTTCAGATCCTCTTTGTCTGCCTGTCCTGTTTTGCTTGCAATAGATTTTGCAGGAAGGTCACACTGTTCCCAGTCTTTGGTAGCTATCAGACTGCTTACTTCATCTTGAAGACCCCTGCCCGCATGAGGAAGACTGCTTATTTCATCCTCAAGACCCCTGCCCATGATCACCAGAGAGCAGCGCTCAGACGCCAAGAGGAGGAGACTTATGATAATAAGTTCCTGGAGCTAGTTATAATATTCCCTGCCTACATGTGGGAATTACGAATATGGAAGTGACTAATGCAATAGTGAAAGTATATAAACCTGTAACAAATGCTAATCAGTTCGCCTCTGGCTGTGGATTAGAGGAGTGAGCTCGTATTTCACAGATGTAAGGGGGGGTGGTGGTGTAATTCCTAAGGAATGTGTCAGTGGCATCTTAGAAAAGGAAACTATGGAATGCATACTGCAACAAATGTAGAAATAATGAACCATTTTAACTGCTCTACAAAGCTTGCAAGTCTGTATGGCTTTTACAACCATTACAAGCAAACACCACCCCTCACAGGTTTGTGTCTGGAGTTTTTCTTACTCAGCCACTACACCTGCATCTTTTAATACGTCATGTTTCACATGTTGCTTTACGTTTTGTCAGATAATGTGAAATGCTTCAATTGAAGCCTTTAAGGATACACTGACCGGTAAGGGCACTGCGTTTGTGCTTCTGCTGTTCTGAAATATATATTTACTTAATACCCAATTACTGGTTTTGTTATATTATCTGGTTTTAATCTAACCAAAAGGAAATAGTTTGTGAATGCAAAATTAATTATCAACACCTTTCTGTTATATATTTAAACTGTATTTTGTCATATATGCTCATCTATTAATTTATTTTTTCCTGATAGACTAATTTTAAACTAGAAGTCCTATGTGTGAGACTAGTGAATATGTGAATTTTCATAATAATATGTGAAAATATTATGTGAAAATATGTGAAAATAATATGTGAAAACCCCCATATATGCATGGGTGTGACTTAAAAGTAGAGGATTAGTGTAAATGTGTGCCCAGAGTTGACAGAGCTTTCAAATAGGACAGAACTCGTCTAGAATTGATCTGTGAAAATGAAGTCTGTAAGCCTATCCCTGCTAATACTGTTTGGGATATTCTGAATTTTGAAGTCTGAAAATCCAGAACATCTTGATCCCTGGAAATGTGTGCAGATCCTAAAGCCCTCCCTTTGGTGCTACAGCTACTTACATCCCAGTAGTTCAGGACTGTTCAGTAACCTGCTTTTTCCCATTTCTCTCCAGGAGTATATTTGGCATAGTCAAGTTTGAGCATCCTTGTTTCTGTACTAGCAAAGTTTTCTTAGGTAGTACACACAATTTATCCTTAGAGAATTTAGGTAAAGCTTTATCTAAATTCTCTCCAAGTTCTTTAATAATTTGAAGCTGCTCTGTCCATATTCAAGTAAGTTATTCAGGACATTTTGCAGCAATATGAAGTCAGTTCACCCAGTTGGTAAACCTAATGTTGATGGCATAAATCATTAACTTGAGACTAAGGAGCTACATAAACCTGTGTTAGATTCTGTTGGCATTTTATGAGGTTTGTGAGTTACTTGTTTATTTTCACTTCAGCAACAGTTTGTAAAAAATTAACCAGACCACATTGTTACCACACTGACAAAACATTTGGCTCAACTTAAGGAATTTTTTCCTTATATTCAGTTTTCTTTATTCCTATCTTGGAGTTTGAATGCATTTGTTATTTAATATTACATAAATATGAGTTTATATTCTGGCTTTCATTGGTATATTTTTCTTGGTGCCTTCTCTAAGTATCTTTCTTCAAAAGCCTGCAATATCTGAGGCTAAAGCTGGTTTAGAAAAATGATTTCTTGACACTAAAAGTCAGCTATGGGATATTATTTTAAGTCTTTGGATGAAAATATCACGTTAAGTGTCATTTTTGTCTTTCTACACAGTAGCTGGAGGGGGGGTGTTGTTTGTTTGGGTTTTGTTTGTTTGTTTGCTTGTTTTTCTTCAAAATGCTAAGTCCTGTATTAAGCCTTTACATTCTATACGAAAGACAGTTATGCATTCCTGACATGGACGTACACATGATGAAGAGTGAAAGAACTGACTTAATTGCTATTTAATTAATCTCTGATGGTTGCCTGGCTGGTTGGTCATAACTTTATTTTTACTGTATTACTGTAAGGCATGGAAATCCTGGTTATGTACCCGGTTATGTAGCCCACTGAAGAGTTCATAACGTATGTTGATAAGTAACTAATAAGATTATTATTTATAAATAAAGCAAACCAGCAGGCTTATTGACTAATGCAGCATGTTAGATCTAACAGTAATCAGCATGTTCACAGTAGTACTGCAATGATTCAGAAATTCAACAGTCTATGATATCACTGTGCTTTAATCTTTTCCAGTATGGTGTGCTGTGGTATTCACAACTGGATAGTTTTTGTTCCCTAGGATCACACATGGCTAATGAATCAAGGCCCTGCCCATGTGATATTGGAGACAAGTTTGACTATGGAGGCCGTGGGGAGGAAGTGCAAGTCGAGCACATCAAGGCGTATGTTTGCAAACCACCTGCCAGCACAGACAAGGCTGTGATTGTGATTCATGATATATTTGGATGGGAACTCCCGAACACCAGATACATAGCTGATATGCTAGCAACTAATGGATACATGTAAGAAATACTACTGTTTTCACGTTGTCTTTTTAATAAGAAAGTTTGTTGAACCATTTCCTTTATTTGTTTTTTTTTTTTTAATATAAACCATACAAATAATTTCGTGGGCTTCCCTTGCATGTTTCTCTAAAGAGTTCCTTCTTTGTTCAGTGTAAGAAATCTAACCTAGTGAGTAGTCCTACTATAACAAGGTAGTAGGTAAGCATAGAAGAAGAGAGATGAAAGAGAGAAACATCCTATTCTGTATCTTTCATCCTCCATGAGCACAAAGCAGCCTGCTTCTTTCCTCCTGACATAGCATCTGTGCAACTTTGCTCGTAGGGTAAAAATTCCAGAGAAGCTGAAAGACATTCTGTGAAGATGAAGTGTACCAGCTTGCACCAAAGAAAGGAACAATTACTCGATTATGTGAAAAGCATATTGGGTATCCTCTTTTCTGTATTACTGGATTAGCATTCCTTCTAGCCCAGATGTATTTACCATATATGTACATGGTATATGTACCATGTAGGTAAAATGGTAGGTTGTGTTTGTTTGTTTTGTTTTGGTAGGAAACCACTGAGTATTTTCAATTGCAGTTAATAATTTATCAAATTAATTAATAAATGTTAACAGGACAAAATGTATCTGGAAGTTATGCTAAGCCTGCTTATTATGCATAGAAAGATAATGAGGGTTGCTTATGTAGTATTTTGATATAGGTTAAATTCTAAGCATACCCAACAAAATGAGTTTGCTGTACAGTACACACAGACTTCTCTTTAATCCTTTCTCAGTATTACCTTATGGTCATAAAGTGTTTTAATTCTTCTTTCAGAGCCACCTGCCCAGATTTTTTTGTGGGACAAGAAGCTTGGAAACATTCTAATGACTGGGCAACTTTCGATGACTGGCTGAAAACCCGAAATGCCAGCAAAATAGACAAGTATGACCACTGTTCCTTTCCCAGCCAGTGGGAATGGCTTCTTTGTAGCAATTTCTGCCTCAGTAAAGATTCAGGATTATATCCTAAATTATTAATGGGTCAAATACAGTCCACAAACAGAAATTTCATGCAGCTTGTGGGTCAAGCTAATGCTTATGTGAGAGGGTGCTTTTGTTGAGAAGTAAGACTCTGAACAAGAATAGTAAGTGCTCACTGTTTACTTGTACAGAAAGTGAGATGAACAACTCAAAAGAACAAGCAAAGGACAGAAAATGTGGCTCGCTCCTTCCGCTTCAGTTTGATTCAGTTCCCACAGATAGGCACAACTTCCAGGGGTTTCAGAGAGGGTGTAAACATAGTCACCAAACACTGTTTAACTAGGGAACACTGGTCCTGCTCCCCATCAGGTCCCAGGTAGTTTAACACATACTACTTTCCCATTCTTCTACCTGTATTTTTCCTGGTTTTATCTGACATGTAGCTCAGTTGCATGTTACTGCTGAGTTTGAAGCAGCAACCCCTAATTTACTCCCACAATTTCATAGAATATTTGTCTCCCTGATAAGAGAGTTTGCTTATAGTCACATTTGTGATAATGGGGTATTCTTGACTGGCTGTGAGTCTCTTAAACTTCTATTCATGTTAGCCTGTAAGACAGTGTCGTGGTTTAAGCCCAGCCGGTAACACAGAACCACACAGCTGCTTTCTAACTTCCCCCCTTTTCCTCCCCCCATTCCTGGAGGGATGAGGAAGAGAATCGAAAGAATGTAACTCCCATGGGTTGAGATAAGGACAGTCCAGTAACTAAGGTATAACACAAACCACTGCTGCTACCACCAATAATAATAATGATAAGGGAAATAACAAGGGAAGAGAATACATCTGCTCACCAACCGCCGACTGATACCCAGCCTGACCAAGCAGTGATTCAGCCCTTCTGGGTAACTACCCCCAGTTTACATCCTGGGCATGACGTGCTGTGGTATGGAATACCTGTTTGGCTAGTTTGGGTCAGGTGTCCTGTCTCTGCTTCCTCCTGGCTTCCCCTCCTCCCTGGCAGAGCATGAGACTCAGAAAGTCCTTGATCAGACTAAACGTTACTGAGCAGCAACTAAAAACGTCGGTGTTATCAGCACTGTTCCCAGGCTGAAAGTCAAAAACACAGCACTGCACCAGCTACTAATAAGGAGAAAAATGACTGCTGCTGCTGCTGAACCCAGAACAGGCTAGTATTGCCCTTTGTGAAATTAATTGGGTTGCTGTTTATAAAATCACCTTAAACACCTTTACCACCACTCAGTCACCCCCAATCCCCCCCCAAAAAACAGGGAAGAGAACAAGAGGAACAAAGGAAGAAAACTCATGGGTTGAGGTGAAGACAGTTTGATGAGTGAAGGAAAGAGTAAAGACAGGAGTGATGCAAAGAGAGTCACTGCCTTCCATAAGCAGACCAGTGCCCAGCCAGTCTCTGAATAGCAGCCACCTTGGAGGCCAGGGGAATAGAGCTAGGGGCTTAATTCACTTTCATTTACATGTTTCAGAGAAGTTGATGTCATACTGAAGTATCTAAAGGAACAATGTGGTGCAAAGAAGATTGGTGTCATTGGGTTTTGCTGGGGTGGAGCAGCAGTACAACATCTGATGCTGAAAAATCCTCATTTACAGGCTGGGGTGTCCCTCTATGGTGAGTCTTAAATACCTGTTCTCAGCAGACATGACTGGTACTATTCTGTAGGACTACTGCTGTAACAAAATTCAGTGCAACATCTCATGGAAGAAAGCAATTTTATTACACAAAATCTTTAAGCAGTTTGATTTTGCACACTCACATTTTTGTACGTAATCAGAACCAGCAAGATCTAAGTATTCAAGTGGCATGGTTAGGATTGCTTCTGTGCAACATAGCTTACAAGGGACAGCAAATGCCAAGGCCTTGTTATGGCTGAGGTTCCTCTTGGCTGGTGATAACAAAATGGTTTATGGGCACATCTTTTATACCTTTTAGGAGCCAGCAGTTACTAAGAAGTGCATCTTTGCCACAGCATTTTTTTCCACCTCAGTCTGCATAAGTCAGGACAGGTTGCTGCCCACCTTCTGTTTCTCATTGTTTCGAAAACCTGTTCGATGCACAAGTCTGTACTCTGTTCCCCTGTTGGGCTAACAGAGGCAGTAGTGATATGCTGCAGCCTTTTTGCTGTCCTTCTGTTAGAGTGCAGGGTCTTTTACTGATGAGACATAGGGCCTGGGAACTACACAGGCTGCAGCCTTTCAGGTCATGACACAAGCAACTTATTCCTCAGTGCTACCAGTGGTCCATCGTTACTAATATGAACCATTTTTTAACCCAGTGTTTTCGCACTCTCATGCCTCCATTCTTAATGCATTTGTGCTGCCTTTAATATTTTTGTTATAAACCTCTGTACTTCTCCCTGAAGGGGCCTATAGGGATGCTGGGGAGGGACTCTTCATTAGGGACTGTAGTGATAGAACAAGGGGTAACCGGTTCAAACTTAAACAGGGGAAGTTTAGATTGGATATAAGGAGGAAATTCTTTCCTGTTAGGGTGGTGAGGCACTGGAATGGGTTGCCCAGGGAGGTTGTGAATGCTCCGTCCCTGGCAGTGTTAAAGGCTAGGCTGGACAGAGCCCTAGGTGTTACGGTTTAGTGTGAGGTGTCCCTGCCCATGGCAGGGGGGTTGGATGTAGATGATCTTAAGGTCCTTTCCAACCCTAACTGTTCTATGGTTCTGTGATTCTATGTATAATCCAGAGCAATTGATATTTGTTTGAGGTGAAAGGAATTTTTCTAGAAGGTTTATGGGGACTCCTTTTCTGCACTGATTTGCTGATCAGCTGGGTCAATTCAGCAATGCTACTTGCTAATTTTTTGCTTGTCTGTTTTAATAATTTCAGTAATGAAAAGTGTGGCCAGGGTGGCAGCTAGTTAGTTTTACTGTTACTGAAATTCAAATATATTTGAATAGCCATACTTACAATATCAATTTGTTATGAATTTATATCAGTATAAATATATGTACACTGAAATCCTAACCAGGTATTTGGAATGATGAATATTTACGATTATCTTAAAAATGGCCGTGCCAGGCTAGAGGCCAGCAGCTCTCAAGTGTCCATCTTCCACAGGACCCTGTCTCTGGCAATGGTCAGAAGCAGATGTGCAAGGAAAACCACAAAAAATGTAATAATCCTCCCATGACATTTTCAGACAGAGCTGTCTTTCTATTTTTAATGACATCCTAAATCACAAGAAGTTCTCACAACAAAAGTGACTTTTAAGCAAAGCGTGTTTAATTCCATTACAAACTGATCAGCTTTTACTGAACAGAATGTCTTTTATTTCAACTGTAGAGCTTTGGTAGTGATTTAAGTACTCTAAGCAGCATGACTCACTGTATATGCCTCTCCTTCTTCCCTAGGAGTGATAAAGTTCTTTGCGGACACATCCAGTTTTCTTCATCCCACCTTCTTCATTTTTGGTGAAAAGGATGAGATCATCCCATTGCAGCAGGTGCATTTCCTATCAGAGATATTTAAAGTCTTCTAATGTTTTTCATGCTTGTTTTGTAATTTGATGTTTAATTAAGAGAAACTAGAAATCTAATTTGCATTTTGTTCCTCTTTCACTATTATGATAATTCTACACAAATTTATGTTCATCCCCAAATCAGAAAGTTTTAATGTGACACTAAAAAATGTTCTCTGTTTCTGTTGCAAAATATGGATGATTTATATATGAATGCTTCTAGGAGGAAAAGGGCAAGAATCCAAACGAAGACTTATGTCATGTTTAAGACAGGAGACCCTCTTTAGTCATGCTGATGGTGCACAAAGTTGGCAGAAAATCCCCATCTCTGCTGCTGGAATCACTAGTTGTAGGAGAATTTAAAAGATCCCATGACCAACCTTTTCCTTTCCTCACTGGCTGTTGTGCAGAGCTGCTCCTTTGTGGTACTTTTGGCAACAGCCTTCCTGAGGAGCCCAGGGGGAGAATGGCAGGAGGAAGATGATTATCTACCAAGGGGATCAAAGAGGAAGATACTCTTTCATTGAGTGGTGTTGGCTTTACTTTTCCTGCCAAGAATGCCATTTGGTTTGAACTGCTGATTCTGTATCTGTGCCTCTCCTCCCTCAATTTCAAACCCATTCAGTTTCTTGTCCTGTTTTGTTTGGCCAGGTCTGTCAGCAGTAACTGATACAGTGATCACTACATGCTAACCTTCTCATGACACTGAGCAATAGGTGTTTTTACCTTTACACATATTATTGCAGTAACTCATATACTTTTTCAGTTTTTTATAGTCACATACTCTTATTTTACTGGAGAAAAAAAGCCTACTTATGTAAAAAAAGTGTAGTAACAGAAATGGATTTGGGTATAAAATCATTAGAAGGGAAAACAATGACAAGAACACACTGTCTCCCAGAAAAGTGAAAAACCAGGGCAATTTAAGGAGTGTAAGTACATACCATGTTAACAGCGTACTTAACCAACATGGAACATTCTGTGTTACAGGTCGCCGTACTGGAGCAGAAGCTTAAACAAAACTGTAAAGTTGATTATGAAGTTAAAATTTACCCTGGCCAGACGCATGGGTTTGTACATCGCAAAAGAGAAGATATCAATCCTCAAGATAAACCTTACATTGAGGAAGGAAGAAAGGATATGATCAACTGGCTGAATAAATATCTCTAGCATAAATAAATGTCCCTAATATAAGTCAATTGTTGACAGAAACCAGAAAATAACGCAGACTATATTGATTAAGATGTTCTTAAAGCCATCAAAATATTTTCTAAAACTCTTTTGCAACAACACTGCTTATTTTCACTTATTTTCTAAGTAGAGGCTTGGAAATGGCTTTTCAAATGCTGAAATCTATAAATACACAACATCAGATTTTAAAATCTATTTTTATATCTTAACATTATTAGAACCTCATGTGAGCCCAGGGAGCCCTCAGCTTTCACAGAACATTGCCCTTCAAGGTGCAGCCCCTCAATTGTTTCCATTGCCCCACAATGCTTTTCTTCTCGCATTTGCCTCTGGCAGCTCCCTCATGCAGTCACATTCAGTCTAGCTTCATCCTGTCCGGGGGCATGTGCCAGGCCAGACCTGAGTGGTCTGTGGTGGAGCTGCAGCCACTTGTGTGTCTTTGAACTCCCCAGTGCCTCTGCTTGAGTCTCCCACAAGGCGGGTCCCACCTCAAATTCCATATCCCCAGTGGTTCTTCAGCCACCCCTCTATTTCAAACCGTTTCTTTACATCACTTCTTCCACTTCCTCCTGCAACACACCACATACCTCCCACAAGAAAATAGTTACCCCTGCATCACATTGAGTTGATATGAAAGAAACTTTCCTGTGTTTCAAAAAGATTTCATCCAGGCCTCTGAGGTGAAAGTGCAAAATCTTCCCTCGCTTCTTCACTTATACCCTTGGTCAGCGACTAATGCTCTTACCCCGTTTGGGCACCACACGTTGTGTTCCCATCTCCTTGCTCTTTGATTTCAGGAAAGGTAAGTCTGATCTCAGTGGGTCCAGCCAGCACAGGAGAAGTCTCTTCAGGCCTGCAGGGTGCTGTTGTCATGAGTCATGCTGGTAAAAATAGTACCTCCTCATGGAAAGTGGGAAGTTCCATGATGCCCTCCCTGATCTTGCCCTTGGGCTGGATCTGTGCAGCTTCCAGTGACCTAAAGATGGAGGGAAGAGCCAGACAGCAACTTCTGTGCTTCCTGCCAGTTCTGACATGGTTCTAGATTCATCATACATAGAACAGAAACAGTTTGACATGGGAGAACTGCAGATACCTTTATTCCACTTGTGAAGACACATCTGATACATGTGCCTGTGCAGCTCTGGGGTAACGGGAGGATAGCCATGTACAAACCTTCCTGGAAGAAAGCAATGTGGGTTTGTGGTTCAGATAGTCTATAAAGTCAGTTCAAAATCCCAGCTATGGATTTGTGCCCCATTGCTATGAGAACAGACAGAGATGATGAAACTGATCTCCCTACAACTACTGTCTCACATGGATTTTAAATAGAAGAGCCTTGGTTTCTTAGAAGGTAGTATCTTGGCTGGCAAACCATTACAGTTTGGTTTTTATGTCAATGAATAGATGTCTCAGGGAATTCAGCTAAGCTTTGCCAAATTAATCCTGAGACAAGGGAAGACTGTGAAACTGAGGACTATTTTGTCAAAATTCATTGACCTTGGAGAATTGAGAACGGCTGTAGGACAGGTATTTTATTTCATTATATATTTGGTTTATGTACTTGAGAAATATGGCATCTAAGATGGAAAACTCAGCATTTTGCCAGTGTTAATATTTAATTTACTAAAACCCACACACATTCTCAAAACTTGTATTTGAGAATATCCTTTGTGTCTAGAGAGCACTGACAAACAGATGTATATTATACATTACAAACTCAGGTTTATAATGTTCATTTCTACTGAGCCTAGCAGCCTTGATACAAGGTGAATCAGCTGCAGAACAACAGTGGGGTAGGCATAGTAGATATGTGACGCCTGATTAGGGGACCTCAAGCAGATGCTTTTTTTTTTTCCTTTGGGTGTTGTGCTGTCTTGTAAATACTTTCCTATTAACTTTAGATCAGTTCAGGGGAAGTGATGGAGTCACCATCCTTGGAGGTATTTAAAAGATGTGAATATGTGGCACCTGGGGACCTTGGCAGCTTTGGGTTTATGGCTGGACTCAATGATCTTAAATGTCTTTTCCAACCTAAATGATTTTATGATTCTATGATATCCTGCCCACTGCTGATAAGCTCCTCTTCACAAGCAGATGAAGGTCCTTTATAAAAGAGAAAATAGTCAGCCACAGCTTGAATCTGAACCACTGGATCCTCTGC
This sequence comes from Neopsephotus bourkii, assembly GCF_033783945.1. Taxonomy (NCBI): domain Eukaryota; kingdom Metazoa; phylum Chordata; class Aves; order Psittaciformes; family Psittacidae; genus Neopsephotus; species Neopsephotus bourkii. The sequence goes on along the minus strand of NW_026901984.1, from coordinate 6,041,104 downwards.
CTTCTTGGAATTTGAATTCCAGATTCTGATTTCTTCTCTCTGGCTCAAGTGTTTTGGTAGCATCTGATATCTTTGTTTAATGCACAGACTTAACTTCTAGCTCTTCTGTACTTGTTTACTTTTTTTACACACTGAGTGGGATCTCTTTTATGGGGTTTCAGTTTAATCTTTATGGCAGCAATTTTTAATCAACAAGATGACTCTTTGCTTCATTTTTGCATTTCTTTCTGTCAGGTTAGCATTACTTTACAATTTTTTTTACTGTATTTTTTTACTGTGATGTCTAAACCAGACAGTCACTGTTTTGTCTTATTTTCCTCAGCTTTTCTGACTCCTAAACTCCAAGCAGGAATGGGCTTTTAGTGTACTGCCCATAGTCACCAAGGACAAAGAAAAGCACATCCCCATGACTCATCCACCCACATAAATGCACATGCCAATGTGTCCGCAAAGTAATGTGCACTCAGTCAGTGTACAGAAATACCTAATACCTTCTAGCCTGCAGGTAGAATGGCATCTGTGCATAACAGACTGTGCACTTCCTTTAAACATATGTCCCTCTGTACAGTGCCAGCTGTGCTAGCTTGAGGAGTAGTTCTCCTTCCTCAGCGGCAACCTCTGGCTCAGAGGAACTCTGCTGATGTGTCTTGGAGGGTTTTTTGTCACTGCAGACAGAGCAGGCTGTAGGGAGAAAGCCGAATGATTGCTGGGCTGGATTAGTGATGCTTCGGGGCTGGCAGGCTGACCAGAAGTTGAACTTGCTGGGACTTGGAGAATTGATGAAAGATGTTGTAAAGGTGACTACACCTGTAAATTCAGCTCCTGCCCATCTGAAGGCCTCACTGTAACTCATTTTGGCCACATCCACAGGCATACTAAGTTTGTTATTTAGGACTGTATTTGCCTACGTAGCATAGGTTTTAATCAAACTGGACTTCATACCTTTAATTAATGAGACTCCAATGTGTTTCACCACAGGCAGTGAGTAGTAGCTTTAGCCTCTAGAAAGGTGTAGTGAGGGGGCCATATTTCAGGTAGGTGGTTTTACCACAGGGACACAAACCAATCTAGCTTTGTTTCATGTAAGGTAAGAAAACATAAAGGTAAACTCACAATAAGTACTTTTGCTGCAGGACTCCCATGGGGGTTTAGTGCCTACCTCCTCTTTATGCCTTCAGAAACCTTCCTCAGCACATGTTACTTATTTGCCCATTTCTCATCTTTGGCACTGAAGTATATCAAAGTCCAGCAGATTACCGAATACTGGATTTCAGAAAGTGGAGAATGAAATGGGCTAATGAAGCTCTAAAACAAAGTTCTCCTTTCAGACGATGGAGCAGATGGTGGCACCTGTGGCAATATATTTTCTTTCCTTCCCTTCCTGCCACTGCTGTACTAAGAGCTAGTGAGGGAATTTTGCATCTGGGCTGGTAGCTTGCCATGAACTTCAGAAAAACTGTCATAATGTTATTTGCTAAGAGGATTGCAAAATATCCCAACTGCACTATTAAACTGTTCTTCAGTTTTTCTTCCAGGTGTTGAGCTTACGGACTGTTGAAGATTTCTTTAAGGTTCTTTCTTTTTCCCCAGAGTCCTTAGAAAATGAAGAAAGTTGCCAAGGTACCTCAGATGGGTGCCTAACCACAAGTAAAAATCCCCTGTCCTTCAGTAAAGACAAAACATTATTGCCTCCTCTGACTCTTTTGGGCAAAAACCTGAAAGTAGTTTGTAGGCATTGGTGTTTGCAACCAGAAGGAGATGCAGGGGGAAGGAGTAGTTTGTATGTTGTTGCATATATTTGCAAATACTGTACTTCATAGTGCTCTGTGATGTTGCTTTAGAGAGCAGTGAGCTGTGAAAATTGTCCCTGTGAGAAGGATTGCCACTGTGAGTAGCTACATGCAGCAGCCTAGCAGCTTGGGGTAGGTTAGCAGTGTAAGGTGAGGTGAGCCCACCAGATGGTTAGAGTAGAATGTGTGCTTATTATTGTCCCAGATTTTCCCTGTTTTGCTCACCCAGCTGGTTTAGCTCTAACTTTACTCAGATTTTTTGTTTCTGAGAGACATAGAGATAACCTGGGTCAAAAGCCAAAGGGCTTGTACTGCAGTGGCTGGGAACATGACTAGAGTGCAGATAATCCTGTCTTTTTTTGCCTCTGCAAAATACTGCTGAGACCCAGCCTTAACTATCTATCTGTATAACATCTCTCTCTTCAACTTTCTCACTTTTTGCCAACTAAATGTCTGCAAGCAGCTACCTATGGTAAGTGACTACAGGTAGAGCAACACAGACCACAGAACAAGAAGAGATGGCACAGCTATAGGGTCTTTCTGGAAGGAGAGAGAAGAAGGAGTCTTTGATGAAACTGGAACAGGCAAAAAGTGAAGAGTTACTGGGTGGGATGAAGAGGGAGCACATGGCTGGCTGTGAAAGGGAAAGGTGCGGGAGACAGGCACTGAAGAGAGCAGGGAGTAAGACAAGAGGAAAAGAGACCTAAGGCTGACCCTTGAAGATCACCTTCACTAGTCCATGTACATCTTACCTGTGCAGATATGTTTTTGCTTGTCAAGGACCTGCTGAACATGTCTTTTCTGTGTGCGAGGATAGAGAGTTGAAAAAACAAATAGGTAAGTGAAGCAGGTAAGAGGCAGATGGTAAGGCAGGACATGCAGAAGTGGGGTGCCCAAGTGGGAAAAGACACTGGCAGTGATGGTGCTTCCTGAAAGGCATGGGTATCCCATGTCTCCCCTCTGTCTCCCCAACTTATTGTCCCAAAAATTAGCCCCGGCTGCACACTTGATAACTTTAGCAGAGATACCTCGGTTGGACAAGAACAGAAGCCAGCAGTACTAAGTGGAGGTAGAGCCCCTCTGTGGAGAGAGATAAAGGGAGATCTGCTTCAAAGGGAAGGCAGTGGGTCAGCACAGGAGAGGCAAGGCAGGGGACATTTCTATTTCCAGGTGCCCTAGAGATTTGAAGAGATAAACAGTCCTTGCTGTCACTAAGCCCTTGCCCATCAGACTGCGAGCAATGGCATCTGGGATTCTTCTGGGATCTCACCCAACCCCTTCCCTTGCTAGGCCCTTATTTCACTGTCTTCCAGATGTCCTTATGCTGCTGGGCTGATGCCAAGTGGTACATGCAAAGGGGACTAAAGAGAAGAATGTCAGCAAGTTTCAGTAGAAAGACAAGGAGCTAGAAAATAATTTGAAAGGAAAGAAATAAATCAGGAATTAATAAAAAGGAACACTTTTAAATATTCTTCCCTCGCCCCCCCCCCGCAAACTGGGGAATGGTCGGTCTAGAAGGAAGGAAAATAGCTGGAAGAGAAAGGAAAAGCAAGATGTCTGTACTGTTCATGCTACACTAGTAGGAGGGATGCAGGCTGATGGAGGGGAGAGGGGACCATCCCAAGTCTTATTGTTTTCCAGCTGGCTCAGATTGCTGGTGTTTGCTATTCTCATGATATCGTTGACTGCATCTGTCTGATGTACTAATGATAAGACGCTCCATTCACTACTCAAGAGGGGGATTAGGGCTCAAATTGCCATTCCCGCTTGTCACTCACCAAGGAATTAAAATCTTCTTTGAATGTGGAATTTACTGACCCCATGGGAGAGCCTAAGACAAAGGAAATGATTCTTTAGACATGAGATCACTGAAAGAAAATAATGCATTAGCTGGAAAGCTTTCAGCTTTCAAAGCTGTGGCTGAGAGCCATTGGGCAACATTACACAGAGGCACCTAATTTGTGCTCCAGCGAGATCATCACTAATACCCTAACCATTTCCTCCTCCGAAGGATTAGCAGAGTATAGCACAGGGACCCCAACAGATGGATAGTTTTTAAAGACTTGATATGGCCATTATAGAAGAAGCTTTAATCTGCATCTTTCCTAATGGAGGAAAATATCTACTTAATGTCCTGTTTTTATCACTGACAGCTGGCCATGGTCACAAGTCTGGGTCGGTGGCTGTGGAGAGAAGCACTTTGAATTTCATCTCAGCAAAAGACTGATGCTCATAGTGATGCCTTAAGCAAACTCATATACGTGCGCTTGTGTGGGAAGACCAGCTTCCTGTAGTGCAAGCCTATGATCTCTGTTAGCCTAGGCAAGCTGTGAGGTTTTTCAGCAGAAGTGAGCTGGTACTGAACTAAATGGGCACAATGGTAAAGAGCAGCAATATCTCAGGAAACTAGATGGCTGAGCAATGATACACAATCACTTTGGGTATTCTGGGTTCCTCCAGAGATTACTGGCACGTGTGGTTTTAGGAAGTCTGTGGACAACCTCCCTCCCTGAGTTTTTGTTAAAATGGTGTATTTAGAAGCATCCAGGAAATAAAATCCTTTAAGAAATATCTGTGGATTCAAGTTCTTACTATTTTATGTTGGTTGTAGGTTTTTGGGGGGGTTGGTTTGTTTTTTCTTATTGTTCTAGGACTAGTTTCTGTTCATCCTGCAATAATTCTGAACTTACCTTCTTTGGAATATAAGTGCAGTATAAGCCAAAAGGTTTTGCAAATTGAAACAGCTCTGTTTAAGTGCCGGAGTTATGATGGATTGATGGAGGTACAAAAGAACTCTTACTGGCCAAGCCTACTCACGAGTTTTCCAAACCTGCTCAGTACATCCTTCCACAGATTTCTGTTTGCACTGTCAGAAACAGTAATGTCCAAGACACAACAGGATGGACATGTTTATCCTGGATGTATCCTTTCTGCCTGGTTCTGTGATTCAGAACTGAGGATTAGAAGAGAGAAGCCTCTCCACAAAGTGTGGGAATGCTTTACAAGGTATGTCTGGTTGCTGAGAACTGATGGAGCCACTGGCTATGAGAGGGTATAAAGGCGAGGCAGCTCAGGGTTATTCTGGAGGATCAGTTCCTTTTGTCTCTGGAACAATCCCTGCTAATATCCCTGCACCTGCAGCTCTCTCTGACTCTCTGATGAGGGAGGACTTTGAACCTCCCATGAGTGAAGCCTGTTCTCATGTGGTCTCTTCTCTGGAAGACTTAAACTGTACGTGAGCTTCCCTGGGGACAGAGCACAGCTGGACATCCTATAGCTTGTGTCATATATGCAGATTATCCCTGAGAGGGAAGCTTCCTGCATGGGCTATGCAAACAATTATCTCCAGGGACCACAGCAGTAGGCAGGTCCTACAGCTCCTACAGGGTTTACCTTCCTACAGCAGGAAGGTAAAACCAGGCTAGCAGGGACGGGGGTCTGCCCCAGGGCTGCTACAGCTGTCCTGCCTCTTTTTTTCTCTGTGAATTGTGGTAGCAGGGATGTTGAAGTTGAAACCCCTATCCATGCCATGCACGTCCATGCAACATCTCATCAGGTTAAGGAGATTGGCATGTCTGAAAGCTGTCAACCTGGCAGGGAGAGACTGCAGAGGTGACGAGCTAGCCCAGGACAGACAATCACTCACTAGCTATTTAAATAGCAGGTATGGGGCTCTTTTGGGAGAAGTGGTTGCACAGGGGCTTATTGCCTTGCTAGCTGTGCTCGAGGGGTGCTGCAGCATAATGAACATTGCATTAGTGCGATGAATGAGAATGGTTGAACCAGATCAGAATAAAACACTGTTTAATGATACATCCTGCCTGTGAGACTGTCCAGTGGCAAATTCCTCGTGGAAAATAAAAGAGCAAGGAAGTATGTAGTAAATCCCCCGTATATACTCCTAGCCTCCAGCAGCCTGAGACAGATGTTGAATCTTCGTATTTAATTGTGCATGTCCTCTGCAGCATCTCTATCCAGTTATTTTATGAAACCACATAAGTGTTTATTACCCACACTCTTCTGAGGCAAGGTGTCCATGGCTTGAAGGTGTGCTGTGGGGGGAAGCCTTGTGCTTGCTTGGACTTGCCCCTAGTTCTCATGTCTTATCTTTTGAAGAGACAGAGAGCAGTAATTTATTTTCACCTTATTTATTCCCCTCAAGGTTTTATTATACCTATTTATTATAACTAATACGGTTTCTCTTCTCTGTCATCTTTTCTTTAGAGAAGAAGGCAGTGTTGCAGGCAGCCAGGAGCCTATGCCACTGGATGTCTTTCATGGAATCACAGAATCACAGAATGAACTAGGTTGGAAAAGACCTTTAAGATCATCAAGTCCAATCATTAACCCAGGAGAACATTTTTCCAGGAATGATCTTGGCTAAAGCTGCCCTGGGGAAGCATGAACTGGCATCAAGATGGGCCTCCTGGCACTGTGATACTATGATACCCCTCGCAGTGCCAAAGCCCAGCTGACCTGTGTGCCCCAAACGTTCAGCCATGAGCATTCCTAGTCCCTTCCTGGCCACCTAGACATGTCAGAAAGCAGGCACTCGCTGCTGGCACCCCATGTGGGACCTCTCTCTGCTTCCTAACTTTGTGGACAGTCCAAGGAGAGGCCTGTGCAGTGCCTTGGCATTAGATGAGACTGACACTGGGACGCTATCCCAGCAGCACTGGTCCCTAGAGTCTGGTTGGTGGAAGACATTTTGCAGAGCACTGGCTGGCTGCTCTGTGAAGATGAAGCTGTAGAAATGAGGTGAGGAAGCACAGGAGAGATCAGTGTTCCTCAGGGACTAGAAGCATCCTTTGCCTTCCAGTCCATTATTAGAGGCAGACATGAAGCTGCTGAAAAATTAAGAAGTAGGCAGAAGCCATAGTTTTGTCTTGTCCCAAAGGCACTGATAGGTCTTGATGGCTTTGACCAGCCTCCACCTGCAACCTTTGCCTATGGGACGAGGAGCCCCATTTCAGCTCAGCCCTGGGTTTTTAGTCTTTGTCTGAACTGTATCATGGTTACCTCCATCTCTTTCACAGCTGTGTCTGTCCATAGACACAGTGTCTCTGGAGCCTGGCACATGGACTGACTTCCTGTCTTGACCTCAGACCTGCCTGGCAATCACTGGGTTGTGTCCAGCACTGGCTGCCACTGACTGACCCTGACCCCTGGGTTCTCAGGTGGACCTTGGACTTGCTTCGTCAGGACAAGCTTACCTGATGAGTGAGCTCAGCTGAACCCAAGTCTATTCCTGGGCCTGTCCTGCTCTCACCTTGTGCAAAACTATGGGAAAAGCCCACCCTGGCACCTGGGCAGTGCCTGGCTGTACCTGTGATGACAAAGTCATTGAGCTTCAGGAAGAAGGCTAATGTGCATGCTAAATACTGGTTATTGTATATTGTTTTAAGCCCTGGAGGACAGGCTGGGAGAGATTACAATAGAAAAGGTTAAAAACGCAGCTATTGTGAGTGCCTCTCCCTGTGCTGGGGTAGAAGGGCACCGCCTCAACATTGCTCTGAGGCATTTGGATCAGTGCTCACAGATTCCAGTGGATTAGCACTGCCTCCTGCAACCGCTCTGCAATCAACACAGGGTGTTTGGAGCAGATATGGTGGTCAATGGGTGACCAGAGGCTTTGGGTGCAAGGGGCTTTGCCAAAGCTGGGGAGCATGGCTGGGAAGTACTTCTGGGGAGCAGGGCCTAGGCTCAGCACGAGCATGCTGTGATAGCTGGCAGGAGAGGTGGGACGCTGTACGGCACTGTCAGGAAGGAGGCCAGCAGATTCCTCAGCGATGGGGTAGCTCTGAATGACCTCAGCACAAATGGTCGGCGCAGCTGGTGGGCTCCTCTGAGCACCCTGCCTATGCCGAGGAGAGCCAAGGGCCCCAGCTCTCTGTCCAGGAGGCACTCCTCACCCTACAGCACCCTACAGCACCCTGCAGCACCCTGTAGCACCCTGCTTGCTTGCCTGCCTGCTGAAGCTGAAGGGGACAAAAGTGTTGGCAGCTCACAGAATTGTTAGTAGAAGTAGGAAGTCAATGGGGAAAGTCAAAGAGCTATTCCCATCTCAGCATCAGGCAAAGCTGGCTCTGAAAAGGGCTGAGTAAAATTGAGTGCTGGAAATTAAGGCATAGTGACTGTATGAAAAGCTGCCATCAGTGATGCACTGGGTAAATGCTTATGGTCCATTTGAATATATACAGATAAACTGAGTATTGCCATAGACTACAATATTGAAACAGCAGTGCCATTTAGATTCTGGTAAAGGAGCTTGATGTCTGTATTTCAGCAGCTTTCTCTCACACATGCCCTTGCTAATAAGCCTCCATATCACCAATGAGTGCTCTCTTGGGTTCAAATGGCATCAAGTCTTTCATCCCTCTAGATGCTGTTGGTGCCTCTCATAGTACGGAATGATGTGGGTTTGTGTAACTCTGAAACAGCAGTACAACTTACCCAACTTACCTCCTGTGGAAATCACCAGAGTCATTGGCTAGGGACACTGTGAAAAAGGGTTCACACTAAAGCCAACACTGGAGAAACTGAGTGTCCTGCTAAGGGTGTGTTGGAACAGCCAGTCTCGTCATCAGGGGCTCTTCAGGTGCTTGCTGGAGCAGGGCAAACTTCTCTTTGAAGGGGCAGTGTTCTAATTGCAACCGTACCTCTGGTATCATCTGGCTTGAGCACTGACAACCCTGATCCTTTAGAGCTGTGTACGGTGTGTACCTGAAGAACTGTTGCTATTCTAATGGGAGTGAAGTGGGCTGTTGTGTGTATGCTAAGGAAGAGGGATAAGGGAAGAGAAGGAAGTATTAAAGAGGTGTGGGAGTCCTTCTTGATTAGGTCCCTTCACTGCACCTGCTTTACCAGCACATTGAAGGCCTTTCCCAGTCTGTGGAGCATCCTTCCAAGAATGAACAGCCTGGAGTAGCACTAGACCTGTAGACCATCAGCACCACAACCTCAGTCCCCACATCTTATCCAGAAGCACAGGGATGGCTGGGAGCCTCACTGCTACTCAGGACTGAATCTTCTTGCCTGCTCTCTGAAGAGAGAGCAATTACCTGCACTGGAGACCCAGAGTACTTATGGTTATGGGGCTGCTCTGTTCCTTTCTGGGACATTGTCTTTTACCTCTGTCCTTTCAGCCTTCCTCATGAAACTGCATCTTCAGAGGGAGCACAGAGGCTTATCAGAGCAGCTCAAGCCCGACAGGTCCCCTGTGTGGCCCCAGCTCCAGGGAACAGGGAGGCCTGTGTCACAGCTGCACGCATCACTGCTGCAGATATACAGCCTGATCTGTCTCCTCAGGAGAAAGAAACAGTGCCTCAGAGCCAAGATCGAGGACCTGCATTGTGACCATGACCCCAGGAGCTGCTTTCCTCTCCACACTCACATGGAAGAAAGCGGACTTTGGCACAGGACTATGGCCTGGGTGCAGGTACTGAGAAGAGGTGAAATGCCTGCAAGTCACTGTAGTTGTCATTAATAATTTCAGCTTCATCGTAATGCTCTGTGGTAATGGTGTGTGTGAGGAGTCTGACCCCACTGGGCCCCTTGAAGGGACCTTGAACCAGTTGTAGTTTGTGCCTGGTCTCTTAACACTCACTGACACGGGCCGTCTTGGTAGCCAAGGGCAAGCTCTGGCAGCCCACGGTCATTCTGAGCCCTGCCATCCGGGACTCTTACTTGGCACAGCCCCAGAGCAAGGCCCATGCACCAGGTCAGGGAGCTGCTTTGCTCCCTCAGCTGTAATGAGAGCCCAGGCTGGAGGGAAGGGCTGAAAAGGGTGGGTCTGCTGAAGGGTCCCTTGGGCTTATGATGGTATGGCTAGAGCAGAAACAACCACTCGCTCTGATCCATGCAACACCTCCCTCTCCATAGACAGGGCAGATGGATACCCCCTTTCCTCCCCCGGCTCCCCCTCTTTTCTTCCCTCCTGGAGGTCACCTTCAGCAGGGAGGCAGCGTGCCCCCAGGACCAGAGGCAGGGGGAAGGGGCGGAGCGTCACGCTTAGCCCCGTAATGCCTGGCAGCCCCCTCCGGCTGCTCCGTGCGGGCGGAACCCAGCCTGGTGTCCGCGGCTGGAGGAGCGAGGGAGTCCACGGCTGGCTGGCAGTGCTGTGCTGTGCTGTGCTGTGCTGTGCTGTGCTGCTGGAGGAGGTGAGCCGCTTCGTGCGGACAGGGAAGGAGTGTGGGAAGAGGAGTTACAGCCGTAGCGGGATGAAGGAGACTGGACAGGAGCATAGAAGGGCACCCACCCCTCACAAACTGGTTTTGGAGACTCTGGCGTAGCGTGCTGGCAGAACATGGAGTGCACCCATTTCCCACATCTGGTTGATGGTGAACTCCTTGGGTGTCTCTGCCCCAAAGGTTGGTTTTTGTCTAGTTGTGTCCAGTGAGATGGTGCCGTAGTGCTGGCTGGTTGCTTGGGAGGAGGGTGTGATGGCGCTTGATCCCAGTGAGGCTGTGTGTGCCATCTTCTGACCGAGGAGGCTGCTATGTGGATGGAGACTGTGGTATACTGCTTGCTGGGGAGAGGCTTACAGGTCTCTCTCTGGGGACGCTGTTAGGTTTCTGCCCGAGAAGTGCGATACGCGTTTCTGTAAGGGACGGTGATGTGGTTCTCCACAGTGAGATTAAGCAGTAGCCTGCTGACCGCTTTTAGAAAGGACCCCGTAAACATGCCCCCAGAAAGGCCAGAAACAACCACAGGGATAATCTGCTCAGGTCCCTTGTGTGTATTAAACGTGGTTTGCACTGGAGTGGACCTTATAGGGAAAAAAAATAGTGCCATTCTTGAGTTGAAAGTTCCAGAGATGGAAGGATATTCTTCCACTCTGATGAGATTTTCAAGGATAAATGTCCTTCTTCACAAAATATGCCCTGCGACTGAGCTCTGAAATTGCCTCGTTTCAGCTTCAGCTATTCGTTTTATTATAAAGCTTTTATTAATTATAATGCTTTTACTAAGGGAGAACCCTTTGTGGTGAAATTCTACTGCCCACAAAGGTACTCATAGATGACGGAGTAACTTCTTTTCTCTCTGTTTGATAAGCTAAAGACCGCTCGCCTGGAAGTTTCCCCTGTAATTGGAAGCCCCACTGTCATTCTGTCATTCTCATGGTTCTTCTCTAGTCCTTTTTTCCATCAAACCATGAATAACACCAGCTCAAGCTTGCTGAACTATGGTTTCACCGATACTGTTAAAATATAGAAAGCATCTAGTAGCTAGTTCTGTTCACCCATCGGCTATCCTCCGGAGGAGTTCAGGAAATTTACCCTAGAAACCATCCTTTCACATCAGTATGTTTTTAATATTATAAAAAAATCACAGAAAAGTAAATAAATAAGAATGCAAAGCAGAGCACATGGAAGGAATACATTTCTAATCAAAACACAAACCCCACTGGTGCACAGTGTTCTCAATTCTAGTGAAGATGTCGTTAGCAGGTGGCCAGCTTTTCAGAAATACAGCTTTCCTAACTCAGCTGATTTTCAGAGATTAAATTTCAGACTGTCTCAGGGCATCTGTGTGTAGGAACCTCTGCAGAAACCAGAGTTCACTGTAGGAGGCACTTCGCCTCAGAACAGATCTCGTCTTATGATCCGTCTCAGTCTATGTAAAGCTGAGCGGCTGTATCTGTCTTTATTTTTTGTTTTTCCTAATTTAGCATCAGAAAAATGCTATTTTGCCTCTTGCTGCTGATGATTCCAGTGTCTGACACTTCTTGGACATTCTCTTCAGCAAAGTAAATGCAAAAGTAACTAACCCTTGTAGTGCCAATTTTCTAGGGTTGCATCTGTATCCTCATAGATGTATATCTATATCACTGTAGATTCTTTCTAGTGCAAGTCTGTATCACCCTACATACTAAGGCCTGCAAAGTGAGGCTATACCAGATCTACATTTCTGGGTTTACATAGTGCCTGTTTTATTTACAAAGCAACATGAAGAACTTAGATTTATTTTATTAATATGATGTTTTTGTTTCCTGTCACATAATGCCAGGCTAAAATCCTGAATTCTTTTGTCATTTGAAAAACTTTTGTGTGCGTGTATGTGCATGCACTAGTTTTACCAAGCAGTGCATTATCTACCCAAACTCATGTTGTGTCATTTGCAGACATTTTCTGTATGATTTCAGGGCTTTCTTCTAGATCAATGACAAAGGTAAAAGTATACTAACAGGGTCAGGATCAAACAAAATTAATTGCGTGGAGTTAGGACACCAATAAAAGACAATAATTTCCACTGTACTATGCTTATTTTTAAATCCATTAAAAATATGAGGCTTATTGATTTTGACCAATAGCACAATTAATTTGTACAGACAGCTTTCAGAGAATGGTCAGTGAATGGGATATTTCTGGCTGTGCTGTTTGAACCAATACTGGTCTGAAAACTGCTCCAAACTCTCACCAGTGAATTAGAGGCTGATGGGAAACCTCCATGGATAGGGTCCTTCCACAGCCCCTAGACAGAATGACTGTGGTGGTTGGATAACAACAGACACCAAGTGATCTGAATTACTTGATACACTAAATCCATTTGAGCAAAATGGGATTTATAAAAGCTGTTGTGAAAGTATTTAGAAACGCAGCAGGCAACACCCAGAAAGGGACGTGAAGAGGAAGTGGAGCTTTTCCCCCAGTGCCCTCAGTAATTTGGAAAAACTCTGGAGTCATGATGGATATATGAGGCAGTGCAGCTTCTCAGTGTGTCAACCAGAGAGGTTGTGGAGTCTCCATCTGTGAAGATACTAAAAACCTAACTGGACACCTTCCTATATAACCTGCTTCAGCTGCTGCTGCTTGAGCTGAGGAATTGGATTAGCTGATGTCAAAAGGCCCCATTCCAGCCTAAGCACCTCTGTGATTCTGCCATCATAGCAGTATTTCTGTTATACAGAGATTACACTGTCCTTGGCTCTTGACATGTATGGAGTGCTTTTGTGGACCAAATATGTTAATCATTTTGGTTGAAGAACCAGAATAACATTACCTAGCTAAGACACTGTGTCTTCATAGGCTAGCTCCTCCTCAGCTCCTCAGGAAGCTGGAAGGCATCTCCTGGTCGTGGAAAGGATGTGAATTTCTTGCTGCTGTAATGAGAAACTCTTGTGGGGAATTAGGGTTTCTCACATGTTAACAGCCTGGAAATAAGACCTATAGGAGGGATGAAGCACAGGAAGGATAGTGGATGAAAGAACAGTTTTGAATAGGACCCCACCTGCTGACTTCAATACAGCACAGCAAAACAGTGGGTGCATCCTGGACAGAGCCCTGGGGGCCTCCTCCTCAGTGTTTGTCACTCTGCAAAAGGCAGATGGCACTCTAGAAGGTAACAGGGTACCCAGACATGCTCTACCCACTAGTGACCCAAACCTGGACCTCACTTAGCTTCCTATATAATGGCAGTGGTATCTCAGAGAAAGACCTGACAGCTTTAGCTATTTCCTGGAGTATGGACTGTGTAGTGTAATCAATTGCCTCAAGGGTAGCAATGGCCAATGCCTGCAGACTTTTCTGGAGTGACTGCAGCTGGGGCTTCCTTCATATGGAGCCCTCGTCAGACCCACAATATTGTCGTTGTCCCACAAGACACTTTACCCATATCCTCTGGCTGATCTTTTTTTCCATGCTGGCTATTTTACTTTGATGGTCTATTCTGTACCTAAACAATCTGCCCTCCCATGCCACTGGGGCCATGCATGAAAGTAAGGATCCTTGGCACCTATACTGCAGTTCACTTGAAACATGGAGTGGAAGGACAAAAGAGTTTTCGGGATTATTTTTTAACTGCAAAAGCTTATGAACTGAAATGTTTTGACTCCCAAAGCTGGAGTAAGAACCAAGAATATTCAGAGAAGCATATCCTCCCATTTACAAAAGGAAGTATTTAACACAGTAAATAGAAGTAATGAATCATTTCAAAAGAGAATAGATGAATCAGATAAAAATAATTCAATACAAATAAAATTAATAAGTATTTTAAAATTACATCATTATTGATTAATACAGTGAATGGATGCACTGAGAAGATTCTAACCTTTGGGTTGGATAGCACTAACAGGTGGCCAGCCTACAATGGAAGACATTTTATCTACCTCAAGTTTGAGAAATAAAGTTATCCAAGAAGATTGTGAACCATTTGCTAACAAGAACTTGTCCATGACCATGAATTTGATATAGGAGAAACACTGTCTTACAGAAGAGATCTTTTAGTTGGGTTTTTCCCTTCCCCCCAGATATAAATCTAATGTGTTCCGCACAAGACAAGCAGTCATCTCTTCTGTTGTTTCACTCCCTGGTTATTGTGGCTTTAGCCTATTTAACATCAAGGGAGGTCTATGTCTTTCAAAAGTCTATTGCACTTTAAGAGTTTTTTTTCTCCGTATTCCTAGCTAGGTCTCTTTAAAACGCTCTTTCACCTATATGTTTTAACACTTAAACGTGGCAGCACCAGTTTGGCTGGGCAGCAAGCAGGAGGACATCAGAGGAAAATCTCTAAAATACTTTCCAGACTTTCTCTGTGAGTTTCTCACCAGCCTTCCATTCGTTCCCTCCTGTGCATACACTAGTTCATTGTTGAACTCCCCACGGACTTTGCTAACTTTCACTGCTGTTGGCTCTCACACCGAGCCAAAGCCTTTGAAGAAAAGTAGGGCAAATTACTTTGTACTTCTGAACTGGGTAAGACTTAATGCAGTTTATGAAAGAAGGAAGGGAAAAGAAAGGGAACTTTGCCACAGGCAGTCCCAGTCTCATGTACAAATCCAGCCCTTTTGTTGTTTTCCTAGTTTTAAAGAATTCTGTTGCTAAATCAGTGGATTCTTAAGAATGACCAGATTAATTGAAAATTATTGGAAATTGAAAATTGAAGGAACTGTAATAAGCTCTGGTCACAGACAGAACAGTGTAAAAACTAAGGGAAAAGTCTTCATACTTTCTGCTTCCACTCATATTCCCAGGATGCCATCTTCCTTTTTAGCAACGTGAGGTCTTATTCCCTCCTCTGAAGGTGTCGTGTGTCAGAATGTTTGATGGGAAGTGGTCCTGAGTTTGTAGGTGCAGAAACGAGCCACCAGTTTTACACTAGAGGTCTGTCTCATTGCACAGTGTATACGACATATCTGAGAATGCTGCAGCCCTCATGCTCTTGGGTTGTTGGGTTGCACCCTGGGCTGCATTAGGCAGTGTTACCAGTAGGTCAATGGAGATGATCCTTCCTCTTTACTAGTGAAGGCCACATCTGGGTCCAGTTCTGGGCTTCTCAGTGAAAAGAGGTGTGGACAATACTGGAATGAATCTAGTCTGTGAAAATGATTAAGATAGTGAAGCACCTCATACAAGGAGATGCTAAGACAGCTGGGAGTTGTTTAGCCTCAAAAGCAGAAAGCTTGATGGGATAATCTTGTTGATGTGTATAAATACCTGTAAAAAAGAAACTGCCGGATTCTTCTTACTGGTGTTAAGTGACAAGACAAAAGGCAGTGGGCCTCAAATACAGAATTGCTATTTAAGCATAAGAAAAAACTTTTTTTCCATAAAGGTGATCGAACACTGGAACAAGTTGCCCAGAGCAGCTGTGGAGTCTCCATCCTTAGAGATAATCGGAACTGGGCCACACACAGTCCAGAGCAACCTGCTATAGTTAACCTTCCTCTGAGCAGGAGACTACACTAGGTGATCTCTGGAGGTACCTTCTGACCTCAACCATGCTGTGACTTTGGTTCTGTGACCTTGCTCCAAAGCCAGGAGGGTCTCCCAGGCCCAGGGTGCCTGCGTTCAGAGCACAGGGAGGTAGTCAGGGGGAGAGTGGTGCCATAGGTGCCTTAAAATGTTGCCTTGTAGCTGGCTGGGGGGCTAAAAAACATTTCTCTGAAATGGGTCTGAAGCAGCTGGCTGTAGGTCAGAATGCCATTGATGTCCAAGCTTCCTTCCTGCCCGGGTTTCTTGGCTGCACAGATGAGTGACTTTGCGTCAGAAATGTCAGTAGGCATGTGAGGTACTGAGCTCCCTTTGGCTTGCTCTGAGCACACTGCCTGACTAGTAATCCCTTTTTTGTCATGGGCTAGCTGTGCTGCTGCCTAAGGAGCAAGTCTGTCTCTGCTGCTACCTCAAGGACTTTCTTCAGTAAGAAGTGAGGGTGAGTTTCTTAGTAGAGAGACATGGTCTTGCTGCAGTAGGCTAAGGACAGTAAGATGACCGGGTCACTCATGATTGATAATCAGGGACTGTTATGTTTTTGCTTGTTGCCTAACACCTTGGAGACTAGAATAAGAGGAGGCCTGAAAGCCAAGCTGACACAGCAAGGTGATCCAGGCCCTTGAAAAGAGAGGCTCCAGGACTACAGTTAAGAGGCTGGAGGCCAGAAAGGATTAGAGGGTTGATGGAGGTTCTCTTCAATATGGGACCTGTTACATGATGAGGGGCTCTGCCCAGGGGTGTACTGTATAAAAGCACAAGCTCAACTCTAGCACAGCTGTGAAAGCACTCAGGCTCCAAGTGGCAGAAGCACCCACTGCCATGCCATGGTTTGCATGGCGAGTTTGATCTGGTTTTCTCTGCATGTTGTGATGTTTCTGACTCAGGCTGTGGTGTTTCTGCAGCACTCATCGATGGCCGAGAGCTCAGCTGTGGCTGCAGCAGCGGCAGGGACAGCGGCACCAGCCAAGCTAGAGGAGCTCCTGGAGATCACAGCTCAGAGCCTGGTGCGCACCGAGGTGACTGAGCACTATGAGGTTATTCGGGAGCTGGGCAGGGGCAAGTATGGCCACGTGATGCTAGTGACCCACAGGCAGAGAGGTAAGGAACTGACTGTGCCCTGTGAACCACTATGCCTTGTCTCCTCTTCATTCACCAGGGTGTTGGGTGGGCTAGTGGTTCCCTGGGGCCAGGCACCAGGCACCACAGGGGTTCCCCAGGGAACACTGAGGACAGGACCTCCCCAGCCAGACAGCCTCCCGTTGTGCCCAGGGGACAGCCCAGAACATCAGGCAAAGTTACAGTGATGAGGCAGGTGCAGGGTCAAGCTGGGAAGTCAATCCACAAGTCAGGATCAATAGGACTAGGTATCAGCACGGATGTGATATAGCTGGAAAACAGCACTCCCACCATGTAGCACAGGCAGGGAGTGAAGCCCCAGGCCTGAGCTTAAATGGTGCCTGAAGGCCCCTGGAGAGAGGGTGTGAGTAAAGGTCTTAGGTGGAGTTGGGCAAGGCCATTAAGGCCTAATAGTGCCCACAGAGCCCTGACACTACTCTTCGCCAGTAGTCCCAGTTTGGACTGATGAGCCCACGTAGCCTGAGTGTCCCTGGTGTTGCCCAGTGCTCCTGTGCACTGACTGGCTCAAAACCCACACCAGTGGCAATACCTTGTCCCAGATCTGGTGTCCACAGGATGTATCTACACAAAGGTTTGGGTCAGAAACCTCCCTGTGGCTGTAAGTGTCCAGTTCCATGGCTGCTCAGTTCCCTCTCAGTTTGGCCTTGAGGAGAGTGACTTTCAGAAGAGTCAAACCCACTCTTCCCATTCCCAGGGACTCCTATGGCTCTCAAGCTGCTACCCAAAGCCAGTACCAAGCTGCATACCTTCCTGTATGAGTATTGCGTGGCACTCTCCCTTGCCACCCACCCTGCCATCATCGGCATGTTTGGAATTGCCATCGAGTCCAGTCAGTACTATGGCTTCCTCTACGAACCAGCACTGCACAAAGATCTCATCTCTATCATCAAACCCCGGGTGAGTGCTGATACAAGGCCATGGGGACTGGGACTGTAGCATTTGTCCACTGTGCGGGCTGGCTGGGTCAGAGGGGCGTAAGGGCAATGGGCTGTTACACTGGTGCCTACAGCACTGAAACAGCTTCAGGCTTGCAACACCAGAAATACAAAGGTCTTCCCCAGTGCCGAGCAGGAAGTTGGAAGCGTAGCTAGCAGGGCTGCCAAGGTGTCACGAGTGTTCTGCACTGCCTGTCTGTCTCTCTGGGCAGGATGGGATCCCTGAGCCAGCCGCTAAGCAGTGTGCCAAGCAGCTCGTGAGCGCGCTGGAGTTCATCCACAGCCGAGGGCTCGTGTACCGTGACATCAAGCCTGAGAACGTGCTGCTTTTCGATCCTGAGTGTCGGCGCATCAAGCTGACTGACTTCGGGCTTACACGGCCCAAGGGTACCAAGCTCAAGCTGGTGGCCGGGGTAATCCCCTATACCGCCCCGGAGCTCAGCAACACCGCTGATGCCCAGGGGGTGCCCATTGACACCAGCTTGGACGCCTGGGCCTTCGGCGTGCTGCTCTTCTGCCTGCTGACTGGCTACTTCCCCTGGGAGCAGAGCCTGCCAGATGACCCTTTCTTTGAGGACTTCATGCAGTGGCAGGAGACAGGCCTGGAAGAGGACCTGCCCCGCCACTGGAAACGCTTGACAGCAGAGGCTGCCCTGATGCTGCGGAGCCTGCTAGCCCTAGATCCTGCCAAGCGTTGCCCTGTCAGTGGGGTGCTGCGCTATGTCGATTGCCCTTGGCGGCTGGAGGATGGCAACAACCAGGAGGCTGCAGTGAAGCCCTAGCGCCTGTCCCCCATAGGGGCAAGATGGCAGGTCTCACCTTGCAAGGGACTTCAGAGTGTGAGGCACCATGGTGGCCTGGGTGTGAGAGGCCATGGTGATCCAGAGAGCAACTTCTTTGTTGCTATGGAGCCGAGCTCCTTCTCTGATGGTCCTCACCCCATGGTTCAGTGCTGCCCAGTGCCACCTGCTTGTGCTTCCTTGGGGCTTTAAAATATCTTTCTTTTGGAAATAACTCTCTGCGTGTGAAGCACCCACTCGTTTCCTGGCCACAGGGACTCCAGGGTGTTTTCTAGGTGCTGCAGCACCTGCCTTGTCTCAAAATAGAGCAAAATATGTACTTTTGTGTTTGTGTATGTGGCTCTTTTTCCTTCATAATAAAATGTTTGTGGGGCCTGCTTGATGTGGGAAAGCAGGGGCATGACAGAGCCTGCTGCCATCTCAGTACATGGCAGGGACCACCCCTAGATGCTGCCTGGGCCTCCACCAGGACCCTTGGAGGGTGGCTTCAGGCCGGTGGGGTGGAGGTGCTGGGAAGCTCCCAGCATGTATCTGCAGATGGTAGCTGGGCACCGATGGTGGTGTTGAGCACACCTCCCTCCCTGTACTGCTTTCAGATCCTAAGAGAATGTCCTTCATGCTCTTAGATGCCCAGTTACCGCTCTAAGGATCTTCATTCTCCCATTTCTTACCACCACTTTAACCCTTCCCTAGCAACACATATCTCTTAATCCTCCAGTGTCCTTCTAGGTGCACATTTTAATCCTGGAAAGAGGTAGCAAGTAGAAAATTAGAGGTTAGAAGCTCTCATTACTTTACTACCTCTTTCCAGTCCCCAGGATTATGCTGTTGGTAATCCTTCCTGGCTCCTAGCCTGACCCTATTGCTGGAAACATGCCCATCTTAGTTTCCATTCTCAATGGCTTAGTAGCTTTAAAAAATGCACTGGTCCAACACCATAGTTTCTAGCATCCCAGCTTTTTTTTCACTTCAGATCCTTTCCTGCACACACTCTTCCGTAGTTGCCCAATGTTCAACTGTCTTTTGCCGGTGTCTTCTCACCCCATGGAATTCTACTATTACTTATCTTCCTCATTAACTTTCCCTTTCTACTACCCATCACCTGGTAAACACCTTTCATTCATCCTTCTCTCAGCAACATCACCTTCATACTATTCTTTTGTACTTTCCTGCTCTCTGCATCACTTATCCCTCATGTCTTTCTTCCAGCTCCCCAGCCTACCTTATGAGCCATCATTGTGCTTGCCCTGTTCAAGATACATTTTTCTTCTGTCCGCTTCCATATTTTATAATCTTTCATTACCCTAAAATATAATAAATGCTGCACAACTTTGGCCTGCTGAGATTTGGGTTTAATTACTCTTTGATCACTGTAGGAATGGCACAGGAGTGTTAAGTTACCAACACCATAGCTGTGTTTAAAGTGGAGAAGCCCTAATGGTTCTAAAGGCCAGGTAGCTGACAAATATCTGATGAAAAATAGTGGAAAATCTGATACAGATGATTGCTAATAGTGACTTATAGGTTAGGAACATGCTCTTTGGAATATGATACTCAGCACTGTTTGCTAAAAAAGTTGTGTTCGATAAAGTAAATTCATAGCATTACAGTATACAATTTGTAAGGCATGACCTATTGATATGAAGGAAATTCGAGTATGCTGTATTGATTAAGAAGATGTACTATGCCCAGCCAATAAAGCATAGTTAAGTGAACTGAGAACTTTTAGTGGACAGGAGAAATAACTGTCAGCTGGAAATGCTGTTTGGTTATTTTGGTTGGTTTCTGCAGGGATCAATATTTGAAAACTATCAACATTTCCATCCATGATTTGAAGGTAAATACAAAACCACTACAGGTGGAACACTGACATCTTTGGGGAAACAGATAAAACTGTCCGATTTCAACAGGACCAAGCATGTCTTCTTGCAGAAGCCAATCATGTTGATGAGGATCAGGTATTCAGTGCTGCCTGACAAAGACAATGTGACAGAAGCTACTGACAGTGAGCAGTGGCAATGAAGAGGAATGTTTCTCTTTCTCCTTTATCACAGAACCTTAAGACTTTGGCA
Organism: Neopsephotus bourkii; assembly: GCF_033783945.1. Taxonomy (NCBI): domain Eukaryota; kingdom Metazoa; phylum Chordata; class Aves; order Psittaciformes; family Psittacidae; genus Neopsephotus; species Neopsephotus bourkii. Next base: position 6,020,661 of record NW_026901984.1, on the reverse strand, counting down.
GAAGGGGTTTCTGCTTCAGGAAGTTGTGTGATACATAGTTAAGTGATGAAATCAGTACTGTGGCTGCACCATATGTGTGATGGTGGTACTTGCAGGGTAACAACGGAGCAAGCACAGCAGTGCGCACAGTGGCAGAAGACCTGCCTCGAGCCAAGCCCTCAGCCTGGTCTCCTTTCCTCAGCATCTTAACCATAACTGCAGCTGGATTTCTTAAATCAGTGAATAAACAGACCTGTTGAAGCCCACCCAGGGGGTCTGAAAACAGATCTGCTTGTCCCCATCACCCCCGCAGCAGCTGCTGGGAGAGGCTGAATGGAACGGAGCTGCGTGCAAACATGCTGGCCCTTCGCACGCGCAGCCACTGGTGCAGGAGGGCTGGCCGAGTGCCCGGCACTGTAAAGGGTAACATTTCAGCTAAGGCAGGCACTAGGATCTGGTGTCATACCCGAAGAGGCATCAGGTGGCTCCAAAGGGGAGGGAAAGACCCGGTGCTTCACTCCTCAGCAGGGTGGAACGAAGAGATAAATTGGAGCTCACCAGACTATGTGAGTTCTGGCAGCAGCATCTGTGGACCAAGAAGTGTGAATCCAGGCACTAGTGGCTAGTGCATCATACTGCATGCACAGGATAGAGGCATGGATCCAATGGCTTTTGGTAGGACACATGGCCTGTGTTTCTGGATTCCCTAGTGGGCCTCACTACAGATTCTGCTCCCTATTCTGTGTGTACACTCCTGAATAGTCATGGTCAGCAGTAGCCTGGGGATTGTGATACAAACAAGAACCTTCTGAGTGTATGGAAGGTATTTGCCAGCACTTTGGTATTGCAGGGGCAGGGTGATGAGTTGAGACTGGATCCATTAATTGGACATATCCGTTAGTCATAGCACTCCTTCCAGTTGGGAAGCGTTGGTAAGAAAAAGTGGAAGTGAATGGTCTTTGCTACAAAGACATGAAATCACAGGCAGATAGGAAAGTGATTAACCCAGATTGTGATAATGGCCAAACAGTGGCACAGATGAGTAATCTCAGAATTAAAATGTTGATTATTGAAGAGAACACTTTAGCAAATTATCTGTGCTAACCACAGGTCAGCAATGCCCCCAGCACATAGACCATGTTGTGCTGCTGGCTAGACTCACGACAGAAAGGGTAGGACCAGGGTGGATAGCAGGGCCAATGTAATTTCCTCCTATATGAAGATTAATGAAAGTCACTCAGTTGGACTGGCTGAACCAGTGACCAAAGGCAAGGCAGAGGTCCAGCCTTCAGGACCTCTCCAGTTAGGCTTTTGGTGTAATTTCTAGAAGCGTGGAGCACATAATCTTCTTTCTGCCTTGTTGACTGGCATTATGTCATTTCCATCCCTTCCCACTTAAACACTGTAAGATATCATTAGTGGGACTGTGACTGAAGTTTTTTAGGAAGGGCAGCAAAGGAATAATTCTCCATGTTCCCCGGAGTTCCCTTGTAACCTTGTTTCCTGAGCAAGACTGCATGCTGACCATCACGTGTGACCCTTTCGTCTCTGCACACAGATGTCAGGTCTGTAGCTGGGAAGACTGTAGAGGGACCCAGAAATGAGTGGAAGAAAGCATCTCAGGGAATGTGATAAAGCAAATGCAGGACAGCATAGTGCCTGTGCCTCACTCCACCAACACTGCTTATTCTTGAGTTTTGACTTTCACTTCAAAGACTAAGCAGGCAGGACCTTTGATAAAAAACCCCCACAAAATATGACCCTGTTGTGAACAACTGTCCTTCTGAGCACAGGGATGGAAAGAGATGGTGGAATTTGTTGCCTTTCATTCTTACTCATGTAGGACCATTTTGGCAACAACTGCAACCCAGCTGATGTCTTCTAGAGCTGCTTGTAGCTGAGAAGCCATGAGAAGTCATAAAAACTCACATTGTCATGCCAAAGGACAAAGAGCTACAGGACTGAAAGTGGCTGGATCAGAAGACACGTAGTTCCTGACTGGGAAACATGCAATGGCTCATGGAGTTTCAGCTGTTAGCCTGAGTGGAGATGGATGAACTGGAGGGAAATGCCTCAGATAAGAGAGATCAAAGGTGTTTGATCTCTGCCTTGGTGTTTCCCACATCCTGTAGCTTGGGTTGCACAGTATCTTGCTACTATAATTTTAGTTCTTCTTGTGTTGTGCTGGGCTATCTGTGTCAGTGCTGACCACAAGAAGAGCACTGACCACTACTAAATCCTGCAATGATTCTCCAGTATCCTTTGCTTCCCTACTTACAGTCTGTTCAAGGTCTGACAGCCAGCCATGCCAGCCAATAGTCTGGGCTTGTCCATATACACCCCTGCCTGTTGCTGTGGGTGTGTTTGTTGTTTTCCCCTGGGCTGACAGGCAGATGAGCATATTTATAAGCCCTGTGTCTTGGCCCAGCTTTGTGCAGGAGAGGGAGGAAGGGGGATTTGGCCTGGCCCAGTGTGGTGACAGAAGGTGGTCACAGTTGTCATACAGACTAATTGCACTTCTAACCCTTCTTTGCTGTTTACAAGCTGCACCCTACTGAGGACACGTCTCTGGCTGGCTCCTGTATCTCAGGGTTAAATCACGAGGCTCCTGCTCTCGCTTTAGGCCCCGATAGCCACCTTCTGTGTGCTAACTTGGGGTGCAGCTTCCACCTGAGCTTTGCTGACAGATTTCTTAGCAGATAGTGAGAAAGAATTCATATCTTAAGTGGTATAACAGTCTGTTATTTAGTTTGTATATCTAGCTATTTAGAGCTAGCTTCAGGAAAAACAGCCCTGTTGCCATGATTGCTGCTGAGATGTCTGCAAACAGCCACTTGAAACAGGCAGATCTGAGTCCCCTTGCTTTGTCCTCAGAGCTACTCTGCACCTGGCTCACCTGGTTATTTTCCCTCCTTCAGCTGCTGAGGAGCTTTGTGGGGTCTTCCTTGTGTGATACTATTTATTTTCTCTCCCTTGCTTGCTTTTTGTCCATCTTTCTCACTCCTCCAGCCCTGCTTCTGTATCACTTGCCCATCTGCTATATTTCACTTTTATGGGGGTCATCCTGCTGCAGAAGAGTTATCCCTTGATACAAAACCTTGGAAGGCTTTGCTCTCTCAAGAAGCAATAAAGGGTGCTTAGTGTACAACCTGATGGCTCCTTTCACTCTGCTGGGAGAGGTGCTACTCTCACTCATGACTTATTTGAATCACTGCTGATGTGGGGAGCTGTAGCAAGAAGGGGCATGCACTTGTGTCCTCAGGTTATACCCATACTGCTCATAGTATTTCAGAGAAGATTGCAGCACCTTTACCCCACCAGGACTGTTTATTGTTCATCTAGAAACATAAGTAAGCACTTCCAAGAAGAGCAGCTGCTGTTTGGGTGCTCCTGGTAGCAGGGTAGGAGTGGACTTCAGCAGGCAGCTTGGATGGCTTCTATTCCCAGTGCTGGAGAAGGTTAGGGCAGAGGGACGCTGGGCCTCCTGGTGAATCCCTGCTTGTCTTTGAAGATAACCATTGCCAACCTCTGTTTGAGTTTACTGTTGCTGGGCTACCCCAGGAACTGCTTAACTGGTTGGTCTCTTCTGTACTGCTCCATAATGGAAATCTGAGGATTAAGTGAGAGCCACAATAGGCAGTGCCTGAGAAGCCTGCCACCCTCCCACTGGTTCCTGACTGCATAAGGGCATGTCAGGAATTGGATAGGGTTGGCAGAGATCTGGCTGTAACAGGATGCTCCTGTCCTTTCCTTTTCTTCTGTCACTGTGGGAGAGAGATGAGCTTATGGCATGTGGTGTGTGGCACTGGCCAAAGGAATGATGGGGGGGGGGAAGGTGACTGGCCACCCATAACCAAGAATAGCTTTGGTTCAATGGGTGGAAGTCTCACTGATGAGAAGTCCGGACACAGAGCAAAGTCCTGAGCTGTAAGTTAGGTCACCCAGTAAGCTGGGAAGAGTATTCATTAATCCTGACTTCATGTCTCCTTAACCAGTAAGGCATATCCCTGTTCTCTTAGAGTTAGACACAGAATTGGAAGACTTGATCCTGAGTTCTCATTTTCCTTTCCACCCCTTCTTACCATTAGCTCCTACATCTTGGACTTCAGCTTAGGACTGTATTTCTTGAAACAAGAGCCTTGACTCCCTTCCACCTTTTTCTTCAGTTTACTATACACTGGACTCCTTGCTCTGCCTTCGTTGCTGTTGCCATCACTTTCCCATTGTGCATGCCAATACCCCCCTGTCTTCAGAGGTCAGAACCAATATTTCTCATTTTGCTGTCACTACTATGTGATTTCAGCCAACATATAAAGGATTTTAATAGGTCTTTCTGTGTTTCAGTCCAGCAACAGACTTGTAGCCCTCCTCAGAGCTCGTCAGTAAGAGACCTGGAATTAGTCTCTTCTCATAGAGGACTGTAATGAGTCTCACAGCTCTGGAAGACAATTCTTGTAGTCCCTAAACAGGACTTACATACAGCTTGATCAATGCTACATCAGACCCCCCTTTGGGAGTCTCTGGGATGGCCATATTTTCCACCCTGAAACATTATCAGTTGGTCAGGGCACAGCAGGAGCTGCATGGGGGGATCTCCAGGTAGTTACAGACCCCCCCTCTGAGGCTCTTGTGACGATTAGCCAAACACTTTATTGTGAAGGTGGCTAGGAGTTCAGTTAGAGTTGGCCCACTGTCTCAGATCAGTCTATTGTCTCATCTATACATCTGAATAGCTGAGGAGTTCCTGCCCACCATGGGAATTAATGATGTAAGTATGCTAGATGTGGGTACAGCCAGCCCTGCCACTCAGCCACACAACTCTAGAACAAGCCCGAGTTTCATACTTGAAACTTAAATTCCATATCTCTTGTGGCAGACTAAATCACTACAGAAGAAATGGTATAAATATTTAAGCTGATCTCATTCAAAACATTAGCAATTTGCTGTTGTTGCAATCATTTTTGCTGGTCTGGTTGGCTGATAATTCTTGAAGTCTAACAAAGATATCTATCTGCACAACCCCACACAGTATTTGCACGCAAGTGAAGTATCTTGGGTATTGTTGCTGCTGCAGTAACAATCATTCCCAATGAAAGAAAGGCACCAAAAGCAGTACCTCTCTGTTTAGTTAAAATGATTTCCTCTGAGCAGCTCCAGTAGCTCCTTTCTGTATCACTTAATGGCTTGTTTCTCTTGCCTTCATTAAAATAGACCAGTCTACAGTCATGCAGTTTGGATCTTATGCCAGCAATGTTAAGTGCATACCTCACCACAATCCAAATTTCTAATGTTGGAGAAGGCAGGGGCAATAATGTCTGTATGGATCCAGGTCCTGTTTCCTGTATTTCTGGTTTTGTCACAGCGACTCATTTTGCCAAGCTCTGATATAGATTTTGCTGCTCTTCAGTGACTCTTCGGACTGTTCAGCTTGCTAGAGGAGGATGGCTGGATAGCATCCACATGTTAGAATTATTCAGAGGCGAGTAGCATATCAGAACCAATGCTCAGGTTGGATTAAGTCAGATTTCACAACCCTCTTTATAAACTCTCTTGTTCTTAGGGTCTGAGGACAATGGCATGGGGAAATTCCTATTCTCCCTTAGGTAATCCTAATCAGATGATGGTAAAGAAAAAGAAAGGGGAATGTGAAAATCTTTGCTAGAAGTGAGGAACCTTTCTTTACTAAGAGCAAAAGCAAACCATTTGCAAGGCAGGGTCACTTTAGGATGGATAGTGCTCAGCTCGCTTTTCTGGCTTTTCTCTTTACTCCAGGGTTTCATGGGATGATGGCAGCAATTTCAATGCTGCTTCACAAAGCTGTTGCTTTGCAAATCTCCCTCATTAGCCTTCGTCTTGTGATTTGAACATGTATTTACTTTAGTGGTAAATATGCTCACTGTTTCATAGACAAATCACTGTTTAATTAGGAACCAAGGGCTACAACCTGTCAGCCTGCAGACAAGGGAAGAGGTCATGTAGACACATACTGCTTAGCTTAAAACTCACTTTTTGGTATAGCTTGTCAGGTAAGGACTGGACTAACACACCAGTCAAGTCTGGGCAGTCACTAAGGAAAATAATTTCTTGCCTCAATCCTGGGGCTGAAAAGAAGCATTTAAGAACAGAAAAACAGCCAGTACATGTCTTGAGACAGACTTCAAGGTCTCACAGCTGAGGAATTTATTGGATTGTCTTCACATCCCCACATTTTCTTTCCTTATAGTGCTGTCGATAGGCTAACGATTAGGGAATAGCTATGAATACTTCCTGAGAAAGGGCTCTATAGCCTTCTTAAACCCAGTTTTACAGGCCTGCAGCTTTGCCAGGAGAGTCATTTATGTTAGTACACAGAGAGCACACATGTACCCATTTTCTGTTGGTAAGATGTACACAAGATAGATTCAACCTGCCTGGGTTAGGGGTTGATAAACTGGCAGCACATAAACTGGGATACGTGTAAATGATTACTTGCACATCTTTCCTGTATCCCTCTTCCACGATGGAGGAAGAGCCTGAGTACGCATTGCTAAAAGTCACTGAGGCCCTGTCTTCCACAGGAATACATAGACCAGAAGCCAACAGGACTAGGTCTCTGATTTGTACAGTCAGAACACCAGAGCTGCTGAATTACCTTCTCTGTGTGCTCTCAAGACCTCTGCTCTCTCATCTGTGGCACTACTTAAACCCTCATAGGAGCTAGCCTGTCTTCCTTTAATGACCTGGAGCAGAACCTACAGCTCAAGCTTGGAGATAGGTATTACCATCCCACACTGATGTGCAAAGGTCCTCTCCCTATTCTGCCTTACCTTTGGAGCAAAGCAGGAATCTGTTTTTTGCAGTACCTTAAAGGGACAGGTAGCTTAAAGGGACAGTTTGACTACAGGGATTCTCATTACCACGTCTTAGTGCCTCAGATGCTTGCACTGCTGTGTTGCAGCACCTGAAGCTTCCAGTGCTGGAAGCACACCAAGGATTCAAACACCCATACCCACTAACCGCTGCATCAGGAATCAAGATTTGGTAACACGACCTGTTTTCCACCAGCTTCAGAGTGCTCTTTCCAGAACTAAGTTTCATCTTCTCCCATGCTTAGTTTCAGCCAAGAAATGAAACCACTGCTAAGCATTCACTGAACTTTGCTGGCCTTTAGCTTCTGCACTTCAACACAAAAGCAATAATAGTGCTCAGTTTTGAAAAGGACACATCTCTGATTATGTTCTCTGCTATTCCTAAATAAGCCACAGCTGGAGGGTGCATACATCTTGTATTAGCAAAAGAGAAGAAATTGCTGCAAACTTTCTTTGTCAAGAGAGACAAGACTGTGATGATCTGTCCATCTCCTGGGCATTCGCATGGTCTCGGCATAACGAGTAAGAAAGAGAACCTGACCCAGATCCTGAGGAGTCAGAAATGGAGCTCCCATGGGATCTGTAGCAGTAGCTTTTCTTAGAGAGTGAGTCAACATAGCTGAAAAGGGAGGCAGTGCAACAAGTATTAAAAGGATGTGCCATTGTAACCTTGTGCCAAAGTTACTCAGCCAAGGATGGATTTTCAGTCATTTCGGTCACTCCTGCTTCCCCAGCACTTGCCACACATCACCTTCTGGTCCTCTGAGCTTATTCTCAGTCACTAGCACTTGCACTCATTTAACCTTAACTATTAGTGTTAATAATAGTTAAAGGCAGAGCTGGAAACTTGCCTTTCCCAGCCTTTGGCCTTCTTCCAATTACAAGAGATGTGTTAATGAGAAGACTTCATATCTAACTGTCTAGTCAAGGCACTTGCAAAATGCCAGCCAGCACAGTAGCTGGATGTGAAAAGCAGGAGACCAGCTAATGTCAGCTCAGACCAAGACTCAGATTCAAACAGCAGCAGAGAGTGGGGAGAATTGACAACCATCTGGGGCAAGTGCATCAAAAGATGGTTCAAGGCTCATTGGAGAAGCTTTATGTTCACCGGAAAACCCAGCCGAGTGTGAGGACCATCAACTCCCGCTGGTGGGTTAAGGGGACACATACCTGGCAGCAGAGGAGTCAGTGGTGTACACATGGGAGAAAGGTCAGGAGATGGCAGAGAGCTTTTCACTTGTGAGCTGGATGAAGGGAATGGTCAGTGAGTGATGAATATGAGCAGCTGGAAGAGAAGTTCACCATGAGACATCCAGTTAGAGAGCAGGAACTCAGCAGTTTTAATGTTGGACAGGCTTTTTACGATGCTCTGAGAACTAGGTGCCATAAGGGTCATAAATCAAATCAGCTTCTGGAAGCCAAGACAGCATGAGGCTGAGCCCTGAGATCAGAGCAGCTGAGGTGACATCAGATAGTTCCCCCTGTCCATGGGCTGTGTTAGTGCCAGAAGGGAAATCACTGCCTCCTGATCTGGAGAGAAAAAATAAAGGGCATCTTTGAGGAATCAGCTTGACTACTTATGAGGTTTAGGGAAATGAACAGTTTTCTTTGCACAGGGTCAGGAAAGCACTGTTTCAGAAATCACAAAATCTTTAAGTTCAAATGAGACTTTTAAATATTTGGGTTATATTTATTTTTGTTCTAAGAACAAACCACTACAAATTAAATATGAATTCAAAAAATATTTTCAAGACTCTTCATTTAATATTGAACCTATAAAAAGATTTTGAGGGAAAGCAATGCTGCTTCAGTGGCAGCTCAGTAAATTTTAATGAGTTAAAGCCTTTTTGCTTATTGAAGTGGTACAATATTAATTCAAATATAAAACAACTGTATTTGCTTTTTGCCAGAAATTAGTGTGTGGAGAGAATGCACTGTTCCTGTAACTTCGGGCTATGATCCAGGAAAAGAGGTACATTTAAAGACCTCTTTAAAAGTCTAAGGCAGCTTCGTAATTTTAATAGCTACCTTATGAGAATCAGAAAAAATATGTCAGTTCACCAGTGTTAGCCAGTTATTTGTTGTTCTTTAAACCAGCTGGTTTTATCTACAACACAAAGTATGAGAAGGTTGCATAGTCATATTTAGTATGTGTCATATTATGCTAGTCAGATAGTAAGTATGATTACTCAGCATAGTCATACTTAGTAAGTATGATTACTCAGCATAGTCATACTTAGATAGTAAGTATGATTACTCAGCATAGTCAGATAATGAGAATGCCTGTACCACATCAGACCAAAGGGCTAAGATAATCCAATATCCCTCCTCTTAAAACAATAAATATAAGAACACTGCAAATATATGGTGATAATTCCTCAAAGACACTTTCCAGCTTTCAGCAGATTTTGGCTTAAGGGGAGCCTGCAGAGAGGTGGAAACATTAAATTTAGCAATCCTTGATAGTTTTTCCCCCTGTGGATTCTGAGAGCTAAACTACACACTGGAGGTCAGGGAACGGAATATATAGTCCTTGGCAGCACAGACAGTTGGTGCAGAGAAGGAAGAAGGAAATCTCCCTTGGTTTGGATCGAGGCAGAGAAGTGAAGCTCCAGTCGAGTAGAATGGGAATCCCTGAGACACAGTACAGGTGAGTAGCCAAGTCCAGCACCTTCATTCACTCATAGCATTTTTAAGTTCCTTGTTGCTGCTATTCCTTTGGCCTTTGCATTGGGATACTTCGAAGATGAAGCTGGTGCAGTCATGATCTTTTCCTCATGGCAGAAAACACCATGCTCTATTATGGGCCCTAACGCAAACAGAAAAAGCATTAGAGTACACACTGAGCATTTATAATCCTGTGTTACTCAGCTGCTCGACTTTTCTGAGAGGGAGAGAGGTATTTTGGTAGTACCCCATCCCACAGAGTTGATGCCTTCAGCAATCCTTGATAACATTACTCACATCTCTTTTCCCAATTCTAATGTTTTATTCTTCTTTCCCTAACTGAAGTCCCAGCTGTCCACCATTCACTGTAAGCAAGTGAACAGATTTTGCTGATTTCTTTGAGGTTCTTCAGCTTTCCTTTGCCCACTCCACCTTTGCTTGCACAGCCCTTATTGCTCGTACAGTGCGGGATAGCTGCCTCCCCACTGCCCATCCCAAGAGTTGAGTCTCCTCTGATGGCCTTCTGAGGTGCTTTTTTCAGACTTCTGGCTACTGTTCTCTTCCAGAGCTCCCTGACATCACTGTACCCAAGCAAGAAAAGCAGAGCAGGTCCACTCACAGTGACCTGGGTCAGTGAATTGTCAAGATGACTTAGGCAAGGCTAAGGACAAGCCAGGAAGTCAAACCATCACTGGTACCAGCAAGGCACAGGCATAGCTGAAACATAGTTCACACAAGAAGCAAGGGCATGGGCCTGAGTTTAAACACAGCTCTGGAACAGAAGTTTATTCTGCTGGGATTCTCCCAGCTCTTTCTTATGCCCATCACTTCTTCCAGCAGTGTGATTCCAGGTGACACGGATGTGCCATGCCAGAGCTGGCCTTGAGTGAAAGTAGCCAAACCTCTGGTGGGGAGCAAGAGGAGAGTACTCACAGCCCTGGTAGCAGTGTCCTGTGTTCAGTAAGCACCCAGGAACCAGAAAGCTGCTAGAGACCTGTTTCTTTCAGTACCCATGCTGCTGCCATTCAGCACTGCAGGGCAGGAGCATCACCATAACACAGTTACTGGTCCCAGGGAGGAATCTCACAAGGATGTGGATCCTACTCCACATACACCAGGCCTGTATCACAGGGTCCACATCTTACAGAGAATGTACTAAAGCTCTAGCCCGGAGTCATTTGAGTTCAGCAAACTGTCTCTCTTGTATCACAGAGATGAGTTGTTTACAAAGCAAACACTGTCAGTCCATTTAATTGGCTCTTTAACATGGTGAGAAATGTTCCCTGGCAGAAAGTTCCTGGGAAACCCTCCAAGAAGTGAAATGGAGACGCACTTGTATGCGAGGAGGACAAACAAGGCTACTCTTCCAGACCCAAACCTTGCAACTGAACCATCCCTCCTTGGATGGTAGTAGGAGTCCAGAGGGTGCAATAATGATTCCTATGGCTAATATAACAGTAATTGTTACAGTGCAAGGGACAGTCATGCCATTCTGCCACAGAGGAGAGCAGCTCCCATGGCACCTTCTTTTCTGTACAGCCTTTGCATAAGGACATACAGCCTGGCAGGACCTGGAGCCAGTCAGCATAGGTTAGGTAGGTCTGGGTCTAGATATCCTAATATCCAGGTGTCTTCATATTACAGAGGGAGTTTGCAGATCTGTGTGTTAGGGAGACAGCTTGACTTGCTGCACTCAAGACTCTGTCTGTGGCTGTCTGTAAGCTTATCAGATCAGCTTGTTCAGACAGGAACTGCTTGCATTAGGAGGCATCTTTTCCCATGCAGAACACCATCAGAGAAGACCAAACATCAGGTTCTTCTCTCTTAGAGCGTCAGTTTGTAGGGAAACCAGAATGTTGTTTCACAACTCTGTTTAATGCTATTCCTGACAAAAATCTGCTCAGACCTGTCTTCTCTGAATCACTGCGGCACACCCAAAGCCAGAGCCCAGCCTCAGGTGCACGGCCTGGGGCTGCTGTGGGCCTGGTGTGACCCTGAGGGCTGGAGAGGAATCTGCGTGCTCTGCTCCTGGCAGCTTTGCCTGTGTGCCTGCGAAGATGAGCGCTGTGTCAGCATGGAGGTGCGAAAGATTGGAGAAGGAAAGGAGTCCAGGCCAGGGAATGCAGGAGGAGAGGCTAAGAAAGGAGGCTGGGAAAAGCTGGCTGGTAACAGGGGAACTAGAACTAGCGGGACAAGGCAGGGCCAGGGTAAGGGTCCCAGGAAGATGTGAAAACCTGGATTTGAGGGCACATGAAACTAGGTGAAGCAACCAAGCCTTTTAGGGGGATCCGGAAGGATTCAGGTCTTGCTGTTGACATACTTGTGCCATGTCGGGGGTGCTGGGAAAGGGCTGCCTCGGTGCTCCATTTTGCCATGGCTTCATCCTGCTACAGCAGCGGCAGGCGTGTGTTGCCCTCCAGTGGTGAACCTCGCCTTTCCCTGGAGCAACGGAGCGGCACTTGAAGGGGGCCTGTAGCCCTCAGCCGCACGCACGCAATGGGGCTTGCTTTTACTTCCTGATGGTTACAAACACCCTATGATTGAGTATCAGTGCTCGTCTCCAAAATCGTACTGTTATTTACAACTTTTGCTCTGTTGTATTTGACTGGAGGCAGACCACAACACAAAAGCAAAATACCGGTATTTTCACTGTTCTTTCAAAGCACAAATTCAAGTACTACTGCTTGAAAGTGTACCAGTTTGAGCTGCACTGGGTTCATTAATTTGGTTTAATACTTGCACGATGTGATTAAAGTTGTCTTCCAACTGCCTCCATGCACCAATTATCAGTGCTACCACTACACATTCATTATATTGAAGACGAGAAGTAGAAGCCTCTAAAAGTACTTTTGTACAATCATTGCAAAGTTCCATCACCAAACGTCAGAGTTCCCATTTTAAGATCTGGTCGAACAGTAAAACCATATTTATTTACAGAGCACAAAACCATTATTTTAATAAGTCACATCAGCAAAACCACAGGATTTCACTGGTTTTGAAGTAAATTGTCCTGAGTACCAAGAAGCTTTTGAACTAGGCAGGGGTTTACCATCAAAACTTACCATTAGAAGAAAAGGCAACCCCAAAGGTAACACACCACCACCTAATTCTGAGCAGGTCTCAGCTCACACATCCTTGTGGAACTGTCAGCCCATCACACTGAAGATGTGTCCCCTATTAATGGGCTGTAAGCTCCAGTGCTGCATACCAACTCCATGCACCACCTGCAGATCAAGACCACAGGCTTTCCCCTCTGCCCGCCCACTGCAGCAGTGCCTGCACAGAACCCTCCCTCTCATCTCTTCCATCCTCCTGGTGGGGACATTCAGCAGCAATGCATGGTTATGGCGCTCCCTGATGCAGATAGGTGCACTGTCTCTGCCTGGGCTGAAGCCAGTTTTCTTCACAGTAGGTAGTAGGGTGATTAGACCAAAACAATGCTGAAAACAAACTCGTTTTATATATTGCTGAGCAGTGCTCACACAGCATCAGGGCTTACCCTGCTTCATGCTCCATCCCCACCTCCCAAGAAGCAGGCTGGGGGTGCGCAGCAGGTTGGTAGGGAACACAACCCAGTACTAACCAAAGCAATAGCCCTTGCCACATAGCACCCTGCTCACCTGTAACGGTTTGGGGGAAGAAGAGGGGAAAAAGGTTCAGCATTTTGGGATTCGTCTTCTCAAGTAACCATTACTCATGACAGAATCCTGCTTCCTGGGGATGACTGAACACCTGCCTGCCCACGGGAAGTGGTGAATGAATTCCTTGTTTTGCTTTGCTTGTATGCATAACAGTCTTTACCTCAACGCATCAGCTGTCTCACTTCCACCCTTCTGATTCTCTCCCCTATCCCCTGTGGGAAAGCAAGTGAAGAGCTGTGCTGCCAGCAGGGCTTAAACCACAACCGGGAACAGGAGTTGAAGGGAAAAATCAGTAAAATGAGTAAAATGTTAACTGCTTTCTCACTTCCTATCATATGGACAAATTCACTATGAGGTGGAAGAGGTACATTAGTACAACTGAATGACCCTCCTAAATTCTAGCTACACCCCTTCTCTATTTGTGTTACTGAAGAGAGATAGCTATATGTGAGCCAGTGTGCTTTTAGACTCACAGTTACAATCACAAATAGACACAGAATGCCAGACTTCAGCAGCATTTAACTGGGGTGGTCCACAGCAGTGCCTGTAAATTACACTGATTTAGGAAAAGGCAAAAGAGTAACAACGGAACAGCCAGTGTACTCATTTTCTAACAATGAAAATATAGCTGGTTATAGTAAGTCCTGGAACACACCCATGATAAAAGTCAAACTTATTATTTCTAAGCTTCTTTCTGTATCAACACTCATTGAAGGATTTTGTTAAGACTCAAGTGATGCACCATCACAGCACGTAATTATTACAGCAAGACCTGCTAGCTAAACAGGAACATTTCCTCTGTACTACTAAGCTCTGAAACTTCAAAATGAAGCACATGTAACATAACACAAGTTGTGCTCAGTTGGTATATTCAATAGTCCCCTAGCTTTTGAAATCTGCAGAAAGATTTGCTCATCAGTTCTGGTCTACCACTTTTTTCTTGCTAGCAATTTCACAAGCAAGACACCTTACTAGTAGATTTTACTCTACCATTCTAGGATAATACCTGGGACATGCGAAGGAAGTGCATTTATGTGTAGTGGAATAGACAGAAGTTTTGGATAAAACCCCGACTTGCGTGAATGTGTTCAGCCCTGAAAAAAACTCCTGCACATAAATCAGGAACAAGGTACTACAACAGAAAAAATGGAAGCAACTAGAAGCATGAAATACAGCTCCCTTTAAATCTGCAGACTGAAACTTCACTCTTGATCTATTCAATGTATAAGAATAACTGGAGGCTACAATAAACTTCTGCTTGTTTCACCGACAATGAGAATTTAAGATTCTCATCTAAAAATGAGAATCTGTGGGCTTTGCATACAAACAGCTAATGGAGTTACCTGCAGAAGCAATGAAAAAGGACCCATGGAATTTTATTACAGAATTATCAATGTTTGTTTCCTACACATTCAAGAAGTGTTTTTTATGAATATTCACACCTGTGTAAGAAAATATGCAATGATACTTCTGAAACAAGTCTTGAAACCACCAGTGCTCAATTGTGTTTTATTTCCAACAATTAGCCATTACAGTATCTGAAAGAAAAAGTATCCAAAATAAATAGCTGAAGATGAAGCATCAGAATACTACCGTCTTCGCTACTGTGGTGGCCCCCTTAAATGTTTTGTGCTTTTCAGCCTTTACTCTTCAGATTCTCCAGGCCTACGGATATCATCAATCTTCAGAATCATTCTAACGACCTGAGTTGCCAGAGAAATCTGCTGTTTCTTGCCAATCAAGGTTTCTATAACATGTTGCTGCTTCATATCTGCCAAAAAGAAGCAGAAGAATTAGATGCTCTCCTGAAAACTAGACACAACATTTAATCTGAGGTAGTAATTTCAATGTAATTGTAAAGCCCATTTTAAAATTATTGCTCTTGGCCACCATGGTTGAGAAACAATTTGTACAGACTGGAGTTTTATGTCTGGGATCTTACCAAACGTTTTGGACCACGAAGATGCAAAATCTTTTAACTTCTTGGCACCACCAAGAGCTTGGCCCCATCCTCTTGACATCCTCCCTTCAGATACTTAAGACTCATTAACCAGATTACCCCTGAGCCTTCTCTTCTCCAGGCTGAACAGGCCTGACTTCCTCAGCCTTTCTTTGAACAAGAAACTCTCCAGACCCTTAATCATTCTAGTAGCCTTTTGCTGGACCCTCTGCAGTAACTACATGTCTCTCTTCAACTGGGGAGCCCAGAACTGGACACAGTACTCCAGGTGATGCCTCACCAGGGCAAAGTAGAGAGGGAAAATAACCTGCTGGCAGCACTCCTGATATAGCCAGGATACCATTAGCCTTCTTGGTTAATTGCTGGCGTATGGACAACTCACTGTCCACCAAGACCCCCAGGTCCCTCTCCTCAGAGCTACTTTGCAGCACACGAGCCCCCAGCCTGTACTGGCACATGGGGTTACTCCTCCCCAGGGGCAGGACCCTGACTTCGCTGAACTTTGTTAGGTTTCTCTCTGCCCAACTCTCCAGCCTGTCTATATCCCTCTGAATGACAGCACAGCACTCTGGGATATCAACTGCTTCTCCCAGTTTTGTATCACCAGCAAATCTGTTGAGAAGGCACTCTCTCTTCATCCAAGTCACTGATGATTAACAATACTGGACCCAGTATTGACCCTTGGGGAACACCGCTAGTTACAGGCCTCCAACTAGACTCTGCTGCTGATCACAACCCTCTGAGTTCTGCCATTCAGCCAGTTCTACCTCTCTGTCCATCCAGCCTGTGCTTCCTGAGCTTGCCTGCGAGGATGTCATGGGAAGACCTGTACCACAGGGTGGCTGAACGATGAGTTGCCACAAAATAAAGGTTTTCAAGCAATTAGACATTTTCTATCTAGTAGACATGCATGTTATCTGTCCACCTGCATTCCCACTTATTATGACAAGGGGCAAGAGTTCATAACTGAAGTGACATATATGTTAAAAAACCCTGCCAAAACCACAAAGCAAAGAACAGCCCAAGACACTTTGTGAGAAAGAAAACCCCATTGTGCTCCTCCTTCTCCACACTGCAGTTCTTACCATTTGTTCCTTTCTGCAAGCAATCAATGCCGAGGGCAGGGTTGTTTTCTTTCACTTGCCTAGCCCGCACTTCGGTCATTGTCTGTATTGGATTCATACCACTGTTCTCAGAGAGCGCCATGGGAATTACCTCCAGAGCATCTGCAAAAGCTCTCATAGCATACTGTTCCAAAGATGGGCACTAGGGGA
Source organism: Neopsephotus bourkii (assembly GCF_033783945.1). Lineage (NCBI taxonomy): Eukaryota > Metazoa > Chordata > Aves > Psittaciformes > Psittacidae > Neopsephotus > Neopsephotus bourkii. The sequence continues at coordinate 6,004,292 of NW_026901984.1, read as the reverse complement.
AATGAAACTTAAGTTCATACAGCTATTATGAACAAAAATGTTAGCAAAAGCTGATTTTCACATTATCTACAAAATACGCAATATGCAGATTTTCTTGGAAACAGTATCAACTGAATGAATACCTACTACTTGCAAATTTAAACTGCTGTTATCATAAAAGGAAAAAGGTACTGGGAATGACATTTTACAGAGGAGAAGGAAAACTTTCAGCACTGGTTATCAATGAATGTCAGGAAGTTCTATAACATACAGTGTGGGAGCTTTTTGACGGTTTTTTTGGAATCTCTTAAAACAAACGTAATCCTTATTTTCCCTTCATAAATTAAAGAAAGTTGCAACTATTCTTTCTTACCTTATCTGCTGCCTCACTGACTGCCAAGGCACAAGAAATTTCAGCTGCACCACCACCATATACAATACGATTATCACGAACAAGATTCCGAATGACACACAATGCGTCATGGAGAGATCGCTTTGCTTCTTCAATGATCTGCAATTATAAACCAGCATGTATTTTACAACATACACAACTGAAGGCTATGAAAATGCATTTCCTAACACAGAAAGGGAAACTGCAAATAAACTGTAGGATCTTTTAATGGCTCTAATGCAGCTACGTTAACACTACTTCCCAACATAAAATGTTAGACATTCAATGGCAGAGCAGGAATTGAAAACGCCCAACACCTTTTCAGTGTTACTTGCAAAATATGTAAATTCAAGCAACAAAAACTTACACAAGGTTTTCAATCTTGCCTATTTCCAAGATGTAAAACACATAAATTTAAATGCCAATATTATTTTCAGACTGCAGTCTGTGTCAACGCCCAGCTTCAACAGATGTAGGAAGATTTAACAAGTTATGCTAACCTTTAAAGCTGCATTTTTCTTTCACTAAGAACTCTTAAGACTAGAGGTTATATTCTTTTCTTCATAAGGTTTTCACCTGGTGTAGGACTTGACTTATACTAAATGTAATTTAACACTAACACTACAATTAAGAACCAGGTTAAATATGTCAGCATTTAAAGTGGTCTCATTCAGGAAGTGAGGGGGGTGGTTTGGGCTTTTTAATTTTTTTAAACTGGATTAAATCAGAGATTACATGCCAAATTTATAATAAAACCCAATCTTTTAAAAATGGTGGTATGCCTTTACCCATAAAAGTGACAACCCCCATGAGAAAAAAGAAACTAGACCATCCACAGGTAAAATTACTTCTCTACTTATGAACTATATGATCTAATAGTGAGAAACAAAGTTTTCATTCAAAAACTTACTATGTGAATCTAACAAGCGATTTCTAGCACATATTCATCACTGCCTACAACCCTCCTCCCCTTCTACTTATCCACACTGCAACGAAAATTTAGATAAATACAAGAGTTAACATGGTTTTGAAAGAAACAACACATTCTGCAATGTATGTATAAAGCACTTGTAACAAACCAAGCATCTCACCATTTTATTTCCTCCTCTAATGAAAATGGTCACAGCTCTGGAATTCTGACACTGTTCAATGACAAGCATTCTGTCCTTGGTTGTTCCAAAGGAGATCTCTCGGACAACACCCGCAAAACCCAGTTTCTCTGCTGTGAGTTCACAGAAGCGAGGAACAATGCGGCCTCCAGTTGCAATGGCGATTAACTGAAGTTAAAGAACCATCAATTATTTTGAGAAGACTTTTCAATTGCCTTTTTCATAACAAACTAGTGGGAGAGATTCTGTCAAATGCCTAATCCAAAAGGTTATCTACCCATCACTTCAAAGTATTGCAGGTGATGTCTTGTTTCTGCAAAGAGCAAGACTAAAAGCAGAAATATTCCTAGCCAATATGCACACACTCATATCGTAAAGCATAATCACATTCATTGTAGGTTCTTCCCACAGATTCCCTACAGTTTTTCTCCAATACCTACCCATACACCTAATTACACAGTTCTACCCAGAAAGCCCAAACTTTTAAATGGTACAGAATGATACTTAAGAAATGTTTTGAGAACTGCTACAGAGCTCAATTGTAGAAGATTTTACTTACTTCTATTTCAGCTCCACCAACCCAACGAACAGCAGGCAGCTCATTCTGGAGCAGCAAGTGATTTGCCTCATCATCAAAACCCCACTGGCAAATAGCAAGGTTTGCGCCGGTGTCTTTTATCTGAAAGCAACATACAACATCAATCTCCTGATCAGCACTAACACAGTAAAGAAAAGCAATCTCTTCATGATTTTAATTCTCATTTTATCAGAATGTAAGTAAAAAAAAAAAAAAGAACTACTTGGCATATACAAAGTTCAATGTTAATTTCAAACTAGTGTGGTATCTTTCTTATGTCACCGTAACTTTTATTATTATTGGTTGGATGTTGCCTCCTATCAGGATTATTAGCTCATTTCCAAAAATACAACACTACACTATGCTATTTTGTGTAAGAGTCATGGAAAACGTAGAAAACAGAGGAACAATCTTACTTGTTTCACCATCTCTTCAAACTTCTCCTTTTCATATTTCTGCAGCGCCTTGTAATCCTCCACAGATGTGACATCAAGCTTATGCTTGGTTTTAGGCTTAGGTGGTTCAAATGGACAAGTAAGGATTGCAATTTTAGCATCTTTAAGCTCCTGTATAATTAAAAAAAAAAACCCAAAATGGAATAAAAAAAGTTGAGTTTTGACCTCAGTAACACCTCTGCCTTGTATCTGCAAAACATACAGACATGTATAAAAACACAGGGAGATAAAAGGAAACTCAAAGATCATTTGACTTACTCTAAATTGAAACTAACTATATCTAAATAATACTTTCAGAAGTCTCTAACCCACCTAGAACAAATTTCACAGCTTAGACATTTGTTTAAGCCTATAACCATCTCTACCACTGGTGTCTTTTTATCATTAAAAAAATACAAATAGAAAAAATCTTCTGTAAAACTGTTATTTGCCCAATCCACTGTGACTACTAGAAGGACTACATACTCATCTTTACAACCACCTTTTATGTACATGACTGATATTATGTATCATCCTTTTTATAGGATAAACAGTATCAACTACTAGAAAAATATTTTAGAAGGGTAAAAATTTAAAATTGCATCCTTCGTTCCTGAAGCATGCTGCACAAAGACTTGTAGACCTTACCTACACCAAATACAATAGAAGGAGAGCTTCCTGTTCCAAACAGGACAATGAGGCAAAACTTAAGAAGCTTCATAAAGCTTAAGAAGCATTTCTTGATACTAAGTTGCATTAAGCATCTCAAACACATTACGGATGATTTCTGCTTCAAAACAGAACTATACAGCTGTCCTCACTTGGCCATACAGTGATCCCTCCTGCCATCATTTCTCAAGACTGTTCTAAAATTCTACCTTGGTCTCTTCCAACACAATGTAATGCTCCTCTCCCCTTCCTCTGTTGGTATATGGTTGAAAAACCAAGCCAAACTGCAGCACTGTTTAAATACTTAAAAAATGCTAGGACAGCATTTGGAGTGAACTAGACAATGTTATTTGACCATTACAGATGAGATGCAAACAGGGATATCACTTACTTTAGGCATCTGTGGATGACTGAAATCTTTATCCACAATCACTCCTTTAACCAACTGTGTATCTTCCAGTCTACCACCCACTTTGCCTTGTACTTTGATCAGCTCAAAATCAACATCTTTACGTTCCATATCTGCTACTGTCAGTACAGCATTTACAGCAATTTCTGCCATTTGTCTGTGACAGCGGTTAACTCTAGGTTTAAAAAAAAACAAAATTGCATTATGTCTCCACAGTTTAGAAGAAAAAAGCTATTCTATCAATACTGAACAGAAAAACTATCAATACAGCTAACAACTTTTGTACAAAACAGGGGGTCCTCCTTTTTTTTCACAGAAATAAAGGTGCTAAATACAGCAGAAAACAGAACACACAACATGATTTGTCTAAGTAGTCTTTGTGGACATGGTCTCAAAATACATATTTGAAAGAAGCAAGAACTTGTTAAGAAACACTGAAGTCACAGAAACCACTAAACTACCATAAAAAAGACAGCTCTGCAAAGCACTTACAATGTCTGAATTTATATACACTTAGAACCTATAATGAAATATGTAGTTATAAAACAATCTAACAAACTTTTTTTTTTTTTTAATATTAGGAAAAATCCAAAACCAACCTTTGAAATGTAACACAATTATTTTTAAGAGGTTTGCATTACTCTTGGAATTTGCTATGATGAAGAAACCTGGAGTTATCAAGTTAGAATTAATTTTGCACTCTTTAACATCAAAGAATTGTCCCGTTAGAGAAAAAGCACAATTTTTTTATCCGGAGACATAAGTCCATTGAGAAATTAGCCAAAATCAAACGTAAAAAAGCCTTTGGCAGCCACTCCAATAATGCAAACAATTTAATAAACCACCAAACCACCAGGGTTTCACCTTTCAAGCATTTTTAATGAAACGGATACATTTTTCTGAAGTTTGTGTGACTTACACTTTAGAGCCTAAGGTTGTCTTTGCTGTCTGGATCAGTGGTTCAATGTTCTGTGGATCAACTGTAAAGCTATCACTGATTTTGTCTAGATGCTCAATGGCAATGCGAGCTGCCTGCTCGTAACCGTCTGCTATTCTGATGGGATGAATACCACGATCCAGCAATTGCTCAGCCTGTTCCAATAAGGCTCCAGCCAGAACTATAAAACAAAATTTTACAATAACTTTTACTCTTCCACAGGTTACAGCATCAACTTTAATACATTATCAAAAGATTAAAGAGTACACCTTTTAATTTTTACTGTAGTATTTTAACAGTTCAAGTTTTCCTGAATGACAAAATAACCCTGAACAACCCTGAACTTGCTATGCATACAAAGAAAACTGCATGCTCTTAGACCAAAAAGCCACATGGCCACCACAGCAGGACAGGTAGAAGGTTATGGAAGAAAACCATGAAGAAAAAATTTTGAAAGTACAAAGAGGACTCTCAACACCAACTTAAAATGTAACCACAGAAGTCTTTCTTATCACAAGGCTTCTAATACAGGAACTGACAAGAATACTGAAATAGTAAACACTCTAAGAACGTGCTAAAGAAAAGCTACTGTTACTTCACATAAAATTTCTTAAAATAACTAAATAAGCTTGATGTTAAAGCTGGAAAATCTAAGTTAAATTTAAAACCTTGTCTTACCAACAACTCCAGTGGTCCCATCCCCAATCTCATCATCTTGAGACTTAGACAGCTCCACCATAAGTTTGGCTATCTGGTGGTCCACATCCATCATATTCAGGATGGTAGCACCATCATTTGTCACAGTCACCTCACCATCTTTATCCACCATCATTTTATCCAAGCCTAAAAATATAACCACAGTATGAAATACAGAAAATCCACAAAAAAAATTACTGAAAAAGAAGCATTAAAATTATTATTACCATTGGGCCCAAGGGATGTTCTCAGAGTACTCGCTACAGCCTTTGCTGCCATTATGTGAGACTATAAAACAATGGAAAAATTAAGTCAAGTCAGTATTATACATCCCAAGATCATAATATTAAGCTAAAAAAACATAGGGATAAGCTGCTAACACAAATTTTGTAATTTAACTGACATAAGCTAATTAAGAGTGAAAAAGAAGTCAATGTATGTGTATTGCTTTTAAGTCAGAAACATTTTCTGTGCCTTTTCTTGCACTGCTTGCATATGAACCGCTACAGCTTGCCAAAGCAGAGGAGGCAGCACTACAGCCCCAAAATTTAAAAAAGGCGAAACAACAGAAAAAAGCAACGCAAGCTTCAGACAGAGGGAAAAAAAGCGGGATCTAAAGGAGGAGGCTGCGAGGAGCCTCCCTGCCCGCCGCGCCCAGAAGGCGCTGGGAGGGGCGCGCCGAAACTACAGGGTAAAGGACCCCGCAGCCACGGAGACCTCATACACCTCATGCCGCGGGTGGCGGATTCGCAGCCTCGGGGCGATGTTTTCTCCGCCCTGTCCCCATCCCTCCCTCACCTGCAGGCCCAGGTGCTCCTGACACGAGACAGAAGACAAGAGTTGCACCGCCTCGCCCCACCAAGCTCCATCCTCCTGCTGAGGCCTAACGGCGCCCGTTCCCCGCCCCTAACGGAAGCATGGCGCGGCGCCCAGCGAGAACCCGTGGACGGATCGGCGGCCCCAACCCGCTCACCTTAAGCGCCTCGAGCCCCATAAGGCGCGTCTTCCGTTCCTGATCCTTGAGGATGAGGAAGGGGCGCCCATACTCATCAAACGCCAAAGTCCCCATGGCCGACATGGCTGCAACTCCTCCTGCTGCTCCCACACACCGGGCAAGCGCGAGCCGGATGCCGCCACGCCGTGACGCAACACGCTCACCCGCACGCTGCTCCGCGCCTGCGCGGCCGGTCACTGCGCGACATATTTGGCGGGCGGGACCTATATGGCGCCTCCAGCGGACTTTCTGGAAGCATTCAGAACGGGCGTGCTCGCGGCCCTGTTCCCCAGATGCTGGCAGGGAAGCGGGGGGGGGGGAAGATATATACTATATGAGGTAGAATACGGGAGCCCAGCGCAGTGAGCCGCACCGGGTGACACCGTCAACCCAAAGTGGTAGGGGCAGTCACGCGGCGGAAGAGTGAGCGCGCGCCGTTCCTCTGCGAGGCGCCATCAAAAAGGTTTCGGTCCCTCCTCCCCCCGCCTGGCGAAGTGGTATTGCCCTCCACTATAAATATGGCCGGCTAAGAACGGGTGTTTGTCGGTTCTGGGGAACCTCGGGGTTGTGGTTTGGGGTAGCTGGTAGAGGGGTGCGTTGTGCTATGAAGAAAAGTAATTTCTGGGAGGAAAAACCATAACTACTCTGGAACGGTTAGGGAAGCGGGCTCCCGGTTGTCCGTGACGGGGAAGTCTTTCCTCACGCCGTCCCTGAGCTGTTCCAGGGTGCTCTGCTTCCAGGCGGGTGGGGGGAATTACGGGTTTATATGGCTTGAAAAATCACGCTTTAGCCTCTAAAAAGCAATAATAGTGACGTTTTCCGTAGAGTCTTGGCATCCCCCAAAGGGGTGTAAGTAGTTACTCTTTTTCCTTCCTGATATCCCAGTACCGCTTTGTGTTAAGCACGTAATAAAGCTATTAGATAATTACTCTTCACTGTCTCTTTTTAGGTGTGATGTCCAAGGTGGTAGAAAAAGAGAGCCATGCAGCAGCCCCGCAGGACGACTGCAAGGGCGCATCAACAGGGAGGAGCTGGGGGCTGTGGGTCACCGCTGGTGTTGGTGGGACCTTAGTGGCTGTTTATGCTGTGGTCATACCCTTCGTGATGCCGGCTCTGAGGAAAGTGTGCCTGCCCTTTGTTCCTGCAACTTCCACCCAGATCCAGAATGTGCTGAGAATGTTAGAAAGCAGAAGTGGCTCCCTAGTTGACATTGGTAGCGGGGATGGCCGTATTGTAAGTCTTGGGCATCACTTTCCTTGTATGTTGCCTCTCAAAGTGTCAGATGCTCCAGCCATGGCTGATGTTGTTTTCTCATATTTATGAATGTCTTTGTCTTTGGCATCCAGTGTTTTTGTCTGAGCCTTAGAAAAAGGCTCAAAGCTGAGAAGGGTTCATATTCAGTTTAGGTGAGTGAGCAATGTCTTTTTTCTTCAGTCTTGCCTGCAGCTTGACCACACGTATAAGGTGATGAACTCATCCTCTTGGCTTGAGGGGATTGCTTTGAATTCATGTGAAAAGATACATTGGAAGTATTGGTATTATGATTGTCAAAGAGCTGTGATTCCACCCAAGTTTATAGCTGCAGCATGTGATGTTTTGAGATTAAATAGCACTATGCATTTGGAGCTGCAGCTCTATGCTTATTGTATAAAGGTGACAGAGGAACGAAGAATGAGAGATGAGCAGTGGATTACATAAATAATAATTCTGGTGTCATTAGTGCTGTAGTTTTCACACCTTTGTGCAGTTCTGGCTGCCCTGCTTCAAAAATCAATGTGAAACTAGCAGAATTCCCAAGAGAAATGGTGAGAATCGCTAAAGTCAAATCAATACTGTGCTTCCAGGACATTGTCTGAACTCTGATTTGGAAAAGTGGTAAGGCTGTAGTAGGCAATGGTGTCTTTTTTTTTTTTTGTAGTTGTGATGTTTTTTGAACCATAACCATCTGTTTCAAGTCAGGTTTAGTAACAGGATGATGCGTGAAGTGGGTTTTGATGGAAATGAGTAAGTTCTTGAATGCTGCCTTCATCCATAGTTCATGTGATTGAATCAACCAAATTTGATTTGGAAATCCAGATCTCTTAAGGTGGCTTAGAAGGAATTGTACCCAAATAGGAAACGGAGAAAAGCATGTAGGTATGTGAGCTGCAGTTTTTGATGCTCTCTCTTCTCTGCAGTCTGACCTGACACTCAGTTGAGGCACTCTGTGTTTAATTCTGATTTTTGTATGCATGTATATATTTATTTGTGTTTGTGTGCTTAAATGGAGTCTGAAAACTGCTTGGAGAGCCAGGCCTAAAATTGAATACTTGGTGTTGCCTTAATGTGTCTGTCCTAAAAAAAGCTGAGCTTCTGTTCAGGAGTTTTTAAATAGTTGGTGCTTCGGTGTGACCAGTGGATAAATATGATCATTTTTTTATTTCCGAGCTTGGTAAAAATGTCAGATTTTTCTAGTGTATTTGCATGTGCCGTGTGCATGATGAAAGATGTGCTATTTTAATAGTGTGAAACACACTGTCCAGGTAATGCTGTTTGAGATGTTTACTTCCTGATCGCACCTTGCCTGTTCTGTAATTCATAGTTCATCAGGCTTCTCCTGGTGAGAACCTGGCAGTAGCCTTTTAAATTAATGACTTAAGTCTTAATTCTGCGTACTGGTGATGTTTCTATGAGAATAGAAACTTTTTTTAAAATCTCAGGTTTTGATCTTGTTTGAAGACACTTCAAATACAGCTTATCAATTCTAAATTTTAGGGTCTAATTTAGAGAAATGTCTTTAAAAATCAATGTGAATTACCTTTTGCCTTTTAAAATGATATATGAAGCTTAGCAGTGGATGAAAGCTCTACTATGAGATTTATATGTGGGGTTTCTTTTTCAATTTCTTTTTATCCTACATTTAAATTTTACCTTTTTTTAAATGTAGGTCAGCAGTTTATTTTCAAGCTCTTTTTATTGGTGGGTCATTTTGTCTCAGATTCAGGTGTCTCTCAAGTGCCAACCCATCACTGCGTTTCAAATAAGTTGTCTCACTTTGAGCTTTTCTGTTTGTGTATTTCTCTGTTCTCTCTATGGCCAATTTCAGTATTGCAGCTCCAAGGCAGTGTCATAAATATGTTAAATTAAACTCCTATGCTAATCATAGACATACTACAGGCTTATAGCTTTGTCCTGTGAATGTTTAAGTGGTTCATTTTGTTCATGTGAATGTATCTGTTAATTTCAATGGGTCTAGTCGTATTACTAAAACGTAGTTTGAGTTTTTGTTCACTATACTGCTAATCTCTTGGGCATTGAAATCTGTATGAAATACGAATGTGCATTCCTTTGATTTATATTGTAAATAACACTGTGCGTGAATACACTTTCTCTGCTTCTAAGTGAAGATTTACTTTCTTCCTTGTAGGTGATAGCAGCTGCAAAAATGGGTTTCAAAGCTGTTGGCTATGAATTAAATCCCTGGCTGGTCTGGTACTCCAGGTACCGTGCTTGGAGAGATGGGGTACATCACAACACCAGATTTTATATTTCAGACTTATGGAAGGTAGGTGGTGAAATATAAAATCTGGGCTATTTGAGAGATTTCCATAGTTTAGGAATACTTGCTTGAAAGAACCAGAATACTGACTGGCCACAAGATGCTGTACTGGGCTTTGAGAAAAGTACTTGAGCCTGTAGAAACCAAACTCGAAGGACAATCAGCTTCTCTGCTGGTTTTGTGCTTTGGTGAAGTGCTGTCCTTTTTCAGTACAGACTCCTTGAACGTATTATGGCATGATTGTGCCTGATGACTGATGTGGGGTGCTGTAACGTCAGGTATTGCTGAGAGCTGATACTGTGGGCTCAGTAACAAGACTTTATTCACCTAATGTGTGCGATCACAATCTCACCTGGCATTTCATTAGATGTTTGTCCTTTTCTAGCTGTGTAGTGTGTTACCTGGTTTTGAGTGTTGCTTTAAGGTAACTTACATGTGACTGAGATTTTTTTCACAATTTATAATCATTTGAGTCACAGTTGCTTTTTCAATGTGGCGTGCCTTCTTGGGTCATGTTTATGTGGGCCTCTCCCAAGTGGGTAGTAGGAATTTGGAGGAAAAGTGCTAGTGTATTATTTTTTCTTTTTTCAGAAGGGAGCATTGGAAAACTTAATGGCACTGAGTGGGAGAACTCAGGCACTGGAATGCTTGGCAAGTTCTTGTAGCTAGCTAACATTTAACAAAAGAGGGGTGGTCAAACTTGAAACATACATCGTTTTAACATGCAGGAGCTGTGGAAAAACTAAGCCATAAGTAAAATCATGTTCTAAATTAACACTTTCTGTGCTACTAGAATTAGTGCTGTATTCTTGGCCAGGCGGTAAAAGTTTTTTGCTGTTCAGCAATATAAAGTTGTCTGTTTAGAAATTTGTGTGATGAAAAGTTGATATGGGACATTTTTCTAATTTTTGGTCTGAATCTCTGGTGAAAGGAGTGCAACTACAGGGATTAGGGCAAAGAATGGTGAGAGCTTCTTCTAATACAAACGCCATTTTCATCAAGACTTGTTCCCAAATTTTGTTTTAGGTTTCTTTTTCCTGTTATAGAAATGTCGTCGTTTTTGGGGTGCCTCAAATGGTAAGTTTTTTTTGCATTGTTTAATTATTTTAATGCTGAGGCATTCGGTGTTGCTTCATTTTGCAGATAAATGTGCTAACTTGTAAAATGTCAAAGGTAGTTAATACTAATATTTTGATATTTCATTGTTGCTTGTTAATGTCCATGATAATACCTGATAAAACTTGTGACTGTATGCAGACTGGAGCTCTGAAAATAGGCATGTTTTCTTCTGTCCATTAGTTCATAACCAAAAGGAAAACTGATGTGCTCAAGTTGCTTGGAGGGAAGGTGATAGATTGATTCTTGACAATTTTAATTTTTCATACTGAAAAAATGAGGAGTTTGCAGGGAAAGGATGGAGTAGGATATTGGCTGCAACTTATTTTTGGGAACCTTCTTAGAGGAGACTATTGAATTTTGCCCATAATCTCCAAAACCCAGATTAGCTCAATTAGGCCAGCAGCAGATATATTGTAATAATCTCTTGCCCATGTTAGACTATGAAAGTTTAGAAATGTTTCAAGTATAATTGCTTAGAGAACAAGTCCACAAATTCTTTGCCTTTTAGGAAGGCTTTATACGCCTATGTTCATTGTATTCCTCCGGAAAAAGTATTCTTCAAAACTGGTGTAGTAACTGAGTTCCAGTGACTGCTTTACTAATACATTCGATAAATTTTGTCAGATGATGTAGGTGTTTTGGTGTTTTGTTTTTTTTACTGTAAAAGAGGAAAATTTCTTAAATATTTGAAATATTCTTGGTATTTTATTACTGGAATCTTGTACATAGGTTGGATGCAGATGGAGAAATGAAACAGAAATATCCTATAAACGTTTTTGTGTTGCTTCTTTCTCTGCTAAGGCAAATGTGAGATGAAATGAGTGAAGAGTTTTATGCTATACTGTACAACGTACACTGCTAATATTTCTGTAGTAGTAGTAGCATAAAGATGCAACAAGAAGCATAATAAAGCTTCACTATTCTCTGCTTTTTCTTTACCAGCATTGGAATTAAGATACGTACTTCAGATTTAAATCGTAACACATGTTGGAAACTGAAGTTAAAATAGTTATTTTTCTTTTTCCCTACTTTTGTGGTAGCATATCAGTGGGAACTGTTAACGTTGTGCTACAGATGTTACCAGGTTTGGATGTTAGGTGCTCTCTAGCTCGAGTTCCGGGAGGGGGCAGTATAAATATTTGAATTCGCAGTCAGAAGTTCTGCAGTTGTACTGAGGGGAAAAGTGCAGGTGAAGAAATTTTACTAAACTAGAAATAAACAAGTGCCTTGGGAAAATGTGAGTAAACCCAGCAGAAATACTGGCTTAACTTTAAATGTAATAGTATAAAGTGGGATAAATTAGTAACAGCTGTGATAGAAAGAGTAGCTCTAGGGCTCACAATAACTTCAGTAAATTCAGTAAACACTGGGCTAAATTCTTCCAATAAAAATACTGTCATAAATGTGATAGATCCAAACATATGAACTAGTGCATTTCCTGAGCATTTGTTTGCTCATGATCCCCTTTAAATTTACTTTGGAAGTTGTGAATGCTTAGCTTCCTGAATGATTAAATTGATTTTCTAGAAACTTTAATGCATTTTTTAGTTTTTACTGAAAAGGTGGCAAAAGGTCTCTTCAGCTTTTTTAATAATACTGTTCTGATTTGATGTTGTTAAGCAGTGCTTTTATTTCATATCCAAGATTTGCTTACAGAATGTGGAGTTACTGATTTTCAGAGAAAACTAAGACCTCTCTTGTTCTTGCAAACGCGTGGGGAAAGGTGGGTTTATGAGTGATTGCAGGGGCTTTTACTTGCTCAGGGTGGGATGACAGAAATCTTACCAGGTGTGCATGTTCTCAGGTTCTCTGTGTTTTAACTGATTATATACTGTACAGAAGGTTTACTAAGCTGTATATCTGTGTAGACATACAAAAAAAACCCTGACCTGGCTTGGTAAAAGAGATAGTATGATTATAACACCTAATGTTACTGATAGATTTAGCTTAAGAACTAGTTTGACTGTTTAGTTCAAGGGTATGATTCTTTTTTGCCTGAGCTATTAATGATGTTTTGTAATTTGAGCTAATGTAGACCTGCGGTGTCACTAATTTTTATAATTACTCATTAAAAAATAGGCTATATCTGTATTTGTAATTTCTGTAATAATGTACCCCTTCATTTTCCAGAGTCTCAGCTTGGTTTGAGATTCCGAAGTGGGCTTATTTTTCTAGTTTATTTAAGTGCAGTAGCAAAAATGTTTTAAAGTATTTGCTGTATGGATTAAATCAGAGCGTAGAATGCTCAAAAATATCCAGAGGTAACTCTCTGATGTATTAGATCTATGACTATATTTTTCCTAAAATACTTTGTTGTGGGCTTAAATGTAGCTATAATAGGATGTTACATCAAAGGCACCCTGTGTGTGTATATGATAGTGGAAGCTATCTGCAGCCTTGGGAAATACATTTTCTTCAGTCAGTCTTGTTTTCTAATAATGTTCTGTTGCTTTTTTTTTTTTGGTGAAATTTTCGTATGTTTTGTGTCATTTGTGACTTATATTGATTTGTATTTGTAAATAATTGCTGTTCTTTTAACCTTTTGATATCATGACATAACATTTAGACATCAGGTAAATAGACTTTTACATGTAATAGAAGTAACCTGTGGAGCTTGCTGCTGTTACTACTCCCTGAGATAGATACAGTGCATAAGAAATAAAGGAATTCTAACGGGTGTGCACTGATCAGATAAAACATAATGTCAATTTTTTCCAAAGGACAAAAATGGCTAAGTTTCCCCCCCCACCTTTTTTTTTTTTTTTTTCTCTTCTTCTTCTTTTTCTACCCTCTCCCCCCTGAACATAATCAGTATCTGGCATGGACAAGAAATTTCTCTGAAGTCTAGATGTGTTAATTCATTTCTCATTTAATCCATAGCAGAATTTGCAAATTAAGTATTGGAGACAGAGTATCTGACTGGGATGCGTGTTTCTCTTTGGAAGAGTAGTGATATTTACCTTGACTTTTGTATCCGCTCAGTTTTTGCAAATGGAGGAAAGCTAGACTACAGGTTTTCAACCAGCAGGAGTTGTGTAGTGGTATTTTGACACAGTCCCCCACAGCATCATTTCATCCTTCTTTCTGAATTGGGGAGGTATGGATTTGGTGGATGGGCTGTTCAGTGGAGAGGGTATTGGTTGGGTGGTAGCATCCACAGGATAGTGGTCAACAGCTGAGTGTTCAGATGGAGATCAGTCATGAGTGATATCCCTCACGAGGCGTTATTAGAACCAGTACTGTTTAATATCTTTATCAGTGACACAGACAGTGGGATCAAGTGCACCCTCAGCAAGTTTGCAGATGCCACCAAGCTGAGTGGTGCAGTTGACACAGCTGAGGTGTGGGATGCCATCCAGAGGGACCTGGACAAGCTCAGTAAGTGAGCCCATGTGAGCCTTAAGAAGTTCAACAAGGCCAAGTGCAATGTCCTGCACCTCGGTTGAGGCAATCGTCAGTATCAAGAGGCTGGGGGTGGAGGGACTGAGAGCCGTTCTGGAAGGACTTAGGGGTACTGGTGAATGAAAAGCTGGATGTGAGCTGACAGATTGACACAGATCCCAACCTGGAATACTGTGTCCAGCTCTGGGACCCCTAATGTAAGAAGGATGTGGACCTGCTTGAATGAGTCCAGAGGAGGGCCACGAAGATCATCAGAGGAATGGAACACCTGAGAGATTTGGGGTTGTTCAGCCTGGAGAAGGGAAGGGTCCAGGGAGATGTTATAGTAGCCTTCCATTACCTAAAAGGGGCTTATAAGAAAGATGGGGGCAAAGTTTTTAATAGGCAATGTAGTGATAGGACAAGGGGGAATGGCTTTAAACTGAAAGAAGGTAGATTTAGAATAGATACGAGGAATAATAGTTTTGCAGTGAGGGTGGTGAAACACTGGAACAGGTTTCCAAGAGAGATGGTAGATGCGCCATCCCTGGAGACATTCAAGGTGAGGCTGGATGTGGTTCTGAGCAACCTGATGTAGCTGAAGATGTCCCTGCTCATGGCAAGGTGATTGGAACTACATAACCATTAAAGGTCCCTTCCAACCAAACCATCCTATGATTCTATATGCTGTTTCATGCAGTGCAGCAACTTACATGCATATATTAACAGGCTAGACCCTACAAAGTTCAAGTTCTATAGTATTTAACATGCCAGTACTTTGCCATACAGTGGCAGCAGTATATTTGCTTTGGGTTGTTGGCTGTGTAATGTTTTGAGTGTCCCAGGGTATGTCTTGGGGTTAGACTGGAAACTACAAGATGCATTGGCCTTTGAGTATCATATACAAATTCATGCGACTTGGGGTATCATAAATTCTTCTCTCTACAGAGAATCCCACTGAAGAGAATGATAAATTGGGACATGCAAAGTCTTTACTTAATGTGTGGTTATCTAAGGGCTTATTTATGGGGTTTTGATAGTATTTTTAGAACTTAGAGCTACAGTTTTCTTGATCTTGCCAATCAGGGCACAATAACCATTTTCTAGTTTCAGATGTTCTTTGTCAGTGCATCAAAGGCAAAATGTATGTCATGAATACTTTCCTACATTTCTTTTTCCAAAAATTCTTCAAAACTTGGACTTCTCTTAAATACTTGAACTAGATTCTGAAGAGAATGGTTCTGGTTTTTACTGCTTCTGAAAGCTTTTTCTTGTTATTCAACAGATGCCACAGTTGGAGAAGAAGCTGGAAGAAGAACTGGAATGTAATGCCAGAATCATTGCCTGTCGTTTTCCTTTCCCTTGCTGGATCCCAGATCATACTACTGGAGAGGGAATAGACACTGTGTGGGCCTATGATTTGAAACACTCCAGAGAATGTGAAACAAAAAGATTGGAAATTTCACCAGAGACAAAATTCTAAAAATCTAATTTGTTTTTGAGCTGAAATTTTTGGCTTTGAGTTCACCTTTTAAAGAGTGAACAGAGCCCCAGGATATGGAGATAAATAGTCACTAAAATAAATGAAATACACCGGTTATCTGAAAGCAGACAAAGGTTTGTGAAAGGTGTAGTGAAGTGGCTTAATGTAGTTAGTAAAAATTATGAAATAGTTCTATGAGAATCAGAAAACTTCAGTGTGGAAAATGGGATAAAACACGGTTCACTGTTGTTAAGGGGAATGTATGTACTAGTTAAGATGCTCAGATTGATGAACTTAATATGTGCATTCTTTTTGAGCCTATGTGGCTTTTGTTAGTGGTGTTGGAAGCAGTGTGCAAGTGGCTTCTCAAATGAGCCGCGGTTCCCAAATGTCCATTATGTGTGCTGAGTAGGCATAAAGCTGAATATATCAAACTGATGCAGATGGAGTGTGATGATGATACCAATGTTTTGCACCTCAACCTTGAATGTGTATTTTTTTGAAGTTGAATATGACACAAGCAAATATAACAAGTTGCTTATTCATTAACACAAATGCAGCCCTTGATGTGTCTTTATTTAACTTGTGATGTGAAGACAAGACTACAGAAGTGTGTTCTTACTGAACACTTGTTGGTATAAGCCTTTGCAAATAACCATAATTTTTCCTAACCTCTCTGATTTAGGAAGACTGTCTCTGTTTCTAGGGATAGTTGGTCTGGCTAGCTTGGTTAAATCTGGTTAGACCTCATTAACTTATAGTGAGATGGGAAAGGAGATTTTTCAGTCAGGCTTCTTTTACACTTTTCTGTGCCATCTGATGTGAGCTCAGAAACCCATGGCATTGCTGCATGCCTTTTCCTTGGAAGGTGAGGCAAGTTCTCCCCTTGTCTTTGCTGATTTGCAGTGAGGTACTGCTGCTACTTCTGTGACTTTTCCTTTTCTGACATGGTTACAGCACTTTCATATTTTGTCGCAGTCTGCTTACTTGGTCTGTGTTTTGGTTCCCAGGTAAAATTTTACCAGTTTCACCCTTTAAAAATTAGTCAAAGTTTGTAGTTAACCCCTCCTGCCACCATTTAACATATAGACTGTTAAGCAATGACTATGTAAGTTTGTCAGATTTTTGCTTGTATGATACTCATAGAATGAAGCTAAAACAAGCTTGGGAATTGCCACCTTACTTTTAGACATTTGTTACTACAACTAAAATTACCTCAGGACAAGAGAATTGCTGAGATCCTACAATTTCAGGTAAATACAAAGCCTGTGACATGTTATTAGGCATTGCTTTACTAGGCACATTTGCTGGACTATAGTGTCTGACTTGAAGAGAAGTTAGATGTTATTTAGGATGTGTAGTCTACAATTACACTGGTATCCAGGCTTTTCATTCTTGGTGGGAGGGAAGGAGTAGAAAGAATCTAAAATACAAATTACACTGAGGAGCAGCAGAATGGTTTTGTCCTGGTATTTTATACAAAGCAGGAGAAGAAAGGGGCAAAAGTATCTGCTATGGAGTTTGCAAGGGAGAGATGATTTCAGCCTTGCATGGCAAAGCACAGCTGTAAGCTTGGAGACTATGTGCTGAAGAATGGTGATTTCTGGTAATCAGTCTTTTACAGCCTTTCACTGTAGTGTAATGTAGTGCATCTTGTGGAACTACACTGAATGCTTTCTACTATGATTTAAGTGTTATGATTATTACACAATGACAGGAGAGGGCTACAGTGACTTGTCTAACATGGCTGAATGTACTTTAATCCCAAGGCCATAAAACCTCAGACAAAGGAAATCTGAAATTATTTCAGTTGGCAAAAAAACATACAAATGGGAAATCAGGTAATTATGCAGAGTTGTTCTGCAAATGTCTATAAAGGCAGAGGCAAAAGAGTTTGATCGAATGAATTGTGACTCATCAGCAGTGCAGTGCACTGACCCAGGTTTCTACTGCCTGCTTTCATGAAAGTTAGTTTGCAGGGAATGAGGCACCTATTTTTCTGCTGTGTTTGACTATATATTTCCCTATTGCATTATCATTTGCCTGTTAAAACGTAAAACTGCATTTCTCAGTTCTGTCCATGGGAAAGGCTTTGGGGTGTATAATTCTTAGTTCCCCACCTATCAGTCCAGAAATACTTGTTGAGGAGGGCAATACAGAATTAATGATGTGATGGCCTGAGCTTTGGGGGCGCTAAGTACTGTCCTCACAGCAAAGAAAGATGTATGAATGCTTTTAAAGGCAGAGGGCTGTTTCTTGCTCTGGCCATTTACTTTTAGGGGCCTAGGCTGAGATAGAGAGTAGTCTGAAGGTTCAGAATTCATTATTACAAAAGAAAATGTGCAGTATTTCCTGTTTTCATGGCGGCAGTATGAAATGGAAAGCAAATTGCTCTAATTTACATGGGAGGTGAGGGGGGGAGCTGGGAAAGCAGTTTCTTCTCAATTTTTCTAGCACTTGCTATGTTCATTTGATAGTTTACAAGATACAGTTCCAACTGCTAGGGTAGTGTATTACGATTTCATTGATATTCTACTGCAGAGCACAAATTTCTTTCTTCCGAAAACCAGGAAAGCCTTAGAGAACTGGCTTAATCAAATTATAGCATAGGTCTGAAGCCAGTAGAAGGAAATGCAAGATGTGCATGCTGTTCAATACCAAAGTAATTCAGATACACAGAAAAACCTATAGTTTATCTTTGTTTATGTCTTCTAGTAGAATCTGTTGCCTCTTGGGACTTACTTGTTTTATTCCTTCCCTGCCCTGCCAGATCATAGCAAAACCAGTTGCTACATTGTTGAATAAGTAGTGCTTTCCTGAAATAATGTAGAATTTGATCAGTTTGAAAGTAATATAGGTCGGAGTTCTCCAGGAGTCAAACTTTCAATATTTTTTTGTTCCTTTTTACATTGAAACATATTATGTCCCCACAGGCTTTGTGATGCAAGATCAGTTGTACCAATGTGGCATGTGAATGCTACAATTCAAATTTTATAGTTTCCTATTTTGGATAAATTTGTTTTCTCAGGAGAGGGAGAGGGGTATGGCTACAAGAGAGGCACTTGATATGCAGGTTGTTCACAGTGTATGCACAGTCACTGCAGCTACACAGCAACGTTAACCAAGGTTGTCCAGATTTGTTTGTGAAATGTGCACATATTTTGTGAGCTTTAGGCACTTCTCTATTACTGGCTGTATAGAAGATCTTGATTTATCCTCTGGTCTGATTATATGCTACCACTTAATCTAATGTTACTCCAGCTAATTTAATCCCCTGTCTCTGAGCTGCTCTTTATTTCTGACTCATGAGTTGTAGCCAGGTAAGGCAGTACAGAATCAGGTTTAAAGTGAAGTATCACATTTCATACTTATGTATGAGTATGGTCTGAGAGGAAGAACGTTCTGAAGGCCAGGCTTTGGGAAAATCACCTTTAATGTGGGATGCAGCTCAGGAGATGATGGGCATCTCCTGAACTCTACATAAATATTTTAAGAAGGATTTGAGATTTGCTTTTCTTGTGTGTGTACTTTAATTTTTTTTACCACAGTAATACCATTCCAAGATCTACAGGAGAAGTAAGTAGAGATAGCATTTGTTTATCTTCTTATGTTTTGAGCTATGGGAGAAAAGGGGCCAAAGGATTCCCTTCCTTAAGTGTGGCATTTTGAACTTTTTCAGAAGCAGTTTGACAGACTTGCACATCAGCTGTGCCTATTTCTCACTGTCATGAGCTTGCCATGACTCAGCAATGGGTTCATGTCTAATATCTTTACACTTGAGTGAAAACTAGTTATTGATAGATCACCTCATATTTCTGTAGTTTCACTTTTCATGATGGTTTACAAATACTGAAACATTTGCTCAAGAAAGGACATGAATCCTTCAAGTTCATGCTTGAAGGGGGCAGCCTAGCATTACATATAATACCAACAAATTCTGCTTTCAGTCATCTACTTTTCTTTTACATTTGCCAAATTTGTGGTTCTCTAGTTTTACAATGTAGCCCCAACTTGTTTTTCAGAAGTAACATAAGTTTCTTCTAGAAGGCTTCTTGAGTTCTTGATAGGACATTGTGGTACCTATGTTTAATTTAAAAAACACCCTTGAGTGAGCTGCACAATTAATATTTTCAGTACATCTCTGTGATAAACTTCTATTCATCCTTGCATGCTTCAACTGGGGGAGACTTATACATGGATAGGTACTTTTTTCTCATTCTTTTTCTGAGTTGTTTTTTTCAGTGTGGGCTTCTTTCTTTTTTTCATACTTTTTATAATTTGACTTCATAAATTCATCAGATCTTCTCTTTTCCTGTATTTCCTATTTTTTTTTCCCCCATTTAACCTGATTGCCTGTTTTTTTCAGCAGCTTTGCAGGAAGAGTGCATTTGTCAAGGAATGTCCTTTTCTCTCCAGCGTTTTTAACATGTATGTAACTAACCTTGATTTATTTAGGTGTCTGCGTGCTGACACAGCATGACTTTTGTTTCCACTAAATGAAAGAAAAACATCCACCCATATGGTATTTAGACTAAAAAAATAGCCTTGGTCTACAACAATTCTGACTATTTAGTAGTTTTAAGTACTTAATTTCACATTTTTATTGTATTTCATCACTTAGCAAATGAATACAGGCCTTTTATCCATTCAGTAGTTCTTTGGATTGGGGTTATTTGTTCAGGTGGGAATTTTGCTGATTTCTTTTTCTAAGTATAATGTTGGGGTTTCTATTACGGGCTTTGGTTGAAATGTCAGACTGATGTTTTTCCTACAAATTGCTGTGTAGTCCTCGAAAAATCACGGTAACACAATCCAGTGAACTGCTAGCATTGGTAAAAATTAAACCCTGCTTACCAGTAAATATGCAGGGATATTTTTCAGCTTACTGTATGTGTTGTGGGTTTTAAAAATAAAGTAGGCTTTTGAAGACCCATATAAAGCTTGTGGCATAAAGTTTTGAGGTGAGCAGAGGTCTTTACAAGGTCAGAAGCAGCAAATTCATGGCTTTCAACCTGAGGCTTGTGGTTACTTTCTGAGGAGTCCACAAAAAGTAATTTAAAAAGCAGATCTACTATCAGTAGGTTTATATTTGCTCCCTGTGGTTGTATCTTGCCATTGCAAAATTTTAATATGTCTGAAATGATTGAGAATCCCTGAAATAAAAATACGTGTTTACGTAAGACAGCTAAATGGAAATGAGTTTAACAAAGTGAGTATTTTTGGGGTTTTTTTCAACCTTTTTGTTGTTGCTTGCATGGACTGTTGAGCATTGAACCTGTGCAGTGTACAAACGTATGAGCCTGTGTCAGCAAATCACAGAATGGTTTGGATTGGAAGGGACCTTAAAGACCACCTAGTTCCAACCCTTTGCCATGGGCAGGGACACCTTCTGCTAGACGAGGTTGCTCAAACAGCTGATGCTCAGTGGGCAGATGTAAGCAATGAACCCATCTGGTTAAGAGGGTGGCATGTGGTTTAGAGCTGTGGCCCTGTCCTGAAAAGCCCAAGACCTGACTTTTCTGGTGCCTCTTCTGATAAGCATCAAACTTTGCATTTCACTATGTGAGAGTAGCCACGTGGTTTTGCATGTTGCCATTGATTGCATTCTAATAATTTAATAATTCTTGCTTTTTAGTTAGTCTGTGATAGATCTGGTTTAAGGGTCTGAGGGGTTTTTTTTTTGGTGGTTGGTTGGTTTGGCTTTTTTTTTTTTTTCTTTTTAGGAACTATTTAAACATGACATTTAATTTTTAAAACACCTCATCAGCTGCCACTGAAGCCTTTCTCAATAGCTGACAGACCCTATGAAACTCCTTAATGCTGTAATATCTGCAGATGTCCATGCCAGAGCTGTGGTTCACATGAGCAGAAATGAGCCTAGCTCTTGCATAAGCTCTCTTGATTTCCTGACTGAAAATTAACGTATGAGGGGAGGATATAAAATGAATGATCAAAACTTGAGGACCAATATAAGTTCTGGGAGCAAAAAATGAGTGGTGTGGGATATAGTAAAAATGTAAGGGGCCTTCTCTGCTAGTATCATTTTAGCCACTAAGGTCTGGGGCTTTTTTCTTCACCTAAGATTATATAGCTGCTCTTGAAAGTGTACTCCTTTTTCTCCTTCACATTGTTTTTTCAAGTGCTTCGGAGTGTACAGAAATAAAAATAATTGGTATGTCTTCTTCTCTAAATTTGTTACAGAACTCTCATTATCTGTGTTTGTGTATATTTTATTGCTTCTTCCCTTTGTTTTCTCCCAGCACACATAGAAGCCAGATTTATACTCTTGAGTACCTTTATGCTCAATGCGTAACTAAGCTTTGTGGGTGTGATCAATACCAATTAAGTTTATATGGAAACAGAGATCTTGCACTGAAGCAATTCGGAAAAGATTTTGAGCAGGAATGGGACTAGTGATGGTCATGATGTGAAACTACTAATGTTACTTAGTGATAGGTGTGGTAGAGCCTCTTGCCATTGAGGTACTTCTAATTCCAGTTGTCAGTCTGATGTGTTAAGCAAAGCCAGGGAATGAAAGACTAGTAGCAAAGCAGCAGTGTTGTGTGGTAGTTTAAAAGAAACTGTATTTTCTAAAAGTATAGTCAAAGGCTGGCTTCCCAACAAAAAAAGCCAAACCAATGAACCCAGCCTTTAGAGTGTCAACATTACAAATATAAAATGGAGACTACATTTATCACTCTTAGAAAATTCTAATATGGAAAAAGTTGCCAACTTCAGCAACTGGGTATTATTTGTGAGAGTGTGTGAAGCATATCATAGGTCAGATCCAGACTGACTTAATGAATAGTTTAAGTTTGTTAGAAAACGTTAGCACTTCTTGTGACATGCTATTAGGTTGTTTGCTTATTCTAATAAAAGTGCTCATCAAAGGGCACTCAGGATTATTTGTCTACTGCATAAAAATCAGGTAGTCTGTGTGCTTTCCAGGATACCTGTATGCTGGATCTTTTATGAGGCTTTGTAGCTATTTTCTTTGTACTTGTCTGTACTTCGGGTGATTGTGAATGTCAGATGATTTGAGGGGGATCTTTTACCCACCTGGGTGTTACTTACAAGTGTAAGGACATACCTTCAATCCCTTTCAGGATAACACTGATGCAGCTTTCTTTTTAGAGTGCTCCAAGCGGTGGTTAATGCCAAGGATATTGGAGCTCAAGCTTCACAGCAAATAACCCAATCAAAAACATTGTGCTTCACTTTGCATTTTTTGTTTTTAGCAACCACCTCCTCCCTAGTCACTAACTCCCACACAAAATAAACAGGGCCCCACAGCCTCATTCATCAGAATGTGTTCATTGGTTTTCAGCTGCTGGTGCAGATGACTGCATGACTTTCCAGCTTTGTCTAGGCTGGGTCTAGCAAGGCCTTCCCAACTTAAATTTTGGTGTAAGCAGGCTCAATGTCAGCTTCAGCTGTCTCAATCAAGGATCTGCCTATGATACCTTCTTAGTGTCAGAAGGCATTGAAACAAGTGGGCTTTGGGTGCTGAGGACTTCCTGAAGCTTGCTGTCTCAGCATGACGGGACACAGCATCAACATTTTTGGCAAGCTTTCATAAAGACTGCTTGAGCTCTGCTGAATTTGATCTTTCCACTGGTTTAGGAACTCTGTGAAGTGGAAGATAAATTCACTTCAGTTTTCTCTCAGCCTAATAGCAGTAGAACATTGTTCTTTAGTTTTACACTGCTCTCTGTTTCTGCTACAGCCTAATCTTTCCTTCACTGGGAGGGAAAGACCTAACACCAGAGTCCTTCCTCTCCAGCACAAACTTGAGAGCAAGGCTCTTTCTTCAGCTGAGGGCTTCCCCTTTGGAAAGTCAGCAGCACAAAGATCCTTGCCAGAAGAAGCATTCGGAAGACTTTCAAATTTTTGTTGCTGATACAGATGCTATTTGTCAGGACCACTAGTAGGAACAGCTTGGTCTTCCACCAAGACTTGGTATAATTACCTGTGGCTTAAGATTAGTTCAAGGGGCTTGATAATGGGTCTGGTATGGAGGCTTGAATTAGCAGTCCTCTGTTTGCCTTTTTGGAGGTCAAGAATCACAGTTTGCTCCTTACGATAGCATAATTTCTTTTATACGTCAATATCATAATCATACAATAAAAATATAAGAATAATCTTCTGATACTAATACTCTGGCCATAGGCTAAGCTGGGTGCTACTCAATGGAGATTTTTAAGTTGGAGGAAGAGAGACAAGTCTCTTCTCTCTGTAGTAAGCATGTGCTGTTTCTGTTAACTTTTGGGGAATTATTTGCATGTGTTAAAAGTAGAAGATGGCAGTTGGAGTGCTCATTATTAGTTTGTATTCAACCCTGCAGTAAAATGAAATATTTATACAGCAGTTTTCATTTTCAGACTGCTGCTGAATAGTAAATCTAGCAACACTTTTGTAGGGCTGGCTGGCATTATCTTCACCCTTTACAACTGGAAAAAAAAGTACTAAAGAGCTAATTTGTTCAAGGCAACTAAAGTAACATGTGGCATTGCTGTGATTAAAATGATTAAATCTGCAACTACCTATCTGTGTCTACAGCTGGAACAATGTGTTTTTTAAATGGCTACTCCTGAGGGTAGCAGTACTTACACAATTTCACAATTGATGGAGCTAGAGTTATAAAGGTCAGATGCTCATGTATACCATTTAGTGCTTTGTTACTGCTTAAGACTGTAAGACACAGTGTCTGCAGTGATCATTGCTTTCAGGTTCATGATCTTGGTTTTGTTTTCTTCAGTCTTGCCTTTTTGTTAGCTGTTACAACATTTGATGTCTCATGGTTACTGCTTTTAACTGCATTTGGGTCCTTGTCACTGTTTATACGTGCTGCTTTGTTGTAAAACACTATTTCTATTGAAGGATAAGAGTTTGTGACATATGTACTACATCTTGGTCTGTCTTCATATGAGAGTCAGTCTGGTTCTTCCCTTTTTTGACGATATGCATTTTTTATGACAGAAAAGTTCAAATCTTTGAACAATTTAAATCTGCTGTTAAGGTTGAGTATTAAATATAAAATGATTGCAATCCAGCATAGTTACTGTGACTTTTGTATCTTACTGTTTTACTTGCCACATTCATTTATTTTAACTTTTGTACATGGTCTGTGTTTGAATTCACTGAGGGCACTTCACTAAGCATACATGAAACTAGGTTTTTGTGAGGTCACCAGATTGATCTGTCATGGCCTATGTTAGTAAATCAACTTGTTATTTCTCACTTCAGTATTTGTTCATAGGTACTAACGAGATGAACTGAGAGAAGAACTATTTTTCTTAGGCCTTAATAACTTTATCCTTCATCAAAATAGCATATGAAATTGATTGAAAAAGTTTTCTGTTGGCGTGACTTGTCAACAGTTCTGGCTGTTACAATTTCTTGTCCTGACAAGCGCCAACTCATTTTACCCTGACATAACCATCAGTTTTAAGTACAGAACTGTCCTGATCTCATTCAGAAGCTGATAGTGATCAGCTTATTGAGCTCAGAACCAGCACTGGTGCATGTTACATTTATCTGCTTGAAAAACAGGCTGCTGAGATCATGTATGGAAACTTACTAGATTAGTTGCTTTGACTAATTTTTCTATAGTAAGAGGCAACAACTTGACATCATCTCTAAATATGGATAAACCCAAGACAGGAGATGTCCCTGCTCATTGCATGAAGGTTGGGCTAGGTGACCTTTGAGGGTCCCTTCCAGCTAAATCTATTCTATGATTCTATGAAAATACTTTCTCTGCCATGTGCAAGAAAATACATATTGAGCAATGTATGAACAAATACACTACCCCCACCATGCCAATCAAACTGCTTATCTACCGGTTAAATAAATACAGTTAAAGTTTGTTAGTCCAGGAACAACATAGTATATGACATTGCTGGTTTCTGCCTCTTATCACTGAATCATGAAAAGCAAGTGCAAAATCATACTGGTCTTGCCAAATAAAAGAGCAATTCAGAATGGGTATAGAGACAAGACTGCTTGAGAATGTTTTCTACACAGCAACAGGAATTGTTTGTTTGTTTCACCCTAGCTGAAAGATTAGTGATAGTCCTTCCCCAGCCCTGAGACTTTCTGCTGCATTACCTTATGCAGAGTACTACTTTTCTTCAATATGTTGATTCATGTAATTCATGCCACTAGAATTACATAAAATCAGAAGAGGTGCTAGGCAGGACAGAGGTTACTGTCACTTAGGTAGTGTTATTGAGCTGTAGTAATGCTTGAATGTTTGGCTTTCACTATTTCTGTCATGACACATTGATGGTACAGCAAGAGCTGTAACTGCAGGTAAAAATCAATACACTGTTTCAGCTGGGGCCAAGAAACGAATGAACAACGGAAAAAGGCCAACAGAACTGCGGAAGTATAACTCTCCTGAGGATCAAGAAGCCTATACGCTACCTCCTTTCAAAATGTTTATTGAGAAGTGATAGAGAAGAAATGTGTGTGTCTTGATGTAAATTGTCTTGCTTATTAGAGAGTCATTACACCATCTATTATATCCATGTGTGTTAGGGAGTATCTGTTCTGTAGACTGCTTTAACAGTGGCAGATTATGCTGACAAAACCTATTTGAAGAAACATTTGTCCTGCAGCCTGTAGTGAAAAGAAAAATAAGACCTGTTAATTAAGGGTGAAAAAAATGTAGGAAATTGGTAAAAACTCTGCCTACCAGTGGCGTAGTTTTGCTATGCAATTATACAACAGAACTTTAATTTTCAAGGGTGAAATATCTACTGCAAATGCCAATTTTCAGCCTGTTTAGGTGGATAATCTGCTGGAACAGATTACAGTCCTTATCTTTTAGATTTGTATACCACACATAGCACTATGAATTTATACCACATGCTAGTCAGTCTCAATAAAAATGTATTTTCTTCTGTTTTGTGGGCTAGGCATGTTGTTGGTACATGGTACCAATAGGCACCAGAGATTTTGGAAACAGATTGCAGCTCTTCTATTAAATAATACTGAAGGTACTGAGATTTCCGAAACTATGGCTTTATATCACCTGTCCAAAGAACAATTTGATACCATCTCATTTTAAAATGTTTCAAAATCTTGGCATGTGCCATGAATGCTCTATTTACAATTGATTGATATATTTATAGGGTACCTGTAAGTGGTATGACCTGCAGAGTCTAATCATTCTTACACTTTCATATTGTTCTTGCTGCTTTCACTTGCTTTCCAATTTCTGGGTTGAATTCTGTTAGTTGGCCTCCAGATAGAGGTCAGGCTTTTACCTGTATATCAGTCATTGCCCCTACCTGCCTTTACTTACTAAGTGCTACCTTTATGGAGTTCTATCTAAAGTGCTGCAGTTTCTGTTTCTACAATAGTTACAATTTTTTAGTTTATAAGTTATCAATAGATGGATTTAAATCCGTGCCTTCACCAAATAGGTTGAAGTGTATTTTAAAGCAGCCTTAGAAAAGCCCCTTACAGCAAAACTTTTTCAAGGTGGTGGACTGAAAAAGCAATAAAGTAGATGGTATTTTCTAGAGAGCTGTCTTAATGCCTGACCAAAATGAATCTTTAAAATATAATCTAGGCTGCAGTTGCTGATTGCATCAAAGGGGGGAGAAAGCAGAGGCTGAAAATCATGGCTGTCTTGAATATTGCTAGACTAGATGTCTGTCAAAATATGCATAGAAGAAAAAAACACTGAATATATGAGCTTTTAGTGAATGTTATTGCTGCTCTTTCTTAAACAGTCTTGCTCTCCTGAATGCAAGGATGAGAGTCCATCTGCAAAATAGGCTGACTGGTGTTTTGTCTCTTTTTCCAGAGGTCCTAGTTGTACCTATACATTGACAGAGCCACAGCTAGAGTAGCTGAAAGCCCTAGTTTAGCATTTGTCCAGCAAGCGAGGAGAATGTGAATGCTCACACAAGGGGACATTCACATGGGCTTCTGCCTCTTCTGGAAGGATCAGGTTCTTTTAATCACTGTTTCCTGGTATTTTCTGAAACAAACTTGGTAAGTCCATGCCAGCAGGCCAAATCCAAACTCTCTGAAGTGCATACCCTAGAGGTGGCTAGCGATGTCATGTCACAGTGGGAAGCTCAAGAGGATTTTTCTTGCTATTGGCAAGACAGTAATAGTGGTGGTGTTCTCATGACTTACAAAGTATAATTAACTTTGTCTCCTAAAATAAATCTAGATATAGGGAGTAAAGATATTAGTTAGCCTGTCTTAGTGATAAATCTCTCTGAAGAGTAATTGTCCAGACCTGCTATTACTTTTGCTGGTTTTTAGCTGATTGAACAGTTCTTGTCCTTTGGCCTATGGAAAATGAAGCTTATCTCAAGACCACAGTTGCAGACAACTTCTGCAGGCGTAGTTTAAATGATTGTGCACAGTTATGCTGAATTCTACTGAGCTACCCTAAATTCCTCAAATTGCTCTGACATGATTTAATGAAACTGTAAGAAAAACAAGACCTAAACTAGTTTTAGTCTGGTCACTATTCTCTGTCTACTTTTTACATGCATTTAGATCATTTAGAAGCCTCATTTTGGTTATTCTGCTTATCTCGTTCCTGACGTAACTTACATATTCTCCCTTATTAGTATTTATTCAGTGTCCATATAAAAACATGGGAAATAAATAACCTCTTTCAGTGGGCTGTAGCCATCATTTTCATGTGAACCTTAATGGAGGTCACTGAGAAACAGTAACATTTATACCTGTTGGAAAGAAAATTGAAACAATAATTGAGATGCAGACTTATAAATCAATATAAACCTTGTATCTAGAAGACTATCTTTGTATTGATATTCAGTTAAACAGCAGTAGAGCAGTCCTTAGCCTTTTACTGGATAGTATTACATGTCACAATATTTATAGTGCAACATATGTTTTACACTATAATCCTCATAAAGCTAGTTGTTTATTGCCTCTAAGCCTTTCTAAATGTAGTTGAATTTATTTTGCTAGGCAAATTGTTAATGATAAAGTAGGCAAATAATAATTTTCTTGTGGTATGCAATTCTGTCTCCTCAAATAGGGGACTCTTGAGATATTGAAAGTACTTGAATACAAGGGAAATGTAACATTTCTATCACAGAATTCTCTAGATAAATGTCCACACTTAAATTATTTTATCCACTA
The DNA here is from genome assembly GCF_033783945.1 of Neopsephotus bourkii. NCBI lineage: Eukaryota > Metazoa > Chordata > Aves > Psittaciformes > Psittacidae > Neopsephotus > Neopsephotus bourkii. Next base: position 5,975,433 of record NW_026901984.1, on the reverse strand, counting down.
TAACTTCTATTTCAGTAACAATTGAAAGGTTGAACTGTAACTGAAGACTTAATCTTTACTGCATGTGAAGAGACCTGTAATAAAGTTGGGCACAACTGTTTGCCTTGTACCATAATTTATATTTTAGATGAGATGATGTGGTTTTTGATTTTTTTTTTCTTTTGGAGTAACCTGCTTTCTCTTCTTCCTATTTAGTGCATAGACTTGGTGTTTTCTGCCATTGCTCTATGTAGTCAGAAATTGCTGTGTAGTAACATGAGAGTCTTTGTGTTTTGTCAGGTTAACAAAGATTACACAATGGAGATATGAATGCTTACTGTAATGTTGCTCCTCCACAAGGTGTCTGACTTCGTTACATCTTCAGTCTTTGCTTCAGCAACATTTCCTCTTTCTACCAGTTCCTGGTAAATCTGATATTTGAGCTGGTGCTTGTGTTACATGGATGCAAAATATTTTTCATGATTTATTTATTTATTTATTTAAGAATTTATTCATTACCTTCATTATGGGAATGGCAGAAAATCTGTGAAGGCTAGAGCTGTTCATGATACATGTTAAGTGTTTAACTTGTGCTTATTCTTGTATATTTTTTGACTCTTGTATATTCTTGTTCTGTTATGAAGTTTAACACCAGTGTGCTAGGACCTGATCTAGAAAAAGTGATGTGTTTTGCTTCCGGAAATGTCCTTAATGATATTTATTGGCATTAAGACAATATTTGTCTGAAGTTATTTGTGGAGGATGTTTTGAAAAGGTGAATTTAGGGAACAGGTATTTATTTTGTTCTTTGCTAGAGGTATACAATGGGGAGAAATTTTATCAATGCAATGCGATATAAATCCTTGATCACCAAGTATTACAAAGGCCTAAAAATGGCAGACCAAAGAATGGTTTTATGTAGCAAAATAAACAAAGCGTAGATATCCTGAGAATACTTAGCTTTCCTGCAAATAAAATGTTCTAAGACTTTTAACTTTCTAAAGAAAAATGTTGAAGGAAAATGTTCTGATGTATAGTCTCTTCCCTCCCCTCCGTTCCCCCCCGTCCCCCACCTTAGATAAAGCTATTTGCTGAATAAAGCTAATACACAAATAGCTTTGACCCTGGAACTGTATTTTCTGGAAGTGAGCTTTGATAAATTTTTGTGCAGGTCTGTATGCAGCATCTCATACAAAGCTGTATATAGATAATTCTGCTCTGGCTGGGTTCGTTTAATTTCTAAAGTATGTGGATGACACAGCTATTTTTACAAAAGCTGAGGAGAGAACTTGCATGATTTTTGTCCAGATAATGCATTATTCGAGAGAATACTACCTGGTATAATGGGAATAGTCATGGCTCATTTATGTATATGTCAGAATTTTTATTATTACATTGTACACTTTCAACATTTTTGGCCTAAACAATATTTGGTTTTATATTGAATATAACTGAATTTAATTGAATAATTTTTTTTTCCTTGCTGAAATTAGATATAAAAAGTGCTCTATTTTTCAGTGGAAAACACTCTAGTTGCCTGGATTATAACGCTTCCTCTGCCTGAGGGAATTTGAAGTCTGTGCCCCTTAGTGCTAGGGCAAAGAACTCTTTCATTCTGTATGAATAATTTAGCAACCCCTGCTGCAGGGGCTGCAAGCTGGGAGTCCTGCATCTTGGTAACCAATTCTGAAGGACAGCTTTGGCATTAAGAACCTAACCAGTGATGGAGTAATTTCTCTAATACCAGAGGAAAAGACCAAGTAGCAGCTCATTTAAACTTCTCTTAGCCTCTCCTGTATTGCCCATATTTTCAACAAAAGGGTATTGTCCATGCATTATGGTGTGGAAGTGGCATGGAAACTTCTCTGTCCTAGGGAGGCTTTGCGCCAGCATTTCCCCAGCAAGGAACTGCTGTCTACTCTGCTGTCTCCTTCACCCAAATGAAGAGTGAGGGGTGCAGGAAAAGGTCTACTTGCTTTACCCGGGCCACAAGTTTGCTGCCATTGGTGATGAGGACAAAACTGTTCATTTTCTGTCTGTAAACATTTCAGGCAATGTGAAGGCTTCCTTTTCTGTTATAAATCTTTTTCTGTACTTAAATGACAATAAGAGATGTACCTCTGTTGCTATCCAGTAAAGTGTCACTTTGGATCATGTCCTAAATCCTTAGATCTGGATATCAATTATGCTGTATGTTGAAATTGGAAAGGCTGTCTTGATTTCCTGATATTGTTATATGTAAACTAATTGATATAAAAACTTAAATATGGAGTATAATTAACAATTTCTTAAATTCAGTCCTTTATAATGTGATTCGTAGTCTTCTGCAATGCATAAACTTGGTAAAGCATTCTGTTCTAGTACAGTGAAAGCATGTACAGTACCATGTTAATATACTTATTGTAGTCTGCTGTATTTTAAACAGGTGGAAATTTTTCTTTCCTGTTTGAAATGCTTCGATGTGCTTTGTGATGACAGAAACTAAAAACCTGTCAAAACTTAAACTACTACAGTATTTTAACTGAAAACATAACTTGTGGCAGTTAATGGAAAAGCTTTTGTTTATTTTCAAGATTGTTTAAAATATTAATGAATTTCCAAAACAGTCTTTAAGACAAAAGTGATATATTTTCCTTGAAGATACTGGTCAGCAGATGGAAGTAGGTTGCCTGTTGTGTTATTTACACAAGTTTGCATCTTACATTCACAGCAGGAAGGTGAATAAAGCATTTCATATTTAATGCTATTTACCTGAAAACTTTCAACAGCCAGTCATCGCTTCCTTTCCACAAATGGAATTCAGAATCTGTGACTGAATGACACTCAAAACTGCAATGCTATTTGGAAAGGAATAAACCCGGATGCTAGAGAGGAAAAAAAATAATTTGAGGTAAAAATTGAGAGAAAGGCAGCTATCGAAAGTATGTTAAGATTTCACATTACTATTCTTGTAACAGTGAGGTGACTTTGTAAAGCAAACAGTTTTAGAGTGCAATAAATTTGCTAGTCATATCAAGCTATAAATGATAAGGAAACAAGAATGGAATACTACCAAGAATATTATAATTTGAAAGTAAATCTTGCAGCTCAGTTCCTTCACGTTGTAGTGTTTGCTTTTCTTATGAAAGGTTCCTATATAAATCCGCTTGAAGCATATCTATTTTTGTGTCATTTGCTCATCCTTACAAAGACTTCCTCATTCAAGTATTTGAAGATCATGAAAAAGAAGTGATGGTCTGTTTACAGAGTCATAATTTTCCCGTAATTGTTGATAAAAGTCTGTAGTTGAGAGGTTTCCAAGCAGTTGCTGTTCCTGGATTGTTTTTCTTTAAATGGGAAGTCAGTAAGTGTGAAGGTGTTTCTAAAATCAGAAGTTTTCCTGCAGTATATCATTTCTTGTTTTAGTCTTAGGGTGTATAGCTTTCTCAAAAAATGAGATGCTTAGGAAAGCTTCACCTTAACAACGATTTGAGGTTATGCATGCATACACTTGCAAAAAGTTATTTCAAGCATTCCCTTACTATTTTCCTACTTAGCTACATTTTTAGTAGTTGATTTCCCATGAAAGAGTGAAACCATGTTCACATCTTAACAAAATAATTTACCAACTGTGTTCAGATCTGTTGCATAACAGGAAGTCTCTGTTTTGATGTTGGTACAGGAAAACAAAGGATTTTTATTACTGAAGAGCAGTTTCAGCAAGGTGATTTTGCTGGCTAAAGTTGTCACGTAAGCACAACAATTGCAAGAGAGTTGGTTTCCTTCGTGAAGAAAAAATGCATGCATCTTAAAAAGGGGTGCAGTTTAAATATCAGCTTCCATATTAATGTCTTTTTTTTTCCAAGATATATTTTGTACTTTTTTCAAAAAGTATGTCCAGTGCTAAAAAGGTGAATGGTCAGTAATTGTACAAAATAGGAATGACATAATTATGAGGGGAAAATAAGAACTTTAAGGTTGTTTTTTTCTTGACATGATGGAAGCTTATCACAATATCTTTTAAATAACAAAAGTTATACAGAAACTGTTGTTTTCTTAATATGTTTGAGGCTAAATACTTATTTAACTAGGAAACGTATTTTTATTAGCATTTTTCAAACAGGAGCCTAGCCAGAAAAGTGGATGTCAGAAGACAGTTGTATCTGCATTAATGTTAAGCATTTTCATGCAGTCATGATAAAATTTGAACCTTGTTTAATCTTTAAATAGGAAAATGCATATAGGTAAATAAAAAGATAACTACATGAGGTTATAGAAAAAGTGAATAGAGGTCATTATCTGAATTTGGTAATCTGTCAATAGTGTGAATGAATATTGAGTCTGTGTTCAGTTTATTTTAAAAGTTGAAGATAAAAGAATATTTTTTTTTATTTACTTCAGGCGGGTGAATGCACTTCAAAAAAGCCATTAAAAGTGTTCAGATGATTACTGAGATAGTGCTCTGTCTGGCAATTTGTAGTCTGGGAGAAGAGTAATGAGTTATTAATTTAATAAAAATATGATTACTATTCATGTATCTCAAATTTAATTAGGTATGGGTAAAAGTATACTGAAGTTCTTGGTTGTTTTTCAAATGCTTACATTGGGTTAGCGGTGGCCTTGGCAGTGCTGGGGTAAAGGTTGGACTTGATGATCTTAAAGGTCTTTTCCAACCGAGGTGATGCTATGCTATGCTATGCTATGATTTCCTCTATGGAAGGACATTTATTTATTTCAAAATTTGTCTTCAAACTAGTTTTATAAATATCCTGGATATTGCTTATGCCTTCACACTTTTTTTTGGTTGGACAGTTGGCAGTTCTTTGGACATTGTAAACTCTAGAAGTACTTGCAGAAAACTGTGGAGAAGGTTTATAGAAGGTCGAGTGTCCTCTTCAGTAGTTCTGAGCTTCAAAGGAGATTTTACAGTAGCTGTAAACCCTTCACAGTTTCTTCTGACTGCTGTAAAAAGTCTGGATAGCACATTTATTAGCAGGTGTTTCTTTGGCAACAGACAGATTGCAGTGTGTTTGTAGTGCAAGTGCTCTCAGTCTTTATGGAAGCCTCTTTGGTCATTTTTAAATTTACTGCAAAACTTCTGCTGCCCAGTCTTTAATATGTTTGTGTTGCCAATAGAGTGAATACTCGGGGAGTGTGCAAACTATGACACAGATTTGAAAACAGGAGCACTCTGGGACACTGGTTTTGAGTGTAGCATTAAATGTAGACAAGCGCCTTCCAATGTTCATTCTGGTATATCTTAAATGCCGCTCCTCACTTCACCTCACATATCACTTTGAGCTATATGCTTTGCCAAGGAGTTACAAAAGGGCAGCAGCTTTGAGGGGATGAAGTTACTTCAGCTTCCACTGTTATCAATTGAAACTGTGAAAATCTAAACCTGTGCTAAAATCAGGCCAGGCGTAGTCTAAGGGCAGTGTGCATTTGTCAGTTCTTGAAGCCACTGATAAGACTGTGTGCTATGTTGGGCATTGAATTTGACACAGCACCAAAGGTTAACCAATGCGTCTATTTTTTTAGTTAGTTTCATTACTCTTTTGTTTAGTCTTCTGTTAAGAAAAACACAAGACTAAAACAGATTTTAACAGAAGCTTTAGTCCAGCACAGCTGATACTTTGTTGTTTCTTTCTTCTTTCTTTTTCTTCTGAAGGTTGTCATGGAGAGGGGAAAAGTTCTTGAAATGCTTTTTGAAATGTTAACATTAATTTTTAATGGAAACATTAATGAAAACATTAATTTTCATTTTAAACCTAAAATACTCTAGTTGTGTTTTCTTCATGAAAAGTCTGCAGAAAGATTTACCAGTGGTAGCTGGCATGAAACAAAGCAGATGCACTCAGCTCTTTGAACCACAGTTAACTGTTTAGGACTAGAAAATGACAAGATCTTGCTGGCATCATTGACTCCTTGAGCTTATCTGTTTCATGGTTAATTAATACAACACTTTCCGTTTAGTTTCTTGTCAATGCAGTTCCATTGCCTGAGGCTTCCTTTGCCTTGCTGCTCCATGTTGAGAACAGCTGCAGCCCAGCTGACAGGTTTCTTGCTTGACTTTTTCTAATCACAGTGAATTTGTGGGACAGGAAAGGGATTATGGAAATCTTAGTATTCCTGAGCGGATGAGAAGAAGTAAATTTGTACTTGGGGAAGAAACTCATTTAGCTTCCTTATTTCCCATATTCCTATATGGATCAAGCATTCAGACTGAAAGAAAAGGGACTTGTCTCTTTCTTTGTGCTTTGCCTTTCCTAGAACCCTTTTTAATCCTGCTGATCCTTTACAGTATATTTCTGTGTCCCTATAATTTGTTCCTACCTATTTCTGTGTTCTTTGCTTAGATTCTAAAAAACAGGCTTAGATTCTCCAAAACACCTGTATTTTAATCTAAAAAACTTTCTTGAATATTCTCAGGTCTTCTGCTTTCTCTTACACCTACTATGTGTTTATGGAGACCATGAAATGGTTCCCTCAGGTGTTTGTAAAGCTCATATTTCTTGGCCTATCTTTGCTCCAGGGAAGGTTATGAAACCATTAGGAATTTGGCTCCTAAGTTCCTGTATATTTCAAAATTGTGTCTGTGACACCCATTCTGGCAAGCTAATTCAGGAGCTGCCATTGCTCTGCCACCACAAACTAGATTTTGAAAAGCATAATATGTTGTTATGCTTTATCACTGCTGGTATAAACTGTAATGCTGGGTGAAGAAAATGTGCATTTATAACTTGAAAACTTCAAAATTTCACAAAAGGTTTTGAATGGTCTAGATTCATGTGTGCTTTCATATTAGTGTTGTGTTTCTTTAAAAGTTTCACAAAAATTTGTTCATTTCTTTAAATGGTTGCATAAATACATGGGAAGAGCTAGACAAGACATGTCTGAAGTTTTTATGCTCAGGTAATCTGAAAACAGATGAAAAGTTTTCTGACTTGAGCAGGGAAAGATTGGATCATTGTATCACCACATTGTATACTGTAAAAACAATGCAACTCTTATGCAATAATGTATGGCTGGCATAATACAAAGGCAAAATGCATAGCTTTCCAATTAGGTTAACATATAGAGACCTTATTCTAGCATATTTTTGCATTGTTTAAAAATACGGGTTTTTTGAACATTATTTTCAACCTTCCAGGCTTCCCATAATTTTTCCATTTCCATAGAGATGTCTCTAAGCTAGCTTTTATATTACATGTAAATATATCAAGATGATTGTATACTGCTCTGCCTACCTGAATATGATTCTTCTTTGAGCTATCTTTCTGCTGTGTTGGATTGAACTTAATGCATAGTTGGTCAAGCCAAATAAATTTGTGAAAGGCATACAGTTAATTGTTTGCCACAGCATTCTTGATGTGGAACATTGCCTTTGTGTCATGCAGCGTGTTGTGCCAGCTGAGGGATCAGAAGAGTAAATATCAAGCCATCATGCAGGTATCGGAATACAAACCAGTTGCTGTGATGATTATGTTTTCTGGCATATGCTGATTATTTAATATGTGGTAGTAGATTTGATAGGTTTGTAGTTTACAACAGTGGTTCATAAAAAGAAAGTTCTTGTATGCAACAGTCTGAACGTTTTGAAGACTGAAAAAGATGTAATTTCAGGGTGGGAAGGAGGGGAGAGGAAGAAACCAAAAGCCACCCACACAAACGAGAAGCACAGCAAAACCCCCACAAACATTTTCTACATCAGAGGGAAGCCCCATGGGCACTGAACTTCTGATACTGTCTGTGTGGGGAGAATGTGATGAATGTGATTATAACCTGCACTATTTCACCTTAGACTCCTTAGAAACTTCTGATGCCTCAGCCTCACTGAAATCCACCAGCAGCCCTGAGATGGTGAAAGTGCTTTCTATAATAGATACAGTAAAATAAGCAAAGCTTTAACCTCTTTATTTCAGTAGCATTTTTTCAACCTAAAGCTTGTATCAATTAAAACTAAATTATAATTCAAACCTTTAAGTTATTAAATATAAGTAATGCAACTAGTACCAATATTAGTGGTAATTGTGTAGCTTAATATTAAAGGCTTTTTGTTTATTTGTCTAAGAAGTTTGAAGTCAGGTTTCAACTTGTCATGGATATTTGTGTTTACAGCCCATTTTACATTGCAGAAGTGAGTGTGGGGAAAAGCTGAAGGCTTCTGTAATTGCGTAGGGAACAGCAGGTGTCACCACTGGGACCAGTTTGAGTTCTTGCATGCTCAGGGTCAGTTAAGGCTTTTGGCGTGTGGAATGCCTTTTTACTTTTCCCTTGGGAGTGAATATAGATCTGTTTTTTTGACATCAGGGAACTATAAACTCGACTTCCCATTCTGCCAAGTTTTAAGTGCACCCACTTGCTTGTTCTGCTGTTGGCTAACAAAACAAATGGATGTATTAGTTGTTCGTGGTGAATTATCAACCATAAATTTAATAGCACTGAATAGCACATCACTATTAAAAAAATTAGCAGTGGAATATAAAGTCAACCCTAAAGCCTGTGCTGAGAAGAGCATGGCTATTCAAATCATGCCCTACTCACTCCCCAATGTATTTGCAGGCTGAAGAAGTTACCATTTTGTTTTATGCTCTGTGCAGTCATTGAGCTAAAACCATTAGCTTTCCTTTATAGAGTGTCACTTGTAACAGGACAAACACATGATCAGACTAATACTAGTTAGCATTGATGGTGATTCTGGTGATTTCAGAAAGCTGTCGTGTTCCTTCGTAGAGACTAATAGCTGTTATTGTTGATTGCTACTCAATTGTGTTGAATTAAAAAAAAAAATCTGATTTACAGATAAATTTTCTCACAGGTCAGGTAGTATCTCACTGTAATTATTGTCTTGGGTGCAAATATTAGAAAGAAATAGTACTTTATGCAGTAAGGAACAGAAAACTGACGTGAACATGGCACAGTGAGGATGGAGCAGCTGTGAGCTGTAGAGATCTTGATCATTGTTAGTTTATTCAGTAAAATGCTTCCTTTACTTGGGAATTATCTCAAGAGACTTTTGAGCTATCTGAAGAGACCATTTACACTGTTGAGCAATCCGGGGCACTTGCTAACTTGATATAAAAGCTGGAGAATATGGTGGAAAGGGAAGATCAAGGTGTATGTAAAACCCTATAAGCTTTTCTTTATGAGCTGCCTCAATGTTTTTCTAGTTGAGACAAGCAAAACCAGCTTGTATCTGGACATCTTTTGTTGCAGTCCTAGTCTCTCCTTCCAACTATAGGGACACAAATACAATTTCATGTATTTGTGCCCATGCCCATGCATTAAGGCAGATATAACCAGTTTTCCTGATCCTGTAAAACAAAATCTCTGTGTATTTGAGAGAGCTAAGGAGAAATGCAGAACATAATTCTTGGGCAGGAAGTAGGAATGAGTTCTCCAGTTCTCCAGTTTACTCTAAAGGTAGGGCCAGGCATGCATATACGTGTCGTAGCCAAGCAGTCTATTTGTGTTTGATCATTGGTTTCTTGTTTAACAGTAAATGCACTAGGCATTTCCTTTATTCCTTTTTCTTTTGAGGTCTCCTCTTGTCCATTTATATAAGCAGATGGCAACAGTTCTACATGAAAGTTAGTTTTTTCACCTGCTTAATTATTTTTCTGAGGTATCAGGAGAAAATGGATGTAGATAAAGTTTGATTCTTTACCTTTCTGTGCTGAAGTTGGCAAAGAATGTTCATTTAATCATGTATTTAAAAATGCTAGGGTAGAGTATAAGCCTGATATTGGTTTAGGTCTGTATGAAGAACCCTGTCACATGTTCTTAAGCAAATTTCAGTGCCTGACATTTGATTTCAGTGGGAGCTAGACATCTAAGGCACTGAGATCTAACTCCTGTTAAGCATCTGACTTCTGCTGTTGCTCCTTTCATTGATTCTGCCGTAACAGTGCCTTTCCTTTGCCTGGATTTGTCTGTAAAAACACAGAGCTATAAGAAGAGATATTTGAAAAATACTGCAGCACAAATGGTAATCGTGACAAAAGCTATGTTCAGATGTTAGCCACTCATATTCTGGGAAATTACATTTTCTGCCCTTTTGCTAAAGTCTTATCTTTTATTTGGATAGCATGTGAAAGGAATTTGGGGTTGTTGTGGGTTTGGTTTTGTGTGTGTGTGTGTGTTGGTTTTTTTTTTTAACAGAACAATAGACATACTTTTATGATATGTAAACTTTTTCCTTAAAGGGTTGTGAAAATGTGTTTATATTTATTACAAGATGATAGCACATTTTGACCTTTTATGGAATATTAATTCTCCAGGAGAAAGCATCAGATTTATTCTGATGAAAAGAACTTCTTCAAAAGATGTAGGACATAGTAATAACAATAAAGACTATTATTTCTATGTACTCATTTTGCATGTTTGTATTTACTTGCACAGACATGATTTTTGTTATTGAGAAAGTGAATAAGTTAGAACTGGTTTGTTTATCTGTATTTGAAGAACTAGAAATAACAGGAGAGGGGGTTTTGTGCTATCACAGAAAACAAAACAGTCCATGTGCTGTCAAAGGACTGATGATTCATTTTTCTATATAGAATTTGGAAATGTCCTGGATTTACTGACCCATAGCTGAAAACCTCACTCCTCAAACAGGAAAACCTTATTATTTTATGAGTTCAGAAACCTTAACCAAACCACATTGCATGAATCTCATTCATTTGCTGGTTGCTACCTGTGGTTTTCATCTTACCAGAAAGACCTTTTTGTTGACTGGGAAACACAGAAGTATCACATTGTCTTAAGAAGGAGAACGAGTTAGGAGGATCCTCTTTCTTTCCAAAGCCAACAGCAAAATCTTGAAGAAAGGATTTAGAATGTTATATTTCATTGTTTATTTACTTACTAAGTGGGATTTTTAGGGAAGGAACAATTCACTCCATATGAATTTTCTTTGGACATCTCAGTTCTACCTTGGGGTCTGAATTCCAGTTACAATTTCTAACTGCAGTTTTACTTTTGCTATGACTACCTATTTCTCCTTTGCTCAAAACTGTCTTGTGAATTGTTGCTGAGATGGAAGTTTGGTTTGAGATGTATTAATCAAACTACATGGGAGAAAATTTTTCCATCCTCCCTCCTTCCTGGTTTTGCATAACGTTTTTAATGGTTGACTAAACTCCTCTGAGGCTGCAGGAATTCCCAGATACTTCCTTTGCAAAAAGGAGATCCAAAACAAGCCTACGTCTTTTCTATTGGGCTACTTAGTCCAACTTTTAAGGGGTGGTTTGGCATCTGAATAAAGTATAAGAAACTGCTGGAGGGAAGATAATGGTAAGAGGGGATTGGTACAGAAAGAGATATTTAGATCTAATCTATGCTGGCTTTACCAGCAAAGTCTGATGGCTTTACCAGCAAAGTCTACTGGCTGTAGATACAGTTCACTCTTGCCAAAAGATACTTTTTCCAGGTTGCTGAAATAACTACGTTACTTGTCTTAAGGACACCATTAAGAAGTGGCTGTCTGAAATGAAAAGCTCCTCTTCCTGGGTGCTTCTCCTTTCCAGCTTCTTTGGGTCCAGGTGCTTGCTTTCCTTCGCTTATAACTTGGAGGAAAAAGAAAGGAAGGGCCAAATAATTGTACTCAGCTTGACATGGAATTAAGGACATGGTGATTGAATCACGGTCATGGTCAGTGTTTGGCCCTAGGACTTTTACTGGCATGTAAATATTTGAGTACTTTCACATTAATGTTATGCCAAAATTTTCATCAGTACAGTAAACATAGTTTTAAGTCCTGAGCATAAAGGTAATATAAAAGCATAACTAATGCTAGTAATAGATGGTAACAAAGAACAGCCATCAAATTATGCATTTTCCTAACCCACTGCAGGATCTAAAATAGTTTGTGCTTTTTTTGGGGGGTAGAAAAACCCCCAACCAACTAAACACACAGAAAAGCTTCCATATAAGCACACCTTTCTTACTGTAGTTTCAGTACTGCCTCCTTTAAATAGTCCATGATTGTAAACTGATCATCAAAATATCTTGAGCAGGAATTTTTAATTGAATGGCTTTCAGATATCTCCTATGGCTGTTACGGCTGGGTAACTTTCATAGTGTGCTATTTCCACATGCATACTTATACAGGCAGAGGCTTTATCGAAGCTGTGAGCAGCTTTGCTAAGTATAGAAAACTGAGGGTGTAGGTCAGAAAATGTCAATTTGAATAATAAAATAAAAACATAGCCAAGATGTGCACTTTCTTGGTGGGTGTATTTTATTCTTTCCTGGTACCTCTACTGTGGAAAATAATAGTAAAAAATTAATAAAAGAACAAAATAAAGCATTGTTCAGTCAGGACATTAATTTACAGATATCATGAGAGGTTTCACTGAACAGGTTGCTTGAATACTCCTAATCTTCTAGGGATTCATTTTATCCTGGGGGCTCTCCAAGAGAATAAGATGTGATTCTTTGATTTCTCCTCTTTGCTTAAGTGTTCCAGTCATTGTAGTTGGAGGTTTTACCGAAGTGGATGAAAGGCTTATATACTTTCAGACGTGCTGTGCAGCTGGTTAAGGTGTGACTGCCTCAACAGAAAAAAAACCAGTAGAAGTAAGTCAGAGATAGACCTCAAATCTTTCAGTCTTGCAAATAAGCAGGAAGAGTTGTTCGCAGCTAAGTGCATAATTCTCTGTAACAAGCAAGGAGATTCAGACTGCTTTACTTTATCAGTATGATCACAGGAATGCCTACCCTGCAGCACTCTGTTCTGTTTCCCTTTGCACCTTAACTCCTTGCTCCCTGCCATGTCTTTCCATGACGAGTTTTCATGCTCAATCTGAAATGAAGACAATGTTTCTTTAGAAAGCTGTAACCAAACTGAATATTCTTTGTGGTTCTTGGATACTGGAATATTTAAAGTTTTTTAGTTTAAGCTGATACTTTGCTGTTCATCCTTTCTTAACCCTCAGGATTTGTTTTCAGCAGGCCGTGCTTTCCACAGCCTCAGTTTTGTCAGAGCAAGTGCATCTATCGTGCTGAAAAATACTTTCATTTTAAGATTTAAATATTTCAGCACATTATTTTCATGGCACTGGGTCCATTCCTTCCTCCTTTTAAGAGCTTTTAGCATAGTTGTCAGGCACTGGCAGCAAAACCCATGGTCTTTAATCAATCCTTCAAGCACCACTGTGTGGTGAGTAAATGAAATGGGCATATGATTTAGAAATAAGTAACTCAAGCAAATGTGATAAAGGAACTGCTGATCTCTAAATCTTTATTGGCAGATGTACAAGTTTTAATTGAGAAGGGATGAACAGGAGCACATAAAATGTAAATTACTGTGAAAGTTCAATCTGAACTTTAAACCAAATTCAGTGGTTTTTAATATTCCAAAAATATTTCTCATTTCCATCCCCTTTAATGTGTGTTTCCCCTCCCTGTGATATAAACCTTGCTGAGCTCTGGGAGAGCAGAGGCACTGTAAGTGCCCAGAAACTGGGAAATATAGGAATGAAAATTAGTTCAGCATTAGGATAGTGTTGAAGTACAGATCTTAAAGTTTTCAGCAAACAGAACAGGAGTGTGGTTCCTGCACTCACAGTTACATTCAAATAGCCAGAGTTAAAAGCAACAACAAAAATATAGCAACCTTTCCATACCTCACCTCATGCTCTATTTAGTGAATGATTTAAATTTTCTCCTGAAAAGATAATTTCTAAAACTAAATTTCCTGCTGTAGTATGGGTTTCACAAGTATCACAGAGATGCTGTGAAAAGAATATGCTAAAAGAGGAAATAATTTATCTTCATTTTACAGAGAAGAAAATGAGGTATAGAGAGATTTAAAGCTAAAATTGACACTTTAATTTTGTATGCTCTTTTAAATGTCCGGAGCACTGGGAGCTATGGAAATTTTTATTATGAAAATAGACTTCCCAGTGTCTTCAGATGTACATTTCTGCATTATCAGCATTTCTGTGAGTATGAATCTCGGCAGATGGATGCACAGAATATTCAGTAATCAGCTGTGAGAAATTTAGCTTGCTTAAGACTAAGAGCTCCAGCACTGAAGAGGTAGAGTCAGTCAGGTCTCACAGGAAGGCACTGAACTGCATTAACCATAGGACCATCCTTCGATCTCGTGCAGTTCCGGGACTCATTTGATATAGACCTTTCCAAGGCCAAGGGTGCAGGCATCCCACATAGAGAAGACTACTTCAGTGGGTGACCTCCAGGAAAGGAATATTTCCATCTTGTGCAAGGAAGAAGTTTGGCTTCATCTGAAATAAGGAGAAAGTGCAGATAAACTGAATAGTACCACATTAGAGTTGCACGCAAGAGTGGGGAGAGTAGAAGTTGCAAGAAATTGAAGCAGGGATGCATCATGGAAATAGATTGTTTAGGGTTTGGCAGTATTTTATAGGGAAGTGAAAAGGGGTATTTCAGCTAGCGAAGTATAGCAGCCTTCTTGCTGCTTATCCTGTTGTCTTCTAATCTTAGCTCTCAGAAGTCAAGCCTTTTTGGTTTTGTTCTATCTAAATGTGAGGTGTGTTGTCAGAGATCATGATGTGAACCCAGTGTCCTGAGTTTTAGTGCAGAGTTCTGTCTGATGGATCACAGTTGGGAGCCACATACAGAAGATTCATTGTCTGTCTACTAAACAGTATTCGGGCTGGTTTTTAAACTCTGATCAAACTTAGTTGTAAAAGCCTTACTGGAGCCCATTAGTCTGTGCTTGTCTTCCATACTTAATTATCGATTTGATATGATGATAGAAAATGACTGAATAATTTTAAAAAATATGAGGTTTTGCTGTGTAAAACACTCTAATTTCTCTGTAAGTGAAGTAAGAGCAAATTATACAGCAGACAGTTATTTGGTGTACATAGTTCTTGATCACAATTAATATAATGTCCCACACATGCTTTTTGAGTAACAATCAGCCTGAGTGTGTGAAATCATTAGGGAAGCATAATCTATTCAAAATTCAGATGAAGAGACAGATTAGCACTGTCGCTTTTTAGTGCTCTCATTTGTTTGACTTTCAACACTGAAGCAATAAATGAGGTGACTTGAAGAGAATAGTGCATTGTAGTTGCTGTCTTTGTGTTGTCTAACTCTGTGCAGTCATACAGCAATACTCTGTATATATAATTATAATATGGAAATATAATGCTCTGATAGCCAAGGAATTCTGCCGTGTAATTCAGATGTTGTAAATTGGTATGAGTTCAATGTTTCTCCTTACTGCCAGGCCTTCCAGAATTAATGCTAAAACATTTTGGCAAGAATTTCCATAGTAATTGGTGTATTGTGTTTCTGTTAAAGTGCGGTTTAGTAAAGTGTTCCTTTAAAAACACCTTCAATCTGTTCTGATATGTACATGAATTTATTCAAGCACGCATTAGGAAAAAGTCCTGTCAGCCAGCTCTATCTGAATGTACGCTTTGAGTCTGCAATATCTGTCTGGAAAAAAAATCCAGCTTCATTTTGCATTTTCACTGTACTTCATTCCCCATGTAGCACCTATATAGATGGCCTTTAAAATGGTGCCTGGACATTCCTTTACAAAGTCGTTGTGATCATCATCATGACCTTGTTCACCCAAATGAAGTAACAAGCAGCACAGCCCATTCCCTGAAATGGCTCACCTGGCAGACTCAGGGGGCAGTTCCAGATAACTGAGATTCCTCACTATCCTATGAGGAAAACCGAAAGAACATGGCTGCTTGCAGTAGTTTGTTTTACACCTTATACACCAGATCCATTGGATTTAATTGCTGTCAATGCAACCAAGAATTTTACTGCTGCCCAGGCATCAGGTTCAAATGAAGGGACTGCAATGTTTGCAGTGCCCTGCTACAAGGGTGTGCAGGGAAGGTGTTGCCAGAAGCCTTCCTGCTAGACTTCATTCTCAGAGAATAGCCTGAAATATTTTACGTTAGTAGTGTTTCTGGAGTCTTCAGCCCAGATCTGTTCCAATGGGACCAGGCTTCTGCTCTCGGATGTCTGAGGAAAGCAGTGCCTGAGTGGCTGTGGAGAAGTCTGCTGCAGACCCATTGCGATACGTGCTCTGCTGGATGGCAGCCTGGCCTCTCTACCCTTCCTGGAGCAGCTGCTGATCCTGCTGAGCTGCCACCTGCTCCATTCCTCTTGATGCTGCTCTCACGAGGTGTCCAAGGGCTCGATGTTTCATCCCTTTCCAGGCTCTGCTGATTTGCAGGAGATTCTTGTGCTAAATGTAAACAAGTATTTAACCACATAAAGTGGATAGTTAAAAATGGTTCCCCTCTTCCCCCCTTTTTTGATTATTGATAAATTTTGATTATTGATAAATAAGTCAAAGCAACAGTAATATTGGTGTCAATTTTTCCTTCAAGTATAGGTCTTCCTAAAATGAATGAACTGACTCCACAAATTTCTTAAGCTCTTTGGCTGAAAACACTAGGTCTAGTCTTGGTGCCACAGAGAAAATGTCTTCCTGCGTAAGACTCAAATGTGTGCCATGATCTTATTTCAGAAAAGAGTTGCTGAAAGTGTAGGATCTGTCATCTTGTACAATTATCTTTTCACTCACAATTTCATCAGTGACATCTTCTGTTTTGTTTCAGGGAGAGTGGTGGTAGTTTCTTACCTGCCCATGGTTCTGCAGCTCTTAACATTGCTCCTGAGTCTGCAAAGCTAACAATGCTAATAGAAGATCTATCCCGTATGAAGACGTGGTTGCTTTTAACTCCAGTCCCAGTTGCTCTACCCTGAATCTTGTCTTCTTGACAGGAGCACTACTTGCATACTGGTTTAGTGCAATGGTGTAGTAGATTGGATCCTTCTGCCTTTATTTTCCTGGGTTTTTTTTAAATTTGTTTTTTTTTCCTTCCTTTGTTTCTTGTGTCTTTTTTAGCTGGATAGTTGTATCCTATGGCCTTTTAATAGCTAGAAGTGCTATTTTTAAAGGGTAATACATAACATGCAGAAGCAATTGCTTGCAAATTGTAATTTAAGCAGAATTTGCTCAATTCCTTTATGTCATCTGTGAATGGATCTAACTTACATCATAGAACCATCATGCATGTGCAATTAAAATGTAACTTGATCAGAAGAGCACTATTAAGTTTTTGTGTTCCACTTAGGTTTTGGAAAGAGATCACAGCAGTAGTAGTATTGCAGTTTCCAAAGCTAAATGGAAGTTATTCATCCAATCTGTGTATTTCAATAAAGAGACAAGCTAAACACCCATGGTTACAGTTCTGCTGTCATTTTCATTAGCTATCCCATGAGGTCTCTTTTGCGTTAACCAAATGTAATTCTTTTCTGTCCTACTTGAAATAGCTTCTTGCAAGTTTTGTGTATTTAGGGCAGAGATTACTTCTTACAGCTTTAATTTACAGCTTGTAAAAAGAATTCAGCTGCAACAGATGCTACCTTGTTTGTTCTTCAGATAGCATGATAAATCGAATTTTGTGGCTAAAATAGTCATACGTTTGTAAAATTCATGCTGTTTCCCAGACATTTTTAAAGTTCAATTTATTCTGAATTGTCTTCTAATCAAATATAAACACTCACACCCCCCACCCCCATTTGAACACTTGTCTGTTAGCAGGGCAGATGAAAAAAATTGAAATGTTCATAACTCAATGTGAAATCCTTTTCCTGTTTTCATTCTTAATAATAATTCATTAATATATGGTGGCTTTATTCCTTCCTGAACAGACTTTTGCTTTTCCAGAAGTGCTTATGCTACTCACAATGACAAGAGGGCCATTTGGTTAGAAAATGTGATCTTTCCCACTGTGGTACCAGGAAAAGATGGAATTTTGCTGGCCACCCAAATGTCAGATTTCTGTTGTAGGTTGTCTGTATTTTATTCATCAAGTAGTATTGGAATGGTTCAACATTTCACTCCAAGGTTTTTAGTCTCAGGGCAATTTGTGTATGTGCACACAGTGGTTAAACCTTCGAGAGCAATAGCAGAGCTTATTGAACACCTTAATCAGTTAAGCTTCAGTAGCAGTGGTAATTGGGGGAGGGGGAGGAATATCCTACTTTATTCTGGATGGTGTTGAGAAACTGATTAAGAATTCCATTGTAGATTACCACATTGCAGTCATAACTCAAATTTCAGATCCTTAATGTGCTCATGAGTTGGACCTAAACTATTGTATTGGGTTTGTATTACAAGGTTTTGGCAATGGGGGGGGGGGGCAGTAGGGGTGGCTTCTGTGAGAAGCTTCCAGAAGCTTCCCCAATGTCCGACGGAGCCAATGCCAGCTGGCTACAAGACAGACCCACTGCTGGGTGAGGCTGAGCCCATCAGTGATGGGGGCAGCACCTCTGGGGTAACAGAGTTAATAAGGGGAAAAAGTTACTGCACAGGAGCAACTTCAACTGAAGAGAGGAGCGAGAATGTGTGAGACAAGCAGCTCTGCAGACACTGAGGTCAATGCAGAAGGAGGGGAGGAGGTGCTCCAGGCACTGGAGCAGACATTTCCCTGAAGTCCATGGAGGTTCATGGTGGATCAGATCTCCAGCTGCAGCCCGTGGAGGTTCATGGTGGGGCAGATATCCACCTGCACCAATGGAGGTCCATGGTGGAGCAGAGATCAGCCTGCACCAGTGGAGGTCCATGATGGAGCAGATCTCCACCTGCAGCCCATGGAGGACCCCACACCAGAGCAGGGGGATGTCTGAAGGAGGCTGTGACCCTGTGTGAAACCTGTTGTTGCTGGAGCAGGATCCTGGCAGGACCTGTGGCCCATGGAAAAAGGAGACCATGCTGGAGCAGGTTTGCTGCAGGACTTGTGACCCTGTGGAAGGGACCCACGCTGGAGCAGTCTGTTCCTGAAGGACTGCGTCCATGGAAGGGGCCCACCCTGGAGCAGTTCATGAAGAACTGCAGCCCATGGGAATGGCTCACATTGGAGAAGTTGGTGGAGGACTGTCTGCTGTGGGAAAGCAGCTGAAGAGTGTGAGGAGTGCTCCCCTGAGGAGGAAGGATCTGAGACAACATGTGGTAAACCAACCACAACCTCCATTCCCCATCCCTAGTGCTGTTGCCGGGAGAGGAGGTGGAGAATTCGTGAGTAAAGTTGAGCCTGGGAAGAAGAGAGGGGTGAGGGAAGTTGTTTTTAAGGTTTAGATTTATTTTTCATTATCCGACTCTGATTTGATTATTAATACATGAAATTGATTTCCCCAGATTAAATCTGTTTTGCCCATGGCAGTAATTGGTGAGTGATCTCTCCCTGTCCTTATCCTGACCCATGAGCCTTTTGTTATGTTTTCTTTCCTCTATCCAGTTGAGGAGGGGAGTGATGGAGCAGCTTTGGTGGTCCAGGGTCAACCTGTCACATATGGAGGCACCTGCCATTCTGTGACGCTGTCAGCTACACATTTCTATCAGGAAAATACCTTGAATTTGTTCTGAGCATTCCTGTGTCATCCCATGGTCATTACTTCTGGGTTACAGGAGTAAATACCAGTAAATTTAAAAGTGAACTGAAGTACATACTTTTGAAAATGGGCAGAGTACTAGTATTTTTTAGCAAAAGATCACAGTAGAGAAGTGCAGTGCTGTGACTACAATGTAAATCTACCACTTCCAGTTTTATCTCAAATGAATGTTTACTTCACATTTCAGCTGCCCAACTTTCTGATTGGCTGACTGAAATGAATGCTGTATATACAGCATATTGATGTGCACTGTGTCTTAGAAAAGTGAGATTAGTTCTGTTACATGGCTGATGTTTAATTAAAATGCTAAAAAAATAGTATTTTAGAAATTACAAAATGCATTTCATAAAGATCTCCACAAATCCAAAGTTACATAGTATACATATTGAATCAAAGATGGCCTAGAAAATGTCAATGCTATGTTTTGTACATAATAGTATTTAGTGAACATTTTGCAGGGAAAGTTGAGTAATTTCCTAAATGTTTTGGGTTTTTTTTGTTTTAATTCTCTAAACTCTACACCAGTTGTCCTGCTCATTGATTTGTTTGACTTCATTCTTGCTATCATTAGCAAAAGGCTACTAATGCCTGTATAGAAAACAAGCTCAGGTTTTGTACAGAAATTTAACCCTTTTTTCCTTGTCCTTTTTACATTCCTCTTTCCTCCCTCATTGCTTTCTCACAGCTTTAGAAGCCATATTGAAATTTAACGTACATATCTTCTTCACAAACTCAGTGAGACAGGAGTATTTGATGAAATTCCATCCTCCTTTCCCCTTACCCCTTTTTTTCTTTAATGTCACACCTGACCTAGCTGTACCTTACTATTGTGAAGTCGTGTCAGCAGCAACCGTTATGTGCCTGTTAAAGATGCCGGATAGCTACTTTTCAGCATACAGTGGAAGAAGCTGTCTTAATCAGTTTTCAGGACTGCTTCTGCAGCATTCTTCAGTTGTTTGCACTGTTAAATGCTTTTTTTTTATTTTATTCTGTCTTCTGAATGTTGGTCGTGTCTCTTTTCTCATCCTTTTCTGACAGAGGCATTGTGGCCACTGAACATCACCACTCTCTGGATGAAAGCTGATATGTGCGAAAGGTCCTTCATGATATATTGCTTCTGGCTCTGGTTTTGTGTCCTGCCAGGAGCCTAATTGCTACTCCTGAGAAGACCTAAACTTGACCCTTTCTTCTTGAATGTCTGATTAAGGTGGGTCGCTTGTCAGTGTTTTGAATTGTCTTAGGCATTTGGGGTGTTGATCAGACCTGGGACTTTCAGCTCTTCAGCTTGTCTCTCTGTTTTTGGACTCTGTTTCATTTAATTTTTTACTTTTTTTTTTTTTTTTTTTAAGGAGCCTTCTGGTACCTTACTTGCTCACTTTCAGAGGCAGAAGCATCCAATTAAGTCTGCCAGAGAAATAAGCTGAACTCATCTCTTCTCCCTTGTCCCCCATGCTGTGCTCTCATCTGGAGCACTAGGGGGAAGAGCAGAAAGAGCTGAGAAGTCTGGAGAGTCCACATAGCTGGCAAGTAGCAAATACTATTTCTCTGCTCTTCTTTTACATTTAATGTAGGCAGGGAGTTGGGGGTTTTAAGGGTTGCTATCACTTGGGAGAAGAGAGTGAAGAATATTGGAGAAGAAATGAGGCTGAGGTTCAGTCAGAACTGGCAGGCTGAAGTCAGGGGCCAAAAACCTCAGAGGAGTTTGAGGTGACCACAAGGTAGGAGTGCAAACTGGCATTTAGAAAGGACCTACAGCATGGTGGTATCAGAAAGGATTTACATTACTTATATATGAAAAAAAGGCTTGATTTGGAGGGTGGGTAGTAAAATGAAGGGGTTATCAGGGACCTGATATTGGCAATATTGAAATGGTGACAAGTAGACACTCTTCTGTTTGCTTGATCTTCACAGTACCTCTCTGTTTAGTCTTCTGGCTGTGTGTAAGCCCTTGGGATTGCTGTTCTTTAGCGGTACCATTGCCATGAGCCAAGTAGCAATGCAGGATGCCTCAGTGTTTTACAAATTTTGCTTGTGTTCCTCACTTCAGTACATGGAAACTTTCATAGGTGTCGGTGAAGTTATTATCTAAGAGTAATTTGATGCTACCTCCGTGTTTTCTCCCTCATAAAAACCCTTGGCTTTACCAGCCTTACTCTTCAACACCATTTTCTCATCTCACCTCAGCATTCTAAAAGCTATATTCTCTTCTGTGACAATGACCACGGACTTTAACCTGTACTTTTCACCACTGTTACAAAATTGTCTCCTTTCCCCAGGCCTACTACACTACATTTTTGACAAAATTATGATTTCACTTGAGAATATGTGACTTGTGACCCAAGCATTCTGAAAAGCATTCCCTAAAACTTTGCTCTTTTCTCTTTTTCCAGGCCTTAAATTCTAACCTGCCGCTTCCTGTCCAGAGTCATAAGGCTGTGTAATTTTTGATCTTTCCTAATCATTTGGTTTCACACTTGCCTTACTAGTATTTAGATGAACATTTTAGCTGTGTCAGATAGTGTTTATAAGTCTAGTCCTGTACAGTATAAGCATTATCTAAAAATGTTTTTAAAAAACCCTGTATGAAATGCCTGTGCTCTTCCATGTGCTCTTTAGGTCCTCAATATACCTTTGATTTCTCCAAGTGGTTTGGGTAGTATCTTAGTACAGGATCTCATTACTACTACTTCTATTCATCCACATTCATGATCATCATTACAGAAGCACAGGAGCATTTGTCTTCTTGAGCAGAAGCTGAAGGCTTTTCTTTTGGCACTAGGGTGGCACTAGGGTGGTTAACAACTGATATTGTTATTATGACATCAGTGTTTCAGCTTTTGCCCTGACTTGGGAATTTAGTGCTGGTTTTGTGATTTTTCCAGTTGCACATCTGAGCAACAGCCCCCTTACCTCTCCACAGTTTGTTCAGCTGTTTAAGAAACTGTTTCCACTTGTATTGCATGTGTAATCTATGCCAGAAGCAGTAGTTGTAGATTTTACAGCTGTTGCTTAGCTGGTATAAATATTATCACTTGGTCTTAATTACCGAATTTTGGTAAAACAGCTCTAGTATCAGTGATTGCACTATTTAAAATATGGAACAGTCAGCATTGGTACAGCATTTTCTAATTTTTTAAATCTGACATTTGACATTTTCTTGGCTTTGGAGAAATTAATCTTTGAAACCTAAACTTTCTAACTGGACTGTTCCTTGAATTGCAGCAGAGCAGGCTACCTTGCAACTAGGATAATGAAGGATACAGTTGCTCCTTTCAGCATTGGCTTGAGAAGTGGATAGGTTATGGTTGTTTCTTCAGTGTGGAGTATATGATGGTTGGAAATGGAGCTGGTTCCATGTGAGCACTGTCTTCTTGTCCCTGTTTGTAGTGGAAAGCGGGTGCTGCTCCTGCCTTGTGCTGGGAAGTGGCACCTTTGCCGCTCTAGAATGGATGTCAGGTAAGAGATTCTCTGTATTGGAGATGATGTTTCTGCATTGCATTACCACAGTGAAAAAGTGTAAGCTGATGCTGATCCTGTCACATATTTGCCTAATAGTTTTTCTTCTTTCTTTCTGATTTTTCAGAAAAAGTTTTCTTCCTTCTGTTTTCTTCCATATATTTATACCACTTGAAAAAAACTGAGGACCAAATAAATTCCACTTCTCCTTTTATCCAACACTTTCCCTGTGTTTTGGACAGCCTTCTTCTGTGCCTAGCAGATCCTTCTTCCAACATGCTAGCAGCTGCTCCTTGCATTTACTTGACAATATATGAGTTAGCAGACACAAGTTTTCCTGGCCTTCCAGCAAAGGAGGAAAGAGCACCCTGGGGTGCTGCCTTACAACCATAAAGAAGGACCAGGATGTCCAACCTTGCAGCATGAGCAGAAGACCAAGCAAGGACCTCCTGTTTCTAAGGAGAGTGCAGGTGAAGCCAACACATTCTCATCCTTCTCATTTCCAAAAAACATTGAAAAATGATAGTAAGTGACCAGTTTACGTCCATTTGGTGAAGCAAGGGTGGAAAATGAATTGCTGCTGATGATGACCTCTCTCTTTCAACAGGAAGTGCAGAGCAGGGCAGTGCCTCTGTGCACTTTTGCAGCTGAGAGCATAAGGTGTTTCATTCAACAGCTCAACCTCTGTGGATTAATCAAAATACAATAGGATTTCCAAAAATCATCCTCACTTTATGAATTCCTGGAAGAAGAAACTGCAGCTTCTGCTCACAGCAAGGCAGAGCAGTTGCTCTTCGATGTTCATGTAAGACAAGGCTTTAAAATTTAAGAGATGAGGATGGTATCAAGTGGTTGGTTTTAACTTCCTTCTTAGCTCTTTTTCAGGAAGCTTTGAGTTAGTCTTTCTGACTAGTAGAAATGTGGGTAAGATGCGTTTCAGTTATATCTGCTTAGGTTGAACCTGTCTAATGGAAAAACGTGGCATAACCTGATTTCTTTTGAATGTATTTGCTATGTGTCTCGCTGTACCACATCTGAAATCTTCCTGTGACACCTGCTCAATGCTGAGAAGATACATCTAGGGATCATAGTACTACCTGTGTGCTTGTTCCACGCTCAAATGACTGAAAAGTACTGGCTTTGACTTTTGAAAGCAGTTCTTAAGCTTTTGAAAATTCTACATTGCTCTGCTCCTAGACAGCAAAAACCCAAGGGTGTTGACTTAACAGGACTGTCTCATACCGTGTTAGACCAAGTTTTGGCTTTCTGATGCCCCTGAGAGTCCCTTTTAATATCCACGTTAATCTTCTGCAATTCAGTCTTAGTTCCCATAGACAGGGGTTTTCCAGTCTCCACATGGTGCAACTGACTGTTCTCCTTTGCCTTGGCAGTGCCCATCCATCTCCACAGGCTGCTGCTCCCACACATCCAGAGCCTGCTGGAGCAACAAGCAGGAAGAGGTTTATCCCCCTCTCTCTCTTCTTTCTGCCAGTGCACAGCAGCCAAACCCTGGGTGGCCTCCAGCATGTTGCTTATGCCTCTCCACCACAATTTGCAACCACATGGGCTGGGACATGCCACCATTGGAACCATGCATCCAGAAGTTCCTGGGGCTGTTCTGCCTCTTGGCCATAGTTTGCAATGCCTGTGCTGGAAGCAGCATCAACTCTGCCTCTGCCAAACCCACCCCGAAGCCAAAGCCCAAACCCTACAGCCCGACCTGTACTTGCAGCCACAACACTGCAGATTCAGGCGATGGCATCCCTAAATCTGCAGACCCCATACACTTCCCCAGGCACCAGCTCTGCCACTTTGCAACCCTGCTGGAGCAGCAGTCAGGGAGAGCTCTTGTCTGCTGCACTGTTGTGCAGTGCTGGTATGGTTACAAGGAGAAGAAGGGATTGGGAAGAGGAAAATTGGTCGTATTATTTTTGCACCATTTCTATGGTGAATGTTTACAGTAAGTGGGCATGTGATTAAGAGCCTGATCCACAGGCCACAGAAGTGAATAAATGCTTTTTATATCAGGGAGTATGGGGAAAGCTCCTAGGAGAGGGTAAGATATATATTTAAAATAAAAAAGAAAAAAAGAGGAGGAACAAGAAGATTTGGAAACTCCGTTACTTAATAGATAGATACTTCTGTGTCTTGAGCAGAAATGTTCTTTAAGGTTGTCGGAAAGTGGTGACCAAATAAATTGCCTTGATTGCCTCTCAGACACTTAGTGTTCTTTACCCTGCAAGAGGTTAATAGACTGAAAGATTTTCTTCTGAGCTTCCTCAGAGCTAAGAAATCCTTTGTGCCTGTACATGTGGGAAGGTTCGTACCATTATTATTTTTAGAAGCTTCAGAGGCTTTAATTTATTGCAAACATATTTTTCTTTGTGTCTTTACTCATTTTGTAGGGGGGAAAGGGGGACACATTTACAGAAAAAAAGCAATATTCCCCCCACCCCAGTAGTGATACCCATTGAATAATATTTCTGTTCATATCGGGTATTGTTCATGAGCGTGCTGTTCTGAGGCATAGCAATGCACTGACTCATTGATGAAGGAGCTGAACTTTTGAAGTGTGTTTCTTTTATTAATCCTACATAGATTTCTTCCTTTTAACAATTCTGAATCATATTCATTTTTTAATCACTTGTGTGGTACAGAAAATCTTGGCTTTAAAATAGAGATTTTTATTTAGGGTCTACCATAAGGTTTTTTTTGTGGTTAAATTCACAGAGCATATCTTCATGTGAACTATGTAATTCACTATTTTGCTAAATGTAATTCTGGTGAAACACAATAAAATGTAGTATTTTTTATAATTTAGACTTTAATCTTGTTTCCTTCAATTTATATTCAAGTCTCACCTTAAGATACTTCAGAATAATTGAATTGCAGCTGTAAAAAGTGCATTTTTCTAGGTATAATTCTTGTGCCTTTGTCATAACACATTACCTTTTTTATATAGCCAGGGTTTTCTTAAATTGCATTTTCTCTGCATTTCTTTTAAGAACAAATCTTACTTCCCTCAGTAGTACAGAGTAATCTTCTTGTGCTTTTCTGTGGCCTGAATTCTTAAATCACTCTCTTCTTTGAGAAAGATATAAAAGACTTAGGCCTGGTTTAACAGATTCCAAGTCTATTTCTGAGAAGTTGTCAGCTTCTAGTGTTGGTCAAGTTGGTGCAAATAAGAAGATCTTTCAACCCATCCAGCCATTAAATTAAAAGAAGGATATGCTAAACTAAATGAAAATACCACCTAGCCCTAAGCTTCTTGTCTAGTAGTTATTTTTAGCAGGTAAATCTGAGGCTTTTTTCATGGGATGGTATAATTATTTTGACTTGAATTGTATTGCTTGCACTTTGTATGAAAGATGTGGTAAAAAAACCCCTGAAGTTAATGAGGTGAAATGAAAAATAGAAATCTAGTTTGATTATCTAAGGTAGACACAGTTCTTTGCTAAAATTTAAGTAGTATATTGTTAGAGATCACTGTTGTGCTAATTTGGTCTGTTAAGATACAAGATACAATTAGTGTGGGTTTGGGGCAATGCTATTTTGAGCAACAGGACTACTGTGCAAGGTTCTAGTGAGACTGTATCAGGATTCCAGGTGGTATCCAGCTGCAGTGCTGACTCTTTCATCAGTCTCCATACTTCCTGTTACTGTTCAATGTTTTCCTTATTGCCACAACCACAGCCATCACAGTTACTCTCTTTGAAGCTTTAAATCAGGCATTTTCTGTGATGCACTTTTCCATCTCCCTTATTGATGCTTAGATGAAAGTGGTTAGTTAAACATATTTGGTTTAAACAGTGACAGTAGCTATTACATGTATTGAATACTGCTGTAAGCACTGAAGCCTAATTTAGACAAGGTCGTTAAAGAAAGCAATAACCTTTGAAAGATCTCCAGGTTTCTGCAGCAGCTGGTAGTGGACAATGTTATATATTAACTTGTTTTTTTGTATTATCAATACTTGAAGTTATGCAGTGAAACAAGGATTGCTTGTCAATAGGTTAATAGGTCAAGATGCTATCATAGTAAGTTAACAGAGAGAAAGTTTCCTTTTAGAAAGTGCTTATACATTTCTTTATAGCAGCCTCCCATCTATGATGCAGCTGTAGTAACAGTAAGTGACATTTATGAAAATCTACACATAGGATGACAGTAAAGCTGAAATTTGCTGGACTGAGCAAGTGAAGTAATTCTTACACACAAGACAACACTGAGATCACTCACTAGGCAACCTGCAGACTTAGAGGTGAATCTTGGAAGATGCTGAGGTTCCTCTCAGAGGTACTCCTGAGGTCCTTTCTGTTCTATTAAGACTCCTTAATTTGATCTTTGGCTGTGTTTCAAGCACAGCCAAAGCAAGTCTTAAACTTGGTGTAAGCATTGCTTCCTGCAAGAGAAAGTATTTGGTTGACGTGGTTACTGTAGTGACTCTAGTACTCTTTCTTCTATATGCCACCTGTATTACAGCTATTCAGCAGGAACACTGATGTATCAACCTTGTGCTGGCCAGTTGGATGATGATGAATTACATTTCATGAAAACAGTTTCCTCACAGTCACAAAGACTATTTTGGTATTTATATTAAAATGGTTGCTCCAGATGGTTTATTGTATGCACATTGCTATGTGTGTATTATGAGGTCAGAGCATGCCTTCTAGGTAATAAATGCAGAGCAGGAAACCCTATGTTTCTATCCATGTATGTGTTCTTCATCAGAGGTGATCTCAGTGATTGCCTTCTTGACTGCTACTGTCATAGAGGAAATCTGAGCTGTATTTTCTTGCTCATTATGGTCAGTGCAAAGCCTGTCACTTTTTTCTGTATGCATAACTTTACATTTATCAACAGTGAATTTAATCTGCCATGTTACTCTCCAATCTTTTAAGACATCTGTGAAGACAAAACCAATGCTGGAGGGCATGCCTTTTACAGGTTTTTTTTGGGGGGGGCCTTTTTTCATTATTTAGTTTCACAAAATTATGTTTGAACCTTCCTCTGCCCTCAAGGCTCAGGAGACCTTCTGCCCCATACCTCTCGAGGCTCACTCTCCAGGTTCCTAACCTCAGTGTTAAATAATTAGTTTTGGAAGGCTGAGCAGAAAATAAAACTAAATTAATAGATGCATTTGAATGGTAGCTTAGTGCAGTTCCTCTTCTGCGATTAGAAAATTGTCTCAAGTGCTGGTCTTCCAAAGGTAATTATGAGCAAAAGGTTGAGTTCTTTTTTTTAATGAGTTCTGCCTGATGCAGAGAAGAAAATCTAGTCAGGTGCAGAGTATATTCAATGGTGCTAATTAAACTGTTCCTCCCATTTATTGTAAGTCAAATTAGTTTGATCCAATTGAGAATCTAATGTTTTATAGGGGCAGCTGCTTAAGCCGTAACAAAATAGCCTCATGTCAGCTTAAATAAAAGGATTTTTTTTTTTGAAGCAAGTACCAATCTGCACTGAATTGAAATGTAGATTTTTTTTTGATTTTTTTTTTTTAACTACTGTAAGCAACACTCGTGAGTAGCCTCTGCTACTCAAGTGCGGTGATACCAGTTGTAACCCCAGATGTGCTGCGTATTTTCCTTTTCTTTTTCATGGAATTACTATTTTATTATTTTATTAGAAGGAAAATGAAAACATCAGGTGTTATTGCTGTTCTCTAATAACTTAGAGGCATAACTTGGTTTTATCTACTTGCATGAAAGTTATAAAAGCTTTATTATCCAAACCGCAGGAGATAGCTTATTGAAGCAAGCATCACTCTGAAAACTCTAGAATGTTTAAGGACGAGAAGTTAAAATTCTGAGCAGGGTTAGATTTTTCTGAGGCAGTTATTAGCCTATCACTTTCTGAATTTCATTGTTGTGATGGGACTATACAGTATGAAGTATTTTTCTCTTACAGCTATGGAAATATCAGTAAATGGAGTGTTCATATGAATATTGTGGGCAAAATTTGCCTTAATTACAACTCAGACCTGCCCAGGTATATTGGATTCACTACTATATACTGCTTCAGGTATATGGTAGAGATACTGCAGTACTTTCTAAGGTACACTATCCAGTTCTGGATGTTCTGCTTTGGAAGGACATTCGGTGGTGATGCTGTATGACTGCATATGCACATCTTTAGAACTAGTTCACCCCTGCTTAACATCACTGGGGAAAAACACTCTAGTGAGATAAAGAGGGGAATCCTGCCCTGCCTGTTCACTTGTAGGTTGGTCCCCTGGGTGTGCTCAGCATTTGGGTACAGTCTGGGCCTGTGAGGAGGTGCCACTGGGGATCTTTGTCAATCCTATTGGTTCTTGCACTTCATCTCAGCTTCTGTTTGGCAAAACCAGGATGTGGGCTGTTCTGTGCGTGCCTACCAAGTTACAAACAGCCAGAACTCCAGGGCTGGTCAACAGCTGAGAGAAGCTTCTGAAGATCCCTATGGCTTGTGAGTGCTGTATTTGTGGTATATCTGTATTACAGCAGCTGCAGTTGAGGCAAACAAGTTGATCTAGCTAGAAGCTGCTTAGCTCCGGTACTGTCAATATTACGGCTGCAGCAAAAAAGCCACAATGGAAACTGGTTGGAAATTCTACTCACTGCCTAAAGTCAGCTTTTTCTTGCTGTGACTGCATTGTCAGCAGTATCTAGACCCTGTATTTGAATTCAAGAATGTCTACATAAACTGTGGTTATAGTAGTGAATGCCAGGCATACCCATTGCTCCTTCTAGGAACAACAAAGTGTCACAATGAATGTATACAGAAGAATAAAGATCACTAGAGAACTAACTCTGGAATAAAGACAAACCTCCCATTCAGAGAATCATTACAAATTTTTTTGGAAGTGATGCCTGTTAGCGCGTCCTTCTGCTTGAAGCAGGACTGTTAGCAACTCTATGTCAAGTCAACTGCAGTTTTGTCTAACCAATTTTGAAAATCTCTAAGGATGGAAATTCCACTTATGTGACTAATGTATTCCAGTGCTAAACTATCTTTCTAGTGATCAAATTTTTTTTTAATGTCCATCAATCTGCCTAAGTGCATCTACTCCCTGTTGCCCCTTGTTTTGCCATTGGCCATATCTGATGAGGTTGTCTCCATTGTCATTGTAGCTACTTTTCAAGTAGCTGCAGGCTGTTATTAATGATCACCCTCTTTGCCAGACTAAACAAGCCCAGCTCTCTCAATCTCTTCTAATGGATCATTTGCTGACCATCTTTATAGCCTTCTACTGGACCTTCTTCAAATTCTCAGCATCTTTCATGAGCTGCAGAGCCCCAGACTGAACATAGCTTTCCAAATACAGCCTCTTCAGCGTAGTAACTCCCTTGGCCTGATGGTTACACTTTTCTTAATGTAGCCCAGTATTGGCTTGCCACTTTTACAGGGAGTCTTTATGGTGGCTCATATTAAGACTGGCATCCACTATGGCCCCTGGTCCTTTCAGAAGGGCTGTGACTCAAACACAGCTGTACTTCTGTATGAGGTTATTCTTCCCAGGCACAGATTTTTGCAATTCTCCTTATTGAGCTTCAGGAAGTTCCAGTTGGCCTAGTTTACAAGTTTCTTAAGGCTACTGTGAATTAAAACTAGACCACTTAGTGTATCAACTTTGCCTCCGTTTAGTACTGTCCTCATATTTGCTGGTAAGTAAAAATATGAAGTGAAAATATTTCTCATGACCCAGGTTCCTGATGAACATGAGGAATTATGTCAGTCCCAGAAGCAACTCTGTGATTTTCTTTGTATTACTGACTGCCAGCTGGACATGGAGCCACTGATTACTATGAGCCCAGTGTCCAGCCAATTTTCAACATATCTAACAGTCCAGTCAGCCCATAGTTTCTCAGATTCCAAATCAGTGTTGTGGGAGGTTATGTCAAAAGTGTTATGAAAACCAAGGTATATCATACCCATTGCTCTTTTCTGGTCCATACAGCTAGTAATTTCATCATACAAGGCAATCAGAATGGCCAAGCATGATTTGGTAAATCCCTGCTGACTATTCCTGATTAACTTTTTGTCCTTCATGTTCTTGAAAATCATTTTCCTTTTATCTTAATATGAGCTGGTGAAGAATAGATATATTTTCTTTGAGACAAAGGCATATAAATGCAATGTTCTACTGGCAGCAGCAGAGGTATTTAATCTCCAGAGGAGGGAAGCAGGGATAACCTGCTTTATTGGTACAGATAACTTTTATTTTAGTGAGGAAGAGAGATAACTCCATAAACACTAGAGATTTGTCTTTGTTTGGATAAGGTAAATTTTTTTTCATGACAGCTTAGGAAACATATCTGTCTTGGAAAAAAGTCCCAGAAATATTATAAAGTCTATATTTGTAATTCACTTATGAAACATTATAACACATGGTAGATCCAGACATCTAAATTATAATTATAGCCCCTGAGTTATGAAAGTGAATGAGTAAATCTCCAGATCTTTAATAAAAACAATGATAACTTCCTCTATTTTGGATGAAATATTGGTTAGAGATAGTGAAATTAAAAGTTAATCAGTTCCTAAATAACTCATTGGGCACTTGACATGAGAAAGTGTAACCCTTTTTGAGGAAGAAATACACTGTCTGAATATCAAGCAAGAGAGAATATTATTCTTTAGTATATTTAAAATTCATCTTCCCAAATAGCTTTAGGGAAAGTCTTTAGTCCTGCCCCCATATTACTTAGTTAATTGCTTTCTTACTCTCTCCTGTGCTTATATTAAGGTGGGCAGAAATTTAAAAATCATTCAGGATATATGAAGACAACTGCACAAATGCATATCAAGTCCTAGGTAACATTTCAACAAAATCCTGATCTACTCTGCTACTACAGCATTTGACAATTCCAGCTTAGGGGTCCATAGTACTATTTCTTGTTACTCTAGGAAGGATTTGGTTCTCAAGTTCAGCTTCATATGTTGCAGTTAGGTTTAAGTGAGTTGAAAGAAAGTAAGACCCCAAAAATTTGCTTGGACACTTTAATCAGAACATGGATAGATTAGGTCCATTTTGTTTCCATAGGAAATATCTGTCTTTGCTTGGTCACCTTCTGTCAGACTTGCCTGGTTCTGGGACTTCGCTAAGTTTGTGCTAGGAGTGCTTAGTATATTTTTGCTGCTCTTCAGAGGAGAAGCAGGATTGATGTCTGTGTTAGTAATTGCAAGTGAGTAAGTCACTGGCTGCTATGGCTTTTTTTTTTTTTTTTTTTTTTTTTAGCAAGGCTATCTGGAGAGGAGTGAGCTTTAATAGTGGAGTGAGTGAAAAATTTCTCAGCATACATTGCCTTTCCTGGGCAACTTATTTTTGCTTACCTAACTTGAGCAGAAGGAAAGGACTAGACATCTTGAGAGGTCCCTTCCAACCTCAATACTTCTGTGATTCAGCTGTATTTCCAATTTGGTCTTATCAAGGGGATATATTAGGTACCATAGCCTGGAAAAGAATTGTTGGACTGTCTCATGATGGTACTTGCGAGAAGTCCAAAGCCTTGATGTAGAGAGATTTTGAGACCTTCTATACTAGACAGATAGTATAATCATAGCATCATAGAATAGTTCAATTTGAAAGGGGCCTAAACAGGTCTTTAGCCCAACCTTATATTCAAAGTAGGGTCAACTAGGAGGTCAAACTGTGTTACTTAGGGCTTTATCTACTTCTGTCTTGAAAATCTCCAAGGAAGGAAACTGCACAACCCTTCTGAGTAACCTGTTCCAATGCCTGTCTGTCCACGTGATGAAAAAAATCTTTCCTATAGCAAGTCTCAGTCTTTTATTTCATTTCATGCCTGCTGTTTCTCTTCTTCCCATCATGCGTTACTATGAAGAACCTGGGCTCATTGTCTTTGTGTCCTCCATGTAGATATTAGAAAGCTGCAACTAGGTTCCTGTGAAGCCTTCTTATCTCCAGGCTGAACAAGCCCGATTACCTGAGCCTGAACTAATAGGGAAAATGCTCCAGATTCCTGACCTTCTTGGTAGCACTGAACTCTGCTGAACTTGCTCCAGTTTGTCAATGTCTGTCTTGTATTGAGGGGGCAAAACTGGGTGCAGTATTTGAGATGAGGTCTACCAAGTGCTTTTATTTACTTGCTATAATAATAGCTCTGGATAATACAACCTAGGATACCAGGATAAACTTGGTTTTTTGCTACCATGGCATACTACTGGCTGTTTGCTTGAGGCTGTTTTCAGTACAGTTGTTCCCCAGACAGTCACTCCCCTACCTGCGTTGTTGCATTATTCCTTCCCAGGTACAGTACTTTGTCCTTGTTGAAATTCATTAAGTTCCTGCTGGCTCATTCCTCCAATCTGTATAGGTCCCTTTTAACAGAAGTCCTGCTCATAAGCGTATCAGCTGTTTCTCCTAATTTGATGTCATCTGCAAACCTGATCAAAGTGCATGCAACCACTTTCACCCAAATCATTGGAAAATATATTACAAAAGACAAGTTCCAGGATACACCTCTGTGGTACTTCACTTGTTACTAGCTTCCAGATACAGTATGATGTAAACTATTTACTGTCTTCCAAGACTGATAATCCAAGCAGCTTTTCCCATCTAATTGCCTACCAATCCAGATAGTAACATCATGACTTGTATACAAGAATATTATGAGACAGTCAAGCACATCCACTGCTCTTCCCTCATCCACAAATCTAGTAACTTTGTCCTAGACAACAATCAATGCCTGATAGAGAGTGGCCTTGCAAGAGTGTTGGCCGTCTCTCTCCACACTCTTCATGCGCTGCTGATAGGTATGGTAGACCTTGGTGAAGACTGAGGCAAAAGGATGTTTTTTGCTGCTCCCTGACACAAGTCACATTTCCAGGAGGGTATTTTGGGGATCTACTCTTATTTTCCTCTAAAAACAACCAATACCAGCTTTTCTGAAAAAGCTGCCTTCACTCATGAAATGAGAGCAAATTTAAGTATTCAGCATTAAACAGTAATTGGTCAGGTGTTTCACACAGGCTTTTAATACATTACTCCAGAATACTCTGGTGTGTGCTTCTAAATGCATTTGTTCTGCATATTAATTGTATCTATCAATTCTGATGCAGAAAAATAGGGGACATTACCAAAGTCAATTGGGGACTAAGGACCAATGCGACAAGAACACCAATGCAGAGGAGTGGTAGGTTTAACTATCTGGGGTTTTAATTTAAAAAATGATGCAATGCTCATTTCTATATTGACTTTTCTTTGTATTTTTTTTTTTTTTCCTAAAATGCTCTGCAGAAGTAACAAGAATGCATGGATGAGGGGAAACTGGTCATCTTTATAAAAAATACAGGGTTTTGTTTCTTATGTTTAAGCTCTAATGTGTTAAAATTCAAAGTAGCAAAAATTTCAAATGCACTATCCTCCACATACAGCCTAACACATTGCAATGTGTAAGATTACAGTTTCCTGCATCAGGACATGCTGACTAAAAATTAATAGAGGGGTTGGGGGAATCTTTTCAGAGTCAGTAATCTGAAACCTTTTGTATGAACTGGATATTTTTCTTGTCCTTCAAATGGTACTTATTACCTGTATTTGTATTGTAGGTTTCCTACACAGCTCTGTTTTTGTTTTGTAGTACATAAAAAGAGTGTTTATTTCCTATCTTTCAGTGTGCAAAGTATACACATGAAGACAGATTGAGTATTGTGACATTTCAGTTACTCTTATTTTCCTCATTAGGCATTTTTTGCAGATGATTGTCTCATTTGTCTATTCTGTTGTTGCCTTTCTCTTCAGAACCTTTTGAACTTTGCCTTTGAAAGTGCTCGTGACCCCTGTGCTATGACCACTATGCACCAGTCATGCCGTTCTGCTGGCAGTGCTTACTGGGAGGTGGAATAAAGACAAGCTTTAAAATGCTCGACAGGATATATTCATTGCACCACCCTTGAACGCCAAACACTATACACTCAGCTAGGCTGTTGCATGCAGATAACAGAGATTTTTCTCATTGGAAACCTCAGCTGGGCCTGTTAATTTGCAGTGTCCAGTGATGTGTTGCTCATAGAATAACTCTTCTGTTTGTGGGTGTCCATGAGCACAAATCGATTGAGGAATGAATTTGAGCTCTAGTCAACTTCTTGAGACAGAGGTTTTCTTCTTTCTTCCTCACCTTGTCCTGTCAATAAGCCTGATTTTGTCCTATGGAAATAAAACAGATAAAGCCCCACCACTACTGAACTCTTACACAGCTTCAGAATAAGGCTTTCTACCTAAGGCTCCTGAAAGAAGGATGAGCCGATTCTCAAAGTCATAATGTCCCTGCAGTTCCTATTGATTTCAGCAGTATTTGTTGGTGCTCAGCAGTTCTGTTCTGCTGCTGTCTGTATATACATGGGCTTGATCACACTCAGCTGCATGAGACAAGCTATAAGGAAAAAAAATAATCCCCAAAGCCTACTTGTATCTTCATTTCCTCTTTCAAATGCAGGTGATTAAAGGCCTGAATTAATTACTGAAGAAGCTGCAGAACACTCAAGAGCCTGTCTTTATTCATTTGTTTTAGAGCAATTAGATGTAACGCAGCTCATGGAGAATGACACTGAAGTGGGCAACTCCTAGGTAGCTAATATTAATTTTTTACTAGACACTCAAAATTATGCACATTATATATCTTTCTTCGCTGTATGCAGTGCATTGCATCAGAGCCAGGCTTCAGTATGAGGAGTGTAAAATTATCTCCAGTGCTTTTTCCATTTTTATTCATTAGGATCTGCCACTCCCAGTAAACAGGGCAACATTTTTCAAGACTCTTCCTTCTGTGATCCCAGATGCCTTCTGGGATCCTTCACCACCCCTTGCCAATTTAGATATTGAAATGATGAAGTTCAGAAGCCTGAGAACTTCCTTATTAACTGGGGCAGAAGAAGTCATTATAAATGTTTTTGTCTTCATGGCACTGTGAGATGGGGTTCCTGCTCTCACTGTGCTGTACTTTTTGTAGCTTATATCTGAATAAATTATGATGCAGATGCATCAGCTATGCATAAGAACCTCAGTCTATGCATAAATGCAAGTTACTGAGTGCTGAGCATATGGTGTTTTGGTTTGTTTGTGGTTTTTTTACTATTTGTATTTATATTTTTTTTTTATTTATAACAATAAAATGAACTGAGAGTAAGAAGTTTCTGAGATGCCAGTCTGATTTCTGCTGGAAGATTCTGGTACCAGAGTGTTAGGTGTCCTTTCACTGGAAAGCAAAATTTTGGCAGCAGAAGTAATCAATATACTATGGGTGGATAATGTATTAATCAATTTGGTGCTCAGGAAACAAAAGTTTCCTTCCTAAGGCCCTTCAGCAGTGGCCATAGCTTTTCTCTATAAAAGGTTTCTTCCAGCCCGGAAGTGAAAGTTTTTTTTGTCAATTCTCTAATCAGAAATTGTTTATATTTTGTTCTTATGCTATTTCCTCTGAGTTTTCCCTTTTTCCTTGTCAGTATGTGAAGGTTCAGGGAAGCCCATCTCCCTGTTTGAGATGTTTCCACCATTCTCTGCATGTAGTTCTGGTTTTATGTCTGTTACTAATTGATTTTTTTTAATGGGTATAGTTGCCTGGTAACAGATATTATCTCCTTAAGCCTTTCTCAGACTTGATGAATTTGATGAATGACACTGGGAGTCTGTTTTTTGCTTCCTGCTTGGCTGGACAGGTTTTCTGGTATTTTTCACTTGATCACTCTAGATGGCTCTTCCCAATGTAAAAGCTGGGATCTAGAATCACATATGTCTGACTGGACTCTGTACATATGTCCTGGGTCTATTTATTTTGTTTATTTTCTCTTATGTATTGGGTTGACACTAGCTGAAAGCTAAGCTCCTACCTAGTTGCTTGCTCACTAACTGCAGTGGGGTGAGGGAGAGAATTAGAAGGACAAAAGTGAGATAACTCATGATAAAAAGAGCTTAATAGATTAGGAAAAGCTGCAAGCACAAGGAAACCAAAATAAGTAGTTCACTCACTACTTCTCATTGACAGGCAGATGTTTAGCTGCTTCCTGGAAAGCAGGGTTCATCACCCATAATGGTTCCTGGGGAAAGCAAATAGCGTAGCCCTGAATGTTCCCTCTTCCAACTCTTTTCCCTGAGCTTTTATTGCTGGGCACTTGATTAGATGTTATGGAGTGCTTCCCTAGTAAGTTCAGGTCGGCTGTCCTGGCTGTGTGCTGCCTCCCAACTTCTTTCTCACTCCCAGCTTACTTGCCTGGAAAGGCAGAGTGGGAAAAAGGAATGTCAAAAACCCCAACAAAACAAAACCTCGACGCTGCACAAGCAGTGCTCAGTGATAGTCAAAACACTGGTGTGTTATCAATGCTGTTTTAGTTTATAGTCACAAATTCACAAATCCAAAACACACCACCATATGGGCTGTTATGTAGAAAAGTGACTCCATTGCAGCCAGAGCTAGTATATCTTATTAAACTGATGATTCAAACAGTATGCGCAGACTGATTTAATTAAGATATTCTTGGCCTGATCCATAATCATTAATTATTTGAATTAAAAGTAATCTTTTTTATAATATGTGTACTTTATTTTTCAGTAAATTATTGGTAAATGGTAATTTGATAGATTTATATTTCAGAGGTTCTGTAAAAAAACATGTCAAATATTAATGTTTCCTTCTTCATTGACTGAGTTGTGTTTAGCTCTGATCAAGGCCTTCTTTTTCCTGAACTGGAGCACTCTATCACTGTAGTCTTGCTTCTCTTGTTTATATAGCCATGCACTGGGAGCAAATCCACTGAAACTAATGTCAGTTTATTAGTTCACACATGGTGTAAAATGGATGTGGATCAAACTTCTTCTGCAGTCATTGTAGGTCATGCCAGATATGGTTTTTCAGGCCTTAAAGAAAAAGAAATGTCTTTCAATGCGTAACTCTTGGTAAAGAAAGAAACCTCTTTGCCAAACTTAAAGTAACGAAGCCTAGTTCTAGAAATAGGTTTATTTAGTATTTCTTTAATTCAAAGATCTTCAGCAGGTGAAATAGAAGAAGAGAACATAGACCAAAAGGATTTATCAGGGAAAAGAGTAAAACCTGAGTTTGGGGAGAAAATAAAATACCGTAGTTTTAATTAAGATGTTAACTTACCGCAGTTTTAATTAAGATGTTAACTTCATTGTCCTTTGTCCTGTATATAAATCCTGCATAATTCTGACTTTTTTATGTTCTCTTAATTTAGAGATACACGTTATGCTTCCATGTCTGTGTTTTTAGGGTTTGGGATTAGAAAGATCTATTCCCTGAAGCAGGATTAGTATTAGCTCTAAGGGAATACCTGGCAGTGCTCTCTGCAAGCAGATGGCTTTCAGATGTTTTGCTTTCTAGATGATGAGGTGACTCAGAAATTATAGAACCAAAAATGAAAGAACAAAGCATTTTTCTTACTATTTATCAAAGTGTCATCAACATTGTGAGAGAAAAATCTACTTCAGACCTGAAAGAAACATGAGATACTGTTAAAATGAAACAGTAAAATTTTAGCTTTTTCCTGTAAGTAATATCCAGTATTCCTAAAGTGACTGTTAGCTTAACAAAACTTGGGAAGACATGGCAGGCTTGGCCAGTAAGGAAGTAAGGAGGAAGGAAGGAAATGAGATTAAGCCAGTCATTACTTTGGACTCCAGAGAAGTTGTCAGATAACCACTCAGCCTGTCACCATTGTGAAGCAGGGGATTTTTCTCTTGGTAGAGAAATGAGAGGTAAATGAGAAGGGCATGTGTTTGGTTCTCTGTTTATGTAAGTGTTACTGTCTGAAACTTTAAATTCATTACGGATATTTACTGGTGAACAGGGAAAGGAGCAATACAGAGCCATGCAATATAGATGAAGGCCTTCGAAGTGTGCTGGCCTCTGGTATGGACAGCTAACCAACAGGCCAAGGTTCCATTGCATTTTCAATCTCTGGAGTATTTTGTAAGATCAAAACTCTGTTTCACACTTGTAGGTCACAATAGATTGTTATTCTTGTTGGATAGTGAGCAAGCAAGTAAGGAACATAAATGTTCTTAGATCGAGCCATTTACTTTAGCCAAATGTCAGTCTGGAATGAATGGGCAAGGGAAGCAAGACAGAAGTTGTCAAGAGAGAAGGAAAAATGTGTGCCTGCATGAAAGGACTTTTCTTCATTTTAGCATATGTCTTCCTCTACTTCCCCTCTGAAGAGTAAGAACCATGTAGAGGCAGGTGACTCGGCCTGTATCACAGCCACAATGAGCACCACTGCACCAGTCCAGCTAAGGAGTGTTTTACCACACTGTAAAAAATTTCTTTTCCACATTGTCCTGGGTTCAGCAGTAGCAGTCATTTTTCTCCTTCTTAGTAGCTGGTGCAGTGCTGTGGTTTTGACTCAGCCTGAGAACACTGCTGATAACACCGATGTTTTTAGTTGGTGCTCAGTAATGTTTACTCTGACCAAGGACTTTCTGAGTCTAATGCTCTGCCAGGGAGGAGGGCAAGCCGGGAGGAAGCAGAGACAGGACACCTGACCCAAACTAGCCAAAGAGGTATTCCATACCACAGCACGTCATGCTCACTATATAAACTGGGGGCAGTTACTCGGAAGGGCTAGATCACTGCTCGGGTTGGGCTGGGTATCAGTTGGTGGGTGGTGAGCGATTGTATTCTCTCCCCTTGTTATTTCCCTTATCATTATTATTATTATTGGTGGCAGCAGCAGTGGTTTGTGTTATACCTTAGCTACTGGACTGTTCTTATCTCAACCCGTGGGAGTTACATTCTTTCGATTCTCCTCCCCATCCCTCCAGGAGGGGGAGGGGAGGAAAGGGAGGGAGTGAGAGAGCGACCTGCATGGCTGACTGAGTTTAAACCACAACACACACCTACCCTGAATCTCCCCTCTTTTAGTTTAAAACCTGATATTAACTCACTTTTCACCATATGAGAGCAGGTTTGGCTTTTGCATCTCAGCAAAACATTTAGTAACTGCTTAGGAAGTTAGAAGCTGTCCATAGTACCAGCCTTGAAGAACCATAAGCAAGATAACCTAGTCACTGGAGGGCGTCATTGTAAATATTATGGACTCAATCATTAGACTTCCACAAGTGATAGTTCTTTTAGAATCATAGAATAGCTAGGGTTGGAAAGGACCTTAAGATCATCTAGTTCCCACCCTCCCTGCCATGGGCAGAGACACCTCGCACTAAACCATGCCACCCAAGGCTCTGCCCAACCTGGCCTTGAACACCACCAGGGATGGAGCATTCAGAGCTTCCTTGAGCAGCCCATTCTGGTGCCTCACCACCCTAACAGGAAAGAATTTCCTCCTTATATCAATCTAAACTTCCCCTGTTTAAGTTTTAACCCATTACCCCTTGTCCTATCACTACAGTGCCTAATGAAGAGTCCCTCCCCAATATCCTTATAGCCCCCCTTCAGACGCTGGAAAGCTGCTATGAGGTCTCCACACAGCCTTCTCTTCTCCAGGCTGAACAGCTCCAACTTTCTCAGCCTATCTTCATACGGGAGGTGCTCCAGCCCCCTTTGTCTTTCTTTTCTGTAAGACAATACATGATTTATGAGTTTGTGCTTTGTTATCAGGAACAACTTAGTGTATGATTTTAGCTACATAGATATTTAAATGGACTGGCATTTGGTTTAATGGTTTTCTTTTTTTGTTATTGTTTTTTCGGAGTGTTTTGTAACTAATTGAATCTGGGCTTTTATGCTGCAGAATATGTTCAGTGTGGTGAAATTAATATTGCTCTGAGAACCAGAGCTTTTTATTTTCTTAATCTTTGCATCTTTAAATGTTTTCCATTAATGCTGCTTTAAGTCTGTTTTATTTTTACTGCATTTAAAAAATAAATTAAAAAAGTGCTGAGGAGGTGGGCACAGGTGTGGAGCAGTTTCTTAAATGTTATAGTTTTCCTAATGATTAATTCTATGAAGTTTAGATGCACTGGATGTAGTATCTATAGTTTGGAGGAGATTGAGGGGTGACCTTATTAGTGTATATAAATATATAAAGGGGGAGTGTCACGAGGATGGAGCCAGGCTCTTCTCAGTGGCAAACAATGATAGGACAAGGGGTAATGGGTACAAACTGGAACACAAGAGGTTCCACTTAAACCTGAGAAGAAACTTCTTCTTAGTGAGGGTGACGGAACACTGGAACAGGCTGCCCAGGGAGGTTGTGGAATCTCCTTGTTTGGAGACATTCAAAACCCGCCTGGACACGTTCCTGTGTAACCTTATCTAGGTGTTCCTGCTCCGGCAGGGGGATTGGACTAGATGATCTTTTGAGGTCCCTTCCAATCTCTAACATACTGTGATACTGTGATCTTACTATTCAAATGGGGCTATTTGTGGAGTAAAGTGCGTTTCAATCTGAAAGATAATACAGAACAAGCTCTGAGTTGATCAGTGAACATTTTTCTTTACAGTGTTACATTTGTTGGTACAGGTAAATAATATCTTTCTTTGTATCTTCAAGTACAAAAGCAAAATACAATAAAATACTTTACTGATTTTTTTGATAGCTAAATCTCACAGTTCAGGGATTTGTTAGTCTGTGTTTCTTTACTATTTCTCTGGTTTTGATGTACTCATAACTTGTAGCCTTGCCCTTTTTTTGTACAACAAGACAAAAAGCATCACAACACAGGTATCAATTGTGATGTTGATGGCTGCTAGAATAAAGAGTTCAGTACCTCACTACATTTATATACTTAATATGGATTAAATGAAAGTCAGCCCTGCACTTTGAGCATTACACATAAAAACACTTGTCACAGTAATTTATACCCTTAGAAATGTGTGGAATGTGTGGACATGTAGAGTACAAAAGGACAGATTAGAATAAGGGCTCTTGAATTTTCAAACAGTGTCAGGTGCAGAGCAGAAATCCTTTCCTATGTGTTACACCAGGTCTGGAGTTTAGAGCAAATTCTGCGTTTGGGGACTGTTGCTCATCTTTGCTTTCTGTAACAGAGATGTTCTTCCTCTTTTGCTGACAAGGAGAGGGTCCTAATATGCCATAGGTGAACTTAAAGCCTTTATTCTTTACAAGGGCAAGAGGATGTCTCACTGGTTTTATAATCTGATATCGAAAAAGTCCATAAAATTAAAGCATAGAGAAAGAAACAGTTCCATTAGCTGTCTTAAACGTTTATATCTGAAGAGAGACCCTGGTTACTTCACCTTCCATTGAAAGCTAATGTCCATTGGTGGGTCACTAGCACAGAAGCAAATCTTGGGAAAGGAGCTGAAGGAAAGGTGTGTTACCCCTCTTTTTGTTCTACTAGTGTTTTTTCACCACTGTTTCATCACACCATTTTCTTCTAAGTTATGTCTTCACTTTACATGTAAAGTATTTCTTTGCCACCAGTGGCCTTTGCTCCACAAAGATGAAATACCTGGCCTGGCTTTTGAAGTTGCTTTATGCATAAGGGTAACCGGCTCTGTTATGTACACAGGATAGCATTGAGGCTCTAGGTTAACTCTGGACACAATGTACGCACTTTCTTTTTTGCTTGTAGTACAGGCAGAATATTTCATGTGCTCAAAGTCCATCAATGCCTGTTGCATAATTTCCCAACAAATTATAGGCAAGTCTCTTGTAAGTCATAAAGTAGTGATGAGATCCTTGAATGATCTATTTGGAGAAACGAGCAAGTAGTGTGAGGTTGTGGTAACACCTATGAAGCTTTGCTGTGGGATACTCTTGCATGAGGTGAGCTCAATAGATGGTGGCTGCCCAGTTCGTAAACTCTTCAGTAGAGTCATAAATTATTCTGAGGAACAGAGACTGAGATTTCAGGAAGGGGAGCTAGGCTAAGGAGCAGAGCTGTGTGAAATGGACTGCAATGTCTTCCCTTGTTGACTCACTTAGAGTTGTGTGTGTCAGTCTTACTTTGCCCAAGTCAGCTGCCGAAGCAGGGGTTAGGACCCAGTGCAGGAAATAAAAAAGCAGGAGAGTGCTTTGGTGATTGAAAGGATTTTTTTCAACCTTAAACAGGCTATTTATTTTGTGTACTTGCAATAAAAGCAGGGATAGTATAGGACCTCATGTCAAAAACATGAGGTCAAGGAGAGGCCAGTAGTCTGCAGATAGGGGCATTAACCTACATCTGAAACACAGAATGTCTGGCCCTCTGCCCAGGTAAATTGGTATTCACACCTCCAGAGTGCTCTTACTTCTGGGCTAGGACATTCTGGGTGTGATGTTCGCTGCGTCAAGACCTCTCCAGGTGCTGCTGGAGGTCCCTTTTTCACTGACCCCTTAAATAGCCATCAGATACTGTGACTGGGAAAGACCAAGCCCATTGTTTAGCTGCCTTATGGAAGAAGGAGACGTAAGCATGGTTCTCTTCAGAGAGGGGAGAGAAAAGTAACCACATATTTCCCACCCCTTTTGAATGCATTAAAACTGAGCTACTGAGCAAAATGTGAGTACTTGCCTGCCTCAGCAAGAGCAGTGAATCTTGATGTGGACCATTTTGTGACTCTTATTGATAGTGTCCCAAATGAAAAATTTTGAATATTTCAGACATTTGAAACATTAAAAAAAAAAACAACAAACCACCAAATCCTAAACAGGGGTGGAAAAACCTTTGAAGTTACCTAATTTTGCCTCTGCCTCCAGAAAGTTTGGACGGTGGTGTTGTTTTTTTTTTTTTGTTATTTCTGGATGAGAGCATTTTTATTTTGGACAAAAATATTGTTTGGTTGGTTTTGGTGTTTTTGTTTATTTGTTTGTTTTTTAATATAGGCACGTGATTCACTAAGAAATTGTCCAAACATAATATGTAGAATGTTTTTGGTGAGATAAAATTCTGATGTGCTATGCTGTTTTCTCAAAACTGGAGTATCTATATTGATTTTAGCAAGATTTTGTACTTTTTGTATTGAGGTCTTTGGCTTGATGCTAGTTTCTGATCAGAAATCCAGATAACTGAAATAATGCCCTGTGAAATCTTTGGATTTTTTTATGTTTCAACATAAAAAAAGTTATACTGTTTAAGCATTGATAAGAAATGGAGTGGTTCCATTGGAACAGGTGTTATTATTTAGTTTGTGGACCAAACGATGATTGATGTTGTTAGAATGTTTTTGAAGCAAAGCCAAAACTTCATATCTCTTTTCTGACAGCATGTCTTAATAAACAGCTTGCCCTTATTGGTACACCTTCCAGCACAGTCGGTCCCTATTCTGCCTGAGTACTTCAAATAAGAAAACAAATAAGAAATAACAAAATACTTCGGGGAGCTATCCTCATGGTGTTAACTTAGCTAAATTAACTCACCATCACAAAAAATGCTTGAAGAGGAGAGAAACGAAATATTGTTTTGCAGCTGAATGCTGAAATTTCTGCCATTTATAGCTGAGGGACTTGAAGTGTTCACCAAAGAAGTAACCTGTTGTAGTTATAATTGTGAATAGCACAGTAAATT
The DNA here is from genome assembly GCF_033783945.1 of Neopsephotus bourkii. Taxonomy (NCBI): domain Eukaryota; kingdom Metazoa; phylum Chordata; class Aves; order Psittaciformes; family Psittacidae; genus Neopsephotus; species Neopsephotus bourkii. Next base: position 5,931,176 of record NW_026901984.1, on the reverse strand, counting down.
ATGGTAAAGCGATTGCATACCTAAGGCTGAAATTGCCAGTGGTGCAGTGGGGCAGCTCTGCTTGGAGGATAGTCTTTATGGGCACGTTACTGATCCAGGTACACGAATAGCCACAAAGCACCAACACTGAAGATGGTATGCTCTCATAAAACATATGAAGGAGCAAAGGGAGGGGATGGAGGCAGAAAAGGCCATTAGTTGTGCTGTACTGTTGGCAGAAAAGCTATACTGATAGATGCATATGGGTCTCTTTTGCTCTGATGTGAGGAGCAATCAGCAGAATGTACTTTCTTTAAGTGTGTTTCTGTGGTGACAAGTCTCTTAACTTCATGAAAAAGCACCCAGAAGAGAGCTATGATTCAAAATGCTCTGCTGGTGATGTTCCTTCTCTCCCAGAAGCACCATCTTCAACATCACTGCTTCTTTGTTCATGAGGCTATTAACTAGAGGAAAAATCAATACATAATTTACCTTTCTACATGTGGCAGAGTTCAAGAAAGTGAAAGAAACTGAAAATAGCTGAAGAAAGGGCAGTGCTTTTGGTATTGTGCTGGGAAAGAAAAACAGTTTTTATAAGAGAAGCTTTAATGTGCTTTTGTGCCTGTTGCATACATGAAACCTTATGTGAAGCTGGATTTGTGTAGAGGTCCCAGGAAAAAAAATAGGAACTGATGTGCACTACTGGGAATGGGGGGTGATCCAGAACACGAAAAGCTTGGACTCAAGTCTTTCTTTGCCTGAAGAGAGTTTAAAATTCACGTTTCACCTTCCAAGAAAAAAATAAAAAATGAAATCATCTTCAGAGAGACAAGATGGTAGAATGCTTTCAAATTCTATTGACATTATTTTAGTATGTCTAAATATTTCCTGGAAATTCAGCCAGAAGCCAAGTTCTCTTTTTAAGGGAGCATTTTGGCCACTGGGTTAGAAAGTAATTCTTATTCACTCTCTCCTTTTGATACCATTTAAACACTTCCATAAGGACAAACTGTTTAATCATAGTTGATTCTATGATTCCGTGGTCAGGAAAAGCTGATGGATAGCCATCTCAAAATATTCAACAGGTTGATAAGTAAGGCATTCTTCAGGAAGCCATAGCATAAACCGTAAATGCTGTTGTGGTCTTTGCAACCTTGAATGACATTTGTAGTGCTGAGTTTCAAGTATTCACGGTTCTTTCTCAGGCTCCCCCCTCAGCTTTGTTCTCCTTGTTTGCTATGCAGTGGGATGTGACAGGCCCTTCTGGGACCAAGCACATATGCAGGTGCTCTGGAGACACTGTGTTTTTGCTTTAGCCTTTTTGCATAGGTTTTCACCTTACGCTGAAGTCCACCGATGTACCGGAGTTGCTGTGCAGTAGGACAGGTTATACACAAAGGGCTTGTAGCCTGGACTTCTGATCAAAGACTCTAAACTTCAGCCAGACAGGAAGGAATATTAGTTGGTAAATGCTGAAGGTATGAAACAGTTTTTAAAAGTGGATTCCCTCCCCTCCCCTCCTTGCTGTTTCAGAAGCTTGAAACTTAAACTGTTTTATTTTTTAATGAAAAAAGGTTGTGCAGGTTTAATGTAAAAAGTGTGTACAGGTTTGGTTTTGCACAGCAGTATGTATTTGTCATGGGTCACACTGTTATCCTTAAACAACATGTAATGAAATAATGATGAATTACATCTATCTAACATGTATGGTAATGGATTTAGATATAATTTAAGGAGCAGAATGCATTCATCAATACCATACATTGATTTACAATCATGAACTCACATGGCTATGACTCTTGGCACTGAAAACCATGGAGTCAGTTTAGGTCTGGAAGGGAACCCTAGAGGTCATCTCATCCACCCCCTGCTCAAAGCCAAGTAGTTCTGCAATTAGATTGATCAGGGTTTTACACAGGTGAGTTTTGAAAACTTTCAGTGATGGGAATTTCACAGCTTATCTGAGCAATCTTTTCAAGCTTTTAGCCACTCTTATCATAAATTTTCTGGATATCCAGTCAGAAGTTCCCTTACTGCATCTTGTAGCCATAACATTTTGTCCTTTTGCTTTGCATTTTTTAAGTTTGGCTGTTTTCTCTATCCTCCCCTCCTCAGTCCTGACTGCATCAGCCTGAAGCCTTCTGTTCTCCAGTCTGAATAAACTCAGCTCCCTCAGCCTTTTGCCTTGTATCATCTGCTTTAGTCCCCAACTGCCTCTGCTTGTCTCTCAGGTTGTCAGTATTTCTCCTATTTTGGGGGTTCTCCAAAACTTGTCTTGTGGACTATTCAGACATTCAGAAGTCTTTTACTCTTTGACAGAACGTAACTGCTGGTAAGAGCTATGTGGTGTTTCAGAGTGCCTACAGGCTGGATAGCGCATTTCAGTTGATTAATGAAGAAAAACACATTTTGAAATGCACATTTGAAGAAATACAGAAAGTCTTGTGCTTGGCAGGGTTGTGTTTGTATTGACAAAAACTCTAATAATAAAGGCTGATTCCTTCTACTTCTTTTTCAAACTATGGGAGAATAAAAAAGTTTCAAAATTTCCCTTTTTTTTTAAACTCTGTAACTTCCCCCTCCCCGAATTCAGAGTTGGATGTCGATGGTCAGTGATCTGTCAGAGCTATAAGAAGCAATGTCTCTCTGCTATGTACCGCACCAGGCTGTGTGAACAAAGAATGAATGAGTAAGAGCTTGACATTTCCAGACACTAAAACAGTGAAATCATGGGACAGACTTTGAAGTTAGTTGTGAAAGAATATTATTGCTGGGCTTCCTGCTGAGAAGCACGTTGGAAGGCTAAAAGTAGTTGTGCTTTTGTCTGAATGCAAGTGCAAATGAGTTAGTTAAATGTATTTGGCCTTAGTAAGTTCGTTGTCTTTAACAGAACACTATTTTTTATATGCATATCTACTGTACATGTATCTACACGTGCTGTAGTGACTCTTGCAAAAAGACAAGTCGTCCTCTCCCATTCTTCTGAGAAAATGAGTCAAAATCCTGGAGGAAGTGAACCACAACAGTAAAATACCCATGTCAGAAACTGGTTTCCTGGCTGCTGTCTGTGTAAGTGCCTAGCTCAGTCATGGTGATCAAGTGGTTCGCATAACTGCCACGGTTGTACTACCCTCCTGTCCTTCCACACAGAGACCCTGCACAGAGCACCTTCAGCTCCTCAAGCACAGCAGTTACAGGCTGGTGCTGTTGTAATGGCATTGTGCACCGTAAAGCTGTGAATCTTCTCCCTGCACCACAGACAAGGAGAGGAGGTGGATAGTCCTGTTTGGCATGGAAAAGGATTACCTGCTGAAGCAGCAGTCACTTGACATGATGTTCTCTCTGTACCCTCAAAACACCCTCTAACAGACAGTGTTGCATGTTTATCAGTTCCCAGGCAGCTTCTGAGGTTTTCCTTTGTCATGCATGTTGCTCAGTACAGATGACCCTGAGTCCTCTACCCATGACACAGAGCAGTCACTGCAGTCAGAGGAACCTGGGACCCATGGGGAGGGTGCAGGCCATGGAACTGCAGGTCTGTAGGAGACACTTTCTCATGCAGGCTGGCTCTTTTATTCCAGAGCAGGAACAACTGTTTAGCTGTATGTGTGACTGATGGGACGACTGAGAGTGAAGATTTTTATCACCATGAAAAGTCTTTCAGTTGAGACTTACTGTTCCAAAAGATAGAACATGACACAGCCAGACCGTATGGCCTATGTAATAATACAGGAGCTGAAAATAGACTGTGATAGCCTCTTCCACTGGTACGCCCTAACCTGATTTGGATGGATATTTTAATCCAATAGCTGATACGTACCTGTCCCTCTTCCCTTCTCTTCCCAACCCTCCCCAATAGGGAAGGAATGATTTTGTCACTGGAATGTGTTGTTTACTCTGCATAGACACATGCTGTTAAATGGACATGCTGGAATCAGGTGTGTATCCATTCTGCATATATGCAGGAGAGTAAGAGGGGCTAGGGGTCCTTCTGACTTTTGCTTTATCCTAAGATGACACAAGTAGCCTTTTCATTTACTGAATCATGAGTGAAACTCTGGTGTGCAGCCAAATCATGGTCTTAGAGAGGGTGCAGCAGCTATGTACTCCATTATAATGAAAATCCAAACCCGAAAATAGTAGTGATAGATCTCTATCTGCATAGACCACATTCTTCTGTTCCTATCATTATTAGGCTTATTAATGAAGCCTAAATAAGAAATTAATGGTGCTGTGATGGTAGTAGCTTCTGTGTCTGACATGGTTAGGGTAAAAACCATAATGACCATTTCCCATGCAGAAAGAAAAAGATTAGATTACTAGGAATTTCCCTTTTAACAAAATAGTACACTCCAGCAACAAGTAAGTTACATGCTTTGGGATATTTCGCATGGCATCTTTGTAACTCTTTGTTTTTATACAGTAGCATGCATTGATCACAGAGGATACCAGAAACTCAGAGTGACTGGGAAGAGCCAGTGCAGGGGCTAAATTTAATCAGCTCTGCCAAGCGTGTCAAATGAAATGTTGTCTGTAGACATGCACCAGTTCAGTACATGTAAGTGTGTTTTGAAACTTTTGGTGTCGCAGCCGTGGCAGTTTAAGGTGTGTGTTACCTGATGATGCTCTTTTTCCAAGCTGTCTTAATATATTGTTGAGAAGAGTAAATATGGTTGGTAGAAGAATTTCACGGCCCACAGATAAAGTTACAGGGGATTATTTCCATAAGGAAGCTATACTCATCAGAAGATGTCAAGGTGCTTGCCATCCTTGTAGCTTAATCTGAAGTGGGCAAAACAGGAAGAGGAATGGGAATTGCTTGTGAAATATGCTGAGAATGTAATGTGGCTCTGTGGCAGCAGGGTTGTGAGCAAGAATGACTCCACCACCAATAAAATCTGCTGTGTTAAACTTTGACATTAACACATGGAAAAGCCACTAAAGTTTTAATTTTAATCCCATAAGGCAATACAGCAATCATTAATAGTATGATTGTTGTAAAAGAAACAAAAAAAGTGAAGGTCTTTGGTACTTGGAGATTGCAACTTATTTTAGAAGGTTTCAAGGTTTAGAAGGTGATGTTTCCAAAGGTCTTTATAGGTTGTTGAACTTTATTTTCCCATTAAACTCCAAATTCTAGCACACTGCTGAATTTTCTATGTACTCATTAATGTTAAGACATGCTGTGGACAATGGTGCAGACGTTCTTTCAGGTGCAGAGTCAAATTGTGTAAATTGTGGCTATTATGTACAAGAGAATTTCAAAGTGTCACTGCTTTGCTTTGCCTAAACAGACACCAGCATTTGTACACACATAGACAATAGATGTACTCCAGGCTTTGGTACTGATTTTACTGTACAGCAAAGTATTTGAAAGGAACTGAGATGTCTGCTTATTGATTGGAGCAAGTTAGAAGCTTCTCATGATGCTTCGTTCTCAACAATCCTGTCCCCCCATGAGACAGGTGGTGTAAATTGGGGACTTTGAACTTCTGCACATCTGCTGCTCTGATAGCTATTTTATTTTGTAGTATATTTTTTTTTACAGTGACTGCTGGTTGTAGACAGTTGTTAGAAGTTGTGATATGCAAAGTGTTATTAACACTCTAAGCAACCACTGTGTGAAAATGTGTGATGCTGCTGCCTGGGTACGACATGGTGCTTCATTTATAGTGTTACATTTTTCTTCTGTATGGTCCTTTAGGTGTACTAGGGCTCTTTATATAAAGGTATTAATCAGAAAAATGGGCAAAACATTTCTTATACATCAGCATAAGTGTTTATAGAATATTGATTAAAAAGGAAAATAACAATGTTCCTTTCAAGAATTGGCCTCTGTTTTGAAAAACAAAAGAGAAATACATAAACTGATTTGTAACTGGAAGTAATTAACCTTTAAATATGCAAAACTCATCTATGTACTTAATCATAATTACACTGCCACAGGGCATGGGATTATGATTTATAATTCCCTACCTAATTATATGAATCCAGAATATAGAAGTAAAATGCCTAAAACAGTATAAATAAGAAATGCTTATGTAACTGCCTTTCATAGTCTGACTGCTTTTAAGATACACTAATATTTGGATCAAAAATATGATTTGTTCCTGTGTTATTTAGATTCTCTTTCTTATCAAGTGAAGAAGGGGTTGTTGATTGCTCTAAAAGGTGTATTATTCCACTCAGAATCCGATACCGGTGATAAAACATGAACTTTGTTAATATTTAAACAAGTGAAACCCCCCAAACCTATATAAAAATGATGCATCACCTGGTCTTCGTTAGACAAACAAACCTCACATTTTTATCTTAAGTCTGAACTTCTCCATGATTTTTATTTTTATTTCTGTATTTTTATCTGTCTTTTCATTCATTTCTCTCTTTCACTGAAGTGTTATTTACACCTTTTTGGACTTGTTGCCTAAAACTATGTGTACCAGTTATGGAAATTCTCATTATTAAATCAGTTTTATTTTCTTGGTATGTTTTAGGTGTAATTAATTAGGGATGGCTTCTGCTGTGGAGGTGTGACCCATAAAACTAGTTTCTAAATTAGCTACTTGCAAATAATCTGTGACAGGTTTTTGCTTTGATTTGGTTGCTTTATCAGTAAGTTAATCAAGGAATGTAACTTAACTATGACATTAGTTATTTAACGTTATATAGTCTATATATTTTTTTATACCCCAGTGAGTGTCATCAGTGTGCTTAAATTAAGCCTGAAGAATGAATGTATATGGAAATCCTGGTTGATTATGCAAACCCAACAGTTTTAATAAGCAATTAATTAGATTTTGTTCTAACTCTGCAGCAAGTCATAGCCAATCTTGCTCACCACTTCTGTAACTGGTGTTTGAACAAGTATCATTAATATTATAGTGCATTTCATTATATAAGCTGTCACAGGGCAAAGGCATAAAATGGACTGAACTGGGTGTGGTAGTACTTATGGATACTTAGCTTTATCTTGGGTATAACTTGGAGGCAAGAAGTTGAATAAATTTAAAGCTTTCTTATTCTGGTGTATAATCTGGAGATAAGAGACTGTTACAGCCACCTTAAAGATGGTTTTGATTCATGTTTAATCATATCTTTCCCTTAAATTCCTGCTAAACACTGTAATTAATGAACAGTATTGTGGCTCTTCAGGTAAAGACTGAGAGCTTAAAATCTCTCCCCATAACAAAAACAAAGCTATGTTAGACATGAGGAAATCCACTTTCACTTTCCTAGAGAAGTTAGAAAATCAGTAAGCTTAAATGACCATTGAGTACTATATTTCATTTTTCTCACAAAACCAGACAAAGGACAAAAGAATTTGCAGTTAAGTAGTCAAAACAAGTCAGCTTTGGAAAAGCAGATAACCACTGAAATCAGAAGTCAAATGGGGCTAAGAAGAGATTTTTACAATCAAGATATGATATATGAAAACTTAAGGAAATTCAGAGAGTGAGGACACACTCATCAAAGAATTTCCCCATTAAGATTTAATGCCTTGTTTTGTCCAGTGGAAAAAAAGTGAATTGTTTTCAAATCAAGCTTTCTATAAAATTTAGGTCTAAAGACTCTGTTAATTAGAATGTCTGCAAGGGGAAGAACAGGTAGACCAGGCATTGCACTAGTCTTCATGGTCCCTGAGTTATGTGTGTCACTTTGTTCCAGAAGGAAAGAGATGCCCTGAGGTTGGAGTTCAGCAAAACTTCACCTTCAGACCACAGAGAATAATGACAGCTCTGCTTTTAACTAAGGTAGACTAAGTCTATTTTTCCAGCTAAGGCAATTCCATTGTATAAAATAATTTTATTTGAGTAGGTTTTGCAAATTATCCCTATATATCACTTGATCACTGAAAGACTTCAATAGAAAAGACAGTTTTAGATCCAATATGTGTAGGGCAGTCAGGGATGTATTTCTTTACTTTTTTGCTCTACTATGTAAATAATACTAACATTTCATTTTTAATATATCTATTAATTTTAGAACACTTTATCCTTTGTGCTTATTTGAAGGTACTTATAAGGTACCCAGAAACCTGAAGTGATTTCAGGGGGAATTATTGGGAGGTTTTCCTTGGGTACATTTCAAGATGGAGATGCTTTGTTTATAAGAATGGATAGTTATTTGGTAAATCGTGAAATGTGGCATTAGGGACAATTCTGTGGCTTAACCAACAGACCTAATTAGGATTTTTTTTTTTTAACTTCTTGAGCTGTGGAGAGTGCTCTTTCAAAATCCCAAGACACAGGCATCCATGGTCACTGTCTGTAGACACATGAATTATTTAAGGCTAGCTTATCGCAAAACTAATTATTCCAGTTCCTGCTGAAAGTTTTGTGTATGTTTGATAAATTGTTCCAGGAAGAGGTCTCTAGGGAGTTAAAGCAGCATTTTTCATTCACAGAGCCTCATCCCTGAAGTCTGCCACTGCAATAAAACATACACAACTAAGCTAGGAATTAGTCACAGAAACAAAGTATTGCTAAGATTTCTTGTAGCAAGGCTTTCCTTCAGCACTGTCTGCTTCCTCCATCATCAGTAAAAAGACAGGGCTAGAACAGACTTCAGGAGGCCAAATAAGTCATTCTTTGCCCCCCAACAGATTTTATTCCCCTGCAAGTAGATTTCAGCTGTCTGTTTAATGCTAACAGATGACTGCCTGGTCTGTTTTTGGATGCCTCTTGTATTGGTGATTCTGCAACAGATTCTAGTGCCTGAATATCCTTACTGTTTTTCTAATATCCTGCCTAATGCTTCCTTGCTGTAGTTTACTTATTTTACTGTCTGCCATGGACACAGAGAACAGTTTATTCTGAGGTTATCTTCCCTGCATTTTTTCCCCATATCATATAGGGAAAAATTAACACACAGGCATGTGCACACATTTATATAAGTATAAATGTACACACATAATTGAGTGTTTTGTCTGATTATTCTTGCTTTTCTCCAGGAAGCCTCTATTTAGTGCAAAACCAAAAAAGTGATGGATACTAGACATTACTTTCTCCTTGCCAATTCTGGGGACTAAGGAAAGTTTCCTTTTCATAGAAGGTATCCTTTTCCTTCATAGATATGTCCACACTGAGTATATATCTGTATGCAAGCATTTCTGAAGAGCTTTTCCCTTGGGATACCTGTGGGATGGATCCCTAGCCCATCTCTCTGCATGTGCTATTCATGACTCATCTCTGAAAGGGGCAAAGCAGATAAAGTAGATACTTTTCTCCAAGTTTGCCTAAGATGCTTCAGTGAGAACAAAAGTTTTCTCCTCTCAGAACTTGACCTGCAACCTAGCTTCAGGTAGCACGGACTACTTTTTCTCTCCAGCTCTTGAGCTTTTAGTAGGAAGCCTTCTTTTTATGAGCTTTGTTTCTTCAGATTAAAGAGCCTTTCAGCCTTTGTACAGTGAAAGGCTGCTGTTTGCCCTGTTAGCTGCAAACATTCTGTTTCTTGTGGAATAATGATGTAGCTGCAGTTCCTCCTGCTGTGTTGTGAAGCACATAGTGACCACTTGACCACTTCAGACATGAACTGAGAGTATTGGTGATGTCTGAGGTATGTCTTATGCAAACCCAGAAACTCTCTTGATGGTATAGGGCAGTTAAAACTAGTCCTACATTAACAGGTCATCTTTGAAAAGAAGGAAAGATGGTGTGTTAGAATCAGAAATGTTCATTGAAAATCAGTTCATTGGAAATCAATGTCTTCCTCTTTGTACCATGTCAGCAAATAGTAATTTAGAGTTATTTTTCAGGAATCACTGAATGTTACTATTAGCACTAGTGTGGTGCTCAGAAGTTTTAGGGCACCTCAAGTTTTTCAGAGGAGCTTCAAGTTTCAGAAGAAGAGACTCTAAATGGTAGAGGAAAAGGACTTGTCAGTATTTGCAGTGCAGAAATGCTGCACTTCATGCACATGTACCCATGCTAACTAGCATTCTCTGAGATTTTGCTAAATCCTCCAGCCATTCTCTGAAAGGAGACTGACATTTTGGCTTCTATTGCTGCCTTCAAAATTTCAGTATTATTCTATAATACCATATTCATTTTTATATAAAACATATATATATATAACCATATAAAATTCAGGATCCTGAGACATATGTATTTTCTGTAAGGCCACAATGCTAACACAGCTATCTTTACTCTAGCATCTGACTTAGTTATTGCAAAACTACCTTGCAGTAGTCACGTAAAGCACACCTTTGTGCTTTCTAAATGCTAGTATATTGGTAGAAAACAAAACTGTAGCTGTCTTGTGTGACACCTTCTGGGATTGCCAAAATAGGTGATACTTGAGAGTCCAAAACTCTAGATGCTCTTCCAGTGTACCTCACATGCATAAACTTTTCTGTGCAGCTCCAGTGGTGATGGTGGAGGTAGGCATGGTGCTTTATTCCTGCTTAAAGGTTAGCCAGGATATATAGTAGAGTGCCCACACAGGATACCCAGGGTACAGACTGCACATTATCCTTTAGCTAGACTGGCTAATATGTTTTACATTTAACAGTAGCTAGATTAAAAAGAAAGAAACAGCCAGAGGAAAGGGAACAAACCCCTGCGCTCCCACACTCTCGAACGTGCAGCTTAATCACAAGGCTAAAGAGTGCTGGTCACCTCTACCCCCCCTCTCTCAGCTCAGTGAATCATTTATTTCTGTATGCAAAATAGGCAAGACTGACAGCGATCTTTCCCCCTGTGACTCAGTAGCCAAGTCTTTCTTCTGGAATATGTTGATTAGTTTATATTCCCTTCTCTTCTGTACAGGAAAAGCTGAACTCAGGTTTCTAATATTGGACTGATTCACAGGAGAGGAGATACTCTGCCCTCATTGTAATTTAAAGATAAAATAATCCTCTCTGTACAATTTATGTGTGGGTTTTTTTTTGACAATTTCCCTGGTTTTGAAGAGTATACCCAAGGGAAAATTTTCAGATGTGAGTTCAAAGTGGAAGCACATATTTCCTTGTAGCCTTGATTTGGGTGTCTAACCCAGGCCTTTCGGGTGCTAACACTTCTCTGAATTTCTCATCTCTGAATTTCATTACAAGGACATTTGCTCTCCCTGTGAAATTTATTAGTGATCTGTGCCTATGGCAATTGCTGCAGTCACTGAGCCCCAGAACCTATGTAGTCAGTCTTTTCATAGATCTGACCCTTCAGCTCACTATAGGTACCTTCTTTTTTCACAGTGTGTTTACAAAGACAGCTGCAACCAAGTTACAGTTGAAGGCCTAATATTATGAGTTAACAGAAAATTAAACATAAACAGATTTATTTGGATTTTATACACAAAGGGTAGGTTGTCTTTTAGCAGATGCACACTGCACCTGAAAAAAGGATAACAACAGCAATACTCTTACATTATCTACAGTCTTGAGAGTCTGTAAATTAAGAGGAAATGTCAGATCTTTGCATAAACCAGTGTCTGCTAGATATTTTTCCATATTCATCAGTATCTAGCCTTCTACTGCTTGCAAACTGTAATGGTGGAAGGTATTGAAGAAAAGAGAGCGAATAGTCATAACTTTATGCCCTTAACCATGTTCTGAATAGAGGGACATGAAAATTATATGTATGTATGTATGCAAACATGAATATATATATATATGTTCATTCAGTCTTCCAACCATACCAGGTAAGCTCTGTACTGCCGGTTAGTTTGGTTGTAAGCTTTAGGAGGAAAAGTTTTGGCTATTTTTAGAATATTTTTCAATATGATGAGTAGTATAGCTTCTTCCTTTGTCATTTGAGAAGCACACTAATTAAAACTTAAATAGGAAAGATGATCCTCTGTTCCAAATCCTTTCTATTAGAATTGTTATTCTGAGGGTCTGAAAGGCTTTTGGAGTTTTCTGGGGGAGTTTTTATGGTAGAAATTAGTCTGGATTTTTTTGTCTTCCTATGGTTTAGTATTAGGTGTCCCTGCCCATGGCAGGGGGGTTGGAACTAGATGATTTTAAGGTCCTTTCCAACCCTAACTATTCTGTGATTCTGTTATTCTATGATTCGTTCATCACTTGTTCTAAGTTTTGTAATTTTAGTGAAGAAAAGCCTGTTAAAAACATAGGATTCTCATCTATTTAATTTAAATGCAGTGAATGTTTTCAGGTCCTCCAGAAAGTCCTTTAAAAATGGATAACCATCACCTTTGACATTACTGATATTATATTTGTTGAAAGCACATCTTTTCTAACCTCATAGACCTGACCCTGCTCCACTTCATATCTGAAAGCGTAAGATAAATAAGCTCAAATCTATGTTTGGTTTTTTGCATGCCCTCTTAAATTAGAGGAGAAAAAATCAATAGACTCTACTTGCTGAGATCTTCATTCTGCAAGTCTACCTCTACTCATTAGGAATGAATGCTTGTTGCAATCTGAGGATAAATATGTGTTCATGACTGGTGCAAGTGAACTCTTTATTAGAATGCTGACAGCAAATCACTGACCTGCTTAACTGTTAAGCCTCAGTTTTAAGGGGTAGCTTCAAAAAAATAGAAGTCCAAATGTGAAAAAAATGTGCCCTTTTCACTAAGGACAGCTGCAGGAAGCATCTTGGCCGACTTTGTAAAAGTACTATCTTTCTGCTTAAACAAAAGACCTTCCTATCTAAACGCATGGTAAAAAAAATATAACATTTACTCAGGGCAGGTCTTTGTAGCTTCATCTCCTCTGTTTTTATTCGTCTGTTTTTTCAACTCTTGTGTTATTTGAACACTTTTTTTGTTTCATTGAAGTTTTGCCTTTTACAACTTCTCATTTTGGCCTCTTTAAAGAAATCATACCAAATTTACACTGCAGAATAAACAGTATGTATGATCTGAGCTGATTATCTATCTCACTGTATTGTATAGTTGCTTCGAAGTCTCTGTCTACAGAAATTTTGGTTAAATCCCTGATTTAAGTTTACTGTTTTACCTAAGAATATTCCTGAATCAAGTCTATAAATATGCAAGATACAATCAGTTTTTCCTTTCAACTGTAGTATGTAACCTAGCCTGCAAATTGCTCTTCATATTCTCAGGTACACCTTAGAAAAAACATAAGACTTTATTTTCATTTAACTCCCTCATCAAAACCTTTATTTGCTTTGATGACATGGAAATCTAAAATTTTGGGGCTGCTTCTGCTATTTCACTTCACAGCTTACTAAAACTGCAATCAGTCACCGCTGTTTCATCATGTTTCCTGATTTGTTTATTTTTGTTTCCATTCGTAAACCCTGCACTGTCTAAGGCAAGGGTTTCTTTTTGTTCCATTTGTATTGTGTCTGTCAGAGTGGGGTCATGTTATGATTAATCCTTATTAATGGTGAACAAAAATCATCAAGTAATTTATGGTAATATCAGATTCCAGCAGCAGTGTCTGTTTAGGTTTGGCACTCTGGAGTGTAAAGTTGTTAAATTTCACGTTCATGTGGTCATTGCTGGCTTCTCATGCTGAGCTCCATCTCTGTTCCTCAACACACCTGCTTTAGCTGCACTCAACATAAATGGACATGGAAATGTTGGAACAAGTCCAGAGGAGGGCCACGAGAATGATCAGGGGACTGGAGCACCTCCCGTATGAAGATAGGCTGACAAAGTTGGGGCTGTTCAGCCTGGAGAAGAGAAGGCTGTGTGGAGACCTCATAGCAGCCTTCCAGTATCTGAAGGGGGCCTGTGAGGATGATGGGGAGGTACTCTTCATTAGGGACTGTAGTGATAGGACAAGAGGTAATGGGTTAAAACTTAAGCAGGGGTCGTTTAGATTGGATATAAGGAGGAAATTCTTTCCTGTTAGGGTGGTGAGGCACTGGAATAGGTTGCCCAGGGAGGTTGTGAATGCTCCATCCGTGGCAGTGTTCAAGGCCAGGTTGGATGAGGCCTTGGGTGATATGGTTTAGAGCGAGGTGTCCCTGCCCATGGTAGGGGGTTTGGAACTTGATGATCTTAAGGTCCTTTCCAACCCAAACTATTCTATGATTCTCTGTCTGTGCTTCATACTTGTAAAAGCAGGCCTGTACAGGATGACATGACAGGTATTTTTTGGTTTGGGGGTTACCTTTTCTTAAAATGTCAAATCACTTCTTGAAGCTTTCCACCTGTTCGTGACTTATTCTGTCCAAATTGCTAAGTTCTTGAAAATTTTGGGTAGTTCCTCTATACTATTATTTTTCTAGATAGAAACCAAGTTTATGTCTAAAAGAAGCTACAAACAGAAACTGTACTGAAAACTTTCATGTGAATGAGTGATATCAGCTAATTCTTTGGCACAAACTAGGTAGTCCGGCAGCAGCAGATGACACATTGCACATCTCCGATAACAGCATTTGTTCTTGAAAGTACTTCTGAATACTTTAATATGACAAGTGTGTCCTGCTGTCAGTATTGTATTGTAGAAACTGAAGATGCATGAAGGGAAAGGAAGGATGTTTTGCGTGTATATTGAATTACATTCAAAGAACGGATGCTCAGGTTTGCAGCAGGTCAGAAATGTTCAGGGACTTCTTTACTGCTTTGAAGGAAAAGGGCAGGAAAAGGTCAGACAACAGCTGTAGGTGATGTGGGTATGTGGGTAACCATTTCAGAAGAGTAACCTCCCAGCCTGCTAAATGATGGCACAAACCACAGTGTGACATTCCATCGCATCTTCCTGCAGAATGGAGGCATAAAGTGTTTCTATCTTTCATGCTTTTGCACGAAATATGGAGCTTGAACATAAATCAGAGGCTGTAGTTCAAAGTCAAAACTAGGGCCATCACTTGCAGGCAGAATAGTGGTTTCTACTACTAAGGTTGCCCATGCAGTATGCTGTATGTTTGGAGAGAGATGCTTCCTTATACTCTCCAAACTACCTTTGCTGCATTCTTCATACAGTAAATGGTTGCCAACAATTAATGTATAGGAGATCATCTCATGAAGTACAAGAAGCTAGGAAACCAGTTTTCTTCTTTCTGGTTTAATTTAACATAACTCAGACTCCTTTGCAATAATCTTCATCCACACCTGATCTTTTATAAGGAAAAAGTAAAGATAGCGCATTACAGTCCCCAGCATACTCTTTGTATTGTATCAAGTATTAGAGCACTATATAAATGCTTACTTAGCTATTAAAATCTGTCCATACCAGCTGGACCTCAAACATTAGCTTCCTACCACAAGAAGAAAAATGAGGTTTACACTTCTTTTTAGTTGTCATGGACATTCAGTTGGAATTATGAATTACCTGTCCTGTTACATGAATGTATTAAAAAAATTTAGTGCTGGGAAATGACCCACAGATTTACCTCTCATTTGCCTGCAGTGATGATGGTGGTCTGAAGTGCTGAGAGTTTGTGTCTTCTGAAAGCAGTGGTATTGCTAAAAACAAAGTTCACCTAAGCACATGTGAAAAGGAAGAAAATGTTGCTTTAGGTTTTCGGATGCCTGAGCTATAAAATAAGTTATATCTGCATGAGCTACAGGATGAAAATTATTCACTAACAATCCCCTTCACAGTGATAACCAACCACCAAAATGTCAAACAAAAGGCTGGAAACCTTTATTGAATCAGAGGCTTGTCAGTCTTCTGACAAATCTGTCAGCTCTGGGTATTTTAGTCAGCAATTTCAGTAACAACCAAATGGCCTTTTGTACACTGAACATGAAGACAGCCTTCAGTTGGCACAGAAAATAATAAATCTGAGGCTTTTGAACCTTTAATTCTCACTCTTTTTGGGATGTGTTGGAAGAGATAAATGGGTGCTTTACTGATCTCATTTCTCACATTGATCCAGAATGTAATTTTATTCAGAAATTTTATAAATTGCATGCCTCATGTAAAAATCTGGAATTAAATGTTGCCTTGTGATGTAGGTCATCAGCAGAATTCTGAGAGCAACTTCAAGACAGCAGGCTGTATGCACAGCATAACAATGCTCATAAATAACTACCCAAATGGCAAGAAGGGCACACTGTGTTGAAACCCCGTTTGAGGGGTAGACTGAAAGTATTCAGACCCTGAATGCTCTGAAGCTGAGTGCTTTGTGTATTTATTGCTTTTGGCAAGGCACGCGTATCAGCTGTATCTCTGTGGGTAAAACCCTGCCAATCACAGTCTGCTTTAAAAAATTCAAAAGTCACCTTTTCACTCCAAAGAGCCACAAGGGATGGAGGCAGATGAGGGACAAATTCAAACCAAATGAATAGTATGTTTATCAGCAGTAACTCTGCCAACTTGGTGAAATTATGCCAGTTTACTCCAGATTCCATAGTTCTGATGAAAACCTGGAAGTAAGGAACTCAGTTGAGGGAAAGATGTCAAAAAATAATCTTATTTTCCAAAATAATTTTTTTGTACCTCTGACAACCCTGATACCTGACATTTTCTGTGACTAGAAAACAAAAGAGATGGAGCAAAATAGACCATTTCAGACATCTATGCCAATTAGAATTAACCAGGAGAAGCATCCTCATATTGACAGGTCAATTGGCAGCTATTTTCATTACTCAGCCCCTAACTTGTAATATTATCATGGTTTTAGAGGGAGGGCAAATGAATCTCCAGCACCTTTGGGAGCACTAGGATGAGGCTGGCGGTTCTTAGCAAGAATCATTCAAAACCAAAAGTGATGACAGCCATGGGGTAAGAATGAAGTTTTGTCTCTGTGCCTGTTTAACAGTTGGCTGGCAACAATCAAGTGGCAAACCCAGACATCTCATGGCCTAGGCAGTATCTGGGCTCACAAAGGTGACATATTGCTCAGGTTTGTTTCCAGATGGCCCAGAAAGATTCAACTTGAAAGTCCAAAAGAAACTTGGTTCAGAAACTCCCACTGTCACTGCTGTCAATCAGTGCCCTGTGATAAATTGTATCAAGAGTTTGATTGAGACTGCTATTTCTTACATCACCTAGAAGAACTCTCTATTATATGATCTTTCCGCCGAATCTCTCAGAAATGTTGAATATGTAAAACAATTGTGTAGATCTTAAGAAAGAGAACTTTTGAGTAATGAATTTTTTCTAGACGTGTTGATACTTTTTAAAAGTTTATATAAAAGTAAAAAGAACAGAAAAATCAGTAGTTACTGCAAAAGCAGTATTGACAAATTTGAGTCCTGTAACTCAATTTGTTCATACAACACAGCACACTAGAGCAGTAGTATTGAATCAGTAACCTAACTGCACTTTTTTCTTTTTCTTTTTTTTTTTATACAGGATTTGGTGTCTCAAATTGTTTTTTTTTTCATGTTTTAGAAAATAGGTTTTGCAGCTTACACACTGTAAACTGATAGCTGTTATAAACTGCCAGTAAAGCAGAAACATATTGATTGGCTTTCAGGGCACTGAGGCTGAGACAGGAGTGCATACATGTCTGCTGGAAGTCTTGCTACCAAAATTACTTCCCTCCAGAATGTCCACCTGTTATATTATGAATAAATAGCATATAATTAGAACTCAGTGATACCGTGGAAGACTTACAAAAAAAGTCTGCTTTTTGCTGAAGGCAGAAGAAAAATTTTAGAAAGTAAATAGCAAAACCTGAGTATTAGGAAATATCAGATCTTTAAAAAAAACCCAAACCAGCTACCAAAAAGCAACAACAGCATCAAAATGTCCTGAAAAATTAAAGTAATATTACAATGACTCTCATATCCCTTTTCCCTACATACTTGGCTTTCCTGAATCCATAAATAGGACTGAGGTCTCAGGAAAAAAATTCAAAAGGGTATATTCACACAATTTAACTGACATGAGCAAATTTCCATTACATGAGACTTTTTTTTTTTTTTTTCCCCCTTTAAAAACATTAGACCTTCAACACCAAAAATGTCTCAGAGAACATGATGGAGACGACCTTTGTGAGTACACCACATGCAATGATTATATTCAGTTTTCTGAGCCATGTACTAGAAGACTGTCTTTTGGAGAGTGAGATTAGTGAGTCGAATAGATTAATAAAATACTGGAGAAGAATCATCCTGAACCTCCTTGCTTGTAAGTGACATGTTTCCATGTTCTGCTTCCAATGACCACAAAGACTAATAAGGGAACAGAAGGATGGTCATATTTCTGTACATTCATATGTACATATATACCTTTCCTCATGATCACAGCAGTTTCTGAAAGGATGGACTGCAGATGTCTGGAGGCTTTAGAAAAGAATATAAACTTTCGTGTTCCTTTAGTTTGCCCAGGCAATTACCAGGACCATCTTCTGCTTACTGTGAGTAAAAGACCCCTGGTGACATCTGCTCCTATGTTTTGGGGAACATGTATAAGTTTGGTCCTAGTTCAGATCAGCTTTCACAGTTTCATGCAATGCTGAGTTGCCCCTGCTGAACATGATATATTTGTTTAATTGTATGAGGGATAGGCGTTCCTAGGTTGCATTCCTAGGTTGAAGATTTACTCTTTAGAATCACCGTGTTTAAGGTGAGGATTTATGGCGTCCTTTGTTATTTGAAGAAGGCACTCTGATATTGCAGTGTGCCTTTGTCTTCAGATACCTGCCTGGTTTTGTAGTTTCATCTGTTTGCAAAACCCCTAGTTTCCAGTGCCAGCCTCACCTCAGGTTCCAAGTTGAGAAAAGGAGATGTAAGAGATTCCCTCACTTATGGCTTCTTCTGGCAGTATATCCTTACCTGAGGGTAACCAGTAACTGAGCCTGGAGTTCTTTTGAGTAACATTTCTGTGGAAATGGACGTGGGCGTTCACTGGAAGAAAGATTTAAGTTACATCTTAGTAATGGCAGTTTGCACACAAATGGAATGCGTATGTGTAACTGTTTTGAAGAACTCCAGTTACTGATAAGTAACTTATCAAATATGGACAGTGACAAGGAATTTGAACAACATAATGTGTGTATGCCTTGACAGGGTTGGAAAAAACCCTAGGGCTACAACTTCTGGCTGCTACACAAAAGAGACGTTTTGAATGTTTTGCTTGAATGCTTTCGGTTACAACTGCAGGGTGGGAAGAAGGCAGATATATGCCTCTGACACATTCCAGTGGGACACTGATAACAGGGTTCTTTGATATTTTTAAAAGAGTGAGAAAAGCACTTCTCCTCTTTTCAGTCTCCATTCCTAACTCAGTTTCTCTACTAGTATTCTTTCCCTGGATGGGGGTATGGGCTGCTCCCTGCATTTCTTCAGTCACTCCAGAAAGGGGTCAGGTCTGATGAAGGCAGCGTGATTTAGAAAATCAAACTTGTATTAGTAGCAAAAGGAAAGTAAAAAATAAAAGTTAATTCAAGGTTGGTTAATAATATAATTTGTACATCATAAAACTATTCTAAAAGTTAATATAAGTCTTATTTTGCTACAATTTCCAAAGATCTCTGGTTTCCAGAGCTCTGTGATATGTTTTCTATTCGTAATCATTGTCATGCAGTATCAAAATGTGTTACAATTTTTATGATTGGACATTTAGAAAAATGTCTAGTGGCTGTAAGTTGTGGTAGAGTTAAAACTGTTATACTGTATTGCAGCTTTACTTTAGCCTCTTACTGACTAAACTGCAAAATTAAAGTTGGAACAAGGATTAAATTTAAATTAAATCTTTATGGTGACATTTGAGTTCACTTGAGTCAGAGATGGATGAAACTTGCAGTGTATGTTTTGAACTGTAACCGTGTGGGAAAAAGTGTGTCTCTAGGGAGCTGTCAGAGAGGACCCTACTACCCAGTCAGTTTCTCCAGGAACTGCAGCAGGTCCCCAGCAAAGAGGAAATAATTGGAGAAAATTAGAACAAAACCGGTGTCTTTAATATGAATCTTTCCTGCTTCAGGAAATGTTCGCAGGTATAGGCTTGCCTGATTTTGAACATACTGTTGCTGTCAAGAGCACGCTTAAGACACAGCACTGATAGGGGTAAGTATAGTTAACCTTGCTGAGACTGTAACACGAGAGAGGATCTCTATGAAGTGCTGTGTATGTGGAACTCCAATTGAATTTGGTTGTGCTTTGTGATGAAGTTCTTTTTATACACTCAGTCCTTAAGGGGTCATTTAGCTTTGTCTGCTACCCTCTATTTGCTATTGTTATATAGACACCTTTCACTCTTGTTTATAACATGTCTGCATGAAAATCTATTTAAAAAAAAAAAAAGCTTGAAGCGGACAATTCTTATATTTATGCCCATCTGCTCAGCTGACCTGATGCCCTTTAAGAAGCGTGACTTCACCGTGTGTTTCAGACAGACATATTTCCTAGCTAAGACTGACTTCTGCAAAACCCAAGCAGCAGAAGCTTCCAGAAGAACCTTCCGTGTGAAAACAGAACCAGTCTGGGACCATGACACAACAAATTGTGTCTGTCAGTGCGGTATGACTATGCCATAGATACTGTCTTTTAGATGTCTGCTTTCTATGGTCTAATCTTTGAGCTTGGGATGGAGTTCTTGATGAACCCAAGATACAGAGAACAATGCTGGTCTCCTTTGTAAACACTGACACTGGAAGTTTTGCTAATGACCATTCTTCTTGGAGTTCAGAATGTATTTCTATGTAGCTATGTTCAGAATGTAGTTCTGTGCAGCTGTATCTTCTACCTTGCTGGAAAGAAAACAGCTTCTCCTCCCTCTTGTTTTTTCTTGTTTGGAGGAGGGTTGCTTTTGTCCTAGAAATGGTTAGCATCTACCTCTAGCATCCAAGCCTTAAACCAATTTCCTTGTCCTTTACCTCTGAGATGGGACTTCTGTATCTGTTGAAGATGATGGAGCTATAATCAGGCCTTCTTTTTTTTCTGTTGTTTCTTTTTATAACCCCTTCTCAGGATGTGTATTTGAGCTTTGCCTGTGGCAAAGAACTTGGGCGCTTGTGACATCTGACTCTTTGTAGCTGATACAGTGGCAAGTGGTCTTTCTTGTCTTGAATTGACCTATATCTCCCTATAAATTCTATACTCAGAACTTAGTTGTGTCTGCCACTGATTTAGCCTCTTGTCTCTTTGTGTTTATGTTAACCATTAAGAAAAACAAGCCCTTCCAAACCTGATGGCTTGAATTCTCTCCTCATATTTCAAGGAATAAGCTGTAAAATTTCAGGTTTGGCTTTCCCAGAACCCTGGAATCAGTTAGAAGATTTTGGATCCAATATACAAGTATATATAAATATATAAGGAAAAAATCTATATATAAATTTATTGGTACTAAACTTTCTATAGAAAAGTCTACCCCTGAAGTTGCGCCTTCTGTCCGATGAAGAAATGCACCAGAAATAGAAACACTGTGATAATATTGTAGAATGCTTAGTCTTGTCTTCTCACTGCAATTTCAGTCTGCTGACCCAAATGTTGAGCAACCAACTAAATGAAGTCAATCACAATGCTACCATCCTGCAGTAAGGCAAAATGAATTTCTTTCATTTTCTCTGTTGTGTGCTGAATGGTTGGCATTGTTTATCTTCCTTCCCCTCCCCTCCCCTCTCTTTCTCTCTCTCTCTTTCTCATCATTTTCTGTGGCTTTCTGTGGTGTTACAAAAGGCAAATTTGCATAACTAGTGAACAACAAAAGATTTGTGAATCTGCCCATGCTTCACATTATAACCAAGAAAGTTAGTTTGGTACTTATTCTAGAATGTCCTGCACAGAAAACAATGTTTTGTTGGAACTATATGTGGATGAATAATACATGAGATATGCTTACATTGACTGTTCCTGTCTTAGCCCTGTTTCCTGTTGTACTTCACGTAGCAACACTACTCCTGTTAATATTCTGTTCTGCTAGTTAAACAATTCTCATAGAGTTAGGTCTTTCTGTGATTTCACTTTTAGTGAGTTTCAGCTGAGAATAAATATTGTTGTGCCTTTTGAGTGCAAAACATGAATTATAAGATTCTAAACTAAAAAAGATATATTTTGAGCTGGTGTGTGGGACTACTATGTGAAGATAGTGACATAATTTCTCTTGCTTAGGTATACATGTTAAATTTCTGCTTACATAAATATTAAAGGAATGCTTTCACTGGAATAATCAACCTTGAAAGAGATGATACACATTAGTTTTATTGATGTAGTAATTTAAAAAATAGCTTCAGTACCATTTTTGAAATTTTATTTATCTGTGTTATACTCATCAAGAATGTTAGTGCACCTCATATGGAAAGTGTGAGCTTCTTTCTGTTCATTTTGTGGTATAAGCCTGTAATGATTCATTGAGTGAATGCATTGTAACCTCTCTGAAGGTTTTGTTAGTAGATCCTTTGCATTTCACTTGTCTTGCTTTCTTTGTAAAAAAAGGGGCATTTTCTATGGAAAACGTGTAATTTTATATCGTGGTTTCACATGCTTTTCTACAGATGTATATCTGTACATCTTACATCCTTATAAAATCTAGCATTTGTGATTTCAGATTATGGCTTTTACTGGACTATTGTAAGATTTGGAATCATGTAATAAGCAATCCTTCAAGAGTATAAAGCTAATGATATTGACAATATGAGTTTCATTTGGAAAATAGTCATATTCTCCATTTTTATAACCACAGCTTTGTGGGCAAAATGATTTCAGGTGAGATTTTATGTAACAACATAGTGTGACTATAAGATTCCTCATTTAGATATCTCACATCCTGTCTAGATAGGCATACTATGAAATTAAATATTTAAGTGTTAATATTGTGTGCCTTCACATAATTGCAAGCACCTGTAATGTATGAGTGCCAAAGCAAAGACAAACCTTAAAAAACTGAGCAATTCTTTTTATCTCTCATTAAAAAGGCTGGAAACCAATGTACTCTATTTTTGCAAAATACATACTGTGCAAGTGAATTTGTATTCTAAGCAAGAAATACTCTCACCACATGAACTTCCAGGCTAATGGCCTCAGCAAAATGGATATAGAATTTTTTTTCCTGTAATAATAACATTTGCAGAGATGAAATTGTCAATATAACTATTAATACCCCAAATTAAGTCCTACTTATAATCTTTAGCTTGCTGAAGATAGTCCTTGATATATCCTTTGGGAAATACACACAAAATACTTTGCAAAGATGCACATTTCTTTCTCTTAATCACCTGACCTGATCTTTGGCAGTTAGAAATTTTTGATTGCACTAATGGGTATGTGTCTCTCAAGCTAATGCAATGACATCCTGAATATGGCTTTTATTCACATGTGTTAATTAGAAAGGCCTAATTCAGTCCATTCACTTGGGCATTTTTGACAAGGAGACACGGCAGTAACTGGCAAGTTTAATGCCGAAATAAGAGAAGTGGTTGTACTAGGTTTATAGCTAGATAGATGTGGGTCAGGAAATTCTGACTTCTAGGTTTTTTTTCTCAAATTAGTGTATGGGTTTTAAAGAGTGGCAAGCTGAAGCCATCTGTAAGTATAACAAGCAACATTCATTACTGACTGCTAACTGACCTGAATTTTAACTGAGGCACATGCATGTAGAGGTTTAGATGTCTGCAAAGCTCACCAGTGACAAAAGGTTCTATCTCAAGATATTTTAGTTTCTAGGAGAACACCTACTTCCCCTCCACATAGCTAGGTTGAAAATTCCTGTGGAAATTTTACCCACTGATTTTGGTGAGACTTTTCATGCAATGAAGGGACCATGCTAATAAAATGGAGAGTAGAAACAAAATCTCTGTAGTAGTATGTTACCTGCTGCTTGTTGCAAAAAATTAATCAGATTTAACTTTCAATAACTGTTATCATCTGTCTATTCTCACTACTTCATGTATTAGAGATGATCAGGATGGTTCTGATAATGTAAGATCTCGTTTAAATCTTTAACCTCAAGACAAATGTTTATTGGTGTTTGAACACTTGATTTCATTACTCGGACTGCCACAATTCTTTCAAAAGATGTGCTGTATTAAGGAATGCAACTCTTCTGTTGCTTACCTCGGTACAAGGTTTGAAAGAAAAAGCTTTCTTTGATAGAATTCTGTAGCCCTTTGCTAGCCTAAATTTTATATGCTTCTGAAAGGGCATGAAAGCCAGGCAAAAGTCTGAGGTGTTTATTTTTTCTTTTCGTTTTTGTTGGTTGTTTGTTTATTTTAAGTGTAATGTGAAAGAATAAATGTATAATGCTTGGAAGGCAGCCATGTACATATAATGCAATACAAATGATGTTGGCATTTTTAGCTTCAGTACTGAATGAGTTGTAGAAATGTGTATGCGTGCACTCAGTGGCATGCCTATGCAGGAAAACTTGCATTACAAGAATGTCAAGACATGAGTCAGATAAAATTGTACGTTTCCAGACAATGTAATGAAGATGTTAAATAATTCACACAAATCATTGCACAGAAAAATCTTAGAATAGGGTTTGCGAAATTTATTTTCAGTTTTGTAATATACCCATTCCCATTTCTGAGACTTGTAATTTAAAATGTATAATTCAGTAATTCTTACAGGAGTTATTACTCTGAACTAATACTTTGGCATTTTAGAAAGTTCTGTGTAAAATTTTAATACCTTTGTTTTTATTAAATTAATTTCAGAAGAAAAAGAAAAAAGATTGTCCTGCTCTGTATGAGATATTCATATATACCATTATTTAGGTAAAAGAAATAAATGAATATTATAGAAAAAGTTGTGATATTTAAACTTTTCCTGTGAAAAAGTAAATGTAATTTACTTTTAGATTATATAAGTTGTTGTACAGCAGTGCCTTACTAGCTAGAAAAGCATCACTACTTTGAAAAGTCAGCACTTTCATGACAGGGCTTATTGTACAGGTCTGGGGTGGTGAGAGGTGACTACCATTATGTCCTGCATTTATTACTGTAAATTTAATTTCTACTTGACAGCTCTTAGAACTTAACTCTCATTTGCTGTAATGTAAAGAGTCGCTCTACTGACAGTGGTACGAAAATATCTTCAGTTTAATTGCTGAAATGCTCTTAAGATGATTTGTGTCCATAGAGTAGCAGGAAAGCTGTGCTAGTTAAATTAGCACAACTCTTGATTATAAACTAAGACCCAGGAGTAAGTATGTGCAGAAAATGAATCAGTTCCTGCTCGTTGTATTTAAGCCAACCACAACCCCTCTGCATAGTGTTATTTCAGGTTTGAGCATCTTATTTTAAATTTCAGAGAACTAGAGATTTGAAATAGCATTAATGAAAACAAAAAAGTCAACCAATTCAAGCATCAAAGGCCAACTGCATCTCGGATTGTGTTGACATGAATACAGCCAGCAGCTCCAGGGAAGTGATCTTTCCCCTCTGTGGCACTTGTGAGACTGCATCTGGAGTATGGTGTACAGTTTTGGTTTTCCTAATATAAGGCACTAATATATGGGAAAGAGTTCATTGAATGGCCATCAAGACAGTCAGTGAAGTGGAGCACATGATGTGTAAGGAAAGCACTGGATTTGTTCAGCCTAAAAAGAAGACAGGATCAGGAGAAATCATACTGCTGTCTACAAATGTCAGACTGGAAGATACAGAAGGTGGTGCACAGCAGTACAACAATATGCAAAGGACAGAATTTAGAACATGGGATACTGTAATTAGATTAGGATATAATTTTTTACCATGATGATGCTCAAATACAGGAACACATTGCCTGGAAGACTGTGGAATCTCTACCATGGAGGTTTCCGAGGCTATGGAATCTGCACCGTGGAGGTTTTCAAGGCTTGATAGGACACAGCCTGATAAACCTCATCTGATGAGACCTGCTTTGGGTAAGTGTTTGGACTGGATACCTCAAGCCTGGATTATTTTGTATTTCTATGAAAACATGCTACTTGTAAACCAAATAAGCATTCACACTGTACTTTGCTTTGGCTTCACAGAACTATCTTGAAACCATTGTAAGTTTATGTGTAAATGACCTTCACTGACCTTTTTTCACTTATATATCAGTCTGGAATATAATAAGAAGGTGCTTGCTGGCTAGCCAGCAAGAGCAGAGACACAGAGGGCTTTCTGTCCACCAGAATATTACACACTGACAACATTCTTCATTTAGTGGCTGTGACTGCATGACCTTCCCAAATTGATCAAAGCAAGCAGGGAGGTGGGCAGCAAGGAATCATTTTTTTGTTTGTTTGTTTAAAAAAAAAAAAGCAGAGCATGGAGTTTTCCAACCTTATTAGCACAGCATGAGCGATTACTATCAAAAGCTGAACAAAGCCTGGAGAGAAGGGCAAACTGCAGGCATATGAACGTTTCTTATGATGTGTGATTGATGTGATGTTGTATGAATATCAAAAATGTTTAGCCTGTCAGCCCAGAAAGATGTAAGCAGTAAGAAAAGGGGTATAAATTCAGGCAGAGAGAAAGGGTACCATCTCACTTACTGTATTTGCATTTCCTATCTAGGATCCCAGTTCTAGGATCAAGGTGATTAAAGCATACTTAGTAAGCAGTTTTGTGTCACTGAAGATGTATTTCTAAACCTATATGGTGACTCTGGGACCTCCAGCCTCTCTGGGACCTACAGCAGATCGTAAGATTGGGAGTCTGACTTGTGCTGCCCCACCCGTGGTGGTTTTAGCCTGCCAGGCTGAGGCAAAGATTACCCTACTTGGGTAATCTCAGGTTCCTTGAGGTTTGAGCTTCACTCTTCTCCAAGCATGCACAGGAATTTCTAGTTTATATGCTTCTGTTGGATGAACAACACTTGTTCAAAGATTTCTGAGGATGTTTAGATCACTGTAGATGATCCCTCAGCCTCTTGTAGAAACATATAGCTACGTAGACAAGCATAGCATTTATCTGTGACCTGGGACTCCTTGCCCAATCAAGGAGGGTATCACTGGTCATGGACCAGGACTAATGTCCCTTATTCAGTTTTCTGAGATAGGCGTGAGTAAACATTTTCTCATTTGAACTGTTAACTGTACACACACGTACATTAGATGTTCCTGAACTGGTCACTTCTGTGAAGGTGGCATGTATTCACATTATTAACAATAAATATAGACACATACATGCATAAAAATGTTTTGAAAATACTGGAGTTTCACTTAATAGCTCAAAATATTTTGATGGTCAGCTGTATTTTGACATTTTATGCATTTTTTTTCTTTTTTTCTGATGTCCTTCTGAGATCCAGGGCCAACTTTGTTTGAGGTAAGATAGCATTTAATTAAAAATGACCTGTGAGACCTTTTTGTTCTCCCAGAATGAACCAGAATGATTTCCTGTTTTGTTTTCACATCAGAACAGGGGTAAGTATTTCTGCTCTAACAAGAAGGATGATATTAAAACCAGGAAAAGCAAAACCAAATAGGTGATAATAGAATATGTTTGAGTCAGTTTGCAGTGTAAATTAAACCTTTGTAATACAGCTGACCTTTATCTTATTGTAACAAAGTCAGAAAGCAGCAGGCACTGTATGACTCATTTCACCTCCCAAAGCATGCCTGTTTTTCACCATGCCCACTTTTAGAAGGGGAGAGGGAACATTAACACTTTGCAGCACAAGCATTCTGCCTGATCCTGCAGCAGTACGCAGAGCAGGCAGCCCCTGCTCTGCAACTGGTGTCACTTCACAAAGGTCATGTTAATTACATTACTAAGGTGACTGCAATGATAAGTTCTGATGAGAGCAGGAAAAATTGCTACTGGCAACAGTGATCTTGAAAGATCACAGGGAATCTTTGTCATGGGTTTCTTCCTGCAGCCAAGGTTTGAGCAGAGGAGAATAGATACTTAGACGTACACCAGGTGCTGTATTTTAAAATCAGTCTTTTTTTACTCCTTTCATTTGTTGCAGAAATCCAGTGTAATGAATCAATAGAATTTATCTTTCTTAAATCATCAGATTTATTCTTGTACTCCTGAAATAGGCTTTAAGTTTTCTTTGTGCCTAGATTTGTGTTGTTTCACCTGCAGTGCATGGATGAATCTCCAGTAGATGTGAAGACAGAAGGCAGCGAAAGCTTAAAGGAAGGAAAAGAAATGTCAGTAATGCTGTTGGTAGTGTCCTGGAAATTTCTACTTTCCGTTTCTTGCACAAAATGTAATCAGAGGAATGCTCCTGCAACTGAGTGCTTCACAGAACGTGTTCAGCTAGTACTCAAAGAGATTTTCTTTTCTTACCTGGCCAGAAGAACTGCAGTCACTGTATCCTATGCCCTTTTTAGCAATAGCTCAACTGATCAATTTAAATAATAAAAGATTTAATCTTCATTTTGTCAGTGTTAGAAAATAGCATTTGTTTATTTCTTTCTTACTTTTTCCCCCATAAAGAACACAAGAGAGCTCCCCTGCTTTCCATCCCCCCAAAAGATGATGATGACAAGTGAATTAAGAAGAAAGATTGTGCTTTGACTACTGAGTCAAAGGCTCGCTCTTGCACGCTTTGGACTAAAGCCCAACCATTGTCTAATAATAGCCCAGTTTCTGAGCCGGGTTATTGAACCTTGCTCTGACGCTTTGTCAGGTTTAAGCTGAAGTATCCAGAGCTGTGTCTGCATCCAGATCTGTATATCTGCATTATGTCTGGATGAAGTTTTTATTATTCTAGTTCATATGTAGCAGGTGCTTGAAGTTCTCTCTTGTACCTTGCTGAGAATGTTTGCATAAACTAATGAGATACTCTGCCTTTTTTGAGGAAGAAGGCTGAAATACTTTCTCAAAAGTTTCTAAGCATTTCAGATTTGAACAAATTTGAGATTAGACATCTGCTTTGAAGCTGTGAATGCACTTAATTTTTAGCACCTACTTATTGTTGAAATTGTTTTTCTTAAAAAACTGCCCAAGGCATTTTTACCAAAAGACTTAATTAATAGGTTTACTTTGTATTATATTGTCTAATTAAGCAACGAGCAAAATAGAAAAAGTTTTCCAGTTTAGGAATTCCATTAAGTAGTACAGCTTTTAACGGTCCATCTGGACCTTTAAACTAATGGAAAATGCTTCTCTTCCCCTCCCACCATGAAGTTACTTTGCTGTACAAGTTCAAATGTATTACAAAGGTTAATTGAAACAGTACCCAAGAGACAGAATCTCTGTGTAATGATGCCTTATACCTTTGATTTTTGCCCTTTTAGTATTCTCAAAATTCTTCATTTCATGATGAAGAAACTTACTGAATATGTGAGTTTGGATGGATGCTGTAAGGGACCTCAGCTTCAGAGACAAATAATGTTCTTTTATCATGCTTCCAAATTATTAATGTTTTAATCCTGCAGACATTAGAGCAGGGGGATTACTTGTATGGAGTTCTGCTAGTTCTATGAGAAGCACTGAAAGAGAAAAAATTACTTAGGCATGGATATGTGCAAAGGCGGATTCAAATGAAGGCTGAATCATTATAATAGAAAGTGTACTTATTGACTAGATTATAGTGGGATGGTATAATTATTCCAATGTTTTAGTTACATTTAATATTTTCTACTTTTGTTTTACCTGCACAATCCTAAAGCAGAGCACATATAGGAAAATAATAACTTTTATAGTAAATAGAAGAATGTATGGTTAGTGGAAGATGCTATTTTGTCTTAGAACAGGTATGCGATGCTTAATAAGACAGATAAAAATTGGGCAAATATGGAGTAACATATTCTCCTAGATATTGGCCAATAGGTACAGAAATGTTGTTTTCATCTTTCTTTTGTGCTTTAAAAGAATCGTAGAATCATAGAATAGTTTGGGTTGGAAAGGACCTTAAGATCATCTAGTTCCAACCCCCTGCCGTGGGAAGGGACACCTCACACTAAACCATGTCAACCAAGGCTTCGTCCAACCTGGCCTTGAACACTGCCGGGTATGGAACATTCACAGTCTCCCTGGGCAACCCATTCCAGTGCCTCACCACCCTAACAGGAAAGAATTTCCTCCTTATATCCAATCTAAACTTCCCTTGTTTAAGATTTAACCCATTATCCCTTGTCCTATCACTACAGTCCCTTATGAAGACTCCCTCCCCAGCATCCCTATAAGCCCCCTTCAGATACTGGAAGGCTGCTATGAGGTCTCCACGCAGCCTTCTCTTCTCCAGGCTGAACAGCCCCAACTTTCTCAGCCTGTCTTCATACAGGAGGTGCTCCAGTCCCTGGATCATCCTCGTGGCCCTCCTCTGGACTTGTTCCAGCAGTTCCATGTTTATTTATGTTGAGGACACCAGAACTGCACACAATACTCCCAAGTGAGGTCTCACAAGAGCAGAGTAAAGGGGCAGGATCACCTCCTTTGACCTGCTGTTCGCGCTGCTTTTGATGCAGCCCAGGATACGGTTGGCTTTCTGGGCTGCAAGCACACACTGCCAGCTCATGTTCATTTTCTCATCGACCAAAACCCCCAAGTCCTTCTCCGCAGGGTTGCTCTGAATCTCTTTTCTTCCCAACCTGCAGCTGTGCCTGGGATTGCTCCGACCCAGGTGTAGGACCTTGCACTTGTCATGGTTAAACTTCAAGAGTTTGGCATCAGCCCACTTCACAAGCATGTCAAGGTCCCTCTGGATGGCATTCCTTCCCTCCAGCGTATCAACCGAGCCACACAGCTTCGTGTCATCGGCAAACTTGCTGAGGGTGCACTCAATCCCACTGTCCATGTCAGCGACGAAGGTGTTGAACAAGACCAGTCCCAGCACCGATCCCTGAGGGACACCACTCATTACCGGTCTCCAGCTGGATATTTAGCCAGTGACCACAACTCTTTCTTTATCCACTAAGTGACCCATCCATCAAACTGATGTCTCTCCAATTTAGAGACAAGGATGTTGTATGAGACAATGTCAAACACTTTGCACAAGTCCAGGTAGATGACATCAACTGCTCTACCCCTGTGCATCAGTGCTGTAGCCCCATCATAGAAGGCCACCAAATTGGTCAGGCAGGATTTCCCCTTAGTGAAGCCATGCTGGCTGTCACCAAGCACCTTGTTTTTCATGTGCCTTAGCATGCCTTTCAGGAGAATCTGTTCCAAGATTTTGCCAGGCACAGAGGTGAGACTGACTGGTCTATAATTCCCCGGGTCATCCATTTTCCCCTTCTTGAAAATGGGGGTTATATTTCCCTTTTTCCAGTCGTTGGGAACATCACCTGACTGCCATGATTTCTCAAATATGATGGCCAGCGGCTTAGCAACTTCATTTGCCAGCTCCTTCAGGACCCACGGATGGATTTCATCAGGACCCATGGACTTGTGCACGTTCAGATTTTTAAGATGGTCTCGAACCAACTCCTCTCCTACAGTGGGCGCAAGGTCTTCATTCTCACAGTCCCTGCGTCTGCCTTCCAAGGCTTGGGCTGTGCAGTCAGAGCCTTTGCCAATGCAGACCGAGACAAAAAAGTTGTTCACAACCTCAGCCTTCTCCAAATCCTGTGTAGCTAAACCTCCTGAGAGCTTCCTGAAGGGGCCTACTCCATCCCTAGTCTGTTTTTTATTTGCTATGTACCTGTAGAATCCCTTCCTGTAATCCTTAATATCCCTAGCCAAGTTTAATTCTAACCGGGCCTTAGCTTTCCTAACCTGGTCCCTAGCTTCCTGAAATACATCCCTGTACTCTTCCCAGGCCGCCTGACCTTGCTTCCACTTTTTATAAGACTCTTTTTTCATTTGAGTTTTCCTCAGGAGTTCCTTATCCATCCAAGGAGGTCTCCTGGCCCTCCTGCTGCACTTCCTTCTAGTTGGGATGCAGCACTCCTGAGCTCGTAGCAGGTGATCCTTAAATATGAACCAAGAGTCTTGAGCCCCCCTGCCCTCTAGGGCTATATCCCATGGAACCTTATTAAGCAGGTTCCTGAAGAGGCCAAAGTCTGCTCTTTTGATGTCCAGGGCAGTGAGCTTGCTGCACGCTCTTCTCACTGTCCTGAGGATCTCAAATCCGACCATCTCGTGATCGCTGCATCCAAGGCTGCCCTGGAGCGTCACATTTCCAACGAGCCCTTCCCTGTTGGTGAGCACAAGGTCAAGCATGGCACCGCTCCTTGTCGGTTCCTCTATTACTTGCAGGAGGAAGTTGTCTTCCACACAATCGAGGAACCTCCTGGATTGCTTGTGCCGGGCCGTACCGTCATTCCAACAGATGTCAGGGTGGTTGAAGTCTCCCATGAGAACGAGGGCCTGTGAGCGGGAGGCTTTTCCTACCTGCCTATAGAGTGCTTCATCTGCCCATTCCTCTTGATCAGGCGGTCTGTAACATATCCCCACAGTAATGTCTCCCATCGCTGTTTTCCCTTTAACCCTAACCCACAAGCCCTCTGTTCACTGCTCACCTGTCCCCAGACAGAGTTCCATGCACTCCAGCCTATCCCTAACATAAAGGGCAACTCCCCCTCCACGCCTGCCAGGCCTGTCTTTTCTAAAGAGTCTGTAACCTTCCATTCCAACACTCCAGTCATAGGAGCCATCCCACCATGTTTCTGTGATGCCTATTATATCATACCCCTGTAGATGTGCACACATCTCTAATTCCTCTTGTTTGTTCCCCACACTACGGGTGTTTGTATAGAAGCATCTGAGCTGAGCTCCAAATGATTCCGGATACAGATGAAGAGGATACAGATGATGATAAACAGTCTTTAGACTTGGTATGTAGGCATTTTTTTTCTTCTCTCCTCTGTCTGATTTGTCTCTGGACACTTGTTATGTGTCCTTCATCTTCCCTGGGAAGCTTGTTATCTTTCTTAGTCATTTTTTGGGAAGACTGATTTTTGTCTGTGGGGTAATTTCCAGATTACTTCAAGTTCCTCTAGTCTTGTATTTGAAAACCAGGTGTGATAATTAACTCTAGGGTAAGAAAGCAACAGAATAACTGGTGTGAATTTAAAAGCAAACCAATTTTCTTTGCAGATTTATATGTTGTGCTTGAGGATTATTTTTTTTTGTGCAGTGTATAAAGACCAAATATCTAACACACAGCAGAGCTCTTTATTTCTGACATTGGGCTAAGGGCATAAACAATAAAACCATGGCAAATTAGTAATCCAGTACCTATGCTTTCCAGGGATCACATGTTGGAGTGTGTCTCTCTGTACTTATCATTGGAAAAGAAGGGAAGGAACTACTTTTTCATCCTTTGGGACCATTTTCTTCTCAGCCACTCAAAACCATCCCTTTCCTCATATATTCTGCTAACATAGAGAGCACATTAGCAGTATCTGGTGAGTTAACTATGTTTTTCTTTCCGTGAGCGCAGAAACTGTTGACCTTGGGTTTTATCTGCTTTTCAGAAATTCCTGTTTCTGAGAAGAATGGGCCACTGTGAGTTATGCTAGGAAAAGAAAAAAAGATCTAGGACTGAAATGCTCATAAATAGGATAGTTTGTTAGAAAAGTGAGAGAAAAATTAAATCAAACAGAAGAAGTTTAAAAGTGAAGCCTCGCAGGAAGGTCAAAACCTGTACTGCCGGAGAAGAAATATATAGTAGTCAGAGGTGCAGCTATGGCCTCAGTATTGCACAGCCCCAGCTTCTCATTCTCAAAAACCTACTCCTGGCTGTATCATGGGCTACTTTAGTATATTCTCATATTCTCAGCAACAGTAATCTAGACTGAAATGGACAACCTGAGCGAGGTCTTCACTTGCTATGTGGTAATCTTTACATCAAAAGTACAACTATGGCATCACAACAACATGTATGATTCAGAATACCTTCCTAAATACTGAGGATCACACTATACTTCTCAGAGTTAAGATGCCTGGGTGAGGTAATTGTGCAGTGTCCCTTACGGTTCATTGAGAGAAGAATGCAGCAATAGGGTGTGACTCACAGTCAGGTGTGTATCCTAGGGTGAGATAAACTGTACCTTGATGTGTCTGATTCTGCTTATTGACTCTAAAAGTGTTCTAAATGGCTAGCTCAGATGCAGTTTTCTGTATCACCTTTCTAAAGACAAATGAGGGCGAGCTGTATCCTTAAGACTGATTTAAACCCATTCTTAAATGCTTGTTGTGAGCTTGTGTTTTTGTTTTACTCTCTTTGTTGACGATTAGACCAGTCTATTACAGCAGAACGTGTTTTGCATGCTAACTTTGGAAACAGGCTGAAGCGCAACATACATTTTTTGTATTTTTGTAACATAGTAGTTTTCTCCTTTTACCATGGTTTGGGTGAAAAAGAAACAAACATAACTTTTAATATTTCAGTTTCTGTTTACAGTGTTGTAATACTCTAAAGACTTCTAAGATTAGCACAGAAAGGATGCTTATACTAAGGATTACCATACCAGGAGTTGCACTGGACAACTGGATATTAATCACTACTAACAGTGATATCTTAAGAACCTTCTGAGTTCATTCATTCCTACAACCCAGCTTGCTGACATCTTTGAATTTAGTAACAATAGATGTTCTGTTGCATTATTCAGATGATTAATGAAAATCTCCAGCAGTACTGAGTGGGCTAGTGTGGAGCCTCGTTAACTACATAGCAGTTCTGTGACTATTAATTTTGCACCTTTTGTAGCTTTTGTCCTTGGTTGCCTCATATCTTTACAAAAAAGCAACATAAAATAGTCTTAGTCTTTAAAGCTCTACAGCCTTCCTATTATTCACAAGACATACGATTGTGCCAAAGATGCACATTACTTTGATGTGACTTATTCATAAGGAACCTATCTTAGTTATAATTTTTTGTGTGCTATCTTTGCACTTACAGTATTTTTTATTCTAATACTTTTCTAGGAATTGACCTTAACTGAAAGTTCCCCAGGTCTTTTCTTCCTTGCTTTTTAAAAATATGGCCTACGTTGGCTTTTTTGCAAATCATTTCCTATTTTACTTTCCACTAAGGTCCTACAGATAGTAATTTCATTGTATTTCAGCAAGTTTTTTTTTTGTATTTTTACATGAAATTAATCCAAACTGGGCAGTTTGAGAATACTGAATTTAGCTGAACTATTTCCTCTTTTTTTTTTTATGCTGAACTCCTATGCTATTGACAAAATCTCAATTAAAATTGAGTAACCACCATAGTTAATATTTTTTTTCCTTACACTTTCTAAACTTTTCTCCTTTCCAGCACCATATGGTAGTAGTTTTCTGTCTTGAGTAATGGATCAAATTTATAACTCTTTTTCCATTAGTATTAATGAAGTTTTTTCTTGCTAGCCTCGATATCCTCTGTTAGTTGCATCATATTTTATCCTTTTTTTTAGTTATTATTCTGTATGTTGGTGCTATTCTTTTGTACTTGTTCACAGTGATCTGCCTTGGTTTTTTACTTATCTTGTGCTTTCCTTTTGATTTTGGTGTTAGTAAATCACAGAAGTCTGCCTTCCTTATGATAGCTGTTTTGTTTTGCTCTTATTCCTTTTTCCCCTCCTAAACAGTGTAAACGTCACTGTTCATGCTTACTCTCACCCAGACTGCTTTCCCAGTCAGTTTTCCCCTTATGACTAGAAGTGAATCCAAGAGTGTTTGAGATATTTTCTTCTAATTTCCATATTTAACAAACTCAGAACTTCTTTGGGTAGTTAGCATTCTGATCTATTCCTTTTCCAAATATTTAAGAAATTTCCTATTTCTACCAAATCCAGTATTTTGCTCACTTGAAGTCTGCTATTGGTTTTCTTCTCTACTCATCACTCAGAAAGTTTCAGAACTTAATAGCTCCAGCTTGAATGCAAGTTTATACAACCTCAGTGTACCTGAAAATGTATTTTCTCTTGTTCCTCTTCATACTTTTCGTTGAACTCACTGGGGAAATAAGGATGAAAAGTAACAGTGCAAGTTTCTTTCCTCCCAGAAAAATAATAAACTGCATGAATACAGAAAGGGAAAATTATGGTGTAGCAGCTTGGCAGATATGTTCTGAAGATTCTAGGAGATTAAAACTTGAGCAGATGACAGTGCCGTTATTTGCAAGAGAAGTAAATACCATATTGGATAGGTGAATAGGAGCACAGCTCTAAGATACATGAAATAATCTCTTTCAGTCTGAACAAAGCTGATATGGGTTCTACTGGGGTAATGCACTGTAGTGGTTTAAGCCCAGCAGGTAACTCAGAACCACACAGCTGCTCACTCTCCCCCTCTTACTACCCACTCTGGGCAGAATGAGGAAGAAAGTCAAAAGAATATAAACGCCACGGGTTGGGATAAGAACAGCCTGGTGACTAACGTACAATACAAAACTACTACTAATACCACTTACAGTAATGATAAGGGAAATAACACGGGGAGATAATATAAAACTAAAAGGGGAAAGGGAAACCAATAATAAACACAAGTGATGCACTGTGCAATTGCTCACCATCTGTCGACCAATACCCAGCCCGACCTGAGTAGCAATCTGGGCCTTCCGGGTAACTCCCCCGAGTTTATATACTGGGCATGACGTGCTGGGTATGGAATACCTCTTTGGTTAATTTGGGTCAGGTGTCCTGTCTCTGCTTCCTCCTGGCTTCTTGTGCCCCTTCTCACTGGAAGAGCATGAGAGACTAAAAGTCCTAACAGTAAACATCAGTGTTATTAGCGTTGTTCACAGGCTGAAAATCAGAAACACAGCACTGCACCAGCTACTATGAAGGAGAATAAAATAACTTACAGCTGAACCCAGGACATGCACTGATGTTTGAGAAACCTCTATGTGTACTGGAAAAAGCCCAAGGAAGAAATTAAAATCAAAGGTCTGGAAAACATAATCTACCATGAGACTGAATAAACAGGGCTGTTCAATGAAAAAAACCCTCAAGAAAATGTTTTAATGTTCAAGTATATGAAAGGTGCTGCAAAGAAGAAGGGAATAAGCTCTTTGCTGTGTTGGGGTATGTGTGTGTGTGTGTGTAGCAATGGGCCTAAATTGCAATTAGGAAAATTCAGATTAGATTGTAGCAATTTTCCTTTAATGATGAGAACACTGAAGCCATGGAAGAGATTGTCTAGAGAGGCTGTGGAGGCATCTGTCACTATCTTTAAAAACAGGCTGGTCAAATTCTCCTCTGCTTTTCTTATGGCAGAGGAATGGACTCACATTCTTTTTGGCTCTAACTTTCTGTTGTTCTAGGAAAGCTAATCTGTTTTTTCTGCTGCAAAATCAGGTTGTAGATACTACAAACTGAATTGCAGGTTGTATTTGATACTTTGTGATTTTCAGTCACAACTGTGCAACCAGCCAGTTGTGCCTCTCTGCATCTCATGTGGCTGCTTTAAGCAGTGCCAGGTTACCCAACAGAGACTTCTGCTGAGGTGACCCATGTATTCCAGAACTGCTAGGAGCTATAGAGGAGATCTGGGAATAGATAGGGAGGGGAAGCTGACAAGAGAAGTCCATAAGGCTCATGAAATGATCATACTTGTGAATCTCACATATTTGCTTTGGTTCTCACAAACCTCTTACACTAATTATAGCCTTTGTATTTGCAGAGGCTCTAGTTAGCACAAACGGGAAGAGCAGTCAGGGCCATGGCTTTACTCATCTGACCTGGCCAGCAGAGGGGACACAGCATCTTGTTCTCTTGGAAACATGGTAACAGTATTTTGCCTCATCCCATCTTTGCCAAGGAGTTTTCCCTGGATCTTGGTATCTTAATTTAAAGTTTAGAATAGGCCTGTGGCTCAACATATCTGCATTAAATTTCTTAAAGTTCAGGTTATCACATTAATCAAATTTGATCAAACCTAAATTATTTGGGATTCACTCTGAAATATCGTCTATGCTTTTAGTGACTGACATTATGGAGTTAGCAACTAGTTCAACATCGATTAAAAATCTGGTATGCTTTTGTCTGTTTTTCTGATGGCAGAACTCAATAAGGAAAATTAAGACTGAGAAGAAAGAACTGGCGTATGGGAACACTGCCTTGTGTAAAACAGTGAATTGCCATGACAACTATTTTTGTGTTAGTTTGTATGACTTCTGCTCATCTCTTGGAATACTTTTTAGCAGGCTTTAATGGTCTACAAATCAATTGAATTACTGTCATAATTAGCTGTCAATCATATAAAGTTTCACAGAATTTAGTTTTCTATATTAAACCTCTTTCAAAATAAGGTGAATGTTTTGGTGGATGAGACCTTAGAATTGATAACATTTAGATATTATCTTACTGCATTAAATGCATTAAAACATTTAAGTAGAGTTTGGATGGGGTAGAAAAACCAGCTGAGTAAACAAGTATCAGTTTTAAATATGTTCTTGCAATACAATTTTCACTTATTTCAGAGGTGTCTGCCATTATCACAATAATTGCTCACCATTCTGTACTCTTAAGTATGATATGATTGTTTACTGTTTAGGCCTTGTCTTTTAACTTTTTGGGTCAGACAGAAGAAGAATGCATGGAACAATGAATAGAAGTATTGATTGTGTGCAAGTCATCTGTAAATTCTGGCATGTAAATAAAATGTAGCACTCAAGTTTTTTGAACAGTTATTTAACAGTGGTTTAATGGTGGTAAGATATGTCAAGCCTTCTGAAAACTTTGCAGTGTGGATAATGGCTGTTTTGCTTGTCAATTTATATGTCCTTAATTTAATTTCACAGTGAGGGTGGTGAGGCACTGGAACAGGTTATCCAAAGAAGTGGTGAATGCTCCATTCCTGGCAGTGTTCAAGACCAGGTGGGACACAGCCTTGGGTGACACGATTTAGTGTGAGGTGTCCCTGCCCATGGCTCAGGGGTTGGAACTAGATGATCTTAAGGTCCCTTCCAACCCTAACTATTCTATGATTCTATGATTAATTTATTTTTGATTGCTGGCTATCATCATAATGCTACTTTGTATCTCTGTTCTGTAGATACAGTCTACACTTTTCCATAGCAAATATGTGCATGCCAATTAACAGAATATCTTAGCATCGTGTAGTTTGCAGTCTGAACATGTCTCTGAAGAAACCTAGGTCTCGTACTCTGTTTTGAGAACCAGCTCAGATTTGTTGTATTTTCTCAGTTCTTCATGAACTCAGTCCAAATTGTGCCATATGGAATGGTGGAACAGAAGTTGTGCAAGAATCTGAATAGCAGAATCTATACATCAGAAATCTCCAGGATCTGGGGGAAGAGGGTAATGAGGTCACTATCTTACAGCCAAGCAGAAAAAGGACTGAATCATAGCTCAGAATTATTATGTTGTGTGGAATGTAGAGCTTCAGGTTACAATTTTCTACTTCCCTATACATATCTAGTATGTGTCAGGGCTCTGAGAGCACTAATAGGCCTTAACAGCCCTAACCTGCCCCTCCTGGGGCTTTTCCTACACCCTGTGCCCATGAGCCCAGGAGCCCCATTTCAGCTAGGCAGAAATCTCAGTGGTTGTCATTCTGTGCTTAAGCCGTGTTGTAGACATGTCTGTGTAGAATTCTGTTTTTCTGCTATTTCCAAATTGTTGCTTGGATTTCCTAGCTTGACTTCAGACCTGATTTTCTGCCTTGCCCTGGTCCAGTGACTCCTGGCCTGCTGATGAAGTATGGTGCTCTCACCAGCTCAGCTCAGCTCAGCTTGTCTGCTGTGGGGCTGTGCCATGGTGAGTGAGGACCCCTTCTATCCTGTGGTTGCTCTTGGCTCCTGGCTGGTTCTTCCTCATGGATCACTTCCCACCACTCCTCTGTCATCTCCAGTTCCTGCAGAGAGCTATGGCTTGAGTACAAAGGTAGCTTGCAGCCCTTCTCCTATCTTTAATATCCTCTGCACCCAAACTGATCCCTGCTCCTTTAGTTGAGATTGGGTGAGAATATGTGGATTTATGAGTTGCCTGCAGCTAACCTTTGCTGCCTTCCCAGTGCCCAGACTAATGAATATTAGCTGCCCAGCAGAAATAACTTCCCAGCTCCCAGTGATAGCTCTAGACTGAGCCATCCTCTATATGCAGCTTCTCAGTGTCTCCATGTTCCAGGAGTCCAGTGTCTTACTCAGCACTTTAGACAAACCTTTTGGGCCTGTATTCATGAAGCTTTCCCTAAGGCTGTCTTCCTGGAGCCTCTAGCAAGGGATGCAGTTGACTTCTGACAACACAAGTCAATTCATGAAGCTGGCTGTGGAATCTGAATCTCTGCAATTGTTGGGAACTGTTTATTTCCACCACATGCCTCAGTTTTTAACTTGGGTGCAGGTATCTTTGCTCAGCTTGATAATATCATTGTATATATGAAAGTAATTATTTGTTTCCCAAAAGCAGTCTGTTCCTTTCTCAATGGTGGGACATCTGATTTACAGGTTCACCTGCAAAGCAGAAGGATATTTGTCTTTACAGCTCTTCACTCATGGTTGATTTTATTGTTAAAACTTTGTGACTTCTTAACTTAATGTGCTCACTCGTGGCATAAAATAAAGCTTTTTGATTGTTTTTCAAATTACACAGTAGGGGTAAAGCTGTTTATCCATAACTTTAACACCCATTATGTTTTCTCAGATACAGTTAGCTTTAAACACAGCAAATAGATATTTAAGCTATTACTGTGTGATCTTCTTTTTTAGGATTATTCATTAATTTACAAGCATTTGTTAAATGTCTTTCCATTGCCAAAAATAAAAGTTCTCTACATTTCATGTCTTTATCTATGGATTTATTTCACCAGTCTCTTTCTGTGTTTCTTTGAACTTCCTAAAACCACATTTGTCTAAATGAGGAAAAGTAAGTTCCTTCTAGTGCCATACAGAACTTAGAAAGAAGTGACCCAACATGGTAGTGCTTTACAAGATTTTCTGATGTTCTACGTAGTCTTCCTCAGGATTTCAGAGAAATTAATAGCTTAAGACTGTAAACTATGATCGGCTTCTCTTGTTTTCTCATGTGATATTTTGCTGAACATCTATTACTTACCCAACTGAGTTTATAAGGGGCACTGAATGTGACATTACATTGCTCATAAAGCTGATCAGTAATTATGATTCACACTGAAATGTTTAAAATCTAAAAAGACATTGGGTCATCATTTTTTATACTGCAATTCTGTGTAGGTATAAAATTTATTAATGCTTGGAAAAGAGATTTAGAGAGGGGTTTTATTCCTATGAAAATCAAAGTTAATATTCCTCCGCAAGTTCATCCTGTCTCAGTGGACATGTGCATTGGAGGATTCTTCATCACGTGCTTGTACAAAACTGTGTGGTGGGGCATGGTCTTGGATAATAAATGGAATACGAAGGTACAAAGGAATAACATTACTTAAAAATTTGTGATGTATTTTGTTAATATTATTGTGTCTAACTTATGCTGCTTTTCAGTATTACAGTCCAGTAAGAGATTTTAAAAATGTTAAGTAGTGCAGCCTAATGCTGATGGTTGGAAAAATTGGATTTTTTTGGTTTGTTTTCTAGCAAATAATTCTTTATTTTTTCTGTACGGCTCTTCTTTTGCTATATTTTTGTCTCCTAGCGCTGAAGTAATTTTCTACTTCTGCTCCAGGACAGAGGTTGATCACACAATGATGAGGAAGGAACTTAACTTATGTATATTAAAATTTTACTTAAGTAGTTACATTTCAG
This sequence comes from Neopsephotus bourkii, assembly GCF_033783945.1. NCBI lineage: Eukaryota > Metazoa > Chordata > Aves > Psittaciformes > Psittacidae > Neopsephotus > Neopsephotus bourkii. Next base: position 5,889,947 of record NW_026901984.1, on the reverse strand, counting down.
CAATCACTGAAAAAATAATATATTTGAATGTTATGAGAAGTTATGAAAAAAACTTTGTTTATAGGAGACAGGACTGGAATATGATTTAGCAAGCCAAGCAATATACTATATTTTTCTGGTTTGAAAATAGACCATAATGACATCTCTTTAAGTCTCGGTAGGCCCTGCACCAATTCATCCTCCTTGTTGCAAGGCAAATATTGCATGCATGTGATATTTGGTGTTTCTATTCTCAGGCTATAGAACTGGATTATTATTTTTTTAATAATCTAAAATATTCTGGTTTGGAGATATGGATCATTGCGTTTCTATAACAAAGTTGGATTGAGAAAGGTCAAAAAAGCTTTACATCTTTTCATTTGCTGTCTGTGTTATTTTGTTCTTTCACTAGGATTTATTAAGGGCAATGCAAAGGTAGCAGTGTTCTCTGTAAGAAGGCTGCTTAATATGCCTGTTAATAACAAATGATGGAACAGAAGCTTCACATCTGAGTCACAAAATATGTTGCCATTCTGTGCCATGAACTTTCTGCAAGGGGCTGTTGCCTTCTGTAGAACACTGACTGCCTGGTATGGAGTGCTTTTCCCTTTCTCCATGTTAACAGGAATGGGTAAAGGCTAGTACTTTCCCTCATGGCCCCCCCTTGTCTGAGAATCTCCGGAAGGGGTAATTATTTGTGGACTAAAGTGTCCCATGCTAGTATCAGAGCACGCTCACCAGGTGGGTATCATGCCCTCCTGCTAGCTTATCTCCGATAGGTCATTCCTTGGCATCTCTTAACTCTCAGAGCCTTATACTGTAAATTCTCTGTCAGTTCCAGTTATTTCCTTTCCTCCCAGTATCTTGTCAAACTGTTCCATAAAAGGATAGGAACTTTTGGTAATAGTCTGACAATTCTTTGTGGCATTGTCATTTCACTCAGCAAATTTTAAATGCCAATTTGTGGTTGCAGTGGTCTCCCTGGCTTCTCATCCTTCAAGCAATTATCTCCTCCTACCCTTCCTCTCCTGCAACCTCTTTCTACAGCTGGTTGGTGACAGATTGCTTGCTTATACCACTGCAGAAGACTTTTCCAGTCTTACTGCACCTAGACAGTATGTTTTTCTTGTAATAACACATACTGTTGCTATGCACCAATCATAGCTACATAGCTGGTTCATTCTGGAGCTTTTGGCAGCATTTCTTATTGAAGGGTCACTAACCAGTACAGAAGTTCCTCTTTTACCTTATAATAATAAAGAAGTAAATGTTTATATAAAATATATTAAGATATAAAAATAGATAAATAGAGAAGAGCCTTATCTGTGGTTAATATTCAAGCACCACTTACTCTAAGCTCAAGATCCCTGTGAGTAAGAAAACAAGTAAAAGGAACAGAAGGCCTCTGTGGATGGGCAAAACTCAAACAGAAGAAGGAAGTTTACAGAATGTGAAAAAGGGAGAGGTCAGTTGGGTGGAATATAGGAACAGTATGCTGGGATGCAACGAGGGAGGCTAAGGTCCATCCAGAATTAAATCTGTCATGGGATGTCAAGGACCACAAAAAGGGCTTCTTCTAGTACATCAATATCAAAAAGGAAGACCGGGGAGGGGGAGGGGTAAACGTGGGCCTCCTGCTGAATGACATGGGTGCCCTGGTGACAAAGGATACAGAGAAAGTGGAGTTACTTTGCTTCAGTTTTTACTACTTATCTTCTTTGCTTAAGCCAGCCCTCAGGAATCCCAGACCCAGATCCCAGACCCTGGAGCAAGAGAGTAAGTCTGGAGAAAAGACCTTCCCTTGGTTGAGGATGATCAGGTTAGAGATCATCTAGGCAAACTTTATACCCACAAATCCATGGATCCCTCTGGGATGTACCCATGAGTGCTGACGGAGCTGGCAGATGCTATTGGTAATCTGTTCTCCATCATCTTTGCAAGGTCACAGAGAACAGAGGAGGTGCTTGAGAAATGGAGGAAAGCCAGTGTCACTTCAGTCTTCAAACAGGGCAAGAAGGAGGACCCAGGAAACTACAGGCCAGTCAGCGTAACCTCCATCCCTGGAAGGGTAATGGAACAGGCCCTTCTGGATGCCCTCCCTAAGCATATGGAGGAAAAAAACGTTATTAGGAGTAGTCAACATAGACTCACTAAGGGGAAATCAGGCTTGACAGATCTGATAGCCTTCTGTGATGGAATGACTGGCTGGGTAGACCAGGGTAGAGTAGTTGATGTGTTGTGTACTTTCACTTCAGCAAGGTTTTGCCACTGTCTCCTGTAACATCCTCATAGATAAGCTCAGGAAGTGTGGATTAGATGAGTGGACAGCGAGGTGGATTGAGAACTGGCTGAATGGCAGAGCTCAGAGTCAGAGCTCAGAGGGCTGATCTGCACATCTAGCTGGAGGCGTGTAGCTAACTGTTCTTCATGGCTCAGTATTTGGTCCAGTCTTATTCAACATAGTCATCAGTGATCTGAATAAAGGGACAGTGTACCCTCAGCAAGTTTGCTGATGGTAGAAAACTGAGAGGAGTGGCTGACATCAGAAGGCTGTGCAAGACTTGGGCAGAGAGGAGCCTAATGAAGTTCTGTGAAGGCAAGTGCAGGGTCCTGCACCTGGGAAGAAATAACCCTACGCACCAGTACAGATTAGGCATTGACCTGCTGGAAAGCAGCTCTAAGAAGAAGGATCTGGGCATTCTGATGGACAAGTTGACCATCAGACAGTAATGTGCCCTTGTGGCCAAGAAGGCTATATAGTATCCTGGGGGTGGGCAGCAGGTCAAAGCAGGCTATTGCCCCCCCCCCCCCCCCGCTCTGCCTTGGTGAAGTTGCATCTGGAGTACTATGTCCAGTTCTGGGCTCATCAGTTCAAGAAAGGCAAGGAACTGCTGAAGAGGGTCCAGTTGGAGGTCTACAAAGACGATGAGGGGACTGGAGCATCTCTCTAAGAAGGAAAGGCTGAGAGAGTTGGAGAAGAGACAACTGAGAGGAGATCCTATCAATGCATACAAGGGCAGGAGTCAAGAAGATGGGGCAAGACTCTGTTGAGTGGATCCCAGTGACAGCATAAGGGGCAACAGACACAACACAGGAAGTTCCACTTGAATATGTGGAAGAACTTCCTTACTTTGAGGGTTACAGAGCGCTGGGACAGGCTGCTTGGAGAGGTTGTGGTTTAGCAGTCCCAGATTTTTTTTCATTTGATGATTTGATTCATTTGATGCAGTAAGTAGATTTGTTTTTAATCATTCCAGTTCCAGCTTCTTCTCATTAATTTTCTTTTTTCTTCCTTTTTGGCAAAGGTTATGTTAAACAATTACTCAAGGAAATATTCCTTCTGCCTGTGTTAATTAAAGACAATAGTAAACTACAAGCAATCTTTAGATTGTTGTCTTTCTTCTCAATTTCATAAAGCCTACTGCGCTTTTTCTTTCAATTCTCTTTTTTCCACTGCTAGTGTTTTATGTTTTTTTGCCTTCCTTGTGATGCTGTTGCACACCACATTCTGTACTATTTACTTATATCTGGGTTGTTTGTTTTTTTATATAACTTGGTTATTGTTTGCTTTTGAAGCTTTTAATTAAAGTTCCAATTTTGTGCTGCTTCTAGAACTTTTTTTGCCTAGAAGGAGCTATAGCTCATTTACTGTCAGTTTCTTACTGATTCCTCCCTCCCTGCCTCATTTCAGGAGGTTATGTCTCTGAAAAAAACAAAAGCGTGTGTTTGCATATATTTATTCACATTATTCAGTCTGGTGGGCATTATTGTCAGCTATTAATTAAATCCTTTTTGTAAGTAGCTCTGCTGGATATATTTTTGTGCGATGATGTACTGTCTAATCATGATTCAGAGTTTGATTCTTTAGACTGCTCTGTTCAGAAGTCTTCAATCATCTTTGTTTTTTAAGTGGTAAATAAATTACAATTGTATGTCATCAGCAAATTTTGCTGCCTTGCTGTCTGTCCTTGGTTTTGCTGCATATTATGGCTGTAATCACCAAAAGAGCTAGGTAAGTGACAGGAGGGCGCAAGACCCTAGCCAAACTTCACCTCAGAGACAATAATTATTGGTTTTCTGTTAGAGTTGTCTTGGTGGGTTTTTTTTGTGTTATCTTTTTATTTTCTTCCTAAGGGGTATAATTAGTTATGCATTGTGGACAGTATCTTGCCCTAGGCTGATTTTAGGTTTGGTTTGGTATTATTGTGTGTTTTCTGGGCAGAAAGGCTTCTGCTTGATGGTAACTGACAGCCTAGTAGTAAATTCCAGCTCCCTTGTAAGGATGACCCTCATTGCGGAAAAGAAGCTGAGGACATGGTAGTTTTGAGTGTATGACTTGACTGATTAACACACGTTTAGTTCAGCTCTACAAAAATACATTTGGATATGTAAATGAAGGCTGCCTGGAGCCAGCTCTAAGCTGCTTTCTGGATGTTATGCAAGGTTTACTGCAGTGATTACCAAGCATTTCCACAGAAGGGTTGCAATTACCAGTGCCACCCTTACATTAGATGACACACACACAAATAGAGAAATACTGGAAGAGAAAAATAAACCTAGTCTGAACAATACCCACAGATTAAAACTTTTATGAGTAATACATAATGAGGGGAACAGTGAAAATTAGGTGCTAGACCTTTAACCAAAAGGATTTCCAATATCCACTTGATGAATAGAAGACAGCTGTGGAAAGGGACAAATACCTGCAAGTTTGGAGTGCAAAAGCAAAACACACCTCACCTGAGAGATATTAGGTTGCTCCTGGTGAGTACTGGTTCCTCTGTGTAGCCTCCATGCCATCCTTTTCCTCTGGCAGGAGAAGTATGTTTCTGATCAGATTTACAGCTGAAAAATGACAGAATAGATAGGAGTTGGAGCTGCAGAAAACAGCCCATCACCTCAGCTGCACCCGTGTGTTTCCCTGCAGTTTTTAACCTTAACTGAAGAAGACTGGGAAGGAGGGAAACAGGGGACACAAGTGTGCTGAAGACTTTATTTCTGAGAGAGGTTAGCTAGATCTCAAGCTTGTCTTCTTGAGGAATATAAAGGTATCAGCTGGTCTGTGTATGCTAGCAGCCTTCCAAGGAGGGGCTGGGGAAAGGTCTGAGCTGGAAGCTGGAGGATTCTTTATCTGAGTGAGTAGGCTATCTAGATATTCTGAGTACAAAAGCAGTTTCCTCCTTCACAAACACCTTAAATGAGTTTATTGCTCTGTCTCAAGTACTAGATGTGCTTTTGCACAGTGCGTTGAACACGTTTGACTCCTCTTAGTGGTTATTATTTGATTTCTTCCCACATGTATGCTTGAAGATCACTGCTGTACTATCAGGCTTTATATATACTTCAGGGAAGCAATTATTTTCTTGTGATGCTAGAGAGAGGAAGACGGAGGAAAAAGTGAGTCTTGCCGGTTATTTCCCACTGTTTTTTGGTGTTTTTTTTTTTTTTGTTTGTTTGTTTTTTTTTGTTGGTTTGGTATTGTTTTGTTTGGGTGGTTTTTAGTGTCTTTTTGTTTAAAGCTTTCGTTTAATGACAAATAAGTTTTGGCCTGGATGCAGACTTTCCAAATTTTGACAGCACTGGGTGCACAAGTGTGTGTATAAGAGAAGGAGAAAGGGAAAAGAGAAGCAAACAGGAGGTGGCTGGAAAGATACTCTGCAGCTGAGAGAAACTGGTACAACTGAATAAGCACTAAAGATGTCACCATTTCCAATGCTGTCTTGTCTGAGTGCTTGTTCCCTTAGAAGTACAGCGAAACATGGGAATTGCAAGATGCAATGGATTCTATTCTGATATTAATTCCACATGTAAAATCTACCATACTTCAAATGTATGGTCTAGCCATTTCATTATTACTTTTTTCACTTTATATATGCACTTTAAATGAAGAGTAGTTCACCTTCTCAAAGCTGTAGTTTCTAAGGTCTGCTGTCTCTTAGAAGAATAGGGATAAAATGTACATTTAGTTTTGCCTGGTAAATTCAATGAGTTCTATGAAGTATAATAAATCCACATAGTAGATATTATCAGTGATTTGTGTGTGCTATTGCCATTTTTTACTGTAAGATTTTGTACATTGTGAGCCGTTATTATCTTAAATGCACTTGTAGCAGTCATTTAGGATATTACAGGTTTTAACACTTCAGCATCACAGAGGAATTGATAATAACTAAGATTAATAGTTGTTAGCTAGGACAGAGCATGACTGACAGCAGCATGATATTGAGTATTTGAACACAATAAACAAAATCTAGGTAGTTTTTTTTTTCTTAATAATTTTTCTAGCTCTTTAAGAAAAATACGTTAACTCCCCTCATTACGTACTTCAGACAAGTTATGACAAGGTAGAATTTTAAATACCATGGAGCTTGCTAGTACCTTTTACATCTTAATTTGAGTTTTCAATTTTTTATTTTTTTGGGGGGGCTCATTGGATATTGTAAAATGAAAAAGTTTTGATTTCTTCTGAAGTTAACACATTTCATTAACTCTTTTCTTAAACCTGCTTCCATGCATGAAGAATGCAAATCAAACAAGAAATTTATGTTCTAAATTTCCTCTCACTTTTTTTTTTTTTTTCCCTGAAACCGGAATTCCGCATTTGGCAACTGAATTTGAAACAGCGGGAACTTATCTATTAGCTACTGATTTTCTTCACATTTGTTTGGCTGATGTTTATAGGAAGGTCAGTAGAAATTAGTAACAGGGAGTTGGATTAGACTGGAGCAGTCTTCGTTCAGGCATAACGTGCACTTAGGAATTATGAAAATTTGTGGGGTTCTAACTCTGTGACAGTAAAACTCTGGATGCAGAGATTAAAGCATTCAGTCTTTTTTGTTTTCCTTCTGATGGAAATCTAATCCTGAATTATTTACAATGTCTACATTATTTTTCTCAGTATCACATACTCTTCTTTAAAATACTCTCAGACAGCGGAGGCCTTGGGACATCTGACTTATGCTTAGCCTTTTGCAAAGCATAAAAAATGGTCAGGTGAGCCAACTGAAATAAAAGAATGAACAGAAGATATGGCCAGTTAAGCAAGTGGACAATGCGAGTGTTGCCAACTCATCTGAGGAGTGTACCCATCTGGCTGAGTGGTCTTGCTCACGCTCACTGAATGAACAAAAGGTGCTGATGCTTCTAGTTTGTCATCCCCAAAATTACTGCCCCTCTGCAGATTTGGTAAAATCTGTGTGCACAGCATTAATAGGTTCAGTTTATGACCTGATGCCTTCACACAAAGCAGAACTTTATCAGTGGTTTAAGTTAATACGCTGCACTGCTGAGCCAGATCAACCAAGTCATGCATTTCTCTCTGTTGTTGTGTGATAACCTCCATAGAGGGATGATGTGTAGAGTTAAGGGTGGTGGTAGGTTAAACCATTCCTGCTATATCTGTCAAAGTTTGTCTGTTAGAACCCCAATTCATGTGTCTAAAAGATTTCTGTAAAACTAAAAGGAAAAAAGCATGCATCTGTTCAAACATTGCTGCACATTTTTAAGCACTCTTGTCCGTTTATGCATAACACTGGATGCATTTGAATCATAATATCATGTTCTTTGACGTTCAAGTTGGGCATGAAAATATCCGTTCATACTAATTGAAGAGCGTTCTAAATTGGGCTTGATATTGCAAGTAGAATTATATGAGATGGCATCAGGAAAAAAAGAAAAAGGAGGACTTAGTGACTTGAAAGTCCTTTTTAGGATGAAGAGTCGATTTATTCAGTTTTCCTGTCTCATTTATATAGTTATTACTTGCATACATGTTTATCTTTGGGTCATAAGAGCTCTTTTTATCCCTTCAATTGTCAGCTTGTTAAGAATTAACACCATATAGAATTTTCACTTCTGTTTAAGAAATGTTTTCCAGATGCTTTTTAATATGCTGGAGCCCTTGTTTTTTAATCCATTGCACTAGACTTTACCATTTGCTCAGGTGTAGCCCAGCTTTCCTTTTCACATCTCAAAACTTTCTTCAGCAGCTCCTTTTCACTTCTACTGAAAAAAAAGTAGTCAGAAACATTAGATGGTTCCCAGATGGCTCATTTCCCCCCCCCCCCCAAGAGAAATGTATAGCACATAGCTGCTGTTGCCTGTCACTCTAGAAAGAGTGCATCAACAAACTCTTATTTGCCACACTGCTTCAGAGAGAGAGAGAGATAAATTTGAAGTGTGCTATGTCAGTGGCCAGGGCTCCCTATCTCCTTCAGCATGGATGCAGCTGGATCAGCCACTTGTTTTACATTTCTACAGGAAATAAACCTCCCCAGACTCTTTTAGCACTAAGCAGCAGCTTGGATCTTTCATGAGAAATGTAAGCCAAATGCTCAGTTGAACTGAAAAATCATCTGGGAACATCTGTGGTGAGAGTAGGCACCACCACACACACTCTCCCTACCCTGCCTTTTTCCCTATGGCCCCAGTAGAGCCTGAGTAGCCTTTTGCTTTCATCTTCTGCTGAAGCACGCAAGACAGAGCTGCTGAATGCTACCAGGGAGCAATTCCATGGGAAATAGGGTGATCAGCTAAGTGGTAATCTATGCAACAGGCAGCAAATATGAAGCAAAGACAAGAGGGAGGTAGGAAAAACTAAATCGAAGTCATGTTTCAAATAGTTCTTTTGGGAAGGTAGTGATTTCAGTAATTTGTTTGCTCTCAAAGTATTTACAGCAGCAAAGTGCTTTGTAGTTTATTTCAAGATAGGAACTGAACTAAATGACCAGCTTATACACTGTGACTAACTTTAACCACGTCTAGCCAAGATTTTCCAGAGCTTGTTTTGTCTTCTGTCTGCAGTAAGATTTTGCATTGACTTTTTCAACAGTGCTCTCTTGTAATGATAAAGATGTCTGCTCCCCTGTTTTCTAAACTAAATGCCATTATTTTTCTTCTCATGTGTGCCTATGAGTTTAATATTTAAACTAGGCTAATTCTTCTCACAGTGAAACAAATAGCCTTCAAGAAACGGATAAAAATGACTCTAAATATCATATTCTTACTAAGTTGTTCTATTTTTCTTCAGGAACTTCTGCCAACAAAAGCTAAATCCCAACATCTACACTGACTTTCCCATTTCTTAAAGGCAGGGGCTGTAACTGGCACTTTCTATAAATAGTGATTAACTCATAAGAGCGGATGGTTTGTAGCACAGGTGTCATGGGCTAAAAAGACTGAAAACCATTCTTTATTGTATGATACTCCAAGAGGGTCTGCATAAATTTAATTCATTGTAGGTATGAAAGTGCCTTGGCTGAAAAAAAATCTTTACAGCTGTGTTTAGATAGAGCTAAAATAATACTGTTCATCTGTGTTGTACTTCAGTGTAATTTGAACATCTAGTAATACTGGAGTTACATTATTAGAAACATATCAGTACTACTTATGCAGAAATACCCAGGAAGATTTTTGTTTGATAAGGTACTACATTCACTTTTTTTCATAAACTAAAAAACAACCCCCTTCATTCTCTTGGTCTCCTTTTTAGACAAAGGTGTATCTGTATGTTTTGGTTGAATGTGGATACCTCTTTCCTCCGGGTTTTTGTTTTCCTTCTACTTCTTAGTGAAATGGGATACATAGAATCACAGAATAGTTAGGGTTGGAAAGGACCTGAAGATCATCTAGCTCCAACTCCCCTGCCATGGGCAGGGACACCTTGCACTAGACCATGTCACCCAAGGCTCTGTCTCACCTAGCCTTAAACACTTATGTAGTATGTCTCCTGCATTTTCCTACTGCAGCTCCATGAGCTGTGCATTAAGATCCAGCAGGCTCTGCAAGACACTCTTCTCAGCTGCTCTCCTTTGAGAGAGCAAAGCTATTGTGCTCATCAGTCTTCATGAAAATGGTTGAATGAGTAGTTGATTATTTCAAGACTTATGAAAGATAAGATTAAGTCTAAAAAAAATGTGTGGATAATTATGTATGCATGCAGTGTTTTTGTGTGATGGTGTTTGTTGTTGTGGGTTGTTGTGGTTTTGGTTTTGTTTTTCCCATTTGTATCTACCACTTTGGCTTTGTTCTTAGTTCATTTATCTGCAGAATTAGAAATCAAGTCCTCATATTTTCAGGAAGTGCAGTTTCTATGTCATGGCATGTAAGGTCTAATGAAATTAAAAACTACAAATTAAGGTCCATTAAAGACAGATTTATATATTTTCTTTGTGCAGCCTTACAGATTAAGGAGAGCTTGCTGCTTTTTTTTGTTGTTACCCGGATGGAGGAATTCCCTAGGCATCTTAGCTGTAAGGGTGGCAAACAAAAAAGACTTTGTAAGCTGAAACAAAATACTCTGGTGCAAGAGAAAGGTAGTTTGGAGAAGGTTATTTGTTTCTGAAGGCACTGCAGAAAAGTGCTTATACAAAATGAAGGATCTTGACTGTGCTCCTAATGTGAAGATTTTCCTTGTTGTGTTGCCGTGGCTGTAGCCAATGCACAGCCATAGGTAAATAGGTACGTAGTGAGCATTTTAAACAATGGTTATGGGCTCTTGTATGTATATTCATAACAATGTATATATCTATGGAAGGCAAAGAAAAGACTGCTTCTGACTTTACTGACTAGGGCAGAATAGTAAATTTGACTAGTATTGCACTGTGTGAGTATATAAAGGGCCAGCATCAATCAGCATTTCTTATTATGCAAGATTTTATTTTTTTTAATTCATGACCTTCATTTAAACTAAAAATTGAGAAAGATCCCCATGATTAGTATTATTAAAATTTAAAACCAAGGCTCAAGTCTGAGAACTAGATATATATCGCTGCACAGGCCATCAGTAGGAGGACACTGCTCAAGACATCATACTTGCTGAAAGCCTACAGATTGTTCTTTAAGAATTGCATAGAATTTCACAAAAGCATGTAATGAAATTTAAATGCAGTTCTGTTTGCTGTGATTGGTGAGGCACAACTAGTCATATGCTTATTCTTTACTTAGATGCAGTTGCAGTTCTTACAACTGTTGCAATATGCTGCAATATTTCATGTAACCAGATAGAGAAGTATCACTTTATGGCCTCAAAGATGTGTCCTGAGCAGGTTGTCCTTTTTGCCTTAGGATTTTTTTGCTTTCTGCAAAATCTTTTTGCCTCTTTTTTTTTTTTTAATCCCCTTGGTTTGTCACTTTCAGATTAGCTCTTTTCAAAGAATATTCTGTAACAGAATAAAGCCCAATTTTGCTAATTTATTAGGAAATGGCAAGATAAATGTAAATTGAGCTGAAATGCAGAGAGCTTTGAGAAATTATATTATAAAAAAACAAACCCAACAAAAGTCATAAGCCTCAGAAATGCTATTTTCCCCCTTCCAAATGATAAGAATTCATTTTCTCTCCCCTACAAGAATCTTCTCTATAACTGAATAAGGAAAATGCTAAAGTCATACTGCTTTATTTTTAGTTGTGGTTTTTTTTTTTTCCTCTAAGCTGAAAAGAACTATTAAATTCTCATCTTGACACTAGAGAGCAAAGATATTGATCTATGTTTAGCTCCATGGTTTGAATTCATGTTAACTTACAAATTTGATATAGGCTCATAGGGCAGCAAGCACTTGAGTTGAGATCCAGTCGTGGGATCTTGCAGCTATTGGGACAATGCCAGATTATTTTCTGGGCTTCTCAATTTCTTTTGGTTTGTATTTCAGAATAATTTATGCTCCATTATTATATCCTGTGTAAGGTTGTAGTAATGCAGTATGGAGTTAGGTGATAACCTATGCTATTGCTTTTGTTTTTCTCACCCTCAGGTGTTCCCAAAGGAAAATTTAGTTGAATAACTGCAGGGAAAGTTTTTGCAGTACCAGGGTTATTCCCAAGTGTTTTTTGTAATCTCTTTATTTTGAAACATAACCTCTGTGTCCCTCAGCTGTTCCTCTGTATTTAGTGAATTCATCCAAGGAACCTGATAAATTTTAATGGGGTTATTGCTTTTAACAAACATCAACAGCTTCAGTAAGGATGGCATTTTTAGGACTGTACTGATAGAAACAGCACAGATTTAAAGGTACGCTTTAGTCAGATTCCTCCCAGCGCAGTATTTGTCATTTGAAAAAGCAAATTGTGTACAAATCTGCAGGTCATTAGCAGGAAAGATGTCCTGAACCAAACTGAAAAATAAAACCGCCGCCACCACCACCACCAAACCTCATTTCCACTAGCACTAATTACTAGTAAAATATTGTTGCTGGTAAAGGCTAATTAGAAATTCTGGGTACAGTAGAATTGTCTTGTTGTTTTAGGGAAGAGACAAAGTATGTCTATAAAATTCAACTGCAAATGTTTTCCCGTGCTGGCTCATTGATTCACAATGTCTTGCTGCGTGTCCTTTATGATTAGGGGTTTACGAGCTGTGCAGGTCACAGCATTATTCTCAGCTTTGGTTAATTCCTCTCAGCTGAGGGCCCTGGGTGTGCTGTATAGCAAAATCGTTGAGTTCTTCAACACCAAGAGATTTCAACAGCATCTTTGTGTGTTTGCACTATAATCTTAAGCAGAAACAAAATCAGTATATCTGCTGGGACACTCAGTTTTACTTTTCAGTGTACTTCCACCATGTCTTGAAACTGCACCATAAAAAAAGCTAGGGGAGGAGATCTGAAGACACTGGGGCAGCTGTTTACATTTCTGTTGGCTCGTCCACCCAGAAAGGTGTTAGAGGGAGTTAACTTTGGACCATGCTGTGAACTCACTGCTGTTAAAACTGTCAGCAATAAAGAGGCCCAAAATCACAAAAACTATCATTAACAGGCCATTAAACTTGACAGGAGCCATATTTATTTCTCTTGGCTCTTCTGTTTCAGGCTGTCTGCAGAATTCAAGTGAATGACACCCTGAGATGATTTAGGCTGCTGTAGAACAAAGCTAATTTAATCTTTAGCCTTTCCTTTCCAGGTCTTTTCCTTAACCCACCCCTGTTGCCCCAGCACAGAGACCATTGCTATCACCACTGGATGCTGTTGCCTTGTTCTGCTGCTTCTTTATTTTTTAATAATTTTTTTTGGTGACTTCTCTCTGAATTGTTTTATGGAATTAGTTTATTTTAAAAATGACAAAGCAAAGCAGCCAGTGTTCACTCTCCCTATTTCTGGGGACAGATTGTGCATTTTGCAATGCTTATTACTGAAGCCATGATAACCACTATTTCCTGTTCTGTGTTTTTGAACAGAAGAGATTTCTGCTAAGGACTGATGTCGATCTGGATAATAGCATGCTACCTCTTCTGTTACGTGCAAAAACTCTTGTCACAGAACACACATACACTGAAGATTCATGCTGTTCTCCACCAGCGGTTTATATAATATTGAAAATTATAACTATGGATGCTACGGTATCCTGGCTCATTTTCCTAAAGGCTGAAGTTAAATATCAGTATATCATTTATCTTGAAATATCAGATCATGTTGGTGTAGTGTTAGTACAGTAGCACTAACACAGATCCTTTCAGTTATCAGCTTGCCAAAAAGGACAGCTCTTCTTGCTTAATAACTTCTGTTTTCTCACTTGCATTGCATCATCTGGTGCAGGTCAGCTCTCCTCACATGAAGCTTCTGCCTATATACATAAAGCTCTAATAGACTTATTGAAATTATCAAGGGTATACTTTGAATTTGAAAGCCTAAGTCAACGAAATGCTTTGATGATAAGTGTGCAGGAAAATAAGTTCCTTTACTGAGGGAAATATCAGATTTTTGTTGAAAATGTGGAAGATTATAGGAACAGGCTGCCCAGGGCAGTGTTGGAATCACTGTCCCTGGAAGTATTCACTAACTGTGTAGATGAGGCCCTTAGTGATATGGTTTAGTGGTGGTCTCGGCAGTACTGTGGAATGGTTGGACTTGATGATAAAAATAACTTATCTCATTGGTTTATCACTATTACTTATCACATCAACAGTTATGGCTCACACACTGTTGGTATCCTCAAGGCCTTGACATGCAATATCTCTGTGGGAGAATGGCAGTTGTCAGGAGCCATGTGAACTAGGCACATCGGGGTATTTTGCTTCCTTCAATAGTAGAACCATTCAGCCGCTGTTGAGTCTAGGACAGAGTGGGAAAGGTATGATGCTGCCTCTCCTGGAGGTCCTCAAGCACAGCCAAATCATTGACCATGCACACAGCTGCTGCCTCGGCAATCAGCAGGGTTTTGCTGTTACTAGAGCTGAGCTCTGACCTCCTTGCTTCTCACTTGGTGGGAAGCTTGGGATGATTCCCTTCTTTCTCCTTGCTCTTAATCCTACTGACCAAAACTGAATGCAAATTGTTGCAGTTGTGTTTGACAGGTATGGATTTTGCTGCAGTAAAAATATGATGTTGTTTTATGCTTTTGTTTGTTTTCTTCTGCTGTACTTGTGTATGGGGCACTACCAATTGAAGAATTTTATCCAAGCATATCTTCAAGCCAGAACAGAGGGGCTGTTGGCAACTGCAGCTGAGGCTGCATCTGGCCCAGGCTCCTCTCCTGCCATGAAACAAGTGGTTTCCTGTGAGTCATTACCCGAGGTGAATCAATATGTACTTCTGCAAGTGTTAGAATAATGAATATTGGTCTCTGATGTATTTGTATCTCATGATTACATTCTCTGATGTCTACTGAAGTAAAAACTCCAATTGAAACTTCTTATGCAATTGAGGACCTGAAAATTGCTTTCTGTGCAGGCTTTCTGCTAAGGATGACTGCATGTTATAGCTTGTCCTTTAGTGGAGGCACTGATCAGGGTCTCCTTTTCCTTCCAGTTTCCTGTTTCTGTGAACCTTAGGGATATAATGGCCTTGGAGATTTTTATCCTTCTGTTTAATGTGTTTGAAATTGGCTAGCAGGTTCAAAGATAACTGGGGAGTGGAATGGCAAATTATCACATGCAGACATAGTGTAATTGCATGGGACTTGCTTCTCCAAGAAGTTGGATTAAAAAGAGGTGGGAGAGGTTTCCTGCAGAAACATTGCCTAGACTGTGGGGACTACAGGTCTGGAGAGTAAAACTGTGATCTATTCTGTTTGTAAATAGAAGCCAAGATCAAATAATCAAATATGCTTTAACTCTGCATAGCCCAAGATTTTATTTGCAGAGCAGATTTGGATAGGCAGGGGCTTATTCCTAAAGCTTCACTGACTAAGTTGGGACGCTCTGAACATAATATTTAGTGTAGTCATAACTGGCAGCTGCAACTCAAGAATGAGCTCTTGGACTTGTCATGACTGTCTTGATAGTTCTTTGAAATCTGTTAGTTCAGTTTGAAACAGAAACAATAAAAAAAAGTTTGTGGTGGTTTTTTTTTTTGGTTGTTTTTTAAGTTTTGGCAACATCAAGAAGGGATTTTAAAGACAAAATGTAGTGTGTTATTTTGCTGTTGTCTTCATGCACTTGCATCTCATTTACCGCGTACAGTTTTGGCCTCCTGACCTGAAGAAGGATGTAGTACCACTGCAGGAGGCATAAAGGGAAGGGCAACTAAGATTATAAAGTGGAGGAAGCAGAGTGAGGAGGGACTTGAAATACCTGGATTTCTTCAGTCTGGAGAAAAGGTTGAGAGGTGAGGTGACTGAAGATTGCAAAATCATTTGGGCAACTTATAAGGGTTATTGGAGCTCTTGTTCATCAATTCCAAAATGCAGGAGCTGAGGGGCACTAGATGCAAATGGTAGCAGATAAATTTCAAGCACTCAAAAGTACTTTACACTTCAGGTTGTGAACTTCTGGTGTTTACTAGTACAGGAAACTGGAGGTGGATAGTACCAGCAGGTTCAAGAGGATTGCATGAATTTGTGAACGACAGCTACATAGATAGATAGTTTAAGTGCAGTTAAGTTAAGATAGTTTCGTCCATCATTCCTCATTCAGGAAGTCTGTATGCTGGAGGAGGGTATAGACTGGAGAAAGTGGACTTATGATATTCCTGAAAAGCATCTCTTACTGCTTTGTTGCAGAGACAGCACTGGGCTCAATGAACCTTTGGCCTGAACTGCTTGGACATTCTGTAAATTCTTGTAGTGTCTTCAAACCAAATGTAAGGCTAAAACTAGCATGTAGACTCTGGTGGTGTATAAAACAACAGTTAGATTCCCTAGTTTCGTCAGGTCTATGTCAGAGGCAATGATCACTTGCTCCGAAACATAAGTAATGCATGATTATAAAACCAAGAAACAACAGTTGAAACCCTGTTAAGATTATTGCTTGAAGAGTAGATTACAGACTTTTCTCAGCCTGCCTTTGTATGTTGTTCTGAGTTGCATGTTTAACCGTGGCTAATGATGGAACTAAATGCAGAAGATAAATGCCGGTGACAATTTTCTTTTATCAACATCAGCACAATGCATTTTGTGTGTGGTATTGTAACACCCTAACCTGAAAACAAAAATGCCTGATAGTCTCAGGATAGTAAGGTCTTTCTGAAGCAATTCTTGAATTGATGGTATTGCAGGAAGTAACAAATTAAAGGTTCATTTCTAAGTGTTTAAAAAAAAAAAAGAAAATCTGTGTTCTGATATTTCTCAAGGCAATGTTATTTTCTCAATAACAGCAAAAGAAAAGTAACACAAAAAAACAAAACTTCGTGAGTGTTGTACATGCACCAAGGTTGCTTTGACTGTCTTACATCATGCCAAATCTTCTCCTTTTTTCTGTATCAAAATGAGTTTTTCATCAGCTTCAATGGCCACAGTGAGCTGCATCTAAAATAAATTGAGAGCCTGAAATACTTTGCAAAGTCCATTGGGTCTGTAAGTATTCATTGGTTAGTACTTTCAAAGTGCTTTTGGCACAAGAAAACCCTTTATCTTTTTCAAGTTATCAGATAACTTACATGTATGGATCTTTTATTGTCCTAATCAGTGAAACTTTTCATGGGGTAAATTAAGTCTTGGAGAAACATGTTCTTTCAAAAACAGCTGTTTTTTTTGCAAATGTTAGTCTTCCAACTGTTCTTTGTTACCTATCAGTCCATTTTAGTGCTAAAGTAAGCTGGCTTTACACTCAATGGATCTTAATTCCATGAATCATTCATCGTAATGGGATGCTACTAATGTAAATAGGGATACAGATCAGAAAGGAAGCATATGGTTGTTGTTCTATTTTCCTTTTTTATGTGTGTCTTCTGGAAGAAGTAAGGTAAAGAATATGAGCAGAGAGAGAGTGGGGCATAGAAATAATACAAAAACCTGTATAAAGGATGCTTAGAAAAATAATTGGAGGGGAAAATGGGCAGAGAAAAAATATAATTATGAAAAGGGATTTCTTAATATTTCTGATGAAAGAACCTGCAAATCTAGTGGCATCATGAAAAGTGGTTAATCTTGCCTCTGAGGTAACATAAAACAGCATAGGACATAGAGATCACTAACGGGCAGAGGACCAAGGTTAAGGACTGGGCTCTGACTGAGAGGACTTCAGCTACAGCAGGGACAGTGCCAAGCAGTAGTTCCTACTGCTAGCCCAGCCTGAAAGTCTGCAAAAAGCAGATTGCTCCTTGCTTTCCTTGAGATGCCAGGGCCATGATGGATCCTGGCATGTCTGTCGGTTTTTTGATTTCCTTTTGACCCAGATGCTTTTCATTGGAAATAGCCTGTAGATCTGGTCCAAAGTGAGCAGGGATGATTAGCATGGCCAGGGGCAGCAGAGGCTGGCCAGCCAGTCTGTCCCTGGGCTAGCAGGCCAGTGGTGATGAGAAGTGGAAGTTGAGGCACCTCTCCAGGGCACAAGTCAGGAAAAAAGGTTTAGTTAAATACTGCATTATTTCTGCCAAGAGAAACATGTTTATTGTCAAAGCCAAACCTCTTTTGCTCTTACTGCTTGCATCAGCAGTGGGAATAAATCTCTATTGGGAGTCTTGTGTGAGTAGTATAAGGGCTGTCCATCTGTCCTGCTGCTGCTGACATAGTGGTGTGGCTGGGCATGTACAGAGAGGGCTTGAATGATCCATCTTGAATGTGATGTAAAGTTTTGAGAAGTCTGTCTATGCACTGAGGGGTGGGGGAAGCTGCAGCCAGGCTCAGGGGTGTTGATGGTGCCAGTGTGAAGAAGCATGAAGTGCTCCAGGTTGGTTTGACATGGCATATGTCATATGGCTCTTGCACTGCCTCTGAGGGCCCTCATTTTGACGAGCTATTCTCAAGCATGCTCTGCTTTTGCCATGCTGGGAAGCTGTACTATAAAGAGGACAGGGTAGGGCTGGATGAGGAGGGATGGCAGTAGGGAGACGAAATCATGTTCTCTGCCTGCCACTGACTCTTTCTACAGTTAATGGTCTCACTGAATTTGCCGCTGGCATGCAGCAAGCAGATCTTTAGTTTGAGTCCCCTAGGATGTAAGAAGTAGAGGGGAAAAGCAACCACAGAAACAGCAGGCAGAAAAGTAAATGAAGACCCATACTAAGACATAGTTGTGGCAATTTATGGAGAATAGTAGGAAAATACATATACTGAGTAGCCACAAAAAGATGCGAAGTAGACAAGGACTGAACAGAGATAAGGAGGCTTAGAAACACTAAGAGCAATTTTGCTTGAATGGTGTGACTATATACCAATTTAGACTGCTCAGCTGGTAACTAATAAGCAGAGAAACAGATTTTTGGAATTCTAAAAGCTCTGCCTAACAGTGAAAAGAAACTGAGACACAGACAGATGGATAGAGGTAGGGTTAATAGGGTCTGGATTAAGAACAGTAAAGCAGGCTTTCAAATTAAGTAAGGAAAAAGAATGGTAAGAAGGTGATACATTAACAGTGAGAGTAAGAAGACAAGGATAATAATTCAGTAGTTTGATGGTAAAATCCTACTGGTGATTGAACAGTTGAACTGGATTAGAATTAGCAGTGTTATAACTGAAGCCTCATGCAGTTAACATGAGTTAAAAACTCACAAGATTTCATTAGTTTAACATGAGTTAAAAACATAAAGTTAACATAAAGTTTCTAATTCAAACTTCTGATAGCTTGAAGATGCTGTTTTCCTATCCCTGATATATGAGTATTTGGTTTGCATTTACTACACTGTGTATGGCAAATAGCAGAAAAAGCAAGACACTGTCTGTCTGGAAGTTAAAATTCTATTTCATTTTAGTGTTTCTCCTTCAATTGCTGTTCATCTTCTCTCTTCAGTCTTAACAGCCTTAAAACAGTAGGACTTCTATTCAGACATACCTTCATCCTGTGAAGGTCTGCAAGCTGCCATAGGTGTTTCTGTCACAGAGAATACTCTTTGATAATCCCGTGTTTCTGTTTGAAGGGGAATTTCATACATGCTTCATTCAGGCTTCATAGTTTCTCATCACAGGGGCGTAGAACAATAAAAATTGTGACATGGGGTAATTTTACAAGTAATGTAAACCAGTTTATCCATTTCATTTATTTATTTATTTATTTTATTTATTTGTACAGATCAAGTTAAAAGGCGAAATCATTTCTTTCCCCACCCATTTTGGAGATAGAAACAATTTATCCATGAATCAGTGCATCTGGACAGCTAGAAGAACTAAAGGTCTGATCAAAACTCCATCTAATCTACAGGCTCCTGAATCCTGTTAAATTCAGTTGGCTTTATGTCAAAGTGTAAACTGGAGAGAGAAAGTTTTAAAATCACCCTTCTTCATGATCGGTTCTATGCTGAATATTAATCCTAATGTTGCTTTTTTCAGACATTGCATTGGTTTTGTACAAGCTGTGGGGCAGGCATTCAAATCTTTTTACTTGTTTGTTTAGATTATTTTTACTGCTACAACCAAAGCTTGTCCAAATTATCCAGATTTTTTGGTATCAATTTTTAAGGCTGTGAAGCCAATCTGAGTACTGATGCTTTTTGTGTAGTAAGATTCTTCATTCTGCAGAAGTCTGGTATGTTTGATATGTATGTATCTGTTCACTTATGCAATTATCTTGGTATAATCATGATATTAAAGTTTTATGTTCATGCAAATGCATACAGAAGATTTTTTTTTGTTCCAACAATTAATGGTGGGGTTTAGGCAGGCAAATGAACCAGAACTGTTGCCAGAACATATTCCCTTGTGAGTCTTCAAGCATTCTGGCTCTGGCATAGACGATATCTATCATTGTGTCCCACATAGCATGAACACATTGGCAATATTTATCAAAGATGTATCTGAAACAACCATAATTTCTGCTTCCACTTTTGGTTGAAATCTAAATGCAGAAAGAACATTCAAAATGATGAAATCATAGCTGTTATTTACACTCTAAAAGTCTGAAAAATATCTAGTTCATTAGAGGGTTGATGTACAATTTAAGTTATCTGAGTTTTTCTCTTTGCTCGCATAAGCAGGGTCAGAGTAGAGGAGAAGAAACAGAAAAAGGCAGAAAATCTACAAAAGTAAAACGTGATGTATATGTAGAGTTCATGCTGACTGCTGAAATGTTCTTTACTTTTGTCATTCTTTTGGGGCTTGAACTTTAAGTTTCAAAGTATAATCAGCACATATTTTAGCCTTAAAATTTGCAGAGAGTAGATGTAAATTACAGAAATAAAACTCTGAGTGGTATGCATTTTTCTGTGGAAGTGAGACCACAAGGGATTAAAACCAGATAGAGAATGCACAGGGCAGACAAGCAATAACTGTGGTCCAGTGCATTGCATGTACCTTCTCAGTTCACCTCACTATCATGTGATAGGGAAAAGACAGACTACAAAAACTCTGCTGCCATCACTGTTCAGCTGTAGCCAATGTGGAAAGTGTTAGGAAAGATTCTGTCCATGTGGCCACATCAGGAACTGCTGTAAATGTTACTGCATCTCCTCTTTCTTCAGTTTTTGCTCAACCAAAGGGAGAATTTTCAAGTCTCAGCAAACTGAGTGCCCAGCACCAAGCAGGTCACACAGCATATTGCAAAATGGACTTTCAGAAAGGGAAGTGTACTGTTTCTCACAGTTGACAGTAGATGTTATCAAAATGAAAGCAGAGAGAAAAACCAGGAAAGATGATGGTAGCATATTTCTAGGATTACATATAAAATAGGTAGAACATTTATCTAACTATGAGATGCATTCAATGGATTCTGTTTTAGGGGCTGATTAATGAATTATGTAAAGCTGGAAGGGGTATTATGGATCTCTTGTCATTGTAGTGCTGTGATGGGTTGTCTTGGCTTCTTGTATGTGGCCATAAAAAATAGGAGAAAATACCCTCTGTAAAGAAAAGAGGTGATTTGGACAAATCCTTTTTACTTTTTAAATGGTAGCTGGTAAGCTTAAGATAGCTATCTGTGCAAATGGATTCTGTTAGAAGTATACCTGAGTAAACTCTCAGAAGAATGAAGCTTGTGTGGTTGGATAAAATTTGTCTCCATAAGTTACATAGGAGTTAATTTATATTTCTTTAAGCTGCATTAGTGATGGCATTTTCAGCACTTTTTAGTTTGAAATACAGCAGATAGTATACCTTTAGAGAAATGTTTTTATTAGGATGTCTTTGCTCACCTGACCTTTAACAAGAAGAAAACAGGCTATAATATAATTTTATTACTGTTTTAAAAATTCCTCTTGTCTGAATTCTCTAGGCCAGAAGCAAGATATTCTACATGGTTTTGTAACAGTACTTTTATCTATTAATAAGTATTTAGTAGAAATACAGCTTTGTTCAACCAAAACTACTTCAAATTCTATCTGAATTAAAAAACAATTTAAGTAGAAACTTCTGGGAGCCTTCCAGATAGAGAAACCTAAAAGGGAAAAGTATTTCTCTATTCTCCTTTTATTTAGTGTTTAGCTCATTCACCGGGGATGTGAAAAGGACTGCCTGCGGTGATCCGCACTTATGTTAGAGTGCACCAGTTAGTGATTTCAGCGGTTTATCTTTGTTAAATAAGCTAAAATAGGAGTTTTAAGTGGTTCTGCTGAGAAATAAGAGTAGGTTTTTGGTGTTCAACAGAACTATGGACCTCAAGGCACAGGTTATAAGGTATATTGAGGCGCTCTGAAGTTGGTGTCTGGTGGAGACTAGGAACCACTGTACTTCAGTGGGAGTCTTCTCATCAGAGGCACAGGCACCAACCTGGTGGCTCCAGTAACCTGAGCAGATTTTATTCACAGACTGTGGAGTTGAGACAGTTTTGACAAGGCTGAGTGTGGGTGAAATGAAATAGTTCTTTGTCATTGCTGTCAGGATTTGTCGAGGAACTCATCTAGATTTTCAGTTTGAATCTAAATGAACTGAGGTTTGTAAAACTTCTTTGCAGGCTGGTACTTGTTGACGCACATGTTGCATTGGTTTAATCAGATCAACTTCAGCCTCTCGCCTAATCTCACAGATGAGTATTGTGCCAGTCTCCAAGCTGGTACTTGATGTTTTCTAGTGAGTCACCCATTGCAGCCCTGTACTGGCAGCTGTCTGTCCTTGACTTTGTGGTTCAATTTCCCATGCTTTCTGGAATTGAGCTGGCTAAAGTAGGGCTGATTTGAATATTACCATGCTCGTTAGTGAGGTGATTTCTTGTAAAGCAGAAGTTTCTTTAAAGTTTTGTTTTCCTGTAAAAATGTTTTGCATTCTTTTGTAGGGCTGGGTCCTAAGCTAGGTAGTGTCTAAAACAATTTATAAACAAAGAACATTTTGGTCTTGGTCACTTATTTTGGTAATGCTTTATAATCTCTTTTATCAGTATACTTATCCCTGGTCAATATTTAGAATAATAAAGTAGTATTTTAATTGCTTCATGGTTTTATTGCCAGGTTCATGTCCTTTTACTGCGTTACAGAAAGAATGAAAACAAAGCCCTACCTTACACTTGTAACTCTTCTGTTTGAGTGTGAGTGAGAGGGATCCTGGGAAAATTGTTAATGTCATAAATATCTTATTTTAGAGGTATATAGCCTTCAAGATGTGAACATACATTTTTGTTCTTTGATGAATTTTGGGCCCAAATCTGTGGATTTTCCCCTTAAAATTCCATAAAAAACTAACCAAAGTTATAAATAATAAAATCAATGAAGTACATTTTTGTATGATGACATTGATTTTAATGGCTTTTTGACACTAAGCAGCTGTGTGAATTAAAAGCAAAATGATGGCACTCCAGTTTTCTCCACTTCCTTGCCAAATTTTTATGTGCTTTTAAAGTGAAACCAACAAAGTAGTAATTTGCTTGTGAAACAGACAATAAGCATAGATGTTTTGAGAAGGGATTTAAAAAACCCCACAAAATGTCTCTGCTTTGGTGTAATAGTACATAACATGATTAAAAGCCCATGTAAGTTAAAGGAAATACTTTCACAGGATTCCACAGGCTTTTGGTGAGACCCTTGTGTTGGTGGTTAATCTGTGCAAGAATGCCAAGGGTAAAATGATTCTTTCCTCAATATGCATAAAATTAGGACTGAATATTAAAATGAATGGTGTTATCTCAGTAATTCTGTGCTTAGGTGTCACATTGGCTTCCTTGTCAACAAGCTTATGTGACACATGATGCAGTGTTTAAATGGTGCCACAGAACCTTAAACAGTATCTAGAACTGCGTTTCCTGTTCCTCATTATATTTTAATTAAATATTGATGGACAGTTTGTTTACATCAGGCTTTTACTCTGTTAAAAAGTAGCGCTATGTTATGACTGTTGTTAGTGAAATAGCTGGAGCAGCAAGCTGGTGATTAGTGTTGATTTCTCTTGTGACCCAAGGAACTTGATATAAATAAATTAATTTATAATTGTCAATTGAGCTGTTTTCCTGGGCTGGAACAGGCTTATTTGCTTTATATAAAACTAGATTAATAACCCCAAAACATTTTACAGTATTTTATATATTTATGAACCTTATGTGTATTGTAAAAAGGCGTGTGAACTGTGCTATATAGACAGTGCATAATAAAAATAATCTGCAAGCATTATGCAATTCATGTCTTTAGGTACAAGTTCAGGCCCAGGAACACTGCTTTTGGTGATCTCTTAATTGCTCTCCTTTCTCCTGGTTACACTGTGTTGTTTTTTTTTCTTCTCTGACCACCTAATGTGTTCCTAACTTTTATGAGCTTTGTATCTTAGTTCTTTACTGAAATAATAGAATAAAAAGAAAAAAACCCCCACACCTAAAATATATTGCAGAAAAAAAACCAAAATAACCCAACAGCTGTACTAGCAATTAGAACTGCCTGTTCTATATTTTTTTCTCATATCTACTTTTCATCATAATTTTGCAGGAAATAAATCCTTAAGTGGTAGCATGGAATAACTTGTAGTGCATGAAAAAAAAAGACAAACTGAAGGCAAACAAGAAATTGTAGAAACAAAATTATGACAAGGAAAAGAAACATTTGTACTAGGGAGATGAAAGCAGTGATATAACTGAAAGTAGTTTATAATACAGATAATCTTTCAACTTCCTCTAGTGTGACATCCCAGGCGTTGTATGTGGAAGTATATATATTGATTGTGAGCTCGGCTAATTAAACATCTTGTTCCATGTTACAAAATGCACCGTAAATAATGATGAAAGGAGAATGAATTTTGAAACAGAAGCCCCACTTTGAGCTTTCTTGAAGAATTATATTCCTAGCTAGCAAGGAAAAAAAATGTTCATCAACCATAAATCTTAGTCATCAGTGAAGTCACTTCAGTAAGAAGCAGTTGGCTGTCCTCCTTAGGATAGCTTCTAAGATATAGAGAAAGGTATTGAAGAATAGCTTCTAAAAAGTGAAGTCACCTTTACAGTTCAGTGTTCTCTCTTAGGTAATGACCCAATTGCTAGGGAGCTGGTTTCCAGGTGCTAAGAGATTCCTTAGATGTCAGAGGGGTGCAGTTAGCTGGCATGCCAGGAAACTGAACATTTCTAGCCAAGCAGATTGAAACAAATTTTTCTGATATAAGGAGGTGTTTCAAGGCTTCTTATAATAAGGAAAATTAAAATGAGCATATGGTACAGTTTTTGTATGTTTGTTTGGTGATGGTGGTGTGGGTTCTTTGTTTTGTTGCAGGTTTTTTTTTGTGATTAAGCAAACAGAGCAAATGGAAGAGTAAAGCATTTCTTTGAAAGGGAGGGTGTATTTTGAAGAAATGGAAAGGAAGATATTAAATTGGTATTGTTATGTAGAAATGCATACTGATGTTGATTGGAAGGGACCTATGAAAATCACCTGGTCCAACCTCACTCAAAGAAGGGAAAACTAATGTGAGGTTGCTTGCAACAGCTTTGTCTAGTAGACGTTTGAGTATGTCCAGGGGTGAAGATTCCACAGCCTGTCTGGGCAACTGTGCTGGCATGTGACTAACCTCATGGTGAAATTTCTTAATACCCAATCAGTTCTCTCAGGCTCTCCTTGTGTGCCATGTGCTCCAGCTTCCCACTCATCTTGGAGATCATCTATTGGACTTGCTTCAGTATTTCAATGTCTGTCTTGCCCTGGAAATGCCAAAACTGGACATTGCACTCCAGGCGGAATCTCACAGGTGTTAAATACAAGGGAGTTATCTCTTTCCTTGACCTGTCTCCTGCACTGTGGTTAACACAGCCCGGTCCATGCTTGGCTGTCTTCACCACAAGGGTAAACTACTAACTCACGTTCAACTTGTGAACTTTGCTTTTCTGCAGAGCACCTGCCTAGCCAGTGGATGTCCAGCCTGGGGTTATTCTCTCCTGGCTGTAGATTTTTGCTTTGCCATTGTTTGACTGCTGCTGAGCTTCTTGAGGCTCCTGTCACACCTTTTCTCCAGCCTGGAGGGCTGCCCAAAGGGCAGCCCTTCCCCCAAGCCTATTGATTAGTCCCCTGAACTTAGTTCATTTGATGCATAAATCTATTCACATGATTGATGCCTGGTGCTTGACTGATTACTCAGTTACTTTTCCTGGTTTAGTCTTAGCCTGAGCACTGTATATAATTGAAATGTTTCATTTTCTCTGGGTGTTTAACTAAAACCCCCAAAACCAGGACCACCAACCCAAGCTCCCACTGCTTTTATATTAGTGTTCTGTGTTAAGCTTCCTCTGTGAGTCTCCTTTCCTGCCTGTAGCTGCCCATAAGAGCAGAGATGTTAAGCCTAGAAGAAATTACGGTGGTTATTTAGATATCTGGGCTGCTGTTTAGGGGCTTACAAAGGCAAGTGTGATAAAGATGAGCAAGATTTTAAATTAAAACCAGCAAAAAAGTCTTGACAATTTTCACTCTGGTAGCCTCTATATCTTTTTCTGTGGCAGCTTAGCTCAGGTTTCAGAATGGGAATACAAGCTGGTGGGTATCCTGAGCCCTCCCTGCAACATGAGCTCTGTGCACAGGAGCTAGCACTTGCAGTAAATTGTGTAAGATAAGTTCAGTCATGGTTTATTTTAGGGTTTTGTGTTTTTTCTTTTTATCAGTTTCTTTTTGTCAGTGAGTTCTCAACAGATCACAGATATTATTTCCACTGTTTCTAATTGGATTTTTCATCAAAAATCATCGTTTGCTTTGGTGGGCTTATACAGCATGCTGCTATTTGGTGACTGGCACTGGGACTTAATGGCTGTGCTGGCCTCTGACAAGTTCTTTGGTTTGTTTAGGAGAGAAGTAACAGAATCATTTGTTTGTAGGAAAATTTGAAGTTTTTATTTTCTGCTACTGCTTTTCCTTCCCTGTCATGACAACCATTTGCTTCAAGCAAATCCTACTAAACTAGGTTACTTCCCACATCTTTTTCAAACTACTCATGCTAATTTGCCTGACTGCCTGAAGCGGTTAGAGGGTGCTCACAGGAACCTCACTTCTGACAGTGGTGTGGCACAGCTGACGCAAACCTTGATGTCGTTAACAAAAGAAATTGGTTCCTGTTATCCAGTCACCTGCAAGTGCTCACTTCTCTTTTAGGTCCATCACTGCAGTGCTGTTGCTCTGCTTACACGGTCAGTAGCAATGCCTCTCTTGCTGAAGCTGTTAGTATGTGAGGTAGTGAAATTAAATCTGATGTGGCAGTACGGGTTGCAGTCTCAATTCTTACTGCAGTACAGATGCTTCTTCCAGGTAGAACACAATATCCATACAGGGAGTTTGTATACAACAGCTGGGGTGTATTATTCATGTCCCAGTTTATTTTCAGCAGCCTTCTAGTTTCAGTAAACCAAAAAATGCTGCAAATGCAGACATATTTAGTGACATCAGTTGCGAACAGGTTATTCTGAGACTAGCACAACAACCAAAACAGCACAAGACTTTGGCCTTCTTTGCAAAGGATTAGTGCAAATTGGATGTCTGTGTCTTTAGATTAGGTACTTCTGACTAGCTCCTGCTGTTGCATATACCTTTCTCACAGTAAGAGTGGCTTATTTCAAATTAACTGAATACATTTCTGAAGAAAGGTAAGCTGCTTCTGAGAAACTGCTCTTAAGCTGCAGTAGGTCTTCCCTACTGGGAATTAGTCTAATACACAGCCATTCCATAATAAAGCTATGTTGAAAGGGTATTATCTTTAATTCAAACAGTGCATTCAAGAGAATGGGTGAAATGTCTCTGTCACGATGCATACACTTTCTGAATTAAGCCCAAAATAACCTGTTTTGTAAATGTTCATTATCTCCCAGCTTACTAGGAAGAGGTAACATTTCTACCCACCTTCGTGCTGTGGTTTTTGAACCATACTGTAACTTTCCTCAACAGGGCACTTGGAGAATTGTGTTGCATAGGGTATTTAGGTGGTGCAGTAATTGGCACGTGTGAGGAGGAAGCTATTGCTGAAACACCTGTACTCAAGTAACCCTGCACTAGCAGATCTGATTTATATTAATCTGGATGCTAGTGAGCTTCAGTTAAGGGAGTTTTTCCCAAAGCACTGTGCGGCACAGTTAAGAAAGGACTGAAAGGACTGAACTGTTCTAAAGCACATGAGCTGATGAGGGATGCTGCATAGCCAGCAATGTATCACACTATGTCTTAGCTCTGTTTGCTCTTTTATGCTCCTGTTTGTGTTGACTGCACTTGCTGTGGAACTAATGATGCTTATATGGTACCATACTGTTGTCTTTGTAAGGGTTATGGTCAGGACTGAAACTATACACATAAAGTATATCTGCTGCATCCCCACCTAGTAAACACAATAATGCCTGAGTCAGAAGGGAGTTGAATAGATGGCTGCACCCCATTCCAGTAAAACAGATGTGATATCAGGTAGCAAGGTGCAGCTATTCACGGTTATATGTGTCTGAGCACACTCTTCTTGGCAAACTGATTTGATATTGATACCTTGCTCAATTATTTTTTTTTCTTTCTTAATGAGTCCAGAAAGTGAAAATATAATTTCTCACATTTGAATCTAGCCTTAACTTAAAATATAATCCTCCCTGTTCAGGTGAGTTATGCCTGGGGATTCCCAATGATCACAACAGGCAGAGTCTCTGCAGTAAGTCTCTTTTAAAACTTATGGTCTCAGTCCTGAAGTTTACTTTTTGTTGCAGTCAGTGCTGTTTTAATCATCACTAATTCACAAAATATAATGTTAACTGAAAAAAGGTACTTTTTCTTCACCTAATTTACACTAAAACAGAGCTAGCACCTTTCACCCCTCAAAAAAACGCCCCTTTTGCAGTCAGTTCTATTTGGTGGTGGTTTATTTGTGCTATAATTTTGCCTGATTTGAGGATTGACTGTTTTACTGGACATGGCTTTATAGAGAACTGTGACACTTGTATGACGCAAATTGGTAAATGTCATAGAATAAATGTGATTCATAAACATTTTAACAGCTAGTTTCAACCAAGCTGTGTTTGATAAGATACTAGAAATTATACAGTATAGATCTTCAGAATCAAAGAATATCCCTGGCCTTTGTAGCTTGCTGGATTTCTATTTTTAGAGAGACTTTAAGTCCAGTATAATTAGAGTCATACTTCAGAAAACATTATTGTAAGTGCAATGTACCAAGCTGGCCAAGGCTTTGAAGTGCATCTGCCTAGATGTTCATTTATTAACTGACTCCGCAGAGACAATGACCAAAATGGCTTTTAAACCCCAAAGAGCCAACTTGCATTAGAATTTTACTTAGGAAGAACTTAGTTTTTAAAGGGGGGGGGGGGGAGTGAATAGGTAGGACAGGTTAGAAATAAGGAAAATTCATAAATAACTCTCCCCTCGGAAGGAAGGAATCCTTGTTTTCAGCATTTGCCTCTGTGAGCTTGGTGGTGCTGTGGATTACAGCATATATTATGGAGTCCCCATAGTGTTTAAAAGATTTTTTTGGGGGTTTGTTCTATATTCAGAGACCTCTGATACTTCACAGGTCTTCTTTCACAGATCTCAGTTGCTTACTGTAATACTGTACCCACTTCCTTTTTTTTCTGTAAGTAGTGTCTTGGAGGCTGAAGACCACTGACCCTGAGTAAAATACACTATATCCTAAAAGGAGACCTACTTCTCCATTCTTCTGCTGGGTTCCCCAAGGCCAGTCACTTCTTTTGACATTAATATGTACACAGCCTGAGGGCAAGAAATGAAACAGCGTCCATCATAGTAAAATTATTAGAAGTTGAGATTTCTTCAATAGAGTATGCGGTTGTAAATCTCTTGGTTTCATTCTATTAAAGCTATATATCTAACAGATTAAAACATAGTAGCAGTAGGATTTAAGTTGTTTAATTTTTGACTGACACACAAATAAATGGCTGTAATATGCCACCCGTGATAAATAATCTATGCTAGACTTTCGAATCTGAGTATTTCTTTTCTGTCAAGTTAAGTGAACTGAGATTATTTTTCTTCTTTTTAAGCATTTGTGTTTCTGTTCCGAGCCGCACTGACAGACCCCAGTAGCCACATTCCTCCTCATACTGATTTCAAAGAAAAAACTTTACCTGTGTTCACTGTCCAATTATATTATCCCCAAACTTCCAGATGGATTTTATTCCAATAGAAACGAATTCTGTTATATTTTCTAGGTGCATGTGATTCCTTATTGCACTGAAGTCAGTATGTTTGTTTCTGGATGGTCTTCTCATGGAAGTCTTCTGGATAATCTGCCCATGCAAGACTAGACAAGCAAGTGAGACTGGGTTACCTTTGTCATGGAAAAGTCACTTTTTCATTAAAACTGATGCCCATAATGAAAATTGACCAGCCCTTCCACCATAGTGGTCTTCTTTTGCTTATGTCTATTACACATTTGCCTCTGGATTATTTTGGTATTACCTTTAGTGTTTTTGTTACCGTTTTAACATTTTCAAAGTGTTTAATTTCATTGACTTTTATCTGGGATGCATGTGTTACCAGCATTATTACTTACCATGCAATGGTAGTTGCATGAATCTTAAATAAACTTGCATATTTATAGGAAGCATTATTCCAGGTCCTTTTCAGGTTTTTATGTACTTTTTTAAACAGCACATTTGTAACAAAAATCTGGAAGACTATGAGGAGAAATAAAGAATGTGATAGTAACAATTCTAAATGAAGTTTCTTTTAAGCAGATGTGGTTTAAATCCACAATATATCAATTAATTATACTAAGTAAGAATTAGGTTATGCTTTTAGAATAATCTAAAGTTCAATTATACATCCCAAAATGGCATGTCAAAGATTATCCTCAAAAACATTTGGTGAGATTGATCAGACATCAGAAATTGTATAATAGCTGTTGGAATAAAAATAGGAGGTAACTGGCCAGTTGGTGTTAAAGAAAAAATAATTGGGGGGGGGGGGGAGGGAGGGAGGAGATCAAATTAACAGACTAAAAAAAAATAATTAAAAAAAAAAGAAACTCTCAAAAAGCAGACCCTCAAGTCTGCTGTAGGTCTTCATAATCATTTTATTAAAATGTGTTTATGCTTCTTTTCATATGACCTGGGAAAGGATATTGTGGACTGAGGCATATGTACACAAACTAACAAGAAATGGAAAAACAGATTAGAGAGACAACGTTGGCCTTTCACTGTCCTTATATTCAGGTCAGCTTTGTAAGTCCTACTGAGCCAATTCACAGCACTGTGTGTCTTTAGCATTAGTTAAGAAAGCTCCATGCTGAAAACTGAAGTAGACATAGCAAACAATATTCTTCTCAAAGCTATTACTGCGTTGTCAATATTGATGGTCTTCAGGCCAATAATTTTGATTTGAAGGTCTAGCTTAGATTCAGGCAACTGAGCCTATGTGGATGGATATTGGGGGCTGGTGGGTGGCTTTTTGCTTTAGAGTTAGCTCCCTTCCTTTCACTTTTTTCCTCCTTCTTATTGTTTTTAGAAATACCCCTGCCAATTACAACTGAGCTGTTGTTTTGTGGGGCTGAAGTCTCACCAGAATGTCTCATTCAGTAACAGCACCGTGAAACTTGAATTCAGTCTTTGGCATTCATCCTATGCTTCCTTGTAAGATAAACTTGTTTCATTTTGTGGGTAATTTGGAATGTTTATTCTACATATACAGCTGCTGAAATGTGTCATCCATTTACTGTTCATATTGACTTCATGAATTTTCATTTATCAATGAAAGCATGCCACATTCAGGCGTAGAAATTTGCTGGCATTGTTGACTGCACACAGGTGTTGTCCTGACACGGTGTATTAACAATTCATATCTTCTACTTGTGAGACAAATGAAATGTCAGACAGCTTATAAAATATAAACACACTTGTTTTCATCATATTTGAACTTTGTCAGGTTGACTGCTTCATGCTAGTGTATTTCTGTATCTAAAAAGTGGTCATCTTCATAGATCTATATATCAGGAGTTTGAAGGATACATTTGTTTTCTACCCTTATATCTAAGGATATATAAAACAATCTTAGGTATACTAAGCTATATTTTTCAAACTTCAGAACATTTGCTGGTTTTATATTTTTATGAAGATTTAAGCTAGGTGCCTTGAGGTGATATGTGACCATAATCTGACTGGGTTTTGTAATACCTTTGTTTTGTTGTAACATGATTCTCCAAGTGTCCCGAGGGCTAAAATACATACGTCACGTGGGATCTGTGGGTAAATACATGTCCCAGAACCAAATACCCTTAACTGGAAACACCCTGCAAACAGGTCCCAACACAGTAAGGTTGCATGACCTAGCTGATTGTTTGTCAGAGTATGGGGCAAAGAATGAATTATCTCTTACAAAGCTAAGTCCTAATATACAGGGATATGTAAAGGCAATATTAACTCTCTGATTTATGTATATAAGGAATAGGCAACTAGCAAAATCAAGAGGGACTTTGTTAATTGCCATGGTTTAACCCTGGCTGGCAACTAAGCCTCACACAGACACTTGCTCATTTCCCACCGGTGGGATGAGGGAGAGGATTGGAAGGGTAAAAGTGAGAAAACTCATGGGCTGAGATAAAGAGTTTAGTAGGTAAAGTAAAAGCTGCACACAGAAGCAAAGCAAAATGGAATTAATTCACCACTTCCCATCAGCAGGCAGGTATTTGGGGACATGTCCAGGAAAGCAGGGCTCCATTACATTTAACAGTTACTTAGGAAGACAAGCATCATCACTCTGAACATCCCCCGTTCCTCCTTCTTCCCCAACAATTTATTGCTGAGCATGACACCATATGGTATGAAATACCCTTGGTCAGTTGGGATCAGCTGTCCAAGCTGTGTGTCCCCCAACTTCTTGTGCATCCCCAGCCTACCTGCTGGTGTGGTGGTGTGAGGAGCAGAAAAAGCCTTGGCTTTTTGTAAGCACTGCTCAGCAATAACTAAAACATCCCCATGTTATCAGCACTGTTTTTAACACAAATCTAATACATAACCCTATGCTGGCTACTATGAAGAAATACAATATTTTCTCAGCTAAAAGAAGCACAAATGTCAACACAGTATTAGGAAGACCATTTGGTTCTTCACCAGTAGTGTCATAGTATTCAGCTGAAGTAAATGAGCAGTTAATTCATACATCTCGATGAAATTGAATCTCAATCTCAAAATAAAAATATTTTGCAATGAATTGTAAAAACGAATAATTAAAGCATGAAAGGTGCGAGGGAGCTACATTAACAGCAGAGTTAAGAAGCGGAGGACAAAGTTCTCTTGATTCACAGAATAATACCATGGGTACTGGGCTATGAATTAGTTTTTATAGAAACTGAGTCGTGCAAAATTTATATGAACCACTAAGAGAAAGATTTTTGGAATACCTCAGAATTTATTCCTGACTCCTTTTCAAATTTTCTCACCTTCACTCTGTAGGAATGACAGTACTGATGAGGTTCTCAGATCCCCAGCCATTTATTTCAGTCATGGAGCAATAGTAATGTGGTTTTAATTATAAGATCAGTTGTGCACTTTAGAATTCAAATTCAGGATATCACATGCTTACAGACATTATCCTGGTGGATTGCTGCAAATTTACAAATTTAACTGCTCCTTCACAGTAAATACAGTTTCCAGCAAACTGCTGTAAGAATGTCCTGAGACCATGTTCTTATCTCTTTGTGTTTCATTGATCAAGATGAGATTTTCTTATGTAAGTTTGCCTAAACCTTTTTTTGAGCTCATTTGTAATATTCTAGAAAATCCTAATGTGACCAGGCTGTTTGATTACACTCTGTTAAAAGAATATTTAGTTCTGTTTGCTTTAAGCCCAATGTCTGATGTTTTTGATTTGATGACCCTTAGCACTTCAATTATCCTCAGTGAATAGCCAACGCATATTCACCCGCTGCACACTGGCCTTTGTTTTATGGATTTCTGTTGTACCCTTTTATCATTCCTTTTTCTCTCTGTAGTATCTAATTATGTTCCTTTATTTATTTTTTTTACACAGAGGTGTTTCTTTTTCTGGTAATAGTGTATTTGTGAAATGCAGGGAAGCAGACAATTCTAGACTTGAGCACATTATTGATATATACTACAGCATAATGATCTCGGGTTTGTTCTGTGTGTATTTCCTCATATTCTATTTTCTCTCTGGTGACCAGTGCGCGTTTTGCCATTTTTTCTCTGCAGAACTCTCTACAGTGACTGTAAGACCTCTTTTTTTTGAGGGTAGTAAGCTCATTTGTTACTATGCATAACAGTCATTACGTGCTCATTACGTGTGTTTACTGTCACTGAATTTCATCTCTTGTTTTATCGCCTGGTTGCTCATCATCATGAGATCTTTCTGCAACTTCTTGCAAAGTCATGGAGATTTAGAGCGTAAAGGAAATGTTAGATGCTAAACTATTTACTGTCTTAAATACAAAGATTATACATACAGTAATGTGTGTCCTTTCATGCCAGATTTTCTATAGAGCTTTCTGGATGTGGGCAGAGCTCTTGTTTAGCTCCCAATACTGCTGCACAAGGTATTAATTTTTTACTTCTGCTGTGTGTACAGCTCTTTCTGTACCTCTGTATTGATCATCAAAGATTGGTTTGAGAATTTGATGGGAGAAACTTTGACAGGCATAGTTTATACGCTGGCCACCAGGCAGGATATTTTGTAGCCTCTGAAGAGCTTTCGGAAGTATTAGATCAATGTGAAAATTGCTGTAATCAAGGCTGTGGACCTAGCTGACTCCCATCCACCTTAATAACAAGGGGAGCAATAATGTGTCAGGGGCTGGAAGTAAAGGTGAAATGCATCATGATAACAAGGAAAAAAAAAACCACAGTAGTGTATGAAGTAAATTTTAGTAAGTTGAAGGGTGAATTTTCCATCTCTGCTTTGGGGAAACAGATGATCTGATAATGCCAAACAAGTGTTATGTCTCACAAGCTCCCTACAGATACCGCATTTTAGGAAACAGGAGCAAGAGAAGTTTTCAAGATCATCCCGTATTTTATCATGGTTTGTGAAGACTGTGCATGTACTGCTTACCAGTGGCTGCTGTTTAAGGATGTATAATGTGCCTAAACATAGGTGGCTGGTGCAATTCTAGATGTCTTCTGACACACTGCTTAGTTCCAGCTGTGAAGTTCCAGTTCCAGAAGGCCTCCCACAGATCCTGTGTTACATCTGATGTCTGAGGTTGTGGGTCTCTAAAACAGTGTTTCCTTCACATTTTTGTGAATGACTGTGGAGACTGAATGGTTATAATAAGACAATTAATTGAAAAACCCTTGATTGAAACCCTAGCTAGTTGCACAGAAGACTTACACACAAAAAGAACTTGAAGGTGACTCCACAGTAACAGCAAAATATAATTCAGGGGAAATTTTTAATACAGGGAATTATTTCTGTGTTAAAGTGGGTATTTAATTTATATGAAGCAGCATATATTTGGCAAGATAAGTAGATTTAGTGTCATCATTTTCCCCAAAAGACATCTTATGACATTTTACTTTGGCAGTTCCTCCCCACCCCAAAACTTCAGCTGCAGTGAGCAGTTTTTCTTCTTGATTATGAAGAAGGAAAACAGTCCCCTTACTTTGGGCAGGAACTGACATTCACTTAACTGGAAACTCATAAGTAATTCTGAATTTTCACAGTGATCATTCTCCTTTGAGCATGATGCAACTTTTTCCCACAACTGCCATAACAAAAGAATCTCTTCAGATTTATTTCCATCTTTGTTTAAATTCAGAAAATACATAGCTTTCAAGATTTCAGTGCCTTGCTGTCCAGAACAGTGGAAAAAAAAAGGTGAAACTAAACCACTTTATGGTGGCTCCACTCCATTTCCAGTCAGAGGACTTCCATATGTAAGATTTCAGAGGCCAGAGGATTTTTTTTTTATTGTATTTTCCCAGCTTCTTGGAAGGTAATAACTTTGATTTATACATTTCAGTGGTTGCTCAGAAGGTTTTGTTTCTGCAGTTTTTTTACTAAACCAGACACAACAGGAATTCGGTGTTACAATTTATTGGATGCAATGTGCTCCATCAGTTACTGCTAAATGGACGAAGAAGATATCACTAGAGAAAATATTGTGATTGAAGTTACCTTGACTCTCTCTGTTTAGTAACTTCAGCTGTGAAGAGTATGTTTTGTGAGCATGAAGGTTGTCAGAAAACCATCTTGTCTGTGTTTGGGTTTTTTTATCAGTCTGTGCAGCACAAACTGCTTAATGGTTTGTGTAAAACCAAGTAACAGAAAGAACCTGGGTTATGTCTGCTATAAATCCTAGAGATAATTTAGTTTGCAAAGAGTGGTGAAAGAAGGGCGTACAAAAAGAAGCCTGTTACACTGCCCTATTGTAGAGATTGGTTGTGGGGTAGGTATCAGGGCTCTTATTTAAGTTTACTCCTTATCCGTTTACACAGAACTCCTGAATACAGTATTGGCTTGCATTTTTATAAAGCCTTCCTTTCAAGGAAACAGAGAATTTCAGTAAATAGATAGCATCTTTTTAAATCTAAGTGTTGAAAATTAAGTTTCAAATCAGACTTTTTGTTCCCTGTCTTGAATTCTGGAGAATTAGCCATGAACTACCAGATATCTTTTATAGAAGAGAAAGCTGGAGTCCTGAGAGGTTTGAGTTCCCAGCAAATCAGTCACAAAGTTAAAATTAGAGTCTGTTACTGCAAACTTGTGTGTTTGTTCAATTTATGAGAAGTTTTAAGATTGGTATTAATGGTAAAGAAAACCAGCAGTTACTCTACTGTCTTCATTTACTGATGTTAATTACTACTTCTGAAATTGTAATTCTAAGATGTTCACTCATTCTGTCCTTGTATCTTTGTAACTTTGAAGCTGCTCAGTGCAGAAAAGGAAGATGAGAAATGATTTTACTACATTTACTACATGTCTCAGGAAGCAAATTCTGATAGGTGTCTGTCCTGATACCGGTAATTTATTACTGAAAGTGGACCTGAAGGAAGGAGTCATTCTGACGTAAAAGTGTCAACCATCAAATCTTTATGTCAGCAATGAAAACTGTATGCTTTCCTTTCACAGTGCGTGGTGGTGGTGGTGGTGGTGTGTGTTTATGTGTGAGTACTTGCAACGAACAAGAACATCTTAACAGGGAAGAAGTTTATAATGGAATCGCAACAAATTCTGTTTCAAGAACACCTGGCATGTTTGCTGAAAGGATTTTGTTGTTGTTGTTGTTTTAAAATTATTCTTGTAAATGACTATTTAACTTCTCAAATATTCAAAAATGCTCATAGAAATAATGATATATGCCACAGTAGAACATATTCTGCATCAATAATTTTAGAATGAATAAAGAAAGAAATTAGTGGTGTGAGCAAGTGATATGAAATATAAAATTGATGTGATATATAAAGGAGATCATAGTGTGATTTTCTGCAAACAAGGAAAATTAAGCCAATTAAATTAAAGCCAAGATAAACTGTTAAGGATAAACTTCTTCTCCAGTTGCAAAAGTCCCTGCATACAGCAAAATTGCAAAAATAAATACAGAAGTAGATAGATTTTGTTCTTCGTAGTTTCTTGTTACTTGAATTATTTCAATTGAATTTAATGATTTGGATGGTGAAAAATTACAAAATCAGTTTAATTACCTAGAAATAAATTTTAGAGGAATGGATGCCTTTTTAGCCATCTAACCAGCTAATGACTTCTTTGCATATACTTTATGAAAAACTTTAAAAATAATTATATTTTTTAAATAATTAAGCTTATATTAGGGTCATTTTTGAAGGAAAATTTGGTTCAGTAAGTCAAAGAATATTTTACTTTGTTTTTCACCTGTAGAACCTGTTTAGAACAAGTATTAAGGCTGAGGAGTATATAAACAAGATTAAATTAGTGTGTATATATATATGCCTATCCTTCTGTGATCTTATCTCAGAGTTCTGAGAGGTCCCAACCTAATGATTCTTTTTTCTCAAGTACTCAGCCTGGTTGAGGTATAGAATATTAATAGTCTTAAGTACACAGAGGGCAATTTTCAAAATCAGATGATATACACACTAAGTGGAAAATCGTACCCAAGAGCTGTATTCTCCCTGCAGAGGAGCCATCTGTCACCAGCCTCTGAACTGATGCCTGGATGAAGCCCTTTCATTCTTAAAGTGCTGTGCTCCAAAGTCTTAGAGGTACATGAAGGTAGATCATTAACAGCTTAGTCACTCAAAGTTCCAACAGGCCAGGTTCTTCATAGAATCATAGAATAATTAGGGTTGGAAAGGACCTTAAGATCATCTAGTTCCAACCCCCTTGCCATGAGCAGGCACACCTCACACTAAACCATGCCACCTAAGGCTCTGTCCAACCTTGCCTTGAGCACTGCCAGGGACGGAGCATTCACAGCTTCCCTGGGCAACCCATTCCAGTGCCTCACCACCCTTATAGTAAAGAACTTCTTCCTTATATTGAGCTTTCTCTGTTTAAGTTTGAACCCATTACCCCCTGTCCTGTCACTACAGTCCCTAATGATCCCTAACAAAGAGCCCTTCCCTGACATCCCTATAGGCCCCCTTCAGATACTGGAAGGCTGCTATGAGGTCTCCACGCAGCCTTCTCTTCTCCAGGCTGAACAGACCCAACTTTCTCAACCTATCTTCATACAGGAGGTGCTCCAGTCCCTGGATCATCCTCGTGGCCCTCCTCTGGACTTGTTCCAACAGATCCATGTCCTTTTTATGTTGAGGACACCAGAACTGACACAATACTCCAAGTGAGGTCTCACAAGAGAAGAGTAAAGGGGCAGGATCACCTCCTTCAGTCTCCCCGTCATGCTCCTTTTGATGCAGCCCAGGATATGGTTGGCTTTCTGGGCTGCAAGCGCACATGGAAGCCGGCTTATGTTCATTTTCTCATCGACCGACACCCCCAAGTCCTTCTCCTCAGGGCTGCTCTGAATCTCTTCTCTGCCAAGCCTCCAGCTGTGTCTGGGATTGCTCTGACCCAGGTGTAGGACCTTGCACTTGGCCTGGTTAAACTTCATGAGGTTGGCATCAGCCCACCTCACAAGCATGTCAAGGTCCCTCTGGATGGCATTCCTTCCCTCCAGCGTATCAACCGAGCCACACAGCTTGGTGTCATCAGCAAACTTGCTGAGGGTGCACTCAATCCCACTGTCCATGTCAGTGACAAAGATGTTGAACAAGACCGGTTGCAAAACCGATCGCTGAGGGACACCACTCATTACTGGTCCCCAGATCGACATTGAGCCATTGACCACAACTCTTTTTGTGCGGCCATCCAGCCAGTTCTTTATCTACCGAGTGTTCCATTCATCAAATTGATGTTTCTCCAATTTAAAGACAAGGATGTCATGTGGGACAGTGGCGAACGCTTTGCACAAGTCCAGGTAGATGACGTCAACTGCTCTACCCCTGTCCATCAGTTCTGTAGCCCCATCATAGAAGGCCACCAAATTGGTCAGGCAGGATTTCCCCTTGGTGAAGCCATGCTGGCTGTCACCAAGCACCTTGTTGTTTTTCATGTTCCTTATCATGCCTTCCAGGAGAACCTGCTCCAAGATTTTTCCAGGCACAGAGGTGAGACTGACTGGTCTATTATTCCCTGCATCATGCATTTTCCCCTTCTTGAAAATGGGGGTTATATTTCTCTTTTTCCAGTTGTTGGGAACATCACCTGACTGCCATGATTTTTCAGATCATGATTCTGAAATATCCTGCACCCTGTATAGTCTCTTCTGAGTGCCATTGTGTCAAAGACACAAGTTACGATCCTTTTCTGATACCTTCTGGAAGTCAACTCCCTTTTCTTTCATGTTTTTGCTATGACTTTTGTACTTTTGAGACAGTTTCCTTGCCAAAAACTTAATAGCTGTGTTATGTTGGTGTGTGCCATTCAGCTTCAAGGAGGTGACTAACATTGTTCTCAAGCTCTGTCTTCTTGGAGGAAGTGCTCAGGTTTCTTACTGGCAGTAAGAAATGGGACCAGTCTCCTTTGTGCTGTACACTTCAGCATCAAAATGAAGGTTTTGACCCAGTGGCAGACTGTTCCATTCCATCCATTTACTCTCCCCATCCTCTACAAAGCAAGATAGGCTGTCATGTCAGAAAAATGGAACCTGGAGAAAAATCTGCTTGTAGTCCTTGGAGCCCTCAAGCCACCTTTCCTGTGTGATGCTCCTTGACAGGTGTAATATTCTGACTTGCCACTGTTATGGGGTTGGTCATTATTCACTCCTGGATAACGGAGTTTAGAGCAACTTTCTGCCGTTCTTGGAAATGTGGTTAGAGTCTGGCACCAGACTTCAGGGGTGAATAACTTGACTTTTTTCAAACAAAAAGTAGGAACAGTACCAGTAATGTCAGGGCTCATAGCAGAGAAGGGAATGTGTTCTGTGTCACAGCAAGGTCTTCATTGGGAGTGGCTTTATGCCATTGAAGGCTGATTCATTTCTGATGTAATTTCTACAATTCTGTCTTCACATGGCCCTTCAGATTTCCTGGGAGGTCCTGGCATGAGACAGCACATCTACAGAAATGTGTAGATGTGCTTGTGTAGATATTGGGTTCTTAGGAGATTGAACTATGAAGTCCCACCTCGTCAGCACTCAATAGCTCAGAAGAAGCCTGCAGAAGTCCTAACTGTCCAATATTGTTTATATATTGTTCAATTATTTGTTTTTTTTTTTTAATCTGAATACTCTTTCATGTGAGTTCTGCCTCTCACAAGATGGTTTCAGCATCCGGGTGTGGATTCTTAACACTAATTTTCTCCCTTACTGCTCAAAAAATGTCATGTGTGTCCGCTATCTTGAGAGATTTGACTACTTGCTACTTACCGGATATGCAAAGCTAAACAGCATGCGCAGGGTGTCTCCACTTTGCATTCAGCATCTGAGTTGACAGTAACAAATGTTTCTTTCTTTGGCTAGGAAGTTCAGTGAATCAGAATTCAGAGGCTGTGATACCCTGCCCCTTAAAGCACCATTTCACCTGTGTGATGCTCTGGTGAACATCTGATTTGTAGTCCCATTGCTTGTGTTCTTCCAAGTGCTGACAAAACAGGAAAACAACTTTAATAACTCTCTAAATCTTGCAGGCAGGTGATTCCCTTAGCTTCAATTTACTTATTCACTTAGCTAGGGCTAAGCTAGATATTTGCTGATGACCCCGTAGGTTTTTGTTAATTTGTTGGGTTTGCTTTGTAAAAGAGTTGAAGTCATTAGTCATAATAGTAGA
Source organism: Neopsephotus bourkii (assembly GCF_033783945.1). Classification (NCBI taxonomy): domain Eukaryota; kingdom Metazoa; phylum Chordata; class Aves; order Psittaciformes; family Psittacidae; genus Neopsephotus; species Neopsephotus bourkii. Next base: position 5,849,092 of record NW_026901984.1, on the reverse strand, counting down.
ATTGTTAAATAAGGACCATGGGTTTGGGCTTACAACAATAATTATTTTTATTTAATGGAGGATATTTTTAAAATTAATTTTAATTAAAATATAGATCTATTTATTCACAATATATAATAATTTTATTATTTTCTATTAAATAATTTATAACTTGCTGACAAATGAAAAAAGTCTAATATACAGCAGATAAAATAGTAATAAAGTAAATACAAATAGCTACAGTAATTCCAAATCAGAAAAATATGGCAAAAGATTTTTCCTAGTGAAATTAATTATTCTGCAAGGCACATTTTTAATCTTGGTAATATCATAATTAAGCAATTTAAGCATGCATAAATACTATGCAAAATTCTGGTTTCAGCTGTATTTGTCTTAGTTTAGGAATAATCTCATTTCTGTAGGAAGCATGCATGTAATCATGTGTTAAAAATACCCGAGACACACAATTTAGCTACCTTTCAGCAGACTGGGGTATCCTAGAAAAAATTGTCTGTATTTGTAATGCTGTAAAGAGTAATTCAACAGTGATTAACAGGTTGAATATTATACAACTAAATCTGTGTAACTATTACATGAACTGATTCCTGTAAAATTAAGAAAAAAACACAGATGACATTAATCAAATAAAAAATTCTTTAAAAGAAATCATGTAGTTTTGTAAACTACAAAAGCAGAACTCAACACACTTATCCCTAGAATCCTGATATAATATTTATTGTTTCACATATTCATTCATCAGGCTTCATTTCATTAAGATAGTAAGCTAACAATGAAGTGCTTGAGTGGTCATAATACAAGCAGCATGTAAAGGGTCAGACCAAGTGTGACCTCACCTGAGCTAAATAAGCATTCAGAAGTGAACTGATGTTCTTTACCACTGAAACGTAACTGCCAGAATGTTATTACTGCATTCAAATCATTATATGATGTTTAATTTAAAAGACCACTATGTGTAATCATTTGTTTGCTAATATCTAGCTATATAGGGCTATAGAGAAGTTGTGTAAACAGTAAAGTGAGTTAAGGGGGCCTTGTCCCCTTCATATTGGGGTTTTTATCTAACTCTGATAGATCACAAACTCCTTTCCAGAAAAGCTGAGGTTTCAGACCTCCTTATTCAGATATCTTGGTAACATTAGTTATTTGTTTATTAAGGTAATTGCTTTCTCACAAGAAACACCATACTAGTGAAATTCCTTGGAACGAACTACAGGAAAATTATGAAATGCTAATAATAAACCCCAAAGATTTTTTTAAGGAATTTTCATTTAATAAAAAAAAAAAAAAAACAAAACCCCTGCTCTTGATAAAACATCTGGCAGGCTTTTTGAGGTTTTTGTTTTGTTTTGTTTTGTTTTTGTTATTCTGTGGTCACACCTTGAAGGGTGAATGCAGTTCTGCTGCCTCTCTTTCCAAAGTAACACTCTGCCCACATAGCCACAGGAATGGGCTTTCCATTGTGCACTGTTTCCCTCTTCCCATCAGGGATGTTCCTGTCTTTCTGCCACCATCTTTTTTATGCACCAGGCAACCTGCCTACCCAGCCTTTTTGGCAATTTGTGCTCCGCTTTGACTTAAGCCAGCTCTGGTCTGAAAGTGCTGTGATGAGGTGAATATAATAAAGCCCTTTTTTAATTGGTGTTTCTTCTGTCCACTTCAGCAAGATTACCTGAAAGGCTCACAGACAGCCTGGCAGTTTGTTAGCGTGCAAAGCCTGAGTGTAAACTTAATTTAGCTATTTCAAGACCCTGTTGGAGGGGAGGAGACATTCAAATTTGGGCTGTGATGATTATTCCTGTTAAGCTCTTAATCATGTTAACACTGCTCTTTCCATAAGTTGTCTAGATTAATTGTGATGAGGTTGGTCAGCAGCACGGAATGTATTCAGAACAAGGTAAAATTTCACATCTTCCTGCTTGGAACAGGGCAGGGTATCAATAAGGAGTTATAAAATTAGGACTGGCATGAAGAATGGGAGTGTGAAACAATTTAATAACTGTTTCTCAAAACACAGGGACTTCAGTCAGCCAATAGAATTATTGGCTTTTAAACAAAATTAAGTACTTTTTCACACAATGTACCATTATATCATAGATTCATTCCCCATGCAACCTTGTGAGGGCTAGAAGTATGAATGGGCTTCTAAAGCGACTCTGTGAATTCATACAGACCACTCAAGTAGTGACTAAAAACCCCATCTGGTCTGGATGCAGACTAAGAAGGCTCATGCCTGACTAATGGGATGATATACATGGACCTTTCTTTAAAGTAATCTTCAAGTGTCTTCAGCTGGCTACTTCTGGAACAGAGGATGTAGGATCAGCAGACCGCTGTCTCAGTATTATAATTGTGCATCCTAAGCCCCCTTCTGCTCTGGCCTCTGATAACACTGTCCCTGAATGTGTGTCTGCTGCTGGTAGGGACCCAGATGAGAGCCCCACAGTAGAGAATAACATGCAGGGCTAGACCTGCCTGTCCGGCTTTGAGAGGTGAAATAAGAACAGAGCATGGATGGCCACTCAGCGTTTTAGCCTTTTAATCTGAATCTTGGAATAAGAAAGGGTAAACAGTAACAACGAAACATATGGTTCAACTGAGAGACATGTGGACTCAGAATGCTATTCTTTAAGATTTCTGGAGAGGAAAGCTCGAAGTAAATTATGATTGCTCTTTCATGTATAAACATAAAATTCTAACAAGAAAAAAACATTATATACCACCAGCTGTGTCTCAGTTCTCCCTACTCATGCTACTATGGAATGGGATAAAAATTGATAATACTGAATAACTTATTAATATCAGTTTTCATTTGTATATTCAAGGTCTATATATTGAAAACTAGCATATTCAAGATATACCTTACCATGATTTTGAAGCATGCTTTGAAGCTTTTGAAATCTTCAATAGACACTTTCATTTGTAGATACCTTGAAAAAAAATGGCATTATGATACATTTGCAAATGAAGATTTCTTTGGGGTAATTTATCTTCTTTACTGCACATTATTTCTTTTAGATTGTATAATACGTGAAGCATATAGAAATATGTTGCATATATTATGAAACATAATCAATGTTAGCCCTGTAAGTTAACATCCAGGAGCTTGCCCTGCATGCCAGGCTGCCACCCATGCTGAACGGTGTCATTTTTCACTTCTCCTGACAAGCTGGGCCACTGGAGGGGGAAAGAACTGAAAAGTCTCTCTAAATATACCAGAAGGCACGGGCTGCTATAGTCTAGTGTTTCAGGCAGTTGGTTGGGCAATGTGGGTCTTTGGACTCCAGCCACAGTGCACAGGATTCTTTCTGTTTTATATTTCTGGAATTTTTATGCATTTTATTTTAAAACAGTAATTGGATAAAGGCTCCTCAAAGTTTCTTAGATATTTGATGCAAGCATGGAATTGAAATTTGGAAATATATATAAAAAGAATTCAGGGTATTCTTTTATTGTAATGCCTAATGCTTGAAAAGTACGTGAAATACTGTCTCACTGTTAAAATCCAAGTTTACTGCACAGAAATATGTTTTTATTTGATTTTCTGTTTTACTAATCCTTAGGTATTAAGCTGTAGAGTACAGCACTTGTAATAAACTGTAGAGTCATATCTTTCTTGAAATAAAATCTACAGTCTTGATTTTGCTGCAACATGTGTCCTTGCTCAGTAGCGGATACAGAGACCATGCTAGGTAGAGAGAATGATGACAAACAGAAAGGTTGTTGTTTCGATGTGTATAATCATAGTGATGTCAGGGCAATAAAATAATGGTGGGGCCCCATGACATGTAGGTACATGCATGCCTAAGCTTTCAGGAAAAATGAAGCTTATCTTCCTTCTGGCCTCAGTCTTGCCAGCTGTTGACCACCTGGATATAAAGCAACACAGCTATGTCCGATATTGCTTATACTTACATATTCATATAAGACCATGTTATACATCTATAAAGATCTATTAGAGCTAATGTAGTGCATGCCTAGTTATATGATGCATTTACTTAGCTCTTGCAGAGAAAAAGCACAATTCAAACACAAAAAAGGACTTTTTTTATGTTTTACACTTCTAATAACATGGGCTTGGACTTGCATTGATTGAATAGTTCTGAATAAAAGCAGAATGAAAGGTCAGCCCATAAAGAAAAGGTCTGAGACATCAAAAGGCATACTTGTAAGGAAGAGGATACTTTTGAAGGGAAAATGATATTATATTGGAAAAGATCAGGCACCTATGAGAGAAAGAAAAATGTAATGCTATGGAAGAAAACAAACCAAAAATATTAGAAAAAATTATTAGAGGGAAAAGTCTTCTAAAGGTAACAAAAAAAACCCAACACTGAACAGCTCCTTTTCTTTTTTCTTTTTCTGTTTTTCCTATTTTTTTTCCCACTTCAATACTATTTAGGCAAATGAGAGGAGTTCAGAGTCCAAAGCTAAGATCTAGTATCCTCTCACACTATCCTATTTAGAAAAAGGTGATGGGAATGAAGATGAGGTTGAAGACAAAAAAAAATTAGAACAGTAAAAGAGGCAAACAGAGAAGAGAATATGCATATAATGGAATACTGATAAAAGGGTTTGATTTGTTTTTTTTCTTCTTTTCCCTTTTATATAAGAAGAGTATTTTTGATTTTTAAAAATGTATTTTAACTATCAGTAAGAGCAGTAGTGAGCTTAATAATTGAGCTTCTCCATTGTTTTGAAAGGACATTAAAAGCAATGCCATTCCTTGACTCTATTTCCGTGCATAACTCTGTACATAGAAATACATACACGGACTACAGATGATTGCTTGTTTGTCAAACAAGAACAAAAAGATACCAAGAAAAAAACTGGCTTAGATTATGTTATAGGAGAGAAATAGGGAGGCAGCAAACAGCTCTAGCTGATCCAGTGGTGGTTTTCTGGGCCCTCTGCATGTTGCCTCAGGAACCTGAAGTGTAGGGGTTTATATGAACAGAAACAGGCAAAGCTGAGCTTGGACTATTAATTGTTTAAAGACTTCCAGACAGACCATTCATGAATGAATGCTTAATTTGAAGTATGCTTAGAACTACGATCTTGGGGAGAAACGTTAGAGTGGAGCAAGGGATTACTGGGAAAGCAGACAGAGAAGAGGAGTGCAAGGAAAAGGAAGCTACCACTTGCCACTTCAGGGAGTTTGATGGAATTAGAGAATAAAGGCAGAATATAGGGCATACCTAAATAAATCTTTCTGAAAACACCCAAGAAGCTGTCCAAACTTTATTCCTGGACTTCATATGCTTTTGGAAATGACTTCTCATTTCTTTGAAAACTCTTTGCTCTTCCTTACTGGGGTACATGGTGTTAGAATTGGAGGCAGTGCTTATTAAATGAAATGGAACTCTCTGACCAGATATAAGATAGTTTTGTGGTTTGTTTCCTTTTGTGAGGATTGTTGGATACTGGAAAAGGTTGTGCAGAGGGGCTGTGGAATCTGTGGCCCTGGAGGTTTTTGAAGCCTGAGCTACCTGACGGGAATTCAGTGTTAACCTTGCTTTGTGGAGGAGGCTGGACCTCCTCAGGTCACTTCCAACTTGAACAATCGCGTGAGCCTGTAATATCTCTGTTCTTTTTATCAGCTAGGAGGAGAGTAGGAGTTGAGACCTCATGGTTGTGTCCACACTGAGTATTTTATATGGAACTTTAAATGCTACCCAAACCAACCAACTGAAAAAGAAACAAAAAAACCCACAAGATAAAGATTGGGTACATTACCCAGTATTTCTAATTATTATTGGTTCTTGCAAGTGAAATAAATGTAGAATTAAAGGGCATTTATTGCTTAGGGTTGTTTTAGCCAGATCCCAAACCACTACAGTGCAGAGAATTTTTTCTTTGGATAGCTTCTCTGTAAAGGTCTGTTACAGCAGGCTAGCAAAATCAAAGGACACCGATTACTGGAAACTTTAATAGCAGATTTGTGGCAGTGCTGGTTACACAGCTGGCTGGCAATACCACTGCTGGGGAGAGATGTTCCATCTGTCCAATGACTCTTTTCTTTCATGAGAGATCAACAATGCTGTGCCACAGTACAGAACTTGGCAAGCAGAAATAGAATCATAGGATAGATTGGAAAAGACCTTTGAGATCATCAAGTCCAACCATTAGCCAAGGACTGCCAAGACCACCACTAAATCATATCACTGAGGGCGTTATCCTCACAAGGCAGTTGAGAGCTATTATTGTGGGTAGATTATCTTGTCACAGCTATCTGATTATCTAAAGTATCACAGATATGGTGATCCTGATTTAAGAAGATATTTTGGTAACGTATATCCTTGGTAACCATTGGCTGGTGGCATATCCATGGAGGAACATGCAGAAGATGACATTAAAATCTCCTGCAAAAAACCTTAAGGATTAATGGAAAACAGTGGACGTGATCCTTGCTGTGGCATGTACAAGGATCTAGACTGGATGAGGACTCTGAGACTGTCACATGCAAAATGTGTAAGCTGGTGAAACCTGAAAGCTGATTTTCCTAAAGAGCTGTGCAGTTCACTAAGTGCTTCCCTTTTCAAAATGTGGGTTAGTGAAATCACACATTCTCTGGCATGATTTCTCAGTACATGCAAAGGTTTGGTTCTTTATGTCAGGTTAAAGTATACGAACAACGGGCTTGAGAAAGAAGGGTAAGTGTAGGTCCCTAATGGCTTCATAAATTTTATTACAGATCAGACATCTTGACTGTTTATTAATGAATGCTTTGCACCAGGAGTACTGCTTAACTGCATGATGGTTTTTATCAAGGACTGGTTTAGGAATGCCCCCCTATTTGTCCTGGGACAGTTTCATCAATTTGCTGAAAAGATACATCCACAGTTTGCAGCTGCTCTTTTTGACCTTTCCCTCACCTTTCCTTCCCTGGCTGAAGCCACCACTTTACGTTTACTCTTAGTGAAAATGTTGTATTTTTCAGATGAAACCTAAGAGATTTGTTACAAAAAATCCTGGTTTCTTCTAGAATGTATTTTTATGAAAAAAACATTGATCAGCTTCAGTTTTTGTGTCTGTCTTTAAAGCACTCAGTATTGATTAGCTACTGGTGCATGCATCGTGCTTGACTCTGTAAAAGAATATCTGTAGGTAAATCCTATGTTCCTTCATAACGGAAAGGTTTTCTAACAGTCAAGTTTCAGATGAAACTTTTGCAATTCCTTTGGGGAATAAAATAAGAGTTTGACTCTTGGACAGAGGCACAAAGCACAAATGTCAGGCTCAGAAAGCAGTCTTTTTATCAGGAAAGAGAATAAGTTGTGATCAGTTACCACAGTTACTGAACTAGAACCAGTTATTTCTCGTTTGCTCACTAAAATATTGCTAGTAAATCTACAATCACTCTACCAGACATGCACTACTACATCCACTGTAGAGAAGATTCTTTGCCAGTGATTCGTTCTGTTTTGGTAAGGTTGAGGTTACTTAGAGACAAGAGAGTAGAGGAAATCATTCTCAAAATCTGCAAGTAGCTCAGCGTTTCTCACCATACTTATTTTCCCTCTTCCAGGAAATGCAGTAGCAACAGGAGGTGCTGATCTAGCTTTTGACACAACTTTTAGTTTGCTGCTTTACTGAATGTTGCGGGTTGTTGGTTTATTCCTTCCTCTCCTCTCCCTCCCCCCCAAGTTATGTACACTTTCTTTTGGCAAAAGGAAGCACTTCAACTGGGCTGAACTTTGGGATGTGACAAAATGTAAAGCCTGTGGGGCCTTTTGCATGTTTATGTTCCTTTTGCAAACATGTACAATGCCAGCTGTGCAAAATGTCCCTTCTTTCTGCCTAAGGCTGGGCAGGAAACTGCACCCTGTCTTCCTATGCTTGGCCATGCTAATCCATGCTTGTGATTGCCAAGTGTGATTGCTGAAATATGTTGTACTGAAGAATCAAATAGTTAGCCAAGTAAACAGACCTAAAGGGAGAAATGGAAGTTTCCAGAGAGGTCTCTGGGCTTATTGAAATACAAACTGTGGATGCTAGGTCCAATGTTAATAAGGGATATGTCTACCACATAGCAGCTTTCTGGCATTTGCATGAGCAGTCTCCCACAGATCTGAAGAACCCTAAACCTTAAGACAACCCAAAAAAACCTAATTCTGCTAAACAGATTCTAAGATACCACAGGGTAGAATACAGGTTATGTATTTTCATGCTCTTGAAAGCCCAGCAAGGAGCTGTGGCCATCACTGCGATTGCTTTGTAGTTGTGTTACTCATGGATGCCTCTGAATACTCTTCCCATGCTGATAAAGTTGACTGGTTATCTGCTCTGTAAAACTAGTCCATGTTGTGTCTTGGTTGGTGGATTCACGAGCTGAACAATGTAGGTGAAACCTAGAGGTGTTAAACCCAGGGCTGTTCATATCTTTTCAGTCCCTTACCTTTCACACATAATGTGGTTTTTTTTCTGACATACCCTGTGCAATCTGCTGCAGCCCCCAGCCCTTCTTTGTATTCCACATTAGGCAACAGTAAGCTATGTCTTCCTTCACAGCACTAGAGTCATGCCTCAACAAGCATGGTATTTTTAGCTATCTGAAGTTTTCTTTATTAATGGAATAATAGGCATCCTGGAGTTTCTTGTTACTGTCAATGACTGGTTTAATAATTTCTAGAAATTATTTTCTCTAATATATCTATCAGAGAATCTATTTTCTCTAAAAATTTTTGTGTGAACAGGCGTGAATGTTATCTTCCTGGTGTGAAAGATAATGGCAAGAAATATGGCACTGAGAATGCCAAGAAATGGCACTGAGAAACAGTTCAATTCTTCTCTTGACCATTTGAAATTTGCATGTCACCATTTTATTTGTGACCCTTGTTCTTCTTTTATGCTCTGTGAATGATTTGTATTTTTCCCTTGCTGCTGCCAAGAACTCATTTGGTCAGTGCCAGTTCCTAAACTAACAGCCAGTTTCAACTTCCTTTCTCTCATGTATAAAATAAACCTGAACTATTGAATATCCCTGTTCAGTTTCTCACTCCAGAAAGTGGGTTAAAAATAGCTACACAGGGCTCATGCAGCTACTAAGGAAGCAGGCTGGGACTTTGAGACTGTAGTCAGTTTAAATTGCTTCTTTGTCATATTCTAACCTGTACTTATCCACTGCTTGTCTTAACTTCCTGTTCCCTTCAGAATACCTTAATATTTTTATCCTTTAAGCTTTCACTTTATTTCACAATCAGCTATGAAAGAGGAGTGTGCACAGAGGTTTTTTACACTGACATGGTATATTTGTTTGTGGCACATTATATAAAGTGTATTAAAATGTGCTATCTACTTATTAATATTGTGGTTTCATAAAATTAGTGTCTCAAGAACAGCTGCTGAAAAAGAATGACACTGGTTGACTGAGCACTAGGCTTGTGTTGTGTAATAAATAGTCATTTATCCTGGAGGTTATTAATTTTGCCTGTTTAAATGGAGGAACTTTATGGGTTTTAACCTAAGGCCTCTTTCATTTGAAATATCTTAAAATTTAAACAAGAATAGAAGGGCAAATACTTTAAAACAAAAATTACCCCCATGGCAATAGAGTACGAAGAAGCATATGGGGTCAAAATATAGTCCATTTTCAGTTTGATTCCTGCCCAGCAATAGTTTTTTTGCTTTTTTTTTCTGTAGGCAACAATGAAAGAATCACTTTGTCTTTCTATCTAGTGAAAATAAGGTGTAATAGCTACCAAACTATTGCTATGGAAGTATGCTTCAATAAATGTTCATTTCCACAAGAACTGAGAAGTTAACTGAATACCAATGACATTCTCTTCCGCCTTCAAATATTGTCTATTTCACTACTATTTCACCTGCAAATACTGCAGATGACTGGAAACTGGTATATTGTTTAGTCAAAGTAATAGCAGTAGCTACTATCACATCTTTTGAATGTTCAATTGAAAACCTTGTGTCATGTCTGCAGTTTAAAAGTGCACACAACTCCAGAGACCCAAGTTATTTGGTTGATACCTGAGGCTTCATATCTTAGGAAGTTAGACAGAGAAAGATGAAATTCAACACCAAATATTAACTCTTTCATGTCACATTTATTAAAAAAAAAAAAAAAGTTTATGGGTTGTAAATGTTCTTATCATTTTGCCTTGAGATGGGCCATAAGATTTCTTATTCCCACATTCAAGCAAAGACATGTAAAATGAATACAAAACCTGGAACTGTGTGTGAATGCCAATGCTACAGCCAGAAGTATGATGGTATGTACTATTTCTGTAGCATACTTTTTTCCTTCTACCTTTGATGACTTAGTTCTTTGCTCAGTACCTGTTATTAGAACAAAAGTCTAGGGAATATTGAGATGATTCAGACAAAGTGTCATTGATAAAATTACTTATTTCTGTTCTGTCAAAATTTTTATTGTCTTTAGACTTATTATTTTTTTCTGTTTGACCTTAAGTAGAAAGACCTGTGCGGAATGCAGAGTAAAAGAAAAGACTAATTCTATTACTGTCCATGCTGCATCTTTCTTTAAAGGAGGAAAACATGTTGGTCTCAATTGTTACACTTATATTTTTGTTAACTCTGATAAAGTCCAGTATGCAGGCTGTAATCATTCATGTTCTGCAGAAGACACAAGTGGTGTTGATTGATCCCTTTATTTGACTGTAAGGCACAAAAGAATTTCAGTTTGCAGCTACCCAACTTACCACTGAAATTTAGATTCAGAATGTATATTACATTTTAGAGATGTTATTCTCCATGTTACCTCAAAATAACACTGTAGATGCAGTGTTAAGTATATTCTGTTAACTTTACATGCTGATTCAGTGGGATCCTGTAATAAGGAAATGTTACACTAAATGATACACCAAAGCTACCTAATATTTCTGTAGTAGCACCAAAATAATGAGATACAATGCACGTGAGGTGGCTAACGACAATAAGTTCTCATGCTCTTACTCTCTTTACATTGCTTTTTTTTGTCCTCCTTGCACTCTGGTGCCATCTGTTATGGCTTATTAAAATGTAGTTCCAATAGGCGCTATATTATTAACAACTCCCTAATACAGTCTACTGCTGTTTTCACACCATCTTTTACATTCCAGATATTTCAGCTCCTGCTCCCTAACATTTCTGTGAATTTTCTTTGTGTCTTCCCATATTTCAGTTTTCAGCAAAACAGTCATTGACTATATTCACTTTATTCTTGGTAAAAGAATAACTTCTGTTGTAATCCAGCATAGACCTTTCTCTTGACTAACGGAAGGCCATTCCCTGAGAAATCTTCTTCAGTGAAAAAACTCCAGATGCCCCTTTCCCATTCTAAGACTGAGATAGTTGAAAGGTACTCGCCCACCAGTTACAAACCTCATTTCAGACTGAACTTTCTGTGTCAGCTCAGAAGATGTGTATCAGGAGTGTCTGAGTGTCTGTGTTTGCACAGAATGCAGAGACAGCATTGCTCCTAAGAACTGACCTCCAGAAAACCTTAGTGGGAAGAAAAATCAAAATAATGTTAATGTCATCTCCATTTAGATGATAAGTAAACGTACCCATGGATTCCTCCCTTCACAACCTTAGTCTGGTAGTACAGGAAGGGAAGAAATGAAGGAGAGAAGTAGCACTTCACATACACCAGGCTCAGTCAGGTAATCAGATTATGAGAACGAAAAGCAGTTTTATGCAAAGCTACTGCCCTGTGCCAACATTTATTTTTCTTTCCCCTCTGACCTGGCCAGTTTGAGCAAATTTAAAATCTAGATTGTTGGTTCAGAAGTGGTGAGGAGCACCAGTTACTGGTGCCAGCAGAAATGAACATAGAGCAGAATACAGTCCAAGTCCAGTAATGTCCACCTGGATGCTCCTGAAGCCAACAGCTCAGGATGAGGTTTTAGCAGCTCACAGGAGAGTGAGAAGACAACAGGACCAACCCAGGGGAAAAAAAGAAAAGGGTGAAGTGACAAAGATGATGTAAAAAAATAATTAAAACCTTTTCCAGGGCCAAGACCTTGTTTTGAATACAGCCTTAATGCAGCTGCATTATACAGCTAATCAGAAATGAGGGCCCATACCTGAATACAAAGTAGAAATGGCATGAAAATAGCTACTAAGGGCTCATAACTTGGGTAGTTGTAATTCTGTCAAAGATTTCCCTGGCACAATAATGGAGCTCTTGCTAATATGCCCACCCAGTCTAACCATCTGCTCTGTGCTGAATTAATATAAATGCACAACAAGATACTGTTGTAAGAGGGATACCTGCCTGAGGCTGCTCCAGAGCAACCTTTCTTACATGCTGGGAGTCTTACAGCCACGAGTGTTTGTCACTAGTTTGGGAGAGCAGCCGTTTCGCCACCTTCAGATCACCAGTTTCTCACATTTCTCACGTTTCTAGAGTCCTTTGATTCTTATCATTCATCCAGAATAGGGTGAATGAGGTGACAGATGACATTTCCTTGTTTTTCATCTCTTGTAATCATTGTACTAGCTGAATGTCAGTGCCATTTGTCCTCTGTTCTTTGGGTTTCTGTTTGACTGTGTTGTTACTCTTCCTGTGGTGGGCCTGTGATCAGCTCTTCTTTTCTTACTACACTGTTACGTTTCATGCCTGTGTTGAAAAATGGCACTGATGCTGCTACGAATGCATCTGCTAAGATACTGAGTTACCATATCTTGCTACACTGACAGTTTATGTCTGCAGACTTTCGCCCATGCTTTTAAATAAATCAAATGGTTTGAGAGACTTAGGGTAAGTCCCCAGTGACCTTTTGTGTGGTTCCAAAATATCCTGTCTTTTCACACAATAATTATTCAGAACTAAAACCCTCCTTATGTCATTTATTGATATATTTTGTCCTTCTGAAGTTCAAATGGAAAGGCTGTTCAGGATATGGCAGGTCATTCTCTTAAAGACTTTTCAGTCTTTCACATAATTCAACTCAAGTAGCACATTGCTACCACCCTGGGTCCCTTTTTTCACAATAATGATGATGTCTTTCATATTTTCTTCATGCAATATAAATAGTCAAACTGACAGAAGGTTAAGAAATAGTCTTTCCAAGTTTCTGAACTTGAAAATGAGACAAACATTTCCAATTCAATTCTGCTTGTTCTTTTAAAATGATCTCTATAGAATCATAGAATAGTTAAGTTGTGATTCTTTGTGTTTAGTAGGTTACGTTTAAAGAAGCATTTTAACAACCTTTTGGCAGCCAAGAGAATGAGAATGGAGAGAGTGTCTAAAGAGGAGCCTGGACCTCCTGCTGCAAGGAGGTGGTTGAGTCTTCTGACCTGTGACCACTTTTCAGGAGAGCTCCATGTGTTCTGAGTGCCTGCCTCTGTAATGAATTCTATGAAGTATATTCTTCCTGTTACTCCTCCTCCTTTAAGTGCATTAAGAGAGCTCCTATTTACTACAGTGAGAGTAAAATTGAATCCTGAATTAATGAATTAAACTTAGTTTGATGTTGCTTGAGATATTTTCCTGAAAGCTTTGGTTGAAAGATCTTTTTTCCCACCAGGAGGGTATATTTCATCTTTAACTGTTATCAACAGAGTAATATTATTATCTATTTAATCCTTTTGTGAGAAAAGTTGCTCTTCTGACAATTGGTCATTTGTATCTGTGAACACCAGTAAAATAAATAGAATGAAATGAATTCAGGAATGTCAACTTGCTCTCATTATGGGCTGCTGGCAGTGAAGCACATCATGATTTAGTTCGATGTGGCAAATTAGAAACCCAAACCAGGTAAAAATGGCAACAATAATAATGAACTATTTCATTCAGAGAGACTGTTCCTAATCCCTAGCTTTTATGAAAAAGTAAATAAATAAAAACCCAAACCCACACTTCAAAAAACCTGGTGACTCTGCAGAATTTGGAAATATATCAAAAAAGGACATACTTCAATTGAGCGTATTTCAAATTTTCATGACCAAGAGAATACAGATCCGTAAAGAAACTCTTTGCATCTATGTCTTACTACTTTATCAGAAGTGTTTATATGCCCACTCTTAACTATTTTTTAGTGTCCACACTTATATATGTTAACAGGGCTAAATAGTTAGATTCCTAAGATGTAACAGCATCTGAAGACAGGCATTGTTTTGTTGAGTGTTCAGGAAGGCAAGTCTGGTAATTCATTATAAATCATGGATCAATATGTAAAATGCTGCTGGCAAGGGAGAAGATGAAGAAAGTATCCTCTATTTTAAACAGTAAGATGGTATTTGGAGAGGTAATTTACTGTGTTGGGGACCCTGGTTCCTTTATCTCTTCATACTCTGTAGAGATTTAAGCCTACAGCTCCCATAAGTGCTCTGGTGACTGAGCTGAGTTGTAAGTACCATAGTTGTCCTAACTGGGCTTTACAAAGAGCTGTGGTATCACCAGTCACTGTTTCATCCTTCTGTGCTTTATAGAATCATAGATTCATAGAATCAACCAGGATGGAAAAGACCTTTAAGATGAAGTCCAAACATTACCCCAAGACTGCCAAGTCCATCACTAAACCATGTCAACTAAAAGCCTCATCTACAGATTTTTTGAACACTTCCCGGGATGGTGATCCCACCACTTCCCTGGGCATCCTGTTCCAATGCCTGAACACCTTTGTAGAAAATGGTTAGGCACTTGGCTCTTAAAAAAAATAAGGAATCTCTAGAAAAAGTAGGAGCGTTCTTATTTTCAGGAGTTAGATACAAACTCTCTGAAAGAAGACATGCCAAGGTATGAGTTTCACGTGTTTGTTAATTTAAATCTCTCTGCACTGATTACTTTCTGTGGACGTTTCTCTCCAGTCTTTCCATGGAAAGCTGCAGGTACCACTAGACAAGTTACATGGGTGCCACAAGTTCAGTGTAAAGGTAATTTTCTAAATTTTAGTCTTCATCATTGAGCCCAAGGAAGTTCTTCCCTTCTGAAAACAACTACTACTTCCCATCTCTCGAATAAATTTTAAATATGCCCATTGTGTGTTATATTTGCTCATTAAAGAGAGATATAGTGAAGGTCTTGCTATAAAATTTGGAAAGCCTTCAGGCTTACGAGCACTTATATCTGGCAAACACAAGACAGTTTGTATGTCCTGAGATATAAACTGGCATGACCTCAAGGCTTTAGAATAGTATCTGGCAAGATACGTGAGAGCTTTTGAACTGAAGATTAGATCATTCTGTCTGACAGGAATATGAGTACTTCGCTCTAACCACCCCCAACAGGTGCTATCACGTTAGTGGAAGATAATAAAAATATTTCAATATTTTTGAAATAAAAATGTGTCAGAAATGAACACTGAAGTGAATATTGAGGTACTGTACATGTGAATTTAATAAATTTCTTTCTTATGGGTCATTTGTAATTTTCCAGGTACAGCTTTTAATTGCTGTTTGCAGAAAGTTCATTTTGATCTTATTTTCTATTCCTACAATGTGCCTTTTCTTACAATTTCTTTCTTATGATTAGGGCCCATTCCTTATCTGTTGATAGGCCATGTGTAGAGTCTTTCTCACAGTAATTTCAATCGTCTTGGACTTTTTCAGTGCTTTTCTAACGTAACAGACAAATACTGTAATTTGTCAGTTTCTTCCAACTCTGGCTGCACTCAGAAGAAGAGGGTAGGAAGCAGCAAGGCTTTCACAGTGTGAAAGCATGTTCATTAAATTACCTTACACTTCTAAGTTATATTACCTCTTTCAGTAGTACTGCATGAATGATTGTGATTGTGGGATCAAAGGCTCAATGTTTAGTGCATTTAGAAACCAAGATTATGTTTCTTTCCTATAATATCATAAAAATCTTAATATAAGATTCAGTGGCTGACGGATAAATGATTTCTAACTGCATAGATGTAATGTGAGGTGTTCTTAAAACCAGGCAGAAATTACATCCATTTTCTGTGTGGGAATACGGGTGAAAGTGACATTGATCATCGTATTTCAAGAGGAATGTAAAAAAGTTTCCCCCTAAGGGAAGGTGACTTATTCTGTATTTCATATACTGTGAAAATCTTTTATGTGAGACACCAAAAGGCGTGTAGAAGGATAAAATACCAGTACCAATACTTACATTGCTTAACTGGAGCAGGAAACATTATTAGCATCCTTTGATACTTGCACCCTTTCTCTTTGGGTCAATCATATTTCTGCACAGAAGAAAACATAAGTGACATGCCCAAATCAAGAAAGGGTTTTAGGAAAATCAGGATTAGGAAAATTTAACAGATCAATCTAGCATGTCCAAAATTACTGGAACAGAAAGTGTACACAACAAGGCTAAGTAGCATAAGCTAGCAATAGAGTAAATGTTGTGGATGTAAGGCTGGAGTACTGAATGCTAACAAAATTGGCTGACTCAGCCAATCCCTGGTAGCCCCAAGTCAGTTATTTTTTTACTTAAAAGGCAAGGTACCTTAAGGAAGTAAACCTCTGTAGGATTTCAAATATATGAATTTTGATTAACCTACTCTAAATAGGTTCATAGATCTCAAATGTGGTAGGTAAATACGCTATTTGCCATTTTTTTTGGCTATGTTATCATAGACTCATAAAGTTTATTGACAGGGAAGGATTGGAACACACTGGTTGACCACCTGTATATTCTATCATAACTATTTTAGTAATCCAGAAGGCTCAGAGCTGTGAGTTTGTGTTTTGTATGATATAGAAATTTTCTATGCGCAATAAATCCAGTTCATTGGGCTCACCTTCTGCACGAAAGTTGGGGGTGTCAGGTGCACCCACCTACCCAATACCAGCCAAACATATCTATTGTTATTTCTCTTTTTGCTGATTTTTGTTTCACCTGAGTTTATTACAGCAGTCCAGATCTTCCATGAAAAGTTTAATAATGTGAGGTGAGGTAGTTCTGCAGTGCTTTCCTGGCAGTTCTCTTAGGGAAAGAAAGCTCCTGCTATTTCTGTAGATTTCTAGAAATGTGTCTCTTGTTATGTGTTTCTCAGTCAGCTCCTTTTTGCCAGGTAAAGTACGCATAAAATGATACTCTGTAGCACTGGCCCTTTGGTTAGTACCTCACATGGCACTGAATAAAATGTCTGTATTACAGAGTTCTATATTTATAAATAGCTTGGAAGTTATCTCTACTCCCAAAATTGTTATCTCCTTGGAATACAAAATGAGACCCAGGAGGGGCTATATTCCATAAAAACCCCTCTAACTTCTGTCCTTCAAGACTCAACACTACTCTCCCCTTACTTGCTTTGGCTTCAGTGTCATACTTAGTAGCTCACTCTAGTGTAGCTCATTCTCTCTGTCTTGACTTCAACACAGCAAAGTGGAAGTTTATTTTTGTTCTATATACTGTGGAATGATGGATTTTGTTGCCCTTCTTATTAATATTTTCTGATCCTTTTATTTCGCTTTGAAATGAATAAAAGTGATACAAAGATAGGATACGAGATAAGAAATGTAACTTACTGAGAGGAAACGTGAAGTTCTCTGGTACATATTACTCAAGAATTGTAGCTAATTGCTCTGTTCAGTACTGTAGAAAGCACCACATTGCCTCAGAAACGTCCTGTGTGCATTTCTGGTTGCTTGATGTGCTACTAGAACCTTTTAGTAGAATCAGTGCGGAAACTACACAGGTACAGCATGACAAGGGAGTGTTTGTCTCATCCTGCTGTGAAATGTTATGATGTAAATCAGTGCAGCTTATAAAGAGCATTCCCATAACAATCACTGGCTGCATAACATCCTTTTTGTTGTCTGAGACATACATTATTTACATTATAGGTAAGTGTCCATTTTCATATGTAGATATGTATCTCATCAGAGCAAAAGATGGCCTACTTAAAGCAGACAAGTAGCTTGTTCATTAAGAAAGGCTGGCAGAAAGTAGCTTCACAATCTGCAGCTGTTGAAGCTACCAGCAGTAGAATGCTCGAATGACAAAAGGGCACGTGTTGATCTTTACTTCAGCAAGATCCTCTGTAGTTCCTATTACAGACATTTTTTATTATGTGGTCCATGCCACCTTTGGATAGTGCATGAAAAGGCGGATGAGTACATGGCTTGCTTTCATGTCTGCTTTTCTAGACAGAAGAAACTGAATAGATTTGAATGTAGATAAGAACCTTTACAAAAAATCCCCTCTGTGAAGGACAATTCTGTACCAATACCTCTGGTTAAAGATCTCTGTCAGTTAGTTCTTAATCAATAGTGTGTGCATAAAGTGGGATTTGACATTTATAAAAAATAAAATAAAATCAATTTGCATTTGAAGTAAGTGCAATACATCAAGCATTTTCCTATGCCACCTTTTCCCACTTGAATCACGGTATTGCACTTTGTAGTGAAGCGAGTTTAAATACTTCTTTTGAACACTGGTTGGAAAGCGGTCCCTGTGTTTGAGCTCCAAATTAATAGGCAATCTGTCCTGTTAAAGTATGAGTCTCATGCAGTTGCTGTGGCAAGATCAGCATCAGGGAAGAGTCACAGCAACACTGAGGCAGCTCATTATCCCGGCACAGCAGCACATCCCTTCTCCAGCCCTGCTGAGGAAGCACAGAAAGGGAAGGGGAAAGGATGATCCCTCTGGAATCTGGCTATTAACACCTGTCTGGACTGTATGAACTCCTATAAAGAGAAAGACTTACCTTAGAGGAACTTGCTCCTCTGGAGTGAGATGCTGATGAAATGCACTGGAGCTTTTGGGGAACTTCTCATTGTATAAGGTCTCATTTACACAACAGAAAGAATCTATAGCTGATCAAGGGCCACCAACATGCAAATAAACCATGCTGCATGCTGTCTGGCTGCAGATGCAGACACAGGCTAACTCCCATCAGTACTGCGTCAGAAATGACACCTGAGACTGCTACTGAAAGGTACCAACCAGATGCTGACCATCATGTGGGCATTTCAGTTTCTCATGCTGACCTCCATCTAGTACATACGTAGCAGTCCCTGTTGTTAGCTAGGAGTCAGTTGCTAGCTGTGTGCTTCACTTGTGTAAGCTTGGTTAAGAGGGCAGATTAAATTTAAATGAATGTATCTGATCTGATTGCACTGTACATGAACAGGTGAAAAGACATAGATATTTACATGAAGGAATAAATGTATTTTCCCATGGTAATCGAAAGGCAAGCAGCCTGTTCCACTGTATGGGTACAAATGAAATAAGCAAAAGATTTACACCAAAAGAAAATAACCCTATGGTCTTGAATCAAAGAAGCATAACTCAGCAGTTAAAAGTCTTTTGTGAATCTATTGTGTGGTATTTACATCAACAAAGTATAAACCTTGCAAATTTTGTCAGCTTATAAAAACTTCCTTCTCTGATATAAGATAATCATACAGTATGAATTGAGGTTTGAAATTCCTCTATTGTCTGTATAAATGGTTGCTATTGGGTTTTTTTGGCAAGTAAGAGAGATGAGGTGGTCCAAGTACTTGGGGATACGTTTTGGGTCATTGAATACACTTCAGAGAAGCTTGGCTGTAACTAAATAATATACTTGATTTTCTTATTTACATAAAAATAAGAAATGTTGCCCCCCTGGGAGAAACCCCCTCTACTCACTCATATGGAGCTTTGTTAGAGATACTGGTTTTACGGCTTGGACATGAAATAGGGTAGGACAGGAGAATGTGGTACTCAATCCTTGTCCACAGACCGGAAAATGGGAAACTGCAGAGTGAGCCAAAGAATTTGGAGTTTGTTCCAGCCATGTCACATATCAGTTTTTAGCTGGAGGAGTAGGGATGAGGAAGTTAAGCATATTTTTCAGGTTTATCACAGTCTTGTAATAATCTCATCACCTTTCTTTTCCTAATCTAGCAGAAACCTGATGTAAATAGTTAAAATTGTCCAGCTGTCCAAAACCTGTCTAGTTTTACATGTGTACAGCCTACACCTCTGGCAGAGGGATGGCAATAACTTTGGTAGGTGATGGTGTCAGGAGGCTGGACGAGAAAAACCTCTTCTATAGACATCACTGACTGGAAGACAATGTTTATCTGTCTGCTAAGATTGGGCTTGCTCTAGATCATCCTGTGTCACAGGCTCATCTTTTCCTATATGTTACTTGTTTCTGAGACCCTGCTTCTTTCACTGCCTAGCTTATGATGGTGTTTAACACTTGTTTCTATGTATTTTCAAATGTGTGGTAGGTGGAGGTTAATGTTAATCACTGAAAAGTGCTTTCTTTCTGAGTTGCTATACTGCACTAGATCATTTGTGTACTATGCTTACCTTTCAAAATAACTAGTGAAGTCTGAGCTCATCAGAATGTTAATTTAGCTCTCTTTCATGTTATCTACTGAACATCCTGTAGGACACACATACTAGAAATCAGTCTGCCTTTTCAATCTTTATATATGATTCTGTAAAAATGACAAGCAAGTCTAACTCTTAGATCTAAGTAGCGCAGGCAAGTATTTGTCCAGACGACAGAAAAAAAACTGCCTAAGAACAACCCCCCCCCCCCTCCAAAAAACCTCAAACACAAAAACCCAACTAAAAAGAAAACCAAACAAAGAAACCCCCACAAAAAACCCAAAACACAAAAGAATCACAAAACAAAAAATCAAAAACCACAACCCAAACCAAACTACACCCCAATAATCTGTACTCCCCAAGTCAATATAAGAAGAAAAAACTGGCTCAGTGACTGAGCTGTTAGGGCCGAACTCAGTGATAAATAAAAAGTATCTAAGCTTTAAACCTCCTGCTCTCTGAACAGACGCTATTAACTTTGCAGAAGGACCCTTTTTGACATTTGCTTTTATGACTTGTAATCTGTCATTCTTCTATAAGTGCTTACCTGTATGGAAAACACTTTACACTTGGGCCCCTGTATACCACACTGAAGTC
This sequence comes from Neopsephotus bourkii, assembly GCF_033783945.1. Lineage (NCBI taxonomy): Eukaryota > Metazoa > Chordata > Aves > Psittaciformes > Psittacidae > Neopsephotus > Neopsephotus bourkii. The sequence goes on along the minus strand of NW_026901984.1, from coordinate 5,828,289 downwards.
CTTGAACAGTGCTGTTGTCTGGCCCAAGTATATTGCCGGTAACATCAGTTCTTTCAGCCCTTCATCCAACAAGGGCTTAAAAAGATTGACAGCAGCTACCTAACTCCCTCCAACTGCCTCTGAATGTCTGCTATCTGTAGTTCATTCTGTAACCTGAACTTCTCAAGACAGAAGGTATTAATTCCTTGTAAACTCTGCTAATTTTTGTTTTATTTTATTTTGTTTTTAATTAAAAAGAAATATTTCTCAGCATAATTTGCATCACGGTGATTTCAAAAGCTATATTCAAAACAAGAAAGGCTAATCTTCCTCTCAGAGGGGCAGAGCTTCCCTCTGCATTAAGAAAAAACACTCAGCTTCTCCACCTGTCATACTGCTCCAGAAGGAAATACAGACGTTCACAACAAAATGAGATTGAACTCAGAAAGCAAAAAATAAGAGCCTGAATCTTTTCTCTCTGACTTCTATATCTGTCTCTTGCTGTCAGCAGCAGTGAAGTTCTTAAGCAAATAATAGCAAGGAACAGGACCAGCAGAACTTCCTGCACTAAGGTTGAAAAATTATGGCGGGCTGAAGAAAAAGTAAGAAAAAATAAAAATAAAATAAAAGGGAAAGAAAGACCCTTTGCCTGTATTTCCACAATACGATTTTAGTAGGAATTTGTTCCCCAGCCAGCTCAACTTTTAAGAGTAATCTAGTGCATACATTTTATATAATTTCTTTATCCCCATATATGGCAGTGGTGACACTGAAACAGGCTCTACATCATCATTCTAAACTATAGTAATCATTCCGAAAATTATTATAGTTAATTTATTGTTGGTGCAAATTGTCTCCTCTTCAGTACTATCCAGAGTAAATTTACTGTTGAGTTTATTAAGGTGCAGAAGCAAATTTCCTTCCTACTTTATCTGCAGGGTATTGCTAATTTAAATGTCCTAATACTCCTTGTGGCCTCAGCTTCAAGAACACTCAAATAGCTTTTTAAAGACAGAGACAATGAACACACAATAAACAGAGAAGACACAGATCTTTAATCATGAGGACTTACCCTGAAGCTTCTCCCCAGAACCCTTACTCTTTATCATCATGAGATCAGTAAACACTGTTCTGCTCCTACATTTGCTCCCAATTGATCTGAGAGCTTTGCAAGAGGTGCCTTCTATAGCTGGTGCTACCTTAAGACTGAAAAAATCAATGATTAGAGAAAAAAGGCCATCAATTATCAATCTATTTAGGTCTTGGAAGACATCTTGAAGTCATTTAAAAATGACACCAGCTACTATCATTCCAGATGCTAAGAAAGATAAACAGTTTTCTCTAATGACAGCTGTTCCCAGGGATAAAGATCTCCAAAAGCAAGAATAAAATAAGAAAAGTAAGTACTCCTCTATTTCAGTCCAACTGTGCCTAGCAAACTAACATTATTATGTAAATACTGCTTACTGACAGAACAAAGCATGCGCCTTTGTGAACAGATTTCAGTGTCAAGCTAAATCATAAAAGGCTACATTTTCTGAAGGGTATCTAAGTTTCCATGAGTAACACTATGAGTTTGGTCCTTACAATTACTTATTTTTCCATGTAATTTGCTATAATGGTTGTAATCATAGAGGGTTCATAAAAAATTCTGAAGAGAGAAGTCAGTGAGCATTTTTCTCCTGAAGGCACAAACCTCTTAAGCAAATGAACATATGACATGCAAAGTCCTAGAAAGGATAACTGTGTAAATATATCCCAGTCTTTTGGGGGAAACCTTTCAAATACCAAGGCCAGACAGCTACAGAGTACCTGCATATTTGCAGTGGTAGCCAACTTGTATTCTTTAACAAAATAGTTTTCCTTTTAAAAGCTGCCATCCCTTAAAAATGCAACCAATTTATGATATAACCAAGTCAGTTTAAGTTTAATATGCTGAAGAAAAGTGAGAATTCTTCCCAAACTCTCTCTTCAGATATCATCTTTAACTTTGGTTTTAGGTTTGGGATAAAATAATCATTAGTCAGGCCCTAGAAGTCATCTCTTTTGGGTATTCTCATCAATTGCAGATTCTTTTTGTGGCTTTTCTCATCCTTCTAATAGGTGTCTTGAATAACATGTGAAAAAAACCTAGCCTTCATCTATTTGGTATCTGACAGATTTGAAAACAAACACCTTTGGAAATCAAGGGAAAAAGTTGACTACTGACAATTTCTGAACTAAAAAAAAGTCTGAACTTTTTATTTTCCCAAAATAAAAATAACTGTTTTTTCCTGTCTTTGACTTGAGAAAACTGGACTGCCTTAGATTCAAGATGGTGATGTTACTTTCCTTCCTTTCTCTCTTTTTTAAAAACTTAAAGACACTTTTTAGCTTCCTTCATGATGCATATTTCCCTACTGTGAGCTCATTCCTTTCCATAAAATACCAGTGATTCACAGCAAAGTAAAATTGAGACTCTGTCCAAAGCTAAGGGTGTTTACAGAAAGTATTCATCAACTAGTTGTGCATATGGAGTTAATGCTGTTATGTCTGCTCAATTACTTAAAGCCATAGCTTTCAGGATGACACTACAGTCCTTGAACTTCAGTTTTGTTACAAACAGCTGAATCGGATGAGAAACTGAAGCAAATTGTCACTCACTGGAACTCAAATGGACTGCAAATAGCAATTGCATACCTTCCAGAGGAGAGATTTCCAGTCCATCTGGACGGTCATCTGTAACCACAAGATAAATCTGTCAGCTACAGATTTCAGGCTGTTTCAGACTGTTACGCCACATGTCAGCTTGCACTTAAGCAATGCTGAAGCCAGACATCACCCTTCCTTTATTTCAGAGCTGGCAGAGGTTGGTATATCAAGCTGTGGAATGTCAAATCGCTACGTATGTCTCCCATCTCAGCTTAAACCAAGGATTTTCATAAAGATGCACCTTTCTCACAAAACCTCTGTTCTTGATTTATATAAGGGGTTGCTCACTGGGACCATTGGATGAGCCTTGCTGTATGAACCCAGATGGAGATGATGCTTAAACATTGTGGAAGGCAAGGAAATCAGGGTAGCCTGGAAGACATTCCTTCTTTAAAGACTTCCATTGACCAGATGTTCCCAGACAATACATCTCTAAATCATATGTGAACAAGTATGGAAAAGCCTGTTTGCTATTTTCCCAACCAATGGCTGGCAAGTATTATTTTTTTTGTTCAGGAGACAATCTCTCACCAGTCCCAAATGTTCTTTTTCATGGTCTATCATTAGATCAACGTTTCAACAGTGAATTAGTCCAGTTAAAGACCTGTTCACTATCAAAAAGACCTTAGATTGTTGTTTTATTTTTTCTTTGCTTATCATTTCTGGAGGAAGAGTCTGGCGTCAGAATGCTTGCAAATATCAGGAGTGAGGTCTCATGCATGCCTTTTCTCTGATCCCCTATCGAGAGTATAAGGAAAAGCAGAAGGAATTCAACTGTGTTGACCTAATAGCTTTTACTTGTATGAGGCAGTTGTACCTAATGGATTATGGGTTTCTTGCAACAGACCTCAGCTTCTATATATACCTATAAAAAAACAGGAATACTTTCTGTGTAGCTTGAAATGAAATAGATACAACCCTGAGCCTTCATTGCTTGAGAAAGCCTCAGTGCAGTGTGAATCAGGGCATGACACTGATCACTTAATCAGGAAACAGCTACCAAGAACAATCTCAGGTGTATAGTAAGTGGGCTTGGACACGCCATCCTTAAGAGTAGCTGCTTAATGCTCTAACAGTAAAGTTTACGAAGATGTGTATGTGTTTAAGTGGTGATGCTTGCTGCAAAACCCATACTTCCTAACTGCTCAGTAGCTTATTTTTACTGTTTTCTTTCCCCTAATTATTAGTATTCCTCTTTCAGATACAGAATGTCTAATGTACCTTTACTTTTACCAGCTTCTGTGAAATCCTAGCCTTGGAGAAACAGGTTTCAGGATTATGTCACTATATGAACAATTGTAAAGGGATCTGAATGTGTGTAGAAGCAAGTATTACAGTCCGAGGAATAATAAAAAATCACAGTTAATGGAAGCAAAGTATGACTGTGAATAGAAAAGCCGGATTTCATGGCAGAGATAATAAGTAAGATACAAGGATAGGATGCATCTTAAATAAAAGCCTGAGCCTGCAATACATGTTCACGAGATCCAGGCTAATGCTGCTCATGAAGAAAAGTCCTAGGTTGTGGAGAACATGGAGAACTGTGAGAATCAAGATAAAAAAACCTTTGCAAATATAAGCAGGTTTCTACTTAGTAGCATAGACTTGTTTAGTCACTTCTTGTAAAAAACATGTCATACTCCCAGGTCAAAGGTGGAATGAAAGTTGCGTAAGTAGGCTTAGGTTCCTAAGTTTTGAAGACAGGATTGAAACCACAAATGATTTGAAATATTAACCCTAAATTCAAGGATTAAGGAAATATGTAGAATTCAATTAAAAGCCTGGCATTTTTAACATAGAAAATGGACAAATTCAGACTAGCAGAATTGCCTAGAAGGCCTGAGTGATTGAAAACTTAATTGGTAACTTAGGTACTAGTCTCTGTACAATACAAGAAAACAGATGGTCTTTCCAGAAAGAAGAGAGAAACTGACTTCACTAAAAAGGCCTTCACTTTAGTTTGCAAAGTGGTAGTGCAGAACCTACTGAGGATATGCAGTCCAGGAAACATCTGGTTCTGCCCTGACATATTTTATGAAGTCTGCCAACATCATTTATACATAATAATACTAGTTTAAGTAGGACTACTGCCTCTGCAGCTCTAATAAGATTTCAACTCTAATTGGTAGATGTTTGTGCTTTTTTAAACTTCCTAAACTACAATGTTTGTGCAGATCCTAGTTGAGGAAATTATTTGCTGGATTAGATCAGTTCAGCTTCCATATGATACAACAGAAGTATTAATTTTGTTATCATTATTGTTCTTAGGGCACCCAAGTGCAGATAAGGCATTCATTACACATAACAGAGAATACTGTCCATCCAAAACAAAGCGTGAAACACTGAAGACAAACCGGCCTGTACAATGACATTATGGGACAATGAAAAATGCACTTGTCTTCCACACACTAGCAGACAGATCATTGTCAGTTAGTTGAGGGGGAAGAGGGAGGAGAAGCAGGGATTTTTAGGAATTACAGTGATGAGATGAGCATGAAGGGGGCATGGAAGAGAAAAGCCTAAAGTTATGTATGTTTATGGGGAGTTCAAGTAGGCTTGAGAGGTAGCATTTTTGAACAAATAAGCAGATGGGCAATATGCAGACTAATTAAAGCTTGAACCTCATCCCTGGATGATAAATGAAAAATGATTCATTAAATGAGAATAGCTGTCAATGTCTTAAAAACTGATTTTTTTGTTTATTTGAGGAGAACTGTCAAAAATGCAAAGAGCTGCATGAGCTAATCGAACTGGTGGGTTTTGAAGAGAGTCTTGGCATAAATAGACATGCCTGGGACAAAAATGCCTTTGTCAGGGCCAAGATGTTACAGTAAGTGAGCTGTAAAATAACTGTGACCTTAATGAGAATTTTAACAGCGTGAGTGGATGAAAAAGGCCAAGTTTTGGAGATGGCTCTGTGAGCACAGAAAAGAGTCTAAATTAAACCTGGATGCCAGGTTACGGATCTTTGAGGCTGGCAGGACAGGAGAGTCCTTTGAGAATGTGAAGAAAAGGCATGAACGAGATGGCTCATAGGTGGGACTCAGAGCTGTGTTTAAGCTATACTGAACTTGAGATGGCAGCCAGGCACTCCCAAGGGTATGTCAGAAAGCCATGCCTTTATCTTACCCAATTGAGATAATGTTTTCAGTAACAGAAGAGAGGTCTGGAACAAAGCAGTATCTGAGATCCTTCAGGTAAAGATGGTAATGGTGTCTATAGGTGAGATGAAACCAGGAGGGAATCAGGAAGAGAGGAACAGGAACTACTGAAAGTGTAGAAAATGTAACATATGAGGAAATTATGAAGGAATTAGGAGTTTTTCATTAAAAAAAAAAGTACATAAGCATTACAGGTATCTGGAAAATGAAGAAAATCAACTGCTTTCTGTTGCAATTGTGAAAAGAAGAGGTTGGTTTATGCTGTTATAAGGGCATTGGGTAAAGGAGCACAAAACCCACTTTGCAATAATATGGGTAGCAATCACTGAAGTTTGTGATGCCCCCTCAACTGGAGTTTTTAGGAACAGATGCACATAGAATTATCACAGAATCATAGAATGGTTTGGATTGGAAGGGACTTTGAAGATCTAGTTCCAACCCCCCTGCCATAGGCAAGGACACCTTCCACTAGACATTAAAAGGTTAAGGATATTAATCCTGGTTTTCATTTGTTTTCAAAAATAATCTGTTTTCTTCTCTTTTTTACACCTTTCTATATTTCTTTTTTTGTTCATAAAGATTCCTTTCTTTCTTTTAGAATGTATTCAGAAGCCAAAGAGGCTTACTACATGAACAAAAATAGTTATTTCTTCATCCACCTTTTTTTTAATTTCATAATCCCTCCTGTTAGTTTTCCTCTTTTATTTTAGATAGTACTGAGAGAGTATTTGAAAATCGTGTCTTTATATATATTAAACTATTATTATTATTTGCTTGATTAAAAGGAGGAATAGAAAGTATGTGGGAATGCTGGCCAGCCTATTATCTAGGAGATTTGTGTGCCTGAAATCTTAATCTGTTTAGCATGTCTTGACCTAAAGCATTAAGTCATGTGTTCCTTGTATGTTTTAAATTGTGGCCAGTTATAGCTGTAACTAGAAGTTGGAATGAGTTGCACTGATGCAAGCTGTAAGCTGGTCTGGCACTGTGCCTTCAATTCACACTTACCAGTTTTCCTTGGTACCGTTCCGTCATTGCTCTTGCAGTTCCCCAGTAACCACACCAGAGCTCTAGAAATAACAAGACTCACCATCTGACCGTTGTTTAAAACACTCGAATGCCAGTTGTAATTTTGGCTTGTATTTTCTGGTCACAGCATCGAGGTCAAAAAGTTCTTGTCAGTATTCATCACTGAGTCATAAGCTTACAGCTAAAAATGATCATTTTGAACTCAATTTTGAACTCTTAGACTCTGATGCTGTTCATCAAGGAAATCATGCAGGCTGCAAAAAAAATGTTTGGAAAGCAAACCCCTCTTTGTAAAGGTGGTAATCCTGACAATTTTTGTGGGGTCTTTTTTTCAGCTTTAGCAAAGACCAGAGTGGAACGCTCTACATTTGTAGGTATAGCATTTTGTTGTGTTTTGCTCAAATGCTTGTAATACTGATTTTAGCATTTCTGTTTAATGCAATCTGATGAAAATTCATCTGTTAGTCTTCATGTACTGCAAGAGACACTTGAGCACATGCTGATGATACTGAGTTATTTTGGGTAGCAAAGATGAACAGAGACTACAAATTCTGCAGAAAGACCTCAGGACACAGAGTGAGTGAATGGCAAGGGATGAAATACCATGTATGTAAAGGGTCACATTAAAGAAACAACCTTAACTTTGCCTGAGCAGTGATGGATTCTGAACTTGCTCCCTTGTCATTCAGGAACAAGATACTGCAGTTAGCTACTTTTGTGAAAACATCAGCTCAGCTCTCACTGGTAGTCAAAAATAGAACTTAATGTTAGGAATTAGTAGAAAATGACAGAGAGCAACCCAGAGAACCTCCTAACGGTTCTATATGATGTTTAAAGCTATAAAAATCCAAAGTATGCCTAATCCTAAAATGCTGTTTGCAGTTCTAGTTTCTCCCATCTTGGTAAGAATATAGTAGAAATAGTAAGGATACAAAAAAGTGATGACAAGGTGACCACCACTATGAAATCACTTTTCCTTGTGAACTATATAAATTAAACAAGGCCCCTCCACATAGAAGAGACTGAGAAGACAGAAAATTAAGATTCCAGAAATTGTTTGATATCTGGAGAAGGCAAAGAGGGAATGACTAGTCACTGTGTCTTATGATACAATGACAAAGGAGACTAGGTATGAAGATGTTCAAAACAAAAGGAAATGCACCTTTTCAAAACAAAAGGAAATGCGCCTTTTCAAAACATACCTCAGCTGTGACATTGCTCACCCTAGGATGCTGTGGACGCGTGAAGTCAATCATGGAATACATTATGGAAACATAGGTCTATGACAGACTGTATAAATGTACAAGATATCTGTAAGTCAATCACTGATAGCCTTGCTAAACTCTTTCTCAAATGTTTGTTATGGGTGAACATCAGACACAGGCCACTTGGACCATTGCCCTAATTCCAGCTCTTACACTAAAGAATCTGAGTGCTTTGAGTTGGAGGGACTATCTGAATGGTTTTGGGTCGATTTCAGGGACAACACTGAGAAAACATTTTATTATTTTGATGACATAATGAAGGATGGAATATTTTTTTGCCTTTTCCCTTGTCCCTACCCTTCACTTTTTTTGTACCTTACTGCTTTTCCTCATCTGCTTGATTTCAGTCTCTGCTTCTCTTTAATTTCTTTTTCCTTCATACCAAGCAATGCTCCAGCCCTAAACATAAAAATAGAAATAAGCAACCACACTAGTGAATATACTGTGTAAAGTGTTTCCAGCTTTCCTTCTTTGCTCTTGACTTTCTGGTGTGGAGCTGAGTCGAATTAGCCTGGACTCTATGGATCTTCCAGCTGTCCGACAGGATCAGGAGATGCCATAGTGGGAGATTTGTACTGAATTATGATTCTTGTTTAATACTGTCCTCTGTTTTTAGTATTTGCAGAAGAATTTTCTGTCTGTTGTATGCTTGTTCACCCAACGTTTGGAGATCAGCTTAAAAAGTGGTTCCAGAGGAACAGCACTGTCAAAGCTTCTGGTCCAGCATCAGTGGCTGACAACTCAGCAGGATCCTGGGGGAATCAGTCTTGTTTGCACTGGACCTGCTATGCTTCCACTATGCTTTCAGTATTATGCTAGCAGTAACAAACATTTGGAGGGAAAAAAGTTTTTTGATCCAGACACTGGTGCAAAGCTCTTGGGTTTTTACAAAATGAAGCTTTTCTAATAAGGTCACACTGAATTGAAACAAGTGGGGCACTGATGGATTTTCAGAGGTTGTGTACTGCTTCCTTTTAAGTGGATGGAATTGAAGTTGGCCTATGGCAAGCTCCATTGAAAATCTGGTATTCTTGTTACACTCTCATTATTCTTTTTAGAATGAGTTTTAAGTGATATAAATATATATATAAATATATATACACACACACACATATAATACGATGTTTCCCCTCTTTTCTATTCTGAAATAATCAAAAGGACTTTGGTAAAAGATAGGGAATGTTTTTGAAATGAGACTTGAGATTTAAATTTGGCCTCCACTCTGCTTTGGCAAGTTAAAACATTCCGTTTTAACTCCCGATGACCCAAACTAGTTTGAGCCCACAAGCTATCAGTCTTTCTTCATTTACCCTTCTTTCCTTGAGGCCAATTGCTATTGGTTTTATAACAAGCAGGGTCTGGTATTGTCAAATTGAGCCGCATACACGCTGAGTGATTGCTGTGACATAACAAATTACATTTTCCACAGGCTTTAGTCAAATGTGTTTTCATTTATAATCTTACCAGAAAAAACAATCAGTAGGGCTTGTTCATTCCTTCAGCACGTTAGTATCAGTTACAGGGAAGGGAGTTGTAAGAAGGAGAAAATAAATACCAGGAAAAGATGGGTAATTAATTTCTGAGAAAGCAAATGTACCCTTACGGATATTTTAAATACATGTAGTTAGACACTCCATTCCTAGGTCCTGACAGTGTTACGGGATTCTCAGATCTCTATATGTGACTACAACATCTGAACTCCTGTGGCTTCTTCCCTACCAGATTTGAAGAGTTTAACTGTAACAGCCTCCCCAGAAAATCACAGTGTGTAACTTTATACCAAACAGAAAGGCTGTTATCAATTTATTATTATTATTTTATTTTTTTTTTAACAACAGTAATGGCCATTGGTAGATCCAAGCCAAAGCAGAGTCCTGTTGTGCTAACCACTGAGTAAATGTACAGAGATAAACTCTTTGGTTTCCTCAGGTATGATGTGGATGACAATGCAGTGTCAGCCATAACAACTATTGTTGTGCTCTTATGTAGATCAAAAACCTTTACTCTTGATGTTGCATATTTATTGAACATAGCATATATGTTAGTAGCTATATTTCTGGATGAGTGATCTCAATTTCAGAACTGAAAGGAAAGCTATCATTTAAAATGAGAACACACAGTTCTGTTTTTCTTTCATGATCTCACCTAACAAATACAAAGAGTATTTTGCTACCCTCTTTCCTTGCTGATTTATTTAGTTGTCTTTGCTGTGCAGAATATGCATTTGAATTTTGTTTTGTGAGTTTCTGCATAAAGAATTTCAAGGACAATGTAACTGATTCAGTCTTAAAGAGTACTTTTTCACGCTGTGTCACTTTTAAGACTTGCAGTGTACAAAATACAGTAGGAACTTTGAGCTTTATTTAGTTACAGTATCTATTAGTTTTCCTGAAACTGTAAATCCCAATGGTGTGCAAGCAAATGCAGGCATTTTCTTTTCTTAAAAGGCTTTTAGTTGTATCAACCTAGAAATCATATAACCCATTCTTGCTCCTAGTAAAGTCAGGAAAAAAAAAATCTTTGTCAAGGATTTGCCATTGACCAAAACTTCAAAATGTTTACAGATGCTCTTACTGCTTCCAGTGAGGAAGAAAGGCTCCACTGAGTCACCCAAGGGGAAAGCTCTTCCTGACAATCTGCTGTTAAGAGTGTCCAGGTATTCCCCAACTGTTGTGTAACAAAATTACATAAACTGTAGTATTCTATCTGTTCACATTGCTTTTGGTCACAGCAGCAGAATGAAAGCATTTATGACCATAAAGAACTTTTCCCAGTTCATATGCTTTTTGCCTCAAATAATAGAATATCTCTCTAGTTCCCTCTCTAAAAGAAAAAAACAAAAACAAAAACAAAACACCAACTTGAATAGTTTAGAAACACTTAATACATCTAAACCAAACTTGTGTTCCTACACTGAACTTCCAGAACCAGTAAAAAGGCAAAAAAATTGACCATCTGATATGTCTTCTGGAGCTCTTCAGTGTTTAGTTCCTGCAAGTGAGATGACTTACTGAGACCACTTCTTTTTAAAAAGAAGAGTACCTATATCTGGCTATGCTCTACAAACATCTAGGCCTGTTGCTTCCTCTTTTACAACAGTGCTTCACAAATCAGAAGAAGGAAAATCAGGTGAATTAAATAAACATTCAAAGAGTAATGATTATTATAGAACATACTTATTTGCTGCTTTTTCATTACACTTTGGGTATACATGCAAATATTTCCTTTGTTGCTCTAATTTGAGAAAACTTATATATATCTAATTTAAAACAAAAGCCAAATCAACCACAACAAAGAAGTTGCTGTACGAAATACAATGTCAGGACTTAAAAAATTTCAGTTTTTATCCTGGTTGCCTAAAATTATGCTTAAACTATCAGTCAATCTCCAAGAGTCTTCAAAATCACCGAACAGTCCCATCTGGACCACAGAGAGCATTTTTGCCCCTGCCAGACTCTTAAGGGCAGCATGTGTGGTAGCTAATGGTCAGCAGTAACCTGCTTGTCAATCTGCTGGCACTCAGTGTCAAGCTCTAGCCTGGCCCTAACACCTATGCCCTGCCCAGGTGACTGGCCAGGCTGGGGGCTTGGGCTGGGAGGGCAGGAGGCCAGAGGACATGGGTAAAGCAGGGACAGAGGAGCATAGTTTACACCTTTCCCAGCGTATGGAAAGCAGGAGGACCTGAAGGCATCACCACTCAGAGATAAGACACAGTTAAAGAAAAGCAGGTTTCTTCACTAGATTTTTGACAGAGTTGCTTGCTTCCACATGCAGCTGTTATGACATTGCATCTGCTTCTGTCTCCTGGAGAAAGCACAATGCAAAATTCTCCCAGAGCCTAATGCTAATAAATATGTGTCAGATTATGTTTTTTTTTGCTAGATGATTTATCATGCTACAACCAGAAGCTGTCAATCATCTACAATGTTGAGTGACTGCTTGCTTTTCTCCTGTGCGTACACATTCTGGAACAAACATGTCTCTTCCTTTGTGCTCGCTATCTGTTTTTAATAAGTGCTCTAAATAAACAGCTTTGGTAAGATTTTTATTCAGAAAAGTCCTTAACATTAGCATTAGTTCCCATCTTGTGGTCCAAGTTGCTCTGTCTTTGGGGCATAATACATAGCCAGTTTTTGTAAAAAGTCAAGAATGTCGGCAGGCATGGGGGCTTTGGACTGTAGTTGGATAAATGTGATTATTTTTCCTCCTTTTTTTTCTTGAGACAATTCAAGGTTTTTTTCCACTTGTTGACTGAGTCCTATCATTAATATTCTCCTTTCGGTAGAAGGAACTGATTACTACAATACAGAAGATAGCGCTAGTCATGTAGCTCCTATGTATTTCCTCCTTTATTCACTTTTGTCTTTTTAATTAGAATCTCTGTCCACAGCTGCCAAACCTGATTGAAATCTGATGGTTTTATGCAAATTATTTCATTAATAGTTTTGTCATGCTACAGCTACTTTTAAAATTTTAGCCTTTAAAGTCCTTGTAAAGATAGGGCTGACGAAAGAACAAATAGTGGGCAGCCTTATTTTATTTATACAGCACCATCAGTGCACACACTAACCCCTCTGCAAGCCCTCAGCTTCTGCTCTGCATTGACAATGTCCATTAAGAAATAGGAGGTATTTCAAGAAACATGGACATTACAATCTTGGTCTCTTTTGGCAGCATTTAGAGCATGATGGTGGACTTACAAAGTTAAAATTGGTTTCAGTTTCCTTCCTCTCACCTGGTCTCTCTAATGAACCCCCAAGTCTCATTATCTAGTAAAAAACCTTAATAATCTAAGTGGACTTCGGACAAACTGCAAAAAAATTGCAGTTTTGTATCAAAGAGCTCTTGCTTTTTGATAGCACGTCTGGACATCCCTCCTTATGCTAAGTGTTTTGCAATGTGGCTTATTTTATGAAACTTTAGGCTTTGAAAATCAAATTCCGGCTTCTTGGAGCTGACTCAGGCTAGGTTTTCCATTCTTCAGCAAAATCTCTTACATGTTTTCATGTGTCCAGCCAAATAATTAACACGGGGTACTTTGATAAAGTAGTATTCATAAGGTAAAATGTAAAGAAAAACAATAAAAAAACATTTTGAATAAAATACTATTGTTTTGAATAATTTCAGTAATTACAATAGCTTCAGGCTATGGAAAGCAGTAAGAGGGATACAAATTTAATAACTGAACTTATACCAAACATCTGACATTAGCAGAATGCTAAGGTTAGTAAGTCAAAAACTCAAATGTTAGAATCACTTAACTTCCTAGTTCTGCTTATCAAGGACCATCATAGAATCATTGAACGGTTTGGGTTGAAATTGACCTTGAAGATAATCTAGTTCCAACGTTCCTGCCACAGGCAGGGATGCCTTCCACTTGACCAGGCTGCTCAAAGCCCTGTCCAACCTAGCATGGAACACTGCCAGGGATGTGGCAGCCACCACTTCTCCAGGCAACTCCTTATACCCAGAACTGAGAGTCACCGTACAGGCTGATTTATGAATACTTGAATGAAAAAAATCTCTTAAGAGTTTTTGGAAAACAGCTGTGCACTTTTAAATGGACTGCCTGCAATAAACAGATGCTCTACTCTTTGTCAGCAAAGTTCACAGTCATTTGGGGAATGCTGGGATTCCTTTGGTTTGTTTAAGCATCACTCTGGAACAGAGCATTACATGAAGGTAAAAGGTTTGACTGCAGAGAGTTCAGCCCAACACAGATTTTGCACAGGTTTTTGGCACTGCTTCCCGATGACTTTTGAAACCCATTTAAAAAAAAGCAGACACCTGTGTACCATAAGGGCAGGATTTGGGGTAGGGATTAGATACAAAAGGAAGTACCAACAACAGCATCATGGGAGACCAGTATCCTCTGTCCCCAGTTCACAGATCAACTGTAAATGACATTTGGTAGGGGAAACTCCCTCATCTACACCTGACACTTAACATGTTTGACCTTGAACAGACAGGCAGAACAGAGTTACTAAATCTGTAAGTGCCAACAGAGATGTATAAAAACTGCAGGGCTGTGGGCTTGGCTTCCTCTCAAGTGTAGGATGATATAGGTTATCTCCTGACAGTCCTACCGCTCTAGTCTCACATGAGTTGGATAATGATGAGACAGAAGACCAGATTGTGAGGTGCGTGTTTTAGTATCTAAGTAAAATCAGCAAAACAAATAAATTCAGGGTTTTTGTTTTGTGGGTGTTGGGGGTTTTTTGTTTGGTTTTCCTTTCCCCTCAGTGATAAACACTCATTAGTTTTGATTTATCTTTTTTCTTTGCCTAGCACTACTTCTATAGCCACTTTCTAGTTGTTAGGCATTTTGATCTTTTAACAATTCCAGACTGAAAAGGCTGGTTGTAAATAACACCCTCCATTTTTTTTTTTTTCAGGCAACTCTAGGAGCAACTAAGGAAAATAACACTTGAATTGGACTTGTTATTTTTATTGCTGCTATTAAATGATCTGATCCAATAGGGAATGTATGGCTGGAAAAATGGATCTATGATCTCTTCATCTTGTTAAGCTCCTGACTGTCTTATTTCCTACATAAACGCTCTTGACAAGTACTGCTAGCTTATTGTGTTCACTGTGAGTCGTAGAAAGTGAAGTGGCAGAGGGTGAGCAAGATCTTGGTTGCATAAATACACTGTCTGCACTTAACTAAAGAGATAAATGAACTCTCATTTAAGACAGTTGGTCAGACTTTATAAGAAAATCCTTTTCTGATTAGTCTTTATCTCTTCTGTGCTTTTCAGTTTAATTTACATGCATTTTTTTTAGTGGATTTAAGATATGCTCAAAGCAAACCAAGAATGTTCACACAGGGGTTTGCTCTAATTTAGGTAAATCACTTTGTAAAAAGGACTTAAGGGTTAGCCTACTTGGAGAATTTACTATAAAATTCTTGTGCATGGGCAACTGCACTGTCACTTCTCACGTCCTGTACCTCACTGACTGGCACTTATTGCCTGCTTGGTGTGCTTCCATGGGGTAACTTGATTTAGGGCTCCTAATGCTACAACAGTGTCACAGGAATGTTACCCAAGTATGAGAACTACACACCTGGTTAAGATTTCTTCTAAAAACTGTGATGGACTAATTCTAGAAAGGCCAAGTACCCTCTCTGGCCACAGTTCCCCAAAAAGGCCAGCACAAGAGCCTGAAGACTAGATGAGAAGATGACTTTATCCTGTGCTTCAGACCATCTGGCAGTAGTAAGATCGTAAGATTATATATTTATATATGTACTCTTTATCGAAATTCCACTTGTACTTCTGGGTGATGTAGTAATACGGGAATCCAATATTAACGATTATGGACCTGCAGACAGAGAGGAACAACTAACTGATTGCTAATATACACCCTGTCTTAGTTTGAGGAGGTATCTTGGAGCTAACAACCAAATAATTAAAACTTAAAGTGGTCTATATAAGAAAGTTGTTCAAGGGAGCAGAATATATTACCCAAAGTAGAAGGAAAAAAAGCAAATATTTTTATTATGTTTTAATTTAAAAATCTGTAAATCTAGATTCAAATGTAACAAGGTTAATGTCTTGGGTTTGTGACTTTTCATCATCATTTCAGTCCAAATGCTGACCTACTTAAGAGACCACAGTTATTAATATTTCCTAATGCTTCTGCTTCTCAAACTTTATGACTGGTTTTCTCCAAGGCATTCTTTGTTCTCACTCCTATCTTCCTCTTCATTTTGAATGTATCAGTTCAGGAAGTAGCTGAAAGATAGAAAAACATACACACAAAAATTGTTTGACTGCAGGTATTAATTGTAAAATATTCTTTTTTTTTTTATCCTGCAGGAGATATGAAGGTGAATCAGGAAATGGATGGCTTTTTCATATCACATGAATCAGTACCCAGGAATTCATCATTTTCACCAAATGTCTGACTACTGTTAGGGGCTTAAAGTTAGATGGCCCTTATTTAAGGTTCATATAACAACTTTAACTGCCTTATCTGTCACAGACTTTAATGAAAAGAAAGAGGCTGTTACTAAAAATCAGCTCACACATTTGTAAATGCAAGTGAACAATTATTTATATTATATAATTGTGTTGAAAATATCACCTTAGCATTCATAAAAATAAACCATTTTGCTTATAAAGAGCCTTAATCATAGAAATGCCATGATACTTTATTCTCTCTTTTGATTACAAATTGTAAATATAAACTCATCAGAATACCTAGCTCTTGAAAGCCAAGTAATTTAGACTCTCATCTCGCTTTTCCTAATTCACAGATATTACAGATACTAGTCAGTGTAACCTTTAAACACAACACATAATGTAAGACAATAATTTGACAGAAAACAGCAGTGAGTTTGTAATGCTGACATTTATTTCCCTGTGATTTAAAGCATGTCTTGCAATGGTGTCTTTTGCTAAGACAATTAAAATTTTGCTCAGTCTGACCTATGGTGCTACACACTACTGGGGGTACACAGCAACAGCCCTGCATGCCCTACTAAAAAGGACATGTATGCTTCCCTACCAGAACCACCTGCGGATGGCAAACTTAAATCCTTTGGGTCATCTGCTTTCCTGGGATGAAGACGTCATTTCTATTTTTACATATAGTAACATCAGAAGTCCCTGACATTTAAACATGGCAGGCTCGTGATGATCGAACCTTGGAATGTAGACAGGAATGCTGAGGACCTGCTCAACTCGAATGCAGTAGGGCAAATACTTTCCCATATCTCAAAGGGAAAGAAGGAAGAACCTCTGTTGTAGACCTAAGAAACAGGTCTCTCAGCAAGGTCACATAATCAAGGTGGATTTAAGACACCAGATTGCACAAACTCTCTGTTCTTTAGCATTGGGTCAGGAAAGTGAGCTTGTTCATATGCAACATGCTCCTGGTTGCTGTGCTCTGGAAAGTTTCTGGTCACCAGGGGAGTTTCCCCTGAGTAACAGATGATGTGGTTGAAAAAACAAAAGCAGGCAACTGTGAGATTTCAAAGTTTTTCTCTGAATGTTTCTCATGAATTAAACAAAAATAACCGATGTTTTCAATGGAGTGGAAAAAAGCAACATGCAATGGCAATAAAGACTTTGAACTCTGTCATTGTGAAGCGAGCGAAGCCTACAACGGAAGCATAGCTCAAGGTCCAGTTTTACTGAAGCTAACTCCTCCCTCCCTCGTTTTTTTCCCCCTTTCTTTTTCCATTTATCCTAACTTAAA
Source organism: Neopsephotus bourkii (assembly GCF_033783945.1). Taxonomy (NCBI): domain Eukaryota; kingdom Metazoa; phylum Chordata; class Aves; order Psittaciformes; family Psittacidae; genus Neopsephotus; species Neopsephotus bourkii. The sequence goes on along the minus strand of NW_026901984.1, from coordinate 5,810,957 downwards.
CTTTGGACTTAAAAGTATTTGGCCTTGTTTTTCTAAATTATGAAGGAAACATAATACTAAGGTGCTTTTGATAGGTAATGTGAAGACAGGCCTTCCCTTACACCATGGCTTTCCCACCTAAACAGATGGAAATCCACCCCCTCCCTGCTTTCTAACATTCCTTATATCCTGCCACCACAGGGAGGAGCTGAAATCTGGCTTCCCACCAAACTGGCAAAAAGCCTGAAGGTGCTGCGCAGACTTTCCTCTTCCAACTGCAGTACATTACTGCTTTCACATGGCTGCCATCCCTTCACATGCTAGGCTTTACTGTGTTGGAAGGAGGAATCACGAATTAGTAACAGTAAGAAATATAACAGGAGAATACAGGGCAGAGGAAGAGGAGATCTGTCTTGGAAGGAAAGCCTGATGGAATTTAGACTTGGTCCTCTGAAGCCTTTTTTTCCTTTCCCCTATGTGATAGCAGAGCTTCTCCTCCTGCTTTCTCACATACTTTCAGCATAATGCTACTGGATTATGTTAGCCCCTGCTTGTAAGAGTACTCTTAGGCATTGTGTTGCCTACAATTGCTTGTCTCACTCACTCAGCTTACCTGATTTAACTTTGCACAAAAACATAGTGCAGAGTAACATGTAACATTAAATAATATTACATTTTGTAGCTTTATTTCAAACATGGTTAATCTCATGGCCAGCTTAATATATCTTTGCCATCTTTTTGCTTCTTAAAATCAAATAAAATGAAATAGAATTAAGCGTTGACACCATTGCTGTTTTTCTGTGAGACACAAAGCGCATGACTTAAAATCTCTGGGGATAATATAGAGAAAGTGGAATTCCAGTGGAATTTTCCTTAGGGTATACATCATTAATCCAGTATCATATACCACTATAAATGTGCAGGTTTGGAGTTTCTTTTTGCTTTATTTGGTTGTGTTGTTGGGTTTTTTTTTCCTTTTTTACGTATATGTCCATTGTTTCATAGCCAAACTGCAGGGAAATTTTGGGGGGCTAAAATGCCCATCACACCAGGTACTAAAATGTTGATGTTTTGTCACTGTTGGGAACAAAAGTTGGTATGTTTGGCTCTTTGTTGGTTCCCCCCCCCACACACCCCCTCCAGCAGCTGGAAAAACAAGTATATCTCCTCTTTAAAATAAAGTCTAAAGTTATTTTCATAGGTGGAGATATGTTATAAACATGAGACCTGCTGATGTGAACAGATGCATGTTAAAACAACTCCAAGCAAGTTCATGGAGTGTATATGGGGATTGTCCCATACCTGCACTTAGTTTGATGGTGCTTTTCAGGCGTAAAATTGATTCTTTTATTTTCTATACAAGTATTTCCTGGAGTGAGCAAATTGAACAGGGAAGTGAGCCTACATAAATATACTTTGCATTAGTGTCTTATAAAGTGGTATTGTTACAAACATGGAAACATCCTTGACTGTCAGGGTTACATGACTGTAATGGAAAAAAGTTTGGCCTTCAGTATTTGCTTTCATGGTTTGGTTGGGGTTTTTGGTGGGATTTTTTTTTCTCTTTTTAATACTAACAAGCAATCAGAATGTTCCAAATTCCAAAGCTTCATTTTTAATAATAGTTTAAAACTTTCATTAATGTTTCTCCTTGAACAAGTTTCCTTTATAACACAGCCAAAGAAACATTCTCCCTTGAGCTGGATGCTTCAGGCAATTTGGATTTCCAACATTTTGGCTTGCAGATAAGTTTTGAGTCTAGTTGTTTTAATTAAGTGTATTTTTATAGGATTACTCTAGCATGGATCCGTTCCACGTTTTTGTTTGTTTTAATAAACTCTCGGTGCTTTTTCTCTTCTTCATGGAGGTCTTGCTGCAAACAACACTAGTCAGTTTCTGCTGCGGTTTGTAGTAGAAGCGTGCAACTGCTGCCATAAAAGAAGCTTTGATGGAACTCATACAACACATGTACGCGCACAGATAACCTCCTGGTTTGCTACAGATGGCTTGGCTAAACACAAAAGCATGCGTCGAAAATAGGGTGAGCGCGGAAACGCGAACGTACGTACCTGAGGAAGGTGCCGGTGCCCCCCACCCGCCCCCGGGGCGCCACGTCTCGCTGCCCGGGACCGCCGTGTCGCGGGAAACTCGCCCGGGGCCCGAACATGAACTTTCGGGGCTGACACGTCGATCCTGTGCCGGGGAGGGCGGGGAGGGGAAGGCAGGGGGCGGAGAGGGACACGCCGCAGGCTTCTACGCGGTAGCAAAAATGCCAGCGCCGCACAGCAGGGGGCCTGTGCGCTCCCTCTCGGGGCGGGACTGGAACCGGGACTGGGCCGTCGGTGCACGGCTCCAGGCCGGCCCCGAAGGCCCGGAACACTGGGGTTTGCCTCGTCGGCTCCCGGCGCGGGACGGGAGTACGGAATGTGCGGGGAGGATCGCGTGTGCGGGGAGCCGGCAGCGCAGCTCTGCACGGCCGGACTCTCCCGAGGTACTCCCGTGCCTCTCCTACCCCGGGGCAGCCCCTGCAGCCGCCGGCGCCCAGCTCTCCCTCGTCTCCCCTACCTGCTGCGTCCCATTCCGCGGGGGGCCCCTGCCTACCCCAGCACCCGGGGCTCTGCCCCTCGCCCGCTGCTTTCCCACTGTTTCCCCCTGTTTCCTTCTTCCCTCCCGCTATCGCTGCTGCAGCTCGGCAGGATTTGTTGTGCTGGCGCTGGGGCGCCGCTGCTCAGATCTGATCGGGAGGAGAAACCTCAGGTCGTGATTTTTGTGACGCGGAAAGGGAAAAAAAACCACAATCAACGAACAACCCCAAGCAAACAACCCCCAAGATAATAAAATAAAAAACCCAGACCCGAAACACAAATATCTGAACCACTCGCAACTTCTTTGCTGGCCCGGAGGGGGGAGCGCGGGGGAGGGAAGGGAGTAATGCGAGCTCATCACCCCAGCCTGGGGAACGGCTGCGGGCAGCGCGACGACTGGACCCGAACCGTGCACCCCCGGGAGCGGGCGGCCGCCCCGGCTGCCGCTGCCCCGCCTCCGCGGCGGGGCGCTGGGTCCGGCCGAGGCGCGCAGCTGCCGCGCCGCAAACTTGGTGGGAGAGAGCGGGGCGCGGGCGGCTCGGCGGGGCTGCGGCCATGGCGGCGTGAGGCGGCGGCACCGCGCCGGGAGCGGGGCATCACCGCGCCCGGCGGCCCTAAGGTGCCTGCAGGTAACCCCCGTCCTCCCTGGTCCCTTTCCCCCCGCGCGGTGCTCATGCTCGGGGCGGTGTTCGGAGAGCGGCGCTGGTGGGTGGGGGGATGATGATGTGTGCCCGGCCGTCTTCTCCCATCCCGGGGCCGCCTCCAGTGGGCTCCGCGGGGCTGCGCCGGGGCAGGCGGTGGGGGGAGAGGAAGCCGGCCGGGGTCTCGGCCGCCGGAGCGGCAGGGTGCCGGCAGGGGGAGCTGGGGGCGAGGCGGAGCGGTGCCGGTGCCGGGGAGCGCTGCGGGCGGGGGGAGTCTGCCTCGGGTATTGCCGCCCCGCCCCCGAGAGCCCACCGAGCCTTTCAGAACGGGAGGTCGTTCTCCCCAAAGACGGTGCTGTTTGCTCGGGAGAAGAAGCACTCGGCGAGCAACCGTGTCTCCAGCGGGTTAAAAGCCGAACTCTTCCAGTTTCCCTGTTCACCCGGCGCCCCTGCCCCGGGGTCGCAACCGGGGGAGGGTTTTCTCGCCCAGGAGCGTGAGGTCCGTTGCGTTCGCTGAGCACCGGGTGCGGGGAGGGGCAGCCGGTGGCTCCGAGGCGTTTTGGAGGGGTTTTGTCACACTTCGGCAAGTGAAGTTTGCTCTGCCTCGTCTTGCTGTGAGAGCAGAAGAGGAACGGCGTGAAGGGCACCGCAGTTGCCTGAGAAACGTGGGGGTTTCGGTGGTATATTCTTGCAGTACCATCCAAAGTCCTAATGTACTTTTATTGTGGCAGTTATTTATCTGGACTGGCTTCGGTCTGTGGTGTGACCGTATTTTGGCATTTTCTGAATTGAGGAGTTTGAGTTACCATTCCACAGCAACGCAGAAGGAAACACCTGGGTCTGTTGTATTAATCCGTCTTTTTGTGAGGACTGCTTTTCAGGTAAATGACAGCTGTAAGGGTTTGTTATATCATTGCAGATGCTATATATGCACATTAGACTGACACAACGATAACCTGCTCGGGATTATGCCGGGGGGGAGGGAACAGGATTGTAGGGTCAGTGATTCCCTTCAGCAAACTAGGCTGTTGGTAGAAGTCTGTGCACACACATGGATCCTCGTGAATGGCTAGAATTTGCAAGATTACAGTGAAAAAAAACCCTAAACCTAAAAACTGTTGTTAAAGTCGCAGTAATAGTGGGCTCCAGCAGCCCTAAGGTAGCATTTCAAGACCATATTTTTGGATAGCTGACAAGCTGCTCTTGGTCTGAACTTTTTTTGTGTGAAAAGCTGGTGTGATGCTAGCCTAGGTAGTAAAAATGGATATTTTCATAATGAAAATTGCACTCAGATCTTGGTTCCAGTGGTTTCAGCGTCTTCTGGTTGTTAGGTGAGTAAGACTCTGACTCAGTTCAGCAAGTTTGACTTACCAAGAATTGTTGAACTTGGTGATGACATTATATAGAATGCATAGTCAATCAAAAGTGTATTGCTGCCTTGAAAGGCTGAGGTATGGCCTGGGGTATGTTGCTTAGTCTAGTGATTTAGATTTTGGTAGACTTCTGTATTTTGTGCTGTGTTCCCATCTTCCTCTCCAGCAGGTACTGATAATACAACTTTATGACATTTTCTAATGGATTCATCTCATTTTCTCATGAACAGCTGTGAGGAGTCCTGCTGAGAGCTGAGATTTTGCTCTGGAGGGTGGCAGTTTACTTTTCTGTTCAAGAGGTTGTTTTGAACTAAGTAGCATAAACACTTGCTTTTAAGTTGTACTGCTTACTCCTTGGGATGTTGTAACAGTTTTGTTTTGGTTGAGGAAGCTGTAGGCATTAATAGCTGTAGTGTCTCATTTCCTTTAATCTTTAACCAGTGCTGATTTCTTAAAATACTTAGAGGTAGTAGGAGTGCTCGTGCACTTTGTAATGATCCATAAACTTTGGTTATATCAGGTTTGCTGTACTCATTTCCTGTTGGGCAGGGATGCAAAGGGTGGTAACTAGGTATTGCTGCTCTTTTCAGGAGAAAGTTGTGTGGGTTTCTTTTTTATTTTCCCCCAGCTACTTAGGGAAACCACGTGGCTTCTTACTTCTGTTGATGTAGTCTTGAACAAATACAGGATTTTCATTGAGTGAAGCTCGTTACTTTCAGTGAGCAAACTGTACTTTACAAGCCATGAACTGCAGAAATGCCACATAAGCCTCCTGTGAACTTCAGTTTCTGTGCTAGAAGTTGTGTGGAGGAATTCAGCCAAGGGAGCAGCTGAACTCCTGGGATGAGTAGAAGCAGCCCGTTTGCTGCAGTCTGATTTGCAAGGGCTCCCTGTGTGAGCTGGGGGTTACGTCTATACTATAGGACATGTAAGTGGATAGTGATAGTACTATCAGCTGGTAGTAGGTGTGTACCACCACTACTATCAGTTGATGGTAGTACACACCTACTAGTACTGTCAGGCAATAATGGGGAGGAGAGTGTGTGACCCAATACTGTATTATTTAATGTAGAACAGTATCTAGAAATGAGTTAATATGTTGTGATGACTGACTTCTGAATAGCAGTGGCCTATGATTTAGCTTTACATTTAACATCTGGTTTATAAAATTTTGATACAATCTGGATGTTTGGCAATTGTTCTAAAGTTGCTACAGCTCCTGAGGTGGATTGGTACTGCTGCTCCCATAATTACAGGAAGCGGTACAGAGGAGCTTTGAATTTTCTGTAGCATTTTATGGAGATGTTCTTGACAGTGCTGAGTTCTCCAAATTACTGTTAATCAGCCTGTTTCTCTTCATTATCATCCTTTTATCCTCTTTGACATGTGTATACATTCCTATTCAGAAACAGTTTTAATTTACAAACTAGACATTTGATCTTTACTAATGCGTTTCATGAAGCAGTAACTGCCTCAAAAGACGGTGTGGGCTGATTTTTGTTAAACACTAGAACCGTTTTTCAAACTGACCCTTTTTGCGGTGTATTTGTCAACCGTACGCGGCAGGTTTGCTTTAGTTTCCAGGCTGCAGCGTTGCTGCTGTGCGCTGTGAAAGAGAGGTGGCAGTCTGCTCTCTGCTATTCCTGCAGGAGCCTGGGGAGCCTTCGCAGCTTTGCTGAGCGGCTGAGGGACTGTGTGCTGTTAGATCTGTTGCTGTTACAACAGCAAACTGCTTCCAAAAAAAACGTTGGGGCTTTTATTTCAGTTTCCTTCCTAAATACGCGCGATTATGTTGGGACTAGATGATCTTAAGGTCCTTTCCAACCCTAACCGTTCTGTGATTCTATGAAATTTGCCAGGTTGCATCTAAGTATAGCACATACGCTTAGCATTTGTCAGGAAGGTAGCGAATGTAAACCAATGACCCCACGTTGATGTCTAATTTACATCCTGTTATTGATTTTTTTTTTTTTTGCTAGAATGCATATTCCAAAGCATGTAAATCTTTTGTCAGTTAGTGGATTTGTCCATGCATCTATTCTCAAATGTGTGTCTTCCTGATGTACTTTGACGCAATCCATTTGTCTGCTGTATAAATCAACTCCTTATCTCCATACTCATTATTTTTTGTGGAAATATATTAATAAAATGAGTCTCTGGGGACCTTCTGGAAAGAAATTTCTACTTGTGTCCCAAATGTATATTAGAAAGTTAGGCAGCTTCACGGAGGAGCTGATGTTTGTCAGTGTTAGTAGCGGAAAGCTGGGATTGATGTAAATAAAGTCTGCACTGAGGCCTCTGCAGGTGAAATTCTTGAGTTTAAATCAACTGTTAAAATTCAGCAGAAAAGGTTATCTTTTATTTTCAAGCAGTTTGAACGTTTAGCTTTAGAATACATTTAAATGCTGTGTGTCAGCTGAACTGTAATTTACAAACTTCTTCCTAATTAGCTTATATATGTTCTGAAATGCCTTGTGTGATAGCAAGGTAATAGTGATTTTCATTCCTTTTCCAATTTTTAAACCAGGTTGTATCCCTGAGCTCCAGTATACCTTAGAATTGTTGGATTTTTATTTCTGACAACAGAAACAGACTTGGCACTATTTGGTGTAGAAGCTTACAGAAAGAACTTTCAGAATGCGGAAATGTAGCCTGCTGCTGTCCTCTCTGTCTAATACTGGGATGCTTTTTTAGGCTTTACTAAATACATGTGATAAACGACTTGGAGCTTATGTGATGGCTGCAGGATTGGCTTATAATGTCAACTGGATGGCCTGAAGATGTGGGCTATGCTGCAAATTGTGACATTTTCCCATCTTCTTTTCCCCACCACTTCTCTGAATTTCAAACTTGAGCTTCCTGTGCTGATGCCTTCCTTCTCTGAATTGCTAGTCTAGGTGGAAACTCGGAATGCTATTGAAATGTGCTTTCTGGTTAGACTTCGGTTTTAAGGATGCTTAATGTAAAGTTAACTCTAAGGCTCTCTGTAGCTAAAGAGAACCTTAATAATTTTCAGCCTTGTTCTTTTGACCCACAGCAAGACTATTGGTGAATCATTTATTTCTACTGCAGTTGAACTCTAGAGGCAAAGGTATGCAGAATGAGGATGAATATTGGTGTTGTAGTTTTAATAGTGTTTAAACAGTTGGTCTGCATTGTGTTTCTCTGGCATAATGTCACTACAGAAATTCCTGGTGCCTTCTTTTTCTTTTTGTATGTGTGTGGTTTTTTTTTAATAATCTGGATGATTTAAGTGACATGGTTTCACTGGAAGGCCAGTAACATTTGCATTGGAAGCCTCCACTACTTATGAAGTGTGTCCTAGAAGCACTGCTGAATCACTTCAGTATGGAAGAAGACACAGCATGAAGCCCTTTCTGTTGACCTTGTGTGATAAAAGTGAACTTGCTGAGACCTTGCCCATTATGGGAGGAATAGGTCATGTGTATTGCCTTGTGTCTCTCAAAGGCTGGCAAACTTTTAGGGTTTCTTTACTAAGTCAGAGACAGAGTTGGAGTCAGTGAAAAGAGATTCTCAACAGTCGTTGGGCTGGTATGTTCCTTAATCTGAGTTTGATTGTTGGTGTCCTTTTCTGTTATGTCTTGTTTGCTTTCTTATTCTGAACCTTCAGTAGGGTTATATGGCTGTTTTGTTAGATTTTACAGTCAAAAACTGTGTGTGTATTTGAATTTTTATCTAGATTCTCTTGCTCCAGTGCATGCTTTTCCTTGCTGCTTTTTAAACCTAAGCAATGATATTGAAATACTTAATAAGAATGTTCAGGAGAGAGTAAGTGCTCAAAATTGCTGCTAGTGTCTGATGTGATATGGCCCAGTAATGCAACAGGAGATTTACAGTTTAGCCAAAACTCATAATTTAGCCAAATTATGGGATTTTAGCTTTGGAAGGAAATAGAGAAGACTCTTCCCTGATAGTGCTCTTCAGGGCATATCAGCCTGGTAGGCCAAGGGATTAATGACCCTTATGAGCCTTATGAAGTAGATGTGATACTGAAGTAGATAAAGACTGTGTTGGTGGTGCTGTTGTCTTTTGCACTTGTTTCTGACACTGTAAATCCATATTCTGACTCACTTGATAAAATACTTCAGAAAATCCCAAGCAAACAAACAGAAACCCTCTTAATTCCTCTCCTTTAATAAAAGCTTCTACCTGTGACCTGAAAACCACTATATGCTGTGTTCTCTGAAGGCAGGCAGATACAGGTGGAGGATCCTGTTCCAGTCAGAAGGTGTTGCTGTACTTTGTTGTCCTCCTTGGCAATTCTGGGTGTTTATGTCAGTCAGTTGTCTACTGGGTCCTTTTAGTTGTGCCAGTGTAACTCTCCATGTGGAGTCAGACTGTAAACAGTATTAAGGAACTGACCCTCTTAATACTTTTTGTCTTTGAAATACCGATGGACACTGATCCTATCCCACATTGGCCTTTCTAGTCATCAGCGTGCTTGTAGTAAGCATGGGTAAGCCCTTCCCAAATCTTGGTTCATGAAGTCAAGCCATGATGATGATAATAGGCCTCATATAGTCTCAGCATAACTGCAGGTGTGCAATGGGTATTATCAGGTGAGGAAAGAGAGGGGAGGATGATTGTGCAGATAAAAATTCTGATTAGTTCCACAAATAACAATGAAATTTAGGGCTGGCGGAAGAGTTCTGGTTGTATTTTGCCTCAGTGGTTTATAGCATGTTCATACAGCTTTCTGTTTATGTTAGTTTTGTAAGAAGCAACAGGCTCTCTTGTGGAGGTTGCAAACGGACTGAGGAAGAGATGTATGCCCATCTTCACCAGCAGTCTAAACTCATCTGCTGAGGACTGAGGTACTGAGAGGCAGCACCTCATTGGAGTGTCCTTGAGTGTGTCAGGAAGTGGGGAAATTCAAAGTAATAACCTGTTAAAAAACGGGAGCTCAGTCTTCCAGAGCTTGTCTGTCAGTTTTACTCTGTTGAAAAATGGTAATGGGATTCTGATACATGCTGTTGGAACTGATAGCCTAAAATGCCGTAACTGTTCTACATTGATATGCTAAAAGCATGAGTTCATGTGTACAGATCTAGAGTTGTGTGAGAGGTGAAGAGGATCATGTTTGTGGGGAGAAAAGCTGCTCTTAATGGTTGTGGGTTAGACCTAAAATGCTGTTACTCCAGGCCCTGGAGACTTACACAAGTGATGTAATGCTATCGTAAAGGTTAGTCAGAATTTGCAGGCTCACCTGAATTTTCCATGAGAATTGCAAGATTTTCCAGTTTATCTCCTCTTGCTTTCGTGAGTGCATAGTGTGAGTCTCCTTACCTGAAGCACTAGATAAGTCTTTAATATTGAAGACAAACAAGTGTACTTTGGACATCATCCTTTAACTACTGGTAACAACAAAAAAAGTGTAATTAGCAACAACAGAAAGAGAGATCCCTCCTCTGCATCTGATTTTTCTGCACTGTTGTTTTTGCCATTGTTGTTTGTTGTTTTAAATTAATGGTCTGGGGCGAGGGACTCATTTTCTTCCTTCAGCATCCTTTCCATAACTGAGTTTGCAACTAGCTTTTATTAGAAAATTCCATTTCTGCTTACTTATCTGTAAATGGAAGGGAAAATTGTTTTGCAAATTTATTTAATCTGAAGGCCAACAAAATCAGTATCAGGGTTTAAAGAAAAATAGTCTTGAACTACAAGTAAACACTTAATTCTTAAAGACTAACTTGAGTCTTTATATTTGTTTCTCAAAGTCATAATCATAAAGTGCTCTTAAAATAACCTGAGTGAATGTGTTATTTTCTTTTGAGTAGCCATGTGAAAGCATTGCCTGCAATGGGCTGTGTGCCTCTTGGGAAAACACACGTTAGTCTTTTTATGTGATGACTGTTGACAAAGTGTGTCCTCCAACTTCACTTGTAGAGATGCTGTGTTGCAATTTTATTTTATTTTTTTTCTTTCTCCAGAAAGTTAAAAAAAGAGCTAGTTGGTTGCAGAGGGATATCACTAATATTTTAATAAGGGGAAATATGAGAATTGCATAACTGCAAATATAGGGAGCTCCACTTGTTTGTGAGGAACGATTCACACACTTAACTTACCTTTTGATTTACTGTGAATCATTTGTAGAAATCAGGCATCGTTCATAATTGCATGTATTTGTTAACTTTGTAGATTTAGCATTCTCTGTTAAAAAAACCTTTAAAAGAGAGTTGTGGAGTTTTTTGTTTTGTTATGCTTATGTGAACTGGAGTGTTTATGAGAGTCTTACTCTTGTGATTGAGTCATAAGGATTTGAGTTAAGACTTCGCATTGCATTGTTCAGGTTTACATATACTGTGACTGAAAAGAGTTTGGAATTGCTCTTGTAGGCAGCTAACTAAGGAGGAAGCAATGAGTAGACCTAACCAGTAATCTCTTCAGCCTTAGCAATGGCAACTGGTATGTAAACTATTAGTATCTTCTTCTGAAATGTTGTTGTCATTTAGCTTCTTTTTGTAGCAGTAGCTCCCAAGATACTCTCACTGTTTTAGCAGCATTTAGGCTGATAACAGTACTCCTTATCCCTTGGTCCCAGGAGCTTATCACCAGAGGAAGCTGTTGCATCAATTTCCCATTATCAGTTTCTGGTGGTAGACCTGGCCCCAAGGCATCTGCAGATGGAATCTCTGTTCACACAAAGTCCATACTTGTTTGTTTGGTGTGATCGCTCCCAGTGCATTCCACTATAGCTAAGCATGTGAAGTCGAGGATGCGAGTCACTCTGTGCAGAACCATCAAAACAGTGAGGTTTCTGGTGTCTTATGCGGTGTGGCATGAAGTAAGCTGGAAACACTAGCTGCCTTCCTCTAGCCTTCCTGTTAAATGGAAGCTGCCTGTGTCCTGCAGGTGACGTGTTTGGTTTGTTCAAGGTTCTAAAACATCAAAGAAAGGTAAAGTATAACGAATCTGCATAGTAAAAATAGTGTTGACAGATATGTTAGTAATGTGTGACAAATGTAGGTTATTATAGACAAAACTCATTTCAGCAATAATTTCTATGTAGGAATAGTTGGGTGGGGCCCAATGACCAGAATCATAGAATCATAGAATGAATCATAGAATGGTTAGGGTTGGAAAGGACCTTAAGATCATCAAGTTCCAACACCCCTGCCACGGGCAGGGACACCTCGCTCTAAACCATATCACCCAAGGCCTCGTCCAACCTGGACTTGAACACTGCCAGGGATGGATCATTCACAACCTCCTTGGGCAACCTATTCCAGTGCCTCATTCTGGTTAGATAACTGGATCATAGTCATGCTCCCTCCTGACAGTAAACGAGTGTAATTTAAAAGCTTTATACTAATTATAAAATGTATCTGTGGCACTTGTAATTTCTTAAAGAACTGCCTGCTAGTAACATTTATAGATGTTTTCTGGTTTACTATATGCACGGTCAAAATGAACCTTACCTTCCAATTCATCCATATATATATATATATATAGGAATTCATGTGTGTGTACATGCTTTTTTTGTCTCTATATGTACACACACATGCATTCACACACACATTTTTCCAATATATTCCAGTTTGTCCAACATTGGTACTTGCTAGAACATGTGCTCCCTTTGTATGTTTGGTAAAATGCTGTTGTGGCATCTCAGACAAGCAAAATGATAGTGGAAGGACAGAGGCCTTTCTACTGGGAAGAACATACCAGCTTCAGTCTACTGGTTAGAGCACAAGATTGTGCCAAAAGACAAAGTGAATTGAAATAGAGATCAGGACACTGTTTTGATAGTTGATGGTTTTATTTTGAGCTCTGAAGGGCTCATCTCTTTGACAAGCAAAGGAATGTTGGTGTCAATATTGATTTGTAATATCTAAAATTCTTAGACTTCTTAACTTTATTCTGGCAAGCTGGACTGTGAGGAAGAATGAAGCAACCTTTGCTTGGGAGTGGAAAAAAAAAATGAATAAAAGAAATTTAAATGAGTCCTTCATGATGACTACAGTGGGATTTTTAAAGGCAGAGGTCGTGATGTGATTTGACTGGGTTCAGAAGATACGATTGAATCAGTAGAATTTAGGTAAATTATGAAGTTAACTTAATTTAGGTGGACCAGAAACAGTGACAAGCTAATTGGACTACAGTAATAAAAATGTACATGGAAGTTTGAGTCTTTAATACATTTTTCTGAAAGCTGATGAACACTTTGTAGGTGCAAGTGTTTCTTTGTAGTTTGCCTCTGGTTTGATTACCATCTTGCCATGCACTGTTGCTGTAGGCTGTGATTAAATCTGTGTAAAATATAAGTACAGTTATGTTTTAACTTCTTCATCAGTTAGGTTATTTCCCATTTGATTACCTCTAACTGCAGTTGTAACCCCCAAAGTGGGATTGATAGATCTTAAAGTGTTACTTGAGATAACGTACAATCTATGTTGCTTTTGTAGGATTCTCAAATGAAGGTTAGATTTCTTAATGCAAATGAAGGGGGTGTGATATTGAGGATTGACATTAGCACTGCTTCATGGTCCAAAAAATTTTGGAAATAATTCTTCTACAGGGTTTGTTATCTACCTTTTAGTATAGCAATAATAGTAAAATGAGCTCTTTATGCTTTGTGTACATTTTAAAGGAAAAAAAAAACCAAACCAAACCAAAAAACCCCCCACAATATCCCTTGATTTATTGTTTAGTAACCTGACTTAATTCTGCCAGATCTCTCAAAGGCCTTAAGCATCATCCTGCAGAAATCAGGCCAAGGTATTCCTGCATTCTGTTAATAATAAACGTATTAATGAGCAAATGATTCTTGAGATTCTCAATTGTTTCTTTTGTGCATATAAACAAAAAGGTGTGAATAGCAGTGCTGGTGTGGTTTGCTGATCCTTCTCTGACTAATCCATCAAGGATGAGAACCTGCTGTGAATTTTGTATCTCGTAAGTCAGCAAGCTGTGTGCAAACTCAGCCTTCTCTTAGCCATCTGAAGCTGTGCCAAGTGTCATGTTACCTCTGTAACATCTAGGACATGCAGGTCACCCATTGCATTGTGGTAGCCCAGACTGAGCATATTGCAGTTGCTGGACTCTGGGCAGGCAGGGGTGCTTAGACTGGAAGGAGCCTGCTGGCACCCCTGTGGCTCTGCTTCTTGCCCTGCTGCTTTGTGTCCTGAAGCTCAGTACAGAGAAGGGCACCTACTGTTGTTTGGGTGGGTGTTGTTGTTGTTATTATTATTATTAATGCCTCATTCATGGAGTAAAGATAATGAGGTAAACAGCAGGCAAGAGGGGAGAAACACCTGGTAGAAACAAGAGATGGGAGATGTTTTGGATGAGAGGGAATGGAAAGCTTTAAAGGAAACCACAAGAGCCTATGTGTCAGAGAACAGTGTGGTAGGAGCTACTGGACTGGATATGGGCAATTGCAAAAATGTGAAACCCTTTTTTACGTCTTCTCTCTACCACTGCATACTCAGCACCCTACTCGGGATCACAGAGTTGCCCTCTTCGCTTTGCCTTGGCTGTTCGTAGGATCTGACTCCTTTTGGACTGCATCAAGAAAAAAGGTTCCAGCTAACCATATCCACTGCTGCTCTGCTACTCTTCTTAAGTACGTGGAGGTATGCAATTAGGTAATGAAATGCTTAACATAGAGTTTCTCACATATTAAAACTGCATGAAACTTGATGGCTGTGTTTATGTAAATAATTGGCAGGCAGGACTTGCTATATAATATGAATTACAGAAATTGAATCTCACTTTGGAAAACTGGGTGGGGATAATTGAAACAATGTCACCAGTTGGGAGGGTGGACTCTATTTACACTTGCATGTTGAAGGTTTATGGATCTATATTGCTTTCTGCTGTTCTCCAGGTATGAACTTCCCATGCAGCTTGCTTGTTATTTGCTTTCTGTTCGTGCTGCTGTGAATTATGGCATGCATTGCAGTAGAACTCCACTATGGATGATGTGATACTATGGACCTGTTATGGAGATTGACAAATTTTAATTTTTCAAACTCATAAAGTGCACACCGAGTATGTGCTTTAATTTACGGGATGGCCTTGCTTATCCCTTTTGAGTTCCAGAAGTAAGTGTGAAATGACAACAACCTTTTTTAACTCTTGGAGAGATGTCTTTGATTCTGTGTTGTTACTTCATAACCCAGAGCCAGACTTTTTACTCTCCACCTTTAATTATTCTGTTTTCTTAGGGAGGGAGGAGCAGTGGTTTTACTGAAGCAATCAAAAAGTTAATCTTCTCAGTTGTCTCAGAACCTGTGATCAGTAGAAGTCCTATGAAGCATTATGGTTCAGTTTGGTGTGAGAGCACAGTTCAGATAGGTTGGAATAGCATGGTGGACTTCTGCCAAGTTCCATTGATTATGGTGAATATGAAATACAAAATCTTTGCTGAAGTTCTCTCTAATACAAACTGTACTTGGAGATTTTGATATATGTAATCTGTTGAAATATATATCGATATATTGATATATAATTTTGATGCAGCTTCTTTATTCCATTGTCAGCACATTCAGACCTTTTTTCCCCTATGTCTTTAAATATCTTCTTGAAAATCTTTCAAAGGTAGCTGTATAAACTTAACATAGTGCAGATGTCACTAGCTGTGAGGAATAAGTCACAATGACTTGTAGTGTGGTGTCAAAAATACCATTAGGAGGCCTAGAACAAAGAGAGCAATTAATGAACAGTCTTCATGATGAACAAATGTCAGAGGCTCCTCCAGGGCTTAGCTGCTTCTGTGCCATATTCATTAATTGCTCTTTCAAACAAAGTTGGTGTTGATGACTGTGCTTAATTAAGCATACCTGAGAAAATCTGCAGAAACAGATCAAATATATTAGAATGGAAAAATTTGCATTTAATTTAATAAATAAAGACTTTTGCCTTCTCAGGGGGGTTTCATGCTTCATGTACTGTATCTGGCTGACATTTTCCCCTAATTGTTGGCATTGTCTTCATGGGAGATTTTGGCAGAAGACAGATCTTATCGTTTGCTTCAGGATGTATGCCAAAAACCATGCTCACATTTAAGTCTCTATGATTAAAAATGTATTAAGATCTGTCATAATGGAACGCACCTCTTGGAACAGTCTCAGTCTGCCTGTTGAAATGTGGCAGGTAAAGGAAGAAGCGGTAGAAAGGTGGAAATCTTAAACCTTAATTGCTAAAGCTCATTCCAAACTTGCTTACTCTGTACCTTGGTTAAAAATATCTCCTTGGGAAAACTAGACAACAACTCTGTAGTATAAACCTTTACATAAAAACTCGATTGTGCATTGTTCTGAGCGACTTACAGGTCTAAATTGAAACTTGGTTAGTGGTGGTCCCCAGCATCCAAGTACTTATGTGGTATGCAGTAATACGTTTATCAGCATGTTTGTTACATTTTTGGTTCTATTTTGCCACTCAGTAAGACAGAGGCAGATGTGGTTAGTGTGGTATAAACCCCTGGAAGAGTCTAACTAAAAGCTAAAAGCTATTTCTGTATGAATTTCCTGTGCATTGAACTGAAAGTTGCAATAATATATGTAAAATACTGTTATTTCAAGTTTTGATGAGAGAGATTTTGGGGGAAGAAAGGAAGAGTAACAAACACCCCATCTGACCTCTGCTTGTTATACTGTTTCCAGATATTTATTTTGGATTTATTCTTAAGTTCTATTATGTAAAGTCAGTAAGAGTATGAAGAAGAGTTTTGTGGAAGGGCTTTGTAGTAGTCTGAATTTTTGAGCCAAGTGGTAACTGGAAGCTTTAATAGCCTTACAGTACCACTTCAGAAGTGGAGATGTGCCATTGGATGGATGTGTCAGAACTCAGTAAAAATAACGTATCCTACAGTGGGCATTCATCCAGAATCTATAATTAATATAAACCTTGTATCCTGGATTTGATACTGCAGGTGATCACAAGCACTATGTAGTATTCAGTACCCTCTCTTATTTAAGCAGGTCTTAAAGTATTATTTTAAACATTTTATGGTTTTACTCAAGGCTGGCTTACCGTTATTACTGTTGTTTTTTGTATGACATCAAAATGTGCAATATGTTTCATAGATATTAAAACTAGGTCTTGGCCAGAGAAGTCTTAACATGGTCCTTCATGAATGGAAGTTGGTGGCACAATTCCAGCTGACTTCATCTGGGAGTATAAGTAGATCCAGGCTTATTTTTGATCACATGTATAAACACACGTTGAGTTGATTGGAGCGTGATTCATTTCACATTATATTATTTTACCTCTAGCGTTCCAATAGCTCTTGGCCAAATAAGCTTGAAGAAAAGTGCTATAACCCTGTATTAGAGGAGTGTAAAGCTTGAGGAGAAACAGAATTTGGTATTATGGTTTGATTAATTGCTTGAATATTTATGTAAATTACAGTAGGTTCTAATTAATTGTGTGTGAAAAGTGTGTATTGACTTTTTCTTTCCATTATCCTGTGCTGTCTTCTGCCCCTTTCTGGAAAAATAGAGGGACATTTTAGAGGGCTTTTTAAGGACTGTGGGCAGGATGTCTTTTTAAAACCCACTGCAATAAAACCCTGTAGAAATGAGATAGATAGGATTTTCATATGACTTATTGAGCATAGGTGTTAGTCCTTGTGTTTGTTTTCAAAGTGGTGACAACAGCATGTGTTTCTTTCTCTTTTTTGCTCTCAATATATAAACCTGTGTGTGTGGAAGGGGATGTAAGAGAGACAACAGCACTTTGTGGTTATGTAAATAATGTCTTAGAGGACATGAAATAGTGTCTTAGAGGACCATGAAAAAAAAAAAGTTGCCTTTTTTTGTTATATTTCAACTACATATGACCATATATTTTAAAATTCAAACAGTATATATATATTTTAAAGTTTTGGGGTGTTTTTTTTTGAGGTTATCACTAAAAAGACTGACTTCTGGCTGTTAAATAATTTTTAAGTAAGGCAAAAGACTCATGTTTTGCATTTTCAGATTTGTCTGCAGATTTTTATTGCTTTGCTCACACATTTTTAAAGGCATAGATTCTCATAATTCTTTGTAATACCGAATAGTGGTATTTTAACTTCTTGGGGAATAAAAAAATTCTTCAGTTTAAATGATGTCTAATATTCTCATTTAGTGTAACTTCTAAGAGTGTAAGTAATGAGATTGAATTTTTAGATGTCATATTCACTGCTACAGTAAAAGAGAAAGCTATTCACTTGTACAGAAGTGTGAATCAACAGGTACAGTGGGTAAGGCAGAAGCATAATTTGTCCAAAAGTTCATGACACAGGCTTTTTCTAATATGCCATAGCAGGTTAGTGGCAGGCTTCAAAATAGTGATGGGATCTGAGTGGCATTTGTGCTTTGAAAGGTGATGGGGGGGAAAAAACACATATAAAATGCTTAATAAACGTGTTTTTAAGTGATTGCTATTTTTTTTTTTTCCCCCTTCACTCTCCTGACAATACAAGGCAGTTTTTCAGAAGGTGGGCATTCAGGATGGTGGTCTGTTTTCTCCTTTTTGTGCCTTCATAAAGCAGCCATTAGGGAAGGAGAAGGCATTTGAAGTGGAATGTTGGCCAGCAACTCTATGGTAGCCTACCCTTTCCACCACATGCTAAAGGGATGATCTAGCAAGAAAACTTTGCTGATTCCTCCTCATCTATGAAATACTGAATTTCAAATACTTCATGTCTTTATGGAAATTGAAGTTTATCTCAGTAGACTGAAGCTCAGTGCCTAAGCAAGTTTGGGTTTTTATTTCAGTTATAAGTCTTTGCTGTTGTGGGAACACTAAATAAGTAACTTTTCAGGAAGAAAAGTAGGCTTTTGCCTACCAAAATAAATCTGACCTTAAAATGCCTGTGATATGTTATGGTGCCACAAGGATTTTGGTTTCTTACTGACATTTTGGAGGGGCAGACGCTACAGCCATGCTGCCATGGGAGTGAATGGCATTACAGTAGCATCAGCCACAGTGAAACTTAGTGCATTAGCTTGAAGCAGGAATCATAGGATAGTTTGGGTTCTGCAGAACTGGTTTACTTTCCAAGGGAAATTTATGTGTGCATGTTTCTTGTTCTTCCCATGCACGGAAGCAGTAAATGCAAAGCACTGAAAAGAACCTTCTAAGAAAATATATAGCACAGCATGAATTTTGGGAAAACTGAATACTGTGTGTTGGGATCTAGTGAAGTTACGGTTATTATCTTAGCATGATACCTATAATAATGACATATAAATAAAGAAATAACATGTAATAGAGTAAAAAATACAGGCCTATAATGCCTTATGTCAAGGGGAGAAACTTATTTATACATGCTGTCTGCAAAACCTTTTTGCTGTTTGCAAAACCTTTTGTAAAGGAGTTAAGACTGCTTCGGTAGAAGGTGCTATATAGGTAAATAGCTCAATTATATTCAAATTCAGTGAACTTATGTTTTCTTTTTTTAAGGAAGCACTTGGGCTACTAATACTCTGGTAAAGAAAAATTCTTGCTGGTGTTCTAGAGCTTTATCTGGACAGCAACATAAAGAGTTGAAAAACACATCTGAAATAGGAAATTGCAAAAGAGCTTTGGTTTCTCCAGTCTTTCTTTCTTAGAAAAATTCTCATTGTTTCTAAGACTTATTAAAAACAAACAAACAAAAACCAAACAAAAACCACAAAACAACCCAGCACTTACAAAACCCCTGAAAACCAACATCGCCTCTCGCCCCCAAAATGACCAATTTATTGCCTATTTCAAATACTGCGGTAGTGCTGACCTGGCTGGAGGGCTCTCGAAGGCAGAGCTTATTTCTGGACGCTCCCCATCCCCTTGTCCCTCAGCCCCTGTGCTTTGCAGTAGAAGAACCCAACAGGAGCGAAGTGTTCTTGGTTCATCTCTGTGAACAAGCCACATTGGTGGCTCATTTAAAAGAGATGTTTCATCTCTTTTTATAAAAAGAATTTAAACTTCACAGAAATAAATTATTCCTGTATTGTTGTTAGTTTAAACACTAACTTTAGATATGGGAAAAAATCCTCTATTTTACTTGTTTAGGTGACAACTGGAGCCTCTCATGAGAAGCAGAAAACATGACTAGTTCTTTACGATGTGACATTTTAGGACAGATTGACTAACAGCTTGAATGACATTTGAAAATGCAAGATGTTATAAGAACTCACTGCCTTAGCTATATGTAAACACTGCTAGGAGAAAAGCAGGCTTTTATTTAAAAAAGAAAAAAAGTAGGGGGGAGAAGAGCAAGCAATTTTCTTGTATGATTAACACCAGAACTGTCTTCAGTAAACTCCGTATCTTTCTGCTTTATAATTTCAGGGTTGTTATTGACTGGGCAGTTGGGTGCTTTTTTTCTTTATCTGATGCCTTACTGAGATTTTTGCAGTCTCCTGACTATTAGAAAGCTAAAATTGGAATTTCAGATATCAGACAGAAATCATTAACAGCATTTATTGACTTCTAAACACTCTTCTGTTATCTTGATGCTGTCAGATCACCCTTATCCAATTTCCTCAAAACATAATTGAAAACAATGAAATTTCTCAGCTTTTGTGGACATGTAACAGACTGGAGAAGATTTTTATCCGAGAAAACATAATTCAGGATGAAGCTGTAAGAAGCTACATCTGCTAGCAGTTAAGAACAGCTTTAACAAAGAAATCTCAACTAAAAAGGCTGTGTGTCTCTTCTACTTTGTCCTTTGCATTAAAGCAGGAGGCATCTTGCAGAGGTCAAATAAGAAATTTGTAATGGAAGTGGCACAAAAATCCATTAACACTGACTTCAGATATTTAGATTTCAGTATCTGTAGCTTCATTGTATAGTGAAGTTCGGGTTTTATGGTAACAGTTAATGCTCTGGTTTTGATTGTTGAAGTTTGCTTTATGTATGAAACTCCTTCAGAAGAGTAGTTGCTCAATGGCCAACTGCTTCAAGGGAGGAAGTGAATAAGGAATTAACTGCAGATTTAAAGTAGTGGTCCTATATATCAAAGAGCAGTTTCTATAAGTAGTAATATCCTGTCAACTAAGAAATAAAAAAAGGGTTAAGAGAAGAATTTAATAGAGCAGAAAGTAGGAAACAAAACTTAAAAAGCTAGAAAGGATGCATACTGTAAAACTCTTTGTAATACATTAGAAAGTCAACATAGTTTTCTTACATTTTACGTCGCATTTGGAACCAAAGCATCATACAGATAAGTCTTGCTGGAAATGTATGATTATTTTTCTGAGAAACTTCCAAGTTTTTTTGCATATTAAATACAGCAAGGGAGTTGGTAAATTGGTAGATTAGAGACTTAGAAATAAGTAAAAAAAAAAATACTTGGAGGGTTACATTTAGTTTATATTGACTTCTGCTGTCTGGGTATGGTAAGTTCCCCCATGATTCAGAGTACATGATGTGAAAACTGGGAGCGGTGACAAAAATTGCATATTAATGCTGTATAGCAATATCAGTTGGAGCAAATCTTTGGCCTTTTTGGCATGGATTAAATCTGTCCTGAGGATGACATGGCTGGAGCCTTCTTCCCACTCCGCCTTTAATTTAGTTGTCAATACACAAGATAAAACACTACCTGTATTTGCTTTTTGTCATCTTTTTGTACTTTTGGCCTTGTAGACTGTCCCTTATCAGTAAGTTTACCAGACAATAACATCTTCTGCTTGAAAGTCCTGTACCACCAGGCAGTGGGAGGTTAAGATGCTCATCAAATCTGTGCATGCGAGTTGTATTATTTGTGTTGAACTGGAATCTGTATTTATTAGTGTACTTTCTGCTTGCTGATTGTGTTGTGCTGACAAAGTAAAATAATCATCTCTGCCATCTGTTGTTTTGTTGAATGTAAGCAGGTTTTGCAAAGTGTCTATCAGGTTACAGTGCTGTGGGTTTGTGTAGAGTAGATGCTAAGAGTTTGTGTGAGAAGGATAAAAGGAAGATCAAGATGAGTGGTCAGGAAGTAGCAGGGTGTTAGGAGATGAGTTTGGAGCGAGTTCAGAGGCTGATCAGAATGTGTGGGGAAACAGATATGTTGTTCTCAGTTGTAAGATGCGGAAGGCTGGTGTTCTCGGGAGGAATGTGATGAAAAATTAGACTCTGGTAACTGTCTGAAGGTTTGAAAGCAATCTTTGGTGCATTGTGAAATAGGTGGCTGGTGACATTTTCTAAATCCAGGGTGGCATGTTGTCAGCTCTGCTTTAACATGAGGAGTTCTAATTATTTATTTTTTTTGTTTCTGTACTCTGTGATAATGACAACAGTAGACAATGTTAAGACTATGGGATACACAGGGAAGGTGATGCAGATGTGCTACAAATGGCACCTGAGGTTGTGGTGTGGCACTGCAAAGGGGCACTCTGTCATCCAGCGCTGCAGCCAGCCTCCAGGCTGCCCAGCTTGTGCGGACCAGGAGCCTTCATGAGACATCACAGCGAGCTGGCAATGTTAGCTCAGTAAATAGCTCTCCAGCATGGTCCTGTTGCATCACTTTGAAAGGAATTAAAATGATCATCAGGTCATGACCAGAGTGGTATTCCCTCCAGTACTCCTCAGGCAGTGGTTTGCTGTTAGCTTTGCTGAAGCACTTCTCTGATTAGGAGCCACCTGACTTCTGTCCATGACTTCTGTGGTAGTTATCTCTGTCACCGAATGTGTGCCAAACACAAAGGTAGCCGTATATGGGCTCACAGGTATTGTGAGTTCAGATTTTCTACTAGAAGAGCACTGAACTCAATTATGGTGCACCTGACATTTAAAGAAAGAAACAAAATACCTTGATAATTCAACTCACTGTATTCACATTCGTCATTTTGGCTGTGCAAGACAGGGAAGGAGAACTTGTCCCAAGTGCCAAGTGCAGCCTGACACCAGACCGCAGAAGGCGTTCTTGAGGGGTGCTGAACTTGCAATTTGCAGAAATCCTGGTTGGGAGGGGTAGAGTGCTGTTTGGTTTTGAGCAGTAAATTTGCAACTGCTTGCTGAGACTTTTGCCTGGTGACTGTAGTGGCTGCCATCCTCTGAGATGTACAGAATCGTGCTTGCTGTACCATGGGGATTAGAAAATATTAATTTTGTTACACATAAAAATTGCTAATGAAAGTCCCTAATGAAAGGTTGACCATTTTCTGCCACTGTTAACTTCTTGCAAATGTAATTGCTGCTATGATTACAGAATGCCAAATTGAATTTGGGGACATATGCAATGTTCTTTTACCACTAGTCTAGTCAAATAATTTTTAATGAGACAAAGAGCTAGTTGAACACCCAAATTGCTTTGTTTACTTCAGTAGCTTAACTGCATTAAAATCAAAGAGCTTGCATGGGAAGGGGGTAATCTTTGTCATTTGCTTTGCCATTAATCACCCCCTTGACTGAGAACAACAGTTTTCAAAAGTGACTTGTAGATGATTGAATAACTTTGCTCTCTACACCATTAATGGTTCCCAGCAGGCTGCTAGTGTGCAATCACAAACATCTGTGTGTTTGAAACTTTCCACTTCCCCAAACAG
Source organism: Neopsephotus bourkii (assembly GCF_033783945.1). Lineage (NCBI taxonomy): Eukaryota > Metazoa > Chordata > Aves > Psittaciformes > Psittacidae > Neopsephotus > Neopsephotus bourkii. The sequence goes on along the minus strand of NW_026901984.1, from coordinate 5,787,903 downwards.
AGACATATTTTACCAAGAAAAAAAAAATTAAAAGAAGAATTAGTTTTTGCATGAGTGGCCTTTTGGACAAAGGGCTAACTGGAAACGTTTCTGCTTTAACTCTTGTATGTGGTATATCATCTGAATTTATCTTTAGATCTTTATGCTCTAATGGCATTAGAAGAAGTTTTGGGTTTTCTTTTAATTTGTTTTCATTGCTTTGGCTCCATGGGGTCTTTTTGACATTTGATATCCAGTAGTGAAAGAAAATATATTCTGCTTGCCAAATAACTCATGGAAGTTTGTGTTTCAGCGGTGCATTCAAAGTAAGTGTAGCCATTTGCCCATAGACACTGCACGGTGTGCATTACTTATTCAAAGCTGATGGTTCCCGCTCTTTTGGAAACCAGCTGAACAGAACAGAGAACAAAAATTGTTTCTGCAGGCAATCCTACTACTTCTTAGTTGGCCTTTTAGACAGCAAAAGAGCGCTGGACAGTGACTACACTTTCCCTCTGTAGTCTGTGTTTCCCAGGAGGCTTTGATACCTCACCATGCTCCAGGTGGATGCTGTGTATTCGTTGTCACTGTCACAAAATAACTGAGTGTAGGTTGGTTGTGACTGGTGGAGATCATCTGGTCAACCACCCATGTTCAAACCATATTTGTTTGCATTTAGCCTCTTTTAGCTCATTTTATGGAGTATTTCAACTTTCGAAACTTTGTGCTCTTGAGGACTTTCAGTATTTGTCCTACATATCCTGTAGAGAATTAATCAATGACTGATGTTGTGAAAGCATGAGATAGTGCTGTTTCCCAATTCACTTTTCACTGTTCTTGTAGTGAAAAAAACCTCAGCTAAGAGGATCTGGTAGGTATAAAAAAAAGAAAGAAAAAACCTCACCCCAAAACCCAAAGGAAGGAAGATTGCATCCTTAATTGATCTAAGATAATTGGTTCTGTACCAAACACACATTTGATGTTGTCTATGGGCAAGGATATGACAGGTTTAATCAGTTTCATGAAGCAGTCAAAATTCACTGTGTAATTTAAAGGCAGAAGGTTTGCATCAGTTAATCAAATTTGTACTGCACTAAGATAAAGATATTCTTGAGTTACAAGTCTAACAATTAACAAAAAAGCAAGTGAGATAAATTGTGTGTGTTCTCTTATAGCTATGCAGAATGGGACTTTCAGGTAAATATCTGTTCCTCCAGAATATATTTAAGAAAAGTTGGTGAATAGTGGGAGAAAAAGATATCTAAAATTTATGTTAAATACCTCTTTTACGAAGCTAACTATGATCGTGAGACTGGGCTTCCTTTCTTATTTCACCATTCTTACTGGGGGGTAGGAAATGTTGCATGGATTCAGAGTTCCCACTTTACTATTAAGTGGGGAGAGGAATTTTTCATGCTGTCTCACATAACTTGTCCACCTACTTAGATGAGACACCCCTTTGTCTTTAATTTGCCACCTAAGAGGTCTCATGTCCCTTAAACCCCTCCTAATCAGTTCTTTGTGAGGTTCTAATCTGTTTAGCTTCTGTGGCCCATGGTTTGAATGTAAGGAAATCTACTCATCCCTGGTGTCTTGGAAGGAGCACTTGGGGGAGATGCCCAATTTTGAGCAGAATACGTGAATTCTGAGCTCCTCAAATGTATTCTGGCTTGTCATCTGAACTGGTCATTCCTATTGTTGGTAAGGAAATGGTGGAAAAATTGTGGCCAGCAGAGGGATCATACTGTGCTTTTTTTTTTTTTTTTGCTCGCTAACCTCATATGTTGTATCTGTGCATGTGTTGTATTTATTACCTGTTTCATTTTCTTTAGATGCAGAAACTTATTTTGTGTTTAAAAGCAAATCCACGCTAAGACAGAGGCGTCGCATGTGTAAATTTTTATCTGCAGAATCACTATAGGCAGGGGATTTTCATCAGTTACAGTAATAGTAAGGTGGCAAGGCTGCTTGCAAAATGCCTGTGCCAAAAGTGGATTTTATGTTTGGCCATAGTGATGGTCCTGATCCTGTTAAATACCTTCCACTACCCAAACTATTTGTATATGTATACAGTTGTAATAAGCAAGATGGGTTGATTGTTTTTTTCTTTTGTGTGGAAAGACCAGGAAAATGAGATTTCATCCCATCTGGGGAGAACTGATAACAGGAGGATCATTAGCTACTGGCACTTGTCCTGGAACCTGGAACATAAACTGCAGATGCTATTAAAAGAATGAGGCTGTAGATGAAACTTCTCTTTAGCATGAGCATCCAGTAGAGCATCATGAGGACAGGACATAAATAATATTTAAGTTCTAGAATGCTTTTCCTTGTAAAACAAAGGAAAGGAAGAAATCTTTTTTTCCTATGGTTTTTTTTTTTTTTTCTTTTCTGCTTCCTCTAGCTTGTAGGTAGTATCAGATTATTGAGATGCAAATAGGTTTTTTGTGAATTTATCTCTAAGATTAATAGTTTCATTTCTTCTTTTTTTTTATTATTGAAGATGGGAACTTGGTTGCTTACCTGTTCTTGCCCTTCTTTGGTGTCACTGTCAGTACTTTGCCCAGTTCTGCAGGTGGTTTCAGTGATACAAAGCTGGGCTCCAACTGCCAATGATTTCTGTAGGCAGTCAGCAAATGGTGATACCTACTAATCATAACAAACTGAGGTGAGATGGTAGACAGGCAGCTTTGGATACTGCGTTCACTCTTCCCTTGCACACATACAGTTGCTGTTTTATGTCAGCTCTGAGCTTTTTCTGGTGACATTTTTAATGACAGCTTCTGAGCAACTGTGTTCTTGGACAGTGGGTAGGTCTCACAAAGCCAGTCCCAACATGTCCTGCAGCTGCATGGTGTGCGCCAGCTATACCTCCTGCAGTGTTTTGTCTCTGTAGGGGTGAGACCTTGTGGCTCAGCTGTGGGAAACCATTGGGATTGCCACAGGAATGGGAGACTGCAGTAGGTGAAATATGCTCTACTTGGATCTACAGATTCAGTCTGGTAGGTGCTCTCTTGTGGAGCTTGGTAACTGAAGCTAAGAAAGCCAAGCAGCTTTTTCACGAAGTAATAAAAATAATCAAACATGTACATTTCTCTTCCTAGATACCTTCATTAACCTAATGGTTTTGAACTGAGGCTGGAATCCACAAAGTGTCAGCCTCCTTTGTTTATACTTGGCTTCTCTTCTGAGTTATGGAGTCTTACCCTCTCTCATGCTTGCAGCAAAGTTGGTTTAGGATTTTTTTCCCTTGTCTAGTTGGTAATCAAAAAGCATTACCCTAGGTTGTGCTCTTGCCCAAGTTTCTTTTACATCTACCTTTGTTGACACCAAGTATTAACTACAACATTTTATTCTCATGTTTTTGTAGAGAATTTTCTAGTTGAAAACTGGACTCCCAGAGAGCATGGGATAAAAATAGCATAAGTGAGCAAAACCAAGACTGAGTATTAAAAAAAATTCCCCTCAACTCATACTTTAACTAGCTGTTAAACATTCCTAAGTATCTATAGACTGAGGTGCTATGTTCTGTGGCAACGTGCTTCCAGTGTTCCCAACCCTTTGTCTTTGCTTCTTTTCTGGCTTAGGTGTGGCAGCAAAAGGTGTTTGCAGTCTTGCATTGTGGCCCATGGCATGAAAGTGGCCTGACTTAAACTGCTTTTACATATCTCTGCAGAATTCTGCATGATAGTGGTATTTCTAAAACAGTAGCTTTGTGTTGATACAGGAGCCAGCTTCAGATAAAGCAAAGTGCTGGGAGGAACACTTTGTTCTGGAAATAGTCCTCTTGAGGGACTAATTGAGGATTAAGATTTTTGTTAGTGATTTTTAAAAATAATGGGTTAGTAAGATTTGCCTTGTAATAAAACACTGTCAGCTGTGTGAGATAAAGACAGTAAGATCAACTTTGCATCTATCTTGAAATGACAAAAGAATTTTCTTTTTGTATACTTTTCTACTACTATTATAGTTGTTCTGAGTACTTTTCATCTTATTTTGAAATACCTGCAAATGCAGTTATTTTCCAGACTCCATTGGGATTATTGTGTGCATTACATTTACAATACAGCTCTGACGAGTGTAGGTGTTCTTAAACTATTACACAACTATTTTATGCTTTTCATATTCAGATGTGAATTTTTAGTGCATGTCAAATACTATTATTCTTATTTAAAGGAAAGTATATGGCTGGTCAATAAATTCAGGAAGTGTGGAAGTTTTAGATGGTTTGAGTTCACATGTTTTACAAATATAACATGATTATTTTTATATGAAAAAAGATACTTCTGTCTACTTAGGGAAAAAGAGTCTCTTCTAATTAAAACTACAATTAAATAAATTATTTAGCAAACTGAGCAGACTTATTTTGCTATAGGTGAGTTATCTGAGAAGCTACAACACTTTAAAGTACAACTTTGCTAGGTATATTAGTGTAAAATGTCAGTAGAGATGTCTCCAGTGTTTACTTCACCCTTACTGACACAAAAGTCTTAGTTGCAAGCTATTCAATAATAACAGTGTTTTGTTGTGGTTTTTTTTTTTGGTGGTACAGTTGGCACAAAAATCTCAAGGAATATTCAACAGGGAACAATAAAATTGTTCTGAAACCTAGATATTCTGCTATGTTAAATTTAACACTTTCAGTGTTGTGTTAAGCATGGGAAGGTCCTTCTCACAGCACACATGGGTGTCTAGGGTCATCTGGCCTGCCTGCAGTGTGAGTCAGCGATGCAGAGGTATCTGCGCTTGTGGTGCAAGATCTTGTGTGAATCAGCTTGGTGTTGCAAACACCATCAGTCAACTGTTGTATAGCAAAGGGACTGGAGTCCTTCTCCATCCAGAGCCTGTCCTTGCATTTGGGCTTACTCAAGGACATGTTAGTGTGTTTCCTGGCAGAAAAGAAGTGACTCTGGCAATGCTGTAAACATTTTTGTTTTCAGTTATGTGAACTGTGTGTGAGCTTCAGAACAAGATCAGCTGTGGTGTAAAAATGGAAAAAATAGAGTGAGATAAGTATTTTTTGCTTTTGTAAAGAACGGGTGGAAATGACACACCTAGCTATTTTGTGCTTCTCAGATTTGTGCTGTTATCATCTGGTTTGCATTAGAAACTGGAAATGATACTAGTAAAAGAAGTAAATAGGAGACACTAGCATCAAAGGTAACTACTTGCCCATATTTTAAGGTAGAGATGAAAAGTCTGCTGACCTTTTTCATGCTTGCAAGCATAATTACAGCTTGAATAGTATCCTTATAGAAAACAGATTTTCAGCCTTGGGATACTTGGGATTGTGGAAGATAGGCTTGCAGAATAAAAACAACATGCTCAAGCATTTTTTTATTATTTTTTTTTTCAGTTTCTCTAAGAATATACAATGATTATTTCTTAATTTCAAGTCTTTGGAATAAATCAGATAAAGCAGTCAGTGGAAAAACTCACTCCTCTGCCCTGACTAATGGGTTGTTGTCTGCTTTTCATATTCAGCTGTATACAAAGGGAGATGTTGAAACAAGCTTTGAAGGGTGCTGTTCTTTATTTCTGAGTGGGCTAGAAAAAGAGTATTGCTCAGCTTCAAGCCTTGGCCGCCATCTCTTTCAGCATGTATGGAAATACTGCCCAGCTTCAGGGAACAGGAATGTGAAGTCTGTGAGATGAAGGCTATCTTTAACAAACGTAGTCTTGGTTTGCGCACTTACTGTATTTTGATTGTAAGGTCTTTGTTTGCAAAGTACAAAATGTAATTTGTTGCTAAACAAATTATAAGCTAATGTAGGATTTATTTTTTTTTCCTCCAACAAGGCTGTGTGGTGCTCTTATTTATTTAGATATCAAATACCATCTGTGTTCTTTGTTATAATACTGCAGTTTTAGCAGTTAGTGCTACATTGCTAAAGCTGTACCACATATGTTAGTAATTTATTTACTAGCTGGTATTGATCTCTTGTTCCATGCTGTTGGTTCTGAAATTTGGGGCTTTGCTGCTTACCTCTAAATTACTGATAATTCATATTCAGCCAAGAAATGTGTTTTGGCTTGTTTTGATACTAAGTAGATGTAAGCTTAGAATATTTTAAACCCCGCAGTGCTATGTGTATTGATTGATTGATTAGTCAAATACAACACAACTTACCTGAGATAGTGCAACTTGTTCAAATACAATGTCTCCTGCACTGTTTCTTCTGGGAGTTGCCTTCTCTGGAATAATTACTGTGGGTTCACACTTTGCAATCTTTATACAAGTAACTTATGTATGAATTGATTTATTTTGCAGTCAGAATCCTTTGGTTGCTGGACTTAGAGAGAATGAATTTAGCTCCTTGAACAAGAGGATGTCTCATAGATGATCCACCTCTGACCAAGAAGGAAGCAATACTGAGTATGGGGAGAGAGTGGCCATCATCTCTGTTCTACTCTGACTTGACTATAAAGTCAGTTGGAACTATTTCTATTGGTGTAATTTAGCCCGTTTACAAATTATTTGAGCTGGTAACAGAAGTAGCGATGACTGCAGTATCTGAATTGTTCACTCCCACTTCTGTAACATTGAAGATGATGGCAGTTTAAGGGTGTTCTCAGAAATACCGTGTTTTTGTGTTAATATTTGTGTGTCCCCAACACGCACAACAAAACAAGACATAAACCCAACCCTTTTTATAATCATAAACATAGCTATATCAATTCTTCCTTGGTGTCCTTTTGTGCATCTTGTTACTGTGTTCTGAATGTGCCTACACAACACTTATAGGCAGGAGTAAGCTTGTTCTGTTTGTGGTTCAAGCTAGCTGGCTGGAAGCCAGCTCGCATCTGAAAGCAATGTAACTTCTCAGTTCAGAGCAGTGCCAGACTGAAGTTAACTCTCCTGTGTCTACATGTCTTATTTTTTTCCCGTGGGTTTGTTGGAAAGCTTGGAGATCGTGAGGCATAAGCCATTCTATAAAAGTTAGCATAGCTATGCTCTTTGTCACATACGTCTTTTGTTTTTTTGGCAAGCAGTGAATTGAGGTTCTTGGTTAGAAATTTAAAGGCTGTTCACTTTTTCTCCTCTAACTACATGCCCAAGCCAAGTTGCTGCTTAGAACTTTTAACAACATTTAAAGCTTTTTTTGTGTGTGTGTGTGTGTGTGTGTGTGTGTTCAATTGCTGTTTTTGTTACTGCAGCATTTAAGAAATGGGGTACGGAAGAAAACCAAAGTCAGGAATCAGCAAATTAGAATACTTGTAGCTCACTTTAAAAATGGAAAATCTAACCCAGAGGTTTTATATCTGCATCATGATAGTTTAATTCACATCCTATTTGCAAACTAGGCACCCAGAATGCAAGGAAGGTGCCTGCAGGAAGTTAGCACAAATGACTTCGTAATCACAACCGAGTGAAGAGAGAGTGATGCCCCCAAGGTGTGGCTGGAAACCTCAACTGGATCGTATTCTCCTCTATAACCCTCAGCGTTACCAAAGGGAGAACCTACTTGGGTAAGACCTCCCCCTCCCCCAGCCTCTCCAGCTGTAGAGAAGTGTGGAACAGAAGCAGGGCTGAACACATGAGATGCTGGAAAAGAACCGAGCAGCAGCAGCTCAGGCTGGTGAGTGACTGGAAGCAGCTTCCAGCACTGGCTGATGAGCCTGAGCATGTAATGCAGCCAGGTCCAAGTGTCAGGTGACAGGCCAGTTGTGGCTGATAACAAGGAGCGGAAGCAGGAATTCGAAGTACTTGTCATCAGCTTGAGCTCTGTAAGGGTCACTGTTGAAACATGTTTTCTTCTCCTGAAAGAAAATTTAGGGTCTGTTGACTGGTTGAACTGCTTCCATGTTTATTGCAAAGCAGCACTTGCTGCAGGAACTTAATTGTGATAGACAATCAAATTCCTTTGACCTGTCAAATGGGATAGCAAAAGAAGCTAAAATGACATTTCCTATACTTCTTTTTTTTCAACCCTTCTCTAGTGAAAAAATGATATTCTTAAGGATAAAAACAGAATTCATTTTTGCTGGTGACACTCTGTCTCTGCTGGTTTCAGGAGCTTGGAAGTAATCTTTATCAGAAATTAAAGGTCAACACTTCTGAAAGAAGGGGTGATGAATTCATGAGGGTGTAGGTATTAATCAGAATTGCTTGCTATCAAGCAGATTCTATGTTCCCTGGCTGACTGGAGACCCTGGCTGCTGCTTCGTGATTTAGAAAAGCTAGCATTTACAACTATAGAGGAGAGAAGCTTTTTTTTTTTTGCTTTTTTTTTTTTTTTTTGTCCTAGAGATACCTCTAGGTAGCTGTGGTAACTTCTGCCTGTTAGCTGGGGCTGAAAACCACAGATTAATGGGCGGTGTTCTCTGCAGTAGGGAAATCTGATCCAAGTTTCAAGATTAAAGTGTGACCTGCTCCTTTTTAGCACCAGACCTTTGCTTCAATATTTGTAGAAATTTGGCTGGAGGGCTTGACTTGTTCAGTCATTAAAATGTAGGTTTTTAACACTTGCTCCAAAGCCTGGTAACAGTTTAGTTTTTAATGTCCTTTTTGTTTTTTTTTTTTCCCTTCTTTGACATGTACAAGCCTGTGATTTACACCCCCTGCTCTCCTGCCTTGGGTGGCACTGTCAGGACCTACACTGCTCCAGCATGTGAATGGCTTGGCAGGTGTGATAACAGTGCCTAGACTGTGTCTTTTGATTCAGCAAGTCTCTTGTCTGTCAAAAGTGGTGTTGACTGGGAGTTTCATTATATAAAAATATTCTTTTTGGGATGGTTGACTGCAAGCTTACTGCATTGGATTTTGAAGGGTGTATTTTATCATTGTCATTATTTATTTCAAAGAAATCTTTACCTGAGATAAGAGGTTGGTATCTAATTATTCTTTGAATTGGTTACCTAAATTTAACTGTTCAATTACTTGAGCCTCTTTTCTTTCTGTTGCTGTGGAAAGAGGAGCAGAGCTGATGCAGGATCAGCCTCTTGCTTATTTTTGGTTTATAACTGTGTGCATAAGAACCTGAGGGAGTTTCAGATTTAGCAGTTTGTTCTGCTTGGTTGCAAGGTCCGGTGTTCACCATGATAATGATGTATAGAACTTCCTCCTGCTCTTCACATTGAGGAAGAAGATGAGCTATGGGTTTTGATCGTTCAGCTTTAACTGGGACTTGATCAGAGGGCAAGGAAATTAAAGATTACCTTTACTTGTGCCATTGTTTTCCTCTCATTCATCTTTGTAACTAATTTTTTTTAAAGCTTTCTGTATATAGCAGTACCAAGACCAAGTTTTCAGTGATCCTGACTTTGCTGCTACTTTTTAACTGAAGTTTTACATTTTAGGAGTCAAAGTTCTTTAAAAATTTAAAATTTAAAATAAAAAATAAAAATTTTAAAATTCTTGTGATTGATTTATTTATTTGTTGGTTTATTTGTTGGTTTGGGGTTGGTTTGGTTTTTTTTTGACAGACTAAATATAGTGAATGTTGCCGTTTCTTGCAGACTCACAGAATTCAATATGTCTTTTTTATTAGAGATTATGGAACACATTTCATGAGTGGGGAAGAGAGGGAGCAGTGGGGGAGCACATTTTACCTGCCACCTGAAAGGGGGAAATATGTGCAGTACCCCAATTCAGAGGACCTCATTGCCCAGTATTCTTCACCTCGTATTTTAATGTACAATTGACACAGGGCTCTGTTTTTAATAATTGCAGGGCCAGTGCCTCAATCTCATTTGGAAGGGTTTATCAGAAACTGGTAGTTACAGGAGGATGCTCTTTCCCATCTGTATGATGAGGACTTGTACTTGCACATACATACAGTTTGCCAGGTTTGTTGCTGAGCTGGAATGGGCCTTGCTGTCACAGAATTGGATTTGCTCAGTCTATGGCATTTTCTCTTTGTATTTACTTTCTAAAGCACTCGGTCAGTGTCACATTTTAATCAAAAATCAGTCTGAATTTCTGTTCAAGACACATGACTTACATTTGCGCAGATTCTAGTGTCCTCTCTTAAGTTTTACAAGAAGCTTCAAAATTTATCAATTAATTGAGGGGTATTTGGTACAAAATTTTAAGCCCTACAAAAAGTGAAGTACAATACAGATATAACAGAAAATGCATGTGGTACTGTTGTACAAGATGTGTGGAGCTGATTATGTAACTACTATATGAAAACAAAGTAAAATGTGAAAAGAAAGTGCAGGCAATTAAGGATTGTTTTAAAGAACACTGACAGGAAACTTACATATCAGAATGGAAAATCATACATAGCTTTAGGGGGTGTTTTAGGGAGGGTTTTGGAGTATCTGCAGAATGAACATGAATATGCATTCTGTGTCATAGGAATGTTTTCCTGGTGCCAGGTAATTTTTTTGTTGTCTTGACTGATGTGTTATTTTTTCTTTTAAATCATCCTAATCTAGGTAAGATTAAAAAAGCCACAAAACCCTCTTGACTACACTGTTTTCAATTTGATTTTTGACTCTTTTTGCCTATTGACTGCCCTGTCTGATCTTGGTTTTGAAAACCTGATGTTTTCTAGTCATGCGATGGAACTAAATAATACATTTAGGCTTACTGCAAGATTTAGAATCAAAGGAGAGGTATACAGGAGGCTGGTTTTCCAATGTTACAGGTAACCCTTGTACTTGTGAAACTCAGTTCTTTTTTCTTCACTTCTCTATTTCTCTGCAAAAAGTGTATAAATGCCACCTTTATGACATCTTTTGTTGTTGTTTAATCCACCCCTGCTGTATGCATTAGAAAAAAAACATCATGCGTGTTTGTGTGGAAAATGTGTGATATGAGCCATTATCAATGATTATAGTGCAGGCCACCCATTCATGAATTATTGGAGGATATTACAGGGAACTGATTTACTACTTGTGAAGCAGCTTGGGGATAGTTCAGAACATAACACTGAATTTGGCTAAGGGGAGATTGGCTGGAGGTTCAAAATCATCATAGAATCATAGAATGGTTTGGGTTGGAAAGGACCTTAAGATCACCTAGTTCCACCCCCTGCCACAGGAAGGGACACCTTCCCCTAGACCAGGTTGCTCCAAACTCCATCCAACCTGGCCTTGAACAGTGCCAGGGATGGGGCAGTCACAGTTTCTCTGGGCAACTTGTGCCAGTGCCTCACCACCCTCATAAAAATTTTTTTTTTACCTTATGTCCAGTCTAAAGCTTTCAGTTTAAAAACATTTGTCCTGTCACTACAGGCCTTGGCAAAAAGTCTCTCTCTGTCTTTATTATTAGCCCCCTTTATATATTGAAAGACCAAAATGTTGGGTTTCAGGGCAGTGTCTTTATGGGTTTCACTGTCTGAGCCACAGATTACTTTTTTATTTGTTGCCAGTACAAGCCTATATGTATATTTCATCTCTTCTGCTTCTTCAGCTTGTACCAGTCTTGCTTGTCCCCCACTGGTGTCTTGTTTTTGCTCACCTAGCCAGCCAGTCTTGCCTTTGCAGGCTTTCTGTGTCAATCTGCACTCTTTGCTCTTCAGTCCTGACTGAAGCCTTGTTGTCCTGTCTCCTCACAGTCCTTCCCTCCCTTCTGCTCCAGCTAATGCCAAGCTTCTTAACCTGGATAATCTGACATATAGTCTTTTTTCCTTCAGTGGGGCAGTATCTTTCAGTTGTTTTTTCACAGGCCAGCCTTTACATCTATTTTCCATTCCACCTCTGGTTTCATGACAAAAGTTTTTGTCTTCCTCCTCCCTTGCCTTTATATCAGGCCTAATAGAACAGAAGACCTTGATGAAGGTGAATATTATTATTCCCCTTCATGCTGTGTTTTCCCTCCTGAGCCTTATGTGGCTGTGATGGTCTCTTTAACCAGTCAAAAGAATCTGAATGTCAGGTCAGATGAACCCTGTCTTGCAGGGCTAAGTGTATTTCTCCTCATGCTTCTCCCCAGCCTCTCCAGGAGATGCTGCCTCAATGGAATCTTTTCCCTCCCTTGAAATAGCTTCCTTTCTCTCTTATTTTATTCCTTTTTCACCAAGCATCCTCTTTCTTTCCTTGGGTCTATCAAGGGAGTCATTGCTGGTGCAGGAGAAGCTCTCTCTCTGTCCTCTCTTAGCTTCATCCATGGTGCAGCCGAATCTGTGGTCTCACTTCCACTGGTTATCATCTTGGGGAGAGTGCTTTGCAACATCCACATGTAAGCAGGCTGGCCAACTGTTGGTGTTGAAAGATATGATTTATGTGTATTTTTCATAGCATTTGACTTTGGCCTAAGGAGAGAAGTAAGTGGAGCAAGAATAGACCTTAGCTGATTTACAATAGGCTGCTGTTTTCCAAATATGCTATGTTTATGATCCCAGATAATTCTGCTAAAAGGGTCTGGAAACTGTCAGAAATAAACCGTGTCATTTAATGGTTATCCTTTTATTCTCTGAAGCAGTAGTAAGCTCACACCCTTTCACTTTTAAAGAGGTGAACCAGCTGGGGCTGAGAGGGTTAGAAGAGCTGATCTCTAGGAGCAGATTTCAGTCAGTTTGGGCAGGGTGTATTTGTTCCAAGACTTGGGCTGTTACCTGGTGGATGACATCTCTTCCAAAGGAGCCAGAGTTTGGCTGGGAAAGATTTAATTTCACTCTGTGGAGTGAAAGTGTTGTATTGACAGGGGAAAAAAGTCAATGTGATAGATACCACTCAAGATCGCTCTGGACAATTTTGTTTTCACCAGCAGATGATGAGTGATCAGCTTGTAGTGCAAGGACTGGAACATAGCCAGGACTGTGGAGATTGCTAGGCAAGTTACTTATATGACTGAAATGCTTGGCCTGAGCCTGACACTGTTTTTTCTCCTTAACCACTACAAAGTGGAGGTGACATGCTTCCTATTAATAGTGTACCGTAGCAGCGGTATGTAAAGGAGATAAGTAATATTTGCACTACCATCCCTTAACACGCTTACTCAATGCAAGATGTTGAAATACGTGACTAACAAATGATAAAAAGTCTCTGTGAAGAATGTCAGTGGGTTTTCTGTTTTCTCATTTCCATTTAAAAAGTTATGTATAATACTCCAAACAGCTCTGTAAATGGTAGTAATTTTTCCTGCGTGTTTACCAGGGAACTGCATGATAGTATCTGTTTAATAACTCTCAGTCAACATTCAATCTTAGGTGCTGAAGTTTAACCCTATAGTACTTTGACTAATGCAGAAGATGATGATCTCTGGCCTGTGCTCTAGAACAGAGGAAAACTGAAAGGGCAGAATTGTAAAAATACTTTGTCAGCCAATATTTGCCTTTACACAAACATACAGAAGTTGGACAGTTTGTAGATGTTTGGCTCTACGTGATGTCTAGCAACTATGTGGAAATAGATTTTTGCTTTTCCATCCCAACATAACTCAGGATGCAGCCTGACAAGATGCCTCCAAGATTATCTGTGTGCTTGCTGCCACTGCAAGGGCAGTCCTAGTTGTGGCTGTGTGCCCTATTGAACAGACTTGCTTGGTTGGTGACCTGACTCACCCAAAAATGAGAATAGTTTTCTGTTGCTCAGAGGAATGGGCTGGCTTGTGAAGCATCATAGTGAACTCTGAGTGCAGTGGAAGAAGTGAGGGTGAAGGGGGAGCTGGTGTTTTTATTCTAGCAGCTGTAAACTCTTTGCTTAGGTTAGCTACTGGGTTGACTGTATAGCAAATTCGGAATTAAGAGCAGCAACAGGAAGACGCTTGGTATCCTGTCCTTTCCCTGTTGCCAAAGGCAGTGGAATGTCCCAGAGAATAGTGTTCATAATGGTATAGTGTGAATAAGACCCTGTATTTTCCATAACCTTGGCCCAGGCAGTGAATGAACTTTCAGTTCAGCTGAAAGTTCCCCAAACTGTTCAGTCAGTGGTTGCCATGAGAGGCTGCCATCCAGATGGGTGAAAATGGGATCTGATCATGTGAGGTGTCAGATGGCCACAGTAGTGGGCAGTTGCATCCCACCAGCTCCAGTAGATCACAAGCAGCTGTCCAGGAGCACCCTGCACTGTTTCTCCTCCAGCCCTGCATTGGGTGGGAGGGAATGTGAGAGTTGTGTCAGCCCATCTGGTCTTGCTGCTTGCTTGTTCTGTGAGCCAGTGTGGGAGCTGGGCCGTTGGGATCACTTTCTGTTCTCCTCCTGGGATTGGTTTGTACATCCACTGGCAATGATAGGGAGCAACACATACAGTCACAGTCTGAGCTATATCAGAGAATGCAGGTGGTGTGGGTTGTGGAGCTGACAGGAAGGGTGTGTATTTTTGAACACAGTAAAACAGGATGGGAGGTGAGAGGATCTGGTATGTAGCAGTCTGACCTGAAGAAAATTTTGAGCTACTGCTGTTGGCTTTGGGGGGAGCTGTTTTTCATGGAAGCTTTCTGGGAGGCTGCTACATTGCTGTTATAGTCCTGGGCTGCTTACCTGGAGTAAATCTTTTGATTATTACTGATTTAGCTTGTACTGTGAAGAAACCCTGGATTGCAGACATGGGATCCCTTTCCAATGAAACTAAATAAAAAGATGCTCTCTATCTGTAAATGGATGCTCGCTCCAGGAGACTAGAATGAACTGGAACTCTCCAAAATGTGTATTTTATGGATATTGTGGCCTTAACTTTATTATTAGGGAAAAGCGTTATCCAGAAAAACGGCCTTTAGATATTTCTTGTTGGCTTATTAATTTTCAGTGGCTCAATGCCCTTAGTTCAAGGACATGAGGCTATAGTTACAGCTGAACTTTAAACTGGGGAACCACCTGTGGAAGGGCTGGTGGTAGAGGAAGTCTATTTCTATGTAAAATGCTTATTGCAAGTGGATCTACGGGGGTCAGCAGCTTTCTGCAGCCTGAGCTGAACGCTGAGGTGATTGAGTTCTGTGCCAGATAGCAAAAGTGTTGCCATTTTAGCCTGTGTTTATACCAGCATTATAGTTTTGACTTCTGTTGCTGTGATTATTATTCACTCTTGAGCCAATTGCTGTTGCACCAGATGGTGAAACTGATCATGCTATGATTGTGCTTTGCCTTGTCTGAAAGTTCTCAGCATCCAACAGTGCCTGCAGAAAATGTAATCCACTTACTACTGAGCACTTTGGAGATTTGGCTGCTTTGTTGAGGTACTTTAATGGAAGCAAAGTTCCAAAAAATGTAATCAGATTTGTTTTTTGTCTGCATGTACTGTATTATTACACAAACTTGCAGTACAGCTGAGTTTGGTCTGTAGATGCCTTGTGGAAACTCACGTCAGCTGTCTGAGCATGCACCCACGTGCAAGAGACCTGGCCTTCGTTTCATTAACGAATGATATATGCACATGCAATTCATCACTTTTATTTTTCCTCTCGCTATTTCACTCTGAATATAGCAAACATAGAGAAAGGAGAAATTTTGTTCTTGGTTAAAATCTGTTCACTCTTTAAAGTGTGTAAGTAGATGGACCTTGAAAAAGTTAATTTGATTCTTGTCCAACCTCCTCTGCAAATAATTGATAGAAGGAATCTAGGGATCTTCTGATGTCATGGCTGACAGCAAGAGGGAAGACAGGTTACAGTGCTGCAAACAGTGCTTTAATGTGTTGTATCGAAGTTGTGAAACAAACTGGTTAGTTTAAAATTCCTTGTAGATTGCTCCTTGGCATGTATGGTTACTTCAGGTCTACTTCACTAGTTCCTAACATTCCATGTTGTGTCGTGGTTTAAGCCCAGTGGGTAACTCAGACTGAACCCAGGACAATGTGTGATGGCATTTTGTGTTGAGATGTGTTTAAGTCTAATGACAAACAAGTAGCAATCCCCCCTGTAACTGATTGCGAGATGGAAGGTGTAGAAACAAACAATGCTTTGCTATGGGCTGAAGGGTCAGTCACTTTGAGGTTTTCTTCTTTGCCTACCTTAGGGATAGGCTTCCGCTTCCTTTTTAATGATGTGCAAAATATAAATCTTTGACGATATATATCTACTTGTAAATTAGCGTGTCCAGGAGCACTCACTCACGCTTAAGCCAAACAGCACAAGAAATCGTGCAGTGATGCTGTTAAAGCTTCCTAGTGTTTGGAAAGGGGATTGTATACATGGAACCTTTCCTGGATACAGCTGGCTCCTGGAGCATGTGTGGGAAGTACTGGGATGAATGATGGGTAGCTTTGGTGGAAGCTGTGCTGGGGGTCATTCTAAAAAACATTATGGATAATGAAATTTCGAGTGCCTGGGTATATTTATTGGTACAGTTTAATCAGTTTGTGCAGGTGTAGCCTTAGTGGCTTCTAATAGAGCACGTACAGCTAGGTAAAAATGTTTGGGACAAATGATAATTATATTCTGATGGCAGTAAAATTGCAAGTTGTACCGATGGTGCTTTCATGCAGTGAAGTACTATTGTGGATGAATTAGTCTGTGCCCCATGCTGACCTTTTAGATGTCTGGTTTCAGATGCATTTTTCAATATATTGGTTTGGTTCATGCATATATGGTATTTGTTCTCTGCAAAATCATCTGATGGAACTGGGTTCGAGGCGTGACTGGATTCTCTGCCAACTATTGCTGATGCCTTTAAATGAAACCATGCGGTAGCCTGTATTTAGACCAGTAGCATTCTAAATAATTAGCCAGTAGTTGTGCAGTGTGTGTTTACACAAGCTAATCTTTTGGATGTGTTTTACAGTTGTTTAACCTATTTGTGTGAAAATTAAAATTAGGATTATTTCACTCTATATTGAAGTGGATGTAAAACTGTGATCAAATCCTCTGTGTTTCAACTTGGTTATGGTAGGAGAGCTTCATGGACAAAATGTTTTTTATAGCTGCTGTCCCATTAGGAGCTGCAGGGAAGCTGGCCTGGTGATGCTTGTAAATTTGTAATCAAGGACTCTGTGCTAGGTGTCCCCTTGACCTGGCAAGAAGAGTGTGAAGATGATTTTGAGTGTCTGCACCTTTAGTGGACAGGGTGTATAGTAGGTTTTAGGGGGAGAGGCTGGAGATACCGCCTTAGGGGATGGGGCAGTATGAAAGGGGGAGTGGGATGGAGGAGGACTGTTGAGTTTGTCACCCTGCAGCAGCAGGAATAGATGTCAGAACAGAGGTGTAGTCATTCCATCTTCTGAAAAGAGCTCTGCTTCTACTCTGCTAAGCTACTGTCTGTATGCATTTGTTTTGTTGAAGAACCAGGGAGAAAAAGGGTAATGGTGGCCAGTGCTCTCAGTGGTACTCCGAGACTGTAATTCACTTTTCAGACTATCTTCAGAGCTGCTTTGGAACAGTCTCTGCAACAGCATTTAAAGATAAAATTGATTAAGGCTTTTATTAAGGAAAAAAAAAAGTGTGCTGTAACAAATCTCTGCCTAATTGAGCAAAATCCAAGCAGGTATGAATTTTAAACAGTAAATTCATATAATAAATTTTTATATCACTGCTGAGTTTGTCTGAAGGGCAGTCATGGGAACAGAATACTGTCACTAAGCTCTGTCTCCAGGGACCACAGCTGCACATTTTGGAGCTGTCTCCAGGCCACCCTTACAATCAATATTTACTGTAATTACAAATGAAATGAGGGAATCTTAAAGTGGCGGGTGCGTTTAATAACATATTATAATAGCATAGAATGAATTGAGGATTAATCAAAACTTTTTAAACTGGAGCTGAATTGATTCAGTGATTTGCAGTTGGCTTAGTGCTGTATGTCTGTTGACAATAATTTACTTAAAAAATTGCATTGCAATTTCCTCTTAATTGCACATGGCATGCTTCAGGGTGACAGTGAAGATATTAAAATATGAGTAACAGATGTGATGTTTGCTAATTGAGCATCACGTCCTATGTATTTTCCTCATCCTGTTATTTATTTATCTGCAGATGAAGATGAAGCTTTTTTGCCTTTTAAAAAGAGGAAATTCACTTCCAATGAAGTTTGGGTTTGTTTCTTTTAAAATGCATCATATTTTTTGCATCATAAATCAATATGTGAAGAATAGCAAAATATAATGGTTATATGCCGTAACATCATTGCTACTGTAGGTTAATGAAGTCTCAGTCTGGCCTTCAGAATTTTTGATGTGCAACACAGCACTTCAGTTCTGAGCTAAAGATGCCTGGAAGTAATAAATGCTTTTGCATTCATGACAATGGGCTCTGTAGGAAATCCTTTCTAGCTACATTCTGCCAGAGATTCCAGATGTGGCCAGGTAAACTTGCTCTTGTCCTAGGATAACTTAGGGAAATTCTGTTTCCACAGGACCAGTTCTTATATTAACCAGGAATGACTGTGCACAGATCTTTATGGTTCTTACATTCCTGCTGACACTCTTGCTCTGCTTCCTGTTAACTGTTCCCTGCGTACACTGTCTCTCTTTTGTGCTGTAGAATGATATGGCCCCTGAAAGAAGCCAGAGTTCTCTAGGTTTCTGTAAGAGCAGATACTAATTTTGAAGCCTCAGTGATGGGAAGGTACTAAGCATGCTTCCCATCTGCTTCTTCTGAAGCCTCTTACCCTTTTCCTCAAGCAGAGTGGTGTCTTAGTTAAAGACAAATTGAATGTCTTTGCTCAGGAGTAATTATGGCAAACTCAAGATTTTGAAGGGTTTTCCACCTTCAAAGGGTGGAAAAAAACAGAATCCCAATACCCTTCCCAAACAGCCATTAGAAATTTATTTAAAATGCACTTTAGTTTTCTGTCAATAACTGTTGCCTGTGCATTTACTTCATTGTTCGCATGCAGAAAGTCTGAAAGAAAACTTTAATAAAACTTTGCTATGAGAGAAAATAGCTGATGAAAGCCTGGGAAATTTAAGTCCCTTTGGTTTCAATTTCCTCTTGGTTTATTCTATTGAGAATGAAAATGTCCTCTAAGCCATATATTTAATCTTGTTGTGATGTAATAATATCCTTTACTATTCTAATGCAGCAGTTGTCTAACACTTCTGCTGATAGTTGGAACTGCAGCCCAATATTGGCAAGAAACTGTTGTTCTTATTTTGTGACAAGTAGTCTCAATCTGTCACAGACCAACTTCATGGCCCATGTAACTTCTCACTAAGAGCATATAATTTAAACATTTTTAGTAGCTTAATTTAACTGTTCCTGTTTCCGTAGAAACAGAATGTAGCTTTTTAAAGAAATGCTGCAAAAGTATTGTGCTCTCTTTTGTTGATTGTTCTGTTTAATTTCTCTTAATTTTTAAGACTTCATCCTACTTTTCTGATTTATCTTCTCCCAAGTTTTACTGCTCAAATTATCATAACATAGCCAGTTTCTTTACCAAACCTTAATACTTCCTTATGGTGCTGCACAATGCATATTGCATGAAATAAGGGTTGGCTGAATACGTACCAGTAGAAAAATAGCTTTCTGAAATAGCTGTCTGGGAAGCTTTCACCAAAAAGACATTTGCTACCCTGCAAATGGAAAGTTGCTAGATGCTACTTTTCATTGCAGTGATCTTCCACATAACCTCACCTTAGGTGGATAAGGACACTCTATGCTGAGATTAATATCCTGGTTCAGTCTAGCATAGTCACAGATTAATTATTGTGCATCCCTTCCCACCTGTTGTACACCAAGTTAATGTGATAGTTGCCAGCGTTAAGCAGGATAGGATGATACGAGTTAATTCCACTTAGGGTCTTTGTGACTGTTAGGGCAGCTCAGGTTTGGTGCCCCTATGTATGATTTGGAAAGCACAATTTTTCTGTTGGATCAGGCTGACTGATTTCATTGTGTTTGATGAGATGCATCACAAGTGATAGGACAGACTGATGTTTAATGTCAACCTTATCTACGTGTGTGACCTTTGTCTAACCTATGTACCCTAAGACTAATGTGGTTGTGCAGAAAGATGGAAAAGTGTGATTTGTTACTAATAGACTTTTGCTAGGAAAAGCCTTTAGAGCACTAAAATGGAACCTAAACTCTTAGCTTTTCTCTGGCTTGTGTTACAGTTTTGCCGTTTTGATACTGAACATGACACAGACTATAACCTCCATGGGAGGTTGTGGGATCTTACTTCTTGGAGATACTCAAAAGCCATCTGAATGTGGTCCTGGGCAACTGGCTCTAGGTGGCTCAGCTTGAGTAGGGGTGCTGGACCAGATGAGCTTCAGAGGTCCCTCCTGTCATCCCTCCTGTGATATCTTTTATAACGTAGTTGCCTCTTAAGTGGAAGGGGTAGAGTTGGTATACTGGTAAGGGACTCTTAATGCAGACGTGACCTGTGATACCTTTGCATATGTTAAACTATACTGTACCTTTTCTGTCTGCATTGCATTGCAGTAGCTGCTTTCTTCCAGCAAGGGTTTAGGCACAGAGTGAGGTAGTTGTATGGAAAACTGCACTGTGGTTGTCTGGACATTCACTGAACTGAGATTTAACAGAGCTTCTTGTACTGAGAGTCTGGAATTTTTGTGACACTGAGATCCAAGAGAGCTTAAAGTAAAAATAAAAAGGTGCCTACAGGTGAGAAACACTGAGGAATTTGTGTGCATTTATTGCATTTGTGATGGTGGAGAAAGTATTTCTGAAACATTTCTTCTGGCAGCTGCGTGACAAGTGTAATCCATTAATGTGAAAAACAGTAGCTTTTGTTTATAACTGGTAATACTGTTCTAAAAACAAGCTTGCTAGTTTCTGTCAAAATAAAATAACAGATATATTTGTTTAGTAGTTTTCATTCTGACAGATCAATGAATTTTGACTTCATTTAAATGAAGTGTGTTTTAGCCCTATTCTTCTGCATAGGATAAACTTCAGTAGCTAAGCCTTACCAAAATGAACTGTTCTAGTTCTTGGCTTTTGTAATGTCCTTAAGGTCATAAGTAAGGTTGGTCCTAAACTGACCAGCTTTTTTTTTTTTTTTTTTTTTAATAAACAATGAAAATAAAAATGTATAGGTAGTAGTTACAATGAGACTTTCAAACAGAGTTTATGGTAGAAGCAGACTGTCCTTAATAGTCCAGCTGCTTTTCCCATAAAACCTTCTGCAGACTTCACTGGGTGTGGGGGATGAATGAGTTGTGAATGTTTCATGTTTGTGCCCTTGATGCCTGGCTGGCTGTAATGCTGTCTGGAAGAGTAATGAGAGGGGCCACAATGCTTACCCAGCACTCCCAACCCCTCTTCAGCCTGCCAGCATGGGGTCTAACCACATCTGCAAATTGTATCCAGCTGGTAAATGACTCCAGGGTAGATGGCAAGGAGGTTCAAGGAAGGGACCTGACTCCAGACTCCAGTCACTTCCTAGGCATCACAATCATGGAAAAAACACCTATCACTTTATTTTTATAATCAGTCTCTGGTTTGTGATGCATAAAGCATTCACTTCTCTGTGGCTATACAGACTGCTCTGTTCAGTGCAATCTCCTGTCATGCTAAGCATGGAGCACAGTGCTGAGCAAGGGACTTGTGAAGCCATTCCAAAGCATTGTGTTGATTGTGCAGTATACACAGGAACAGCAGAAAAGCATATTTTGTCTCCTTTTAGGAGATCCAGGAATTGGTTGTATAGCTCACTTTAAAGAAAGTTATTTTCTAATGGAAACAGTTCAAATTACTGTGGATTTCTGAGTTTCATAGATGTGTGTGGGTTTTTTTTTTGACTTGTCTGAAGTGAAACTGAACTCTCAGTTGCAACATGCACTTCATTGCTAAGGTGTATAGCACTTGTATTATTCATATATCCACAAAATAAGACACCTAAATTAACTGTTAACACCTGATTTGGGAGAAGCCTTGGTTATGAAATGCTCTGCTGACCTTCCAGTCATCTCACTCTCTGAAGAACCAATACTGGTCATCTTTTCCTAAAATACAATCACTGTGAGCATTTTTCTTTATAATTACTTAGCTATTACACATTTTTATCATACAAAGAAAAAAAGCGAAACTCAAGCTATAATTATTCAATAAAAAGTTAAAATAGGACTTTATTCAGACATTTTCAGATATGAATATATGCTTTCTAGTCTTTGACATACTTTCAATAAAAGAAAAGCACATTGAGATGAATAAAGAAAATTTTTGGGGAAAAGGGGAAAAAACCCAATCTAAATGCCAATTTCATGGATTCTTTCGTAACACCAGGTGTCAGAAATCACACTTTAACAAAACAGTAATTTTATTTCATAACATTCAAGGGGAAAACTGTTTATAATAGTGAAATATTTTAACAAATTAGAAGCATAAGGGTTGGGAATGTGAATGTGACAGTATGATAGCGTATTGAGGTAATATTTTGTTGATGAAATGAGTAAAGAAATGGTTGCTTATGGCTGAATCTGGAATATTTGGAAGTGTGTGCTTGAATCAGGAGGATTTTGAGAGTTTACTCCTTTTTTCTTTATGCCTCACGGAGAAGGTAGTTTAAACACACAAATGTGCAAAATAGCACAAAATGAGAATTATGTCATATTACAAAGTTCAGAGTAGTAACTTGTAAAATCTTCCTGACTCTGTAGGGCTAAAAATCACAAAAGGCTGAGGTGAAGACTTTCATAAAGCATGTTAGTGGGACAGATGAAAAGGTCAATAATTTAGAAATAACCAAAATGACCCTCCTAGTATAAAGGTTTAGCATTTTCTTCTGCATGCATGCTTATTATTCACTATTAATTATTAACTTAGAAGTCTGCTTGTGCTTTCAAAGCTTATCTTGAGGGCATATGAATCAAGACATGAATAGAGTTTTTAAAAAAAAAAGAAAAACATTAAAGGTAAAAGCAAATGTTCGTAGAGGAGCAGAGTATTCAAATTTGGCTTCAGTTGTATTGCTACTGTCTCAGGACCTGTGGCATAGTTCTTTTATGTAATAAATTACTCCGTCTAGTCTGTTCAGTTTTTATGTCCTTTCTAATCATACCATTTGAGCACTAGTGAATAAGCACACATTAAAAAATCAAAATAGTTGTAAAGATGGTTCTCAATAGTAGTTTTAATAATAGTTCAGTAATAGTCATGCTGAGGTGCCACATACTAGTTCTGTGGGTACTATACCTTGGGTAGGACCATACTGTAGTGGGGAAGCGTGACTGACATGCAAACAGATGTTCCCAGGCTAGTTTTCATATATCTATTTCAGGGGCTGATAGGTTGGAAATGCTGGTGACTTGAGCTTCAACTCTAATTTAGTTCTGCAGGGACGTGATCAGGTTCATGCCTGCCCTGCTATAGGTACCTATGCTAACCAACACAGAGCTAAATTGGTATGTTTACAGCACAGATAAACTCTGAAAAAAACCCTAGGTGAAATGCTGCCCTAACCATGTTGGCCAGGGGTTTCCACTGGGAGATGGTTTGCAGCAGCATATGGGAAGGAGAAAGGAGCATATTTTTCTGACTTATTTATGAGAATTTCCACAAGAACCATAGCCACAAAACTGTGTGGGTGTTTCCTTGTGTAAGCAAGCCCTGCCCTCTGTTTGAAGAGGATAAGTATGCAGCCTTTTGCTACCTTACTGAGTCCTTGGCTGTAGCAGGCCACAGATAAGGAACTCTGCTTATGCTGCATCATATGTTTACTTTGTGAATTTTGAGTCTTTTAAAGCTTAATTTATGGGTATTTAGGGATGATGAATGGCAGCATTTGGTTGATAACTCAAACTGAAGTGATTTCTCTACTGCTTGTTAATTTCGTATGGTTGTGTAAAGAGACCAAGGTCACCTTATTAAAAAAAAAAAAAAAAAAGAAAAGGTAAAAGACCTTGTTTTAGAGAATGGGGTTAAACTTTTGGGTCCCTAGCTGCTGGCGTTTTGGATCTAAACTAGTTTTCTGTTTCACTGAACATAAACATATTCTTTTCCTGGTGCACAAAATACTTGAGTGCCCACTCCGTGGCTTTTGGGAAAGTTGTTTGAGCAGGAACTTGTAATTTGCATAATGCTTATCTGTAGAAACAAGAACAGCTTTCAACTTTACTCTTTTTGATGAAGTTTAATGAGAAAAGTAGGAAAATATTTTTAAAAACTTGTATTTGAAGTCCTGTGGAATTTTCTGTATGAAAAAAAAATCCAAAATTCCACCATAGACTTGGCACACATCTATTTTAAGTTTCTGTTTTTATTCTATTAAATGTGCATTTCCCAACTGCCAAAGTATTTCTTTTTTGCTTTTCAGTTTCCTTTAAGGGTATGAGTGTTCTTTTAATCATGAGCTGGGTGCTCATGGCATTCTCTAAAGCACTTGCTCAGCTGCTTCCTAACTCAGGATCATTAACTTCATAGATAATTAAACTAACCATCTCCTAAAGATAGATGTCATCTTCTATATCCTTTATACTCCCACCCTCCCACTCATCCTTTTCGACAGCTTCTGCTTATGCTAATCTGCCAAACTGAATATTAATACATCGGTGCCAGAATGCCTGTGAATGATCCTGTGCAAACAGCTGCACTACAGGCATTGTAACTTCATAGCTTGAAATGCAGGGATGTATTTATTTATCCTAAATATAACTAACAGTGATAGAAACGTATTTTTTTTAAATTTACACTTAAGTATCAGCCCAGCTCTTGGTATGATAGTTTGCTCAAAATTATAGTTTCAAAAGTTCTAAAATACCTTGGGACTTTAAAACTAGCATACACTGATATTTTTTTAACCTTTGGATACAATACTTGTGATTTATATTCAAGCATAACTAGATGGCTGCCGCAAATGCATAACCTTGAACAGCTAAACTTATCAGAGATTTGTAATTCTTGTTATGAAACATGACACTTCTACAGCAGAACACATTAAGCTGGTGTAAAAAATGCAATTTTCACTTAGGAGAAATGTGCATTCATGGTTTAATGGTTCTGATGTAATTCAGCACAGTTAGCGTACTTGATAACTCATAATTCTTCCTGAATTGTGTTTTCAGCTTTCATGGAATAAGTTATATTTTGTCTGTTGATACTTCCAGTTGAAGGTAAAGTGTGTATATTCCTTTTTAAGTTAATTCTTGTGTTGTCTTCTTTTTCGCTTTACTAAGTTTAACTTTGTCATACTGCCTCAAACAAGTATAGAATAGAGATCCAGACTTTCTGTGTTAAAGATTTAGAGATCTTAACAACAGGGATTACACAAATCTCTAAAGAGGTCATCTATAAAATGCAAATTATAGGCCTTTTGGTTATGTTTTGGAAGAGTATACATATTAACCTATTTATTTGCAAAAGGTTAGAAAAGACCTTTTGCCGAATCAAGAAAAGTTTGAGGTGCAAATTCAGTGATATAAATTGTTGGGGGGAAATAACATTTCAATGCTTCAGCGTGAAAACTCTCCTCTTCCAGTCAGTGACTGCTAATAAGTGACATTTTATTTTTGTGTAACTTGTTGTGATGCCCAAGATTTCTAGGAGGAGAAAAATCACAGGATTTTATTCTTAAAAGGCATTTATATACTTCTAATTTTCTCTGCTGATATAGAGAAGGTTGCTGCTTCTAGTACCCTAAGACATAGTCAGCTTTTATCATAACTTGGCATAGTGTAATTGAAGGGTTTCCTTACTCTGCAAAATTGGGACACAAATAGGATATTATTTTCGAAGGTCAGTATCACTCTTAGAGGAAATTATTCTTGGTTTCTCTGTAAAAACTCTGTTAAATCAATTGTTAAGTGGGCCGTGAGGGAAGACCTGATAGTTCTTGAGTTGTTGTTTCAGTACTTAAAATGATCAATGAGAGTTGATGAGTACAAATTAATAAGACGTTATGACTTAGAAAATAGTAAGAACATATTTTTGAATAACAACAGTATGTGACTTGATATGTGTAGACAAGTTAGTATTTTTTTATGTAACTCTCTCAAAAAATCATTTAGGGGTAAATCACACAATGAAAAGGAAAATTAAAGGAAAATATGTTTAAAATGTTTAATAACTGTGCATTCCCATTCCCCTATTGCATCTTTTCTATTAGTGGAACCCTTTTTAATGTTCTAGAAGGCTGAAACTGATACAAAACTGATTTATATAAATTCCCCTCTGAATACCTATTAGAAGATTCAAATGTAGTATGAATATTCTTAAATGATAATTGTGTGGTTGTGACGAACTCTTTCATTTTACTCAAATTTAAATCCTAATGTGGTCATTTGGACCTAAGCTTGGGGGGATGTGGGGGTAAGGGAGGAAGGGAATCAGTTTCTCTGTAGCAGTTGCCCTGCTACAGAGATCCCTATCTCCTTTTATGCCCCTCTTAGCTATCTGGCAAAGCAAATTTTAGTAAAACGTTAGTAAGATAGTAACTTTTTAGACACCTTCGTGTTTGAAGTGCTGAACTGTTAGCACTATCCTAATGGATTTAATTGAAACAGTTACGGAGTTTCTCATTAGTAACTTTTTCATTAGTAAGTAACTTTAACTCAAGTGATGTCAGGTTTTTAATAAGCTTGTAAATAATATGAAATAAGCTTTTTGTGATTCTCAATGAAATACATATTAAAGGAAAATATATTAAATAAAAACTAAATACCTTGTATATTGTACTAGTAAAATTAATAAATATCTGCAGACTGCTTGGATAATAACTCTGGTATTACTTCGCCAATACCCACTGGTGGCAGATTATGTGCAGACATTGAGCTTTTTCTTGAGACCATTGTGTTTCAGCATGGTAGTGTAAGCATGTTGCTATGGGGGAGGGCCCTTGATCAGACCAGGGCCTCCCAAGCTCGTCTCAGATATGCTTGGCTCTTGCTGCTGACACCTCTCCAAAACAACTGCTGCTGTCTTCTTATCCACCTTCTCCCATTTTGGCTGGCTTAGTGGCCTGGCCTCCCTCCCCTTGCTGTATCCTTGCTGCTATGCAGCATGCACCCCAAAGTAATTTGCTCAGCAGAGTTTACTGGCATAGTGCTGCACTGCATTTTTCATCTTGCATTTAATTTTGGCACAGTTTTGTTCTGGAAACTTTAGCATGCTGGTATGACCAGCAGTAGTGGTTGCAAGCAGTTGAATATAATTGAAAGCAGCCCTAGGGGTAGAACATAATTGCTGCACTTGTTAAGTGAAGAAGTGGAGGAGAAAAACATGTACTATCTTTGATTTTTATTATGTTGTTTGTTTGCTTTCTCCCTCCTTTTTTCATTGCCCCTTATGTATGACCACACTTAAGGCAGTAATTTTTCCTGTAGATTTCTGTGACAGCATATAAATTAGGATTAATCGTAGCATCATAGACTTGTTTGGGTTGGAAAGGACCTTAAAATTGTCTAGTTCCAACCCCCCTGCCATGGCAGGGACACCTTCTGCTAGACCAGGTTGCTCAAAGCCCCATCCAAGCTGGCCACTTCCAGGGATGGAGATTCCACAGTTTCTCTGGGCAACCTGTGCCAGTGCCTCACCACGTCACAGTAAAGAAATTGTTCCTTATAGCTAATCTAAATCAACTCTCTTTCAGTTTAAAGCCAGTTAAATGGTAAAAATAATTGCACTCTGAGTTGACTAGCTCCACTGTTTTTTAGTTCATAGGCTCTATGCAGGAGTTTGCTTTTTTCTCTGTTCCCAGTTTTAGAAACTTACCAGCTATTGCTTTCTTCATAGTGAGTGCTTCCAACTGTTTGGATATATAAAGTATATATATTTTTTCCACCCTCCAGGGCTTTGTAGCATTCAAGTGATGATAGCTAAACTGCTTAATTTTCCTCTTATTACAGATGAACTGCATCTTTAAGGAGTTAATTTAACCAGTTAAGACATGTAAAAGATAGTGTAATGTTTTTCAGACTACATTGCCAGTTACTCAGTACTTTCTCCATGAAGTCTCATTTAATAATGGAAGTACTTTCCTTACTAATGAAAAAATAAAGTAAGCTATTATTAGCTCAGATGTTGATGATTCAGGGTACTAAAAGTCCATTTAGTTAAAAAGGTAGCACAACTTGAAATATGTGGCCGCAGGTACAAATAGGACTAAATTATTCTTTCTGGTGGGGGAATTTTTCTTACCCTCTTGTCTCAGAGGTGATTATTGGGTCTCAGCATTTCTACTTTCCTCCTTTGCACTGGGTAGCAGATGTTTCTGCATTGAAGAGATTCAATGCATATTAATGATTCCCTAAATTCTTGGCAGCCAACTGCTATTACTTTGTATTGGGTCACTAAAGAAGGCTTCTAGGAGCCATGCAGGACATGCTTACTAGTATGCTTGTGAATCCTTTTGGAGTAGCTGATTTGTCAGAGGGCATGTGTACCTTTAATAGAAATGTGAATAATCTTTTATTGAAATCAAAGCCTTATTACATTTGATGGTAACTGCGATACTGGATGCTGGGTATTGATAGTGGTAGGTTATGAGCTCTTAGAATTAACTAAGGAGCAGAAGAAGGAGAAAATAGCGTTGTGTGATGAAAAAAAAACAAACCCCAAACCAAAACTGAACAAGAAAACAAACCAGAAACTAACAGTCTACTTTAAAATAAGACATTCTTTTGAAAATCTGGACGGTGGGCTGCACATGAAGAACCTATTTGAGAGCCAACGAGTTTAAAATAGTTGCAGGTGCTATATGTGACCTTGGGTCTCTGGCTTACTTTTGCACTTTTATAGCTACACTGTTTCTAAAAAGAATAAGGAATTTGAATTTTTGAAGTGTGTAACATTTGGATGTGTCCTTCAAAAGCCAGCACAATTTGCATTATTTGCCAAAACTCTGAGAGCTTAAATCAACACAGGAGCCTTAAATTATGTTCTTGTTTGATAATTTGACACTGCACCTATGTGTCTGCTTTGCACTATGGATGGTGAGCAACACAAGGGTGCACAGCAACATTTGAGTGTGTTGTAGTGTGCTTTCAGCATTGGTTTCAGCTGGTCTGAGGGCATTTACCACGGATGTGGGGAGATGACCTTGGCTGGCTGCCATATGCCCAGCCAGCTGCTCTCCCCTGCTCCTAGGGTCTCTCCCAGTGCTGCAGGGACATCTTTTGGGGGCACCTGGAGCCTTCTGCCCTCCTCCCTCACAGTTTGCAGGGCTGCACTGATGCCAGCAGACATTGTCCCTAGAAGCTTTTTTATTCATCTCCAGAACCAGGAAAGAGCAGAAGCAGAAACAGAAGGACTGATTTTTGGCTATGTTAGTCCCAGCTCCAGCTGACTTTAGAGCCTTGTGAATGATGGTGCTCGGAGGCCTTGCTGTGGTGGGTGGCAGCTCAGAACTGGAGTGTTCCAGCAAAAGCTGCTGCCACAGGCTGTGCTAAGGCACAGGGGTGCTTGCCTTCCTTGGGCACAGGTCCTTCCATTTCCACATGTGAGGTGACCATTCTCCAGTTAGGAAATTTTATGTCTAGAGTATGTGTGTGAATGAATTTTGAGTCTTGCTCTACCTGCTTTGCTAGAGTTGGCAGTGATTTTTGTATAGTGTTTATCTTGCATGGTAGTGCTGAGCTGCTTCTGAAGTCATTGCATGCACAAGTTGAATGTGTCTTTACCAAATTCTGATTCTGAATTTCCAAATATGCCTTCTGGAAGACAGAAGATTTCACAAACACAGTTAAAAGGGCTGATGCTGTTTTTCTTGCAGAGATAACTCTGAGTTAGGACTTCAAAGAATGCATGTCACTATCAGGCTGTGTGCTTGTGTAGATGTAATCTTTTGTTTGCATGTGTTTGGCCTAAAAGCATATCCCAGTTGTCACTACAGTGTGTTTTAAGCACATAATTATTTTAGAGCTAAACATAAGGTTCACATTGCATTTTAATCGAAGGGACATGCAAATATTTCCTCATGGCTGCAGTGTGAATTATGCACAGGCATCCCTATAGATGCTTTTCTTTCTAAAACCATTAATCTGGATTGCGATTAACATGAAAAGAAGCTCAACTGAGATAAGCTCTGGAGGAGGTTCAGTTTTGGAAGGAGAGCACAGCACTGCAGTGGAGATGCTTTTCTTTCATTGCCTACTGGCTAAATGATTTTTATCTGTCATCATCGGATCAGATGTCAGGGCCACAAAAATTGCTTAGAGTAAAAGTTTCTATTCTTACTTCACATAAAATGATACATAAGTGGTGAAATTGGGGAGTAGTTCTGGTAATACAGACCTCTGAAAATTATTTGTTTTTAATGTACTCTAAGAATGCTGTATGTTTAGATGGCTAGACTGTAGTTAACAACAACCAGAAATAGTTCTTATTTTTCAAAAAACAGTATTTGTGATGTGATTTTTTTAAATATTTTTTAATGGCAACACTTTTGAGACCAAGATTGTGATTTGTTTGAAGTTTATTGGTCAGTGTGAACATTTACTGTGAAGTCTGCCTGTGTTTGTAAGATTAATCTTTCAGGTGTACGAAGTTCAAACCTTGCATGTTTAAATGTTTAGTGTTGAGGCTGGAAGCTAATACACGTCCTATCAAAAATGTTGTAACTGAAATTCTGAACACAATGAATTATTCCAGCATCCATATGGGTAATTTTTATTCTGTTTGTGTGATTAATTTGTGCTTGTTATGTTCCAGTGAACTGCTGGGTGCTAAAATGAAGACAGAATATTCTATCTTTATTGTTTTAAGTTGGTTATTTAAATATATTGGATTAATTGAAGTAAGAAATTACTTGCATATCCTGCAAGCATAATAATTTAGTTGATCACATTGTTTTGATCAGTTAATCTTCAGAACATGTTTCTATGTTTGTTAAATTGTTAATGACTCGTTCAGATGTCTGCATGCTTTGACGTTCCTTGAAATAATGAAATTGCTGTATATTGAAGTGGGAAAAGTTCCTCCAATTGTCAAATGCAATTGCAAAGTCAGACGTTGGAGCTGCGTAATGATTTGTGTACATACAGGCTCATAACAAGTTTTGTCAAACATTAAAAAATATCGTGACACTTGCAAATGATTACTTAAAAATAATTTTGAAAATGCTTCTGCAACTGTAGAGCTCAGCCTCTGACTGGAACTGTATGGTGCTGCAGTCAATGCATGGTGCTACAGTCAGTGCATGGCTCCACAGTCGCTCAAAGTGACAATATGATAACTAGCTTTGTTTTGTGAATTCTGAGCTCAGGTGCCCAGCAAAATCTTAGTACGATGCAGAAATCAGTTTCAGGTGCCTGTTGAGCTGTGTAAAACTTTTTGATTTATTTGTCTTACCATACCTTTGTGTTTTGGCTAGCTTTTGTATTCGAATAACTCCTTCCAAAGAGATCTGTTTTCGTTGTTTGTTTGTTCCT
Source organism: Neopsephotus bourkii (assembly GCF_033783945.1). NCBI lineage: Eukaryota > Metazoa > Chordata > Aves > Psittaciformes > Psittacidae > Neopsephotus > Neopsephotus bourkii. The sequence goes on along the minus strand of NW_026901984.1, from coordinate 5,756,835 downwards.
TTCTTTCTTTCTTTCTTTCTTGTGTCAACTGTTTTCATAGCTAGGCTTCATCAAAAAGTTTTTAGTGCAGCTCAGAGCATCAGTTTTGTGGCTGGGAAGATGTGAATATATCATTGTGAGGATAAAAATCATCATGCGACTAAGATGAGTTATTTTAGAGTTAATTGATCTGGGGGTGGGCTGACAGATGTCTAAATATGAACCAGGTGTTTGTCCTGACAATGCTGAAGGCTAGAGGTGTCCTGGGTTATTATGTGAATGGGAGTCTAGCTGGTAGGTGGGAGGGAGTGATTGTTCCCCATTATTTGGCTCTTACTAGACCATGTGTAGAATACTGCGTCTGGTTTGGCACTCCTAGAGAGGCAGTGTTGATAAACTTGAGGGGATCCAGTGGACAGCCAAGAAGATGGTCGGGGGACTGGAACACATAAGGGAGAGTGGGCTTATTTTAGCCTGCAGAAGAAGTGGTGTGGGGAGGCCTAGTAGCAGATACATGGTGGAAGAATGAGAGATTAAGTTGTAAATTGAAGCATGATGTTTCCAATTCAAAAGGGGAAAAAAACAAAACAATCACTATGAAGATACTAAGCATGGGAACTTGTTGCCCACAGAGATTGTAAAATCTCCATTCTTGGAGGCTGTCAAGAGCAAAAACTGAAGACCTCCAGAGGTCTCTTCCAAGCCAAAAGGTGCTATGTTTATATCAAATGCCAAATGATGAACCAAACAATGCAGGCTGTAAACTGCTGAGAAGAATTTGGTGCAAAGCTAAGAAAAGTTGTAAGAGCAGTGAAATCTCCTATCTTTTGTTCTCTAAGTGAAGGGATGCATTTTCCTTTAAATGTCATAAACATGCATATTTGAATTATTTTTGTTTATTTGCATTTGTGTCCCTCCTAGGTTTCTAGTATGTTTCCACTTCTGGTAATTAGCCATCTTCTATCTTGGAAGAGAGTAGTCCCTCATGGGCTGCTTCACTTTTTTTCCTGCTGCTTGACTAAAGATAGATGGTGGGATTTTTGTTCTCCACTCAAAATTTTTTCCACTCAGGTATTTCTGTTTCTCTTGATAATTGGCTGTTAAAACTCTTTGCTGTTACACCAGTGGCTTCATGGGCCAATTCTATCAGAATTCTGGGGTGAGAGCTATCATGTTTCTTCAGTTAAAGCTAATTTTGCTCATAAAGTTTTTTCTCCTCTCTGGACAGTCTTATTTCCAGGTCTCTGCTCTCATATCAATCATAGTTTTTACTGCTTTTTTGAAGTAATTATTTTTGCTTGGCAATAAGAAAAAGGAATGGTTACAAACCTAGGGTCACATCTGGATTAATCAGTCATAATATAATTAATTGGTATTACTATATATTTCACTATTTATCTTCTGCTTCTATTTACATGGCTAAAGGAGAGGAGGATGAAGAAAACCCTGTATACCTGTTCCACTGCAGATGCTTATGACATGTAGTGACAGATCCCTGCAGAACAGGAGGTAGTGGGTGATGGTGAGCAACTGTGACAGGAAGAGAACACTGGGGAAAAAGAAATAGGAGTGGAAAGGAGAAAATTGCTGTTTGACACCAGGTGTTGGTGGCTTGAAAGCTTCAATTACTTATTCACAAGAGGTATACACTCTTAGTTTGGGTATCATTGAGAAACAGTGGGACGGAATGAATTGTCATCATTTAGCAGAACAGATGCTGGAGCTCAATTCTGGAAGCAGCACCACATTGTCTTCCTCGTGAGAGTTCAGGAGAACACTTGAAAAAGCCAAAAGTATCTCCTGAAACAGCTGTGTGTTTCACTGGCTTGAAAGACTGTATGATTATATTGTTGTCACTGTGATGCTATTTATTCAGCTCTCCACCTTTTCTGTGTTTCTTGCTTTTTGTCTTAGGTCAAATTTACCGTCTTCTGGTGTGGCCAGGGCTCTTGTATTGGAACCATATAACTACTTTCTAGCTGCCTGAGCAATAGTTAATAATGGTAATATTATTTTTGCTGTCACTTGTTGAGTGCTGCATTTCAGTCCTTTGTTGACATTTCAGGGTTGTCGAAGTGCAAGTCTATTGTGCTCCTGGTGTGGGTTCCTTAGTTTGAATCTGTTGGTTGTTTTCTAACTTCTGCCCCCTGAATTCACATACCCTGTAGCTACTAAAATCCTTGTTAAGAGAAGTTTTAGGGGTGGCATATATATACGTCTCTTGTTCTGAGATGCTAGGAATTGCCATGCAATTTCATACGGTACCAAGTCTCATTATTTTTTTTTTCATATATTTGAAGCATTTCTTTGCTTCTTTGGCACAGGGGATTCATTAGAAAAATGCAAACAAACCAAACACAAAAAGCACCACCAAAACCCCCACAACTGATCTCACTTAAAACCAAAATTTTACACTGACAGCGGACTGAATACTTAAGAAAACCAGCAGATGAACTTTAAACAGAAAGATAATAAAAAAAAAAAAAAGATGTTCATTAGGCTGGGGAGACGTTCCTTTCACTAAAGCTGCTTGCCTCTGCAAGTGAAAGTAAATGACTAAACTTTGGGGTTTTATTCAGGTGTGGTGACCAAAAAGTCCTTTCTTCATGCCAGTTGCTCAAGTGCTTCACCTCAGAAAACTGGGGTTTTTAGTTCATTCTGGACAACCTGGGGGGGAGGGGATAAGGATGTAGTTTTATTATTTTAGCTATTGTACTGTTCTAATGTCAGGTATATACATGGGGTCTTTGCTGTTTTTGCATTCGTTCATTTCTCTCAAAAGTGAGTTTGACAGGTTCTGGTCTGTGTAATGAAGGTGAAATCTTTTTTTAATGATCATTACAAAGGTTGTTTTTCAAAATGTGAAGCATTACTGCTGCGATGACTAACATTAGAAGCAAACAAACATAACCTGCTGGTTTTTACATGAAATCCCAGTTTAAATATCAAAAGACTTAATTGTATCCTTATAACTTCATTATGAGTTGTGGAAGTGAGGTCTATGACCAGGCTTGGTACCCTGATCTTTCATATTTTCCTTTCATCTGTTTGCTAAGGGCAGTTCAGTTATTAGATAGGAGAAGATTGTTTGATTTAGAACTGCTAGTTTTGGCTTTTGTCTAGATAAGCAGAACCAATCTAATTAGGTCTCATGAAAGCAATAAGAGAAAATTTGAGTATTCAGCTTGTAAGGCTGGATGTGGGTGCACACCATAGAGTTCGGTTAGTTTGTTTCACTGACGAAGAGACCCAAACCAGGGAATTTGAGTTGGACTGTATTGTAAGGAATTTAGAATTTTTAGAGTAGAAAATTAAGTGGTTTATATGTACCGTGAGATGCACACCAATTCCCTGGAGAAAGACCAGAGCTGAAGCATTCAAAATACTGACCCCTCTCTTCCCCCCATGACTTTTGGCTGCCAGGGAGGTAATAGCTCGTCATACTGAGGTTTCTGAACAAAATAAAGCTGTTAATAAATTGTATGCGTGATAATCCAGCACAGTGTTCTAGTTACACATTTCCATCTTTCTGCCACTCTTGTAGATCAGAAGCGACTGTTGAATATTAGTGGTAACAAGATGCACCTTGTGTGCATGCTAATGGATTATAACTTTTTATAGGTGCAATTTGTACCTGTCTCTCTGTGGATGCAGGAGGTGGTGCATGAGGAACAGATCGTTAAGCACCAGTAGCCAAGCTTTACTAATTAGCACATCTTCAAGTGCCAGCTCTCTTTTGTCCACTGAGAGAGAATGTAAATTATGCTTATTTTCTTCCTCAGTCTTTTGGGTTTCTTGGGCAATGTATCTCTTTGACTGGAAGGTAGAGACAAGAGATTTGTAGTTTTCAATTCTCATGATTAATTGAAGAACATGCATAGTTTATTTAAAAGCAGGGATGCTGCCAAAAAGGACCTAATTGGTTAAATAAATAACTAAGCTTTTATTGCTCAAAGTGTTTTTTATTGAATTATTAATGTTATATCACCCTCCAAATCAGTATCAGTTAATGACTGATTTGCCTCAGGCTATTAATATTTTTCCAAACAGTGGTAAATTGCAATGATGACTTCTTTTCCTAACTTGTGGCTCCTTAATATTGGTTCACTTGGTATAATGGTGTTGATTGTAAGAAACAAGTGAAAAATAGCATCCAAATTTCTGCTGGTTTTAGTTGTTGTTTTGCTCCTGAAGAGATATTTTATTCTGCTCATAAAAGTGATTATGAAGAACTTCTTTGGATAGGGGAAACAAAAAGGAGGAAGTATTTCTTGAGAACTGTTTGGCATAAATGGGATTCAAAAGCAGATAAGCATAATTAATTTGTTTAGAAGCTTTGCTGTGAAAAGGTGGAGGAACTGGAGCATTAAATGATTTCATGGTGATAATTATTATTCCCGTATATGACCAGAGGTGTGTACAAAGAAGTGCTGCAGCATAGCACAGAATGGTTCTGAGCAAGGGCCCAGGAAAAAAAAAAAGATTAAATAGGCTCTGACCTATGCAAGGCACTGAAGTTTCAATACTGTTTCTTTGTATCTATTTAGTTCTGGGAAAGACAGCAAACCATCCCTGACTGCTTTTGTGTAGAGGAGTAAAATGGGTAATCTTGTAGTTAACTAATCAGCAGGTTATTATGAAGGCTCATGAGAACATGGATGTATTTCTGAGAACTACTATCTAAGTAAAAAATGCTTTTTAAAACCAGAAAAATGTTTGATGTTATTGAATATTAGTGGACGATATTACCATGTATGTATTCAGACTGATGTTGTTATGAGCTTTTTTGTTTCAAATGTTAGCTTTTGTCCAGTGAGTGAAGTGTACATAAGTCAGGTGGCTCTCAGAGGGGCTTCCTTTCTTCTCTTACCAGATGTTCACATTTTTTTCCTTTTGAAATTTTTCCAAGTGGGGTACCCTGCAGCAAATAACTGAACCCCTTCCCCTGGGGCTGTTTGAGGGCAGAGATGAATGAGTAGTCCCTGAGAGATGGATAAATGCAGTAAGAGGAGGGAATAAAAAGGCAATGGACTCACTTGGTGGAGAGGAACAGCGGGGGAAGGTGACCTGACTGAGTTTTAAGAAATAACAATATGGGAAGCGTGGAACTGTTGTTCTCTGATTCCCATACTAAGAGAAACTCCTTTCCAACCCTAACTATTCTATGATTCTATGATTATATGTTTCTTTTCAGATGGTGGTGAGCTCCTGGCACTTGTTACTGCAGAAGATAGTGGAGGTCAGCAGTGTGAGATGGGATCAAAAAAGGTGTCTGTCAAATTCATGGACAGCAATTCCATAAATAGATACTAAAAATACTGCCCTCCAACATCTCTAATTCAAGAGCTTCACATGGTGGAGGAATAGGCTACGAAATTAGTCAGGCCTATGGTGTTCCTGAGGGTCATCTCTGGCTAATCTGTTGGGGGTGCAGCACTGGGCTGGAGAGATCGTTGGCCTGACTCCATGGGGCTTTTTGCTAGCTTCTTCAAGAGAGTAGTGTTGATGTGTGGAACACTTTTAGCTTTTAAAGATTTAAGAGTTTCACTAAATCCCTCTTCCTTAACCCATCAGCGCAAAGGAATATGAAGTTCCCTCAGCTGCTGGTCCTTGAAAATTGTTACACCTGAATTTTGGGTTATCTTTGAGAGGAAAGGAGGTAACAGCAGTCCTGCATTCTGGTAGTCTCTTGAATTCCAAAGCAAATTCTTGGGATCACTGAAAAAGTGGATATGTCCTAGAACAGCCTTGAAGATATGCAGCCAGAAGACACCCAAAGGCTGGGAGGGGGGATGTCACTTTGTCACCTTTGTCCTTTTCCTCCCTCTGCTTTTTTATATGCATGTGATAATACTGTTGTCATGAAAAGGTATTAGAGGGTGGATAAGTACTTTTGTGATTAAAGGGTATTTCTTCGGAATTCCTATGTTGATTTTTGTGCATTTGCACTTTCCATGCAGTCTTTATGAACTGGGGGTTTCTTTTTTTTTTTTTTTATTTCTTTTTCTTTTTTTTTTTTTTTTGTTTTTCTATTTTTTGTTGCTGGGTGAAAAAGCCAAGAAAACAAGACAAGAAGGTGACTGCCTTGCCCATTTATTATACTCAGAAAAAGTAGTTCGATATGTGGAGGGAAAGCCAAGACTGTTCTCTAGTAATTTGTTTTATATACCAATGTTGTAAGTTTCTTTAGAATAACAACAAGGTAGCATTTTTAGAAATAAACATACTTTGACTTTGCACTTTAATTTCAGTAAAATGCTGGTATAAGAAGTCCATTGATTGCACTAAGAATCAGGTCTGTTTTCCTCACAGAAATCTAGTCAGCTTATAAAATAAAATAAACAGTATTTTTTTCAGTGCAATGAAGGGAATTATTTTCTTGGCTTTTATAAGGATAGCTAACTTTTGCGTAGACTCTTATAAAGATGACATGTATAGGCCAACCAGAAATGTACTACACTAGAACAATATTGCGGTGGCTCTCTGAGTATCAGGAGTGAGGTTAGGTTGACTCACTATGTCTTTAGCATTTTCAATTTCTTTGTAACGTTTATGGTTGCATGATGTAGTTCTCTCAGTGGAAAAAAGGTCAAAGAAAGATAGAAGTGACGGCACAGAGGAGGCAAGGGTAGACTTTGATGTACAGATTTGTTAGTTTTGTTTTTTGTTTTTTTTTTACCACTGATAGGTCTTTGTTCAATATATTCTTTTGGTTGTTATCTGTAATAAAACAAGTATTTTTTTCTGTACAGTGCAAAGGTAATTAAGCAAATGAGTTAGCTACAAGTCTGTGTTCTTTGCATATTCAGTTTCTTTTATTATGGGATCTAAAGCCTTGTCATCTTACAAATGAACACAGTGAATGAAACAAAAGTTTGTTTAAACAAATAGTTGTGGATTGTGAATCCAAAAGACCACCATTGTCCCAGCAGTCCCATTGCTAGATGATCAGTCTGTGGCTTCTGAAACGAGTCACCTAGAATACAGCATTCTACAACTGTATTAAACTCTTGCAATGGACATTAATGCAGGGGCTTTAATTATATGGTTGATGCTATTGAAATACTGTATCCACCTGCAAAAGTAGTTTTCTGTCCTTGTAATCAGGATTTTGAGTTTTCTACAGTTCTTCTCATCCTGACATTAAACATAAGAAGAAATCTTCAAAATTCAAGTATTTTCTGTTCTGGATACTTCACCTATTTACGTGTAGTACTTTGAGAAGTCAGATTCTGAAGCAGAAAGTCAGGATTTCTTTCCTGACATGCTGGCCACTGACATGCCACAGACCATCTCACAGTTGATTTTCAGCTGTGCTTGATCAGCTGGCACTTGCCCATGACCTGGTAGCTTCTACTGTGAGAGTCCAGGTAGGAGAATTTAATGTGATGTTGGGTTTTTTCTTGTTTGTTTGTTTTTTAATGTGATTTTTATTTCCTGATAAAATGGGAAGAAGATACGTTTCTATCACTTTTCCACCTCGCTCCTCCCAGTATCTGACAGATCACAATTATGCTATTGACCTATCTAAAGAGCAACACTTAGTGCTTGACAGCTGATTGTTTCTATCTCTGTGAAATGGCAATAATGTAAATATCAACCTCATGTTCTCTGTTTATGTGAGTTTACGTGAGGGTAGGCACAGTATTTCTCCACTCACTCTCTTATTGACTCTATATCAAAGAGTATCCCACATAAGTTTTTAATATTTCATTTTCATTTGGGGGGAAATTATGAAGGAAATTTGCATCAGGGCCAGGGCTCGAGTTTGTCTGCAGTTGCCATATAAGTCAAGGGTTTCTGCTTACGTGGAAGTCTTGGTATTTTCACTTTTCTTCCCAAGTGTCTTTGCAGCTTGTGCTACTGAGGACCCCAAAAGAGAGATCCATGCATGGTGATTGTACATGATTAGTATAATAGTGTCAATTTCCTGTACTTGAGCTTTTATCTTGTATTTTAACAAAAGGAAGCAATATCTCACTTTTAATATTTCCCTCTGATTTTTTTTTTCCTTGTGAATTCTGTTCTTTGTTTGGTTTGTTCTGTATGCATATGCACCTTCTTCTGATTAGGGTGCTGCTGACTAGCCAAGTTGCAAGCTGCCTGAATGCAAAACAAATCTATCAGCTTTGTTCAGTGATGTGCAGATACCTTTGCTGTTATTTTGCTGCATCCATACTGTCTGTAAGGATTAGCAAGTGGTGTGTTAGCAGCGTGCTTTCTAGTGCTCTGGGCTTTTGAAGAAATTGATTGGATTGGGTCCAGTTCCAGGCCAGTGTTGAGTTGTTTTTTTGGTTTTTTGGAGATGGATCTTTGCTGGAACTATCCAGGCCTCCAAGAACCTGCGTATTTATGAATTCTCAGAAATGTGAAATCAAAACCGGAAGATTACGGGTACCTGCCAGTTTAGAGCTAAAATCTGGTCTGAAACTTCAAATACTAGCTTGGATTACGTGATTTTAAAAATAGTTCTGTTTCAAAAAACAAACAATAAATTTCACTGAAACTTCTAAATCCAGTTTAGTTGTCAAGTTCTACTCTGGCCAAAACTGGATGAGGTTTTTAGTCATAACTGCTATTTTAGTATTGGCTGAAGTTCAGGTGTTGGCATATGTTATGCTGTCCTTGCTTGAACTGTGACCTTACCAGGGCATTGCATCTCAGCATGGACTGTGTCAATCTTTGTTGCAATCCTGTGAGTTGCTGGTAAGGCTATTCTAAATATAGAAGAGAAACTTGTGTTTGTAACTTTCCTAATTCTTTTTAAGTAGGAAACAGATGTCTTGAATAAATCCATTCACTGGTATTCCTTTCTTGCCTTTTTTTCCCCTGCAGTGATATGTTTGCGTGCTTTTTTTGATGGATAACTGCTTCCTAGAATGCAGAAAGTTAATAGTTTGAAAAGATGAATGTTCAATTAAGAAATTGGCTGCTTAAGTTAGTTTTTGTAATTCTCATGATGCTTTTCATTGTTGAGAAATATTAACATTTTTTTTTTAAAGTCCAGAAAAAAGTTTGGAAATTATGATTTTAACCTTGTTTTATATGCAATAAACAGGCGGTTATGTTGCTAGAGATATATTTTGGATAATCTTATACTGACTTAGTCAGGAGCAAGTGTGCAGCTGAATGCACTTAGGCCTAATACTGGGTATTGTTACCACATCCTTAATGCTTTGACACTTTCCCAAATTTATCAGCTGGAAATCATGAGACAAATGGAAGTGGTTTATTACTACTTTGTGATAATTGCTTTTTATGTCCCTGCTTCTTACTTTCCAGCTTTAACAGCATGTGGTTGATGCTCTGTACATGTATATTCTGGGTTCTACTTGTCTCTTCCTCAATCACATGCAAAGGATTGCCTCAATATTTTCCTGAAATATCTGTTTGGAAGAGAGATGTTTGCTCTGATAAGGAGGGGATAAGTAAGTAGAGTCCAGTTACAGGGACTTGTAACTTGTATGTTTTCAGCTAATTACTCAATGGTTTCATGGCAGTAAACCAGTTGACTCAAGGGGAATAATGCTGTAAAGCTGATAATCATAAAAACATGGAGTTTAATAAGAGTCATGGAAGATAAGAAACAGTGGAACCTGTATAGTCTCTTGTCCTTGATTTTTACCTTTTCAACGCAAAGATGGAAGTGATGAATTTTTGATGTTTACAGTGGATTTTTGAGCAGCTTGAGCTGACTGGATCACATTTTCATATATGTAACAGCTTGCTCCAGTCTAGGCTAAAATGTGCTACTAAAACTACTGCATGTGGACTCAGGATCTTGGCCATTGTGTGCATCTGTGTGTAGACACGTATATATGACAGCTGAACTGCAGTGATGTCAGTAGGTAGGAACACAAGGGTGAGCCATCTTTGCCTAGAGTCTGCTGTGAAGTTTTAGAAGTTCAAGATGTTGGAGGAGCAGGGGATAGAAGATGATGGAAATTTTATAAATCTGAAGAATTGAAAGTTAAGCAAACTAAAATGAAGCCTGTTAGAGTTCTAAAGCAGCTGCTATCTGTTCAACATATGGATCTGGAGAAAAATAGAACTAAGAGGAATGGTGGGATTTATTTTTCTTTTTAGGTCTAGTGTCATTAAGAGAAAAAATTGTGTGTGAGTCTAGAAGAATAACTCTAGATAATACCCATGCAAAACCCATTATGATCATTGCGCATGCATTACAGATCAAAGAATCACAGAATGGTTGAGGCTGGTAGGGATCACTGAGGTACTCTCGTCCCTGCTCAAGCAGATCAATTTCAATTATAAAAAGCCCAATAGTTCACAGGTTACATTTGAGCAGATTTGATTTGTAGTCAAACTTGGATTGTCTGAGATAAATTCCTGCCATCATTGTAGATGCCAAATCCTGAAGTGTTTTGGTAAAGTACAGGATCATAAAGCAACCTGTTGACCCTTAAAAAAGAGAACTGTACCTTTGTTTTGTCATTATGGGAATCCAGAATATAAATGTCACAGAGTTGCTATATCCATAACACTGGAAATGCAGGTGATATGGGGTGATTTGCTATCTGAGAAATAATCTTCTTTCCTGTATGTGGGCTTTGGAGATTGACGTTTTGCAGGGCTGGTTCTTTCCCCCTTTGCAGGGCTGGGCCTCACACCAGAGGGGCAGAGGTTTCCAGAAACTGGGGTTGTACTAATGTGTTGGTATTGCCGCCTTAAATACGTGTTCTCATGAGGCTTGTATTCTTTCACAGCTCCTTGCTTTTCTGTAGCCTTTGTACCCAAGACCACTGTTGCTGTGTTAGAAGAACTGGAATTACTGATTGCTTTGACTGGCAAATAGTAAGATTAACAGCCTCATACTGATAGGGATATTTAACAAGGAATATAATAGTGGTTGATAACACTAAAGTTAGTGCTTTGCATTTTTTAATCGTTACCTAAATATTCAGTGTTTATTGTTTAATAAGGGGAAAATAGTGAAGCCTTGTATGTCAAAAAAAACCCCAAACCTGTATGGGGAGAAGGTTTCTGGGGGTACCTGTTTGATTGTATGACGATAAGGAGTGCTGAACACCTGGATTCTTACTTTACTTATTTTTGCCCCCAGTATCAGTTTGTTTCAGTATATTTTTTAAAAAGAGCTGCATGTAAGGAATTAAGAGTGCAATGTACTTGCCCTGAGTTTGTTATGGAATGCTCTTTGTATTAGAAATTAATAGATGCCGATCTAATTTCATGAAATTGAGTACTATGGGTATTTAGCCACTTCTAGTGAGACAGTTTTTTAAAAATGGAAATAGAAATAAATTTTCTTATTTTATGTATCTCAGCAAGTGTGTATTTTCTGTAATTACATAAATTGTAAGGTATTACTCAGTCTGGCTCTGCACCTTATAAAAGCATGCCTACTCCTGTAAGGCAAGGCAAGGTGGGCAGTTTAGCAGGCAATCTCCAAGCTGGCAGAATGCCTGCTTTATAGAGAAACATGCTTCAAATGCATAAATGATGAGCAGAACACTTTCCTGTTTTTATTGAAACTGGGTAAGCTGAATGCATAGGAAATGCAACTTAGAGATAACTGAGTAATACTTTCTTCTTTGTAACCTTTAAAGTAGCCATCACACTGAAAATTCTGCTCTGTTAATGTACAGAGAAACAGTCCTGATGTGGTGTTTGTTTTGATCTGCTGTACACTTACAGTAGCAAACCATCTGTGACTTTTCATGCTAGATAGTAACACTCCGTCTTAGAAGAAGCACAGGGAATTTGTGCAGCTGTATCTTAGTTTAAAAGCTCACAGTAAGTCACAAAGCTTCTGTCTTAAAAAGAAAAATGAAATTGAAACTGGAAATGTTGCGAGCTGTATTCTCATATGCACTCATCTAATAAATATGTAATATATTTTGACTCAAAGGCAGAGACAAGCCTTTGTTTTAGTATGTTAAAATGGTTTATTTTAATGCTTTTATTAGTTTTTGTGGGGTTTTTTTTGTAGTCCTCAGTGTTAGGCATGTTATGTATATGCTTTGAATATGTGAACAGACATACAGTAAGTGATTAGGCATTGTTTTATGTAGGAAAAAACGTAGTGCAGGTGAGTGGTGAGACAGGAAGACTTTTACATTTCTTACTTAGTTCTTAGGGAGAAAGATCTAGAGGAGGGAAATACCAGATTCTTCTTTTCCTGCCTTAGCAAAAAGAAGTATGTGTTGTTGTATAGAGATACGGGACCATATTTCTATGTAAAAAAGTATTTCCTGCAGACAGTCTTATAAATTGTAAAGCCTTGGTAGTATTGTTTTAATTCTTTGCTTGAAGGTACACAGGGGATTTGTGCTGTGTGGCCTTCCTGGCGTTTCTTCTGTGACATGCCCAGCCTTGCTTAGGCATTGAAACCATGGACCTGAGCATCCAGAGTAGCTGCTGTCTGCCTCATCTTGCCTTGTGCTGTTCCTTCCACAGCAGATAGGTCTCGTCTTCTCTCTGCTCCTCTTCTGAACTTCTCTTGAGGGTGGTCCTTGGCAACCCTTACAGACACATGATTCGTTAGTTTATTGAACTGTAATAGTGAAATGTCTACAGTTCATGAGAGGTCATCCTATGTGAAGTATAGTTTATTTCTAAGCTATAACCCATTGTTTGTAATTGTACAAGCCTACTGTGCTGATCAGTGTGACTCCAGTTCTTTAGGATGACCAGTTATTTTCCTAATATTAATCAACTGCATTAAATAGAATGTTTTACTGATCCTTTTAAAATCAGCAAGATGGCTGAAATGCTTAGCGCTGAGTACAGAGATGAGTTTCTGTGATGTTTCAGAGTGCTTTTCATTGGGATATGGATAAAATTGTCTCTCTTTAATGAGTACTTAATTAATGTGGAACCACTTCATCTTCATTGTTGTTGAGATTATCTTTAATCACTGTGGTATAATAACAGTAGCATAATTAGGAAATAATAAGTTAAGTCTCGTTTCTTGCTTAAAGGCATTTTTGACTTATATTGAAAAGAGAATTATGTTCTTTATATAAAGAATTTTAGTAAACATCTTCATCTCCTATCACTTGTTTGATGTTTTTTCTGTTTAAGGATTTAGACTAGCTTACTAGGAATTTTAATGTAGGAGGATAGGCTCTAGCAAGTGCCTAAAGCCATGATACTTTTTATCCTGGTAATTTTGTGTTTTCTTGCCATATGCAAATTAAGTTTTAATCACTTAATACAACTTTTCATCCACAATCCAACAATGTATTTATGGTGTTCTGTTTTTTATGAAAAGCAAACCTTTTTTATCTTAGATGACCGTATCCTGCTAAAGATAATATCCTTTACATAAACAAAGCTAATAGAATGCATTTCTTCTCCCATATTTCCTGGGTTTCACACATGTGCTGGTAGCTGAGGTCAGACTGCTGTATTCCTGTGGTTCTCCTTCTGATGTATGACGCTTTCACTGGGTCACTTACATGTATTGGATTCCCTACCTCGCACTTCATTGCTTTGAAATACATCCATGTAAGCTGTTTATTTTCTGTATGGGTATGCTTATTATAAATATTTTATGCAGATATTTATGGAGGATATTTTATTATTGAATATTTTATTTTGAAAAGGTAGTTGTCATATGAAGTGGTTTTAGACTGTCATAGCTGTGCCCTCAGAGGACAAAAAGGGAGATCTTTAATAATGAATAGCTATGAGAATTGTAATGTATGATTGACTAAGTTGTAATGGCTAATTGTAATGAGAATAACTAAGTAAGGAGGATTGTTCTGTTAACCATTGAGGAAGCCTGGAACAAGGCAAAAGGTTTCCACCTTAAAACAAAGCAGTCGATGATGAATGGGAGTACCCAGAAACAGTGAAACAAGTCTGTTTTATGTTGTAAAGAACTGTGCTTTTCCTAGGTCTTTTTTAAGGCATCAGCACATTAGCACAGGGAGGAATAGAGAACAGTGAAGGGATTTGCAGATCCTGACATGAAGCCTCTCTTAAGAGGGATTGAGTAGGAAGAAGGCCTGATGATAAATTAGCAGCAGTGGCTGGTTGCAAAGGTAGGTTTGCTATTTTGGCATGAGAGAATTGCCTACACATGCTGTTACTCACCCTGATACCTGTCCATGGCCTTAATCTGCAAGAGCCTCCAGCATGTGAAGGTATTGAGGAAAGCATTTGTTACACATTATTCTCAGCTGTTGTGGAAAGGTAGTGGAGATGGCAGGGGAAAGCATGCTTTAGAAAAGTGCCTGCTAAGGTAAGAAACTACTTGCAGCGGCATTCTAAAAGAGAAGCATCCCTATCCCTTAAAAAAAAAACAAACCCAAGAAAACAACAAACCAAAACCTACAAAAGATTTTTAAAACATAAAGAATTCTAGTGCTTTTAGACAATTATGCCTCCAGGAATTACAGACCTTCAGGAAATTGTTTTGTTTCTCAGGGAATTTTCACAAGAGATAAAACGCTAATCATTTTACAAAGCATTTTTGGGTAAAGTTGTCAATGATTTCAGTGTGGATTCAACTTCATAATTTAGCAGTATTTACATTTATGCACCTTTTTCTGTTGCTGTTATACACCTTCCCTATTGCTGTATGCAAAGAAAACTTGAGAAGGTGAGAAATTCTGTTACAATCTCTGTGAGAAAAAGGTAAACCTCTTTAAACGGTTTTCTTTAGAACACACGTTTATTGTGATACAAGCTTGTTTGCCTTTGTTATTACAGCTGGTGGGTCAGTTTAAACTTCTTTCTGGGCTCTGGTTCCTTTCTTCCCTGTAACGTTTTTGTGCCTCAGAGCTTGCTCAGCCCATGGGAAGCCTGGCACAAAGGAGGAGGATACTGGCAGTGTTTGGACATTTGTTCTAAGTATTCCTAGATGTCCAGCTGTCCCCAGTTGTTTTTGATGTACTTAGGAGGAGACCAGATCCAGTACTTTTTGCTAAATGTTTTGCCTTTGTTGTTTGTTTGCTTTACTTTTCAAGGGGAAGTTTGTTTTGCTTCACATACCCTTCAGTTGGTCCTCCTTCATCTGGTGAAGTGCTGGACTATTGATGACAGTGACCAGTACTTAGAGAAAGTTTTAAACTAACAAGCACTTGCTATTTCCAGCAATTTTGCTAGAGAGTAGTATTTTTAAAACCAAACTTGAAAAGTGTGTCTTCATGTTGGGAAAAGAGCTGCTTCTTCTACAGCTTCTAAATAATATGCCAAGAGCTACAACTGATTTAAAATTAAGTTTCATAAAGTACAACAAGGTTTATTGTAAATAGCAGCTGAGTGTAAGCAATGCTTTTCAGGGACATCAGAGAAGAAGAAGCTGTCCCATCTTCACCTATCTAGCAACTGAGAGGTGCAACTAGTGCTCAGGCCTTCTGAAGAAGGGAGTAAAAGAGTCATTGCTGGCTTTTTTCCTTGTGTTCAGGAAGGCATTTTTGCATTGCATTTACAGTATGAGGACTACTAGCTGGGAAATAGTGCAGATCAGACACAGAGCATGGACTAGTCCTTGTCAATAGGCCATTGGTTTTTCATGGTTTTGGTGGAACAGCTGTTTTTTATAATCAGATCTCAGTAAATTGTAATTTGTGACTAGCACACTGAGAATGGATTAGCTTAAACATCTTCATGATGATGTGGTTAATCCCATGAGCTGATTTCTAATACTTTCATTCCTGCCTGCTTAATTTGGGGTTTTGGAAAGAGGATTTTTTTTTTTTTTTTTTTTTTTTTTACTTGTTACAGAAATTGTGGCCCTTTTTGTGCCTCTTTTTTCAATATTTGCTTCTTGAAATTAACACAAAATGTTGCTGTTCTGGTCAACACCTTGAACGCTCTCCTTTTTTGTTGGTTATTGTTGTTTCTGTTGCCCTTCCATTCTTATCTTCAGTTTCCAGATTGTTCCGAGTAACAGCTGCTGCTTTCATGTTTTTCTGTTTTCCTCTGCTGTTTCTTAATGGCAGTGTTAATGGTATGGGATGCGTACTATTGAGTTTTGCACAAAGAAAGGACTTTGATTTGCCCAGTCCAGGAGCAGAATCTTCATCGAAGGTACCTGTTCTGCAGGGTGACTTTGTGCCTTGACTTGAAATGCTTTTGAGAGTCTGAACTTCAGTATCCCAACGGCATCCTCGGGCAGGATGAAGCAGCATCTCTGGAGACACCTTGTATGGTGGAAGGCAAAACGACAACGCAGCGTGTGGATGCCTGAATTTTAGAAGACTAAAGTTCTCTAAAATCTTGCCTTGTGTTTGTTGCTGGCTGTTGTTATTTTAATGTATACTACAATCTTTTATCCTTAAATATGTTTGTTGGTGTGAGTTCTGAAGTAATTATGCACAAAGCTAATGAATAGGGATGAGAGAGTTGTTGCAACTTTCTAGTGACTGATTTTTCCCACTGTTTCATGATAAAATATGTAAGACCTTTATAAAATGGTTTGGATGGTCATGATAAGTGATTCTGTCATTGCTCTGTATTTTGTATACATGCATGCGTGTATATGTGTGTACATAATCTAAGCATGTTTGAATCCTTGAATTTTAAGGGTGATGGGAGATGGTGTTAGAAATACGACCTCCATATTTTTTTTTCTCTTTTTCAGTGCAATTTACCTATCCAAGCAAACATCACAAAATAAAATTAATTGGTCGTCTCCTGTGTTTAAGGTTGTTGGTGGTGGTTTTACTTCTGCTTTCTTTTGCTTGCCTACTCCTTACTATTAAAATTGACATTCTAGAAAATGGGAAAATAGTGCAACAAAAAGGGATGTTAGAAATAACTATAAATATTGTCTCATTTTGTAGCTGGAAGTGACCAAGTTTTCTTAGGATTTTAGTGAGAGTTTAATAAAAATAAATACTGGCTGGGTTTAAGGGATGATTTTCATTGAGTTACTACTTTCCATTTTATTTTAAACATATTCCCCTTTTTTGTTCAGTTTAATAATCCATGACATAAAAGTGGTCCTTAGTTTTGCAGGACTAAGTTATGGGGGTTTTTCTAACAAGAAATTAGGAGGGAACTTAAAGCTTGCTATCTACAAGATGAGGTGCTAGCACATTAAATTAGCTTTTGGTTTGAACATCTGCTGGAGCAAACTCCTTTCCCTCCAAAGTGTGGTAAATGATATATTTAAAAAGAATTTCAGAAGAGTTGCCATGACATTTGAAGTTTAATTTGACTAACCTTAGTAGTCAGAAAAATGTTTCAGAACTCCAGGGGACAACTTACATTTGTTTTTCTGATCTTTGAAACTGGAGCTTAAGGTGATGATCCAAGATAAGTAATGAATAATTAGATTATAAAATCACATCATTAAAGAGTGCAATAAAACACTGAAAAATCTTTTAAGAGTGGGCCATGAATTGAGTTTTTACTAGAATAATTCTCTTTGGGAGGTGATTTATTGGGAATGATGATGTGCTAGACTTCAGAGATGCTGATTTGCTATTTTTATAATATGTCTCAAGTTCAAGAAGTCCAATACCTACAATGCATATCAAAAAGGAATCATTCCTGCAGGTTGTCTTTCAGTATTAGATCTTCCTTGGAAGGGGAAGAATATCCAGTATTTCAGTAAATATAAAGCTTTTTTTTCTTGAGGATCAAGCATAATTACTGCTTTGTAAACAACAATTAAGCCACATCTTTGTATAAGTCTATCTTTTCTAAGTCTGAAACCCTATTTTGATGAGTAGGGAAGGAACTGAAATGATGTAACTTGTCTGAACAGAACAAGTTGTCAAAATCCATCCAGAGCCATTCTTAACCCAATAGTTCTTCCCCTTCTTTGTCTCACATGCCATTTGTTTGAGGGCCTTACTGCATTTTGTAATTTATAAATAGAGCCATTTTATGAAACAGATGGTCTGAGAAGAAAGACAGCAGATGAATGCTTTTCTGCAGTAGGCTGAAATTATTGGAAATGTTTGATTCATTAAAAATCCACTTCCCTCGATACCTCTCCCAGTATTTTAAGGGTGAACTTCATCTGCTGCACAGCACCAAATGTCTTGCTTTCCGATTGTCTGTCACTATTTCTTATGAGATGGAGAACTGGCTTCCTCATTAGCCCCTTGGGAGCAATTATAGGTATTGAAAGGCTGAAGCTGAAGTTGAATGAATTCCAGTCTTGTTTGTTTGGTGTTTTGTGGAGACCAGTGGGAATGCTTATAGTGACCTGAATGTAATTCTTACCATGGCTGCTACTCTCCAGCTCTTCTTGTTCCTTTGCCATTGAGGGGATAGCTCTGGCATCCTTAACCATTTTTTTTCTTTATGGAGGTAGACCACACATTGGAAGTAGTGTCTCTGTAAAAATAACTCGAAAGAAAACAAAAATGATCCCCCTTGTTTATGCTGGTGCAAATGAAGGTTCCTTCTGTGGCAATTTCTGCAGAGTCCATTCTAAAAAAGGGGTGGGAGACTTACGTTACTCTTCTGGCTTTTCCCATTCTCTTCTTTTTTTGAATCTTTGACGCTCAGAGGCTAGTAAAAAAGCTTTAGTAAAGCTCCGACATAATCTGTGTGATGGGAAACAGGCTAATGCCAAATGGGAGAAGATCTCTGAAGAAACAGACTGTGTCTCTGTTTAGTATGTAACACACAGTTAGCAGTAATAGGTGGGCAACTAACTTGGGTTTCATACAAATTTCCCTGGAAGATTTCTGTTATGTGCTTTGGCAAATCAGAACAGAGGTGCTGTTGAGCAGCATTAATTGCTTTTATTGACTTTGCATGCTGTTGTACAGATGAGATGCCTGGAAAATTAGCTTGTTAATTTTGCCATACAGACTTTGACTGTTCTGAAGGTGTCACTCAATAGGCTATAGAGAAAATACTGTGATGACTGTAATTTTCTTCTTTGGCTTTCACTTACTAAGTTTAGCTTTTATTGAGAAAGCTGATTTTAATTTACAAACTGCAAGCAAAGCTCTGAACCTGAAGAAACAACAGATGTCTTAAGTCCCAGGGATATATCCTGTGATAGAAATTATAGTAAAATCAACTGTATTAATAGAAAAAAAAACCCAAACAAACAACAAAAAAAAACCACCAAAAAAACACCCACCCATAGTGCACAGGGCCTACTCATCAAATTTTAGGTAACTGGTTGCCTGTAATGACTTTTTTGATTTACAGATGTTTCAAGAGATGCATAAATGAGGCATGAACTGAGATGTCAGGAATGAGCAGATAGCACTGTCTGTTGTTGCAGTTCTAAGCATGGAAGAATGTGTAAATAAGAACAGGATACTTAGTGCTGAGTTTATTAACCTTCCACTTGATGACTTGCCTTATCCTTTCTATTTTAATGTTCGTTTTCATTTCCTTCAGTTATTGAATCAGAATTTTCTCCCTTCTGTGCCTTAATGCCTGCCTCTCAAATGGGATCTGTTTTTGCATTTACAGGCTATGCAGTACTTTCCCATTAATGTTCCATATAAAAATGAGGTGTTTGTCTTGACTACCCAATATAAAACCAGATGATCCTTATACTCTGTAGGAAAGAAAGGCAGCCTGTGTACCTAAAACCACTTATCAAGAAGTGTTTATCACTGTCTGTCAGTGTTAGCATTTTTCTGAGCTGCAGTTTAGTGGATAGGAGGATAAGAAATTACCGAGACATCAGATTCTAGGTTCTGTGCATAATAAAGTAAAAATGGAGTGCCTATATTTATTTTCCCTGCTCTGCTTTGTGTCTGCCTCCAGAGCTGCCCAACTCTGTGTCCTAAACCACAATGACTGCGTTGAATATCTGTTTGCTCTACCAACTTTGGGACTTTAAGCACTAAGTACTAAGCCCATAGGTCTTCTGGGGAAGAGCACGTTCCAATGATGGAATAGAAAAGCTTTTTTTTTTTTTTTAATTTAATTTTAATTATTAATTCGATTTCTGGATGAGAGAATAAGAACGCTTCCTTATGTCGTGGTTTAAACCCAGACAGACAGCTTGTTACCCACTCCCCCCCTTCTTGCCCTCCCCTACTCCTGGGGGAACGGAGAGGAGAATCAAAAAGAAATGCAACTCCCATGGGTTGAGATAAGAACAGTTTAGTAACTGAGGTATAACAGAAATCACTACTGCTGCCACCAATAATAGTAATGATAAAGGAAATAACAAGGGAAGAGAATACAACACCTCATCATCAGCCGACCGATAACTTGGCCCCCCCAGCCCGACCAAGCACCGACCGATACCTCCTCCAACCCTCCAGTCCCCCTAGCCCTTCTGGGTAACTCCCAGTTCCCTCCTGGGCATGACATGCTGTGGTATGGAATACCTCTTTGGTCAGTTTGGGTCAGGTGTCCTGTCTCTGCTTCCTCCAAGCTTCCCTCCTCCCTGGCAGAGCATGAGGCCCACAAAGTCCTTGGCCAAACCAAAACATCATTGTTATCAGTTCTGTTCCCAGCTGAAAGTCAAAACAGCACTGCACCAGCTACCAAGAAAGAGAAAAAATGACTGCCACTGCTAAACCCAGGACACCTTAGGAGAAGGCTGTGAGGGAGCCATGAAATGTGTTCCTGCAGCTTGGTTTCTAGATTATAAAAAAAAATGCCCCTAACCGTCAGATACCTGACAACTGCTCCCAAAGTATATTGTATGTATGTGATACATTCCTCATGTTGTTCAAGCAGTGGCTTCGCCATGGAAACTTTTTCTTTAGTGAATCAAAGTAAGAAAAACAATGAAAAAACTGAAGAAATCCAAAATATTCTTAAAATGCAGCTGCATCTGATCTGGAGCTACAAGCAGTATTTACATACACATTTAATGCACAGCATAAAGCAGAAATCTGAAGTGGTCTGGGAGTTTAAATGTGTTTTCATGTTTCCTAATGCTCTCAGATTTTTGTTCAATTTGTTCTTATCTACAATAATGATTGTAAAATACTACAATAATTATATGTAACTTTTTTTTTTTTTACCCTTTTACTTCAATGTTACTCTCCTTAAATCCCATTTTAACATTGTTTTTATCTAGGATAATGTACTGTATAATTCTGTGTGGTCTTATTTTCATCTACGATCTCTATGTATCAGTACTGTTTCCAGCACAATGTAATATGAGAGCTAAATTAGTTTGTTTTGAAAGAATTCAGACCTTGGGGTAGAAAGTTAGAGAATAAGTTAAGATGTGGGATGGGTGAAATGACTGGCAAAGGCAGCATGGGCACCAAGTGTGTGCATTTAGTCAGTGGTAGAATTTGAACCTTATCCTAGGCAAAGTGTGATTATCTCACAGATTTATCTGTGGTGCACGTTTCTTTTTGCTTTGTTGTATTGTTTCATGTTCTCTTACCTTTGAAGGAGAATGAGAACTTCAGAGCATGGCAACTTCTCCAGCTGCTTTGTTTGTGTTTCTGAAGAGAGTACCAATCCTAACATTAGGATTTCCATATCAAGTCTGGGTGTGTCTTAGTTCTTTCTTCTCCTTATTTGTGCTATTTATTTCCTGCTGTTGTTCTAGCAAAATTTTAGGTACTTGCTTGGGTGCAGATGTTTTAAATCAAAAGCCTTTTGCTTCTTATATAATTGTGACTGATCAGAAACAGCGGAATCGTGCAAGTGCTTGCAGACAGGACAGGCATCCTCCCATCTGGTCCTGGTAAGCAAAATCTGTGTCACAATTCAAGTTGTTGACTATTCCTACAGGCATTTCTAATAGGAGTTTCCTGGTTGTTGGGCAGTTTGCTGCAGTTCTGTATGCCTTACTGATTCATAATATGATGTTGTGAATTAAAAGCTAAATTGGAAGTGTTGCTTGGTGAGTTGTCAAAGACAGTAAGGACCAATACCAGATACTGAAGTTAACATGGCATATTAATAAATGCCCCTCAGGATAACATGCTTAATCTCTGTGCTTACTTTTCTGTGTAAGCTCTTCCAACCACTTGAGTACACAAACTGCAGATCATCCCCAGCACCAGCTACCAAAACCCCTTCCTGTCTTTTAAGTTTTTACATGAAGTGAGTATCTCAGACAGACTTGAAATACAGGAATAAAATCAGATCCAGGTGTCCTTTTTCTGTTGTCTGCAGTGAAGGTGTAGGACACCAGTGTGGCAAATGAAGAATCTGTTACTTCATGCTCTACTTACAAGTTTACCCTTAAAAAAGAAAGTTAATGTAATATGCCACTTTAAATGTAGAATCTGCAAAGATCTGAGATATTGGAGGAGGGCAAGGAGGGCTGTAAAAAGAAGTTAGCTGTGGGCACAGTGCGGAGCAGTGCTGGGATCTGCTGCATGCTATGTCATTTAAGCCTAGCGCACAACAGGGAATAGTAGACGTTTGCTTTTAGTAACAGTTTATGATGAACTAGACATTTTAATGAAATTCTTGACAGGTATCCTAGTTGTACATTGAACTCTTCTCTTTCCTTAATTTTGTTAGTACTGAACACAAGGGAAAAAAAAACAATCTGTTGAGGAGGAGCTTGGAAGTTATTATGTGTGTCCTTCCTGGGATGATGCCCAGGATTAAAGTGTTTACCTCTGTACCTTCGCTTTGCCTGAGGCATTTGTGATTGCTTCAGCACTGAGAGCAGCCAGGGAGATGGGAGTGTGCGTGCATGTTGGGTGGCAAAAAGAGGGATAGGCTGCTAGAAGAATGCCAAATTATTGAATGCTTTCACTACTGATGGGGAAAACATTTGGCCTTG
This sequence comes from Neopsephotus bourkii, assembly GCF_033783945.1. Lineage (NCBI taxonomy): Eukaryota > Metazoa > Chordata > Aves > Psittaciformes > Psittacidae > Neopsephotus > Neopsephotus bourkii. The sequence continues at coordinate 5,734,220 of NW_026901984.1, read as the reverse complement.
GGTAAGAATGTTTCAGACAAAGTTTGGAAGATTTCCAGATCACAGCCGTCATAGTCTTGCCGTCTCTGCAGCCACCTAGGAAAAGAAATAAAAATCTAGAGCATTCAACTTCTTGCTGAAGAGAGAAGAACTAAGGAGCTCGCTGGGGAGGGGGAGAGCATCTATCAGTTTGCAGCTTATGGTACCAGATGGACTGTGCTGTGTGTTCTGGCTCTGGGGATGGATATGTTAATTTTTGTCTTCGTCTCATGCATGCTGAGATGCAAGAAGGGAAAGCATTTGTCATTGAAGGAGAACAATTTAAAGCCTCTCCCCACTCCCCCCAAAAAAATATTGAGGCAGAATATGATGAAATCACTGTAGATTATTAAACTCTTTTTAATTCTTTCTCTTATAAATTATTCCAGTAGATTTGGGATGGGAACCTAAATTGTCTGGAGCTTGTTGAAGTGTTGCATCATGGCCCCCACCCTCCCTATTGTTTAAGAAATCTCTTTCCCCTTGGAAAAGCAGACTACAGATCTATTTTTTTTTACCTGATGTATCACAATTGAAATTAATAGACTTACACAGGATTTAATACGGTCTTCTGTCTTTAAAATGTAGTGGATATGTTTTCTTTAAATCATTTTGAAGCATTTAGACTACCAAAGTGGCTAAGTCAGCTTGTGGAATAAACTGATGTGTGAAAACTGGCATAGTTCTTAAACACTGTACATTGTAATGGCATTTTATTGGGGTATTATTACTTCAGCTGCACAATTACGGGAGCCTGCTGCATATTAGCAGACACTTTCCTCATAACCTCAAGCTATATGCACGGAGTTATTTTTCTCTTCAGACTATCATCTTGGATTCTCCTAGACTACATATAATTTCATTTTTTTTCTCTGAAGCAGTGCCTGCTGTAGGCAATAGTGAGTGTAATACTTTCTGCATTGTTAGGCAATGAGTGTTAGCAGCAGCTGCAATATTCAGGATTAGTCTTTTCGTTATTTGGCATCTGCAGTACCTGCATAAATCTGTTTAGTCCTGTTTCTCCAGAAGGCAGCTGGGCTCTCTGGCAGACAGAATACGACCATAAAGGTTTCCTGAAGTTGTCACTATACTCAGCAGTTCAGTGTTAATTGGAACTACAGTTTTCACAAAGCAGTTCACTGAGATATATAAAAACTTGCATTTTATTTAAGGAAACAGGGAAGTGTTAAGAGACATCTTTACATTTTATCATGGTGAAATGGAGACTGATCAAGGTTCTCAAGGCTGCACCACAAATCAGTTGCCAAGCCAGAGGTGTAATTCAGCTCTCATAACCCCAAGCTTCATCCTTGTCTGCTAGTGAGCAGACGTCTCTGCATTAAATATGGTACAGAAAATATATCAGCTGCTATCCTGCAGTATAGAAAATGTCTTTCAGAAGAGTAAATAAAACTCAGAGTTTTCCCTGAGGGTTGTGGGCCTTTTTCTTGGTGTTGGTCATCTAAGCTATTCTTGAATTTTTGAAATTAGACTGAAAAGGTTCACTGGCTTTTGCAGAAGATCAGATAAAACATGTTTTATTGTTACATATCTAAAGATGCTTTGCTCAGGATTCCTCTTCTATGATACCCATAGTTTTGGTTTTACCTTTTTTAGCTTACATGCCTTCTTTGGAAAGTAAAGTAGCAGGTTCATGAAAGAAAGGGATCAACTGTTTGGTTTCATGCAGACTAAATGCATAGGTTGCAGGGTATTCTCATTTGCTTGTTTTTTTCCTCAATTGGCATAGATATTGAAGAACTTACATGGTGATCAGTGAAATTTAAGATTGATGTGCTAGCATGAGCTTTGAGAGTTTGACTTAAATTTGAGAATTAGTGAGGACATGAAATCACCTGGCAGAATTCCAAAAGAGAAATAACAGCTGCCCATGGAATAAAATGTTATCAGCATGGGTGGAGTGATGTTAAGTCTCTTTTTCTTACAGGTGAAAATTGTAGAAGTGGTAGAAGCAGCACAGTGTTGCATTTTGAAAAAGAAAGGAGAACCAAGAAGGTTGTTCTATGATGTCCTTGAAATATTAAACCCCATGCCCAAACAAAAAGAAAAGTTGACTCATCTGTTAAGTTTCATCTTAAGGACACACATGAATTCTAGAAACATTTTTTTAAATCTAAATCTTGTAGACATGCACACACACAAGAATAGATCTTGTGCATGTTATGTTACAGTATTTAATAATCCTCTTCATTGACTTTCAGTATGGCATTGATTTCTCTGGTCATGAAACTCTCAGCTTCTTGTGTTGTCAGTATTAACATGACCTGGCTGAGAAGTGTTAGTCTTGTCAGTATGTTAGAGCTAGAAAAGTCTGTCTGGATTATCAGTCCTATGAACTTCAGGTTCAGGAAACAACGTAAGAGTATGGAGACATGTAGAGAGTGAGTACTAGTGGGAACAGAGCACTTGAAATGGCCTACAGACTTCAGTCAAAGACCAAAAAAGTGCGAGGATGAATGGTATTATTCTCAAGAACAGATATTTTCAGAAGTTTTGCTGTCAAACTCTCAAGATCAGAGGTATATCAGAACTGATTTATCTTAAATAAAAATACTCAGTTGTGCCATTTGCAGAAAGTTGGATAAAAGCCATGTTTTCTCTGCTTTTTGAAATTTTCATGAAAAATTTTCATGACTTTAGTTGGGAGCAAGACTACAATAATTTATTACTGTTCTTCTCCATCTCTAGCATTTTAAACTGCATAATACTGTTCCTTCTGTCAGCAGTCTTAATAATGTATTATACTTTAAAAATTACTATTTGGGGAATCATGGTGTTTTTTGGCAAGAACTAAATGCTGCTCTTGAGCTATAAATCTGTGGTGGTTAGTTAAAAGGTTAAATTTACACTAACATGTCTTGTCACTTTGACCCAGATGGAGTTAAAGCAAGTAAGTGGGGCAAGTTCAGTGGCTTTAAATGAGCCATTATTAGTCAAATCCCTGCAAAACCAAATAGCTGTTATGTCATCCTGTTTTATAATTTTCAGCCAGAGAACTCTGACTGACTGGTGACTTAACATTCTGGTCTATGCTCTTCTGTCAGCAATACATTTCCCATCCTGCCACTCTATATTTGTTCTTATTTTGGCCCAGTGGAGAATAAAGTCATCCTGTGAACAAGATTAAAGCTGTAGGTTATTCATGAATCTAATTTTGTTTGTCAAGACCTTCCCTTTCAGTAAAACTGGAAAAAAGGTACCATAGCTATCGATATGCAGAATCTAACCAGGGCTCATACTCCTTAGCATTGGCATGTGGTCCAGCAAATGCAATGAGTCTGCTTTTTGGAACTCTTCTCCAAAGATGATCTTTGTATGGGCCATGTCTCATGCTCTGATTATGTTGGATTTACCATGCCTATGGTAAAGGCATGGCGATCCTGACAGACTCTGGATGAGTAAAATCTATTACTTATGTGGTTTGCATGTGGGAGTATATGTACGTGTGTGCTGATGTCCATGGTTCTTCATGACTTGCAGCTTTAGTTCAGCAAGGCAGGACCAATGCTGGAGATTATGGAGTGCTGGTGCTGCTCCTGTTTTTTCTGGATCTCATATATGAGCCAGAAGACACATCTGTGAAGACCTGGAAATTTCCCGTCCCTGCATGTAGCGCTCCATACATTTTGCTTCTCCTCTGCAGTATGGGTAGATTGGTTGTTTGCCTTTTTGGGTTGGTTCTGTGATCTCAAACATGGTGGCTGGGACACACTCAAGGACATTAATGATTTTTTTTTATTTGCTCTGCTGTTTTTCCTAAAATTTCCTACATTTGTTTTGTTTTTACTTTACTTGATACTGTGATTTGAGAAACATACAAACTGCAGCTTCATAAGGGTATTCCTATTTCTTCATGTTCCTTGTGCCTAGATTTTGCTTAAAAATTGCCATCTTTCCGCATCTGTTCTTTAGTCCAGCAAATAAACTGGATTTAATATCTCCTTCCTAACATGAAGACCTCTTCATCATGAAAAGAGAAAAAGAAGTAATAATATTAGGTAGCATATATTATAAGAAGCAATGTTAGTTTTTGTAAAAAGAGCACAAGGTTGTATATAGCAGCTGTTCTGAGCATTCATCCTTGATTCATTCCTGAAAGTGGGCTATATTTGCATAATGCAGGCAGGTTTTATTATTATTATTACAATTATTAATATTTTCCTGCCTCCCTCTCAATTTTGGTACACTTCTGTTCTTACGTGATTTCCTTTCCTGCTGCCAGATAGCATCAAAAGCAAATAATTTGTTCAGTAGTGCTTTAAGCAGTAAATAAAGTTGCTTATATATGCTCATTTCTCCTAAGCATAGATGGTGAGAGCACTGAAGTGGTGAAAAAGAGCATCAAGAGCATCTCCCTGCTGCTGTTGACACTTCAGATCCACCAGCATCAGCAGAGGTCACTTACAGCAGCTTGCCTAATGTGGGTTGTGATCTCTGTGGACCAAAAGCTGAGGCTGGCTAGTGGAGTGGTGTGGAGCAGGTGTGCTCTTAGCCCTCTCAGTGTCCTTTTTTACCTTGCAAGGGGGGCAGCGGTTGCCATTAGGTGTTGTATGAAAATCCTGGGTACCAAGGCAAGCGCCCAGCTGACTGAGTGAGGTGAGGATGCTGCTGTGGCATGCTGCCTGAGCAGTGCCGTGCAGCTGCAACAGGAGTGGAAAGTCTCAGCATGCAGACGAGCCGCAGTGTCTAGACATGGCACGATTATTTCTTTACTCAATTCAGTGTGTAGCCAAATATGTTTCCTAATACACTAGACGGATGTGAGAGCAGAGCCCTTGTCTGTATGATGGCAAAGGCTGATAACTGCATGTTCATTTTCCTTCACATTCCCACTAGATTTAATTGTACCACTTGGTTACACCAATGACTTCAATACCATATTCTAACTGCAGTGGGAAGCACCATTCCTATGTGTTTATTAATCAGTCTACTCAATATTTCTGGAAAACTTCCGCTAGTATATACCTAAGTATATTTTTATCCATTTGCAGAAGGTGTTTGTTTTTTTTTCTTGTTTGTTTGGGTTTTTTTCCTCCCCACTAGTTTTTAAAATTTATGTGCTTGTTGGCAAGTAAAATGTTTGTTACTGAGAGCAGGGAAAACCAGATATTTGGAAGGTGAGCTTGCCTCTTGTTTTACTTGATCATTTTCATGGAAGATTTTGTGTGAGATTGAAATTGGTCATCAGTTTCAAAAGTAATTTTGAAAGGAAAGGGGGGAGACAGAGGCAGGAAGCACAGAGGCAGGAAGCGCAGACACTGTAGCCTTTTTACTTCAGAAAATGATGCAAAACCAAAGCAAAAGTAAACTAACACATGGTTATATACCCCAAATTTAAAAAAAAAGTGATTTTTTTGTTTTGTTTGTTTGTTGGTTGTTTTTTTTTTTTCCCCTCTCTCTTCTGATTTTGGTGGCTTAATTTACAATTTCTGTAAGACTGGTTTGGTGTCGGTTGTGTAGGCTGAGTTAGCCTAAGTTTAGATAACTAAATGAATATTCAAGCTATTTTTCTAGTGTTATCCTACCCACAGCATATACTGTATGGTGCCTGATGAGGGTGCTGCTGCAGTCATTGGAACAGCAGGGTTACCATATTAAGAGGTAAAGGGGAAACAAGATATGAATCTGTAAAAATCCAAGCTTTGAGTTTGTTTCTGTGTGCATGCGTGTTTTCCCTAAATCCATAAGGTGGATTCGTCATTTGCCTTCCTGTTTTGTCTAGGTAATTCTTAAGATGAGAATAAAAATAAACTTGCTAAAGCTTTTATTTTCCTAAAATAAAATCTCAGATATTTATGTAGAAAACAAATTCTGAAATGAGTGGTGAGGGGACAGTGGTGAGTTTAAGTGTATGCAGAAAGCATTAGAACTGCCACATTTGTTTAGAAAAATTGAGGTATACAGCCTTCTTTGTAATGTTTCAAAGCATAATAATTCAGTGGCTCATTCTGGTGTAGTGAGCGCGTACATAAATCACTAGCACACTACATCTTAGAGATGGGTTGCTTGTAGTTGTCTGTAGAACTTACTGTATGATAACAGTTATAATTAATTACTTGACGAACCCAATGTATTGGAGTACTTTGTCATCAACAGGGCAGGTGCTGGCTAGTTGTGCTGAGGTGTTCAAGTATTCTCTGGTACATAGTAATACAAAAAGCAGAACTTGGTCCTCTTCCAAGGTTTAAATTTGCTCTTGCCTTTCTGAATAGTGGGAGGCAAAGAAAAGGTAATGCAATGTCTTCTTGACAATATAAGCTTTACCTACCAAGTTGGACTATGAAATTCAAAGTGACCTTCAATCCTTTATGTTCAATCGTGTCTCCCTGTGCTGTGGAGAACGCTACCTAAATCTGCTCTTGGCAACTTCTACAGCAGAGTTTGACATTGCTGAATTTCATGGAGGGGTGTGTATATACATGCATATGATATAAATTCTTAACTTAAAATAAAATATGTAAATGATAAAAATCTGCATGACTTGTTGATAGGGAGCAGAGGGCTTACGAGAAATTTTGACGTGTTAGACATAAACCTGGATCTTGGTTGTGTAACCTGAAAAGGAGTTCTTGCTCATATGATGATTCCTTTTTTTTATGCAGTACTACTTATGCATCTTGCAGATTTCTTGAGACTTTCATAGGTCAGAAAAGCACTGGAAAAAAATCGCAAGCACTACCAGTCATCCAGTACAGTCTATGAGTAAACAGAGTAGAACAATGAGTCCTTTTTGTCTCAGGTCTCTGATTAGGTTCAAGGGTGAACTATTGATTGCTAGTGTATTTGTTCTGTGCTGTAGACATTCTTAATCTCAAAGAAGCTTAAATTAGATGGACTATTGTTGTTTTTTACTTCTGAAGTGAAGTACCTTCTTGTCAAGGTGTTGAGAGCAGGAAACTGCTCTGATTCCTATCCTCCTGTTTCACGTAAAGATAGCACTTGATTGATTAGCAGTACCTTCTTTGTTTCAGTAAAGAAAACAGCAAGTTGATTTTTTGTTATTTATATTGCCTTTGTCATTCCTACAAAATGGTTCAATGTCTTGAAGTGTTTTTGATTATGCATCTTTTTCTTGAAAATGTCTTTGTATTGTTTTGAGACGCTAGACAGTAACTTGAGTTTTCTCTTGAGCTTCCTGCCTTATGGAGGGATAAAAGAATACTAAGGTTATGCCCACCTGAATTTTGTCACAGATTTCACTTAGGGCCTGCATTAGGCACATTTAATTTTAAGTTGTGGTTAGAGTTCCAAGGGAGATTTTCACAGTGAGGATTTTTCTCAAATTCATATGTCCCATGGATTTTGTTAGTTCTGTTACAAGTACTCTTCTTTTCTGGTTCTTATCCCAAGCTGACAGTTATGTTAAAGAATTATTTTTCCTGCTTCTTTGTTTGGTTCTTGTTCATGCTGTGTGGTTCAGTGCCTTACATCTCTAATTTATTGTCTTGAGAGACAGATGGTTTATGACTGCTATAAATGTCTGAGAATTGCTGATGAGCTGTGTTTTCAATACCTATTATTTCTCTTTTATGTTTCCTTATCTCCTAGGAGCCCAGAAGGTAGACCCACTACCCCACTGTGCTAGGCTCTGCACAAACGCTGAACAGGGGCAGTAGATGATTACAGAGGAATGGTGACTAAAAGGTAGGTAAGAGATTGTGCAGTGGGTAGATGCTGATGTCATGGAAAGATTGTAAGATGCTGTCTGTGAAAAGACTTGTGAGATGGCTTTGTAGACCATTACAGTTGTTCTGCCTTTCTTTCCTTCCTAAGCTAAAGTAATGCAAGAAATGGAAATGGGAGGAGTGCAAGGAAAGCAACCTGCAATTCTCCTTTCTTCTTCCTTCTCTTAAATTACACTCAACTTGGAAAAGGAAAACGACATAAAAATGGGGATGTTTATTTAAAGAGAAACTAAAAGGGCAACTGTAAGAGTAACATGTTTGTAGGTGGCAGAGCCACTATTTCAGGATGCTGTTTTGAAGGCTCCACACAAATGCCTACCATCAGTCTAAAAAAGAATTAGGAAAAGGAAGCCTTTATAGCTAAATGACAAGGTAGAGAAAACTATTAAAAGCAAGAGGACATCTTAAGAAAAGATGTGGTTGTGTTCAAAGAAGGAAATAAGACCAAAAATATCCTGCTGTCAGGCTAAATAGAAAATTAATAAATGCCTTTTTTTTGTCTTAAAAAAAACCCAAACAAACAAAACACACCAGTATCAGGAAGCCAGTTGAGTCTGCATGGCTTGCATATAATGACATCATGAAATGAGCAATCTGAGATAAAGCCATGGCAGAAAACTAAATCATTCTTGTGTAGATGTGGTTATCACTGAAAAGTGTGTGGTGGCTCCTATTTTGGAAGCCTGCTGTGGGAGGCTTATGAAATTGCCTTTCTCAGCTGGAAACATTTGTAGGAGAGGTTGTGGAACAAATTGCATGTTCCCTATTTAACAGGTGCAGATGTATCTCACCCAAGTGCTTAAGGAAGGGTGAAGTAGACCAGCTACTGCAGCCTTTTGCTTTAAAGTATCTCTGCTGTTGAGAACTTGAAGATGTCTAATTTGATGCCGTCTTTTAGAAAGCATTCATGTGGAATCAGGGGGCCTAGATACCAATAGGTCTGTTGTTTACATTGAGTGGATTAATTTAAAAATTAGATTAGTGGCTTGTTTAGAAAAGCCATCAGATATATATGATGGAGATAAGGAGGAAGAACTGATTTCTATAAAGGGGAGCCTGATGAAGAGGAAATTTAGAAATGGGTTAATATTAGCCCTTAAATACTTGAAGGATGCTTACGAAGGTGACACGACCACTGTTCTTAGTAATGGCAAACCATGTAGCAGGGAGTTAACATACACAGACTGCAGATTGAAATATTCCAGTTGGGCATTATAGGAAAATCTTTTTTCACTAGGGGGGTAGCAGCACTGGAAGAAGTTACCTAGAAAGCAGGAGGTGTCATCTCTCTGAGTGGAGGCTTTCAAGTCTTAGTTGGACGGTTGTTCTCGTTACTTAGTTGAACAGTTGATCTGATCTACTGTGTCTTTTAGTGATTGGTCAGACTGGATGACATGCAGGGATCCCTTCCTGCCAGTATTTTTGCGATTAAAAGTCAAGTCTTACTAAACTGTTGTGGTCCTTTGAGGGAGGTAACCAGAATACAGATGAAAGAGATTTTGATTTTATGATGTATTGTTCTACTTTTTGAAAAGGTATTTTGTATTCAAAGTCCTCTCAAAAAAACCTTCTAAAAGAACTGAACAGGCACAGGTTAAGAGTGAGGGCTGCAAACTGTGTAATTGGTTAAATGGTAAGAAACAAAACAGAAAAATGTGTTAGATATCACCAGTGGATTTCCACAGAGATCTCTGTGAGTGCCTAGGGAGATCTTTATATTCATAAGTAGATTGGAACAGAAGTGTGGTGACAAGATTTGTTTCTGGAACTAAGTTATTGAGGGCAAAAGAAGGCAAAAGAAAACAGGGCAGACTAAAAAACTGCAGAAGAACCTTATAAAACAAAGTGGCCATTAAAATGGCGGATGAAATTCAGGATCAGTAATGGTAAAATATTTTGAGCTGGCCTGGGATCTTGGGACAGTAATTTTAATTAAAATTGGGAAGCAGTATTTTAAGAAAAAAAAACCGACCCACCAACCAACCAAACAACCCAGCTCTGTAGTAGCAATCAGAAGCCAAATTTATGTCAGGAATTGCTCCGAAAGGAAAGAGATCAAAATATCATTAGGCCAGTCTCTAAATCTATTCTGGTCTCCTTATATCAGAACTAGTGGAATAGAACTGGAAAAGGTTCAGAGCAGGGCAACAAGAATGAAGAAAGGCAGCAGGGTGCAGAAGGCATCCATGGAGCAGCTTCCCTGCAATAACAACTGGCTATATGAGAGTCACCAGACTGGAAAAGAGATAGTGGCCAGATGCTAATGTTAAGAGGTCTGTAAAACTGTAAGAGCTGTGAGGTGTCTGGATGGGAAATGAATACTCGGTACCACCTTATCTTTGTATTAGAAGAGGTATCAGATGAAACAGGCAGGGAACAGTTTCAAAGCTAGGAAAAGGTTTTCTTTGCATGATGTGTAAGTGAGTTCTGAAATTCCTTGCCATGGAATCCTATGCATATTCCATGGGTATAAAGATCTGCTGAACAAAGTTGGAAAAGGAGGGAGAAAAAAAAGAAGGTTGCAAACCAAGGTATTGTTTCTAGGTAAGGAAGTCACTGAGCTGCAAATTGTGGAAAACCGTGCAGTAAGTGCTGTTGGGGGGAGTGTTTCTGTACAACTGCTTTGGTTTTACTGTTGCCTTAAACATCTGCTCTTGGCTGCTTCTGGAGACAGGACAGCGGGTCAGGCTGGATATTTAGTCTGAGCCAGTTTGGTCATTCCATTTGGGTTAAAACATCCAGCCTGGCCCACTACGGTGGTTCTTACATGCTATTCTGTAAACAGTAAGGTTGCAGGGTGCAGTATCTGAGGAGAACTCTGTTAATGAAACCATTCTAAAAAATATTAAGCTGTTATGTAATTTGAGGTCTCGCACTGAGCTTGGAGACTTTTCCTTCATTGTAAGATAAATGCTTTTTATCTTATTTTGGCACTTTATAAATTATAGTTAAATTCATCTTAATGTGTTCAAGCTGTTTCACTGAGAGTTCAGTTCTCACCTACTTTTTTTTTTCTTACCATGTTCCCTGTACAGTATGCACTGCCTGTCAGAGAGCAAGGAATTATCAAAACACCATTTCTCACTACATGTAGTCCTGTTGACACCCATTTTGGTGTAGACATGGTACACTTTGGGGGGAGAGAGAAGCAAGATGAAATAGCAAAACCCTGAGAGAGTACAAAGAGAATGAGAAAAGAGCACTGAACTTGGAGATATTTTTATGTCTGTGAACTAGCTTGAGAGGCAAAATGTTTGAGTTATGTTATGATGGTCGAGGGGGCAAGGCTGAAAGTGACAGAGTTGCATAATGATAGTTGAAATGGCCAAACCAGATAAGGCTACTGGAAGAGAAGAGGGGTCATGGGAGAAGATTAGTGGAAAAAAGGTAAATTGAACTGAAGGGACTGAAAGGTAAGTAAGGATGAGAAATTACTGAAGAAAGTTCTTAAGAATTAAAAGGGTTTTAGAAGCTTAGGGGAGGAGCAGATACTGGGAATGAAAGAAACAGTGTCTTTGGTTTTCAGTCAATGGCTTATGGTCCCTAGATGGATGGATTCATGTAAGTAGTGTTTAAATTTCTGCTACCAGTATCTGTACGTCCTCTAGGAATTTTTCCAAGGGGACTTGAAATAAAATAAAAACAAACGAACAAACAAACAAACAAACAAAAACAAAAAAAAAAACCCCAAAAAACCAGCACAGGAGAGATGAATAACTGTTTTTCATTAGATTGGACAGGGTTGTCGCTTTTGGTAAGTTTTTTTTTTTTTATAATGCTTATTATAACAGTAGCAAAACCAAAACTAAAGCAGCTGAAATGGAGACTCAAAGGATTTTTAAGTGTCTTGACCAAAACTTGCAATGACAAAGCTACATGAGTATTTCAAATAGAGATATACAGTCCTGAGGAAAGAGTATTTTTCTTGTAGGAAGAGGGGGTATGAATGTGTGGCTTTAGATAACTAGAGGGTAATTGGAGAATAAGAGCAGTAACAAGAGAAAAGGAAGAGGTATATAGCATAGGTCATTACCAATTAAAATATTGCTTAGGTCAGCCATTTGCCTACCCATGTAATTCTTTGAGCTCATCCATCTGTGAAGAAGAGTCCTTCCTCGTGGCCCTTCTGGCTCTTCTGGTGTCTTGTTGCACTGTGTGTGTGGTGGTGGTGGGAAGTTTCTTTTTGTGCCAGGCACTGGGAATTCTAACAAATGAAGCATAACAATTAAAGGCTCCTTAGTAGTGGTAGTTGTTAAAAGGACACTGCATTGCTTCAAAGCAGCAGCAGCAGTTTCATAATGGAATGAAGGAGCTTCATTCTCTTTTGGAAACTCTGTGCCTGGTGTGAAACATAACTGTGGACCGGTGAGCTGCAAACAGCTTTGTACTGAAGTGATGAATTGTGCTGTACTTAACTCTACATATGAGGTGAAGGAGGATCAGAGAGGGATGGATGAGGTCACTGTGTCTAATGGAAAGAGCCTTTGTTTCTTGTTACAGAGAATGAGACTCTTCCCATTAAAGCCTGTTAAATCTCTGAGATTAATGGCATCTAGAAGCAGGGTTTTAACACCTGGTGTGAAACTAAATGGTCTTTGATTTATAATTTTAATATCTTCCTTTTTTTCTTTTTTCTTTCTTTTTGTACTTTTTTTTTCCAGATATCTCTCAATTGTCTGAACTCTCATGGGTTGCTTTTTCTTGTCTTGATCATTTAAAAATGTCAAAATGATTTGTCGAAAAGGACAATGTTTTGAGACCCTTTTGAGTTGTCTCTTTTGATCCAGGTTTGGTGTTGTTTTTTTTTTCTCCCCATGTGACACAGATTTTAGTATTTGCAGTGTGTACATCAGTGTAGTGTGTGTAATAATGTTTTCTCTGGAAACCCTTTCTGCAACACCATTGCAAGCAATTTGAATTATTTTTCACTCAGCTTCAGGTTGCATCTTCATAAAACATGGTGGAATCTAATGCTGGAAAACATGCAAGATTGACAGTCCTGAAATTGAAATCCCTGTTTTATCTATGGAGTAGATAGCACAGCCTATCTATCCAAACTGTATGTTGGCAGTACAACTCATGATTAACCTGGTGAGATGACCTCTGCTTCAGTTTATTATTTACAGAGTACTGAATGTTTGCAAAGACTTTTCAGAGTGACAGTGTCATGTTTCAATTTGGGTTTTCAATATCTTTCTATATGTTGTGTTTATTAAAGTATAAACATAGGGTTTTGGGTTTGGTTTGTTGTTTTTTTTTGTCTCTACAACATAAAGAACTATGAACTCTACAGTGGATTTCCCATGTAAAAGAGATGTGCTTGTGTATAGTTGTCTTAGTACTGTAGAAATTAATAGGCTGTAGTAATTGAACATGATAAAATGTGATCTGTTATATTCAAAAAGTTAGCAGTTTAAAAACCTGAATGCGTCATAGTGACTTTAGCAATACAGGTACTCTGCTAGATTACTGCAGCTGTCCTGTCAGCATCATAATGAAGTGGTATGTGAGGGAGGAGGGAGTTGGTCAGGTATGAAAGGATAGAGGGAGCCTCTTGCTGTATCCAAACTCTGCTTTTGGGACTCTTCTGTAGCATGCAAGCCCTGTCTCTGGGGTGAAGCATGCTAAGGTAGAACATAGCAAGCACACCATGCTACAAAGTTTGTTACTACTCTTGAGTGTCATTCACGTTTTAAATCTGTCTTCTTAAGTTATTTATTTCCTAACACTGCCATAAATTGCCAGTTTTTTACTTGACCAGATGCATGCAATATCAGCAAGTTTCTTGGTTGGTTTGGTGTTTTTGTCTCCTATCCCTTTTTGTGCCTTTCTAGGTAAAATCCTTAATTTCATATACAAGGCTCCCAGCTGAAAGGCCTTGCATACTCAGCATTTTACTTCTGGGCTCTCTATTCTGAATTCCAACAATTCCATTGCATAGACCCTTCTCATACCTATGATGTTTGTATCTCATTGCACTATCACTACATAAACTGGCACTCTTCTGCTCTGATTTAATAATCTTTCAATAGGACACCTGCCGAAGGGCAGGTTTTAGTTGGCTTTTAATTTTAAGACCTTGTACTGTCTCAGGCAGCATTAGCTGAGGATATTCTGACTGCAAGTCATCCAGCCTTGCCTGGTGGTGTAGGAGAGCTGGTGTGGTGGGGAGGGAGGTTTTCCATAGGTTATTGCTATGACACCAGTGAGTGTACTGTGTGACATATAACTTAGAGATGGTTAGGAAGTTTCCCTTTAAGCACCTGTGGGGGTACTAGACAATTTGGATGGAAGCAAAATAGCATAAGAAAACTGAAACAGTGCCTTTATTTTTAGAAGTATCTAAGGGAAGATACAATCATCCTACATGTTTCTATTTATGAGCTCAAGGTGACTTTGACACATTTGGCCTCTAAATCTTAGATTCGCCAAAGGGGGAGTCTAAGATGTGTTTCAGTGTATTAAATCTGTGCATACATTTTGTATGCTTATAAGATTTTGAAGTGATAAATGAAAAAAGATGGCTACAAAGCTGCAGAAGTCTATAGTGATTTTGGATATGATGGAGACATCAGTGACACTTCATGTAATTTAGTCTTTGACTGATGGAAACTGTCAGACACTGAGAAGCCATTGGGAAAGATGTCACCAAACAAATTGGATTTTCACAACATTATGAGTTTGTGAAATAACTTTATGTAACAATTTTTTTTCCTGAAAGCTCTTAGATGGAAATCATTAATAAGGGCATCATCATTAATAATTAGATAAAACATGCAAATGTAAGTAAGTTAAAATAAACTTGTAAGAGGATATTTCAGACTTAGAAAAAACAGAATATTAATTTTTTTAATGACACAAAACCACAGAGCAGCACAATGTCTTTTCTGAAGAAAACCCACAAGAGGCTTTTGTGTATTGAAGCAAATGTCAAGAGCCATTCCTCATTTAACCTTAAGTTATTTGACATCTCCTTATGTATTGTTTGACAGCTTCATCGGGTGCTTTCTACTAGATAGTACATGATTTCTGTTGTGCCAAGTTTTATTAAACAGACTTAAAATGGAACTTAAATTTTTAACAGTAATGTTGGAGGAAGAAAATATAGCTATGATTTACTCTCTTTGGAAGGATTTTTTTTTCTTTTTCTTTTTTTTTTCCCTTTCCCTGTCATGTTTTAGAATATAGCAAAAAATAAGCAAGTTTGTATTGACAGGAAATTCAGGCATGTGCAGGTATGTTCCTCACATGTGAAACCTTTGTATGTGAATACATCGGGTTTTAAGTATAAGCACTGTATTCATTTTGAACTTTGCCTTTTGCTTTGGAAGACTGATAGATTGGATCCTTGAGCTTTAGAGTAGTCTTTGGAAATCTCTAGACTTTCCATTACTTTTAAGTTTAGCTTTTTTTTTTTTTAAGGAAGAATTTATTATTTTTCATAGAAGGTGTGAAATATCTGTATCTGGATTTAGGATTTAGTGAACAACTAACAAAAGGTAGATGAACTTTCAGAAAGATCTAACAGAAGACATTCCCCCTTCAGGCCTCTTATTCCAGGATCCTGATAGCTTTGTCAGGGTTTCTGATGGACATATTCAAGACAGCATGATTAGCCACACAGTTAATGCTGCTAATTAAAAAGAGGCATGTTTGTATGATGTCTCTGAATTATCTGGATATTAATGCAACTGAATGTGGCACAGAAAGGAGCTGGGTGATTTTGCTGTTGCAGTTCTCAACTGAATCAGAGATCTCAATGCAAAAGTATGTAAAAAAAAAAAAAAAAGGCAAAATCTTATAGTATGGAAGAAAGTCACGTAGATTTGTGAGTCCCCTTTGAGCACTATTGCATATAGTCAAGGGGGCTTAATTGTGAGGTTAGAAGGAGCATTAAACAGTGCTTTCCTTTGTGTATTAAAATTTCATAAGTGTGTGGGGAAACTTTAGCCGATGTGTAAAAAAAATCTAAATTATCATATTTACAGTGGTAATGTTAAATAGCAAGGAAAGTGAGATAGTAGCCTGTTTACCCTATGCCAGAGGCATTGGATGGATCAGTCCATCTAAGTATTCTCTGAAGGGTACTTTATTGCTTATCCAAGAACTGAAGAAGGAATCCAGAAGCTTGATGAAATGAGTGGGTCTTTTGAGTGCTTATTTTATTAGAAAAGCTATGTATAAATTGTCAGGGAGCAGAAGTGTTCTGTAGCAATCATGTGGGTTGGGAGCTCTGAGCTGCCTCACCTCTCCCTTTCCTTCATATTGGTCTGATAAACCTTGCTGTTACTTAAGCTGTTACTATAAAGAGTGGCTATGTTGGTTATTTATGGGAAGAAACAGATCAAAAGCTGGTAATCAGCTGGGAGTAGAGAGGAGGATGGAGTCTGAAATGCATTTGCAAATGGTGGGATGGGGGCAAGTGGATGTCAAAGACATACAAAAGTGTATTCCCCTGTGCTGTATTTTGGTTGTCAGCTGTGGCCACCATTCCTTTACTGAAAGGTGTTTAATAACCACTGCCCTTTAAAATTGTACCAAAGAACTAAAGGAATGAACCAACTATGAGAAGGATAAGTCTGCCTGTATTATTTAACTGAAGCAGGCGGTCACAGTAGTCATTTCATGTCACTTTGGAACTCATCCAGTGGTTCTTTTGAGTAGTAACTACTTAAATATAATCTTTATTTTGGAAGTTTGCCTAGTATTAATGTGCAGAATATCCACTGATAGTTTTGTTTTAGCAGTACAATTTGTCCTTTAGATTGGCAATTTGCATTTAAAAAATTATTATATTATGTCCTTATGAAAGCTAAATCCTAAGTACTGTCAAGTGCTTTTGTATGGTGACATACGAAATGGTAGATGGCTGTTTTCGCTTGAATATGATTTTTTTTAAACCCCAGCTGTTTAAAGTTGTTGTGTTACTGTCTTCCTTCTGGTTTCTCTTACATCCATGTAGAAATTTTGGCATGTTTTCCTGTACAGTTTACAAATACAAAAAAGTATGTCCAGATGGCTACAGTGATAATCTGTTATGTGATGATCTTCTCTCTTAATTATTCAACATGTGCAACTCCAATCTCTGCGTTGCCTCTTCCCAACTTATACAGAATGCAACAGCTAAAATTCTGGGCTTTGAAGTCTTATGATGAGAATCCCTCCTTCCATGGCCTCAGACTGACTTCTGATGGCCACACTGAGGATCACAGTTTGGTGAATGTGCCAAGCAATGATGAGGGAAGTGCCCTGGATGACTTGACCAGGAGACTAGCTGCAAGGGGAAGGGAAGTAGAGGTGGGAATCTGGGTCTTGAGAGGATAGCAGAAAGGTCGAGGAGCTAAGGGATAGCTAAGAGAAAAAGGGATTTGAAAAGAAGAGCTGAGATTCTGTTGGAACTTGAGCCTAGCCTGCACTGATCTGAGTGGCTTTATTCTTACCTCTAAGCTGATTGTGGTGCTTTTCTGTGTGGACCTGTGTGTTGGCTGGTGCTTGCTTAAGGAGGCTGTGGTGCGCTGGTTCTATGTGCCACTGATGAGGCAGACGTGGCATGGTCACGGAGTGCTAAATAGGATCTGAGGCGTTATTACAAACATGTTGCTTCACTCAGCCCACTGTCCTTGAAGCAGCATTTCCTTTGCGTAAATAACAAGAGTCACAGCTCTTTGAGCAATACTGGAGAACTAGCTTTGATGACAGATTCTTCTTTTCTGAGTTGTCACCATCAGCTACAGATAGTAGCAGACTTTGGCAGAATGTCACTAGGAATTTAAGGATTGATATTTGAGTGCGTTGGTGAAAGGACAGCTGATGGGTTACTGCCTCTTGCAGATCCTAAAATTCGTGCCAATGCTGAAATGAATGGCAATATTAAAAAAAAATGTTGAAAGAACTGGGTAATCAGTTTGTTAATTGAAGCTGACTTTCACTTCATGAGAATACAAATTAGAATATGCGACTCTGCTGCATAGCAAACAGTGTGCATTACCGGGTCCAGTGATGAGACGTGGTAGTATATGGCTGGATTATTTCACTGAAGAAGCTCTATAGCTTCCAGCCTTGTCTTGATGTTTAATGAGGTGATCTTTGAGCTATTGCTCTAATCAAATTGTGTATCTGAGTGATATACAAATTGTTTTTCTAATGCTATACTGAGTAAGGAAAGTATTTCAAAATAATTGTATTCTAAAGAGGTATAGCTTTTATCTGTGCATTTGACAGGGGAAGAGGATTAATTGCTAGAGTAAAAACAACTGGTGGGTTGTATTTTGGAAACAAGATTTACATGCGTTTTGATATTTACTCACCTTGTGTCTGTATATTATGAAGAAAGGATGACTTAAAAAAAAAGAATCACAGTTCATTTGGGTAGAAAAGTAAAATGTGAATGTCTTTTAACACTTGGCATTCACAGTTTTCACTGTAGGAGGGGGGACCAGCCCTCTTGATGCACTCATGTGTCATCCCTCCTGCCATCTCCTTTCTTTCTGAACTCCAGAGCTTGTCACTAATGGTGTTGCCAGGACTGGGAATTGAGATCATACATGTTGCCTGAGAATTTAGCTAGATTTCTTGGTAGGTGTGATGACAGGGACTTTTCTACATATTCCTTTCTCTAGCAATCTTACTCTTAAAAGATTGGTATGAATTTGGGGAATTTGGCTTTTAAAAAAAGAAAATCAAGAGCCATTACAGAAACGGGCTGAGCTGCATCATAGCTGCTGTTCATGTATTCCAGTTTTATGACCATACAACTGCTGATACCCTCTTTCCTGATTTATCTGTATGCTTACTAGCAATATACAACAGCTTGGGCTCTTTTTGAGGTAACAACAGTTCACCCTCTCTGTTCATCAGTTGCAGCAGCAACCTAATGTTCTATTATTTTAATAAATTGTAAAATGGTACCACTAGCTGTACAGTAGACAAACAAGGCATTTTTAATAAAATTGACATGACTAAAGGTGAAATCATTATTACTATTTTAAAGTGTGTATGGTAGAAATATGGAACAAAAGCTTTCTTTGGACTCTCTTCTAATGAACCCATAAAATGTATATAGTCTGTTTCATTAGACAAGTACTTTTTTTTCAGGTTCACGCATAAAGCTGCATGTTTTCTAGGGTAGTTAGTTAGCATGAGTAAATTTGAATGAAACTTGTGCTGTTTTGCACAAGTGGAGTGAAGTACTCAGGGGAAGTAGAATGAGTCTGACAACAAATACATGGATAGTGTCTGTGTGAGGAGACACTGGTGTGCGTGCATGTGGATGCCTGTATACAGAACCAGTCCTGAAAATGTCATATTTTAACCATGCCAAACTTTGCTGTTTGTATACTCATACTGACATAAATTCACTTCATTGTTTACTGAAAGTGCAGTTAAACTGGCACAGAATCATCAGAGATAGTTATTTGAAAGCATTTTTGCTGCTGGCCAGCTGCAGTTAGTGTGGCAACTATTTTTTTTTTTCTAATACAGCAGTTTATTTTAATCAAACAAAAAAAAAAGTAGTTTATAATTCAGAGTTAAGTTGTACTTCCAACACAGTGTATTTTAATCAATCTAGAAATATTGACATCCTGATTATTTCATTTTTAATATATGACTTCAGTTCCTGGAGGGAATAGTCTCTAAATTAATCTGCTTGGACCTAGCAGTCGTAGTTACATGCCATGCATGCTTAGCTCTTCACACTTTTTAGCAATAGGTATCTTCTGCTGGCTCAGCTAAATAAGAAAATCTTGAATTTCTTCTTTTTTTTTTCTTATTATTCATTAAATACTGTTGATAGAGAAACTAAACACTTCGTAAAAAAACAACAAACTTTACCTAATGGGCCTCATTCATATTTCTTCTAGGCAAGCTAGATTAAAGTAAAAAAAGTGAATGAGGGAGAGAATAACTGCACAAGGCCCTTTATGCATAGAAATAAAATTATACAGAATCAACTGGGTTGGAAAAGATCTAAGATCATCAAGTCCAAACATATTACATTTTATAATAATTTTTTTCTTTTTGCATCCTCAGATTGTTTTAGACTTTCCAAATGCAATTTGTCAAGAGTCTGATTAAAGATCTGTGCTGGAAAGAAAAAGTCAGTGTGCTAGTCCCCCAAAGTAGTAGTCAAAAAGATGGTC
Organism: Neopsephotus bourkii; assembly: GCF_033783945.1. Classification (NCBI taxonomy): domain Eukaryota; kingdom Metazoa; phylum Chordata; class Aves; order Psittaciformes; family Psittacidae; genus Neopsephotus; species Neopsephotus bourkii. The sequence goes on along the minus strand of NW_026901984.1, from coordinate 5,714,356 downwards.
CATGTCACTCTTATGGGTATGTTTTGAAGACTTCTGACCCTCAGCTGCGGTGTTTCAGAGATGCATGTTTACAAAATTAAGGTGCTGCCTCCAGGGTCTTGCTCTTGCAGACAGTGTCTCAGGCAGAGACGGAACTTGTGCAGCAGTCCTTACTGGATGATGTGCAGAAGGGAAAAATCTAACCCCTGCAAATTCTGTGGGAAAGGATTTGGTTTTGAAAGCTTTTCTAAGGTGTCTGTTCATCTCAGTGGGTACATGTTTAAAGTCTTTTTTTTTTTTTTTTGTTGGAGTTTTCATTTTTACTCTAGCAGCGTATTAAGTGCAGTTCCAGACTTTTTCTTTCTCCTTCTGTGTATGCTGTAGTGTAATGAAGCGGATATAGTGAATTCTTGTTTCTTCCAGTTGCTCAGCTGACTTAAAGCTTGCCCTTTTCTCCTGTGAGAACTTGTGATGAGGTTTCTACCTCCTACCTTGATTTACTGTTCTTTTGTCTGATTAGGGTCTCTGAAGACCCTCCTCTGAGTAGTTTCAAGTAAGCTTCTGCTTGCCGTTCCCCATAATGTATTTAATACATTGAAATTAATACATCTAAAATAATTAATACACTTAAATGTATTGTGCCATTTTATTAGTTTAAACAGGTAGAGGTTGATGTATGGAGAAACTTAAACACTTACAGAATCATAGAATAGTTAGGGTTGGAAAGGACCTGAAGATTGTCTAGTTCCAAGCCCCCTGCCATGGGCAGGGGTGCCTCACCCTAGACCATGTCACTCAAGACTCTGTTATCTCTAAGATATATTATCAGGAGTGCATTCACGTCCTCTTTTGTCTCTTCTTCAAGTCTAACCTTGTCTTTGGATATTCTGATTGAGAGAAAGGAGTGTTTCTTGCCTTCATTTTTACCCTCTAAGATGCATGCAGTGAGAGAAGGAGTTCAGATAGGTAGGAAAAATATTCCTTGACCCCCAAATTCTCCACAGCATGACTATAGGTATAAACAACTATGTCAGAGACTAACTATAGCATATAAGTAGTCTGTCTTTCCAAAGGATTTAGAGGCTGAGGAAAGGTATTGTTGTGAAGTAATCTTTGCTTCTGAGTTCTGCACAGAGGGAATAGATGAAATCATCACAATACCTGCAGGATACAAGACATGAGACCTGTCAACATTTACATGTTAGTCCTTATTAATACCAGGATTAGTCCAATGAAAATCAGTACCCCTATTATAATGGAAACCGTTGGGTCCATAGATATGTACAGATATAATATCTGTATGAAGAGTACTGGTCTTTCCTTTATCTCTGGAGAAGCAGGATTCTTGTTTTGTTTTTGCTGTTAGAGCTGTTTTTTGAAACTTGGCTGGTGAATAGAAGCCTGGTTACATAAAGATCACAACTCTTCATTTACAGCCAGGAAGACAGAGAAGGTTGAGCTTCCAGTACAAATGTTTAATTTTATTCTTGTTTAATTTATACCCATTATATTCACACATTTAGGGGTATTTCTGAGATTTTACAAATAAAAAGAAATAAAGTTTGTACTTCTTTAAATGGGAAGTACCATATTCCTAAGTATTAGAATATCTTCTGCTGTACTCTGTGTAAGAAAAACAGCTTTTTTGAGTGTGTGATGCAGTGTCAGTCCTTGATTTTGCTAAATCCACATTCATGTTACAGAAACCTGAATTAGAACTAGCTGTTAGTATTGTACTTGTATGATCTGTAAGTCAGTAATATAAATTATCTATGATACAACCCACATAAACTGGTTGAATTTGGATAATAATAGTGCATAATACTCAAAATCTCACCCTTGCTGAAAATGAGCAATCAAAACATTAGAACAGGAGCTTTATACCCCTATGTAAGTGAGTGCACAGAATTTCTATGAGCAAATACTGTCTGCTGTGAGTTACAAGCAATTTGTGGGACAGATTCATATTGGTACCTGACATCATAAGATGCACTACTTAGGAAGGTAGGAGTATGAATTTAACTGCCTAGAAGCTTCCTTCCCCCCTCTTTTTTTTTTTTACTTAAACATACCAGAGAAGATAAAATTGACTATCAAATTGATGTACCGCTCAGATGTATTAAGATATTTTATGTCTTTGACTATTTTAGTTGAAATTAAGGATTAGATCTGTCCATTTCTTAGCTGAAAGGCTTCTAAAGAAAGCAAAATGAAGTGGTAAGAGAAGAGCAGTTCATCTTATGATGGCTTCTGCTACAGTAATGTTAGGGAGTGACATTTACTAAACATTCTGCTTTCTGAGCTTTTAAAACTCTTTGGTCTTACTATACAGTATTTTTTAATTAACAGCCCTTTATTTCATGTGTTTAGGATGTTCATTTTACACTAATAGAAAATTTCCACATAATTAAGCAGCACAGTGCAATTCAGTGAGATCAAATGCATTAGAACTCAATATTGGCTATTATTTTTCCCTGAATTGCTCAATTAATTAGCAGAATGACATTTCTGCCATTATGGAGTTGTCTCAAAGCACCAGTCTTCTCTGAAAGGCAGTGATGTCTCATAACTGCGTGCTGTCAGCAGGCAAGGATGTGGGACTCAGTAAATCTGCTAGTGGTGGAAGTTTTTTTGGGTCACAGCATTAGGTTGTTACTGCTTAGAATGTTTGTTATGATAAAACTAAAGGAATTGGGTTGGGTCTAAGATTATATTGACACCGTGAATATTCTGTTACTTATAAAATAAGTATAGTTATTGGATGTTTCATAAAATCAGGGAGTTGAAACTTCAACTTTATTCTGGTACTGAAGGAAAACCATTGTTGACTGGTGTCACCAATAGTGATGACTGCACCACCTTGTCATCAGTCTTGGTAAACAGATAGGGATGTCAGAACCAGTGCCCTCCTTCCTGTAAAGCAAAAGTACATCATCAGAGTACTGAGGTGAACCTTGTCCTACTGCTTTCTGTGCTGTGCTATACATACTTCATGGATAGGCCAAAAATGCATGCTCTAAGGCTGTTGTTTGTCAAAACAGTAACTTGAAGGAGCAGTTCCTTTCCTACCTTAACCTTTTTTCCATTGAGGAAAGCAGATCAAGGGGCAGTGGAGCCAAGTGAATGTGGAACACAAATTTCGATACATTTACTGTGTCTAAATAAAATAAAATACAATAAAAAATGTTGCAGAACATGACTTTTCCCACACACATTATAAAATTAAAATTTAAAATAGAAGAGGGGAGAATAAATAACAGTTTTTTAATCCTTCTGGGTGATAAAAGAAATCAATATTCCTAAATTGTGTGATAAGTTCATGAATGAATTAGAGGAGTAGCTGATAGAATATTTTTGAGGAGTCAAATACTACACAGCCAAAAAAATGTTTTGTTTTAAACATCAAAAAACTGTTTATTTTTTTTGGGGGGGTTGTTTTCTGTTGTTTTGGGGGATTGGTTTGTTGTTTTTTTGGTTTTTTTTTTTGTGTGTGTGGCCTTTCTTTTTTTTGGTGGGTGTTTCTCTTGTGCTTGAGTATTTTCTTTGTATATTCCAGGCACTTTTCCCACATGTGTGCAAGAAAAGTAGCCAGCTAAAAGAAGTGACTGCTGTGGAGGACAGCGTGACCACCATGAAAGGAAGCTGCCTCCTTGCGCTGCTGTTGGCAGGATTTGGTGTATTAGGAATACTGGAGCCAATAACAACAGAAGATACCCACTGCCACAGAGCTGAGCACCCAGTTATTGCATATAAAGGTAAGGGGCAAGCGCAAAACCAAACTTCTCCAGAAACTGGGTAAGGATTATGTAATCTGTTCATGGAAACCTCTGATTTTAATGCATAATGGTGTATGAAAAAAGTTCTTTCAGTGCTGTTATATAGTAACCTGGACTGTGTTCCATAGGAGTTAAATACAACTAGGCGTACAAAGTTTCTTCAAAGTTTGGTGCTGTATGTGTCTTTTAAACTTGTGTGACTCATTTTCCTCTTGTAATTAAAACCAACCTGAATTATTGCATGGCATTTTCTTCTCCAGCTGCAGGCCGCTACATGTGTATGCTTAATTTCATGAAGTGGGTTCTTGGCCCATCTGGGTTTCTCTGGACAGCAGCTCTGTCCTCAAGCTTATGAAGTGTTTCTTTGAATTTAATGTGTTCTGTAAACTTTACTGACGGCACTCTGGTGCCTTCCCTTGTTCATTGATTAAGGTATTAAACAGGACAGGCCTGAAGATCAGCCCTGGTGATATTCCAGTTGTTACTAGCCTCGTGGTAGAGTAAGGTCTGTAAAACATTTATCTCTCTAATAATCCAGCCAGCTTGATTACCCAACCAGCTTTTTTGCCCATCTTGTTGCCTACCTGAAGAGACAGACTGTAATACCTTAACTTGCAGTGAGACAGTGTTGAAAGCCTTGCAATAAATGATATCCCATGCTTTTCCTCATCATTAAAATTATAGTCATTTTATTACAGAAGGCAGTTGGGTTGGTCAGGAATTATTTCACCTTGGATTGTTCTCACTCATCTTCTTCTCTTCCGTATGTCCAGAAAAGTGCATTCCAAAAGGACTAAATTCATAACTTTCCCAGGAATTTGAGATTGACTGGCTTGTATTTCCCACAGTTGTGTTCCTGCAGTTTCTGAGGACCTTCCTTCATCTCTGTGACTTCTCAGAGATGAAGAGTGGCCACTTATCTTAGTGTCCATGGATACAGCTTGTCTGATCCCATGGGTTTGTATAGGTTCAGGTCTTGCAAGTCATCCTTGACTCAGGCCACATCTACAGCTGGTAGTTCTTGAACCTCTTTGCTAAACACCAGATACCTTTGAGACATTGCTGGTGAAGACTGAAACAAACTCTCTGTTGAGTTCCTCAGCTTTATCTGTTGTCTGCGGGCACTAGATCACCTGCCCAATTCAGCAACAGGCTTCTATTTTCCCTGTTTGACCTTTCATTATATTGCAGCACTAAAAGCTGCTCTTGTTGCCCTAACATTCCATACAAGTCTTAACTCTCACTGAACTTTCTTTAACCTGACACAGTCCTTACATACCCATATGGTATTTCTAAATTCCTCCTTGGTTGCCTTGTCTCTGCTTACATACACTTCATACAGCCTTTTTGCATTGGAACTCCACCATGAGTTCCTTGCTTTGACAAACCAGTCTTCATACATCTGGTTCTTGTCTTGATTATTATGATGGACCGCTGAGGAGTAGTTGGACAAGTGAAGAACACTTGGAGGATGTTGTCGGAAAAAAATCCGAGGCATTTAATAACTTAGCTGATTTTTTAATTTATTTGAATTGAGAGTTTTTTCCATTAGTGTCACAACTTAGAATAAATTCCAAATAGTTCATAGCTATGAGGAGGTAGGGATTGAGATGTATTACATTACATATTGCATTTCTTCTGTTTTTCTAAGAAAGCATATGTGTAACTTTTTTGTTCCAACAAATTAGGATTTATTGAATTTTAATTGAAAAAAGATTTGTTTCCATTCTTTTCATAAGGTTAGAGAAAATAATGTGTATTCTGCAGAAAGTATTTTTGTTCTGGCATTTTAATGGTTTCATAGGAGCAATGTTACCAGCTGTCCCTTTCTCCAGTATATTGGAGAATGAATTAAAGTGGCTGCATTCTGTATCTGGGAATAGCAAACCATCAGTCTATTATGAAGGAGGGACCTTTATCTCTCATTTATTGATAAGTAGTATGATTTATTCTGATGAAATATCTGTTTTTCTTAGCATTTGTATTGTGTGTGTAATTTAGTTAAAAATGTTATTTTTTATCATGACACACGTACACAGTGTTATAAATTAAAATAGCACTGTTAAAATTCTGGCACTTAACTGCTTAATTTCACAAACTAAGGGAATCACTCTATATGCAACTGTAAAAGCAAGTAATTGAGACTCATCCATGTGCTGAAATTCAATTAAAAATGTGTTGGTTTATGGGTCTGATTCAGCCAACATTTACGCGAATAGCTTGAATTTAACCTGATCCTACCTTTTAGATCATTATTGTTCTCTGTAATATTTAATTTCTAGTGATGTCATTCCAGTTCTAAGTTACTATACTAAGGCTTTTTGGGGACAGAGACCTCCTCTGTCACCTTGTTCCAGTTTCATCTTTTAATGTAGCCAATGGCAGTGTTGCAATTAGAGTTTACTGAACAAAACCAATTCCTTTTTGATGTAAATATATGTGGGAAATAGAATTGTATAGAAACATCTATTGTCAGACTGTTACTGTGATTTTCAGAAAGATTTTTAGTGCCAGGCTCCCTCTTGACCTTTGTGGTAAAAATATCCTTAATCAGTAAATATCCATGACATATCTAACTGTCATGTCTTGAAAAAGTTTTCCTTCCCATAAAAATATTCTGACCGCAGTGATCTGTAGGGAATGATCAGTAAATCTTAGAAAGTACACACAGAAACATATTTGAAATGCAGTATATGGCATGAAATAGCTAGGTAACATAACTGGTGTGGACACACCGTGATTGACTTGTAGTTGTAGGACTGCTAGTTAAGAGAAGACAGGAGATATGAGACCAAAGGAAAAGATGACTAAGAAGTCTGTCTTTCAATCTGTGTGGAATGGACTACTTGGGGTATCAAAGTATAAAAAAAGAAAAAAAAAAAAAAGAGATGTGTGGGAGAAGAGCTGCTCTGTGAATTAATCTTGCAGTAGGAGTGGTTGGGATTCTATCATCCCTCTTCCTGATTTCTGTATTATCCCTGAAGCATTTACCGATTTCATGAATGCCCATAGGAAAATGCCCTCTGTATTTATTGACATTATTAATGCTGCTAGACTAACACTGAGTCCTGCAATCAGTTAACAACTATGAAACCTTTGATTTGAATGCTGCAATACTATCCCGTAAAGTCATATAATAATATTAGATGCACCAGAGCTAAATGCTATGTGAGGTGCCAAGGCTGAGTGCTACTGACTGGTAGGTACTTTAAAGCTTGTAAACTCAGTACTAACTTTACAGAGATATCAACTCTTTTGTTTTATTTATAACTGTCTAAAGGCTTTTTTTGTAGCTCTGGTGTGCCAAAATAGAATGTACTCATTTGATTTGTCTTCCTTTGAGAGGCATGGTAGATGGAGTGTAAACTGTTAAATAAAACTAATGGAGTGAGAGTCTGGTGTAGCGTATGGATCAACATCTGCAAAAAACGAATAAAATGAAAAAGTAGTTCCCAGGAGTTGTCGTGGTGAAATATGGAAAGGGAGCATATCTCCTGAAAGAGCTTACTTTCTTCTCCACTGCCCATCAAAAACTGCTCACTTAGGTGATGATCCTGTCAAGCTACCTTTTGTAGAGACATATACTATTTCTATCACTGATTTTCCCAGCTCAATAGTTTTAGCTGAAAGACTGTGATATATTTCCTGATACCAAATGGCAAGAAATTCACCTACCAATTGAGAACCTTTATTCAAGTACTTTGTTTGCTGGTGGAAGAGGAAAGAGAAGTTGCAGAACAGGGGAGATGCATGCCTTTTCAAAGGATTTTTGACATGACCAAAAAAATCTTTTATTATTACTACATAGTAGTAATAATCATATTGTAATTTGTTTATGTGCATAGTTAATGTTAGGAATGCGTAAGGCAACTTTTCTCTCTCCCAGAAACTAAAATAAGACAGTTCACTGTAGATCTGAAAATGTTTCAGCTCTATAATCTGTTTTCTTAAGTCTTCCCTAGACTAGAATAAGGCACTTTGTGTCTTCCTAGGAAGCTGCAATTTAAATTTTCTCATTATTTAAAGTTGGTAGGAGCTATCATAGAGATAACATTTATATAAAAGCAGACCTCTGAGAAGGGGATGGATTGACAGGATCAGTTCAGTAGCGTGCAGTTCAGTATTTTATGTGATGCATAGTCTGTCTTTTAAGTTTCTTCTCTTGGAGGAGTCGTCTTCCTCCAGATATGCAATTCTTATAAAATGACTTTTTAGAATAGGGTATTACTGCAGAATTCAAATTTCTGTTAAGAATTGGTTTCAAGACTCTTCGTTGGTCCAGCTGCACTGAAAGTGTCATATAGGGTGTTTTCCCATAGGAAACAAGGTGCACATGACAGAATGAACACACAGACTTATTGGTCTATGCATACTTTCCCATGTATTAGAAATGTGCAAATTTATTCTTGAAATAAGTTAAGAATTAAAGAAGAAAAGGGGCTGAAATAAGCTAGTCATTAAAGATAGAGCCTTATAATTATATACACATATATATAGAAATATATATATTAACCTAGATATGTTTTCATGTGCATGCAGGTATGAAATGTTCGCTCTTTAAAACAATTAGGGTTTACTGATGGTCAGCTGCTTCTTGGAAAACAGTCTTTTAATATAGAAAAGGGATGTGTTTAACCTAAACAGTTGGAAAAGGCCGTGAAAACCAAATTTCCTCTGGCTAGGAACAGGAAGGGGTAAATCATAGGCAAACAGTGTTTACAAAAATAAGATGCCTATGAGAAGCAATGACTGTTTATAAAAGCGGAACTATTCTTACTCAAAAACCAACGCAAACCAGCTGAGTAAATATTTCCATAGGTTTCAAAGCCCTTAGCCATCTGGTTTACAGAACCTCGGTGGTAGCTCTCTCTGGAGCTGGTATTTTATTAGATTAAAAAAGCCCAAAGAACCCCAAAGTGTGAAAGTAGTTACAGTGGCACCTTGTTCTCTCTCCCTCCACCTGTTGTGTCCCCTGCCAAAATTTGCTGAACTCTGAAACTGTCAGACCTGTCGAAAGTCACTAACTCAGCTGAAAACTTGTGCTGTAGGCAGACCCCATCCGTGAGGTAGAACTGAAGAGGCCATCACAGCTTTAGAGGTGTGTGAATGTAAGCTGTTAAAAAAATGGACCCAACCCCAATTTCAGGTGTGAAGATAAAAGTATTGACTGTCCTGCAGTTTAAGAGCTTAAAGTTGAATTTCTTAGGCTTTTCCGTCAGAAATAAAGTGCGGTTGTGAACGTGACTGAATTGACATTGAGACTACAGCTGGGATCATCTGCTCTGGGTCAGATCTCATTCATTCATCCTCTCATAAAGTAATATGAATTTTGAGTCATGCTCTCTCAACAAAAAAGCATAAGTTGATATAATTTTAGAAGCTGTATTTAGTGATATTTTAAATACACGCTGTGCTATAAAGAACTTATCTGTTGAATAAACATGCTCAAAAATAAGATGTCTTGATCCATATAAGAAATGAGCATAAACCCTTCATTTCTACTTAAGGTTAACCAGAAAAGAAAAATAGCATAGTTATTTTTTGATTCCTTGGTTCGGGAATCCTAAGAAATATATTTTTTTAACCTTATTGTCTAACCACCACAGAATTCCCTCACTTGATGTTTGTCTAAGTAATAGAGACTCGGTACATCCCTCTGCTCATTTTATCATGTGGTTTGTATATGGAGTGCATGCACTTAACATGTGCCAAGAGGAAATAACATGTGGGCTGAATGAAGAATGGTATGTGGTGTATGAACCTAGTTTTGTTTGTACTCTCTTCTCTTTTCCATAATCTTGTTGCAAGCTACTGTTTAAACTAATAGTAGTTGTCTACTAAGCTGCTTGGTTCCTACTGTTTTTACCTTCTCTTTCCACTGGTTTTCAAAAATACCCTGTAAAGAACTCCTGCCAGCTTCAACAGCAAGATTGAGGTGTACTGCTTTCCACCCACTATCCTCTTTGGGGTTTTTCTTTATTTAAGGATGATTCATCAGTGAAGAAAAGTCGATTGCTAGATATTGCAACTTTGGTTTGTCTAGATGATAGGACTATGGGATTGCTTATACCATCCTGCCAAGAGCCAGCCCTTCTTAAGGAGGAAGATAGTTCCTCCACGAGTTGTGTATTTTTTGTATCAAATGAAGTTTGCCTTTACTTTTGTACAGGAGACTGAAGCACCTGCTGGGGAAAGGCAACTTTCAACTGCTCACTGTTAATTTTAAAAATCATGGCTTTGAAGATTGAAGGGTACTATCCCCTCACTATTTCCCTGAATCACCCAGTGTCTTTGGTGTGCATTCTCATAAAAACCAGGATACGGAAGGGACTGAATTCTCTAAGCAGAAGTGATTATATTTTAAACTAAGCATCAATTTACAGTTCTTTTGGCGTCCTGGCCAAGTGCCGGACTATCACTGAGTGTTAGTAATTGTAATACATTTCTGATAATTGAAAATCAGCAGTGGCTGCAATGGCAAGTAAGCTGCACAGACATGTCCTATGAGCCTTCCCAGAGACTTTCAATGGCTGATTTATTCCCTGTTGGCCTAATATGGAAGTTTGGAGCATTTTAAATTTCCTGGTTATTAACAAAGGAGCAAAATAAGAAAGAGGCTCCTGCCACATTCCACTAGCAGATGGAAGCAAAATCTGGGGGTAGGGTGTACTTCTTTTTTTCTTTGTCTTCAAAAGAGATGTATTTTCAATGGAGATGGGCATTTTTACTGAGAGGTTGTAAAACATACGTTAAAGGAACAGATCAGCAACCAAGAATTGGAGCTCCTAAGCAGTGAAGTTCTGTCATCTTCTAGAAGCTTTGGTGTGTTTAGAGACAAGGGAAAACACAATATTGATTAGATTTTTCTCTTTTATTTTTTTCCTACCAGATAGTATTTAATTTTCTTTTTTCCATGAGATGTAAGGTACCCTTTGTCCCTTCTCTTGACAACTGTCAGTATGAGTATTCTACTGATCAACCCCTTGGAGAAGGCATTAATGTAGCATATCCGTTGTTTCTAAATCATCTGGCAAAGTATAAATTATGTTTTGAATTCTCTATGCATAATCTCCATGCCAGTTCATGTGAATTCGATTCTTCTCCCTTTTCAGGGATTGCTTTGCAACATGGCAAATGTTGCAAAGGTAATGAATGCTGACTGAAGAGGAGGATCATGTATATGGCTGGTTAACATCTCATGGCTAAGGAGATGTGAGTCAGCCCTTTTTAACTTGCCTTGGTGTAATCCATTCATGTCCAGCTCTTTATGGAGCCCACACAGTCTGCGTGGCCTCTCAAAGCAGCAACAGTAACATAGCTCAGTTTTGCAAGTATCTGCTTTAATGACCTAGTGACCTAGACTGCTAGTTTGTGAAAGGTGGTGACAATTGCAATTACTGGATTTGTGATCCTAAGCAACTCTGTTTTCATATTTGGTAGTGACCAATTTCTGGAAAGACTCATTCCTGTGGTCTTCCCTTCCAGGTTCTGTTCAGCATTTGCAGGGCCTGTCTTGCACTCACTCAGTAGCACCTCCTGCCCTTACTACCTGCCACTGAAGTCACCTTCTGCTGCCTATTGCATCGTCTGAGAGATCTGCGAAATCCCTGGCCCACCCTTGGGCCTTACCTGGAGCTTTATGATTTCAAGGGATCATAGAGGTGTGGAGGAAAAATGTTTGCTAATTTTCCCTCTTAACATCTTAAATAAACTTCCAGAGACACTTTGTGTTCATTTGACATAATGGGTGGAAGTAGGGAAGTGCAGTCAGTGCTGCTTCAAAGTGATTTTTTTTCACATGCTTTCTTTCCTGCCTCCCTTCTTTGGCGCTGCTCATTTGCCATTGACAAGACTGTGGGATGCTGAATAACAGCTGATTTTGTTTGCATGGCTGAACATGGTAGACTTACTTGTTACATGGCAATTTGCCACATTCAGGTGAGACCACACTTTTGACTTGTCATAAGCTTGTCTGTCCATTTATAGTGCTTACTTCAGGTTTTGTTCTGAAGGGTTTATGGACGAAGAACTGGCAGTTCTCTGCCATTTCTGAGAATTAGGAGCTCACGTTTTACAACTAGCTCTACAGTAAATTGACTAAAGCAATAATAGTGACAAATAATGACATACACCTGGAGTTTGACAGTGCCCTTCCGAACAAACATAATATCTACAAAGAGAAATGTTCTGTTGTTAGTGGGGTTGTGGTTTTTCCATTTCTTTTTCTTGCTTTTCACTTTCCTTTTTTGGCTTGGGGCATCTCTTTGTTTTCTGTGGTGGGGGAATGGAGGAGGTGGGGAGTATGCTCAACTTTGAAGTCCTGACTGCAAGCTCTATCCAAGATTAGTGTCAGGCTTTACCTTATATGCCCTTTGTGTTACGATATAACTTGTTTTGTCAGTCTTTATATTTTTGGCATGAAATATCTTCAGACCTGAAAATATTTTATGAGCTGTCTTGGGCAGAAGTGATAGAATCAAGAAATTGTATTATGCTAAAACAATGAAAATAATGAAGTTTAGTATGTTCATATGCCAGCATAAATAGGAAAGCGTCATTGCGAGACACTAAGTTCCAGAAACAAGGTTGTGCTAATTGCAACAGAGAGATTGTCCAAAAAATAACGTGGCTTTATTATAATTGTCTATACGCAGTTGGATTTATGCTTCTGTTCTCTGCAATACATATATAAAAACTGAGCGGGTTTCTTTACAAAACTCCTTGTTGAGAACAAATACTGTTTTTATGTAACCATACAACATGATTTTCTGCAAAATGACTTCTGTGGCCAGTTGCCAAAGCCATCATGTAAGTACAGAATGTGAAAGGCTAAGCCCCTCTGAAGAGAGGTCATGACTAAGTATGTCAAGTGTCTTATGCAGTCAGTCTGTCCTTCTGTGTCACATTCAGCAAGACAGACAGAGCAAGGGCCAAAACTGGCAACTGGAAGGGGGACCTGCTTTCACTAGGAAGAATGTGCGAGCTCTGTGCTGGTTGAGGGGTGAATCTCCTGGTTTTTTACCTCTTCAGGGCAGAGTAAATCTTTCACCAGTGCGCATGCATTAAGTAGTATTTCCCACACATCAAAACACAACTGAACGTCATAGTATAGTTTTCACTGCTCAGAAAAAGTCCTAATTATAGCAGCATGCTCATTTCTGCTTATCCTGATGAATAAGTCCCTACTCTGAAGTGTGGATCAGCTGATCTGCATGGTGATTTATAGTGTAAATTGGGCGAAAGTCTCTCTTGGTTCATCCTCCTTCATTCACTGATGTTTTTTTCCCCCTCAGAATTGTCACACCTTTTTATTTTTTATTTATTTTAGAGCTTTTGCTCTGATTACTTTCTGTGTTCTCCCCCTTCTCTGCTCTTAAATTATATATTTCAGGTATAGACCATTTCTCACTTTTATAAATTGGATTGAGACATTTGAGATATTAATGGTTGATAATATACTGCTGTCTACAGTAAACTCCTTATATCTTTTTTTCTTTTTTTTGTTTTTGGAGGGGGGCACATCTTGAACAAACAGCTGACACAAACAGGATATTAAAAGAGAAGGAGCATAAGTTTGGTGGGGGATAATAATTCTTGTTTTTCTCCCCCGCTTTGTCTTCTACCCAGTGTATTCCCGTAATTTTTCTGGTCTTTCCTTCTATGCCTTCTATCTAACTTAGCCGTTCTGTGCATATGCTATCATCCAGACTTCATGTCTCTTAAAGCATGTAAACTTAGCCTTACTTGTTTCTCACTATGGTGCCGTTGATGTGGAACATTCCCTGATTTATTTTTTTTTAAGTCTCTGTATCTTTGCTTCAGCACCTTTCATTAGCACTGCACTGTTTGTGTTTCTATTTTGTATACCTTCATGTGCCTTCTTACCTGAGCATCATTCCTTATCCCATCTCCTCTTGAATATGCTTCTAATATGATGAGAGGCTTCTGGTCACCTTTAATCTTAAAACTATTAGGTTTAAGGTTTTTTGTAAGTGTGCATACAAGTGTGTTATGTTTCTGGCCTGGATGCCTCCTCCTTTGCCCAAATATGTCTGTGTTTATGTGTAAGAATCTTGACTTGAACTGATGCAACCTGTTAACCGTTCCATCATGTGTAGCCTGCTACAGTAAATTTGTTTTAGTAGTTTCCAGTGATCCTTCAGACCTCTCTTCTTCCTGTCTGACCTCCTTCTTCTAATTCATGTTAAGCTATTTACTGATATGCAGAAAACTCATCCTAGCTGTGAAATGCAATGGAAGTGACTCCTTGATTGCTCTTACATGACACATGAAATATGTCTTGTCCTTCTCCATCCCCTTTCTGAAAAGCCTTTGCTATGCTTGTTTTCTCCTCTGAGCTTCCACTGCCCCTGAGCTCCTGTCTGTTGTACAGCCAGGTACATGATTCAAGAAGAGCAGGGTTGCTAAATCTGGTTCTGACAGCTTAAAAAAAAACAAAGTTTAATGATTACTAGGAGGACAGCAGTTTCCCACAGCTGAGATAGTGGAGAATCTAAACACTGAGAGGGCAGGTTGCAATCCCTACTGTGTTTCTACATCAGTGGGTTTGAGTTTATGTCAAGGTAATGTCATTCAGGCTGATACTTATGAATATTCCATTACAGAATAATGAGAACAGATGTATGGAATGACAAAACGGAGTAAAAATGACAGTTGAATGCAATCTGCAAGTAGGCGAACATGAATCTGTTGTATTGAAATGCCCCATAGGGGAAGCTCCAGGACTGCTCCCTCCAAACTCAGTTTTAATTCTCCTTTTTCCTTAAATTTTAGTTGATTCTTCATGGTAGTCTGCCAGTATGGTTTTTTCATGGTTCTTAACCTGAACAATTAGTAAAGTTTGGTAAGGCTTTTGCTTTAAAACAGACCAGGATTTAGACATCTTGTTTCCACTCTTGGCTTACTTGTCAGTCTCTTTAGGTTTGTTGTTCAAAAGGCGGTGCGGAAGATCAGGCAACTGAAAGTTTTTAATCACAGTTCTTAACAACTTAAACTGTTGTTATGTATACTCAGTTACAATTTTTTAACACAGTACTATCCTTAAATGACTGGTACTGTATAATTTAAAGGTACTATAACATCAGGTACACAATATCTAAGTCAAGGGGTTATTTCCTTACAAGAGGGAAGGGTACGGTTAATGCGATCTCTTCCAGTTGGCTATTGCAACTTTGCAAAGTAGGTTTTATTGTTGTCAGTTTTTTTTTCTGGAATGATCTAGGGCTCTAGTTACATGCGGTTTCTATATATGAGGGAAAGAAAACTCAAAGGGGCTGTAATTGCATATCATGTCTGGTAAGTTGTCACTGCATAATTTCTGTATAACTCAAAAGTGATTCTGAGTATATAAAACCTGTGCCCATAGCGCTGAAACCACTTTCATCTAGGTGGGTGTTCAGTCCTTTTTTCCCTTGCACTTTCTTGTATTCGTATGCAATCTGTGTGTTTGAACAATGAAGCATAAACAATTCAAAACCCTTGTTCAGAAAAATAAGAAATAAGTAGTCACTGCAGCAGATGTTACTGTCTCTTCCCTAAGGGCACAGACAGTCAAAACCCAAATTCCCTTTAATTATCCCAGTAACAGACATCTGCACACACACAAGAATGCAGAAATATGCACTTCTGTCTGGGGAGGCTCTGGCAGGACAAAGAAAACAGGAATGCAGGCTGGATTTTAGACCTTGAGACTTTGGAGGTTAGAGTGGATGGTAAAAGCAGGTCAGGGAACCAGGGCCTGGTAATCACTGTAAATGCGCCTGCCTGGAGAGTGGCAAACAAACTGCAGAGACAATGACTTTGTGCTTAATGAGACATGAGAGGAGCCAGGTAGAAGGAAGCAGGTTTACAGTAGGCTTAAGAAAGTTAAGTTCAAGTTCACTTGTTTAAAGTCAAGAAACATATACTTCAAGTATGCTTTATTTTCTGTTTTTCCCATTAATAGTAAATAAATTACTTACAGCCCTGCCTCGGTAGCTCCAAAATAGTTCTGAGGCTGTAAGAGTTGTTTAACAAACAAACGCCCAATAGGCAAGTGATGAACTTTCTGGAAAATGTCAAAAGGCTTATGGTCTTGGGATTTGTTTTATTATGGATTATTTAAAGTGGAGGGGAGCTTGGAGAGCTGGCAGAGCTTCTAGATTAAGGCTAGAGCTACGTACTTATTTCTTGGCCTCTGCAGTTCTCTTTGTAAGGAAAGGCAAACTCCAGGACTGTATTACATTGTGTTGGATAGTAGAAGGAGGGGAGCTGCCTTGTTTGTAATCTGAAGAGACCTTCAGAATACTGGATCTTGAAAGGGAACTGTAGTTTTTAGGTTGGTTTTGTATTTTTGTTGGTTTTAGGTTGGTTTTGTTTCTTTATTTTTTCCCTTCTTTTTTTCTTTCTTCTCTTTTCTTTTTTTTTTTTTTTTTTATCTCTTCCCCTGAGCAAACATGAGTTCTGAACTGCAGATGGAGATCTAACATGTTTTCATGTTTCTAAAGCAGAACCAAATGTAGTGTGGTAAGACTTAAAAGAGGAATCTTTTAGTTTGTGGTTGCTGATTTAATCATGCTGGGTAAAGTCGTAACTCCATCTTTTCTTTTATAGAGGATTGGATTGCATTATCTAACCCTGCCTAAACAATTGTTTTTATATTTTTCCCTTGGCAGGAAGAAACAATGTTTTAATTTTTTTATCTCTTCCTGGATCCCTATTTTAAAAACTTTAGAGGTCTTACTGTCTAGTTACTATCTGATTACTGGAATGCCTGTATTTTTCAATGTATTATCTAGATTTAAAAATATTCTTATTTTTTATAAGAAATACTCTTAAATTTTATTAAAATGTAGGGATTAGCTACTATAAGTACATATTCTTTTGTTTCCTAGTTGTGATGTCCACATACTCTTAATTCTGAATTACTAAAGTCAGCACTGTACACAGCCCTCACATCAATGTGTTCTGTATGGTAAAGGCTACATGCAATGTCTTTTTTTATTAAAATGCAATACTGAGTATGGTGACAGAGCTATTTGTCCTAATCCTTACTTTTTACAGAGAAGCATGAAATGGTGTCATCTGATGCCATCTTTTTTTGTTGGACTAGTACACTTCTCCGCATATGTTGTGTCCAGTCTGCCCTGGTGTACTCATTTAGATTATTAGAGCCTTCTGCTATCAAAGACTCTTAGATCAGTTACATCCATGACCCTCCTTAGCCTTGACAACTGTGTGTTTGTACTGTATCAGTGAAAAAGTGGACATACAAGCCACATTCTAATCTCAGCACCAGGAATTTCATTGGGGCATTGAGCTCCGATTGACTTGGCTTTTTTGATTATTTTTTTATTATTATTATATTTTAGAGCAGACTTGTCTCTTGCTGTAGGCTTTAAATGTTAGAGTAGCATTTTTCTTGTTTCTGTATTTGACTATGGTTCTAATGCAGTAATTTGTCCTTCTGATATACTAAAAATTGCAAACAAGGCACCTTCTTGGCCTCTAATTCATCCTGGTGGACAATACGTGTGCTTGGTATTTAAGGGTCAGATTATAGGGTATTTTCCTGCTCCTTGTACTTCTATGTTGGAACTAAAATGTAATGTCAGTACTACCTTTAAACTCATCTATTGCAAGAAACATTGTTATTTTCCCTGCCTCTAAAAGGTATGCTAAAGGAGGACAGCATTAAGATCTGTGTAAAAAGGGTTAATGAATTCCCAGAGTTTTGACCTGAGGCTATAACTGTATTGAGTACTTCTGGCTTTGCATTCTACAGTGAGCCTTCCTGCACAGCCTAGGCAACAGGCACTCTACAGCATCTCCCTGTGGGCTTTTCCCCAAACCTTCTGTGGAAGAGAGTTCCACAGCACAGGCAAGACACAGTCACCTTAGTGATACAGTTCTGCGAGACAATCTGCTTAAAGAGTCAGGATCATAAAGATAAGGAGGTATATGGTCCTGGAAGAAGATCATACAATTACATATTGAAGATCATACAGTTACATATTGAAAGCATATGTCTGGAATTGCAGGTTTTGGAAAAGCAGCCTGTCAGGCCTTCTCTGCTTTGCTCTGAGCTGCTTCTACCATGGGTCTTAAAGAAAAGCAGCAAGTGGCAGGGCAGACGTTCATGCTCAGATTTTGAGATGAGTATAATTAACTTGCTTTCTTTTTTTGCTGGGGTACTTCCAACTCCCAGGATGAGTCTTTTTTGTAAGAGATACTGAAGGGTATCTGCTGTTCTTACTATATTTGTTAGATGAGTTGTGTGTGGGTTTTTTTTTATGATTTGCTTTTCTTGTCTTTGCTTATCTTTCTCAAAAGAAATGGCACTTTTAATGATTTCATGGGTAGAGTGTTAAACAGGAATATACCCATTGGGAAAAGCCCGTTCTGATCTGTTTTGCAGCAGTGTTAGTCTAGGCTTGAGGAAAAATTTGGTCCAAAGTAAGTACAGATATGTAAAGAATGACTTTACAAATACATAAAGAATAGCTTGTATGTGTATGGATTTAAACACTAAGTGCCAGAAATAGAACCACCATATTTGCAGTGGAGCTTCGTGGCACTGCAGCCTGGGAAGTGCACAAGGTAGTTTGTTCAGGTGTACTGTAGGTTTCTCTCCATCACAGTGACAACCAGACAAGCTCAGATGCCTGAGCTAGAAGTCTGTCTGCAGCTGTTTTCAGAAGCGCGTATGAGGGTAAAAAAGACCTTTATGTAATACCTCATATTGTTGCATGTTTGTAACTACAGCTGCTGCTTCTTTTCTTTTAATTACTACTATTTTTATTTTTTTTAACCAAATTGAACAAAATTATTTAAAACATGGAATCATTGTACATGAATGTCAATGTACATGCTGAATGCTGAGCAGCACATTGATTGAATAAGCCCTAGAAAAATAGGTTGTGTTCATAGAATCATGGAACCATAGAATGGTTATGGTTGGAAAGGACTTGAAAGATCGTCTGGTTCCTACTCCCAGGCCATGGGCAGGCACACCTTTCATCAGACCAGGTTGCTCAAAGTTGTTGACAAACTAAGGTGTTTTTTTTTTGTTTGGTTGGGGTTTTTTTTGTGTGTGTTTGTTGGGTGGATTTTTTTTTTGGTGGGTTTTTGTTTGTTTGGTTTGTTTGTTTTGGTTTTGTTTTGTCGGAAGCCCTGGAATATTATTTGCACATCTTTCCTTTCTTCACCTGAGCTGTAATACCTTTTTATCTTTCATCTGTGGTGAGTCACTGACTTACCAGCAAAGCTGTTTAATGTATTTTTGTGGGGAGAGAATCCAGGGAAAGGGCTAGAAAAGACTTGTGATTGGAAATGTAAGAAAAATAGCATAGATAAAAGCGATTCATAAAAGATGCATCATGCTCTGACGTGCCATTTTTCGTGTCTTTTTTTTCCAACCCGAGAAATGTGCTTGTTTTCCTGAAGTTACACTGAGTGAACTTATTATTCATGGGTATATTTATGTTATCATGGGAATTTTAGAATGAGGACTTAACAATCACACTGAACTCATACTGATGATGCACTGGAATTACTGAAGAAAATCTTTTTTTCTCAGTCCTGGTTTTAAAATAGTGACAATGGAGTCCTGAAGCAACACAGCAGAGTGCTTGCAAGTGCACCTTACTGTCCTTAAAGAGGGAATATTGCTCATAAATCCTGAAACAGGGCGCTCTGGATGAATGAACAGGTGGATCACTTCTTGCCAGCTGTGACACCTCTCTTAATAGATTCCCTTGGGGTTAATGGGGCTGGCAAAAGGGCAGCAGGGGTGATGTAATGGAGTCACCATGGCATGTTACTGTGGAGACTTCTGACTTGTCTCACAGCCTTTGAAAAGGATAGTAATGTAACTTGAGTATCATGGGAAGAGAAGATCTAAGTTAGGTTAAAATCATTATACAACTTCTGAAAGATGAGGATTATTGTGTCATCTGCAGATTAAATACATTTTATTATAAAGTAAGTTTAGCATGTGGTGTTATGTTTTAATTTTCTTACAAGATTAGTCAATTTGTTGTATCAATGCCTCCTAGAGACTTCAGTTAATATTGCAAATCTGCTAGTTTTCAACCATGTTGTTGTTATTGTTAGTAGTATTATTGTTACTATTATTATTTTGCTAATTTTTCTTCAGAAGGTGGTACCACGTATGTGTTTAGCTTTACACTCACTACTTTCAAGGACACCATGACAATAGGTGTCACACCATAAACACTAGTGATTTTTTTAATATCTATGTTAATTTCTTAATGAAATCAGATCATTACAGTCTTCTAGCTTCGTTATTTACCATTGAAGATTGCTTCTGAATTCAGTTCTAAGCATGAAACTGTTCCTTGTTAGTAATTTCTCAATTTATTTTACTGTTTACTGTAGCTCTACTTTGAAGGGCAGAATAATGAAATTTCAGTTAGAGAGAACTTTACTTTTTCATTTGCGAAAAATTGTAGAGCTCAGCCCATGGCAAGTCCTTGCACAATGTGAACCAAACAAGCTGTGGCCTGTTGGGCAGATACTAAATTTAAAGTTAAAACCAAGACAGGTTTCTGGAATGTCATTGTTTGTATGAGTATCTAATGTCCTCCTGTCCAGCTGTGATTGTTAACCTCCTTTGTCTTTAAAGCTCTTTATGAAGGCTCCTTTGATCTTTCCTAGGAGCTGAGGGGACTGGTGTGTTCGCTATGCTATATGTTTATGAGCCATGGCAAGTTTTCTTTCCTATTAAATCTAAGCTATTAACCCTCATCCTCCTAAAACCTGAAACCCCCAAGAAGACCCTCAGCATGTGATTCGCAGCATGTGAAGAGAGCTGTAGTTTTCTCTGAAACCAACTTTTTCAATATCCAACTTTTAGTTCCATGGGAAACATGCATTTTCTTTTGGGAATCCTTTTGAAGCCTGTAGATTAGAGTACTGTAATAACAATTTAAAAAAAAAAAAAAGTAATGTTTTTTGCTAAGGGTAATTATGTCTTGGCTGTACCAAAAGGACCCAACATGTGTTGGAGAGCAGCTGTTGTCATGACTGCATGTATACCATGATTTAGTTTTCCATGGACAGCTCTGAGACTGATGTCTGCAAAACAGTAAACACACATACATAGTTTTAGAGGGGAAAAATAATAACCCAGGTTGAAGGTGTGTCTGAATAGGTGTTTCAGTATCAGGAGTAAGAAGAGAGAAGTCATTGAAGGGTTAAGTATTTTATTGTGCTGCATGTGAACTGAGGGCAGAGGAAAGGGGAGGGGAATGCTGCCAGGAAGGGGAGGGCTAGAATTGGAAAGGGGAGGGATGTTGTGGTTTGTTACCTGCGATCACCAGGCAGTATGATCAGATGTGTGTCAGCAAGCCAGCTTAATTTAACTTACGTATTTATTTGTGGTACTGTTGTAGCATACAAAATTGTATAGCTATATTAGTTTATAAAGCTTTTCATGTTTCATCTATGTGAAAATCATTAATAAAGTGAAATTATTATTGCTCGCTATTTTGCTATGACTTTTTAATGTGAAGAAGAATAATTTGTAGACCTTTAATGGCTCATTATGCATTTTTGACTCTAAGGAGATGACTCATAAAAGAACTGAAAGGCCTTATTTCACCTAAGGCTTTTCAGCTGGAATTTGCTGTTTAGATGAAAATATAATTATTCTGTTGATTTATTTACGTAAATCTTCTATAGCGAAACTCAAAGTGGAATTTCATCAATAAGCTTTTACTTTTACAGTTTACATGGGTTTTGTTTGATGGTCTTTTTGTTGCTGTTGGGTTTTGTTTTCCTTTACAGAAGTATCACTAAGCTGTAGCTTTGTGATGCCACTGTGACACTCATGAGACACAGTCGGAGTGTCTGCTGAAAAAAATGCATCTCGAATGTGCTCTTCCTAACCTTATTCCCTCAAGCAAAAAAGCTGTTGAATGCAACAAAGATAGGAGAAAATAATTTAGTTTTTTGAGGGACAGAGGGGAATCGGATTTCAGAGAGATTTCTTAGCAAATCTTCATTCTCTTCTTGTGCTCTAGCCTGGGCTTGCCTTACCCTGCCTGTCCTCTGCCCACTTTTTGCAAACCTGGAAGTGGTCTCAGTCACCTGCTTGCTGCACCTTGAAGCTTTATAGCATCTTGCTGAGACAACAGGATGAGTGGAAAGGAATTGTCTTTCCTGTAGTCTTCTGGCACTGCAATACCTCTGTTTTCTTTTTTTTTCTCTTTTTTCTCCAGTAAGTGAGATTCATAAAGACTTATATCTGGATTTCCTCATCTTCATTTCCTACCTAATTTCTCAACTTTTTAGAACTTTTAAATTGACTGTTTCATACAAAATACATGACTGAAAGTTTAAGGTTACAAAATCACGTAGAAAAAAAAGAAATGTCTCTTTTGGACTTGCCTATGCGGCATTATATGTGTATGAGTAGAGAAAGGCTGCATGAGCCTAAAACACAAATATATGTGTGTGTATATACATATATATATACACATATATATCTGTAGGTATATATCTTTTTCTTCCTATGAAAAAAAAAATAATCTGCAGTAGTAGGTGATGACAGCTGTAATCATAGATATATGTGGCCCCATCTCCTTTTCTGCCTGGTGTTCAGACCCTGATTTGAGAACCTATCCAGTGCCGATGGAATCAACAGTGAATTTAGCTACAAATTCTGCAGAACATGTACAAACTGGCATTACAGGCCTGAAATTGCAGAGACGCATGCAGGCTGTCATTAAAAATGCAGAAGTTAGTTTTCTGACACCCAAGTGATTCTACTGCACGGTTCCATATGATTTTCCAAGTATGATACTACAGCTTCTGCGTGGTGCATTTAATGGTTCTCTGCAATGGCTGAACACGTTTTGACACAGAATAACATTTTTTTCCTGGGCCCTTTTCTTAGGTATGGGTTACTTCCTTGTGCTAAAACTTTAAACTAGGAACAAATCATCCTGAAACAGGCACCAGTCATGGATTATTTCAACCCAGACATTTGCGAAAGGAAAAATCTTCTCATGAGCAAAGAAAGGAGCTTAAAATAGGTGCTAGCAACCTGAGCAGCAACTGATGATACCAGCATTAAAATTTACACTGCTATGATACTCTCAGGGAGGTTGTGATTACTCTGTATTCTAAATGGTCATGACTATATGCTCACCCTTGGTCTTTTTATTGACTGTTTCATATCTATAGACTTCAGTAGACGGTTCTTAAGCCCATTGTGCCATACATACATAGTCCTCTTCACCTTTGACATACATTGTGGACCACTGATCTGCAGCAGCATTAAAAAAAAAAGGCACCAACCCCCCCACTTCAATGTTCCACGAATGGGGAGAGAAACTGTAAAGGATGAGGCTTTTATACAAGTGCAATATTTTTAGAGAACTGTTTATATGGGATAGCAGTTTCATATTCTGTGTGTCTGTGTGAAAAACTATAAATCATGCTGTGTTTCCAGAACACCATTTCTGTTCAGATAGCCACATTGTTTTCAACAAGTGATATGAATGACACTGATAATAAGATATTTAAGGATTCAGTGTACAGTTATTTATCTGCATTTAACTTTGAAAGTAGGAATAAATTCATATTCTGAGTGCAAGCAAAGCTCCTTGCTGATTTTCAACAACTTGCCCACTTGTCTACCCTGTTTTATGTAGCCCTATATTGGTCCTAGAAAGGTGGTGGTGGTGATTTCACATAAATCTCAAATGTTTTCCCCTTTTCATTCATTATGTCTCAGCCTTTTCATTGTGAGAATTATGAAAAGTCAAATTTACTTGTCTTTCTCATTGTTTTCCATGTGATCAGGTCCTTTTTTAAAGAGCAAAGCAAAAAATAAACTAAACCCTTCAGCCGCTTCTGATGCATGAAAAATTAATCTGGCTTCACCTGAGAATGTAGCAGTGAATTACAATTGCACTGTGGTGATTTCTGCTTTACCTAACGAGAAAAAACACATCTGGCATATAAATCAGTCCAGAATTTGAATAGTTCATGCAAGCATGTATTGAGTGCCTGCTCTTTGTATTTTACAGGCCTGTAGTATAAATTACAAGGTATTCTGGTAAAAGTCTCCTCTTTTTTCCGTAGAGGACCAACTTGCAACCCCACAATATCTACAAATGTGATGTTGGCTACCCAATGTACTATAGTGATGACATTGACAATAATAGTGGTATTTCTTGATTGCTTTTAGAAATTGCCCCTTGGTTGCATATATTCAGAGCAGAAGATGCTGTGGACTTCTCACAGTTAACATTTGACCCAGGACAAAAAGAGCTTATTGCTGGAGCAAGGTGAGAAATCTTGTTTTCTTTTCATGTTGCATAAGACTAGATTTTCTTCTTTGTTGATTGGTAATATTGAGCCAAATTCTAGTGTGAGCTTGCCCTTGTGTGACTCCCCTGGCTTCCAGGCCCCCTGAACGGAACATTATGTATATTTATTTCCTTATTCCTGATCAAAGTTAAAAGAAGGGCTGCCTGGATCCTAATAACTTACACTATTCTCATTTTAAAGAGGACTGTCCTGGAATACTCTTAAACTTTGGATGTGTACAGTACAAGAGGCAGATGCTGCATGACAATGTGACAAAAGTCACTATAGCATAAAACTTATGTTGATCCCAAATTTGGCTACACAATATGGCTTTTTGTGCTTGGATGATTCTAAGAATTATTCCAGTACAATGCCAGGAACAATCTGTTAAAGACTGCAGAATTAGTAGGAAAGATGGTGATAATCATAATTTTTGCACAGTAGGACAGTACTTTGCAAGCTGCGATCAACAGTGACACTGTCTTAGGTGTCAGTGTTGAAGCAGTGACAGTCTTTGAAGACGACTTTTTTCCTTATATGAAGTATGGTAAAAGATTTTGGTTGGCAAAAAAAATTAACCATTTAAACTTCTTATTTACGTCTGCCTTCTGAATATATTTTAGTCTTGAATTAATGAAGATCTAGTCACTTCATTTTTCTGTTAGATGTATCATTGGAATATACTGCTGTTTCCCAGTTTGTTTCTTAGTCGAAAATGAGGTTCGGGAAGTGATAAAATGCACTGCGAGATTTTTTTTATTTCCATGCACCACTGGAAGTTGCTTGTCTACAGGGGCAAAACTTTGAGTGTGTGGAGATAGATATATGTCTTTTGCCTACCTGAAGTGGGATATCCTGTACCCTCATGTTGATTTTTGTTTTCTGTAAGCTGCCAAATGAAATGAGGCATGAGGCTGTCAACTGGTGCTCTTCTGTAAAGACAGCCAGCATAAGTCAGAGCTGTTTGAGCCTCTCCTCAGTTCTATGGAATTGTGTGTTGCATTGATGCATGCTGTATAGAGCTCAGTAACTAATGAAGATCAAAAGTTTGCTTTTTATTCCTTCTTCTCAAATTTTTATTTTATTTTATTTTTCCTCTCTATACTGTTCATCTGGGCTCCAAATCTCAGGGAAGAATATGCTCATTTAAACTTGTGCTTTTGATGAAGGCTTTTGAATAACAATGGAATAAGCTTTTTCTGAATAGTCAGTGACTATGAAAAAATACCAGCTGACAATTCTGCCTTTTGCAAAAAAACCCAATGCAGTGAAAACAATAGGATTCATTTGGTTTCTCTAGAAGTTAATGCTGCTTCAGAGCTTCATATCTTTTGTTCTGGCTAACATTGCAAAATTAAAAATGTTGAGTGTTTTTAGCATCACAACAGAAATCTTTGTTTTCCAGCGTCAACTATAGCTGGTTGTTACTTGTTCATAGAATTGATTGGATTTCTCCTTTCCTTATTCTGCATTTTCCATTCTAAATTTTAAGCTTTTCCACAATATTTGGCCATGGAGACCTCACTTTAGAATGACTGCTTAACAGTAGGTTTTTCTGATTGTACATATTGTTGATATTAGTATATCCTTTTCAGTACACGTTTTTCTCTTTGTGAAGTATTGTGCCAGACTATATGGCACAAATCATGTTTTGTCATGGATTACAAGACCAGCAACCAGTTGTCGGGGTGTTGTAGTCCCAAAAACGCAAATGTTGATCTTGCTGATTATGCACCTTTTGCGTGTAGTCCCTGCTTCTTCGTAGAATGAATCCCTCCACTGTGAATATGATGTAGAGTTTTCTGCTCATTTACAGGCATGGTGTTTGCAGCCTTTCAGGTCTCAACTGGCTGCACTGCTGTTGTTGTTTTTTTCTTAATGCACTACTTGTACCTTTCGTACAAATTACCTTTCCCCCAGGGGCATCTGAACAGAGCATTAATATTATGATATTTGTGCTATAGCTTGTGGGTAATGTTTTAATACAAGTTTCTTTCACATCTCCCTCACAGGGTTCACATACCTGTAGAGTCATTAGAAGAATTCATTTTCTGTCCTAAGCCACAAATGTGCCCTCATAGGTGAAGAGAATGTGTTTTTAATTCTTCCTTTCGAGTGAAATATCTTTTAGTGTACAGTTATTTCTCTTAGGATATTACAACTTTTTTATTACCTTCTTGTACTACACTTAGGCACTGAAAAACTAGAAGCTGTGTGCAATGTGATATCAGTAAGATCTGAACAGTTGAAAGTTCCTGTTCAGTTGTGCAAAGGATAATTTGTAGTCCTCTAACATTATTTTCCCTTTTCTACCCAGTCAATGGTAGAGAAGGGAACTGTGTTATATGGCACATGGCAAAGCTACAAATAAACTTATATTATTCTGTTTGCATACCCATTGTGATTCATGTTCAGCATCCAAACAAAAATAGGAGGTAATGCTCGCACCTCTAGTCTTTTGCTTTAGTAAGGTGGTGGTGGTGTTCTAAACTGGAGAAATGATTTTCACAGCCAGGAGCTGTGTCCTGGCTCAGTTTACATTTTTAATTGTTTGGTGGGGGTTTTTTTTGTTGTTGTTGGTTTGTTTGTTTTTTTTTCTTTGGGTTTTTTTTTTTTTTCACTTTAGTGGAGTTTAATGAACTCTTCTCCAAATTTCTCTATCTTAGAAACCAAACAAAATAATAGAGTGAAAATTTGACACTATTGGAAATTCTTAAATCTCTTTTCCATCACTGATACTTACTGCAGATGATTCTCTTAATTTTTGGAATTCTAAAGCCTCTAGAGAGGTTTATGACTTGTCTTCATAAGCAAATTAGCAAAGATCCCAGATGGGATCCAGTCTGGATTCCTGTTGGGAGCTGCCAATGTCATGCAGCTACGTAAAAAGTCAGATTGACTTCATGATGTCTCAAAAGGTGTCTTGTGTAGTGACAGGGAACTATTGATATCACTGCATAAGGTCCTTGGGACACTTTAAACTATGTAGTGTGTATTATTCTGTTTATTGATGTTTAAACAGGGTTAACCAAAATTAGAAAGAGGTGTAGGGAAGGGCTGCTAAAAGGCAAATGAAGAGGTTTGTAATTATAGTGCAGGAAAACAAAGGCTGAGTATGTGCACAGAGCCTGCCCATAAATCCATCAGCAGGTATATCTAAGGAAGGAAATGGCTGTATAAATTACAGTAGTGTTGGCAGAAAACCAAATGAGTTTAAGTTAGCCATGGGTAATTTAGCCAAGAAACAATCAGTTTTGTCACATTGTACCAGTGTGAACAGACTAGGAACAGAAATATTTTTGAGACAGAGGTCTCTAAATTTATGAGAGGGACATTATTCAGTAGTATTTGCTATAGCAGGCAATGACTGGGAAGGTAGTTACTAGTCCTGCATTGCTAAGACTAGTCTCACCTCTCAGGTTTGGAAAATAAAGCTGGTTTTCTGATGTCTACAGGTATTCTGTCTGCTGTGCAAAACCAGATTTTTTTTCAATTTTACCTGCACACAGGTTCCTTGTCCCCATCCCATAGGTTGTTTTCCAGTTCTTGTGAGAAGTCTCTGGTTGATATTCTGTTTTGTTCTGCAAGATGTCCGGTTCTTCTATAGGTCTTGAGTTGATTAGTTCAGAGTCTCCTAGCCTTATCGCAGTTTCTTTATACATTCTGCACTGATCTGTGAATGTTACTATTCCAGTACTGGCACACACCTTCACTTTAATCATCCAATACATGTTCCCATGAAACTGTATCTTTGAAATTTGCCCCAGGCATTGTTCTTAACTTCACTTATGACCTGGCAGATAAAAATAAATGCGTTCTCTTGCAATCTGAAACCTTCTAGGGAATTCAGTTGTTTTCTTCAAAAAAACCCATATGGCAGAGCAGAATTTACTTTTATAATTAAGTGGCATCAGTGAAGGATTACTCTGAGGGCATTAGCTCCTTTGTAAGCTCAAGGAAATGAGACTGCTTATTTATCTTATTCTGATAAATCCTGATAAAATATTCAGATGAATATTTCTGTGTGTGGTATTTAGTGGACTGACTTAGCATCTAATCAAATACGATAATGATTTCTGTATTTCAAAATGACAGTAAGCATGGAGATTCATGGATTTCCCCAATAACAACCTTGCCTTCTTTCATGTGGTAGTGCTTTGCCATATGTTTCTTTTTTTCTCTCTTGTAAAGGTCAGTTGAGGGGGACCAAGACCAGCTCAAGCGAAGGATACAGTGGTGTCTGAATTGCCCTGGCAAATTACCTTTTTTTCCTCCTTGGTCCTTGACAATGCACCAACACTTATCAGCTCTAGTTTCTATAAATCAAAACTTGTTAAAACTGTTCCAGCCATTTTGGTAAAATGGAAGTCTCCTGGAAGCATGCCTCAAACCCAGTAGGTTAGGGCAAAGATCTTGAGGCTCAAAATAATTAGTTATATTTTCCTTCTAATCCCCTCTTTTTATTTTTTTTCTTTTTGTGACTTTTTGATCACTTTTATTTAAACCATGCAAGAGGAATTATGGCAGAAGAACGTTGTTTATTTAAGGGAAAAATGAAGTAATCTTCCTCTTTCAAAGTTTCTTGTGCTTGAAATTTTGAACTGCTAGGAGCCTAGTGGAGTTCATTCTTAAGATGTGGAAGTTTATATTTGAAAAATTCAAGTTGGGCTAGCTCAGCTGTACTTTAAAATAATACAGTTACTTATCAGAAATGTCCCTCAATGTATTCAACTTTTTTTTTTCTTTTTATAATTGGATCATATATATTTAGAAAAATCTTAAATTATTTTTTACATGGAGCATCCTAATAACAGTGACTTTCTTCTGTAAATTAATTAAATTTGTTTTGAGATGGCTTATTGCCTCAGTCAGTCTTTACTTCACTGATGAAGGGACTGTGTAACAGTATGGCTTTTTATTTAATTAGATGTGTGTTTGGGAACGTTAATTTGAACCATTACCACTACTTGCCATAATAACAGAAAGGCAAATTAGAGGATTCATTATCAGTGGGTTTAGAATCTCTAATAATAGAATAAATAACTATACAGGTTTGCTTCTTGATGTTGTCTGCTCTCAGCAGGAGAATTTCAGGGCTTCCTGTTAATGAGATGCTCTAAGTGCCAACATATTGGAAGAATATACAGGAACCAGGAATTAGTGCTTTGTTCTTTGAACATCCATCTGGGTTTATTGTTCATTTAACACTTGGTTCTGGGTAATCAATGTCAGTCCTTTCACAGATTGATCTGGTCTAATCTAAGGTATGGCTTAATGTTAAATCTAAGAGAAATTATCATCCTACTGCTGCAGGAAGAGGAAGGTCTTTCTCTCTATTGCTTTTTTTTTTTTCCTACCTTGCTAATGGATTCCTAAATACATTTAAAAGCTAAGGCTTTGTAGCTTTCCTGCTCATGCCTTGTTCTGCAATTTTCTCCCCCTTTGCACCAGCTCTGCTAATAGTCTGGTTGCAGAGTAACAGTAGTCAATTCACTAACGCCACAAAAATTTCTCCTGTGCTAATAATAATGTCTTGCCATTTTAATTAGTGGAACTAACATAAGGCATCATCAGAGGAGCTCTTGAGTTGACTTGGGATAAGATGAAAGGAAAACGGCAGCAGTAAATGGAACTTCTTTGGCGGAGAACACTGCTATTTCAGTGTAAACCATCTTTAGAAATTACATCAGATGAATAGTGTTCCGAGGGTACCTGTCTTTAATTGAAGTAATGACTTAATATATACACACTGGATCTGTGGTAGCAGTAGTACATGCCCTGCTACAGAATATGGCAACTTATGCCTTCTCTAGGTTCCTGTTTAGACTCTGTTCTCATTTCAGTTATCTGTTCCTTTCTTCTGTGGTGAATTTTAATCCAAACATATGGTTTCTGGGCTACATCACTGGCAGTTTGGTCCTTTCTGAGCTTGTCCACTGTGTGTGCCATTACAGTGCTGAAATGCAGGGCAGGGAGCTACCAGCTGGCCAGAGGCTGATAACCAGGTTATAGAAGTGCTAGAGAGGTACATACCAGTTGGATCAGTAGTCAGGTCTATGAAGGACTCCCCCCTGCCTCTGATACATAGGTGCCTTGCATGAGTTACTACAGCACTGTTGTCCTGGGTTCAGCAGTCATTTTTCTATTTCTTAGTAGCTGGTGCAGTGCTGTGGGTGCACTTGAGTGGCTGCAATCCTCCTGTGAGGGGGCTGCTCATGTAGGAGGTAGATGTGGGTCTCTGTCCTCATTCCAAGAATACTACCAGAAAACAACAGTGCCATGATGCATACTGTGCATGTGACCTTCACCTCTCAAATTTTGATGGGAGCAAGATTTACTTTTATATAGAGTTGACTATATATAGTCATTTGTTGACATCATGTACACCTTGGTATGCAGCCTGCTGCCATGTACAGTGAGCTTCCACTGAAGGAAAGGGCTGGACTCTGCTGAAAAATTAATGGCTCTACTGGAGGACTGCAGCATGATCACAGGAGGGAAATTAAAGGCTGTCTATGGGCCGTCAAGTTTAGTATCTCCTTCCTTGAAGTATCTTTAGCATTAATGTGATCACTTACATAGCTGTTTATTGTTTTGTTGCTGCAGTTTCTTAAGTCCAGACTTTTGACTACTGTAGACCTTCTCCCCCCGCCCCCCTCGCCATGTGTGCAGGAGTGCTGCATCCCAAGATCTCTAGTTGTTGCTGAGGCTGTAAGTGAAGCTACAGGGAAGTGAATGTATTAAGATTTGCTAATCCTGAGGAGCAGCCATCAGAGAAGTAAATCAGATTTTACAGGACCTTTGACTGGATTAATTTAATTTATAATGGAATTCTTTCATAATTGGCTCTTACAGTGTTGTTCTTCTGTTTGCGAAGCTCAGTGTCTCACTGATCAGTCTGTAATCACCTGAGTCTTCCTTTTTGCCATTTTGAATGTTTTATGAACATGGTTAGTCTTTACTTCCTCAAGAACACCTGTAATTTTAGAAATTGTTTTAAAAGAGTAATAAGAAGTCCAAGAACCATTTTTTTTAGATTGAATTAGCATGAGCTGCTCATCTGAAAATATTTATCTGTGCGTATATGCTGTTTTCACATTCTTACATTTATCAGGAAGCCTTATTTCATTATTCTTATTTGCTGAGACCTCTATTTACTGCACAACGCAGATAAAAAGTTTCTGCTTTTCATTACTGTGACCTGACCATTTTCATGTAGTAGTTCAACTAGACCACTTAGATTAGGGTTGTTTTATTTCCTATGTATCATCCTTAGCTTTTTCGCATATTTTCTCTATTGTATTTTAATGTAACCAGGTGAATTTTCTGAATAATAATTTTTATTCATATTGATTATTTCTCTTCCTCCTATTCTTTTTTAAATTATTATTATTTATTCCAAATTGCTGGCTTTACTATACTGCAAAACTAGAATTAGCTTTTACCCCCAGAACTTTCCCATCTTGAGCGTGAAATCATGACTTTTTTCTTAATAGTTGAGTCTTACAGAGCTTATACTTCTCATTTTCAGTCTTAGTATCTTTTTCTTCCAATAAATTGAATAAAATTTTCTTCTTTCATGTGAAATAGTTTCTTGAAAAGTGCACAGGAGGGAATCTTACTGGTTTATTTCCAGGAGATTTGGCAGGATGTCTCGTCATTCCTCGAGTTTTTGAGTTTGCTGCAGCCCCTGTTTATTAATTCAGGCTTTCAATTGCAGATGCATATAAGGGTTTGGGGTGGGGATTTTTGTTTGCTATCTTATGGGTTTTCAAAAGCTTATTTTATAGCATGTTTTCCTAATTTTTATGTGCCACCTTAAGGTCCTTTAATGTCTGTGTTTAATGCAACAGTATTTGTTGTTGTTGTGTTACAGTTTGCCATTTCACAAAAAAAGGAGTAAAGTGCTGGATTTAACAACCATTCCTAGCATGCTGTACTTCTGAATATGTATGAGTTTTCAACTGATTTTTGTCATCAACTTATTTAGTAACATACAGAACGTTAGTTTTGTGCCTTGATCTGTAGTCATATTGAATGTATTCAGTGCAATAGATCAAAATACATTGTTTTCAAGGAGGTCACTGGAGCATGCTTTTTCTGATGCTTCATTCAGTTCTCACTGATACTAGTGGAAGTCTTTGCATTGGTTTGAGCGTGCTGTTAATTAACAAGTTTTAGTTACCATAGTTCAGCTAGAAAAGTTGTTCAGTGCTGTGAATATAAATCAAAACGCATATTGACTGCTGGCTATCAGAAAGAGTATAGGATGCTGCTCTTTCTCAGAGTTAGTTGTGTTTTCTTCTCATTAGCATCCTTCTGTTTGCAAATTTGTGTAACATATTTGCTTTCCTCTTTCATTAAGCACCAAATGGAAACAAATTTACCAATTACTGCCAGTGTCAAATCAGTTTAATTCCATCATGTAAAGCTATATTTTTCTTGCTTTTATTACCACCATATGTGGACAAGAGACAGGCCTACGTGCTAATAGGTCTGTATCTATGCTTCAGAAAGTATTTGGTCATTCTTATTTCACATCCTTTGTATGCCTTAAAGCATAAATGCACTAGAATAAAGCTAAATAGAGGTTAAAAAATGGCAGCCCAGGGCATTATCTCAATAACGTATTGAAAAATATATTGTCATGTCATGAGACCGACATGACACTTTTGTAAGTACTGACTTAAAACTAGAAGTGTGAGACTACATTATCTGATCATTTATTCTACATCAGAGACTGCATTTATTTGTAGAGTGTAACGGGCATTTATGTGCCACTTCTGTGAGTCTGATACCACTAACTTGAGAAAGCAGTTTATAGCTGCTGCGGATGCAGTTCATTTTCTCTGGAAGAAAAAGACTGTTCTACTTCTGTAAATGGAAAAAAAAGTTGTAGGTTTCTTTTAAGTTTGATATCTGGAGTGAAAGCACAATCAAGGATGGCTGATGGAAGCTTATATGCAGTGAGTTGAGGAGCACACTAAGTATTTATGTTCCCTCCCGAGGAAGGACATCTTGCAGATATGAAGATATTTTCTGTCCTTACAGACAGAGTACAGATACATAATACTGTGTGCATCATTTCTGATGTTCAGCGAAAGTCATGTCAACTTGCACATAGCTTGTTGGCGAAACTTTGTGTAAACTTTGTCCTGCAATGTACTGTTTTCTTTGTTTGCCTACTTCAGGTCTCCTCATGACTCAAAAGCAAGTATTTTAGTTATTTCTTTGTAATGATTTATCTGTGCTAATAACAAATAGTCTTTCTTTATTTTACTTGCTCATGATTTCTTGCCCTTAATAGCCTGCCTCTTGTATTTTGAGTAACTCCTTTGAGCAATATTCTAAGGAAGGACTAGTGACCTAATTCCTGTACATCCACAATTTAAGTAAAACATTTATGTACCAGAATCAATAAATAAATACACATAGTTGCATCCCATGCATCTGGCCATGATAGTGATTGTGTTTCTGAGATACATGTTTTGAATTAGTTTTATTTTTTTAGACACAGTTGATTTTTGTTTCCCACCCTGAGAGCTCATTTAAAGAAATGAATAGGTAACTACAGTCCTGACCATCACTTCTCCAGGTTTCAAGCAATGCCTTTGTGTCACATCTCATTCATGGTTTGCCTGCACTCCTCCCAAGTTCTGCAGGTGCAGCATTACTGTTGTAGGGAAAATCTAGAGTGAGAAAGCCTTTTGCAATGAAAGTATGGGCTTTGAAAAATACGCTTGGCTTGTATTCAGCTCCTGCTGTACATGGAAAAGAATCAGACCAGGTATGACAGGACTTCAATCAGAATTGTGAAAACTGTGGCTTCTACAGACATTCCATCATACTGAGATCCTTTGCTTCAAACTTTACCCATCTGTGACTCAGCTAATTGCATAAGGTTTCCATCATTATGGAGAGAAGTGGATGGCTTTAATCTCCCTGTCCTCTTATTCTTGTTTAGACATCTAACAGTGGTCACACGGATCTGCCAAAGCACTGAGTTTTTCTTCCCAATGATTCTAAAGGAAGACTGGAGCAACAGCTCAGACATACATGTATGCAGTATAAATATCTAATTTATTCATATCCAGCCAGTCTTTCAACGTGAAAATCTGTTCTAGAAATTGCCTAAGTCCCTAGCCCAAAAGGCTGTATGTTAAGACAGTCCTGAAAGAGTTGAGTCCTGACTACCAGCCACTTTTTTTGTGTGTCTTTTATATTCATTATGTTTTTATTTAAACACTAGTAACAATTCATTTTTATCTACTTTTTTTTTATTCCAGAAACTACCTCTTCAGATTGCAGCTTGAGGATCTCTCTCTAATACAGGTATGTTTTCATGTTTGTTCCCATAGTTCCTCTGCATGATGTAGGTAAGCAGATGTTTTAAAGATAATCAAGATATTTATACGCTTCATAGCTACAGATAAGTATGCATCAGGTTTTGTCCTCTTTGCAGCTCCTTATTATATAAGTCATATTATCCATTTTAATTCCAGATTAGCCTTTGTCCCAGGCCTTACAGACCTGATGTTACGTTACTCTGCTGTAATTTTGTTAGAGTGAATCTATAAAAATAGAGGCTGGAAAGGAGGGTCATGTTCTCTTAGAAAAATGTTTCCACTTACTATTGTGCAGCTTCTGTATCCAGAACTTACTGTTATTATAGAAAAAATACATTTTAAAAATAATTATAATTTAAAAAAATCTTTCATACTTACAGAATTTAAATTAAGCAAATGAAACAGCAGATTTTCAAGAAAGAAATACAGTGTGAACACAGGTATCAAAATCTGTGTTTTGTAAATAAGACAGCTATCTATAGTTTAAGACTTGTTTAGAGCTTGGAAGATGAAACAAAGCCTTTTAGAGGCAGTTAGGCTTCATGGAAAGGTGAGAATCCCTGATGGATTTATTTTATCCTGAACTTCACCTGACTTCCATATATTAGCAACCTCATCTTCTCTCAGTATTCTGAGTGGAGTTACTTGCTTAGGGTTTGTTGGTTTTCTGCTTTGTTATTTTTAACCTTATAATTTCTGACGTTTGGCATTCTTCTTGTCTTTAAGAGTAGTTTTAGTAAATGTAATTAAGTTGGGTGACTTGCTAGGGTATGGAAATATAAAATCACAAGGTATATTTTTTCATAATATTTTCATTTGTGCAGTTTACAATTAACTAGCTTTAGATTCCGGACTGTGCCTATTATTTCACTAAGTAATGCTGTACAGTTGAATATGGAAAAGTAAAAAGAGTTCAGGTTAAAGCTGTCTTTTTGATTCGTAGAACACCTTGTGTGCGCTTTAATTAGGCTTGCAGGCTTCTTTTGCTCTCTCAGACTACTAGAAATAGGATCTGAAGTTGTCTTATAATTAACCAAAATTGCAGTATTGATAAATATTCAGTTTTGTTGCTATTGCTTAAGGCTAAGAAGCACCAAGCACTTCTTATATCCAGAATTCAGACTGCCCACTTTTACCTTATGTAACACACTCAATATCCTGGCATAATTTAGTCCTGAAGACTCTTTGTTGCGAGGCTACTCCCAGAGGTCTCTGGTGATGTTATTGTAGTTTATTCTGCTAAATCATAGATTGAAGTTCACAGCTGCCCTGTGTTAGCATAAGTATCAGTAGGCTGAATTCACTAATGAGGGAGAAATCTGTAGGTTATAGAGGTTTATAACTGTCCTGACTCAAACAAATGCCCTCCCATCTCAGTCTGCCAAAAATACAAAATGAGGACACAAATCATACTGTTGATGTTGATACTAGGTTGCTAGGTTTTGTTGGTCTTAGGAATGTGCAGAACCCTTTTCCATGTGTCAACTTGAGAAGACTGTTTAAAATTTCCTATTCAGTCTTCAGTGCTGTAGCACCACTGTTTTGTGTTTGTGTTTTTTAGAACTCTTTCTACAGCTCTTTAGAGAGTTTATGCTTCTAAATCAAAACCTAAATATGTATTTTTTTCCTTTTCACCCGTGAATCTTTATAACCCCTACCTACTCCCCAAGTATTCAAGTTTTTTCCCTTTATTTTCAAACCTACCATTGTGACTTCTTCATATTTGTCCTTCGTCCCCTCTGTTTCCCTTCTATGAGATTGCCTCAGGGCAGCCCTTATCCAAAAGATGTGTTTCCTTGGGTATGCCAGGATGTGACAGTTGTGGCAGCTCCAAATTAGCTGTGAGATGGCTGAAGCCTTTTTTTTGGTGCAAGTAAGCCAGGATGTAAGGTGTGTTGTTTAAGACTCCCAAACTCATACACAACTGTTATGGTTTAAACCCAGCCAGACAGCTTGTTCACTCACTTCCCCCCCCTTATTCCCCTCCCCCTGCTCCTGGAGGGACAGAGAAGAGAATTGAAAAGAGTGCAACTCCCATGGCTTAAGATACGAACACTTTAGTAACTAAGGTATAACACAAATCACTACTGCTACCACCAATAACAGTAATGATAAAGGAAATAACAAGGGAAGAGAATACAACACCTCATCACCAGCCGACCCATAACTTGCCCCCCCGGCCCGACCAAGCACCGACCGATACCTCTTCCAACCCCCCAATCCTCGCCCTTCGGCTAACTCTCCATTACCTCCTGGGCATGACGTGCTGTGGTATGGAATACCTCTTTGGTTAGTTTGGGTCAGGTGTCCTGTCTCTGCTTCCTCCCAGCTTCCCTCCTCCCTGGCAGAGCATGAGGCTCACAAAGTCCTTGGCCAAACTAAAACATCATTGTATCAGCTCTGTTCAGGCTGAAAGTCAAAACACAGCACTGCACCAGCTACCAAGAAGGAGAAAAATGACTGCTACTGCTGAACCCAGGACAACACCACACTCAGGTCATCTTTTAATCTGATGTGAACATATGAAATCGGCCACTGATCTTACAGTCGTAAAAGTAGGCTTGGGAATGTTCTCAAGAGGCCCTTTAGCTCCCCCACCCTCTTCCCAGATACCCCAGGCCAAGATCAGGAGTGCTGCTGTTATTACTGGCAGGTACTTGTCTGAAAACTTCTTACAGGTCTTTAGTCATAAAGATGCACAACTTTTTTCAGCCTTTGTTGGGAAATGTTAAGGAACGAAGAGAGTCTCTGTCTCATGATGGTGAAAGTGAGAAAGCTCTAGTAATGAAAGAGACGGTAACCATTCCTGTGGAAACTTGGAACTCAAATTTACCAGCTACCAACCTGAAATCCACCTAGAGCCAAAGTATGTTAACCAAATGATTCACCGAGGTTTACAGAGGTTTACAGACCTTTCAGACAAGTTTTGTTGAAATGACAGAATGCTAGTTGCAATGCCAGTCATCCCGACATCATGTGTAGGGTTACCTCAAGTATAATTGAAGTAAACTTTGATTTCTGAAACTTTAGGACGTGTGAAGTTTCTCTCATTCACATGTGGTGAAAGAAATATTTTGAATAAGATTGGAGGATATAAAGTTAACCAAGTTAGCAATTAAAAATTACGGTATTTTAAAGTTCCAGATCTTTCAAACTTCAAACTCTGTTATGGTTAAGGGAGGTAGAAACAAAAGTGAGAAACAAAGTAAAAGTTACATTAAATAATTGCAAAGCAGAATGATGGAATTTCACAGGAGAAATGAAGCGTACTGTGCTTTAACTTGTTAATGCAGTATGGGCTAGTCAGATATTCTTTTTTTTTGTGAAGGGGCTGAACACTTTGACACTTTATGTAAGACAGAAGAAGCGCATGGTGAACTGCTAGCTGTAAGAGGCTTTCACTGTAGCACAATAACAATACAAAAGGTCTAGAAACAAGACAACCTATACACCTGTTGTTTAATTTTTTTTAGAAAATTGCTCAAGCTTTAGCTTTGCAATTGTGTATCTGAAGGAAGAGGAAAACTGCTGACTTCTTCATGCACAGCAAATGCTTCCAGCATGGAAGCAAATATGATTGTTACAATTTGCATACTCCTTTTCTACAGCTTCAGTTAGAGTTTTATAATGGTTTGATTTTTACATTGATGCTTTGAATTTATTTTTTTTTTAATCTTTCTTATAGCACTTTTCTATCTGTAAAATAAAGGGAATGCCTAAAACTTAATCTTGACCATTGATGCACTTCAGTTATTTTTGTAAAAACAAGTTTCCTCATCTGTCATGCTGAAGTGTCTGTTGGAAGAAGTCATTAGTTTGTCCACACATTGCTATTATGAAGAAAAAGGCTTCATGTTGCATGGAGCAAACTGGAACAGTAAGAGTCATTCAGGTATAGCAAAAGCATCTTTGCAAATCTTTTGTTTAGAAATTTCTGTATATTTTTGAGAAGATATTTTATTAATAAAGCATTTGTTTGGAATGTTATCAGGCACTGCAATGTTATCTGATACTGGCTTATTATAGGAAAGATTTTTAAAAAGGAATAAAGTAAAGTAATGACTCTGTGTTGGTAAACTTCTGCAGAAATTATTTTTGGGCAAAACATGCGTGTCCTGTTTTCTGCAAGTCTATACTTGGAAAACAGCTTTTGAAACACAAGATAACCTTCCTTTAAACAACAACACGACAACAAAGCCACCAAAAAACAAAACCCACGAAAGCAGACAGCCATTTAAAATACAAGTTCTCACAAGAGAAATGCGGAACAGAGATTAATGTATTAAAAGAGTACATTTCCATCAGTTCAGTGAAGGTTAATCCCTTGTAAAAGTGAGGGTTAGAGTGCTACTCATCAGACAGGAAGTGTGTCTAAATGTGAGCTAGGCCTGTGCAGTGAGACATTGTTTGCCCATTGTGGATACATCAAAGTTGTCATCCTACATGTTATAGTTCTGTGCCCTGTACTTTGTAGCATGTTGTTTGAGTAAGCAAGTTTCATATGGTAGTGTCTGTAGCAAACCAGTATTTGGTATGTCTCAGCAATTTCCTTTGTGTAGTAGAATAAAGAGAATAAAGCGAGTAAAAGCTTTTTAAGCTCTTGCTGGTGAAGCCTAAGATTCAAATTGTTCAAAGCTGACTGCTGGAACAATGTGTGTATAGCGATTATGGATTAGGATAGAAGCACTCATTGGACTGTCA
Organism: Neopsephotus bourkii; assembly: GCF_033783945.1. Taxonomy (NCBI): domain Eukaryota; kingdom Metazoa; phylum Chordata; class Aves; order Psittaciformes; family Psittacidae; genus Neopsephotus; species Neopsephotus bourkii. Next base: position 5,675,214 of record NW_026901984.1, on the reverse strand, counting down.
TTGTGGAAGGACAAATATTTTATAACTCTTGCTACAGCAATAGGAGACTCACAGACATAGAAGGCCTGACTCCGCATTGTGGGTTTTTTTGCAAGTTTTGTTATTGTTCACCTTAAGTAATCATAGAATAATCCATAAAAGTATTGGCCAAGATGAAAGGTGGATTTCCTGAAAACTTGCTTATGTTCCTTAAAAATATAAACCCAGAAAGCTAAATAGTAGTGTTTAAGTGAATAGGTTTGTTTTCAAACATGTTTTTTGAAAATACAATGTCTAGCTGATGTCAGGATTAATAGTGGGGCTTTGCCATCAGATAGAGAGAGAAGGAGAGAATGGCTTTCACAAGTATCTATTTTTCACCTTCTTTTTTTTTATGTTTGCTGATGTATCTGTAAAGAGTGAAAGACTAATACATGCTGGCTTATAAAAATGTGTATGCCACAACTGCCATAAATGTTCTTACAAGCCAGCGTGTGTAAGCTTTTCACAAACCTGATAGAATGTATGCATTTTTAGTTCTTCCATAAGATGAACTTCTTTACAAACTCAGATCATTAAAGTGTTTAAAGGGCACATGCTTGAGTTTGTCTTTCTCGGTGAATCTATTCTCGGAAATCTCTATTTGAGATGCCCAGGAGGTTGAATACGAGCCTATTCCACCTGCTCCCGTAGTTACATAAATCTCCCGAGATTTTATTCTCATGCTGAATCTGCACATCTTTCAGTTGGAACTACACATACCTCAAAGTCCATTTTTAAAGGCAATTTTAGCCCCTCGTTTACTGCAAGATTTAAATTGCATTCTTTATGCAGGATGAGAAGATTGGAGGTTCTTTTTCATGTGTTTTATTAAAGGCCAACTCTACATTCTGGAATCTTGAGGCTTTGGGGTTATATATATATGTATATGGGTATGTATATGGGTATGGGGGAGTATGCCCACTAAGGAGGTATTCAAAGAATTAAGGGCATGATTGGATCTAGGAATTGTAAGAAAAAGGAGCTACTCTGGAAAATTAATTTTTACCAAAGAGAATTCTTGCTGTTTATGTGCATCGAGAGTGTCAGGATTACCTGTTACATATGATAGTTCACTTTTATATGAGTCATGAATGGCTAGATTGCATGCTAAATAATAAGTTAAGTAAATTGTAATACTCTTTAAATATAGAGTTTGTTTTTATCTTGGTTAAATAAAGAGGAGATCTGACTTTATGAATCAAGTACTTACCAGGGTTGTAATCCTATTTTGAAAAGAAAAATGGCTTATTATTATTATAAAATGAGATCATATTGTCTTTTATGACAGACTTTCATGCTTTAGTTTGTCTTTTTAGCTAAGGTGGCATTTGGCCCAGTCTAGAGAAAGTGATGCTTGAATAGAGGTGCAAATGAGTCAGACTTTTTTTACGGCTTATTTTTTGGGACAGTCCTAGGAACAAAATTCAAGCTTGTAAGAAGTCATTATGTAGAGTCAAATATTTAATTTTTGCTGGTAATAAAAACCTTCAGTTATAATCAACAACTTCAGAGAAAAATATAAGGTATCTAATATTTAATCTTTTAATTTCCTTAATTTGTTGAGTTGCCAAATAAACAGAACCCCTTAAAATGCAGCATAACGCTTTTTCTAAAACTTTTATTCACTGTATTTCAGTACATTTATTTTTTATGATGTATGTTACTTACAGTCACTATTTATGGAATAGATGTCTGATTTGTGAAATACAGGAAACAAACCTAATGATTTATCATTTTATTTTGGTGTGAAGCTACCTGTGCAGAAAAGGAGAGCAAGAAAAACTTTATCTGATTTTGTACTTGAAGGCATAAGTAAACCAACCTAAGGATGTCAACTTGTAACAGCTATAGGTTGGCAATATAGAAATGAGAAGCAAACTGAGATTTAACATTCTCTTTGGGTGCCTAAGTTATATGTGGTACCAAGCAAAAAAGTGAAACCCCCTCTGTTGATTTCCCCTTTATACTTAGGGAGGAATATTTCCCTCACTCTTATTACAGATGTTTTTTCCCCCCTTCTTTATGTAAAGGGAACCACCAAAACATGATTTCTGCTTGGGCCCTTCACATTTTTATCTGGGTTGTGTGAATGGAAAACAGGTAAGCTGGGTAGATAAGTTAGTGTTACCTTTGATGCTGTTCCAAGTTCCTTGAAAACTTGGAAGTGATGGGAGGTCATACAACTTTCCCAAAGAAGGCTGAGGTGAGCAAGTTGCAGGGTGAACAAAAGGTGATAGAGCAGGTGCAAACTTCTGCTTGGGTGCTAGGGATGAGCAAAACTTAAGGAAGCATTTGAGCTGCTAGCTTTTGTATAAGGTGGTGCTGAGAACAGACTAATAATATAAATATAAATAAAATAAATATAATAAAATAAAAAATAAAAGGCAAAGCACAGTGCATCTGTATTGTGGTTTAAGGAACCCAGGACAATCTGTTTATCACAGTGCTAGTTCTATACAGTACCTCTTTTTCTTGTTTATACCTTTCTGATGGCAGACTGCTGGATTTTACTATACAGCAAGTCCACAAATAATTACATTGGACGATTGGGGATTTAAAGAAGAATTAAGAAGTATTTGTGAAGCCGGAGCAAGTCTTTTGTGGCAAGTAGAGATGGACTTGATGGCTGCTTTAATCCGTACCTAAATGACCTCTTCTGCATGCAGCTGAAAGGGGCTTCATCAAGTCATACAAAACATGTCAGAGCACACAAATGCTGGTCTTCACTTTATGGTGTATTTGTGGGGAAATCAGTTACCAGCAGACAGTGCTTCATTTCTCTTGGGAAAAAATAAAAGAAAAAGCTACTGAAACAGCTGATGTTCGTAGATTCACCTGCATGCTAACATAGAAGGTGACTGCTGTTCTGAAACCATCTGTGGTCATATTTGGCCAAATACTGATTCACCCTTCATTCTGAATATTATTGCTATGCATGGGATTTTTCACCCTTGTAGGTGTAGATACATGTTGTTTCTACTTGTTTGAGGTTTTTGTGTGTGTTATGTTCTGAGTTCATATACAGACCACCATTATAAAACTACGTAGAGGGCATATGTGGCAGCCAGTTGGATTTATGACTCCTCTTCTGCTCATCTCTGTTACTCATTTACACTTGGCTTCTACATAATTGGAAGGTTTTAGTCTCCAAAATATGTAATTGCCTACTCTTCAATACAGCTGAAATTTGTCACGTAAACTTAGAAGGAGTTTAAGTGAAGCAGAAGAATATTGACAAATTCACAGGGCTTTGCTGCTGCTTTGGCTTATCAGTATGCATTAGTATTTTGGGAGATGGAGGAAAGGAGAAGAAAAAGAAAGCCAGGCAGAGATGTCATTTTTAATTTATTTGCTGTATCTGTCATTGTTTTGTGCCAGTACTGAAATATAAGTGCAAATGCATTTCTAGACAAATGAGTCTGAACACATCCATTTAGTGAGAGAAGCTTAGCTTGTTTATTCCTATTTTTCCTTTCATACCTCTGCTTGTTAGGCTGCATTTCTTATATATATTTGCAGTAATTTTTTTCCTGCTTTCACGGTAAAGAAGAGAAATAGGTACTAAAATTTTTCACTTCCAGTGGAGTAAAGCTTCTCTTTTCTTGAGGTATTAAACTTTTGTGTTTTGTTTCTAATATAAAGGTGAAGCCTAGATCACCTGATTATATAATATAAATGCATTTGTTCTCATGAGAAATAGAGGTGATCTCAAAAGGCATGTGCATACATTTTACAGCAGATGTTCAGGAAACAGCTGATGTGGATTTTATAGTGGTATAGTTTAGCCCTTTCTGATAATTTTTGCCAGAATGTTTGGTGGTCAACAAGACTGCACTATATGCACTACAAGTAATTGTGGAAATGTCTTTTCCTAAGAGGGTGATGATCATGTTTACATTTTTACAAACATGAGTTTACTGATTCAGCTGCATAAGAGTAATCACCAAGTAGCATCTATTTGAAATCAGGCTGCTGCTTTCTAAGTATCTGGACTGTACAGGACTGTGGCATACTTCAGCTAATTCTGGACTAAAGTAATATTTTGTGACAACAGTGCAATACTTATGGATTGACACAGGCTCTCCTTTGAGAATCATCCTCTCTGTATGTAGCCTTTATACTGAGAAAGTGCAGGAATGTGTTTACAGACACATCAGTGTTTACAAATATGTAAGGGGTGGGTGTCAGGGTGATTGAGCTAGGCTTTTTTCAGTGATATCCAGTGATAGGACAAGGGGCAATGGGTGTAAACTGGAGCATAGAAGGTTCCACATTAACATCAGGAAGAACTTCTTTACTGTGAGAGTGACAGAGCACTGGAACAGGGTGCCCGGGGGGTTGTGGAGTCTCCCACATTGGAGATATTCAGGGCCCGCCTGGACAAGTTCCTGTGTGATGTACTCTAGGTTACCCTGCTCTTGCAGGGGGGTTGGACCAGATGATCTCTTGAGGTCCCTTCCAACCCTTGGGATTCTGTGATTCTGTGAATGTTACCAGGTTGTGCAGAAAATGAAAGCAGAAAATACTAATATATAGACTGAAGGCAGATTGTCTTCATTCTTACAGTTGCTCATGAAGAGTTTCAGCTCTTTGACACCTAGATGCTGCAAGGCTGAGCAATTTAGTAAAGAAATGGAATATGCAATATGCTTTGCAAGCGATTGTAATACAGAATCTGCAAACATGATTATCAACTTTTGCTTACAGGCTCTGGTATGGAACTTCATTGTCTGTTCTGGCCGTAACAACTAATTCCGAGTTCAACCCGTTTGTACACCATGCATATTTGAAGAGTAGGCTTAAGGGTGTATCTTCAGTCACAGAGAAGATTGTGTTTTCTAGTGCTGCAGAAATTCATTTAGCAGTTCTGCTGGGCTAGTGGACTTTGATGCTTCTGGGTAATTCTACATATAGGAGGTGATGTCAGCTTACATCTGTATGTTAGCAGTCATCAGTACCTAGCTAAGGGCACTGTGTGGTCCATAGCATCCCCTATGACCATGAAATTAAAAACCCTAGCATTTAAACTGAGAATAAGAGAAGATGGTGGAGCAGTCTTATGTCCACTTGCCACATAAAAATTTAAGATACTGTCCTGATTTCCTGCCAGGGGCGCGTGGAGGAGCAGGCAAGAGGCTGTGTGGTGCTTAGCACTGGCTGGGCTTAAATCATGACAGATATATATCTCAACACTGAGCTCTAAGGAGCCTGTGACACAGTGCGCTTAAAGGATGCACCCAGCTGCTGAACTGTGGGAAGAACTGTCTGTTTCCATAAGGCAAAAAGTTTTCCTTCTTTCATCCCTAAGGAAGAGGTGGAAATTTTTGCAAGGTCAAGAGACTAGTGTTTTTTCTACTGTGATTAAGGAAAAACAGGATTCTGGAATATTCAAGGAAACAAAGCAGCAGTGCTGGGAGTGAGAAACATAGGCAATTGTTGCTACAACCTAAGGAAAGCATTCTACTTTAGAGGATTAAAGTTGTTTTAAATTTTCTTCTGATAGGTTTATCTAATCTTTTAGGACAATTTTTTACTTCATTTTGCCTATCCTCATTTTGCTACTGCCTTTTCCATCCCCTGTTTTTAGTAGACATTATCTTCTTTTTTTGACATGTATTGTTTTACCCATACCAAATTGTACCACAATGCAATGCTTCTGTTGTCAAGTCTGGGAGTGATAAATCATGTCAAACTATGGAAATAAATGTATTTATTAAAATTGAAAACTAGATGTGTTTTGGAATATCTGCTGTTAGACATATATACAAGATTTCTATATAAAGGTTTTGGTTCAGCTGCTATTTTGGATTTATTTGAAGAATAGTGACAGGCAAGGTAGACAGCTGCTTAATTTCCTCCATCTCCAAGGCAGCTGTACTAAAAGCCCTTGAAATACCTTCTCGTGGCATGCATGGAGCCTCTTGGCCAGTCACAATGAGGTGCTTTTGCCACCAGTGCAGTCAGCTGTTGGGATCCCCATGTTCTCCAGAAATACAAATGGGTTCTGCCCTTTGATAGCTTGATGGCATTAAGGTACACTGTGCACTGTTGCTTGCTAGAGCCTCCTGTGGGACTGATGTGCCAGGCCATGTGATCCACATATTCCGATAAAACAGGTTGTTCCTATCGTCCATGACATAGGCAAACTGAAAACTGACGTCATAAACCACTACATTCTTTCTTTTGGTTGCTTTATGGGTAAGATTATGGCCTTTAGAGGACAATTCGATATATTGAGCGTTTGGGAATTATTCTTGGTCTGTGGGGTCTAGACCTGCCTGCTCCTTCACAGCATTTCTAGGTGACTGACCTCAGAATGGAGCTTGGAGTCTGAGGTTAGGTGCTTAGGCTCTCTGTCAAGTGCATGGGGCTAACTAAATACTCAAGAAGAGGTTCTGCTGACATCTGGATTCTGGGCTATGTAATCCCACTGAGGAGGAATGCTGAAAGCACAGGGAAGCATAAACCCTTTTCTTGAGTTAGGCATCTGCATGTAATTTGACAATAGGGATTATTTTTCTCTGTCACCCATATGCAGCAGGCTTCTATTGTGAATATATTGTGTGCAAAATGTATGTTAAACTCTTTCTGTCATAGCTTCTAAACTGAAATAGCAGTATGAAGTTGAAGACTGTTTGACCATTATTATGCATTCTTAAGCAAAGCTTCATTGCTGTCTATTATAGAATTAACCCATTTTCTCTATACAGTACTTCTGGATTTCACGTTTCGTTTGGTGCCTGGCAAACCAAAAGAAAAAGGAACAGATCATTACAAAGTTACGAGAAATGAGAGACTGTAGGGTCTTTACTTGGGCCTATTCATTTACCTTGAGATATTCTTGGCAATTTATCTTGATACAAATGATGACAACAATGTGGTTCAAAGAAAACAAATAGATTAATAGAAAAGGAGTTTGATTAGAGGTTAATATTTATACCTGCAGTTGTATATACATTTAGTTTTGAAAATAAGTTCCTTGATGAAAACCTATTAGTCTTTTTCCCAGGCTATAGCTACTGTTTTAGTACTCAAAAATAGTTAGCCCCAAAGCTGCTAGTGTTTTGGTTTAGGTTTTAAATTGACGGATTCAGTTAGGTTTATTAAAAGGCAAATGAAAGTCCTGAGAAAATCTTATAATTCCATATTTATGTGGGTAGCCAGAATAAAGCAACATTACAGAAATCAACTGTAGGAATAACCAGTATTTGGGACAGAAGCAAAATAAAATTTATGTTGTTAGTTAACAACTTCATTGTGGCATTGACCACTTTTGTGGTATGTGATTCAGTTTCTTAATTCTTTAGTCTCTAAATGAAATCTAAGGTGAGTATGATTTTCCAGAATTTTGACATCACCTTACATTTTTATGACTTTAAGAGCTTTTAAATTGAACATTTTGAATTAAATGCTGTGTTTGGTACCTGCACTTAGCATAGGTTTCTGTTACTTACATCTAAATATGAATGAAAGAAGGCACTCATTCTGAAGCCACACTAGAAGGTAAATACAGTAGCTGACTAGAATTTGTATGTGTCATTACTTTTAGGATATCTGTCAGTGGAAATCCTGTCTACAAGGGTTATAGTCTTAGGCCTATAACCTTAAGTCTTTGCCTAGCTATTTTGATAGTTCTCAGCAATGGTTCTATGTCTTCTTATACTCATCTCATGAAGCTGAAATGAGGATGGGCCAACCTGTCTGTACTTTTTTTCCCTGCTCTGTTACTGTGAGATGAAACCAAGATCTAGTGAGAAGAGCAACTTTGTGGGAAGTGGAACTGCATGAATGTGCAGATTTTCACACACATCTTAATTTCCATCAATGATAGGAAAGCTTTCTCAGTGAAACTTCCTGGCTCCTAGGTGCATGGTTATTTTTGTTACTTCAGTAGAGTTTTTCATGCTGTTTTGTGTGAATACCTTGGCAATTAGCAAAAAAAGAGGGGAAAAAAAATCTGAATTAAGCTTTATGCTGTCAAAGCCACAAAAAAACCTTTTGCAGTGGCATTTTTTCTTACTTTAATTATGCTAGGATTTATTAATGAAGCTTTAATAATATACTAGGACAGGTCTGAAGAAACAATAATGCTGTTAAGTTCATAAAAGATCAAAAATATGCCATTGTATATTTACAAGGACCGCTCTAGGCATGATTCCAGAGTCTTTTCTCACATGGTTGTCAGTAGTGTTACTTGTAGAATACTATGCTACTCAGCAGGAGAAAATAAAGCTGAATGAGTTGTACTTAACAAAACCCTGCATATGCATTGACAAATAAAAGCTGAGTGGAGATTTTCGCATGCTAATGTGTATGTAGACAAAATCCTCTATAAGATTCCTTTTTTTTTTTTCTTAACATCATATGGTCCATACTGACAAACAAGAAATTAAGCAAAGGCATCAGGGGACCTGCATAGATGCATAGGGAGCTCCCAAGTAAATTCAAACATAAAAATGAAGTATTCAAGTTGTAGAAGCATGGACAGCTGACTAAGGTAGAGCAGGCCTGGTTGGGATGAGTAAATCCAAAGCACACATGTAGTTGGACCTGGTGAGGGATAGGGAAAGCAAAAAGAACATTATGTTTAAATAAATTAATTGGATAAGAACCAACTACTGTCATGGTTCTCTTCAAGTTATATTCAAATTATACACTCTTGTAATACTCCAGCTATCTGGTAAAGGAGGCTATGGAGGAAAGTCGAAACTTGGGAACTGATGCATGAAAAATCATGTCCAAATAATCTACAAAAGAGGCTTGCTGTGTAAACCAAGAATATAATTTCATTAGAATTTGTAGTTTCATTGATTTTTCTGTTTCACACCCAGCTGTGTCGCAGAAAAAGGAAGAACTGCTTTCAGTTTTCATTGGAGAGGAAAAAAGAAGTAATTCTTATTTCTGTAAAGTTACATAGAAAAATGCATGAAGTTATTTATTGAACAATTGCATTTTAATGTAGGTGCACATTAACATAAGGGAATAAAGAATGTTAAATCTACTCAGGCAAATGTTGAAGAAATATTTGTGTCATTGTCACCAAATTTGTGGAAACTTCATTAACATCTGTGATCAAATAATGAGTAGTGTGATGAAAACCTGGTTTCTAGAAGGTTCATTCTCACTGAGACTTGCAGGCCGCAGAGATGAATAAGAAAACAGAATGGAACGAGGAAAAGAATTAGTCACTCTGAATCCAGTGAGACTGAGGCACTGTAAATGCATTTTAGAGTGGATGCTACATAAAAAACTCATGGACAGACTGGTGCTATGGAAGGCCTGTCTCTGCCAATCACCCTAGTATATTGGGAAAGAAAACACAGCTTTTAGCCTGAGAATAGTCATGCTAGGGTGAATGCACCTTGCAGATGGAGTCAGGGAGATCAAAGAAGGAAAAGTTCATTGTTTACTGCAGGAAGTAAGTAAAAATGTATTATTTGTTTTTATCTGTGAAGAGCAAGTAATACTTACCAGACTTTTCCAGAACAGCAGGTGTATGTACAGTGCAGAACAGAACAGAAAGGATCTTGAAGCTCTTGCTGGGAGAACCAGCCATGCATAAAGTCCCCACTGCTTCTAAATAGCCAGCTGAAGGAAAAATACCAGAAAGCTGGAGGTAACTTTTTCCAAAAAATGCACAAGTTGAATTTGGTTTATATAGTGAATCAGAGTCAAGGAGGTAAAAGAGCTTTAGTCAGCGTAGGACGGAAAATGGAGTTCTGGAAGATAAAATCTGGGGAGAAAAGAAGATTAAAACCAGTAGTTTTTTCATGAACAACTGGTCTGGCTGGTTACATTGCATGAAAAGCAGCCTGTTAAAAATGGCCACAAAATGGTCAGAAAACTAAATTATCTCTGGCAGCCAGCCGACATCAAAAAAGGTGAGAGACACAACCTGTCCAATCACTATGGCAGAGAAGACTTAGAGTGTGTTGGAGACAGTATTAAACGCATGATGAGCAGACTGAAGGAGAAAGGCTAACTCTGTGTTTACCAGGCTGAGATGCATAATTTTGAGCCAATATTCTTACAGAACAGGTGGTTGAGACTCTCCAGATGCACATCTTTACAAAGATCTGTAAATGGCTGTGCAGATCCTGGGTGTAGTCGCTCAAGTTTCCTGGCTGAAACAGTCTGCTGAGAGCTGAGCAAAGCCCAGGGACTGTCTGAAGTTATTTACAAGTCCTACATCTGCAGTCAGGGCAGCACGTTGTACGTTGCATCTGGGATCGCACAGCCCGGAACTATCACTCTGTTACCTGTAGCTGGCCTCTCAAATGATGTAAGACTGTTGCAGTCAGTGAAACGGGGTACTTAAATAAAATATCTTTAGTACCAAAAGTAGGAAATTGAAAACTGAAGCAACGAGCATCTGAATCAAGTGACTCCCAGATTGCTCCTGTAGGGAAACCACTGCTGATTTTCTCATGTAGAACAGATTTAGTACAGCTGATAAGCTTACCTGCTCTTCTTCAGCAGGGCAAGATGTGGCAGAAATTTATCAAACCCTATTTTTAGAAGTCTTAAATACATCTAAATTGGAACTCAGTTTGGGGCCACCACAAACCCAAAGCAAAATTTAACTAAAATAAATTGTAATGAAGGTAAATTGGAAGACTGCACTGTATCAATTCTCAGTCGCAGAAATGCCCATTATTCTGAGATAAAACAGGGTGGAGATGGCCAGTGAAATATATACTACATTAGACTACTGGAAGAACTTACCTAATTTTCTGTCTCATGCAGAGGTAATTTGTCATATCCCTGATAAACATTTTTGATTGTCTGTGTGAAGTGAAACATAGAAGAAAGCAAGAACTGGAAAGTGAAAGAGAGTTAATAGTGTAGCAGCTAGCATACTGCATTTTTGTGCAAGATTCTGGCTCCTGGTTTTATTTGTCGTCTGATTCACAGCATGGATTTGGACCTGTCTCTTCTGTAGCTTGACTGAGTTTTGTAAGCAGTAGAATTCAGAAGACTCTTTGTTTTTTCTCAATTTGCAGGTACTTAAGCTCTGAGATGCTTTTCTAGTAAAGTGGCAGTGAAACTTGGAAAAGTATTGAGAATGGTGATGTTGGGTGGATGTTTCTGCAGCCACAGGCCAGTGTGCTGCTAGTGCTCGTAGTGGTTGTTATGCTGACATTCATGTGACATAACTGAAGTTTTGTAACTCTTCATATCTTGCAGTTTATGTCTGTTTTGGAAGACTGACAGATGAATGGGTGAGTGGGTTTGAATAACGCTGCTCTGGTACCCTTACAGTTAGCATAGATCCTGCTAGAAGTACCACAGTGGTTGTGCATCTATGTGGCATACTGGGAATGCATTAATCTGTCTAGTGCCTGGATTGGTGACAGTATTAGCTCTAGTAGCATGGACTTGTACACTGACTGTGCACCAGACTTGCTAATATCATGGGACTGGAGTAGCAGATGTTTGTGTTAATTAAGGCATGTTGAGATATCCTTTATCTCACCTGTCTGTGGTTTAGACATCGTTTTAAAATGCCTGTTGAGCAGACAGTGTAATTACTGTGTGGAAGTTTATAAATACTGTAATTACTGATTCTGATGTTAATGCACTGTTACGATAACCATGGGGATACTGGTTGAGTCCCTATTCCTACTGGAATTTGTTTTCCCTAATGTTTCCAGAAGAGGAGGACAAAGACAAATTCTGCAGCATAGGCTCCAGAGCAGTCAGGCCATGTCTGGTATACCTCACATTTAAAAAAAAAAAAAAAAGAAAGGAGTATCTAAATCTACTTTTTCTTCTCTTGAAAGCAGATAGGCTCTTAGAGGTTCCTGCAGTAAGTCAGGAAGTTTTACATTAGTGAATTGCCTTTTTCTGGTTTTGGGGTTTGGGTTTTGGGTTTTTTGTGGGTTTTTGTTTGGTTTTTTTTGGGGTTTTTTGGTTTGTGGCTTTTTGTTTTGTTTTGTTTTGTTTTTTTTTTTTGTATTTGTCATTTGCTTTATTACCAGAGACCTCTGTTACTTGCCTGAGATGATGAAGAGTGTTTAATTCTTCAGGACAGTTGAAATCAAGGCCCTCGCAGAGAAAATGTTTGGTTTCTCGTACAAGTTCTGCTGCTGTTGCTGTTATCACTGACAGGACAATTGGACTGGAAAAATAGCCTTCTCCCAGTGACTTGGACAGGGCAGTGTGTTCCTGTTTGTCTCCCATGTACACCTTATGCAGTGCAACCACTCTGCTAAAGTCTTGTAACAAAAAGCAAACAAAAATGCCACCCTTACAGACTCCATCTATGGTAGGATATATTCTTCCCTTCCCGTGTCTTATTGCTAGTACCAGCAGTCTATTCATGTCGAATTGCATATTTGGTAATACTCAGAGAATCCTGAAAATAGCTTATAAAAATGAGCTGACTGATTGGAAATTTGATGAATAATCTTTTTGGTAGACAAAGAGAAAGAGCTGAGGTTGCTCTTTCATGGTGGTGTCAACTCTGCAGGACTGTCTGGTGTAATAAGAGCAAAAACATTAATTTTGGAGAACAGATGGGGATCTGAATACACACGAGCAATTGATTTATTAACACTGGGGGTAGGTTGCTGCTTTTAATAAGCATAGCTAGTTACTCTTTGACAAGCTTTAGTACCTACCTAATGACTAGAAGAAATTTTTAGCACTTTTTCTTCTTTCAAGAGGCTTTTTGCATTCTTTTACAGTGCTTGAAGTTCAATACTTATATGAATTGAAGCTTTTCATATGTCCCAATAGATAGCTATTACTTTTCAGAAGAAAAGGCATATAATATTGTTGAGATGGGAGCATCCCCCACACATAAGTCAATGGCAACCCTAAATGTTTCCTGGCTGTACAAATTCTATGTCTATTCTAATTTATTCCTTTTTCCAGGTAGAAAACATGAGACCTCTAGTGCCGTTTCTGGAAAGCTTATCACCCTTGATGGTTCCTTTTTGATATCATGTAGTCTTATACAAGGAATTTTAATAATATTGCTGTCGTGGCTCAACAAGCTTAAAATAACAATAATAATAATTACTGCTATTAAAAAAAGGGGGGGGGGTAAAAACCCTACAGTATTTTTCTTTAAGCTTTCTTCCTCTCTGCAGAATCATTCTTGGCTTCCACATGTTCTTATAAGACTAAGTTATTAGTCCAGCTCTAGTCTTGCCATCTTAAACTCTGAAATCATAGTCAGGAATTCAGGCAAGCACAGATGATATTTGTTCTGGGCTTAGAAGGCAGAGATCTCAGAATTTTTAACTCTTAAATAGACAAGGGAAAATATAATACTGAGAAAAAAGCTTGTCTGTTACTGTACTGGTCGTAGTCAAGACTCTGTGATAGGACTTACATCCAGGAAGAGACAAAGAGTCAGTCCTGTTATGAGCAGAAGTGATAACATACTCCAGAGAAGAGCATCAAGTGTATTTTACACATGAAAGAGGAAAGTGTTAAAGAAATTAAGAGGAGAGCAGACAGGTTTCATTAAAAGTAGCTGGGCAGAAACTACTATGGAAGAACTACACCAAATGTGAAAATTATTCTAGCGTTTTACTGACTTAAGTTAAAAACAAGTTGTGAAAATAGAATTTTTGTCTGTTCACAGTACTTTCTGATGTGGACAGAATGAAAAATAAATGAAAAGTTCTTACTGGTTTTATTTAATGACAAGCAGGGTTGTGTCCTTAGAATTTGTGTAGAGAAAAGTACAAGCAGGATGAGGAAAGAGAAGAAAATTATGATTGTATTGATGAGGTAATAATATCAGAAGTCCACAAGCCATGGAAAAATATGTCTTATTGTAAACTCCTTGTATGTCTGTACCTCCTGTAAATTCATTATGCATATAGCATGCATAAGTGGGAAGGATCGCAGGTAGAAGGTGGAGCTAGGTACCAGAAACTGCATTAAATTTGTGAACCTTTGCCTCCTTTCTGTTAATAGGAGAAACGGAAAATATGAGCGGAAAAGTACAAAACTTGTATTAAATACCTATGCCTGAATTTACATTCTAATTCAGTAATCCAGTAAACTGAGCAATCTAAACGCAAGACAAAACACAAACTTCACATTTTAAACCTGTTTTTACAAAAAAAAAAGCCATATTAAATGATAAAAATAATCTTGTAGGACTTCTCAGCACAGATGCAAGCTTCACAGCAAAGAAATCAACATAGGTGTTAATTATCTATTTCTAGCGTTCTTCTCTGTGTAGTTCAGGTCTTATTATTTTTGTTCAATATTCAACATTTCAAATGTTAAAGAAAATTCTATTTGAGAAAGTCTTTCATCAGTTGAAGAATATCTAGTGTCTTCATATACCTGGGCCAAATGTCTCACGTTGCAGTAAGATCTTTCCAGTTTTTGACAGTATGCAGAAATTGAAACCATCAGTGTGAAGGAGATTACATAGACAGAGCATTAAGTCCAATTCTTAGCAAGAATTATGAGTGCAGTGGATGTTCTGCAGTGTATATCATTATCAGCAAACTTTCCATAGTTATCCATAGATCTAGATGATACTGTTTGCTAAATGTCTATCCTTCCACAACTTTAGGTGTGTACAGGATAGCTGTAGAAAGGCACTCATTATTGTTTCAAGGTTGCTTATGAAATCTTTCTGCTCAGGTTTTAGATCATTTATTTTATAGAATGATGGCATACAAGTACATTAAGTTGCATTATCAGCCGCACCTCTTATAACAAGGTCTTTACAAAATACTGTTCAGACAGCTTGGTTTCAAGTTTAAATTCTGAAGGTTTGAATCACAAAATGTTATGTCCCATGTACCTTTTAAAGTTCAATAAATGGAGAATTTATGGCTCCTTAAATGTTAGTTAGAAATTCTCTGTTCTCCTATTTGAAAGCTATAATACCGTGACAGTGTGGATGGTAAAGATTAGAGGGATGGTGATGATAGTCCTTAAATGTTAAACTTTTTATTCAACAGCTGGATAGCCTGTAGGAGCTTGCCACATGCCACTGCATTATCTTCTTTCCTCTGTTCATTAAAATAATTTGCAACATATGAAAGTTTAACTTGAAGACATAAAAGTGTTCTGATCTTTTTCAAGCTTCAGTCTTTCATTATGTATACTGAAGGTTTAAGCATGTAATCCTGACTAGAGCAAAATTCAGGTTTATGTCAAAAGAGGCTTTATATGTGACACATCAAGAAGTCTGGCTACTCTTCTGCCAAGAGGGACATATAAAGAACAGCCTTATGTTGGTGTCTTTGCCTTATCATTTGGTATTTCCAGATTCATAGACAGAATCATAAATCCATCATTAGACACCAAAGAAGTAGTCCTCAAAATGCTAACTACTTAGGTCTTTTCTGTTACAAGCAGTAGGACTTGCAAGGCATGATGTATTTATTTCAAAGTCAGTTTAATTACTTAAATACAGAGTCTTCTTGCTCAGGTTTGCTGTGGATACTGGCAGAGAGAAAGGATGTGTAGAAGTGGTTTTTCTTTATCTCCATCCCTCTTGCCTGCAAGTTGAGACTACATCCATCTGAACAGTAGTTCCCTAATTTTGAGTGTCTGAGCCTCATATTTTTTTCAGGTCCAATAACTTTTTTTAAAGGATCACCATATGTTTTCAAATTATAAGTAAATAAAACTCCTCAACTGTGATGAGAATGATGGTAGTGTCCATTTAACAGATCCTCAAGTGACCAAACTGTTTAGGTTGACAATATGATCTGATTTAATTGGGGATGTCAGCTTTCCTATTCATCCTCTCTTGCTTCGTTTGTGCCTGAGCATTGCCTTCCTCTCCAATGCACCACTCTTACTTTTCTGGTCTGTAAGGAAAAGGTGAACATTTTTAGGCCATTTTAGTTCACTGTAACCAGCTTGCTGTAGGACCATGCAAATGCGATGGCACAGAGGAGGAGGCAGTAATTTATGGCCAGGAGCAAGATCAGTTTGAGAGATGAAGTAGAGCATTGAAAGGACTCACTGGGATTGCCTGAAGGTGTCATGGAACCACAGCACTCTCATTCTAGGGCAAAACTGAGAATGAAGAGGGGAATCTTCAAATCAGCAGTGTGTTGCTAGATCCATATACCAAAGTTGCAGGGTTGCCTGGGGAGCTATCACCAGGTAGATTCCGTGCATGTCAGGTGCTTCCCATCCTGGAAGTAGCAGCTGCATTTTACCCTAAGGTTTCCTTAGTGTTACAGCTCTGGGGAACTGGGAAGAGGTTGTCTCTAATTTCCCCCATTTTCCCACACGAGACATGAACTCATCCTCTCAAAAAATCCCACCTGTTACTTGGTTTTACTAATCTTTTTTTGGATATTTGTTTCTATGTATTGAAAAGAGGAAGGAGATAGAGCTATGATGTATTTATTGAGTAGTAGTCAAAAATGCAACGGCTGTGAATGTACATGCTGTTAAAGAAAACCAACAAAACAAAATCTCCAGAAGAATCCAAAATGTCTTAAGAACATTTAGTATTTTAAATTGATGGGTACATCAGTTTGGAAAGTAGTAGTGTGGCAGAGCTCCCCAGCCTTTCAGATGCTCTAAGTCAAGTGCTGCTGCTAGAGATTACAGCACAGCCTGAAAAGGCCAAAAACTCAGATGGTTTAGAGCTTGAGGGATAATAAATACAATAGCATTGTTTTTCTTTACTGAAAAGATTCCAAACTCTTACTATCACTTTTCCTCATAAACTGTTATCTTCTTGAAGGCATTTTTGCCTTTGCTGTTTTGTATAATCCATGTCTCTGGATGCAGCTGAACTGAAAAATCACACTAAAATACCTAGTTTCCTTTCAAACAGAGTAACTTACTTAGGTTGAAAATCTATTTTGCCAGTTTATAAATACCTGTTTTCCTTGTGTTCCTTCAACCTAAAGTTTGTAAACTACCCTTGGAAATTTCAGAATTTAATTTCTTCGAGGTATCTTGCTCTCCCAAGAATGTAGAAGAGAGATAAGGAAATAAAAAACGGTCAGAAAGCTAAACCACCTCCAGATAAAGCTCCTAGGCACAGTAGAGGAAAAATCCCTCTTAGGAAGTTGATGATGTTGGGCAGGTTTGCAGTGATGTTGACTCAGGGTTGTAATACGACTGTCCTGAATCTCATTGTTAAGTAATGTTTTCTGTACCCTGGATGGCACTTCTGGTCATGTAAGTTGTATTCTATGGAACTGCATGAATTTAGAGGTACTAGGCACCATTATGCTAATGAAAATATACTGATAGTAAAGGATTTTCTAAAAACATAGCTGAGGAACAACTCAAATTATGTGTTTTGAAAGCATTAAAAATGAATGAGGAAAGTCACTGTATGCAGACAGTACACTCATTTTCAAAATAGGTATGTAATTTCCACCCACTCTCCTGCATTTTTGGGTTGATTCCCATCTGCTCCCCACGCTGCAATGTTTAAGCAGTGTCTCTCAGGCTGTTCAAATCATATTTTTATACACTAACTGTACAGTAAGGTGCCGTCTTTTGTTTGAATTTACACCATGCCTCAATATTTCATGTTGAATGGCTAGCACAGAGGCTGGACAGACATCTAAGAAAATAGTTTTATGATTAAAAAAACAGTTGTAGCTAGTCCTTGGCAAACTCTTCTGTCATTTTTATTGGCAGAACTTGAAGCTATATGGGTCTTTGTCCTGTGCCTAGGAAGCTGAGTGGAGCCCTGGCTGCCACCTAACTTCAGTTAAGCCCTACTACTTTTATTTCAAGGACCTGCCTGGCAGACTTCTGTCTGATAATAAACTCAGTCCAGTGTGATCCCTGTGAGAAACACTGACTTGGTCACAGCAGCATTTCCCTCTGTAAATCTGTATCCTGGCTTTCGGTATTGTAACATCTCAAATGGAAAACAAATAAGAAATAGTAACTTGGCTTAAGCAAGTGCCCTGATGCCAAAAGCCACTATCAAATAAAAAATTCAAAACCAAAGTGCCAGCTTACATAGTCTGTGAATAAACTAAATCTGAATAACTTGCCTATATTTCAAAATTTGCACGGCATCTTCTGCATCTCAGCTGGAAGCCTGCAACCGTTGTAGTAAAAAGCAGTACCCACCTGAGACCTGAATAGGGCACTTCAATAATGCATCACTGTATCAGATGTGCACAGCTACTGATGTGCATAATAAAAAGATAGGCTTTTTTATTTATGTTTATGCCTATTCATGTGGGGTAAACTCTCAAGTGTAGTTTTGCAAATTGAGATACTTAAATTCAAAGCTGAAGCCATGTACCATTATCTTCGATAATTGTTTTGGCAAGTGGACATTCATCAAATTTTGTGTCATTTTAATAGGCTCATTTTACAGTGACATTTTTGACAATGCCACATAATGGGATTTGGGGTAATGTTGTTAAAGAAAGAAAATGGGTAAGACCTACTTATGTTATAAAACCAGTAAGCTTGTTCCAACCAGTGTTATAATCACAGGACAAAATTATGCTTTCGGTCTTCTTCAGAGTCTCTTTCCCTGCTGATTTCCCTCAGTGACAGGCATAAAACTTCCCGTGATTTCTCACAGGGACCAACCACTCATGTTGGCTCTTTGGGCGAAACAGAAATCCCACCTGTGTTTGGCATTATGTAAAGCTTTATCCTGACTGGAAGACTAACAAGATGACTGAATGTATTCAGAAACAGCATCTCTGAAGCAAAATGCTTGTTTCACCCTATTTCTAAATATACAAAGCAAAGTTGTATATTTAGGCATTTATTTATGCGTCAGTTCTAATTGTAACCTCAGTCTTTCTCTGTAACCATTTCTTTGTTTCCTTTTCCCCACCTAATTTCTAGTTCTTACCTGGATTCCTGTGTGATCTTTTGATCTATGTCTCTTTTCTTGCCTGGTAGTACTTGTTGACTCTGAGCAATCTCTAGTTTCCCACTTGCCTGTCTGCCTGTTTTGAGACTAAAGGATCTTTAGTAGTTTCAAGAGTGTTCCCAATCCAGGACTTAGTATTGAAAAGGATAAATCATTCTTTGCCTGATTGGAGATTGGTAAGAGAGATTTTTCAACAAACATCGCCTTTATTTTTAATTTGGACTCTCTGTCGATGGCTTTTATTCCTTGCTTATTCTCTTTTTTTGATCTCTTTTATTATGGGCAAATACTTGTCCTATGTGCTGTATTCATAAAAGAAGCTTTCTGAAAATTTTGGAGTCAGCTTAAACTCAAACATGATGGCCACAGACCTTCACAATAAGGAAGAGAGTATTAGAAGTTGGAGAGAAATAGTTGAGACAACGATAGAAAGGTTCAGAAGTAGATGAAGACTATAACCTGATAATTTTTGAGGATAGATGAGAATCTTGATGAAAAATGTGAATTCTGTCCACTCTTTGTGTGCTGTTGTAGCCGAAGTAAGGGAATCTGTGATTATTTCACAAATTCTCTGCATGCTTTAGCATGTCTTGAATGAAGCACTTTGAATTTTTCTTCAGGAATAGTTTAATTTTGAATAGACTTTGGTTTATATCAGGAGGCAAAACAGCTTTAGAAACAAGGAATAGTCTAAACTTTTTCTGATTACCTTATTCAATTGATAGTGAATTATTGAGAAGAATGAACAAGAAAATTTTCTGTATGTGCTTTGGCACACAAACTGAAATATCCATTGTTATACAGCTCTGTCTGGGACCCTGTCTGGCTGACCAATGCAGCTTTGCTCTGGCAAGTAAAAATGGTTTGATTAGTATGTGGAGAGCAGAAGGGAGGCCATTGATAGACTTTAGATAGACATTGATAGACTTAGATAGGTGTAAGCTTTCAGGTAAAAATTGGGTTGTACAACTGTAGCTAGATTGGCTCATAAATATTAGCTGGATTAAAAAACTCTAAAACTACTGAAGATTTGAATTTATAATTCTGTTTGGGCTTCTGAATGCTAGCTGTTATTTGTCTGTGAGAGTTTTTAGGCATTTATTTCCTCTACTTTCTAAGCTTGGGTTTGCTAACATCACAATTTAATGAAGTTTTGATCTTCAAAATGTACCTCAGACCAAATCCTTTCGTTTTGTAGATGGTGGATGCTTTGCAAGGTGGTGTGTTGTTTTCATTATTTCATGTGAAAAATTCAAAGCTCAGACCTTGACATCTGTGTCACACAGACATAAAGTCCATGCTGCAGGCAGAATGATTCTTCTGCCTGGTGGTTCCATAGCTAGTTCCCTGAGACAGTAGACCTATTTATAATATGGAACGAGGACAAGGCACAGCAAAGGCTTAAACAGAAACAACACAGTGACGTGATTCCTGGACTGGTGCTATGTAAATGAAAGCAGGTGGCTAGCAATTCAATGCTGTCAGTGCAGTGCCAAGGTACTTGAGCACCAGAAAGTGAACACAAACCCCAAACCCTCTGTTACTGATTTTAAATAGCCTTCTTTCTTTTTTTTCACCCCCCAAAAAGGTAGATATATATTTTTACTGTAGATCAGCTAAAAATATATATGGCCGGTAGGAATGGATGTACACGGAAGTGCACGCATGAGTGTGGAGCTCTTAATTGAACTTGGAAGACATAAAAATGAATTCTACAAGAGGTAAAAGAAGGGGCAGATGACCCATGCAGAGTGAAAAGTAGCTGTCTGATCTTGCAGGGGTAGGCTTAGGAAAGCCAGGTTGACCTTGAGTTGAATCTGGGAAGGGATGTGAAAAGCAGTAAAGGATTCTACATTTACATCAGCAGCAAAAAGGAGACTAGGGCAAATATGGGCCTGCTGCTGAATGATCCAGGGGAACTGGTGATAAATGACATGGAATGCCACCTTTCTTCAGGAATCCCTGGCCTGCAAGACCCATGGGCAAGTCTTATCTCTTCTTTTGGAACTGTCTTCTCTTACTGTCCTTGTGAGACAACATCCAGGATATCTCATACTCAGTCTTTTTCCCTCCCTCTGTTGCAAAAAGCAGCCTTCTTCAATCAGATCTAAATGTCATCAGTGGATGTCTATTACATTTCCGTGCCTTCTTCTAGCAGGAATGGCAAACTAAAAAAGGCCAGTGCATATAGCAAGAATGTGTTTATTGCACAGGCGCCAGAATGGACACAGAGCGTAGCCAGGCAACAGAAAACAGGACTTTCATTTATCAGACAGGGCGCAAAACAATCTCTAGATGTGCTTCCTTCTGTTTTGAACAAGGGAAAGCAATTTGGAAAAGGAAATGTGCAGAATATGCAAAATTTTGCGCAAGGGACATTTATATAGCAAGAACAAATCAGAAATGGAGATTATATAGGTAGAAAGACAAATTCAGATTCAGGTAACATTATTATGAGCTCTGACTCTTAACCTGCCTAGAACAGAGCAGATTGTAAATCACTGGAAAAGTGCTTCCAGTGTAAAATAAACAACATATGATAGAAGAGGAGGCAGAGTGTGCTGCTTGAACCTGGATGTTATAATAAAAACAGAACACATTTTGGGTATAGCCAAGACTTAAGACAGGATTTTGATTCTTGATTTTATTCTATTAATTTAAGAAAAAGGCTTTTTCCATATTTGGTAGGCATTTAATATTATTTATATTATTATTTCCTTTGCCATGAAGAATAACTTTACTGATGTTAATTATAAATGATGTTCAACTTTCTTTCATGTTTGCTGAAATTATTTTTAAACAGCATCAAGATATATAATTTTGATGAAAGTGTATCATTCATATCAAATAAATTAACCTAAGGTGGATAATAGGTGATGTAACAACTTGGACTTATTATTAGAATATATTATATTGATGTCTTGTATTGATCCAGATCATACCTAGTATATTGTTTTGTCTTCAGTCCACAGCAGGTGCCTAGGAAAAGTCTAAACATATAGTGATATTTCTTCAGAAAACTTTCTCAGCTGTCTGAAACCTGGGAGATTCCTAAAATAAAGGTATTGTCTTGGATGGCTTTTTATCCATTCAGCTTTTCAGCTGTCATAAGGGATTTGCGAAGTGAGGTAACCACAGGAACAGAACCACAGCACTCAGTGGCAGAAATTTTAATAATAATTAAACATCTATTTGTATTTGATTTGCTTTTGTAGCACAAAATAGAATCATGTAATGAGAGCGGGGAAGATTTAATCAAGAGCTTACTTGCTTGAGTGATATTTTCATGTTGTCTTCACCCTGTGACATTTAACTCACACCCACTTTTTCTATCTTTATTGTCCTTTGTAAGAGTTCTGCAGCTCATCATGCGAATGAAGAACTTCTGGGGTTTATATCATTAAATATTCTTTACTATTCAAAGAAGAGTGAATACACTTTGAATTCACTGTTAAAAATCAGTGAACAATATTCCCTGTGCACATTTCTCATGATTCTATAACTGTCTATTATCTCTCTCCTCAGATATATTTTTTTTTTTTTTTCCTAGGCTTAGGAATCAGTTCCTACCCTGTAGAGAAAACACAAAAAGCTGGAGATCCTTTGTCACCTCTCTGTGCATCCTTCCTAGTTGTACTTTCAAATTTGAAATTGGGGGTCATATCATGAATATACAAACTATTAAAAACAAGGGGCTAAATGGATTTATTCCATGGTACAATAATATTTTCCTGTTCTCCATACTTCTCATAAATTCTCCTTTAAATACTTCTCATAAACTCTCCCTTATATTCCTTTTTTGGTTTCTTTTTCGTTACTGTAACATAACATCTCATTTTTTAATAGTAATGTTCAGTTCAAAACCCATCACTGAGTATATGAAAGTAAGTAATTTCATTATTTAAGGGTTTTTTTTTGTATGCAACACTACATTTATTAAAATTGCAAATGAAATTTAATATAGATGACTAGCCATTCAGACTTGTAACAGTTACTTAGAACTCCATCCAGTCAGTTCTCTGCTAACCTGAATAACTTGGTTTATCTAGCAAGTATTGTCACTTCTCTGTCCTCTTATCTGCATCACCTAACACATATGAGTTCTTTCATAGATTTCTGTAGGTCTCAACTGCTGATCTCATCCCCTCTGAAAACTGGCCATATACCTACTCTACCACTTTTTAACCTCCTTTATTCATGGAAGAGCCTTCCCTCTTAGGCTCTGACCATAGTGTCTTGAAAAGGCTCTTAAAGGGAGAACTTAGAACTAAGTAAGAGAACTTGTTCAGTGCCTGTTGGAAGTCCAAGCAGAATGTATCATCTTGATATCCTTTATTCATACTCTGTCCATATCAATTTCTATTTTTCTAGGCAGTGTTCTTACAGGGGCTTATTCCATTCCAGATGCAGGTCTTGGCCTTTACTGAACTTTATGAAGCTCCTGTCAGCTTATTTCTCCAGTCTGCTGAGGTGCCTGTGAAAAAACAGCCCTGCTTTCCAGCATATTGATCTCCCACTTTCTCTGTTTTCCTATTATTTACAAACCTGTTGAGAGCACACTCTGTCCCATTGCCTAGATTGTTAGTGAAGGAATTAAACAGTACTGGTCCAAATACCACTTTTCAACTGACTGATAACTAGTTACCAGATGGATTTTCTGCTATTGAATGCAACCCTTTAATCCTGATGATTCAGGCAGTTTTTCACTTGTGTTATCATCTATTCAGCCAGTCAGTTTATTGGTAGCTGAACTGTAAGGATACTATGGGAAACAGCAGCAAAGATGTTGCTAAAATCAGGTAAACCAATGTGCACTGCTCTCATCAAAAAAGGCAATTGGGTCGGTAAGGTGGAATTTACCCTTGGCAGATTGGTGCCAGCTGTTCCATTGTCATCTTGTCTTCCATGTGTTTGGATGCGGCTTCTAAGATGACTTGGTCTATAACCTGCTTGGGGACTGAGGTGAGCCTGACAGGCCTGTAGTTCTCCAGGTATTCCTTGGCCTTCTTGAAGACTGACAGACAAATAGAATTTTTCTAATGTTCAGGAACTTCCCACAGTTACCATGATACTTGATAGAGACTGGTCTTGCAATGCGTTGGCCAACTCCTACATATGCTTAGATGCTTCCCATCTGATTCCATGGACTTGGATACATTCAGTTAATTTTGATGCCCCCTAATTCTGATCTCCCTCTGCATTTAGTAATGTTTCACTTCCATAGACGGCTCATATGCTCAGGGACATGACATACCTGTGGGCAGGTCTTATCAGTGAAAAACTGTGGCAAAGGCAACACTGAGTACCTCAGGGTTTTTTTTTGTGTCACTTGAAATTAGCTCTCTTACCCATTGAGCTGCAAGCTTGAGTTCTTAAAGATTTCTTTCTGATGCTATTCACTTTCCATCTTGGTTTCAACTGTGGCTGAGCTTTGTCTTTTCCAGCTTCATTCCTGCATATTCAGGTAATGTCTCTAAATTTTTTATGGAAAGCTCATACCTTTTTCCACCTTCTGTATATTTCTTTTTTGTGTTTCATCTCCATCAGGAGTTCCTTGTTCATTTTTGATAGCCTTCTGCTGTGCCTGCTCAGATAGCTGAATGTTGTAGTGGACCATTCTTATGATGAGAGTTGTTGCTGAGGATCAGTCAACTATTCTGCAGCCCTGTACCTTTCAGGGTAGACATCATGTCAGGAAGACCCTGAACAAGATGATGCATGCTAATCTGAAGTCCATGACTGCAGTTCTATTTGATTTACTTTTCTCAAAATTATCATCACCACTGATCATTGCAGTCAGGGCAAACCTCACCTTTCACACTCCTTTTCATAACAATAGGTCCAGAAGATCATCTTCCCTGGTTGGGTTGACACTCACCTTTATCAAGGAGCTGACATCAGCATGTTTCAGAAATCTTGCGGACTGCTCGAACCCAGCAGTCAGGGTGTTGAATTCATGTACCACAGCTTGCATCTTTGTTCACTGTCTTTATTTCTTATTATGTAGGTTTTAGTAATTTGTTTGGTACAGACATCAGCACTGCCAATTTCGTGGGTCTTCCTGGAGCCCATTTTAGAAACAGGTACTACATTTGCTATCTTCCAGCCTTTGGGTACCAAAGCACTTATAATCTAAAGGACCTATACCTGACTAATCATTCAGACATTCATCTCTGAATTCCTTCAATATTCTTGCATAAATAACCATCTTCAAAATCCATTTCTTCTCATTTTATCTGTATTCTGTAATCTCTTGTAACAGCACTGTGGTTTGAGACAGAGTTTCTGATGAGCAGCTGTGCCCATTCTGGGGTAAGAACTTCCTTCAGCTTTTCCACAGTGAACTTGGGAAGGGGGGAAATGTATTTTTTCTGGTGTGGCTTTATCTTCTTAAGCACTTCTTTGATCATTTACTGCTTCTGTGAACTGTCAAGCTTCCTGCTTTTAATGTGTTTGAAGAAGGATTTATTAGTAACATTTATGGCTTTAGCAAGTTCTTTTTGGTCTACATTGCCAGGTTTTTAGATTCAGCCTGTCAGAGTTTTGCTCTATTGTTTTCTCAATTTTGGTACTACCTTAGTTTTCTAAAAGATGCTTTCTTCCAGTTATTAACTGCTTCTGCCCTTCTGTTAGTCTGTAAAGTGTTGACTTTTGCCCATTCCCTCATGTGTGGGGTTTTTTTTTTTGGTAGGTAGTGTTCATTTGTCCCATGTCTTCAGCTATGTGTCCTGAATGTTGCCTACAAAACTTTAACTCTCAGCTGCCTCAGTTAGCTCCTTTTTATCAACCTTCTTCAAAGCAGAATATGCTGCAGTTGATTTGGGTATTGAGTTGTTCCAGCAGGATGCTGAATCTAAGTAAATTGTGGTTGCTATTACAGTGCTATTGCTACTCAGGACAAAGTCAAAAGTTGCTGCTTCGTTCTTGGGCTTCATGTTGAGTTGCTTCATGAAAACCTTGACTTGTGTCTAAAAATTTACTCTTGCTGCCAGCCTTCAGTAAGGCATATCCAACCTTTCTGAGGGTAGCTGAAGCTTGCTGCACTTTCTGACCAACTAGCATACCTAAGAGTATGCATTTGGGAGACTGCCTGTTGCACTGGAGAAGATGCTTATCTACATACCTCAGTCACTTCCTAGCTGTACACTGGAGAGAAGTTTTCCTTTTTCTCTTTCCATTTCTATCCTTATTTTGTTTTTATGAGCAGCTTTGAAAATGATGTATGTCATGAGCTATGGATCCCACCAAACTCGTCTCAGCTTCTTTGTGCAACACCCAGTGATCCAATCTCCACTGTATCTTACTTCCTTTTTGTTGGCTTCTCTGCTCCCATACGTTAGCATAGGGAGAGAGAATCTAATGTTGGATTATTTGCCTCTCCTTCTGCTCAGTCACCTGCTACTGCATTCATCGGGACTACTCTCTTGGGCATAGTACTGGCCTGGAGTGCCCCTGAAGGTCATCTCAACAGACACCTGTATCTCCTTATCTAATTCTTCAACATTTCAGTGCTTTCAGTGTCCCTTTGTAGGTGTTTGCAGTGAACTTTTCTCCACTCTCACTCCAGTTGAGGATTCTGCCCAACTACAGTATGTAATTTTCTCAAAAAGGCCAAAAGATGCTTGCCCTATCTGCTCACTGGAGCACATAATCACATATGATAATGAGATATCCTGCCCTTTCAGAGATTCAGCATATTTACTCTGTGTGACTGCTAGTAATATTAAGTAGTGCTCTCTCTTCACCCAGTCCTGCTTCCATCTGCAGTGTTTAGCTTGAGGAGCATCCATGAAACATGTCACGTGGGAAGCAAAATTAAAATTGTGTTGACTTGTTGTGTTAAGATACAAAAGAAATTCCCTCTTCTCCCTGTGTAGCACGATACATCTGCCTCTTGTGTGCAGACAGTAGACAACCCATTGAAATTTTTGGCTTGTTCTGTTGTTTTAATGTATACAAGTGCATGTTTCACTTTGGAACGGAATATGAACAGATTGGCATTTTCAGAGAGCCTACCTCCTAAAATAGACAAAACTTTGATAAGAGATGTTATTGTGGTGGGGACAGTGGGAGGGATTGGAAAGCATGCATTTTAAGTATGTTCAGACTGTTACCACACCAGAATTGTTATCTGTGCTCTGCTTGCATCACATCTGTGTTATCCCCCCACCAGGATTCTTGAGATACCAATCTCTCTTCATTAAAACAAGAACAACAGCTAAGTGATTGAGATTCCTGCTTGGCTTATCGCATTTGGAAAGCTAACATTCTTTCGACACTAAGACGTGACAAGCTACATCTATACTAGAAAAATTATGTTAAAAAATAACTTGCAGCTCATACAACATCAAACATGAGTTTGTATGTAAATTAGCTTGAGATTAAAAACGTTTGTTGCATGTGCATTACTCCATCCATTTATTGCAAGTTCATATTTACTGCACACTGGAAGTCGCTCCTGTGAGCATTAGGAGGCATTTGGTGGGTTACTGATCTGATTAGTTAAAATGTCCTAATTTATTTAGCACATTTAATGAGTTAATTCCGCCACAGAGGAGCTCATTGGTGTGTTTGGAAGGAAGGAATTCGATTCATGAGTAAAAAAACAATTCCTAATTAATCCAGTTCAGCAGTTTGGCAGTGGATTTTGGACAGTGGAGTAAGAAAAGAAGATGAAAACTATCAGAGACTAAAGTCTTATGCCTTACTATGTTTTTGCTTGCTGTTATGATAGCTTTTTTATTACTTCTAGTTTAAGTGCTTTTATGTTTTCTTAATACAGCTGTATTTCGGGTGTTCTGCTTTAGCAGTTAGTTCAAACTCAGGGCAGTCTGTACCATCATATACCCATCTCATTTTGGGTTGCTTTTTTTTGGCTTGCATACTTTACTCATGTTTTAATATTGCTATTATTGGTTTCTGTTCATATTAGTGCTAGCAGCAGCAGTTTATCTTTTAGGTAATGTGAGATGTTCTTGCCAAGGGCATTTTATTATATTTTTTTTTGATGCAACAGAATTTATTTTGAATAATTGAGGTCTTTTGCCTGAGGACATCAACTCAGAAAAATGAGGTGAAAAATGTATAGACAAGCTCACGTGCATTCATAATCTTAGTTCTGTTCTGAAGTTTTGATAACCTAATAACTTTGTAACATCAGAAGTGTTTTGAGGTCAAGCTCAGAATAGAACTTCTAAAAAAGCTGCCTATTATGATATCTTATATTCACCCCAATCATTTTGTGATTGTGTGTCTGGAAAAAGAGGCAGAAAAGAGAGTTTTACAAATAGAACATTTGGAAAAAAAAAAATCTATTTCCCTCTACTCTCATTCTTATAAATAACTTCTTTTGCTCATAGTTTCCTCACTAGCAGAAAAAGATTTTATTCTAAGTGGGTGAAGGTTTCAGAAAGTTTTGAAGTATCAAAGAGTTAGAAGCAGATTATTTTACTAAAGCTCTGGTTAGCCCTGTTGATTAGTCATAAATATATGATGTGTGTTAATGGATCTTCATAATTTTCAGTGTAATCCAGGCTATAGTGTAGAAGTGGGAACAGGCATATATGTGTGAAAGAGTAGTTAAAAGAAAAAAGGTATGAAGGCATTCATCAGAAACAATACTTTTTAAGAGCTAAAGTGACTGTAATAAGAATTGATTTTCTTTTTTAACCTGATTTCTGGCAAACAGCGTCATGAATGAAGACACTCACACTGGATTTTAGGTGATTTGAAGAGGGCAGCATGCAAACTATTACCAAAAAAAGTTCAGAGTCAAAGCAGAAAAATGGAAAAACTATTAATAAATTAATAATAAAATTATATAATTTTATATATACATACATATATATAGATACTATATGTACAGTATTTACACCCATGTAATAATTCTATAATTCCAATGCAATTCAAGTTTTCAGAGTTTGGGGTTTTTTTGCTCTGTTTCTCAGTAGAGTCCTTGCTTGCATGCAGCTCACACTGAAATCTATCCGCCACATTTCACTATAGTATAGATTTTGTGGGATTAACTGGAATTGCTTTCTCACAGAGCTGCAACTTTCAAAATAATTCTAGGTTTTAAAAAAGAAAGGTCTCTATCTGTGAGTGTTGTTTGGAGAATGAAAAAGTGTGAGGAGGGAGTGATAGAGAGGAGATGTTGGGGGCTGACTTCAGCCCCCCATTCCCCTGCACTGCAGGTGGGGAGGAAGTTATGGGAGTCCAGTGTGAAGGGATGAAGTTGATCCTGTGAAAAGGGGGTGCTGGTGGGAAGTGTTTTCGGTTTTTCTTTGTTTTGCATCATCCTACTCTATTTTTAATTGGCAATAAAACAAATTTATGAGAAAGCAGCTGGGTGGGCATCTGGGATCCACCCAAGCTGCTTACATCCTGGTATCATTTGTAAACATACACACACTCTTCTTTCTGTCTCTCCTCCCTCTGCTTTCTCCAGTAACTCACAGATTAGAATTAATATTAAAAGTATCTGAGTTCAAATGACCATGACTAGCACAGAATACTGATAGCCTGAATGAACATTGCCAGAAATTATCTGGTTCTTTTTCTCAGAATGTGTCTAGGGAAGAATGCATTGTTTTAATCCACTTGAAAAAAATATATGAGTATTGGCCTTGGAAAGATCTGACAGTGAGACAGGACCTATCTTACGTTATGGATGTGAAGTTTCAATTCTGCTCAAGAAATTGGTTATATAGGTTTTCAGTCACAATTAACATGAAGGCCAAAAGGATTTCTCTAGCTGGGTTTTAAAAATTAGGACCTCTCAGTTTCCCTTGCCACACAGAACAAGGAAGATTCACTGACATGTACTTGGTCCCTTTTTGGAGGACAGTTTGCATATTGTAAAGCTAAAGTGTGGGTATTCATCTCTTTCCTTTTCCTTAGACGCAGACCCCACTACGGCAGGTAACTTTAGGTAGAGACTTATTCTCTCTGTAAAGATCATGGGCAGTACAAATCCCTTTGTGCTGGGAAATGGCTGAAAATTCAGAGCTGAAGTGTACTTCAAGAAAAGTTGTTACAGGAAAGTTGTTTGATTCTGTAAGAGTTTAGACCTCAAATATCTTCCCTGAGGAGGCAATAGCCTTGCTTGCATTGCAAATTTCACTTTAAATGTGTAAGTTCCCTCCTCTTCTTTAAATCTGTATGTTCTGTAAGTCTTTTTTCCCCAACTCTTGGGCTCTCTGTGAGTTTTTATGTGCTCCTTGAATTAGGGCAAAATAACCAGGTGATTTCAGTAGGTGTTTTCTATTGGGAAATATCTCTACTGCAAGGAAAGGTCACAGAATCTGCAAGGAGACTGTCAGACTATCCAGAATGTCACTATTTAAAGCTCACAATGTATTTCAAACTTATTTCTTGAACTGTGTGAATACGTAGAGCTTAAGTGTGTATCACACACCAGTATTGTGTAAAAATGCTAAGCAAATGTTAGTGCCATTGAATTGTTTTAAAATTTAAAGTTCCTCCCTACGCTTTAAGGGAAATACCAATCCAGTGGTGTTTTCTCCTATGAAGTTCTTTTTTCTTCTCTTTTTTTTTCCTTTTTTCAAGGTGGTAGAGATTATCCTTTATTTTCACTCTCAAGAATACTGTGAAATCTTTATTTTGATGTACATTACACTTAAAATAGAAAATTATTTTTGAGGTTGTGGAGCTGACTTTGCAGCTTTGTAGAGGTGCAGTAAGAATTGCATGATTAAAGTTTCAAACCCCTTTCACTATTCACAAGAAAGTAAAAGCAATGAATGAATGGACTTTTATCTAATTCTAAAATGCTTTAGTACTCCAGGAATAAGGTAAGGGGATTTCCTGTTATAGGCTACTGTGCAGAAGCTGTTCCTTTTCTATAGTGGATATTGAGAATGTTTACAATTTTTAACCTTTCTTCTGTTCTTAGAGAAAACACCCTTTGATTTTGGAGTATTTTTTCTATAGTAAAAGCTCTGGGATTTGGAACACTGCCTTCAAAGGACTCTCTTCAGCAGAAAAAGCACAGATTTTTTAAAAAAATGATTCCTAGTAATAAAAAAAAAAAAGTTGCTTTCTATTTATAATGATAACTTAGTATCCACATAAACCACTGTTAAAAAGATAAGAGCTGTAACATACTCATCAGAGGACAAGTTGTTAATAAGGTATAATTTGATGGGGGAAAAGCTGATGTCTGCAAAAAGAAGTAAGAACCTTGTGGCTGCATAAAAGTACGTTATTAAGAGTTGCACTGGGCATCTTGTTAAATGAGTTTTATTTGTCATGCTTTTGTAGTTACTTCCACTGAGCTTTCAGCTGCTGGGAGAAAAATGCCAAAGTACAATATTGTTCTTCCAATGTAACAATCAAAAGGTTTCTAAACAAAAAAAAAAAAAAAAAAAAGAAAGGAAAAGAGGCTCAGGAGGAGGAGGACATTACGCAGCTGGCTCAGAAATAATTTTTTCCAATTTGGCTACTTGGGTGAGGTTGTTACTAAAATTGCTGCGTGTCACTGAAATTTAGGAGATACTTTCTCAGCACTCAAGGGCTTTGAGTCTAAAGGTTGAGTAGAGCTTTCTACAACTGTTCTGTGTCTTCTGACATATGAGGTCAGCAGGGAGGGAAATATGAAGGAAAAGTTGGAGACAAATTGTTGAAGATATGACAGTGATGATGGTTTCAGTAACTATCTGCTTTTCCAAGAATCCTTGTTGATGTGGAATGAGTTAAACACCTTTCTGTATAACAGGGGTCTGTTTTCTCTGTAAGCAGCTGTTCTATTGTCCCTGCAAAACCAGCCAATTATGACTCATTTGGATCTGCATGTTTGTCTTCTAGAAATCTGATAAAAATGACACAATTATTTCACATAGCTAATACTAGGATGCCAGATGTCATAGACCTCCACTAATGACTAACATGAATCATGTTTCACACATAACCTGGAGGTGGAAAGCTCCATGTGTTGCTGATGTTACTCCAGACTGTTCACTTGTGTCAAAAAAAAAGAAAAAAAAAGGAAAAAAAAAGAAAAAATGAACTAACATTAAAGCTATTTCATAGCTTTATCTTCATGATGAAGTTGCACTTAAAGTTGTGTTATAGGCCTCCTTGTTCCCACTGCTCCTTCCACTGCAATTGCACTATGAAATGTTCACATGAAGACTTTTTCATATTCTGAGCAGAAACACTCCTTAGTCCTGTTTGTCTTTCTCAGCCTACATTTCTGTATAATTTAACAATGCAGCTACAGTCCAGTCATTTTCCTAGTAGCCATAGGTTCAAGCTTTCCTGTTTTAATAAGCAACTTTTGCTCTTTGTGTTTAATGGAATATTTCTGAGTCTGCTCTTCTTTTGCCTGTCTCTGCAGCTCAAATACTATCTGTGTGCTGATGGCAGTAGTTTATGTGCCTCTTTTTATTCTTCATACCCTCGCTATTTTGTGTCTCAGATTATCTTAGCGTTTGTCAAATTAAATTCCCTGAATGATCTATGAGTTTGTTCTGTCATCAACCCTCTTGACAACTTTCTGGAAATTTGGTGATGTTTTTCTTATTGTGTTCCATTTTGCCCTGGTCACTTTATGAATATCTTATATATCTATGTGTTCTCCTCAAGTAGAAAGAAGAAAACTTAATTTTTATTTTCCGAAATCACCTTGTTGGTCAACTAATTTTACTAGAAGAATGTAGAAAATATCATGTTTGTGTCTCTTTGCTCTTGAACCACTTCTTTCTTCACTGGCTTTTCACTGGACACGATGCATAAATTGGTGGTTCTTACACTTCCTCTGTTAGTATTCTACTTTCTTTCTGCTTTCATATGTCTAAAATCCTTAATGGAAAAACATATACCTATTAAAATTCCTCCAATAATTTTTGTCTCTTTGCTGTCTTGTAAGATGTTATTTTAAACTAACTTAAAAAAAAAAATTATTATTTAAAGGTCACTGTAGTGTTTTCTCTAGACCTATGGATGGGTATTACTACTAACAATCACTAAAGCTTGATGGCAAAACTATTTGAATAAATAAGTAAAAAAGACATAAGAATATTTCCTTTTTTTGAAGTGTCAGTTTTTCAGTATGACTTAAAAGGTTCTATAAATTTCATCCTCCACCATATCTCTCAGATTCATCTGGTTTTGTGAGGTCATACCTGGAAGCTATAATACAGCTGCCTTTCGTATCCCAGAGGCAAGATATAGTATGTTGGCTGCGACTCTCAGAAATTATTTCAGGAAAGTTTTTGATTTACTCAAAGTCTTCTGGAGTGTCATATCTTCCTTGACTCTCTGTGGCTGAAAGGTAAGGAGGGCTGATTGCTGTGCCCCATGGCAGCATGGCTGTCTTGAATAGAAAATTAGCATGGAGCAAGATGGCCCATATTCTAGTGCCTCCGACTCATCCGCATTACGTATTTCTTAGCAGCAATGAGTAGGTCTACAGCAAAACAAACTCCATGCCTATGCTCAAACCAACCATTTTGTAGCACTCTGGTGCGAGGGTATTCTTTTTTCCCCTTTGTTATTTAAACTATGGGGTTGAGGAGTATGAAGTTACATTGAACTATCTTTCCCTTCCTTGAAATACAGAATCTTGACATTTCTCATCAGCACCTAAAAGTTTAAATCCCTGTCTAAAAAAAATAATAAAATGAATAAAATGAAATGTTGTTTTCAAAAGGTCTTGGAGACTACCAAGATCAGTCTGATTTGCCAAAAAGCAGCAAACGCTTTAAAACTCCATGTGCTAACACAGATGTTAAATCTTAAAGGATTCACATATAATTTATTCAATACATTAAGTTTGCTATATGTAGTATAATTTCAGAATGTGCGTTAGAAATATGTTATGAACTCTTATTCCTACCTGCTGTATGGCTGCCAAATTTGGTAATGTAAGAACATTTTGTTGTTCTACCCCTTCAGCAGAATTCTGCATTACATTTTTAAATGTCTATAAAAGCATGTAAAAGCCTCAGAACACTGGATTAGAACATTTAAAACTTGAAAGTCACAGTGCAACAGTTTTGGTTTTTGTTTTTTAATAACTCTCTGGGTGCAGGATTAAAAAACCCTATTTCTGAACTTCCTTTCAAGAAGTTGCTAACTTCTGTCTCTGCTAAATATAAACCAAATGGATGTTTTGTGATATTTAGGAATCTTTGAAGAAGACAAAGAAGGAAATGCACAAGTAGATGGGTAAGTGGCAACTGTGAAAGTTCAGTCTTGGGCAGAGTCCTGTGTCATTAAAATCAGTGGAGTAGCCCAACACTGAGGGTTTGTGAAAGTCTTAGTAACTCTTAGATTGGATATAAGGAGGAAATTCGTTCCTGTTAGGGTCGTGAGGCAGTGGAATGGGTTGCCCAGGGAGGTTGTGAATGCTCCATCCCTGGCAGTGTTGAAGACCAGGTTGGACGAAGCCTTGGGTGAGATGGTTTAGTGTGAGGCGCCCCTGCCCATGTCAGGGGGGTTGGAAATAGATGATCTTAAGGTCCTTTCCAACCCTAACTAATCTATGGTTCTGTGATTCTATGGTTCTGACTCTAAATTCTTCTTCAGTATGCTTAACCTGATATTTTATTTTTATCATATTAATTCTGTCAATTTTCAACAACTAATTGTTTGCATAGCCAATAAAATAAGCTAATTAAAACTTTGGCTCCTTCATGAATTGGCAGGGTATCTACTTCTCACTTTTTTCATGTACTTCAGGCCAATATATTTGAAGTAAAATTGACATCAGCTCCTTGAAGCCATATAAAGCTTCATATGTTATTTGGTTTAAGTATGAAATTATATACCTATCAGGGGATCTCAGTTCTTACTGAATTTCAAACCCTGGAAAATTTGGGCACTATTTGATGCTTAATGTATTTCACACTGCTTACTTTATAAGAAACTGTAATTTTCTAACTGTAGATGAACAGTAAAAGCTGATTCTGAACAAATGAAAACACACATAATGTAATTCCCAGGAGAACCGGCTGTTACATGTGGTAATTGGTGGCAAAATACTGAACTGACTGTAGCCAATTAGTAAAGCTCTCCATACAGTGTTGGAATTCTTCTAGGAGCTGCTGGTTTATCACTTCATATGAAAGCCTAACCAGGATGCCTTTAGTCCCCAGAAACCAGCTTTTCCTTTTTGCTGAGCCAAAAGGGAAAGCTGTATTAAAAGG
This sequence comes from Neopsephotus bourkii, assembly GCF_033783945.1. NCBI lineage: Eukaryota > Metazoa > Chordata > Aves > Psittaciformes > Psittacidae > Neopsephotus > Neopsephotus bourkii. The sequence continues at coordinate 5,640,207 of NW_026901984.1, read as the reverse complement.
AAGTTCCTTTTTTAATATTTTACTTTAGTTTTTATTCCAGTTTTCCCTGCAGAGGATGATCCCTTTCCAGAGCTGACTGTTTGTCAGGAGCCTGTTTGCAGGTTGGGCAGCTCAAGCAATAAAGACTGCAAGGTCATGATTCTGTGGAAAAGCAAGGAAAATGGTTCCTGTGAAGTATGGAGAGATAAATCTTTCTTAAGTGACTTTACATATTTGCCAGAAGCAAGGATGTCGTTATACCGAAGTATGCCTTGAAATTTCTGTTAACCGTCAAAACCACCACTAACCCTGTGGCTACAAAATTGTTGCTAATGTCTTGCTGGTATACTTCTCTGTGGCTACATTCTTTCTTTGCATTTAGGATTTTGACACCTTCTTTATGGCCTCTTTAAACTCAACTTTTGGACTCAGCATACATGTTCATTGAGAGCTAATTAGCCAAGCTGCAAGACTCCCTTGCTAGACAAGTCACAACATTTTGAAGCCATTCCATTGCTGGACTGATGTGAACAATAAAGTAGTATTACTCATGTGTGTTGACATATATTATTATGGTTATTGCCATTATACCCCAACTCCCCCGAGTATTGTTTAAATACATGATATAATAGATGAAAGCAGATAATGAAAAAAAGAAAAAAAGGAAATATCATGTAGTTGTTAATTTCTGCATTGTGTAATTAAACCATCTTCTTTAATGTTATTTTTTGCCAGTATCTAATTAGTGGAACCATCTGCCTAAGAAATGCTGGACCATCTGTCTGGAATACTGTTGTGTTCATTTTTTGGTTCTTAACTAATTAACTTCTTTCTATAGGAAATGTAATAGTGCATTCTGTTTCTACAATTCAAAGAAGTTCATATTTAAAAATACATTGGAATCTATGCCTGTCTACAGGTATATGTTATGAATATCTGTGTAGCTATAGGAAGGAGCATAGTTCTTTCAGTAGATCTAATTGTACTCTGTTACGTCTACAGTTCCCACTGTAAGTGAAACACTCATTTGTTTTGTTGCCTGTAAGTATAACTAATACATATCTCACTTAAAACATTGTAATGGCCCAGTCCTTTCTTGGCTATGTTTAAACATTTTGTCTGCATTTGCTGGTTAAAGTTATAATTGTAGAAGGGAGCTACATTAAAGTTAACTATTTAGAGTTTTGATTTCTTTGCCCTTTTGCATTTTGGAATTTTTTGTGAAGATCATAGAATAATTTAGCCTGGAAGTGACCTCCAGATGTCTTGTTTCAAGACTTGCTTTGCTGCTGCATGTTGGGCATGAAGAGAACACTTTGGCACTTATTTCTTCAGTGGGAGGGTCATGTGAACATTGTTCACTGCTTCTACACTTCCCTTGATTCTCTTTTAGTGTTCTTTTAAGGTATTTGGATAAATCACATCACATTGGAGATTTTCTTTTGGTTTCTGTTGGAGCTAATTTCTTTGCATTGATGAGGTTTGCCTGTTAAAGACACAGTCATTTAAATTTTAAGCAAGATTGCTATTGTTCATCTAGAGAAATCAATGAAATACATTTGTTGTTCAAAAAAATATGACAAATTTTAATGCTGTATTTTTTAACTTAACAGAGGGGTGTTGAACACATATTTTTCTTTAGTTTGAAGAGAATACTTTCATTATATAGCTTCAGTTGGAATTTGTTGGAATTTGTTTCTTCTTTGGTTGGAATTTCTCTCCTTCCACTATCTCTTGAATATCCCAGGAGAGATCTTATCTGAAGTTTTTGAGGCTCTTTGCAAACATCAATGATGTAATTTTTAAAACACGGATACAGTTATTTACAATTGAGCTTTTACAAACAGATGCCTGCCATCAGTTTGAAAGTTGATAGAGCTAACTGTGCAACCAAAGCCATGTTTTTACTCAGTCTGATTTTATGTCGAATCTGTACAGAGCATTGCAGTCTGTGTATTTTTATTTTTTTTTTAATAGAAGAAAACAGTATGTGTACAAAAGTGAGCTGTGACTGTCATTGGAGTACACTGCGTCAAGTTCAAGTTGTACCTGTCGAGTCCAGTCTTTAGAGTTGTCCACAATGACTTTCACAGGGTTAAAGTCTCACTTTCACACTGCTCTGCTGGTGACTGTTACATAAATATTTCAGCTATTAGAATGTAGTTATGTTCAAGACAGGGAAATTAGAAACAAACTAAGCCAAGGCATTGAATTAGTAGAGGTGCTTGAAAGACCAAATTGATAGCAGGATTTGTAAAAGCCATGCTGCTGTAAGTAGCGTCAGGTTGCTGTCAGAAATAGACTATGTGCTACTTTAAACCCTACTCCTTAACCTATGCAGCTACATTCTTTGTGGAGATGCATAGAAGTAGCTGATGTACTACTACCCATCCTTACTTTCTCTAGCACTAACATTCAAATCTCTGTTTCCTTTTTCCTCAGAGTGAACAACCTTAAGTGCCTATAATTTGGTTTGATAAATTTTGTCACCAGTTTAAGTAGAATTGTAATATTAATTAAAAGCAGTACACAGAATGCTGAAGGTTGTATTTTGCCATGTGAAATATGAAGCTGCTTCCTAAGAAATGTAGTAAAGAAAAAATCCTAAGAGGATAAAATTTAGCTGTGTAGGCTTTCATGGTGAATCAAATATTTGACATGGTGTGCGTTTCATATTTGCACCACTCATCTGAATGTCATGGAATTATCAGCAAACAGGATCAAGCAGGAGAATATGTCAATTTAATGGAAGCAGTGCATAACAGTAACGTCTCTGAGTAAACATGGTTTTGCACTTGCTTTCTAAAATAACACGTTCTGTATGCGTCTGTCTGGGCTTTCAGAATTTAAAGTCTTCATTTTCTACTGACAAAAAAATGCATTGTTATTTTCTATCGGGACTTTTTTTCTTTATGTGCTGAAGAATCAGGACACCTTTTTTTTTCCACATGACATTTAACTTGAGGAGGTTTAAACCTGTCTTCCCCCTGTATATTGCCAGTAGTCTGTGTTGAATAATTGAATTTCCATTTTGTGGGGGACTCCCCCAAATTTCCTGAAGGACAGAAAAAAATATTAGCTATATATAGCAACAGTTTGCTATAATGGTTCTTTTCATTTAATCAGCAATAGGACATATGTATGCATTACTAAACTACGTTGGGAGCCTTAGGAACCAAAGTACGAGTTTAAAGTACTCAGCTGTCTTCAGATGCTGTTGTAATATACCTCATTTGCAGCCTGCTCTATTACTGTCTCTTCCTGCAGTGGAACCCAGGGCTATGGGGTGATAAGTACACTTGACTTCAAAGGTGGCACTTAGTTTTGTCACCAGTGTGTCTGCACTTATTTCTTGCATGTCCAGACAATATTACTCCTTTGGCATATGTTGTCATGAACAGGGGAGAGTTTGCCATTTGGTTAGCTTGCAAGCATATGCATTTGTATATAGTTACAGTAGTTTATTCTGTTTTGTTTCTTCTATGTGCTGTTAACTATGGTGCCCATAAATATTACATAATGTTTTAATATACAGTACCTTTGTTTAAATTTATGCATTTTATGAACGTCAGAGAAGAGAAGAAAGTTTATTTTCAGTTGTGCTAATAATGGTATTAGTGGTTTTCTGATGTGGTGGTAAAATTATTAATATTTAAGATTTGAGAAGTCTAGCCAAGACATTTATCCTAACCGAAACAATATTAACCTAAAAGCTAACAGTCTGTAATTGTTTCCAACTCACCACTTCTGAGTGAAGGTAATATTGGGTGTGCCACTCCTGCAGGCTCCACCAAGAGCCATATCTCTGTATTGTGACATTATTTACTTTTTGGTTCCTTCTTAGAAGTGTGGCAGTTGGCAAGCTCCTTAAGGAGTCCATCACTACAGGGGGGTGGATACCTGACTTTGCTAACACTGAAGCTGTTTTTCTTCACCTCTGTTTTTGTGTACCAGTATATAGGCTGAGTCTCTGTGATTCTTTGATGGAGAAAAAGGAACAAAAGGGAGATGCTGTTCCAATGTTCTCTCACTGTGATCAGACTTAATAAAGCCTCTGCCTGACTTGTCCTAAATTTTACTTGCACTAGTAGGCAATTGGAGTCCCCAGATTTTCCAACCATGACCTGTTTGCAAAGATGTGTTGTATGCTTTTCTCAGAACTTGAAGAACTGTCACCTTTGGCTTCTGAGTTTCCTACCTTCGAAGTCTGTTAATTCTCTTGCAAAACTGTCAGTGCCTGAGAAATATACTTAATTTGCTTGGTTTGTGATACTTTGCAATTTTTGCATTTCACGTCCTTCTCCTTCACATTACTCTTTTGCTATGGACTTAGAGGCAACTGAAAGCTGTCACTGAAAATTAATTAATTGATAAGCATTTTATCTTTAACCCAGCATTTCTGTCTTCTTTCTTCTTTCTGTTTGGCATAGTATTCTCAGTTTTAGTAAGAACTTCCCTTCAAATGTTCCTATTGAGCACCCGTATCCCACTAAGTCTTTCTACTCTGGCCTCCTACTGGTAACTAATTCTGGCTTTTCTCCAGGCATCTGAAATTGTTTTGGGTTGTTTAGAAATGATCAGTTCTAGCTGGATACTTGTATCTAGCTCAATATAGTACATAGCTTCTATGTGTCCTAATGGATTGATTAGGAACTCACGCTGGTTATCCAAGAGCAGTCTTTTCTACTGTGATCATTACTTTTTGCATTGCAAAGTTAGAAGAGTTGTTGCCTTTTTGTCTGACACATTGCTGCTTTTTCATGTAACTCAGTCAGATTTCTTTCATGCTGCTAGATACAGTTTGTTGTAAACACTTAAGGTCATTCACAAGTGGATTCTTCCAGAAGTTTTTTATACATTCCCCAATATGCTGTTCATCTGTAAAAACAAATGTTGTAAATAGGCAGGTTTGGGGTGGAGGAAGAGAAATAATGGCATTAGTTTTCATAACTCATTTTTTCCTGAAGTGAAAAAGCTCATTCTTGGGCTTGTTGAAACTCAAGTAAAGGAATACTGCATAGTATACTCTGAAGGCATTCCCCCCTAGTTTAAATAGGCTTTCACCCTATTATTTTTATTAATTATAGAGTCTGCTTGCTGCAAATATAGTCTCCATTAAAAGATGGGTACAAAACATTACCTATATTAAATCTGAATTAAGGGTCTTTCATTATTTCCTGGTAAATAAAAATGAAAAAGCTGTGGTTTTAATAAATAAGTAGCATTGATTAGTTTAGAAATGTCAAGTCTTCTTTTAAAACATGAAGTGCTTTGTGGCATTTTTATCTAAAGAACATATGGATGTACACTGTCAAGGTGAAAGAATACAGATTGATTTAAACTGCACTCTGACTACACTGCTTATACAGGCGTTCAAATATGTACATGTATTGGCATATAAACACCAAGCATATGACCTGGTCCACTGAACAATAAAGTTTGTAAGTCATAGCTGGTGAATGTTAAATATGGATATAATTGGAATTAACTCATGCAGTGAAACTGTAGTAATACAGACTAGGTGTTACAGTTCTGGCATAAATCTGTTGAAGCAGAGACAGCTCAGAAATAAGGATAAATTGGTTCTGCTTTGCTGTGCTCCATTTCACTGTTGTCTTGTATGTGTCTGCCTGTTGTTCCTTTCTCTGAATGAATGCTGTAGTGCTGCTGCTAAGTGCTGCAGTCATACCTTGAGAAACGAAGATCTCCATTTGATGCTTGAGATAAATACTGCAAATATTGCAACAGAGCACACTTTCCCACAGTGCAAGTTCTCTCCGCAGAGCTGACCACAGATGCTGTGGTGGTGCAGCCCAACTCTACTGGGGAGAGGAGTTCAGCCTTTCTCTGTGTTCTTAACTGCTTTCTTTAATAAGACTAAATAAAAGTGGCTAAATAGCATCAAATGTGACTGGGGTTATTTGTGCTATAGCAGTAAGTACAGTGAATCATGAGGATCAGCAGTTTCACTTCAGATTAAGAGACTAAAAAACATTGACAGCAAAACTACATTTCTAAGGAGAAAAAGCTTATAAGGCAGTTATGGATAGAGTCACCCGCAGCTAATCATCAGTGTGCCTGGAACAAGTATCTCAAGCATGGGCTTAGATAACTCTGAGGCTTATATTTCTGTGTTCCTTGCACTTCTAACTAATTCCTGTTTTTTGCAGGCAGTGGAATGGCAATGTGATGAAGCTACTAAAAGAGCCTGTTACAGCAAAGGCAAATCAAAGGTAAGCATGAGACAGCTGTTCTGCTTTAATAAAATTTAAATGTTAATAGTAGGTGTAATTCAGTCTATAAATCTGTACCTTAGGCATTTTTACTCTATCCCTTTTTGAAGAGAGTTGTAGGAAAGGAGTCTGACACCAAGGAATAAAAAGGAATATAGGGAGTATAGGGTGAGAAGTACAGTCATATGATTCTTTTCTGAAACAATCAAGTACTTTAGTTTCCAACAATTTACTGGTTTGACTCTACAATATCTCATGCATAGTGGCCTGTATTCTCATTTCATTTTTAGTGCTGTAAATCCCAAGTAACTGTGTAATTACTTTGTAAAATCCTCAATTTATTTCCCTGTGTATTAGATGCAGTTTTAGGAACTTTTATTTTTCATATCTGCTGTCACTATAAAGAACATAATATGAAATTCACTAACTTTTTATATGTGAGACTTGATATATTTTTAGTATTCAGAACAAATTCCCTATATGGCCAGTTACCATTTCTTTTACTGAGCACAGGTAGGTGTAATGGAACCTGTATGAAACCTGTATTCTTTTGTGGCTGTCCTAAGCTGAAGTTAGTTATTGAGTTAATCATAGAATGGTTGGGGTTGGAAAGGACCTGAAGATCATCTAGTTCCAACCCACCTGCCATGGGCAGGGATGCCTCACACTAGACCATGTTGCCTAAGGCTGTGTCCAACCTGGTCTTGAACACTTCTTTGGTCAACCTGTTCCAGTGTCTCACTACCCTCACAGTAAAGAACTTCTTCCTTGTATCTAATCTGAACTTCTCCTGTTAAAGTTTTAACCCATTATCCCTTGTCCTATCACTAAGGTCCCTGATGAAGTGTCCCTCTCCAGCATCCTTGTAGTCCCCCTTCAGATACTGGAAGGCTGCTATGAGGTCTCCACACATCCTTCTCTTCTCCAGACTAAACAACCCCAACTTTCTCAGCCTGTCTTTGTTTGGAGGTGCTTCAGTCCCCTGATTATCCCCATGATCCTCCTCTGGACTTGCTCCAAGAAGCAGCTAGAATTGCATACACTTTATTTTTGTGATTATTATACTATTTAATAATTAAAATTAATTGAGATAAAACGTAAAGGATAAGCACATCAATAATGTTAACTGCAAAAGAGCACACTTGCTTTCAGGACCCAAGTTCAGTATAACCCATCAGTGTACATTATTAATGTACAAAACTCAAAAACCCCTGGGCTTCAAAAACATATTCCAAAAGCTTCTGACATCTAGTAGAGGAAGAATCTCTTCTGCATAGTTATCTAATCACTGACTTTTTAAAATCTCTTATTAAACAGTTCAGTTCGAGCTTTTTATACTATGTTCTAGAAAATAAAATTTCAGTGTACCATTGGCCTAGCCATTTCCATTTGAGATTGAAAGGGTAGAAGGGCCTCACTTCAGAAGCAGGCCCATGTTGTACTGTGAGGAGAGAGAGAAAAAGACAGAATTACTTGGGGGGAAAAAAGCAAGTGTAGTCAGTATGTAGTTTAAAGCTTTGTGCATGAAAGATGATTGTCTTTATGGAGGAATATCTTTGACTATAGAAATGAGTTTACAATACTGGGAAAAACGCATCAAGAATGGTGTTGCCTTCTTTGTCCTGCTTTCCTTTTCTTTCTGTCCCAATGCGGGAAACAAATATTTAGGGGCTACTGTTTACTAGCCATCATACTGTGGGATATGCTAGATGTATATCTATCTATCTATCTATAATAGCTAGAGAAAAGAAAGGGGTTAGATTTCTTACATGAGTAGATACATTCTGATGACTCAAATTACATGTGAAGGCTTTAATGGCAGAAATGGATTAGAGAATCAGGATGCATATTAAAATGCTTGTCAGTTTATGGGGAGGTAAGAAAAACTTACAGGACCTCATATTTTAAGCAAATGTTTCATTTTCTGAGTTGTTATTTCTCTCTAGAAGATTTATGCTTCTGTATGTAATGTATCCCTTCAAGCCTTGATCCTTAGCTTTTAAATGACAATACTCTGAAGTAAAAGAGTACGCTCAAGAACAATATAATACAACAGATTTTGTTGATCAAGATGCACGTGCAGTAGAAACTGTCCTGGTAGGAATGCAGTGTGTAAGTGAATGCTTATGCCTTTGGTTTATAGTGATTTTCCAAGTTTAAAACTGTGAGAATAACATTCAGCTTGTCTGAAAGTCACAGTGCAGTGACTGTGACCTAACACCTAACATGATGGATGAAAGTAATATTAAATTTCAGACTATAGTAGTGTACTTTTGAATATTATGTTGACAACACTTTGTGGTGTAAAATCCATACTGGATTCAACAATGCTATTAAATAATTTTGCTAGGAGAAATGCTCAGCACCAGAGAAATGCATTTAATATTGGACCTTAGTGTGGTACATACACTCAGGTTTTAATTCATTCTTAGCACATGCTTTTGAAGAAGCTGGTGACTGGAAGTTATGCCATCATTGGAAAATTGTATATATGGTACCTAATAATTACCTCTGAAATTGTTACTTAGTATTGTTTTTAGGTGGATAAAGATTCAGTGTTTCATTTGTATCCATAGCCTTGTTCCTCATTTACCATGTAGAAGTACAATCTGCGTATTTCGTTACGTTTGAAGGCAGCCCTGGGACGAAATTATTCTTTTCTCATTGTTACCATAGGGCTTTTTTTTTCTGGTGTGCAGACTTTGTGGCCTGAAAGCTTCATGTGGGAGTTGCTGGAGAATGCAGATATATTAACTGAGGCAACCTACCCAGCTGGCATGACAACTGTCTTTTTTAACTTCTCACGTTTCTGTTGCCTTCACTGATGTGATTGAGGTTACAATCAAAGGGTAAATTTTGATTGGCCAGAGAAAGGATAGCCTAATGATGTTTGTCATTTATTGCCTTATGTTCAAGACTAAAACAAGGTCACTGTACTCTGTATAAGGAGGGCTTATGCACGCAGGTGAGGAAATACCTGACCTGTGGCATGCTTCTTCTCCTAGTCAAACTACTAAAACCTTCCTTTGCAAAAACTGGGAATTATTTGACCTTGAGGTATTCACTTGAGTGCTACGGTGAATTGTCCCTCTTCAGAGGAATTTCCCTGATTGTCACAATTCCAATTTCTATTATCAGAAAGATTACTTGCTTGCTTGTTGAATGAATAGATCCAGCTCAAATTGGGGAGTTGCTGGAGGCTGCATTTCTATAACATTTCTGGGTGCAAATTCAGATTTCAGGACAGATGTGTGACTGTAGGGAAGGGACAGAAAAGATTGTAGACAAGATATACAAGGCCAGAGAGATGAGGATTACAATGATGGTTATGGGTAAGTTATTCATTCAAATCCTGGTTTCTCTTAAAGTTCTGCTAACCACAGATCATCATGGGGACAATGAGGTCAGGCAGTGAAGCTGAAAGTCAGTTTGCTGGTGGAGTGTCCTGAAACCAGAAGCTAGATTTGAACCCTGAAGCAGATCTAGTAGTTTAGAGATAATGGCCAGTTAAACACAGCTCTTTTTTTTTTGTTCTTGAAGCTGCACAGAATTTTTGCCCCTAGCTGTTAGCAGTAGTTGTTCTGAGGTTTATGCTTTAGGAGTCAACGAGGAGAAAGTGCTGAAGGCGAAAAATATATAGGGACATCTGTCACATTTGACAGTGTAATACGCACTTGACGTTTGAAGGCTGATGTTTGTTACTGAGACTTCAGACATTTACCCAATTTAAGCTGTTGCTGAAAATAACTAGTGGCTCCAAGAGTGATCCAGACAAAATTATGGGCTTATGACCAGCATGTGTTTAGCATTTAGAAGTCTAAGCACCACACATGGATAAGAGAATAAATTTGTCCATTCATGCCACATGTGATAGGGACTGTTAGAAAGGAGAAATATAATGCACACAGTTAAATGCAATAAACCAAACAGAGATTTAAAAAAATATATAATTGAAGTCTCTTAACCCATGCTTGTGCAAGATTCAAATGGCTCTGTGTGTTAGCATCTGAAACTTCAATAAAATTGTTAAAAAATTCAACAAAACTGAGATTAAAATGTTAGGCTATGCAAGAAACATTGATGCAAACAGATAGCCATGTTCAGCCAGGTTCTCTTTGAACTGTCAAGTTGGTCTAAAACTTAAGCAGCAACTTAGCTTGGTTGGCTGCTGTCTTGTTTCTAGTAGTTGTATTCTGTTACAGGGATATTGATATAAAAGCAAAAGATACTTGCTAAATGATTTTCTTTCTTTCAGAGATTTTTTATAGAAAACCAGGAAAGTATATGGCATAGAGGCCGAGATAAACTGGAGAACAAGACTGCATAAAAGATGGCTACCAAACCTACCATCACCTTCTAAAATAAAAAAATCCTTTGTTTTTGAAGTTGTTTGCATTCACCATTGCCACTTCTACATCACGCATCTCTTTTTTGCACATGGAAAAAGTGAACCAGTACAGTTGAGCTTGACTCTAGAGCTGGGAAAGTGACTCTGAACAATTCAAATGACTAAATAATGGAGTCCTTTTCCAATACGTTTTTGGCTGATGATTGTTTTATTCATGGCTATTTTTTTTATTTGTTTTGCATTGTTGCAAATTGTTTCATATGAAGGAAATATCCAATTATAAAATATCCAATTATAAAAGCTATTCTTTCAGTTTTGATCTTCTTGTACTATGTACCCAACAAAAATTTGATAGGAGATGTCTTATTTGCCCTCTTGCACTATGGATTGCTGTCAAGTTGGCACAGGACTTGGAAATATTAGAGAGAAGAATCTTGTGACTCCAAGGAATGTCAGAGTTAAAAAAACTAACATTATTTTTTAGCAGAAAGAGTGGGTGATCAGCGTGCAAGTAATTTGGCAATGGCAGTACTTCAGGAAGCTCTGGAATATGAAGAAAAGAGGTTGGATGGTTGTAATGTCAGAACCCACTTACTTTTCCTACACTTACATTCCATGGCTTGCTGTAAAGGGCAGGATGGAAACAACCCAAAGAATGAATTTCTGTATTACATTCTATCCAAAAAGAAAAAAACAACCCAACCCAAAAACAAGGGGAATTGCCCTCAATTTTGTTGTTGTTGTTATTGTTTATTTTGGTGTGGTTAAAACAACCTGCAACAGGGAAACTGCACAGAAGTGAAATAATTATAAATTTTAAAAGGTAATGATGTTGCATGTTTACCCAATGGGAATCAAATCTTAATTCTAAGATTTTTGACATTTTCCTTTAAAGGCTCAAAGAGAAGCTTTTAAAAGCTCTCATTTTCATGAGAGACTAATGTAAATGTGATTTTTGAGAGAGAGATTTCTCAAGAATTAAGTTTTTCCCTGAGATTTTGTGGGAGGTTTGTAGGGCTTTTTAACTTGATTTTTATGAGGAAAGGTACAGATGATAAATTCTGAGAGTTTTCTCAGAGATTTTTGAGAGTATTTTGCCCATCTTGCTTTGCAGTCTATTTTACGCCTGTTCAATTTATTCAGGATTATATTTATTAGCTTCCAGGATGAGTCTATTTTCAAGATAAACAAAGAATACGTTTAATATAGCTGTAGACAAAAAAAAAAAAAAATGGGACTTCTGCAACATTACTATTGCATGGATTTACTTACATGATTTCACTTAATATCTGTTAGAATTGAGTAGCTGTATTTTCACAAGTGTTTTCAGTGCTTTATGTGAGACTATCTTGTGAATGGATGCTAGAGAGCATTGAAATTTAAGGTTCCAGGAAAATTTATTTTCTCCAAGCATATTGTTGATTTTGGTCATTTTATCAGATAGGGGCATTGATGTTTGCAGGAGTGCTTGCATCTTTCCTACATACAGTTCTGGGAGACTCTTAATATTGCAGAATAAAGCTTTCTGTCTGAATAAACAATAGAAATTGCTGTTGCTTTCTTGCTTCTGAAACAAGGGAAGTGAACACCATAAAGCCTTCACACATCCTCATGGCAAAAAAACCCATGTAAAATTATTCCTCAGGGATGAGTGTCTATATACTGAAGTAATGAGTTTTCATTAGAAACTTAAAATTAACAGAAATTTAGATGCTTCTAATAAAACAGATTATGCAAGTTATAAAACTATTAGTGACAAATCTGCATCTGAACATCTCAAGAATTTTATTCATTTTGGTTTCGACATACTCGTGTTACTGCCAACCTGTTATTTCTCCTGTTTTCCTTACAAATTCCTCCCTTGGCCTGATCCGTCTTCAAAGCCAGCATCTCATTTCTTGGCATGGCAGTGTATTATTTAAATCAGTATCTCTCTTTTCAGAGTTTAGATAAACCTTTGAAATATACGCTTAGAAGAAATCTTCAATACTGAAGAGATCTGTTGTTATCCTCTTAAGAATGTTTCACAGATTGATGGACGCATGTATTGTAATTAGGAAAGCTAGGTATATAATGATTATTAAAACATTACTTTAAGGCTTAGGCCTTATTCACGTAAATTTTTATGTGTGGACATATAACCATGGAAATAAAATTGTAATTAGTCTCCTCTATGCTTTGAAGTATCACTGTATTTGTCTTTCTTTTCTGTGTGTCAGGAGGAATGCCAGAACTACATTCGAGTGCTTCTTGTTGGAGGCAACCATCTCTTTACCTGTGGAACCAATGCATTCACTCCAATCTGCACTAATCGGACGGTATGAGTTAAATATTTTGTCCCATAAGCTCAAGTCCCTGTTCAGAGCCAGCAGATTAAAAGGCTGCTGTGATTGAGTCCAGGCTATTTGTGTATTGATGGGTGAGCTGATGTATAAATGGCTGATTTAGTTATTGGCAGGTCAAAAAGGAGAGTTAATCAATGATCTCTTTGTGCAGTCTTTTCCTCAGCTGTGGGAGGGAACACAGCTATGAGCACCTCAGTTCTTCCTACATGCCAGTTATCATGAACCATAGGTATTTCTAAGACTCTTGCCGCTGTGTCAAGTTCAGTTGGCATCAGCAGGTTTAGTTGTAAAATATAGATGGGTAGCTGCATACTGTGTATGTGTAGTCCTGGAGAAGATGAGAGTACCTGAATTAGTGATTTCTGACTGGTGAGAATGAGAAATCTTGCTTGAAAAGATCTGTCATACTGTGTCTGAAAAAAAAATCCCAAATTGTATATTATGTATATCAAAGGGAGTCCATTAAGGATCAATAATAGTCATAATAAAAATCAAAATGTCACCATTTTTACTAAGGTGGCTATTTATTTCAGGAAGGGAGAAGCATTTAAATACAAAAAATAGCTGTATTGCCGAAAACTCCTTTTCACGTTTATCATATTTAAATCCATTGTACCTTCATTTTCAAATAATCTATTAACATCATACTGTGGTTTATGGCTGAAAGTATTAGGGCTACTAAATCAAAGAGATCGTTCTGCTGAGCTGGAAAGCTCCTTTTTTTTTAATCACATTTTTCATGTGAGATTCTTTCCTAGAACACACCAACAAAACAAATAATAGATTTGTTCTTTTTTTATCATCTGTCACTTGCTGCAGTAAATACCTTAGCTGATTCTGGCAATCAGATCTGGTTTTAGTTTTCATAAAAAAAAAAGTCTGTGTAGAGATAATTAATTTTTGAGTTGCTGCTAATATGCTAATATGATTAACTTCACATGCTAAAGAGGCGAAAGTGAGATCAGACAGCATTTTGGTGAAACTTTCTATATGAGCCAGTTTCAGATTGATGGAAAGGTCAGATTGTAACTGTTGTGCAATAATACCAAAGGAGATAACTGGTGTTTCTGATAGGATTTTGCTCAGATTGATGCAGCTTGGCTAAAATGATAATTTTCAGATCATTTTAATCCCTTTTTCTCATTCTTTTACAGTTAAGTAACTTGACAGAGATACATGATCAAATCAGTGGCATGGCTCGTTGTCCTTACAGTCCCCAGCACAACTCCACTGCTCTTCTCACTTCCAGTGGGGAATTATATGCTGCAACAGCCATGGATTTTCCAGGAAGGGATCCTGCTATTTATCGCAGTCTGGGGGCCCTTCCTCCTCTCCGCACTGCCCAGTACAACTCCAAGTGGCTGAATGGTGAGTGCTGATGGACCATGAGACTCAACTCTTTAACCTGTGTTCTCCGTATTTACAGTCTTTAAATTCCATTCTGAGAATTTATTTTACAGTATTATCTAATTTTTTAAATTATTTTGCATTATTTTTAACTTTACAAGTGTAAGTATGACATTTAATTAATATAGCTGCATTTTGTAGATGTACACTTAAATATATGTCACATTTGCAGGTGTGCTTACATGGCAAAGCTGAGTCAGCCAAGAGCAGTAACTTACCTTGAGCGTTCTTTTGTTAAGTCCTTCAAAAAACCTAAGGCAGAAAAGAAACAGTTTAGAATGGACTGAATTCTCCTGGTTTTGCCTGCAGGTCCCCACCTTGACAAGCAGAAAAAGTTGTGCCTTCAAGCTGTTTAGGTGGCAGTCTGACACTTTTGAAGCTTATAGCCAAAGGATATGTCTAGTCTGCAAAACATATGAGAATTGTACTGAAGCAGTCACTCCTGTGTCATGGATGTTAATCACCTGATGAGGATTTCCAGCTGGGAGAAGCTGTAAACAGATAGGTATTCCTGAGATGTAACTTGGCCAAGTTGCCATTTTCAGCATTTCAAAAAAGAAGCAAATTTTTCTAAAATGAAAATTGTAATTTAACATAAAATGTTAAATAATCTATATTATAATTTACTCATGCTTATCCCAGTAGAAGCAAAATGTATTTTCATAAAGTATGCTATGTGACATGCAGTTGCTATCCCCACAGTGCATTTCATTTTATGATGGGATTATTCTCATGTTTGAAATTAAATACAACCCTCAGCAAGTTTGCCGATGACAGCAAGCTGTGTGGTTCGGTTGATATGCTGGAGGGAAGGAATGCCATCCAGAGGGACCTTGACATGCTTGTGCCAACCTCATGAAGTTTAACCATGCCAAGTGCAAGGTCCTACACCTGGGTTGGAGCAATCCCCGGCACAGCTACAGGTTGGGCAGAGAAGAGATTCAGAGCAGCCCTGTGGAGAAGGACTTGGGGGTGTTGGTCGATGAGAAAATAAACATGAGCCGGCTTCAGTGTGCGCTCACAGCCCGGAAAGCCAACCGTATCCTGGGCTGCATCAAAAGGAGCGTGACCAGCAGGTCAAAGGAGGTGATCCTGCCCCTTTACTCTGGTCTTGTGAGACCTCACCTGGAGTATTGTGTGCAGTTCTTGTGTCCTCAACAGAAGGACATGGATCTGTTGCAGCAAGTCCAGAGGAGGGCCACGAGGATGATCAGGGGACTGGAGCACCTCCAAACAAAGACAGGCTGAAAAAGTTGGGGTTGTTTAGTCTGGAGAAGAGAAGACTGGGTGGAGACCTCATAGCAGCCTTCCAGTATCCAAAGGGGGCTTACATGGATGCTGGGGAGGGACTCTTCATTAGGGACTGTAGTGATAGGACATGTAGAGAAAAAAGTAATGCTTGACATTACTCATGTGAATATATAAATACATAAACAAATGAAGATAGAAAGGTATGAGTAACTTACTTTTAAAGGTGTGTTATTCTGCTACCTGTTCTCCTTTTTCTTCCTCTCTGAATCTGTGTTTAAGTACTTCTGTGCTTCAGGGAAACAATTTGAGGTAATACAGTGCACATTGAGGATTATGTCTAAAGCAGACAGCTCTTCCATTGATTTCTTCTTCAGGCCAAAGCAATCAGCAAGACCTTGAACTTCAGCCAACTGCTCAGGTCAGTACAGGGCAGCATGTTGCTAGAACGTTTTAAAATTACCTTTGTAGTATTTTGTAAGAAGGATAGCCTGCCTTAGCAGTCTGCTTTGGACATTATTAAATGATAGCCAATAAATTAAATCTTTCATTAAGGAAAAAAAGTACACCTTGATTTACAGTTGGCATGCTCTTTATTTGAGCCTCTTTAAGCTCTCAGTGTAACACAGAGTTTAAATCGTATCCGGAGTTGTCTGTTACAGTCTGCTTCTAATTAGACTGCTTTAGAGTTGATCTGCGAAGTGGAGCAGGAGCAGAATTCACCATTTGCTCTAGAGGACAGAGGTACATGGAATAGTTATATTTGTAGTCCACAGCTGCAGTGGATACAGTTAGGCGTGGAAAAGCCTTCATTGCTAAGACTTCTTCTAAGCTTCTTCTGTAGCCCAGCATTTACAGTTAGTAAAGATATTTCTCCTTTCAGTCCACGTCTTCAAATCAGTAAATGTTTGATGCCTCAGTGTGAAAGTCAGCATTAGTCTAAAATGTCTATTTGCTTCACTTAGCCAATAAAAGGGCAAAGCAGATTAAAGAAAAAAAAATGAAATCCAAGTCAATCCCTTTCTTTTTCATCATATGGAGAAACACTGAGACACTTGGTTTCATAATTTGCCAAATGCCTTTGCTTACAATTGCTTGGGTCTCCAATGATCTTGAAATACACTGTAGCTGTTTTCTTTGTCCTAGGTATACAAAGATAGATGCTATTGGAACACATTAAATAAATAACAACTTTGTTTTAAAGATCAAGATGTTCCATCAGTAAGCAGACTATAGATGATTAAAATGTAATCTTGTATCAGATGTAGTCCCAAACCAGAAAAAAAATAATAAAATCTCGTACAGATTAGAAGCCTTTCCAGCTGCAAAGTGCATAGGAATGTTTGGATTGTTCTGCTCTGATGGTAGACATAATATACCTCTTTTTCCTCTTGCTGCCCGAAGCATTTCATTATTAGGTACCATTAAAGTGGTTGTTCTGAGATCACTTTCTTAAAAACATTTCACTTAAAAAAACTCATAAATCTAGAGCAGGAACTTCTAGTTTTCAAAAATAACACTAAAAGTAAAATTCTCACAAAGATGGTTTGGTTAGTGGGGTTCAATACAGCTCTGAATTCATTCTCATCATTATTTGTTAGTGGACTTTCTTTATAGTAGGGTATGTGGAGAGAAAATATGACCTTTTGGAGAGAATTATGACCTAAGATCAAAAATGAATCCATTCATTTTTGCTTATAAGGATTAATGGAAAGGGCTATAAGAATTCAGGATTGTCCTTTTCTGTTTCTGGGTTTTAATGAAAAGCCTTGTTATTACCTAATACGAGCTTTTTTTTTTTATGTAATGTTTTATGTAACTCAAATCCAGTGTGCTCTTGAGATGTGCAATTTGGTCTTTAGCTTTCAGATAAGACATTTGACTGAAAATATGCAAAGCATGTGCTACCATTTCTTGCTAATTTTGTAAGAAGATAAATAATTACTTTCCTTGGGTTGTGCCCCCCATGAGATGGTTCTGTTCTTTTATGCATATCATCCTTTTTGCTGGTATCCTCAAAGGGGAGGGCAGTGCGTGCTGATTTTGAAACCCATCTTTAGGCTTTTCCACTGGAGCTGCCACCAGAGGAAAAAAGTTGAGCAGTTATGTTGCGTTTTTCCTTTCAAAGTTGTACGTCTTCTCCCAGGTGGCAATGACAGAGTAGTAGAGCAGTAAGTTGATGCGAGATGGAGGTGCCTCCCCTCACCGCCTTTCCTCAGTGCCAGACTGTTACTACAAAACACCTTAATAACATTTCCTTACCCACCTGAAATGCTAGAGAACAGGCAGCACTATCTATGAAGGTAGGATTTCTTTATTTCTTATCTACCCTCAGTAAAACAGCAAGGTCAACCTTCCATTTATGAAAAAAGTAGGAGGCCACTTAGGACAAAGCCTGTTCTTTTATATGTCATCTAACCTGCTCACGTTAGGTGCCAATCAGAGAGGCTGAACGAGGAAGGAAGAAAGGCAAGAAAATCATTTGTTCCCAGCTGCAAAGAGGCGTGACAGGAGCATCAGCCTCATTAATGGAGAAAACTATAATACATAGTAAGCCAGAGAGGATGAAAGAACTTGGAACTGAAAAACGTCTCAGGCAGGGAAGGGAGAAAATCTTGAATTTTAGGAAACAGGAACACATGAAAAACAGCATTCACCAAAGAAAGGAGGAAGACAGAAATACTGAAGGCAGAGATAGAATTTCAGTAGCAGACATACCAAGCCTTAAAGTGAAAGGAAAAGGGGATGATTATGAAAGTGAATTCTGGTTTTCTTTTTGTTAAAAGAAAAAAAAAAAAGGACCAGGTCTGCAGGGAAGGCCCTTTGATCAGCTCCCTCCCTGCAAGACTACATCAGAGACAACCAAAAAATGGCAGTCTGAATGTTTGGAGATAAATGGGTAAGCCATCACAATTGAGGTTTTTTTTTCTGTACCTGCTGTTTGGCTTATCAACTTAAAGAAATATGGGGGTTTCTGTTCTTTTGTATGTGGAACTCTGGATTGAAAGTTTTAAGTAACCATCCAAGCTTCTGGATCTTTTGATAGATTGCTATAGCCCATACTCTAGAGGATCTGAGTAAGTTATGGTAGTCCTCTATATTTTTGATTCTTGCTCCTCACCCAGTATATCGGTATGCAAGTGACTATATGTGATGCAAAATTAACTGAACTTTGGACGGGACTCTCAAGGACTTGAGTAGGTATTAGATCAGAACAGAGAATGGTTTCTGTCACTAAGTAGGTCACTGGTGAATTTGCATAAACAAAATGACATAATAAATTGTGAAATATTGTGCCATGAAAGAACACTTTACCTTGAAAATGAAGATTTATTTGAAATGAATAACAGGCAATAAAACAAGGAATTTTGTAATGCTGCATTTGAAAACTGTTTTTCAGAAAAGAAGTAATTACGTTTCAGAATTTATTAGAGTACATCAGTAAAATGTAATGTATAATGAGTGCATCCACTTTTATGATTATACTGAATTGTATTATAAAATCTATCAGCAGTATAAGAGAATATTGGTAAAAAAATAATCTGGCATGCACAGTTTTAGTGTATTTTGTGGTCCTTGCTCTTCCATACCCATAAAATCTTCAATTTAGCACAGGGAAAAGAATGTAAAAGAAATCATGGAAAGTTGAAGCTTTGCAGAAGAAATAGTAGTCAAAATAAACTGGTAGCAAGCTATGCTATGTCAGACTAGCATTTTAAGCACGTGTCCTAGATAACTCTGAAACACAGAGAAAAAATAGCTATTAATAAAGAATTGTTTTGGCCAGCCTTATACCACGATTTAGCGTTTTAAAGTTCAGCTCCTGAGGATAGATACGACTATGATAACTACAAGTTATGTATTACTTTTAAAATGTTTAACACTGCAGGAAAATTTTACTCTATGATTAAGATTTGTCCTTAAACATTCATGAGCAATGATGCCTTGGTCAGCTTAATGCAAGTTTTATACTGTTTTCCAACAGCTGCAGAGGGCTACACTAAACGAATATACAGGGATTACAAAATGCAAATAAGAGATGGACTTACTCATTATGTCAGTAAGGTGAAAGAAAAAGTGGACCACTGCATTTGGAGCTTAAATTCTTTCCATGATTTTAAGCTTCCCTTTCGGAGAGCATTTCTAGCTGGAGGTTGAGCCTTATTAAAAGTAAAAAAATCAAAGACATCTTCCTAGAATTTAATGCCATTAAGTATTTGGCTGAATACAAATAGAAGGAATGGGTCTTTAAAGGCAGATGCTACAAGGGTGTGGTTCATTGATCCAGTCATATTAATGAACAAGCTTCAGACAGGAGTTGTTCAGCATTAGACAAGTATCTAGACTTCAGTATTTTTTTTAAGATTTTCAAAACTTCATACATGCCTATATCAGTATATGTGTATTATTTTTTGTATGTATGTAATCACATTTGTGTCTAGATCTTGCAAACTTGTAATTCTAGCTTTCTTTTCATATTTCTGGGGTTAATTTAACTTTTTCCTGAGTCTCTGAATGCTTTGCACTAGAGATCTGAGTGGTCACTTCTCACAGGGATACTCACTGGAAATCACAGCTCTTTTTTGCTCAGAGTAGACCATATAATTCTTAAGGTAAATTGCTCTTACCTCCAGAAAAACAGATAGATTGCTCCCTGTCATTTGGTTCACTCTGGAAATAGTAGTATCCACTAACTAGGTAAATTAAGTCAAATTAGTCTACTTCAGAGTATGTGGAGTTTTATAAAAAGCACAGGCAAACTTTCTTGCTCCAAAGTTGAGGAAGTGAGACGAGGCCAGGGCTCCCTCAGATGTTCTATGAAAGCTCTCTCAGGCTCCTCTTTCCCATTATTCTTCCTAGATAAAGTTCCTGTCCAGTTCCTGTCATCCTTTTACCAATTCAGACTACATCTACACCACTAAATAAAAAAGGTCTAGGAAACAAGCTTACGCACAACATCCTTGGTCATCTATATTGCTTAATTGTTGGCTCACTTCCTAGCCTTGTTTTGGACCACTCCAGCTACTACTTTCTCAGTGGAAAGCTGGGTGCAACGTGGGGAGAAGTTTGATTTATACCATTAGCAAGAGGCAGTACAGGTGGGACTGCACCATTTGGCTGCTTCTGCCCTCCAGAGTGCCCCATCCCATTCCCAGTAAGCTTTAAACTCCCAGATAGCCCAGTCTGTCCTTATGCCACCTCCCAGGATACGTACCATGTAATTGCATTGATGCCATTCTCTGGAGTGCAGTGTTATCACCTGCTGCATGGCAGAGCTGCAGCCAGTCTCTATAGGGAGCAGTCAGCACTGTCAGCACTGGTATGGCAGTGGTTATGGATTCGGTCTCTTTGATTTCCAGGTTCCCTGGGTGGGTGTGAAATGAGAATAATCCAAACAGGAAGTATTGTCTCTTCCTAGTAAGTGCCTTCTCAGTAACAATAGAGACTGTGCTCTCTGGAAAATTTCTAAAGGCTGGAGGCAAACCTGCATACAATTAGATTATTTCAGATAGAAGCACTGTGTTGACTTCATATGGTTCAGTCGTCTATTTTGATTTAACTTAGAAGAGTCTGTGGGGAAACATACTTACAGGACAGTCATGCTGCTTTATGAAGGAAGACGTAGACATTCCCAGGCTTTGTGCTGAGTAAGCAAACTTCAGAAGTGGCATGCTACAGTGTATTTGCCCAGAGACAGCAGTAACTAGCCACTGACTGCTTTCAGTGCATGGACTTGCGTAACTGTGTAGCGCTGCTCTGTGTTGTACACTGGAGATCTTCATTGTGTCACATTGGCAAACTTATTTGCTTGCTTTCCTGATTCCATATGATCCATTTAATGAAAGTCTAGTCAGTCTGATACATCCATAAATTGAATATATAAAATCCTATAAAGGTCATATACAATACTTGTGGCATTTTTACAGGTTGACATTCTCATGTTGTTCCATACTGGCTGTATCCTGTCAAATACCCAAATCTCTGCACTTGTGGTAATCTGGTAATTCACAAACGAAATGCATTTACCTTTCCAGAACTATTTGAAAATTCAGCAGGAAACAAGAGAGTCACTTCATTTGCTGCATCAAAAACTGTTCATGGGAGGCCTCCGTGTCAACAAATAACAAACAGCTTACAGCAATATTTGGAAACATATGAACTAATTTTTCCTAGACAAGAATCTCTTTTTTCCTTTGAAACTTTGAAGTGATCCAGTTCACTTTTTCCAAAGAGAAAATGAAAAAAAGTGAACTCTGACATGATAATCCTTCCATATATACAGAATACCCTGAGGTAGCTCTGACATTATTGCATTTCATGCAAATGAAAATAGTTTTCACAAATTTCAACGTCAGGTCACATTTTCATCAGTTCATAATCAATAAAGTATATGCATAGTTATTTGCAGATGTATATACCGTTCCTCAGTTTTATATCCATGAAATACGAGTACTAGTTTTTATTTATGTGTGTTTTTATGATTATCTGTGCAACTTAAAAATATTGTCTCTTGAAAGATTGCCAGGGATTTTTCAAGAACCCTGAGAACATTATGAATGCATTTCATTTGATTTTTATTATTAAAGTTTGTGAAGGCTTTATTTGTAGTTCATTATTCTCCACACTTTGAGAGCTTTTAGTTGTGTTTCTGGCTCTGCAGTGACATCCTAGACCATTTTAGATCAGTGGGCCTCCAACAAGAAGCTATGTGGTCTCCACACAGCTTCTCTTGTCCAGACTGAACAACCCCGATTTTTTCAGCCCGTCTTCATATGGGAGGTGTTCAAGCCCCCTGATAATCCTTGTGGCCCTCCTCTGGACTTGTTCCAACAGGTTCATGTCCTTCTTATGTTGAGGACACCAGAACTGCTTGTTTCTCAGGATTCTATAATTGCTTGTTTCTGAGGTTCCTTACACAAGGCCGGCTCTTCTTCACAAATATGTATATCAGATTTGCCTTTTCTTTAAGAGAGTTGTCAAGTTGTTTAAGGAAGTTGTCAGTCTCTCTTAAGGTCATGGGCTTTCCTCAGTTTTAGTAATCTTTATGGGAAATGGGCCACATGTTTATTGTCTTTGGTATTCATTGTTTCCCTTTTGTTCTTTTAAAAAATATTCCCGTTTTCAAGGTTTTTTTTAATATATTCTCTAATTCCTCCTGCATCCCTATCATTTTCTTTGATCAGTTTTTAATCATTTTTTAAAAAAGAAAAATGAAAAAATACTGTAATGCTATCAAAAGCTTTAAGCAATATAGGGCTGAAATGTGGTTATCTTACTATCAAATGCTCTTTCTTTTCATTACAGCCTCTGAGCACATTCTTAGTCACACTCAGTTACCATCCATAACCACTAATCTGGAGCTTTGGCATGGTGACAAAGCAGAAACACAGTTAACAGATAAACTCAGTGATGCTTGTGATGGTAGAATACTTTGAGCTGGGCTAGGGCTGCCCAGCACAGTCATGTGCTATAGACACCTAGAGCAGGAATTCTGTCTAGCCATGTTCATGTAGCTCATAATCCTCATAAGACATGAGCTTGCCTACTCAGCTATGTCATGGGGCCAGCTCCCTGCAAGGATAATAAAAGGTGTGTTTTTCTAAATTTAGTGCTTGAAGATGCATCCAACTTCCATGTTAATATGAGTGCATGTATTACAAGAAGGTAATAAATAATCTTCTGTTATTTTCAGAGCCAAATTTTGTGTCATCTTATGACATTGGGAACTTTACCTACTTTTTCTTCCGGGAGAATGCAGTGGAACATGACTGTGGGAAAACAGTGTTTTCTCGTGCTGCTCGGGTGTGCAAAAATGATATCGGTGGCAAGTTCGTGCTGGAGGACACCTGGACTACCTTCATGAAAGCTCGGCTGAACTGCTCTCGCCCTGGAGAAATTCCATTTTACTATAATGAACTACAGAGCACTTTCTTTCTGCCAGAATTGGATTTGATTTATGGGATTTTTACCACTAATGTGTAAGTAAATTCCATGGTATGTTTTATTTTCTTGCCGTTCATGACAATAAAAACTGAAGTTTTGAGCTCCTCTATTCTGCATGTGCTGGGTAAACATAAATAAAAATTACTGTTTTGCTCAGCTTTCCAAACTACTGTTTTGCAGTGTCCTCTTGTGAACAAGTGTTGGTTCCAAATGCTTTCCACATGAATTGTTGAAGGTGTATGAAGGAAGGAAGAACTCTTAATATTTCCCTACAGCTGGGAGTCAGTTGTGTTTAAAACTATTTTGTTGTGTTTAAGTCATATTTTTCATGCATCCTTAAAAAAGACATTATTTTTTTTGCACACTACTGTAGTACATAAATACATTATTTCTTTATTAAATAAACATTTTATAATGTGACATAATCATGAATTTGACATGATATAATTTGACCATTTCAGGATGACCTTACCCAAAAGAACACAGGAAGTGCTCTTATAGTCCTAACATATACACCTGCGAGTTTGAGGGTCAAACCAAGAATCAATTTAATCTAATTTTCAACTTAACCTGTTATATGAATATGGTAAAATTAAAAAATGAACAGTATGGTCTTAAAAGTAACAATTTGGTAAAATATTAAATATTATATTGGGGGGGATAAAATATTAAGACATTTGATGAACATAATAAAAGTTCCCTAGATTCTGAGCTTGATATCAAGACTTGCTTAACTCTTAGGACAAAAAAAGACATTTATCTCAGAAATGTCCTTTGTTACTTTAAACTTTATAACTGGAGTTCATATGTTGCTCCATGAGAGCAGCCTGTATGTTGCAGTAAGCATAAATTTGAGCTTGAGCTAGTTTCCATGCTATTGGTGCCATCCTTTATTAACACATCTAGGCATCTTGCAGACCTGGGCTCATCCCTGTGCTGGCAACTCATACTGTGAGCATGACTAGTGAGGGGCTGCTTGAATCAGGCTGTGGCAATTCATGAGCTGTGATATTGGATAATGGCTTTGACAAAGTCCTGCCACTGAAAGCCTAACCAGAGGAAGTTTGCTCCAAAAAATCCACAGGGCTTTGCCCATGGAAGGGAAACAATACTCTTCTCTTAGAAGGGTTGTCCTGACAATCTGGGGAATTACGGAGTTTCCTGTGATACAAATTCCAATTTCTGAGGTTGAGCAACAATATCAGGGCTGTCATCAGCACACCCTGCTCTTCTGAAAATGGATTTGCTAAAATAAGACTATCTTTGCCACATGAAAGTAGTCAGTATTTGAAACCTTGCTGCTAATTCCTTCTTCCCCTGTGGCTCAGTGTTCTGTCTTGTCCAAATGAGATGGACCATTCAAACCGGAATTCATCGCAACTGTTTGGGTTTAGGTTTTTTGATAGTTTCATTAAATTATACGTGTTCATGCAGTCAAATATTGTAACTAAATTTTTTGGACATTGTTGCAATGTTGTAGAGTTAAGATTACTTCCCCATGCTGAATCCTGCTCACAGATACCACTCAACCCATATGATCCACCTTTCAGGTCTGCACCTAATGGTTCTTCACAGAAACAGGTTTACCCATGAGGGGGAACAACATATTCCTTTCTCTTGGGGTAACAGCATCAGATATTAGTGAACTGCATTCAGCATTCTTCAATGTCAACGTCTTCAGAACTGCAATGATTTTATTGTACCCTAATGCTTTTTAATGTACTGTAAATATACTTGAATATACCTGTGGGGAAAAAGCTGAAGCATTTCTGTCAGTAAAGACTGAGTAATAGCAAAACCTGCACTCTTTATGTGTTGTTGACGATTAAGCCCACTATATCCTCTGCTTCATAATGAAGCTGATTTTTTTTTCTTTCAGACTATCTGAAAATCTATAAGCATGAGTCTAATGTCCTTTAAGGAGTTCAAAAAAGTAAAGATGACATTGGTATGGTTAATAATATTAGTGATCTACTTTTAGTGATAGTTGATGTAGGCAAGAAAATATCAAATCAAATGATAATTGATTCTAAAGGAATTGTTGGCATGAAACTTCAAATTTTGGGGTTTCTTTGAAATAGGACTGATAAATGTAAGAAAGCAAATTGTTCTTTTGTCCTGCTATTAAATCTGTGTATCCTAGCTCCTTTTTTGGAGCTAGAAATCTTGATAGATTTGATCCCTTAGGGTTAGCTTTTCTTTCCAACATTTTGGAGTTTCTATAGTAGTTTTTCCTAACCCTTGTGTAAATCAAAGGTGAAGTTAAAAAGGAAAAAAAAAAAAAACAGGAAAAAAAAAAAAAGAAGGGGTGCAGGTGGGTGTAAAAGGAAAAGAATGCTGTGTGGATCAATTGTCAGCAGTTTTACCTGTAGTGGGAATTTGTGAAACTGTTACCTTACTTATCTATCACTTTATCTCAAACTGTGCAAAAGAGCAATGCATGCAGGCATTCAGAACATGAATATGAGCTCTCATAGTCACTGGATTATATTCTTTACGATGCGCAGAACTCCTTTATTGTCGTGTGTATTACATTTCCAAGACAAGAACAGGAAATTGTGTATTTTGCCTGACTGCTGTTTGTTTCTGTTTATTCCCCTGTCTTGGGAATTATGCAGTCCAAGTTATTTTCTCTTGATGAGTTTCTGGAGCTTGCATTCTTAATGCTGTACAATATCTCTTCGAAGTGAGGATTTTTGTGGAGGTGTCTTACCCAGGGATTCCCTAGGGCCTTTGAAAATCCTTACTTCTGTCATGCTGCCATTGGTTGTATAGAAGAAGTGTTAATGAGCCCTGGGAATAATCTCATCCTGAACTCTGTATCTAGAAGAAAGATGTTCTTAATGCATGTGTTTATGTGTGGAAGTATAGCCCTGAGTTATTAGAGTAGCAGCAGAAGGTAGGAAGTTCTGCATTTCTTGCATACCAGCTGCTTGGCAAGGCTTACAGAAATTTTAAATCCAATGTTGGTGCCTAAAATCATCACATCATTTATTGCTGTATTGAGATATCATCTCCTGGTTGATCACATCTGCTTTGTTAACTGTGTGGAGGATTGGAGAGTTACTATGGGTTTAATTTTTTATCAGCAAATCAACTTCTTAATGTTCTTACTGAGGTTAATGTTTATATTTCTTTTTCAGGAACAGCATAGCAGCATCAGCAGTTTGTGTTTTCAATCTGAGTGCCATAACTCAGGCCTTTAATGGACCCTTCAAATACCAAGAAAACTCTCGCTCTGCTTGGCTTCCATATCCCAATCCTAACCCTAATTTTCAGGTACAGATACATGGGAGAAGGACAATAGTTTACATGATGTTTTTTTGAAAGTGTTGTATGTTTATAGTTAGTAAATCCAGTTTTGCAGTATGTTACAGCTTACAATCTTAAAAAAAAAGAAAAAAAGAAAAAAAAAACAAAAAAGGCTTAAGTGGTCCCCTTATTTCAACATACTTTACTTTATCCTTCCACAAAATAATTTGTGTTGAAAAGCAGATGAACTTTGAAGGGTAGGAGAAAAAGGGCTTGATTTCAATTTTCTTTCAAAATGAAACACTAAACACTATAGTTATTTGTCAAGGTAATATTAATTCCTAGCCTAAGTATGATCCAACTGGTATTCTCTTTTACACTGCACTTAGAATCATAGAATCATAGAACAGTTAGGGTTGGAAAGGACCTTAAGATCATCAAGTTCCAACCCCCCTGCCGTGGGCAGGGACACCTCGCTCTAAACCATATCCCCCAAGGCCTCGTCCAAGCTGGCCTTGAACACTGCCAGGGATGGAGCATTCACAACCTCCCTGGACAACCTATTCTAGTGCCTCACCACCCTAACAGGAAAGAATTTCCTCCTTATATCCAATATCCAATCTAAACTTCCCCTGTTTAAGTTGTGCTAGCTGAACCTGAAAAGGGGACACTGACAGAAAAGATAGAGAGGGGAAAGGGGTAAAAGAGGAGCAGTCAGGATTTTCCTGTGTAATGTGGCCCACACTTGTTGAATTGTCTGACTAAAAGCATTTGTGATGTGGGGTGCCCCTCATTTGAACTTGTCACCCTCAGAGGGTGTAATAATTTGCAGTTGACTGACAGCATAAAACTTATTAGTGGATCTTTCTACATAAAGAAAAGGGTATTTCAGGTAAGCACATAGGCATTGTTTTCTTCTTCATATTAACCACTCCTAGGAAAAACTTAGTAAGTGTGATTCTAGCAAGGGAAATGGAAGAGAAAACATCATTAATTTAGTAATTAACAACAATAGCTGTTCACCATGATACATTGTGTTCGCCTTTATCCACCTTTCACCCTCCCTTAATGAAATTTTACAAGTTCAGTGCTACTCCTAGTAACAGCCTTCCCTATCTTCTAAGAGTCATGAGATCTCTGCAAGGATGAAACAGAGTCACCCATTGGGGATTGCAGGTAGTTTTAATTACTTCCTGATTTATGCATATGAAGGAAAATAAGACACTGAATTTGCTCTGAGTTACAGGCCAGAGCCGTGTTACCTTTCTGAAAAATAGTATCTTTGGCATTAGCCCCAAGAGACAAGACTTCATTTAAGTAAGCCATATTGCAGAAGTGGGCTATATTTGTACATAGCTTTTTACATATTTGTATCATCAAAATAGTGATATCTAGAGGGTCTAAGTGAGGCTAAATCTTTGAAGGAGAAAGCCTGAAGAAAGACTTGTATGTAAAAATCTTGTCTTTCTGACTAGGAAAGTAAGTCCAATAAAAATTATTAATCCCTCCCTACAAACCTTGTATTAATGTTTTGATAGTTATTGTGAGATCTCCCCATGCAGATGGTGCATACAAACAAAGATGACAGCCTGACGGCTGCGTAAAAATGGTTTAAGTCTCTGCTGTGCTGTTCATGCTGATCACTAAATTCCAGTCAAGGCTTAGCAGTTGAAGAAATTTCTTGCTTGGATAGTTTGGTAAATTTTAATATGGCTGCTACTTTTTTTTTTTACAAAACCAGTGGCATCAGTTTTATCAGCAGGCCATCATTAGTGTTAGAAGCTGTAACACAGCCTTTTACAACACAGTATTGAAGCCGATTGACATTAGCTGATCTGTAGGTATCATTAGTAATGTCAAACTTCTGTTCTTTTGCAGGTGCCATCTTTTATTCTGGTGAAATTCCCATTAGATTTCTGGCTCCATAACTGTAGCAGTGATGTATATCAGAAGCTAGTCTAATGCTGAGAGCTAGGCATAACCATTATTTTGTGACTTGATGATGCTTTAGAGTACATACTTCGTGTAGATGGGTTATATTCATTGGCTGAATGTCTGGTTTCCTTCCCAGAAAGGAGGACTTGGACTTTCTTTTGTAGAGTCCTTACGAAAAATTATCAGAAGTTCTGTTTGTGTAGTCTCAGAAGTAGATTTATGCTCAGAGTATTCATTTACTCAGCAATAAAAAAAGCATGCGATTTGAATGAAGACTACTGCTACGTAGTAACAATTCCATCAGACATTGCGTTTGCAAGACTGGATTATAATAATGACATATTTTCCAGATTAGACTACTGCTGGAGTCCCAGTTTTGAGGATCACTGTTTTTCTCCAGAGATTGTTGCTTTTCTCTTTAGATAGGACAATTTCCACTGTAAGACCAAGGACCATGTGTATTTCAGTGTATATATGAGTGTTCCAGCTGGAATCTTTCCTGATTGATAGATTCAGAAAAATTCTTTTTTGGCATGGTTTATTTTCTTCACTGGCCTGACATGCAGTGTACACACAGAGCAAGTAATTGTTTCCTGACAGTTGCTTAACTGCCTTCTCTTATCATACTATCATTATGAAATTATTTATCTGAGTTTTTCTTAACATTTGTGGATTTGAACTGACCGCACAATTTCAGATTGAAAACATGGCAATAATGACAAAATAACTGATAGGGTTTTGCACACTATGATTTTGTTCATGCTGTATTCATGGCTTAATTTATGACGGAGAATAAAAAAGCGTGACTTAGGTATGCCTTTCATATCACTGGCGTATTTGATAAATGCTGTGAAGTATTGCTTTACTTTTCTAATGCAATTATGTGTGAGTAAACACGTGGATGTTTAGACATTCACATCCGCTAAGCAGTTTTCTCTTTTGTGTCCTTAAATAGTTGAAGTCCTAAATGCAAACGTGCTAAATTTAACTGCCTCTTATTTGCTTTCTTTATTCATGGTTGAAATTTGCATGTAGTTAATGAATGCTTTCCTGTCTTCAGCACTGTGACTGTGTAAATTATAAAGCAAACAAGTCAGAAGATTCTGTGTTTTGTTGGATAGTAGTTCTTCTTCTTTCTGCCTTGGGAACAGTGATATAGCAAAACATTACTTGTGGTGGTCAATCTGATGCCCTTCCATGGTGTTTAGAGTTAGGGAGCCTCCACAGTACTGCCACTGAGCTTCCTCAATCACTGTGTGGACAGTCTGATCAGCACCAAAATATATTCTTGTGGTTTTTTTTTTCCTGTGCTGTAAATCAGAGAGTAAATCTGTTGTTATCATTGATGCGTATAGTAACTTGCTTTTCTGTGTTTACAGTGTGGCACCATGGACCAGGGACTGTATGTAAATCTGACAGAGAGGAATCTTCAGGATGCTCAAAAATTCTTTTTAATGCATGAGGTCGTTCAACCAGTTATTCCAATTCCTTACTTCATGGAAGACAACAGCCGATTTTCCCATGTGGTTGTGGATGTCGTGCAGGGCAAGGACATGCTTTTCCATATCATCTATCTTGCCACAGGTATGAACTCTGACTTGCTGTAAAAGCTGCAAAAGTTTATGAGGTCTATGAGTTTTAATGTTCTGTGAATCAGTTATGAAATATGTATAATGTACCTTGAACAAGAGCTTTTCCTCTTTGATAGCATTCACCTGTCTTCTACTTTCTCCGAGTAGATGAATTCAGCAGTTCACAATGCCTTTGTTTATGTTACACTGTGAACTGAATTTTTGGTGTCTGTTTCCTATTCTCCTTTGAAGATATGAAGCCTACGTGCTTTTGAGGGAGTGAATAGTTGGAAATTCTACAAACGGGACTTCAGAAGGTTCTCTATCTTTTGTTCTTTATTTAGCTCAGGGTACAATCTCACCCAAGATATGATGGTTTAGGGTCCTCTGAAATACAAGTAACTTTGAAAATAGCAAATACTGCTACTGCTGTTGGTCTTTCTGACTTTTCTGTTCACATAAATTTTATTCCTTCTCATCTCATTTTAAGTAAGTCATTCATTATGCAGTTTCACACCCTGCCTTATTTGCCCATTTATGTATGAATTTAGCAATGAAAGAAAAACAATCCTCCACCTAAAACTGCCTTGGTTATAAATACTGCTTTTGTGGATCAACATTTCAAGCATCTTAAAAATAGCAAGGGTGCCAGAGAACTGTTTTTTCAGAACAAGGGTGTCCCAGCTGTGTCTGAAATACTTAGTTGGACTAAAATGTTTAGAGTCCTGTGGTATAAAACTTGGGAGTAGTTCTGGGGTATGTAGTCCTATGTATATTACAAGGGAATAGTTCATCAAAGCAATGGTTTGTTTACCCATCTGAAACCATAATGCACAGTTTGTCTCACAATGAGTAGGTGCCAAATAAGGTAAACTTAAGGAAAGAATCTGTTGATCAACAAGAGGGAAAAAAATCCTAATCCTTTTTATTTGATTTTGCAATCAGCAAAGTATATTTTAAAATTACCATTGATTCAGTGGAAACTGGAACAATCCCTTTAATTAATAAAATTATTGTTTACTAATGAAAATCATATATCCTACAGCTTATCATTTATCAAGTGCCTAGATAAAATTTGCATTGTGGCTCAATATAAGATTTCATTTTCCCTTGAAAGCATGATGCCATTTTTCAGAGAAGATTGCTTCTTTTAAGTCTGAAGAAATTTTGTAGTAATTTGGTGCATTCAGGTGTGATGGTATTACTTTGCATATTATCCTTGTAGTTTTCTTCTTGTGCTCATTGAAGATAGGTAGTAATATAAAAACTTTTAATGGATTAAAACTGTGCTTGGATTTGACCATCCCAGTCCAAACAACACATGGCTGGTAAACCTTAGCATTGTAAGTGAAATCAAGTCAATAGTAAATGCTGTTTCTATTGCAGAGATCTCATGACAGAAACTAAATTACAAAGATATTACTGAATTTGTAATTTGTCATAATTCAGATTGTCTTCAATTTTCAGTTTCCCTTGCTATGTTTCCTTTTATCTTCAGTTAGGATCTAAAACTTTACATTTCATGATGCATTAATAAATTGTGTTCAATAAGGATTGTAGCTTCTTTTTATGAATCTTTCTTGCTGCTATAAAGGTATGCTCCTATAGTCCTTATGATGTGTGCTTGCCTTCCACTTTCATTCTTCTCTGTACCTCTGACCTTTTGGTCATTCATGGAAGCAGGATACTGCCTTAGCTGGATCCTTAGTCTGACTCCAGCACATGCTTTTATGTAATTGGGTAGTGTATGTTTTATAACTGTGAGAAACCATATGATAAAAAAAACAAACCAGGTAACATTATTCCGTTCTTGAAGTTTCCTTGATGTAGCTAATTCTGTTTCACTTCTGTTTCATTCAATCACAGTGGATTTTGTTAGGATTCTTTCTGCCCTGTTTCCTACCCCACCCCACCCCCCAACCCCCCATTTTGAGCAAAAGTACCAAGCTTTATTTTTAAGAAATATTAATATTCACCTTTCAGAAAAATTACCTTTTTGGTAGATATTTGCTTGTGTAGAAGCTGTGGAGCTGTTATTGAGTTTGATCCTAAACTGCATGTGGTAAAAGATTACTGAGAAAACACCACTGTTTCTGTAAACAACAGAAACTAAAAGGCAGCAGCCTTAGCTTTGAAAATAAACAGTAACTTTGGAAGCAGCCCAAGTTTAACAGTTTTGAATTCCTCCAGTATTCAGCCTTGCTCCCACATACAATGTCATCTATCCCAAGCTCCTATCACCATACAGCTTTTGTATGTTTGGGAGAGGTGAAAGAATGGCGTTATAGTAACTATCAGAGCAGGAAAGGTTTTAATTCTTGTATGTTTTCTAATTTAATTTACTTGTATTATTAAAAATTATATCAAATTAAATTTGGAGTTAAAATTTTGCTGCAATGCTCCATCTTCCAAAAAAAGCTAAAGAAATAAAAGCTGCCTGGCAGAAAAGGACATGGAGGTGTTGGTCGATAGCCATGTGAACGTGAACCAGTTGTGTGCCCAGGCAGCCAAAGCAGCCAACAGCATCCTGGCCTGTATCAGAAATGGCACAGCCAGCAGGACCAGGGCAGTGATCATCCCCCTGTACTCGGCACTGGTGAAGCCGCATCTCAAATCCTGTGTTCAGTTCTGAGCTTCTCACTGCAAGAGAGGCACTGAGGTCCTGGAGCAGGTCAGAGGAGGACAACAAAGCTGGTGAAGGGTTTGGAGCACAAGTGTTACGAAAAACGACTGAAGGAACTGGGGCTGTTTAGCCTGGAGAAAAGGAGGCTCAGGGGAGGCCTTATCACTCTCTACAGCTACTGAAAGGAGGTTATAGTGATGTTGGTCTCTTTTTCCAAGCAACAAGTGGTAGGATGAGAAGAGATGGCCTCAAGTTGCACCAGGGGAGGTTTAAATTAGGTATTAGGAAAAAAATTCTTCATTGAAAGGGCTGGAAAGCACTGGAACAGGCTGCCCAGGGAAGTGGTGAAGTCACCATCCCTGGAGGATATTAAAAGACATGTAGATGCGGTGCTTAGGGATGTGGTTCAGTGGTGGACTTGGCAGTGTTAGGTTAACACTTGGACTCTATGATCCTAAAGGTATTTTCCAATTTTAACAATTCTATGATTCTGAGATCTGAGGAACAACTGGGAGGTCTTCACTGAGGAACAACAGGGAGGTCTGCATTCAGTGCCTGGGAAAATCAAGGAGCACACCTCTTTCGAGCACACTGCTGTTGGCACATGACTGATGGTTTCAGGGGTGTCCTAGTAGTAGTCTACAAATACCTACATGGAGTTTACATGGAGAACAGACCCAGGCTTTTCACAGTAGTGCATGGCGACTGACAGACAACAGGCAGAGAGTTTCAGGCTGGATATAAAGACAAACTTTTTCACTCTGTGGACAGTCAAGCAGTGGATGTCAAGCAGCATTTCACAGGGAGGTTATGCAGTCTTCATCCTAGGATGATTTCAAGACCAGACAGCAACCCAGTCTATGTTATAACTATGTCCTTTGAGCAGAAGGTTATTGAGACCTCCTGATGTACCTGCCAACCTAAGTTATCCTCTGTTTATTGTATGCCAGTACAATGTGCAAATTGATTGGGCTAAATTATATTTTTACTAAGCACTGTATTAATAGATGTCATTGTACTTTCTGCTGCCAAACGGAAAGTACTGCATTTAACTACTCTAGAAGGAAAGCATTTAACTACTCTAATATAACTACTGGCAGTAAGCAATTTACACCTCGTGGTGTAAAGCAGGATGGATCCAACCCATGCTGGGTGAGATGTACTCTATGTAACTTTTGTAGTTATAATTCACTACAACATTCTTACAAAAACTGTCTTCTAAAATGCACAAATCTGATTCATTGGAAAGGTAGGCATATAGATTGGATTGAATACAAATGAATGCTCCGCTGTCTTTGTTACTCAAAGTAAAAATCCCATTCTTTGTAGCAGATAGGCACTAGTAAAGGGAAAATTCGCTCTTCATCCCACTCACATTCACTTACCTATCTGTCTTGTTGTTAAAATACAAATATTACAGAGGAGAATAACTCTGACAGTATTAAAGTGTAATCTAATTTCATTAAACATTAAATAGATATAATATTACTTGAAGAGAGACGGGTAGTAAGCAAACAAATGCATTAATCTGCTGTGTCAACAGACTTAGTTTCCTAAACCTTTGCCAAGTCATCATTCTGCTAGGGGATTCTGATGTGCTGGGATTTAACAGCTACAGCTCATCCCAAAAATATACTTCAGTACTTCAGAAACACATATTAATCTTTCACTGCACTGACTTCTAACTCAGAATGAAGGGATATATCAATTCCTGCACATTTTATGTTGCTTAAAGCTGGCACAGTGCTGCTGGCTTTAGGCAGGCGGAAATCCCTGAAACCATTTTTAATGATTCAGAAAGGAAAGTCAAGAAAAGCATTCACAGAAGTGCTGAACTAAAACACATCTATAATAGTAAATGAAAAATAGAGCAATCTAGAGAAAAAAACAATTATTTTGACAACTTTTCAAGTTTAAAAGACTTCTTCATTAGAAAATAATCCAAGCAAAATAGTGCTATATGTGTCATAGTTTGTTTTTCTCCCTTTTGTCCCTTACACTGCTCTTTTTATTGTCTCCCTTCTATTTCTCGCTTTCAGTTTAAATGCTTGTGTGTCGCATAGTTTAAAAATTTGTCAATATCAAAAAGATTACAAAGTTCTTGTTTGGGTTTTTTGTTTGTTTTTCTTTTATAAAACAGTATGCTGCAACGAAAGTAATTAGCCCTTATTTACATGACTGTGGCTAAATGTATTGATTCATTAGAATGAATGAGAAAAGTTTTAGGTATTGCATCTATTTTGAGGGTATTCCAAAAGCAGTTTCTGGTTGCTCTTTTATGGGAGTTCAGAAAAGGTCATATTTGCACTGTCTGAAAATAAATTTGAAGGAAATATTTTAAAAATTACTTGGTGGAAAAACTACCGTGTTTTCTCTGTTTTCAGTCCCACTGGATAGAGTATGTCCCCTGTGCGTCCTGATTAGAAACAGTTAAGTGCCCAGTGGTGGATCTTGATTATTGAGTTTTATAGTTTTGCATTGACTTAGTTGGGTATGGATGACTTACAAAGAGAATTTGAAACCTGAAGAAAGTTTTATTGTTAGTTACGTTGCATGTCTCTTTAGAGTGGGTTATTCACTGAACTGCACTTGAATTTTTATGCCGTAAAGCCAGGTTTTATCTGAGGCTTAAAGGTGACTGGAGGATGTTATAAAAGGTTTTGAACTTCCCTTTCCAAGAAGTTTTAGAATGTGTTTTTTCCTCCCTTTCAGACCTAAAATTACAGGTAGCAATGCTGAGAATAATGATAAAAATAATTCTGATGAAACATGTACAGCAATTATTATGAAGAATTGAGAAATTATTATGAAGAAATTTCAAGAGTTCTGGTTTGGTTTGGTTGTTTTGTGGTTTTTTTTTTTAACGCAGATGGAGTTTTCATACATTTGCTTTTAGAAGGGTTGTAACAAGTAGTAAATCTCCACAAATGTAACATTTTTCCCATGAAGCCCTAATGCAGAAACTAGACTCAACCTCATGATGAAGCTATTTGGAAGTACTAATGAAACTCAATTTGGAAAGGCTATCAAAACAGTTTATGTTTCTCCTTTTTGTCTTACCGAATGGGAGTAAATTGATGAAAGGTAGTGCACAACTGTATTCCTCTGTGATGTTTGTTAATAGTTCTAACTTTTTCATTTTGTTTTTGTAATCTGTACAGCACACCTTTTGCTAGGGAGCAGCCCAAGGTCTTAACAAGAACAAAGTTGTGTGTGTGTTTTGGCTAAAAATTCTCAGATGAAATATTGTCATTTTCCTGCAGACAACAGCTTCTGATTAAAGTATGCATCTTTCACAGTTTAATGTGCATGATGTTGTAATGTATGTAGTATGAACTTGATGATCTTAAGGTCCTTTCCAACCCTAACTATTCTACGATTCTATGTGTAAAGTTACTGACCTTAAAATTATAAGCAATAATACAAGTTTATGTGCATTTCATGTGTAGTGAAGACAGCAATAAAGCTTAAATTGATTGCATTTATTTTAATTTGGTGGTATTTCTGACTGTATTAATTATTTCAAGTGTATTGAGGTTATTGGAAGTAATCTGGATAATTTTTGTAGATAGGAGCTATAGATTTTCCTCTCACTTTGAGAAGCACCTTCTTAGTCTAGAAATTGCAGTATAAATGCAATAATAATAATGTCAATCAAAGCAGTTGTAATTTGAGTCACAATTCAAGTGTGAAAGTGGAAGGTAGTCTATTTGTATGTATTAATATTTTGTAGTTCAAAACAAGAGAAACAGGGAAATTGGAATGCAGATGGATAATGGGGCATATACACTGTGACAGGCAGTTGTCACCCTTTAAAAAGTATTTAAAATCTTGTGTTGTAAGAAAACATGGCTGCTTTGTTTCTTATGCTTTTCCTTGACAAGATACAGTGTGCTTTTACACAGTTGTGAAGCACCCATACAACAGCTTTAAAACTATTTCCCTGTAACATCTTATCCTTCTGGCCTTATGCAATGTCATTTTAAAGGCTTGAAACAAGGACAGTCAGTTACTTTGCTGTCTAAAACTGCTGCATGTTGGAAGGCAACAGTCCTTACAGCAACATATAATTTTGAACATTTGTTTAAAAAATCAAATAGTAAGCCCTAAAATCAATGACTTTATTCTCTACTCCTTTTGTAGTGACCCCTACCTCTGATAAAGGAAAACTCTATCTGAATTAATACTTTGTTTATAATATTAATCTTTCTAGGAAACTGATAGCATGGTTTTGTCTTCAAGAGCCTAATGTCTGTCCTAGCATTTATGCTTGTTAGTAAGAATGTTACTAAGAATGCTTGCTGTATATTCTTGCTAGAATGTTTCTGTTATTTTCTAGTGTAAACCACAGGTTTACTATGTAATTTAAACATAGAAATGTTGATTTGCTGCTGCCTTGTGTATTGTGTTATCTGTAGTGGGCAAAGTGGCTTTACAATGTTACCAAGTGAGAATGGTCGTGTCTAAAGTCTAGCTAGATAGTTATGATACTATAGGGCTCTAGGGAATCAAACCCAACATTTAAAATGTCCAGTAGTACTGATTTTCCTTGGCTTTATCACTGTGTGTATAGATAAATCATTCTGCCAGCACCAGTTGGAGAGTGATAAAGATTTCTTAATAAATAGATTGCTCTAACCAGACCTGACTAAATTATTCACTGACAGCAATTTGTATGTGAGAATCATAGCCCTTCATTTGTTTCACAAATTAACCACCACTTATTTGCAGTCAATTTTTGTTATTCTAATCAACCCATAAATAGGTCATGATTTGGATTAGTTTGTTGCTGATATTTGCTTATACAGTTTGTTTATAATTTAGATAACATGGTCATGAATTGTCTGCTGCAAGTAGATGGCATTTGTATTCTGTTCTCTCGTGGGAAAAAATTAAGTAGGGGAAGCCCCTTTTTTTCTGTTCACAAGTTATCATTATTTCTTTGTAATTGCCCTGCTCTATCAGAAAAAGACTATAAATAAATGTCTAGAGAACATATGGTGTGTGCACTTCTGTGCAGGCACTGAAAGTCACAATTGCTGTGGGAATCAGTTGCTGGCTGAAGAACTGGCTCTGCTTGCATAAGGGAAAGGGTAATTCACTGGCCAGGGAAGGAAAGATTGTGAGGAGCTGAAGGCAAAGTCTCAGCCTTTCATTAAAATGGACCAGCTCCTCTTCACTGAGCTTTCAAATCCTGTTTGACTACCTTATAAACTTAGAATGACCAAATAGCTTTTCCTTCTTCCTTTCTAGTTTTGTCACCTCTTGTTCCTGGCAGGGAAACTAGACTTGATAACATTTGTTTGTTATTAGATAATTCTAATGCATGGAATATGAAGCTGTGAGTGAAAAGGTATCTTACATGGTATTCAGTGTTGACCTGCTGTCTTCAAAGCTGAGTTTTCTACTAGATCTAAGCCTATATTCAAATCTGTTGTTTTATTCCTGGTAGCATACAGTGATGGTCAACAGACCTGGTTCTAATTTTGAAAACAACTGTTGAAACTAGCCTTATGTTGGGACAAAGTTTGACCTTTGAACAATGTACCTCTTGCGTGAGTACACAGTTGGTATTCAGGACTCTTCCTAAGAGAAGTGGGGGAGAAGTCTCTTCCCTTTGAAGAGACTTGGCTGCATCAGAGCTTTTCAGAAAGGATTAGGTAACTTGGCACATTGCTGAGCATTGTGAACTTTAGAATATTCTGCAAAGACTTTTTAAAAGTCTTTAATTTAAAGTAGACATTTATAAAAGTGACTCAATGAATCCCTGCCAACCAAAGAAGAAAGTGGAATAGTTAAATCATGATGAGGGGGATGGGGGGAAGGAGAAGTCCAAACCCTTCATGAAACTCATCCTTGACTATAAAACAAACAAAAAAACCCCGAACAAACAAGAACCCATAAATGTTGGATAACAAGCATGATGACATTATATGCACGACACTCAGTGTGAGCTGTCAGTAAAGCGGAAGTTAAATATTTTATTGAACTCCTGTTTGTGCTATGAACTTCTTCATTCGGCAGCCTTTTTCTCAGTAAACCTCAATAAATACAAATGTTTACAACTAAACAAATACAAGCAGTGCCACTACTAACCAGTAGGGGTTTCTTTCGATAGTTTTTGTGGGTATTTTTTTCCCTTGTCTTTACCCAGCTCTTATCATAGGACATGGCAAATCTTCATAAACTAAAGAATTTCTTAATACAGATATGCCTTATTTACTTTGTTATCTGACTTGTAAGAGTTATCAAAATGTGAAGATGTATTATTCCAAATACTGTGGCATTTCTGTGAAGAGTCCTATAACGTGGGCAGATTCACAAAAGTTAGGTTAGGTTCCATATGTATTTTACTGTTTCAAGTCACTGGGTAAGAGTCATAATACTTGGAGTATAGACTCATTTGTCTACAGATTCATTTTTGTAGTTTATTTTTATTTTTCTTTCTTATCCCATGAATCTTGTAAATTTGGTAATACAACTGCTCACCTTCAGTAGGAATAGGCATGACCACAACTAACAGAGAGGTTAGATCACTTGCCTAGGAGACAAGAGCTGCTTTTTGACTAAGAAGCTGTGTGAGATTTCCTGGTTATTACCAGATGTCCTGACTCCCAGACTATTATATAAATAAGATGTAATATGATTATATGTGTTGTATGCTATGGCTGTTACTGCTTCAAAGTCCTAGGGTGGTGAGATGAACATCTGGTGAGAGGTTTTTAGGTTCATGTCTGTAATCCCAACTTTGCTTCTGTCACTTCTCTATTTACTTCCTAATTTACTTTAGAACAGAAAGAAATCAGCATCATTCTTTCCATGTATATTTCTGAATAAAAGCTGTGCTTCATGATGAAATTGCTGCTAAAGTACCATGTACTGGATTTGTACTGAATATCTGTCTTTGGCTCATCTAGGAACTGAGGCATAGGAGCATGTACTATGCAAACTGCAAATGACTTTGAGTGTAGGATAGTCTCTGAAATATTCTAGTCAGCCAATGGCAGTCAGCTGTCTTTCTGACACTTCCAATGAAAATAGCCATGTATGACTCAGTTCAGAAAGGAAGCAAGGTTTATTGTGGTTATCTGAGAATAGTTTTTTCTGCTTGTGCATGTAAATACTTCTTTGATCTGGGCTCTGGCAAATTTGTTCAGTAGGAAAACACTATCATATTCATAGCATGCATTAACATACTTATTATTGTGGTGGCATGAAGGAAAGCAATAAAAAATAATAGGAGCAGTAAGCACTCCCTGTCCAGTCAGATCCAATCAGAGTTAATACATCTCAACTTTGGGAGACTGGCAGGGATCCAGGGCTTGTATTCACTAGCAATTTTAGCCTTTGTGTACAATATGGCATTCTTCATTGCTGCTGTGTGTCAGGTAGCAAGTCTTAAATCATAAGAACCATTTCATCTTGTGATTAATATCTGCGTTTATTATCTGCTCTACTACTTTAGTTAGAGGTTACACATTTCTTTAGAGGTGTTCATCTTTGCTCTCTGAGAAGTACAGTGCTAGCTACTGATTAAACGTTTTACAAGGTCTGACAAAAATTGGGATGTTTTCTCTTCCTGAGAGTAAGTTTCTGTGAAATTAATATAGACTTTTTTGTTAGCTTGTTTCATTGTGAATTGTCCTACCCAGTAGCAACCTTATAGTTTTATTTTTCTTTTTTTCAGAATCCAGGATATCAAAATATTACATCTCTTGATAGGTGTAATGTTTCCCGTTCAGAACCATAAGAATTCGTGTGTCTTGTTTGCCTCAGGGTTTCAAATCTTGTGTGTGATTTTTAGCACAGTAAAACCTGGATGTTGCGAACATGCATGGCTGTAATTAAAATATGCTGCCAAATGGGTACTCTCCAGAATAGATGTTACTCATATATAGCTCTTTATATTGGATCTGTTTAGTTGTCATCTGACTGTCCTTAGGGAGAAAAAAAATCTGAGATAGAAGAATGTGTCTTTTTATATACCAGGTTATTTCAGTCTGATGCAAGACAAAAAGTTATACTGGGCTTCTTTGAGGATACTGGCTTCATTTACCATGATCTTTGTAAATATATTTTTTTTTTTTTATTACTCAGTAACTTTATAGACATAAGTAGAACCGTGTAACAGAATTAAATACAATTCAAAATGAGATTATTGCTTGGTAAGTTCAAGGACTTTGTGCCTTGGTCTGTATTGTCTACTTGAGATTTCCTGATACCTTCACAAGGAAGATAAAGAGTGTGACATATCAGAGCCAAACTTGAAATTGTCAGTCACCTGCTTGCCAAATCAGGAGAAAAACCTTTCTGTTCCCCACTTCATTCAAGTCTCATTGAAAGATTTTATGCAGTAGTTTTAACCATTTTCTCACTGCTTAAACAGCATTTCTTAAAATGATGTTAGTATCTAAAGTACTCTTACATTTTAATATAACTTTCTTAGTGGGGATGTAAATGGTGATACCTCTGTTGTGGAGACACAATCGGATAGCTCTGCCTTGAGCAAATCTGATACACTTTGTGGGCTTCTCCTCTGCCATAAACACGGCAGCATGAGAGAGAAAGGTCAGTCTGTTCATACAGCAATGTGAATGCTACCACTCATACAGGGTATGCAGACCTGAGCTTTAATTCCTCCTGGGCTTGAGAATTCAAGCCTTCAGCTTCCTTATTGAATGCTTGCTCCAGGAGAGAAGGGGTGCTGTGGGATGAGGAGGAGCCCTCCTGGATCCACTCACCAACAGTATTTTAATCTTCATGCAGAGCACACAGCTCATCTTGCCTGCAGATGCAGGAGCACAGCAACTCACAGCCAAGTAGGTATTCAGCTAGAGAGATGATGCCTTGCTTCCTGCTGCAAGGGGTATTAAAATGTATTTTAAATACCTTTTTAATTAAACAGTAAGTTCCCTGAAGTTCTCCAAGGAAATGAAAAGCACCTAAATCACATCAGAAAAATCACATTCATGTGTTTTCTTGGCTGCAGCTGAGACCTTTCCTTCTTTAGTTCAACTGTGTCCTAAACATTGAGGGAGAATTAGGTAACAGACTGTCACTGGTTTTTAATTTGTCAGCAAATCAAGTCAGTGTGCAAGAAAACAGTGTAACAAAAGATGTTTCAGATCTTCGGTAGGAAAACATACTGGTTAAAGTATCTATATTTATATATTGTTGTTACATAAAATAGTTTTACAAAAAGTGAAGGTTCAAGTTTTAATTTTTTATATGTTATTACTGTTCTGAACACCAGCTTCACACACAGAGTCTTAAGGGAGAGAAAGCTGGTAACTGAACTCAGATCTCACAAGTCTCCAAACTGGTTCATAAGACAATTTCTTTATTAAAACTTTTATCATTGAAAATTAATTGAGTTTTCAAATGAAAGATTTTTAAAAGATACCACTTCATAAAGTCTTAAAATAGTTAATGCTTTATGTCATATAAACAAAAATAATGTACCATAGATTGAAATGTTAATGTAGCCTGTATCTGTTAAGGACTTGTAGCTCTTACAGCTTTTGCTTATAGGTATTCTGAAGATACATGCTGACTAAACTGAGTTATGAAGTGTTACAGATAGGTTCATCTGCTCTAAATCAGACCAGATTTATGAACTTGTATCTTACCTCTCGCAGTCACATCTTTGGCAAGCTGAAAATCTCTTATCAGATTGAAAATAGAGGTAGTAAATAAAGGGTGCGCTGATGATCATGAGTCATCAAAAATACATTTTGAGATTGCTGTAATTACATTGGGTTTATTTTTTTGTCAGGGAGGAGGAAACATCTCTTTTAACCAACTACTCTGTCCTTGAAACTTAATACACTAAACACTATGTAGTGTAACTGTATATAATTTAAAGATACATTTTACTAAAACATATTAAAAGTAAATATGTACCTTTTTAAC
This sequence comes from Neopsephotus bourkii, assembly GCF_033783945.1. Lineage (NCBI taxonomy): Eukaryota > Metazoa > Chordata > Aves > Psittaciformes > Psittacidae > Neopsephotus > Neopsephotus bourkii. The sequence goes on along the minus strand of NW_026901984.1, from coordinate 5,597,410 downwards.
ACTTCTTTTTTTCTTTATAATCGTCAGGACACCAGACAAGTGAATGTCTAATTGTAATATTGCCGCAAGCTGTTTACAGTTTGACAGGAAGCTTCACATGAACAGGGCAGACAATTTACAGCATTTCTTGGGAAAATGCAACAAAATTATTTTTGTGTTTCCAGCTACAGTATTTGTTACAAGCTTTTGTTATTCAGTTACATAATGGCCTTTGTGATATAAAAAATGTGCTTTATATCTGTATTTCTGTTAATATCCATCATTGTCTTGTTATCATGATGATAATGAGCTGTAATAGCAAGGCAGTCACAGTAGTTTATTGTTGAAATTCTTCATAAGCTTATCACAGTTGTTATTCTCTATGAAGGCTGCAAGACAGAACATGTTCAGATTTCTAACCTCCATTTTTGACTGATACTCGTAGAAAAATCATATTATATATAATTTATTACACCATGAAATGTATTAAAAGTAGAAAAAAAGACCAAATTAGTTAGCACACTGATCAGATTGTTCAAGCAGTGATTTAGTTTTGAATGGAGAGACAAACTATAAACATATAAACCAGTTCTGAAAATAAAAATTAAAAAAAATAGATTTATCCGTTGGTAAAGCATCAGAATCTCATATTCACTTTTTTTTCCTAAAGAAGTAATGAATATGCATTTAAAATGTTAAAATATTTGAAGTAAAATTCTGTAAATTAAGGTGGGAATTTTGAAATCAAGCTATATCCTTGGGTTGGTTGTTTTGTTGGGGTTTTTGTCCTGCATCATCGTAGAAGTACTACACTTACCCATAATCTATTTTTAGACTTTAAAGCAGAAAGGTTGAAGCTCAGTCTTTCACTTGTCCTTTAGGCAGTAGTGTGATTAAAAACCAATTCCAGTAAATCAAGTATAAATGCATATCTCAGAAACCTGGAGGTAAAAGATAAATTAAGTTACAGAGAATGTTTATATTATCTTCTGAATATGCCCTTGCTTTAAAACAAATTGCACCCCACTCCCTTATGGGAAAAGAGATTATAGCAAAGGCTTTAATTATCCATATTCTACTAATGATTTCACTAATTTTAAAGTTATTTTAGGAAGGGAAAAAAATGGGCAGGTTTTAAATCCTCTAATATTCTGTGTACCATATGCATCTTTTTTGATGTCACACGGATTGCTAAATTATAAGTCCTGTGCTTTCTCTTTGTATGCTTATCCAGCTGCTACATTAGCTGTTCCTGTGGGGTTTTTTCTACATTGAGCACACTTAAAGTCTTATGCAATCTAATACTGTCATTGGAATAATTTTCTGCTTTTAACCAAATGCATATTCTGCTTTGCAGTAGGGCTTTCTTTCAGCTCTTGCAGTGGAGGAAAGCAAACACTCATGATGCAATTTTTCACAGTGAGAGGATGTTTATCAATCACCTTGCACTTTCTTTGATGTCATACAGTTATACATTCTGTACATCAATTTTTGTTTGATATTTCAATTTATTCTTCTGAAAGACCACTGCTTTGAAGGCAACCCTAATACCCTATTTTCTTCTGTTTCTATGGTGCTGAATACAAATGTTATATGGTGAATGTAAACACTTTATATACATGAATGGATAATATTTACAGGAAACTTAACATTAACATATTTGTTCTGTAATTTCAGCAGTCTTAATACTGTCTGACTGCTTTTATTTCTCTCTGGAAAAATAATTTTTACACAATAAGTAATATGCAAAACCAGAGTATAATGGACAAAATAAAAATAGTTAATAAATATTATTTTACAAAATGTATTTCAGATTACACTTTGAAAACCTATGTAATTTGCATTCATTTCAGCTACACTCTAAAAGTGTATTCTCTGGGATATCCATCTATTAATTTTAAACTTTTCTTTAAAACAAAAAACTGATTATGTTGCCAAATTATTAAAGATGTCAGTGAGTCTGGTTTAACTTAATATACAAAGTAGTGTATTTTTTGCATAGGCTGTACCTTATTCCTTACTCAAGTTCAAATACAAATGTCACTTGAAGTATCAAATAGAGCTTTAGCTTACATTTTCAGTGTCTTGAGTTCACCATTTCGTCTGCATTGACCACATTTTTTCATCTACCTACAGCATTGTACTTTTCAAAACAAGATTTTTGTGGGGAGATGGCAAATAGACCCTTCTTTACATTTACTATTCTTAGTTCATAATTTGCAGTGGATTTTGCTTTTGAGTTTTTCTTGGTATAGGCAAGGAGATTTTCAGATCTGTAAAGGCACCTTCTTGTGCTCAGAAAGTGCAGGAATACTTGTAAAGTTATAAACATAGGCATAAAACTAGCCTGAGGGTGTATTTGAGACTATTACAAGTATCTTTTGCTAGCAACTCATATGGCTTAGAAGGCACCAATGACTTTTTTTTCTACATTACTGGAAGATGATGCCGTAAGCTTCTCCTCTGAAAGACATTGACTCAGATTCTGTGTTGTGGTGCTGGTTCAGTTGCTTTCTGGAAACCACCCTTCTCTCCAAGATACTATGCCGAACTAATGTAAAATGTAGATAATACTAGGTTTTGCTTCACTATCAAAAATTACCAGAGTTAGGTCTGAAAGTTTCCCTCTTGAAAAAGAATACATACAGTTTTTTCCTTTCTTTTAAAGCAGTGAAATGAACTTCCTTTGACACTCCCTCATTTTGGATGATTTGCTAAAGAAGTTTTTGCTTGAAGAATAAAGCAATATTTTGTAAACATAGTAGCTCAGATAAATATTTATTCTCCATTGGAAGAAGCTGCTCCAGCTTCGAGTGTTCTTATTTATGTTAAGAAACTCAAAAAAATACAGGTTTATTAGTTTGTTGCATCTGCCGTTTGTCTTGTGTGCTCATTTGCTGTTTTCCTTTGCAGGTGTCATGTTATAATGATTTTCAACCACACTCTTGCAGCAGTCTCCATTGCTAGCTATGCTTTATGCCATTTACAACATACACTTTGCTTTTCAGTTTTAGAGACCATCCTTTGATTTTGTCCCATTATCATTTTGTTCTTCACAGACTGTTGCGTCCTCTTCGACTCCATTTCAGGCTTTCCATTTGGTTCTTCATAGTCTCCTACACATTACATTGTAATATTTCAGCTAGAATTTTTCATTCCTCTACATCTTCATTCACAGTGATTAGATTTCTAATGTTCAGTTGCTGGTTTTACAGGTGTTTTAAAATGTATTAAGTTTAACAAAACACGTTATTTACTCATTGTGGCCATTGAATTTTACTACTCCTGTATATACTTAATCATCCTTAAATCAAGGATGTCAGGTGTCTGCACCTATTCCAGCATGTCTTGCTTATGCTCAAGATACGAAGGTGCCATTCATTTGAATTCTTAGGTAGCTGTTGGATTCAGCTTTGAACTTTGTGACGAAACTGCAACTTTGTGTCCATGGCAATAAAGTTACATTCATTAGGAAGGTCTGTGTTACTATTCTTAGCTATTTCCTGGCAGGAGTGGATGGTGAGTTTGATTATAAAGTAAATAGTCACTTGAAAGATTTTGACAGGTCTAAAAACCTCCATGTCCCAGAGCTGTAAAGACACATTTCTTTCCCTGCTTCTCTGTTTTGCTTTACAACTGTGGTGCGAGAAAACTGAAGAGCCAACACTTTCAAGGATGGACTTTAATAAGTTCTTCAGGAAATATGCAATCTTTGCTGGAGGCTTGGTGCATGGTCTTGCACACATTGTAGCAGAATTGGAAACAGTGGAGCAAATAACCTGGCTTTTGAAAGTACTGATGCAATGCTAATGATTTTCCACCGTAAGGAAGCCTGGTCTAGCCATTATTACATGCGGGTATAGTTTGAGGTGGTTTATAGGTATGTACACTTGCTATGTACCATAGTCTGATGAACATAGCCACCAATTCAATCTATGTCTGTCTCAGAAGTTGTATATACAAATAGATCCTCACCCTAGTTTGGGCTTTCAGGTGGTCCATGCAAAATCAGAGTCATAGGCAGGAGGAATTTAAAACAGAGAAGATAGGTTACAGAAGGTCAGAAGTAGGAGAGTTTACTGATGTGAAGTAGATCTCAGATAACATTTTTTTCTTTTTTTATTGAACTTACATATGACCCACATGGCTGTTTGAAGAGTAGTGTTTCTTCCTGATAATCTGTAGGATCCCTGGAACTGCTTCTTCACTTAGAGCCCAGTCATTTATGGCTTCCAACATTTCTGTGCAAGTGCTGATCTTAGACAACAAATGGGAAAGGAACGGTTTAGATGCTGAAAGAAGTCAAAAGGAAATGGGAGGAATGGAGAAGGTATGCCTCCAAGAAGGAGGAACAAGAGCAGTGACAGCTGTCCTGGGGATGGCACTAATACTGCAGATCTCAGTGAGAATGTTTTTTTTCAATCTAGAGTAGTATGCTGCTGTAACTGTGCTCCCCAGGTTATAGGCCTGAATATTAAAAAAATCAAATAAAATTGGAATTCTGCCCTCTACAATAAACAAATTCACTGAGGAGAAAAGAAGCGCTGTGTATGTGGGTTTGGTCATATTCTCTTGTCCAAAGCTGCACTTTAAAATTAAAATTGTATATAGGCATGGAGGAAGGAGGCCTCCAGTCTTGGGATGTTTTTTTTCCTTCTATCTTGGCAGAAGTGACAGCAAGTGACTCAGTCTGTGGATGCCAGACTCAGCACAGTGGCAGGAATATTAGTTTGTATGAGAAGCACGTGCTGAATGTGTACCTGATTTTTATCTCATGCAGGAAAAAGATGCAGGCAAGCCAAATGCAATGAATCGTGAATCATACTGAATCTGTTTACTGCCAGTTAGACAGGCGATACCGAATTGTACTCACTCATCTATAAAGTGATGATATCACTTTATATCTGTAAAATCACTTTATATCACTTTACATTTTTAATTTATATCTGTAAAATGATCTCACTGATTATCCTTTTCCTTCTTGTTTCTTCCTGCTAGTACCCCTTCCAAGTTCCATGCTCCAAAAAATAAAGTCTAACCCCTACAGCCACTGATTTCTTTTATCTGGGTGCTTCTCAGACCATGTTTTTACCTTGAAACCTACTGTAATTATAGTCGAGATTTTACATCCAACCATTACCAGGGGAAACACTGCTTCTTAGATTCTTCAGTAGAGCTGGACTTTATTATGAGACAAAACTGATTCTCAGCAATGGTTTAATTGATTTTTTTTAATATAACTATACTTTAGATTGTTTGGAAAGTGATAGTCAAATTAGAGTGATTTTTAATAGGAAAAAGGTTAAGTTTTAATGAAAATTAAAACTCTCATTTAATGAAAGGTTTTTTCCTAATAAATGCACACAGTGAGTCCTGACAAGACTGCTTATACCAACAAAGGAGGAAAAGATAAACAATTATAAAAAGTGATTATATTAAGAATTGAGAGGTCAGTCAGAAGACTTCAACATGCAGACTTTATTACATTCAAAATCGTGTTAGGGACTAAGGGAAATGCATTTTATCTACTGAGCTAGGCATTTGTAGTTCATCTAATTACTTTTGACTGTCTTATAAAATTAAGTCCATATTATCCAAGTATTAAAGTTTTGTTAATAGTATGGTTAAAATCTGATACATAAACTTCCTACAAAATGTTATTTGGTGTTATCCTCCCGCTTTCAGTACTTCTCCAGTTCTTAAGAGTATTCAGTCTTCTGCAGGAAAAGGGAAAAGACTTTAACAGTAATTAGCATCTTGAATTCTCCACCTCCTCTTCAGTTTTGGAGTTTGCTTGAGGCTACTTTTTTGTATTTCCTTAAGTTTGCTTAATTGCTGTTCATCACTACATCCCAGGCAAAGTGTGGGAGCTGCACACTGCCCCCGCGCCACCTTGTTACCCCAGAGGGGCTGTTTGTCCTGCAGTGACTAGAGGTGCTGGCTCCTGGCCCAGGTGCTGCCAGAGTGAAGCCAACACAGGGAGGCAACAAGCATGTGGCCAACAGGCAGTTGCTGCCATGGCTGAAACAACCTCTCAATAAGGCAGGGCCAGACCCATGCTGAAAGCCTGCATGGCCAACTCTCCACCAAGCTGCTGGCTTTGTGCTAGTGATGGCAAACCCCATATTTAGTGGTCTGCAGAACATCCCACACATTTGTCTTGCAATTGTTACCAACTCACAAAAGATGTTAGTCTTTTGAGACTTTATATGAGTAAGAGCTAATCTCAGTATGTGTTTGCTGTGTTGAATCTTTAAAATTTACTGTTGCTAGTACATGGAAAATTGCATACAGTTTTGGTCAGAACAGTACCTAAAATATTTATCAGTATGAGAATATGGTCTTTTGCATTCAGATCAAATGTTCTTTGATACTGCTAAATTATTTAAAATCTTTGCATGAGAGAATCAGAATTCTCATCAGTTGTCTGGCACTGGTTTGTGATGCTTAACTCTCCTTTGCTTAGAAATCACAATAAGAATAGAAGTTAAGAGAAAATGCTAAAAGATAAGATTTTTTTTAGAGGTCAAAATCCAGATAAGTAAAAACAAGGAACACAGCCTTGTTTTATTATTGTATTTACCCAATTAAGATCTACAGGTAATCGTGCGTATGAGCGCAATACGTATCTAAACCCCATAGTTTTCAGCACATAGTATTTTAAAACAGGCTGGGACAGTGATGGACTTTATTGCTTTTTAAACTGCTTTAAACATAGTAAAGTACAGTACAAACTCGTCAACTAAAATCAGTAACCCTTGCTATGAATGTGCATTTGTAATGATCAGAGTTTGAAAGGTTGTTTTCCAGTGACTACTGCTGTGAAGTCTGTTATGCACTAATAAAGTTGTTTTTACTGTATTACATCACATAGAAAACTTTAATTAGTGTTCTCAAGTTCTTTTCACTGTACTGTAAGCAATTTAAGAAACTCCAGTCAAAGTACTCCCACATTCTGTGGCTTCATTGAAAACATCCAGTATGCGATGAAGATTTGTTCACTGAATGATATTAAGTAGGCAGAATTCCTGTGATGATTTTTAGTAACTCATTTTCCTCTTGTATTTGCAGACTATGGTACTATTAAGAAAGTACTTGCCCCAATGAACCACACTTCAAGTAGCTGCCTGCTTGAGGAAATTGAACTCCTGCCGAAAAGTCAGCGAGAGCCAATCAGGAGCCTTCAGATCCTGCACAGCCAGAGTGTCCTTTTTGTGGGCCTTCAGGAACACGTAATTAAAGTCCCCCTGAAACGATGTCTCTTTTACAAAACGTACAGGTATGAAGAATCATCTAGTTTGATTTGATTAGAGAAAAAAGCTTGCGGGGGGTTGTGGAAAAATGGGAAGAAAAATGACTCTAAGTAGGAATCCAAATTACTTACCTCTCTCAGCAATAACTTTCTATCCACACTGTTTATCAGAAGTGTCTCTGACTTCTTCTACTGACTTGTCAGGAGTAGATGAGACTCTCAAGAAATTATATAGATATTTAAGTGTCATCGTACAGATTCTGAATTGTGATATGAAACTTTAAGAAATGGTTTATATACAAAACAGGTATCTAATAATGTGCAATATAGCTGCTGGTTTAATATATTGAAACTTGAAATTTGAACAAATTTAATGTGTTTTTTTTTTTTTTAAACTGTAATATAACTAAGCAAACTATATCCCTGTGGGTTCAGAAAGTAAACTGGGTTGCATGAACTGAAGTTAAGACTGGTTGGGAAGTGGCTATTTAAAGGTAGTGCTGGATCAGGAAACCATAATAAAAGTTATTCTACTAGGTGAAAAAGTTATGCAGCTAATAATTGTTCAGTCAAACAAGGAAAATAACTTAAAAATTATCACTTGGTTTTTAGACTGTATCGTGGTAGTTGTGGAATTTAAAGTTCAGCATACAACTTTTTCTATAGGTTATCTGAAAGCACTTCTGGGTTGCAAAACATATACTACTAGAGATTGCTAATTTCATGTCATTCCTTATGTCTTCCCTCTGATGTGTGGTTCCAGTAATTAAGTGTAATTATTCTTCTTTTGCATCAGAGAGACTATGAACCAGTGTGATGAGCTTTTTGAGAACAGTAACAGATGCATTTGGTTGTGTTTTAGCTTATTTTGCTTTCAGCTTGTTTAATATACGTTCCTTTGAAAAACTGGGCTATTAAAGGAGAGAGAAAGGGCTGCCAGTTGTCTTTCTTGGCAGCTACACTCAGGATAACAAAGATGTTGTTTGTGCAGCAGAGATTATACTCCCTGCAAAAGCAGTGATCATTTGCAGGAGGAGACATTTCTGGCTGTCAGAGGGACCACGCATTCAGTCGCAGCAGGGAGGTGACCACAGGACACAGGTATAGAGCTGTGGCTTGGGACAGTCCAAGGATTTTTCTGAGGGACTTGGCTCTACATGGGGAGTGGTGCCATGCAGGAGCCCAATGAAAGTCTACTGGGTTGAGAACAAGATTGGAGGAAAAGCTGTGCCCTGAAAAGCTAGAGTAGACAAGGGAAGGGCAGTGTTCTCCTTATTACAGTTCTTTACCAGCCCTTTTTGCTTATGCTGTCTTATGTAGCATATTTTAAGCATTTTTCTACTAAAATAGAAGTGATAGGACACTCAAAGCCCTATTGGAAGACTGCAATGCTTGTTTTAAGGGAAAGTTAGGCATGTCTATGCTTCAAGTTTTTTGTAGTTTAAGGGCTAACATAGGACCAAGTTTCATCTTTATTGTATTTAGCGAGTTGAAACAGGATGTGTGGTGGTTTGGTAGCCCTTTTTGTTTTGTTTCCTCTTTTCCATGAAGTGAAGACCTTATATGCTGTGAGGTGTATATGTATGCATATGTGTATATCTGAAGGAAAAAAAATCTAATGACATACTCTAATGCTTCTCTCTTTTATTGAATATATGATTATGCCATTCCGGTTGCATAAGACATTAAACATGATTCCCTAAGTGCACATGTTTATTTCAGAAAGGGAGATTAACCTGGTATCCTGTGTTTTCCTAGGGTCTGCATACCCATAATAGCAATCATAAACACAGAGAGCTCAATAATGCACATATCCCATATTTATGCCAAGCCTGCACTCCAGACAGTTCAAGGCTGGAGTCTCGTGTTAATAGTGAGGTGTGAACTCCAGAGATGAGACTTCCAGAGCACCTGCTTAGTTGGTGCCTATATGGAGGTCCCACAAGGTCCCTGTGAGTACAAGTCCCAAGGCACATCAATGCTATTCTAACTGCAGGGCCCAAACATACTTTTCAGCCTCACAGGATGGGACTTCTGTCTCAAATGATAGACCAGATGCATGGCTGCAGGCTGAGCATTCCTCTCCCCTGAACGGTGGGGTCTAATTGACTAGATTTTAAGAGCTTGCTTTAAAAAAAAAAAAAAAAAAAAAAAAGTGCTGTTCCCCTTTACTAAGTAGAGCAGTAGTTAAATGGCTCAAATCCTGCTCAAATGATAACTTATTCCGCTGCCCAGAGCTATGTGAAATTGTTTCTTCTGCTGGAATGACTTACTTAGAAGGAGATAAAATTATTCCTTGTAGGCTTTTCCAGTCATAACGTTTGTAGTTGTATGACTTTCCTTGTAGTAATTAAATATCCATTGCATCAAAATGGTTGCCATCCATTCGTTGTTCTTGGTTAAAGTGTTCACTGGTATTTCTACCTGTTTTGTGAGAAAGGAGAGGATTTGCAGGTGTGATCTAGATAAAATAAGGCATCTCCTTGTCATCTGTCATTAAAGACTAATGTCATTTGGAAAATACAGATGTACTCTTTCACTGTCATTTACTTTTGGCTTGACTAGCTTTTTTCCTGGCTTATGCTAGATTTCAAGCGCATTTTGTTCTCTACTTGAAGACAGTAAAGGTACCTTACTCAGGTTTATAAATTTCACTAGGTAGTAAAACATCTGAAATTTGGTCAGTGCATTGCTGAGTGCTTTAGTACTCACATTCTTTTTGTGTTGCCGATTACTTCTACTCTATAGCAATGGACAGAGTAATGGGCAAACCTCACCTGCAGCAGTTCCTTGGGGAATTGTGGTTCTTTTTTCTTTTTTTTTAAATTGTTTTAATTTTATCCATTCACATTTATCATATTTTTGGCTGTATAACTGTGCCAAGGCTGTATTCTGAACTTGCATCAATAATAATTAGAGTTTCTTTCCTAGATCAAGGGCATATTTAGTCTTTAATATGTACTTCACATAATTATAAATAGAAATAAAGCGTGCTTGTTTATGAATAACAGCCTTAGAAAACCTCAAAGCCTCAAGATGTGCTAGCCCATCTGCCCTCTCTTTTTGTGTCAATGGCAAAGTGCTCACCATTTAATCTTTTCTAATCTTTTTGTTTAGGTTTATTGCAAAGGTTTCAGACAATGCAACTTCAGTCACTCTGTTGAACAAACTGTTCCACAAGCTAGTATCTCAATATCAAAAGAAAACAATTATTCCAAATTTGATTATGCTTTATTTCATTCGTAGAACTCTCACTGTGAGTGACCCTGCTTGAACAGGCAGGTTGGACTAGATGTTCTCTGGTGGTCCCTTCCAGCCACAACCCTTCTGTGATTCTGAGTAATGTTGCCTAAGTTGTTACTAAGCATGGATGTGTCCAGAAGAGCTTGCCAACACATGGAATTGAAATTGCTGTTTTGAAACAATCATTCCAGAATGGTTATTTTTTGATATCCATGTGGATTTCCTTATTTGAAAATATGCAAGGGTAATTCCAGTTTAAATCAAAGAAACACATTTGTATCAAAATGGTGGAACCACATGAGGAACAATCTGAATTAGTGATTCCAGAGTATCACTATGGATCTGGGGATTCTGGAGAATCTGGAGACGTATTCTGGAATAATACTACATAAGTATCCTGGAGAATCTGGAGAATCTCTGGAAGTATTCTCTGGGAAGAATCTCTGGGAGTATTGTCCAGAGTCAGAATCCTCATACATTTCCCAGACTGGGATAAACCATAATCCTGGCTGCAAGACTGGGTTATAATGACATTTAAAATATAGGAAGTCTTTTTCAGGTATTAGATACACTGGAAAATTATCTTCAGTTATTGTGAACCTGTGAGTCAGCAGAACCATGAAATAAGCACACTGAAAGTTTTCCTCACTCAAAAGAAGTAGAATATTAGTTCCATATTGGGGAGGGAATCAATTCAAGCCCTACAAATCTGAGGTTGACCTATATTTCTTCCTTTGTGAACATCAAGGTCTTAGCAGAAAATCTTTGTCTGTCTGGCCCATAAAATCCACCAGAGACAAACTATGCATTTACACTTTTCTGTACCTGAAATATGTGTGTGATCTATGCATGTGTGCATTGCATCGTAAAGCACACATTTTTGGCAACAAGAAGGAATTTTATAAAAAGATTGTTACAGCCTGCTCCCAATGTATTTCTTGAAGTAGCCTTATGAGGAAGAGGAAAATGTCTTTTCCTTTTAGTCTGAAAAATTGAAAGAAAACCAGATGGTCTTGACTATGTATTTCCAATTCAGATTTAATTGCTAGGGTATTATTTTAAACAAAGAAGTAAGCTAATAAATAAAAGTTTAAAACAGGCATGTGGTTTTCATATGTCATGATGTAATTAATTTCTTTGCTTTAAAAAAATACCAAAACATTTGAGGATTTCTAAATTCAGTGTAGTTACTGTTGAGTTTTTCTTGAAAATCACCTGACATGTTTAAAGCAACCCACTTTCTAAGACGTCATTTCACTAGGTGTTTGATACTTGGCAACTATCAGATTCTCTAGAAACAGAAATTAAAGGAATTGGATGGTAAAAAGAAAATAAAGGGAAAACAAACAAATAAACAAAACCCCAACAACCCCCCCCCTCCCCCCCCCCGCACATATGGAAGTTTTTTTTTATTTGAAAATACTTTAACATATCACATACCGGACTGCTACTCAGTCAGAGCACTACATACCCTGTGCAGCTCAGCTTAGAGTGCTCTGCATTACACACCACTTGTTTTCTCATGCAAATTATTTTCAGCTCTCATAATATTCTACAATCTTTTTTGTAGACATTTATTTGAAAATTTACAGAAAATTGATATCTGAGGTTGGAGTCCACCATTTACTGGGATGTGAGAAAGAGGGAGAGGGAAGGAGAGATGGAGAAGAGAATATTCTTGATGCAACAGTGTGAGCTGTGAGCAGGATTCCAGGACAGGAGCTTGGATGCTCCAGTTCTATGACTCTAAACTGAGTGGTTTTGAAGGCCATCTGCTCTTTGTAATACACTGAAGATATCTACAGTTACTTGTGGAATGAGAGGTAACAGCGCCCTTGAAATGTTGGGGTGGCTGCTATCTGGTTAGTCGTTTTAAGGAGTCAAGTTGTACATCCTAAATTGGGGCTTGCTATCTTTATAATGATTCATTTTCTAGTCTGAAGTTAACCTCAACATTTAAGTTCAAAACAACCTAGGTTACAGCTGACTAAAAGCATATGGTGGTTGTGTACCCTGTTTACATTTATATCTACTGAAGACACACAGGTCTTTTAGAAACATGGGGATGCCATATGGAAGCAAACATGTCCAGCCTCGGCAATCGCTATTGTTGCTGTTCAATGCATAAACTTGTGGGAAAATCCCCAAATCTGTTGCCACTTAGGTAGCTCAGATTTTCAGAGCCTATTTGCAAGCCAGAGATTTGCAAGCTCCAGTTTCAGCCCATCAAAATGGCTTTGAAAACCTTAGCTGCAGCTGGGGGTCCCAACATTTCCAGGCTCCTACCTCATAACCAGAGGGTTGGAAACTCTGTCTTGGCTGATTGACATGGATGGGGACCTCAGATGTTGTTTCTTAACAAATGGCAAGCCTGCATTCTTTTGCAGAGAGCATGCTCTGAAAATTGTCTTTCACATTTGCTCCAAGTACAACTACTTGGAAATGCCAAGGTTCAGAGAATTGTGTGTTAGAAACAACTTTACTACACAAATTGTGCATAAATTCCTGATTCCGACTTTGAGGGGAGGTGGTGTGGTTTAAGCCCAGCCAGCAACCCAGAACCATGCAGCCGCTCGCTCACTTCCCCTCCCCTCTTCTGAAGAATGTGTCTCCCATGGGTTGAGATAAGAGCAGTCCAGTAACTGAGATATAACACAAAACCACTGCTGCTATCACCAGTAATAATAATGATAAAGGAAATAACAAGGGAAGAGATTACAACCGCTCACCACCCGCTGACCGATACCCTGCCCGACCTGAGCAGCCCGACCTTCTGGGTGACTGCCCCTAGTTTATATACTGGGCATGACATGCTGTAGTATGGAATAGCTCTTTGGTTAGTTTGGGTCAGGTGTCCTGTCTCTGCTTCCTCCCTTCTTCCCCTCTTCCCTGGCAGAGCATGAGACTCAAAAAGTCCTTGGTCAGAGTAAACGTTACTGAACAGCAACTAAAAACATTGGTGTTATCAGCAGCGTTCCCAGGCTGAAAGTCAAAATCACAGAACTGCACCAGCTACTTAAGAAGGAGAAAAATGACTGCTACTGCTGAACCCAGGACAGGAGAAGCTGGTAGATTTAAGGCTAGTATTGTCAGTGTGTATTGTGAGATTGAATCACACCTAAGTGAGGTTTGATTGCCTTGTAGAAATTCAAGTAAGAGGAAACACCAGTAGTCCACACAGAGTGACTGAGATGATTAAAGGCTTTGATTTTTCTCAGCAATACAAGCAAGGATTAAGCAGGATTCTGAATGTTTGACATGCATCTTAGTTTGAATTCCTAGGACTGTATAAATTACATGCCTACCATTTATGGTCTACATCATTCCTCTGTATCTTTAGATCACCTTTCTTCATTGCAGACATATATATATGTATATATCTTCAAAACAAGCAGTAATGAAAACACTGATAGGTACCTTTGTACAGAAGTCTATTATCAGATTCATGTATTCATTCAGAAATGGATAGCACAGCGCATTTGGAGCATGAGACAGGCTTTTATCTTCAGTTGTCTGTTCAAATTTGCAGTGGGGAATCTGGCTTCTGTGAAATACGATAGTAACCCCAGTTCAGTTCCTGGTATACGGTGTCCGGATCACAGTTGACAATAATTGGAACTAGGGAGGCATGACTATCTCAGCAGAAACGATTGAAAGGATCAGGAGACTGAAATATTCTTTCTTCTTCAAAATGCTGTGTATAGGTAAAGGCAGAAAAATGTTTCATTGAACAGTCTCTGAAGATGCACCTCTTGTGTTTATATATTCTCTGAGAAGAAATGTTACATCTCAAGAGAATACCTGTTTAATGTTTACAAAATATATTGATATGGGAATATATTCTTCACCTGAAAAGAGATTTTAAAATCTCTTTGAAATTAATGGTATCAGGATATAGCTTTTAATTTAAAGTGGTTTTTTGTTCTTTGAAGAACACACAATGAGTTCTTTCCAGTCTTAAACTGTATGGGGGTTTTAATATATTTTGCTCTAAATGGTGTTCATTTCTGCCTTATTTTCTGTCTGAATAAATCATCTCAAATGTAACTAAGGTAGAGCAGTTTGCTAGCCTGCATGGTGATAATTATAAAAATGATGAAGAAAATGACTTGCTATGCTGGTTTGCTTTAGAATGAGATGACTTTTGGTTCTGTTACTAGTCAGTCAAAATCACTTATTTAAGTGTTGCATGACTGTCAATAGGCATAATGAGTCATCACAGCCAAATGAATGCCTTGCAGGAGTGACACTCATCTAACTACTTATCATTTACCTTTAGTAAAAAGTCGGAACTGCCAGAGTAGGGGGAAATTAGAGTTATTAGCTTCTTAAAATCACAGTTTTCACCTGCTCAGTGGACTTTTTCAACTACATTATGAAAAGACTCACCTAATTTTATCTTTTCTGCAATGCTGTTCAAACCTGGTTGCCTACTGAAATGGTCAGTGTTTACAGTGATCGAACAGGCTTTGTCACAGCAGTGCAAGGACTTTTCAGCATTTTCTAAACTTTATTTCTTCCATGAAACTAGGATCTGTTCTGATACCGGCAGGTTATATGAATGATTCAAATAGCTTTTAGTGCCCTACATTTAACTTCTAAGTGACTTGTAATGACAGTTGCAAACCATTTTGATTTGCCTGAGTGGAAAGTAATGTAGAAACAAAAGCAAAAGAAGAAGTGGGATCTAAGAGCAGAGTGGGAGAAGGATCAGCTTGCTGCCAGGAAGGAGGAAGTGCAGTTCTATGTGAAACCATACTGGCTTCTAAAATACTTTATGTTTTGATAAAAACTGTCAAAAGCATAATCACTGCATTTAAAACTATTAACACATAATGTAAAGGAATAGTGAAGTTGGAAAAGTGAACACTTCTACTTTGAGAAATAGCACAGCTAATGTTGCCAGTTGTACATTATGTCAGCCTTTAATTTTGTTTTGTATTCTTTTTTCATAAAACGTGCATTATCAGAAATATCCTGAAGGAGAATGTTAAACATCTTGTCTTGCAAATACTGGAAGACTAAGACACTTCAAACTTTCCATAATTTCCATTGATTGTCCTTCTTACTTTCTATATAGTTAAATGGAAATGTGCAGCCTGAGTTACAGAAATGCTATGTGTTTACAGTTGCAAGAGCCATCAGTGGGAGCTCTCTTCTCAACACTGAATCCCTTAAGCCAAAAGCTTTATCTTTGAACATGCAGTCTAATGAGGGGTACCGAGGGAGTTTTGACTATTATGTCTCTTACTCTGTGGCCGTTTTGCAGATGGCAACTATCCTTCCACATAATACTGGCAATCCACATTGCCAAATGTACCGTAGAAACTAATTCTTAAAATATTGATAAGCAGTAAGAGCCCTCTGTAATGGTATTATGGAACTGCATACTAGGGAATTAATAAGTCTGCATTTTGTCTGATGTTAGTGTGGAACTACATGAGGAATGCTGGCCATAAATAGAAAAATGAATAAAACAGAGGATTTGTAAGGACAGAATCACAGAAAAGCTAAGGTTGACGTGGGCCTCTGGAGGTCATCTGGACCAACTTCCTGCTCAAGCAGGGTCACCTGGAGTCAGTTTCCTAGGACCATGTCCAGGCAGCTTTTGAGTATCTCCCAAGGATGGAGATATCACAACCTCCGTGGGCAGCATGTGCAGTGCTTGGTCACCCCCACAGTGAAAAAGTTATGCCTGATGTTCAGAGGAAAACTCCTGCATTTCATTTTGTACCCTCTGCCTCTGGTCCTGTCCCTGGGTACCACTGAAAAGAGCCTGGCTCCCATCTTCTTTGCAACTTTCCTTCAGGTATTTGTACATGATGATGAGATCTCTGAGCTTTCTTCTTCTCCAGGCTGAACACTCCCAGCTCTCGCAGCCTCTCACAGGAAAGGTGATGTGAACAGGCACTTGAAAAGAGAATGATAATCTACATGGATTTGAGCTGAACAAGAATGATCAGTCTAGCATTTTTTATAATCTTGCCAAAGTGTTTGAATCTATCATTTTTATCTATAAGTTCTAGGTATTTTTACAAGTGTTAAAACAATTCTATTATGCTTCACTGTGATGGGATTTCAGCCTCCTTAGTTATCTTTAACTATGAAGCTGCAGACCTGTTGCCTCAACTGCTAATGCTTGACCTACCAGTAGCAAGAGAAAGCTGCCATTTGGTAGTGGAAAGAACTTCTAGTTTTGTAAATTGCACAGAACTAGACTCTGTAGGAAGCTGGACTATCTCCTTCTCTCTAAACTTTTTTCGTCCTCATGTGCCACTAGGAGGGAATCTCTAGAGCAGCATGTGTTGTGCAAGAGATGTGATGGCAGCCACTAGAACCCCTCTAAATTTACTTTCAGGGATTCTGTAATAGTGCAGAAAACAAATCAATTCCAAATTCCAAAACTGATAGAAAAGACTAAGAACTGCAACTCCTGAAATATTTGCTTGGATCTAGCAACGTATGCTTTTTATGATTAGCTGTAATTCATTAAGTACAATAATCAGTCTTGATGCCATACCATGCATGCAGCCAGAAATTCAGGTATATATTTGAAAGAAATCCTACCTTTGCATAAGCGTTCAAATTAATTTCTCTTCTGTCATTTCATCTGTAGCATACCACATCAGGGATCAATTTCACTATCTGTTTTAGGACTATGAAATATGAACAGATGCCACATAGTTATTTAGAGATCTTTAGCCAGTACAGACAAAGGTAAATGTTCATGTTTTTTGGTTGTTTTTCATTCACAGCGCATGCATTGGATCCCAAGACCCTTACTGTGGTTGGGACATGGTGATGAAGAAATGCACAACGCTGGAAGAAAGTCTGAGCATGAGTCAATGGGAGCAAAGCATTACTGTGTGTCCAGTAAGTAGAAATACGTTTGTTTGCCTCTTAAAACTTTTGATTCCATGTGAATTTCATGAGAATGAGCTTACATAGGTTTGTCAAGCTCAGAAAACTGTATTTAGTGCTATTTTTCTCAAGCCTTCCCATCACATTTTAACAGGATATTTCTGTTTCTTCTCAAATGATTGATATAATATGATCAAATTATTTATAGTACTTTCCCAGGGTAGCTGCATTTTACCTGTAACATCTGTTTTCCCACAATGAAAGCAAAAGTTCACTAAGACTAGAGAGACAAACATATTTTTCTCTGCAGGATTTTGCTCTGTTTTGTACTAAAAAAAAAATATTTAATCACTAGTGGTATAATCTTCTCTTTTAGGATCATTGTTGCTAATAGGAAAGGCCTTACCACATCTTTCAAAGTCCATGAATTCAAAGGGTGAATTTTACGAGTTAAGTCTCCCCCACATAAATGACAGAAGTGATAATTATAAAAACCTCAGTATTAATATTTACAGTGGCTTAGCACTTTAAATATTAATTTTAAATAAATGTTATACAATAAAAAACAAACAACAAAGTTGATTTATATCTCTCCTTTCAAATGTGGTTCCAATGTTGTTTTAATACTGATTCTTTTCCCTTACTCCAAAGAGCACTAAAAGGAGGGTTAAGAAGGATCTTCCTTGAGCTACTAAGCTTTTTGCTGTGGAAACTCGTGCTGCTTTATCTTTGCTGCCTTTTGCCCATGAGGCTTTCCAACTCAGTTCTGCTTTCATTGCTAATAAGGACTTCTTGAATTTGTTCCTGCTTGCCACTGGAGCACATGCTTCTATGTATTTGTACTCATACTACATCCATGTTCTATTTCTCCATGTGTTTAACAAGCTCCTTTTAACATTTTACTGAAAGTCTTCTTTCTTTAGCTAGGCTTTGTTTAGTGAACTATATGTGAAAAATTAGAATGAAGCTCTTCCAGCCTTCACTTGTGATATTTACATGTGTTGCAGCAGCCTCATGGACACAAATCACTACCCTGATTAATTATAAGGTTCTTGAGAATTAGCCCCCCCTTGTTCTGACTCTCTTTGACATTAAATAGTAATTTTTTAGACAATATCTTGTCCGATGCCATGCATCCGTGCTCTCACATTTTGGCCTAATAACAAAGACTTGCACGCAATTCATTATTTTAGCTCAGATCAGGAGCTACCTTGGGGCAAATACTCTTTGATTTTCCCCATCTACTATTCTTTGGTTCACAGTACAAAGCAGTCTTGAAGCACGCAAGCCACATTACTTTTGGATGAAATTAAAACAAAAATGTGCTCCAGCTCCTACTAGGTATTTGATCTGTGGCCAGAGTGAGTCCAAAGTAAAGCCCACAAAATAGGTGTGGTGTATGTGTCAGATCTTCAACACCAGCTGTTTTATTTTTCAGATTTGCATGTGTGCATACCACTTGCTAATAGAGACATAGTCATTGTCTCACAGAAAGTCTGGATTCAGTCACTAGTGAAGTCCTTGGCTGTCTGATTGGCAAGTAACTAGATGCATTGTACAGTATATCAATTCCCAAGTATATGCAGTGTATCATATATGACTGTGCTAATCTCAGGCTAAAGGTAGTTAAGTGGAGGGTTTGCTGGTGGGTTGCTGTATCAGGAAGGATTACTGGAAAGGGTTGGTTGTTTGCTATTCACATGAGCAGTCTGCCTTCTGCTTCATCTGAATTCTGGCATTAGCCCTCATTTTCTTTCATATATACAAATCATGAGGCCAAGAGGGGGTTGGTGTGGGATGAAGGAATGATTTAGAAGTCATAATTTTATTCTATTCTATTCAAATGGAAAACCAATTATTCAGTGTCTGTTGTATGGCAATTGCATAGTATATGTCAGTCTAGTCAAAGCAGGAGAGCACCAAAGGATTGTTCAGAAATTTGTCTGCAGCTGTGAGACTTGTACTGCATATCAGAGATGAAGGGATTTAGCAAGCCTCCAAAGGGTTTTTGGAGTTGAGCAGATTGAGATTGCATAATATAGGGAAAAAATTAGAATTAACTGAAAAATTCGGAATTAACTGTCTAAATTGAAAAGCGTGGTTTTACCACTTTTCTGTCAGTTACCTCTGAACTCAAAGTAACATATTATTGAACAAATTTGTAAATTTCATAGAAACTTTCATTTAAAATAACACTGTATTCTGGCAAACCACAATCAATTACAATTTTGCTTAGTAAGGCTCTCAAATATTTGTTTTTATAGCATTTTTATGTGCTGTATTCACAGGATATGTATATATAAGATGTAATGAATTTCATTTTGTAAGCAGTTGAGCTATGTGCATCCTTGACATTTGCTATATACATTTATAATAATGTTGCAGGCAGAGCATATCAAAATATTAGAAACCTTCTACCCTCCCTCTTTTGGTTCCAGTTGGTTCCAGTATCTTAATTATTACTAAATCTTTTTAACACTACAGAAAATGTGTCAGATTAATGCATGCATGCGTTTCCTCTAAACTTGGATTAGAGAGAGACCTGTTTATACACTAGTTTAGCCCAAAAGTAAAAGTGTGACCAATTGCACTTGAGAAATCTCTGACATTAATTAGGTTAGGTACATAACATCACTAGTTTATGGACTACATATGTGTTAGACTAGCAGTGTAAGAGAGAATGAGTTTACTTGTCACTTAACAAGAAATAAGTATTTCCTGTTATTTTATGAAAACCAACAGTGTCTCCTCTGCATGAGCAAAGGTTGGAGAGTTATTTGCAATAAACAGCTGTCAGCAGAATTTTGAAATGATGAATTATGTTGATGTCAGTTGTAGCTGGCAGAATATACACATAGCTGTACTGTGGAGAAGCTGTATCTGTGAAAAATAAATCACAAGAAATGTAATTAATAGTGAAATTATGGAACCTTTACCACAGTGGAAAGAATCAGCCAGCACCCAGTGTATCAGTGGAAACATGTCTCGTGCTGTAATCGAATCTCTTGTGTCTTACTGAAATGTATACTTCTCTCGCCACTGTTGAAAGAATACTAAAAATAGCAAAGGGATACACCATTTCAGATCATTCATGAAAATCTATAATTGTAGTTCCTATTTCAATAATTAAGCAAATGTTGAAATGTTACCTTCTTACACATTTGATAAAATACGCATGACTGCAACTCATATGTATTTATTTTTATCTAAAAGTTACTTTAAATGCTACTTAGCCTGCACTTGCTGGTATTGTTGCTTTGACTGAAGGTTTAAAAGTGTCATAATCAAAAGGAAAATCCTTTATCATTTAAGTGAAAATATTGCCATCATTTCCATGTATGATCACAGATTTTTGAAGATTTGAAAGAATCTGAAAGAATTAATCATATTAAGGCCCCATTTTCTTTAGATATTCTGGTAACCATGGAGGCTGCTATATTTTCTATTAGCACATTTTGTTTCAGCTAGATAGTAAAGATTCCTTATGAGCGTGAGTTTTGTCTGCATGGTGAATACATTCTGGTCAAGATGAGAATGGTCTGACCCTTCCAGCCAAAGATTTAGAGAATTTACTTCAATGGGAGAAAACTCTTCCATCACATAGAAGTTAGGTGCTGCTTTTTGAAGGTGGTTTTAGGAGAGAGAGTAATATTTGAAACCACATTTTACTTTTATGAAGTGGTATTACATGGTATGTGCTTGAAAAAAATTGTTGTCAAAAGAAGACACTCGTCTTGGAGATTTAAATTTGATTCATCCAGTTTTGCTATTCTGGACTATGATAAAAATCACAGGATGCTTTGGATTGGAACGGACCTTAAGGATCACACAGTTCCAAACCCACCCCCAGCCACGGGCAGGGAAACCTTCCATTAGACCATGTTGCTTGAACAGGTATGAGGCAGCCACAGCTTCCCTGGGCAACCTGTTCCAGTACCTCGCCACCCTCACAGTGAAAAATTTCTTCACTATTTCTTCCTTATCCTATGATGCCTCTTTTGATCTAATATGGGTTTCCACACATTCTTGCACATGCTGGTTTGCAGTTGGTATCCAGGTTCCTAATTACGTATAAATATTAGGAAATACAGAACACTGTCATCAGACAATAATCAAGAAAGTGATACTATACTTTCATTTGAATCATTGTGGATAAGCATGGTTATGAAACATAACAAACAGCTGTGATTATTGTTGTTGCTGTAGTGCTGGCATTCAATGGCCCAGATTGGTTGGAGGTGGTGGGAGTTATGTAGCTACAGAAATTATAAGGGGGCTTGCTGTCTGGAAGGAATACCCCTCTAGTGGAGGCTTTTATTGTTCGTGGCTCAAGGCTGTACCTCCAGAATTAAGAGGTTGTATGAAGGAAATGTCAGACCTCAGGTAAGCCTTTCTTTTGTGCTTGTTTCTAGATGAGGAATCTGACCGTGGATGGGCATTTTGGAACATGGTCGCAGTGGAAACCTTGCACACACAATGACGGTGCCAGTGTTGGCTCCTGCCTTTGCAGGACACGTTTGTGTGACAGTCCTGCTCCTCAGTGTGGAGGCTGGCTGTGTGAAGGACCAACCATGGAGATTGCCAACTGTTCCAGGTACACAAAACAATTTCAGATTCTGTCATTCATGGTTTAAATTTTAATTTAATTAGAATAGAACCTACCTTTTGACACTGGATCTGCAACTCACAAGTCCTGTTCTTCTGTGCGTGAAACAGCTCACAGCAATGGCCACAGTAAATGAGACATTAGTATCTCTCTAACTTTGTGGAGAGATAACGAGCCAGATGCAGTGATTTTGAATGCTGTGTACCAAGAAATACAAAAAAAAAAAAAAACAACATTAGGTAATACCCAAAGTCTGGGGTTTTTTTGTTTCAGTTCTGTAAATCATGAAACGTTTTTCCTGAAAATCAGAACTCTCCACTTTTTAGGACATCTCATGTCACCATTGTATTCCCCCATTCTGCCTCGGGCAAAGTTTTTTCATTCGATCTTTAGATTGTATCATGACATTTAGATTTATTACCAGTCTGTCTGCCACTCTGTAGCCACTCTTTTGTCTTCCTCAGGCAAGTAACCACTCCCAGAAAAAACTGTAAGAACAAATCATTTCAGAGAGACTCAGGGCACTACATATTCTGAACTGCATTAGGACTTCATGTTACTTTAATTGCAAGGTGAAACTTATTTTATGGTGCATTCTCCTTATTTTCAACGATTCTTTCTGCTTTTTGTCTCTGCCTTTTTTTTTTTTTTAACATCAGAAGCACATCATGGTAGTGAATAAAACTGATTATCCTTCTGCACAAGATAACTGCAAGCTCTGTAAGTGGAAATAGTCAATTTTAGGGAAATTGTTAAAAGCATAACAATATGGAATATAATATTATATCAGGAGAATAGTAGAAAAGATAAGCATGTTGTGAGGTACTGAGCAATCAAACAGCTATTGACAGTCAGGTTTAGAAGGGAATTTGGAATATGATTTGGGCCTCAATTCACATACTACTGTTGGCAGTATTGCATACTATTTTAAAATCTTACTTCTGTTAACACTGCTATATTACTAATTGATTCTCAGAACTCGTGGAGATCCAGATTCTTAGTTCATTTTACTGCTTGGCTCAGGCATTGTATTGACAGATTATTTTTTTGTCTGGGTTACCAGTGATAGCTGGTTATTTGTTTCAAAAGCTTTTTGTCTCTGTTATCAACCCTTATAATAATGAGACATCAATATGAGTGAAATTCAAACTGGTAATATTTGTGATAAATTACTTGAATAATCATAAATTTTATTACTGAATTTAATAGGTTTTCATTGTTAAAGAAATAGTGATTTCAAAATCAAGCAGTGCACTATTTTAACTTTTGCTTTTATGATGAAACCTCAAGAACTTATTATAATTTAGTTGTTTTGGTTTTTTTTATTTCTGTTTATCTTCCACCAACACAGAAACTGAAGGCTAGTGATGAAAGGTTTTGGGAACTGCTAAGTGCATGATTTTTTTGCTTAGGACAGAATATGAGATGTTTGGTCTAGTATATTTTCCCTAACATATACTGCAGAGGGAGAGGACTGTCCTTTCCAAAAGTTCAGAAGCACAAGGTACAGCGTGTGAATTCTGTTACTTTTTTTGTTGCATTACATATAAACTATTGCCACCTTCTCAGAGTATCCTGTTGAAATTGTGAACTAGTACATTTGATGCTTATTTACAACTATTTTATCTTTAGAATCGTAGAATTATTTAGGTTGGAAAGATCATAGAGTCCAACAGTTAAGCTAACACTGCCAAGTCCACTACTAAACCATGTCCTAAGTGCCAATTCTACACGTCTTTTAAATGCTTTTAAATACCTCTAGCGACATTGACTCCACCACTTCCCTGGGCAGCCTGGTCCAGTGCTTGACAACCTTTTCAGTGAAGAAATTTTTCCTAATATCCAGTCTAAACCTCCCCTGACACAACTTGAGGCCATTTCCGCTTGACCTATTGATTGTAACTGCGAAGAAGAGATTGACCCCTACCTCACTACAACCTCCTTTCAGACAGAGAAATAAGGTCTCACCTCAGCCTCCTTTTCTCCAGGCTTTAATCATTTTCTTTTCGGAACAGGTAGCAAAACTTCACATTTTAATCTCCCTGAAAAGAAGACCCATAAATAATAATTGGAACAATATGTAATTAAAAATTTTCTTCAGAACTTTGATACAGGAGTTTGCAGGTGGAGTTTACCCAGAATAGAGTGACCAAAAGAAACTAAATAGCTTCATATCTTTGTACTTTACTTGTTGTGTAAATGGGTCATTTTAGCAGTTGCTGATTGCAAAGCATGGAATATGGAAGGATCAGAGCACCTTTATTTTAGTCAAATATTCTTTAAGAAATGGAACACTATGCAGTATTTATTACTTCTACAGAAATATTAATAGCCAGATTCTGCTGTCAGTCACACCTAATCAGCCATTCGCTATGTATAACAGATGACAGAGCCTGAGCTTTTTATTCTACCAGAAATGGAGGCTGGACACCATGGACTTCTTGGTCACCTTGTAGTACCACATGTGGAATAGGCTTTCAAGTTCGTCAGCGTTCCTGCAGCAATCCAACCCCTCGACATGGAGGACGTGTCTGTGTGGGACAGAATCGTGAGGAGAGGTGAGTTATCTTTTTGTTACTGTCTGTTTTAATTCTGCTCAGCTGTATTCCACAGGACATTTTCTCCTTTACCTGCCACCTTCTTCTCTCCCCTTTTCTTTCACACTCTCCTTAACTCCACTGCTGCACAGTCACACCATTTCCATTAACAAGGCTAGAGGTGTGGAGCAGTTCTTTCGTCTTTCACTTAGCTGCATCCCTCCTGAGCCAGCTGAGAGCTCCTGGTAGTGCCAGAGAATTGTGCTGAAGCAATGTGCTGCTGTCCCTTGAGACCCTGAAAATTGATTCTCCTTGAAAATTGATTGTATCATGTTTGAATTGTAACTCACCCAGCCTCAGTACCTGGAATTCAGAGAAAATATAGTAAGGTCACAGCACTATGTTACTGATGCTATGAGTTCATTTTTTTTTCTGTCTTAAATGAATTAAGTGTCTATGTAACATGAAAGGAAGTTTCAAGGGCTTTGTTTTATGTTCGATAAATATAATACACCTTGAACTCAAATATCTTTTAACAAGGTTTCAGTTTGTTTTTTGTTTGTTGTTTTTTTTTAATTCCTCATATATATGTTAAACGCGCAGCAGATGAAGTCAGCTCAGATTCTGGTTTCACTATCTGCTGCTTTGGCACTAATTTGTAATTGTTAGCAATGTTAACAGAATTGAATATCACTTTCAAACTGGAATATATTCAGATAAACTGCAACTGTTAGATGCATTATATTCTTTTCTGAGGCATGCCAAAAAGCTAGATAGCAGAAGACTGGTGTTAGAATTTGGAGTACTGTTGTCATCTGTTCCAAGAGATGTGTGTGAATACGCTTTCTCTCCACGTGCACTTTCAGCTTACTTCAATATTTCTATATGGATGTTTTATTATCCCATGTTGCTGTAGGATGAAAACAAGATTCAGTAACCTTTATTATGAGTTTCAGTGAGGGGTTTAATTAAACATACACCCTGATGACAAGATTCTGTTGAAGGGAAGCTGCATCACATATGTATTAACAGATCATCAGGAACCTGGTCTTTCCAACTCTAAAGGATCAGTATCACAGAACAGGTGAACACTTCTTGCTGTTTCAGAACCGTAAATATTTATCATTTCATTGCAGAGGGGAGCATTTTGTTATTTTGTAAATTGCATTCTGAAAACAGGTTGCCCAACCAGAAAGCCATCACCATGAAATTTAGATTGTATTTGCTGTTATGTAGCTCTGTCCAGCATGAATAACAGTTACTGATTTTCTTGAAGTGAGAGGTCAGTCCAGAGCAGGACACAATGACACTAAATATAGAAGAAAAGAGCTTAGTTTCGATAGACTTCTTGGTTATAGCCTACGTAACCATAGACTGTGAATGCTAGTAGTTAATGAATCATTGTTCATCTTAAGTTTAACATGGAATAAAAGTCCAATAAGGGTTTTAAGAGAAATATGGAAAATCATGATGAATAATTCCATAATTATAGGAGAAAATGTCCAGTATTAAGACAATGATAAATGATACTTAATCCGACTTGAAATAAGAGCACCCTAGAAGGATTGATTTTTTTGTGTGTAATAGCTCTGAAGGAATAACAAGGTTATGTTGCTTTGCTTTGTAGCCTCCAGGTTACTTGTCCTTTCCCTCTTCGTCCAGTTCAGCAGCAATCTGGGATGTATGTGCCTGTGAGTTTATTGCAGGATGCCTTTTTCTCTCATAGCTCCTCTGTCACTGTTTCCTATCTCCTTGAAACACCTTTCATTTACCCTCACAATCCCTCCACCTTCCTCTCACTCACTAGCTTGCTTCCTACCTCTACCCTGATTTTGTTTGCCGTCCATGATGTGTGCTGGTACTTTTATAATTTGTAAGTTTATGTCCAGAAGGTGTGGTATGTGGAATTTTGTCATATAATTTGTAAAGCAGCTAGAGGAATGAGGCATCAGTTATTTGCCAGGATTTTTGTCAGTCTCAAGCCAAATACTTGGATGAATCTCTTCAGAGCTGTAAAAAGCAGAGTGTCCTGGGAAAGCCGCCAGCCAGGGCCCATCCCAACTCCCCCACCAGGGGAGCAGGGCTAGCCTGGAGACTGTGGCCAGATCCAAGAAAGAATCTAAGTCATAGATGATACCATTGCCGTGAGGCAGGTCTGAGGTACAGCTGGGAAGCCAAGCCACAGGCCAGGGTTAGGGTCAGGTTCAGCGGTCATTGGCAGGTCCATAGCACCAGGGCCAAGGCCAGAAGCCAGTCTACACACAAGTCTAGATCAAGGGGCTCCATGGTGGGACAGAGACAAGGTCCATCACTTCTCCAACAGCATGGTTCAGGCAGAGGTTGACAGTCCCTGGCAGAGCTTATATATGGCTCCTGGGACCATGCAGTGTGGGTAGAGGGCCCAGGTGAGGCTGTCTGGGGACATTAAAGTGTTGATCGTGTCCTCAGGGCTCTAATGGCTTGTAGAGAGTTTTGAGCTGTGAGGGCAACGGAATAGCAGTATTTACAGTAATTCTAATTCATTGCTTTGCTTTTGTACCACTGGAGCTATATCTGCACCAAATTAAAACCATCCTTTTGAGAACTGACCCCAGTACATTTAGGCAGGCTGAGTTAAGTATTCCACATGCAGTAACTCCTAAGAAACACTTAATTTTGCATCCAGAGTACCAATAAGCAGCTTCTCAGGTTTTCTCATTTAAATTAATCAATGCTTATAAATAGCCTAAAATTTTACTTCCTTAATGGCCTAGCTCATAGGTAAAATGGATATACGTGTAGTCTTTGTAAAAACTAGAATTAGTTGGTTTACACATTGTGTGCATTTGTCTTTATAAAAGTGCATATTCATGTCACCTTCATGTGTTCAGGGAACAGAAATACAGGATTCAGTTTCTGCAGCCAACATTGTGTCAAACTTTGAAACAGCTTTCCAAAAAACAGTGATTTCAGTAGAAGTCCAGAGCATAACTCCATAGAAAGCAAACTCAGAAAAAGCATCTTATAGCTGACATAAATTCATCTGCAGATGTGATTGCATATTTGTTCATATATTAAGAGCTAAATGTTTGTCTAGGTTATGTTTTGTTTACCCTGTGAAAGCCATGATCCTAGCATGGGTAATATGTTAGGCAGCTCTGTGCTTGCTGGTCAGTCCTCTGAAATCAATGGCAATATTTACCAATTTAAAGTATTGCAGATAAGTTAAGCTGCTGCTAAAGGGGGGTGAGGAGTAGGAGAGAGGAAGAAACACTTGAGAGGTAGCAGTAAAGACTCATATTACAAAGCAAATTTGCTTTGTAGAAACAGGTCAAAAGTGCGGCTGATGTGTGTTTAGACAGAATATGGAAAGTGAGTAAAAATAGTATTTTAACAAAATTTGCTGATCAGATAAAATTATTTTGTAGTTAAAACTCCAGGTGGAAGATATCCTGGTTAATTCCTTAGGGGCTTAAAATTTATTTCTTTTTCTATACTAGAAATATTCACAAAAGGTGCTGGAAAACTCCCTAGGTTTTACTTTATAGAGTCTGCAGTATCCTGTGTTGGCTTTTTCATTGAGTGAAAATGTTTGTCCTCTCCTTTCTGTGGAAATTGCTGTGGATGTGGGCTCATGAATTCCATTGGTCTCCCCTCTACCTGTGCAGAAATGAGGGACATTAGAATGAGAATTCCTTGCTTTTAGTGAATGTAGTTATCTTTTATTACATAGGAAAAAAAAAAAACCAAAGAAAAAAGCATGGCAAATCAGAAGTGGAAAAATAAATTGGCTGCAGATGAAGAGTAAATATTTGAAAGCCCTAGAAATTTTGGGGGTTTATAAGCAGATTAGAAGCAGTAAATAGTGTCACCTTTTTTTTTGATACGCAGTCCTCAGCAGATATTCAGAGATTTTGGGCTTCTTTCCATGAGAAGGAGGAACTGATAAAAGTTAAGTGTTGTTCATTGTAGCACTTCCTGTTTCCGAGCAGTGCACACAAACCCTGTCCCCATTAGCAGAGCAGATCAAATATCACGAGTCTTTGGGCTTGCTTGTGCTCCCATGGATGTCTTATCTGCTGGGAAGTGTGTGCTCCCACCCTTTTTGCTTTCTTTACTCCCTCCTCTTCTTCTACAGAAGCCCCTAAGAGAGCATGCCCTGGCCCCCACAACCATCCACAATTTCCTGGGTAGGGATTCCTGTCAATTCAGAATTCTGAATCCAGGAAGGCATCTATGTGCATCATGTGTCTGCCTTCATTTAAAGGAATCCAGCATTCCCATCAACCTCGGTAGAGTGTGTGCTTCCCAGTAAGTCACCAGCTGGTAGTCACCTACCACATAACAGTATATTGCATAGGAATGGTCAGACAGTGACGAAGGTTAGTTTGTTTTTCTTAAATACATGCTAGTATAATATAGTTCAAACTTAAGAACTATATGTGTGATTTAAATAGCATCTTTCCGGAGACGTTACACATTTGTAACTGTCATGCAATTAGCCTGTGAAATTCAGAGCCACGTGGCAACACTGCATAAATTGATGTGTTAGTAAAGGTTGAGATCTTCATAGGAACAAGAATTAGTAATTCCAGTTGTACTGGAATTGGCTGGAGTAAAAATGAAAACATTAGTGTAGGAGCTGGTGGTTGTGGACAAACTGGACTTCGCCCAGTACAACAATTCTTTTATCAGGGTATTTGAACTTGGATTCACTGCAAGGGAAAATGGGAAGGGTCACTGTACAAACCCCACATTTCTTGAGACTCTTCTCCCTTCTGACCTCAGTGCAGTTAGATTAGGGGAGAGGGCAGTGATTTCACAGATTCATGTTTCTTTCATTGCATGTTTTGTTGGATTACTGTAAAATGTTAGCCCTGTGGGTCCTGAGAACAAAATTAAGAGGGGAAGAAAGAGCAAAAGGGAAAAATGGTTGCTGAATGACTTGACATGCAGCCAAGAAGAGATATAATGAAACTTGGCTCAGAGCCCTTGCTGTAGCACAGCTCTCAAAGATCAATTGCAGGGATGTCTCTAGCTGTGAAAACATACCTGGTGTTTTCAGAGGCTGGTTGGCTGAACTGAAAATAAGATTCTACTTGTATGCTGTGTTGTTTGTTTCTTTTCCTTTTTGTGGAAAAAAGAAAAAAAACAAAACAAAAAGAATAAAAGGAAAACTTGACACTTACTTCTGTTGTTGACTTAAAAAAACCCTAAATTGAAGTTAAGAAGCTTGCATTAGACATTTGAGGGCATTTTTCAGTTTTGTCTTGTAGTTTCAATTGCATCTTTAAATAGCCTTGTTTAACAGAACTGCCAGCCTTTGAAGTGCTTACTGTGTCAGGTTTCTTTTCTGTCTTCCGTTTAAGTATGAAAGAGCAGGTGATAGGGCACATTGACACTAAAAGTGGCTCTGTATAGTGTTATGGGTGTCATTTAAGTGAGATTTGTCACACCTAACTCCACGTGTTTACAAATGTGGGTGCTTATGTATGTGTCCGGTGACTTGACTACAGAAGCTGTGTGGGAAACAGCCATTTAAGCTCCCACTACAGCCAATGGAAATCTAGTTAACAAAGGCTGTGGGGAACACAGTGATTTACCTCCTACTACTGTGTTTTCCTAAATTTGGTCAAATTAATCATTCTGGTCTTCATAGCTTGTAAATTTCCATTGACTGT
Organism: Neopsephotus bourkii; assembly: GCF_033783945.1. Taxonomy (NCBI): domain Eukaryota; kingdom Metazoa; phylum Chordata; class Aves; order Psittaciformes; family Psittacidae; genus Neopsephotus; species Neopsephotus bourkii. The sequence continues at coordinate 5,567,272 of NW_026901984.1, read as the reverse complement.
AATGGGAGCTTAGATGTCTGTCTCCCACATAGCTTCTGTAGTCAATGGAGAAAAATCAGTATATTGAAGGCTGTATTAGTATGACCCACATTAGACATTTGCTATAGGGTGACATAAATAGTGTTTTTAAAGGGTTGTTTATTTGCATGAACTGTCACTCAAATTTAGACAACTTTCTTCATTTCTAAACAGTTACACGGTACATGGCTGTATTTTAAGGTGTGATGAGTCCCACCCTTAATTTTACTTTTTGCATGGCTGAATATTAGTAATTCTCAACTTCATGGCAGACTTGTTTTATCCTATGTGTCCCAAATTAACTTAGCATATCCCCAGTAAGACCTAATGAAATTATGCAAAATATGTACTCATTTCACTAAATAAATGGTGACGTTACATCTATCTTTCGTTTGGTGCCCATTCTCAAAAAATTATTGCAGAGACAAACTATCACAAACATTCACATAAATGGCTGCATGTGACAAAGAATGTGTGCAGCTGTTGGAGTTTTGGGGGAAGAATATCCAGGTGCAGAACATTCCTATGCATCTTTAGTGTTGTCATATGTGAACTGTGAATTGCAAATATTGAACATGCAGAAGGAAAAAAAACATAGCTTATGTATAAGCTTAACTTAAAAAACTTTAATCCAAATCGTGCACTGAAGAATTCTGAGATAGCAGATCACAGAATCCCAAGGGTTGGAAGGGACCTCAAAAGATCATCTAGATCATCTAGATTCATAAATGTTGAGGATTTGGGGGATTTTATCTCATTTTACTGGCAAACAGAAGACCAGGTACCAGAATCACAGAATGGTTGAGGCTGGAAGGGACCACCACAGGTCATTTATTCCAGCCTTCCTGCTCAGGCAGGGTCACCTTGCTCAGGATGATTCTATGATTGCATCCAGATAACTCTTTGAGTATCTCCAGGGAAGGAGACTCAACAACCTCTCTAGGCAACCTATTCCAATGCTCATTCACCCTCCCAGTTAAGTTCTTTCTCATGTTCAGGTAGAGCTTCCTGTGTTTTAGTTCATGCCCATTACCTCTCATCGTATCACCTGGCACCACCAAGAAGAGGCTGGCTCCATCCTCTTGACACCCTCCCTTCACGTACCTAAATACATTGATCAGATCTTTAGGCTGAACAGGCCTAGCTCCCTCAGCTTTTCCTTATATGGGAGATGCTTCATACCCTTAATCATTCTAGTAGCCCTACTCTGGACTTGCTCCAGCAGATCTGTGTCTCTCTTGTACTGGGGAGCCAGGCCAATAGAAGCTCTTAGAAGTTTCCTCAACTAGACAGAAACACAAAACCAAATGTCACTCCCTTATTTACTCCACTCCCAAGCATTTAAATTTTTATGGCATTTGCTCAGACCTAGGGACATATTATAAATCGTAGGTTCTGGCATATGTGTTAAACCTACTTTTGTATATAACACAGAGAAGCAACTTTTTTTTTTTCCCCCATGGAATTCTGATTGTGCAAATTCCTTGGTAATTAAGAATTAGAGCTCGAGGACCTTGGGTCTTAAAAACAAAACTGAACAAAAACCCAACCAATAAAAAAAATAAAATAAAAGAGTGGTTGTTCTTGTTGAAAATGACAGCAGTTTATCGTTTCTCTTTTTGTAGAAAATGAATTTTTGAAGTATTTGAGTCACTCAGGAGAGTGCAAAGTGATAAAGACTTGTTAGAAGGACAAGAAGACAGTGGAATTTGGATGGCTGGTATAAAACATGAGGAAACAGTAACAGTTTGTGAGTTCAGGACAGTCAGTATTCAGAACAAAAGCACCCAGCCACATCCTTAAAATATTAGAGCACTCCTTCAGGGTCATCTGTTGTCCGAATATCTGTCATGGCTTTGCTTTATCTGATAACAGCTTGGCCTCTTTAAGAGCCCCAGTCATATTTTCTGGTGGCCAGACCCTTCAGATGTGTATAGAGTGTCCTTACTAAAGAACACATGCAATGGCTAGAATCACTGGATGGCACGATCAAAAACAAAGGATTCTTCGTTTTTTACAAAAAATGAAAAAAATCACTAGAAAGATGGGACCCTCTCACATGTTTGAATGTCTTGTTGCAATAATGACAGCTCATTGTAAGCTATTCCTGCTTCCCTCAAGAACCTAGTAGACTTCTGAGTCAGTTTGCAGCACTGGGAAATCCTGTAAAGATTTTAATAGCTAAAAACACCCCTTTGAAGATAAAGTAATAACATTATGAAAACAGTACAATTCGTTATGCCTAGAATCATGTTTTAGCTTTGATTTTACCCATAAAAGTGGAGACACAGTGGAAAGCAAAAAGCTCCTCTGAAGGGGAGAGCAGTGTGTCCTAATCAGTGCTTAGCTGGAACTGATAAAAGATTTCTGCATAAATGGTTGCCTTTTGTTTGGTCGACTCACTTCTGCTCCAGATGTGTAACCACAACTGTTTCTAATAAAGCAGTTGTCAACCTTGCTTACATGCTCACAGTGCAATAGCATGTTTGTATTGCATGGATTGTTTAAAGGCACTGAATAAAGCAAACAAATGCTTCACCCACGCAATTACAGCCTAGAAAAAATCTCAACTGTTCAAACACTCTGCAGTGTGACAAGTGTTAGTTCAGTGCTTTATGAATAGAGAGGGGCCTTTTGTATAAAATATTTTCCTGTACAAACATTTATCTGAATAATGCAAAGAGGGACTTTTGGGGGAGGTTTTGCCTTGGTACTAAACAGATTTTTGCCTCCTTGTTTGCCTCTTCTCACAGGTACTGCAATGAGCATTTGTTGTGCCCCCCTCATGTGTTTTGGACAGCCTGGGGTCCGTGGGAGCGCTGCACAGCTCAGTGCGGTGGAGGGATTCAGGCAAGGCGTAGGACATGTGAAAATGGTCCTGACTGCCCTGGCTGCAGCGTGGTGAGTAACTCTCATCTTTCCCTTCAGCAGTTATCTATAGCCATATGCCATGGATGTTTCTATGTCCATAAGGCAGCTGTGTAGGTCTGTATGCTCTCCCCCTAACATGAGTCACCAGAGTGTGTTTGTCTCTGTGTTGCTTGTGTGTGCTGAAATTCACAGAGTTCATCAGTAAGAAATATATATAATGCAGCTTTTTCACTATATAATCTAGAATATGAGCTTCCTGAGGCAAGATTGGTACAGATGTGGATGTGTCCTTGATAGGTTTATGGTGTTTTTTATTTTCATCACATAGGAACTCTTGTTACGAGACCAGGACTCCAGTGTATCAGGTCCTGTACAGCACAGAAAAAGATAAGTTTAAAATCTAAATACATAAGGAGCTAATAATTGAATACAGGGAATCACCAGGAAGTGATGAAGCAAGCTTGAAGAGTGATATTCATCTTAGCATGGCAGCAGACTAGCAGCTGTCAGGCTTTGAAGCTATAGTGGGATGACTTTGAATAAATAGAAATGCTTTATGGATACCCAGTTTATGAAGAGAAACATATGGGAAAGCATATGAGGCCTTTATCTTATATCTGAACAAATCTAAGTGGTAGGTTTCATGTGGTGGGAACATCAAAAAGGGACATTGCTTTCTTGAAGGTGAGATGATGCATAGTAGCTAGTATATAGGTGAAGGACAAAAACATTGCAGACGTGTCGAGAGCAGCGTGACACATTCACTGCAGTGTGCTGGGAAGATAACCTCAGTACGACTATTCCTGAATGGATAACACTGTCAAAAACAGAGCAAAGAATATTATTGCAGGGCAATGAGAAACTTCACCAAACCATTAGCATGTGTAGGTGAATATGACAAATGAACCTTGGGGTGCTGTTTCTTGGTAATTTGAATTCTAGTGGTGGATTGTCACTGAGAGGGTATTGTGGGTGAAAGTTTGAAGTGGCCAAAACTGCAGAGGACAGATTCTGTTGGTGAATGACAGATGGTGGTGTTAACCTCCCCAGTGACCAAGAATGAACACAGTTCAAAGGAAAAATAAGAGTTTGCTTTCAGCCATGTTGTGCTTAATGGCCAGACCTAATATTGTACACCAGGAAACATACTCAATTTTGTTTAAAATATTAAAGAGGTAGAAGAAAAAGACTTTTTTTTTCACATATTAAATCAATTATTACATGCCTTCTTTTCAGAGAGTAAGCTTAATTATGAGGTTTGTCATCATCTGTGGTCTATTTGTTAGACTGGCACTAATTCAATACTAAAGAAAGTATAATTTATTAGCCTTTTCTGTTTGTGTTTGTGCAGCATTTTTTCCCAGTATTTGTTCTCTTTTTAACATTTATCCTGGTGGTAGAATTGCATTTTCATTAGATTGAAAATGTCCAACAGGTTTGTTCTTGTCTCTGCTGAACTTTAAGAATAAACCTAATAACTTAAAATTATAGCAAGTTTTCCAAAATATTTGTCTCCCCCTGATGGTACACAAAAAAATCAGACTTATGGTCCAGGTCTGTTCCTGACTGGCATAGAAAAGAGCACAATCTAGAAGTTTTCTGTCCTAGTCATCCCTATTTATCCCATACTAATGTCTGTTAAAGAAAGACATATTTGATTTGCCCATAATCTTCCCATGTCCTGAAATGAAAAATGCATAGCTCTAATTTTCTCGGGAAGCTCCATGAGGAGGAAAAACTTTAAATTTCTTCATCATAACTGAGTTGAGATTAATGTTACTGGGTTTTGTAATTTACTGCAAGTCTTAGCCCATTGACTCTGTGGTGTCACAGAACAGTTACCAGTTCAGCTGTAGCAATTTTTGTTTGATTGATTGCATTTATTAATTAAAAAACTATTGCATTGATGGTTTCAAAGAAAAAAAGCCCCCTTAGTTTTGGAGTATGTTGTTGGCTTCCTAATGTCAATTAGCATAAATGGAAACCAACCTAAGGTTTGCTGTAAACTCGGGTGTTCTTGCAAGACAAAGGACTCTGATATAGTCTGTGTTCTGTTTAAGTTTCAGTGAATTGAAACCTGGAAGTTATCTGTCCTGAGTCAAGAGTTTTTCAGGCATAGTAGGACCTTGCCAATAACTGTACCTAGAGAAGAAAGTACTTTAGTTCTTCTAAGAGCTTGTTTCATTAATGTAGGAAAGAGCAATGTGAAATATTTTTATGCATTCTTCTAATTCTTGAATGGATGAAATATTTATATTAATAAAATCCTAATAAATGAGGAGCAGGAATAGAAAAATTTGTTTATTCATCAGAGGTGGTTCTGCTTCAACCAAATTTTTGGTTTTATTGTTGTAGATATATATCTTTTGTTACTAGAATTATTTATTACTGAATGAAGGAGAAACTATTAAGCCTTGTTACTACAGTTTTCCCATCTTTACTGGTTGTAGTGAAACTAAGCTTAGGCTGTAAAACCTTTTATTCTGAGTATCTCAGATCACTTGGAAAGCTAAATAATCTCAGGAAAAGTTTTAATGACAGTGGTAGTAACCTGCCCTGTCTACCGGATACCCTGTCTAGAGCAAATGAGACAAACTTTCACCAAGTGAGTTAAAGGCGTAGCTGAGAATAGATTTTCAGACTTAAAATGCACAGTTCTCTGTTTCACCCATTAGATGATAGCTTTAATCTAAAAAGAGACTCTACAGGTTTCTTATCTTCAGTGAGGAGATGATGCGAAATCTTTGAATGGCATCAGTTGCCACAGGCCTTCTGCAGCTTTATAGTTCAGAATCTGTGGTCTGTAAAGTCAAGGCTTGTGTCTTGGAACCCCTTTCGACTATGCTGATTCTTTGGTTTTAGAACTGTTTTTCGGGGGGGGGGGGGGGCGGTAAGGGAAGGAAAAAAGCCACTGTTTTTATAATGCTTAGGAAAGTAAGTCTTGCAGCTGTTTGCTAGGGAACCAGATTTTATGTCATAGAAGAACCTACCTCTTCTGTTTTCTGATCTGCAACCAGGCTATGAGACTGCAGGATAGCCAATTCTGTTTAGCTGTTCTTATGTTGCCACTTTTACCATATTCATGGCTGTTATCTGTGTCCGCCTAATGATTTATACCACATCATTTTTTACTGAGCACTTTTCCTTCTTTTTAGTTTGGTTGTATTGCTCTTAGTCCGTAATATCACAGCAGGCAGCTACTGCCTGTGTTCTGCTTTTTGCGTGTTTCTCAACAGTTGGTTCCTTGGTTTTATCTGTCTTAGGGCAGAAATCAACCAGGACACTTGAATATTTTTATCAGGACTCAGTAGAGTGTTCCCTGCAATTATTGCAAATGTAGCATCTTATAAAATAATAATGATAATAGTAATAAATCTTTTGATGCATATAAATATTCCAAAGAGAGATTAACATGATGATGTTTTAAGGATGTGTCTCTCTGAAGTGCACTCAATACAGGAAAATAGATGGCCAGAGATTTAGAACTGAAAGCATTTACACTGAATATAGAAAACCATAAATCGTTACGATATAGGAGAATTAGACCACAGAGACACCAAAGGATCAAAAAGATGAGGCTTGAAATCAAAATCTGGAGCCATAAAGACTTGTGAAAGTCTTCATGTTAATCAAAGTTTGTAAATAATGCTTGAAATTGTTGTGTAAGGCATAGGACTGTCACAGCCAAATTTAAGAGTAGCTAAAATCTGGTAACAGAAAGCTTAAGTGGATCACAAACTGAGTATTACTCTCATGTATTCAGGTGATCCACACACTAGAGAAGGAACTGCGGAATTCTGTGGACTGTGCTAATATGACTCAGAGGACAAGTATCTTCAGATTTTACAGCGTACGCCAATAAGCTGTACATTTGCTTCAGAAAATGCTTCATTTCCCCTGAGAAGCATAATCTCAGTTGAATTTGCCTCAGGCCAGTAATAAAAAAAATAACTTTTTAAAGAATTATTGCTAGAATAAGAAATCTAGTTTGAGGCTTAAGTTGTGTGACATAGTTTATGTATATTTGTGTGTGTTCTCATTTCAGTCATGGTAACCTATGCATTAATTTCTGGTTTTCTAATGGGAGACTGGTAAAGTGTATATACTTCCCATATACCAAAAGAATGAATATTGGGGTTTGCTGTGGAATAAAAGAAAGGGGGAATTTTGTTTGTTTCTTAGAAATAGTTGCTAGTCTCATGTTGTTGTTGTTGTTGTTATTATTATTTATTTTTTATTCTGTGTTCCAGAAGTGTGCTGAATACACTTTGGGAAGAAAATCTATATTCTAAAGTTTCTTTTATGACACAAGACAAAAAAAAGTCTTGGAAAAACAGATGTCAGAAATGTTTTCTTTCATTAAGTTTTTAATGGGAACTTGAAGATAGAAGATTTTCAGAAGTACTTTGTCCATCAGAAAGAACAGCCTGCCTTTAAAGTATTTGCCATCTCACAAAATAAACTCAAAATGCCTAGTCTAGAGAAAAGGGACCAGAAAATAGGATTTTTGTTATGCATTTTTATGTTTTGTTTTTGTTTTTTTAAGTTTTCATTTGACCACTTTGATTTAAAGAAAAATAAAATGATGCATCATTTGTTGCAAACCCAGAAAACATATTCTCACAAGTATGAGATACAAAAATGTTGTACTTTTTATATAACATTTGCCTACTTCATGGTAATTCCCTTTTCCAATCTTTTCTTCTGATAATAGTGTAAACTCCATTGAGCTCTTTACTGTGAGGGTGGTGAGGTACTGGAATGGGTTGCCTAAGGAAGTCGTGAATCCCTGGCAGTCTTCAAGGCCAGGTTGGAGGGAGTCTTGGGTGACATGGTGTGTGACATGGAGTGTCCCTGCCCATGGCAGGGGGGTTGGAGCTAGATTATTTTAAGGGCCTTTCCAATGCTAAGTATTCTATGATGCTATGATTCTATCAGCATGAGCTGGTTTTTGTATGTTTTAAAAGTTTAGCAAAGTAAAGCCTGTCTTCTTTTCATGCTTCACATGCTACTGCAATTATAAGCAGTACCAAGTAATTAAAGAGGGTAAACCAAATAAACAAAAAATCAAAATTACAAGGAATAGTTTCAGAAAATGCTAACACATTTATTAATGTGGTGCTCAACTTTTTCAGTAAAATGAGTTATCAACTTGGCATTCATAGAATCATAGAATCAACCAGATTGGAAAAGACCTTTAAGATCATCCAGTCCAACCATTTCCCCAGCACTGACAAGGCCACCACTAACCCATGGCACTGAGGGCCTCATCTACACAGTGTGTGAACATTTCCAGGGACGGTGACTCCACCACCGCCCTGAGCAGCCTGTTCCAATGCCTGACCACTCTCTGGGTAAGGAATTGTTTTCCCTCTCCATCTAAACCTCCCCTGATGTTTACAGCTTGAGGCTGTTTCCTCTTGTCCCATCCCTCCCTCCTGGCTCCATCCTCTGCCAGCTCCGTTACCCTTTTCTGGCTCCGCTCTAGCACCTCAATGTCTCTCTTATAGTCAAGTTGAATGTGAAATACAAACTGGTTGAACTAATGTGCATATATGTACAAATGTGAGGTGTTAAAGGTAGTCTTTAGCTACACATCCAGTGATCATTTTTATGTTAGATTTATCTAATTCTGAAAAAGGGGCTAAACCACAAGTTGTTCGCTTTCTCGCTTGAAACAGAGCAAGTATCCATTTCTTGAGACGCATGTAAATTTAAAAATAATTTAAAGCTGATAAATAAATCTTCAGCTGCTGAAAGACTTTCCCTACTCCACTTCAAGCAGTTCAGTTCAGCCTGTGACAGTTGACACTGACTGAAGTCATGTTCTGAAGGCTGTAGATTTAGCACCAATGCTGTAGATTTAATTTTTGTTACTTAGATGTAATACCTTGCACCCAGCTGTATGAGGCTCTGTATTTTAATTGTGATCATTGTTGTATCTGATAACCACTGGAAGCATAAGTATCTAAAACCTCCCTCACTCTGCACCCAACAGGCTATTTTTTTTAATATGAATGTAAAAGGAGGAAGATATTTAGGAAAAAAAGATGTCGGATTCTGATGTTTTATGCTGCACTAATTTTAGAATTAATTAATGAGCAGCATTGAAGCTGGGGACTCATACTTCATCCAGCCTGAGATTTTTCTCTTGGTATGGACCTAGAACTGTCTCTGGAGAGTAATCCGTAACTGTGTCATTGAACACTAAAAATCAAAGTAAAAAGTAAGTGGCATGGGTTTAGCTTATTTTCATTAAGTAATAAGGCTTACAGGATCATATAATAATTTGTCAGGTATTCTTACTCTTCTGCCCATAAGGAAGAAACCACCCCCCATTTCAACTTTGTTGATTGGAGGGTGGTCTTAGACAACAACATGGAATTGCTACAGGTTGCATGAAAACCAGTGGCCCATAGAGGACAAAAATCTAAATTAGTTTCCCCTCTGAGAAGCAGAGCTGCATCTGAGTCCCTTATTTGGTCCAAGTGGCATCGGGTGCTGATCAATGAGTATATAGGTTAGCACACATGTAGCTTGGGACTAGCCACCTCATGTCTTTAAATTTTTTAGTAGTAGGACTGATAAATGGCAGGAGAAGAGGAAGTAAGAGAAGGAAAAAAGTTAAAACATTTGAAATATAAGCTTACAGTAAATCAGACTTCATTAGTTCCAGTGCTTATAGATCTGCTTATTTAGTATGTGTAGTGTAGTTTTATTTGATGCATAAGTGGCATTTTCGTGAAATCAGAACTGACATAAACAGGAAGAACTGTGGAAAAAAAGAAAAAACAACAACAACAAAAAAAAAAAAACACCACCAAACCCAGAGATTTCAGCAGACTTAGGGAATGTGTAATTTTTTGGAAAACAAAATGTATTTTTTTTTTAATTTAAGATTCTTTCTGGGAGGATGTTTCTTCCTGTCTTCCATCCAGCGATCATGGTAGTAGGATAGCTTAAGGTAAGCTATAATCCAGAAGAGTTGTGCAACAGTGAAAATGTAGATTCAGTTTTAGCAATTAAGGTGTTTCAGCAAGGTATTTCCAGTAAAGAATAAAAGGCAGTCAAGGTATTCAAGCAAACTATCTCAGAAGAGATGACTGTTACAGCTGGGAATGAAGCTAGTTGAAATCACACTTTTTGTTTTACATATTGCAAGTAATATGGTTTCTCCACCACTGGTGTTATCCTCAAAACGGAGCTGATTTTGAACACCTGACACCATTGGATCGATGACTGAAGTCATGGAAAGCTCATTATAATTTCATCTACAAACTTTCAAAGTCTATTCCATTACAAAGATGTATCTTTGCAAGCATGAAAAACCCTTAATTTTACTTTTCTTAAAGGATATGGGAAGTGGTGGAATTGAGATGAGCCCTGGAAGGTGTCCCAAAGAAAGGCAAAAGGTTGGGATTCTGATAAATCAGGGAAGGCAGGGTTCTATTTTATTAAGGTCTAATACATAAATTATAAATACACTGGGGTTTCTGTGCACTCTGTGTTGTAATATACTAAATTTTAGAAGGAAATATGAAGTCAGCTAAGGGAATTAATTTCTATCCAGGGCACTGTTAAATGTAACTTCTTGCATGAAATTTTTGAGGCTTAAGTCTTAAGGATTAAAGAAATCCCACACCACTAAAATTGTGCAGGATATCAGGATGAACTAAAATTATAATAGAAAAATAGAATAGGTTAGCATAGTAAGCCACATTTTAAAGTTTTAGATATTTTTCTGAGTATTAACAGCCAGCTTGAGAGCTGTGCTTTGGACATTCCACTTATTTCTGTACTGTCCTTTAACAATAACCAGGACAACATGTCTGGTCTAGAATGGCATTTCCAATTTTGCTCTCTGTAAGTGCATGTTGAATCAGTTTACAACAAATTGTCCCTCTGATTTATTTTGTTCCTTTTAGGTTTAGCTACCTGTAGTTAAAATGCTACAGTGCAAACACAGTAATTGTGTTTACACATTTATACAAGAAAGGGTGCTTACACATAGACCTGAGGGTTAAGATGAAGTAGAGCTTTGTTTCAGCAATCTTTACTTCGTCCTCAGTAAATGGAGGGATAGATGGAGCCTGAATAAGTATTATGCACTGTTGCCATTATAGTTCCACTACTGCAGCAACCATTGAAGGGTGCAAGATGGATTTGTCAGCTGAGCTAATTGGCAGTACTCCTTACCTGTCTGAGCACAGTTAAATGGAATTCTGTCCAAATTAATGATATTTATCTGATGGCTTTTGTTTTCACTTAGGCTCAGAGCATTATAGTAATTTTTAATTTATTAGGCAGTGGTAGGATTCTGCTGTTCATTGAAAATAGTGTCAGGCAGCTTTATTCTTACACAGGTTATATCAGGTTGGAAAATAATTTGAAAAAAATTTTGGAATATTTATTGATGGAGTTATTAAAACTACCTGTTTGTTTTTTTTTTTTTCTCCTGGGTTAATTCTCTTGTCCCTTCCACATTAAAGTGTTGGCTTAGAAGACTTCTGCTCTAATACTACAGCCACCAAATAAAAGGCATTAAGTTATTCAAAGCCTCTGACATTCATCATGAACAAACATGTTCACAAGCCTTACAATAAACAAACATATGTTTTCATTGTGTTTATTTCTAACTTACTTTGTATCTTCAAGATATTGTGACTCTGTATTCAGCAATCTGAAATAATAATATTTAGTCCTGAATGTGCCAGGAAGCGGGATTGTAAAGAATATAAACACATGCAAACATTGAGCTCATTTAGCAGCATACACAGTGATTTGTCATTGCAGCTTAGAGGTAGGATGTTGTTTCACAGCCCCCTATCAGGACCCCTCATGGTACTTGAAAGCAGCATAGAATCATAGACTGATTTGGGTTGGAAGGGACCTTAAAGATCACCTAGTTCCAACCTCCTTGCCATGGGCAGAAACACTTTTCACTAGACCAGGTTGCTCAAAGCCTTGTCCAACCTGGCCTTGAACACTGCCAGGGATGGGGCAGCCACAGCTTCTCTGGGCAACCTGTGCCAGTGCCTCACCACCCTCACTGTAAAGAATTTATTCCTAAAATCTGATCTAAATCTCCCTTCTTTCAGCTTAAAGCCGTGTCCTATCACTACATGCTCTTGTAAAAATTTCCTCTCCAGGTTTCTCATAGGCCACCTTTAGGTACTGCAGGGCTGCTCTGAGATCTCTCCCCGAGCCTTCTCTTCTCCAGGCTGAAAAAGTCCAACTCTTTCAGTCCGTTTTCACAGGAGAGTTGCTCCAGCCCTTTGATCATCTTCATGGACCTCCTCTAGACTTGCTTCAACAGCTCCATGTCCCTTGTGTTGGGTGCCCCAGAGCTGAATGCAGTACTGCAGGTGGGGTATCATGAGAGAGGAGCAGAAGGGGAGAATCACCTCCCTCGACCTGCTGGCCATGCTACTTTTGATCATCATGTAGTTTGTTTCTTTTCTGCCAGAGAAATGCAGCTGAAAGTAAAAGTATTAAGCCTACATATTACAGAACAGAGTTTTTCCTACTTTAACAATACTTATTACATAATCTGAAATATCAGAAAAGTGAATGAATTTGAAGTCATAAATATAGGCCTTTTTGTTTATGTTATGAGAGTCTCAATCTTTTTTACTTGTAACAATTTCTAGCATGAGACATCAGTTAGGTATTTACTACACTGTGAAGATAAAGGAGTTGATTTATCTTTCCTTTGAAATTGGTGAAACCACTAAGTAGACATGGAGTGGTCCAGAAATAGGTCAGCCCCAAAATTCAGTTCTTGGTTTGCTTTGTCAGAGAGGCTCTAGGAGGAGAAAATCAGCTATAGACTGTACCTTTATTTTTCAGCTCTATAATACAGAAGAAGGTCAGACTCACTTTGATCCTTTTGGGCTTTGTGGAAAAGAGGTGGTAGATTAGACATGCTAACTCTGCTAGGAATTTACTTATATTTAAAGTAAAGGGAGTTGACCAGGTCCTCAGCAAACACAAACTGATGAAACCCTCTAGGATGCATGAGAAAAAATGCAAGTTATAGCTTGACCTATCAGTATCCAAATTGTGAATATTTATGCAGAATAAGACAGGACTAGGTGATCCTAAATGCCTTCATGGTCCCTACCTCAGAGTACCCTTACTGCCAACTCTATATGCAGTTCATCCTGCAGCATGGGGGGCCAGGCATTTCTTCCACTATATGACAGCTAGAAGGCTGCAGAAGTATTGAGGAGAAGCAGGCTGTGTCAAAGAGAGAATCTTTCATTTCCTCATGAATTAGAGAGGAAAAGAAACTATTTGCCAGTTATGCAGGCTGGATTATCAGGAGCCAGGTCAGATACAGGATGGTTACATAGCCAACATCTGGACAGTGCTCAACATGAGACTCTTTGTGTGTTTGCTTCTTTACTCGCAAGCAACCCCACTTTTCGTACATGAAGGTCATTTATGAAGGTAGTGGCAGATTTCGAGATGATTTATAACAGGGCATTTACGTGTCAGTGCTTGTGAGGACATTGTATATGGCTCAGATCTGCATGTGGGAACTCAGATAGTGTTCAATTTACTGTTCTGGTAATATCATACTACTATGGATGTACCTTTTACGAGCAAAAATTTCATTTCCCACAGCTGAGTTTATTCTGTCCCCATCCCAATCAACACAACCTACATGAAGAACATGAAAGTTAGTCAGACCCACATCTCTCAATGCTGCTTGACTTAGGTAAGTCTTTCCACAACCTTGAATGACATCAGCCAGCAGAACTCCAGCGAGTGTATCTGGCTGTTTTTCTGTCTGAAAAACCAAGACTTATAATCCTGCTTTAATCTGAAATGAAACATATTCACTCTGTTTAAAGCATGAAAAGAGATTCAGTCAGAAGTTTCAAATTTTTTTCAGGCAGTTGCTCACAAAACTAGAAGTATACTATATGCTTTCACATAAGAGCACATAACCCTTTTTTTCAAATTCACTAAGCTCCCTATTAAAAATAGTTAATTTATGTGCCCTATCCCTTGTTGAAAAGCTGATCCAGAATCCCCATTCAGATATTGAAGCGTTTGTTTGAGATAGCTTGGCAGCATGAATATTTTGTTAAAGAGGTTATAAAGAACTGTCGTGGTTTAAACCCAGGACAAGAACTTAGAAAAAGAAGTAATATCAGTGCATATAATCTTATTCTGAAATGGAGGGCTAAGGGGAATATTAGACATATAGTGAAATCTAGCCTCAGCAATTTCATACAAGGTATAAGATTGATCCATTACACAGAAAGCAAGAAAAAGAGCAAATGATGGATTATAGGAATTAATCCATTGAAAACCTTGCTGGGGATCATATAAATGTAATTAAAAAAAAAGTAAAGAATGCATTTCGTTTGGTGGTTTTAGATGAGGAAAATGTTTTCACTTTCCACAATATGAAATGCCTTTACTATAAAGTCAGAACTGACTTTCCATGGTAATCCCAAAATGTCAAGTAAAACTAGCTTATGTTACCTTAAAATTCATAGGAAAAATAATATGTGTGAGCAGGATTTCCTGTTTTGTGAGGGGTAGGTAGGGTGAAATGTAGAGAAGAAAGGAAAATTTAAATCATGAGAGTGCAAGATTTAGAAAAGCATCTTCGCTAAAGTCACAGAAGGGCTTTGCCTAAAACAGTCAGACAAGTAGAGATGAAAATAGACTGTCAATCTTTCAAATTTTATAAGGTAAATACCCCTGAATCTTTGGAGGAAATTTATCTATGAGTTTAATTCTTAGAACTACATTCTGCCTGCAGTATCAGCCTGATACAGAGCGCTTTCCTGGAAGTAGATGGTATTTTAGATACAGTGCTTCCAGTGCTGTTGAATATGTTTGACCATAGGTCCCAACACAGACCATGTTGGACACACTTCGTTGTGAAAACACTATTTATTCCTCTCTTCCATTTCCCATCTGTTAAGCAGTTCATTATCTGTGAAAGGATAATAGCTCTTCTCTTAGCTTGTGGCTGCAAGTTTCCCTAAGAGAATTTGAGAGACATTGTGAAATATCTTCTTGAATTCAGAGTAAACTGTATCAAGTCACCTCCTGTATCCATGCTTATTGACTCCTTCAGAGACTGATAGGTTCGTATCTTCCTTTTATAAAAAATCAGGGTATATAATTTTGTTCTCTAGTAGATCATATTTGTTCATGTGTCCGCTAATTTCATGCTTTACCATGATTTCCCTTGATTCACCCAATTCAGGTGCCATGCTCATTGCTTTATAGTTCCCCTGAACTTCCTGAAGTATTTTTAAAAATGGTGCCACATTTGCATCTTCTCATCTTCCAAGCCTCAGATGGGAAGGTAGTTTTAAACAGGAAGCTGTGTGCCCCTAATATCAGTTTACTTATTTCTGTTTCCTTAGTTGCATTGTTTGGTGACATTTTTTTGTTTGTTTTGTCTATTTATTTGTTCCATAATCACTTCAACTAACATAACCTTTTGTGGCCTGGCCATTTCTAAATGCCCCTTGTAGCCTTCATAATATTTTTGGCCTATAGACTCTGTGGCAATCTTTCTGTCCCTGATGTGTTTGAAATAGGATTGAGTTTGAGTTTCAGAGGTCCTCCTTGAGTTCTTTTCTGCCTGTCTTAATGTGGTTTTACATTTAATATGCCAGATTTCATGACTTTTGCTGTTCATTTTTTGTTCCTACACAACTTTAGTTATTTGAAGAGCGTCTTTGTGCTTTTAATGACCTTTCTTCCCCTACTTGTAGTTCTGCTGCTTTCTTTTTGCCCTTCTTCAGATTTCTCAATTGACAGCAAGCATTTGCTCTCTGCCTCCAATACAGTGCACATGATGAGCTTTCTTCCTGTAGCACTCTGCTATCCCTGATTCAGGTCCCCAGTAGTTGTTCTGAGCTCAGATACCTTCTTTGTTCAATTGTGCTGCAGAGAAGAGGTCAGGGACTAGTCCCTTAATACTTTTCTCTTGAGTGGTGTCACCTCTCAAGAGAGCAGAAAGCAGCAAATAAAATTCTTCTATGTTTCTCTGAAAAAAAAAAAATTGGCCAAAACACAGTCCTTTTTGCCACTGTGTTCATATTTCTTAACCTTGAACACATAGAACAGTAACCTAGTCTCAGTCAAGGGTAAAAGGTGAGTCTCTAAAGGACTTTTTCGAGCTGTTTAACTGGGCAATAGCTTTATTACACTTTATTGCCCCTAATATCACACCTGCCCAGAACTTGCACCTTGATAAGCTAATGGTGGCTACCAGCGGTGAAGCAAGAGGACTCAGAATCCATGATCTTTAAAAGTAATGGAGAAAATACATGACCGGGTTTCTGTAGACCTTCAAAATCATGTCATACTTTGTATGGAGTCACAAACTGACACACAGGTGTCAGTTTTAGTGCTTGCTTGTCACTGCTAAAATGGACCCCAGTCCAAGAAGCATTGAAATCTATTTAGTCTTCCTCTGATTTCAGGGGTGTCTGGATCAGTCTCAGACATTCTGTCATTATAACTTCGTTCATAAATGGATTCCCAATTAGTTCATGTTGCCATCAGAAACTTTTTTTATTAATTCAATGAAAAGTGCTTTTGTATGTTGGCTGGTTTGATTGTCTTTTTAGGCATCATCTTTCTCTCTTTACACAGTTCAATGAGTAGAACCAAGATTTTTTTTTCAAATCTAGCTTAATACTGTAAAATTGTCACTTACCAAGATCTCATAAAAAAGATGTCCTGTGAAGCTTTAAAGCTGCATATTCTTTTAGTGAAATGCCATTAAAGGCTGTGGGAGTATGAACAGTTCCTGCTGAATTCACTTCCCAACTCTGTAAATGCACAAAATCAAGTACATACTCATTGGAATAAGGAACGTGATTAAAAAAATAAAAAAGCTCCAAACCCCACAGCTGGAGCACAGATGCCAACAAGCATAACTTTGATGCTTCACAGATGGTTTTGAATACAAAGCTGTTCCAATTGATTCCTTCCCTACTTTTTCCCTGGAAAAAATGTTAAGTGCTCTGTGGTTTGTTTGTTGTTTTTTTTTAGGAAGTGGTGAAGAGATTACACAAGTTCATAAAGAAAGGGTTTTCATAAATGGATACATGCTTATTCGATTCCATTAATTAAAGTTAACAAACCATGTCTGTGTATGTTTCAGTGTACAGTACAAACACAGTATCGTTTTCAGGGCTTTTCTGGATGTGAGGTTTGAAAGAAGTATGAGGAAGTGGTACAGTTATGCTGTGATGGAAAACTCAAATGTGTAACTCTGCAGAGTTTATACTATGTCAGAAGACATTTTTTTAGACTCAAAAAAGCAGATAGGCCTTTAAATGCCATCTCTAAAACTTTCCAATTAAAATCTAACAGTGGAGTCCAACTTCCAGTTAGTGTTGAAGTTATGGAAGATATGTCTCCATATATATAGGTATATCTGTGATGTATTTTGGGTTATAAAAAGATATTTTTAAATGTGTGTATGCTCAGGGCATACATGATAGATGAGCATATTGTAAGCTTTTAGTAAGAATCAGGAGCACAGCCATATCAGGAGTGAAAAACAGACACCTGTGTCCTGGGGAGCAGCTTAATCCAGTTTTGTCTGGATGGCTTCCTGAGGTAGAGGATACTGAAGGTGAAGGCTATGAAACTGATTGCAAAATGTTTGAAAGGATTTTTTAAGCTTTGACATGACTGAATCACTGTAACTCATGCTGGGGTCAGGCTGTTTGTAGAATCCACATTTGTATAGGTTTCCTGAAAGCCATGTTGTTGTGGAGAGGTGAGTTAGAGAAAGGATGACTTTACCTGTTTCAGTTAGTGGCTTAGTTCATGGTATTTTTTTCATTTTTCTTATTTTGAATAGTACCAATTATTGCATGAGCTTGGGATTGTTTCATTCATCAAAAGCAGCAAAGCATCAATGGCTTCCATGTATTAATGCCAATAAAATTTGCATCTCAGTTACCGTAAAGCCTGTACAGTCCAACTATAATTTAAATCATTGCATAACAGGACTTTGAATCATTATATTGGCAGTATTCCAGGTTACACAGGCAGATGAGACAAAAGACAGCATTAGGAAGCATAAAGGTTTCCTTAAATAGCTTGTTTGATAACAATGCTTTTATTTTCAGATTGGAAATTGAGGAGAAATAACTGTAATGCCTGTTTTACTGGAAGGGCATCTTCGTCACTTTCTGAATTATGATATCCTCATTTTCTTACCTTTAAACTATGTCTAGGACAGAACAGTACACATTCAAAGATTTAAAGTATTGTAATTAATGATAAAATATTCTAGACTTAGAGGAAAGAATTCTCAACATATTTTTTAAATTCAAAACATTTTTTAAATGACTTCAAAATTACAAATAAATCTTGAGGATATGTATTGGTGAGGGAAAAGCAAATGAAACAGCTGATAGTGTATAATGAATACAGTTTTACCTATACTAGCACATTCACAGTTTACCACTGGTTACGTTTTTGTAAGGTCTTGAACTAAGGAAGCTAGATCTGAATTGTGCTGGGACTTCTATTACTGTTCTTTGCTTCCCACTACCTATAATCATTAACTTCCCAGGCAGGGTTTTTTTTGATTGTAATGATCATGACATGCTAGGTCTTCACAACATAACAAACGAGGTAAACAATCTCATGCTTTTTGGGAAAAAAGATAAGAAAGGGAGGACAATTTTCACTCACACTGCCTAAGCCTTTGATGGGGTTGGTTTGTAGTAAGAGTTGGAGCAGTACTTTCCCTCCTCCCTCCACTAATACAAGGGCTGATGGCTGGCTGTGTGCAGATGATGGAGTAGCTCTGCCTAATCAGGCCTCATGCTTGTGCTTCACCTTATGATTTATTCTCCTTAAGTTGATGCTGATGAGGATTCCTTTCTGTCACCAAGGAGGCCAGGATGTTCATAGGTCTCTGCTGATGTCACATATGCCTTTGTTTCGGCTGAGATAATTTTCATCCTAGTAGCTGGTGCAGTGCTCTGTTTTGGCTTTGGTCTGAGAACAATTCTGATAACACAACGTTTCAGTTGTTGCTCAGTAGGACTTACTGTGTTCAAGGACTTTTCAGTCTCATGCTCTGCAGTGAGGAGGGACACAAGAAGCCAGGAGGAAGCACAGACAGGACACCTGACCCAAACTAGCCAAAGGGGTATTCCATACCACAGCACATCACGCCCAGTATATAAACTGGGGGCAGTTACCCAGAAGGGACTGATTGCTGCTCAAGGATGGCTGAGTGAGCGAGCAGATACGTGGCACTTAGTTGCCAGCTGGGTTAAACCATGACAACATGATTTCAAAGACAGCTTAGATATGGAGGATACTTTCAGTTAAGAGAAAAAGCCATCCAAGAGGTCAGGATGATAGTTGCTACATCTTTATTATTGGTTCTTCCAAAGGCCACCTTTAAGTCTCTGAGCTAATTATTTGCTCCCTCTTTTCTGAAAACTTGACGTTTTTTAATATTGAGCTGAAGAGGTTAATTTGCAAAGCAAAAATCGTCTTTAAAGTCTTTCTGGAGGATAAATAAAAAATGCACCATAGTTCTTTTTCTCCTGTAAGTTGAAAAGAATGCTTTCCATTTTCTCATTCTGTATTCTGAGTCCATATGCTTTTTTTAACAATTGTCTTTGCCAGTACTCACTACTAGAACTACATCTATAGCAAACAGACAGCAAACAGAAGATTAACCAATATTGTTATGAGTTCAGGTTCTTTATATCATTAATGCATATGAGTATTCATACTTTTCCTCAAACTTAACTTTTTTTCCTCACCCCCACCCATCCCCACCCCTTCCCCAGCATACATACTGTTTCCTACATTTGGGATGGCTTCAAGAAATGTGCAAATTTACTTACTTGTCCACGTATATTGCTCCTAAGGTTGCAGTCCTTTGATGACCAGTAATTGGCCGTCAGTAAGCTGTTTATAACCCCTGTGCTTCAAGAATTGTCTTCTGCTGTTCTTTCAGTGCTTCCGATACTTCTCAGTCCTGTGTTTTATGAATAGGTCTATCTAATAGGTCATTCTACCCAAATTAACTACATGTTAAAAATACCCATTAGTTCCAAAATATATAACACTATAGACATTACATCACACAATTATAAGAGCTGTTGAAAAGTTAAAGTAGGGAATAGAGATCTGGTAATTAGACAATTGCTTATTTAATGTAAAAACAAATCTTCAGGCAGACCAAGGCAAGCACAAGGAAAGCCCAACAGGTCCCAAACCCTGTCTTGTTAGCTTAATGCAAAACCTGTGGCCTGTTAAAACAGGAGTTACTCCCCCTTTACTGTGCTACAAAGCTAGGAAGCACGTGCTTCAGGTGAACCACCCATGCTGAAATGCAAGAATGGCTCCTCAGAAGATTTAATGGTACTTGCCATACCCATGAAACGAAAACAAATCACATTGGATTTTCAATAGCTGGGTCTCAGTATTCACATCAATGTTTCAAAAATCTCATTTCAGCTAGGGATTGTGACAGCAACCTTGATTTGAAATAAGTTCCCAGTTTCTGGAACTTATGCAGTAAATTACATATCCTCTGAATAAATTATCTATGTCATGAGCTTCTTATTCTTAATGCTGGCTAGTAGTCTTATCCCATGAGCAAATGTATCTGGTGGTTTGATACTGGTAGGGGAAGGCTGGCCATTCTTATTTAACTGCTGATTAGTAGGTAACTCCCTTGATCGAATGCAAGTGTTGTACATTCATATCTCATTGTCTGTGATACCAGAAATAATATGGTATACTATATTGATAAAAACTACATCATCTTAACATTACCTGTTGGCATTATTACCAAAAGCCCCTCCAAGCCAGATCCTTCCATTTATCACTCAAAGTAGATATAAAACACACAGTTCTTCTCCTTATTGCTGTTCTTAACCTCCTGCGCATAAAAATATTACTTTTTTTAAATTGATAATCTTCATTATAGGAAAGGGACACAAGGAACCTCGTTAAAAGAGTCTCAAAGAAATCTGAATTTAGCATTCATGTAAATCCATGTGACCCCATAGCAAGGAATTGCTTTGTTTTGTTAGAAATGCATACAATCTGTGCATCCACTTGTCCTTCCTGTGATCAGTAGAAGAAAGGAAAGAAGGGGATTTTTCAGATAAAACACAACTTTAGGATGTGTGTAATAATCACATCTAGAATTGTTATAGCATGAGATGTGGTTCCTCTATCTCGACTTCCTCCTGTGTTAAGAATTGTTCTCTAAAACTAAAGTGATGTGAGGAATGATGGGAATATAAGGTATTTGTGGATGTTATTCTCATTTGACTTGAAATATGGAATGATTTATTTTTTGTGTGGTTTAATGTCACCAAATCCTGTAAAATGTAATTTGCATTTTCTGTGAAGTTGTGTGTCTTTGAGATGTGAGCAGCCATATGATTATAGATCCTGTGTTCACGCGTTAGCATTTGGCTAACACTAGGTCTTTGGAACATTTCCATATAAAAATGAAATGTCTGTTCACCTCTGAGCAGGATAAATCATGCCACCTTGGACTGATTCTTTCCAGAGTCCCTGTTTAAAAACAAAAAATTTACCCTCATGCATCCGCTACAGATTCTTCCAAAGGAAACAAGTACTGAACTTTCCATTTCTTAAAAATGAGATTTAACAAAGTACGTACATAGGTTTTGAAATGTTTTGGCTACATCAGCTGCAGTTTAAGGAACAATAGCTTCAAAATTGTGACTTGTCACAGAGCTGTCCAAACATGAAGCGTCAGCTGTGCGATCTTAGGTGGCAAAACAGTTACAAAATAACAATTAAAAGAAAGTTCTATTCCAAAATAGCATGTATTGAAAAAACTCATTTAAGTGATTGATCTTAAGAGTAAGAAGGCAGGGTAATGATGCATAATTTTGTATACCTTAGAAAAACCTTTAGTAAACAACATATGTGTTCCTCCTCTCTGAAATCCTTTTAGACGTCTCCCTCATGCTTCTCTACTGGTACACAAATACCCGGGTTGTTGAATCTCTTAGGTTATTCATATACTAGGATAATTAGCACAGAGTTCATGGATCATTCAGCGTCTGCAGAGTGCTTGCATTTATAAACCAAGAATTAACTGCACAGATTGAGGGCCTCATCTTTTATACCCTGTCACTGCTACTAAAATATTTACTAAAACACACCTTCCTGAGAAACTACCCTCTTAAGATGTGCTGGAGACTGACCAAAATTAAGTCCCACATTGCACACATTTTTGAATTGCGGAACTAAAAGATAGAAGATAGAATTTCTCATGCTTTTTTGAAAACTGCAGCAATATGAGTAGGTGAATTAGTTGGTGTTAAAAACAAAAAAAAAAACAAAAACAAAACCAAACCAACATGTTTGATCCTTCCCTTTAAGGCTCTGAGATCTTCTGCCCAGCAAAGATTATGGAGAATTGCATTCCGTCATCTTTGTTTCTTCCCTCTCCCTTGGGATCCTGTTGACTGCTTGAATCCTAACACTTTCATCACAAATTCTAACCAAACACCTGAAATTTCTTATCTGTGGAATTGCTTTAGCTGTTAATGCATTTATTTAATGTAGTCACATGAACATCTCTCCACGGATATGTAAAGTCATCTCAGTGTCATTATATTCTGCCTCTCCTTGGTCTGCACCACAGGCTGAAGGGGAATCTCTGCTCCGGTGCCTGGAGCACCTCCTCTCCGCCTTCTTCACTGACCTTTGTGTCTGCAGAGCTGCTTCTTTTACATGTTCTCACTCCGCTCTCCAGGTGCTGTGTTGCTCCTGTGCAGTAACTTTTTCCGCTTCTTAACTCTGTTACCTCTGAGATGCTACCACCATCAATGATGGGCTCAGCCTTCGCCAGTGGTGGATCCATCTTGTGTCCGGCTGGCAATGGCTCCATCAGACATGGGGGAAGCTTCTGGCAGCTTCTCACAGAAGCCACCCCTATAGCCCCCCAGCTGCCGAAACATTGCACACAAACCCAATACAGACTTCCCAAAGAGAGCTCCTTCTATGAGCTTCTGTAACTTCCTAATCATCCTGATTCAAACCAGCCAGCTCCAATAGTGTAGTGCTCAGCAAATTTGCCTTGAGTTTTGTTTGATAAGCCACAACTTTTTATAAGTAGTCAGACATTTCAAATGTAAAAACCCTACATGCATGCAAAGTATTTACTATTTTCTACAAAAAAAGCAATTTGCAGTCTATAGGCATCACTTCTCTTTTCCAGTTACTAATGTCACTGGCCTGAAAATACCAAAGAGCTGATGGTATGTTCACTGAGCTGCCAAAACAAAACCTTAATTATAAAGCCTACAGTGTAAGTCCAGGGCGTCTATACTGACATTGAGCTAAAATTCAGTCTTGTGAGTTGACTTGTGTATTCCAGCTACATTTACACAGTTACTGGCACTAAGTCCTCTCCACATTGCTAGGAATGTCTGAAATACAACATTTTGTGTTACCCACCCCTTCCTTTTAGAATCATGGAATAGAATCATGAAATGGTTAGGGTTGGAAAGAACTTTAAGATTGTCTAGATCCAGCACCCCTGCCTTGGGCAGGGGTGCCTCACACTAGAACATGTAATGCAAGGCTGTGTGCAACCTGGCCTTGAACACTGCCAGGGATGGACCATTTACCACTTCTCTGGGCAACCAGTTCCATTGCCTCACCACCCTCACAGTAAAGAACTTCCTCCTTACATCTACCTGAACTTCTTGTGTTTAAGTTTGAACCCATTATCCCTTGTTGGTATAGTCCCTAATGAAGAGTCCCTCCCCAACATCCCTATAGGCCCCCTATAGATACTGGAAGGCTGCTCTGAGGTCTCCATGCAGCCTTCTCTTCTCCAGGCTGAATAGCCCCAATTTTGTCAGCCTGTCCAATAATTTAATGTGGGCTTACATATTGCTTTGATTGATAAGCAAGCACAGCATTACTACCCAGTGGCACTCTGCAGCTTCAGCATCCTGAAGGCATGGCCCACTGTTAAATTTTCCAATCTCTGACATGTAACTCAACTCTCATAACTTGTAGCTATTTATGTCCCTTTTCTGATTCATTGAAAAGAATTTTGGTAGGTGACATATTCACTGACTTTTTTTTTCTTCTGCCCAATTTTATCAGTGTAACGTAAATCAGTCCTTGCTCATCTTTTTTTCTTCCTATTGTAAATTAGGTTATGTGAATTTTATGATAACAACTGGGGCAAAGCTAACGTGGAATTTGATTTGGGACAAGACTGAGACAAGCATAGCCAAGTATAAAGGGAAGCTAAAGATCCCATGTGCATTAACCTCTCATGAGTATTGTGTTAAGAAAAAATATTGTTGTTTTGCATTTAACTTGTTGAAACTTATAAAATGCTCCATTTGAAATGTGCTTTGATTTAATTTTGCCAGGGAGTCATATTCTGTTCCTGGTCAGTTTATTTTCATTACTACAGTATTTTCTTTCCTTTTTTTTTTTTTTTTTTTTTTTTTTGTACAGTCTATGTTTGTTTTCATTATTCATTTTCTTCATTAACCTTCTGGCTTGAGTGTCTTTAATAGTGCCACCTTTACCCTATATAGTGCTTTGCCTTTTTGCTGAGAGTTCAAACAAGGTGTAAAATAAAAGGCCTTTAATCCTCTCCTAAGGAATTTCCCCAGAGGAGTGGAGCATAGGCTTCAGCATTTCTGGGCTGAAACACACAGGCTATTGTGAATTAAAACCTGATCTGATTAATGCTAGGGTCATGCAAGCTACAAACAGCTCATATTTAAGGAGATGTAAAGGAAGTGCACAGTTATTCTTGCCTTTTTCTTCCTTATATGGGAAATAGAGTGCAAAATAAAGCAGCATCCAATTAGGGTTTGTTTGGGTGTTTTTTTTCTCCCAGAAACATCTGTGTTACCAGGAATTGGCTGGAGATCAAGAAAAAAGTGTTTTATTTGCAACCACAGAGTTCCAAAAATACTATATAGACAAATCAAATCTTTTGTAAATAAAGTTTATTTAAACCCTACAATATTGAAAAAGCTAAAAACGAAGAGTGATATGTGGGAGTAATGGATTTATAGGGAGTTTTTCAGATTGCTGTGAATTAAATGGAAAATGTGAAACAGGAGATTTAGTTCTGATACGATTCTGAAAAATGCCAGAAACCATTGGTGGATGCAAGGGCAGGATGCAGATTTGCCTAAACAGAGACGTGTTGCTTTTTGAGAAGCAGTAGGGGATCTATAACATCTGTATGAAAGTAGAAGATAAATCAGAGGATGTGTGAGAGACCCATGTGCTTTTAGAGCAGTTTGGAAGCTAGGTGAGATAACTGTTAGCATTTAAAATGCCAACAGAGCCCTGAGTTTGGGCAGTTGATCCTATATTAAGGGTACAAGCTTTGAGAAGCTGATATTTCCTCATTAGAAAATTACAGCTATTGTGTATTGATATTTCACTGTGCAGTTTCACTTTCTGAATAACCTAAGCACAAACCTATGAAAGTTTGTAGGTAATCTGAATTTACATTTATTATCACAATATCTCTGTTTGTGTTTGTGCTTTTCAGACAGACAACCTGTAAAATTTTATGCTATTATTCTGATTTTTTTCTTATTTTTGTGGGGGGTTTTGCTCACAAAGCCAGGGGCTCTGTCAGATGAGTTACACTGATACTTGCTATAGTGATGTAACCAGCTTAAGTGTTCCCTTTGCTGGAGGTCATATTCTTCCATAGTGGAGTTGACAGAAGCAAACATGTTGGCATCTTGGTTGCTGTGCTCCCTTGTGCAGATGATTATAAGCTATAACTGAAGATGGTTTTGTGTTTATACATTCGATTGCAGCAGCAGTGATTGAGGTGTGGGCACACATTCATGTCTGTCAGCTCTGCTGTAATTTCTGCCCTGGGGAAAGTCAGATGTCTGCAGCGTGATAAAGTATTAAATCGTGCTTAAGTACGTTTTCTGTTCAGTTATATTACTGTTCTCTTCAGCGTCTCTGGGTCAAGGCCTGAAAAGAGGTTTGTAGCATAATTATATTTTTAACCTACCTGCTATACCCATTTTCCACAGGTGTTGTCCTCTCACATTTAAATAGAGAAAAATTTTGCTTGAAAGCAATTTGTATTTGGTTTTCCTCTTCCACTTATTTACAAAAGTGTGACCTTGTAGTAGGTATTTAGAGTTTCCTAATATTTGGAGGTTTTGGAGAAGACAGCAATCCCTCTGGTAGTGGAAATATCTCCAGCAGCTGCATTTTGCCACCTTCATTAGGCTTGCAAATCCATACTCAGATTCTCTACACTGTGGCTTCATTTCCAGAAGTACAGAGCATACCCTTTCTGCTATCAGAGGGTACAGATGATCAAAATCTTTAAATGTGTCTCATTTGTGTGGCTAAATCTATTTTCAATGTATTTAAATACTTGCCTAGTTTATTGCATTTCAACAAGCAGTCCTGCTTTTCACTGCATCTCCTGGGTTTGGACTGGCAGCTCTGAATTAAAGTTCATGTCTCCTCATCTATTCAGTTTGTACTATTTCCATCACTTACACATTTGTCATTTAGCAGCTGCTGTAACATTTAGAGTGTTATCTCAGGAGCAGTGACATTATAGGTTTTTTTCCGCTAGTGATTTGTATATCATTTAAATCATTCTTTGAAATTATTTAATTAAAATCATTCTTTAAATGAAAAATACAGTAAGAATATTAAAATAGTAAGATTTGCTGAGCAATATCAGACTTCAGCTCTTTCCAACATTAGCTTTCTCAACTTTTGCTTCCATTTTTGTATAAGGCAGTTTATAGCTCTTCATAATTAACAGGGGGGAAAGAACCACTAGCAACAAGACAAGCTGCGATTGAGTTCTCATTGACTAAATGACTTCACAAGCAGTAAATAATTTCATGCTCTCAGGTCTCTTTTGATACACTGTTGATTAGTAGTCGTGGTTTTGCCCTCAGATTTTGAGCTTAAAATGTGAAAGTTCAGCTGAGCCTAAAAGATTGTGTAGTTGTAGAAATAAGATTAATTATGATCTACGGGCTGATAAAAGGGCTATTTTAATATAAGGTTGCACTGATGATATATTAAATGACTATGGATAAATGAATAAGAATCTGAAAGTGTGCTCTGTGGCTGGATATAGAGTAGTAATAACTTGTATTCTTTCTGCATTACTTGTTGGAGAGCTTTTCACACAGCTGATTTTTCAGGTCAAAATATTATGGAAGTAAATGTGTCCTCAGTATGTAAATTTCCAGAACCACTTTACTACTGTGCTTAATTTGATACTGCCTTGTGAAAGAAATGAGCCATTTCTCTCCAGAGTAGTACCACCCTGGCTCTTATCCTCAGCCCCATGATTACAGGCTGTGTAGCTTTTACTTTCTTCTCTTCTTGTTTCACAGTTACACAATTGTTTTAGCAGCCTGTGGAGTTAGTGATATGTGGTGGCAGACAAACCCAACTGAAACTCATTTGCAGATTTTTCCCATTCCCAAGTTCAGGAAAAGACACATGGGTGAATCCAAGAATCAGGAATCTAAGGGTCAAATTCCTTCCAGGTCACAAAATAACCACGTAACACTAGTGGTGTCTGTGAAAACTGAAGTCTCAGATTTGTTTCCGCTTTTGGTGTTTAAATATTTTTTGTTGAGATCTTCTTTTGCACCAAGGATATAGTTCTTACTGCCTTTCTAGAAGCGTACATGAAGGAAAACCTATGCTGCAGTATACAAATGAAGGTAATTTATGTATGATGATAGATTTGCAGTCATTACAAAGCAG
Organism: Neopsephotus bourkii; assembly: GCF_033783945.1. Lineage (NCBI taxonomy): Eukaryota > Metazoa > Chordata > Aves > Psittaciformes > Psittacidae > Neopsephotus > Neopsephotus bourkii. The sequence continues at coordinate 5,539,588 of NW_026901984.1, read as the reverse complement.
CAGTCTGTAAAACTGATGAGTTGACAGCCTTTTCATGCCTTCTTGACTATTGGGTTATCTTCTAACATTCTTACTCTCAGTTAATAAATACTTGAATAGCCATGATTTTTAGCAGTTTTAAAAAAATGCATTTTAACTTAATAATAACTATTTCAGCAATTTAAAATACTTTCTACAGGAATTACAGGGTTTGTGTGAAAAAGTTTAACCGTCTCAGTGAGAGTATGTGAAAGTAATTGCAACTGATTGAGTTATCACAGCAAAGTAAATCACCCCTTATCCGTCTGACTTAATCTGATTTCTTTTGTACTTGCATTTGCATTTGTAATTAATAAAGCCACATGTAGAGATCATTACCATGTCCCAGCTGAGTGGTAACTCACTCAGCTGCAGCAGCTCACTTGTTTCCAATCAGCTGATCATACCTCCCAAAATGGAATTGTAACAATCCCCCTTTTTCCCACATCTGAAATACTGAGTGATCAGGTAAGCAAAATCACAGCTCACAGGAAGCTACATTTGTTTCCATGGTCTTTTCCAACAGCAACTAGTACATTCTTAATTGTAAAGGTAAAGCTGAGTTTCCTATCTTTATAATTAAATCTATAAATATAGATGTCAAAGCTGACACACACTAAATTTAAGTGATGAAAAGATTCATTTTGATTTATGTACAAGTAACACATCATTTATCTTTAATGATATTTATATTTCGTCATCCACTTGTCTGTTTCTCAGATTTGGAGGTCATGTCTTTCTTACCACAAGTTGTGGCCTTCACTACGTGGTAATACAGCGCCTCCTTAACTGAAATCACTTCTAAGTCAGTTTCAGTAAATCCATGCAGTCATTTGTAGGTGAACAGTCCCTTCAGCTTTACAGCCTTGATTATTTATGGTCCTGTTCTGTTTTCATCAGCTCAGTAGTATCTTGTACTTGCATTGTGCAGGCTTTGCAGCAGTCTGAATGACAACACTCAAAACTAACCGAATCCTTAGTCCTTTGATAAGCATCTCTGGCTTATCAGATTTTAGTGGGTTCAGGTGGTGATGTCCCTAGCTTCATCCCCAGCGCCTCACCCCCCCTGCTTCTGGTTCACGCATCACAGTGGAACTACTACAAACAGGTTTATGCTGTGCCAGATCATAATGTTGCATACAAAGCCACAGACGAGGCAGAGTTTGCAACAAGAGTCTTGGAGCAAATGAGCCCTGAACACCTATCTGCTAAACAGGAACTTACCTGAAGAACAGTAATTTTCAGGAGAACGATGGGACACACTTTTAGTAACAACAGTGCATAAACCAGTGCATTTAATCAGCTTCCTTTATTAGATGGCCTCCCTTTCCCTGTCTAGGGTTCTTTTAAGCCAATATAATCATTTTGAGGACCCAGACTATTATTTTTCAGTATTTAGGAGTGGCAACTGAATATCTTTGACTCCTAATTGGTGGCAAGTCCCTAACAATTACATTACTGACAAAACTGCTGAAGTGTGACACTTAGAATTAGTAGTGTACACAAATGAAGAAAAGTGTATAATTCCATGAATGTGGTAAAAATCAGGAAAGTAAAATTTGTTGCCTAAAAATACGCCTAAGTTGTGGTAAACCTGCTTCCTATGTTCTTGCGTGTAGCTGAGTATGTGGTCCTTTGGAGCAAATTGCACAGCTTGTCCATATTGTGGGATGTTTGATTGACAATGGTTAGAGTAAAAGGGAAGGAAGAATGAGAGGAAGAATTTTCTGTTCAGGCCATGCATTTTTAGAGGCATTGCTTGTTTCCTAACTGTTAACAGTGCATTCAGTAACTTTACTGCCCTGAGAGTGAAAGGAACAGGGTGATTTGCAGAAGGCTTACGTGATTGTGGGCAAAATGCAGAAGGTATTGTTCATCCAAAGAAAATTTATGGTTAACTTAGTAAGAGAAGCCCAGACATCAAAGTAAATCCATATTCAAAAAGGAACTAGATGACCAGACAGAATATTAATTCCCCTTGTGAAACACATTCCTGAAAGTGAGGTCAGTGTCCAGTAAAAACAAATACCCATTCTCCAGTTTCAGTCTATTCACGACACTTAATTCTGAATAGTTCTGGACATACAGGCAAGTGCCAGCAGAGACATCTGTAACCAAAATTCAAATCCATTTCACTGAAACACGTTACAAGTATACTTCATTCATAGTGTGAAACCTGACAGTAAATTCCACTAGTCAGTTCTTTGACTGGTTTTGAGTTGTTTTCCAATATTAAGCGCTGAGAAGGGGGGAGGGGATGTTGCCATTATAGAGCTCGAGTTCCCATAGCGGCTACAGATTGGGACCCATTCCTGCCTTAGCATTCCTGGAAGGACAGCACCTTTGCAATCCTCTGGTCTTAAGTTGCAACTCACTAAAAGGGGTTTAAAACCATCAGATTGCAGATCTGCTGCCTAGCGTAGTAGGAAACTAGCCTCCAAAGCATTATAGTTATAGCATCACTGTTGTCCTCCTGCCTGAAAGCTTTAATGATGAACCAGGATCCCACTATACAAAGGCCTGCAAAGAGGCAAAAGGGCTTCTCCTTCAGGGAGCGCAAAGTCTAACTGTGCAAGTGTGGCATTGTTCACAGGCTGCTCTGCACACAAGGTGTAGAAGTGGTTCCTCTAGTAGTAGCGCTGGGATCGCAACAGGGAGTCTTGGAAGGTTGGTACAAATTCAGCTGTCAGCAGGCAGACTTGCTGCTGTGAATTTACTGTGTGTTTATTGCTTTTCATTTCTCTGTATGCAAAAATACACATAAGTTCTTTATGTATTCAGTTATTAAAAAAAAAAAAGGCAAACAATTTACAGATCTTGATAAATTTGCCCTGTCTTGTATCACATAACACTTTCATTTGCTAGGTGCATTTGAGTAGGGTGTTTAATTGTAACACAGGTCTATAGATTAGGTTTGGAAGAATCCAAATTAACTAATATGCATCTTTCTATAGCTTTTTTTTAAGTATCTGTCAGAATAAAGAAGCTTTTTCTTCCTTAGACATTTCCAGTTTCATTTTGAATATCAGTTAATTCCAAATATCATGCCTTAAGATGAACTATTACATTATTAGGAATTGTCATGTAGATAAAATAAATGTTTATCAGTCTAGATGGTTCTCAAGTGCGAATAAAATAAAACCTGCACTTCTTTGATGCAACCAGGCTGTTCTGCTTGCTGAGGTGAAGCTGAAGGTGTTCCTACTAACCCCATGCCCTGTGCCAGTTAAGGTACTCACAATTAAGTGATTTAATTGTTTGTAACAATTTCCTTCACAGAAGTTTGACTATTTTGACACAAAATGTAGTGTTTGGTCATGGAGTTACACAAATGGCTGGTAGAGAAAAAATAAGAGGAAAGTGGTAGCTTGCCTCACACCGAACCTTGATGGTTTTATGAAGAGATGGTGAAAGTAGGAACTTTCCTCATCTGAATAAAATTATGTTGAATATAAGAAGGATTTGAGTTCTGGACTGTTCCAGTCTGGTGACCTGCCCAACAGGCCCCAGACTTCTCCAGGGAAAATGGTTCTAAATCCAGTCTTTATTTCCTTTAATATTCCCCTTCACATGAATGGAAGATTTTCCAATTCTTTTGTTTAAACACACACAAAATTGAAACAAAAGGTTGTGCTCAGTATTGCAGCAAAAAAAAAGATACCTGTTTGCTGCAGAAGAAATCTGTTCCTTTTGCTTAGGCTAAAATTATTTTCCTCCTTCTATCCATCAAAATATTTTAAGAATCCCATTCTGAACACAACTTACCTATCCTTGCCTTACAGCACCACAGGATTGCATTTGTGCTCAACAGTAGTCGCTGAAGTCCTGGTTCCACTAGGATCAGGAGAGCTACTCCCACTGGTGTTAACGGAAGCTAAAATACTACCTGTAATCTAGGATATAGGATATAGATGTGTCTTTGCATGACTCAGATACAATAGGGATTTTAGCAATATTTGGGGGTTTGTTTAACTGTGAAATTTACAATGTAAAAGATTTTGCTTAAGGGCTCGGATTTAATGGTGTTTGGATGTTCTTTCAGGTTATACTCTTGAAATAGTATTTTAATACTGAAATGACAATAAAGTAAGGTATATCTAACGGTATTTGGCTGAAGAAACTGGCTTTTGAACTGTGAAAATGAGTAGAAACATGATCAGGGAATTACTGGTCTTTTGTTTGTTTTATTTTGAAAAAAACTTTTATAAATAGAAAATATTTTACATTTATGTAATGAAAATAAATGATCCGTTTATTTTTTCAAGTTCAGTTAGTGATTTTACTGAATGTGTTTTTCAACCACTGCAAGATAAATGTTATCCATATTTTGGTTCTTGGAGAGGGTTAGGATATATTAGCCCTTCAGGAAACTTATGTTTTGATGTGTAAACAAGGCCCTCTGTAAATAGGAACTAGTTTTCTCTCTGGTTTTATAACAGTGTTACATGCATTTCAGCCTTTGTTTTGATTGCATGCGACAGCTATCCTTTCGTTTAACTACATGTTGCTGTGACAAACTCAAAGCATGGGAGATTGCTGAGAGACTTAGATTCTTACATCTTACAACCCTGTTTTGTGCTAGGTGACATACTACACCACTCAATTTATGAACTGGCAACATTCTTTTCTATCACTGTCTTGCTATCTGAAAAAAAAAAAAAAAAAGTATTTTGGGCCAGAAAAACTGAAGCTTAGCATAATGTACAAAAAGTGAAAAAAATAAAGTATTTTTTTAATCAGTGGACCGTTTGGTGATTGCAAAAGAATATTTTAGAACTAATACGATATATTAAAATCATAAAAGATAGCTGTTGGGTTGAAAATACTTAAATGGACTCTTAATGTTGATTTAGCTGCCTTGTGAAGATAGTCTCTCACACTAACAAATGAGAAAGAAAAATACAGATGAGAACAAAAGAAGTGCATTCAACAGGACATACTATATATATATCAAAAAAATAAGTTTGTTCGGAGAAATACCTCCATAATATAAGCCATGATATATAAATGGGAATAGAATATCTAAATTCTGTTCTTTATAAAATTGTAATCCAGGTGTAGATAAGATTTTAGACTAGTTTCCTAAGGAGGTATCAGCCTATCATGCTGTTTGGTTAATTAAAAGCAAACTTCAACTAGGAGTGGATGTCTCAGAGATTTTAAAAATTTTCAGGAATTATACTGAAATAGCAATGCAGAGGTATGAAAGAAAAAAAAAATGTCTGTTCCATTTTTTTCCATGAGAAAAGAGTAGAATTTAGTTCTACATTATTTATCAGGTTGCTTCCAGTTTGAAATGTTTTGGAAATAACATTTCAGTTGTCCTTTTCTAACATAATACGACCAAATAATTCTAAATCCATCTTGATAAAAAAACATGATAGTAATATTCTTTTTCATTATAGATAAATATTAGGATATTATTAGTAAAGACAGAAAGAAGGTGTCTGGTTAATAGCATAATCAGTGGTTAGGGTTTTAATTTATATTTCCTTTTTTTCAGTGCTGTCCCCCATCCCATTGGGATGCAAATGGCTGTATGATGTTTAGCTGCCTGCTGGGTTAAATTATGACACCCACTTATGAAATTTTTCAAGCATATAACAAGGTGGGAAGAAGTAGATAATCCAGGCACAGAGAGCAGTTTCCATATTCTCAGTCCCTGACAAATCCTTCCAATCAAGACTATGTCTTCATGCTAGCAGTACTAAATATATATACCCATGTGTGGTCTGAATTGTGCCTTTTCTCTTCCCTCCTATACTTCCACATCTGAGGCCATTCAGACCAGATCATTGTTCTACTTATATTGGACTTTTGTAGTGCCAGATCACATCAATGCTTTCATCAAGCACAATGCAATTTTTGATTCCTCTGTGGCAGGCACAGTAGTTGGTAGAGCAGCACAGTACTCACTGTTTGTGAGAGAAACCATGAGGCTCTGCCAGATCATTATTAGTGCAGAGCTTCATAGGGTAATCTGTTGTTGGGATATTCCTCTGAATATTCTCAAAGAGAGATTATTTATTGCTGTAAATATATGCTGGGTAATATGCATATACTTTTGTTTCTCTTGCCATTCTGAGCCTTTCATAAGTATTACCAAATGGTTGAATAGACAGACATGATAGCAGACAAACTTTCTTATAAACTATGCACCAAGCAGTAAGAAAGGAAAAGCTAACAAATGGATTCTGCAGATGCTCTTAAGGAGCACCTTTCTTTTCTGGCTCATGTAAGACTGTATGATAAGCTATGCACCGAGCAAAAAGAAAGGAAAAGCTAACAAATGGTTTCTGCAAATGCTCTTAAAGGATCACCTTTCTTTTCTGGCTCACGCAACAATATATGAGTATACCCTCTGTTGGGAGGGACTACAGATCCTGAAGCACACTGATTACTGGTAGTCTGGCTTTCTAGGAAGAAGTGAGCTGGCATGTTCATTTCAGATATATTAGCAAAGCAGCGTTCGATACATTCCCGCTCAATTAACTTCTTCCTTTATTGCTAATTTTTATTTGACAGAGGGTTCATTGCATATCTCACACATTCTGCTCTATATGATCCTCACCTGTCTATGCCATATCCAGTATCCTCACATTTCTAGCAGCTTTTATTTTTGATTGAAAAATATCATTACAGAAATCAACAGCAAATGAGGAACTGAAACTTTAGATCATGGTGAATGTTTTGCTTATATGCTACTAGAAACAAGCTTGTGTTTCAAGATGTTTGAAAGTGACACAGCACTTCTCCCCTACTTTCATTGAATTTTTCCAAGATATTTGTCTTTGCAACAAAAAATACTGTGATTTGCAAAACTGAATTATATGGCAAGTGTTAAGTGGATTAAAAGCTGGCTCACTGACAAACTGAAAAATGTGGTGTTAATGCACAGATATAAATGACTGGGATGTGTCTAGCAAGGTCTGCCTGGAATCAGTTCTTGGGTCAATAGCACTTAACATTTCTATCAGCAGTTTAGACAGTGATATAAACCATCTTCAATAAAGCTTGAACATGACAGAGATTGTTGAGTTAGTAAATAATATGGTAGATAATTGTGAAAGTTAATAAAATGTATATTAGTATTGCCAAACACTAGTCTCGTGTGGGATAGGAGACTCTATGTAGTTGTAAAGCTGTAAATTAAAGGATATATTATCAAAGATAATTAGGTTCTACTTAAGCTCTTTGTACAGTGTCATAGAAGGAAACAGCACTAATGCAATAATGTATGTATTAAATTGTCGCTGCCTGGTGTATTGATTAAACTGCTTCTAGATTGCGAAGTCAAACTTTGGTGTCCAGTCTTAAGGAAAATAAGGGAATGTGACATAAGGAAGACATAGGGGTGCACAGGACCTGGAGATCAGGTTTTAAATCATATGTAGTTTTAAGAAGTTCAGCTTAGTTTACCATTATGTGTGTGTACTTTGGCATGAAAAATTTGTTTGTACATATGGGACAAGGAACACTTTCCGTATCATTGATAAAGGCACAGCAAAATTCAGTGACCAGAAAATTAAATTAAAGGGGAAATGCAGCCTTGAATTAACTTGCAATTTGCTGGCTTTGAGGGTTAGTAAATAGTGGAACAGCTGATGTGGGGAGGTTATAGACTTATCAGTGCTAGACATCTCTATTGAAAAAAGAAAGAGAGGGAAAGACAGGGTGCTCCTCCTAAAAGATGCACTGTGATCCAGCTGCTGGAGGGAACTGCACGTTGGGCATGAATGCCCAGTTGGAAAAGCAAGCAGGGTGGTTATGGCTGTTGGTGGGATCTGTTAATTTTATGATTTCCGTTTTACAGCTCATATGCTTCAAAGATAAGTCAAGGCTTACGTGTTCTGTCTTCAGTCTAAAATATACATTATTTAAACAGTTGCCTAGAGGGGTCATAAAGAAATTCGTTTCCCTTCTGTACAAAAGACCTCATAGTTTGTTCTTTGCTGTCTTCTGATCCAAGAAGCATTTAAGGCTGTAAGTCAGGTTCTGGACAGGTTGATCCAGTCCTCTTTGCTCTAAAGGGATCCTCTTTCATAGATGGTCCTTGATATGACTCATGTCCATCACTGTGGGAAGGAACCTTGCATAGCCTGGAGGAACAAGCAGTAGTCCAGCTGAAGTCTTTGGGCTAAGAACTCTTCCTTGCCTGAAGTACCACAAAACTATGAAACCAGTCTTGAACATAGCCAGTCTTGAACTTGCTTTGCTAGTTCAAGTGAGGCAAGGGTTTCTGTGGAAGAATCTTTTTTTCCAGCTCTAATAGTTGGAAAAAATTATAAAAGCTTTCAGGCAAAGAATCACCTTTTAGATCTGAAATAACACCACAGACTTTAAAACAAAATACAGAGGAATTGCTCTCAGCCTAATTGGATATATTAATAAGTTAGACTATCTAAGAGAAGTGGTAGTGAACTGTGGAAAGTATGAGATAAAGAGCTTATGAGATAAAGAGCTTATTATTACCATGAGAATGACAGGAGCAGGTACTCTATCACTTTTTGCAACATGGTGGTATCAGTTGGGGTAGGGGTTATAGAAGGAGGAGGTTGTACTATGAATGATAAAACTTATTTTTACTGTATCCATATTTTTAATATTTGCTGGAATTACAAACTTTAGTAGGCTTCTTTTCAGAAGGTACCCTCCACTGTGTATCATTCTAGAGGTCAAAGGTAGGGAGATCATTTAAACATTGCACCACTGAAGCCTATTTCTTTTTGCCCTTAGTAGTTTTTCAGCATGAATTCATTCTGATATTTAGTGGTTGTTTCATTTCACCCGTGTAGTTTACAAAGCACTTGCATCAGATGAAGCATATTGTGGTGTGGGAAATGAATGAAGCCATATATTGTGGGGTTTGGGAATATTGGCCAATCTGCTTTTCTTATGTATGATCTGTTCCTCATGATAGCTATCAGTCCATAGAGAATTTGCTTCAGATTATAGGTTTTGCTGTGGTGGAGGTAACATGCACCTCGGGGAGCCAGGTTCTGTAATGGAAAATATTTTTTTGTCATTTTCTCCTTTAATGCGTAAGCAATATGCAGAATGAACAGTGCTTTGCTTATCCATATGCCACTAGGTTTTACCAAGGAATTATTTCCTAGTTTATGTCTTGTAATTGCAGTTTATCAGAATTCCTCTTACTTAACAGCTTTAACATATTTAGCTGCACCTTATTTGGGGCTGTTGAATTATAAAGGATGCATTTTATCATGGTATATATAGTGTTCAGCTTACTGTTTTTATGGATGTAATAGATTTAATTTGTACAGTTATATTATTGCTTTCAGGAGTGTGATACTTTGCAGAAAAAGCCACTTTTAGTTTGAGGTTGGAATTAAAAGCTTATTGATGGTCACTTCTACTGGAAATGCTGGAAAAAGTATCAAAAACTTTTTATTTGTTTTATTCTGTTATTTTTGTTTGTTATGAGGGTTTTAGGGGTTTTTTTAAGTCATATTTAATGATTATATTAATTATGAATATTTTTTCTGTCAGGAGTATCAGCCTTGTAACACCAATGCCTGTCCAGAGTTAAAAAAGACAACTCCTTGGACACCTTGGACCCCAGTCAATATTTCAGACAACGGTGGCCACTATGAACAGCGCTTCCGATACACCTGCAAAGCACGCTTGCCTGACCCGAATTTGCTAGAGGTGGGAAGGCAAAGGATTGAAATGCGTTATTGTTCCAGTGATGGCACCAGTGGATGCTCGACAGATGGTAAGCAAAGCTAAAGTGGCCGAATGATGCCTCCTGCTAGCAAGGTATCTGCAATTCCATTTTTAGCACAGAGTGGAAGTTTTTGCTAGCGGATGTTTTGTGTAACAGAACTGATAATGAAAAATAGGGCATAGTGATTCACAACAGGGAATCTATATTTCTTCTGGATGTAGTTTCATCATTCAGACTAATCAGGTGTCTTTTACACCAGTCATGAGATTTCCCAGGTTATTTTACTATTATTTACAAAAATCTGTGAACCATTACATGGCAGCCCAGTTCTTGGAGGACTCTTTCACCTCCTTATACTCTCAGCTTTTTACTTGGGGGAGAGCTTGCGCAACATTAAGGTATTTGATAAATATTTAGCTAGAATACGTAGTATTGATGCTGAGAACTTTTCACTCAGTAATTCTGAAATAGCAACTGTAAGATTCATGCAGGTGTTTAAATAAGGAGTTTATGAACTAGATAATTTCTGTTATAAAAGTTTATGTTGTGTTATTGCTAGTGATTTAAAGTTCTGTTTATTTCTGAGATGGAAAACTGAACTCCTTCAAAATCTTTTCAACTTTAGATGACTTTAAATTGGAATTATTTTTCTTCAGAATTTTGTTCTGTCCCTATCAGTAATACATAGTTTTAAAAAAAAGTATGTATATATATATGTAAATACCAGAACTTCTGACACTCAAATGTTATTAATGCATTTCATTAATTGTCCAAGTTTAATCATGTATCAGCATTTCAAGTATTATATTTTAGTTATATAATCTCATGAAATACTGATTTTAATTATTATAGTTTAAAATTTATAAACCTGCTTTCACTTATGAAGCTTTTTGTATCTTCACAACACCCAGGTTACCTGAAAAAATGTGTAACTGAAGGCGTTTGGCTTATCTCAAGCCACAAAGAACAATTTCTGAGTCCTTGGCCTTTCTCATTCTCAGTATTTTTTTTCAGACCTACTCATGTGAAAATCAGTGTTAAGCATTTCCTGTCTGTGCTGCAAGTGTTGGGCTTACATGGTAAGGTTTTTGTAGCAGGGGGTGCTGCAGGGATGCCTTCAGTGAGAAGATGCTAGAAGCAATCCCCCTTCATCGTGATTGATGATCAATCTTTATTGATTCATTTGACATCTGTGTCTTTTTGGGTAGGACGAGATGTTAGTAATTTTTTAAGGAAATGCATAGTAAAGAACTGCGTGAAATAATAATAAAACAAAACCTGTGATACTCCAGATGAAATTTAATTTCATACTCTATGTCATTCCATTGCAAGCAATCTACAGTCTCCAGTGTTTTGGTTTTTTGGGTGTGAATAGCAAGGCAGATTTTGGCAAGGAGCAACTCCTGTAACAAGTGTTCCTGCCATTCTCCCTTTTTCATGCAAATTAAGTTTCAGACTACTGTTTAGCAGAGATGTTACTCTGCTAAGATTACTTGTATAAGCTTTCTTTCTTGTCCTAAATAAGACTTTTGGGTGGTGTTGCTGCTTTTATGCTGTCTTTCATCATTTTGACATTTATGATACCATTTTAAAATATCATGACATTAAATGAGAAAGAGAATATTTTCACCACCGTGTAGTATAGAATTAAGAGAGTTATCACGATTAGAATCTATAACTCGATTTACAGAAGAATCTAGATATATTATTTTCTGACAGCTGAAATATCTGCAGTTAACAATGGACTATAGGAAACCAACTTAGAGAGCAGCTTACTAGGACAAATCAGTGCAAGAGCCAGTTTTTCCTAGATCACATTGCTGCAAGAAAACTAAGCACAGAGACACCTTTTTCAATTCTGAAGTAATGGCCTAAGTCCTCTCCTGGAGTTGGATGCAAAAACTGTCTCTTTCTTACAGAATAGAGTCAGAAGTAACAGTGCCTAAATTTTGCGAAATAAAGCATTGGTAGTGCAAGAGGCAAGGGAGCAGGTTCAGGTGCTTTCTTTGCCTGATTAGTTGAAGATATTTCTTTCACTTCTGAATGTGAGATTCCTGAATTTCCTGGTGTTTTAGGTGATTTGTTGCATCTCGCTGAAGCTGCTGCTTTGCTTCATTCGGAAATAATCATTGGACCAATGTATAGGAGTGACCCTATTGCACAATAATTGGAATGTTCATCTGGGAGAAGCATTTTTGCTGACTAACCCCAAACTACTGAATATTTAAGTACTTTATACTGAATAGTCAACAGGGCAGAAACTATTATACATCTGTCCCTTCTTTCTAGTGAGCTCCCTCATAACTTTATCATTAATTTGTCCTTAATTATTCTGAAATGAAAAGTAAATTTGGCATTCCAAGTGGCTGCATTAACCAATATGCTTATGGTGAGAAGAATTAGTGTTATGTTTCCTTTAACGTTTTACTTTGAGCCTGTTTGTGTAGGCATTTTCTGATTATAAATGTCAGAACAGTATGGAGTGGAACATTTGTAGGGGGACTACTGTTTTGATTTGCTGATGTGATGAAATTTACTGACTTCCTCTAAACTGCAGGATTCAGGAGCACTTTCTGCTCCCAGGTTTGGATTTAGATCAATACGCCACCCATCTGCTGCTCCTTGATTTCATGGGAAGGAAATACATGAACCGTGTAGCATAGCTGTAGCTTTTTGAACAGAAGGATTTCATGAGAATGAGAAACCATGAATTTTGGCAGGCACCTTCACAATTTCTGGCTAGATAGCAAGGAAGCATCATAACTTACTTCCACCTGACCAGAGCTTGGATACTGTGAAACATTCTTTTCATTATCTCCATGTTAAACTGTAGCAATTTGCTGGCTTTTATAGGAAGATTAATCCTGGTACAGCGTGCTTGGCATACCTCATTACCAGAGATGTGGTCTGCAAAGATCAGTCCTCTGTTCTTTGCAAAGAAAGCCATTTGTTAGAAATGTTCTCATTGCCGATAATCTCCCACTGTGCAGCTACAGTCATGCCATGTAAAACAGAGTCATGTTTCACTGTCAGATGCTAGCAAAGCAAACTTTCTTTGCAGTCTGAGATTAGAGGCAGAACAACTTCTTGCCAGAAACCCACTAGACTCCTCCTGAGTGTGGTAAGATTTCTATCTCAATTAACCAAGCAGTAGCATTTGCACAATGTATTCATGCTTTTCTGATTTAAATTTTGGTTAAGAGGATTTTGTTCTTTGCCTCTGGTTTTCGTATAGTGTTCAGATAGGAAAGGCACAGCTATTTCAAGTCAACTGAGAGTTTGTACATTGCACATCTTAATGTGAATGTCTGTACAGTCCAGATTAAAAGTCTTGAAATTATATCACCACATGCTTTAATGGGCACTTATGAAACATTAAGTATCTACATTAAACATACTGACTCTGTAGGTTTGTTAGGTTTGAACATGAGAACGTAAAGCATAAATCAGTCAAGTAATACAATTTATCAGACATCATTGCTACTTCTTTCTTAGCTACAGGCTAGACTAGAGAATTATTATAAATATATGTGCCTTATTAGAGCCTCACTTTTAAGGTAAATTAATTGAACTCAGCTAGGAATGTTGCACTCTTCAAGAAAAATCAGGCCAATCAAGGTACTATTACAGGCGTTTGCAAAGGCAGGTTCTTTCTTCTGTACTAGTCCGGGCAGGTGACTTTCATGTTAACGTATCTCTGAACATGATTAATTTCTTGTGGAATTATAAGATTACTCAAATTCAATCAAAAAACCCCTAAAAATTACTTAGAAATTATCAAATCATTTTGATTTAGAGCAGAATTATGTAACTTAATGAGACAATTTTTTTCTGTTATTCATGCTTGATAGGTATACTGGGATAAATAAGTCACCAGTGAAGCAGTGCTTGTTTCTCTGTAATTTTATCCATACTGAAGAGAGCTTAGGCACTTAAAATGAGAGAATAGTCTTCTATTGAGATGTCATTTGATATCTTCTGTCTTCCCTGGGCTTAGAAGTTGATGGTTCTTTTGTCCACAAAATTCCTGTGATTGATTTTACTGCAGTTTTTGCAATACTTGTTGTTACATGTGGAAATTTTTGCTTTAGGGAAGCACAGCTGCCTATTTTAAATTGTCCTGGGATTAAGTAGTTAAATTCCCTTTTCTAGCCTCTGTGTGCAGCAGTTTATTAATTATGACTTCTAAACAACTGAAAATAATCCTTTTGGTAAACTGCAAGCAAACCTTATACATTCTAGTCATTCACAGGGCTTTAAGTCAGTTGTAGACTTTCTGAGAATGATTTAAAACACTTGACTGATGAACCTGTCATGAAGGCCACATCTGTATTTGATTCACAGCTGTTCTGTCTGTCTTGGAAAAGCTGTTTATTAGTTCACTGACTATGCTATGACAGATCATTCTTTCATCAGATTTCACAACTATTTCTGTAGATAGGCGTTAAATAAGGAGAGCTTAGGTGGTGTGTAAACTAGGCATTTGCTGTTACCAGGACAAGGGTGTTGGCCGTTGTAGGCTGTTTTAGCCAAGTATTTTCATCTTGGGAACAATAAGCTGAGAATACAGGAGGCTTAATGTTGTTTTCTGTTGGGTGGCACAACACAATCTGATTTCTGTTCTTGGACATGGATGTGGAGTAATCAGGAAGTAACCCAAATCACAAAGAAAGGTGGCAAGAGTACCGCAGATCAATGAAAAAAGTAGGTGTTTTCATAGTTTCATGCAGCTTGATCTGAAAGATTACAATGCTTTTACATTTATACCTTATCCTGTCTAGTTTGGTGTAAACTGTAATACAGATAGGACTTGGTTCTGTATAACCATTTACTTTCTGAACTTTTTCTTGAAGAAAAGTGTAATTTTTTCTTTTAATTTTGTATTACCCATTTCTGACCCCCATCCCCAACACCTCAGTTAATGAACATATCAAACAAAAAAAGGACTTCTTAGATGTAGGACTCCATGATTCTTATTCCACATCTATTTTCCATATCTTGCAAGTTACTACACACTACATATCAGTTGGCCAAAAAAAAGGAAAGGGCTAGTTAGATTTTCTGTTTGCAGCAGTCTTTGCATGAACAGTTACAAGAGCTCTGCAGACATATGATGATTAGACCACAAGTCTTCTTTTTTTTATGTATATGTATGGGTATATATGTACATGTGTATATCTATTTATAATACATGCATTAGTATGTATTTGTGTGCGTATGCATATGATTTATTGGATTTTGGGCATGCTGGTATTATGCTAGGCAAATTCACCCTGCAGATTCATATTCTGTATTGGATTTTTAAGTAGCATGGGAAAGTATCAATATTCTAATACTAAAAAGTTGTTAAAGGGTGCCCTTGTGAAATATTAGCTATATAGAATATTGCAAACTTTTATTTAAAAGACTGGATGATGTAAATTATACGCAATGAAAATGCCCCAGAAGCACAAGGTCCTGAAACTGAAGGGGTTTGTTACAGAATGCTGTCTCATTAATTTTCACCTATGAATTCTTTTCTCTTAGGTTTATTCTCTAGTATCATATTTATTTCATATTGTATCTGCTGCTATGTTTATGTCCAATCATTTTGTTCAGGTCACACTTTTTTTTTTTTTTGCACTGTCCATGGACAAGATGTTTACATTTTTTGTAGAAATGACCAGGCTTCTCTAATGGGATACTTAACACAGTGTGTTTTTTGTCACTGCCAAAGGTTCTATGTAGAGTTTTGTCTTCAGAGGCAGCCATTCTTATGCCTTGCCATCTTCTGAAAGAAAATCTTTCCTATTATTTTCCTGCTTAGTTTCTCTTCTTTTGTGTTCAGATGGAATTTTGTGTGTTTTAATTTGTGCCCATTGCCTCTTGTCCTGTGGTGGGTATTACTGAGAAGAGCCCTTTATTCCCCCACATCAGGTATTTATGCATACTAATGAGATCCCTCTGAGCCTTCTGTTCTCCAGGTCAAACAGTCCTGGCTCCCTCCACCTCTTCTCATATGAAAGATGCTTCGGTCCCTTAATTATCCTTTGGCCCTGCCCTGGGTTTTCTTCAGTAAGTCCATATCTTTCTTGTACTGGAGAGCCCAGAACTGGGCCTAGCACTTAAGATAGGATCTCGCCAATACTGAAAAAGATGGGAAGGATCACCTCCCTTGTTTGGGAAGAACCTATCAAGGCTCTTCCCAATGCAGCCCAGGAAGCTGTTGGCCACCTTTGCCACAAGGACACATTGCTAGTTCACAGTCAGCTTGCATGCACCAGAACCTCAAGATCCTTCTCTGCAGAGCTGCTTTCTAAATGGCACAAACCACTGTTGCACAGGGTTGTTCCTCCACAGATGCAAGACTTAGAATTTTCCTGTGTTGAGCTCAAAGAGGTTCCTCTCTGCCTAGTCGAAGTGTGGCACAACCCTCTGGTGTATCAGCCACTCTTCCCTGTTTTATATCATTAGCCAACTTGTCCAGATGGAGTTAGTTAAAACAGGATTGGACCCAATACTAACCCCTGGCAGACATCACTAGTGACTTTTCTGCAGCTGTACTTTGTATGACTGACCACAACCCTCTGGGCCAAGTTGTTCGGCCAGTTTTTGATCCACCACACTGTCCATTTATCTAGCTATTATTTTGTGGATTTGTCTATTAGGAAGTTCTTGCAGTCAGTATCGGGACCCTTACTAAAGCTGAGATAAGTAACATCCGCTGTTCTCTCTTCATCCGTGAAACTAGTGACCTCACTGTAGAAGGCTACAAGGTTGTTCAAAGAATATGTAGTACTGTATTTCCAGAACGTAAACTGATCTTGCTATCTTAATATCATTAGTGAAAAAAGTTAACCTTTCACTGTGCAGTTTCCATCTGAAAAGAAAATTATAAAAGCCCCTCTATGAACACTGTATGAGTTACTGTAAAACTGTGAAAAGACTGCTCCTTGTACTGATTTTTTTAGTGCTTTGAAAAGGAGAAAGCATAGGAGAACACTTGCTGCAGACCAAATTCCACACGAAAAGATTCTTCAGATATTATTTCAGAGCTAAAGTAGCTCACAGCTTTCCCTTAGAAGAGTCCCCTCCCTAATCCCCAGTTTAAATCACAAGGAATCTATCTAACATTACAATGGAAAATAAGATCACACCTTTTCCTGAAAAAGCTACACCTTTCCTGCAAAAGTCTTCAGAAAATCCTAGTATTGGTATTCAGTGATGCATGCTGCATTGTTTTACAAGGAAAATAACTGGTGATCTGCTTCAATTAACACTTTTCCCATTGTTTGCATTGTGGTTAATTTAATAACTATAAATATCTGAGTTTGAAATTCTGGTATAAAAAAATACTGTTGTTTTCATAGAATCATAAAATGGTTTGGGTTGAAAGGGACCTTAAAGATTATCTGGTTCCAACCTGACACCTTCCACTAAACCAGGTTGCTCGAAGTCCCCATCCTGCCTGGCCTTGAACACTTCCAGGAAAGGGGCATCCACAGCTTCTCTGGGCAACCTGTTGCAGTGTCTCACCAATCTAATCTAAATCTCCCCTTTTCCAGTTTAAAGCCATTCCTCCTTGTTCTATCACTACATGCCCTTGTAAAAAGTCCCTCTCCAGATTTCTTGTAGCCCCCCTTTAGGTACTGGAAGACCACTATTAGGTCTGAGAGCCCACTGCATAAGCTGGACATTTCCATGAGCAAAGTGATACAAAAGTGCAAAATAATGGTCTTAAAGAGCTGGAAGATAGCCCTGTATTCATAATTCCCATATTGTTTCTTTATACTTGCTCCCTTTTTGCATTTGAGTGTATGCCATGATTCTTGAAATGCTGCTTTTAATATATGTGTAGTAGAATCTGGCTCAGCAGGAGAGAAATAGATAGCCTCTATAATCACTGAAAGGTTTTATCCATTTTTAGTGGTTTTTATATTGCCATTCTGCTCTTTTTCAACAGTTTCTTATTACAAGTATTTTTGTATTGCTGCATCATCTTTCTAATATTGCCAGTTATTGAATAAAAATATGCAAAGCCTCATCTACTTTGGGATATTGTACTTATTAGGGCAGAAGTTAAGCATTATCACTAATGCCGTAACTACAGGTAGAAATAGGATGTAATTGTTTCAGTACGGGACACTGCAAATAAGGGCTCCTCCATTCTGGTTATCTACAGTACTGGTCCTGTTCAGACCAGGACTCCTGTTGGACAGACTCTTCACAGCATTACTTGTAGCTGTTTCCAGTATGTGATTCAGTACACCTTCAGTTTCTTTAGCTCCATTTGATACTCCCACAGTGCCTGTGCTTGTGGGTAGGGCATAAAGAAATTTCTTAAGAATAAAAATTTGTGCTGCAGTTTAAGATACTAACAATCCCCTGCATTTCTCCACTGCTGATGATACCATTTGTCTGTATTTATATTAGCAATACTGAAGCTCTTGCAGAGGCAGGCAGCCACATCCTCAGCTGTTTGAAGTACCATTCACAGCAACTTATCTCATCACAACTACTTGAATAAGTGCTTGTAATAAAAGCAGCAGTTAGTGGCCCAATGATCATAGTTTGCAGTTTCCACTGGGGAAGTTTGAGCAGCTTTGGCAACAGTAGGAAATCCCAGTAGTGTTTCTGGAGACGCTTAGTAGTGGTGCTTACAGGTAATGCTACAGCGCAAGAGTGAGTTCAGTGTTGTGCTGAGTACAGTTTAGGTATACTTTTATGTGGGATCAAGCCTGAAAGTGACAAAGATACTCAAATTAATTGCAGTTTATTAGAACTTCTCCTGGGACTACATCCAGGCATACTGGTTGTATGCTGAGAACTAGATTCTGTGTGTTCTCCTTTCACTGATAAATAGTAGACTTCAATCTCCACCACTGTTTAATCTAATACCTTTTCTTAGTACTAAACTCACTTAGAAAAGATGTTTTCCACTTCCCAGATGGTTATTTTAACTAGGATGCGTTCTATCATGTGTTGGATTGGTTTCATAAGCCTATATGAAACCACCTATATGTGGTTTAGAACACTTCAACTCAGTGGAAAATGAGCTATTTTTTAAAGTGGCAAAACATTGTTATACACAAAAGGGAAGTCTTACTAGACTTTGTGGAATTATTGCTATACACTATCTAAAGGTTGATTATGGTTAGGATAAGTACAGTGCATTGCTTTCAAGGACAGCCATGAGCCTCTGGGCACAAGCACAGGCTGGTTAGATGAAGTGGGCAGAATCCTGCAGTGTGACCAAGGGGAACTGGCTCAGCGAGTAATCAGAGGCAGCTCAATCCTCTCATCTGTATCAACTTCTTCCTCTAAAACAGACACAATAAAACCTCTGTAGTGTATTTGGAGTATTTCAGATGACAATTCCTGTGCAAGAGAGAGAGAACTTTTATCATCCTCAGGCAGAGTAAATTGACTTGACTTCAGTCAATACAGTTGTAAAGCTTTAAGTAAGGAGTTGGATCCAAGTCTTCACTGTAGTCCTCTGCAAAGGATTACAAAATTTTTCTTACGGAATTGATTCTTGAGGTTAAACTAAGGTTTGGATTGTGAGACTAAAGGACAAGACTCTCCTGGTAATATTACTGTTAAAAGCCTAGGAGTAAATTTGAAGCGGAAAAGGTTGTTTTGAGGTGAAATACTGTTTTAATTCAGTATTGTTTTTTTTCAATCCTTATTTTATTAGGATTGTCAGGGGACTTCTTGCGTTCTGGAAGATACTCTGCTCATACCATCAATGGTGCCTGGTCACCCTGGTCTCCATGGTCTCAGTGCAGTCGTGACTGCAGTAGAGGTATACGGAATCGCAAACGGGTCTGCAGCAATCCTGAGCCCAAGTATGGGGGACTTCCTTGCCTCGGCCCATCTCTAGAGTACCAGGAATGCAACATTTTGCCTTGTCCAGGTAAGAGTCAGGTAAAGAGAGTAGTATGTGAAAATAACTCATCTTCAAGGCTGTATCTTGCAATAGCTGATTTGGTTGGTTGTGGTTTTTTAATTAGTGGCTTTGGGGTTTGTTGGTTGTGGATTTTTTTTTTAATAAATCAGAGCTCAAATTTACCTTTATAATATAAATGGATTTGGGTAAGATTCCCATGTGATGTCAATCAGTTTATCATCAACAATTTTAACAGCTATGTCTTTTTTCACTTGTGAGACTTTGACTGTAAAAATATAATTTTAATGAGTAAACTTAAGAAGAAAAAAGACATAAGAAATCTGGTTAGGCTTGAGAAATCTGACCTAGTCTTTATTTAAATTCAAAGTATCATTTTCATCACAGTAGTTGTTAGCATTAAATTCGTGCTAGCTTCTGAGTGTAGAACCTCCAGCAAATAAGGTTCAGAACTGATCACCAACTCGGTAGTAACTCAAGTGGGCCATAAAGATTGTTAGAATCTCGAGCTTCTCCTTCTTTGAATGTTGTTTTATGGTTCTTTGAAAATTATTACAAATAGAATATATGTTTTCAAGAAACTACTTTGGATTATAAATCATTGTGGTATCTTAGACATTTTTGGGGAAAAAATGTTAGTTTCAGTCACCCTACTCTTTTCATGAAACACGTCCAAATTCAAGAGCTTTTGAGCTTTGCAGAGGCTTTATGGAAGAAAGGAGAAGGGTAGAAAAAAAAACATGAACAAAAGAAAGTGCAATTGGAATAGGAGGAAAAAATTCAACTTAAGAAACAATAGAGAGGAAAGAGGACAATGAGAAACTCAACAAGTAAATTTAGAAATAAGCATTCATGCATCTTTAATTGTATTAATTATGTATAGCATATTTTAGTATTGAGCACTTGGAGCTTTTGGAATTTACTTAAGTGTGGACCTGAAGGATCACTATGGAAATACACATATTACATAAGTACATTATCATAGTAAAACATATGTGTGTGTGTGTATTAATCTGTCTATATATATGGTTACAAGTTAAACTGTGTTCCCTAAACCATAGATATATTTGTTTAATGTATTTTGTCTAATCTTAAAATCAGAAAGCTTTTCCTAATCTTTTTAAGCCCTTTGGCAATCACTGTCCATTCTCTGCATCAGAATTTAAGCAGTACATCTGTGCAGATGACAGGGCTTCCCTTTCAGAAATATACAGTTTCTTGAAAAATGCTTCCATCTTGAATTGGACTGGAAGAATATGTTTTGGCAGGTATCCCACAAATGCAGCAGCTCTGTAAGTGTTCTGGTTGTTCGGTGAAAGTGAACTTTTCTGCAGTTTTATGGCTACTGGGAACAGTAGGATCACTTGGCAACTTGAATGCCTCAGGCAGCCTCCTGAGGCATTCAGGCCTCCATCTCTCCTGCTGGTGGGGCAGATCCAAAGGCACGTTTAGTTGGGAATCAGTTTTGGTCTGGGTGAATGTCCTTTGAGACATCGAGGTTTTGAAAGAGACAATTGGGCACAAAAAGCCAGCACTTTCTGGTGAAATTTTCTTGCTGCATCCTTCAGATGCTCATTGTGTAGCTTCTCCATCTGGCAGTGTAAGCATCTGAGGAGATGAAGGGGATGAATTATATGCTTTTTTCTGAGTTTAGAGGCATGGTGAGTGAAGGATGACCATGTTTTCTACACCAAGCAGTGTGAGAGAGTGGTGGAAGGGAATGAGCAGAGAACCAACAGTTGGCAGAGAATTATAAAACTGTGGCCCAAATCTCCACATTTTCACAGCCCTGGTGCATGCTCTAATCCATTAGTTCCCAAACTGAAATCGTAACATCTTGCTTTTCTTGAATAATAAAATTACAAACAATTCCATTTCATGTGGCTGAACTGTTCATCTGTGAAAAAATTTAAAGGTTGACAGTAATGCAGAAGGTCAGAGACTTAGGAGATCACTGTACTAACATGTGCAAGCCTCCCCAGGGATGCACACAATAGGTGAAGTAAGCTAGAACACAGCATCTCCTCATGGGTTTCTTCTTCCCTTATGAATGGAAGCCCCCTGTAAGACACTTCCTTCAGCTTCTTTGAAATAGGTGAGTAGTGTAGTAATAGCAAACAGGTCTGCTCACAAGCACTGAGATATCTGATTGTATTACCATACTGTAGAAACAGAAGTACATTCATTAAATGGGCCCAGATTATCTATAAAGCGGGGTCAGGTTTGTAGTTCATCTCTTGCTATTGATTCTTAAATAAAATGTTGTCTTCATTTTTTTTTCTTAAATAAGTTAAAGGTTTTCAGAAGTAGTACTTTTAATTAGCTCTACAGCTGGTAGACTGTTGTTTTTTTTCAAAGGCAATTGTTGGAACAAGTAAAACACAGTTACGCAGACATAATTTGTTGTAGAGGCTCTTGTTTATGAGGTAACCAGAACCCAAATCTAAAAATACATGAAGTTGTTAAGTAGAACTTGAAATTGTGTTTTTATAAAAAATATTCCCTTTTTGGCTATGTCTGAATTTGAAAATATTTTTAAAAATCAGTTGGTATAAAGTGTGGCAGGCCTTTCTGAAGCAAGAAGGGATCTCCTAATATATTTAATAACTTTCTTCAGAGACAAGCTTCATTGTTCTTTTTAGTGCAAAGCAAAATTGAATAAAGATGTAGAGCTTGAACAAAGTATTTAGATGTATGATAGCCTGCAAGGAATCACAAAGTTCCTCAACTGCAGAACTGTTTGCCAGTAATTAAGAAGAAATGTAAGGGCCTAAGTCAGATCTCAGATAAATCTGAAGGGGAAACATTGCAAGAAGTAGATGTAATTGACTATTTTTCTTTCTTTAAGACATGGGAGAGTAAAAAATGATTGCAGAATAAGGCTTATCCATAAATTAGCTCTGATTATAAATTTGTAGAAAGGGAATAAATTTTTATTAGAGAAGCATACTGATGACATTCAGTTCTCTTAATTTTTAATGAAAATTGCAGAAAGTTAAATTGGTGGGTAAATGTGAATATCTATTAGGTTGACATTTGTAAGATCTCATAAACAAAGGGGAAACATAAGTAATACATGAGTGAGGAGCCTTTTCTCCAATCCCATGAGTACAACCTTAGCAGACCTCACAGTAGTGGCACAGGGGAGAGCAGCCAGAAAGAGAAGCCATGGTTGGATCAATATTCAGCCTTGTTAACTACTGTGCTGCAGACTGGATTTCATTTTCTGCAGAGTTGTATTTAGGACAGCTATATAAAGTCAGTCTTACCTTAGCTATCTGAGTGAGTTTCTAAAATGTCCCTGTTGGGTTTTGATCACGCAGACCTTGCAGATGTTTTTGAGAAAGATTGGTACATGTGCAAGTCTCATTGTGGTATTGACTGTACCCTCCTCACATGGACTAGGCTGTAGATGGAGTTGCAGGGACTGAGTAGGAGTAAACATATCAGGCTCTTATTGCTAACATGAGCATTAGGGAGAAAAACAGTGACTCTGCATAGTTCATTCTTGCCCCTGTAATAAGTGGGGTGCAGACAGAAAGGCTAATGAATGTGAGGAGATTTTGTTCTGGCCTTGACTTGAGAGTAATGGACAATAAAGATGCAACAAAGAATTTGATGCTTTCTAAGATTTGCCTGAGCTCCCTCAGGCTAAGGACAGTTTTACTAGCTCTTTGCTGGCACAGAACCTTTTAGTTACAGTCCAGTCCAGTCATGAGCCTTTCAGAAATATTCTGGTTAGTAGGAAGGGGCCAGATGGCAGCTATTGCAGGCTCATGTTCTTTACTCCCTGTTCTACTTATTGCAGACAGGATCAACCCCCTGTAATGTAAACTGCTGAGAAAGATGAGTGTTGGAGAAACATATTGATCAGTGCTTAAGTCATCCTGAAAGTCAGTAGGACTTTTTGCTTCTAAATGAATTAGAATCTGGGTTGAGTGTCACCCCAGAATATAATAAGTGCTCTGAAAAAATGACACAGTGAAAAAGCCTGTGGAGCTATCAGTGAGCGCAACAAGAGTCTTTTGTCTGGTTAAGTGTCTTGCAGCCATGTTTTAAATATACTTACTAATATATTAAAAGCCAGTAATTTATGGTGCTGCAGAATCCCAGAACTTAAAAAAGAAAAAATGCTGAAGCCATCAAGGACCTGCCTTTAGCAACTACTGTAAAATTTTTCTTGAGCTTGTAGAGGAGAGACAAACAGTGAAATTTTTCCCACAGCTTGTAGCAAAGTACATGGTCCACTGATGTGCAGGTTGATAGCAGTCACTGGGCAGATTATTTTTTTCATGGTATTTGAAGGCTCAATATATAATAGTAAATGGAACGGTGTCAGAATATTGCTAGAAATTGTACCCAGGGCCAGGAATGTGATTCGTCTGTATTGCACAAGTTTTAGAATGATCCCTCATACAGTTTTTTCTTTGTCTAACACTCTCCCAAATAATCTGCAGACATAGTTTGGGAGTCAGTGTAGGGTAAGGCCTATTCCCAGTACTCAGTTTCTCTGTGGCCAAACCACTTTGAGGGGCAGGAGAATTTGCACTGTTGTCTTGCACTAGCAAATTATGCTTTGGCCCTGTGCCTCAGCTCCTTTTTAATGGCTCGGAGATGTGGTGAATAAAGATGAGCTGGCAAGCACTGAAGAGCTTCAATAACTATGGAAAGGATCTGTGAATACTCACTGACGTTTCTATTTTGTGTGAGTTACTAACATGGTCAATATGAAAAGAAAGGAATCTATAATCAGACATATTAGGGTTTTGTTATCCTTGGGGACTTACAAGATACTTACATTATGAAGAAAAACCGATGATGAAGAGAAGCATTATTTGAATGGTAAATTCTGCAAATTTACAAAAAATACAGGCATTTACTGTCTAAAAATATGTTTTCCTGAGAATGAGAATAAGAATAACCAAACATAAGGTATTATGTTATAGTTCACAGAATTCATAGAATCATACAGTGGTTAGTGTTGGAAGGACCTTAAGATCATACAGTTTAAAACCCGCTGCCATAGTCAGGGGTGCCTCACATTAAACAATGTTGCCCAAGACTCCGTCCTACCTGGCCTTGAACACTGCCAGGGATGGAGTATTTACCACTTGGAGCAACCAGTTCCAGTCCCTCTTCCTTATATCTAACCTGAACTTCTCGTGTTTAGGTTTGACCAATTACCCCTTGTCCTGTCACTACAGTGCCTAATGAAGAGTCCCCCTCTGGCACCCTTGTGGGCCCCCTACAAGGCTGCTATGAGGTCTCAATGCAACCTTCTCTTCTCCAGGCTGAACAGCCCCAACTTTCTCACCCTGTCTTTGTATGAGAAGAGCTCGAGCCCCTGATCATCCTCATGGCCCTCCTCTGGACTTGCTCCAACAACTCCAAGTCCTTTTTATGTTGAGGACTCCAGAACTGTACACAGTACTTCAAGTTAGGTCTCACAAGAGCAGAACAGAGGGGCAGGATCACCTCCTTCAACCTCCTGGTCACACTCCTTTTGATGCAGCCCAGGACACAGTTGGCTTTCTGGGCTGCGAGCGCACACTGAAACCGGCTCATGTTCGTTTTCTCATTGACCAGCACCCTGAAGTCCTTCTCTGCAGGGCTGCTCTGAATCTCTTCTCTGCCCAGCCTGTAGCTGTGCCTGGGATTGTTCTGACTGAGGTGTAGGACCTTGCACTTGTCATGGTTAAACTTCATGAGGTTGGCATCAGCCCATTCTCACAAGTGTGTCAAGATCCCTCTGGATGGCATTCCTTCCCTCCAGCGTATCAACCAAACCACACAGCTTGGTGTCATCGGCAGACTTGCTGAGGGTGCACTCAATCCCACTGTCCATGTCAGTGACAAAGATGTTGAACAAGACCAGTCCCAACACCAATCCCTGAGGGACACCACTCATTACTGGTCTCCAGCTGGACATTGAGCCATTGACCGTTCTTTGCATGCGACCATCCAACCAGTTCTTTATCCCCCGAGTGGTCCACCTATCAAATTGATGTCTCTCCACTTTAGAGACAAGGATGTTGTGTGGGACAGTGTCGAATGCCTTGCTCAAATCCAGGTAGATAACATCAACTGCTCTACCCCTGTCCCCCCTCCTCAACTGCTCTACCTCCAAGATTTTGCCAGGCACAGAGGTGAGACTGACTGGTCTGTAATTCCCCGGGTCATCTATTTTCCCCTTCTTGAAAATGGGGGTTATATTTCCCTTTTTCCAGTCGTCGGGAACTTCACCTGACTGCCATGATTTTTCAAATATGATGGCCAGTGGCTTAGCAACTTCATTTGCCAGCTCCTTCACAAGCAGGGGTGGATTTCTTCAGGTCCTTTTGCTTTATTTTTGTTTCATTCTGTTTCTCATTGCTTTTTCTTATATTCTTTTGCACAGAGGGACACATGGCTCATGTGCCTTAATTTAGGAGTTTAAAGCATAGCTACATGAATGCCATTGAGTAGCATGAGCTACAGGAGTTCCTGTTCCCTCTTCTCCTCAGAGCACCTCCTCAGAGGTGGATCAGAGGGAAAGGACAGTTGCCATCTCTTAGATTTGGAATTCTGTTACTTCATGACAGTACTTTGGGATCTTAGCGGTTTCAAACTTTTTTGAAGCAGTTTGGTTTAGTTATGACATTTTGAGAAGAACTGAATAAATTCATATATCACTGAATGTGCTAATAACAATAGTTTCAGATATAGAAAACTCCCTGGAAGACTGTTTAAGTTATTTATGCATCCCTAAAACAAATTATTGCTTGTTTGTTTTTTCCTTCATTATTGCCTTTTTTTTTTTTTTTTTTCTTCCTTGCAGTCATAACTTGGCCACAAGGGAACAGGGGTATGTTCAAAGAAACAGCCAGAAACTATTCCTAAATCTCCAGTCCAACATAGCTTACCTCTCAGGCTTCTGGAGCCCATCTCTCCATATACATTGATCTATCTAGGCTGCTTCTGTAGCCAGCAACCAGAGGGCTGAACTGCCCTTTGGAAGCAACAGTTGCTTTTCTAACTTAGAGTCTCAGTTATAGGCCTAAACCTGTGTTTATCCCTAAATTTTGTTGTACTTTCCTTAGAAGAATTAATTTGCCTTCTGTTTCTTCACTGCAGGCTGTTTATTTCATGGAGCATTGCTTTTCTGAATAAATGTTATCTGTAGCATCACAGAAACAAAACTTTGTTTTTGCAAACTATGATATAAAAATTGTTCTTTTCCACTCTGGAACCTGCAGCACGACCCCACAGGATTAAGAAGAAGCAATAGAATAAGTGGTATGAAATGGAATGATCCCCAAGTCTCTGAAAAGGAGCAGGACTCTCTTGGGTCTATAGGCTGCCCAACACCCAGTGCCCCTGGATCTAACTTCAACTCAGCCACTGGGGAGCACAACAACAGCATTTCTGCTGGTGGAATGGACAACTGATCTATTTATACTCCTTCATGGATATAGAAAAGACTGCCCTCTCATCCTTTTTACTCTCTTTTGCTGCACTTTCAAAAAGATGAACATGAAAATTTATAAACCCAAAAGCATACACCAAAAAAACCAAAAGATTGTTTTTGTTGCTTAAACTTGAAATGAGACCAGACAGTATATAGAAAGAGCTTGCAATCCCGCCTGTGTTCTCATGAAAGCAGGTGAGGTCAGTGTGTTGCCTGCCCATACTTAGTTCCTTCCATTTCCTTGTAAACCCCAAAGTGCATAGCAGGGTATCCAGTTTACTTAATTGTCTCTTGGAAATTCTCCAGTATTGTGGATGTTTTGTCATGTCCCCAGGAGATCCCATTTTTGTACACTTTCTCCCTAGTACATCCTCTTCCCTGTGTTTGGTTGGTTGGGTTTGTTTTTTTTTTCATTATACTGAAGAAATATTTAACAACAACAACAGCCAGCAGGCAAAAAACTGTTTGCTTTATTACAAAAAAAAAGAGTATTGTTTGAGGCACCTTGCTAGCTGAAGGGTGCTTTCTTCCCAAAGGGACCCACCTCAGCAATTGCCAGAAAAGGTAAAGACTCCTTGTATCTTTCATTGTGGAACTCTTTTAATGACTTTCTTTTATTCAACAGCTCTACAGAACTGTTATGTAAAGAAACTGTAGTGACTGGAGCTTTCCTTGCAGCTGTTTTATTTTCCTCCTGTAAGAAGCAGAAATAACTTTAAGGACTCCATGACAAAAGGAAAAAAGGGAGAAAAAAAAACCACAGATGGTGCTGTGTTGCTAAGCAACTTTAAAGAAAGATGAAAGAAACCACAGAGCTCTATTTAGGTCTTGTAAAAACTCAAGCAGTAAATGCCCACTCCTTTGATCCTATTTAACCATGATGCTTCGCATCTTCTGTTGCTGAGAATGAAAAGTTTTAGGAACAAATAAAAAAGGTAGTTATGGTATTCCTTGAAATTCCTAGAGATTTAGGATGGCAGCCTGTGAGTAAATAATCCCTACAGAAATTATGTCTCTATAGTTATAACTACACTGTCCAGCTCAACCGTGATCAAATCTAACATTGTCTGTTATATTATTTCTGTCCTCTCTCATCTTCCTGCTTCTCACTTTACATCCAAAGTCTTACAGTACAGCCATGGTCACTGCAGCTGTGGAGCATGGTGATGTTCCTGGATGTCACCTCAGTCTCTTTGTTCTCAGCCATCTATAGATTGATCGCAGATGGCAGTTTCAAATGCATATGCATTTGTAATGCTTATTCTGGTCATTGAAAAATAAGTAGAAAGTATTGGGGGTCACTGTCTCCATTACGGTGAGCAAGCCACATGTAATATTTGCAGATATAGGCAGTCTCGGGCTGTCATTCTGTTTCATGCAGGTCTGTCTATACATCACAGTAGGAGTACCCTCAGATTATTCATTTAAGCTAGCCAAGGATCATTTTAAATTAAAAAAAAAAAAAAAAAAGAATAAAAAGGTGAGTATCTGGAAAGGAAGAGCCTTAATATCACATGAAATGAATAGGTTAGGTAACAGCTTCTTCTTTTATTTGACATAATTTAAGAAATTTAATTTAAGAAAAAAGGGAAAAGAAGGCAAGTTCTGAATAAAAGATGCCATGTCTTGAAATTGGTATAAAATTACACAGTATATTTCACCTTCACTGAAGAAAAATAACCTGTGGCTTCCTTAGATATGAGCTTGCATTATACTGCATTAACAGAGTTATCTCACGCAAAAAGACATGTTTGTTTTCCAGGGACTGTATGAATAAAAGAACAAGTCAAACACTCTACCAATATGTAATATTTATTTGTGATAGGTGATATAAAACTCTCTTATGTATCTGTATAGCTAGATGATTTGGCTGATAAATATATCCTAGAAAAAAAAATAGCGATCACTGAATTCATTAATAATGGAAATAACTTATTTAAAATGACATACTTGGAATATAGTACCAGATTACATGAATCCCATCTGTCCAATCAGGCTATTCAGGGGTCAGATATATTGCTTGCAAAAGTTTTTACAACTATGGTTCTCAGTAAGGAAATGCTTCCTTGATTTGTGGGATAATGTTGCTAACAATATAGGGAATAATTTTTTTCTATGTTCAGCAGCGTCACTTACAGGATTAGTTAATAGCCTTAGGTATGCAGTAATGAATTACCTGTTTGACTATCAGTTGAGAATCTGAGGGTATGCTGTATCTGAAATTACATTCAAACATGCACCCATAGGTTTACTATCAAAGTAACCACATTCTCCTAGCTTGTTTTCTTGCTGTTGCCACCTTTGCATAGAAATCATTCTACTTGACTCACCAAGTGTGTTTGTGGCATACAGTGCTACCCAAATAAAATGAATATTTTTTTAATGTTCTACATCTCCATCTAAGAGAGAATTTAAATGTAAATACTGCACAGATATTTTCATCTTAGGTTAATATTTTTCAGATTTGGAACTTCATTTCTTTTTGTTAAGAGATAATTATGGAATAGCATTTCAATAAACTGGTGGAAACTGATTTACTCCTTGAAAGGCTGTTTGATTAATGGAACAGAAAGGATCAAAAAGAGTCATTGTGAGATGCTGAAGGGATGTTCTGGAGACTTCATTGACCATCAATTGTGTCAACAAACAATGAAGTAAAGTCTTATGAGGAATGTCTTAAATGAGTGCACTGTAAAAATTGTCTGCAGAAAATGTGTTCTTACCTAGCATTTTTTAAAGTAGGCAATAATGAGTTTCTGTCATGTGGTAACAATGCCTACTGCTGCTGTGAATGGTGGGAGAAAAAAAAGACAAAACTTCTGCTCAGTTTAGGGCTCTGTCGTAAAGCAAAACTTTACCGGCACTTTGCTTTTATTGCACTTAAGGTGTCGTCTATTATTGTCAGTTGAATTCCACACTATTTCTTTTAATCAGTTGCAGACATAGTAAATAATTTCCTCACTTAAGAAAGCAAGTGATAAAACTTTAAATAGAGGTTTGAAAAGGAATTAATTTGGGGGGGGGGGGGGAATATGAAAATTTGAAAGTTTAGGGTTCTGTTGCTTTCCCTCTGCTCTCCTTTCCCCCCACCCTTCCTCCCCCCAAAGAATAATTGAAAGAGAAATGAACAAAATACAGAGATTCTTTGCAGAGGGAATGCTGTCCCTGGGAGGAGAACATCTGACTTTGTCATGTGGCTGCAGATAGGAAACCTTTGGCAGATGGGCTGCAATATGGCAATAAATGCCAGAAATACATCCTGGAACAGTAGCTTTAAGAGCAGAGTCTGCAAAGGAGCCAGCCCTGTGTAGGCAATGAGGTGAACTTTCATTAGAGGCATGTCTAGTGGCCATGTGTCAAAAGCTGTCTGACAAATGGGGCCCCTGTGAAATCCAGCTTGCACTTCAGAGGAACCATGTGAGAATTCAGACTGGAGAACAATTTGACATACTTAAATTAGTAAATACTAAGGGGGGGGGGGGGAGAGAATTATTCAACAACCTGTGTTTGAAGCTTTAAGTGGCAACTCCTTTTTGTTATTCATCTCTTACTTTTTTGAACTACTGCCATTGTTCTGCTGCTGGCACCTATGCTAGAGCTGCATTAAAATTGCAACATGATATTGGCCTATCAAACTCTCAAACTATGTTAAATCTGTTGAAATGGGTTGTAGGGTTAAGGCAGTCTCACCTGGGTTGTGAAACAAAATCTGTATTCCATCCCTCTGTTGTTATTATTGGGCTAAGTTTTATTTTATGAATAAAATATTACTTTGAGCTTATAATACTTGTGCTAAACAAGCTTTGGCATTTTATCTACTCACACGTGAGAAAAGGAAAGGAAAAGAGTTTTGGCCTTAAATATACTATGGTACTCACTGAAAGTGCCTTATAAGGATGAGTAACTTTTTAGGCTTCCCAGTATACCAGGAACATTTAAAATATGTAAATTAAATTGTACTGTGGTAAAATTTAATTTGTGGGCCTATGTTCAGTGGCACCTAAAAATGTCCAATAATTTTAATAGGCCTTGAAGTAAATGCACAGAATATGAGAAGGATGGGTTGTATTACATCACATCGCGCATTAACTTGGAAAAATATAATATTTTGTGCCTTTTCAGTGGATGGAGGCTGGTCTTGTTGGTCATCCTGGTCAAAGTGCTCAGCAACTTGTGGAGGAGGGCATTACATGAGAACCCGCTCATGCACAAACCCAGCACCAGCATATGGAGGGGACATTTGCCTTGGATTGCACACTGAAGAAGCCCTCTGCAACACACAGCCGTGCCCAGGTATGAAGAATCAGCCCATTCACCTTTGCTGGTTATGTGCCACAGAACCCGGCATTCACATTTAGGCAACATAATGCTCCTTGAACTGTTATTTAGGAGCAAATAATTTCTCTTCCTTATTAAGTGCACAATTAGCTCTTACGTGCTACAATCACAGTAAATCAAGTATTAGCAGATTATAGCCTTGAGGACACCACTTACTCCCTTACCCTTTAAAAGTTAAAAATTAAAATTTAAGTTAGCAGCTTCCAGGTCTGGATAAACTAAAATTGTATAATATTTGAAGTGCATCATGCTAACAGCCTGGGAGACTTTTATTTACAGTATCACAAAGAAGTGCATTTGTTATAACACTAAACATTCACAGCAAGCAAATTGCTGAGGTTAATGTTCAACATGTGTTATCACAAAGTCCTTCAAGTAGATGTTTGCCCTGTTTTCATATAAAGCACAAAACAAACCTTAATGCTCTTTGTAAAATACCTTCTTCAACTTTGGATGTTGAGTAGCAGAGCCTTCATCTTTTTAAATGACTGTGGAGTACTTAGTAAATGAAACGTCTCAGCAGTCCTCCTAGTTGTATATTATGACTTTTTCTTTGTAACTTTGACTCTGCCTTTTGACCCATATTAAAAGGAAACTCCTGTGGTTTTTTTCATGAAATTTAAGTGAAAAATAAAGAATAAAACCACATAATACCATATAAAATCATTAGTGAAAAGCCAGTGGGAAAATTTGTTTTCATTTATTCCTGATGAATGGATTACAGGCAACAGAAAATTAAATGAGCAGCTCTGATGCCACGTTATATTACTTGTTTCCCTTAGAGCTTCTGCTCTTCATAGCAAAAGTTTTCTACTCATATGATGAGTCTGTGCACATGAAGGCATAAGCCCTAAGAGTCTGAATTTGTGGATCCTATTACCTGTGCTGAACTACGATTTAAGTTAATTTCCTTTTCTAGGCACTGCATGTCTTGAAGCAGAATAAAAGTACCTACTTTGTCAAAATTAAAGCAAATGCAGCACTGTATCATGTTAAAGAAAAAAAAAAAGAAAATCCAAACCTAGAAATCAGTTGATGATTTGATTTTTCAAGACAAATTGTGTACATTTGTATGTAGAAGTTACATGCCTGCCTTTGTATCCTTAAGGCATCTTTAAAAGGTCAGAACTGGCACATTCATTGTGCTGCTATTGTAACTGTTTCTCTCACTGCGCATTTATTTTCTACCACCTTTTTCCTAGACATGACAGTTTGCAAACATTTATAAATAATCTCTTTATCTATTTTGACCTGCGTGTTATGCAAGTTTTGGAGTAGATGGGGGTGCAGGAAGAATTTGGTTTCATTTTGGTTGAAGAAAGAGAAAACCTTTATAAATAATAAAATTTCAGACATTGAAGTGGATTTCTCACATTCTGTAATGTTTTATTAATATCTCAAGCTCACTGAAAATTTGCTGCTGTTGGTTTTTGAAACAGCACATCCTCAGCTAACTGTGAGAATGGTCTTTGCCTCATGTTTACAGTGTAGATTTAAAAACTTTTTTTGCTGCTCTTATTTCACATTGGTATGAGACAAAAATACGTGCAGTGCTACACATGTCAAGTTGGACAGGCTCCTGCATCCTTGCAGAGACATTTTCTTATGGGGAGGATCATGTGGAGAGAGGTTTTTCATTGTGCAGATCAGAAAGTACCACTGGTGACATTCACTCCTTGAGTGACATGTTTAATATAGGAAAGGAATAGTAATAAACTTGGAATCTAAGAACAACCAACCAACATGGAAATGCATATGCAAAAACTGAAATGTTTCTTAAGTTGTGAAAAGAACAAAGATTTCTTGGCATTTGCAATAGTACATTTTTTCTTTTTTTTTTTTTTTTTGGCCAAATATAACTAGCAGAAAACTGAAATTTCTGGAATCCTGATACTAAGGAAATTTTGAGGATTCATGGAGTGTTAATGGCAAATCTAACTGAATGTATGCACGTATGCACTTAAAAGAAAGTAACAGACTTGTGTCTGCAAAATAAATCAGTTTTCCTCATCTTTCATTTTAAAAGCTGTATCACTAAATCTTGGTTTTTTTCTTTTAACTTGCAACTGTATTAATATGAACGGAAGCACTGTACTGTTGATCAGTAGTGGTTTATACTTGCTTATCAGTCAGTTTAATTAGTTGCAATGGTGTCTGTCTTACTGAATACAAGAGTGTTTTATACCTAGACTATTTACTGCTGCTGTAAGAGGGGAAGATATCTTCTGTCCTTGAATTGCTAACTCACACATGGAAATAATGGATAAAGCAGTTGAGCCTATACAAATGATGGTGTAATTCTGCATAAAAGAAATTTATAACCTTACGGACTGATGGCCTGATCCTTTTGAGGTGCTTTCTTCACCAAAGGATCTTTCAGGAGCTGCTTGGAGTTAACCTGGCTTCAAAGGCCAGCCAAGACTCTGTAGGAAAAAGACATAACATCTCAATAAGTCTTGCCATGTTAGAGGTGAAAAGCAGTTCCAGATTAAACACCTCTTCAGCCCACCCCCTCTTTTCCATTCTCATGACTTTTGCAAAGTACTGAGGAGCAAGTTGAGGATTCTGCCTGAGGTGCAAGAGAGCCTCAGATACTTCGAAAATAATGAAATCAAAAGGATGACGCAGGATAAGTGAGTCTGTAGAAATAGATGCAAAAGCTGTGGATTCAGCATCTCTGTGATGTCAGAGATAGTGGGTCCACAAAGGGCAGGTCTGACAATTTGAAATGATACAGCTGTCAGTCTTGAGTGCCTTACTTTTGTGTGACTCTCTGAGCTCCTAACAGTGGCACCCCTCAAAACACAGATTTGGTACCAGGATCCGTGACTACAGGGATGTCCATTCTTCTCACACTTGCACTGAGGTTCTCTCCTTTATCCTCTGTGATTCTGTTTGCCAGGTGGAGCTGATCAGCATGGCACGAGACCCACTGACTTATCTGTGCTGTAGTGCCTGGGCTGCACTGTGGGACTCAACATGGGAGGGAGATGTCCTGTATTACATATGTGGGAAGGTCCTGATGTGCATAGTCTTTTATAGGACCCCTGAAGGGCAGACTGAAACAGTAGCCTTGTCCAGTGTGTGAGCCTCTGTGTGCCAACCAGTATGTGACCTAGCATAATCTACACATATTCTGAGGTTCCTATTTTATCACAGGATGTAGCAGCTTCAGCAAGGAACCTGGTGGGCCAAAAGCACATTGGACAAGATGGGGCTGCAGAGTGTACCAGCTAGCAGGCTGCATTTAGGATGTTCATGAATATTTTGACAGCTGCTGCATATATGCCAGTTTTACCAGGACTGGGAAAGAGTATTGGCTTAAGCAAGCTCTCTGCCAGCAATGAGAACTGGGCTAAGACTTGCAGTGAGCAGCATTACTTTAAACTTCAATGAGGAGGGCTTTATTGTTACTAAATATTTAAAGTAAGGATCTGTGTATTTAGTTTACTTAGATCCAGCAGCTGATACTGGTAGTGACAACAGCAGCTCCTGGATGTGCCACACTACATAAGTAGTGTCCATTTGCTTGACTCCCACTTCAGCTCTCTTAGCCTCTGAATTAGGATCCAACTACATTATATCCTCTGCCTCCATGCTCCTACTACCCACGCTGCAAATGAGGCTCTCTGAGGACATCTCCTAGGTAGAAGAGCCAAAGGACAGAGCTTTGAATTCCTGCTCCTCACGATAACATGATCCTACTGCCTGATATTAGCTGCTTGTGTCAGGGTATTTGCCCTGTTGTTCAAAGGAGGCCCCAGTCCAGACAGTTGCTAATTGTTCTTAAATACCAATATCCAGGCTCTTATCTGAGCTGCTGAGTAAATCTCTTTTATGAACAACTCCACAAGCGATGGTGTGCATCTGAACCATAGGCTGCTAGGACTGATTGCTGCTCTCTCTAACCAGCGCTCTTCTATCATTGTCTTCAAATGGTCCCAGGAACACACCTTGAGATTTTCTGCACCACAGTTACGTCAGTCTCCTCCATCCATTTCTTTTTACTGTGCTATCAGGTAGTGAATGTCCAACACTATCATGGAAAACATCTATTGCCTGACATTTTTTGAGACTGCAAGCCCAAATATTCCTATCAGAATCTGTTAAATTTTAGATGACTGTTTTTAAATTTTTACTCTATGGCCAATGAGTAATTGTGAACCTTCTGTGCTGGATTTACACAATGTATTGAAAGGGGCCCAAAACAGTGTAAGGCTTTCCTGACTTCTCACCTGATTCACAAAAGATATACAAAAGTTTCATGAATTTTCAAAATTACTTGCAAATTTCAGTGTTCTTTGATTTAACTTGAAACAAAGTTAGGTTACTATATATTTTTTTATTTGAAGCAAAATGAAATTTGTATTTTTTTTCATATTGGCATAAAATCAATTACCATTTTGAAGCAAGAAGAAGTTTGGTTTAGGGGTAGTAGGGCTGTTTATTCCATATCAAAACCATAAAATCTATCTCAGTGGGAAACCTGACAGAAGAAAGAAGAACATTTAAGAGAACTGTCTGCTACACTTGCCAACTCAGAAAGCTATGAAAGCAAGACTTGTGCTTGAATTGTAAGAAAGCTGAGCTCAGTAAACCCACAGACCATCATGGGAATGAGATCAATTCACTTCATTTAAGGGAAGTATTTTGAGATCACACAGGCATGAAATAAAAATGTCTTAAAACTACATTGGCAGAGGAAGAAATACAGAGAAACAATAGAAGCTGATAATGAACCGTATGGGGGTGAGAATGTTTGATGAGTTCTTTTATCTCTGTTTTAAAGAAATGGACCTGAAATAACAAAAACTAAAAAAAAGAGTAAATCTGCAAGATACAGATGTGTTTATGATTAAATGAACATCCTGTTTCAGACCTGGAAGACATACTGTTATAGCTCTCATTGCTACTTCTCAGGTACATAAGAAACAGTGTCATTGTCTGTGCCGATGACTTAGACTGGAATTAGCTTCACAGTGATCACTCTTTCAGTCACCACCATTCTCATTTCTGACTTCTCACTTCCACATGCAAAGGCCATGGCAGAAGCCAAAGCCATAATAGGTTTATGACAAATTTGCCATCACACTCTGTATTTCAGAGACTTCCCAAAGCCAAACTGCCTTTGTTTTATTGTAATGAAAGAGCTGGCCTCTGCTAGTTGGTGGAGGCTGGGGATGAGGCCTTCTGTCATAATTCAGAAATACAAGCTATTTGTCTCTCGTTCAGTGTACTTGACGCCTTTGATTGCAGCATCTGTGTGCGTGTCTCTCTGCCTGTTGCAGACAGCTGGTCCGAGTGGTCCGAGTGGTCTGACTGTGACTCATCTGGCTTCCAGTTCCGTGTTCGTCAGTGCATCATTTTGTTTCCTGTGGGCAGCCAGTGCACAGGCAACACCACAGAGAGCCGAGCCTGTGCTTTGGACTCCAACTTTATACCAGGTGAGATCAGCCTGCTCCTTGAAGGATTAGTGAAATCTCTCAACGTTTCAGAAGCGAGGTGTAGTACTCTCCCAGACTGCACTGTGCAGAGCCTAGAGCTGGAGCAGAACTTGCCTTTTGTCAGGCAAAGCGTGTCGGTCTACTGTGTAGAGCCCATGTTGCTGAGTCTGGTGTCTACATGAAAATCTGCCCCATGGCACCGAGTGCTGTGGTGCTGTCCCTACTGTCAGCGCCTGGGACTTGGGTCAGTCACTGTCACAGCTTTCTGCAGGTCCCCACTTCGTGCTCGGTAGCAGGGTGTACCAATGACTACAGACAGCTGGGGAAAAATAGTTTGCTTTTTACTTATGTGGTTTTGAGACTTTACAACTATTAGAGAAACGTTCCTTTAGGCTTTGCCGTTTGCATATACAAACATGGGTGCTGTGGTAGTTAATCTGGAAATCATTTCACAAAGTCCTTTAAATTAATAACTGCTTAGAAAGGTAAATATTATTAATGTCCCTCAGGTCCTCATCTCCTCCATGACTGCTAAGTACCTTATGGATAATCACATCCATGTATTATTCTGTAGCATTTGTCAAAACTCATGACTGTACTGTTTATTTTTGTTGAAATCACAGCAGTCATTTAAATCCACACAGCAGTATGGGTGGCCACCTTGAATTGCTGTTAACAGTTATCTCTCCACCTGTGTACATTAAGAAAAGCTAGTGGTCTATTCACAGAGAAATTTACATTTTAATGTATCATTTGAAATGTAATTATGTTTACTCAGTGCAGCAACCTTTTTTTCCCCATTACTGCGGTACAATATTGTACACTATAACAAATCAACAAATAAAATACTGTTTTTATGGATGGTGCATAATGCTTTAA
This sequence comes from Neopsephotus bourkii, assembly GCF_033783945.1. Lineage (NCBI taxonomy): Eukaryota > Metazoa > Chordata > Aves > Psittaciformes > Psittacidae > Neopsephotus > Neopsephotus bourkii. Next base: position 5,501,888 of record NW_026901984.1, on the reverse strand, counting down.
CTTCTGAATACTATCTTCTCCTCCAAAACCAATGTGGCAAGTATGAAAGCAAAAACTCCCACACTGTATTTTCCCCCTTTTCCCAGGCTTTTGAAGCAGCTCTGTTAATACTCACATTCTGTCAATACCCTGCTTAATCCAATATAAGCACTTCATCTGGTTTTGGAAAGTAAGCATTTTCAGAATCTGAAATGAGCCACCTCTTCTCTCTCCCTTCTGGTTTGTTTGCCACTCCTCCTCAAATACCCATATCATAGCAGATAAGGTCATGCCCATTGCGCTCACTTTAGACAAACTAGCTTGCTTTCTTGTGATCGGTTAGCTCACTTTCATTCCTCCACGTCCTCCAACTCACAGTTCCCTCCCTTCATCTGTCCATCCCTCCCTCTCTCCCTCCATTCCTTTTTCTAATTCACCTCTCTCCTTTCTTCAGCTAATGTGCTGTCATGTCCAACCTCATGTTGCCTCCTCCTGCCTTTCCTTAGCTTTGTTCCTCTACAGAACTTGGTATACAGAGTGATTCTGGATGAGTGCAAAAATAACTACTTCTTGTCAACTCCTCAGCTTCCCGAGTTAGTCACTGTCAGCATCACCTTTCAGAGCTTTACAATTTTCTGGTACATTTTTTTTGTTTGTTTGGATTGTGAATAAATAGTCTCAACATGACAAAGTATGCTCTCAGCCTGTAACTCTCTCTGACAAAGCTGTCCTGTCAGGTCTGATACTTTCTCATTTTGAAAATACTTAGTATTGATTTAGTATTTGAAGAAAGGTAAAAAATTATGGTCCCTTTAGCAGTAGCTGCATGTGGATCATCTTTTGGCAGTGGAGAGCCTACTCTAAATTCCTCATACAGAAGCTGTTGCATACATATGGCCATCATTGCTGCCCTTCTCTGGTCTGCTTTTTAGTTCTACCAGAGACATCCTTAGATGGGTAAACCAGAGCTGCATGCAGCATTTGTGGTGCGGACAGCACATAGATTTGTAAAGTGCCATAATGCTGATATCCTCTCCTATTAACTATTGCTTTGTCGGTAGTACCTAGCATTTGGTTTGCCTTTTTGATTGCTTCTGAACACTAAGCTGATTCTGTCATGGAAAAATTTTACATAACCTCCCAGCCTCACTCATGAGTAGTAATGGTCAGGTCACCACCCATATTTCATATGTGAAGCTAGCATAGCTTTCTACAGTATGTATTGCTTTATGTCAATCTACATTTGTTTCTTTAATTATTTTATTATCTAGCTTCATAAGGCCCTTCTGTAGCTTTTCACACCCTTGTCCATGCTACCCTTAACTTTGTATTATCAGCAAACTTCAAAACCACATTTGCCTCCTGCTTTTCTAGACCTTTGGTGAAAAGCCTAGGTCCCTGCAGAAATGGTAACCTTCCTCCACTGTAAGAGCTGGGTACACAGTACTACCTTGTTTTCTATCTTTTCCTTCATCTCACTTGTTGCTTGCATAGCCTTTGGTAAAGAATTGAAAAGCTTTTTTGAAATCCAGGGAGACTGTCAGTTACCCCACCCATATCCTCATGATCATTGCCACTTTCAGAGAGGTTCAAGAGATTTGTAAGGCAGGAATTCCCTTCACAGAAGCCATGATTCTGAAATAAAAAGTAGAAACATTTGATTGCAAACAGATTTTATTCAATATTTATACAGAAGGTATCCAATGTCAAAATGGTAAGGATACAAGCTAGAGTTACATTTTATTAGTGTACAACTTGAGACCCATGAAATTAGCAGTCATCTTGTTTGAAGATTTGTATATTCCCTCTGTTCACATTAGTGCTAGACATTACTTATACAAGTAATGAGCCCATTTGAACACAAGATAATTAAACTCTCATTAATTTTACTGTTCAGAAAATCAACACTTTCTCAACATGTTCAAACTCCACAAAGAAAGTTTTCATCTGCACTTCATCTTTTTAATTCCAGAGACGTTTTGAGTCAAGAATTAAAAATATAGTGATGGTTTTGCTTGGGAAACTAAGAAACCTGAAGATGTCGTGGGACCTCTATGTTAATTCTACCACCTAATCTAAATCTTTAGTACTTTGGATTTGTAATGAGTGTAGTATAATGAAGTTTTAAATCCTTACTGTTTTAATCAAACTAGTAGTCCTCTGTAATTTTTTTTCTTCTCAGCATAAGTGGTTTATTTATTTTTCTAGAAATATCCGTGGCACGATCCAGCAGCATAGAAGAAAAACGATGTGGCGGTAAGGTTTTCAGCTCCAGATGTCTATTAAATACTGAAATATTGATTTCCCGTTGTGTGCTTTTGTTTCACCTTTTGCCCTCTCATAGTTTTATTCTAACTTCAAAATGCCTTATTCTCATTATTTACACTTGTAGAGAAACAGAGAAATAGTTTCTACAGGATTTCTCATTAAATATCCATCTGCCATTGCTGACCTTTGAGACAAGAACGTGTATTACTGGATGTTTGTATTTTCTTCCTTTTCAGTATGGCAGTCACCCTTGTCTCAAAAACCAAATTCCCACTATAAGCTAGTTATCAGTACGTCAAAATTGGTAAAGTTACTCCACCTTTTTCAGAATAATAATTTCACAAACCTCTTTGGGACTCAAAATAAACAGCAGAAAGCCAGCCTGCTAACCCGTTTAATAGCTCAGACTGTATCTGGGAATCGTTTTCAGCTTCACTGCCAGAGACAAAACTAAAAAGTAAAAAAAAAGAAAAACATTCTATACCAGAGAGTCCTGATATTAGCAAAACAAATATTTAAAGAGAGAATTGTTAAAAAAAAAACCCTCAAACAAACAATAGTAAGATGAACAAAAAAGGAAAAATTACCTTTTTTTTTTGTGCTGAGCTATCACACTTAGTCTGTGTCATCATGGTAATAGCTCTGGCCGGTCCTAGTATTCTTCCATGCACAGATAAACTGCATTTTTAACCTAATAAGGGACAATGAAAACACAGGGGTTATACAATGGTACTAGCATGCATGGTAACTTGTTATAGGAGCCAGAATAATCTAATTTGATTTTTTTTTTTGTAGCAGTGGTACTCTGAAAACATTTTGCCAAGTTCTACAGCAGTGGGAAACGCTCATAAAAGTGTAGGAGGATATGTCAGTGATAATTTATATATTGGGGCAGTCAAGATAGTCACCTAAATATTTGGGTTTCTAAATACCCAGTAGGCATGCAAAGGTCCTACCTTAGGCACTGCAAAAATGGGACACATGAGCTGGCCTATTTTTCTGTATTACAGTGAAAAGCATCCAGCAGATGTTTTTCCAGACTAGTGCCATTCTTTCAGTTTAAAATCTTTCATTTGTGCATTTAGGCAACCACAAACAAATTTTCAGTAATGTTAAGGTGAAATTTCCAACATGAGCTTTTTACTAATACCTCTTTCCTAATAAAAAAAACCCACAGCTCCAGTTTGAAATAAGAGCGAAAAGGAGTTCAATTTGTTCATTTTGAGCTATTCCTTCTGGTGCAACATCTGTTATCTCTGTCCAGTAACATCAGAGGATGATTGTGCTTTACATTCCTTTTTGCAGTTTCATACAGCAATGAGCTTCCTCTCAATTTTAATCCTTGCATATTTGGAGAGGATTTCCTCTCATCTGATCCCATAGCATCTTTTTGAAGCGCAGAGCAGACAGGAGACTGATGGGTTCTGAGCTGTTGACTGCACTCTCTGGTTGCAATGGTTAAAAGCACACTGAGCTTTAAAGACCCATTCTGTCTGCCATGCCCCCACTCCACCTTCCCATTTTCCTCTTAAACACTACCATTTCTTCCTTACCCCCTCCCTTACATTTAGAAAAATAGTCTGAAGCCTGGAGAAGGAAAAAAGTCAGCCACTTATCAAAGACAGAAACAGAGAGACCTAGCAAGAATCAAAGCAGGAATGGAAAAAAATGTGTGCCACTGCTTTGGGACATGTACCAAATAAAGGGGATATGGAAACCATTTTAGGGAAAGCAGGATTGCAATTCGAAGATACCGGGATTTTGTTAGTTCTGCCACAAGTGCTTAAACGTAAGAGAAAGACCTAGAAGAACAACAGGGAGGTTGTACTGTAGTTCACTGAAAAGAAAAAAAAAAACAAAAAGCTATGTATGTACCTTATATACATAATTTATATATAATAAGGTGTTATACAGTCCAAAGAAAAATTTTGCTGAATTATTCAAACGTACAAAATGCAATTCATTCTTCTGTTATTTGGGTTCTGAACTCGTTTAAGCATCTTTCAAAAATCTCAGTCTTAATACTGACAGAGATGTATGAGTATCTAAGATTCTTATAATGATCCCTTCAGGGAAGTGCAGTGCATTTTCTACTGTAGGGATAAACCATTGCACTTGAGATGTTTATGGGAAACACATGAAATTTCCCTTACCCTTATTTGAATCAAGCACTTGCCTACATTTTACCCCAATCTTAAGCCTTTATTGCTACTTCCTTAAAAATAAGACTGTCTTCTGATCTCCTCTCTGCAGAGTTCAATATGTTTCACATGATCGCAGTGGGATTAAGTAGCTCAATACTTGGTTGCCTTCTTACCCTGCTTGTTTACACTTACTGCCAACGGTATCAGCAACAGTCCCATGATGCAACTGTCATCCATCCGGTGTCACCAGCTCCTCTAAATACCAGCATTACCAACCATATTAACAAGCTGGACAAATATGATTCTGTAGAAGCCATCAAGGTGAGAAGTGGATTGTGAGATCTATAATGTACAAGGTGTATTGTCCTATGCAACAGTTCTGCTGTATCAAAAGAATTCTACTTACTAATTTTCTGTAGTGGCATTTGGACTCAAATTATGCTGATTGTTAATGACAAAAGTAGATTTCACTTGAGGTATTGTAATTATAGGTCCTTTCCTTTGTCAATCCCTATTACACAGGAAGTTTGATTTTGTGTGCATGTGTAATTTATATGGTAGCAGCCTTTCCTGGAAGAAAACAGACAACTCAGGTTTGGTTTTGTAGAGCTTTTTTAGCCTGATTGTGATCCCTAGTGGCTTGTTCAAGAAATAAATTGGGCCATTAATAGTCATTATGACATATATTGAAAGTAGTCCTTTGGCTCCAATGCTATGGTTCATCTTCCTCTGCTATGTCTTTATACAGGAGATGTATCTGGTGAATATATTCTGGGTCAGACTGTCAGTTACTGTTCATACCCAAAATATATGTAAATGGATGGTACAGATTTACAGTAGTTGAGTCTGGCATGACATCTGTATATGATAATTGTTCCCAAACAGTTTTTTTTTTTGTTGACCTTTTAGAATAGCTTTTCAGATATACTGAATTAAGAAAGAATGAGCATTCTGAAAATACCTGTTTCTGTATCTTCAGATTACACAGTTTGTTCATGCAGGTTTTTGTAAATGAGGATTTTTCTTAAATCCTACTTAGATAACCCAGTTTTAAATTTCTACATTTTTCTTTCTAATTAAAGACATTTTAAAAAAATTCATTAAAAATGGCAACAAAATTCTGTAATCAGTAGTGGAATAGGTACCTAATTTAAGGGTTTTCCAAATTCCACTGATTGTCTCTCTGGATAGCTACAGAAACAAAAACAGCCATTGACAATTCATATTCTAAATACTCATGTCACTTTTTTAAAAAAGCCAGATTTACCCTCTTAAGACCTTCAGACATTTCTCCTACATGTTGCATTTGAAAATCAAGGAATTAATGCAGTAAAAAAAAAAAAATTCTTACCCAGTAAAAAGATAATGAGCAAATTATTCTAATAGGAAAAACTGGATATGTATGATTAAAACTATTTTTAATTGTAAAATTAGTTTTATAATACTTGGGAGAAAGTGCCTGGGTTTATGTTATTGAGTAGCCTTGCTTTATATAAGAACGTCATTATGCAAAAAGATAGATGCAAAAGCAAGTTTTTGTAAATATGCAGGTATTTCTTAGTACATTTTGGACTGATTTATTACACACAGATATTTGCCACAAAAATTGACTTGGTGAAAGGGTGCTTAGTAGTTACGGTTGCTCTGTTCTTCCCATATTCTTATCTTTTTTTTTTTTTTTTTTTTTTGTCCCCAGGCATTTAACAAGAACAACCTGATTTTGGAGGAGAGAAACAAATACTTCAATCCACATCTCACTGCAAAGACTTATTCTAATACCTATTTTACAGATTTCAATAATTATGATGAGTACTAATGGGCTTGTGTATTTTCTGGCCTCCTGTAACTCCCCAGTCCCCAAGGCCTGTGCTACTTGACTGCTCATGTGATTGAGGCTTCAGAGATGAAGTTCAGAGACATTTCAAGCACGATCCAAGCCATCAATGTCCCATTGCTGCCAAAAGCCCAAAACACCTGCTTGTGACATGATGTTTTCTTTGCAGAGTGCAAGGTTGGCCTTCAGTGTTGGATGCAGCTATAGATCCCTTGATGTCGCTGGACCACTCATGAGGATTGCATTGCTTCAACTCAGTTTCATTAACTTCCAGTCAGATTGCTCTAACGAGTAATTCCTGAGCTTTAAAAGAACCCACAATGTTACCCCTTAAATCTAGGCCAGGAGTACAAATCTAATTTTCTTTTTAAGTATTGTCTTTTATTTCCATGAGGTCTGAAAAGAGATCTCTGCTGTTAGCCATGGGAGCCCTCTGTGCAGTCTCCTGAAGCTCACACCACCAAAAACAGCTCACAGGGTGCTGGGAACAACAAGAAGAAACGTGGTGATTTAGCAGTGCTCTGCAGCTCTGGGATCTGTAGGGCTGATCTTCCTGGCCTGTACATCACTGCAGCTGCAGTTCAGAGTGCAGACACTAAGGACGTACTGAGTGATATAAACTTGTAATTAACCCAGAAGGCTACAGGGTTAGTGGTTTCCAGTTGTGAGCTACGCCCATTCACATAAAGCCTTCACCTCGTTCAGTGTAATTTTTGGGAGGTTCTGGAAGGGCATGTCCCACAGGGAGGCCAAGGGAGGAGGGCAGATAGGAAAGGCACACTGGAAGGTTTTTCTGTGTGGTGTTAGTAAACAGCCTTGCTGCAGCAGGCAGGTTTACAGAAGTCGTGGCATTCCCCAGGCTCCCTTTCCTTGGTGCGTTGAGTGGGAACCCATTCCTCACTCTGCTGTAGCACTCGCCATCAGGCTGGTCATGGAAAGATACAACTGCACCATCTTGTGTACCATCTCAGGCTCTCGGGGGTACACAGGCATAGTCATAGGTCTGCTTTTCTCTTTCTGCTTTCACTTTATATGCACATGTCTGACAAGCAAAGGTGGCTCAAAAAACACAGATGTATTTGCAAAGCATCTCATCTTGCTGCCATGTCCAATCATGCTAGTCAGCCCCTAGAGGAACATTCTTATGGTATTTTAAGTGATTATGTTGTTGAACTTCATTGATGTAAATATTTAAAATACTGTTTGAGTTTTAAGTTATCAGTTTTAATTCCTTTTTTAGTGGCAGATGAGGAATCACAAAGAATTTTTATGCCGTTTTTGTTTGTTCTGTCTTCACCCATATTCATGACATTGTTATTTTTGTATCTGAAATTCCAGGTGTATGACTAAAAAAAAGGGCAGGGATTCGGGTCAGATTTTCCAGAGTACTTAGTAGTAAGGCAGTATTTGCTATTCTCAGAAGCTTATGAAAAGAAATTAAAAATGAATATTAAGGTGTAAAGAATTGGGCTTTCATGTTTTTGACCATGCTAGATGCAGAGATCATCACAGTGGAGTACAGAACTGTATGCAAGGAGAAACAGAGTGGAAATGTTTCCGTTCTCTGTTTAGAGTCCTTGATCATTAGGTTACACTATGATAGGCAAATAGATAAAAACATGTACAGATTATAAGGATTCACAATAAAGAAAGGCAAAAAGTACCAAGAAACACTGATCATGTGAGACTGCATTTTGAGCATTGATTTTAGCAAGGGTAAACACCATCTCTAATGATAGCAATGAGCAACATTTTTGAATGGGGATAGAATTGAATGTAGCACTATGCTTCCTATCTCTCTTCTGCAGCAAAGTGAAAAAATGCAAAGCAAGTGGTCTTTGAAAAGCTGTGCAGCAAAATGGGTGCACATTTAGCATCTATGAAAATAATTAAGATCAGATGCCCATTTTTTCCAGCTGAATAGTTCTCCCTCTCAGTCAAAAGAAATCACCCCACCCTCACCCCAGTTCATCTCCAGAAAGTATAATAATGCTGGTTCTGTATAATTTGTGATTTTATTTTTTTTTACTGTTTATTAGACTTGATTTTCCAGGAAGAAATTAGGTGATTGCCCTGGGTAAGAGGAAATTTTCTCTGCAAGAAAATGTAGTGAAACAGATAGAGGAAAAAAGAAAGCCTTTGGAATCATAACCAGTCCAATACATGAATCACTCTGTTCATGCCAAAAGATAAAATTTTACATTTAGTAAGATAAAGAAAATAAAATCTATATTGCTGCCACTGCCAAGAAAAAGCAGCACATGCACATACACAGATATGCACAACACTGTTCCTCTCTGCCCTGTACTAAAAGCACATTATTCTGGCTTATGGATTTTATATTTAGACTATTAGTTATGAAAACCAATATCTTAAAAATATTTGAACTATGTATTTTTATTTTAAACTTTTAAAATGAAAATTATCTGAAATTAGCTTTATTTTTTTTTAACTCTTCAGTAGTTTGAAGCACGCCTATCTTTACAGTCATCTATTTTCCATTATTTTCATGGATAGATACATATGTTAGATTCGTGTTATATATGTGGTAATACCCTAGGTTAAGTCTGCATGATCATAGGTAGAAGTGCATTTAGCAGATGCTCAGGCTGCTCATACTTCCATCTCCCCAAGGAGTATTTCAGGTGTTCCAGACCTTTGAGCAACTTCCATGTGATGCCATTTAAACACCATACCAAATTGTTGGAAAAGTGTTTGTTTTAAAACTTTCGTTGTCATTTAGCTTTCTAAATTTCATTGCTCTAAATTGCAGGTAGAGGTATATTCAAACCTCTGTCTAAAGCAGCAGGGTAAACATGGAAATTTCACAGCACTTCAATGAGAAAAAATTGATGGCAAGATCTCATGGTCAAGCTAGATTCTGAGACAACAGGTTTTAAAGCCATTAGGTATTTGTATCTTAGGTAATTCTCAAGAACCCCACATGCACTGGCTATATCAGTATTTTCACCTTCTGAATTGTACACAGCTACCCAGGTAGTTTAATACAGCCTTTCCTAAGACATGGAGCAAAGCAAATTTCAGTCTCTTAATTTTCAATTTATTTAGGTTTGGGGTTTTTTTGTTAAATAGGATGCACATATTATAGTGAAAATCAGATTTCCCCATGAAAGCTCTTACTTTTCTTTTGCCAAAAATGTAATGAGTAGACATTTTCCTGCATATCTTGTTTAAGCCAAAAGAGCTCTCAAATGTGCACAAGGGAAAAATTTGGTTCTTACAGCAATGTTCTCTTTTTGGAAAGGGAAAACCAACTCCCTTGCCAATTAAATGCCATGCTTAAATACCTTTTGCTTGTATAAAGTGATCTTTTTTTGATAAATAATTGTATTACCTCTGATGCCAATAGTTAATATTACTAAACCACTTTTATACTGATTGCATAAATTTAAAAATGTTTCTCTACTTTGAATGCAAACATTTTGACAGATAGATCAAAATTCTCCGTGTGAATCCATTTCTTTATACCCCTGTTACATAGAGTGAAGGAGGAAGCAGGATTGCCAGTCTGATCCTTTACACTGTATACTTTCATTGGATAAGTCAAAGTAGAATTGTGTTTGAGTACACATTTTGGGCCTATTTTTGTGTCTGATACACAGCGCACTTTCCTTGGTTTCTTAGAAAATGGACTCCTGTGCTTGCAGATTTATCCTGTACTTTGATTTGAGTCTAATGACTTTTATGGTCATTTAAAGTTACTTTACGTGGAAGCTTTTCCAGCCATTTGCAGTCACCTGCTGTTGGAGCAGTGTCATTTGGCTAAAACTAATCAAGAGATTTTTGACTAGGATTAGGATTTTCTTAGGAGAGTGGGAGAAAGAATGGGGCTTAAATGGCTCTGATTTCCAGGCTATTAAGCAGTACTGATTAAAGTCTCAGATGGGTATAGGATACTGTGGATTTAGTTAGCTTGACCAGAGCTCCACAGTAACCTCTGGAAAAATACCATGTCAATGTACAAATCAAGAGCTACCAAAGCACTTAGGTTAAGTGAAGAAACTTCTCAGAGCATCAGACCATATGGCTGTTGAAACCAGAAAAGAGAGTAAGAGGTCCCAGATGCAACAAAAAAGTTAATGGGTATAAATGCTTCAATATTTTTTTTCCCTCAGAAATATGGAACAAATATAATCACTTTTTTTAAATGTGGGACCAGTTTTATTGCAACCAGCACAACATAAGTACATTCCTCAAGTTAATTGTATGCATAATAGCTTTGCTGTATGAGATCAGTTCCGTAAACAGTTTGGTCCAAGCTTATCTTGCTCTTCTTGAGGCATCCGACCAACTTCTGATTGCAGCTGCCACCAGCACCCTCTATGTCTCACCTGGGAGAACATCCTTAGATGGACCGAGTTACATCCTGGTGAGGGCTTGTGTCTCTTGCTCAACGCTGTAGTGAGCCTGGAGAGACACATGTCTAATAGTCATTTGGATGCCTAAATTTACATTTGCAAAAGCTAGGCTCTTGAGTATGATTTTACTCATCACATAAGTAACCACACCAAGTTCAGTGGTATGGGTGTAACAAGTTACTTATTTTAATGTGTTTACAGAATTGAGCCCAAAATATATTGCTTCTGCACAAATCCATGCACAGTACAAGATTACTTCAGTAGTAAGAAAACAGATTCATTTAAAATTGTTCACAAGCAGATCTGCATCTTGATATCAGGGAATAGATATGTGTTCATTGTGTGGGGTATTTGAATTCATTCCTTTCTTTGCTAAATAAATGAATGATAAAACAAGATACTGCTTGACTTCATTTAAAAGCCATTCTTCCAAATAAAGAAGGGTTCTGGGATCTGTGAATGTTTCCCCTTTCTTTTTCTGTTCTCCACAAAAATGAATCTGTGTGCAGCTGAAATGGCTGTTAGCTAGAGGGTTCTGTGTAACTGAATGAAATGCTTTGCATTGTGTTGCCATGCTGGGATAGTACAAAGAAGGAAATGCACTAACCTGAGAGGTTTGGCAAAGATTTCAACCAAAGCAGTAGCAAGGATAGGCAGAAGTGGAAACAAAAACATAGAAGAATGCCACTAAAGGCTTGGCAAAGTTCTCCATAAACTTTCACAGAAATTTAGAGGGTTTTGGGGAATTGCCATGGGTGAAGGCATTGAGACTGTAACGTCCTGGATTGTCAAGCCAACTAGTTGGCCAGGCAAAAGGCAGTCTGAGTGCAACTGGTACTTGTGCAAAGTTGTGATTGTTGCTCAGAGTCAGGGGAGAGATGAACTAGTGAGGCTCTCAGCACCAGGTTAACCAGGAGGGAACAAAATACTTTTACAAGCAGTAAAGACCACAGAACAGGTGGCATTTTGGCAATATCTGTGTTGGCAGGAAGGTTAGGGGAACTAGAACAGATCTGTAGATCAGAACAGCTGATGCTGAACTCCTGGATTTTGGACTAACACCCCAGTCTTAGTCCCACAGACTGAACACCTACTGCCAGTAAGAGTGTACCGTTCAGTTTCCTTCATTCATTAAAAACCCCAGGTAAACTAACAAACAAGCACAAAACCCCAACATACCACATGACATGCTTTGAGACTGCTCCATGATGCAAATGAAGGCACAGTAAGAGGTGTACCAGGAACTGATAAACCTTTGTTTCCAGCTGGCTCTTTGGAAACTTTCCTTTTCTGCTTGTGGGAAACTGATAACAGCTCTGCCAAGCTGAGGATTTACCAATTTGAAGGAGTGACTTTACACCAGCAGTGAAGTCAGCTAAAAAATTGAGGTAAACTGACCATCAAGGGCTGTGCAAAAACTGTTATACTGATACTCAGTTTATCTTATTTTTTCTTAAACTGAATGTACTCTCAATTCCTTAACTGAAAGGAACATCTAAGCTACAGAGGTGGTATTTTCATAATATCATTCAGGATAAAGTTCAATCTGTGTAACTTTCAGCATTCTCAAAATCTGCTCCTAGAGGCTGAGAATGCAGAAAGCAGCTGAGGTTTGTTCTTTCTGTCTTTTTTTTTTCTCCAAACTGTTTATCCACAAACATCATCCAACAATAGCTTCAGATTTTAAAGTATCATAGAAGGTAATTAAGGTTATATGTTCCAGGATTTATCAATCAGATTTGCTAAATCACTAAGCCCTTGGTTTTGAATGAATTCTCCCTTTTGTTAGCTGCAGCAGTAGGCATTAACTGAAAGTGAAATAAATATCAAGTTTCAAATAAATGGGAAATTTAAGGTCCCAACTTTTAAATAAAGCTTTGAAGCCAGTACAGCTGCAGAATAAATTGCTTTTATATCTGTGTGCTGAAAAGGGTTTTCACATGTCATGGCCTTGTGAGATGTCCTGTGGAAAAATTGTTTTTAATAGTGATGTACCCAAGATAAAATAATTGAAATAGAGCCCAGAGACTTTTATCAATAGTAAATGCTTTTGTTTTGGTATCAGGAGAATGTCATTGGTTATTGCAATAGTGGGAGTAAATGAACCCTGTAAAGAAGTTTATAGGGAATAATTTTCCCTTGCCATCAGCTCTTTCAGAAACAGCTTCCTTAGCAAAACTTCTCCAGAGAGCCATTGAAGATACTCAGATTTAAGAAGAAACTGGTGCAGTGGCTTGAGCACAGAAGCACGGGTGCAGGGATCTCAGCCAACTGCAGGCTTATTCCAGTGACACAGAGCTTGCTTTGGATTTACACCTATTCAGACAAATCACCAAATTCATGTTGTAAGGGCTGTCTGGTGACTTATTTAGTACTCCAGGGATGTAATTTAACCTAATGCTTTAGATACACAGAGAAGCAGCTCAATTCATAGGTAATGGCCCTGTTTTTCCATCATATACATTCACCCTGTATTTCCCTCTCCAGGGATATTTTTTGATACTTTAAATGATTTAAATTCATGAATTAGCTTTTATCAAATTTGATTTTAGGTTGGGGGGTGAGGGATAGGGGCCTGGGGAAAGCATACCACTTTCTTAGTCTCCATTACTCATATTGATACTATTTAACTGCCTTGATTAGTATTCACAATTTCCTCTTGACTTAATGTCTTTTCAAGCTTCAATAATAAGGATTTTACTGCCCTTTTTAGGTATTTAATGTCAGCATGACCTGAACTTTCTCCTTTTGTGCTCATTTAGGACTTTTCCCCAAATCAGATAACTTATTCTTAACATACATACTCAAATCTCAGTCACGTATCTGTGATCTTCTAAGCCATATTTTTTGTTTGCTTAGTGTTTGCACTAATGGAAACATTACTAACCCACAAGCCACTACTGTTTCTATTTTTAGTTTTGAAGTTCTGCAGTGATAAATCTGGACTCTACATCGGAAAAGAAAAATCAACTTTACCTTTCTAAATTCCCTTTGAAGCTTCCTGCTTGGTGTTATTTGGGGGCTGTAGTGAATGAATAGAAAGGTAAAGAAGTCTTCCTCTGTAAGAATGCCCTTCAAGACAATGGTTATAGTTAAAGCTGTATTTATGGGATTTCCTAATCACATGAAATGATAAAGGTGTTTGATATTAAACCAGAAATAAAATTTGCCATCAACTGACACCACATGGATGGTTAGAAATATTTTCAAATGTCATGATTTGGCTCCAGTTATGGATTAGGGTCATTCATTCCCTTGATTTCCTACATGTGTTCATAACTTCCCAAGACCATTCATTTTATGAGTGGCTTTTTGAAACCTTATCAATTGCTTATCCATGGCCATAATAAACCCACCTTTGCCTATGATTTCCCATAAAACTTGAGCTAAGATTTCTCCTGAGATGCAGATTAGAGCAGAAGATAGATACTTTCTAGCAATAAAGATGTTGTTGACATGTACCTTGCTGCAGAAAGGCACAGATTGAAGAGGGCATTCTCTTCCCATCATTGTCAATTATGGAGAAAGCTTGTTTTGGAGAAATTATGGAGAAATTATGAGAATTATGGAGAAATTTGGAGAAATTATGGAGAGAACATTGTCAATTATATGAAATTATGGAGAAAGCTTGTTTTCCTGGGAGTGGATTTGGAATGTAAATTCCTTACATAGATTCATAATTAATGTACCAGAATGAGAGCCATCATGCCAGATAAGACCAAAAGCATCTTTAAGCCTCTCTCTTGGCAGTAACTAAGAGCATCTATATTTGTGGTTTAGTTGTTCCTTGTTTTGCTATAATCCTTTTAAAGGATGCCCTTTCCTTGCTATGGAAACAGATGTTCGGGGGGGGCGCCCCCCCCCCCATCCGAAAGGTGGACTCTTGAGTCTTACTGAGATTGCTTCCTGCATAGCAATCTTCCTCCCACCCGGCAAACATAACTGCAAAAACCTTTCCCTTGTTACCCTGTGCTAAGGCAGTAAGTTGATGCTATCTTGCAATCCTTATTCCAGCACGAGTTTCCAGACACTTGTGTGGTTGCCACCATCTTCTCTGCTTCAAGTCAGAAGCTGTTTCCTGGTTATGAACTTTAAACCTGATACCTGTGTATTCTCTGGTTGGCTGTGGCTGCATTGCTTCAGACTCAACCTGAAAAGGTGTCTCAGTTCCCATACAAACATTTGTTTTCAGAGTGCTCAGGTGGGTACTTGGAGACAGACAGAGATATCAGGGTGTTGGTGTTTCTTAAGATTAAGATAGAAACATATTTTTCAGAGAAAAAACATGTCAGGTTGACAAAATGGTGTGCGACCCTTTATGTAAACAAGTATTTATGCCATGGAAATCTGTAGTTTAGATCCCAAAATTTTACACGGCCGTTGTGATTAAGATTCTTAGGGGAGCTTGATTAAAAGGATGAAGGAAAGGCATCTGAAGGGTTACTCAGCCAGTTGATACAAATTGAGTTCAACACCCTCTTCATTTCCTCATCAAATATAACATCACCAGCTTCGCAGGGGCCAATTAGTGATTATTAACAGAGGTACCACTGGATTGCTAGCAAGCTGGTCTGCCATTTGTGCTCCAGAACTGGGCTCTGTGAAGTTTCAATGTAGCCAAAAGAGAAACCAACAAAAGCTAAAGAACCATGTGCAAAACCTTGGCTTCTAAAGCGTACCTACTCACGGGCAGCTCCTGGAAGATCAGCAGTCTAGAGCATCAGCCTCTCTGGTAGAGGTACACCATATCTCCTACTATGCTGAAGAGTAGTTTTTGTGCTTATCTTTGTGTAAAGAGCTTATCTTTGTGATGTGTGTGAGAACTGAAAACAAATCTAAAAAACAAATTTTGGGAATGATGGATTCCTTTTTTGTTTTCTTTCTGTTTTCCCGGAACTCTAGGTTTTCCCTTTCCTGTCGCTATGGTATCAACCACTCTCCAGTTCTTTTGAGCCAGTGGCTTTGAGGACAGTAAGAATAAAAACCAATTTCTCCTGTCCCAGATAAATCTCTGTTTTCTAAGAATCACAAATCTCTGTTAGGCACTGAATCAAAGTCTTCCATGAGGGAAAAAAAATGCTGACCAGCAGTAACAAGGCACCAATGTTTTGAGCTCTAGGCCAGGCATCTTACAAGTTTCTCTGTAATAAAATGGATACCATGTAGTGAACTCAGAGCTACCACTAAAAAGTGAGCAATTGCCAGCAGTGTGGTACCTAATGTGAGGCCCCACACATATGTGAGCCAACCTCCAAGACTACCACTAGCATCACCACCACAATTTCCTTCTAATAACAGACTTAATGCATATCAGAAATGGCAGCTGCACTTGGAGGTGGTGTTTGTTAGAGTGGTATGTCCAGATGGTAGGCTTTGGTCTGCCTTGCCTGTATAGTAATAAACTCTTGGTTTCCTCTCTGAACCAAATAAAATTTATGCAAGAACATTAGCTGCTTTAAGCGGTTATTACTTAGAATTAACTTCAGCAATAGCCCTGTAACCAACCAACCTTTTCCTCATCAAAAAACCTGGAGTACTGAAAAAAAAGAGAAATATTATTTCACTGTCTGGCTTCTATCCACTACAAGTATTAAAGTTAAAATGTTCTTGTTCAGTATTTTTGTCATGCTATCTGCTTCAGCCAAATCAACAAACAAAACAGGCTATTTTATTGCCAAGAAATTTTATCTTTATGCAACCATGTGAAATAGAATTTAATTTACCTAACTCTTAGCGAGTGTTAAATTGTGTAAACCTATTTAAAAACAATGCAGTTGTGAAATAGTCTCAATCCAAGAGGACTGAAGCAGAGTTTAAAGTAAATATTGAAATGCACCATTGTTTTTGCAGCAATTTCTTTTGCTGCAGCTCCCTCCTGGTGGTAAATATGATTAGAAGTCCTAGGGTAAGAATAACAAACAAACAAACGGTGAATATTTGCATAGGTCATCAGGAAACAAATGCCATGTATTATGTCAGAATAGTTGTGTCTTTTTTTTACCAGTTCTAGTAGATGGGATGGTTAAGTGACCTTTTACTTATGAGTCTGAACCACATCCATCTCACAAATCTAGTCCACAGATTGTTGTGAGGGGCAGTTTTTCTTCAAGAGAAGCCCTAGGTAGCTAGCAAAATGAGAAACACTTCCTTCACAAGAGTAGAGTAAAGATTGCACATGTGTTTTACAATAAACACTGTGGCACTTTGTGGGTTATATTTAGCCGTATGCTGGGGATACCCTTATGCCGCTACAGCTCTGTTAAGCAGTCATGAGCCTTCCTGTGCTGGCTGGTTAAGGAAGGCTTCAGGCTGCTAAGGGCTGCCCAGAGAGGTCTGGCATCTGGAATAAGATGATTCCTGAACTTTCTTTCTGTACTTTGCTGAGGCACCAGTGGATGTGCTTGCCTTCCACACCTGACCCTCACTCTCAGCATGCAGCACTGTGCAGATTATGGTAATGTGAGGTGAGAGGGGCTCACCTACCACTTCTCTGAGCATCAGTAGGCAGGATGGAAAAGAAGAGAGGCAGGGAACAGTCGCATGGTAAGGTTAAGGAGCAGTTTTATCAAGGAACATAGGTGAACTGCTCCAACTGAAGGAGGTGAGAGTTCTAAATTTGCTTGTAAATCTATCCCCAGGGAACTTCCCTGAGATGCAAAGCTCATCTTGTGGCAAAAGAGAGCATCAAGTCCTAACCTCTAACCTAGAAGTTTATTTCAAAAAGATAATATTTTATCTCACAGCAGCAGTTTTGAGTTAAAAATGTTGTTAGGCTTTCCATCTCACCTGTAACATCCCTGGGAAGCAGGTAGGGTCCCAGTTTGTCTGTCACCGGAGGAAAACCTAAAGCAGATTTAAGCAAACTCTGGTATCTGGCTGAAAGCATGTCACACGTTTTGAAGTACTCTTTAATTTTTTTGTCATGTCATAGCTCATCAACAGCTTTGGCAAAACCCTCTTATTTCTCAAGCCTTTTTTCCATAATGCAGTGCAGAAATCTGCTTTGGCATTACCCACCTCAGTAGCAGGAAGTGTGAGAATATTTGAACAAATATGAAAAGGCCACCATCTCCTTCAAGTCTTTATAAATTTACCTGCAAAACTGTGATGCTGTAAATCTGCACATAATTAGGGAAATTTTTCTAAAGTAAGCTGAGCTATTGCTGTGTTCCTTGAGGAAGGCATGCCCATTAACCAGTATGAACTTGGACACGCCATTTAGTGCCCTGTTATTCGCCTCTCACATTCCATGTGTGATTGCCTAGCAAATTCACTACAAAGCTAAAACAATACCGCCGGTATGAAGCACATTAATACTGGCTAATTGATAGGTCACTAGAAAAGAATTTTTCTCTGGATGGAAAGAGTGTTTTTAATAGGCTTCCTCAGAAGCCTTGGGTGATATGCTTTAGAGCAAGGTGTCCCTGCCCATGGCAGGGGGGTTGGAACTTGATGATCTTAAGGTCCTTTCCAACCCTAACTATTCTATGATTCTATAAGCCTGTTTTCACCCCTATGTTGTTTAATGCTTTTCGTGTTGGTCAGGAAGGGAAAAAAAACAAACCCCAGACAACCTATGCTGAAGGTTTCTGACACAAAAATGTGAAATTAATAAATAAAGACAAGGAAAAGCTTCAAAACCAGCATACTGTACAAGCGAATAAACCATGTTTTCACATAGCCTAAGGCAAGTTCTTAAGTATGTTAGGAACAAAGCTACTAAGCAACATGCACTGTTAAGGGGAGTCTGCTCTGAGAAGCAGTGAATAAAACACAACTCAGGGCCATGGTGGATACTTAGGTAACCATCACCAAGGGCATAGGTGGAAGTACTACAGGATCAGGAGTTTCCATCTAGCCCAGTAAACTGGCTGCAAATTAAACTAGGGACGTTTTGATAGAATATGTTCTATATTTCAAGCATATTTATATTATTTATAATGTATAACTTGCCTATTTAGAACAGATAAGTTAATCATTAGGTTAACTTCTGAAGGGATATGCTTTTCCCCCACAAATGTCATCAGATATTATTAGAAGTTCTCTGGGACTTTTTACTAATTCAGGAGGAACACATTCAAAGCAGTCATATGCATTCTAATTTAGAAATCCACCAAAGAAAAGAAGTATAGCTCAGGCTTTTCTTTTCATGAGATGGGTTATATTAAGAGCCCTTACTTTCCTGACACATTCCAAAGCAAGTTTATGAACCACTGGAAACAGCACTTTGTGTGAAACACATGTAGCTGATATTAAAAAAAAAAAAAGTAAATACAACGAATGTGCACCTCACGGTGACATCTTTAAGAAACCTCTTTAACTTCTCCAGCATCCCAGTTTTTTTTCACCTGCAATTAAATATTAGTATTTCGCTGTCTTATGGCTGTGTACATTAATTAATATTGAATTTTAATTTGTTCCTGAATTCCCTTTCGAAGGTAAAACTCATCATTGAAGATTTTGTGATGCCAACACTGTGCACGTATTACCTATAAAGTTAATCTTCTTATGCTTCAATTACTTGCCATCTGTTGATTCTCTTGTAGTGCAAATGGCTGAAGCTGTATGCGCTGCACTATCCAGATGCACAGAACAGCCAGGCACACAAACAGCACCAAGCACCTGCAAAGATATTACAAAAGAAATGAGTTGTCAGAATTTTTTTATGCAAGCTTGCAAAGTTTTTACAAATTTGATTTGCTTTTTCAGCCCAAAAACTCTTGTGCTGTCCCTGTGCCCTGACACAAATGCTAGATATCACTGTAGTTCTCTCAGCTTTAATTTGAATAACCACAATGTGAACTGGGGTTATCCTTTTCAGTCTGGGAATCTTATAATAGGTAGTAATTTAAAGGGCAGTGTAGAAAGGGATGGTGATCTAGAACCGGTTTCCTACACCAGTGAATCCCAAACTTCTTGGAGGCACCAGCAGCAGGCTGGAAATTTTTAAAATTGATTTTGTATTCAAAAGAAAGCCATTTCAGAAAGCACACAAAACTCTGCAAGCTGCTTGCAGAGGCTTGTGCATCCTTTCTTGGCCCCATGCTTTCCCACCTGAAGACAGAGGTTGATGACTGCAGCTGATTGTGTGTGGGTACATAGGTGAACTGCTCCCACTGAAAGGAGTAAGAGCTCTAAAACTGTATATAAATCTATCCCCAGATAACTTCCCTGAGATGCAAAGCTCATTTTGTGGCAAAAGAAAGAATCAAACCCTAACCTCTAACCTAGAAGTTACGTTTTGTCAAATGCAGTGACCATCTGTGATGAGTGTGTGTCCAATAGGGAGGATAGTCAGTATCAAATAAGAGAATGGGGCACAACAGGGAAATGAATATTTATGTCCATAGTGTTATTCAGGGCTTTGGTAGATCATGAACATCTACAGTTATTGTTAGAAATGCTTTCTTGAAGTTTTAGCTATGCTATCCCTTGCCATTACACTATTCCCAGCTGAATAGATGGATCATTTATTCCATAAAGAATATTTTAACCTTGGAGCTCTTTATAAAGTCTGATTGTGTTCCTCCTGAGTCTTCTTTTCCTTTCTTTTTCTTTTTTCCTCTTTTTTTTTCTTTTTTTTTTGTAATAATTATAGAAATCACATATATTAATTTGGTTTGTTAGGCAGATAGCATTGGAAGTTTAAAGATTAAGCTGAGGTGTCACTCAGATTTCCAAAGGGCAGCTCATTCTGAGAGCTCACTGAGGGGTGATGCCAACACATAAAATGCAGTCACTAAAAAAATATAATTTCAGCTTCAGTTTTAGCTTTATGTAATAGATGTTTTCTAATGGTATAAAGTATGTCCAGAATTTGCCTCTCTGTAATTTGAAGCTGCTATCCTTGAATAAGGAATTCTGAGGCAAGTATTTTTATTTTTTTTTTAAACCCAGTAGCATTTTTCTTTATTGTGGAGGCAGAGTTAAAACCAAGACTATAAAACACACTGTTTTTTGGATATCTGTAGTGACAAAATGTTGCATTAGAATACAGGTGTTCCTTAGTGAAATGAACCATAGAAACATTTCCTTGCAAACCTTAATAACAATGTTAGAGATAGTGGGAAGGACAGCCAGGGATGTGAATCACGATTTCTCTACTCTACAGAAAAACTAGGGAAATTAATATGCCTTGAGTGTAAACTAAATCAAAGGGTCACAAATGTAATTGAAGGCAGACTTGGCTGAACAGGGGTCACCCAAGAGCTCTGAAGAGGCTGAAAGAGGATGCCCCAGGCAGTGCATTTCCCAACAAGGGATCTTCCTGAGATGGGCAGCCCTTTGGAGTGTGCCATTCAACTGCACCTACCAAAGCCTGAGGTGCCCACACATCTCTAAACGTAAAGCATGGGCATGTGCACAGTATTAGCATCCACGATTTTGCCTCCCTCAGGTGGGAAGCACCCACAGGCCTCTCTGAGCCCTGAAGGGTGTTGAAGGGCTGATTTTCCAAAGGTGGGTGTAAACTGCTGATGTAGAACCCAATCTGACAGATTGCACTCAATCCGTGCAGCTGCCAATGGCAATGAATGGTGGGAGGGCAGCAGTGCTGGAAATGACTGGCAGCAATATTTTATACAGACAGAAACAGACATACAAATGGAAATCAAGGCAGCACCTTCGTCAGCTGAAGCTCTCAAGCATGGCTGGTAGAGGCAGCCAAATACAGGGAAAATACAAGAGCTTTTCTCTCAACTACCCTATCCTGGTTCCCAATATCGAGAACATGACTTTCATTTTGACAACCAAGTGTGGGTTTCAGACACCATGTAAGACTGATTGCAATGTAAAGCTGGTGGAGGTCATGTGAGGTATCTCATAACAGGGAAATTATGCTTGCAGGTGGGAAGAATACTTTACCAGCCCCCTTTCCCTTTGGTTTACAGAGACTGTTTCATGTACCCTGGTTTACAGAGCTGCCAAATGTCACACTGACAGCTTGCTTCCACCTCCCTGCAGCCCAGTTTGACTTCCCCATTCATGTGGAGGTACAGTACCATCGTGCTGTATTTGCTTCTGTCAGCTGCCAGGGACCCCTGTGCTGTTAGCTCTGCAGAGTCCTGTGGCCATTCTGCTACATCTCTTACTGACACAGCTCCTCATAGCACCATGACAGCAATGCATAGATAACCATGGCCCTGAGAGAGGAAGATGGGAAAAGTCAGAAGATGACAAGAGAGACAGAAGTGATCAAATGGAGGAGGAAGAGAAAGAGCTCAGGAGCAGCCAGTGCGCAGATACCCAAGGAAGTCCTCCCTGGCCATGTAGGGTATGGGGGAGAATGCGATTCACTGCACACAAAGAAGCAGGGAAGAGGGACAGGGAAGCCACCCAGCTCTCAACACTTAGAGGATAAACTGAAAAGAGAAGTGAATACGGCATCAGACATTTAGGTGAGTGCCCAATGGCTTTGTCCAATATGTCCTCATTACAGCAGTGTCAGCCAAACACACACTACAAATTGCTAGGCACAGACTGAGCTGCAGATGAGATGCCAGATGACCAGATATCCAGTGGGCACATGGGGAAGCTCATTCCAGACATGTATCAATAAAGGAAAGAGTGGAGCAGTGCACTGCAGATCCTACAGCAGTGGCACTGTAATTGATTTTTCCTGGGAGCTGTTGCAGCAGCTGGAGGTGGAGAAGATGCATGCTTCTGAGGGAGCAGAAAAATCATAATCTTTTATAGGAAAATGTCCATCATGAGAAATTATTTGGCATGGAAAATCTGAAGTAGAGCAACAATTCTGCTTTGACTTGGGCTGGTTTTATTTCTACTTCTGTTTTCTTATATTATTTCAGCTCTGATTTCATTTTTCTTTCCTAATGTAATTGCTCTACAGCTAGCCAATTGCCTTTAAGCTTGCATAGAAATAGCTTTGTTTCAGCATGATTGGTCAATCTTTTGGGGGTTTGCCCTGTGTTTCCATTTCAAGGAGCATGCAGTTTTCAGATTTGCTCATATTACACTGTGTCCACTGTGTTAGGGTGGCATTTATCACTTGGACTAGACTCAGTCTTTGAAATCAGTAATGGGCATCACTCTGAATCTAAATGTGTGGCAAAAGAAGCTCAGATTGCTAGTTTCTGTGGCTGACTGAGATGTTGGATGCCACTGTGAGACAGTGAATACTTATTTATTTTTATAATAAAAACTTTATCCTCCTTCCCTGAAGGGATGTAGAATGAAATTCAAGTAGTAAGAGTTGTTTAATTCCCTAGGTTAAAGTTCAATGCATCATTTATCTCACCTCAAAGAGTGCTGCTGATATGTTGTATTAATGGGGAAGATTACAACATGAGGCTTCTGAGAAACAATATTCTTCCATGTAAATTTTCCAGGAAATAAAAAGATAAAAAACATAGCTGGAGGGTCTTGACCTTTCTTTTCTTGTGTTGGTTGCTGAGTGCATGTTACAAACCACCTTTGTGACAATCCGCAGATGAGATGAGGTGGTACAGCTCTTACCCTGCAGGTAAGTAATACACTTTTAACTGTGCAGGTGCCTACCTTAGTGCTAATATATTGCCACCATGTAGAAGAGCAACTGTAGATGCTTGGCATTGAGGGAATGGAGGGGAATCACAGCAGAAAACAGCAGTCAGCTTTCTTAGAATATTTTGCAGTGGTATAGTCAATGTCTGATAGTAAAACTGAGCAGACAACACCACATTTCTAGTAAGTGTTAGGGACTGGCCCAGAGGCTGTCACAGCTACTTCTAAAATATTTGTGTATTTTAGTTTAGGATATAGTTCAGTGAAATATGCAGTTATTAGTCAGCATGCAAAGCCAAAAATAAAAAATACATTAAAATATGGTTTTGAGAGATGTCAATGAAAGCTTAAAAAAAAAAAAGAGAGAAATTGAAGAAACACAGAAAGTATCTCATAGATGACTCCCACAAGACAGGTTTAACTGATGACAAGGAGCTTTCCATCCCCCACCCTCATTTAGTCTGGGAAATGTTTCAGGGAGGATGGTAGAAAAGCTGGAGTAGATATATACACTGCATTCTCAGGGGGAATGATGAAGGGCTGCAGTCTTGCAGCTGTAGTTTTCTGCTATTGAGGCTTGCTAAGTAAGCAATCAATAATGGCTGTTCTTGGCTCTCCCACTCTCGGTCAAAATCATTTAATGACTTTAATTCAGTGATACATTTATTATACATACATATATTATTTTATAATACTATAAGTTATGTACTATATTTTACAATACCATACTACACATTACACTGTATGTTATATCATAATATACAATTGCATAAAATAAATAATCTCATTTTGTAAATTGCCATTATCTATCAGTGTTCCTGAATCAACATTCCCTTGTCCAACAAATTTGACACATAACGTTATGTTATTCATGGCATCAACAGATACTGAAATTCCATTCTCTAGCCATATCTGTTTTTACAGGAAGGTGTGAAGAGTGCTCCTTTTGCTGTCAGGAAAATGCTGGGGGATCAAGATACTGCAATAAGTGCCTGGCTTTGGTAAGTAAGACTCCTTTCTCTGACTGCAAGGACTGCAAGGAGAAGGTGTTAGAAATAGCAGCAGCCAGAAAATCAAACCTTGGCCTCTTTTTCTTAAGTAACAGTTTGATCACATTTAACAACAGCCCTTCCAAATGCTTCCTAGCTGTTTTGATGAGAACAGGACTCATAACGCTGTTGCCTACCTTGTATCTAACCTTTGCTTACAGGCAACCTGTGTCACAGCACCATTCACTTCTGCAGCAAGAGGTGCCTGCCACCACCCTGGGCTAGTGGCCTGTGCAATGCTTGCCAGGTCCCACCAGCACACGTGTTGTCTCAGGCTCCAAACTTGAGCCAGTCAGGAACACCAGCTGATACACAGAAGTCTGCCCTCTTATGGTGCACTGCATGGGTGGCCACAGCCTTGCTTTTTGCTTATTGGCACAAGCCTTTTTCTCCAAGATCCTCCTGCAAGAGGCTTTCTGGTCCTCACAGAAGCTGCTGTGCCCATGTTGCAGCAAAGTTGAACATACAGGTGACTTGTCAAAATACCACAGTAGGCTCTTGTCTTTGTATGAATGAGAAAGAGCACTGTGGAGGCTCTGATAGGAGAGGGGCAGGCAGACATGCCAACTGGTCTGCAGGATATGCTTCTGAAGGCTGGCTGCCTGCCTTGAGTCCAGGCACTTCCCTCTGCTGCCTGGTGCAGCTTCAATGGGCAGCCCATCCTCATCTCAGTGCTTTCCATGACCAGGCACAGCATTTGCTCCTGGTCCTGCCCAAGTGCAATCATACCACCCAGCTCCTCCAACAATTAAAAAGGAAATTAAACAGCTAGAGTATCCTGGTTTTAAGTATTGGTGATCTGAAATGAAAACGAGTAGCTGTGGCATCACTGGTGCCTTTCAGTAGTCAGTTGTCCTCATTCCCTGCAGATAACATGCGTTTTGTCTTGATCAAGAAAAGCTACAAATCACTGCTCATTTGATCACAGTTTGAATCCTTCTCATGAAAACAAAAATCGTCAATTAAAGCTCAGTCTGCCACATGCTGTTCTTTCACTTTTAATTATAGTTTTGTATGCTATTGTCATGGTTTAAACTCAGTCAGCTGCACAGTCTCTCTCTCGCTCCCCCTCCCTTCTTCCCCCCTGCTCCCAGAGGAACAGGGGAGGAGAATCAAAAGAATGTAACTCCTACGGGTTGAGATAAGAGCAGTCCAGTAACTAAGGTATAACACAAATCACTGCTGCTACCACCAATAATAATAATGGTAAGGGAAATAACAAGGGAAGAGAATACAACTCTCTCCACCCACTTGACTGATACCCAGCCCGACTGAGCAGTGATCTAGCCCTTCTGGGTAACTGACCCCCATTTATATACTGGGCATGGCGTGCTGTGGTATGGAATACCTCTTTTTTGGGTCAGGTGTCCTGTCTCTGCTTCCTCCCGGCTTCCCCTCCTCCCTGGCAGAGCATCAGACTCACAAAGTCCTTGGTCAGAGTAAACATTACTGAGCAGCATCTAAAACCATCGGTGTTATCAGTGCTGTTCCCAGGCTGAAAGTCAAAAAGCACTGCACCAGCTACTAAGAAGGAGAAAAAATGACTGCTGCTGCTGAACCCAGCACAGCTACTCACTTCTAGCTCACCAGAAGGGCTTTTTCTGTTGAGGTATGGTCTGAGCTAATTTTCTTAGCCCTTTCCTAGTGGGATACCCCAGGTTACTGTTCATTATAGACTTAAAGAGAAAAAAAAAAAAGCAGGTTTTTTTTTTGTCCAAGAGCAATAGGAGTTTGTGTTAGTAACCAGCATTTATTTGAGGTTGCAGAAATGAGGTTGGGGGTAGCATCCACTGTTCAATCAATCTGCTTGGCATTCCTGAATTGATAAAAAAAATAGCTTCTCATATAATTGTCTTCCCAAAAAAAAAGGTTTTGTGTAAACCCCCATCCTGGCTTTCTCCTCTCCTTTTTTTTTTTTTTTGAGAATGACAAATGCAGAAAATGGAAAATACTTGCCAAAGAATACTGAGGATATATTTGCCTTTCAGAAAATGTGTCATGGTTTGGATGCGAGTTGAAGCAGAAGTTCAAGTAAGTTTCTATATAGCAGGGTCTGCCCAGGCTTGTTCAGTACATCATACAGTGGACTATTGAGGGAGACTGCTTGGGACTTCTTAAAAGAAATGTGATGACAACAGCCTTCCCTAGAAATGTGGAGCCAACTAGGGATAAATTGGAGTCAGGCAAAACTTACCAGCTTGAACTAAGTTTCATTTGGGGGTTTATTCAAAATAGGAGTCAGAGAGTAGTTACTATGGCTGCTAAGAAGCTGGTTTTACTTTTGGGGGAAAAAAAATTAAAAGGACTTTTGAGCAAAATTTCACCTATGTCTTTGCTAGCACTCTGCTGCCTGTCCCCCTCCCTCAAAAAAAAAAAAAAAATCTCAACAACAGAAGCATTTCCATCAGAAACTTTTGTCTGGCAAAAATGGCTACAACTTTGTGAAAATTGGTATCTTGTTCTTCGTGTCCCTGCTCTCCTCTGTTGATGTACTTCTGCACACTTACATTATGGGTCCAGGGATATACCCTAGCCTTCCCTTTTCCCAGTGTGTTATAGTGTGACTGCTGATGGATATCTGAGACATTTGAACTCTAATTCTTGAGAGGCACTTCACAGCAGTTCTGAGAAGATCATTTTTAGTGTTCAAATATTCACATTTTCTGACAAAAGAAATGTTTAATCCCTTGCTGAAAAGTTGGCTGTTATGAGAGCAAACTCCAACTTTCTGCTAAAAACAGTTCTGGAGGAAAACTTAAAAAAAAGCTGCAGGCCAGAGGTACACAAAATAGGACTAAAAAAAAAAATGTTAAGACCTATGATCTGATCCACATCCTGTCACAGAGAAAAATCATATAAAGTTTGGTACTTAAATCCACTCACGATTATTGCAAGGCTGAAATTCACTCACTGTAGGCTGCCAAGAGTAAAAGCAGTTGTTTTTGTCAAATGTTATGTTTTGGGCATTTGTGTTTTGGTCTAATTTTAAGTGTAACTGTAAATAGAAATGTTTGCATTTATTTTTATATTCTCTGATATTGAATATGAGTATTTCATTTAAACTCCAAAGACAGTTCCTCATATCAATAGATAAGCTCAAAAAAAACCATACCTATGTGAAGCAGAATACTTAATATGTGACTACTTAGGGAAATTAGTGGGAAATGTTGCATGCTCAGTAATTTTGAAAACAAGATCTATTTACATATTTGAATACAGATTAAGGTGCTTAATACAAGGCTTTCATCTTTTAAAACTTATTTTTTGTTTTTGAAAAAGTTCTGTATTTAGCTTGTGCTTCCTTCATAACATATTCATCCAAATAACTGAAATTCCTTGGTTTCTGAAAAATAATTTTTATTGATGAAAATTCAGGCTTGGAAAATATTTGCAACTAATAATGCAGGCTAAATGACAACAACAGCAACAACAAAAAGCCTACTGAGTCTGATATTTTACCTGTAAATCAGATGCAATCCCTCAGAATTCCTTGTGGATGCCCTACGAATTATATTGATGGAAAGTTTGTGTAAGAATTGCTGTCTTAGTTAAATATGAATGGTTGTGCATTTTAAAAGTTGAATTGCATAGCTGGCTGTCTCAGAGCAGGACATGAGCTTGGCTAAACAGGTTAATTTCTCTTGTCAAGACCAGAATGTACATTGCTCTTCTTTAGTTTTGATGCTGTCTGTCAAAATAGGACTTAACTCTGCAAGTGGCTAAAATATTAATCTTGCATTAAAACAAAACACAAGGGACTATTAAAACATTAGCTTTTGAAATTCTATTTAAAAAATATAATTGCATATTCTCTTGCTTCACCCCTTTCTGAACATCTGTAGCAATTTTGCCAGGGGTGTATTGGTAGCAATAACAGCTCCTGCAAAATTCAGAGAGGTTTCTAATAAAACGCCAGATTGTGTCCCATCCATAAAATTTAAATTCAGCAGTTGAGATGTGATTTTATATGCCCTCAGTTGCAACCAGTAATTTTTTTTGTCTTAGTGAATTATGTTTTATTAAAGGGAGAAAGGAAGAAAACAAAGCAGATGATGCTCAGCACCTGCTTCCCGAAAGGTGCTTTTCTGCACTTTGCAGACCTGCCAGCTGTTTTCCAGCCCCACTGTGAGGAGGGGAACATTCCTCGTAGGCTTGCATCTCCATGTCCTGGAGCTGCAGGGCAGCAGGTTGGGCTTAAGCCACAGCTACTTGTGTTCTGAGAGGTGGTCCCCAGTTCCAGGTAACTGCTCCTCATCCCCTCCCACCAGCCACTAGAAAGGCCATCGCGTTTCTCTCCTGGCTGTCTTGGCTGGCCAACATCAGACATTTCTGTTGCTGCAGCTCTGCAACAAGTGTGGAGACGATGTTAGAGACTGACATCGCTCTCTTCATGCAGACTTGTAAATGGGTCCCTTTGGTTCACACCTTTCTAGAGGGTCACAGAGAAATTCTTCCTGTATTCCTTTTTCATGCAAGAACCTGTGTGGGAAGCTGCTGCCAGGCATCAGTGTGACTGCTCTTCCTGCCACATCTGCACATCTGGCAGGGCCAAGCTTCCCTGTGCTGTTACAAGTCACAGGCCCTTTTAAGTACAGGCCTCCTGTTTTGAAAGAAACATCTCCTTAGCATAGTAAAAGAATTTAAGAAAAGCCTGTATCACATTCAGCTATTAGTGCCTTTCTGTTCTCTTTTGTTTTCCATCACATGTCAACAAAACAATTTACTTGGGGTTCTGGGTTTTCCTCTTCTGAGAAATCTTTGGGTAAATGGAAGGGAAAGATCTTTCAGGTCTTCATTACCCTGTTTACAATTAATGTCTTTCATATGCTTAAATAATAGATCAATCTACTAGCTATTACAGAAGTCAAAAGACAGCACTTTTTACTTTCAATCACAGACTTAGTACTGGGCAAAGACACAAATGGGGAATGACTAGCTTTTGATTCTGCAGATAATGAGGGGAGGGTAAAGGAAATGCAGATAATGAAGAAAAATAATTCTTCTCACAGGGAAAATGCTTCCCCCCAGAAATTGTTTGAAGACAACATTCATTTTGCTCATTTATTCCTTTTTTTCCCAGTAGTTTACAAGTATCGGAGATTACTCATCATGCACTGGAAAACAAAACTGATTTGGTTATGGTATGAAATGAAGAGAGAAAAAAAGGGAAGCATCAGCTTTTGATCTCTAGCATTAAAAAAAATAATAAAATTGTCTTTCCTAAGCAACTTGATGAATTTCTACAGCTTCTATGTACCCTGGAACACCTGATGGGAATCTGCTGATGCGTTGACCTTGATAAAGTACAGCACATGCAAAGCAATGTGGCAGAACATATACTGTAAATTTCTGCCTTTTGAAGGCAGCTGGAAAAAACATTTGGTCTGACTGTGAAGATTTATTCTTTTTATTAGCCCCCTGGACAGAAATACATTGTTGACAGTTATCAAGGAGTGCATTGGTAGGGGTGGGCTGTAGAAGGAGAAATTGAAGTAAAGAAAAGGAAAAGAATGAGTGAAATGAGAGAAATGAGTCAAATGAGAGAAAATATTAACCTTAAGAAATACATCCAGGCTTTTTGACTGAAGTTCTGGAAGTTATGAGGGATCTGAATAGGAAAACAACAAGCTGCTTTCAGACTGCAGGAAGTTCAAAGGGGCTTTTTACTTAATTGAAGAAGTTTTCAACCTCTCTGTGAGGGTAAATTATGAAGAAATCAATGAACAGTGAAGAGGGTGAAGCAGCTTTGGCAAGTATGACATTGAAAATGTACCTTGATAAAAGTAAAAATGTGTTTTCTTTTTCTTTGGCAAAACTAGGGACTGCATCTCCATATAACCCCTTTAATATTTCAGCTGTCTGAGAGTTCACTTGCTGAATATGTCCCTGTGTATGAAGAACTGCAGTTGAGCAATCTTAGAAAGTTTTTCTTTACCAGCCATATTTGTAGGCAGGTGGTAGTGATTGGCGTGGAAACTATATGCCCTTTACTTCTCAGCATTTCAACCTGCCTAAAAACAAATCTGGTTTCGTTCCTTCATGCTGGTCTACATCTAGCCTTTTCACACCCACAGAAGATAGCAGGAGCGAGATTCTTAATCTGCAGTTTTATAGAATATCATCATAACTGGATCAGATAGCTATAAACCACAACCAGCATACTCCAAAAAAGTCTTTAAGAATATAAACAAACAAACAAACAAGTAAAGTAACAAGTTTAAAGCAACCAAATCCTTGCAATTCTGGAGAGACAAACACATTCTACAACAAACAAAGAACAAGTAGTAAATAACACTTTACTCATGATAAACACAGTTTTCTTGAGTCTAACAGCATGAGATATTATACATCCAGGAATATGCAAAGAAAATTTGGAAAGTTTTAGTTTTAGTTCTATTCTTTTGGCTTATTCTGATAAAGTTAGAAAGCAATGATAAGCTAATGGAAGTTTGAGTTTGACACTTATCTCCATGATGTAAAGTGCTTTAGGAAAGTAATCAAGAACATGTTACTATTTCTTTTCTCCTGTGTGTGTCTCTCCACTCCCTTTTTCCTCCCCCTACTTTCTCCCACCTCCAATAACCTACTTAAGCACTGCCTGGATCCCAGCCCGAATTTCTTGTTTGTATATCTGGCTGGTTTTCGATTCCCGTAATTCCTCCTCCTACTGAGAAATTGTCTATCCTTTCCAACTAAGCTTCTCCTCAGGCTCGTTACTACTAAAATGAAATCCTAACATAAGGAAAAAATAAAAATAAAAACAAATGATGGCACTGTGCCCTAGGAGATTCTGTTAACTTGTAAACCTAATTCAAAAGAGTTTGGTTGCACTTGTTCATGTAGTATACAGCTTTGAGTCGGTTTAGCTGCTCAGGATTATCTGTAGCCTTCTCACTTCAATCCTTCTTGTTACTTTTTCCCCTCCACAAAACCTTTCAGTGCTTTTTGCATATGGTTATGCACTGTTGTTTTGGTTTTTTTGGTTTTTTTTTTTTTTTTCCCCTTTGGAATGCTTTTAATTAACTGGGGCATCATGAGATTTTCTCTGCAAAGCTGATTCCAGGGAGGCAGGAGTGGGCAGTAGTGGGAGTATGACACGCATAGGCATGTATCAATGAGAAGTGGTTTAATCAGATTACTGTCTTATTTTGTCATCAGATTTCTGACCAAGGTATTGTGCTACACCAAATTCTCTGAGACATCTAAGAGAACCATACATGTTGTGAAACGAGGATTTTTATGTGATGTCGTAGTCAAAACAGCACAATATCATCACTAAAAACCCGTAAGTGAGATCTGTAGATCATTTTAGCTGAATGTCAGTGAGATCTCTGCAATTGAATTGCATCATTGTGTATGTTGTTCAAGGTGTCTATATTCCCAGAAAGACTGATCAAGAGTTATTTTAAGAACTGCTTTAGGGGGCAATGAGGCTTATTGCCCCTGCTTAGATATTTGGTAGTGACCCTGTTATTAGATGAATACACTGTGCTCAAAGAAAAAAAAAAGCATATTTACATACAAATATACAAATTAAATAATATTTATTCCTTTGGAAATCCTCATTTAGAAGATACTTTTGTATTTCCTTTTGCCTTTTCCACACAATGAAAGATTCAAATCAACATGTGAGGTTTTTGTCATTTCTTTAAAGAAATCCTTATGATTCTAGCTGAATATAATGCTTACTTTAAAGTGTTATCATTCTGGAGCAACGCTCACTGCTTCATTTTTCCAGTACAGGAGCTGCTATTGTCGAGCAACCTTTTACTTTCATTTGCAACAATCAACAGAATTCTTACAGACAACATGGACAAATACCATCAATTATTACTGGTTTTCTGATGTTCATCAGTTTGCTAACATATCCCACCAGTATGCAAAGAGTAAACTGAAATGAAAGAGCTTACTTACAGAGTAATGCCCTCTCTGAGTAACATCCTGTAACCTTTTACGGAGAGTAGGAGAACATGAACTGCAGATCTTTTCTGCGGTATTTTACTTTACTTTTTTTATTGTCTATTTTTAGCTTGTTATTGTCATAAGTATGTCATATCTTATCCTTGTTTTCTTAACTGGATCTCCGTGTTCCAAGGTTATGCTTATACTTTCTATAACAATACAGACTTTGAGATGTTTTCTCTTACTCTGATTTTCCATGTCCTTTCAGGGTTTTCATATGCAGCTGTGTTGTGACTTCACAGTGAATAAAATAATTTTGTTTTAATTTATTAAGTCATCTTTTAGTTTAAAGACTTTGCCATTCTTCTTTTTTAATGAATTTTAAATATAAAATGCATAACATTTAATAAAAAAATGAAATTGAGACAGCAACAAGATAGTCACTATTTAAACAATGTGTGAATAGCAAAATTTATGAATAGTAAGAATTCTGAGCAAGAAATTGCTCAGAATAAAAGTCCCTGGAAGTTCTGATGCTCTAATTTCTTATTTTTTAATCAGAAACATTCTATCCAGTCCCCTTTTATAAAAAAAATTTAAATTATATTGAATGTACAAGTAACTTTCTGAGAAAACATAAGCTCAATGTTTAATTACAAGTAACGAAATTGTCTCTAGAGAGGAGAGTTTGGCCTCTTCAGGAACCTGCTTAGTAAGGTTCCATGGGATACAGCCCTAAAGGGCAGGGAGTCCCAAGGCTGTTGGTTGATATTCAAGGATCACCTACTACAAGCTCAGGAGTGTTGCATCCCACTAGGAGTGCAGCAGGAGGGCCAGGAGACCTCCTTGAATGGATAAAGAGCTGCTGAGGAAACTTTGAGGGGAAAAAAGAGTCTTATAAAAGGTGGAAGCAAGGACAGGTGGCCTGGAAAGAATACAGGGGTGTTTTCCAGGAAGCTAAGAACCAGGTTAATAATGTTAAGGCCCAGTTAGAATTAAACTTGGCTAGGGATGTTAAGTATAACAGGAAGGGATTCTATAGGTACACTGCAAATAAAAGACAGACTAGGGACAAAGTGGGTCCTCTCTGGAAGCTATCAGGAGAGCTGTCTTCCCTGGATTTGCAGAAGGCTGAGGTTCTGAATGACTTCTTTGCCTTGGTCTTCACTGGCAAATGCTCTGACCGCACCACCCAAGTTTTGGAAGGCAGACGCAAGGACTGTGAGAAAGAAGACCTTAGGTCCACTGTAGGATAGGATCTGGTTGGAGACCATCTTAAGAACCTGAATGTGCACAGGTCCGTGGAACCTGATGAAATCCATCTGTAGCTTCTGAAGGAGATGTTAAATGAAGTTACTAAGCCACTGGCCGTCATATTTGAAAAATCATGGCAGTCAGGTGAATAAGGGAAATAGGCAATCAGACTGGAATAAGTGAAATAAGGCAGTCAGACTGGAATAAGGGAAATATAACCCCTATTTTCAAGAAGGGGAAAATGGATGACCCAGGGAATTACAGACCAAAATCTTGGAGCAGATTCTCCTGGAAGGCATGCTGAGGCACATGAAAAACATCAAGGTGCTTGGTGACAGCCAGCATGGCTTCACTAAGGGGAAATCCTGCCTGACCAATTTAGTGTCCTTCTATGATGGGGCTAAGGAATTGATGGACAGGGGTAGAGCAGTTGATGTCATCTACCTGGATTTGAGCAAAGCATTCAATGCTGTCCCACACAACATCCTTGTCCCTAAAGTGGAGAGACATCAATTTGATGGATGGACCACTCGGTGGATAAAGAACTGTCTGGATGGCCGCACACAAAGAGATGGAGACCAGTAAGGAGTTGTCTCCCTCAGGGATCAATGTTGGGCCCGGTCTTGTTTAACATCTTCGTTGCTGACATGGACAATGGGATTGAGTGCACCCTCAGCAAGTTTGCCGATGACACCAAGCTGTGTGGTTCAGTTGATACACTGGGGGGAAGGAATGCCATCCAGAGGGACCTTGACACGCTTGTAAGGTTGCCTGATGCCAGCCTTATGAAGTTTAACCATGACAAGTGCAAGGTCATACACCTGGGTTGGAGCAATCCCAGGCACAGCTACAGGCTGGGGAGAGAAGAGATTCAGAGCAGCCCTGAGGAGAAGGACTCGGGGTGTTGGTCAATGAGAAAATGAGCATGAGCCGGTTTCAGTGTGTGCTCACAGCCCAGAAAGCCAACCGTATCCTGGGCTGCATCAAAAGGAGTGTGACCAGCAGGTCAAAGGAGGTGATCCTGCCCCTCTGCTCTTGTGAGACCTCACTTGGAGTATTGTGTGCAGTTCTGGTGTCCTCAACATAAAAAGGACATGAATCTGTTGGAACAAGTCCAGAGGGCCACGAGGATGGTCAGGGGACTGGAGCGCCTCCCGTATGAAGATAGGCTGAGAAAGTTGGGGCTGTTCAGCCTGGAGAAGAGAAGGCTGTGTGGAGACCTCATAGCAGCCTTCCAGTATCTGAAGGGGGCCTATGAGGATGCTGGAGAGGGACTCTTCACTAGGGACTGTAGTGATAGGACAAGGGGTAATGAGTTAAATCTTAAACAGGGGAAGTTTAGATTGGATATAAAAAAGAAGTTCTTTATTGTGAGGGTGGTGAGGCACTGGAATGAGTTGCCCAAGGAAGTTGTGAATGCTCCATCCCTGGCAGTTTTGAAAGCCAGGTTGGACAGAGCTTTGGGCGAGATGATTTAGTGTGAGGTGTCCCTGCTCATGGCAGGGGGTTTGGAACTTGATGATCTTAAGGTCCTTTCCAACCCTAACTATTCTATGATCTTTTTCTTTTCTAACTTAAAGCATCTTTAAAAATTTCTTGTCTGTGGCAGTAATTTTCTTGTCCTGAATGATCTTAATATAATAACAAATACACTTAAAAGTACCAATATCATGAATCTGTGTTAAAAGACTCTAACTAAGACAAATTTAAATAATGATGCCTAGGTGCTACAATAATAAACAGGAAATAGGTTTTGTTTTCTCATTTGTGGCTCCTTAAAAGATTTCCATATTTAGGTTTATTTGTGACATGGCGTATTTGAGGCTACTAGCAACATACTGGAGAGGGGAAGTGGCTTGTGCTGAAAAGGATGCTTAGTTATCATTTGCAGAGTCCTAAGAAAGCCCACAAAATCCATTCAGCAGACCACAGTTTGAAAACCACGGATACTGGGCCATAGGCAGAGCCAAAGCAAAATTAGGGTATGTTTTAAACAGGGCTCATCATTAAGGTACCTGTGCTGCTAATTTGTGATGAAGCTCTCTCAGCTACAATACTGTAGCAGGATGAGTGAGTTTGGCCACATGCACCAGAAGTTCTGGGAAATTACTTACTCCAGCAATCCCAACTATTTCAAGACTGCGTTTGACTGTTTGCCACTCCTTCCACAGCTCTCCAAGCCAGGAAGCTAAACACAAATGCAGGGCTGAGCTTGGCCGCATGCTTTGCACTGCTCTGCCAAGGTGAATTCACAGATGACTTCTTCTGTGATTGCCCTGGTCGTGGCAATGAGAAGCTGGCACGCTGATACCATCCCAGATGAAACAGGCGTGTGTGGCAGAGCAAGAGAGCAAGAAGTGATAGCAGCCGCTTTGGGGCCCGAGAAGGCCTCTCCCAGGACTCTATCATCTGCTCCCTCCCAGTTCTGCCAAAGTCATCACATTCTTTAAGGCTCTGCAGTGCTTTGCTGCTGTGGAAAATCTGTCCTCAGATGCTTGAACCGCCAAAGTGATTTAAACTAAATGTGGTACACTTATCATCATTCTTCTGCTGGCAGACTCAGAAATATCATGCAGTAGCATTTGGATTTCTTTTTTTAGTATTAAAGAATAATGTATTTTAAATTTTTCCTCTGATAAAGAAATACTACACGCACACAAAAAAAAAATCAGCAAAAAAAAAAAAAACCCCAAACCAAAAAAACAACCAGATAATATAGAGCAAGTATTATGCAAGCATATTGATGTTAGAATTTGCTTAAAATACATGTTGTAAATCCAGGGAAATCTGAATTTAGGTTTTACTGAAAGAAATCTCATTATGTTAAGATGCATATCCTACACACAACCTTTATTCTGCGTATACTACCATCATGAGTCAGGGGGAGGAAGAATGCAAATGCCAGTCTCGAGACTTTAAAAGTCTATTTTAAGATCATGAGCAATGCCTTAATCACAGTTATACATGGATCATAATCTATAAAATTATTATGGGGTGAGTGCATCACTGCTCAAAACTGCAGTCAAAGAGTGATTATGGGATTCTGTCAAACTAGAGGGCATACCAAGGAGGGGCCCATGAGGCTTTCTTCTGGACTCAGTAATATGCACCACCAGCATTAACAGTTAGGATGATGGACAATAACTTTCTTCCAAAATCCACAGATGACACCGAAGGGGAAAGTGATGGCAAATACTTTAAAAAAGGGGTAGGATTCAAAGTGATCTTGATAACTTGGAGAAATAGTCCCAAAACACTGAGGTGATATTCAGTAAAGCTGAATACAAAGTACTGCATTTAAGAAGACTGACAGAAGTAAAAAATTGAAGGAAGATCTGGTTAGGTTGCAGGCAGTGCAGGAAGGATAAATGTTTATTGTGAACTAGAGACTAAATATGAGTTGAATAACACAATACATATGTAAAAACTGGAAAATCATTTGATATTCTCAACATTAGTGATCCCTCAGATGAGGTACTGACATCCGCTGTTAAGAGAAAAGCCAGATAAAGTGACAAAGAATGAGTTGAGAAATTACCTGGGTTTTAACTGGTTTAAAGCACTAAGAAAAAAAACATGATCTATATAGAAACTTGAAGTAATCGGTTTTATTAAGCATTAAATAAAGGAAAAAATATGATGACTTTGAGCATGTTTCACAGTGTTCAAATTTATGAAAGGCTCATATGAAGAGAACAGACTCAGCTGTGTTGTATATCCATGCAAAGACAAGATGTAGTAGGGCTTAACTAACCTTGGGAAAACTAGACTGGATAGCAGAAAAAGCTTTTTGGTTACGTGACTGCTTAGCAAGAACAGAGATCTGTCTCCAAATGGGAATAAAACGAAAATGGAGGTAGATCTAGGAAGGACCTGCTAAATAATCCTTCCTCAGGTCTGAGAGCAAGAGAATGGACTGGATGATATCTCAATATCCCAGATTTCTACAACTACTCACATAGCATCTCCCAAAGGTGACATCTAGACATTTCTTTGCCCTGTGACTCTCCACAATATGAGGGAGTCATTTTCCACATAGTTGTGTGGAAACATAGTGGATGTGTGGTAAAAGAAATGCAGAAGAATCAAATAAAATAAAAAAAGAAATTTCTATGCTTTTGATATAACCAGAGATCGAAAGTGCTAAGTATTACAGCAGTAATAATTTCTTCAGGGTGCCAGAATTGGTATTCTAATCTCCTTTATGATTTAGATTTCTTTCAGATCACTGGAGGTAAAGGTAAATTCAGGATATTTTTTTTTTAATGACTCCAGAAGGATTTCAACCCAAGGGTCTCTAAGTCTGAGTGTATCTCAGAGGAATCACAGGGTCTGCATATCTGTATCGGATTTGTGGATTTGTACCATACCATCAAACTCTTGACAGGCTAGGTCCCCTTCTAGTGGTTTTTGGCATGTGAGGACTGGGCCCAGGAGTTAATTTGTTTTCTTGACAGATTATCTGAGGTTGTGATAGAGGAGATGTATGGAGGAAGACATCACCTGGCCAAATCAAATGGTGAATGCAGATCCCATCTTCTTTCTTCAATGTGTCCTAGCACTCACCTGTAGCAAAGCTTTGCCAGAGGTTTGCATTCAAATAATGTGGTCTTCAGGGAAGAGCTACAAGCTCTTGCTATTACTTGACCCATTAATCCTAAATACATTTCCACAAAACTATGTGGCCCAAATGTATCTTAAGCAAATTTTGCATGTGAAGATGTCAAAACCAACATTATTTTTTTGTTTTTTCCAGAGATCAGGATCAACACAGGTGATCACAGAGCAGTGGTGGTTCATGTGTGTGGTAATCAGTAGTACAGGTAATTTCTCTCTACTATGAAAGTTTGACTGACTTGAGCATAACCAAATTAAGAACTACTTTCTGAGCAATTTGATGATGAAAAAAAATCCATTATGGGAAAAGTTTGCCCATGTGCTGATGTGTATGACCAGCTGCTTCCTTTCATTTGTATTCAAAGGGCATGCGGCATTGCTATTTAGATTACTCAGGGTATTGGCTAAATGGATGGAGTGGGACATGTTATTTGCATATTGATTTGGTTTGTATGGAAATTATTTTGATGAGTTTTTACCTTATTAGATTATGCATTGCTATAGTGTATATATGAGTACAACAGGCTCAGACTAGAGGGCAGTTTGGGAAAACGGAAATGCAAACACAAAAAATAAACTCTAATTAATATGCATTACATATTTAATTAATAAACTCTTACAAATTTGGGGATTAGAAGTGGAAAAAACATAGGATTTAAGAACTTGTAGGTATCAGGTATAGCAGGTGTGAAGTCATGCCTACCCCCAGCTCAACATGATGATGCAATCTGAGGCCTTTTGGTCACTCTAGCAAAGGGCTTTGCAGGCTAGGTGCTTAGCTATCACACACCATGCTTCAATATTCTTGTTCACGACAATTTTAAACT
Source organism: Neopsephotus bourkii (assembly GCF_033783945.1). Taxonomy (NCBI): domain Eukaryota; kingdom Metazoa; phylum Chordata; class Aves; order Psittaciformes; family Psittacidae; genus Neopsephotus; species Neopsephotus bourkii. The sequence goes on along the minus strand of NW_026901984.1, from coordinate 5,463,134 downwards.
TCTACTTAAAGAAGTAAACATGATGTAGGGTCTTACATGGGCAACTCCAGAAGTCTGTGAGGGGTAGCATATTGGTTGTAACAAAAGGAGACCAGATTTGACTAGCAAGCTATTCTCAGGATTTCTTGTCAGTGAATAAACTATTCAGCAGCAGCTTAACCTCACAAACAATTATCTTATGTATCTATATATGTCTATATATACACACATTTATAAATCACACTTTTGGCATTCCAGAGGTAAATGTGTTAGTGACTGGAACATGCCCTGTTTAGCTGCGTATGTCTTTCCAGATAAAACCAATGGGTGCTTGCTTCACTGAACGCTGACCCAAACGTCAGTGAAAATTTAAAGTCCACATCCACAGCTATTTGTGTCCTTAGACACAGTTGTCAGGGGGACCATCTAATGTCATGTCCAGGGCACAACCATTCTGGCTAATTAGCTATTAGTCTGGCGGAAATGTCTTCTCAATGAAGTTCAGTACAGCTTGTGTACTTTCAAGAAGCAAGTCCAATACAATTTCACCAGCAATGCCTGTTTTCTTGTTTGCAGTGCATTGTAAGAGCCTAATTTGTTACAATGCTTCTGTCAAGCATCAAAGGGCACTGCATTTAACTGTTTTACGGAGATTCATCCCAGAAAAACATCACAAGATGGAAACCCTAATCAAAGATTGTAGAAAAAAATGTTTATTTATATAAAATAGAACTTTCCGTTCTCTAGACTTCATAATTATTTTGTCTTTAATGTGAAGCCTCAGCCTTGTTAATAGAAACTCTGCATTTCTATTGTTCTATTCTTTTCACATGTGAACTAATCATGTAACTGCTGTAAAGGTTGGAATTCTTTTTTTTTTTTCTTCTATAACTTGCAAAGTAATTCTGAAAACCAGCAAATTCTGAAGCTCAAATATCTGCCAGGTAGTCCAAGCCAAGCTATTGCATTGCTCCTGCACTTTAGTAATTAGCATTGAAATAGTAGAATTTGGAACGGATCTGAAAACAGCTTCTTGGGTTCCAAATCCTTATAAAGAAAAAAATAGATGCATTATTACTAAATCATTATTCTAAGCATTTTACTCTGTGGCAACATGCCCTTTTACTGTTGAGGACTTTCTGAGAGTGGGCAATAAAGCTTGAAATCAGATTTTACAAACTGACCTGATCGAAATCCCAGGACCAATGTTTGTGGCCTGTTAGAAATCCATCTCAGAATCTCACAGTCTGCCTCTTCAGACATTTTTGAGAGCAGACTTATGTCTCCTGGGAGACACTCAGGTGCTCACTACTCGTGACAGGATGAAGTAGGAGGAAGGAAACACAGGATGAGCAGCAGGTTTCTCTTCCGAGAGAGTCCACTGTGTGCATCCTCTACTCATGGAAGCTGTTTTGGTAAGCATTTGGGAATTGTATACAGATTTTTGGTGCCTACCCTACCAGTCTGTGAAGTCAATAGGAGCTACTCCCAGATATTTCTGGACATTGCAGCTTTCAATTAGCCCACTAGTGCAGGTTAGCTGCTTTTTTAAAAGTCCAGGGTTTTCTGCCAGTCCTTCATTAGGTGAGTTATGGAGGTATGGTCTAGTTGTTGATGGATGACATCTGCTTTCGAAACAGTGGTTTCAACGTTTAATATATATCAACAGTTAATATAATATTGCCCTGGAATAAAGAGGAGGAATTTACAGCAGCCCAAAGAACAGAAATGCATAATGTGTGGAAGTAGGTTTTGCTCTCTTTACTTCAAAGGATATCTCAGAATGAATATTTGGTTTCAATTTAAAGTAGCATGTTCTGGAAAGCCAGTTGAGATGATAGCCTGAAGCTATCAGAAAAAGAGTGAAATTTAATTACTGTCTCCAGCTTTGCCATGATGTTATTTTGAGGACATAACCTGTATGATCAAAAACTACTGAAATGAAAAATTGCCAAAAGCTCTTAATGAATCAGTGAATGAATAGTCCAGCTCTTCAGTTCAACATTTCTAAATAACTACACAATGATAGTGATCAATAAGACATAATTCTGTGTGCTTTTGAAACTTATTCTTGCATGTGCAAAACAAATTAGAACTAATGACTCTGAAGTTCTGTACATGACATATGAAACCCAGTATGATTTATCACTTCTTAGCTGCATGAAGTCTTAATGTAAGCTTAATCAGTTAGAAAAGAATTGGGCCAGGCTCATCCCAAACTTCATCCACCATGGACATGTCAGTACACTGTAGCCTGCACTAATACGGATTCGCCTGCAAGCTAATACAGATTTCCTCAAAACCATCTTCCTCTTTTAATACAAAAATAAAACCAAACTAATAATGGAAGATTTTCTAAGCTAACATCAGCTGAGGGGTATGTGTGTGCACCCCCGTTCTTCAGGTCATTTTTGTTTTCTGGCTCTTGCAGGACAGTTTCATTGATCATTGTTTCTGGCTCAGTCCATTCTTGTCACTATAAATATTCAGCAACATACCTGAATTTCTCATTTAAGTCTTACAATGCACATGAGCTTGAAGGCATTGTTGATACTTAAGTAATAGAAATAGTCTCAGTCTTTTGCTTTCAAAAAGAAACCTGTAAGGCAGTTGGAAACCTGCCTATTTCAGGTCTAAGGGCTCAAAATGTCAGTAAATAGGGATAGCTCATTTAACTGTTCATTGACTTGAGCACTATGCATTTTGCCTTCATGTGTACTATAACTGTAAAATAGTATCATATTTAAATAAAAGAACATTATACTTCACACAGAATTATGTAACCCCTCATAAGCAAATAAGGCTTGATGCATTGGATGGCATGTGGTGGGAAGATCGCAAGATTAGCAATAGCATGAGCTACAGCACGGTCATGGCTCAGATCACAGAGGAGCTAGAACCTGTGATACTCTCCTGGGAGACACAAGGGCACTTGCTGCACAGTGCAGGCACTCAACTTGTTCTGTGCAATGCAGCTCAGGGCTGAAAGCACAGTAGCATTAGACCTCATGCCCTGTCAACGTCGTAGGTCATTCTACTTTCTAAATGCATGCCCTATTTAGCAGGTTGCTTAAGGAAGGATGGCTTGGTGGTGTTGGTCTCTTAAATCTCTTTCAAATTTTATTCTGAAAGAGTGAGCCAGATTGGCTTTTTGAAAAAATATCTACCCACATAAGGATTCAGCCCTGAGCAAATGGAACATGTAAATTTAGAAAGGTATCTAATTCTGTACTGTGGTTCCTGCTACATGGCCATATGGTTAAAACCTTTAGTACCGCTGTTCAGCTTGCAGGTTGCACACTCTTCTCTGTCCTTCTTTGCTGCCGTTGGTGGTGCTGTTCAGCCCATTGATAAGAACAGTATATTTAAGGCAGAAGAGTTTCCACCTTCTCTTCCTTTTCCCCAGCTCCTGTCTCCAATGAACTCCTGTAGGTTTTGGGGTACTTTTTCCAGCATTGAATCTGTAGAGTCTACTTGCTTTTAAAACTTTAAAAAGTGTGATTAGCACATTCTACTTTGTGCTCCTTTGTGATACTGACAATTAACTACCATCTCAATACACTTCAGTCACTAAAAGCAAGTAGCTGCAAACAGCTAATTTTGTATCTCTTGCTAGATATTGCTGTAAACACTTTTTTTAATTTATTTTACATGATCATACTTGTTGCTTTATTTCCAAGTAATATGTCTCTGGCTGAGCTGTATGTATGGATGAATGAGCATATTTTAACTTCTTATTAATACCAGAACAGAAGGTCACTAAGTTCGTGCAATCTGATGAGACTCCCTGATCAAGCATTTACTTGCCTCCCCTCAGGAGTTATGCACTAGGAGTTGCAATAAGCAGTGGAAAGTGCAAGGCCATTAATCATAGAGAGCAGGCAGACTGGCAGATATGCAGTGTCTTCATTCTCACACCTGTATCCTGAAGTCAACCAAAATAGTTTGGCTGAATTAAGTAGTGATACCAATACATTTGTCTTCTCTGTTTTGGCATGGTTTCAGTAGGCTCCATTTCAGAGCATAGATTTCTGTTGAGAGTTACTGTGCATAAAGAGCTATTGAAATTAAAGCCAAAGCAAAAGCCAAAAGTACTTAAGGTTTACCCTTCTTCCAAGGCTGAATTTCATCCTCCTGACACAAAGCCACCATGCTTAGAGTCCCATGGCTTTTTGTCTTTTACTCCTTATTTTCCCACTGTTGTATGACTGGGAACATAGAAATAATCTTCAGAAAAACTGGCCTCTTTGAAATCAGTTGCAAATACACTCAGGATCTTGGCTAGAGACAGTGATAGAAGTCCATTAGTTTCTCACTGTGAGCTTACGTACTGCCAGACCAGTAGACGCAAGCTCTTCCAACACAGAAAATTGAGATTCTTAGTGTTGTGTGATAGAAGCAAAGTTAATTTGGCTGAAATAAGCTGACAATTCCCAACAAAGGGCCACATTCTTACAGTATCACTACAGAGAGCAGAGGCTTAAGCAGGAGCACTTTCACAAAGGACTTCAGGTAGGAATATACAGGAACAATTGTGCACCTGAAGGATACCCAATCTTGATCCAAGAAAGCAACAATGTTTATCTTTCATAATATGTCTAGTAATACATAAACTATTTACTGTGCTCTGTGATTTTCCAAAATAGTCTATTTTATCTATCTATTCATCTTCTCTAGTTTGTTAGTTAAATTTCACATGCAGATTTGAGCTACGTTTACATGCTGTCTCAGGAGTTTTTTCTTTGGAAATGGAAGAGTTTGTTTAAATTGTGGAGTTTGCTATTTGGAGTTTGTGATTGAGCATCTTCTCCTGAATTCATTCCATCTAATATAAGCCACTTCTCTAAGACACAGGTCTCTGCAGTGCAAAGTTCAGTCCACCTGAGGTCTGCAGTTTTCACTGGCTATGTACAACTTGTCCAGGAAAGTGTCCAGGCATACAAGTTAGACTAACTAAATCTGGAACGTGGTGATATTTTGGTTCTCCAAAGATTTTCACTGAAGCGCATTCTGTTTGTCTGAAGAAACACTGTGTTATTGGTTCTGTTAAATGCACATACTTTCTAGAGGCCCAAAAGTCATGGTTAAGCAAAACTTTATACAAAACAAAATTTTGTCTTAGTTGCTGACCTTGCTTTAAAATTACAGTGCATGGTAGTGTAAATGCATAAAAGACCTGACAAAAAAAGAAAGAATACTGATCATTGAGATATTTAATTATTTTGACATTTCCTCTGAAAGCACTAATGGGATTAGCAATCCAGGATATATATTTTTTCATAGCTGATAAAAGAAAGCAATTAAGTAAAATAGAATCATCAAGGGTGGGTATTATGGGACCTTTTTATTACAGTGATTGAAAGTGAAGTGCTCACGTGTCTCTAACAGTAATGGCAGATATTATGTTTATTATTTCTCCTGCATATTGTCCCAGAATGATGCACCCTTAGGTATTTTATTCTCCCTGATTTTCATTTAAGTGGTTCCTGAACATTATGATGTAGTTTGTGAATGACCTAGTAAATCCCTTGGGAGTAACTGTCTTAGCACTGTGCAAAAAAGACACCCTCTAATGTCCTATGCCCTAATGTCCTATGAATGCATCTTCATAAATTTAAGTAAGTAATTTAATCTGTATGAAATCAGAAAAATCAGTGACTTAAGTGAACAATTTTGGCCTAAGTAATTGTAATAGAAATTTAAGTTTTTATAGAACCAGAATCATCATATGTTAGTCTCATAAATCCTCTTTGAATAATTTTCTGACATTTAGTTAATATGGCTAAAGGGATCTTAGGATAAAAGAGTACCTGCTAAGATAACTGTTCTATCCATGTGGCCTTGTAAAATTATTCCCACAGTGGAAATATCTATATTTTATTCTGCCTTATCTATCAAAGTGCTGTCACTCTGACATCCATAGATGACTTTAAATTTAGACAAGCTAGATAGTGAGATTGACCCCAGTTTATTCTGCTTGTAAGTAGGTCTCAACTTGCATAGGCAGTCTAAAGAGCTACTTTATTTAGCATTTGGTATACTTGTCATTTTTTATCCTAAATAATTGCTTTTTATGTTGTTATTTTTAGATCATTAGATACTCTCTAATTGCTGTGCAATCTGTCCTACCCTTAATTTTTTCATAAATCAGCCCTCAAAGCTTGCTAACCCTTTTCATTATTCTTTTCCTTGCTCCCAGCACTAAGAGTACCTTCTATAAATGAGACACTCTGAGCTGTGAACATCACCCTATAGCAAGAGCATGTCATGTTTCAGTTGTGCAGCTCTGCTTGGACTAGTTCAAATCAGCCTGTACATACTAGGCCAAGTTTATGAGGCTTCATGTTAACCTTGGCAGCATTTCTTTGTTACAATATATGTGACGAAGGCTTTTATCACTGCATTATATTCATTTCCACACTCCAGACAATATTGCATTTTCAAGGGAAACCTGCTGAGTGTGTTGTCAATCAGATAGCAAATGAGGAAGAGATGTGCCTCTGCAAGTGTTTAGTAGAGCCGTGGTTTTAGACCCTTCTCTGACTGTTCGGAAGAAAAAGAACTGTTGGCAGCAGTACGGGCACTTTGTGCAGTAAATGTGTTTAGCTTTCAGTTCTACTTATCTCTCCAAAATGATCGATATGCTGTATTAAGAAGGACTGTTTCCCAAGTAGCAATAAGGGTAACAGGGGAAAGTATATGGAAAAGGAGGAGAAGGAAGATCACAGGGTAAATGGAGCATTTGGTGGTCTAAATCCCACCTGTATTAAAGCAGGAGAGATACGGGGTCTTTGTTGGGGGGCTGGGGGGGGGGGAGTATATATAAACAGAATTCTTAGAAAAGATATAATAGAACAAGACAGAAAAGATGAGCAGTTTACAGTGTGGGTAGGCAAGAGAAAAGGAAGGATGGTAGTGTGATATACGAAGCTGCAAATATAAAGAAACATCTGAGTGTTGAATTAGTGAGAGGTGGAAATAGTGGGATATAAGGAGTCCTTGAAGCCAGTAATGTTCTCAGCCACTAGAAGCTAAGTGTGTGCTTTTCTTTTTATTTTGTCTAACTACCTTCATATGTATCATCAGTCATGTCAGGGCATTATGGCTCTGCTGTAGGAAAGTGTCCAAAGGGTAGTTCAAATCAGAATGGACATATTCACTATTTGCTAGGTCTTTACTGAACTCTGTCATCCGTGCACTAATTCCTTTCATGAATTAGATTCCTAAATCAAGAAACAGAATTGATAAACTTTTTGGTTTAGAAGCAGTTTGAGTTGAGCTGTGATTCATTAATTTCTCATAAAAGCGAATTATAGGCTGCTAATTGACCCAGTCCTTTCCAATGGATGTGAACTAGTTCACACTGGGAATCAGTTACCTAACTTCCCAAAGGTAGTTTTACTTTGTAGGAAAATGAAAAGATTTGTGAGGATGCTCAAAGGCCAATGCTGTGATTGACATTTTTGAAAAGTGTAGGTTACTCCACTTCGTTCTTCATCCAAGAAATTGGAGAAAATAATGAGTGCAAATATTTCACCCCTTTTGCTTTGAATTATGTAGCAAATAATTTGCTTTGAGCTTTCTGGATTATGGAAATCCTATGAAACTTTAAAAGTGCAGAGGAGGAGATTAAGAAATGCAAATTTTTGTTTCGTCTGTCATCTCTGTTGTTTTGCCTCAGTTGAATTAACAGCAATCACAGATCATCCAAGTGCTGAAAAACTTTAGAATGCAACATGTCCAGAAGATTTGAGATGGTGATATTGGTCTTCAGGTTTACTGATAACCCCTGTATTCTGCCACTCTGATCTTGATAGTATTTGAAATCCATACTGAAGCACCATCTGATCATAATGGAGAATATATTGTAAGGGGGCTGGATCGGGAGGCGTGTACCACAGGGTCCTCTCTTATGTTATACTCTTGCCAGCATGAGACAAAGCTACCCTCCTCCCCTCCTGTGATCCATGAACTTGCACTGAGCTCATGTCATAGATCTGCTGTGGCACTTTGAGGGGGAACATGATACAAGGAACAAGGAAGACAAATGCTGGCCTCCTCATTCCTCGAGTACAGAGGAAATTCCAGTGCACTGCACATTCTCATGTCTGCTGAGCTGCCATCCCTTGCTTGGCAACAATCAGGTCTGAAGTGTGAGAAAACCCATTTGCAATCAACACAACTAAATTCCACAGTGGATGAAGAAGTTATAAATTTTCAAACTATCTGATGAAAGATTCCACGGGTGTGGAGACACCATTGTAGCCTGGACATAGTGCTGTTTGGTCAGCATCAGTGAGTCCTGTCAGGAAGGCCTACACGTAAGCTGGGTGACTATGGGCAGTGCTGTCTGAAGCTGAAAGTTTTTGTAGTCTTCTGGCTTTGTTTTATTTTGTTTTGATGTCTGTGTTCCTCCTGCTAGTCATGTGCTGATTCTGCAATAAATAAGAAAGCATCCAGGTTGACTACTTGCAGACAAGATCTTCCCATCTCAACAGATAAGATTCCACAAACGTGACTTGACCAGTACTGCGAAAAAGAAATATTGCACTTGAGAGAAATAGCTCATGTTCAGCTTGCTCTAAATCTGTTTCAAAGGTTAAAATGTTCACTGTTCTGTGTCAGTTTTTACTGAAGCATTTTAAATGGTAGGAAGAAATACTTCATTTAGTTCAGTTTTGGTTCAAGAAAACATCCAACTGAACTTCAAAATGAAAATTTAGAGTCAAACTGAGAAAAAATAACAGACTTTGTTTTTTTCTGTTACTGGGAGTTCAATTCAGCACCTGTCTTTTCCTCTGCAGTATGCTACACTTCGCTCCAGATTTCTCTCTTCTTTGACTGAATAGCTAAATTTCAGAAAATTTCTCATTGTATTACCTCAGTTTTTCTTTTTAGATCTTTTATTTTCTCACACTTTGGAAACCTCTGGTTCCCTCTGTATTGATTCTCTGCTCTCAGAGGTATTTGCAATTTCTGTCTATTTGTTCTGAGTGAATTTCATTAAGGTTTTTATTTGTTCTATTCCCTAAATCGCTAAGGCTAACTTGCCATAATCCCAATGCATGCTTCCACCTGCATTACATTCCTTCCTGTCAAGTGCCTTTGTGTGCAGAGTTTCCAGTTATATGGCAGTGATCTTACACAGAGTGGATATGAACTAATTTTCAAACATGATTTAAATGATAACAAAATGAAACAGTTTTTATAAACCCTTCAAGATTTGCTACCAATTTTGTTAAACAAAAATGTATCAAGTTTGCCTGGAGATGTTTCTTGTTTTTTAAGTCTTCCACCAATGATTTATTCCTACACTTACCCTTCGGCACAAGAGTGCCAAATCTTCTATCTCAAAGTCATAAGAGACTTTGAAAGTGAAGACTATGGTGTGTGGTTCTTTTAGTTCTTGGTTTTATTTTGAATCAAACCAATACTCTCTCTGTATGTATGAATGTTTTTTTGCCTGAATCCATGATACCATCTGTACTGACTGCCCACAGAGCCAGCTGCCCTGGTGCTTCTGCAGCTGATGATGGCCAACAGCAGATGCTTTGGTTACAACACAGGGGCAAGGCCAAGGTGTAATGTTATTTTCCCATCACAACCTCTCAGCCTCCAGCAAGTAACTTGTCGAGGGCTTCCTGGGACAGAGTTGTCTTTGGATTTAAAGTCTCAGTAGTATTCCTCTCTCATGGCTTTGTCTGGTTACTTTTGCAACCCATGTGTTCATGAGCTCCTGTAGCAAGAAGTTTCAAAACATTAGGTATGTATTACATTATTATTTCAGCCTAGTTATCTTGGATAGAAGTTTACCTAGGAACTCAAAGACTGACAAGTCTTTTCCTTTAATTTCTTGGCTGTTTTCTCTCTGTTTTGGCATTTTCCCCCTGAAAATAACTTTGTTTTATAACTTCTCCGAGGAGGTAAAAACCCTGAGGAGAATCAAGCTGAGGAAAGCAATTCAGTTCTTTTACGAGGTTGAGACTGACAAAATTGAACAAGAATTTAAGAAAACATAACCCAGACAATTACCCCAAGTCTATACTATTGCTCTGTGATATAGTCGGACAAATATATTAAGGAAAAGTAGATTAAGATATGAAATATGATTAAGCTGCAATGAAATATCTACATTAGTTTTTACTAGAATACATTTGGATTACTTTTCTTAAGTGAGCAAATGATGAATTACGAATTGCCCATCCTAGGAAGCTCCCCACACAGGGCCAGGTTCAGAGACAGCCTACCAGCCACAGGGCAACATCCTGTTTCCTCCTGATTTTGGTGGAAGCAGCAGCTAGTTACAAAGTTAAAAAATACATTGTTGTGGTTTGCAGTGAAACAACATAAGTCAGGGAGACCAGCCGGTGCTTCCTTACTTCCCACCTACTCCAGCATGCATGCATGTCCTGACCAAATGTCAAGTCTGGCCAATCCACAAAGGAGCTCTTTTTGCTATCTAACCCCTGTGTGCTCTAACTGCTACTTTGTTCACCAGGGCTTGGCATCACAGTCAGTACCCACGTTAAAGTTTAAACCTCACTGAACATTTTTTCCTGATGTAACATCACCTAGGACTTGTTCATTTATATTGAGTTTTTATCTTGTCTGCGAAGAATGGTTGATTGGGTCACAGAAAATTATGCCTGTTTGAAGAAGGAAATCTTTGCCCTGTATTTACACAAATTATGCAATATTTTCCCATTGCCAGCCCTGATGTCTTTGTGGGTGGGTGGAAGAATGAAGGGAAAAATAATATTAGAAGTATAAAAATGGCTATGAAATAAGAACAAATGAAACCTTATCTATACTGTTTGAGTTTCTTCTAAAAACATTATGTCTTGATGTAAGCTCTGGTTTCACTGGTTACAAGGACTTTGATCTACTACAGTTACTGTCTTTCAGAAGAGGATGACAGAAGCCTTGGGGTATGTCATAGGTGATGAAAGAGACATAACAGAATCTTTCTTTTAAATATAAAGTATACATGGTTCTACCAGATTAGCTGTAAAACAAATGTCCAACATTGCACCTTTCCCAGCTTTAATTATTCACATGAGTATGCAGATTTTCTGAATGAAAGAATCAATTTCCTTTTGAGTGGGTGCAAAATCTTTTCTGGTAATGAACAACGCAACATTGTTGTATGGTAAGTCCTTTATATGCTGTTTTAAGTTATTGTACAGCACAAAAAGTCAAATTATACACCAGGTTCTTTTGCTTGCATAACAAAACAAAATGTTTGGTAGATATATGTATTTCTTATGCTATCTAGACATACAGCTCTGCAAGAGTAATGGGTTAACTACAGGATGGAACTCAGTCTACATAATGATAACAAATGATATTTTCCCAAATACAACATTTCACTAAGGGACTCAAAAGAAACAAATTGTTGAAGTGTGTGTATAGGAGACAAGGGCTGGTAAAAACTTTGTCTTTATCACTGTAATGATGTTGCCTAGGATTTTGAAATATATTTGAAACATTTATTTAATGTATTTTCCAGCAAAGGATAAATGCTAAAGTTTCATAAATCAGTGACTAGACTTGCAAGGTTGATGTACGAAGGATATGATAATAGGTTAACTGTAAAGTGAGTCAATGACAGATAGAGATTAGAAGCCGTCTAAATTGATGGGCCACTTTATCCACAAAGTATACAGAGCAGCCAGAAGTACTCAGAAACACATGGGGAAAGTAAGCAAATTTATTGCCTATGCAAACATTATACATTTCATGGGAAAACATCAAGGATAAGAGATGGACGAAGAATAACACACTACCATTATTTCAGAAAGCCTTGGGATATACCATATAACTGCAAATAAGGTACGCGAGAAGCTACACTCCAGTTTTGGAACGTCCTGCCTTTGAAGCAGGTGAACTTATGGGTAGTGAATTGAAACAATATATTAACATTCACCTGGTGTCCAGTCTGTAAACTAAGTTGAAACCAAAGTATGTTCTCTGTGGCACAGTTCTTGAAATAAAGGATCCATTTGTGCATTCAACAAGACATTAAGACCAAAAATTAGTCATCTTGCAACATAAGTCAATTAATGTAGTGTTCAGTTGGGTCTTGCTAATTCTTTCTGATATTACCTGTTAATAATTCTGTTATTACCATTTCTGTTGCATATATATATATATAGGTATATCAGCTCAGGAAAAGCTTGCAGGAATGAAAGGGCAAGGGAAAAATGCTATTCTGAATTCTACCATGAGAAAAAGAGCTTAAGATAAGGGGATTCACAGTTAAATAATTAAATAGTTGAATTTCCAGCTTCTATCTCCAACATGTGCATCAGTGTCACACTGTCTACAGCCCACATTTGTTAAGTGATTATGCACACACCTCTCCTGCTTCATTTAAATTACATACAATATACAAAGGCAGAAATATCTCTTTAAGAAATACCTAACAAATCTTAGAGAAATGGGAACAGAAAGCACCATAGAAAGATATTGTAAGTTTTGCTAGGAGCACAGGAAACTCTGAAGTTACCTTCCAATTCAGATGTTCATGTATTTGTTTATAGATAGGCTGAAATGTCCATTCAGGATCTGCTTCAGACAAAACAACCTTGGGACATTTGGGACTGAGGCCAGAGAAGAATTCAAATTTCTTTTTATCTCTTTTGAGTAATGAATATGATGACTTTACTCGTAACAATCCACACACTTCATGTTTTAAAGTAAAGGAGTGGAATATTGTTTGGGAAGAGCAACAAGTTTTTCATGAGGGGTGTACTCCTTACTTGGTCAACAAATCTGACAACATGGTGCAAGTTCTGAGCCTTCAGGGAAGGACAAAATACTGAACCAATGCTGTGGAAAAGGCAGTGGCTGAAGAAATGTCCCTGCTTCAGGCAATACAGGGCAAGCCTGTAATGGGGAACCTGAATATGGGTGAGGTGGGAATGCTGAGGCTGTTAAACTGGAGCCAGGACGGGAAGTCTGAGAAGTGTGGGTTGGAACTGAACTAGGATGAGGTCCCAAGGACTTGTGTCTGGAATATTCCTTATTTTGTATTTTTACATCTGATTGATCCTACTTCAGTTAGCAATCATCCACACTAAACTGCACATTTTCTTAAGCCCCAGATAATAAATCCAGCTTTCTAGTAAGTTTTTCATCTGCTACTCAGTAGTTTTATCTAAACCATGTTTCCTTGGCTTCTTGAGGATATCATCCCCATATGTGAGTAACATTAAAAGAATTTGAACTGTGTGATTATGTTTTCTCTTTTTCCATGTATTCTAGTCATAGAATCATAGAATCATAGAGTAGTTAGGGTTGGAAGGGACCTTAAGATCATCAAGTTCCAAACCCCCTGCCATGAGCAGGGACACCTCACACTAAACCATCTCACCCAAGGTTCTGTCCAACGTGGCCTTCAACACCGCCAGGGATGGAGCATTCGCAACTTCCAAGGGCAAACCATTCCAGTGCCTCACCACCCTAACAGGAAAGAATTTCCTCCTTATATCCAATCTAAACTTCCCCTGTTTAAGATTTAACCCGTTACCCCTTGTCCTATCACTACAGTCCCTAGTGAAGAGTCCCTCTCCATCATCCTCACAGGCCCCCTTCAGATACTGGAAGGCTGCTATGAGGTCTCCACGCAGCTTTCTCTTCTCCAGGCTGAACAGCCCCAACTTTCTCAGCCTATCTTCATACAGGAGGCACTGCAGTCCCCTGACCATCCTCGTGGCCCTCCTCTGGACTTGTTCCAACAGATCCATGTCTTTTTTATGTTGAGGACACCAGAACTGTACACAATACTCCAGGTGAGGTCTCACAAGAGCAGAGTAGAAGGGCAGGATCAGCTCCTCCATCCTGCTGGTCACGTTCCTTTGATGCAGCCCAGGATACGGTTGGCTTTCTGGGCTGCAAGCGCACACTGAAGCCAGCTCATGTTCATTTTCTCATCGACCAACACCCCCAAGTCCTTCTCCTCAGGGCTGCTCTGAATCTCTTCTCTCCCCAGCCTGTAGCTGTGCCTGGGATTGCTCCAACCCAGGTGTAGGACCTTGCACTTGTCATGGTTAAACTTCATGAGGTTGGCATCAGGCAACCTTACAAGTGTGTCAAGGTCCCTCTGGATGGCATTCCTTCCCTCCAGTGTATCAACCGAACTACACAGCTTGGTGTCATCGGCAAACTTGCTGAGGGTGCACTCAATCCCACTGTCCATGTCAGCAACGAAGATGTTGAACAAGACCCTTCCCAACACCGACCCCTGAGGGACACCACTCGTTACTGTTCTCCAGCTGGACACTGAGCCATTGATCACAACTCTGTGTGTGGCCATCCAGCCAGTTCTTTATCCACCATGTGATCTGTCTATCAAGCTCATGTCTCTCCAATTTAGAGACAAGGATGTTGTGTGGGACAGTGTCGAATGCTTTGCTCAAATCCAGGTAGATGACATCAACTGCTCTACCCCTGTCCATAGCCCCATTATAGAAGACCACCAGATTGGTCAGGCAGGATTTCCCCTTAGTGAAGCTGTGCTGGCTGTCATCAAGCACCTTGTTGATTTTCATGTGCCTCAGCATGCCTTCCAGGAGAATCTGTTCCGAGATTTTGCCAGGCACAGAGATGAGACTGACTGGTCTGTAATTCCCCAGGTCATCCATTTTTCCCTTCTTGAAAATGGGGGTTATATTACCCTTTTCCAGTCGTCAGGAACTTCACCTCACTGCCATGATTTTTCAAATAGGATGGGCAAATGGGCAGTCTCTCATTGCACACCAAATTCTACTTTTGGGTTCAATTAGGGTGTGTGATAAAATAGGCATATTAATTGAAGGATATGTGCTTCATTTGTAGCAAAACTGCAGAATGTGTAGGGACTGGAAAAGAAGCTGGGAAAAAAGAATGAATAATGGTCTCCTAGCTTAGGATGTTGAAATCCACCTAAGTGGCTAGATTCTAAATGTACATCTGCCAAAAGTCCTCTTTGTGACCGTGGGCAGGTCCTTCACCCAAATATCTCACAGGTGTTCTCTGGTTGTGTTTATTGTCTACTGATAGGCACCAGAACAGCTAGGCTCATGTTTATTTGCAGAAGTGACAAATACTACAATTCAGACTGTCAGAAGTTCTATTATTTAAAAGATTTGAAGATTTTGAAACAGAGATTTGTTCCAAATCAGTATATATTCTTCAGTCTAGATAATTTCTGGTGGAAAATTTTTATTAAACAAGCAATTTCAGATTATTTCAGCAGAGTAGTTAATTTTTAGGTTGTATTTTCATACTAGTAATCTATAACCTTTTTAGATGTTTGAAGCACCATTAAAAAAAAAATCAAAATTCAAATTAGGTGTTTGATATTCTCAAAATTCAGTCCTCCTCTCAACATGAAATTGTGGAGTACTGAAATAGAACCATGTTTGCAAAAAGTGTGGCTTCACGAGAAGCATCTGTTCTAGGACATATGTGTTCATTTATGTTTTCATCACTGATACTATTCACAGTAACAGGTCAGTGCAGTGAGGTCTTGAACACTTTGCTTTACGATGTTGAGATTATGAAAAGTTAGGATGCTGCTGTTTCAAACAGGCCTTTTAAAATTAAAGGTTATTTTTTACCTGAATGCATCCTTGTCTTGGTTCTCCAGCCAAAAAATAAGGATAATAAACTAGTTTTGTGGGAATATTCATAGATAGTTATAACTGTAATAAAATAACCTATGAAGAAGTTAATATTTCTTTTAGCAGGATTTGGATGTTGTGCAGTAAATAAGACCTGGGGCCATACTCTGCAAAATGAAAAGGGTCAAGGAGCTCAGGAGTAATTAAGCATCAGCTATTCTATGCCCTGATGCAGCTGAAATGGAGAGACAAAGCAGTATATGATCATGCACTAAAAGAGTATCGTAAACATTAATACCAAGGAACTTAACTGAGATTTTATATGTAACCTGATTCTGGTCTGTTTGCTCTGTGAGAATGTGCAAATTAGGAGGGTTTGCAAATTATGAATCTTAATATTGCTGCCAGAAGATTAATTGCAAAAATTATTTCAATTAAGTGGAGGTTGCTAGAGACTCTCATACGCTTTTAGCAAGTTTGAAGGAATAGATACATATGAAATACCCTGGGAAAAAAACAATCTATATTTATTTGCATTTTGCTTGCTTCTCAAAGCAAATTTTTTGAGCTAATTAATGAAATATGTACAAAACATGTGCTCTCCTAATGTTTCCAGTACCAGCAAATTTCAGAAGTCTCTTCTGTCTGAAGTTCCCTGTTTATTAACTCTAGGTCCAGCTGTAGGCTCCGTATTGCAGTTACAGAATTTCTGATATTCTATAATAATCCAAATATTTTTATATCATATCATATTGGAAAGAAAGCACTGAAAGCTAGCTATTACAAATTCTCATAAAGAACATTTTGCCAGGCTTTTAAGTTGCAAACTGTGAGAGTAGCTACTCAAGAACTGTTGTGAACATGCAAGAATTGTTTAATGAAAAGAAAGATGCTGTTGCAAAAAGCCTCTCTCCGTTTTTTTAATAAGCACAGATAAATTGTTTTCAGGGAATCACAAAGGTGTCAGCACTCAGATTTTCAATGCCATCCAAACCTAAGAGACAGAGAGAGAAAGGATTCTTTCTTTTCCACTTTCCTATCCTTCTTTCCATAACAACAAAAAATATCAGTTTGAGCCTTCCTGAGGATTTAAGAATGCTCTCATTGGAAAAGGGCTGTTTTTACAAGCACAGTGAGTTTTAGGAAACATTTAGGAGAAGATTTATCTATCTTTCAAAAATATTTTTTTAGAACTATAAAATTAATATTTTTTTCATTGTTACTGTTTTTAACACGTTAATGTTCACAATATTTATTAAACGAAAACCTGCTTGAATACAGAGTATTTATATTCACCTGAGGATTAGCTCTCTATAGGGCAGATATAAAACATTATTTATGAACAGACCTTCAAAAATAATATAGGCAACACTCTCTTCTGAATTTTTAAGCGCTGTTTGTATGTCTGTGTGGACAGTTTAAAGGATAGCTTTAAGAATTGTGAACATTCAAACACTGCATTTGGAATTATTTATAAAAAACAGGCATGTTTGAACTAACTTGAAACAGAATCTGAATTTCTGTTAAAAGCTAATTCAACTAAATCTGAGAAGTAGTGAATGCAGGAAGGACCTGAAATTGGAAGGATCTTTCCAGAGTTCCTGACAGAGGGCATGTTCATGAACTGAAGAGGTTCTGAAGCAGTGCTGATGTAGCTGCTATGCCAGCAAAGGACAGCAGTGGCTAACACCCAGATTATGTGGAGCCCTGAAGAGATGTTCTCTCTCTTGTGAAACTGTGCAAGAAGGAAAGTAAATTATCTTTAGATGAAGCAAACAAAGCAAAGCACTCTCCTCGTATTTCACCTTCAGTTCTTTCGTTCTCTCAGCACAATCCCCTGTCTTTTTTCACATAAACAAACAAAATGACAAAGGAGGAAGCTGCCTGTCAGCATAATGAAATATTACCTGCTGTTTCAGTGTTACTTCTGTAACATAAGGGTATCACCTTAATACCAACACCAAAGTATAAAGAGCCAGAGAATATTTTGTAAACCCATTGATAATATTTACCTATTTTTTCTAGTGGTCTAAGAAAATATTATGATGTCTTTTTGTTTTATATAGCAGCAGACTTTCCTGCTGAACAACAAAATAATCCAGACTGTAACCTTTGGTAGGGGGTTAATGTAGATTCAGTTTGTTGACCCGAGGCAGTTCTTCAGAACACTGATTTAAGTAAATTTAAGTACTTCTTTTTGACTTTGTCTGTGTCATTTCTGATTCTTCATTGGAGTTTTATACACTATTTCCTTGCTATGAGGGTGGTGAGACACTGGCACCAGTTGCCCAGTGAAGGTGCGGCTGCCCCATCCCTGGAATTGGTCAAGGACAAGCTGGATGGGCCTTTGAGCAACCTGGTCTAGGGGAAGGTGTCCCTGGTCATGGCAGGGGGGTTGAAACAAGATGGTCTTGAAGGTCCCTTCCAACCCAAACCATTCTGTGATTCTGTGATTATAGCAGTGAGGAACTGACTGATGGACATCTCTCGACGGAGTACAAACTATGCTGTTACACCATAAAACAGAAGTCAGGTCTTAATTAGAATAAAAGATATTTCAACACTGACTTAGATGGATAAGGATCCCCCCTTTCGGGGGTAATATCACTCTCCAAACTGTGACTTTTTGTGTATCAGGGAGGACAGCAGCAGATGTTTTGCCTCTTTTCTAATGGTAAAAGGACTGTAGTTGGTACATATGATTGGTTTGCCTCTTTTTTACTTGTGGTATCCCTCCAAACATGGCAAAAAAATAATATATCTAAAATAACAAGTCACACTTCCAAGTGGCTTTTGAGCAAAAAAGTGTTTAAGATCCTGTCTGACCCTCTGTTTATTCAATCCAATGGTGAGGAAATTTCTTGGTATGGCACTAGGTTAAAACTGCCCTTTCTGCTCTGCCAGGCCCTTTTAGTATGATGTTGTCTATATGTAACATACGCTGGGGTTAATAGAAGAACTCAGAGCATGCCAGCTTAATTTTTACTTTATGTGCTTAACATTATAGCAGATCTAGCGTTACTAGGTTCTGTGATAAAAATCCCCTTGTATTCTAACAAGTGTTTCACAGTTGTTTGTGCCAACGTCCAGCACTAATTGTTGTTTGGCATCTAAATGCAGCCATCCACCCGCTACATTTATCTGGGAGAGTGCTCCAGAGTGCCATGTACTCTGTGCACATATAACCCCCTAATTATCTTCTCTGAAGGTACTTTCCCACACATACCGTCTGGGCACAATGTTGTCTGTGTAAGCAGGAAGCATCAGGCTGATTTAAAGTGCTTTTTCTCAATACAGAAAGTACCTCAGAACTTTTGCTGCACAGCTGGGCTTTTGCTAATAAAGCAATTAAAAAAATACAAAAACCCACCCCCTCCAGGGGCACCCCCCCCCCTTTTATTTGTAAAAGAGAGTACAGGTTAATTGTTTAAACTAAAAAGTTCTCAGTGCTTTAAAGTCAGGACTTTCCAGGTTGAGCTCCAATCATCTAAACCTTCCAGGTGAGTAATGCCCTACACCTTTACTCAGTGCCACAGAGAATGTCAAAGCCTGTTAAAGGACAAGACAATTGTATAGTAATGTGTAAATGTATGAGAGTATGAGAGGTGTTACTCATGATGAACGTGAAAGGCATTTACCCTTTAAGGAGCTGATATAAGAGGTTTCTCCACTCATTTGCCTTTTGGCCTGTTATATTAAGTGCTATATGCAAGCATCCTATCAATACTAGTCTCCGAAGGTATCTTATACTAGCCAGTGTAAAGACTGATTGCACTTTTCTTCCCACCCTGTGTCAATGTCAAGACAAAGAACATGATAATTCACACTGATGAACAGTTAAACATATGACTTTGAGACACCTGAAGATGAGAGGTTAGAAAGAGAACAGGAAGAGGATGACAGCTCTGGGATTAAATCTGTGTCTTCTGGCAGATGTGCATTATCAAGGGAGATGGTAGAAGTAGGAAGCAAAGCTAAGAGCACATTGGGGAGCAAGGCTCATGTTCTCATGCCAGCAGACCGCCTACTGAAAAATAAAGTAGAGCCTTTCTATGGTTAGGCTAACAGCTGGTGGTTGCTTGAGGTGGTGTGTGTCAGCTGTACACCACTGCTGATAGTCATACGTGGCTTGAGGGCAAATTAGGGCACAGATGGAAGGAAAATCTTTGCATGCAAAATGGTCCACTTGTAACTAAGCCAGCTTTAAATGCTTTGTATGGGAGAAGAGACAAAGCAGTTACGTGGTAGCCAGGAATGGAGTCCAGAAACTTCAGTGTTGTCCTGCTGTGTCCAGCCTTTCAGTGATGTAATGGCACAAAGCTTCTCTTAGGAATTAGCTCTGCTGTTGCCAGATCTTTCAGCTCCAGCCTGTGTACAGCGTGATGCATATGCTGTGGGAACATAAACAAGAAAAATGTCTGTTTTCTTCACTTCAAATGCTATTTCCTTTTCTTCAGGGAAATGCAGCTGCAGAAAGAGGTATACTCAGTAAAAGGGCTGAAGAAATGGAGGTTCCCTGTGTTGTAAACCATGAAGAGCTTTTGTCTCCTCCAATCTCTGTGGAAAATGAAGCAATAACAGTCTGAGGAACACAGAAAAAGTATCTGCTGTATTCTCTTCAGCTAGAAGATTGTGGAAGCAAAATCAGACTGCCACCACTATTCAGAACTCACGAAGGACAGAAGCTCAAGATGTGTAGATCATCAGGGAAACAAAACAACAAAATAAGTGACAAAAGATGCCTTAAAATAGATGATTACTCAAGTAGTTCTAGAAAAAAATGTTGGCGAAAACACGTCCTTTTTAATTTTGTTTTTCTCCTTTTAACTTTTAGTGGAGATCCTTCAGCAGACCAGCAAACATGTTAAGCAAACTACCTGACCTACCTATTTTCATTCCATACGTGTGTATCTCTTAAAGCAAACTCACCAGAGCAAACATAAACACTAATGAAAACAAAGCACAGATATGGGCAATTCTAATTCAGACTTTGTGTTTTATCTACAACAGCTACTGTGCAGCTACCAAAGAAATTAATTTACTTCCATTCTCTGACTGAATTTCATTTTATCTCAGTTTTACCCTAAAGAATATGGCTGTGCTTTTCTTATTCTGATTGTAGATATTGTCACTGAAGTACCTCCAAATTCTTTTAATTCACAAGGCATTGGAACAGCTGTTTACAGAACAGTGGGCTGTCATCATCATCTTTAGATGATAAGTCCTGACAAAGATGACTACAAGTCCTGAGACAAACAAGATTTGGTTTATTTTCACAGTGGTAAAAAAGGTATTGTTGTGAAGTGTGGAAAAAAAAAATACTCTTAAACCTGGGCAGTTGCTTTTCAGAGCAGTAAGACTTTGTTCAGAATTGTTTCAAGGAAGAACTAAGAAACATGGTATATTTACTTGTGGATGGTACATTTTGCCTTTGCCAGGGATTGTGAAGGCCAAACTTGTTTCATTTAAATTGGAAGGGTATCTCATAAGGAAGGGTATTCAGTTAGGATCTGACACATCTAGGAGACGTTCCTTATTCTGTTGCAGATTTACTGCATGAGTTTACACAGAGCACCCAGATTTGACTTGAGAAGAACCTAAGGTCAAAATGCAACACCAAGGCATCACTAACATACATAACATCCTGGTAGAGTTGTAAGCACAGAAAGACATGGCACTGTTCACTTGTGCCTGTGCGTAGGTGATATTCTGAAACCAAGACTGGTGTGTTGAAAACATAACTGACTTACAGAAATAAGCAGCTGCAAAACAAGAGTTTCTGAGATAGCTGTGTGCTTTTTTTTATGTAATAAAATAATGTTTAAAGGATCATTCTGGGGTTAGATCACTATTGGGCCTTATTAAAAGTAAAACCTTGACCTATATCTCCCATATACTGAGGTACATATGTCAGGCTGTTGAGTGTGTTTCAGTGTATTGCTCAGTCTATTTTTGAAGCTATTCAGTTTGTTGGTACTTTTCCTCTGAATAATTGAAACAATTTTATCTCTGAGAATGAAGAAAGAAATCAAGAAGCTGAGTGTCTGAGCCAACTGGCAAGCAAGAGAACTGAAAGGAAATCCCCATCTTTCTCCATGTAGTTTCCAGCTGGCTGGGTTATACACCTTCACAGAATTCCAGGATTGATGAGCTTGAAAAGGGCTTCTGAAGTCAATGAGTAAGACGGAGGTCCTTTGAAGCTGTATATTTTACTCTTAGGCTATACCTAAACTGCAGGAAATAAGAACAGCTCTCAGCATCCATACTGTCTTGTCCAACCTAGCTGTATCCTGATTCTGTGTCAAGGTGAGATTTAGGTATGTACTTTAGAATCATAGAATCACAGAATAGTTAGAGTTTGAAAGGACCTTAAGGTCATCTAATTCCAACCCCCCAATGCATATCACCCAAGACTTCGTCCAACCTGACCTTCAACACCGCCAGTGATGGAGCATTCACAACTTCCACGGGCAAACCATTCCAGTGCCTCACCACCTTCACAGTAAAGAATTTCTTCCTTATATCCAATCTAAACTTCCCCTGTTTAAGTTTTAACCCGTTACCCCTTGTCCTGTCACTACCGTCCCCAATGAAGAGTTCATCCCCAACATCCATGTAAGCCCCCTTCAGACACTGGAAGGCTGCTATGAGATCTCCACGCAGCCTTCTCTTCTCCAGGCTGAACAGCCCCAACTTTCTCAGCCGATCTTCATATGGGAGGTGCTTCAGTCCCCTGATCATCCTTGTGGCCCTCCTCTGGACTTGTTCCAACAGTTCGGTGTCCTTTTTATGTTGAGGACACCAGAACTACACACAATACTCCAAGTGAGGTCTCACAAGAGCAGAGGGGCAGGATCACCTCCTTCGACCTGCTGGTCATGCTTTCTTCTTTTCTTACTTTCCCGTCTGCTGCTGTCATTTGCATGGGATGAAGCCCTAAGTATATGGGCTGACAGGACACAAATGTTCCCCATTTGTGAAGTAAGATAGTACAACATTACCAAGCAGTAACACTTTGTGAGTTTTCTAGGGATTTAAGCCTTATGAATGTCTCAGACGAGCAGTCACTTCTGCTCAATATATTTCTTTCACTTCACAATAAATATTAGAGGAAAAACATAATTTAATCTTTGAGCCTCCCCCATTTCATAACAGAGTGTTTTGTAGGTCTAGATCTTATGTAGTCTTCCTTTCATCTAATTTTCAAAACTTGGTGCCACTGTATGAACATTCACCAGGACATGATGGGACATCTGTAAGAGGGGCATTAGTCTCCAACCCGCTGTCCTGAGTTTGCAGTCTTTTTGAGTAAGCACAGCCCTTCCCAGTGCATAAACGGCTGCCTCGCCCCTGCCTCTCCCAGCATCACTGTAAGGGAATTAGCACTGAGCAACCTTCCTCCAAAGATAATACCCTTTATTCCAAATACAGGCTGCTGATAGTTTCATATATGATACATTATAAATCTACACATCACTGGCCTGAAAGAGGTCCCAGAGGGGAATTCATTTTGTGGGAAAAGGCTGTGAGAGCTGTGCTCTTTCTCAAGGGACAGGAAAACATTTCATGCTGAGCTAAAAGCTTGTATTTGTTATTTTTAGTGAACCTAATAAATCCTCCATGTTGGCAAAGATAAAAGCAAGCACATGAGAAAAGAAATACATGGACAAAATCATGTCATGTTAGAGGGAACAAACAGGCAGAGTCATATCAGAAGAGTCTATAAGGAAATAAAAACACAAATGCTTTCCTACATTTTACGGAATACTGTTTTTGTTCTTTCTATTTACTGAGCAAAACTTGAAATGAGACAGTATTTGTTTGTGAGAGGGGTTAGCATTTCACCAGTTGTGAAAGATTCAGCTAGGTATTCAATATTCATTTCATTTAAACAAAGTGCAGGGAGAAGGATGAAGGAAGGAATACAACCACCACCAATAACTGCCATAGTCCAGTCAAAAGGAGCTTGCCAAGAGATTTAACAAACCTTGGTGTCCAAAGAAATCATAAGGAATCATAAAGATGAATATCCAAAGAAATCATAAGGAATCATAGAGATGAACATCAATCTGCTGGGAATGTTCATGAAATGATTTTTACCAATGCAAAATGTGCATGGAGAAAAAGTGTTTTCTTCTGAATGAGTATGATGTAGAAAAATGCATGGCAAGAAGATATCCTAATGAACTATACAGTTAGCAAATGGAAAGAAGCAACACAGGTGAATGACAGAAATAAACAACTGATGGCATTAGAACAGCTTTCCTCCTCTACCTGCCACCCACCCCCAAAAAAGAAAAAAGAAAAAGAAAGAAGACAACAAAAAAAAGGAAGATGAGAAACAATATGTGATTACAAGGGGGAAAGGAGCTTTGCATTATAGCCACTAAATACAATATTCTGAGAAAAAAATGCTTAATACTTTTGTCAGATATGCAGGCCAGAAAAACATAAAGGCTTGCTCATTTAGGCAACTCTAATGATATCACCTGATGTATTTCACAAATTACATCCAAAAACCAGCTAAGTTTACAATCAGTCTTTGTATAAAGCATATGAATGATTGTTTCAGCCTAAATATATTTTTTAAAGTGGGAGATCTACAGTAGCTAAGGACATCCTAAGAACAGAGTAACTTTTCACTAGAATAAGTGATTGCTGAAGTCAGTTCCTGGTCTTCAGGATAAAATACTTTACTTGCAAGGAGACGTAAATTCTTTCTTTGATAAAAAATAATGTCCTTAGTAAGTAATAAAAAGTATGACACAAAACCCTTATAATTTATTTTATAATGATAGCACAACTATGTTCTGCAAGTCCACAGGGTGCAACATATGAAAATTAAAGTTTCAAAGGTCAGAAGTATATGAAATTGGTTAAAGAAATCACTTAAAGACCCAAAGACCAAACTGATATTTGTGGAGTTCCTTTTAACAACTTTTAAGTATTTCTAGGTCCAGTACTATTCAGAGTTTTCCTAATCTCAGCCTGCACTCCTCAAGGGATGATTATTAGGAGGCTTTCCAAAGCTGAACTGATTACAAATGTTTGGAAAGATGGAAGTTAATAAAATAATTAAGATGATACTCAAACAAATAAACACTAGTTCTCCAAACAGGGTTTATTACAATTACAAATGAAATTATTTAATACATCAGATACTTCATGTTGCATGCCTTGGAAGATCTGCTTACAAATATAATCATTTCAGAAATGATTGCAAATGTAGGATATCTGGAGAACTAGTGTTTGTAAACTTATTCTGTGCAAAACTCACCCATTAGTTTAATTCTTCAAACTGTGTTTGCAGAATAACTACTCTGCGGTCTAGACTATGAATGTGCTTTTGATTATCAGGTAGTAGAAAAGAAGGCAAAATGATAATAGGGAGGAAAACAAATTGTAAAATCCAGCATACATGCAGTCCACTGAGAGAGTGCTAAAGTGCTGTGATTTGGCAGGCCAAAGAAGCATACATGAGGGGAAGAGGAAGGATTTCTGCAGAGGAAGGCTTTGCTTGAGGTGCACCATTTTGTTTGTCTGGTTTGTTAAGAGCAGAGTAGACATATCATACAGATTTGAGAGCACTGTTTGTGGCTTTAACTTGATCGATAAAATAATGCAATTCATAATCACTTCATGCATCTCACATCTCCCCCAGGCACTCATTTCATTTAAATTGTTGAAAGTAGTTGAGCGCAGTTTCACCCTACTTTACCCTAATGGAGGAAAAGATCTGACCCCAAGTTGGAGATAGCATAAATTAGAGGGCAAACTGTTGTACAGGTAATTAATATTTGTCAAAGACAGCGGCCATAAAATATATATTACTTGGATGTCACTTGCTTTCTTCCTCCAGCATTTCAGAGCCCATGTAGTTTAGCACTAGCAAAATGATGGATACATGTGCCATTCTCAGCATTTACACTCAGGCAGTGATTGATTAGGCATGAGAAAGGAAAGGAGCAGATAAGATGCATACCCAGACAAAGCCATTCAATAGTCACTTAGTAAGGAAACAGGTAGAAATTCAGCCAGTCTTTAATTAAACTCACAAAACCAAGGAGTTGTCAGTCTACATTTGGGCAAAAAACAAAGTCCATGTTTTTAAACAAAACAAAGAAAAAGTACAAAATTAGAGGAAAGGCATCTATGTTGAGGTTGAAGGGGCAAATTGATAAATTAATTGCTTCTTTAAGACAATCAGGCTCTGAAAAACAAGCAGAAGGGGAGGTTTTTTCTCTTTCATTTTGTATGGAAAAACTATAAGAATGATTTGTTACATTGTATATTGTCCAAAATATTATCTTATTTCCTCTCCTGTTACTTCTTAACACTCCATAAGCAACTGGAAAACTTGTAAGTTTATGACATAGGCTGTAATGCAGCTGTTTCCTTGAGGGAGAAGCAATTATTAAACTAGCACCAGGTCTATAATATACTAGTGACTAGAAAAAAACCCACTATTTAAAATCCATTTTCTATTTTTTAACTCTTTTGTGAGTTACAATTTAATTCTAATGCCTTGAATAGCAGCTGTGAGAACTTAAAAAAATAAATAAAAATCTCTGTTAAAGACTCAAACTGTCCAATCTGTTTAGGGAAGGCTTGAGATAGCTCCCCAGCCAGTTCTTAGTTAACCATGGAGACTTTGCTAACTGAGCCAGGAATAACTAAGCTTGACACTAAAGGTATATAAACTATATGTTAATCTTTTTGCCACCCAGAAATTACATTTAGAATCATAAATAATTTAGTTTGGAAGGGACCTCTGGAGGCCATCTGATCCAACCTCCACTCAAAGCAGAACTAGCTTTGAAGTTTAGTCCAAACTTAAACTCAGATTAGGTTGCTTAGAGCCTTAGCCATTCAGGTTTTGAGTAGCTTGAAAGCTGGCAATTCCAGACCTGGGTTACTCATTCCAGAAAGCACAACAGTTGTCATTAATTCATGGGAGGAGTTTTAATACAGATTTAAAGTCTCTTTTCTCCAACTCCTCTCTTCAGGCAGAATTCAGAAGTATTGCTTCTAATGCTGCCCTTCAGATACAAAGTTCCAGAAGACCACTAGGGCACAAGTCTTTTGCTGAACACAACCACCAGAATTCTGCTTGGAGTAATTTGCTGTCATACAGGATTTAAGGGGAATTATCTCCATCTAAGTGGACACAATAAAGCAATACCATGAGGCATAGCTGCTTTAAGGATGAACTGTGACCAGGAAATCCCCACACTTTCCTCTAAAATTCAGTGGTTTGGCTCCAAATCCAAACTAGCTTAACTCCAGTCACTTACTGCAGCCTAGTTGCAGTTTCAGTGTGCTCCAGACCATGCAGGGAGAGTTGATGGCCATGCATGTAGCACTCCACGTTTGTTCTCTAGAGACATCAAAATGCTGTTCTAGGGTAGAATGGTCAGTATTCAGTCTAGAAACAGATTCTTTTATAGAACTTATCAGAGATTTAATTTAATTTAGGCAAAGAGCATTGGCTACCTCCTGATCATCCGTGCCTCTCTGTGGAGTAGATATGGATTTTGTGTCTCAACTGTATTGTCGTTAGCCATGTATCTCATTGCATTGCTCTAAAATCTGTGCTATTTATTTCCTGTGTTGTCTGAATGGCTTTTACCTCCTTTGAATTGTATCTCTTAACTGAAATTACTGAGCCAGCATTTTGCCTCCTTTAAACTTTTCAAGTAATACTTTAAGAAGAAGGTTATCGTTAAAAGTGTCTAAAACTATGTGTGCATGTGTTCATTAAGCTGCAATCTAAACAGCTGTTTGCTATCACTGGATACTTTTGAAATCGGAGTTTAGCAGCAGTGTTGTCTTTTAGCTAATCTAAGGAAATCCAGCAAACCTTTGCTATGGCTGTTATATGGCCCCCCTGCTTTGTTCTTTCCTGGCTGTCCTTTTCTAAGTGCTGCTTGTGTTTAATAATTCCAAATGCTATTGATTTTTAACTGGTATCTAAAAAAGTTATAAAGCCCAGCACCTCCTGGCCTGTATCTTCATCTCTTAGATGGTTATACTGTATGAGTCATATTGATTTGAAGGGAAAGTAGCTAACAGCAGACCTTGATTTTAGATCAAGAGAAGTATTTATCTTGAATTTCTATTCCCACTCACAGAAAGAAAATCTGTGATCTGAAAGCTAATATAATTGTTTATTTGCCACAACCACAGAATCAAACTGTGTTCTGTGAAAAGATGGACAGCAGTAGTTCATGCTCCAATCATATCCAATAATTTACACTTAAGACTGCTCTTATGGAACAAGGCAAGTTACCACTGTTACACAGAGAAAGTATATTCTTAATGGCCAAAACCTACTAGGCTCATGATGAATATAAAACTTTGTTATATGCAAGCTTCCATGGTACTTAAGAAAATTAGCAGTGTTCTGAGAAGGGATAAAACAATAATTAGAAAGAAAGGAATGAGAGTAAGGCTTTAGTTAAACTGGAATAGCTATTTAGATATTTTGCTCAAATCTTATCAGACTGATATACAAGTGAACAAAGAAAAGGGTTGTTTTGCTTTTTTTTCTGCAATAATAAGCATGGCCACTGATCTCAGATGATGCAAAGAAGTACTTTGTAGTGGCAGTGCTACTTTCTTGTAGGTATTCTTGGAGGCAAAGCACAAAGGAATGACACAGCTGAAGTCTGATATCCAAAGCAAAACGCCAACAAGAAATACCAGCAAGTATTGAAAAATCATTTACAACACTTCTGACTACAGCAGTAGAAATCAAAAAGCCTGTAACAGCAAACAGTATCCAAAATGCTGATCCAAATAAGGTAAGAGTTTGAGGGAATAGGTGAGAATACATTAATAATGTTATTTTGCAAGAAATATCCTGCCTCACACTGTAAATAAGGTTATTTACTACTGGATTCAACCAATTTAAGGCAGCAGTGACTTCTGAACTGAAAGTTCTTACTTACCTGCTGCTGGGATAAGGCCTCAGGCACTGCTCCTGCAGCTGAACCCTTAGAACTTTGGGCTCAGGACACGAAGTGTTGGATGCTTCCAACCTACTGCCATCTCATGCCTGCACCCAACAGCTCCCACAGCTCTGGCTGAAGCCAAGGCTGAGCATGCTAACCAGCCTCGGGAGGACACCCAGAAGGAGCAGGAGGACTGGCACCACATAAGCCCCAGCTCACTGCACAGCAATCACTAAACCTGTTAGAGGGGAAGCCAAGGCAATTCAGGAAGCATTGTACCATTGCTGATAGATGTTATGTTCCCTGTAGGCTGATGTGCTCATAAAAAGAGAAGGCATAAGGTTTCATACGGCTCTGGAGGAGCTGGGGGTATTGTAGCTCTTTGGACAAGCTGCTTGGATTTAGAAACTAAATACATTTGGTTTTGAAAATTCAGATTTCCTTAAAAGTGCATTTGAAGGTATTAATTCTCACGTGAATACTTATATAAAAATAAATTAACTAAATAAAATTATTTTCAAATGTCTTTTTAATAGTTTGATATGGCCATATCGTATCTATATTAGCTGCCATAATTTTCATCTGCAATGCCAGTTGCTCTAGCTGTTCCAGTGTCAAATGATTTGTCTTTCTCTTTCTGTCACACAAAATACGAGAGCATTTTTGAAATTGCTGTCCCATTTATTCTTTGATGGGCTATAATAGTCCTAATCAATATTGAGTTGGAGTCCATTTGGCCCACAGCATTGTCATTTTTTCAGCAAATGGGAGTCATTTACTGTCTCATACAAAAATAAAAAACAGATTTATACTTTTTATTCCTGCAATTAACTCTGTTTTTTCTTTGTGTAGAAATAAAGTAATAAAAGGGTTTTTTTTGTTGTTGTTGTTTTTTTTTTTTTCTAGAAGAAATGTTTTCTGTAAATGAGTGGGATGGGAACCCAAAGAACCCGTTGCATGGTGGGCACCTTCAAGAAATATGACATTGACCATTGCCTGTAAAATTAGAGCTCATGCTCATATCTGGAAGCAGTGTGAAAGTCTTTCCTGCAGTTTTTTTTTTTTTTATACACTTGGAACATCACTCTGGGCTTGATGTAAGTTTACCTGGACCTCAGCTTTAGTATTAATTAAAGTGTTATAAGCACACCAACTGGAAGGGAGGAAAACATCTCCTATACCTTTTTCTCATGTTCTTTCCATTTCTTATCTTATTTCATACCAAATACAATCAGTGAAAAAAAAAATATGTTTAAGAAATACAAAGCTATATAGGACAAAATAAGCTTGTTTCCCAGATCCTTCCCTTCTTCTCCTGGACATAAAGCTCTTACTCATGGTGTACCTCTGGATCAACTGGCAGATGATTTGGAAAACTAGGCTTTTCAGACAGTTTCTGAACATCCATTTTATTTAAAGATAAAAACAGTAAGAAGGACATCCTAAAAATGACTCCAGCTCTATGTTCTTTCTCCTGTTTCCATTTCAGTATCATTCTGAAGAATTCCTTCATGTTGAGAGCTCTGGCAGGGTACAGAGTCATAACTTCTGCAAAATCACAGGGCCCCATCCATTTTGAGCTTGTTAATTTTGCAGTTACATTGAAATATTGTCTGGTACAAAGCATGTCTGTCTTTTCCTCTCTTCTATTTCCGTCAAAGTTCTCCATGTGTCTCCATGGTGTCTGTAAAACAGACTTAAGGCCTTTTTCTACACTTTGTCTGACTTAGGGATTTTTCCACTACCTGCATGCTTCTCCCTTTGCAGAAAGCCTTCATTAAACATCTTCCAGCTCAGTCAGCCACCTTTACTAACCTGTGTGTACACAGCAGGTTAAGTAACGGCAGTTCCCTAGTGAAGTTGAAACATTCAGGGTTTCAGCACCAGGACCCTGTATTCTGCCTCCTCATAAACGCAAGCAATATCATACTATAAACTTTCTAACATCAACTAGCTATTTTCAGAGTTCTCAGTCATCACAATGCCAATCAGTATTTCATTATCTCTGTTCCTTTCCTTTTCTCTGCGTTCCCCCACCTTGGTATGTCAAACAATCTTCATCAAAATAAAACCCCACAGAAAACAAAGACTTTTAAAGACTCTTAACTTTTCCTGTAAAATCTGCAGCCAAACCACATGATAAACTAAATGTTTATAGAGTGGAATATAAAAAATGAGTTGTTAATGTTCTTCCTCTCATTTAGTTTTTAGAGAGATTTTTAGTGATCTTGTAACAGTATCTTAAAGGACATAAAATTCCACATTCTTCTATCTTTTAACCTCATACGCATATTAGATTTTTCTCACCCCTGCTCTGCAAAAACAAATTATGTTAAAAGCAAAGCTTTATTCCTGCCTTTTATTTACAAAGTTCTGGTGAATCCAGTGTGTAAGACTGCAGGCATTCTCTGACTTGACTAATTTTCATTGATTGTTCTAAAGCTTGCTTACCAGTAGTAATGCAGTACTTCAGTGTACACTTACCCAAATGAAGGCAAAATTATACCTCATGTGCATAGAAAGGACTGTTCATCAGCTGACATGGGTGGTCTTTTGTCTGCTTGTCACTGAAATCAATTCGTATTAGTTGTATCCCTTTCAGAAGACACAAACTGTGTTAGCTCAACCTCTCTGGCAGGAGGACCAAATTGTTGGAGAATATGCTTGGAGAAGACAGCTGGGGAGCCCACCAAGGGAGGCAGCAGAATCACAACCTGCAGTGGGGGCTTGCAGTTCATACCAAGAGATAACATTCAGAGAGCATCAGGGAGATAACAACCAGGTCAGTGAAATAAAAAATAAAGAGACCACCACAGGAAACTGACGGGATGGGATAAGATTTGCTTCAACATATCAAGTCACTGAATGGACTGAAGTTAAACTTGTAAACAAGGACACCATGAATCCAGGGAGAGCTGAAGAGTCTAAATGCTTCTTCCCTAGTAATTTATTTTTTTTTTTACTTTAATTCCACTTTCTGACTAAAGGGTTTGATTGTACAGTTACTTGTGCTCTTTACCCTCAAAATCCCACCCTTCAGTCTCTCTGTGCTCTGCAACCTACCAGTAAGCAGGTAGGAAACCCTACAAATGATGTTCCTTCAGACATCAAGAAGATTGTATTTGTCATAAAGTTGATGATAAGGCACACATTCATGAGCTGCATAAACACATAATATGATCTAGAAAACACTGGCTAACAGCAGAAAGCTGCCTTAAGTTACATTAATCAGGAAAAAACTGGTGAATTTTGGGGCCAGCTAAGGTCTGATTCTGTGCACAATATCCTTCATAGGAACTTCGGCCTGAAAGCACCCCATCATTATGAAAGGCTTGTACATGTGTTGCAACACCCATGACTTTCACCTGTTTTCTACTTTTAAAGGTTCCTGCTTCATACTGGTAAAACCAGTCATTTTCACAAAAGTTTTGAAACCAGACTTACCATGGAAGTTGAGAACTAGGCAAACAGAAGTCTTAGCACAAGTTTAACATTTCTAAGATCAGAAAAAGCTTGGCCTTTACAAATCTCATTTCAGAAGGGTTTATATTTTCCTTCCTGCTTCTGCAAATAGCTAATGTCAATCAGTCAAATGCACACCTAAATCTGTCACTGAGCCACAAAATATGTATCTGTCAAGGGAGAGACCGAATATTGTGATTCTATTTCTGTTTAAATACTAATGTTGATGTAGCAGTATTTTTCCAAATTTTATTTAAGGTGAAGATTTTACTATTTTTTGTCTTTTTGGACAGGCAATGCTTTTTTTTTTTTTTTTTTTTCATTGAATTGAAACAGAATAAAACAAGACTGCCCTAAAAGTTTCTAAGAAATACGTGTCAGCTGTTTGAAAGAATTCCTGGAAATTGATTTAGTTTTCTTGAGGAGCATTTCATGGGACATAAAGGTTATTACTTCTGACTAGAGGAAGAAAAGAGAGAGTTAGTGAAAAAGATGGGAAAATTCACATATTAAAACCGTTAAAGTAGAAGTCATAGTGATGTCAAGTAAGGGACTTGTTTAATTTTCATAGATGTTGTGAGAGAGATTTCAAGCAGAGCTTCATCTAATTTTTTTTGAGAGGAACACATAGTAAAATCCTTAGATATTTTTGTAGCCAGTTATTTCCTGAAAGATTTTAATAGTTGATATACATTTTCAAGAAAAGCTTTTTATCATTTACCCATAACTGTTATACTTGCAGGCTGTGCTTGTGCTGAAATGTTGTCTGTATCATCTTTAGAGGAACAAGAAAACACCATTCAGAGTTAAATTGCAGAAAATTGTTTTTCCATTAACTGATAATGTTGAACTGCCAATTTTGATGACTAGAGGATAAGACTAGAGATGAAAACAAGTGCTTCTTGCTATTGCAAAGAGCAGGTGGAAGGAAAGTGCCACTCTTCATTTGCTGAAAATCACCCATTTTTAACCATGCTGGATATGCAGACACCCAGGATGTCAGTAACCTGAGGCTGAGCACTTCTGTTCTTAACTGTCAGGCCATTTATTTCTTGATAGAGTCAGAAAGGAAAAAAAGAATGGTGGCAAGCACTAATAGAAGATACAAAAACTTTTTGAAGCTGTTCAGAGGTTTTAAGTGTTCAAAATAATAATACCAGAAAGGGATTAGTGTGCAGAGAGCTGGCCAACAATTAAATGCATTCTATAATTTTGCTGAGCCGTCAGCATGTCTTGGACAGTGCACATCACAACAATCACGCATCTGAATTATATCTTCCCATGATACCTGTAGTTCAGATTATCTGCCTTTTTCTAGTTCAAAGAGCCTCTCCAGTATTTAAAATGCCATCAAAGTTTTAACTTTTGGTGGTGAAATGTTCCTAATTTGGTATCTGGTCACAAACACTTTTTTTAAGTTTGAATAAAAATGCCAGTCATATTAAATGACTAATAACATCATATTTTGCTCCTATCATGCACCACAAGAATTTGTTTTATGGCGTTGGACTTTGTCAATGGAAGTAAAGGTCTGAAATTAATGACAGGCAGGCACTGAAGTTTTCATATTTGTATTCAATGAGAGGGAAATAAATTTCAAATTGGAAATAAGAGCATGAAGAAACATTAATATGTTTTGGTAATTTTATTTTGTAATATATCTCAGTGCTATGTTGGCACTCTGTTTAAACAGAACAATGAGCAGAACTGTGTGACTGTTACAGTTATACGTTGACTAATGCAATGAAAAATCGTTGTGCTTCTTTTTATATTACAGTTTTGAAACAATTGCCTATTCTGTTCAGTCATTTCAATTTTTACCATGTATGTTTTCTGTGTCACTGTCTTAAATAAATTTTGTGACTTCTGTTTCCTGCCATTAATAACTAACCATTAACAAAGCTCAGCCTGAGAGGTCAAACATAATGCAGCTTTGTTACAAATGGCAAAATTGGCTAACAGCACTTTCTATAGTTAAAATATACTTGGAATTTATCAAGACTATTCTTGTCCAGCAGGCACACTCATAGCAAAAAATGTTCCTGTCTTCAATTATATATTCTATATGCATGATGGAGTTGGGCATCAAAATGAAAATCTCCTGAAAGTATATTTAAAATCAGAGGTAGCTTTCAAACCCTGCCACTGCTGTAGTTAAATTCCACTCATCCTTTTGTCTTAACAGTATAGAAAAGCAGAGAAATTGCATTACTTACCTCCAAACTATTAAACTGCAATTTGCCAGGTATTACATTTTATAATACCTAATTCAATCTGTATTATATCATTGTCATGAAAGAAGATCTTTAAAGCACAGACCTCCAAACAGTGAAGTCAAATGGACCAAAACGGAAAGAGAAATAAGTAAAAAGGGAACATATTTGATATCTGCAATATTAAGCTGGGGATTAACTTACCAAATTCACTGTGTTCCTCTGGACATGTAGCTGCCTTAGTTTTACGTTGCAAAAAACAAAACAGAACAATATTTTAAGATGATGAAAATTTCTGAAGTATTTCAAATGAAACATAAGGTGAAGAAGGTACTGGAAATAAGAAGTGATTAGGGAGCTTTATTTTTCATGGGGAAGAGTGACAAGCTTTAGGGAATGAAAGAAGTTTGCTAATACAAGTCCTGTTTTTCTGAGGTGGTCTACAAGATTAATTAGTATCTGCTGATCACATAATCACAGAACAGCTGAAGTTGGAAGGGACCTCTGGAGACTCTCTGGTCCACCTCCCCCTGCTCAAGCAGGGCCACCAGGAGCTGGTTGCCCAACACCATCTCCAGACAACTTTTTAATACCTTCAAGGAGGGAGACTCCACAGCCTCTCTGGGCAACTTGTGCCAGTGCTCAGTCACCCTGTCCCAGGAATAAAAAAACCTTTCCTGATGTTCAGAGGGAACTTCTTGTGTTTCACTTTGCGTCCATTTCCTCTGGTCCTGCCACTAGGCACCACCAAAAGGGCTCCAACTTCTTTCCAACCTTCCTTCACGTGTTCATATACATTTATAAAAACACCCCCACATCCCCCTTTGTTGATATCAGATAACACCCACTGTTATCACTTGCCCTATTTTTCTATATCAAGTAGCTAAGAAAGTAATCCCCACTCTACATTTATTCATTTAAGATGACAAAGCAAAGGGTAAGGATCCACGGAGCTAACAGCAGCAAAGAATTTGGAGTAGCTATTGTAAAAAGGTCAAGGCAAAAGCAAAAAGTGGCAAAAAAAAAAAATTTTGAAAAAATGGTAGTTATCAGTGATTCGTAGTAAATAATCAGTGACAGTCAGAAGACAATCAGAAAATGGCAGGAACAGAGAATAATCATTAAAAACAAAGTAGGAGCTAATTGCTAGTATCTAAAAATGTCAATCAGTTGCTTAGAAAAGACAAGTGGCTGAAATGAAATAACAATTGCTTAATTGCAATGGAAATAAAGAGATGGTCTATGGTGGCAAACCAAAGCAGATAGAAAATTAGAGTGATAATGGTAAGCTGATGAAGCCTTATTGTAATAAATTGGATCAGGTAAAGTGGCATAGCAGCGTGAGGGATGACTACACAAGCTGAGTAAACCGGATGAGTAAGGTAGATACTGGAATAAATGTGGATGGAAAAGTTATCAAAGCTGTGGTTTTAAAAATTATTTTTCTGCACTGCCTAAAATTCTTCCAGTGGAGGTGTTGTTCTGCAACAAATTTAAGCTTGTAAATATTTAATATTCGTTTGCTGTAGGTACCAGAATACTACAGATCAAATTGAAAACTACTGCTCTCTGAGGAAAGAATGGAAAACAAAAACTGCAGTCCTAAAATCCTTATTCTTAGCTGTAAATTAATATTTGTGTGAAGCTTGAGAAAAACCATTACAGTGACAGCAGTGCTGACATGAAGAAAGAAAAAGCAGTTTCTGGTGCTGAAGAAATAAATATGCAATGAATTAAAGCAAGATGGGACAAAAATACCAAGGAAGATGGAGATCCAAATAAGCCTATAGCCATAAAGCCTGTTCTCATAGTAACAGCTTTTACAATTGTACGCCTTTGTTCAAATAGCCTGTTTGGACATAAGCCATGGGAGGATATTAGCCTGTTTCAGTGATTACCTAATTCCAACCCGTTTTCTGTCTACAGGCAGCAGTGGAAACAAACCTGTCAGGTCTGAGAATTTGTTGGTTTCTACTCTGGGCTGGGTTTAAACATGAGGATAGAGAAAAAGCCGTTTGAAGAAATAGAGTATATCTATCTTTTCTATCTTTTCTAGCTGGTAGGTTCTCAAACTCTTGCTTAAAGTTGCTGTGTTTCCTTGTTTACACTTCCTGTTTTGCAAATTTTCATAAAATACATTGGGTTTTCTTTTCAATATTTAGCTTGGGGAAGAAGAAACAGAATGGTAAAGTAAAACCACTGAGAAAAAGT
This sequence comes from Neopsephotus bourkii, assembly GCF_033783945.1. Classification (NCBI taxonomy): domain Eukaryota; kingdom Metazoa; phylum Chordata; class Aves; order Psittaciformes; family Psittacidae; genus Neopsephotus; species Neopsephotus bourkii. The sequence goes on along the minus strand of NW_026901984.1, from coordinate 5,426,711 downwards.
TACTTGGACTAGATGCTATTTGTTACTCAATGAAATTAAACTTAGGTATGTGGTGCTTGTTTACCTGGGGAAGAGATAATTATGGAGTTATTGACATGCCAATGCTTCTTAGCACCATGCAGTACGATACAAATGCATACCTGCATTGACTGACAGTGTCACAGCTGTAATTGAACAAGATCAGTGGGTTCAAACTTAAACAGGGAAAGTTTAGGTTAGGGATAAGGAAGAAGTTCTTTACTGTGAGGGTGGTAAGGCACTGGAATGGGTTGCCCAGGGAAGCTGTGAATGCTCCATCCCTGGCAGTGTTCAAGACCAGGTTGGACAGAGCCTTGGGTGAGATGGTTTAGTGTGAGGTGTCCCTGCCCACAGCAAGGTGGGGCTGGAACTGGATGGTCTTAAGGTCCTTTCCAACCCTAACTATTCTATGATTCTGTGATTCTATGTTCATATTTCTCCCTGACAGTACTGCATTTGAACTAGGGTATAATATTCATACCTTTCTGCTCTCCTATTCACTTCAATGTGGTATAGTATAAATGTGAGTTTGTCTACATGCCAGCTTGTTTAAATATTCTTACTGCATTTGGGAATCTTTTTCTTAATCACATAATACCTGAGACTTAAAACAAATGAAGATTACTCTGTACCTTTTTTAATGTTTAAGTGTAGACTGAATGTGACAAAGACAGACTGCTCATCTTCTTGCTGTTCATGGAGGCTAAGTTCTGAGAGAAGCAACATTTAGAACTTCGCATGTGATTCCATTGTAAAAAAATGCAGATTGTTTATCTATCTATCTATCGTCTATCTAAGCAGTATCAATATAAAATTTTGCTTATAGTTCTGAGGTAAGCTGTGATCATTAGATTTATCACCTTGAATAAAGCAATCCAGCTGAGTTGTGGAGGAAACAAATTTTAGACAGAGACTTACTAAGGACTGTATAATGTAAAACAGAGACTTTCACAGACTTTACAGACCTCTATCAGGGAAAACCACCTTTCAAAAATTATTTTCTCCTATAGATGTTCAGAATAGTTCGTGTGTGTCTAATTATATAACATGAGAAGAAAAATATTCCACTGCAGTCATTCTTCCCTACAAGAGAGAGGTTGAAAAACAAACATATGGCACATGTTAAGTACATTCCCTCAGACTTTATTTAGGAAGTGCTTTAATGAGATTAATATGACATAAAAACTTATGGAACAGAATATATTTAATAGAAGCATTAATATGCATGAAACATAATTTATGTTTAAAATGTTTTTTTAAATCCTTATAAGCTAGGAGACTCAGTGCTATGAAAAAACTCAATTCAAACCCAGATGGTGAGTTGAAAAGACTAAAATATGAAACTATTCTTAAGAGAAAACATGTTTTTCTATTCATTCTTAACATATTCAAAGTCTCTGTAATGATCACTTAGTCTTCCTTCCCACAAAGTTCTTTGTTTTCTGTGAAAACAATCAAAATACAGGGAGTGGAATGAAAATAAAGTATCTTCAAACACTGGTTTGAAAGCATACAGTAGATCATCATTTCTGTTAAGTTAGAAATTGCTTCAAGGATGCTGTCTCGAGTGGGCCTGAAAAAGCAGAGCATGCCCAGAGGGCAAGTTTGGTATTTGGGATTCACAGTTCAGATAAAATCTGCTTGTGAAAGGTGGCATTATGCCACTGTAGCCTCAGAGTCCAAAACTGGTGCCAAATAAAACGATCAGTATAAGTTGGACTAACTTGTGGGCTGCTAGAAGATGCAATTATTTGTAATAGTTTATTATCGTAGTGTTAAATGCCCTATATTAGTATTATAGATATGTGTTACAGACATTGCAAACTTGATTTTTTAGAATCCTACAGTAGTTTAACTCAAGTGTCTAAGTGCAAACCAAAGTCCCAAGAAAAGTGAAACATTAAGTAGCAAGGTTGTCATAAGATAAATCAACTATGACTCTATGATTCTATGATCAAGATTTTATTCCACATCTTGGATTGTTGTGGTTTTAAAAGACCCCTGTCAGTGCTTTAAAAAGTGCACTATTTTAAAAAAGACAAAGCTGATGAACAGATTTAAGTGGTAGTTTTGTACAAGCATCATCATGCTTGCACATGCTATGAATCTGTTTCAGCTGCCTGCTCCAATTTTCTGTGTGTGTCTGCCATGAATGGAAGAAGGATTTATGGCAGAATTAGAATTTATACATGGAGAGGATTCTGCTGTGCACTTCTAATCTGTAACTGGGTCAGCTTCTCAGAAAAAAAAAGCCAGCAGGAAGCCAAGAGGAAGTTGCTAAAAACTAAAAACAGTGGAATGATTTCGAAATACATGCAAGACAATTCTGGAAATAAAACCATTGTGTTCTACCAAGTTGCTTAAAAGCATATTCTCTACATGTGTTCTAATAACTGGCAGACAAGTGAACAAATTACAAGGAACTCTCAGATGGCTGTTAAGTGCAGCAGCCAGCTTCCAAAGTCTAAACTTCATTAATGCAAATTCAAAATTAACACAAATGCAAAAGAATTTAAATGTCATTTCAGACCTTGCTAAAATTGTGGCAATAGTGATAGATTTGGAGCACAAAGAAGTATTCTATTATGCTGAGATATGGTTCTAGCAGGAACTGTGGACTGAAGTCACAGCCAGCCACAGAAGCAAGACACTGCTAATAAGCAGATTTATGGTATTTCAGAGCTCTGAAGGATAGATCGTCTGCAATAATCACATACTTTCTAAGGCATAACACATGCCTTTCTACTGGCTCTCCTGTGAACTCTAACTCCAACAGCAAGTCAGAAAAGGTTCCATCTCAGTGAGACCTACAATACAGGAGTCCTTGTCTGTAAAAGAAGTTCTTGCAGGGGGGATGGACTAGATGATCTCTTGAGGTCCCTTCCAACCCTTGGGATTCTGTGGTTCTGTGAAGTGCTGTTTGGCTGATCTGCTGCCATAAAAATCCCAGACTTTCAATCCTCCCAATTCAGGGAGTTTACAGGGAACTGATGAAGGCATTCTAAATGGAAGTATCAGATTAGGGCCAATCATGCTAAATAACTGAAATGCACAACCCTTTCTGCACCATAGGAAATTTTCTGTCTGTTCCTCTGAGGCTTCACCATCAGTTTCCAGTTCTTCACATCCTCTCCTTGAAAAGCAGTCTCCCAGCTTCCTATTATCTTTTTCCATCTGTAAGGTTCTCTCCCTTCAAAATGCTTTTTCATGTTAGGAAATAATCCTCTACCCTTGCCTCTGGAGAGGTCCATCTCATCCAGTCACTATCCTTAAAGAAATGTAACCCACAGCTTGAGAGCAAACACCACTAAGAGAGACTGTCATTTGTGTCAACCAGTGCTTCAATGCCGGGGTAGAAACAACTGCTGTAGAAGGTACAAGTACATGAGATTTATCTGAGGAGCCTGTAACGGATGGGAACCCAGTTGGGAGTTGATTCCCTCTCATGACTGAGAACCACAGCAAGGGTTGTTGTTTGCCACAGTGTATTTGGAAGTTTAAATTATGGGGCCAGTTCTGCGCAAGCTGTGCTTCACCTAAAAAATCCGCTGCGCAGGCTGGAAGGGCTCACTCTCACCTGTCTGTATGGACAGGCGAGAGTCTAAACAGTAGGTGACAAGGTGCATGGGAAGCTGCAGATCCAACCTTGCATGTGGGCGGACCAGCGCATGGGTAGCTCGAGATTACTCAGGAGATGACAGTCCTGGTTGGACACTTCCTGATTGCCTAAGCACCCTTTTCCAACCAGATTTGCATATCCCACATGCCCTCGGTCATCGCGCTTGTATAAGCGTGGTTAAAGCCCTTCCCAAATCTTTGCTCGCGAAGCCAAGCCATCAATCAATCAGTTTGGCAGAGTATATATGTTTATGTTCATTGTGACTGTTCATCGGAATGAGGCAGGGAAACATAGGTGTGCAGCTGTTATCACAGTATCACAGTATCACAGTATGTTAGAGATTGGAAGGGACCTCAAAAGATCATCTAGTCCAATCCCCCTGCCGGAGCAGGAACACCTAGATTAAGGTCACCCCTTAATCTCCTCTTCTCCAAACTATAGAGACCCAGCTCCCTCAGTCTTTCCTCATAAGGGAGATGCTCCACTCCCTTAATCATCTTAGTTGCCCTGCGCTGGACTCTCTCCAGCAGGTCCCTGTCCTTTTTAAACTGAGGGGCCCAGAACTGGACACAATATTCCAGATGAGGTCTCACCAGGGCAGAGTAGAGGGGAAGGAGGACCTCTCTCGACCTACTAACCACCCCCCTTCTAATACACCCCAGGATGCCATTGGCCTTCTTGGCCACAAGGGCACAGTGTCGGCTCATGGTCACCCTGTCGTCCACCAGGACCCCCAGGTCCCTCTCCCCTACACTGCTCTCTAACAGGTCGTTCCCCAGCCTATACTGGAACCTGGGGTTGTTCCTGCCCAGATGCAGGACTCTACACTTTCCCTTGTTATATTTCATCAAGTTATTCCCCGCCCAACTCTCCAGCCTGTCCAGGTCTCTCTGGATGGCAGCACAGCCTTCTGGCGTGTCGGCCACTCCTCCCAGCTTAGTGTCATCAGCAAACTTGCTGATAGTACACTCAATTCCCTCATCTAAATCGTTGATGAATATATTAAATAATACTGGTCCCAGTACCGACCCTTGAGGCACTCCACTAGATACAGGCCTCCAACTAGACTCCGCCCCATAGACTACAACTCTCTGGCTTCTCTCCTTCAGCCAGTTCACAGTCCACCTCACTACCCGATCATCCAGACCACACTTCCTCAATTTAGCCGCAAGGATGCTGTGGGAGACCGTGTCAAACGCTTTGCTGAAGTCAAGGTAGACCACATCCACCGCTCTACCATCATCCATCCACCGTGTTATTTCCTCATAAAAGGCTACGAGATTGGTCAAGCACGACTTCCCCTTGGTGAAGCCATGTTGACTGCCCCTCATAACCCTCTTATCCTTGATATGCCTTAAGATGGCACCAAGGATAAGGTGTTCCATCACTTTCCCAGGAATGGAGGTGAGGCTAACCAGTCTATAGTTACCCGGGTCCTCCTTCTTGCCCTTTTTGAAGACAGGAGTGACATTTGCTTTCCTCCAGTCCTCAGGCACCTCTCCCGTTTCCCAAGACTTGGTAAAGATGATGGAGAGCGGTCTAGCAATGACCTCAGCCAGTTCCCTCAGCACCCGCGGGTGCATCCCATCTGGACCCATGGATTTATGGATATCCAGATTGCTCAACTGGTCTTTAACCCATTCCTCATCGACTAAGGCAGACCGCTCCGTTGACCTATCTTCATCCGAGGTCTCAGCGGTACAGGGCTCTTCAGGACTGCCTCCGGCAGAGTAGACAGAGACAAAGAAGTCATTCAGTAACTCTGCCATCTCTGTATCTTCTGTCACCAGGGCACCCGCCCCGTTCATCAGCGGGCCTACATTGCCTCTGGTGTTAGTTTTACCTGCCATGTATTTGAAAAAGCTCTTTCTGCTGTCCTTGACCCCTCTCGCCAGCTTGGCTGCACTGGGACAGCTGGCCAGTGCTCTCAGAGTAGACAACGGTGAGATCTTGAGAAACTGCACAGTCCCACGAGCAAACAATTAGAGATCTGGCATAAAATCACTTATTTTGATAAGGGTATAAAAGCAGGACCCTCTTGTGGCCATGGGAGAAGCCTCACCTGGGCTTCCCAGCTGAAAGTGTGGGCCTGGATTATGATTCAGTGAGTTTACAGATTCAGTGGTGATATATTTCTTCTAAATCTCTATTCTTTCTGTACAGTAACGATCTAATGCATTGCTAACTTTCTTTGGTACTTTACCTATGTAACTATATATCTGATTTGCCTTATTGCACTTATTCACTATATATAGAGAGATATTTACCTAATTCACATTAGTGTGTTTGAGTTTAGTGTGACTATTGGCTTTAGTGTGCTTGTTTAATAAACTCTGCATGTTATACAGCTAGTGTGTGGTCACTTTGTGGCACACCCTGTCTGTCAGCAGAACAGAGCCAGATAGCATCATCCTAGAATTCTGTGATTAGCATTCAATGTTGTGGTCTCAAAATTAAGTTTACTAACACAATTGGCATCAGTACCATATCTCTGGACAATTGAAAATAAATACTTGTATTTTAGAAGGCAAGAAAAAAGTTGCTAAGATGACTATAGGAACATAATCTCAAAAGGATGAAAAAGGGTAGGAGCAAATTTTGAAAAGTATAACTGAAGTCATGAAGGTAAAGAGAGAATTGGAACAATGTAACTACTATATGAACAATTATACCAGATAACCTAAGAGCTTCTTATCTTACAATTTTCTAGACCAAGAAAACCAGATATAATTCAAATGACAATTCTGTAACAAAACAAATAGACAACTGGCCATTTTTAAATTTAAGCTGGAAACTGGATGCAGTTTCCTTTTCTAAGTTTCCCAACAATTAAAATTCAGGACTGGAATTTTTATTTAGGAAATTAATTTTTTTTTTCATTATTTTTCTTATAGTGGTCCTTAAATATTTCTTGTATGGCTAGTTCAGTTAGAAAACCTACTTAAGCAATCCTAATGTGAACATCAAGTAGAATTTCAGAAGCTCCTTTATCACTTAAAAGTATGATTGGGCAACTTAAAAGTTTACTGGTAGCTTAATGTTACAGACTAAATTTTCTGAGAACTTTAAACAACCTCAACAAATGAGAAACCTGATGAGCAAGTGGAAGCATTATATCTTTAACTAAAAATGTCATTTGGCAGAAAGATACCTCAGTTTGTCATAAGACATAAAATAAATATTTATTTCTATAAACTAAGGTAAATTAATTGCTCTACATTCTTATAGTCTCCATAATAATTAATTAAAATGTGCAGATGGAATTTCATAGCTAACTTAGATTATACAGACCATGTGCTACCTCAGTGTTCTTTGGGGAATCAGAAGAGAAAGGGAAGAGGGAAAACTGTTTTTATGATTTGCCTTGGAAATGATTGCTTCTTTAGTTTCTAACTTCATCCTTAAAATTATAGAGATCTATCAGTGACAGCTATTGCTAGGGTCCTTAGCACTCTAATACTTCCTCAGACTTAGAAATCCCAAAGGGAAATATAAGGTGATCCTCAAGATGGTTAAACAAAGAAGCAAGCAGACAATGCATACTGGGGAAAAAAGCCTTTCTAGATACAAAAAAAAACTACTAAAAAAAAAAAGAAAAAAAGGTTATTATCTGAATTAAGCTGTTAAGTCATTTTTTATTAATTGTTTTTTTCCTTCTTCAGCAAATATTAATGTGTCAAAGAAGAATGTTACTGAACTATCTTGGAAATAATATTAATACCTGTTCATTATATTACAGGTAAAAATCAGGTTTATCATTGCAGGGATGCTGAAAATAAAGAATATTAAAATACCAGTTTTGCAAGATTTCAGAACTACAGCATTCTTTACGTAGAAGAGATAATGTGAATTTACAGAGCAAACAACTTATAGGAAGTCACACAGTGCACCTTTTCCATGTTTTGAATTGTACATTTTATTTCATTCAAACACTTGTTAATTATCTGAGCCCCAGCCTGCATGGCTGCTAAACAAACACACAAGCTGAGTTGAAATCACTTGAAGCAAAAATATATCACCAGTGACATCAATAGGCTCTGGGTCACATCCAGCCGCAACATTTGTTGTATGAGCAACATTAATGTGTTAATAATTAATATCCTGATCATTATCAGTAAGTCTGCCAGACATCCCTGAGATGCACAGCGCAATGTACTATGTCACAGAGCATAAAACACATCTGAGCAACAGTGTTTTCCAATTTGTACTACTTCTTCTAGGGTGCTCCACTATTAGTATTTCATTGAAAGCTTGCAGATTTGCGTCTCTGATGGTGTTGGGTTGTTCCAGATTTGGTATAAAATACTTGGATTCACAAATGTCTTGTTATAAGACTGATAAAAGCACTACAATAAGACTTCTAGGCTACACTGCCTGTTGCTGTGCATTAGATTTCTAATAGATGTTACTGCTTTCTTAGATTTCTAATAGATGTTGCGTTCCAGGTACTGTCCATAAGCCATTTTTGTAGTACCACAATCAGAAACAGGTCCTATAGGATTACAGAGAGGATATATTTGGGAGCACACATGGGCATTATGGGTGACTACATGTCTACTAACATTATCATTGAACTGACAAAAATATACAGCTCAGTTTCTGTGTCATTATAGTGCTAATAAATTTAATATTAACTACAGTTGACAAGTTAAGAAGAGCTCATCCTCAGCATGCTCCCAGGGGGCAATGAAATTAAAAACTGTATTCAAGCATTCTGCAAATTTTAGCTTACTGTTGCAAAATAAATCACTATAACAAAGTAAGAAAAATACTTTCCTACCTAGAAGAGAGAGGTAAAAGATCTCAACAAGAAAAGTATTGGTTTTGTTTGGTTTGTTTTTATTTTGCCCTTCAGTACAGAGTCTTTATTTACCTGTGCTTTCCCTAATTGCACACGTAAATGATATTCTGGTCATGCTATGCTGGTCTTCATTCTCCTAGGAGCATCTTTATTGTTTTCCATCTTGTTTTGATGACTGGTGTCCACTGCATTTTAGCAGGGTTGATGCCATACAGAAAGAATATATAATCTGTTATCAAAGAGCAAACTGTAATGAGTCAAGTACCAATCTGTATCATAAAATCAAAGCTCTGATGAAGAATTTCAGATCCTAAAGCTTGTCTTATTATTTGCTTATTCAGGCTATGAAGCTATTATGCAATTGTCAGATTCAAAGGTAAATACACATAATAGCTTATGATTTCAATGCAGAAAGAATGAAAACTTGATTTTGTTTTCACTTTCTAATCATATTTTTCATTGTTTACTGATGTCAAAATTGTTGTTGATTGTAATGAGATTAAAAAGCATTTTGAAAAAAGAGCTTTTATCCTATACAGCTGTTTTTATCACTAGCTTGAATTTCTAATGCTAGATGTTATAACAATACAGAATAGCAGTTTTCTCAAGTATGTTTACATCATCAGGAATAAAACTGAGAAAGTTCTTTCCTTCTGCCTCCAAGAAACTTGCTTCCTCTCGAAATGCTCTCATCCGAATCAGATGGATTGTAGCCCTGAAAACAACAATCTAGTTGGCTTTTGAAACAAAGAATTTTCTGGTGAGAATTAGAGTAAATGCAAATTAATAAATAACAGAATTAGCAAACACATGGTTGAATATGATCACTTCCCAATGGGAAAGAGTCAACAGGATGTCTGTAAAGGAAAGTCTTCCTTCATAAACCCATTACGGCTCTCTGGAGGGATTAAAAGCAAATGGATAAAAGCCAGTTGCTTTAAAGTAAGCTAAGCATTGCAATGCTGTGCAATCCAGGAGGGAAGGCCCTTGCTTGCATACAAGTCAGGAAACACACAAGATGAAGGAACAGCCAGTTCTTGCAAGGAAGAAATGAAGGGCAACTAAGGGATCTGTGCTGTTCCACGTACTCATAAACAACCTGAAAAATAATATAAGATTATATGAGGAATTATTTGGAGTAGCAGAAAAGAGGGCCAATTTTACAGAGGGCCTCAGATAATACATGACATGACAATAAATAGCAAACGTATTTCACTATAGATAACTTAAAGTGATACAAAGGAAAAACAAAACTATAATCTCATAAAGTGAAGATAAGCTTTAAATTGACTGTTATCAGTCAGGAAAAATCTTGTGGGATAAAATGTTTATTCAGTGACACTATGGTCTTTCCTGTATTGCTTCTTTCACATTTTTGAATGGTGCATATGTGTGTCATAGCTCACCTACAGCTTGAAAACTATGAACTTCTGATTCTCTCATCTCCATAAGGATATCAGCAAAGTTCAAAAAACAGAAGTAAGAATGACCACAGACACAGAATGAAGAACAGCTCAGCAAAATATAACTGCTCAATTTGGAAAGGAGGTAACTGAAGGCAGATACAATACGTATCAACAAAATCAACAATGCCACAAGGCTGGGTTCCAATCCGAGAACTTGAAGGCAAGTTGTAGATCTTGGTCTGCTATTCTTACTAAACACAAACAGTGGGTCAGTTACAATAATAAGTGTTTCCATCAGTGACAGATCTGTCTTTGGGGGTTCAGTCTATCTGAAAAAGGCCTTCATCCTCAAATGGTATGATTGAGGGAATATTTTTATTCAAATTGATAACTACTTCTGTATACAAGACTATTTTAACAGACCTAAATCTAATTCATTCAGTGACCTACTATAATCCTTTTATTCCATTTATTCCTGGGAGCTCAGAGGCTCATGAATCACCAGTAAATAACACTAAGAAGTTGCCACACTGAGCTTACGTGTTGTTGAAGTAGCTCCTGATTGAAAGCTTATCTGATCTAATAGGCATCTATTCCATGAGCTTTGTCAGCCTTCTTACAGGCCACAAATTTTGGATTTGTGTGGGTGAGACTTTAATTCTTCAGGTAAAAATTAATGTAATTAAGCAATGTAATTAATGTAGGTAAGAGCACCTTTTTAAAGACCAAGTATTCAGACTGGGCAACGTTCTTCTCAGTAGATTAAAAACCATCTCTTTCTAAAAACATCTTCTAGTTAGAAGGTGTTTTGTTCCCTACTGTTTACTTTGGGTTTGTTTGGTAAATGCAAACAAATAGCTTGAACCTAATAAGCATTAGCAAATAAGGTAATGATATTATGATAGTTGTAATATATGTGTGCTCCAAGCCAGATATTTTACCGCTGAATTTCAGATATTTTACTTTAATGACATTTTTATTATTCCAGGAAATGCATAACACTATTAATTCAGTTTCTTCCCTCTGAAAGGTAATGTATAAAAAGGCTGCTTTTTAAAAAGAAGCTATTTGATATGAATACTGATGACTGTAAAATCTGAAGTAAAAAACATTTTGTTCCCAAAGTCCCTAAGGAAAAAATAAAACATATTCTATAAAAATATCACAAGAAATATCTTCAAAATGAGTTTTGGTATTCTCTATTAGGCACTAATATTGAACAACACGAAAATGTTTTCCATTTGGTTGTATCAGGCTTGATGAATAGTTGAGGTAATAAACTTTTTTCCTGGGTTCAGTTGTAGCAGTTATTTTTCTCCTACTTAGTAGCTGGTGCAGTGCTGTGTTTTTGAATTTACTCTGAGAACAATGATGATAACACACCGATGTTTTTAATTGTTGCTAAAAATTATATAACAGCAGTTACTGTTCTGGAGAATGAAATCAGTGTTTCTGGTTACCATTCCTAAATGCTTTAACTGCTCAAAAATATGCACAGACAAATGGAAGCTATTTTAAGTTGATGTGTTCTATATTATGAATAGCCATGGTAAGTTATAGATAGAGTTCCTCATCTATACCACAAAGCATGTAAAACAGATGACATATCTAGGCTAACACCTAATAAGAAGCATGAGTGTAAAACAAGAAAGAAGGGGAAAAAAAGAAAAAAGAACTCATTGAATGGTTTAGGTTGGAAAGGACCTTAAGATAGAACCATAGAATAGTTAGGGTTGGAAAGGACCTTAAGATCACCAAGTTCCAAACCCCCTGCCATGGGCAGGGACACCTCAGAATAAATCATCTCACCCAAGGCTTCGTCCGACCTGGTCTTGAACACCGCCACGGATGGAGCATTCACAACTTCCCTGAGCAACCCATTCCACTGTCTCACCACCCTAACAGGAAAGAATTTCCTCCTTATATCCAATCTAAACTTTCCCCTGTTTAGGTTTTAACCCATTATCCCCTGTCCTATCACTACAGTCCCAAATGAAGAGCCCCTCCCCAGCATACTTGTGGGCCCGCTTCAGATATTGGAAGGCTGCTATGAGGTTTCTGTGCAGCCTTCTTTTCTCCAGGCTGAACAGCCCCAACTTTCTCAGCCTATCTTCACACAGGAGGTGCTCCAGTCCCCTGATCATCCTCGTGGCCCTCCTCTGGACTTGTTCCAGCATTTCCATGTCCTTTATGTTGAGGACACCAGAACTGCACACAATACTCCAAGTGAGGTTTCACAAGAGCAGAGTAGAGGGCCAGGATCATCTCCTTTGACCTGCTGGTTGCTCTCCTTTTGATGCAGCCCAGGATGCGGTTGGCTTTCTGAGCTGTGAATGCACACTGCTGGCTCATGTTCATTTTCTCGTCGACCAACACGCCAAGTCCTTCTCCACCGGGCTGCTCTGAATCTCTTCTCTGTCCAACCTGTAGCTGTGCCTGGGATTCCTCTGACCAAGGTGTAGGACCTTGCACTTGGCATAGTTAAACTTCATGAGGTTGGCATCAGCCTACCTCATAAGCGTGTCAAGGTCCCTCTGGATGGCATTCCTTCCCTCCAGTGTACCAACCGAACCACACAGCTTGGTGTCATTGGCAAACTTGCTGAGGGCGCACTCAATCCCACTGTCCATGTCAGCAACAAAGATGTTGAAGAGGATCGGTCCCAACACCAATCCCTGAGGGACACCACTCGTTACTGGTCTCCAGCTGGACATTGAGCCATTGACCACAACTCTTTGTGTGCGGCCATCCAGCCAGTTCTTTATCCACTGAATGGTCTAACTATCAAATTGATGTCTCTTCAGACAAGGATGTTGTGTGGGACAGTGTTGAATGCTTTGCTCAAATCCAGGTAGATGACATCAACTGCTCTACCGCTGTCCATCAGTTCTGTAGCCCCATCATAGAAGGCCACCAAATTGGTCAGGCAGGATTTCCCCTTAGTGAAGCTGTGCTGGCTGTCACCAAGCACCTTGCTGTTTTTCATGTGCCTCAGCATGCCTTCCAGGAGAATCTGCTCCAAGATTTTGCCAGGCACAGAGGTGAGACTAACTGGTCTGCAATTCCCCAGATCATCCATTTTCCCCTTCTTGAAAATGGGGGTTATATTTCCCTTTTTCCAGTCATCGAGAACTTCACCTGACTGCTGTGATTTTTTTCAAATATGATGACCAGTGGCTTAACAAATTCATTTTCCATCTCTTTCAGGACCCACGGATGGATTTCATCAGGTCCCATGGACTTTTGTACATGCAAGTTCTTAAGATGGTCTCGAACCAGATCCTCTCCTACAGTGACATGTACTGTCATATAAGTGACATATACTGTCATATACATAACATAAACTACCTCACAGTTATTCCATGAAAGGAACAAAAATTGTAAAATATTAAAAATATAATGCATTCATATATATTGAGGGAAAGATTAATACAAGCCTGTCTTGCTATTCCATCAGCTACTACTTATTTCTTGTTACCATGACAATTCAGCAACTTAATATCCTCACCAAAATCTACTGCAGGAAATAAATGCATTCCATGGGCTAGTTAAAAAAACAGGAGAAATCATCAACCTGCAGATAAGAAGAGAAAGTCACTATTTAAGACCAGAAGAAGCCTGATGAATTAACAAAATAGGTGTAGTAAAATCTCAGGCATAGCTTGAATTGTTGTAGAAGCTCTTCACATACATTTGATTTCTAGACATTTGTCTTCAAATGCAAGAAACTGACAAAATAAATGTCCTTTTTTCTTTTTCAGTGGCAGGTCAGCAGCAAATTCCTCTATTTGTCTAACAGTAATTTTATCCAGCATATGTATGCGTAGCTGTCATTTTCTACCAATTAAAGTCAGTCAGAGTTTCAGATATATTATTTTTGAAGATCATTCTGTAGAAAAGCATCTCCATCAGGAGACATTAAGAGATAACTTTTTGAACTAGATAAAACATCATAACTTGAGTTTGGAAATTTATATAGTTCAGCCACTATAGTCGAGATGAGTCATAATGACAGTTTTACATACATTGTCAACCCATTGCCAAACTTTGTTCAGTGTTTCCTTATTCTCATTATGCTTATACATTGCTTACTGCCTCATGACAACAAGCAAAAAAACTGCAAACCTAAAATGGCTTACTCTTGTGTTGGACTATTCTTAGTGCATTACCAACCAGACCTGTGAAACAGCTTTTAAGGTTTAATATTTTTATGTTACACTGTCTTAAGTCCTACCTTACTCTAAAACAATCCTGTGTAATTGCTGTTAGCAGAATATGTGCACTGAAACAGATTCACTCAGTCCTTTCCATCTTTTTTGTGAATGTGTTTTTGAACAGTTATGAACTTCCAGCTCTTCCAAAACAACCATTAGCAATGTCTCTTCAAAGCTAGGACACAAGTAGCCAACCATTAAGCTATTCCAGTACCATCTCGATTATGTAAATCTTCAGAATAGGGAAGATTTAGATCACAGGCCTAGACTGAAAGGAATAGCTAACAGTCTTTTCAAAGAATTCATAATTACAAGACAAATAGACATTGCTTAAGAAATGTCTAGAACCACACTTTGTTTCCAAAAGTGTTGGAAGTAATCTTGTATGTCATAGGATGAAGTTAAATACACATACAAAGGTGCCATTCACACAGGGAATTGAATAGGTTGAAGAGAGGGAAAACACATGGGAAAAAAGCCCTTAGTGCATTGCAACAGTGGTCAATAAAGATAAGAGGTAGAAAAGAGAAAAAAATGTGTATTTACGACTCATTCAGTTTCCTTGCAGTCATCGTTTCATTCCAAATACAATAGAGAAAACTATTCTAAAATTTTGCATTCTGAAAATTTTCTTGCCTGTAATAAACCTTTGAGCATGTCTCTCATATTCAGAGGTACTAGGCCAGATTTTCATTTGGAAATACCAGAAAATGTCAATGGAATTTTACATGAGCAGCTGCAAGGTAAGTGAAGCCCTTAAGCTGATAAAGATTAACTACCAGTCAGAAAGAAGAAAGCTGCCTAGTCAATATCAGCCAGTTAGAATAACATCTCCAGAGAAAGTTGTGAATAGATGTGTCCTACTGAGTATGCATGACGCAAAGCCTGAGTATAGATTGAAGACTAGAAGAGATGACTGGATATGGGCTTGTTTTTTATAGGACAACAAAAGCTTTACTTTGACCATAAAGATAAGCACAAGTTTTACTACCCAGTTTACCCATCCAAGCTAGAAAAGGCAATGAACCAACCTGGAGAGGTTTGCAAATGTTCCAGGAGCAGGTGTTGCTGAAGCAGGGAGATATTAGAGTTTATTTTAGAGTAAGGGCAGTAGAACTTGTGAAGCACTGTGCTCAGTCAGATGCACAGAAGTTGTTCTTCCCTTGCACTGCTACCTGTGAAAAGGGATCACACCTTTGGGACAGAGGGGGTGCAATATTTCCTTTGTGACTGCAGGAACTCAATAAACTGCTCTAAATCACACAGTAAAGCTGGCTGTAGAAGCAGCTTCAGGAGTCAAGGCTAAAGAGGAAAGGGCTGTTCATGTGAAAAGCAAACCTGTGACAGATATTTTATTTCAGCCCATAGAATATACTCATGTTGGCAATATGCAAACTAGAATTTTGTTTTGGAAAGTCTCTTCAGGTTTGAACACAACCCCCTACAGTACATTTGAATACCATAACTTGATGCCAGCAGTGAAGAAAGTGAAATTGTAAAGTTGCCACTGATAGAAGGAAAATAATCTAATATCCCCTAAAATAGTCTCTACTAAGAGTATAGAGATGAGTTTCATACTTATTATATACCCACTTTTTTCATCCCAGTTATTCTGGAACTCAAAAACATAGTCTTAATCTTTCTCTGTCATGTTTCTTTAGCATATCTCAATTGCAGTTTCTTCCAAGAATGCAAATGATCCTGAAAGTACAAGCACAACTCATGGTAATAATATATTTCAACACTGTGGTATTTCATAAAGGTCAAAGACCTTGAAAAATACATAGATCTGCCTAGTAAAGGCTGCTCTCTCTTCCAGGCTTTGAATTTCACCTGTTCTATTAAAAGGCACTCTTAATGGAAAACATGCTTGTCATTCAGTCTTTTTATTTTCCAGTGGCATGGTTTCCATTTATAACCGTGCCTTCTGGATGATCAGCTCTCAGTTAGCTTGGCCAGTTTTATAGTGGTCTTGCCAGGTGACATCAGAACTATAACGCTTGTTCAGATTAATTCTATGCTTGCAAATAACAGCTGATATATTTTAAAGATGTGGATCCTAACTGGAAAAAAAAAATAGAAAATCGTAGGGTTTATTTAAAGTGTAGTATGACTCTTACACAGATTTTAGAGGAGCTTTTACTTTTTCTGCTATAGACAACATGCTTATACCTCTTGCTGGATTTTAGTATGGTCTATAAGTGCATTGAGGAACAAAACTAGTAATTGTAATTCATTTGTTCTTTGAAGTTTGTCACTGAGACTGATCAAAAAGGGTTATTATTCGCAAGTTCTTTATGTCTTCAGCCAGCAGATGAAATAAAAAGATAAAATTAAAGAAAAGATTTATTTTTCTCTCAGGGCTGGGAATTTGCTAGACTCCATGAATCTTCCTAGTCTAATCTAGTCCATAGGTCTTTCTGATGAGTCTGGAGAATTCCTTATAGCGAAAAGACTGCGTGATTCACCTAAAATGTGCTTTTTCTTTTGTCAACTTGTGAGTTATGTTATGCAAGAGAATTTCCAAATTTAGTTTCATTTGTCATTTGCTGAGAGTGAAGATCTGAACTCCTATAGTCTTTAAATACCCTTGTTTGATGACCAAAAATATGTTAACAGATCACTCATTTAAATGAATATAACCCTATAAGGATGCGGGGCAGGGACTCTTCACTAGGGACTGTAGAGGTAGGACAAGGGGCAATGGGCTAAAACTTAAACAGGGGAAATTTAGATTGGATATAAGGAAGAAGTTCTTTACTGCAAGGGTGGTGAGGCGCTGGAATGGGTTGCCCAGGGGTGTTGTGAATGCTCCATCCGTGGTGGTGTTGAAGGCCAGGTTGGACAGAACCTTGGGTGGCATGGTTTAGTGTGGGGTGTCCCTGCCCTTGGCAGGGGGGTTGGAACTAGATGATCTTAAGGTCCTTTCTAACCCTAACTATTCTATGATTCTATAAAATCTGTGTTTATCTGTAATAATTTTTACTGTCATTTTTCCCAAGCAAGAACTACTTTGACCTAAGATAGTCTTAAAGATCCAAGCTACTCATGGCAATTAATATTATATTTAGCAAAATCATAGATGAGGAACACTGTTGTGTTCATTTTTCTTTTATTTATTGACTTCAGGAATAAAAAACAGTCATAGGAGTCATAGCTCTTGTGTATTTTAATCTTCATCAAAGTTATTTTTAAGACCTGAGGAACCTGCATCTCACAATGAAAATGTTTTGAAATGTCCACATTTCCAACACAGCAGTTGTTATTGAGACCACAGAAATTCCCTGTTCATGAGCTTCGGGCAACTTTTAGAAGACTGGCAGTCACACCCCTGCCCTCCATAAATCATTTGAATGACATACCAATTTTATTACCTGGAGGTGACGGCTCATATGGCAGACAGAATATCCTCCCAACACTGACTCTACAGCCTCTCCCAGAGCAGTAGCATAATGTCCGTCCAGCCATAACTTCTAAGCTCTACCAGTGTATTTAAGTGATTAACAACACAACCATGACTCAATACACTTGAAGACTCAGGGCGTGTGTCTTTGTTAGCTAAGAAGAGGGAAACAGTCCTTCCCTTAGGCTAGCAGCTCACTGTATGCAATACTTTGCTTTATCCTTCAGGCTTGTGTGCTAAGGGAAGAAGACAACAGTTGCTGCTCTCTGGTGTGTACATGTTAACTAAGATCAGCTCCCTGCTGGCAGCCATATATTGACCCCACAAATAGTAATGTTGGCTGAAAGAGCTGAGCACTGGGAGGCTGGAACTGGCATTGCTGCTGATCTTGTCAAGAGAGACTTTGTCCCACAGGCAAGATATGCATTACCTTTGTCATGGTTTCTGTCAATATACTCCTGCATCGCAGATACTTGAAAAAGCCAGGTCTTTTGGTAACTGGCTGATCAAGAAACACGACTATGCCACAACCAACTATGTGGATTCTGTGGCCAAGAAGATGTACTTTTTCATAGAGGTGGATGTCTGATGTTGAGAGGAAACTACAGAAAAAATTCCACAGTTCAACTGACATGTTATGACCAAAGGAAGAGAACACTTTTCTTGACACCTGCAGAATTTAACTAGTGAAGTTCTTGAATGAGGAATTAAGAAATTCCTTATTTCTTGCATATGAATATGAAGACTGAGTTGTGATGGAAAAGAAAGATTGGGGGAAGGGGGAGTGGCCTTTTTTTGTATGAAGAAAGGCAGCCTATGTAGAAAAAGAGGGTAATTTATAAGTTAGGAAACAATTCTTTTTTCTTTCCTCAATCTCAGCCACCCTCTACTCTGCAGCTGCCCTTACATTCCCATAGCATGTACTGTCTTGTGGAGAAATTAATTAGCTTGTGCAGAATTTCAAAACTTTAAAATAAGTGATGGGATCTCTGCCTTTTCATATCTCAGATGTATATCTCTATGCTTGTCTTTAGACTACTCCTATCCTTTCATCAAAGTGAGAGTAATTCTCTTTTCCTCTAGTCAGTGTTTTTGACTGGTTATTTATTGATACTAATCTATTCCCATCTTAGTTTGGCCCTAGCTACAAGACAGCCCTGACTTCTCCATGTCATCTGTCTCTAATTGTCTTAAAGATGTTTCATTTCCACGGCTGTTGGAATTCACCGGTTAAAAATTGGCCTAACTCAAAAAGCATTTACTTCAGAAAACCTAGATTTAAGCCTGAATTGTTACTGGAATTTCAGAGCAGCTGCACCTTCCCACCTAGACAGTCTTAACTTGAAAAAAAAAACCACCATAATCCAGGCACATCTAAACTTCAGAGATTTTGAAAACAAAAGGAATATTAGCCCAGATATTGAGATTCCCCTTTTCCTCACACAAGTGTAGGCAAATGCGAATATATAGCAGGAAGAAATTTCAGAACTAGAGGATGAGCAGCCACCTCTTCTTTCTATTTAAGAAATTCATTTGACTAACATCTTGCCTTGTAAAGTAGTAGCAAACTGGAAAAATACTATTAAGCATCGCTGTTGTGTCACCATTTTGATGACCGGTTAAAATGCATTATCACTAAACCCTCTGGAGACCTGAGGTCATCAGCATTATGACATTCCATTGATGACTCCACTTTTTCTGAGTAGCTACTGATCAATAAAACAGGTTTCTCTCTGCTAACCTTACAATTACAACTGATTTTGTAGCCTAATGGTTTTGAAGCTAATGGTATCACAGCCATTCAGTATTTCTTATTTCTTCTCTGTTCTGGAAGTGACTTTAATGCCTGCCCTGGAGTAAGATGATGCAATTTTCTTGCCCAATGAAAATAAATTAAGTTCACAGTTCATGAGCGGTGTCCCTCAGGGTGTTGGGACTGATCCTCTTCAACATCTTTGTCACTGACATGGACAGTGGAGATTGAGTCAGCCCTCAGCAAGTTTGCTGATGACACCAAGCTGTGTGGTTCGGTTGATACACTGGAGGGAAGGAATGCCATCCAGAGGGACCTTGACACACTTGTAAGGTTGCCTGATGCCAACCTCATAAAGTTCAACCAAGCCAAGTGCAATGCCCTACACCTGGGTTGGAGCAATCCCAGGCGGAGCTACAGGTTGGGCAGAGAAGAGATTCAGAGCAGCCCTGTGGAGAAGGACTTGGGGTGTTGGTCGATGAGAAAATGAACATGAGCTGGCTTCAGTGTGTGCTTGCAGCCCAGAAAGCCAACCGTATCCTGGGCTGAATCAAAAGGAGCACGATCAGCAGGTTGAAGGAGGTGATCCTGCCCCTCTACTCTGCTCTTGTGAGACCTAACTTGGAGTATTGTGTGCAGTTCTGGTGTCCTCAACATAAAGGACATGGAAATGTTGGAGCAAGTCCATGAGGTTGATCAGGGAACTGGATCTCCTCCCGTATGAAGACAGGCTGAGAAAGTTGGGGCTGTTCAGCCTGGAGAAGGCTGCGTGGAAACCTCATAGCAGCCTTCCAGTATCTGAAAGGGGCCCTACAAGGATGATGGGGAGGGACTCTTCATTGGGGATGTAGTGACAGGACAAGGGGTAACGGGTTAAATCTTAAAAAGGGGAAGTTTAGATTGGATATAAGGAGGAAATTCTTTACTGTGAGGGTGGTGAGGCACTGGAATGGGTTGCCCAAGGAAGTTGTGAATGCTCCATCTGTGGTGGTGTTGAAGGCCAGGTTGGGCAGAGCCTTGGGTGAGATGGTTTACTGTGAGGTGTCCCTGCCCATGGCCGGGCAGTTGGAACTAGATGATCTTAAGGTCCCTAACTGTTCCATGATTCTGTGTTACATGGCATATTTACACTCTGTTGTTTATAAGGGGTAAATGTCAGAGAAACAATAAAAAGTGTTTAATTTATATATGTGGAGAACAATATAACTGTATGTGGGAAAAAATAAAATTGTATGAATAGTGAGGCAGAGTTTTCTCTGACATCGAATTCAAGTACGTAATTTTATGTGAAGGAAGCACTACCTTTCAGGGTCTCTACTTGCTGATACAATGATTTGCAGGCTTCCTTTTCCAGTCATTGACATGATGAGCAGCTCATCTGGTTAAGGTCTTCTCTGCTTCTGTCTCTCCACAACATATATAAAAATAAAATCCTCTTTTAACAGCTGTTGGAGCTTCCATGTGTTTGTGAAAGTAAAAGCTGGTAACAACCACCACTGTGAAAATGATTATTGAAAATTCAGTGTGACGTACCTGCTAATCCAAACCAGAATGTGCTTGCAAGTTCATGCATGTTTTGGTAGTGTTTGATGTCACACTTATTCAGCAGATTTTTTTTGAACTAGAAGTATTTCAGATGGTCCAAAAAATACTGCTGGTGTTGCTCATCCAAAACCCTCATCAGACACAGGAAATGAGCCTTGCATTGATTTATGAAGCAAACATTCAGATAAGCAAAATAGAAAGCTACTTAACCATCTCTTAGAAAAAGATAAAGGCAAATCATATTTGCTAGATGTCCAAGAGGAAACAAATTAAAGGATAAACTAGAGCCATGAACACTATGCAGAAGCTGTGAACAAGGAAATTCTGTGCAACGTATGTAAGAGAATGTACATACCATTCTGAGTATTACACTCTTGGATGGCTCTAGAAGGCACATCTTCTAGGCACATCTTTACCCAAAATCTTTGCTTGGCTGTCCTGTCAGCTCTGACATGAGAAAGCCCTGTTCTGTCCTTTCTAACTTGATGGTAAAGCAGAGTCTTGTATTCATCTGTTGGGCTGCCAGTCTTAGAAGAATTGCCAGAAGAAAATCCTTACTACAACATTTTGCCTATTGAGGAAAGGTTTGAGTAGGAGTGAGAATATTAAAATGAAGCATTTTTCCTCGTCTGACAGTGGCTAAGTAAACAGAGCAGTGTGTTTTCAGAAAGGTTTCACACTGATAAATATTGCTGATTTTTACTGCTGAGAGTAACTGATTATTTCTTCATAAGTGGCTCTCCTCTTACAAACAGTTGTAGATGGCTACTGATAGACCAAAGAAAAAGTCTAACTGATCCTGTAATTTTGTCTTTACAAGCTGTGTTGCATTTTCTATATAACCCTACACCAAATCTGAATTTCAAGAATCCGATAGTAAAATACTTTCTACAAGCTACATATAATACTTGTTGCGTAGTTCCTATGTGGGGGAAACTTCCACTAAAATTTATTTTAATCATAAATATTTTCAGTGACAGCTCATGAGAACAGATATGATTAACCTGAAAGGTATGACATGAAAATGTCACTCTTTTTGAAAGAGCAACCTGTTTTTAGAAGGGTCACTGACCTTTTATTTGCACACAGCAGAATGGGGACCCAGACAGTTTGGAGACCTTAAGTAGCACTGCAGTACAATGAGCAACAAACAGAAAATACAAGCACAAGTTTTGTCTCTCATCATCAAAGAAATTGTTTACCAAAACTTTCATGTTCCTATACCCTTATCCAACCCCATGTTTTATTTCAAAGACAGTCTTGTTAGTGTGTCCATTTGTCTACAGTTAATTCGTATGGAAGTCACGGTTCGTGTACTGGTACAGATGAACTCTGCAGCACACATAAAATACAGAACTGTACATTAGATCTGCTGATATGATGAATATTCAGTTTACAGCTCTGCAGGAGTGCCATGGTTACATTGCATTGACAGCATGTGAATAGACTGATTTTACAGGACATGAAAAGTAGAAATATATCTGAAATATTCTATTACACATGCTTTTCAGGGAGCATTTGGACATTTTTCTGTTTAGAAAACCCAAGGAAGAAATGCAGCAGCATTACTTTGCCTGTAAACATTAGTGTTTAATCTTTCCTATTTGTTTCCATCCAACAATTTCTGTTTACTCCACCTATCCTGACTTGTCTTCTCATTCATCAGTTTTAACTGCTCTTTAGTGTCATAGGCTGCTTTTTGTATAGGAGGTTCTTATATATCATGTTTCTACACTACAAAGAATAGTGCAATCTACCTGAGAACTTTATTTGAAAGTAAGAGCCACTTTTTAGTATAACAATGAAGCTTTTATCATTCCTCCCTTTCCAAAACCAACTGAGATTAATATATTATTTGCAGGTAATAGGAATCTTTATGTCAGCATAGGTACATTTCAGTACTTATGAGTTGAAGCATTCAGGAGCATTTAGCAATGAGCAATTTGTGATGTTTGTTCGGTGTTATTAGGAAACAGCAAGATGTTTATCAAGAAAAAGGCTAGTCAGCTAAATGTCTAAAGCCTCATAAATTGGTTAAAAAGTTTTCAGCCCTGATCTTTAGTGGATCCAGATCCCACTTCATTAATTGTTAATTGTCTTGACAATAAAAATATCAGTTTGAATAAGAAGTGAATTACAGTAACTGCTCAAATGTGTTCATATAAACATGAAAAAAACATAAGTAGCTTACTATGAAAATTAAAGATATACTAAAAATTCACTGGCAAAAGTATTAAGCTAGAACTGCTTTACTTCATGCCCAAGAATATTATACTCTACTGAAAATGCCTACAACACGAAAAGAATTATCTCTGCTAACAGCAGAGTAAAACACACTGTGAAGATCACCCTTGTAGCTTTGAATATTACGGATAATTTTCTGCTGTCATGGTAGTAAATATTTAATTGTATAGAAAGAAAGAGAAAAAACAGAAGTTGATTAAATGTGCATCATACAGGAGCTTTGTGCTATCATTCTTATTTTCTGCTGTCTAAAGCAATTCATGAAGCTTTACAGAACAGTTGAATCTGATACTTTAGTGAAGTACCATTTCTATTCCCTATTTAAGTGTGGAAATATATATTAATTCTACATATGGGGTGAGGATTTACAAAGTAAGAACTTCAGTATGTCTAATGCTATGTTCACATAGTTCACATAGTAACACTTTTCTTCTACGCTAACCTAAACTGCTAATAGCTGTTTTGAATTTCACAAAGGATCTGCCTTTTCAAATTCAACTGAAAGATTCTTCATTCTTCACTGTCTAACAAAGTGCTTGTGGAGATGTTAAACCATCACTGCAGTAATCATTTCAATTTGCTGCTAGAATTAAAACCTTTCCCCTAGTGTGACAGGATTTCCAGTCTTGTTCAGTGTGAAAGCTTTCATTCTGAATTCAGAGTGAACAATTTTTCTCTACTTCTCACTTTGACTCTGATTTCAATTTATTTGTTAAATAAAAAGAGTAATCTCACTTAGGCTTGCATTCCAAATGTTATTGAACATGTGGTAGCCTAAGGCTCCTATATTTTAAGGTACCTCGTAAGAGAGTACAAATATTGGACAAAACTTTTCTAGAGAGCTAGTGAAATTCAGTACAAATGATATCCCTCGCAATCATTCATTTCATCTCTCATTTTCTTTCTACAATCAAAACCATGCCTTCAGCACAGTGACTGCCAGCCTGTGACTCACTTATTTTAATGTCTTTGGCATTTTGACTCAGGATTTTCAGATTATCAAACTTGCAGACTCATGAATAATCTGTAACTGAAGCATATGGAGTTCCAGGAGAAAAGTTTCTAATTTTTTTCTTTTTCCTTTTATTCCCACTTCAGATCTTGAATATACATAATCACTATCTCTAGAAAAGCATTTTGACATCATTTCGTTGCTCAGTTGTCAGATTACATTCAGTCCAAAGACCAACATTTCTTATCTCAGTATCTTTCCTGCACACAGCCAGTAGTGACAAATTGAAAAAATGTAAAGTAACAGGCATTGTTTGTCTTTAGAAAGTATTCTTTATTCCTTTTTGCTCTTCATTTAACAACGTGTCTTCATTTCACAGTGTTACCTGTTTCTAGCTATGCCCTACAAGTAACTTTCAATAGACACTTTAAGCTTAAATATTAAAATAGATGTGAAAAGAAGATAACGTATTTCTTCCTCTGGGTCCAATATCCCACTAGAAGGTAGACAATCACCACACAATAAGGTTAGTCATAGCTTTGTCTGTCTAAGTCTTACAGACTGCCATGGACAGAGATGCTGCTCTATCTCTGGACCATCTCCACTTTAAGTTCTACCACATTCATTGCAAAATGGTGAGAGGAGATTGGACTATCTATCTGACACACAGCAGCAAATATCAGGGCCCAAAGACCTGGACAGATAACTTTGAAGAGTAGCCAGCACATTGTGTGCTTTCCAGTTTTGTCTGTGATCTTTTTTCTTTTTTTCTCCTTTTTTTTAAGGAACTGTCCAAAATGTCTTTTCTAAGGTTGCCACTGCCATCTAAAATGGAGAAAAAACAAAATTTGCCATGCTGTTTGTAAGGAGACAACTACGACTGCAAGAGTATAGAAGCGAAAACTGTTTTGAAATCAATTTGACTTTTTTCTCTACTAAAGTCTCTTTTCATGTAATTTCAGCCAGATAGGTCAGGCATTTGGATCAGCAGTGGTACAAACACTGCTATACTACTGATCTGTTAATCAACAATTTCAGCACATATTTTCTTGGTTTTCGGTGAAGGATAATGACGTTTTAGTGTTGGTTTTTTCTCCTGCTGTTATTGAAAGTGAACAGAACCCTACTCAGATGAAGATTATAATTTATTTCAACGTATTTGTTGCATTGTCCTTTTTACAGTCCCAGGTATGTGAGAGTTAGTGGAAGAAAAGAGAGAATAGGAGAAAAAGTGAGATCCACATACAAAAGAGGCAGCATTAGGTGCCCTATAAAAGAAGATGGGTAATTGGCAGTTGGGTTTTTTTCTGTCAGTGGTCAATGCAGGGCTTATGTGAACGGGAAATTAAAACAAGCTCCAGTTAACTTTGGAAGTACCAATGCTAGACTATGCCAGGGCCGTCTTGTGTAATACTTTTTCATTAGATGAACCTCTTTAATTCTGTCCTTCTCCACAGAGAAACCACTTCCAGTGCAACTGCCTGCATGAATTCAGACATTGCACAAGAAGTTAACAAGCACATCTGAATTAATAGCTTATTCGCAAGTATCAAACTGCAAAGAGAGTAGGCATCATCCTTAGCATTGCTCATGACTAGACAGAACATTTCTAAAGCAAGTTTAGTACATCTATGGTAGCTGCTAAGTGTTAAAGAGTATTCTAAGCACAAGCTAATAAAAATGCATGAACTTGTATGCTTTAAAATAACACCAATTTCCCTAGAACTAGAAAAGCCTAACATGCATGAAAGTTTTATTTGGGTCCTACCCAGGATTTTTCCTGCCAAATAAAACACCACAGGTTTGAGGTTTTGAACTTCATAAACTTAAATTTGCCAATAAATGAAAACAAACCCTCAGCTCTCTCAAGATTATGACATTAAGTGTGAAATACTTAATAGGAGAATTTAATGATTAAAATAGTATCCTGATAACAACTGAGGATGGCATACTCCAGATGAATGGGTGTCCCACATGGGAAAGGTGTTGAAGGAGCAATGTTGCTGCAGTGCTGTGCTCACCTTGGCATGCCTTTATCAGTCCCAGTGTCCCTGGAGCTCTAGGATTTGTAGCTCTCTGAACCATAACCTTAACCTTAATCCTAATATGCATGTCGTCTTGGAGCTGAGGTTGGTGTCGTCCAGCTGAATGTGTGTCCCAGATGAGAAAGGTGTTGAAGGAGCAATGTTGGTGCAGTGCTGTGCTCCCCTAGGCATGCTTTTTTTCAGCCCTAGGATCCCTGGAGCTGTGGGCTTTGTGGGTCTCTAAACCATAACCATAACTCTTCATTACTGAAATGTTAGTCTTCTGCTGACAAACCTCTAGCCCAGACCATAAAGCCTATCGCTGCACTTTCACTGGCATGTATATTCTTCCCTCGCTTTCATAAGGCATTGAACAGTTGCTTTTCCTTTCATGAAAAAAAATATTTTCAATAAAGGATAAGATTCCTAGGTGAGGTGTGTTGCCAGCATTTTTAGTATCATTTTGATTTTACAGGACTCCAAAAAGGAGAGGTAATTGCTCCTATCAGGAGCTATTTAAGATGCCCAATACACATTTGCTTTTCATCTTTGAGTATATAAGTGCCTAGCCAAGAACTACAGAAACCATATTTTTCTCCTTTCAGTAAGAGTGGAAGTCACACTGAAATTTAGCCAGCACCATTTCAGTTCCTCTTGACTACCTTATCAAGATAAAGTGCCCCACACCCATGAATTTCTTCAAGCTGCATGTCAAGTTTTCCCTCTTCAGTTTGCTCAGAAGTTTGTACTGCCTATCAGTAGACTTTCTGGCCCTAGGGCAAATTGTGAGTATGAAACTGTCTCCTTCAACTCACAGGCAATGTGCATTGTCAGCTTCAAAGGAACAAGGTCTTGGTGCATGGTCTATTGCCCATCTAAGTGCAAAACACAAAAAGGGCTTAAAATGCAGAATTAACAAATATGACCATAACTCAGAGGTGGAGTGCCAGTTTTCAAATCCTGATACTGCTGCATTCTCTTAAATGGGGAGGGGTGTGGATTCCAGAACAGCAGACTTAGGAGGTAAAAAAAAGCTTCTTAATGTGCTATAACTTAGGGTTAACTTAGGGTATAACTTAGGGTATAACTTAGGGTTGCTTGATATGAGCAGAGTATTCCAATTCTATATCCAGGGTGGTCACATCCAAGTGCCGATAAACATGTATTATATCAACAAGCAGAAATGAGCAAAGTTCCCATTTTCTGCCAATACGTGCTTGCTGGATGGCACTGGTATATAGAAAAGCAAATCCACTTACCTCTATGGTTCTTTTACCCGTTCACTATTAAGCAAACTTGGATATACCCTTTTTTTTTCTTCCCCTAGAGCAAAAAAGAAATCCACTCCAATAGCATTTAGATGATTTCCAAATATCGTGCTTATGATCTCCCAGTTTTGGAGATAATCTGACATAAAGAATTTACTTTCCTTATCAATAAGAAGCTTCAGCAAATCTGTAACTAGGTCTCCTCTGGATACAATTTTTGGTGCATTGGCAGACTTGCTGTCTTTCTTCAGATTGTGTTGATATCAAAGGTCCTGCCAAGGTAAAACAGAAAAACGCCACATAATATTTCATTATGTCAGAATAAATTCAGTTCCAGAACCCCTACACCTCTTCTTTATGACTCAGTAGTTGATACAGAAGTCAGTCTATCTGGTTCATCCCAAGGCCCAAAAGACTCTGATTTTCAATACTGAAGTTAGATGATTTATTTTTTTTTTACTGTATTTTCGTTCCTTTCTCTTCCATTGAAAGATGACCTCACAAGGAATCTGCTCTATATACTCACTTAGCTACATGGACTGTCTTCAATGCCTTGTGTCTGTTGACCTATTTTCACTTCCAAACTGTTTGTTCCAGCTTCTTTGAAATACCTGTTTGAACTCAATGTGCCTGGACCACAACTCCATTAGATTCAGATACTGAAGCATACTTTGGTATTTATTTTGTCCTCTCTTTACTTTTCCTGTTGACTATATTGTCTGTTTTATTTTAATCTCACAGATTTTCAAATTTCTCAGAGATTAGCTAAAATGCTTCCTCCAATAAAAGATCCTTTGTCCTAATGGAAATTAAATGCAATTCTAATATGTACTTTTGGATCCCTTCCCTTGAACAGTTGCTCAGATAAAATTATTAGCTTCTTCCCCAGTCAATAGATGTTGTTTACTTACCTGCTGTGGTGTGAGGAAAGTAGGGAAATATAAGCATTTTAATAGCCTGTATGGCAATAGAGGGAGCCACAGTTTTCCTTACAGATAATGGCTAATCTCTTTCATCAGCACTGAAATTTATCCTATTGTGTTTAAATTTGAATTTTTTTCATTTGACTGAAGTAACATCACAGTTTTCATTTCTCTATACTAGAATGAGCTTTTATTGCACTAAGGGTCTCTTCTTTTATAATCACATGTTCAAACTATTCCGGAGATGACTCAGACTCTTTCCATCCAGTCTTAAAGGACCCAGGCTTTCAACCATTTCCATACAGAAACTGTTTAAAAAGATAGCTATTTGCCCTGTGGTATGCTATGAGGCTACTGAATTGGATTTGTCAGGCAGTCAGGCCATCGTCCAGATCAGGTCACAGAAAAAATCTTCAGCTGCCAAGCTGATGTGGAACATTAAAGTGGCTGGGCTGTGACATCCACAGAGTCGTTGTACTCATGGGTTATATCTTAAAAATAAAAAGAAAGGTTAGACATAACTGAAACACCTCAGGTGTATTTCCTTTCCACTCACCTTTCCTTTCACCTCATTTCTTTAGAATCCTTCAAGATTTTCAGAGGGTTTTGGAGATTTTTTGTTTTGTTTTATTTGAAAAACAACGGTAAAAGAAAACCTTGTTTGTGGTCTTCTCTATATAACAGTACGATGTGCTTCAGGAATGGGAAAAGTCAAACAAGGGAAAAGAAAAAGGATTTCTACTTGTAATAAACTTGTAATGGCAAATGCACACAGTGTGAAAAAAACATATGTTATTTTTCTAGAAACACTTCAGTTTCTGGTTTCTTACACCTGTTTTTGAACCTGCCTTAACAAAATTAACCCTTAATATATTTTTGAAGCCTTGTGTCTCATTGCACTCTATTGCCATGATTCATATGTTGGGGTGCCCATGGCAGGGGGGTTGGAACTTGATGGTCCTTTCGTACCCTAACCATTCTATCATTCTATGATTGATTCTATTCTATGTCAACTTGGTGGCCTTCCTAAGCTGTTCTAGCTTAACTGAGCAGACAAGCCTCAACTGCATGAAGTCTCTCACCAACTCATAAGAAGTAGACACTTAGCCACAGAATGGGGACACATATCACCAGAACAAGGAGCAATACTCAGGCTTGCAAGCTGGCAAAATAGAACATGAACAAGAAAGCTTTTTGACAGACTTTTCCCATTATGAATAGATGGAAAGCATCCAAGCTGACGTGGCAGCATTCTGAGGATTCAAATTACCAAGCACTTTTGACAGGAAAGAATTTCACTGAAAAATAAGTATATGGGAAGAGGATAACCAGTCTCAGTAATTAAGTTTTCTTCTGGGCTTCATCAAGCATTATTTTGCTTTACAAAATAAAACTCATAAAATATGTTAAAGGATCAGCACAAGGAAAAATGGGTTAATAGAGTGGTATGCACAAATTATTCTCTTTTTTTGGCTGGTAAGTATTTTCTTTAAAGGATTAAGTTTACAGATAACTTTTTTTTATATCCAATAATAATAAATAATACAATTTCTTTATAATTCACTTCTCTTTCCGTCCAAATCAGGGCACTTTCTTCTACTTGGATAAAATCCAAAGACACAAAATATTTTTCTTTGAAAACACCCCAGCTCTGTGGGCTGTTTTTCACATCCCTTCTCCCTTACCAGACCAACACAGGTATGCTTTCCCCAGAATCTAGCTTGTATCTTTCCAAACTTCTCTGCGCATCTTCAGAGGTGTACACATTATTAGCAATGGCTAGACAGCTGAGTTCATATGTGCACTTTGGGTTTTCATGTAACTTCCTTTTTTGTACATGCACCATAAAATATCAAGGTGATCTCTCAATTTCCTGCAGAGACAGATGGAACTAATCCTTAATATGAAGAAATCTTGCTATTTGGAGTCACTGCAGAATACAATGTTATGTTGTTACCTAAGACTTCTCTTCATCTTACCTTTTTGATTTCAGATCCATTCATTTTTGAGGGTTACTGACAAGTATTTTGGGGGGTAAAAAAAAAGAATTCACATGTTTTCAAGGAAAAAATGCTTTGTAAAAGGCAGTATAAACAAACTGCCAAAAGTCTTCCAGCTGACATAAAAAGCTGCACGACAATTTTCAGTGATTAATCCTGTACTATCATGACAGCCAGAAAGAATATAAATTACTTCTATTTACATTTAGAACTTTGTTTTTTTTGATTATGGAGAGCATATTTACTTTTACTGAGTAAGCAGCAGAATTTTTAACAGGGCCTTCTTATTTGTTCAGAGATTTTCCCTTTGGAAAATGAAAACAAGTGCCAGAGGGCCTGAACATTTATTTCTTCAGTCTGGTTTTGCTTCAGCAGCAGCTTTACTAGATTTGAGTTCTTTGAATGTTTGCACCCCATGGGGTGTAGCATCATCTGTATTTCGATAGAAGAAAGTAACATAACAAGACATATACCTATTGCATCATTAAGATGGACTTGGTATGCTGCAATGGACACTTTCGCTCAGACAGGAAGTGATAGGAGTCACAGCCCTGACTTTTTGAGGAAACTCTGCCTGAATGTGAAGGCATAGATTCAAAATACAATCAGAAGAATTGTAAATAACAGTATGCATTGCTGACAGGTACAGCATCCAGTAATCAAAATCCTAGCACACATCTATCTGAGATTTTTCAGGACAACCAGATCTGAAGAGATCTTTAAGGGAGATTTATGTTAGATATAAGGAAGAAATTATTTACTGTGAGGGTGGTGAGGCACTGGCACAGGTTGCCCAGAGAAGCTGTGGCTTCCCCACCCCTGGCAGTGTTCAAAGCCAGGTTGGATAAGGGCTTTGAGCAACCTGGTCTAGTGGAAGGTATCCTTGTCCCTGGCGGGGAGTGGGTGTGGAACTAGATGACCTTAAGATCCTTTCAAACCCTAACCACTCTATGTTTCTATGCAACGGTGACTAAACTCTGATCAGTCACAGAGGTGGGACATGATAGAGATAAATAAATATTCTGAAGGGTACGATGAGACACACCAAACTCTATCACACTAGTAGGAAGAACTCAGGGAGGTGGGGAGGGGTGCAAAATCTGATGTCCCTTGTCCTCCATGTTACTGCAAGCAATCCTTAATAAATTGCTTATTAATCACCTAATAAAACTGTGATGGTGACCACTGTTTTTGTTTTGTTTTGTTTTGTTTTTCTTTTAAATTGTTGCTAGGAGTACCTGCCACTCACTTCCGTATTTTTCTTTTTTCCCAATGAAAATGCGTCTTTTCTCTAGGCTTTTATGGAGTGTTAAATGCAGAAACCACTAAAAAGTTTGTCCCAATAATCTGGTGTTATTATCTTTTGACTGAATTTTGATTCTTTAAAATTACATTGTAGAATTTTTTTAATTACCAGTTGAGTCAAATCTCAACATTGTGTAAATAGCTGCCATTCATTTAGAAATAATAAAAAACCTGAAAAGGTCTTTGCAGCCTAAAGAAGAAAGCTTCTTACTAACTGGATTAATTTTCCTTAGAGAAGAATGCAGAAAAGTCACCTATCAAAGATAAAATAACTATTGTCATTTCAAACCCCTCTATAATATGTAATTTTGTGTTTTAGGCAGGCATTCGAGAGTCTTCCATTCTCTTTTTCAAAAGATATCCAACAACTGCATACATTTATTAAGTTTGTTTGGATTTTTCTTATCAGAATTTAATTTAAGAAAAATCATTATGTTGACTTTCTTTAAAAAGTCTGCAGAAATTGTTTTAGGATCCCTTTTAGGATAGAATGACTTTAAGTAATTATGTCTTGGAGGTATTCCCATGTTGTTCTTTTCCATGATTAATATAATTCATATCTGATTAAACGTTATTAGGCATTTTGGCTTTCTGCCAAAATGGGAAAAGTGGGAAATAGACATCTAGGTGTGTGAAGTCAGAATCATAGCAGAGAACATGAAGTCCTGCAGGGGTGGTGTATGCCATGCATACTTACTGGGGAGGGAATCCCATCTCATCACTCACAGAGTCTGAAAAGCCTCGAAATCTGGTCGCTTACCACAACATCAATTCCCTATCTAACTCTGGCCAGATAGAGCTAAGCTAACACCTGTATCCACATACAGAAGAATAACCATTAAAAATAAACAGGATTGTGTTTCATTTTGCTGTATTCTGACTAGGATATATTTCCAGTTATGGTGTCCATAATTCAAGCATTAGAAGACAGGCCTTAAACCGGGAGCGGTTAGTTTTCTTGAATTACTTATGGCAAATAATTTTGTGTTTAAGAGCCATGTAGCAAAGAGGACTGGCAGAAAATCTAAGGATACTCTTGGCATAACAGAGCTCACTGCTGAGCTGGATAGCAGTGAACCTCTGAAACCCAGTGATACCAGAACCAGTGCCTTCTGCTAACTTGCATCCTCTCACACCTTTTTTACTCTGAAGAACTAATGTTAACCAGTGTTGGAGTTTAATCACTCCTGCCACAGAGGTACAAACACGGATCAAGTAAATTTCTCTCAGATAAATTAAACCGAGTTATTTTGTCAAGGACTATAAGAACCCTAATAAGAAATGATGTTGTGATCATAGAAGATACTATAACAGTCAAGACTGGAAGCTGAAGGTAAGCAAATTCAGTACTGAATAAAATCTTGGTTTCTGTGTCTTATTTAAAAATTACTTCAGGAAGAGAGGTGTGTCTGGTAAAACTTTAAGCCTGCTAGTATTGAAATTACTCCAACTTGGCACATAGAAATCTGGAGGGTCAAATTCTTCTAACTAGCATAATTCATGATGCAAATAATTTCAACACAAACTATATAATTAACTCAAATTATATAATTACCTGCTGAACACATATGATGCCCAAGAAGACCCACAAAGGGCAAAATATTATAAGAAAATTAGGTTTATGATACAGATTACTTACATAATAGTTTTAAAATATACTGTTGCAAAAGTTTCACATAATTAGAGAAGCCTCTGACAGCCTGGGATGGTAGATAGTACATCAAATTGATGAACGTTTTTAACATCAGTAAAGGGCTGTTCATGACCTTCTTTCTTGAAGTAACTAATCTTTTGCATGGGAAAATTTAGGAGGAAATATTGCTATCTAATTTTTTGAGGAAAGGCTTGGAGCTCAGTCTGTTACTCCTCCAAATTTGTAAAGAAAGAAGAGCAATTATCTCCTTGTCCTAGCATTTGTTGTTATCTTGCAGTCTTTAAGAAAATCAGCTACATTACACTGTAAGACCACAATTAACTTTGTGCTTTAAGTGTGGAAAGCAAAATGAAAACACTTTCATTATCTCTCTCCCTCCAAATTACAGGCAGGCTCCTATGAAATATCATCATCATATCTCTTCTGCATACATGCAGCCTGTTACCCTTGTACCAGGCAGTGATACACTGGGTTGCCCAAACTGCTGTATTCGCACACTATGGATAAAGACTATGATGTTCAAGTAACATACTAATGGAGAGTATGCTACAAAGCAGGGAGGTAGAAAAGAAAAAAAAACTTCAGGAAAGAGGTAATGAGTGAGGGGAGAGGGGGTAGAGAAGGACAACCTGTCTGTCTGAGCAGACCTTAGTTTTGCTCAGTTAAGTTTTGTGAAAATGTGACAAGAATATTGTGACTAAAGATGATGAAAAATAGAAGGTGTACCCTTTTCTTAGATCTACTGTTCTGTAGTCATGTAGTCTGATGCCTTTCTGTCCAAATGCTTCTTTAAATGAGAAAAACATAATGCATTTGAAGTTAGAGAGATACTGCATTTCTCAGTTGTGTAACAAGAGTTAGTAATTTCATCTATTTGTTAAGTTCTTTGGGAGTTCTTGTCAGTAACACTGTTACACCCAGGTCTTGTCCTTTTCTCCCTATTGTTTCTCTTTCTCCCCGTGGGACAGCTGAATATGTTGTTTAAGATACACTTCTTGATTTTACCTTTATATTTTCACTGAAGTTTTTACACTTGAACCACCTGTCGCTCTGTCTTGCAGTTTTGTTCTGCTTCTGTGTGCTGCTTTGATTTCTATTGAAAACACCCTGTTCTTTTCTGAAGGTCTTGACAGATTGGCTGCTGACACTCCACTTAAAGCATTCTGTTGAAGGCAGTAACTTGAGAGTGCGTCCTCCTTGTAAACCCAAGCTTTGCCGAGAGATCTTGCAAGCACAGCTGACATTTTAGCCATGGGCCAATGAAGTGATTTATTGATGCTTCTTTCCATTTCTTCCCTCATGCTCTGTGTGCATGCTACCTTTCAGACAGATTTGTCCAGAAGTTGTGTTATTTTGTCTCTTGCT
Source organism: Neopsephotus bourkii (assembly GCF_033783945.1). Lineage (NCBI taxonomy): Eukaryota > Metazoa > Chordata > Aves > Psittaciformes > Psittacidae > Neopsephotus > Neopsephotus bourkii. Next base: position 5,392,217 of record NW_026901984.1, on the reverse strand, counting down.
TCTCATCTTCACTACTGTCTATCTGCTCACCATAAAAATAAAACAGTGTTGTAGCAGTAATACTATTATTGCTTAACAGTAATTTAATAATTTTTTTTTTTTTCTAAAGGAGAGTACTGCCCCAAATCTTCGTTTGCAAAGTCAAGCCATGAATTTAACAGACTCCTTCCTTTCCCAGAAGAGCTCTTGGTGCCATATGAGACACTAAGAAATAAGCGATTTTAAACTTATAATAATAGAGATTAAATTAGTGAGATCTTTTGGGTTTTGGTCCAATGTATTTTGGATGTATTTTGGTCCAATACACAGGACCTTGTCCAGCCCTGCTCCATCAGACAATTGGGCCAGAGCCCGCCCCATTTGATAGCATAGCAATTTGATTGCCTTCTAATGACAAAGTTACAATTCATTCCAATATATAAAAGATTTTATCTAGGATGTGTGTGAAAACCAAAAGCATATTGCTGGTGTCTTGGTTTTAGCAGTAGCAGTCATTTTTCTCTTTCTTAGTAGCTGGTGCGGGGCTGTGTTTTTGACTTTCAGCCTGGGAACAACGCTGATAACACTGATGTTTCTAGTTATGGCTCAAATGTTTAGACTGACCAAGGACGTTGTGAGCCTCATGCTCTGCCAGGGAGGAGGGGAACCTGGGAAGAAACAGAGATAGGACACCTGACCCAAACTAGCCAAAGAGGTATTCATACCACAGCACGTCATGCCAGGGATGTAACTGGGAGTTACCCTGAAGGGCGCTCTCTCTGCTTGGGCGGGCTGGTTTTCAGTGGGTGGTATCGTATTCTTTTCCCTTGTTATTTCCCTTATTATTATTATCATTGGTGGTAGCAGTAGTGATTTGTGTTATACCTTAGTTACTGGACTCTTCTCATCTCAGCCCGTGGGAGTCACATTCTTTCGATTCTCCTCCCCATCCCTTTGGGAGCTGGGGGGGAGGGGGGGCATGGGGGGTCTAGACTGCATGGCTGACTTGCCGACAGAGTTTAAACCATGATAAATTTTTTACATTTTTTTTGATAAATAAGCTAGCGCTTATCAGAAATGATAATCCATACTCTGGCACTCTTAAGATATAATATTCTAAACCCTCTATGTACTTTTGTTAACACAGACTGTTAACAGTGGTAATCAAAGCAAATAAAACCTAATATTCAGGTCTTGCAGACATTTTAAGACTGAGTCAGTCTGTCATTTAAACTATTGATTTTCCTGGTGGTGTCTTACTCTGCTAGTTCATATGTACTGTCAGGGGAAGTTCACAGGATGGCTGAATTTCCTGCTCAAGGCAGCCCAAATGGGTAGTGCCTTGTTCCAATCTACACCTTGCTTGCCCTCTTTGCTGCTACCCTTGCATACTCTGAGGCTCATCTACCTCCACAGGAAGGTGATTCAGCTTTTTAAAGCAATCGAAAAAGCACTCAGCAGCCAGTGCTTGGCTGTCTTGTGAAACTTCAACCTAGGTATATTTCATGAATTGGCAAGTATAACAGCATACATGGAAGACTGCCAAGCAAGCATCAAGTGGCAACAGAACTAGAAATTTAATCGTAAGGAAGTTTCTTATAGGTCAATTAAAATTAATATTGCCTCATGAAACTGCAAAAAGATACACGTTTGGTAGGCCTCCCCTGCCTCATAAAAAAAAATTACACAAAAAAAAGTTACAAAAAAACTTCTGAAAGACAAAACATTTCAAAACTGAAGGGAAAACAGTTTTGTGCATGAAAACATTCTTCAGTATTTCAGCAGACATTATGTGCGCCATATTAGCTCCACTGTAACTTAACAGCACCTGGAAAAAGAAAAAGGCTTCTTCTCAAGAACTAACAAAGATATATCTCCTATCATACCTTCTTGTTTTGGCTGGATAAGTCAGCAAAGATTGGGTATCCAAGCAGGTAGATAAAGACACTAAATGCAAATAAGAAATTGTCCTGAGTTCATCAGTAGCAGTCATTTTTCTCCTTAGTAGCTGGTGCAGTGTTATGTTTTTGACTTTCAGCCCAGGAACAGAGCTGATAACACCGATGTTTTTAGTTGCTGCTCAGTAGTATTTACTCTCACCAAGGACTTTGTGAATCTCATGCTCTGTCAGGAAGGAGGGGAAGCCAGGAAGAAGCAGAGACAGGACACCTGACCCAAACTAGCTGAAGGGGTATTCCATAACACAGCACATCATACCCAGTATATAAACTGGGGGCAGTTACCCAGAAGGGCTAGATCGCTGCTCAGGTCGGGCTGGGTATCAAGTGGTGAGTGGTTGTATTCTCTTCCTTTATTTCCTTTATCATTATTATTACTGGTGGTAGCAGCAGTGATCTGTGTTATACCTTAGTTACTGGACTGTTCTTATCTCAACGTGTGGGAGTTACATTCTTTTGATTCTCCTCCCCATCCCTTCAGGAGCTAAGAGAAGAAAAAGAATGGGGGGGAGCAAGTAAGTGGCTGCATGGTTCTTAGTTACTGGCTGGACTTAAACCATGACAGTCGTTTGTGGCACCCGATGTGGGGCATGAAAGGTTGAGATAATGACAGATCTGACCGGAGTGTGCCTAATTGCATTTGTGATAAGCATTCATTGTTTTGGACTAATAGTCACTCGTCACAATGCTGATTTATTGGCTCTTAGAGTTGCTGCTCTTGATCTCGGAGTTTCAGCATGTCGTACTTACTTTCAGCCAGTATTTGCTGTTTTAGTGTTTATCGGCTGGGAGGCCTGGGCTCAGGTTCTTATTTAGCTGTACTTTATGGTAATGACTTGTAGTACAATAGACTTATTGATCATGAAACTGATCTGGCTTGTTCCCAGTGTGGTCATCACCTCTATCCTTTTGGAGGTATATAATGGAAGTGTTTAGCAATTACACATTTTTTTCCCTCCTCCGGTGGCCAGCCCATGAAGGAGACATTCCGTTATGTTTCCAGCTCCCTCACCAGACTATCTACAGCATAATTTGAGAGTTCTGAAGGTTTTAAATGGCCTTTGAATACCCCTGAGACCTGCCTGCTGATTGTGATGGGGATCACCATGTTGGCAAGCATACAGAGTGTGTTTTACCCACGGCCATTTTGTCTGATCTCTAAAGTTAAGCAGAGTCAGGTTTGGGTCTTGTCCAGGATCAGACAATGATGTAAAGGCACCAAGAGATTTTCCCTGAGGCTGGACAGTCATGAGTGGCAGGGTGTATGGGATAGTATGGGCAGGTATCTAGGTCAGTGGGCCCCTCCTGTGTTTTGGAACTTCAAAACTGAACAAGTGCAAAATCCAGAAAAACTAGTAAAACTTAAATGAGGTGTGTTGTCATCCTGGTCATATCAGAGACATCTTTTTCCCTTTGAAGGTGCTGGATAGTGTTGAACAGGGCTCTGTAACTGTAGGCCAAGCCCCAGCACATTGCCATGATTTGCCCCTCTCTGGTATGACCAGTATGACAACACACCGCATGTGTGGATCAGGTGGCTTGGCACGTCAGTGAATTATTTTGATCTTGGTGGGCCCATGACACTTCAGGCCATCAGGGCAGAGATGCAACATAGAGATGGGTTCGTGATGGAGGGGTAAACTTAATAATGGACACTATTGCCCAGGTTATTCATGAGTGTGAAACATGTGCTGCAACTAAACAAGCCAAATGGTTAAAGACTCTCTGGTATGGAGGACGATGGCTGAAGTACAAATATGGGGAAGCCTGGCACATTGATTATATCACACTTCCATCAACCCGCCAAGGCAAGCACCATGTGCTTACCATGGTGGAAGCAACTACTGAATGGCTGGAAACATACACTGTGACCCACGCCACTGCCTGGAACACTATCCTGGGCCTTGAGAAACAAATCTTTTGGCAACACGGCATTCCAGAGAGAACTGAGTCAGACAGTGGGACTCATTTCTGGAGCAACTTTATACCTGCAGTGCCAGCTGTAATACAGATATATTTAAGTCACCTGTTTTGTTTAATTTTAGTTTAATGCGAACATGTATTGAAACACCATATGTCTTCTGAGTATGATTTCAGATTTCAGGCATGCTGCATTTGCAATCACACCATAGAAGCTTGTCATATATTCAGGCCATAGTCAAGGGAGGGTTTTTTCAAGTGCTAATGACAGTGTTATGTTATTTACTTTTGTTTCAGGCAATGAAGAATGTCTTTTCTGAGAAGTTTTTCTACCTGTTTCTGGCAGGAGTATTTTGTAACTATTTCATTGTGGTAATATTCACAGAGCCTGTGCTTGCCAAATCTGTTGTATTAAGGTTTGTAATCTTAATACTAAACATTAATACTTGATCTTTAATACTAAATGCTAACAACCCTTGTTAATAAGAATATGAGGTTAAACAGCATGTGTGTGTATCAAACACAAAAAAACTGTGTTTGCCAAAATCTAATAATGTTTAAGAGGAAGACCGTCACCAGCAAGATTAAACAGCAACAGAAGAACTTTAAAAAGACCTTTGAAACAAAGAATAAAAAAACCTTAAAAAAAGTATAAAAGAAGCATGAAAGTTCATAACAGGAGGCAGAGACCTTGGAGTGGAAACAGCAGCCACCCAAAGTCATTTTGACACTGCCAGAAGTTGACCCATCAACATCACACCTTTGTCTCGACCTGCAAGAGCAGCTTCCCCACTGGACACCACTGAGAGCTGCCTGCTCTCAGCTTGAGTGGCAATGGTGTGGGCTGCAACAAGCAAGGACTCACACCTTGGGTTTTGTCTGCAAGCATGGACTCCCCGGGATGCTTTCTCACCAACCTGTGGATTGATAGGTTGTAGAGAGCAGCACAGATACACATAAATCTAAAGCAATCATGTCTCCTTATGGGACATGTGCAAGTAGGGTAACCCATGCTTCCAAAACAGTGATGGTGTTTGTAACACACACACCTTTTGAGGAATGAATGAGTGTGATGGTAGTCCTGTGAATGTGTGACTGTGTGTTTGTGATTAGAAACTTTGGAGACTGCTTATTAAAAAATGTTCAGAAATTTGTAGGTGCTTAATAGAATTTTGAAAGTGTCTAGTACAGTGAATTATGTGTTGTACTACTGATATTGACCCTGAAAATACAGTTGATTGCTGGTTAGTTTTTAATAAAGCCATAATCTGCTTCTATCCTTATTCAGTTTAAAAAAAGTGAACTGAAATTTTCTGTATGACATATTTTTTCATTAATTTTCCTCTTAACTGGCTGAGTTTACTTACAGCACAGTCTTCCCTTTTGTTGTTATGTATGTTAAGTTGTCTTTTCATATTGTGCACTTGGAGACTGTTTGTACAGATACTGGCCAAGACACAATTCCAACATGCATGCTAGGAATACATGAAAGCAGCAAGCTCCTCGTTCCCCAGGCCATTTTCTGTGTTTTGAAATAGGAGTATGATGAGAAGATAAGCTGCTCTTCTTTGTCAAAGATCTTTCAAGCTTGTCCAATGGAAAGGTGTTGTTGAAAGCCGATAACATTTTTTTTTAGGCTCCTTTTTCAATAGATAGATGAGTGAAATGATTTATTTATATTCATTTCAGATTACCCAGTGCAAAAAGATATACTGCCTTAGAACTGGAGTCCAGGCAACCTTCTACACCCTCACAGCATGAGATCTCAGGTTCTGGAGTTTTACAGGTTAACTCCTACAAGACAATTTTACATGCTACAGATAAAGTTAAGATATTCTCTTTTGGAAATCAGGAGCAGGCTAAAGGGTGGTGTGAGCACAGCTTGTATTGTTCTAAACTATGCCTCTTATTACTATAGTCAAGCTGTTTCAGGGCCAAAATTTGATACCATCTTAGTTAAAACCAATATGACCACACACAATCACATACACAGATATTAATATAATAAAAATTAAAGAACTAGCAGTAAGAACATCAGAATGTGAAATGAGGAAACATTCAATATAAAGGAGACCACTGCTGCTTTAAACATTTGTATGATGCATGATATGATTTCTAGCATATAATTTTCATAAAACACAGGTGGCTGCTTGACAGAAAGATTAAAAACATCTGAAAGTATTGATGTAGTGGCTGGTTATTATGCCTCAGCTGAATGTCATTCTATTATTACTGGGTATATGCAGCATATCATTATAAAGAAGAAAAGTATTGAAGTTCTTGTTGAATAACAATCAGGTGTAAATGCCTTCAGAATTTACTGTACTCCAGATGACATACAGTTCTGAAGGATGATTTGTAATTGGAACAGTTCTTGAGCTGCTCTTCACCTGCTTAGACATTTGGATTTATATAAGGTGGGCTCCTTTACATATTAAGAGCAAATATTATCCTCACATTTTACTTGTTTATTCTAGCTTCCATGTAAATAACCTGTCCTTCTCAGTTTTTATTGCCAAAAACCACTCACAAATAAATGCCTGTTAAAATATAATTAATGGAGGTTTTGCATTGTACTTCTTACCCATTCTCATGCAAATTTATTTCTGTGGCTAATGCCTTACCCTAGGTTGTGTGGCATAAGTCCAAGAAGCAAAGCATTGAAATGTAGAATAATAGAAAAGTATAAGGTGGAAGGGATCTTTGAAGATCATATGATCCAACCCTAGATTAAGTCACTCAGGACCCTGTCAGAGAGCTGTATATTTCAAGGAGGGAAGATTCCATCAATTCTACGGTCAGCCTTTTCTGACATATAATTGTTCTCATGATGAATAATCTTTTTCTTATGTCTAAGTGGAATTATTGAAGTAAATTGTGCCCATTGCCTCTTGTCACTGTTGATCTCTGTGAAGAGAGTACCTTTATCTTCTCTGTATTACCTTTTAGGTATTGGAAGACTGGATTCCCTCAGCCTTCTTTTTTTAATAGGGTAAGCAAACACCAGTCCCCCAGCCTTTCTCCAACTGCCATGTTCTCCAGCACTTTGCTCATTTTACTGGGCTTCAGTGGACCATCTCAAGATTTTCAACCACTCGACCTACAGAAACCAAACTGCACATGGTACTCCAGGTTTGGCCTAGCAAGTGCTGGGCAGAGTTTAAGAATCACACACCTTGATGGCTATAATTCTGCTGATGCAGCCCTGGAAATGATTTGCCTTCCCTGCTGTAAGGGTGCACTGCTGGCTAGCATTTAGCATGCTATTCGTTAGGACCTGCATTTCTTTCCAACAGAGCTGCACTCCATCCAGTCAGACCTATTCCTCCACTCATGCTTGGGATTTTTCTGTCCCAGGTGCAGGACTTCAAATTATTCTCATGCAAATTCTTGCTGGTTCTACCTCACAGCCTGTCAAGAATTTTCTAAATTATGACTCTTCCTTCCAGAATATATACCTCTCCTACTAGATTGCTTGATTGTATTTGGTGAGGGTACATCCAATACGACCATCTAGCTTGCTTTAAAGATGCTGGATAGCATCAGACACACTACTGACCCCAGAGAAGCTCTACTTGTGACTACCTGCCAGCTTGATCTTGCATCATTAACCACTACCCTTTCAGCCTACCAGTTAACCAGTTTTTTAATTCATTGTCTGGTCCATGTGTCCAGTCTAGGTCTTATCAGTTTACCAATAATTATATCTGGGGGAGACAAATTGCTATGGTTTGACATAGACAGCTTTGCCCTTATCCGGTGAGCAAATTCTTTTGTCACAGAAGGCCATGAAGTTTGTGATTCATGATTTACCCTAGAACAATCTTTGCTGGCTTTTTCCAAACGTGTTGTTGTCCTTCATTGGACATACTCAGATATAACTTCCGCGAGGATGTGATCCATAATTTTCCCAGAGACTGAATTGAGGCAGACTGGTCTGTAGTTCCTCAAATTTTTTTTTCCCTTCTTTGTATGTGGATGTAATACTTGCCTTCTACTCATCAGGGACTTTCTTTTGCTTCTATGAGTTTTCAGAAATGATGAAAAGCTGTTCTGCAGTGATGCCATCCTCATCTTTTAGCACCCTTGGATGGATGTATCTTGTCAGGTCTCATGGACTTGCAGATTGCAGATTGCATGGATTTGCAGATTACAGATATCTGTAAATTGACTCTCCTATGGGGTTCACCATTTGCTTTGCTGTTTCAACGCATAGAGACATAGAGGCTAAATTTACCCATGAAGGTTGAGGAAAAGAAGGCACTAAGTACATCAAACTTTCCTGTGTCATTTGTAACTAATTTGCCAGCCCCTTTCAGTGGCAAACATCTCTTCCTTGTACTTCTGCTTGTTACCAGCATACCTATAAAAACCCTGTTATTCTTGACATCTCTTGACAGTTTGAGTGCTCACTGAGCCCTGCTTTGTTGCTCTGGGCCACCACAGTTGCTGATGCCCAGCTAAATAGCAAACAGAAGCTAAACACAATCATCTGTTGATCCTGTGTGAAGTGTCTGCCCCATGGGTCCCTTCTCAGGACATGATGAGCCCCTCCCTTTCTCTGCCCCTCAACACTCTCCATGTGTGGTTTGCTTAGCTCATGAGTGTAGTTGCTACCACATGGACATGCTGCCCTCACGGCAAACTTTAGGAAGAAATCACTGTCTATTGAATACTGATTCTTTTCTCCAACTGACTTATTTTTATATATAAGCTCTTTCAAAGAGTGGAGTTAATTCTCAAACACCAATTTGCTTGAGTGGGAAGAGCAGGGATTAGAAATGCTGTGTTTGTTGTTTGTGAGCTAATGGGAGCAAAATATAGGAAGGGCAGGAAAGTATATATATATTCATCTGGACCAGTCTAGAAAAAATAAAAAAAAAAATTTGTCTTTCTGTTCAAAGACAGACAGCTAGAGATAGCTAGCTATGCTGCTCTGATGATGGCAAATAAGACATCCCATTTTAGTGGCCACAAAATAACAAGGAGCAAGTTTTAGAATAAATTTTCATATACCAAATGCAACAAATTCCAGACTGGATTTTTTTATTTTAAGGAGGAAATATGTTAAAATGACATAACTATGGGCTTGCACTTTATTGATCAAGACATTTTTGAAGATTGCTCTGGTAACAACATGATATCAATAGGCAATAAAGTATTCAAGTATGTAAGGTACATCTTTTTAACCAGTTCTCAAAATAAATAAGTGCTACCGACAATAGTAATTACATGTCATGATGCTGCATTGTTGGCATCTCTGGGTTGCCTGTTTGCACATGAGCAATATAAATGATTGTCATGGATTACTGAAATTCAATTTAACATCTGCAACACTAAAAATTATTATGATAAAGTCTGAGAAAGAATGTTGTGTCCAGTATGACAAATAAATTGAAGCAGTTGTGAATCCATCTACTAGTTTTGCATGGACTAAATACTCAGTAACATAGCTACATGCAAATGTGTATGCTCAACAGTGTAATAAGGAATAAAATTTGCATTGCAGACCTCAAGTGCACAGGTCTTCTTATTAAAGTGATTTTATATTAAAATGTTGACTGAAAATTAGGCCTTGAACTGTATTTGCAAGCTATGTAATCTTTTCCCACTCAGACAGCTCATATTGCAAAGTGGTGTAACCTGGCCATTATGGTCAAATTTAATTAAGGGACAATTATTAGGAAGAGGAAGAATTATTTAATCCGTAATCCTTCATCTATGTTTTTCATTGCAAGGGCTTCCTAAAATATTAAGAGTTAACTTTCCATCCTAACGTGTTCCATACCAACAGAATTTAAACTTATTTTTATTACTGTTGTCATTATCTAGAAAGAGAATGCAAAAAGCACCTTCAAAATGTTTTCGTCATATAGGTTTCCACAGATATGTAAACCTGAATACAGAGGAAAGGCAGTTAACTCCTTTCAGGCACTGAAACAGGACTCCTCTTTCCGCTATATTATATAACATTGTCATCTCTGGATGAATCTAACCTGGAAGTTGGAATATTATCATCCATTTTAGAGAACAGGGAACAACTGATGTATTTCACTTTGCTGTCCCAACATTTTTGTATCCAGTCTTTGCTGGAAATACCATCTTTGTTATTTGGGTTGAACTGAAATAAATAAGCTGCAGAAACAGTTTCTTTCTTTTTCTGAAAGGAGGCAAAGTGTGATATAATTAAAAATTCTTATTTTCCTGTAAAGAAATGAAATGTGGAATACTCTGACATCAGCTGTATTACATGTCGGCAAGATCAGCTGTAGTACAGAATCAATAAACAATATTGCACACACCCAAATGCAGTAAGAAGTCAATGGTTTTAATATTAAGATGATAAATTTTACAATCTATAATATTCTCAAGTTTTGTCTAATAATCTTGTAAGAATCTAATAAAATAGCAATATTTAATGACAGAATTTCATACCTGGATTATAACATTATGTTATAATAATATAAACCTTTGCATTTAGATAACTAACATTACTTAAAGAAGTTTTAAGCTTAGGGAAATACAATTTTTTTTGCATGTCTAATTTGGCATTTCATAAACAGGGTTGTCTTTCTTTTTTGTTATTTTGTGGGCAGCAAGGTTTGTGATTCAGAGTATGTGGCATTCTCATAAGTAAAAAAGTTTTTTTGGGTGTTGCTTGCTTAGCTAGTGGAGCTGCTGAATAAAACGTCAGTGCCTCTTTGCAGGTTCTATGCCAAAACATTGATTTACATACATAATTACCTCAGCCCACATCTTCTAGAGATTTGTGTAGAGAGCGAGTCCTTCTTCCTCAGACACTCCCCTGCCTTCAAGTGCAGAAATATGCAAGTCATTTTTGAGCTCTTACTGGAATAACTCCTGGGTGGCTGAGTATAGGGTAGCCAAAGAGATTCTCCTTTTTGCTGCTATTTGAATTGAAAGGGAAATAACTTGGATTTTTCAGTTCAGTCTGTCCTTTTCTTTTTTGATTCGTCCCAGCTGCTCAGCACTACTAGTCTACTGCATGGTTACCAGAGGTTTCATGCAAATTAAAAAACTGGGAAATGGTTTGGGGTTTTTTTGCTGTTTTTTTCTTCACCCCAATGTTTCATTGTCTTGTGCTGTTTCAAAGTGAGATGCCGTTTCCTAGGTTTTTCTTATGCAGTCAGTCATTATTGTATCATTGGCCAAACTCTCAGTTACTGATTTTAGAGTAATAAAGTCTATTTCCATTCAGTCTGTTGATATCTAGGACTTTACATCCATTTAATCGAAATCTACTAAGTCGCTATGACTACTTTGAAATTTTTCAGACAATGAATTTAATTTAGACATTTTTATTATATTTTCACAATAATTATTTCACAGGGATCCCTGAAGGGTTCATACAAAGCATTAATTGAATTTGAAGATAAAAATAGAATATTAAAGGCTGATCTTTTGGTATAGTAATTGCAAATTCAAGTAAAAATTAAAACCAATGAACTCTTCTATTACTGTTTTTACATTCAGCAATGCATAAATGCATTTTAAACCTATAAAACCACAAGATACCCACCCACAGTACTTCTATGTGCACGGATAATATATTTCACATAAAGCACCTCTCGGTTCCATATCTCTAAGTTACAACATAATTTATAAGTACTATATAATTAGATTGACTTTATTTGTTCAGTGCAGTTAATTTTTATTACAGTTTTTGAAATGCAGTCAGACCCTTATTTAATGAATCAATAGGTATATGTAAGCCCAATTACAAAAATAAAAGGGTTAGTTTCCGAATTATCTATTCCTTATGTAGGTAAACAGAGTCTAGAAATATGGAATATACTTTATATTAATTCCTAAAATAGATTTTTTAAGGCAGAAAAAATTGAATTTTAATACTGCAGGAAATTAGTTTTCGCGTTTTCACAAACAGGGTGAGTACAAATGCATTGAACAGGCAGTACAACCTGTGTGAATAGAAATCTTTCACATTGCAGGTATACAACACCAAATTACATGCGTTATTAGAAGAACTAGTAGAAATACTATGTAACTCAAGAGGATTATAGCATCAGTTATCATGCATTTTGACATATGCATATGAAGTTACTAAATGTATCAGAAAATGGACATGAAAAAATAAGAGATGGATTAGCATATTTGATTAAGAAGCAGATGTTTGAACTGAATAACATAGTTTGAACAATTTAGTAAGGGCTGGGAAAATTTAATTGTTCAACTTTGCTTAATCTTATTGAGAAATAAGAGCTAAATTGTTTCAGTTCATGTTGGCCAGCTGTGGGAGGAGAATGCTGTTCTCAATAGCTCTGTGAGCCATACGAAAGCAAACTTTACAGGAGATGGAGAATTTGACAGATATATTTCACTTTCTGCCTACATGACAGAGAAATTTATTCCTACTATAATGCTGTACATGTCAACAGACCTTGCTGAATCTAGGACTATCATGATGCAAAAGTCACACAAATGTAGGCATAGCCCTGACATTAGCACATTTACTATGTTATTTTTGGAAAAAGAAAGCTTTGTACAAGATTTTTAAACTACCTATATTCATTCCTGCAGAGTCCAATGGTGCACATCATTGGTTGTGAATATACTAAAACTTATACTTCTTCCTCAAAGACATTTTTATTCATAAGCCTTTGAATATATTTTCGAAAGCTGTGAGGTTTAATAGGACTTTTCAATAGTTTTCTTAGTAATTTGGGAATTCTAACACCCTGCTTAATATCACTTTAAAATTTAAATATTGAACATTTAATGGTCAGGCAGTGTCTCCTGCAGAATCGATAACGTGAATAACTGGTAATAAACTGTAATCTATATAACAAAGGCACTAATTCTTTTCCTGCACTCAGATTTTACCCTATGTTTGTCTTATGTTCTTCCCTATTAGATCTGAAACATTGCCTTGAATTAATTCATAGGTTAATACACTATAGCAACAAAACACTTTAAATTAAGCATGAAATAAAATTAAATTGGTGGGGTTTTTTTTGTTTTTGTTTTTTTTTTGCAGTAACTACATAGTGAAAGAAGCAAGTTTAGAACTTATTTACTAAACCTGAAAAATAAGTTATCGCCATTTATCTTGACTGTTAAATGCAAAGGTGACATACGTATTTTTGAAAACACAGTAGTGTAGTAATAGCAGATTAAGAAAGTATTGCAGAGCTATTTGTGCAGCAAGTTTAACAGAGGCAGACCTTGGTCTCTCTGAGATATCTGACATTTTTCCAAAACCATATGAAATTATGATATGGTAGCACTTGCTTAAATGAGGTAATTTGGTGACTGGCATAACTCTGGAAATTATTGCCTCTATTGATTAAAAAAACCCCTCAATCCCTCTCAGACTGAATATGAATGAGTAGCCAGAAAGAATCCTGTTTAATCTTTTTTCTTCAGTGTAGGTACACCGTGAAAGTGCAATGTGGTGACCAATGAGAACCAGTTACAGAACATTCATTAGTTAAGCCAAAGAGTCTTGATTGAATGAATCTTTCAAAGCTGTAAGTACCAGATTACAATGAACACAACTTATTCCTAGAAATTCTATTGAAGATAGGATTCTTTATATTTCTGAAGCTGATGGAGCTCTGAAATTCTGATTCGACCCACCAAATGGCTTTTAGAATATTTTTTTATGCTAAATTCCCCGCCTTTTCAATCTGTCCAATAGCACATGAAAATAAAACAGCCCCTAAGGATCAATAAAGCTGGAATTGGCAGATTTTCTTCACAGCACAGAATAGGAATCAGGTAAGAGTGGAACACTGAATTGCCATGGGAGAAGTTAATGGTGCTTTTACATTTGGCTTGCAGTACACTGAATATATTTTTGCAATAGAACATATCTAACTTTAGCCTTCAAAATGAGCTCCTCTCCTCCTGGGTGTTACTGTTTTCAGCAGTACCTGAAGGGTCTTTAGCTAAGCCAAACATTGTTTGCTCATGAAGAGCCCATGAAGAAGTGCATTTGGAGCATTCCAGAGATTGGCTATGGGCTTGTGGAGCTTTAGCCTTTGCTGCCTTGTAAGCAAATTCTTGTTGTGTGTTTGATCCATTGTACTACAGTGGAAACATCATGGGAACACAAGTTAATGGTTTGCAATTCACAGCACTAATGTTGAAAACAGCTTTGCCATCTGCTGGTGTTTATTATTAGATCATGATCAGCCTAGTTGTATGGCAGTGAAGTGGGAAAGATGAGCATCTTTCAGTCTTTTTGCACATGCTCTGAAGAAGACAGTTTCAACCACAAACCTCTGAGGAAACCTGTCAGCCTACCTGCAGAGCATTCACTTGTGTCCAGGAAGTTCTGGGTTCTGTGTGGTTATTGTGCTGCTTAACTGCTGCAGTTTGTGCATGGGGAGAACTGGATCCACTGTATCTTGTTTTCCTTTATATGTCAACGATGCAAGCAGAACACCTGACCGTAAAATACAAATCCAACTTTCTACATTAGGTCCTTAATACATAAAAGGATTCAAGAAAGTAAATATTCACAATTTGGTAACTAAGAAATTTCTATAACCAAGCACATGGAAGTGTTTGAGTTGCAAAAATGTCACAGGGATCAGGAGCAGAGCCAGGTTTGCTGTGTTGTTTCTATGGCGGTATTAAAGCTCTTGTAACCGTTCGCAGCAGGCTTTCCTTTCTGTGTCTGCTTGCACGAAAAATGAATGTCTCAATTTCTGGTCACTATGAGAGAGCAAGTGGATCTGTGCATACATATGCATGCAAACTAGGATAACTTATTTACTGGAAGAAAGACCTTCAAAAAATCAGATGTAGTTTTTGCATCAATTACTCCAGCTATACAAAAAAAAATTCAATCCAATTAAAAAATAATTATAGCTTCAAATTACAAACTTTCACAGATATCTACCTTAAGAAATCTACTTCAGATTGGAAAGGATTTAGTAGTGAATAAGGTATAGCTGGCAAGGTGTTGGTAGAGGGGGGTGGGGGTCTTTCAAGGATCAGCCCAAGTCAAGTCTGTTTTTCTAGCATCTGATGAGTGTTTTCCTTGTCTTGATTTTGACAAAACATGAATTTTCTCTCACTCCTATGCCTCTTCTTTTCGATCCTGTCCACTGTGTGTGGAGGTGGGAGGTGAACAAGTATCTGGGTGGGTCCTGCTTGCCAGCCTGGGCCAACAGCCTCAAGATAGCAGCTTTGAAATTCTGGCATTTTAGGCATAGATGGCAAATTTATATAACTGATAATTATTTTTTTCCCCTAATACATGCAGCTTATAGCATATTTTTCAACTACTAATTTCAAAGTGCCAATCCCCATCCAAAAGAATTTGCTCATCCAATAATTACCTCTCTTTTTCCTTTTATCTTTCTGGAATACAATAAAAGTACAATTAAAAAAAAATCTATTCTTTACTGTTTTGCATTGAGATTCCTGTCTGTTATGCATAACACTACAGTCTCTCCCTTAAGTCTTGGTGTTGGGATATTAGTCTGTTCAAGCACAGTTCCAAAGCTGGATTAGTTCACAATAGCCTTTTTACATGTCAGGCAGTTAAATTTTTTTTTAGCAGACACTTCCCATTTCTCTTTTTCTGAAGAGTTTAGCTCAACTTGCTATCAAACTATCAGTATAGCAGGATAAGGCAGTAATGTTTCTTAATCAAAATGCAGGGCTACCTGCAGTGTAATTTGAACAGAATCCAGTTCTGAGAGGAGAATTTTAGTGGAATCACACATTTTTTTTATATCTCGGTGCTACTGAGTTAATGTAATTGTCATTGATATGACATTAAGATATTTAGGGCTTCTGGAACATACGATACTACAACATAGAGTTAAAACATAAATTTAGTTTCTTAATATTTTGTTGACAAGTTTTCAACAATAAATCAAAAAGTACAAAGCACATATGAACCCAAAATTCTTTTTAAACTTTTGCACTTGGCATTTGCAAACCAGTCTCACTTGCAGTCAACTTATTCTTCTAAAAATTATATACAGCAGCTATATTGACACAGGGTTTGTTACCTCTTAAACATTAAAATTGCACTCCTCTGGCTGTTGGAAAGCCAAGCATTTGTTCTGCCAAAGCATCTAAATTTTCTAAGAACAATTTTGGCTTGATAGATTTATATTTAGATGAATTTTTTATTTGTAATAAAATAATCTTTGTATTTTCATCTGTGCTATATTAAAGGACAAAAAATTTGCAATGTAATTAATGAGATTTTAAGTGCAAGACTGTGATTTTCACATTTCATTTGTAATTTTTCCTTTTCTTCTGCTCAGGACGATTTTATAAAAGAAACGAATAGGGTTTTTTATTCAGAAAGAAAATACTGCTGTGACTGATTGATCTTAATAAAAAAGCTTATATTACATAAAATGTACTATGACTTTTAAGAGTACTTTTCAAGCTTACTTTTACATTATAAAAATGATCTTTTGTTCAGTTTTGGCACAGAAATGGTTCCAAAATCCCATCTGGAAATCATTTAATGGGAATTTTCATAAGAATTATGAACAAATGAATACCAGGTTCATAATAGGAATGTTTTGTTCTACTGCAGTATTACTAGGAATGATACAAAATTTAGTGTGTCAACTCAAATCCAAATGCTGAAAATAACTATAGATATCCACCATAATCTTCAAACCAACCTGAGCTAACAATTCATAGTTCTTTATTCACAAAGAATTATGTTTTTACTAATGTTCTTAAACCAAGTTATAGCTCACACTTCTTAATTGTAAATTTTTAAAAATATTTTTTTCTCTATTTTCCTATGAATTTTAGGTTTCAAAGAGCAGTATTTAATTGAACTGACTAAAATCCTTGACAGTTTTTGTCTCATTGCAAGATGAGAGTTTGTAGGGCTTTCAGGTACAATGTATGGAGTATAGATCTGATCCCTGGCATGTATCTGAGCAAGAGTTACACATAAGAAACAAGTTTCACTGCATCTCAGAGTGGATGCTATAACTCATTTTTGTTTTGAAAACTAATCTGAAAAATGTGCTTAAAACAATGTTTTTTGCATTTAAAAAAAAAAATCAACTTGCAGTATTAGTGTTACTGGTAGAAGATCTATTACTTGAATATGTTATTTATCCTCCTTATTTCATCACCAGGCTTTTTAAGCAGAAAATAAAAATCATTAAAAGTGCCCTGACCTACATAAAGTTTCTCTGTTTCAAATAGGTTTTTCCTTGATATTGCTTCCCTCACAATACAATATCAACATGTAACAACTGCAAAAGAAATTCTGGAATGCTAGGGAGTGCCTCTGCCTTTCCTTGCCTTGCCTTGCCTTTTTTTTGTCATGAACCTCACATCTGTAACACAGTCAACTAACAGAGCACTGCACTAGTTCAACTACATCACTCGTATAATCATAGAATCATAGAATTGTTAAGATTGGAAAGGACCTTAAGAACATCTAGTTCCAACCCCCCTGACATGGGCAGGGACACCTAATACTAAACCATCTCACCCAAAGTGTTGATCACTGCCAGGGATGGAGCATTCACAACTTCCCTGGGCAACCCATACCAGTGCCTCACCACCCTAACAGGAAAGAATTTCCTCCTTATATCCAATCTAAACTTCCGCTGTTTAAGTTTGAACCCGTTACCCCTTGTCCTACCACTACAGTCCCTAATGAAGAGTCCCTCTCCAGCATCCTTATAGGTCCCCTTGAGATACTGGAAGGTTGCTATGAGGTCTCCACGTAGCCTTCTCTTCTCCAGGTTGAACAGCCCCAACTTTCTCAGCCTGTCTTCATACAGGAGGTGCTCCAGTCCCCTGATCATCCTTGTGGCCCTCCTCCGGACTTGTTCCAACAGATCCATGTCCTTTTTATGTTGAGGACACCAGAACTGCACACAATACTCTGAGTGAGGTCTCACGAGAGCAGAGTAGAGGGGCAGGATCACCTCCTTTGACTACTGCTCAACTTGATGACCTGGCAGAGTTGTGTAATATTCTCTGCCTCCCTAGGATCTAAGAGAGTATGCCCTTGACGGAGTGGGGAGAGAAAGCCTGCAAACCCCCAATGTTAATGCCCTCCATAAAACTCTATCAAAAAGAAAGAAACAATCTTGCAACAGACGTCGTGGTTTAATCTGACACCAATCCTCAGAATTAACATGTAATGTGACTGCTCTGGAATTCCTTTATTGTGCTTTCAAGTTGCAAGTACCACAGTGCTAACCCAGTGCCTTTTAGGACTTTTTCATCAGTGTGTGCACAGAGTTACACAGGCCTCCTTCATTTCAGCATTTCTAATTTCTGAAGACTTGGGTTTACCGCGTTGCTGTACTTTGAAAGCATTTGAGGGTGGCAGATTTTTGCCATGTGTGCCATTTACTTATTTGACACGGTTTCTAATAGCATAGTGGTAGGTTATTGTAAGCTAGACCACCACTTTAAAACATCCTGTGAGTGCCAGGTCCATGCAGAATACTTCAATTTCAGAGAGCTAGGAAGCTGAGAAGCCTGAGGAAGACCAGAAGGGATATTGCTGAACAGCTTTGGGAAGACAAGGCTTCCCAGATGGCTTCTCCCTCTGGATACTGAGCTCAGCACAACACAAGAAATTATGCAGCTGTAGAGGAGGGTTCCTGCTCAGCTTGCTGCCACTCTGGGATACAGGGAAGCCCCAGCTGCCGACCAAGGCCAGCACTTTGCAAGGATGCAAACCTGTGTAGGTGCTTCCAGCAATCCCTTCTTCTGACTGCTCTTGGCTGATCAGCTAGGAAACGTCTCACCAGTGGGATATGTTTTAGTTCAGAGCTCTTACTGAAATCTTATTGCTGCAGGAACTGGGGGATCTTGGTACAGGAGCAAAGTCTTACCTCTCAGAGAAAGATCCTTCTAGCTCCCACCTCCAAGCCTGATAAAAACCTGGATAATGAGTCCCATTGCTACTGAGCTGGAACTATACTCCCGTAAGACTTCTGCTTCTCACACCAAACACCTACAATAACTTTTGCTCAGATATACGTTTCTACATGCTATAATGTCCCCTCATGTCCTATGACAGGTCTCCTTGTAACATTTCTTCTGCTGTCCTGCTGCTGCTGTGACAAGCCCATGACCTGAATCATCACCGTTGCAGAGCAATTCTCTTTGACATTACATCAGAGATTAATTTGTTTCCTAAAGCCTGTGCTGTGATTGAGAAATAAGTCATTAAAAAGTGATGGTCTACGTTTGTTTGTCTCTCCTCTACAGGCGCTGAACCAAAATGTTTTCAGACCATTCAGCTGAAATCTGCACTGTTAAAATTAGGTCATTGCCCTGAAAAACCCTTCCTAACTATATATCCAGAGAGCTGATTAAAATCCAATCTATTTGACATTATAATTAAGCCTTACATCTAATTTACAGTTTTATAATTACAGCTCTGCATCCTGAGAAAGATCAGAGGTCTCTCCTGTTCAGCTGAGGGAGCAGAACAGCTCTGCTGAGAGCATTGGGGGGTACTGGCCTTTATACATATGTAGGAGATAGATGCATGCTGCTGAAGGAACCCCTTGTTGATGAGCAAATCAGCCCAGACCTGCACAACTCAGCCCACTCCCCTTACTTTGCCTAATTTTCCTATGCTTGATTTTCCCAGCCAGTTTTTCCTTTTTTTTGTGTGTGTTTCTCAAAAGTGTCTGTAGGGCAAGGGAGGGGCAGATGGGAAGGGAAAGGGCACAGGAAAGGGGCAGAGCTGCCCATGAAGAGATGCTCATAATGCCCCAAGATTTTTTCTCATTCTGAACCTGCATAAAATATGCTCTGAGGAAGTGGAAGCTTGTTCCTTTCTTCTTCTGGTTTCAATGACTCTGAGGTTATTTGGAAAGTAAGGGGAGAAGGCTGAGTTATGAGTGTCTTCTACAAATCCCAACAGAACCAACAGCCTTTCCCAGTAAGAAGCACAAAAATCCCTCAGGTTTTCCCTGGTAGACATCCACTTTCATTCTACCTGCTTTTCTCCTCTCTAACCAGAAGTTTCTCTTGTCTGGTCAAGGCCTCTTCCTCATCCAATATTGCTGGTACTGGGTATAAGCAGAAAATTGATGCTTTCAACCTGACCAAGTGCTAATACTCCAGAGCTTTTGTTATTATACCATGAGCTGATGCATGCAGTACTTCTGCAGGGAACAGTACAAAAGCTGGTGTGAGGACAATACATGTGTGAATTCCAATGGGATTTCTTTAAAAAGATGGCAATGTCCTCTTACATACTTTAAAGATCACTTATCCACTTACCTGATGAGCACCTACATGAAAAGCAATATTATACATTTCACCACCATTATACTGTTTGGAATAAGTGTGAAAAGGGGCACATGGGAGGGGAAAAAAGCCTGGTAATGGCTATTACATCCAATCAGAAACAAAACCTCCACATGTCCATTTTAGCTTCTCAGCACTTTACTTCAGTTTCCCTTTCAAAACATGCTAGAGAGACTCTATTTCTAAATCAGCTTTTTACTGAGGCCCCTAACTAGCCCAGCTTTTCCACTGACATTTCTTCTAAAGAGAAAAAAAAAGTTTTATCAGTTTATTAACTTTAGAAAATTTCTAGTCATTGCAGAAACATAATTCTCACAGCTGTTACATAGCAGAGTGGCCCAGACCTTCACTGTATTTTAGGTGCCCCAAGAGCCAGTGGTGGTTTGTATTTATTGCCTGTTCTGTTCAGTTGCTGTTACTCATGTTACATAGCATCATTTTGCTACCAGGACCTTTACCTCTGTATCTCACAGCAGGATGAGGAACACACACTGATCACATATTTTTCCCATTCAAACAGATGGTTTACTACTCTTCATTACCCTGGGAAGCTTACAATGCATCCTACTTTGATTTCACTCTGCTTTTTCACTGTAAAAAAAAATATGGTAATAACACTGTAGGTAGCTCTCCAGATAAACCCTTTTGTCAGCCTTTGAAATTATGTTGTTTTTAGAAAGTGTTGTTCTTCCATACATAACATTTTCATTCGATTTTTGTTGTACCATTCACAGCTTTAAAAAATAGTAGTAAAATGTTTTCTTATACCTTTGTGGTCAATTATTTCAGTGGTTCCAGATCTTTTTTTTTCAGTAAATGCAAAGAACTTTGCAAGAGTATTTTGATATGCATTAGAAAATCTCAGCTAAGACATTTCTTCCTGCTTTATTGTGATATTGCTTGCTGAGTTTACCAGAATACCGTATGTGTTCAGGTGTCACAGGGAAGAGATTGGGGAGCATCATCTCATCAGGGCTTTCTCCAGCTGAAATTTCATTTACTTTCTTGTACATGCTCCTGTACAATGATCTTCTTTTGTAAATGTGTTTCTAAGTATTTGCAATTTTGTAGTTGTTTACCCTTTTTATCAGGGAAATAAAATTTCAAGATGCTATTAATTGTTTCCTTTTCTGGTAATCTGTCATAGTACTGGGCACTAGTTGCACAGGTATGTATATTTATACATATACTTTTTAAACCAGGTTTTACTTTCTGAAAATGGCCAGTCACATTCAGACTTTATTTTGCAACTTAGACTAACCAGAATGTAAAATATACCTTGTAGTACCTCTGCAGCAAGACAGATAGGGTTTTTTTCCTTTTGCGTGTCTTTCTGTTGCCTTTTTTGTTTGGTAATATTCATCTCTCACTCTGTGAGAATCAACCCCATCTGTTTCTGAAAGATTTTTTTCCTTGCTTCACTCATGTCTCAGCTTGTTTTTAGTTATCTGCCTCCTCTCTCCGTCAGCCATGAATGAATAAAATTCATGCAGTTTGTTACCTTCT
The DNA here is from genome assembly GCF_033783945.1 of Neopsephotus bourkii. NCBI lineage: Eukaryota > Metazoa > Chordata > Aves > Psittaciformes > Psittacidae > Neopsephotus > Neopsephotus bourkii. The sequence goes on along the minus strand of NW_026901984.1, from coordinate 5,370,582 downwards.
AACTACAGGCAGAGAAGCAAAGTTAATGTAATATCAGCTAACAGGGCCACATTTCGCAGTGCTTGTTGGCTGGGGTCCGTTTCATCCAAAGTCACACTTCCCTGTAGGGAACTCACAAGCCATTCAGTGTTGTCTCTCTCAAATATAGATCTCTGCAGTGAGATGGAAATTACAGTTAACACAAGAAAGTTTGATCCCATAGTTAGAATTTATTCTTCATTTATGCAGACCAGTCTGAGTTTAGTTTTTTTTCCTACTTTCTCTGTTTTAGTGCATGCGAAGAAACTTTGTCCTGCTATCAATCTTGAAAGAATGAAGAAAAAGAGTATTTAGCTAAGGCATTAATGATTCTTTCTGAGCTCTTTACCTTCCATGCGATTACTTCAACTGTAACCTTGTCTGAGAGATTTAGGCTGAGACTATTCTTACCCATTACTTTGTGCAACTGGGAAAACATTTAGGCTCCATTCTTTTTTTTTTTCATATCAATACTAATACTACTGGGAAAACAGTTAAACAACTTCCAGTTAGACAACAGTCTAAATCCCTAGTTCTATGAGGCTGTATAATTTTATATATATAAATATAAATGTGTGTATGTATATGTATAATTTTAAGTAAATTATTAGTCTTATATAGCTTGAAGTTGTGATAGTCTTCTGTCCTACTGGCTTAAGTAGCTTATCTTTTCCAATTGTTCGACAACAGATACTCAGTTCAAAATCCACAATTAATTGGAAGAAACTGTGTGTTTGTGGTTCCATAACATTCCCTACACATTGACTGTTAAATTGGATTACACTAAAAATTTCTTTGTAATGGAAGCTCAGTGACAACAAACACAGTGCTACTTCTAACTGTTATAACTATTTTTCCTAAATACTAAAGAGCTGCATTTTCAGATGGAAGATGTAGTGAAAGATAGCTAGAGAATGAATAAATCCACTGTGCTAAACCTCTATGCTCTTCTAATAATTATTTTGAAGATGCTATAGCTGTATTTTCATGGGAAATTTGATTTCTGTTATATACAACCTGTGACAGAGGACTAAAAGAATCATAGAAACATATAATAGTTAGGGTTGGAAAGGACCTTGAGATCATCTAGTCCCAAACCCCCTGCCATGAGTAGGGACACCTCACACTAAACCATGCCACCCATGGCTATGCCCAACCTGGCCTTGAACACCACCAAGGATGGAGCATTCACAACTTCCCTGGGCAACCCATTCCAGTGCCTCACCACCCTCACAGAAAAGAATTTCTTCCTTATATAGAATCTAAACTTCCCTTTTTAAGTTTTAACCCATTACCCCTTGTCCTATCACTACAGTCTCTAACAAAGGGCCCTATCGGCCCCCTTGAGATACTGGAGGGCTGCTATGAGGTCTCCACGCAGCCTTCTCTTCTCCAGGTTGAACAGCCCCAACTTTCTCAGCCTGTCTTCATACAGGAGGAGCTCCATTCCCCTGATCATCCTCGTGGCCCTCCTCTGGACTTGTTCCAACAGTTCCATGTCTTTTTTATGTTGAGGACACCAGAACTGCACCCAATACTCCAAGTGAGGTCTCACGAGAGCAGAGTAGAGGGGCAGGATCACCTCCTTCAACCTGCTGGAAGAAGGAAATATGCAAATTAAAATAAAAATATAATTAAATAATAGAAAAGGAAGGAGAGCCTACATAACTTGCCTGCTCTTTATTCACTTTCAGAAGTCACAATGTTTATCTAGTTAGTTTCTCCACCTGATGAGAAGCTTTTTTAATTTATTTTTTTAAGGAAGGGCAAACACAAAGGAGGACTAAAACCATTTTATCTAGATAGTGAGAATGAAAAAGTAAGCATAATTGTTGAAGTGTAAAATAAATACAGTCACTAGGGTCAAGTATTCCCTATGTGCAGAGGATTTTTGAAGGGGTTATAACTGAGTCATTTCTGTTATGATAGATGAACTTTTTAATACAAGCTTCCTTCTCTTGCTGATATTTGTTTTTATTCAGGAATCCAAAGTCTTATGAAATAGAGAACTGTAAAAACGTTAGTGTCATCCCGAGTAAAACGAGGCAAGAAAGTGAGAAGCAGGAGAATGAGTAACTATGCATGAGCAACATCTAGTGGCTAACATCTCATTATGAAGCATGGAGGCACTGGACATTATATCAAACTTGGTTTTAACAATGAATGCTTCTGGGAGGAAGGGAAGCATATGAGGGGAAAAGGCAGCACTGCTTCTTGGTGCAGCTTCTGAACTAAAAGTTCTCAAGAACTCATATTGATTCTTTCTTCACCAAGTAGTAAACTGAATGTGAGCTGGCAGTATGCATTTGCAGCCCAAAAACCAACCGTATCCTGGGCTGCATCAGGAGGGGTGTGACCAGCAGGTTGAAGGAGGTGATCCTGCCCCTTTACTCTGCTCTTGTGAGACCTCACTTGGAGTATTGTGTGCAGTTCTGGTGTCTTCAACATAAAAAGGACATGAATCTGTTGGAACAAGTCCAGAGGAGGACCATGAGGATGATCAGGGGACTGGAGAACCTCCCGTATGAAGATTGGCTGAGAAAGTTGGGACTGTTCAGCCTGGACAAGAGAAGGCTGCGTGGAGACCCCACAGCAGACTTCCAGTATCTGAAAGGGGCCCTCCAAGAATGCTGGGGAGGGACTCTTTGTTAGAGACTGTAGTAATAGGACAAGGGGTAATGGGTTAAAACTTAAACAGGGGAAGTTTAGATTGGATATAGGGAAGAAATTCTTTACTGTAAGGGTGGTGAGGCACTGGAATGGGTTTCCCAGGGAAGCTGTGAATGCTCCATTCGTGGTGGTGTTCAAGGCCAGGTTGGGCAGAGCCTTGGGTGAGATGGTTTAGTGTGAGCTGTCCCTGACCATGGCAGGGGGCTTGAAACTAAGTGATCTTACAACCCTAAACATTCTATCATTCTATGAAAGTTATCATTTATTCATCAAGAATATCAGTTTTTTCCTACATTTCTCCATGATCTCATTCATTACTTCAAACACCCATTTTCTGTTGCTGCCTCTACTGAACCAAGTTCTACTCCTGCATGTCTGCTTGAATTTTTCCAAGTTACATGCTAGAAAAGGATAACAACATGCCTTCTTTTAGTAATATTTGTTTAAAATTGCCATCAAACCCAAGTAAATTCACAGCTTAAAATATTTTGTTTTATTTGCATCTTCTGCTATCATTATTTGAGACATAAAATACTGCTATGTTTGGAACACAAGTTTGAGCTTTCTAAAGTTCCTACCTTTTTTTTTTTTTTTATTGGTTTACTGTTGACAGCCTTATCACTGGAGTTTTTACTTCTTCTGTAGCCAGAATAGATACTTTTTTCCTTCCCTTTTCCAAATCCTAAGCCTTCTTACAAGTTAACAGGCAGCTATGTGAAGACTGTAATCTGGGGAGCCAGCACACAGTCTTCACTGAGAATCCTAAAGTAATAATAAGTTGATGTGTGTGGTCACACGATAGGTGTGGGTGAAAATAGTAGGCTACATGACTTCCATTGACTTACTCTGTATTGTGAAGGTCTCTAAAGTAAAGGAATTATAAAAGATGCTGACAAAGATTATAACTCATGTACTAAGATCATCAATCCTTTTCCTGTGCAGTGAGTCTGGAGCCACAATTTCATTTTGCCAGGCTGTGATGTATGGAAACAGATCTTTTGTAAGAGATTCTTGTTGAATTTCCAGGTTGTATTTTAGTGTTTGTAGGGAGTATTTTTCATAGTTTAGTGGGACGGCTGAGCATCAGTACCTATTCTGTTTCCTTTGTAAACTCTGAGAGCACAAGAGAAATGAAAAACCTGCCACAGAAGAACAACTTAGGAAGCCTCTTGTGCGAGTCATAGCTCTCTAGCACAAAGCTGGGCAGATACCCACAGATCTTTGTCAACCCTGGTTAGCTACAGAGTCATTATATTTTGTGAAAATGTACACAGTCAATTAAAATCGTTCCTTCTCATTTGCAATGCATAAGCCTCTCCCGATGGCTGTTGACCCCATCACAGTCTGACAAGAACACACTATGGGGAATACATCCTCCAATTTTACAATACATTAAACACAACACCTTCTAATCCAGTTTACCCTGCTTTTGGGAAAACAACTCTGCTTGTCTTAAACTAATAGAAGTAATTAAAAAGCTATTTAGAAACTTTCCTTATCCCTTTCTATATGTCCTTCTGGCAAGCTTCAAGGGGTGACCAGCTGCAGAAGACATTATGAGGTGACTTCATTAAGCAGTTGTCTTTCCCATGACAAAAAATTTCCTGAGGAAAAGGGAAAATACTTTTGTATTAATTTTGAACTGTGAACTGCTGCCTTTCAGCACCTTATTGCATCATGGATTTAAAAGGATAGCTGAGAAGGCAGCAGACACACTCCGAATGGGAGACTGTTCAAGATGACCTCCAGACCAACTTTTGGTGTCTTTAATTCTATGAAATATTATCACACCAAGTCTCCAAGCTGATGTATCTGCCCATAAAGGAATCTAGTTAGCAGCAAAATTCAGAAGCTGAGCAGACTTCCCAAAACAGTAGTTTTCTTGATCTCAGATCCTCAGAATATATCACCTAATTGCCTCCTATCCTCAGCTGTCATTTTTAGTCCTTCATGCTAAAGTTCTAACTGATCTCAGAAATATTCTACTCATTTTTCTGCAAGCATCTGTCAAATCATTGGACTTTATAGCATATTAGAAAGCTTTTTTATAAGGGTCAATAACCCTTTCAGGCAGTGCTGAAGAAATATAAGCAGGAACATGCTAAATTGCAATAGATCCCAAATGACATATTTTGCACTTTCAAAAGGTGATTCACAATTTTCTAGCTCCTCAGCTGGGATGTTTTAAATTGGTACTGCAAAATATTTGCCTTTTACCACCCAGATGCTCACCTCAGCCCTGTTACACCTGCAAAAAGGAGAAAAAAAGAAAAAAAAAGAAAGAAAAAAAAGGTAGAAAAAAACAGGATGGAAAAGGAAGCATAAACTTGGAAAGAATATGGGAAGAAGTGAGAAACAGAAAAAAAATTAAAAAAGTAGCAATGTCTGAAAAGCAGCTCAGGTAAAAAAAAAAAAAGGCAATGAAAATAGGAAGAGAACTGAGAGGGTGAATAGAAATGCAGAAAAACTAATGCAGGAAAACACTGCCTTATTGTAAATCTTTTTTTTACTAGAGGAAGTATTTTTTTCTGTATATATTAATGCTCTGTATTTTATATCAAGGTGATTGAGAAAATATTCAAGCAGTAGCAATATGTCTTAGTTCCCACTGCCCATGTGTACTCACTGTTGGTTTTTTTTAAGTTTGAACTGCTTGGCTATATCAGAACATCCAGGAATTATTTGTAGGGAAGTTTTTCCTTAGAAATTTTAAAACAAGCAGGAAATGGTACATAGCAAGGTAGGAGGAAGAACTATTACTTTTATATCTTAAAGATCCCAGTGTTATGTACTTCAAGAAAGCCTAAGATTTCAGAAGAAAAAGCTTGGGCGATATTTTTAATTTGTATGAGTATGTTGTGAAATAGATTAAAGAATACGGGGCCAGATTTCTTTGGTTCCACTTAAAGGCCAAGAGACATTGGGCAGTTTAAAGTTCAGCAAATTCCACTTAAGCCTCAGGATTTTGTTTTTTTTACTTTGAGGGTGGTCAAAGCTCACTGGTTAAACAGGGAAGTTGTGCAGTCTCCATTGTTGGAGATGTTCAAAACATGACTGCAAGGCCAAGGAATAAAAAGGCTAGATTATACATCTTTAGAGTTCCCTTGATGCTGTGACACCAAGACAATGAGAGAGACCAAGCCTGTCTGGTCTCAAGCAGATTAGGACTAGAGATGACTGGAAAAGAAGCAGGATGGAAAAGGAAAAAGAAGAGAAGGGCAGGAAAACAGACTGCATGAGGAAGGATATTTGGATTTGGATAGATTTTCAGAGCATTTCTAAGAGGTGATTCAAATAAAGTAAAGCTCCTGCGAAAAACTATGTGATGATACTTGACAAAGATATAGTACTTTAAAGGAACAGAGTATCTCTGATTTTGTTTCAGGGAGCTGCAAGGACAGGGTTGTTGCACGAGTAGGGCTGAGCTGGGAAACAAGGGTGGCCAAATGAACAGCAGGAGACAGATCTTGAGATAAGAGTGGAGACAAGTCTACAACAGGACCAAGTTCTACACAGGAGGCAGGGCTGGAGATAAATTACATACAGTCTATTAAATGTCCATCAGAAAAGATGGCCAGAGAGTGGACTGGAGACAAGTACACTTACAGCATAGTTTAGGCAAGGAAACAAGGCTCAGGTCTGAACTTAAATGGGCCAACAGTCTGTGTATATGTGCATGGACATTCCAGATCAGGTTAGTCAGGGCAACTAAGGCCCATTTGTGCACACAGGATCCCTACATTTTGAGACTTTATGGGTTTGGTGCTGGGTTTGAAGCCTTAAATTTCTTTAAACATTGGGTGGGATTTCCCAGATCCTTAAAAGAACAACCAATATGTAGTCATTCTGTCTTACAGACATCTACCTTGATCATCAGTATGATTAATGTTGCTAGAATACTTATGATTAATATAAATTTTGTTACTGATGGTAGATCCTTGAGAACAATACAGACAAGGGTCTCTGGTTTTAACCTTATGAATCAGAGTTTATCCACAGTCCGTTGTTCAGCATGTATAAAACATGCAGTGCTTAGTCAAAATAAAGACTCATGAGGGACTAAGGCACATTCCATCGAACAACAGCAGAATTTTTACCTACTGTGCTCTGTATAATATCCATGGAGGGTGCATGAACTGGGATTATTTTCAAAATTAACTTGAGTATCTTTTCACTGCACCATAAAAAAGCACATCCACCACAATGGTCACCTTTTAGAACATTTCAAGAGCCAGTATTAAAGTGAAGAACCACTGCGAGACCAAAGAAAATGTAGGTAGTATATTATTTAGTTCCATTATCTGTACAGCTTATACTGCATGTGCATAATATTATTGTCAGGACTTTCTTGCTTGATTCATTTCCAAAATAAAAGCAAGCCTCAGGCAGAACACCAGCATAGAGAATTTCATTCCCAGCCTTTACATTGATAGAGTATGTAAAACTGGCCTACAACAAAGGCTATCGTGGAAAAGATCTGATAAAATTAAGCAATTTCAACAGCCACCCTCCCCTAATATTTCAGTTGGATTTATGATTTGAAATCCTCAAGCTTCAATTTATTGCCTTATTTACTGAGCAGAAACAATTTGGGGTAATAATACAGTAAAGTTCTGCTTATATAGTTTCTCAGTATTAACCTCATCAAGGAATTTTAACTCTAATGTTGGAAGCCAAATCACACAAAAGGACAATAACTTAAGACCTTTTATTTTCCTGTCGCTCCATTCTCTTTGAATCTTCTAATAAGGATGGAATTCTGGACCAGCTTTTCTGATTTGAATAATACCCACCTTATGTCAATGCTTTCACCAAAACTGAAACCTTTTAGAGAAGTAATAAAGAAAAATAAAAATCAAGTCATAATGCCTTTCAATCATCTAGTGCAAATGTCAGCTGAAATTGAATGAATGAGTTGGAGGAAAAGCACAGGCATCTTTTGAGTTATATTGACTCTCTTTTCTGACATGAAAACATTAATACAGTTAAAAAATGGTCATGCTGAAGCAAGAGTAGGAGTGAGAGATGTCAAAATGAAGGCAAGGGTATATTGGCATATTGTTGTGGTAAATCTGCATGCTCTTTTTCATATCTGCACAGAAAATAATTTGTTCATTTTTAGAAGGAAATCCTCTCAACGCATGTTGAAACAGATGATAGTGACTTTAAGAAATATTAAGTAAAGGACTCAGTGAATTATGTGACGAACACTAGCAACATCATATGGTTTTGAAAAACAAACTCTGTGTAGCATGAAATGCTTAAGAGGTGTAATGCTCCCCAGATGCACCTGAGGTAAGAAATTAATCCTAAAAGTATAACAGGAAGTGACTGGTGACTCATTACCTAACACCAATGAAATTAGCATTAATATTTCCTATGCTAAAGGTGTGGTAACAAACTTTAGTTTTATAATCCATTTAAAGTCAATTAAAATGTCAGTTAATAACGAGAATTAATTGTTATACAAGCATGCATCCACTCAAAGGTTACATTCAGTGGCTCCTCCTCTGCCCTTCTGGTGTTCCATTCACTGAGGTGATTATTAAGTGCTTTGTGGCTCCATCTATTATGAACATGGAACTGCTCTATAATTCTTTCTGCATTTAGATCTGGTTCACTGAGAAGTTTATTATTCTAATTCACAGATTTTATTCAAATCAGCAGCTGATAGGTCAGAGTAAGGAACAGTTAGGGAAGGTTAGCTCGAACTATGTCACTCCTCAGTTGTTTCTTGACAGCAGCTAACCCACCAGCTTTGAATATTTGGCCTCCATTCCTGCCGGCCTACAACAGTATTTAAACTATGAATGGAAGAAGCACATAATGAATAACAAATTTCAAGAGAACTATAGTTAGTTTATGAGGCAGTAAAATAGGACCACTTTGAAGGAACAAAAATTGAATCTGAGACCTCTCAAAAGTACCTCATGAAGTTTTTAGGTGTTCTTTCTTGTAACAGACAAGTTTGAAGGACTTAAAAAAAATTATCTCGTGCTTTGCCTCCATAAAGAAGAAAAACAAACTGAAATTTTGTTTTAAGAAAACTGCTTTATTCTTATATTTCACTTATAGCAGTGCAAGAAAACATGCTTTGACCCTCCAAGGAGGGAACTGTTATTGCTGCAGTCCAGAAGCCAGCCTAGGAACTTGAAAACTGGCAGAATTCCACCAAGGAACAGGGAAAGGCAAAACTTCATCCATGTAGGAAGATAACATGAATACAAGAACTAAATATGAATCCCATCACCAATCAGTTTCACATAAACTCTCGACATTTTCTGGATAAGAAAATAGTATTTTTTATTATTATTATTAAAGGCTATATTTTATAGAGAGATATTACTATTCACATCATGCATTTACATACAGGATTTTACTGTAACTGAATATTGAATTTTCAAGGACAAATTTGACACTTGCATGAGTGCTAAAACGATGAAACATGGCCCAGGCCCCCCTACTACTTCATTCCTTTCTGGTTTCTTATGCTGCCTTGTACCTGATGGTAGCTTATCAACTCAGCATGCTCTGAGTTGCTCCATATGGATCAATCTTGTCCTTTCCACTCTGCTCGAAAGAGAGTTGTATGTTTTATTCATGATGGTTTTTTGTCTTACTGTGTATTTATCCTAGAGGATGTGAAATTGAAGAACACCCCAAACTTGAAACAGAGGCTGTGGAAGTTAGGAAGCTCTAGTGTCCAGCTACAATTTGGGACCAGCCTTTCACAGTGCTTTGCTTCCCTCACAGGTGACTTCAATCATTGCTACAAACAGTGCTGTTGTGTCTGAAGGGGTTACTATGAAGATTGCTATCTGCTATTTTAAAACTTTGGGACATCTGCATACATTGGGTCTAGGTCACTCAGTGGCTTATAAGTGAAACCTTGAATTCAAGAGTGAGGAGAAATGCATAAAATTCACAGTAGCCTGCAAAGCAGAAGACTTGCAACATTTTCTGCTGTAGGAGTTCTACTGTAGGAAAAATCTATTCTTAATGGCAAATGTAACCTGAAAAGTCTACACACAGCAATGTGTTGAAAATCAGAACTGAACATTTCTGTCTCTGGTTTCAGGAGATATTCTCCACTCTTGATACTGTTACCTTTCTCCTCTCTTTCCTGCTTTTCATTTGGCTGTGTCTTAAAGACATACAAGCCACAGTTGGTCGGGTTCCCCAATTACTCAGTTAGAACTTTTCAGTGGTTCTTGTAAATTAATTTGTTCAATCCTAAAGTCTGGCTATATAAAATAAATATGTACTGTATAAAATTATTATTTCTATTAAAGCAAAATAAGCAATACTGAATATGAAACCCTTTGATGCAGTGTTCTGTTCCAACATTTTAAATTACTTGGAATCCATTAGGGCATTTCACTTTGAAGGTTCATGTATATAAAATGCATTATTAACTTACTAAATGTTATTGAAATGTACAGTTAAAATAAAGTGACTAACAGAATACAGACAGTGACTCTAAACTCAAATTGTCCTTCCCATTATAAAGTAGTGGTTTACCTTTTTTTACAGATTATAGGGGCGCTTAGTTTAGCAACTAAAATTTTTTTGTTTATAAAGGGAATAGTTTACTTTTCTCTCTCAGGTAAAAATGTTAATTCATGGTAAAACCTTCCAAGCACTTAAGAAATAAAGAATGAATTTGAGACAAAGAGATTAAAATGTGCTTCAGCATTTTTAATATACTGATGGTAGTAGCTAGCTACAACAGCTATGATTTTTGTGGAAAATCATGTAAGTGTCTCAATTCACAGTGACATCCACAATACACAGGAAAGCAACAGGCCAACAGGAATGTTGGACCTTGTGAAGTTTTAGTTTAATCTTTGCAGTAAAGGAATGCTGGCAAGCAAAAGTGAGATAGGTTATGCAGTTACCTGCTCTTCTAAGAGTGCTGAGCAAGCAATTATTACACTTGTAACTAGAGGTACATGTAAGCTACACCTAACAGATATCCATGCACATGAACCCTGTCTATGCTCCAGATATATTAGGGGCAATATCTTTTCTCTTTTTTTTTTTGAGGGAATGGAATCTAGTTGAGTAATAAGAAAGGTAATTTAAAACTTTATAGGAAGGTTCCTGCTGACAACTGACAGTGCTGTAGGAAGCTTACACTCACTCTCCATTTTGTCTGGGACAGGATGTAAAGGGTGGCCAGAAACCACAGTTTACACAAGTTTTCAATTACCTGAAGCCAAAATTCTGAGATTCTCTCATAGTCAAAAAATGGACCTGATTCCTTGTTTTAATCTACATTAATTCCTTTTAATCAGTAGATCAGTACAAGTCTTCCCACAGTCTTCAGTGTTCCTTAAATCAAGTCTTAATTAGTATAAATAAATGCAAATATAAATATATCAAATATATATCATCAAATACATACAGATACATCAAGCTGGACTCAGTGATCCTTATGAGACCCTTCCAGATCAAGATATTCTATCATACTATATACAAATAAAAAGTAACTCAAATTTTGAAGTTATTACATGACTTCAGATCACCTAGTGCTAGGTGTGTACTGATTATCTTGACAAATTGACCTGAATCCTTTTGAATTACCACTGATGTAACTCTATGGGAACAGGACGTGAGCTTTAACTCTCTGTACCCCCCTCAGATTATCATGTTTGTTCACACGGACAGTTTTCAGACTTTGGGCAAGTAAACAAACTTCTTTATGAAAACTTGGTTTTGGTTCTTTCTATGTAATCAAATCTTCATAATCCCCTAACTTCACTTTTCTTTGTGAATCATCGGCAAATCCTCTTTCAAAAAATCTCTTCTGCCTGCAAAGCATTAGATTTTAGAAAGGATGCAAATATCATTTCTATGCTGATATATGATCTGAATGTCACCTTTGTATATATTTTGTTTTGTGTTTACATTGGGGTTAGTGCTAGAAAGAAGCAACCACAGGCCTGTATATGTACAATAAAAAGAACAGTGGCTGACTCAATGAGCTTACAGTGTAATCAGTGACATTTCTTTGCAAGTATATGTTGATGATTGGCTGTATTGAAGAGGTACATGTTAATATGTAAAATCAAAGAGGGAAAGCCTGGCATTTCTTGTATATATTTGAATAATTCAAGTAATGCAATTTCACTGATCAGTATCAGTTCACAAGGAATTCAAATCAAATCAAGGATTTTGGGTCACCCAGGAAAATGTGCTAAGTTTTACTCTTCCCTGCATTGATACATGTAATTATGGAAAGAATTATTTGCAATTCAGAGGTCTACATCTATTTTTATTTTGCAATATTAATATTTCATGTAAACTTCTTTATAACTCACTTGATCTGATATTTGTCTTTCATTCTTAATAATTTGCTTACAGCTTTATAATCTGTTAATAACACTGCCAGTTCCCAAATTTATGCCTATCTGAGCTCTTCAGTGATCTTTGCATATGTAAACCCTAGCTAACCATACAAATGTTACAATCAGGTAAGTAAAGCTATAAATTTCTTGACAGCTTTGATATCATTAGCTGTATTTATGATACTGTTGCAGGAGCTGTTATGCATTTCAGACTTGAGAGTTGGTGGTAATTGTACAATACACCAGCCAGGAATATGTTTTGTTAAATCAAGACTCGATTGAAAACCAGTTCAGAATAGCACAGCATCACAGTACGCTAGAGATTGGAAGGGATCTCAAAAGATCCTCTAGTCCAATCCCCCTACCGGAGCAGGAACACCTATAGATTTATCTTGAACTCCTATATATTTATCTTGAATCTTGGAAAGAAATAAAGAATCTCTATCGGTTTTACTATCGATAGTAGTTAAGAAGACATCCACAACCTTCAAAGGTTATCTTTTATCTTTTTAGCACCTCTAGTTTTCTTAACTTTTGATTTTTAAACAGAACACATGGGCAACCTATGATTAAAGAAAAAAATAATACTTCTTTCAAGAACAGATGCTACCTATTCACAGAGATTACCTGTTTAAATAGAATGCATTCCCAAATGACACAGAGGAAACCAAGTTCTTAATCTAAAATAAGAAATGAAGAATGACAAATTTCAGGGTTTATAGGGAGAAACATTATGCAAGTGCCTCATCATAACGTTTTTAGTATTTGAAATGTGAAAAGCATTGCTTCCTCCATCATCAGTGACCTAAATTACAAGCATAGCATTTCTGTATCTTCATGGACAGCTCTACCTTTACAAAGAGTAAAAAAATCTGATGAAAAGAGCAAAAATACTCTTAATTCCACGTCTTTTTCACTGTAGTTAAATACAATTGCTCTCCCCGTGAATATGATTACATGTAGAAAATATCAAACCAAGAGTTACATTTCAAACAAAAAACTTTAATAATTTCAATTTTAATTAATTTACTAATTAAAAGCCCTCACTATCTGCAGACACCATTCATTTAGAAAGAAAAAATGAGAGCAGGTTTAATAGGACAGAAATAGCGCAGTCATAGAAACTATAGTTAGCTCAAGCTGCTTTGAAAAAGACAGTCACCATCATAGTGACAAGATGAAACAATGAGAAAAAAGATAGAAAAAAAAAATCACCAGGACAAAGAAAATAGTATCTGCTTTACTGTTGTGGTTTAAGCCCAGCCTGTCAATTCAGCCATGCAGCCCTTGCTTACACCCCCCCCCCTTCATTTCCCCACTCTCAGAGGGATGGGGAGGAGGTTCGAAAGAATGTAACTCCCACGGGTTGAGATAAGAACAGTCCAGTAACTAAGGTATCACACAAATCACTGCTGTTACCTCCAATAACAATAATGATAAGGGAAATAACAAGGGGAGAGAATACAACCATTCACCACCTGCTGACCGATACCCAGCCTGACCTGAGCAGTGATCTAGCCCTTCCGAGTAACTGCCCCCAGTTCTACATCCTGGGCATGACGTGCTGTGGTATGGAATACCTCTTTGGCTAGTTTGGGTCAGTTGTCCTGTCTCTGCTTCCTCCTGGCTTCCCCTCCTCCCTGGCAGAGCATGAGACTCACAAAGTCCTTGGTCAGAATAAACATGACTTAGCAACAACTAAAAACATTGGTGTTACCAGCACTGTTCACAGGCCAAAAATCAAAACAGCAGCACTGCACCAGCTCCTAAGAAGGAGAAAAATGACTGCTACTGCTGAACTCAGGACATTTACATTTATAAATTTTGACTATCTCTTGGCTATTTGAGATTAAGCAAGTAAAATTTTTGTCCACTATATATAATTGTTCTAAGCAAGTTCACAAAATACACAAAATATGAAAATAAAACCTCAAAAGATTCAAAATGAAAAGTGAAGAATGAATAAGAATCCTCAATCTGAGGAGATGAATTCATTGATCTTTCTTAAAAAAAGTAAATGCATTTTTATGTTATCTTGCAAGTTTGGATATTTATAGAATGTAATTTTTCCTTAGTTAATAGATGTAGGAATTCTAGCAAATGCAAAAGCATTATCCTGTGGCATATCAAAGACGAACTCCAGTTCTGGTGAAATCTGAAGAGCTCCATCACGTGTCTCACATTCCTTTTTTAGTCCACCAAGTGCTAAGCAGCAATTTTCCACTCTCCTACTTCCCTGTCATCCTGACTCAGCAAAACCACCAAGGGTCACAAACATTCACATGGTTTGGTCTGTTCTTGACTTGCATCTCCTGCTTTATCCTGCAAACCCCCTGCTTTGCCTCACCAACTGATCTCTACCCCTCAGTATTCTCTTCGCTGTTCCCAAGGCTTAAGCATGACCAGGGCAACAGCACCTGGTGTTTTCCCCACTGTTCCCAAGGCTCAAACCCGAACAGGATGACAGTGCCCAGATCCATTTCGTTAACTGCCTCTGTCTCTTCACCCACATTATCCAATGATGCTATTTTTTTATTTGTAAATAAGTCAAGAGTAGGCAATGAATTGAACTTTGACATATCCCTTGACAAAATAGACTTGCAAGGATTTCACAGAACTGATTAAAAATATCAACACAAACCTTACAGGATGAAGTCAATGTGAATGGTGGGTAAATACATAAAAATTATGATTCTGCTTTCATATACCTAGTTAACAGAAGTAGCTAATTTAACTGAGTAAATTATTTATTTATCTTCAGTCTTAAGCAGCCTTGTTAAAATAAAATTACTTCCAACACTAAAAATTTAAAAATTATTTGGTTGTTGAACTGATATTTCTGTTCCCATTACACCTGTAATAAACTTCTCTTACATTCAGCTGTTTTATCTGGCAAAATTGTTACTACTGTCTGTAAATACATCCACATTTTGCCACCAAGAACTACGCTGAAAACAGCATGGTTAAAAATCTATGTACTGTAGCTTTACTGAAATGAAATTATAATGTTACTGTAAGTTTTCAATATTTAATATGAAAATACAATACTACCTTATTTACTAATGGTTTTCATATATTTTTTGTCCAAAATGTAGTAGGAACAGAAATCTATGAGGTTTTCATTTCATATCTGAACTTTTTGTGAAGAAGAAAATGTGCAAAATACATGATCTGTAAAACCCTTTTGCTGTAAGCATAATTGGTACCTAATAATATTCATCTGCTAATTAAGGATACTCAAACTTCAGGAATGTAAAGGATTAGGAATTATGTGAAAGCTGCTATTCCTATTGGTATTTCAAATCAAGGAAGTGGAAGACTAAATCATGCACTGTTAATTACTTTTATAAAGTCAAGCTGGATGGCAGTTCATTCACATTCAAAATTACAAAAACTGAAAAAACTGTAAGAAAACTTTTAAAAGCTTCAAAGTACAGTAGTACGCAGTCAGATCTATGTCTAAAGTGTCTGAAATGCCTATGCATGTCCACCTAACTATAACATCATAACAATTTGATGACTTTTTTAACTTGAGTAGGATTCCAAAATGTATCATCTTTTAGGATGTGCTTGTGTCTTTCTTGAAGACAGTAATAGAGGCTGTGCATTTCTCTGATTTAATATATTAATTTACAAAAAGGTTGTTTTTTATACCAGTTTTTCAGCATTAAGCCACAACAGATAGTGATTTGTCTCTAATATATTTGATAAAATTAAATATAAAATAATATGCATCCTTTTCCCTGTAGCAGTTTAGAAATTATGCAACAAAACATGAAAATATGGTTTAAAATTTTGTGGTGTAATAGGAAATGTATGTTAGCATTTTTTTTAATCTTTGTTTGAAATAATTTCAGTTTGAATGAGGAAATATACTTCAATGCTTCCTTTTAAAAAGAAAAAAATAAAAATGAAAAATTATTTTTTTTTTTAAAGACCAAATCTAGTGGGAAAAAATAACTATTTTTCCCATTACATAGATGCATGGATATGTGGAATAATTAGAAATTAAACTTATATTTAAAATGTAACATTGTTCACACATAAAGGAAAAATGGACTTTTGAGGGAAGATACAGCTACACCTGGTGTGCCAGGAATGTGCACTCCACAGCGGTTCCCGTGGCAGCACTGGTGGAGGATGAAGCAGAGTGCTGATTCTGTGGCCATGCTCTATCTTAACACCAACAGAGTTGGGAACTAGGTGGTACTAGAAACCGATAAGCTGCACAATTGCTACCGTGAGCCAACAGTCTGTCATCTTTTGAAAAAGTGTTGTCCTTTGTGCTAACTTTGCTACATTATAATGCATTTCAATTCATTGTCATACAAAACCGCACCTCCATCTCGAATGCTACCTACCTTCAAAATGAGATCACCCCTCTTTGAGCATGCCCTTTGAATTCTTTGTGGTATGTACCTTTAAAAGCGAAGCGAGAGAATTTTACACCAATAATAATAAAGGTATGTATGACTAGAGTCACTCAAACTCCACCTCAAAGGTGAAAAATAGTATAAAATGTCCCAACAAAAGGGGGAATATTGGGGAAGACATCATCATGGACAAGTCGAGGAAAATTCTATCAGCAGGTTACCCTTAAATTCTGGGACTGGTCAACAGGCTGGACCTTTCTTCCCCCCCCCTCCATAGGGATGCCTTTGGGTAAGACTTGCACTGTATTAAGTGCTTCCCTGGGAAAATCAGGAATCTCTACATAGAGTTACTTTCCACTTTTTACTTTTATATTTTAAAACCAGGCTGTGCTGTTCATAACTTTATTGCGTGTTTGTATAACTTATTATTTGCATGTGCTTTTGCAGAGAGTGTATCACTGGCAATCCATAAGAACTTGTATCAGTTGCTTTAATAAACTACACTGTTTAAGTAGCTAATCGTAGTAGTTTTCTCATTGAACACAACCAAATCCTTCAGTGTGGCTATGTTAGTACATGAGCATGATTAGACTGAATGTGCAGTGCGCTATTAGCGCATCCACAATCCAGAATCATGATTGTTCAATATATCAAATGTGATCTGACTGATAGTGGTAAATTGGGCATCACTCAGAATGTAAGCCTAGTCACACCCAGCTCCTCTAATATCTGAGGACCAGCTGAAACACAAGGGGGCTTATTTTCTGCCAAATAGTCTTGCCTTTTAACTTGACAGGATAGAAATAATTCATATGCATCAAGACACAGATAACTTCAGTGCGTCTTTTGTCATGATACGGGGAAAGAACAATGATATATCTGTGTCATTTCTTTGATTTTCAAGAAAACACAGACTGCTATGGGTTGTTAAAAAAGTGTAACCTGGGAGACAGGTGGAAGACAAAGGTTTCACAGATTCTGCCTTGGATGGAAATCTTATTCTCATTCGTAGAGGAAACATCCATGTAAAGAAGGACTGATCTTTCCCTCCTTTTAAATGCAGAACTGACTCATTACATTGAAATATTAGACAAGAAAAATCAAGAACGTAAAATACATGTACACAAAAAGAAATTCACTGACAATATGCAAGGAGTTTTAACACTGCATTCAATCCAAGTTAAAAATCTCTGTCTCAAGAGTGGATTCTAACTTCAGAGAAAATTCTTTTGGTAAGGCATAAGATTTTCGGTCTACAGGTTCTCTAACAAGGTAGTGTTTCTTCCTAATTCAGCTTTATAAATATTTTTTAAAAATACTCTTCTGCTAAGTATGCCAAGATGCAGGGCAGAAGAACTTTCCCAGGGTCATACAGCAGGCAAGAAGTAGAACCAGAAGCAAAAAAGAAGTAGTCAAGAAGTAGTAGTTTTGAACTTTAAAAATAACATACAAACCTCTGGACTACCCTTCTGTGCCAGCAGGATAAATGGAAAAAGGATTGGTGGCAATATGACAACATTACTATTTTTATCTCAGGTGACTGTCATCCAGCAATAGAGAAAGATATTTTAAACAAAGTCTTAGTTCCTTTCAGAAACCTGTGAACCAGCAGGGGAACATTCTGTATGTATTATGTTTAATTGCTGCTCCTCTTTAGCATTTCAAGTAAAAACAGAATGGCAATTTCATAAAGCTGAAAGACCCCTTCTATCTTCTCTCTATTTTATTTTACTGGCCTACAAAAAAAAAAAATCATAAATGCAGGTGTGCAAAACTGTGCAACCAAAGTCTGTGTGATGTACTCTAGGTTACCCTGCTCTTGGAGGGGGGTTGGACTAGATGATCTTTTGAGGTCCCTTCCAGCCCTTGGGATTCTGTGATTCTGTGGCTGTTTCCCATGCTTGTTGACTATTGGTCAAGAGCTGTTCCAGACAGTGAATAACTGATATATTTCTCATTTTCAGAGGTAAAGTAAAACTGAATACAACACTCCTTTCAATACAAAGGCAAGAGCTTCACCATAGAGGCCTAAAGTTGAAAGTAATTCACTTCCATGCCAGTCAGAAGTTTCAGAAGACAAGTATGGATTAATTTATTCTGTTGATATTCTAAGATCACCAGATAAGGAGCCTAAGATCATCTTGTTCTCCAAGATGGTCTTTTTGTTTCTGAATAATTTATACAGAAACAATTTTGAACTGTCTTTTGCTACCTGTCGATTGGGTTTGAATTATTTCACTCTTGCATTTCAAGTTCAGAAGTAATCTCATATCCATTAAAAATAGATTAAACTTACTTGGATATAAAAGCAGAAAAAGAGGAAACTATCACACACAAGAAACACACATAATTAGGAGGTAAGAATTTCAAATTAGGAGCCTTATAAATTGTTGCATATTGTATGCATCATGTGCATATCATTTGCTAAAGTAGATTGCAACATTGTAAAAAGCTATTTTCATTTAAATTCAGCTTAAAGTTTCATTTTGCCACAGGGATGAGTAGAGGCTTGTCTAAAACAAGAAATGACCAGAAAAAAAGGGGTGTTCTTAAAGTTTTGAAAGATTTGATTAGTCTTTTCTTATCTTCATTGTTTCCTGCATTTGTGTCCTAAGCTTTAAAAAGGTTGCAAACAGATAATATAAATACAAGGAAAAATAGAAGAATTCTCAAAGATCTCAAACAATGATAATGAGTGTGTCATACTGAAATAAAAGGGAATTACAAGTGTTCATCTTGACTGTGAACCTTGCCAATTGTTTTCATAATGGAGCCTAAACAAGCAGTACTCACAGTTTATCAAGAAGATTAATCTTTACTTGTTACGTAGTGGGGGGAAAAAAAAAAAAAGCCAAAACAAATCAACAATAAAAGAAACCAAACCCAGCAAACAGAAAAAAAAAAAAAAAAACAAAAACCACCACCAACAAAAAAACAACCAAAACCCAAAATAATACCTATATTACTTTTACTACTTACCACCTTATCCAGTACTTTAAGATAACCTTAAGAAAAGAGAGAGGAAACAAATATGAACCTGTTGACCTAAACCTTCACTTGCACATGCATGGTGTTGTTCATCTAGTTTGCCAGCAGTCTTATCAAATTAGAGGAAAAGTATCAAAGGCTTGTAATAATTCTAAGTTACCCTGATCTGCCATTCTCAGGAGCTAGCTGTGGCTTGGACATTACACCCACAACCCATACAAAAGTTTCTTCTATAAATGTCAGCCTTTCTACTGGTGATGTGTGGAACATACTTAGTAGCATAAGATGTTAATACCATCCATCAGTAACCTTACAGTAATCAAAAAAGGTTTCATCACTTTCTTTCTGTTGGTTGGCTTTCATGAAGGCCAAAGAGAACTTTGTTGGATATTCATATATCAGCAAAACTGTGGATCATTAAGCATTTCTCTGTACATAACAATTCATGTGAGAAAATGCTGTCATTTGTACTGGCACGAATAACGTTGGTTAAAGTGTTTTGCTTTCATTCCTAATAGTTCTTTGACCAAGAAAGGTTAGATTTTAGAAACAGAGAATTTTCTGTCAAACTCCCTGAGCTATTGAAGTTCTTCATTTCTCTAGGCAAATATGTAGATCTGCAATTCTTTAACTATGTAAAAGGGAATAGAAATATTACCTTGTTAGCATGCCTCTCTGGCTGATAAGCTAACATATTTTGATGTGTGCTGAAAGAAATGTGAGGGAGAAGGTTTATGCAAGTTTACAGTCATGTACTCTTAAAATGAATGCTTTATCATGAAATAAAATGGAGGAAATGAAAAAGTTAAATACAAGCTGCAAAGTTTTAATCTTCATAATAAAAAGATTTACTCATTCTCTGCTAGAGTTTCACTCTTTGTATAGTTCGGGACTAAAAGGTCAGCACATTATTCACTATGATATTTTTTTCTATGTAATAATGTATCAGATCAGTAACTAAAAATATATCAGATAAAAGTATTTGAAGACATTCACAATTATCTTGTTCCTGTGATTGCTTATGTTTAACCAAGCTAATTATGCCTTACTTCTTTCCAGATTATACAGTAGTTGCCAAAGTGTGCTTTTAGAAGGATGGCTGCCAGAAGGTCAGAAGAAACAGCTTAGACAATGCTAATGGGACTTATAAACAGCAGCTTTAAAAAGGTCTGTGACCTATCATTTGAAACTATTTGACTGCTGCATCTTAAATAAGGATAGGGAGATGGGGACCAGTTTAGTTTTGTGGCTTGCCTTGAAACTGATGACACTGCTTCAATTCACAGAATAACAAAATTTATATGGCAGAGCTCATATTACTCATGATTCACAGCAGGAAGTGTTGCCCTAAGGCTCAGTCTAATACTTCATGAGCCATCAATATGCATAACTATACAATAGGTAAAAAAAAAATTGGACTTAATTTTCTAATTATTTTTTTTCTGCTCAATGGGCACTTTAAAAACAAGCAACTTACACAGTTTTGTATAGGCAATGGAAAAAGTCTGAGGCTTGCACAGCTGATTCATGAAGAAAGTGATATAAAACTTCAATTGTTAGAAGCTTTGGTGGGGATATTACTTAATAGCTTACTTCTTCCTATTGTAGAATAAATACAATTCCAAATTCCTTTCTGGATCAGCTATAGCACATAGCAGTATCTTGAATTTTTAATACCAGGTTATAAAGCTCATATAGAAGCATGTTTGCAATCAAATCTTACATTAAGGAATACCTTTTTAAAGAGTGTAAATTTAAACTTCTACTAACTTTGAAATTGCTTTGACATCCCAGACAAAAAAAAAAAAAAGAAGCTAAAGTTGAGAAGTGCATTAATTATAATGTGTTGTTTGTTTTGCCCTTTAAACACACAGAAATGCAGCTGAAAGCTGCTCCACTAACCTACATTCTATTTTTTTCCAGCAGGATTGAGTAAATGACTGATGTGACTGGTGGAAAAGGTGAACATTTTGATATTTTCATTAGTACAGATATCATACCAATTAAGGTGCTCCTATTGCCTAAGCAAATCAGGATCTTAGAAACAGATCCAGAATGTAAGTCAAAACAAAATGTGAGTCTAACCATCACAGAGATTTAAAGTTGCAAAGGTGGTCCATCTTAATGCACTGATTTGTTCTAGGAAAATTCTGAACAATCTAAGGTTGTGGGAGTCTGAGATCCAGTTCCACCTGTAACCTGATACAGTTTAAATTAACTCTTTGAATATCCTGGAAGGTGTTAGGCTGTTGGCCATTCTGGATCAGTAGTCAAATTGATGATTTTTGTTGAAATATTCAAAAAGCAGTAGACCAGAGAATGGGATTGACAACAGCAGTGAACATGACTTCAAAGAGTAATGATTTAACAGGTAGAAACAAAGGAATTATTACTGTCAAACCCTATTCAAAGAACCGGTAATGTTCTCCATATAGTAACTTTATCTGAGAACAGTGTTCAGATTTCCAATTGAGGACATTGGTTTTGTCATGTTTGGACCATCCTGTTTCAGATAGCATTGATCCAAAGACTAAAGAAACAAAGAACATGCTCTGCAGAACCAGCAGCTATCAGAAGTTCAGTGGAAGTACCGCTCTTGTGTATATATACTGATATTCTTGAGATTAGTTCATTGCTTGAAGGCCCATTTTTATTCTTAAAATTTTAAGTATTTTGTCCATCAGTATATCACATAAGGTCTTTTACTTAACTTGTCTGTTTATGTGATAATTTTTGCAGTACTTCTTATTCCACATGATACACCTAAGTTAACAATCAACTGTTATAAACATTTAGTTTGCATTGACTGCACTTTGTAGATAGGTTATGAAATCTTACAGCACTAAAACATTTCATTAAGCATTGTCACTCAGGCACCCAGCACTGTCTTACAAGTAATATGAATTACTTCTCACACATCACTGATGTTATTCCATTTGCTTGGGTATCATTAGCTCATATAAGTATTAAACCCAATAACAAAATCCTAAGATTGTGGACTTCACTAAGCCACTGGAAATACTGATCAATCAGTAGGTAGGCGGAGATGAAGTCAACTTAGTTTAATGACATTAAAAATTATCTGCCTATACAAGATGTATGAGCTATAATTTAACAGCTTAAATACCTGCTCTATTGAATTACTGTTATTTTATCTGTTTTTTACAGAAGACACAGTGTACTAGTGCCTTAAAAACCATGTATGGCATTTTGTGATATTTTAGTACCTTCGGGGTACTCATCTACCAGGAAATCAGATTGTGTACTAGTTACGGGAATTAGCTATTTGTGGGAATTATTTTCCATTCTCAATACACTGAGCTTAAGCTTAGTGAAACAGCAACAGTAAGGGTAACGGGGTGAGACTGCCCACATTACTGTTTTCAGATGTTCTTTCAATATGACCCTTTTTAACTAGAATGTGTCAGTCTTCTTGATAGCATTATATTAGTGTGACGCTATTTCTTGCAGAACCAAGCAACAGCAAATGCTTAGATTTAAAAAAAAAAAAAAAATACTTACCAAGAAAAGTTTTGCTATGAATGAACAACATTGAAACTATTCATCATCTAACAGCTACAAGATGTGTGGCTTGTTCCAGGGAGGGTTGATCTTATTCTGAGATTGATGCTTTTAGTTGTTATAAAACCCCTTCAGGAGTCCTGCACTTGCACACAGTGCTCAGAGTCCTCTCATCTACTAACTTATCATTTTGAGCTGTTGCTTCCAGAGTTGCCTGGACTGCTTACTGTCTCTGGGGTTTGAAAAGAATGGCAAAAGGCTATTACTTTTAATACAGAGGTAAAATAAATCAGACTCCAAATGAAGACGGTTTAAGTTTGCATTCTAATTCTTGCAGTGAAAGTTGCATGAGAGAATTTTTTCATTCTTATGGACTTTGTGATTTAATGCAACAATTTGAAAAAGCTGGATGAGCATCTTTTTGCACTACTGGTGATCTTCAATAGCACCCGAAACATTAGTAGAGATACAAAAGACTAAAACAAAACAAATGTTGCACCTGTATTTTGAAAGAGAGAGATAGGCTAGAGAAACGGCCTGACAGGAACATAATCAGTCCAAGAAAGGCAAGTGCAAAGTCCTGCACCTGGTAAGGAAACATCCCATGCACCAGTATATTCTGTGAGACATCCAGCTGGAAAGCAGCTGTGTAAAAAAAAAGAACCTTGGAGACCTGGTGGACACCAGCTTGAACATGAGCCATTAATGTGTCCTTGCCACAAAGCAGCCAGATGTTAGCTTGGGCTGCCTTAGGCAAAGCATTGCCAGCAGATGGAAGTAAGTGATCCTTCTCCTGTATTCAGAACTGGTGAGGCCATGTCTGGAGCACTGTGTCCAGTTCTGGATTTCTCAGTACTAGACTCAGAACTACTGCAGAGAGTCCAGCAAAGCACCACAATGATGATTAAGCAACTGGAATATGTCTTATATGAGGAGAGTCAGGGAGAGCTAGGACTGCTCAGCCTGGAAAAGAGAAGTCTCAGAGAAGGTTTTAACAACATGTATAAATACCTGATGGGAGGGAATGAAGAACAGGCTGTGAGAGGACTAGAGGCAATGGGCACAAACTGAAACATAGGAAACACTTTACTGTGAGGGTAACTAAGCAGTGGCACAGGTTACCCAGAGAGGTTGTGGAGTCTTCATCCTTGGAAACACTCCGTCTGGACATGGTCCTCATCAGCTGAATCTAGGTGACACTGCTTGAGCAGGGGGTTGGATCAGATGACCTCCAGAGGTCCCTACCAAACTCGACAGTTCTTGTTTCTGCAATGGATTTTTGCAGTTCTGTCAGCTCAACATTCATCTTAGGCAAAAAAAAGTGGAATAATTGGTACAAGAATATAAACTTGAAATGAGAATTCTTAAACAGCTAGGAAAAATTTAGAGAAATATATTTTTCAGATCTATATAATGAAAAGAAGGGCAATAATTTTCTTGGACATACTCCTTACATACGTACAAAGAGAAAGAATCTTTTACTTAGTAAAAGCATTACAGGTTCCCATGGCTGAAAACTGACAGTGGGAAAGTGTAGACCAGAAAAAACTTGCTCTATTGAAGCAGTTATGGTACTTAACCATTAAACTATTTTTTTTCCCAAAAATGTTGTTATATCACTTTTTCTGTAGTAGTATTTATATTGGGATAGAAATACAAACATCGTCCGATCTTACACATGAAATCAGACTATATTATCACAGTGTCCATACTAGTTTTACCTGTGACCTAAGCATTGTCCACTGTGGTTCACAGTGTATTTTTGTATTCAGAATCCAAAGTAGTTACACTTCTTTTATTCAGTTTCCTCTCCCAGCCCTTTGTTAGAAATAAGCAAATTACTCTAGAGCTTCAACTTCATAACATAATACTCCTTTTGGTATGTTGGACGTAATTGGAGTAGGGTAGAATCCAGGTGAATTATAGCAAGCAATCTTTCTGTGTACTCCACAGAAGACTTTGCACTGTTTTCAGAAAAATTGTGTGAATTTTCCCTAAATTATCACCTGAGTTACTTATGCTCCAGTGTGGGTCAGTCTTTTTCTGTGTGTGTGTTTTTTGGTGTGTTTTTTTAATTACCTAATCTTCAGGACTATACATTCTAAGCTATAATTTCATGAAGATATGATGAAGACCGGTGAAGATCAGTTTTCTTATTTGCTTAAATAAAAAAAAGATCTTTTATAGATAACTTCATGTCACTTCCTTTGGTGTGGAAGAGCTATAAGTTACATCAACCTAATGGGCAACAAAATAAAAAAAAAAAAATTACAAATAATTTTCAGTTTAAACATACCTGTATTATATTCATTGTGACCATTTACATAATGCTACTCAAACTGCATAGTGTAAGTTTTCTTTTAAACTTGAAAGGATTTATACAGAATAGAGTGTTTATTTCTGTTTAGGAGGAAACATTCTCATTTGTATAACTTGAACATGTATATGTGCCACTAATGTAATATTTCTGGTATGTACACATTTCTGTATAGAAAGATACATTTTCCAAACCCTTCATGCATGGAAACGTTACATTTATTTCAGATCATGTTTTGGGATATGCAGAGCATTATATGCATAATCTGAAGAACAAGTCAACAGGTAAGGTGGGGCTAAGAGGGCCATAAACACTACATCAAAGATGAAGAAGGCTATCTCAAAGAACTAACCATAAATATTTTTCTCTTGTCTGCTGTTTCTATGTACTCTTTACTTTAAAACCTAGACCTCTGATCCCATAGAACTTAAGCCTGATGTATGAACTATGGTTGCTGACTCAGCAGCTGCTAATTTACTCTAGACAGATGATTATTCTTTGAACAAAACTTAATTTGCCTTCTTGTAAAGATCCTGCATCCCCTGTCGGACTACGAAGGGATGAGAAAGTTGGGACTGTTCAGTCTGGAGAAGAGAAGGCTGCGTGGAGACCTCATAGCAGTCTTCCAGTATCTGAAGGGGGCCTATAGGGATGCTGGGGATGGACTCTTCATTAGGGACAGTAGTGACGGGACAAGGGGTAATGGGTTAAAACTTAAACAAGGGAAGTTTAGATTGGATATAAGGAGGAAATTCTTTCCTGTTAGGGTGGTGAGGCACTGGAATAGGTTGCCCAAGGAGGTTGTGAATGCTCCATCCCTGTCAGTGTTGAAGGCCAGGTTGGACAAGGGAGGCCTTGGGTGATATGGTTTAGAGCTAGGTGTCCCTACCCATGGCAGGGGTGTTGGAACTTGATGATCTTAAGGTCCTTTCCAACCCTAACTATTCTATGACTCTATGACATACGTTTCTGTCTATATTCTTGCTTTCTGAACAAATTGCCTCATCCATATGCATGAGCAGTTTTCAACTTGCATGTGTGGGCTGAATATGTGGTAGGTATTCATAAAATATTTGTAAATAGAGCTGGTAGTGCAATGGGGTTTCCTAGAACCGCTCTCTCAAAAATAAGTGTACTTTCTCCATAACTTCTACTGAAAATGACTAATTAAGATATGTTTAAGGCACATTCCTACTTTTAATGATACAGTCATTCTACTTGTGAGGCTTTATGCAGCTGTTGATTGATGGGGTTCAGCTAGTTGGTATACTGGAAAATAAACCTAGTAGAAAGAAAAGTTCTCCACCAAACCAAGATCTTACGCAGCAAGAGTCCTAGAACTCATGGTTAGTATAGGGAAAGAGGGAGAACAGACCAGGACTACCCTCTTTCAAGACAGTTTTCTGTTATATTTTCCCAGTCTTTACATCAAGATACATCAGTACAAAGAGGTGTGATATTAATCAAGACTAACAGAAATGTTGAGTTATATTCCCAAGTTTGATTTAGCACAAGATAACTAGATTGGCATAGGAGGTTTGAGATTCTGCTATGAATCATTGTATTATTTGAGTTCTGCCTACTGAAAGACAGTAGTGATGTTCCTGTTCCTTATTTAGGATTGGGGAGTTGTTAAAGTTGGCACAGGATTAGATTTCTGGTTTTGTTAAAATTTATCACTCTTACTTTGCACGGTCAGTTTTGGTAAATGGCAGAGGCTTGAATATGGGGTTCCAAATTTGCAGAAAATTTGAAAATGTTTAAACTAGTTTTCAATGTCACAGCTGGAGAATATTTTAACATTGAACTTGCTGCTAGTATTTCATGGACATCAGTGAATTTGCCTAAATGTATACTTTTGTATTGCTATTAATACAGCTTGCTTCCTGGGGAGTTTTAACATACTCAGTGTAGGTAACCACTGACCATTTTCATGCTATTTAATAAAACAGCTTAAAGAATTAAATTAGTAGATAACCTTTATCTTTATCTTGTCTGCATAGATGAATCCTCCTTTACATATTTTGTTCCTCTCAGAATTTGTAGTGCATTACAGAGAACACGTATATCCAGCTGAGAAGGCGTAGCTATTATTAACTTAGCACAGACTGCACAGGGAAATAAACAATGGGGGAAACTGCTCAGGTTTTTTTGATAGTAGGTAATACAGTTCAATATTTAACTTTTTCTCTCTCTGTAACCTTACTGATTTCCCTACGGAAAATTCAGATGTAAACAATGATATTAGGTAGGGAATTTTTTACACACAGTTGACAATTTCATTTACTGATGCTCCTTTTCAAGGCTTTTATTTCAACGGAATATAGAGGGTGTATTCTCCATTGATGCCTGTCCCGTCTCCTGTGAATGTTTACTGAACATCAAAGGAAAAGAGCAATGTTCCCTGAAGATATGGTCTCAAAAGATATGAACTCTTTTAAACTTTTCTGCTTAGGATGCCATTCTAGCTTCTGCAAACACTGCAATGAATCCTTCTCTTACATCTGCAGACTTATGCCTTAATCCATTGCTGACTTAGTAATAATAATGAGACACAGTGATATGGCTATAAATATAAAGCTAGCACAGCTTCTAAGTTTTTCTTTTTTTTTTTTCCCAGCTGGCTTAGGGCATTTTTTAAGAAGTGAATTCTCAGACTGAAAATGGCATTCAGCAGTAAGCTGGACACTGGATTTGTGTACACTGAATAAGTTTGCCAGCAATACCAAATTAGGATGAGCTGTTGATTCCTTCAGGGGTCGAGAGGCCTTCAAGAGAGATCTTGATAGATTAGAGTATTGGTCAATCCCCAGTCTCATGAAATTTAGGAAGTACAAATGCTGTATTCTGCACCTGCAATGCTGTAGTCCTGGATGTATGTACAGACTGGGGGCAAGGAGCTGTAGTGCAGCTCTGCAGAAAGGCATCTGGGGATTTTACTTAATGGTAAGCTCAGTATGTGTCAACAATTTGTGCTGATGTACGAAAGGGACAACCATATCCTGGGGTGCATGAAGCACAGGATAGCTAACTGGCCCAAACTGATGATTGACCCACTATACACAGCACTGAAGCAGCCTCACCTAGAGAACTGTGTTTGGGGTCACCCAATGCAAGAAGGACATAGAAATATTAGAATGTGTCTAAAAGAGGGCAACAAAGATGGCGAAAGGACTAATGGTCATGACTTATAAAGAGAGGCTAGGGATACTACTTTTGTTCAGCTTAGAGAAGAGGAGCCTGATAGGTACGCTCACTGCTGTCTACAACTTCGCTATGAAGGTGAGCAGAAAGGGAGTTGATGATTTCTTCTCTCTGGTGTCCAGTGACAGAACACAATGGAATGTCTTAAGGTTGTATCAGGGAAAATTTAGATGAGATGTTAGGAAAAGTTCTTCATTTAGAAGATGGTCAAGTACTGGAGCAAGATCCCCAGGGAACTGGTCAACCTCAAGTCTGTTGGTGTACAAGAAACACCCGAACTATGCTCTAAAATATGTGGTTTAACTTTTAGTTGCCCTGTGTGGAGATAGAATTTGGACTCCTGTTTGTACAGCAACAATCATTTACCTTTTAAACTAAGACAAGTCATTCTACTTTAGCCTTGAGTAATCTATTTCTTAATTAAACACAAGCTTATCCTATGCGCAGACCATTTACATGTCTGAACAACAGATTAACATGCTTTTCACCTTCTGATTTTGTGCTCACATAGCATCCTTGCCCTTGAAAAGCTTTAACTACTTTTCTGGTTCCTGGCATAGGCTGTAGGCAGTTATGAGGCTTTTGCAGCAGCAGAACCTCTTGCTTGCAGTAACAAGTCACAGGCTAGATCCTCAGAATTTTTTGGGGACGTCTGCTGGATGACTATAGCCAGAGTTCAATACTACTCAGCACTACAAACAGTAGTAATAAAAATATTTATACTGTGCTATAACTGTAGTTTAAGACCATGCATGCCATGCAACGCTGTATTTTTTTTTTTTGTTACACCCTGTAATGAGACACAGTATGAGCAATTTTTTATTTCTTTTTCCTGGATTGGCTTCCTTAGTAAGTGGGGCTTAAACACCCTCCCCAACATGTAGACAACTCCAAAATTCTAAAACATTCATCCCGTAGATTGCTCTTCTCTTACTGGATGAGGTCATTTTGAAGTTTCAGATGAAATGCAATAGGCATTTTTGCACAATACATAATACATGTATATTGTTATGATAGCAGAAGATTCCGCTACCCCACTCCAATTTCTCACATTCTCCTTTCCCTATTGACAACTCTCCAACCAGGTACATCAATTACGTTTTAAGCACATTCACTATATTTTCTTTAATTAAAATTAATTTTTAGTTTTCTCTCCAATTAGTAACTCCTGCTTTGGGTAACTTTCTGGAAGATTTCTTTGTATACACTTTAAACATTAACAAGTACAGATAACTAGAAATATGTATATGTAAGTGATATAAAATTTCAGTTTTGTATACAAAACTATCAACATGTTACCTTATTTAAAAACAGACAACCTGAGAAATTCCTCTTACTCATTCAACACATTTTCCTCAATAATTTTACATTGCTCTGTTAATAGCATTAACAAGAAAAATTAACAGGAAGTCCAGTTTACAGTATTTAGTTTGGTTTAGAAGCTCCACACTGATCGATAGAAACAAAGCTTTCAGTATAATTTGGTGTAGGTTCTATCGCCAACCTGCCACATGATCAATCCAGACAATGTGGACACTGAGGAGAGAAAGAGATAAATTAGGTAGACAACACACAATGTAGTGTGGCTGTAAGAGAAGCTAATAGGATGTACTGAGTAGTTCCTTAACTGCATAAAAGATCTAGGCTCCATAAATTCTCATCTATACCTGATGCGAAGGCTTCACCCTTTCTCAAGACAGTTCTCATAACAACTGCTTTTCTCATTCTCATTTCAATAAAAGGCCTAGGTCCAGAAGTGTGCCCAACATCCCCATTGTGCATGCTGAGTCCACCTTACCTGTGCTCCAGAACCCTTTTGCATTTTCAAGACATCTAAAATCAATCTCAGCAGTGAATCAACCTGCATGAAGAGTTGACAGTAACAAAAGGAGAACGCAAGTAAGTAACATGGGCTAAGAAGTGACCAAAGAAAGACTGACAGGGTGCTAACCATGGCACACTTCAACCACTCAGTTCAGTAGAACATCTTAAGAACAAATTTTGCAGAGTTTTGTGATTCTTAATATCAAGAAATCACTTTTCTTCCCTGAGATAGAGTCTACTGGTAAATAAATCATCACACATCAGAAAACCTGCTTGATCCCCTAAGAATTTTTTTTTTTTTTACTCCTGAAAGCAACTTTAGTATCCCTGTTGCTATCTCAGGGGTGAGAATATGCAAAGATTTTTCTTACATTTAATGGACTGGGAACATTTAATGAGGCAACTGGTCATTTTAACAATGAGGATTAAATGGCATGGAGTTTTTTGGAAAAAAAAAATAAAAAATAAAAGCATAGGACTATTTATGAGCTGGATTAACCATTCAAGTGCTTTCATTTTTAGTGTTTTCTTTTAATAATGGAAAACCTGAAGATTATGACTTTCAGCTAACATTCAGTTTTGTATTAGTCCCACTCTGAGTGAGAGATAGTATAGTGGTGCCCTGACTTGAGATAATAATGGTTGTATGTTTTATCCTAGAGATTTCATCTGTAGGAGTCCATTAGAATCAAAAAGCCAATGAAAACCTCATCACTTACTTTGTTTCTAGTTTTATACCTTTGGTACATCACTGGCTTAATCTGTTTGTTTGCATTGCCTTTTACATTTGTTTTCAAATTCTTTCAAGAGCATATTTAACACTTCAGGATCACAAGGAACATTTCCCAGAATATTTACTGATCACTGAACTATAGTACTATGATTACAAACCTACTTTCATAAGATTTCATGTCACTTGAAAAGATTAATGTGAGTCCGTAATATGCCTCTGCTGCCTACAGTCATAGAGATCTGCAAGTTCTCCTTCACTTGTGACCTCTTTCTGCAAATACATCAATTTCCTAGATTTAATACTAAAATTCTAGTCATAAAATGCTCCAAAAGAATTTTCCTCTAGAGTTAGTCTGAGATTTTTCCAATTAAGTTAAAAAATGACTGACACTATAAAGGTCACATATTCCATCTACTCTTTCATAACACCACAATGTCAGAGAAGCGTTTGCAATAGTCACATACCACAGGATCTTTTTTTGCCCTAACAATTTTTTTTTGTTTCTTTTAAGTATGATGTAACAAGACTTTAGTACATGAAAAGGGCAGCAATTAAAAAAAAAGGAATTATTATTTCATAAGCCAACAAAACTGAAGAACAAAACAAACAACCAACAAACAATAGCGATAAGGGTCTTAAAAAAAAGACTTCTTGGAAGATCGCTTAATTACCTGTATTAGCCTCACTTTCTAAGCAATTGGAGTCTTTATCTGCAGGTGCACGTATGTCCCCAGTACTTTTTGAACTGATCTGAGATACTAAAACCAAAGTTTTTCAACCAACATTGTGGAGATTGGTGGAGTGGGGAGCTTTCATCACAAGAAAGACTGTCTTATATCAGACATCAGAGAACCCTACTACAGGTTACTTTCACAGTGAGCAAAGTTTCATTACTGCTGTTGTACATTCAATGATTCTATGATTTAAATGGTTTAGCTTAATTAAAAACTGAAAAAATATATATGAAAAAAAAATCAGCAGTTTTCCTCAGAAAACAGACATTGGCTCCTAGCAGAAGAGTCAAGAATGGAGACGTAAGGTTTTTTTAATTGAAATATATATTTGATTTCAAATTGTAATGGTATTTGCATGTTTAAGTATGGTTTGCTTTTCATATTTACAGTTAATTTTTGTGAAGGCCTTCATATATAATAAACGTCATATATTGATCAAAGCATTTAATAAGAAAGAAAACACTTCTTGGATTATTTTTCCTTTGGTTAAAGAAGAGCCTTTAAAAGCTAAGGAATATTTCTGCAGTGGTTGCTTAAATATTAATTTTAGGGAAATTATGCCATGTTTCACCTCTGCTTTGCTTTTTCATACAGTAAGATACTTCTATCATAGCCACATTTAATCTCCATATCCAGTCATTCTCACCTAGCCTGGCTATACTTCTTTGGCAGGGAACAGTACGAAATATCACCAGATAATAAGTCCATTGGTAGTGACCTCCACTAATTTCTTTCAAAGATGAAGAAATCAAAATCACATTTTCTGGTTGCCAGCTGAACCAATTAATATTTTTTGAACTATGTTTTGGCTCTGCCTCAGAGAGGAGATAAGAATGTGTAGCAGAAGTATTTCTGGAGGAAGCCTACCAGTTCCCATCAGACCTAGTCACCAGAACAAACTCTCTAAGTAATGAAAGAAAAATGTAGCTTCCTTGACGCACATCAAAGGTCTGCCATAAAAGCGATCTCACTGGGAACATAAGATACATTTTGTAAGGTTGGTATAAGCTTCTTTTGAAGTCTGGATGTTGGAAAAGTGAGGAAGTTAACATGGAATGGTGCCCATGTG
Source organism: Neopsephotus bourkii (assembly GCF_033783945.1). Lineage (NCBI taxonomy): Eukaryota > Metazoa > Chordata > Aves > Psittaciformes > Psittacidae > Neopsephotus > Neopsephotus bourkii. The sequence continues at coordinate 5,337,780 of NW_026901984.1, read as the reverse complement.
TAACACTGCCTTATACTGTCAATGTGTCCCTAGGGGTAGTTAAAGATTCAGTAAGATTTATAGAAATTGCAGTCAATATTTGACAGATAGATAGGCACAACACTCAGAATGATAGTAAAACACATAGAAACAGCATCCTTTTTTCATCATTTTCTTAAATAAAGATTGCTGAGATGAAGTGCAGGGGTGTTTATTGGAAGGCATTTTTTTCAAAACCAGAAGAGGAAAGGATTCTGTGATCCACTGGAGAGGTTTGTGTTGTTACTGTACTCTCATATCACTAAAGGTGCCACCCATGGTGTTAACAATCCAACCAAACAAATTTGTAAAGAAATGGAAAAGAAAACTGGAAAAGTTTTACTGAAAGAAAGAGCAAAGTACATTAACTGTCCAGGGGATCTGTGAAGTGTATTCCTTCACCAATGGCTCAAATTCACCACTGGATGGTACACGTTTATAAGAATTCCAAGTTTCATATAAATACAAGAGGGTCATGCAGGGCCATGGAAGAATGAAGAAAATCCAGAGAGAGCAAGGAAGAATTCATAAAGAGGTTCTACATCTCTGGAGACAGGTAAAGAAAAAAGACTGAAATACTTTATGTAGGACACTTCCATAAGGATGTCCCAGTGTTAGGGATTTTTCTCACTGTGCTGATGTTGGATGAATTAAAAATTCAATTAAATAAATTTTTATAAGGACAAAATATTATTCTGAGAAAGCATCTTAACTGTACCTGCAGTGAAGCATACCACAAAACCAGAAATGCTGCTTAAGTGATTAATTCCACACCCTTGTTTGTGGGGAGCAAAATATTAATCAGACCAGGTTGCTTGAATCTTACTCTGGGTCCACTAAAAAATTGCAGGCAGTGTCAGAAAATCTATTTCAAGCCTTAGTCTGGAAAGAATAACTGCCTGTTGTCAGATTTAACTATCTAAATTTTCTGGTTGCTACAGCACATGCCCGCCAAAGCCTCTGTCACTGTATTAAGATACTTCCAGAAAAAAATATATTATTTTTAAGAACAAAACATCATTCTAGAGCCAGCTAGGGAAAACTGAGCTTGAGAATTATATTGTATTGCCACGTTCTAAGAAAATGCACCACGAAAGAAATGGATTTTTTTTTACCCAGGCTTTTTAAATTTCTTCAGTAAGACCTTTTCTGAAAACTCCACACTTCTCAGCAGTTTTAGACGACTATTCCTCTGATTAAACACTAGTTTCACCTTATCATTCTTTTAATCACTACAGATAATTTAAATTCTTGTGAAATTGTTTTGTTGTTTTTTCCTCCACGTGTTGACAGAAGGTGCTATCCATTAGCCCTTCCATAGTATGCAAGAGAATAATTTTAGTAATTGACATATCATGACATGCTGGAAAGCAGTTTTTCAACTTAACATTCTAATTTAATAATAACATTAGCATTCTGGCTATGTAAGGAAATATAGTGACACAGGTTATTAAATTTCATGATGGAGGGAGGAAGCTAATTGTCTGTAGAGGTCAGGAAGGAAGTTCCTTTTACTACAGTCTATCATCACACAATCGGTTGTGTTACCCAAGAGTTCACTTACATTTAGTGTATCAACTTCAACCTATCTCTCAAGGGAGAATACCAGCTAGGATAAGCCTTTCTACTCTTTTATAGGCACTCTTACATTTTTACATATGACAACTTATTTCTTAACAGTTAATATTAAATAACCTTATGTTTGATACCTACGAGTTATGACTATTTGCAACACTCATTTACACAGGATTCACATATGTCTCCTCTGGTCTCCTCATTTTGGTTGAGAATGCTGGTGAATTGAACATACTACACTCCCAAAATCATGCACTTAGAAACTACAAAATTCCCTTAGTAAAGCAGAATAAAAGTAATAAATGTTATACAAAGTATTTGTCAGTGTTTTTTCACTTTACACTCATGTATTGTGCCTTTTATAGTGTTTAATTTCTGATGGCACAAAACTCTATTCTATACATAATAATCACAATACTCAAGCATGGAAAACAGTTCATTCTATATTTAAAAAATGCATTAATTCTAGCAATAAATTTGCTTTATTTTTACATATGCAGACTACTGCTAACCATATTCTAAATTCTGATAGGGAATTAGACTGATGCAAAGTGCTATTTTTATAAAGAAACATGTAGAAATATCTACCTACCTCATGGGATTATTTGAAATAGAGGTGGTCTCTAAACCAGTTGATATCACTTTTGAAATAATTTCTGTTCAGTTTAATATAATGTCAATATATGTCACTGTTACTGATCTTTTACATACCTAATGTTGGTGGGTGCCACAGAGCTGTGCCCATGTGCCCTAAAGTCAACTGTCTGTTAGACATAGTTGAATACGATGGGTTTCATGACCCTGCCTGGTTCACTAGAGCTAAATATGGCGGAATGAGATCTACTGGGCAGAAAGGAGGGTGCTGCTGTTGTGTGCTCCCAGGTCCAGCCAGGGGTAAGGCTGAGTGTGCACTCCCAGTAGAGACACACAATGCACACAGAGCCATCTACACAGGAGGCACGACTGGAAAGCTTCTTTTGCTGGAAAGCCTTCTTTTTAGCTATTTTTTTATTCTAGCAGTGTTTACCTTCAAAGCAGCAAATCTGATCACAAATGAAAACTGTAAAGCAGTTGGCATGAAATTAAGTGAATGGACCACAACATCCAGTTCCTATCTCAGTCATAAAATTCCTCTTTTAAGAGTATAGATGGTTTCACATGGTGTTGGTTTCCATTATAAGCCACTTTCTGCATCAGCCATTCTCCTTTTGTTTTCTAGTGATACATTTGGCTTCTCAGTTAATGCTCCAAATGTCATAAATTTGTCATCCTTAACTGTCTCCACTATGACAGCATATAGCAAATTTGTCAACTTTTTTTGATTACCTGTGGTGAGCCTGTTTCTTTTGATGCTCCTTCCAGCATTGTGTTAAACCACCTAAATATTGAAAAGAGTATTAAGCAACAAGCGATATGATCTTATCAAAGAAATATCATCTCAGGAGCATGAACCTAGCAGCAGCCACAGTACTGATTTGTTGTTGCAAGCATGTGCTTGGAGTTTCAAGGTTTATTGCCAAGTCATATGAAGTATTATAGAGAACATAATCACAGGCCAATTCCATTCATTTATTGCTGCATCCCAAGGGAGCGAACGCTGGCAGAACATCCTAATTTTGTCTAGCACTAGTTCATTGTTCACAGAGTTTTTAACGTGCTGTTCTTACAGAGAAGGTTTACATTTGCTTAATTAGCAATTGACTGAAGCCACCTTCCTCAATAACATTTTATATGTTCTTTTCTTCCAGAACTGTTATTGATTTTAAATTTGAAAATGTGACAAGTCTCCTTCACACCATTTTAAGGAATATGAAAACACTTCTAGAAAGTATTCAGCAGCTTGTCTTAGGGAAGGCTCTCAGCTCCTGCAAAGTGGTTAGAGGAAAGTTATGAACTGAACTTAGTGTTTCTTTCCTATTCTGTCCAACAACTTCTTCATTGACTTAAACATCCTTTCCCCTGCCTACGACCTAGAAGGATCTAATAGACGCCACTTATCACTTCAACTGTGATCTAAGCTTCAGGAAGGGAAATGAATGCAGCTGATTCTTCTCACACTGCTGCATGCTGATAGAAGCCTTACCATTCAATGTGGCCTACTGTTGTGTTTTTGCATAGTCTTCACCATCAGCTGCAAGTCCATGTCCTTCTTCCCCTTTCCCCCATTCATCCTTGAGCAGCAACCATCTCCTAAGTTCTAGCTGCTCTACCTAAGCCACCCAGCTCCACAGAAGAATGGTGAATTCCTACAGCAGTCTGACTTTTTCAATAATACCGACATCAGTGACTTTCTTACTGACACAACTATACAATAAAGAAAAAAAAAAGATTAAAAAAAAAACAACAAGACAAAACAAAAAGGAAAACAACCATCCACTTTACAATGGTGTCCAGAATTATACCCTATCTGATTACTCCCCAAAGGGAAAAACATTGTGTCTATTGTCCACCCCTCTCTGCTGATTATAATAACCTTCCATGGCTCCTCCATGCTGTTTGTGCTGAGCACATGCTGATGGGAAGCTGGTTTATGCATTTCTATTGATAAAACACTGAGCCCTACTCAAAGTCCAGGTTCATGACTTGATTTTACCGTTTTTGTTACCTTTAGCATCTTCCTCTCATGTGGCACGGGGCAACAACAGCTATGTACACCAACCCCCATCTACTTCTATCCTGACAAAACCACTATCTGAGTGTGTTGTTACCAGAGGCATTACATCCTTTTTATTTACAAAAGCTGATATTCAAAATTCACTTTCCTTGCATTTATGAGACAAGAAGTAGGCACTCAGATTTCAGAGCTTCTGCTGAGATATTCTCTCAGTTTTTGTCAAGGTCACCTTTCAAATAGTTTTCAGATGTCTGCTGTGTATTTCAGTTTTTTAGTGTTTCTGCTGCTGTATCTATCACACCAAGCCAGGCCCTTACACTGTTTATTATTAAGAGTATCACAGGCACTATTCCTTACAGATATCTCTTCCCTGGCTAGTGGCTTTTTGCTTTCTTGCCTGATTAATAAGCATATGAACAATTAACTGCTTCCTCATTCTGTCTGACAATTCTAATGAAATAGCTGTGGTTTGCCTACCAGTGTATTATACTTCTTAAATTCTATATTAATAGTGAATGCTCTAGGCAAATGACCAGGTTGCTGACTAAGCCCTGGCTTGAGGTTAACCAATGTTATGCATTAAGTTTAGATAGATGAATTCCTTTAACTGTTTCTTATTTTTTTACTAGGAGGTTTTGCTTAGCATGAGTAGTCCCTTAGCATGGGAAACTGAAATTGTTGGAGACTGAAGTTCCAAACAGCTAACTCCCGCTTAGATAAAGATGAACTTAATTTACAACCTGTGCATGGTTATGTAAACGAAGGCTTTGAGACCAGTGCAAATTAAAGATGGAGTTGCATCCATTAGCAAGGAGCAACAACCTGAAAGATAAGAAATTTATGTCCCACTTTGAGACAATGAAAAAAAAACAAAGATGGATGAGGAGATCTCATACCAAAATCTTCCATCAGATAAGGAGATGCATACCAGGCGAGAGAAGAGCCTGTGGTGGTTGTGTGCATAGATTGTAAAGTTATAAAAACCCAGTAATTTCTTTGTTCTAGGTCCCTCCCTGGAGGCACCCAGCTAAACTTGTTCCTATTCCTGTACCACTCAATTGTTAAATTATTTTCCTAAGAGTTGGACGTCTAAAACTCTGCTGTGGGAAACTTAAGGTGGAGAATTTTCTTTAACAACAAACATGAAGGACTACTGTATATGATATTATAAGCTCTTGTATGTGTCAGGTCAATGTAAGAGGCTGGTAAAAGTTGAACGATACACTATAAAGGATGGCTGGACTTCACAAGTAGCTAAGGAAAAGTCAAGTGAGAAAAATGGCGAGGAGACATGAAAAACAAATGTGAGGATGAACAATCACTCTATGTTTCCATTTTATTGACCTGGAGCACATTAAGTTATGATGTTTTCCCAGACGTTTACTGGAGAGACACAGAAAATGTAACTTTCCCAATTTTATTAACACAGAGTATTTGTAGAGCCAAACTTTCCAATATATACTTGCAGAAAATATTCCCACAGAATACATACCCACGAATATGTTACAGCATCCCACTTAAAATTGTTTGTGAATGTAACACACAATTCATAGCTTGTGTGTTATAACTTGACAGATATTCATAAAACACCTTCCCACTGTTCAACCACATTTCTCCTAGGCAAGGCAGAGATTTTGCTTTGGGGAGTTTGCTGCTTAGTGCAGTTGGCTGTGAACATTCAGCAGCATAGGTCAAAAGATACATGACCTGATTTATGCAACACCAATATTCCATTGTTATTGCCCACGTAAAGTGATCTGATGGCACTACCTACAGCTGAAGTCTCATGTCACCTCCAGTGATGCAACTGTTTCAATTTTTTTCTTTAAATATCATTACCAATAAAATTTAGAAAATATTAATCCAAAGCTAAGAAATGACAGAGTACTCTTTATTTAACTTTGTCTTATCTTCCGCATATGGTTTAAAGTACTATCTCTGATTACATGATCACATTTTTTTCCATAGGACCCTGTCTTATTCAGTACACAAAGTAGCATGGTAATATCAGCCTTTTGTCTCTTTATTAAAAGTAAGGAATTGTTTATCAGTAGAAACTTTGCCTCTTTTATCAAGGAAGCTAAAGTTTTGATAACAAATGATAGAGAAACTGAAGGACCATAAAAGTTGGTTAAAGCCAATGAATATTGTCTAGAAAACTGCTGTAATATTCTTATACCATGCTGGCATTATGCTTTTTTGCTTGCTAAGCTAAAATATACTTAAAACCAGGGACATATTCAGCCTATGCTGACAGTAAATCTTATATAAAATTAGAAGTCTTATTCTTTCTTGCCCTACTACACAGATTGGAAATTATGGCATTTTCTCATCTACTTGTGCAATGGCATTGTTTGTGAAATATTCAAGTATCTAAATTCTAGGTTATCTGAACTCATTCTAGGTTCTAGAATGGAGCAGCTGCTGAATACTGGTACATCTTGACACAGACACTGAACATACGTTTGTTTTCAGTTGGCAACTGTAGTGAATGTAGCGTAAAGATGACATGTGGAATATAACCCCCTTGATATACAGTATGTTTAAGTTTCATTCACCTATAGGACATGCTTATATAAATTATCATTTCCTATAAGAGATTAAAATGATTGTAATTGGTATACTCTTAAGCTTGTAATATGTGTTATTATTGTTACAGCAGGCTGCAGAAGTATAGAAAACCACCAGTAGAAGTTAACAAATAAACTCCTAGTAGGAATAACAATGTTTCTCAATGAGAGCCATGAAGAACTTTTGTTTAACTCACTTCAGATTCATTTATGCATTCATACTTATGCTTATGCTCTTGTAGTTATTGTTTAACCTTGAGTAATCTTAGTAACACGCTTTTTTATTTAAGGAGTGTGCATGGAAGAGTGAAGGTTAATGAGCTATTAGTATGACTTGTATACTTTAAATATGTCTAGCTCAAACTATTCTTCTTGGGGTGACGCATCAGGCTTATCTGCTTTGGTAACACTGAAAAGGTCAACAGATATAGCATGCCTAAGTTGCATAAAATGTAATCACATCAGTATAATAAACTCCTTATTTCTGTAAAACTAGTACATGAAGACGTTATCCTAAAAGATATAAATAGCCTTGAGAATGGATGCACCATTTCTTCAGAGACCGTTGTTTTTTGAAATATAGCTCCTCATAAGGAGGATTTAATTGATTTTGTAAAGACTTTCAGTTAAAACACCAGTAGAGAAGAATGAATGTTGAACTCCTTTTTTGTTTTTAGGTAAACAAGTATCTTAGAATAATTTCTACAGTATGTTCCTATTAGCGGTACTTCGTCCATAGTGTTTCATGGGCCATGACTTCCACATTCCCCTGTTGATGCAAACTGTTGTAGTATCAGTGACTTCACTGGCATTATGAGAGTGCACAAGGGCTCCATCTCCCTTACATTATGATGCCTTGTAATTCCAGCTAATTGCCAGCCCATGCACAGTGTGAAAAATTAGGGCATTTGAGGTCCAGAGTGCACTCAGTCCCCAGGCTAACATGACATAACAGCACATAGATACAGAGCACATATTTCTACATTACCAAGCAATCATCTGGGCTTCAAGTCTTCAAACTCATCTTTCCCCTAACCTCTAGTAAGCAGCCTTACTCCTCATTGTCTAATGATTATAAGACCCCAAACTTTCTACTCAGCACTGAGTGAATTATTACAATAATCTCAGTCTCTGTGTGCCGTAATTAACATCTGTACATATTTCTCTTTCTGAAGGACTGACCCAGAGCACTGTAATCTGGAAAATGCAAATGAACTTTCAGTTATATTACTAAGAACCATCACACTTCATAATTCTAAGAGCCATAGCAAATGTTCTAAATAGAATTGTGCATAGCAATGAAAATCAGTGATAGAACAAGAATATGGGTTGTTAAGAGAGTTACCAATTTACAGTTTGAAAATGATGCATCAAATCTATACTAGCCTGAGTTTTTCTTAGATGCCATGTGGTTATCTTTTTTCCATGCTTAATACATGTTCGTTTCAAAAGTAGTTTACACTAGACTAGACCTCAACCTATTAATTGCCCTTGCAATCTCAGATAATGCTGAATTTGCCTATTATTGCAACAATCTTTGTCCAAGTTATCTCTTGTGTTAGATACTACCACAACTTTACATCCTACAACATTAGAAAAGCTATGTTCAATGACTTCTCATTTTTGCCTTTGAAGAGAAGAAACAGAAAATCTTTTATTTTATAAATATGACCTTCTCATTTTTTAACAATTAATTTAATTGACTGTAATTTCCATCACATCCCAAGAAGAAAACCATGGGAACTACCTACCTGTCAGCCTACCTTCTGTGCCTGGGAAGATCATAGAACAGATCCTCCTATATGGTAAAGCACAGGGAAGTGATTTGAGACAGCCAGCATACTTCACCAAGGGCAGGGCCTGCCTGACCAGTCTAGTGACTTTCTACGACAGAGTGACTACACTAGTGGACAAAAGAAGATATACGGATGTCATCCATTTGGACTTCTGTAAAGCCTTTGACACAGTCCCCCACAACAGCCTTCTCTCTACATTGAAGAGGTACGGATTTGACAGGTGGAATGTTCAGTGAATGAGGAGTTGGCTGGATAGTTGCATTCAGAGGGTAGTGGTCAACAGCTCAATGTCCAGATGGAGACCAGTTACGAGCAATGTCCATCAGGAGTCCTTATTAGGACCAGTACTGTTTAATATCTTGGTCAATGACACAGCAGGATTAAGTGCATCCTCAGCAAGTTTCCAGATGACACCAAGCTGAGTGGTGCAGTTGACATGCCTGAGGGATGGGACGCCAGCCATCCAGAAGATATGGACAAGTTTGAGAAGTGGGCCCATGTGAACCTCAAGAGGTTCAACAAGGCCAAGTCCTGCACCTGGGTTGGGGCAACCCCTGGTATCAATAGAGGCTGGGGATGAAGAGATTGAGGGCAACCCTTCAGTGAAGTATTTGGGGGTACTGGTGGATGAAAAACTGGGTGTGAGCCAGCAGTGTGAGCTCACAGCCCAGAAACCAACAGTATCCTGGGCTGCATCAAAAGGAGTGTGACCAGCAGGTCAATGGAGGTGAGGTATGTCTTGTCTGCCATGTTCCATCCAGACTTAGGAGTTCTTTGGATTTTGGTTTGTAAGAAGTTAAACTTGACTTGAAGGTTTCTGTAGTTATCAAGCACAGAATCACTAGTTAGGTGTTAGACATCATTTCATGACCTCAAATCAAGTATTCTAAGTCAAAGTCTTTATGCATCAGAAGGATTAAATCAGTATTCAAAGACTTTCATGACTAGCATTACAACAGAAATCTCAGGGATTAAGTAGCTTTCTGAAATAATTTCAATCAACTTTTCCTGTTTTTCCTTCTAATGTGTCACAAGAAGCCTAATAATAATGTGTTAAACTATTAATTGCCATCTTTGTCATACTTGTCTTAGTATTCATTAATATGTGATGATTTTCATTCAGTGATATCAGGAATAATGTTCTTGATCCAGCCCTGCTAAATCAAGATAATTGTAATTCCCTTTGAACAGCATGACAGAAGCTCTGCCTAAGCATACAGTCTCTTTTTCTCCTACTGTTTCACATAAAAGCCATAAAGGGACAGAAAAAAAACATTTTCTTTTCAGTAGTCATTTACTCCATGCATTTGCAATTCTGTAGAAGTCATGGACTGATCCAATGCAAAATTACATTTTCTCTGAGAAAGACCAAGTATTTCTGATCAAAACATTTGTCTTTTCCCCTGTACTTATATATTATTGACCATGCTCTATTTGTTGCAAAACTGATTTGTGATAGTGACATGTGGGATATGTGTATATTGCTGGAAAAGAGCCCTCAAAAGAACGTTTTCACCTTTCCTCCACCAGCAATAAGTCTGCTCATGATAATTCTCTTAAGATCAAATATATTTTAAAGAGAGATATTGGATTTCAGAGATTAGGAAGAAGGCAGGCTGATGGACAGTTTTGCTTGGTATACACAGAAGAAATATTTGAAAGTTTTTAAACATAATATTATAAAATGCTTGATAGCAGTATTTACAGAAGCAGAATTATGACTTTTTTGTTTTTAAAGTACGTAATGCTTGTGTATTTCATAAATAAATGTAGCAGGAAGAGGCCTTCTGGGTCGCTTCTTTTGTCACAGGGAACTGCATTCAAAATGTCTCTTCATGAAAGCAATAAGATTACCTCAAAATAACTTTTTAATTTCCAAACTATGTTTTCTCCTAGTTACTTTATAACAGTTGTTCAATACCTTTAATATAATGGGGAGTCTATTTATTCAGTACAAAAATGTTTACCTACCCTTCATTGTGCTGTGCCACATAAACTAATTGGTCATTGTGCTGCTGAATTTCATATGGATTCAATAAATCTATCCCTCAAAATTATTAACTTTATTATGTGCCCATTCCAACCCTCCTGTGTATTGGCCTCCAGAGTTTGCCTCACCAACTTCAAGTGCCATGGCATTTGGGTTGTTGATTAATGGCAGCAAGAATTTAGATCTGAAGGTCATTTTTAGCACTGATGGCAACTGGATGACATTAAGTCAGTAAAATTAGTCAGGGCAGTTAATACCAGTTCTAGTAAATTAACGTATACAAGAGCAGTAGCTTTGTGGACAAACTTCATGGCAGTGAAAACATAGTGTAAATGCAGCATATCAATTAAATCACTATTTCAAATTAATACAATTCCCAAAGCAGTGCATAAGATCTCTAATAAAAATAAAATAACTCCAGAAGCTTCTGTAACCAGTGAATACTTTCTGAAACACAATAAAATACTGCCCTTGAATATCCTCATGGTGTTTCAAATTTCCCATATACCAAGATTTATTACAATAATTATTTGAAACTACTTAGAAACTGGGTTATCTTAGCCAGATATCAGATGTTGTTACTGAGCCCTTGAGTAAAAAAGGATAAATGCGACTAAACATTTTACAAGGTGAATGGTTTAAGTTTCTAGCAGAAGCATAAGATACTTAAAAATGTTTTCATATAGAATATTATAGGATTACATACAGTTTAGTCAATAAAACATAGGATTAACTATATAAAAAGACCAAAAACTTATCTTCCTTCAAAAGGACCTAATGTAGTAATCTCTCTATATTTTGACCTCCAGGCATTGTTTTAGGTCTTCTCATCTATCTAGAGAAAAATCATAAAGAATGTAAAGGCTTAACATTATTTACAAAGCAGACGTACAAGTCTAATATTAACGTTTGTGTGCAGAACAAAAGCATTGCATAAACCATTCTCTGAAATGCACACTTTGGGAAGCTTTTCATAACTTAATATGAAATATTTAACTATGTGCAGCTGTGGATATGGATCCACAGATCTTTATTAGGATTCAAAAGCAGAAAGAAAGCCCAAGGAAGCAAAGATATTCTCAACAGGTTCACCACATATAATCAGAATAACCTGATCTTAAGAAGGATGTTGTAATTACTATTGCTGTTTTTCTCAAAAGCTAATAAATGTAAAGAAGTTTCATTCTTTAAAAATAATCCCAGTAGAACACACAAAAGTATCTCAGTGAAGCAACATATTTTATTAAACTATTTTGCAATAACATTTTATTCCATGAGCTGGAGGTATAGATTGCTTTTGCAGCAACTGCTGAAAGCAATTCAATTATATATTTACAGCAGTGTTTGCCAGCAAATCTCTGTTGCTCAACAGAGTTCTGTTTAAAAGTACAACTGCTTGTTTTCAAAGGGTATCAGAGGTGTGCAATTTGATTGCTGCCTGCTCTTGGTTATGCCTATGTCAAAGATGTTGAAACTGAGATGTAACAATAGCTGAATTGACAAAGGCCTGGCATTCTAGAGTTACATATTCTACTCTTAGAATAACTCTAGAGGTAAAATATGTAAATATGTTTTTTCTCTAATCTGTAAGGGAGGATGGAAAAAGCCTGTTAAAAATCTTGCTTGGCTGTCTGTAAACATAGGACTGTTTTGCAGGAAACAATTTTCCTCATGTTTGTATCTACAATCAATGAGAAGTGTGGGGACTCCATAGCTAGCTGCATCTTTCCAGTCCTTTATGTTTGGTGGGAAGTTAAGCTATTGTATCGTCACACCTGTATTGCATTCTCATGGAATAACTTCTATAAACCTCCTCACTCCATAATGCAAATACTCTGCAAAAGTATTGTGACTGATTTAGTATCGTCCCCCGTAGCAGAACTGAAAATGTTCAGAAACCAAGTGTCAGAAGGTCTCTACTGAAGTCAAGTATGATCCAAACAGCTTGGGTCTTACAGACAGTGAATTGTCACTATTTAGAATGTTGGCTGCTTCTCTTATCTCAGTTCCTCTTTCTTGCCTCAGCTTTGATTGCTGAGCATGATGTTATATGGTACAGGGTATCCCTTTGGTCAGTTGGTGGTCAGCTGTCTCAGCTGTGTCCCCCTCCAGCTTCTTGCCCACCCCAGCCTACTTGCTGAGAGGGGGCAGTGTGAGAAGCAGAAGAGGCCTCAATGCCCTGTAAGCTCTGCTCAGCAATACTAAAACATGGTTCTGGTATCAGCGCTTTTTTCATCAGAAACCCAAAGTGTAGCACCACACAAGCTACTATAAAGAAAATTATATCAGCCAAAACCTGTACATCGTTAAAATAGAATTACTGTCAGACTTTAAGGTAAGTATGAATTTTTCTGCCTTGCTAAGGCATTTTAAGTGAGGGCTTTCCCATTTTTCTCTCAGCTGTAGGTTAATAAGCAATGTGTTGCAATGTATTTGTATACAAAGCTATTTTAAAGCAGCACTTGGGCACACAGCTGAATTGCGTCTATGTTATAATGGCTAGAAGATATTTCTAGTATGGCTGTCATCAAAATTGCATATCAGGCTTAAAAGTATAGTATTGTTTGCAGTAAAAATATATACATTCATCTATCTATACCATATATAGATATATATAGATATCTATATATCTGATTTTGTATGCCTCTGTGATGTTTTTCAGTAAGAACTCTTCCCAAATCTTTGAGAGGATTCTCTCAGAACACTCAGAGTTCTCTCAGAACTCAGGCTCTGTATTTTCCTAATATTTTATATGACAACTAAACTGTTTAAATGAAACATGAAGAAACCTTCACAGCAGGAGATGGCTGTGAAAAACTGATGTATTCATCTCACATTTTCAGATATGTTGCCTGGGTTTATTATCCAGATACTTCCCACATAGTTGTATCAAGTGTTTAGTCCCGTGTGACAAAATGCACATAATTATATTTTGATTATTTTCTGCTTTCAAGTGAGCATGTAAAAGCAAGGCTTATAATGATGCTACAAATCAATGTAAAATCCAAAAAAAATCTTTACACTCGAAAATAAAAATCAAACTAAAGAAATTTGTAACTCAGCTTTTTACCCAAAAAAATTCAATCTATTTCTCAGTCTCTAAAACTATTAAAATAAAAGGTAATCTTGACTAATGAAGGCTACGTATTTCCCATTAGTAAGACACATGACACTGTTGGATAATATAATCAGAAGCCAAAAATAATTGACACTATTGAGATATTATTTGAGGAAGTGATGTTTGCCTCAACTGGGAAAAAAAAAAGAAAAAGAAAAAAGAAAGAAGCAAAATAACTCAGACAGTTTATAAATTGGATTTAGATAGCCACAGAAAGAATCCAAAATCTCACTTGTTATTGTTAAAGATGTCCTGGAAATTTTAGTGCATGTTGTCTAAAACTGTTCTACCTGAAGCTGTGTATTCAGAAATAAATGTCAAAACCCATCAATAGCAGACTGAAGGATATCCAGTGTCTCCTTGTACATGGTTTAAAAGGAGCAAGGACTGTGTATACACCTCTGAAAACTGAGGAAATAGACATTATTTGATAGATGAGAATTGTTGTGGACAAAAATTGAACATGTGGTTTGCATATCTGAGTGTTTCAAGTCTTAACATCTCCAGTGAGATCAAAAAGGGAAGGGAATTGTGAATTTTTGCATTATCTCTATACTAGTGTTATCTTATGTGAGGGTTCCTCTGGTTACTGGTGAGAGAAAAGAAAGCATTGTTCTTTTTCCCTCTGAAACACGAGATAACGAGAACAAGAGGTATGATATAAAGTGGCACAAATGGCCATACAAGTGGCCTGTAATCTCTGATCTCCCATCTTCTGCATGCTCAAGATCAGTCTATTCACCAATGGGCAGGGAATAGCAAGGAATTTTCCTTTGTCTTCCTTATGAATGCACCAGAGATATCTAAGACACAGTCATGACTTGGGTATTGGTTTAAAGAGAAGCTTCTCATTGGATTATCTTTTCATAGGTTCTGCAAATTCTGAGAGTTCACAGTGTGTTATACATTTATATATTATATTTAAATACAGTATGTAATTTAAGAACATCTCCTTAAAAATTAACTGCATATTAATATTTTTTTCCCTTCTAGTGAATCTGACTAATCAGGTTTTAGATGGTCTCAATTTAATTTTTTAATTTAATTTAAATTCCTCCAGGAAAGGTATTACAGCAGATCAAGTCCTCAGTTACAGTTTATAGACTGAAAGAAGCTGGCATTGCAAGTGGTAATGCTGAGTCGTGTGGTAAAAAAAGGAAGCAAAGGTGGGATACACTTGTAGTGGAATTATAAGTTCTGACTGTGGCTTGGTGGGGTTGTCCAAGCAAACATTGATTTACATACATCAGATCATAACTGCAGTGGAAATAATTCATGGTCTACAAATGCTGTGCTGGACTTCAGATTTGCTAGTGCAATAGGAAAGCTATTCCTTTAATTCTCTGTAGTAAAGTCTTTTAAAATGTGAAACAAATTCTTCTTTTTTTTCAGCCAGCCAGGGCTATGTGTAGCTTAGTCTGGTGGGACTGGAAACAAATGTAATGTTGTTCACTGCTGTAGAATTAATAAATTCAAAGTTATTAAATTCTGATTTATTTTACAAGAACAATTTATTTGCTAAACTCAAGAGGTTCAACACAATTTATTATTGATTATTTTACATATATGATTTATTTTTGCTCATGGATCTAGTAGCATAGCTCCATAATCATCTGCTGACCCTATTTTAAAACTCTAAGTCTACCATACCAGTTATGTTTCAGGATAGTTCCGGGAAAAGAAAAAAAAAACACAACACTTTAGCAATTTTATTTTCCTGAAATACAGGGCACATGTTAAAAAAAAATTAATTTAAAATTCAAATTAACCACTGCTGGATTGCTGCTTTTTTATGTATTTGACTCCTCTATTCTACAGAAAATCTATTTCTAAATTTGCATCAAAGTTTGCCCGAAAAGTACTTTTCTCACAGCCTGACTATAAGTAATCCATACTGTATTTGAATATCATCTTAAGAAATTAACCAGAAGCAGTAAACAACTAAGCAACTTTGTGAATTTGCAATAATGTGGCTTTACTCTACACATCCTGATGAATAATTCAACCTCATCATACAAACAGCACAGTGAGTTTCAAGAGTATCACTAGTGAATAAACAAAGATGATTAAGATGGTAGTACCCAGAGAATATGCAGAGAGCTCACTGGTGTGATGAATAAGAGCCAATGTATTTCATTTTATTTCAGCACAAGACTGCATGACCTCTCAGGAATCTCTGTATTTATGGAGGTTAAACATAGGCATCATATGTGGGACACCATCACACCTCTTTACTTCTTCTGAGTGACAATATAATGTGGACACATGTTCAAATTTCCGTTTTGCCAGACAGAAAAGGTTCTGTCTGTACAGGACATTAGCAGTAATCTTGTTTAGCATCAAGAGTAATTCACATTAGACAAGCATACCTATTGCTTTTAAAGGGAGCTAGACGGTCCTTTTGGAGCCACCATCAAAAACATGGACGAAGCATGCTTGCCTTCATCTCTTTAAAAAATTAATTAACAGCGGCATTCAAATCTGTCTTTCCCTCCCTAATATCCCCAATGCAGAAGGAGAAATGAAACACATCTTTTCTTTGCTCCAGCTGTGAGACCAGAACATTACAAGTGGAATTTACTACATTCACCGTTCACCTCTAGCAGGTTCTTTACCCTGTTCTTCAAAAAAAACATTTCCCAGTTAAAAATATGTTGTGAACTTGCTTAAATTTACTAAAAGCTTGGGGCATGATAAGAGAAAACTTCTTCATGAAATTTGTTGTTTTTCAAGGGAGAAGAGAAAGTCCAGCCAGAATAATTGGTAGATTCATTCAATTCCGAAATCCAAACTAGAAATAATAGCACTAAAAGTAATTTCGGGTCTCAGATATTTTCTTTTTGTTTTCTTCTGAAACAGAAAATTAATTCAGTCAGTTGGAACAGGCCATGTGTATTTATTGTGACAATTTCAAAAGTGAGTACTACCTTTTAGCTTTGAGAATTCTAATGACATCGTTAGGGATCCTTATAGAAGTCTACAAAATCGAATTATTGCTGTTAAACATCGTCTCTGAGATGGAGGCTGAATGACACCTGGTTCTGATAAGAGGAAACAGTCTTTCATTTCTAGATCACTGCCTTGAATTCAAGCCAGGATCACAACAATAAGAAGTTATTATTAGCAAAAGACAGGCAGCATGCTCTATGAAAGGAGTTTATGGTGTCAGGAGGTTTCCTGAGGTGCTGGTACCTTCCCAGGAAGCATGTTTTGCATGCTGTACTGCTCTACAAGGACAGTAAGATCAAGCTAATGCCTAACCAAGAGCAGAGTCCCTACTCTGGAGAGAGAATTTAGTTCCAAGTATTACCAAATATCCAACTTCCACCAAAATTAAAGTAATTTTGTAGAAGAGAAAGTAGTGACCTCCCTAATACAAATTGTTTGGTTCTGACAAAAAATTAACATACAGCTGCAGATAAAACAGCCTCTGTGATGGGAGAACCCAGAAAAATATCCCCAGGTGTGACTGGTTCTTGATCTGGACTCTAACGCTGATCTCCTGGTTTGACCTTGAACTTTCCTGAAGAGCAATGAGCTATGGCTAACTCTAGGTACTGTCTCTGGATTTGACCCTAACAATGGCTGTAGCTTGCTGAATTGACTTTGCTATATGACTTCATACCTACCTCATCACTGCAGACTATCGGGTGATCTGGACCCGTGGCTGCATCTGGTGAATGTCACTAGACCTGCTCTATTTACCTTGCTCAGGTCTGTGGAACCATTCTCTTGTTAGTGAGGTCAATGTGTTTGCTTGCTTTGTTATTGTGCATGCTCCTGGTTACCTGTTCCTGGCAGAACAGTCTGCCTTTGCTTCTGCACCAACCCTGTGTTCTGGGCATAATCAGCAGGGTTTGGGTGGCAGGAACTGTGGGGTGCCCTCTGTAGAAGAAGGTGACAAGCCAGTGGTCACCAGAAGGTGACACTGTGCCAGTGTCCTGGGTTCAGCAGTAGCAGTCTTTTTTTTTTTCCTTCTTAGTAGCTGGTACAGTGCTGTGGTTTTCACTTTCAGCCTGGGAACAGCGCTGATAACACTGATGTTTTTAACTGTTGCTCAGTAATGTTTAGTCTGACCAAGGACTTTGTGAGTCTCGTGCTCTGTCAGGGAGGAGGGGAAGCTGGGAGGAAGCAGAGACAGGACACCTGACCCAAACCCCAAACTAGCCAAAGAGGTATTCCATACCACAGCACGTCATGCCCAGTATATACACTGGGGGCAATTCCCTGGAAGGGCTATATCACTGCTTAGGTCAGGCTGGGTATCTGTCAGTGGGTGGTGAGCAGTTGTATTCCCTTCCCTTGTTATTTCCCTTATTGTTATTGCTATTCGTGGTAGCAGCAGTGATTTGTGTTATAACTTAGTTGCTGGACTGCTCTTATCTCAACCTGTGGGAGTTACATTCTTTCGATTCTCCTCCCCATCCTTCTGGGACAGAGGGAAGAAGAAGCAGCAGAGTGAGTGAGCGGCTCTGTGGTTTTGAGTTATTGGCTGGGCTTAAACCACTACAACCAGTCACAATCAGTTCCAGGTGGGTTGGGAAAAGCCAACATCAACCTACTGCATGCCAAAATTCCTGTCAGCTGGAACATAGTGCTTCAGTTGAAATACATTTAAGAAAAGGCTACGGGTAAGAGACACAGAAAGGACTCCTGCTAGTGGCAGGAGAAGTGAGGACACCGCAGGAGAGGAACAAAAGAAGGGATGTGGAAGATGACATGTTGGAGGTCACAGCTGGAGACCCCGCCTTAGAAGGAGGTCCTCTTTGCTGAAGCAGGTAGAGCCTGAAGGGAGTGAAGCCTGTGAAGGACCCACAGTAGAGCACAGAAAATGACTAAGGAAGAAGCAGCAGAATAAAACAAATACTAAGCAAGGAACAACAGAAAGAAACTACTGTTTAAGTTGTCTTTGTTTCTCAATAACTGAATTAGTACTTAAAAGTTTATATTATTTGGCAATAAAATAAATTCAGTGACATTCCCTGAGTTTAGGCTTGTTTTGCTCAAAAGAACATGGAAAACTGAATGACATCAAGACTTCCCAACCACCAAATCCAGCAAGTACATGCAGAGGGAGGCCCCCAGGCAGAGTCTCTCTCTCCCATTCCCATAGCTGTGGACACTGTTGTTCTTTTTTGCAGATATGACCAGAAGGGAAACTAAATGTGTATCCCAGACAGGCACACACACATATGTGAGGAGCACACTATCATAGCTGCCACAGTCTGTCTGCCTTTAACAGCATTCAGATACCACCACCAGAACTCACAAAAAAACATAAGTAGAGAAATACAGAGCACAATGCTGTTCTTCCTCTCTGGCTGATCAGGATTGGAGTTCATTTGCAAAATCACACACACTGTCACCATGTAGTCTTACAAGCACACTCAAGTTCATGGATCCCTCAGGTATCATCAGTGTGTCTAATATCCATGCCCAGACCCCAGTCCCACTTACCTGGTATACCGGTCTCTTGTACATTGCCTAGTCTAGTTTAATGTTCACTAGCAAAGCAGATGCATGCACACACACACACACTGTCATCTTACAATCACCACAGCAGACACATGTCCCTCAAATCCTGTCACAGCCTGTCATAGATATTAGCCTGCCTAATATCTGTGCTTGGACCTGGGGCTCACTTACGGCCCATTGGCTCTGCCCTTGGAGACACATATTGTATTAGATTCACTGGAGGGAAATAACCACACTTAGGTCTTTCTATTTCCTGGCATTTAGATCCCTCACATATACACATTGATGTCCTTTCAGCTGCTGAGCACAGAGCTACAGGCCCTGTGGCCTGAGGTCTTTTCTCCCATTGCAGGCATGCAGAGCAATCTTGCATACAGTTCTCTCCAGACAGCGACAGATAGACCTTACAGCACACGCTCATAGGTAGAGAATGGTTTTACACAAGAAAAATTGTTAAGAAAAAATATCTTGTAGGAAGACTGGCTAAACTAAGGAGATCATGCACATAGCTCTGGCAGACTGGCCCCTTTTCTTATTCTTTCCTTCACTTTTTCTAGTTTATTCCCCCTGGATCCACCCTGGAGCCAATTTCTCTGCCTTCAGCCTTTCCCTTAGGCTTTCCATAATAAGTTTTGCAAAGTCCATAGGGCCCCTCGAGTATCTCCTAATACTCAGTCTTGTTTCCACCTTCTTATCAGTTACAAGGTTCAGGCTGACCCTCTTCAAGACTGTGCCTAAATAGTTTTTCAGTGGCCTATCATCCACTGTCTGAGGGTGTTCAGGTTTTTGTTACTGACTCCATGACCAGCTACCTGTCAGATTTAGATTTGTGTATCAGTGTGTTCAATTTATCATCTTTCTTGTTATTTGTTATTTGATTTATAATGAATATCTCTTAACTGGGTAACTTAATGAAACATTTGCTCAAATTTCCTGTACCCCTACAATGACCAATAAGCCTGAAATGTCTGCAAGTGAAGCCCAGGGTGTATTATGTGATATAATGAGGGTTTTTCTGTATGTGTCCTTTGATTTCTAACATGTGAATGGTACATTTTTGCTACTTTGAATTGTTGTATCCTGTGCTTTGTGAGGACAGGAGGGACCCACTGTATGACCTGTCCGGAATCTGATGTGACAATGAGTAACCAAGTTTCTATAGCCACATAACCATAAATAGACACCTTTTATGTTTGTCTGTCTTCTCTGCTCCACATCCGACTGTGGTAGCAGTTTCAGACTGGACGTACAAAAGCTTAAAGACCCAGTCCTGCAGAACTAGTCTATAAGGAAGGGCAATAACATCCTCACACGCTGTGCTAGAGGCATCTCCCCAAGTAGGCACAAAGCTCTTTGTGATGTTGTACAGAGAAGATATCCCTTAAAATGCAATGCAATATGAACATAGCTTTTCTCTCTAAAGTGCTTTGAGCAATATAAACATGAATGAAAGTACACAACCAGTCCTGAGAGGCAGGGAAAACTCTCAGTGCTGATTACTGTCAGCACCATAGACACAGAAATATTGCATTTGCAATGGTGAGGAACAAAGAAATATCCTTATGATTTTCTTTTTCTTTTTTTTTTTTTAAGAACCAAGTAGATCATATACCTTTCTCTTGATCA
This sequence comes from Neopsephotus bourkii, assembly GCF_033783945.1. Lineage (NCBI taxonomy): Eukaryota > Metazoa > Chordata > Aves > Psittaciformes > Psittacidae > Neopsephotus > Neopsephotus bourkii. The sequence goes on along the minus strand of NW_026901984.1, from coordinate 5,316,998 downwards.
GATTGAGACACTGTACAGAAACAAAAATGCTCTGTGTAGGTGGAAAATAAAGAAAACTAGAAGAAATAATACTCTCATTATTTTTGGTGCTGAATTGCAATACCACAGAACTCTTATTACAAGATGATTTAACTCAGTATAATACTCCCAATTGTCTTGTTTTCCTGTTAACAGTTTGTTTCTGTCCATAGCTGAAGTAGCTCTTCAAGGTTCTGCAAGGGTGATGTAGGGAAAATTCTGCTAGTCAGCAGTAACTGCTAATGGGAGAAACACTAAGGAACTATTCTTCCTCATCCACACTTTATTACCTAGGATATAAACTAACATTTCCTGGTGAAAAGGAGCAGATGATAAACAAAAGAGAAAGTCAGGGCATGGCTGAGAGGGTTGTTCACACTCTTCACAACGTTTTCAGTGCTAAAACGTGAATGTGAAGTTACTTTAATATCTGTGGTTAGGCAAATCAACTTTCCAAATTAAGAGTAAGGTATCGAAGTGCTTGCATTTCCACTAGCCTTGGATTAGCACTTGAGTTGTGCTGTGGTATGGCTGTGATCAGAAAGTTAAGGCTCTAAACCTAATGTATGTGGTTAATACCAGCTTGCTTACTTTGAGTTAAAACAGAAGGCTTCTCTGCAACAATCTCTGCCATAGGAGCAGAACTGGATTTACTTTGAGTTAGAGCAGGTGGGACTCTAGTTCCCTCCAGCTACTGTGGAGCACATTCCCATGTCCACTTCCTCTCCGCCTGTCCTTCACTCTCTTCTGACATCTTTACACTGGAGCTGCCTGCCCGTAATTTATGAAATCTGATCCCATGGGAGTCAACATTTTTGCCACTGATTTCAATCTGTTCCACAGCCATTCTGTGTCCTTCTCCGACTCAAACATTTCAGGATCATATTTCTGAGCCACAGCAGGAGGTATTCTTGTGTGCTGTTTGATGAAACAAACAAGACAAAAAAGTCTGTGTACTCATACAGGTATATGTATGTGTGAAAAGAGAGACACAGACATTTCTGTGTGCCTGTGGTCTTTAAAAGAGCTTGCTTTTAGCCACGAACTTCTCCAAATATCCCTAAGTTCTCTAGTACTAAAAATGGAGATGTAACTTTAGTTTGAAACAGAACGTACTAGTTTGAACATATCTTCACCTTTCATAAATCTTTCAGCTAAATATAAAATCAAAATATCACTTTTCATACTATCATGACAACACCTGGTTCTCTCATAACTTTGTTTCTCAGTGATATTAGCTAAAAAAGAAAGAGAAATCCTGAAAGTAACTTATCTTTTTAAATGCCACATCTGGAGAGGACTGTTTAAAATGGATTGTTTGGAGAAAGCACTTTGATTTGTGGCACAGTTTCAGACTTTTATATTCACAAGTTGAGTGCAGAATTATGTTCTTCCTTTTGCAGGGTTGTGTTCTTTTAACCTCTGACCAGCCAATACGAATAATGTTAATTTAACGGAAAATCCAAATATAATTCCACTTTAACTACTTGAAATCTATACAGATTTTCCTGTGTTAAATAACAAAAGGCTAAAACAATTTCAAAGATAAGGTAATTAGTAAAATGACACAGCCCTTTTAAGTGAAACCGTTTCAGAACATTTCTGTACCCTACTGGAAAAGAGACAGATGTGCCTTACAGTGCACATACTGAGATTAGATATTGCCTTCATTCCCAAGGCCACTTATCTTACCTTGATGAATTCAAGACTCAAGTCCACAATCAATTAGGGCTTTAAAAAGATACTTTATGTGTGCAAGTTTTCCTGTTGTTTTCAGCACTTCCATTCTGTAAAAATGAGAAACAATGCTGCTATTCCCTGTGACAGCATAAAGATGTCCCTTAAGGTTTATAAAGATGGATTCATTATGCATTTGAATATCTTAGCAATAAGTGCACACAAAAAAACCAACAAACCAAATACCCATGAAGGCATTATTATTACTGTCAGAGAGGGATTTGGATATGATTCAGTAAACAAAGCATGCAGCCACATGCTGAATGAGTATAAAAAGGCTTATAGGACAGCTGGTTCCTCACTTGAGCACCATCTATTCTGTGTTTCAAGGACCTGATCCAAAGTCAGTGATTGCCACAAAAAGGTTCCAGCTAACAGCAGTCAGCTATGGACTAGCTCTTGGCAAGGAAGGCATCTGTTCTAAAATTAGCAGAAAACCATGTCTTAAGACTTACACCACCTACTCACCCAGGCAGGAAGGATCCTGGAATCGCAGAATAATTTGGATTGGAAGGGACCTCTGGAGGTCTGCAGCCTAAGCTTCTGCTCAAAGCAGGGCAAACTTCAATGCTATATCAGGTTGCTCAGGATCTGGTTGTCTTGATATTTTAAAATGAACACTACCTTTTTAAAGCTACCGGGCACCCTATTCCAGTGCCCAACCACTCTTGCTGTGAAACGTGCATAAGGAATCCTCCTTCAGACGCTTTCTATCTTTGTGATATTAGATTTCGTAGGTATGCTTTTAGAATAGCTATTTTTGCAAGTTCATAACCAAGTTCATATGCATATAAGGGAAACATCTTTGAGATGGAGTTGCATTTCACACAAAGCTTTTACAGTGTCCATTCTTCATTGGTGAGTTCAGGAACAAGTGTTACATCAGCCATAAAATTAGGACTTAAATAAGCAGGAAATATTCATGTTTTGTATTCAGCAGTACTTTTGGTGCTCCAAGCCTTTGTGCCTTACTGTGTTAAAAGGTTCTTTGCTCCAGAGATAGGAGTGGTATGTACCCTCCAAGAAATCACTGATGTAATGGAGAAACACTTTACAAGGACCCTTTGTTCTTTAATGCAAAAATGAAGGTTTTTCTTATGCTAGGACTCTTAGAGAGGTGATATTAATTTAATAGCACATAAGGATAAAAACTTCACCGGGAAGAAAGACAGCTCTGGGATTTAGCTTTTCTGACATTTAGGTGTCCCTAATATCACCGGGTGGTGCAGCACCTGTGGTGACACACTTGTGTTCGTTCAGAAGAGAGTTGTAGTCTGCCTTCAATGTACATAGAAAACAACAGTGCCTGTTTTCCTCCTATAGAATATATTTTATAGATTTAGCATTCTTGTTATTATAAAAAAAAGTTCATTTATTGTTTTCTGTTTGATTCTAATTAAGTTTAATTTCCTTTTCTGTTTTCCATTGTAATGCTTACCCATGATCCTTGGTAAAAGTAGTTAGTCATTTTCAAAAAAACAGACTTGATCTAAGGACTGTAACCAGCACATAGTATTAGACAGTTTGCATAAAGTCTCATTTTCTGGGGTGTTTGTTTTTTGTGGACCATTTCATTATCATGCAAATAGAGTTGGGCCATTTTGCAGACAATCTAATTGTTAGCATAATATGTCCTCATTATTTGTATAGTGCAGCTGTTTGCATTAGTCATTATCAAGTGTAACAAAACCCCATATAACAGCATGAGTTTTGAGAAATAGAGGCTATTTTTTTTCTTTACCGAAGGCTGTACATACTGGGTACCAACTCCAGCCTAGAATCACCGACAAACCTCAGCAAGCCTAAGCTGCACCCCTCTTCTGGAATCTGCGTTGATAGGAGCAACATCAGTTTCTTAGCCCATACATTTAAAGTCTTCTTCCCCTAGTGCTTTCATTTTTGAACAAGCTTTAGCTCTTAAACCTGAAAGACAGTATTGTGCTATGCCTATATTGTTGCAGCAAAGGAATTATAAATAAAACACTACTAAAATAGCAAATGGAAACCAAATTGATCTCCTTTTAGCTAGCAATCGGAATGCAAAAGCTTAAACTTTCATCTTGTTTCCAAACAGTAAATCTCATCTTTTCAGAAAATGCTGCCAATTTAGTACTGTTGAACTTTGGAATACAGCCATCAACACATAAACACATTTGCACATTATTTTGGTTGGCTTTTGCTAAAGCCATATGCTGGGGGTTTTTTTTAATTAAAAAGACACCTCAGAAAAACTTCCAGTGTTCACACAGAGTAAAACACCTTTCAAGGTTCTAAAATATCAACAAAAGATTAAAGTAGAAAGAATAGTTGTCTCCTTTCCCCCAATGCAAGTAATGATTGCAGACTGAATTTTAACAGCCATTTTCACTTGTTTATGAAGACACTTTTCAGCTGCTTGTGTTGTGACAATGAAGGTTTTGATACAAGAAGGATTGGTCATTTCTAGATCACATTGACAGGAAACGAGCAGTCGATGCTCCTTTGTCAGTCACCAGGGTTGTAACCTTTATCTAGGTAGCACAGAGTGGCAAAGCAGCGAAAGATCAAGGGTTATTTTTCATTTTCTGACAATATGCAAATTAATGTAATTGAGAGATCAAATTTGAAATATCAGAAGAGGGTTTATATTTTTTTACTGTCAGCTTCAAGCTGAAAAATGCAGCTTGTAAATATATATGTTGTGCTAACAAGGAATAGATTAGAATTCAAGTACCATTGTACCTCAAACACGAAGGAATTTGTTTTCTTGTCTCCTTTCACTTTAGCCATTAAATTTTATTCAACAATATTGGATGCTGGGTGTGGATTTGCCTCTTCTAGTCATTAGGAAGTGATCAGTCACTGTCAACTGTATATGTAACTGCAGGGTATTGAGCAACTGTCACTAGTGCCACTGTTTTTCAGCCAGAAGAATGGGCAGCCCGGTTTCCATTGCCTTTCTTGCACAAATGCATTTAAACCAAATTTTCCAGTCTTCTAAGAACTTCCAGTTTGCCATGCTCTTAGTTTTCTATAAAAGGCTCAAAAACCTTTTCTTGAATCAAACCAAATGTTTATTCCCTGAACAGGACAGGGGGAAGGAACAGATGAATGAATGGCCCAGTGATGTGGTGGGACTCCATCTCAAGGCTTCACTTCCAGCAGCAGCTCTATCTCTGATAGTGCTGGAGGGCTTGCAAGGAACCATGGCCCTGCTGCCTCACTGGGAGGGTGGATGGAGGAAGCCTTTCTCCCTAGGCTTCCAGCTAAACACTTTCATGCTTCAATAAACATTTATAACTTAGTTATAAAAAGTGCAAGTGTCAACAAAATAATTTGCCACCTCCCCACTCTTACCATGAGTAATGCATAGCCTAGTAGTAATGGCAATCCCAATGAAAGTGTAAGATAGGACCTGGTTTGATTCATTTGGTTGATAGATACAGATCAGTTTGACAGTTATGACCAGGAGATCTTCAGATCTTAACCAGTAATTACTAGGTGGAGGCAGACTAAATAAACATGAACACCACCAGCTATGGCTCCTTTTTTTATTACTAAGGCTCTATATTTTCCTTTCTTTATATTTGTTGTTGACTTTATTACAAAAGCCTGAATTGGTAAAAAATTAAAATGTTTGCATTTTGGTTCAGCCCAAACAATAAATGCTCTTGTTTTTTTCAGTTGCAAGGACACATCATTATGTCATCTGCTCTTACAATCCCAATAGCATGCTGTACACTTACTTTACAAAATGTTTAATATTGTAAATTGTAACCTAATCCTAGGATTCAATATAGTTTTTGTCTGCCTGTGAACTCCTTCAGTTTTATACTTACAACACTTTCAATATAGTCTTCTGCCAATAGGTAAATTACCTAACTGTCAAAGGTATCATGATTTTTGGTAACATCTTTCTTCCCACTCTTTTCTTTGTCATCTATAATAAGCATTGATTGTGTGTGAAGCTTCTGGTTGATCTCTGATTGAGTTGATCTTACTCCTGTCCCTCAGTTTTTCGTGCTTTTCCAGACAAATAGATTAGGGGTTGGGGTTAGCAGCAGAAGTAGTGTGACTCAAAGTCCTCTAATGAACTGCACAAACCTGTACAAGTTTCAGCACTTAATCTAACAGCCTTATGAGCCTGATGTAGCTTGATATGAAGTGAGAAAGAATGTCTCTTCTTTGTTCCATACAGATCAGTGCTGACTCTCCTGAGTGTTAATCAATGATTATTCAAAGTGGAGATTTATGTCTATATCAAACCCTGTCAGCACAGAAATCTAAATGTTTCGGGGGAGCAACAGATGTACTGACAAGAGCATATGAGGTAAAGAATTTTGCAGTATCAGTGTGAGCAGTACTTCAATGTTTGTTCTTTTCTCCTTTGCAGGGACTTCTATATACCCTTTTCTCCCTTATGTTAGTGATGGAAATACTTGCAGCCTCCTAATCTAGTCCCAAGCTGTGGTTGTGTTTGGATGCAAGTCAGTTTCTAGAGAACAGTGGCAGCTGGAGCCAGTGAGAGGCTTCAGACTGCTATGGCTTGCCTCTGCACTAGTGGACACCTTTGTACCATCAACGTTGCTACCTCACCTTCACAGTATTCAGTTCAGCCTTGGCTCAAAGTTGGCAGTGTTTCTCCAAATAACCCTCTGAGCTTTCTATAGAATTACTGACTGATTGTAGTGGTTTTATACATTAAATACATTGCTACAGAGCCTTAAGAAATTTGATTTATAACAGTGTAAACACTAGTAATTTTGTGCAATAAGTTACTGGTTCAGACTACAATATCTTGCACTGATTAATGTTGAGAAAAACTCTTTTTGGCCTGTAAATCTTTTCTGAGTCTTGCTCACTCTTCTGGGTTCACTTTCGATGCATTTTTAACAGGATGCTTTGTCACACTGGGCAAACTGTGTCATGGGAGAGTCCCTCCTATTTGTGTTTCTGCCCTGAGACAATAGTTTTATAAAAAATATTTTAGATATATTTCAGACTTTTTCCACCACACATATTTTCATCAAAAGGTCAGTGAATGTTCCTAAGTAAACTTTTGGACTAAATTATGGTATAATATAATAAGATTGACAGTTATAAGGAGTTTTGTTCCTCAGTTTTAAACATGTAATCACATCATGTGAATTAGTCTCCTCTTCCTGAATTATGAAACACTTTCAATCTTTCTGTTTCTGCTTGGATTCATTATTCATCTTAGATCCCTTTGTGGAAATCATGTTGCCACAGATAAGAATCTGAAATTATTAAGTCCCTGTACCTAGTAGTTTTATGTTGGTTTAACCTTTCTGGATTTTCCTCTGATCTTCCTCTCTTCATTATTCCTTATGTTCTACCTGTTTTCACACTGAGCTAAGATTTTTTGTTTGTTACCTGTGGCAACCGACAGGTCTTTCTACCTGTCACACTTAATTTAGAATGCATGAATATATTTGGTGGTCAATGTTCCTTTGGAACTTGTATTTGTCAATGGCAAATTACACCTGATGCCACGTTTCCTGTTTACCCAACCTGTTTTCTTTGGGACTCTGAAATGCCTCCGTCTGCCTAAGTTTAAATAACATCCTGTCATCTGCAAACTTTTGCCTTTTCTTATTTATCGGCCTTTCAGACTTGCTAACATTTAAAGAGTGGTTCAGAAATCAGTTTTGTTTCCTACTGCAAAAAGATTAAAATTTTCAGAGAAGCCTTGAATCCCAAGGTGTAACAAAAGATTGCATGAAAGGAATAGGTGTCAATCTCTATTGTGAAGATGTGAGAGCTTGAAACTAACTTGTCTGATTCATGAGGCAGAGGCACTGCCTATTCTGCTAGAGCAACTAGAAAATGAGTAGATTTTTTCCTGTTCAAACAGTGATTATTGTTCAGTGTGCTTAGGCAAGCACCTCTGCACTTTGCTCAGCTCCACAAAGAGTATGGTGGCGTGTTACTCAGGGAGTGACTGGACGTTGATCAAGGGGTGGAGATAAGAGCAATTGCAATGTGCATCACTTGGTTCGTATATTGTGGTGTTATTATTATTATTATAGTTATTATTATTTTGCCTTCCTGTTCTGTCTTATTAAACTGTTTTTATCTTACCCCACAAGTTTTACCTTTTTTCCGATTCATTCCCCCACTCCACAGGGGGAGAGTGGGCAAGTGTCTGTTTGGGGTTCACTAGGCTAAGACACAACAAAGGGAGAAGCAAGCTGTACGGTAAGAAAAAATAATCCCTTCTTAAAGTAAACACCAAGTGGAAGTGCTGGAGAGGCTACGAAACCACAAGAGCCCTATAAAACAGATGTCACTAAATTTTTAGGGCATGACACAGCTGGTATCCATCTTGCCCAATTCTATCTGTCAAAATGGATTCACCATTCAGTTTATCATCTGAGGAGTCCTCACAGTCAATGGAGGCAGGACAATTTGTCTTATCCTAAATGAGGCATCTAGACTAGGCCGCATAAGGGGGTGTCCCTTAGTTAAAGTGAAAGGGGTCTGGAGGTACCATACAGTTTGGGTGGTGTGACTAGCTTCTATGGTATTTTTTTAATGGTTATAAACTGAAGGAAATGTGTGACTCTAAAAAGCATTACATCCTGCTTATTAAAAATGTCTACATCTGTATAGCTGTGGCTGTGACATATAGAAAGGTTGCTAAATTTTGCCATGGGTGAATGGAAAAAAAGCATGAGACTATGGTTTTAATCAGCTATTGTTCATTTAGATGATGGTTCACCAACTTACCGAAATAACTGAAGAGCTCCTGAGTTTTCAAATCTTTAGCATACAGCTTTGTCTGAAAGACATAGTTGTAACAGCAGTGTTTCATTACATGTTAGTTGGTCCTGTTTTGGAAGGCTTGTGCAAGCAGAGAGTAGAGCTCTGGTGGAACCATTGTGACTACCTACACACCAAAGGAAATCAATAGTTTAAGAGAACAACTCACAAGCACTCCATGAAAAGATACTGAGTCATGTACTGTGCACTTGTAAAGTTTATCTGCATTCAAAGATGCAAGCAAGGGTTAATATCTTTGAATACTTTATTTTCCATGACTGATTTGATTGCCTTTAATAATTACTGCAAAATAAACTTAACACAATAAGAGAGATATTGTATGAAAGAACATGGATCCTGAGCAACGAACAGAAAATCCGAAAACAAGTTTCTCACTGTGAGCTGACTTTGTAGTGTTGGTGTAAATGTAGTGACAATATCTTAACCAGTGCTCACATTAAGTAACTTCCATTCATAAGTAGCTCAGAAAGGAAATTAAACCAGGACACGTTAAATGTGATATGACTATTGTATATGAAACATCTTACCTTGGAGAAATATAAACACTTTAGAAAGAAATGGCCAGGTGATCCTTTTACTGGTGTCATGCTAATTATCACTGATGGTCTCACAGGGAGCAAATCTGGACTCCAGATAAGAGGGAAAAACCTAAATAATAGAGCACAAGTGCCATTTTTCTTTTCCCTCCCCAAGCCAAGCTGCTCAAACAGGTTTGCAGACCAACAGGTACAAAGCATGTTAATGAGTGTTGAATCCATCCAGCAGTTACCTTTATATCCCATTTCAGGTTAATACTGTAGAAAAAAAATCCCTTTAACCAGTAGTAAATTCACACATGGCTGATGTGGGACTAGAGAAACTAAGTACTAACTTCCGAACTGCCAGTGCAGAGGAGCTATAAGCTGTCAACTCTCCTTCATGTCATCCAGATAAAAGAAGAAAACCACTGAAGCTTTGATTAAAACATTGATCTAAACCAATCGAAATAGAAGATGAATTAAGTGTACTTGAAAACTATTAGCTTAGAACTCACTTGATAGTCACACAGCTAAACTGGAAAAAGACACTTTCTTTAGTATAGAAGTGAAACAGAAAATTAGATTTCACCCGGGCATTAAAACTTACAGATTCTAATCCAGGAAAACATATGCTTACAAAATTGACCATGGGTATAGTAACTGATTTTGGACAACTGCAGCATAATTGGTTGTCATCCCATGAGGACTTTGTCCTAAAGCTACAAGTAAAAACCTACTAGACCAGTGAATTGGAAAAATGTCATTAGGGCTCATATTTTTGGTGATAGAGTTTGTGCAAGATTAAAATAGGAGAGGATATATACCTTATGTAATGGAATAAAAACTGCCTGGGATGATGAACCTCTAAAAAATTGGAAGGAACATTGTCCTTGGAAAGTCACTGTGGAAATTTTGTCTGCTGACACATAAACCCAGCTGTAAATCAAGATGAAGTGGATTTTTATTTTATTTTTTGGGGGTGGAGGGGGAGAGAGAAGGGAAAAAATCAAATCATAAACATTAACAACATAAAATGATCTATTGTGGCAAGTTGACCCTGGCTGGACACCAAGGGCCCACCAAAGCCCTGTCACTGCCCTCCTCCAACTGGACAGGGGAGAGAAAATGTGACAAAAGCCTCATGGGTCGAGATAAGGACATTCAGAGATCTAGCTCCATGAGATCTATCTATGAGATTCTATCATGGGCAAAATAAACTGACTTGGGGAATTTATCATCAATCAAATCAGAATAAATAATGAGAAACAAAAAAATCTTTAAAATACCTTCTGCCTACCCTTCCCTTATTCCTGGCCTCAGCTCTACTCTTGATTTTCTCTACCTCCTCCCCACTAGTCATGCAAGAGGATGGAGAATGAGGGTTGCAGTTGTTTCGTCCTACATTGTTTCTGCTGCTCCTTCTTTCTTGGCGGAGGACTCCTCATGCTCTTTGCCTGCTCCAGCCTGGGGTTCCTTCCACAGCAGGCAGTCCTCCACCAACTTCTCAATGTGAGTCCTTCCCATGGGCTGCAGTTCTTCATGAACTGCTCCAGGGTGGGTCCCTTCCGTGGACACAGTCCTTCAGGAACAGACTGCTCCAGCGTGGGTCCCCCAGAGGGTCACAAGTCTTGTATCAAATCTGCTCCAGCATGGGCTCCTCTCTCCATGGGCCACAGGTCCTGCCAGGATCCTGCTCCAGTGCAGGCTTCCCATGGGGTCACAGCCTCCTTTGGGCATCCCCCTGCTCTGGTGTGGGGCCCTCTGTGGCCTGCATGTGGAAATCTGCTCCATCGTGGACTTCCATGGGCTACGGGTGGATATCTGCTCTGCCATGGACTTCCCTGGGCTGCAGGTGAGTATCTGCTCCACTGTGGACCTCCATAGGCTATAGGGGCACAGCTGCCTCACCATCATTTTCACCACAGGCTGCAGAGATATCTCTGCTTCAGTGCCTGGAGCACCTCCTCCCCTCCTTCTGCATTGACCTCGTTGTCTGCAGAGCTGCTTCTCTCATACGTTCTCACTCATCTCTACAGCTGCAATTGCTCCAGTGCAGTAACATTTTCTCCTTCATAATTATGTTACCCAGAAGGTGTTGTCATCATCACTGATGGTCTTGACCTTGGCCAGTGGTGGGTCTGTCTTGGAGCTGACTGGCACTGGCTGTGTCTGACATGGGGGAAGCTTCTGACAGCTTCTCACAGAAGCCACCCCTGTAGCCTTCCCACCACCAAAACCTTGCCATGCAAACCCAAGGTAGGCTAAGTGTGTATCAGCGTCCAAAGATAGTTGTATGATCTACATTCTCAAAAGTTATTAGCATCAATTCCAAATATTCATGCAACACTACAGAGGTTACTGTTGTCTCTTATATTCTTATTTTAATACATTTGTCAGGTAATTTTTAGGTGCTATTTTGTAAGTATATTTGTGCAAAATATGTAACAATACTACAAATCGTGGCATATTTTCTACTTTAGGGACACGGTTTAGTGGTAGACGTGGTAGTGCTACATTAACAGTTGGGTTTGATGATCTTAAAGGTCTTTTCCAACCTAAACAATTCTATGATTCTACTTTGACTCTTGACTTACAATTAACATCTTTTCTGTGTTTTATGGTGTGTTATTTCCATGCCTTGCAGACCTGAAGGTGAAATGGTGCCCAGTTGTGGATGATTGTCAAGTCATAACATTTCTTGCATTTCTAGCTTAGTAAAGCTGTTAAAGGTTGAGTGGTTATGTCAGTGTCTACTAAGTGACAGTTCTGTGATCTGATCCCTTACATTCACACAGGGAAAAAAAAAACCCTATTGCAAATTCAGTAGCCAGTATTCCTTGATAATAATTGAGTGACAGGAAAGCTCAGGTTATACATGAAACAGGACTTTGATCTTACAGCAAGTAAATCCCTAATCCATTCCAGGATCCCTTTGTCTGAACAATGACTAGAGTTCTGGAAACATATATCCTGGATAATTAGGAGTCTCGCTTGTGTTTGTTGCTGCAATTTTTGTGACTACTATCCAAGCTGTATTGTTACAAACCAAAAAATTCCATAAAGCACTCCAGGCATATTCTAAAAGTATGTACCACGTCAAAACTTTAATCAATCCAAGTACCTATAGAAATGCTATGTTCTTGTTGCTTATGTTGGTGGTGGATGGTTTATGTTGGCCATGATTTCAATTTTGCTGTCATCTGGCTGTATTCTTACTGCAGAGAGAAGGGGTTTCATGTGATTAACTCACATTTATTCAGGGTGGATAATATCTTGATTGAACTTTGCATAGTCTCTTTGGGTCTTTCCCATCACTTACAGTTCTGTTCTGCCTGAGTTGATGTCGCTTTTAGCACACCATCATGTATTTAATATACAGTATCTCCAAAAGTTTTAATTTTTTTTCTGAAAATTTTCATTAATGGAAAATATATAAAAAAAATGTTTACAACACCTTGGTGCATACTCGAGACAATTTCTTATCTAAACCAAATCGTATATATCTGACTTTGTTATCTATAAGAATATTTTTAACTGCCAATTTGGCTCTAAATGTATGTTGACCCAGAAATATAATAATTCCAACTCAGAAAAGCCTTGATAAAAACTGGGGTATCCAAACAGATGTTAAAAATGTAATCTCTGTAAGTATAACAGTCTCTAAAATCATAAGACTAATAATAAACCATAATGCCTAAACAAAGTCAAACGGTAACCCTAATCCTTAACCCTAATCCTAAACCTAAAATTAAATAAAACCCTAAATGTAACTCTAACCTAAACCCTAAATCTAACCCAGGTTTAATCCTAACCTTCATAATATTCACAAAAGACTAAAAGACAAAATCTGAGCCTAAAGCATAGCAGCTTTACCCCAATCCTAAATTCTAACCTTAAAAGCTATCCCTAACCCTAACTGAAGCATAATGCTAAAGCCAAATCTTAACCTGAACCAAATTATTGAGCCTTAACCGAACATCTAAATCTAAACCTTAACAGTAAACCATTACTCCAACCATAAATGCCCCTAACTCAAACCCTGAACTCTAAACATAAAGGCAAAGCACAATGCAAATTGCTGCCTACAAGCATAGCCATAACTTCTGAACCTAATCCTAATCTGAACTCTAGTTCTACTATGCCCAAACCAATAAACATAATTGTAAACCCTAGTACTAAATCTGGCAATATTCCTTAGCCATACACTCTTATCCTCACCCCAACACTAAATCAAATTCTCAGCATCAAACTCAAACACAAAACCAAACCTAAACTTTTACACTGAACCTTAATATTAACACTATCCCCAAATTTAGACTTAGGGGTTAAAGGCTAGGGGCTTCATTTTTGTTTAGGATTAGGGATTTATGGTTTTAATCATGAGTTAAGTTTTCCTTGGGATAGGTTTTTTAATGGGGATAATGATTGGAGTTCATATTAGGGTTTGGACCTCGTATTAGAGGTTGATTTAAGATTGTCATTACAGAGCAATTTTTCATTGCATGAGAGATACCACAGAAGAATAATTTTTAAATTTAAATGTAAGGAGAATATTTTCTTTAAAAAATGGTAAAAGTATCTGGTACAAAAATTTTTCACTCAGGTATTCCTAAGAAACTGTAACGTAAAGAGCTGAACTAGTAACCCAGGTCTGTGACATTGAAACTGCCAGAAAGCCAGAATACAGAACACTAATTTTTAACGATACTGGGATCCAGCAGCTAAAGACCAATACATCTGATGCTTACACAGATAAATCAGTGACAATGATGATAAAAAAGATAATTAGAGAAGTCATAGATGTGAGGCACTGGGGAAGTCAATAAAACTTTTGTAGAGTTACATTATGTACCATACATCTCTAAAAAGTATATAAAGTATTAGAGAAGGTGGACATCCTGTTCATAAAGCTTATTTAGACTTTCAAAAGACATTCAACAATGTTGGTCATCAAATGCTCTTCAAGGAATTATTCTATTATGGGATAAGAAGCAAGTCCTTCACATGACCGAATAACAATTGAAAGGTTGGAATTAATGACCTTAATTTTTCTGCATATATGGAAGTTGCTAGTGGAGTACAATGTGCTCACCATATTCATAAAAGATGTGGAAAGTCTTGGTGGTTATTGAGGTGACAGAGTTTGACACCTCAAAGTATTTAAAAATATTAAAGACAGTGACTGAATTGAAGGAAGATCTTATAAGACTGACTGGTACAGAAGAGTGAAGGAGCAAAATTACATTCATTGTAAAATGGATGTAAAATGACATAGAAACAAACAGTTCTAACAGTATATACAGAGTGATTGACTTTGCACATGCATTGAGTGGTATTCGGGTATTACCACTTAGGAAAAGGTCTTCAAAGCTCTTCAGAAAAAAAACCCAACAGACTATCAGACAACTCTGGAGATAAAAACAAATAAACCAGAAAATACTATAATAACAATGTACACAAGAAATGTGTACTCATTATTGGAGTACTCTATATAGCTCCAGTACCACCTCCTGAAAAAGGATAGAGTAGAATTCAAAAACAGAAAATAATGAAAAGGGCAGCCAAACAACTGAAATAGCTTCAGTACAAAGTCAAATTAAATAGACTAGTACTCTTCAGTTTGATAGACAGGTTATGAACAGTTGTTCAGTGTCTCTCCCAAGATAAGAATCAGGTGATACCAAACACAACCAGATTCAAAAGTAATATAAAGAAATTTAATATGTAGTTAAACTCTGGAAACAACTGGCTGTTGAATGTTGTGGTAAAGCTGACACTACTTCAGTAAATGGCTGGCTGATTTATCAAAAAAAGGTTGATTGTATTATGAAATACAAACACTACTCTAACTCAGGAATCACAATTTACCAGAGACTGGGAGAATTTGTGCAGTATAATAAAAAATATTTTCACCTATGTATTTATGGCCATTGGCCACTGTTGAAGACAGAATGTTAGCTTAATTATAGCTTTTGATTTAATCTGGAGTGGCACTTCTCAAATTTCAGGTTGACAGAATGGATGACAAACCAAGGCAGAGTAGATGGATAAAGAGGAAAGAAGTAAGTGAATGAAAGCAATAGAAGAATGAAAAATAGGCTGGCTCATGAACAGAGAATAGTGAAGGATGAAAAAGGAAGAGGAGACCAGTGATACAGAATTAAAAAGGGAATAAAATACAGCAAACAATGCCTTCAATCCTTCAACACTCATGAGCTCAGACTGAAACAAATGTAAAGGACTGCTGGGGTAAATAGAAGAACAGAGCCATGTATTGTTAGAAAAGAAAAAAAAAACAAAACCACACAGTTGCACCAATGTAACCAAAAATTCAGTCCAGACATGACTGTTTTACACAAATATGTTCAGACACCTCAGGAGCATAATCTGAAGGACAATGCTGTCATGAATACGAATAAGTGTAAGGAAACCGTGAATGGAAGTTTAGTCAGCAGAGCAGTGAGACTCTGAAACAGCCTTTGAGGAGGAACAGCTGGGGCTGTTTGCAAAATTATCATTAAGTACTGTGACACATCAAAACAGCAGACAATGAGTGAACCCAGTGGTTTATTACAACTTTAGGTACCATGTTTTAAATACCAGAAAAATAATTTATGGGAAAATATTTCAGACTTGTTTGTATTTTTTTTTTCCTGGGATGTGTTTATGCATCTCTGTACAACATAACAGGAACAAAGAGATTCATAGAGCATAAAGCTTGCAAAGACCATTAAGTTATCTCCTCACATCTTCTTGAAAAGATTAAAGAGACTGATCTAAGCCAATTGTAAGTAGTTTCCTCTAGCCCACAAATACTGCTTGTGTATCTCTTCTAACTCCTGCCATTTTTTTTCATCAGTCTTCTCAGAATATAGATACCAGATTCATTTGCACAGTTTCAAGACCAGCCTTCTGTGCTGGAGTTTATATTTTGGAATTGTAGGTCTTTCAAAGACATATATATTAACAAGTTGCACATTATTAACCTACAATGTATGGCAAAAGACTATTATATCAAAGTATTTTTGCTATATGTATATTTTCCTGGCTCGTTGAGTAATGATTTTGGAGAAACCACTGCAAAGATAAGGGGAATTACTGTGAATCATTGCTACAAATTAAGTACATTCACCTATGGAAATTTCCACATTCAAGAGACATGGAAATCTATGTGTAAAGAGAGCTCAAATACAGGACACGGATACTGGCAATGAAACAAAGTCTGGAATGCAGACCTGAAAAACCTTTATCAGCATGAGCCCAGTATTCTGACCAACTTGCTTTAGCTATTCCACACATGGAGGATTTAAAGTTTAATACCAAATTTGCTAATTTGAATCTCTTTTTGTGTTACATGGGATTTTGATTTTACAGGGGGATACAGCAACATACTTAAATGACAACACAAATACAAATAATCAGAGTACAGCAATTGCTTTTTTGTTGTTGTTGTTTGATTTTTATACTCTCTGTTGGTCACACTTTATGTTGGGTATTCTATCACAAGGTGTGTGACTGTTTCAATTTTTTTTATTAACTGAGGAACAAACAGTTATACCTTTGGCATGACAAGGGACTACCAAGGAGTCCTCTGTGTCGCACAACTTAGCCTGGCTCTGCTTTCATAGGCCATGAGGTTGCCCTTGAAAGCTGTACCACTTGTGCCAAACTGCCATACCACAATCCAGTGGAGCACAAGGAGACTTGGTTTTGGCTGGTAACATCTGAGCTTTTATGTATAACTTGCTAGGTGCTAGCAAAGAATATCATAATAGCTCAGATTAGTACCAAAAGGCAAGAGGGAAAAGGATAGATTACTGGTGGAGGTGGCCCTGGTTTGAAAGTTATAAAGTAATGAGAAGCTGAAAAAAGAAAGATAACAGGAAAAGGGTATACACCTCCTGAATGTATCTTTTTAGGTTATGGAACTGCTGACAAAGAAGCTGGAAGAATAATAAAAAGTCTTTGCCAACAGAATGAAGACAGGCGGTACCGGCAGACCTCTTCTGTTTCTCATATTTTTGTTCCTATGGTTCTGTTCAATACATTTGTCACATATGACTGTGCTATATATAAACTGGAATGCAATGACAAAACCAGGTGTCTCTAATTTCATGAAGCATATCATCAGACTCGTAATACATTATGAATATTTTTTGCAGAATTTCACATTCTAATTTACCTGAATGTTTTACAGAGTTATTACCAAAACGTAGGATTTTATTTAAAAGTTTGATTTATTCTTCATCTTGCTGTATTTTTAGTGGAGCTGCTTATTTTATTTGTTGTTAAAATAAAATAGTGAAGTCAAATAGGGAGTAAATTCTGCATAATGGATAAAAACGTGCCTGGAAGAATATCACATGTTAAAATAGTACGAGAAACTCAGACCAAAGGTAGCTGAAATATGTTTTTCTCTGCATATGTGACTGTGGAAATAGATGTAATCCATATACCAGATGTTCAATTACAAAAAAAAAAAAAAAAAAGAAAGAAAAAGGTCAATTCCTTGATGTCCATTCTATTTCTGCTTTAGTAAATATGTGTTTTTTCTTTACTCAAATTGGGACAGATAGTTAGATGACTTCTTAAATATAGTAAACTAAACTATATAAATAAGTAAGGAAATATGCTTACATATAACTTAAAATAACCAGATGACGACATAGTCCATTTCTAGATCATTACATGTCACAGGAACTTCAACATTTTACAAATGTGGCTCACTCACACAGCATCAAACCTGCTGAATGGGAACTGGGCTGAAGTTATTACATCAGACTCAAAAGGATATTGTGGGTCTTTTTTGTAACAGACTCCACAGAAAAAATACAATTTAGTGATTTGCTTTGTGTGTTTAGCAAGTTGGTAGAAATGTGCTATTACAGAATGCAGTGGAATCTTGAAAGCAAAGCAGTATTGAGCAGTGTTGGATATGTGGACTAATCTCAGTTCTTCTGCAGGACTGAGCTCCAATTCCAGAAAACAGGAGTTTCTGAATAGAAGGTACTACAGTGTTTGTAGTCCTGCTTGCAGAATCTCTTTGCATTGGTCTAAGGAGCCTAAACAAATCAGCTCAAAGAGGGACCATCACAAAGAGTAACAAGCATCTTTTGGAAACAGTGGAGACGGCACCATGTCAAGTGGTTCCATAGCTATGCTCAGTCTGTGACATTGCTTAATCAGATAAGATTGCTTCTATTTGCTAGAAGACATAAGGTATTCATTACTGTGGCATAACATGAAAACCAGCATGGAGATATGGCTCTGCATATAACCAGAATTCCAAATAAAGAAATTTCATAGTGCTGCACCAAATGGGCAAAACTCACCTGATGGGTTTTAGTGGATTCTGATAGAAATGACACTTGCACATTCGATTTTAGCGTAAGCTAACTAAGGAGTAAAGAGGCAGAAGGTGGAAAAGAGAAGTGAGCCTGAAAGCCATTGTGCTGCCCATTTTATGGAATAATTAGACCATCCAAAGTTTAGAGGTGCTGGCTGAACCAAGCTACCTGGATGAGTGCTTGTATCTCAGCAGAACCATTCCTCCTAGATGCTGTAGGAATAGCCAATTTACCATGAGGACAGTAGTTATTAGTAATTAGAAGTTATTAGCAGTTATTAGTAGTTATTAGTGATTATTAGTAGTTAAGTCTTCCAGTATGGTCTTTAAACTTCTAAATAATCATCAATTAGAAATTGCTCTAAAGTCAGGAGAAAATATCCTGTGTCTGGATTGTAGATTGTACTTTCCTAGAGTAACCAATTTTTTTGTACCACACTGTCTCTTTGAGCAATTAAATTAATGTATTGTAACAGAAAAAGAGGGACACAAATTGAGCATATACCACTAGTGCATGCGGCCCACATTGCTATGGTTGTGCTGTATCAAGATGGATTATCTTACTACCTTATGGCCAGAAGCCTGTGTGTGATTTATGAAGCAGTTTGCTAACAGGTTGAGAAGAAAATATTTACAAAATGTGAGACCACAAATGAAAAAATGCTGTAAAAATGGAATTCCTTTAAAGTGACCTTTTTTAATTTTTATTTTCGTCTTGTTCTTAGGTACATTCACATGGAACTAGAATTTCAGTCTCTGCCCTTTAAATGGATGTTTATACACAGATAAACATCTGTGTAGTATTGTAAATTAGGCCACAATTACAGTGATAGAAATGTCAAACATATGCATGCCTTAAATAAATCAAAATGTTAATAGCATTTTTTTCGTTGCTTCTTTTGTGGAAGAAAAAAAAGTCATCTATTTCCACAATTTACATTGGGCTTCCAGTTTATCTGAGTGTAAACATGTCAGTTGTGTCAGGAGTGTAAAATTATCAGTTGTGCTTGCATTTCCCTTGTGTTCTTCCACACACATTGTAGGTTTAATCTAGATACTGATTAGATCTTGTTGCCCTCTGCCCATCCTACCACTCATTTCTCTAAACATCTCTAAATATCCTCAGGGGTAGGGTGCTGAGGTAATTCTCTCCCAGTTTCCCAACTCACCACATTGGCTCAGCATCAGACGAACTTCTCTACAAGACAGGACATGTGCAGTATGCCATGGCAAAATCCATCCAGGATGCATTCTGTACTGCACAAATAATGTGGTTGCCAGCATCTGCGGTGATGTAAGATCTAGTTGCAATCCATGTCTCTAAAGGGTGTTCTGGTCTGACAGACTTCAGTATGCATGCGATAAAAAAACGTGTAAACTGTTTGGCTCACACCTCACATAAAGTAATAGATGTCAGATGAACACTGAAGTCGAGATGTTATTTCTAGAACTCAACTCATGCTCATTCTTCAAGACCTCAACAGGATATATTTTTTGTAACCATATATATATTTCTTCTTTGCCATTTTATAATCATTCAGATCTTTACTGTTAATGAAAACATCAAAAAGGTTGCAATGCATCAGCAAATGAATTTGGACCTAACTGTCCAAGTGAGGAAAAATGAGGGCAAGGATGGAAAACCCAAGAGACATCACACAGACTTAGCTCTTCAAGGAAGATAGATCTGTGTTTATTATCCCTTTTGGGGACTGCCTTTTACACATACACAGGAGAAGGGTGGAGCAGCTTTGTTAAAGAATGAGGGTGCACAGCCTTTATCTTCCACAAATTAAGCGTCAGTGGGGAAAATAGACTTTAAGACATTCACTGTGAGTTATGCAACTCTTCACGTCTGACAGCAGGAGACCTCAGGAACTGTCCTGTTACTGTTCTCTTCACAATTTTCTCCTAGGTTTTAAGTCAGAAGATGAAGGGTGAACTAGACACTAGAAGTTACATTAATTTACACTAATTTTTCCAACTTTCATTTCAGAATTGTGTTAGAAGTCAGAATCTAATATCAAATTCTGCATATCTGCCTCTAACCAACTGAAAAAAGGAGTACATGGGGTCTTATCTTCACTTGGTTACTGGTGCTGTGCTACTGTCCCAGTTGCCTTACCAATAGCAGGCTCAGCCAGAACCTGGTCTTATTGCGTTGTGTGCTGTAAAGTCCAAAAGACAGAGTTGCTACTCTAGGACTGATAAACTGAAAAGCTAAAAATTGATAAGGACAGAATGCACACATGCACAGTAAGACCAGATTCAGAAGTGTTCAAATTCCACTTATCTTTCAAGGAAATCGTGTTTAATTGCAGCCATTCAGTTATTTGCTAGAAATCACCTTGCAAATTAAGACAAGGGGTATGAAATGCTAACAGAAATATTAATTATGTACAGTTCATATCACTTTTCTGGAGTATAAATCTTCATTGTGGTATTTGCTCCCAACTTCAGCTCTAACAGGTCTTCTTTTAATTTCTTTATTAATTTTGCCTTGTTTAATGTTGCAAATGTATTGCCATTTTTCTGCTCACTGAGATGAAACTGCATCTATTTTTGTTGCTGCTGCTTCCCAGGAGTATGAGGCACAGATGAGTTACACTTCATCAAACCTAACATTTTTCTTCTGTAATATAACTAGTCATGTTTTCTTGCTTGTACATAATTCAATTTGTAGATGCCTCATCAGCCTCCCTCTCTCCTTGACACCTGTCAACTGTTTGTCCTCTTGGTGAAGGTGTTTAGTGCATTGTTATTCCAGTCTGAGGAAAGTCCTTGGGAAGTGTCTGTCAGTAGGGTGTGTAAAATCATTGAAATACAAACTTACATATTTCTTTAATCCACTATTCAGAAATGATGATGCAAGTCAAAATGCTGAGGCAATATAAGAAATAGTCATTAAAACCCTTATGCTTTAAACAGTCAAATAATTTTGCAATGTTTTAAGGATCCTTATGCTGCAGTGAGCTCAATGCACATATGGAGAACCTTGGACTGGTAAATTTTCACAGCAGCTTGTAAGATTTTATTTTGAATCACCAAAATGAGTTGTAACTGTTTAAAAAGCAGCGAAAATGTGTTTTATTTCTGTCTCTGAAGTACAGCCTCTAAAAGTATTCTTCACAATATTTAGACCTTGCGTGTTTTAAAGGGTGGATGTAGGCAGCATGAATAAACAATAAAGGTTAAAACAAATAAAGATATGTTACTGACGATGACTGGTGGCTTAAGCAGAGATATTTTGTCAGAAAATTGTGGCCTTCAGGATTTGTGCAGTAACTTTTTCTAGGCATGTGATCTCTTCTAAAGTTAGCACAGCATTTCTGAACCATGTTAGATTGACAGGCACAGAGAGGTAGGCTCTCAGCATGCACTCACACAAAGAAAACAAAACAAGCAGCCTGGCATCAGCAGCCTCAGGCCTGATCTGAAATGACCATATCTTGGAGTGACAGAATCATTTAGTCTCCTAACTGTTTCAATGCTTGACCTCTGCTGAAACTGTCAAATAGACATCAATGCCACTTATAACATTGACTGTATAACATAGACATCTGTCAACTGAGAACTAGCCACCACCTGCATTTCAGTTAAGTCACCAAAGAGCCATTATTCAGCAGCACATCTTGTAGACAAGCCTGCTCAAGCCTGAAGTGTAGTGTACTCCATGTTTACTTCACCGGGTCTTACCTTTTCAAATAAACTAAAAGATGCTGCCTTGAGCATAAGAGAACAGAAGAAAGCATCAAAGAGTTCCGCAGTGAGGAGTAGTCACACAGGACTTTGAGATCAAGAAGATATAAATACAGATATGACAGAGCAAATGAAGGAAATTAATTGGTTCTACATGACTTCAGAGATCAAATTTTATAAAGTGCTGGGTGATGTGTGCTTTTGGAAAAGCAGGAAGTAGAAAGGTGACAATAGTCATTGAAGGGTATTGCAGGAGTCTAAATGGGAGGTCTGGAATAAGGCAATGAAAACGAGGTAAACTGGGGGAATGTTAAAGATGAAAAAGCAGCAATGCAGGAACATGTCATGGTTATCTGATGTAAATGAGCAAAACAAAGCCTTCAAGTTTTGTTGTTCAAAATTGTTACTGCAACAGGGATGGAGGGGAAGAGAAGCTTCAAAAGAAATTCAGGGTGTTAACTTTTGACCATACTGAGTTAAAAGAGACGATGAATCATTCTGGGTAAGATACTGGAGATACCACCACCAGCATAATATTAGAAAATTCATAAATCAGCACAGAGCAGATGTGTATGGATGAACTGACAGAAATAATATACTTCATGGGAGAAACAGAGAGTGAAGGCTAGCATTCCGAAGTACCTCAGAGGCAACAGGAGAAAAGCAATGCCATCAAAACAGCTGAGAAAAGAACAATTAAAAGAAAACAAAGTGATTGGACTATTATGCTGAAGGCAAATGGCCCTCAAGCACCAGCAGCATTGCTAGCAGCTCTCAAAAAGAAGAAATAAAGCCAATTCCCCCAAATGCAATAGCAACTAACATATTACTGGATTCAGTTTCAGCTTAGGGCAGTACTCAGAATCCCAGCAACAGGAGGGAAGCAGAAAATCAGAAATATCCATCTCAGCTAAAATCAAGAAAGATGACAGTGTATCTGAGTATTTGAGGCTCTGATTTTGGCCAGGAGCAGCTATTACAAGCAATAGATATGTACAATGCACATTTAAAGGAGGGAAGGCAGAATTTACACAGTGTACCTGAAGAACAAACTGGAACATCAAATGAAGAGGCTGTACTTTACCTAAAATTTTTCTACATGTTTTTAAAGAAAAATAAAAGCAAAACTCAACTGACTTGGTTGTTACTATAGCTCAATGTTTTAGAAATTTGTTTATATAAAAATATATCATTCCCTAGGATATCATACTAGGTTTCTGGCTTGTTTTCCAGGGTAGGTCCATCTATGAACATAAGCTTGAAGCTTTACTCCCTCTAGCCCTTGAGAGATTTCACCTGATTCCCACCATTCTTAAAAACATTCCAAGTTTTAAACAAGGTAGTAGATAGCAAAAAATTCATTTTCTAAACTTTAAAGTTTTTTGCACAGAGAATCTTAACTAGACTAGGCCACACAGTTACACTCTTGCATTTCACTCTGCTTGGTGCAGAGCATCACTACCAGAAGTCCTGCTCACTTCAGAAACATTTGACACCCACCCTGACTGAACTCTGAATAGCTCTAAGGCCTTCACAAAGGAGTGATGGTGCTGGGGAAAAAAAAAAAAAAAAAAAAATTTAGAGGAACTTTTGGTATTACAGAAAATGAATGCTTGCTAAAGGCCATCTGTGACACAAATACAGCTTTCTGTAGTAGTGTGATTAAAGTTAATTTTGTGCTGGAATAATCCAGAACAGCCTGTGCACCAGAAGCAGTTCCACCTGTCAGCTGTCCTACCGTATTATTTGTGATTTCTTACATATTTATGCTTTAAGTGCCTCTCTCCATATAAATTAGTTCCACATGTATTACATTAAAATCTAAATCTGAAAAAGTATTCCAACACTACTGTGTCTAGAATGTATTTAGTGTCTTCCCCATGATAACAGGAAATAATGATAGTAAAGAGACATCAATCTTCTCCTAAACTTAAAAATAAGTAGACTAAGTAGCAGCTTTTGCAGGGCTCTAAGTATTGAATCCTTTCTATTTAAATGAGCTCTACCCTAATTGATCAACAACAAACAGGCAGTTAATTGTTCTCAGCTAAGCTTTCAATAAACTTTGATTAACGTATGTATGCTTTGCTGAATTCAGCAATTCAACATAGTAATCAGTGCATTGTGTAAGCAAGCTGTCATTGTAAAAGTACCTGTCTTTTATAACAAATTTGAAATTTTTTTAAAGAATAAGCTGTTTCATAAAGCTCTGAAAATAAATACTCAGGATGAATCTACATGTACATTTGTGTTTGATGTGAAATGCTTGAACAAAAACATTTCTTAAACTATGAAATTTCCTATTGCTTATTTTCATTACACTGAAATTAACTTTTACATTTCAAGACAATTCTTAGAGAATACAAGCAGTTGTTATTTTATCAAAATCAGTGAGCAAAACTAGGTTTGAGTGTTCAGTCTAGAATACAAAGCTGAGGGAAGATCAACATAAATCTGTCCCACAGGGATTTTGCACAGAATGCTGAGCTCAAGACACACACCATAGAAATTGCTATGCAAGAGACATACTGTGAATTGTAGACACTGTATCACAGAGCTGCTAGCTTCAGGCTGCAACCCCCACTTTCTTTTTTGATAGACCTTTTATCTGTGGTTTGAGATGATGACATGGACATTATTCTTTCATATCTAGCCCAGCTGAAAAGTTAGCCAAGACACAGCATTCCTGTTATTTGTTTTTGAGTCAGCTCATTCAGTAAAGCTAACACAGTCACTTAACAAGCAAATAAACCTTGGTACTCATGGTATTGCCCTCTCAGTTCTCAAAAGACTGCTGTGGCTTGTGTGCAAAGGACAGTGTTACCCCTGAATGAAAAGAGGGGCAATGACTTAAGTGATGTTGAGGGCAACTCTCAACTGATCTACTGCAAAGCATTTATAAAAAGTAACTTTTTCCTGTAATTAGAAAACATGAACAAAGCAAGCTGTTATTTCTGTGAAATGTCTTTGGATATCTAGAAAATAATGACAACTTTAGATGAACTCCCAAATCAGCTACAGCATCATCCAAGCATTAAGATTTTGAGTCTTAAGATTTTGAGTAATGAGATTTAAAGTATGGATTGAGATTTTTTCTTCTAAATACTCTTTTGCTGGTATATGTTTCTATCATGTAGATAATGCTCGGAGGAATGAGAACACTAAAACCATCACAAGAAATCTTTCCTAAGTGTTGTCAATCAGGTCATAAGCAATACTCACACATGGTTGCTGGCTCAGGAAAAAAAAAAAAAAAGAGATGATGTAGCTCAAGATCACCATAAAATCCTCATCTTGAGCATTTCATACAGAAATGGACTGACAGTGTAGTTTGCCAGGACTTGCTTGAACCTAGTAACCCCATCACCTATCAGTGCTTGACTCACCTAGGCATCTAAAGGCCCTCTTGAGACAGATGAATGCAGGAAAAGTTTTTCTTGAGAACCAGACTGGCTGGCACAAGCATGTTTTCACCAGAATCTTGGCATCTGCAAATGCAGAACATTTCTTTCAGCATTTACCACATAAATAATTGCAAATTGATGTGCTAACTAATGTCAGTCCCCAAAAAAACTTCCATTCTAGTGTAAGCATATAGCTAATGGCTAACCATCAAAGAAAAATGCAAGATTGTAAAATGTCAGATGGTCAGCTGCTTATAAAATGCTGGTGCTCATCAATATATTCTTTAAGTAAACCAAAAGATTCTGGTATCACCCAATTAGTAGTCATGGGGAAACTCCGTACAACCAGCTATACACTGGACAAAATGTATGTGTATGTATTTATAGGCCATCTGAGTCCATTAATGTCAATTTTTGCCCATTCAGTTCTGAGGTCAAAAGTGTTTCAGATACATAATAAAATTCTTAATTAGATTGACATTTTAGGATGTGTGAACACATTAAATCCTTTCAAATCAGATTTACATGTGGAGTAAACAAATGGAGAATCAGGGACACATTATTCTTAAATTCGTAACATTAAGCCCATGCATTTTAACTTAACAAGGTCATAATCCAGAGGCAACAAGTGCACTCTTATAAATTTGAAATTCAACATTATGTGGCACGCAATATTGCATCATTTTAAATAAAATATTCCAATTACATTTGACTATCCATTTCCATTCCTATTATGTTTAATGAGGCAGGGGAAGTGAACACAGACTAAAAGCTAATATTGAAATACATGGATATATATATTGTATATGATACGTTGATTTTAAACTTTTATGTACAGGATTTCAACCTGAAGCAGAATGGGTTTGGGTGCATGATCTTCTCCAGAACGAGTATTAATAATAAATATATTCATTAACTATATACACTGAACGTAAGTGTCCTATTAAATATTTTTTGTGTGTCAGTGTTCTGAATTACCTTAATACTTGCTGATACTCAGTCATCCAGCGGTTTACATTTCTCTTTTTTTTTTTTCAAGTTAATTGCTTGCAAATCAAGTTACTATGTGAGTAAATGTTAGTTTAGCTATTCAACAAGCATTTGTGCCAGGATGCAGATTTTTATCATTTCTCTGTAGAAGATTAACATAAATGAAATCAGATTCATGCTGTCTTCCAAAATAAATTACCAGCAGTTTTATTTTAGAACAAGTGCTTATTAACTTCCCAAATTATAGAGAATTTTATTGAATGCATTTTTTTCCATAAAATTACTTTTAGCTATTCTGAAAAACATGTCTAATGCTTTTATGTCTCTTAAAAAAAAAATATTTCCGTGCTGGTAGTAGTTGCATACAGGAAATAGTAATTAGGCAATTAGCAATGTAAGATTTTTGTCCCAGTCATATTCCCTGTTATATCTAAGGGGCAATTTCCACCAGCTTTACTGTGAAATGGATCAAAGTGAATATATATATATATATATATATACACACACACATACACACATACACACATATAGATATATGATAATGGTTGAACTTGGTGATCTTAAAGGTTTTTAAAACCTAGTTCATTCTATGATTCTATGTTTCTGCGAATGATTCACCCCCTATTGACTGGTTGCAGCTGAGAATGGCCTTAAGCCCCAAGAACTGTTAGCAGTCTTTATGAACTTTCCTTTAGGTAAGGGACTAAGAGTTTAAGGTATAACCAGCAACTGTTTTGCAGGACTTTCTGTACTTCTCCCTTCTTCAAAATATAATACAGAAGAGTGGCTTTAGACTTTTAGACTGAAATAGCTGCAAAATCTTATAAAGCAGAACACGATCTTAACCCTTCACTAGCAATTTCTATATGCTGAAGAATACTACAGACATCAAGAAAAATCTATATTGAATTTTTATATCAGAATCTTGTTTCCTCTCCCTTCTACCCCAGCCTTTATGAAACTTGGATCCTTGGGTATATTCCCCAAACACATTTCAACACATTTCCTGGCAGATTTCACTGGATGGTTTCTCTGGTGATACTGAAACATGGGACAGCATGAATTACCTTAGGTTTTCAAATGTGGTGTTAATAAAGTTGCCTACTACTAACAGCTATACAGTGTCTCTGATTTTTTCTTTTTAATTTGCTTAGCTAAACTAATTGCTGCTAATTCATGTCCTGATTAATTTTTCCTGTGCTCATCATTTAATACATTTGCATAAAAAAAAGGGTTAAACACTGATAAATTTTCAGCAAGTTTAATAACCCCTAAAGACACATTATGATTATGCTAAGAGATTCAGGGGCTGGTGCTAATGTTAAATGATCATATTCATACTGTGTGGACAATGAATTAATGTTTGGATTAACCTGTCACAGGAAAACCAAGGCACAAACTTGTGGGTTGGTTTGTTTTTTTTCCCCTTTTATAATATAGATGCAGTTTTTTAGTATTCTGAGCCACCAGTGAAAGTGTTTCCTTTTGTATTCTTAGAAGATTTAAAATACTCAGTTCTCAAGTTAAGTACAAATAATTTGATGAAAATGAAAAGAGCTATCTGCCTTTAGAATATTCTGGAAGATTTATTTTCCATTGATCAGCCAGCTGAACTAAGAGAACACAGGCAGGAATATTGCATTTGTTTCTTGGTTTGCCCAGTTCAGGTCTCACCTGCACTCACTGCTGTTTGTCACGAACTGCCTAACCTCCTTCTCAGCCTCTTTACCAGACACTCATTCTCTATTTCAGTCTTTTATTCTGGCTAGTCCCATTCTTCTCTGCAACTTATTTCCCACCAACATAGGCAATCCTTTCTCTCCTTATGCCTCTGCACCAGTCTCTCTTTCATGAGATTGGTAATCTTGCTAACTCTGCCACTTGAGTAGTGGATCTGAACTAAAGCACCTGATTAAAAACCTTCAAACATTTCTCTATGTGATCAGCTGTTAAAGTTAATAAATGAACATGATTTCTCGAAGCTTATTAGAACAACCTAATTTTTGGCAGCAAATGTCACTTTTCTGTTATTAGCAGAAAGGGTAAACCGTGTTGCATGCAGTATTTTGGAAGTCATTAGCAGATAATCTGCTCTGCAAGACAGTCATTGACTTCTTTAAAAGTCCCCCTTTTTTTTTTTTTACAACATTTTAGAATTAGGATCTTACGCAGTAGACCAAAGCAAATCCAGCTCTATGCAGATAGAAACAAATAATTGATACTTCAACAGTGATCATAAATAATGGCCATCATGATTTTTCTTTTAAGGGAATTAAGTTTGTTATATTATCCCAATAGATAAGTGCTGCAAGAATCTAGGGGAAGAAAAATAGGAAGAGTCACCTTGTGACTTTTCTTCTTCTTGATTTCAACACAACCTTGTGCTATAGTAATTAGTTTCCCATTGTCTATCCCATTATTGATCATTCAGAGGTATGCCCTCACTAAATTACTTTGTCATTGTTGTCCTGCTTTCTCCTACTCACTCATCCATAGTTTTGTTACCCCTTCACTGTCTTTCTTTTCAAAAAGGATCTGTCCAACTGCACCTATCATATGAAGCTATCATATGAAGCTATCATATACATACCAATCATATGCTTAACTTAAAGCATTAATGCACCACTTCTCACCAAAGTAAGGACACCTGTAATGTAGCCTGACAGAGGAACCTATAAAGTAAAAACATTGTGCTGTACGTACTGTTTGGTTCTTTCCGATTTACACTATCTGTAGATTTTTCTTCATCCGTTTGTTGGGGTTTAGGACAGTCTATTCACAAAATGGCAATTTGTATGTACCTTCTGGCTCTCAGTGGAGACACTAAATGTAAAGTAGCCTGTTCTTGTAAGAACTGCATTTTTTTCTTTGGCTTAGAAAGGACATATGAATATTACAGATTATAAAGATGTTAGGCTTGTTATCTACTTTCTCAGGTTTCTTTAATTATTCTTTTCCCACTTTTTACTGTCTCCTACATATTCAGGCAGCCTCATGCAGCCTGGAAGTACTACTTCCCTTCTGCCAGTCTTTCTCCTTAGTTTGTATGCCATGCCTATATTATTATACTGTCCCAGTAAATTTTCTTAGGTGTTGGAATCAAATTTCTTTGGAGTTACCTTACTAGAATGGTGTCTGGTATAGATTTGGTCTGGGCCAAATAGCACATTCCTGAATGATTTCCACATATGATTCAAGAATTACAATGGGTAATGGGTATTCCTAGCAGGGTTTAAAAGTGGTCAGCTTGTTTCACAGACTGGGTTTCATTAGTACAGTTGTTGGCCAGAGTGTTCACATTTAATTCATTGCCATAGACATTGCGGATCTACAGAAAAGTTGAGATCAAACATCAGTAGCAAGTAGTGAAATGTTTGTAGCTGAAGAGTGGAAATGCTGATTGATCCTTACATTTTAAGCTTAGCTGTTGTCTGTGATGTCTATAAAGTACTGGCAATAGGTTTTTTACTGCTTCCTGTAATATTTATGCCTTCCCTATATATCGTTTTCTTTCAGAGTGACTACATGGTCAGTCTTTTTCTGAAATCTTAGTAGACTCTTTTATGCTTTTTCTCTATCTTTTTATAATGTGTTTTATGGTAGGCTATCATTTCTTTCCATGTAATTTCAATAAGACTTACTTGACAATGGTGGCAGTGAATAATACTATAAGGGACAGAAAGTTGTACAGTGAGTTGCCATTTAGGTTGGGTAAAAGAGGTGAAATCACTATTCGCCTGGGCTTGACATGAGCCTTGTCTTCAAACACCAGTCTGGGCTTTCTGCCTCAGAGGGCCAATCAGACCAGGAATTTAGAGTCTGTATATCTGTCATTTTCCCTTTATGAGGACCTTTTCTATGCAGTCAGCTAGCGTTAGAGAACAGTGCTTACGTTTGAAATTCTTCCTATCCATGCCTTCTTTTAGATATTCAGAGTATTAGAGGGAGCAGGAATAGACTAGACCACAGCTATGCATCAAGCAAGAGCCTTGCCCTCTCCACCTGGCAATTGTATACTTGAATAATACACAGAATCCAGCAATGATTTGTACAGTATAGCTACCAGGTTTACCTTCATTAAAGGCTTGTACTGCAGCAGGTCATGGATTCCTCTGTTGCACTGGGAAAAAATGTCTTCAGTTTCGTATTGTCTTCCAGAGTTAAGGACTACTAACTAGCTTACACCAAATTTCCACTGTGTTTTCTTCTCATTCAGGTTGCAGACTTTCTAATTGCTCCTTCTCCTGAGAGACAGGGGGATGATTAGTGGTTCCCCGGTTGCCTGTTTGTCTGTTTTGTTTAGTTGGTTGAGTTGGGTTTGGGTTTTTGTGAATGGTATTGTGGGGATGAGCAGGTTATCTGCATATTCTCATTCTTCAAGTTTTCTTCTTCGAGTTTCCAAATTTTTAATTTTATTAGTTGAATACTTTTCTTAGTTTTGACTATTTTCAATATTCATCTGAATGTCTTCCATCATTTAACTTACAGCAGTCTTTCAAAACATCAGAGAAACTGTCATACTTTGCCTGAATGTTACAATCCATTTAATCCATCACATGCATTTTAAAACTGTTTTGCAGTACATTCTTGCTTTCTTTACCTTACTTGTCAGACACCTCATAATTTGTCATCGTTCCAACATATACTATTAGTTTAAATTAGTACTGTTGTAAGAAATTAATCAACAGACTGATGTGTCATGAAAAAAGCTTACTCACATTCTTGTATAATACAATTGTAACTGCTCTGTTCTTTACTAAGCTAGTAAAAAAGTGCAGACAAATGAAGGAAAGAAGGGCAGGGGGGAAGAATAAGTTAGAAACAAACTAGAATCATGCCAAATGAGTTTGGAAAGTCAAACTGCAACACCATGAAATTCAGAGAATAAAAACATCTGCTTATATTTACAATTACAGACTTATGATGCAATTGCGTTTTAATGACTGGTTAATGGCCCAGTTAAATTGTGAAGTAGATAAAAATACATTAGTTACACAGATAATAACTGCGATTTCAGGCTATGAATTTGCTTTATATGAGGACTTTTTTTTCCATCAATACATCAGCACAAAAACTCCTCTCAGAAAATAGTTGCTGAGCTGGTAACTCCATCATCCATTTTCTGTCATTCTGTTTGGGAAAGAATAGGGACTCTCTCCTATGGATTACTACTGTTGCATTCAGAAATGTAACAGTGGTCAGCATAACTGTGTCAGCCTTCAAACTATGATACACAGAAAGCCTGCATGCCAGAACACCTATCTGTATAAACCAGCTTCCATCTGAAACATATAACAAAAGCAAAAAGATCGATGTTAACCCTCTTATACTATTGCAAATGGTTTATGATAGTCATCTTAGTAAATAAGAGGACTTTTATCCAAAAAAGATACCTAGAATAAGAGATCATATTTCTATAAGTCCCCAGAACACCACATGAAGAATTATATAGCTACAAAGAACGAAAAAAATCCCACTTAGCACATATCATTCCATCCTGAAACTTGCTTAAAAAGTCATTAAACAGAGCCTCTATTGAAAGAAAATCCTGGAAAGAAATCTTTCCACAGCTACATTCCTGAGCCTTTAAGCAGCTTCTTAGACTGATGAAATCAATCAACTGAAACAAGTTCTTCATAATCCGAAATACACTGAATATAGACTGCACATAAGCAGCAAAAGTGAGGCATATATGTAGCTGATACTGGGCAACTATTATGCACCAGCATAAACCAATATATCCATGCTATGTATTCAGCTGTCAAAGAAAGGTATTTCCCAGAAAACAATCACTCCATCTTCAGCTTTGTGGAGATGTTTTCACCTCCACAAGGGAAACATAACAAGACAAACCTCAGAACCCTCTTTTATAACATATTATTATGCTCGCCTCAACACTGACCTCCATATTCCACAGACTATACGCTACGTGTCTCTTTCCCTTAAGTGACCAGTATTTCTCTCAGCTTCTCCTGTTCTTGCTTTCACACTGTTTTCCTCTCCCTTCAGCTCTTTTCACTGTCCCAACATTCCCCCTGCTCACTGGGTAACAAGACTTATTTTTTCCAGAGACAGTTTAACTGGTGTATAATTAAGTAAATTTTAACTGATTGTTCTTAATATGTATTTTGATTTGAAAGCTGCTTCTTCTATTCTGAGCCCTGGCAGAGATCTTGGGTGCATGCCCACGTCTATTTTTTTTTTCCTCAACAGTTTGAACAGGTCTGTTAAAGCACAGTACTTCTGCCTACAAAAACAGGTCCTGCTTATGAATTCTTAGAAAATGATGCAAAAGAGTAAACTGTTCTCATGATTAGTCTTCCTAAATAGTTAATTTCCTAAATAAATTTGCTAGATACTTTTCACTGTATGCACTTTATGAAGTTATCATTTGTTCTTGCTTGTGCTGTGTAATGTATTCATGATGGAGTAACAGAGATGAGTAGTCAAGTTAGAAATTTTTGCTGATGGTAGTGCATTGTTGAAGATAATAAAGATTGGGACTGATTGTGGAGAAGAACTTGATATTGAGTAACTGGGCAACAAAACAGTAGGTGAAATTCCGTGTAAATAAATGAAAACTGATGCACATTGGTAAAAACAACTCAAATTTTCTTTATGGAGTGCTGTGTTCTAATCTGGTAGGATTGTGGGGCTACAATAAACAGTTGGATTGAAAAAGATCATTAAGTAGTTATCAACACAGGAAGTTAAATGTTAGGAATTACTAAGAAAGTTAAAGAGAAGAAAATAGCATCATTATGCTATGCTGTAAAGACATGGTGTGCCATCTTCTAAGATACTGTTTGGGATTTAGGTCTTTCAATAAAACAGAGTAAATAGAATTTGAAAGGAAAAACATGATATGAATAATTAAGAATTTTGAAGGGATTCTGTACAAAAATCCTCTCCAGGATAAAGAGATGCCACAAAGGAGAATGATCTGGCTAGAAAATAATGTGTGACATAGAAAAAGTGAACAGTAAAAATTTCACTCAGTCTTCCAGTATAAGAAGCAGGGGCAACAAATATGACTCAACAAAACCCATAGTGAAGAGCTTCCTTTTGCATGATGAGCTGTGAAACACTTTCTTTGAAGATATTCTAGGTGACAAAAATTCTCTCAGAATTATTGGCTGGAAGTAGAAAAATCTGTTGAGGGATATGGAAAACAAAAATGACCTTCAGCCTGGTAAGTCTCAGGGGTAGAACAGGCTGAAGGTCAGGAGAACAATTTGGGGAAGTATCACTGCCTGCTGTCAGAAACAGGATATTGGTCTAAATAAACCTTTTATATGAATCCACACAGACGCTCAACAGCTTTTGTTCGGCCTGAATTGCCAAAAAATATTCTTAAGAATCCCTGCTATTCCATAATTGATACAGATTGGGTGACTTAATCAGTCAACTCAGAACAGCTATCTTCTGGGCAAGCTGTTTGCTAAGGTGACCATTTCTTAAGGATCCAGTATCTTTTGATGGGAGCTAGGATTTAACCAGAATGATCACATTTCACTGGTGAAGCCCTTAAACTGATAACCCTTTTATACTGTTTTTTTATAGTAGTTTTATACTGGCTCTAAATCTCCAGTACTCCAAGTTTCTTGGGAGTTTTAGTCCAAAAATGTTTTTGCAAAAGAGAAAGCAGAGTGGTACTTGCCTTCTAGCAATACACATACACAATAACAACTTTGAACCAGTGTGTATGAAGCATGTGTAAAGAGTTTCCACAAACTGTCACAACCCAGGTATGCCTAACATCTTTAAAAATTGTGCATGTGCTACACAGAGGTGATGTCAGTTTGCTTTTCATAATGTTTGCTGTATCTTAAGAAGACAAAATGTCCCATGTGTATTTTAATTGATTAAATACTCCATAAAGGCTTCAAATCAGAATTCTCAATTTGCATTAATTCTTTACATTATTAATACTATTCATGGGCTCCAAAAATGTTATTCTTCTGAAAAATCCCCATACTTACAGCTCACCTAAATTACGCTATTTGCATTATATATGTTGAGGTCCTAGAAATTCTGCTGATACAACGTGGCAAAGTCATCATGTGCTACAAGTTTCCACTCCAATCAGAATTACATTTAAAGGACTGCAGTAATCCTACTTATATATATAACAAAGAGTAAATTTCAAATAAATTGCTAGATCCAAAACCAAGTTCTACCATTACAGACAGTTTATAAATCACTCTAACCTTAATAATCTGTTATGCCACAATGCCTATAAAAATCTGTGGGACACAAACCTATTTCTCTCGGCAATGTCTCAGTTTGACAAAGAGCACAATTCAACACAAAACTTCTGCAGTCTTCATTTTTAATAGATCATTACAGAGATATATGCTTTTGTATCATAATGTTTTAGAAATATGAGAATTATTTCCTACTAAGGCCGTTGCATAATTGGAAAGTAAATAAATGTGAGTGGAATATGCCTACTCTTTCTATCTGGTACTAGACAAGAGCTAGCCCATGTCCAGATGCAATATTTTGAGTTGTATACAGTGGAATATTTTTTTTATGACATATTATGAGTGGATATTCATGCAGAAATTTCTATTTTATTTGTCTTAGGAAATTTTGATTATGTTTTGGTCTAACATGAAATCTATCTGATACATCAGTAATTAATGTTTCATGGCTTACAGGACAGCCTCCTGTGTCAAACTGTAATAGATCACAAGATCCATCTTGGTGCATGAAATTATATAATTGCAGTGGATTAAAATCATGCAGTATTTTAGTAATCACTTTAAATCACAGTGTGGAGTATGGATTCTGTTTTTGCAGGTCATTTTCAGATTTTAATATTTGTCGTGGCAAAACCATAGATCTGAAAATACAAGACTAAACAGAGCTCTGGGAAAATAAACACACCCCAGAAGCTTGGTGCTCTATTTAAACCAATATTACATTTCTATTTAACTTACATCTCACAGAATACAGAAAATTATTTTGATAATTCCCAGAGGACTGTAGTAGTCTTTTGCATGCTAATGTAAACCAGATGTGAAACTGAGGTAAACAAAACCAATAAGAAACAAAATATCTTCTGCAAGTCATCACAAATGCTATGTTGGTACACTGTTATAGTTTACAAATGTGTACACAGAGCTGGGGATAAATCACTCAACTATATTTCTTCACATATATGATAATACTGGGGGGGGGTGGGGGAAGTGAATAGGCTGCCCCAATATAATAACCCCATTTGTTATTAAATGTAGATTTACTGTTTTGAGGATCACCCAAGTGCAAGTATTTGCTTTTCCAAGTGCTTTGAAATGCTATGGTGCATTAGTTCTATATATATGTATACAGAAAAGAATTTTTCATAAGCACTTTGCTAAAATAATTTTGCATAAACACTTTGCCTTTCTATGATAGAAGAAACATACTAGAGTGATCATATCACCCTAAGAACAAGTCAAATCCAAACTTATATTTGAAATGAAATTTCTATTTCATGCTATCTGAATAGTGCCAGCACACCTAAAAGGTATAAAAAACCACTGCATCTCTCACACTCTCTCTATTTATAAATTGGAGTCATAATTCAACTCAGTAAGAGCCAAGTGCTATCCCTTATACAAACTATCAGTCTACTAAATCTTAGGCGGTCTTTATGCTGTGACATAGGCTTTTTGCTCAGCCTTCCAGTTAAAAGCCTTGGCTGAGTATTCTATATATCAGATTGCTTATTTTCACTCACAGGGGAAAAATGCCAGAAAATGGCTCCTGCGTCTCATATTATCTGAGCAAAATACGCATCATTTAAGTGTTAAGAGATGTCCAAGTTCAGGGATGAGGCACGACTCAAAACAAGCACACTTGGATAAGAAGGAAATTTTGACTCTAAGTAGAGTTCATGATACTGGCTCAGCCATAACTTGTCTTCTCAATGTTGACATCCATATAGTTCTGAAAGAGTAATCCAAAAGAACCAAACTAGGAAAAAAGAAAAAAAAAAGAAAAAGAAAAAGTAGAGATTTAAATAGGAATAAGGAATATTCATCCCATATATATATTGCTTATTATTATAACGTACATAATTCCCTACGTTTCCAGTTGAAAATAAAAATGAAAACATGCCCACAGTTATAGTTCTCTGTTATACACTCTTTATAATTCTCCGACTTCCACTTAAATCCTCTTTAATAAATCAGTAACTCTGACATCTTTCAGATCTCTTCTGATAGCTGCTGACAATCCACCGTTCCAAAGCCTCCTCCCAGTTCTACATCTAGAAATCACCGACCCAACCAAGAGTTATTATTTCATTGGAAATATTCTACATATAAAGACATAGGAAGTTACATGAATGTTAAGATAGTTCTTTCAGAATGTCTTACGCACAATCACTAAGCCTTCATCTGTTTTTTGTGGTGCTTCCTGGCAGATGCAAGATAATAAAGCTTCTTAACTCTACAAAATCAATCATCTGGGACAGGCAACATATTTTTATTGTTGCAGTCCTGTTTTTCCCATTAAGAACTATTTACAGTCCCTTCATGAGACTGCTTACCACAGATTTCTTTCCATGGTATCTTTCATTATTCAGAAAATTCCTTGTCTCAGTGTTATTTTATATGTTTATCCTGAAGACAAGTACTAATGCAACTGAAATATAGACATTCTTGTCATGTGATACAGTATTAGGAATTTTCATTTCATTTTTCCTTCTTTTTTATTCCAATCTTGTTCATGATTTCTCAGTTGACATATCTGTGAATCTGATATCAGTTCCAGATAAAGATCCAAGGTCTATGCTGTGTACTCCTCAAAGAAAATATTATATTTCATATAATCTGTAAATTGCTTTTCAAAAGCTATTTCCTAGTTTTAAAATTCAAATTGAAACTTATTCAAGTAAATAAAGTTGCTGAACCTTATTGTATACATTTGTGCCTTCCAGAAGGGCTTATGTGAAAAATATTTTCATTTTTCTCCTTGCCTTTTTATGTAAACTTTTTAAAATTAAATATTGTCCTTCCCCCTTGATACCAGGCAAGATATTTAAATTAGGAATATAATGGTTTGACGAAGCTATGAGAAACCAAAAACAGGGTTAAAGATGAAAATGCTAACTCACATATAAACTGCAGGTAGCTGCTACGCATTAAAACAACGCTGTAGTGGATTTCTGCTGTGAAGAGTACTGTATTTTCTGTCACAACTGGTTTTTACACCAATTAAACATTATAAATTCAAAAGCAGCCTGACATTGTCTGTAAAGCCAAGCTGTAGTCCCATTTGAAAATAAAAGATTATATAATACTGCAGTTAGCCTATACATTAAGGTCTGATACCAATAATGGTACCATTGTCAATGGAAATTATTTGCACCATTGAAAAGCTTTGTTGTTCTTAAGAACTTTTCTTCAAGATACCTGAGTACTGTGCCAAAAAGGATATTTCTTTAAGGAATACTACTTTGTAAAGGCTTCTAAGGAGGTTGATTGTAGGGAATCAGCAGCCTGTCTTCATATGAAGGCGTAAGAACTTGGAGCTCTACATGTATGAACAATCACTGCCACAGAAGCTACAGTCATGTTAGGCAAAGTTTCTTACTTCACAATTAGATTAAACTATTCTCATGCACCAAGCCTTCATGCCAAAAGACAGTAGGAAAATATATTAAATAAAAATTTTAATATAAAAATATTTAATTTCTTCATTTTCTTCTTGACTAGTAGCTAAAGAGCAATCCAGAAGTCGTCGCTAATGCCAAAGTATCGCTTCAGAAATGAAAGGGTACTAAATACAGTTTATACTCTATGACACAAGTATTGCTGAGTCAAAAGCAGAAACTTTACAGCAAATGCATAAAGAAAATATCTCCTTTCAGAAAAAAAAAGCTTGTTGGTTGTGCAATTCAGCGTAATGTTCATGTTGGCAATTCAATGGCTCTAAGGGATGTTTGTGAAAAGCTCTGAAGCAATGTCTTATAACATAGTTTTAATTCAGATCTTGTTTTGTTCCCAAACCAATTCACAATACAAAATTTCTGTAATGTTGTCATGAGAAAAGTTTGAATAAATGAAAGCTTAACTGGTAAATAAAAGCAACAAAATATGGTTCATAATCACTCAAGAAATCATCATCTACTCCTGTGTATGCATTTTGCACAACATTCATAAAGGAATTTACATTTTTTAGAAAGACAGCCCTGCATAATAGTTTTATATGAAATGTTTCATTGAAAGACTGTATCTGGGTAGCACAGGGAAAGCTGCAGCTCTTACATTATTTACTACTACATTTTGGGACAAGTGGACACTTCAGAAATTAAGGGGAAGATATATTTTCCCTGAGGACATACAAGTGTCCATCAGCAAACAGAAGCTTTTAGAGTTTTTGAGGTAGAAATGAGAGCTCCCCAGGAGTGTAGTTTACAGAGCAACAGATACAGATCACTTCAAAACAACAAGGAGCAGGTTTGCTGCTAAAGGGGTGGAAGGACAGAATTCCTGCTAAGAGACTGTCTGTGTTCTGCTTCAGCCTAGAAAGACACTTATTTAAGAGTTTAAAAACAAATCCAGGAGACAGGATATGCCCTGCAAAGGCAAAACAGAGAAGATTTCTCCATGATGCCCTTTTTTTTTTTTTTTGTCTTCTTCAAGTGACTTTGTGCTTTCCCTGTTTTAAAAAATTCTATGGTCTGCTGCTAAGTAACAACTGAGTTTTAAAACCTTTTCAGTCTTTTGATGTGTGCACCTTCAGGGAAGAGTTTAGAAAGATTCAGCTTGAAATGCTGTCACAAAACCACTCTTGAAAATATAGTAACTGTCAGCACACATTATTTTTCTCAAGATCTTCCCTCAAAAATGTCTCTTTTGTTGTGTATAGAATCACATAATTATCAAAGGCCATCTAGGTCTCTAGCTCTCCACCTCCTCCTTCCCCCAAAGTTTGTAGGGAATGATACAGTCAAAAAGCCCAGAGAATACCTCATCCACATGTGAGAAATTAGAAAAGCTTCCCACATCGCTATAACAGACTCAACAAATTCTAGTACAAAAGTTAAAATCTATGATGAGTTAGGGTACCCTTTGAAAATGCTAGAGAGATCAGAGGTAGCTGGCGTGTCTTGGGTTAACTGTTAAGTGATAGTTCTGCCACTAATTTTCTGGTAACAGAAAAGTCCCAGAGCAACGGGGAGGGGGGGAGGGGAACGACGACACATGGGACGGACAAGAGGGAAAACAGAGAAGGAGGATAGAGAGAGAAATCCTTTTTGAACTCAGAGTTATCCGTTGCAGTTTTGAAGGGGAAACTTCCCATACTTGCTGCTAATTACTGTGACACCAGCTGTTAGACACCTTTGTATGGGTACAAGCCATATTGCAGTACTTGATTGTGCAGGATTCCGAGTAACCTGATTTAGCCTTGAAGTTAAAATCTCACCTTTATGTCATACCATACCTCCTAAAATGGCCAGAATCAGGATGAGGAGAGTCTTCCAGCCCCTTCTTGTATCACTTTGGGACCTGAAAAGAGCAACAGCTCCTACAGAGAAGAGTAACACTTCTCAGGTAGGAAGCATGACTGGTGCCTATGCATAGGAGAGGGACAGGAAAACACCTGGTAGTGCTCTGCACCATGACAGGCAGATCTCCACAGGCCCAGACAACCATGGAATCATAGAATCATAGAACAGTTAGGATTGGAAAGGACCTTAAAATCATCTAGTTCCAACCCCCCTGCCATGGGAAGGGACACCTCACACTAACCCATGCCACCCAAGGCCTCATCCAACCTGGTCTTGAACACTGCCAGGGTTGGATCATTCACAACCTGCCTGGGCAACCCATTCCAGTGCCTCACCACCCTAACAGGAAAGAATTTCCTCCTCACATCCAATCTAAACTTCCCCTCTTTAAGTTTTAACCCTTTACCCCTTGTCCTATCACTACAGTCCCTAATGAAGAGTCCCTCCCCAGCATCCCTATAGGCCCCCTTCAGATACTGGAAGGCTGCTATGAGGTCTCCACGCAGCCTTCTCTTCTCCAGGCTGAACAGCCCCAACTTTCTCAGCCTATCTTCATACGGGAGGTGCTCCAGTCCCCTGATCATCCTTGTGGCCCTTCTCTGGACTTGTTCCAACAGATCCATGTCCTTTTTATGTTGAGGACAGCAGAACTGCACACAATACTCCAGGTGAGGTCTCACAAGAGCAGAGGGGCAGGACAATCTCCTTCTACCTGCTGGTCACGCACTCTGTTTAATGCAGCCCAGGATACGGTTGGCTTTCTGCTGTGACAGTGCCACAGGAAGGACATCAATCTGCCTCCAGTTTCTTCCCAATGGTGTTCCTCCTTGTTACACCTTCTGACCACTCACCAGTTCTCCATGTCTCAGCAGCTGCAAGCGCGGATTCGCAACATGTGCAAGCTGACCCCAGTACAGAGCTATCCTCAACAAGCCCTAAGAAAGATCACAGCTACATATTGAATCATCGTATCTGCAGTCTGCCTCCAAGCAGTCCTTTCAGGATATAATCTGTAGAAGACAAACACCTCCACAGGTGCAGAGGTTGTGCAGACGTAGGTGTCTGCAGGCAGAATAGGTACAGATAACCATGCATTGTGTCTCCAATTCTACAAAGCTTATTATTTTTTTTTCTATTGAGGAACATCAAAAAGGAAGTTTTTTATGTCCAAGCCCTTTCCAGGACTGCCCCACTTTGAGTTATGAGCTCCCTAAAGATGATAGATTGGAAGTAGAGGCTGAATCACATAAGTGCATGATCAATATTGGCAGGACAAATGCCAGTGTCTGGCTATTTTTAAGTGCCGGTTATTTCTTTGAAGTTATAAATATAAGAATTGTCATCAAAGATAGGCATTTCAGCCCAGTTCTGGTTTCACGTTTTCACATTAAAAAAAACACAGGGTAATAGTGAGTATTACTTTAAGCAAAAACTGACAGCTAAATGTTGGAAGAGGTTACCACTTTAAGAATAAAATTATTAGGCAAACATTGTTCATGAGTTCACACTGACACAAATTCAAAAGATAATGCATACATATATTTGGCACCCGGCAATAAGAAGCTAACAAGAGCAGACAGATAGCAAAGATCACTTTACAGATAATCTCATTACAAGAGAGACTTCTACATGCCCTTCAAAAAGAGAAAATGAAATTTGCATTTTTTTTTCTGTATTAACCTAATCAAAGCAGATAGTACAGAATTAGAAATCTGGCTTAGGCCAAGGAGTCTAGGTAAACAAATACATTCAAACAAAAATTTGCTGATTTAGTACCCTCTTTAGTATGTTCCTTCTTCTTGTTAGAAAACCAGAAATCTTAAGAGAGCCAGATCTTTGTGTGTTGAAACCTCCTGCGTGGCAGTGAGGAATAAAAGGATGGATGCATAAGGAAATCCCAGGGTGATCATAACTTCCTAATGGGAAAGCTGAACTAAAAGTTACCATTTCCTCTACTGGAAGCACTGCACAGTGCAGGTGCTTGTAGAAATTCATCTTCATAACACGAGTCTTGACTTTTTCTTTCCAGAAGAGGAATCCCTTCTGAGTGCTGCCTGTGAGCTTGGTCACTGTGTTTTG
Source organism: Neopsephotus bourkii (assembly GCF_033783945.1). Lineage (NCBI taxonomy): Eukaryota > Metazoa > Chordata > Aves > Psittaciformes > Psittacidae > Neopsephotus > Neopsephotus bourkii. The sequence goes on along the minus strand of NW_026901984.1, from coordinate 5,274,917 downwards.
TATGGCAGCTGAAGAAACAGCCACTAACCACATTATAGCTATGTCTCAATATTTATTTTTTTTTCACAAATCTGTTTAAAAATAATTGAAGGAAGAAAGGAAAATGTGCTTTATACTTCCTAGTAACATATTTTTCATGAAGGAAATAAATGTCCCCCAAGTTGGACACACGAATTTCAGTCTTCAAAATAATCCTGAAACAGCGTGAATGGATTTTCAAAGGCCAAGGAGTTACAAACGTCTTTGATTATTTGTCTTTTATCCTCAAAAGCCATTTGTTTTTTGCTCAGGGTCAATTTCCAGGTTTACCTACAGCATGCTGCACCTCTGATTTCTGGCAAACACCTTTGTTTTGTCTGGTATTCTGTCACTATCAGAAAAAAAGTGATGCAGCTTTAGGCATATTTCAAATCTGGAATTTGTTTTAACTGATTAAATCTACAGCTCACTAACTAACTGACTTCCAGTATCTGAAGGGGGCCTATAGGGATGCTGGGGAGGGGTTCTTCATTAGGGACTGTAGTGATAGGACAAGGGGCAATGGGTTCAAACTTAAACAGCGGAAGTTTAGATTGGATATAAGGAAGGAGTTTTTTATTGTGAGGGTGGTGAGGCACTGGAATGGGTTGCCCAGGGAGGTTGTGAATGCTCCATCCCTGGCAGTGTTCAAGACCAGATTGGACAAAGCCTTGGGTGATATGGTTTAGTGTGAGGTGCCCCTGCCCATGGCAGGGGGGTTGGAACTTGATGATCTTAAGGGCCTTTCCAACCCTAACTATTCTATGATTCTAAATCAAAGCAAACTTATTCAAATTAAAGCCTGATATTAAATTCAATTTATTTCATGTTTATAATATTAACTTTTTTATGTTAATATAATTATATGCTGAGAACACACATCTGCACTGAATGTTGCCTGAGGAGCTAACTGGGTTTAACTTGTTTTGAACTGGGCTTCCCAAACTGTAGACATAAGAAAGTATTTGTGTAAACAAAATGATTGGAAATTCTATGTTTTTAAAATGCTATTGAGGTATTCATGTCTTTAGTTGCTCGGGATCTCAGTAGAAGATATATAGTAGGGACATCACATTTTTGTGGGTCTTTTTAAATTTGGTATAAACCCTTTGATGTGTTTTACTTAAAATTATAGCTAACCAAATTTCTACAAGACTGTTGAAGAAATATGTGCTCATCAAAAATGTATAACAAAGTGATTGTGAGAAAAAGAGTTCCTGTGAAATGTTGAATTTTTCATTGGTAATTAAATTATATTCAAAGTAGTATTTATATGAGAAATCTTATGTATTTCATTAATTCATTTATTCAATATCAGTGACAGTACAGCTGGCATAACAGCAGACTCTAATACCATCTGATTACCGAGTCAGAATGCTTACCTGTAGCTCCTGGGGCTCTAGCCACACCAAGCAATAATAACAAGACTATAAACTCAGGCAACTATGATCAACAAACCCTGACAATCTGAATGCATAAAATACAATGCTAAGTATTTATAACAGAAATGTAATTATGAGTCTAATACCCACCTACTTGTAGTACATACACTGCAAAAAGATAAAGCCAGTTTTCCACCAGTTTCAGTGAAATGTATTTGCTTGTCCCCTTCTTTCCAAGAGATTGTTTTCTCTCTCCAAAAATTTATTTATTAGAAAAAAGAACTTCCTCAGGAGCAGCAGTTAAGAGAACTTATTTCTTTTTGAACTTGTGTAAAGGACAAAAAACAGGCATTTGTAAAGAAAGAACTGAATCTTACGACTTTCAACAATTCACTGTGTTTGGCGCTCAAGCTGCTTACATAGTACCTGGGCTGGGTTAAGCATATCATGGTATAAAACAGTATAGCCTAGGTTTTCAGCTGTTTGTTCCTAAACCACTGGAAAATACTTAGAGGTGGAGGTGGCCATTTGTCATGATTTAGCCTGGCAGAGAGCTGAACACCACACAACCACTCACTTGCTCAACCCCCCACAGTGGGATAGGGGAGAGAATTAGAAAAAAAAAAAATAAAATTAGCCAACTGAGATAAAGATAGATTAATAGGACAGCAAAGGAGAAAAAGAAAGGGAAACAATAAAAAAATGATAATAGAATTAGAATACATAAAGCAAGTGATGTACAATGCAACTGCTGACCCAGCACGTTTCGTGATTTGTGCCTCTCTGGTATTGCCAGGGTGGCAGCATAATTTTTTCAAATATTTTACCTTTTTTTTTTTTTTTTAACTACTCTGTACTTGGTCAGGGGTGAAATTCCAAAACTTTGAAGGTGACCACTATTCAAGGCACTTGCCCATACTATGTCACGCACCCTGTCACTCATAACTATCCAGATCTTTGAACAGAGAAAAGTGCTTGTTTAACCTTAAACAAGACCTGAAAGACATTCCGAAGAGATAGCAATAGGAACATGATGGTTTGAACATCCTGAGGTTACTGAAAATTCTCAAGAGCTTTCATAATTGGCCTGGAAGAGAAAGGGAATGTAGGGGACAATGTCCCCCACCGTATACTGGCTCCCCGGCTAAAGTCAAAAGTTGTAATTATTAATAGTTTCCGATAGATGGCTCCCGAAGTACAAAGGTGATGACAAAGCTGAGCGCACGTACCAGATTAGTCTCAGAACTGGTACGTTTGTCATATAGTAAACAAAAGCACAAAGCACAACAAAGTGATAACCTTAACCCAGCCCCCAGAGGTGATAAATACCATAACAGGGACCATACACAGAAAGTACGATGTTACATAAAACAACTCTGAGAACAAGCGCAACAGCCCTGAGAGCAAATAAATCAACATTGTGACCAGTGACCATTAAACTAATATAATGAATGCTTATAAAAAATTTGTTGTAACGCGCTCTGGTCAGATCTGTCATTATATCAACCATTGGTGCTCCACATTGTGTGCCAAAAAAGATGGTCGTGGTTTAATAATAATAATAATAATAATAAAATAGAATTGGAATATACAAAACATGTGATGCACAGTGCAATTGTTCACTACCCAGCCAGTTCCCAAACAGCAGCCACCTGACATCCCAGTTTATATACTGAGCATGACATCATAATGTATGGAATATTCCTTTGGTCAGCTGGAGTCAGCTGTCCTGTCTGTGTCACCTCCTCTCCTGCCCTCCAGCCTCTCCATTGGTGGGGTAGTTTGAGAAGCTGAAAAGCCCTTAATTTAGTCTAAGCACTGCTCAGTAACAGCTAAAGCAGCTAAAGTTGTCAACAGTATTCATTCTAAATCCAAAACACAGCACTATACCTGCTATTAGGAATAAAATAAACTCTCACCCAAAACTAGGACTCTGCTGAAAGGAAGAACTTCCATCCATCCATGATGATTCAAGGCAGAAAAGATAATAACATTCAGTGGGAGAATAATTTATCTGTATAATGTTCTGTCTCCTGAAATGTTCACCTTTTTATGAGACACATATGACCACAACTATAATCTTAGTTCCAACCAAGACTGCTATTTGACAATTAAACCTCAATCCTTTCAAGGATAGAGTCTATCTTCAAGACTAGAAAAATAAAAAAAAAAAAAGAAGAAAACCAAAACTTGAAAAAGCATGAAAATAAAAATTTGGTGGGGAAAGAAAATGTACCCTTTACTCCAAGTGGTTTCTAAACTTTAGCTGGTGAGGCACATGTTCCCTGGCAGACTCCTCAGGGATCCACAATACCAATGTTGGATAGAAGTCTTTAGATGCAACTACATATACTGAGTAGCTTTCACCTTTAAGTATTCAAACTGCTTTAGAAGATTTTTTACACAGATCCTTTCATCAACAAAATGCTGCAATTTTTTGAAGTGGAATATAATATTTTATTCCATTAGCGTTATAGATAGATCTGTAGATCTCTGCAAAGACTAATTACAAAAAAAAGCTTAGTTTCTAGTACTCTTAACTACAGTGAACATTTCATTAATAGCAGTGAGGCAATTATTTTAGCAGGACTAAGGAAGAATGAGAATAATTTCTAGTAACACCAATTTTCCTTTATGGGCTAATTTGATCTTGGTCATATTTAACCTAAGACTGTAGTCCAAGGGGGAATATCCATAAGCATTAGACGCTAAAAATCTACCAAAGCATAATGTCATTATGTTTTCTACAAAATTTATTAAGTCATTGTGATCTCTAACTAACAAAAAATCAGTTCTACTTACAACCAGATGGGAATTAAAAAAAAAACAATAGATTTTTTTCACAAACTGGGAAATACTCATCCATCAGAAATAGAGCAAGAGTTAGTGATTGCACAAGTTAGGGTTCAGATCATTCACCTGAATTGAAATGGGACTAAATCAGACTCTCTGCTGTGGCTAATGTTTTATTTAATATTCAAAAAAGCCAACCCAAAATAAACAAAAAACAACCAAACAAAAAAAAACTAGAAAGACATAAAAGATACTAGAAAACAGACTTCCCTGGCTAGCCAGTACCTACAGGACTGAGTTATTTTTGTGAAAAGACGGATACCTAGAGTTCAGACTGTAGGCCAAATTTGGGAAAATGGATAACTAAATCAGCAGATCGCATTATAAATGAGACTTCTCCTGAAATACACTGGGTCTTCTGTTACTCTCTTTCTTGCAGTCCAATCTGGGTTTTGGGCTACCTTACTCTACAGTGGGAAGATCCTTGAAACTTCAGTAAAGTTATATAAAGTGATAAAAAAATGTTTCTTTTACAGCTCTGATTCCCAACATTTGCTTATAATCCCATCAGGAGTTAGTAAACCTTAAAAAGGATTAGGTAAATCATATTTTACACTACCCATTATCAAGACATGTTTTTTCCAGCATTCATATGAGTGGTTCGATATATATTCTCTACTAAATGGGAGCAGCTCTCAGTATCGATACACTTCTCACTTACAAATCATATAAATTTATTTAACATCAGAGAATGAGTCACTGGAGACTGAAAAATTAAATTTCATTCCACTTTCCTCACCAAAAGAAAAAGTGCTTTAGCATGTCCCCTGGTTACTTAAAAATGGCATAATTGATTAGCTTTGAGAGGCAATATTTATTGCAATTAACTTTTACATTGTCAAAGATCAAAATATTAAAAGCACCTACTTAAAATGGATCAAAATTTAAGCTTCAGTCTTACAGATTGTTACTATATATCTGACTAGATGTATAGCTGCTTAAAACTGAGCTGACCAGCTGCTTTCTCATCAGATGTACTTATTTCTTTGAAAAAGTTCCAGACATGACAGAGAGGAATGCTTTTAGAAAGCTAATTTTTACAAAATCACAGTTCCTGTGATTTTTACAAGCACAGATTTCTGAACCATTTACTTGAAACTCAGTTGTATCATATGAAGATATCAATACAGATTGATTAATATAAAAGGCTTTATCAAAATGACAGTGTAGTGCAATTAGTGTTGGAAGAAAATGGGGTTATGTTTGATGATTTGACAGAGATGATTATTAGCAGGAGAAAAAAAAATATTAATGCTATGTTTAATTTGGTAATGCTATTAACCTTTTTTAAAGCTTGTAAAATAGAATGTTTTATAAAATTTTTCTTTTCTAAATGGTCTACACAACAATAATTTGATTGCTACTACCCTGTTTCTAGCTACAACCTTGAGAAGAGTATTAAATCACTCATCATTATAAATTCAGTCATTCTCTATTATGCCTCATTTACTAAGACTGACCTTTACTGTAAAGAAACACAACTCTAATATCAAAAACATATCAAAACATGATCAAAGCAGTCATGACTTTTCTGAGATAGTGGAAATGATACTGTAATGATATATACACTTAAAGAGATAAGGAAGAAGACCAAGACAACATAAAAAATCTCATTATTACAAAAGAAAAAACACCAAAAAACCAAAAAAACCCCAACAAGAAACAAACAGAAAACATTGTTATCCCAGTATACGTGAAAGGCTTATTTTTGTCATCTATATTTTCCATGGCAGACTCTTAGACTGTAAGATCAGAGGATGAACTGATCCTAGTCAGCAGTATTCAAGAGATCCCTTTTGTAAAATCTTGCCTTTCCTCTTCTTCCATCCTTCCAGAAACAATCCCATTATTTCCACTTTCACTCTCGTTCCTCAAGAAAGGTTCTGTATTGTTTGCAGGTTAAATCTGCCTTTTGTCTTTGCTCTGTTCTCTGCCACTGTTGTGAAAGATCATGCCTTCCTACACCAACAACTCAGTTTTTTCTAACAGGTAATGGAGTTTCTGTGGCTATTGATAGAAACAGTGGGAGCCAGGGATTTTTCTTGCAACTTCTAGTTTTGCAGTGCTTCCTTGGAGAAGGAGAATATTTTCTGCTGTAAAGAGGAGAAAAAAAGGTTACTTATGAAATAATTTCTCCATCATAATGGTGTCTTCTGGGTAAAGTTAGACTGAATGGGGATCTGTGTACAGCTGGAATTTTAGGCCCTCTCTTTCTGCTAACTAACATCTTCAATAATGATTAACACAACAGGAGATTCAAGGAGTATGCACTCCTGCAAACTACCAGGTGTGCGGATCAACTGTTCATTCCCCTTGAGCAGCTGCAATGGCTCTGCCAATGAATGTGAAATAGCCAATGAATCACTTGCCAGGAACTAACATCTGTCTCAGTCCCACCCTCAGAGAAGTGTAAAATGTTGCCAAAAAACTACTTTAGAATTTCACTGAGGCCTTTGGAACAATTTTGTACCCTTCGGCTCCCTCCAAACCAGAACTCTCCCCTTTACAGCCTGGATATTTCATCAGCTTCTTCTAGACCATGCATTTAGAGACACTCATTGAAAAAAAAAATGCAATTCGCCATGTGTTTAGACCACCTGGTTTGTAAGAAGATAAACAAAGGAGGCAGTAGCATTTACTCCATCAATAAAACAAACACTGCAGCTTTTATAGCTCTTGTTAAGTTACTGCAGTCTGCCATAGCACACTCATTTGTCCAGCACAGACTCTTAGATCCCATGTCCCACCAGGGTCTGTGGTGAAATCAGTTATCAATTTGGTCAGTGGTCTTTAATCTAAAACTCAGTTCCTTGCCTGCATTTCTATATTTAAGACGTCAGACTCCAAATTCTAAATGCCAGTCATCACTGAGGCCATCTGTTTAAGCATGCCCTAACTCTGAACAAATATGCAGATAAATTAATATTAGCCCAATTTTTGGTATGATTTACACTGATTGGAATGTTTGTTCCTTCCATAATTGGAATTTCATTTTATGATATATTTATAATTAGAATAACTGAGCCTTCAACTTCTCAAATTTCTCAGCATATGATTCCAGCATTATTAAGAGTGTTTGAAATTCCACTTTGGCATCCCATTTCTTTGTTGCTTGTAGGAGAGACCCTAGATAGATTTCAGGTTGGTTTTGTTAAATAATTTTCATTGATTTACAGAGATAAAACCTGTGGGCTAAAACATAAAAGCTACGTAGTAAAGCCTTCATTAATATGTGTTCTTTTGGCTATCAAATATAGAGAAATCAAGGCATTTTGACACTATGGCTTCTCTTAGGACTCTAACTGGTTTCATCAGAACCTGTGAAAAGAAACTTCTGAGATCATCTGTGGGAACACCACTGAAGGAAGGGGAGAAAGATTTGCTCCTCTCTTTCTCTTATCTCTCTGAGCATAAATGCATAAATACTAATCTAACTGTGTATACATATGCATACATTAGTGAACAAAATACAGAAAAGCTACTTTTGTATGGCATACAAAAAATTTAAATCCTGGGAAAAATGCTGGCAGATAAAAATGAGGCAAGAGACATTGTCATGGTTTAAACCCAGCCAGACAGCTTGTGCACCCACTCCCAGCGAGTGGTGCTGGGCTGGAAGCAGTCAAGGCCCACGCACCACCCCCCCCCCCCCGGGGGCTCCCCCGTTCCCAGCTCCTGAAGGGATGGGGAGGAGAATCAAAAGAATGCAACTCCCACAGTTTGAGATAAGAACAGTCCAGCAACCAACGTACAACACAAATCACCACCGCTACCACCAACGACAACAATGATAAGAGATAATAGAAAGGGAAGAGAATACAATACCACCTGTCGAAAAACGAGTCTGACCCAGAAGACCCCCTGTCCTTCCGGGTAACTCCCAGTTACCTCCTGGGCATGACGTGCTGTGGTATGGAATACCTCTTTGGTCAGTTTGGGTCAGGTGTCCTGTCTCTGCTTCCTCCCAGCTTCCCTCCTCCCTGGCAGAGCATGAAGCTCACAAAGTCCCTGGCCAAACCAAAACATCATTTTTACCAGCTCTGTTCCCAGCCCGAAAGTCAAAACACAGCACTGCACCCGCTACCAAGAAGGAGAAAAACGACTGCTACTGCTGAACCCAGGACAGACATTACTATAGAATCCACATCCAAGAGAACATAAGCTTCAAAATGAAAAAGATATAAGCTTCACAATGAGGTCACCCAATAAGCAGGCAATAGCGAACTGGTGTTACTGCATATTGGAAAATTTTAAACACACAAAGGGGTCAATCTTGACCTTACACAACTCTCCAGATTCATCTGATGCCTGTGGGATTGCTCCTTATCAGTGGCACTAAGATTAGGTCTCTCCTCAGGCTCTTTATTTCCAATTCTTCTTCTCCTCCAGGAACATTTTGGCCATACAGAACCTGTACAAGCAACAGAGAAGGAGGTCTGTACACAGTGATCACTACATAGGCTGGATGGAGACAGAGTAGCAAAAGGTCATCATGTGGGGAACATTCTTATTAATAAGTTTATTCCTGCAGTAGAGGCCAGTATTCTTCAGTTAGTAGCAGGAGCAGTTTTATTGGTGCCAGGTTTAGCTTTAAAAAAGAGCATGCAGTGGTTTATAGAGGGAACAAAACAACTGATCCTCTTACCCTTCCTTCCTGTTTTCAGATATGTCTCGTGTATACTTCTCTTTTTATCTTCAGTATTTCTGCTCCAGCTGTGCCACAGGGCTTCTAGACTAGGTTGTAGAATATACTATGCATCTCACCTTTTTCTAAACACAGACAAATGCAATCTGTTTCATTTTGGGGTTCAAATGTGTTAATAAAGCTACAAATACTCCTGTTGGTATTATAGACACTGAGTGTTTCAATCCCTTTTTGATGAGTCTATTAACTACTTAGAGCCAAATAAGAGTTCTTTCAAAGGTGAAACAAAATCCTCCTTTCATTCATTTCTTCATCTGGTGATCGGAGCTTTTTGGGGGGTGGTGGGGTTTTGATTTATTGGTTTGTATTGTTTGCTTTATTTTTCCTGCAGGTTCCACTAGGAACTCTGGGAAAACTGTGCAATACGCTACTGAGCAGCAGTGCAAATAATTTCATTTTCTTTTGTTTTCATACCTTTGCTATTGGCCCCTGGTTTTCCATCATATTTCAAACCTTCTTAGAATTACTTGCAGCAGACGAGTGTCTGAGCTTCACTGACTACAATTCATTTCATGCAAGGACCAGACCACTGACAGTGTTTTTTTCCTCATTACATTTCTGTTTAAAAATGAGTTTTGGAGAACAGAGACAATCTGAAAATCAAAATCTCAAAGGATTAGAGGAAATATTTTTCTAATTATGATTTTATCAGTGAAGTCTCAGAGGTTTTATTACACAGAGCCAGAACCTGCTAAACCCCAGATTAACTATGTTTAAGCATACATAATTAGTCTGGGAAATGGCCTTAAGCTTATAACTATCGAAATATTATTTAAGCACCTTCTCTTTATAATGGAAAGCATCCTATAAATTGGATGAAGAAAATATGAAACCCCTAACACTTCCTATTCTTATCCACTCATAAAACAAAAATTTATGCCTCTTAAATTTCTGGGTACCCTGAGCTGCAAGATATATGGGAAGATTTCAGCCATCATCCAGTCAAACACATTGTCACCTGGATGCTTCAACATTGGGATAACAGGGTCAGTAGCCTGAAATTAGAAGGTAATGAAGCAATGTAACTGGAATCCCTTTCTATGGAAGGGAGCATTGACAATGTAATTGGAACAGGGACACAAAAAACATGATGTACAATGCAGGTGTTCATCAGTCCTTGATCAATGTCCAGCCAGTCCCCAAGCATCAAACAGCCACCCCTCCAGCCAGTTTATATACTGAGTTTATATACTGTCTATATACTGAGTTTATATACTGTTTATATACATGTCACAAGATCTGAGAATTAAGATGGCATAATAAAGATGATGACAAAAAAAGGTAATCAAGAAAATATATATTTTCAACAGGTACTACCTTACTATGAGCTTGCAAATAAAACACAAGAGACAGTGCTGACATATCATACAGAATAACTGATACTGAAACTCCAATAGGACAGCAGCAGTGTTTTAAGAAATACCCCAGACTGTTTTATTAATGTCTAATATACTTTATCTGTAAAAGTGAAGCTGCATTAATTTTGATAATTAAGGAAAAGTCTTTTATGTTCAAACATTACAGTTCTCCATTTTGATTCATAAAGGCTGGCTTTTACTCTTTCATATCACAGATGTTGTGTTCATATAATGATCCTACATGCCACATTATGCAGACAACTTTGTTACACTTACCACATTGAATGAATCATGCATACTTCAGAAAACCTCAGAAGAAACACTTTTTTTATTCTGAAACTTCTGAAAGTGACATTATAATCAATTGAGTGAAAAATATGGATGAAGCACAGAAAATTGGAAAGTTTTAAGAGGTTAGTGCTTTTGAGCTGGTAGAAAATAATCTAGCTCTCCTGACCTTTACCTTAAAAGTTGTAAGGAGATCAGCATTGTGGAAAAGCAGAGAGTGCAACTGGAGATGAGTTTAGATAACAGGCAAGAGAGAAACACAATAATTGAAATCCGTAATGGACCTGAAAACAGAGAAAGGATTCTACAGAATGGCACAATTATTGATTGAAAAACACAACAGCATTTTAGTTAGGATTTTTGAATGGATGTCTGTCATGGTTTAAGCCCAGCCAGCAACCCAGAACCATGCAGCCGCTTGCTCAGTGCCCCCACCCTTTTCTCCCCCCGCTCCCGGAGGGATGGGGAGGGTAATCAAAAGAATGTACCTTGGGCTGAGATAAGAACAGTCCAGTAACTAAGGTATAACACAGATCACTACTGCTACAACCAATAATAATAACAATAAGGGAAATAACTAAGAAAATACAACCGCTCATCACCTGCTGACCAATACCCAGCCCAACCGAGCGGTGATCTAGCCCTTCCCGGTAGCTGCCCCCAGTTTATATAGTGGGCATGACGTGCTGTGATATGGAATACCTCTTTGGCTAGTTTGGGTCAGTTGTCCTGACTCTGCTTCCTCCCGGCTTCTCCTCCTCCATGGCAGAGCATGAGGCTCACACACTCCTTGGGCAGACTAAACATGACTTAGCAAGAACTAAAAACATCGGTGTTATCAGTGCTGTTCCCAGGCTGAAAGTCAAAACCACAGCACTGCACCAGCTACTAAGAAGGAGAAAAATGACTGCTACTGCTGAACCCAGGACAATGTCCAAGATATTTCCACTTGTTTCCCCAACAATAGGCCTGTCATCTGTACAATTAAATGCTAACTTGAAGAAAGTAGATGTGGTACATGTGAGGAGAGTCAGTAATCTCTATTTTAGCAAATACTGAATTTCAGTTTAAAATTGAAGTTGAAAAGGAATGGAATATACTGAAGGAAATAGAGTGACATTCTAGCTTCCATCATGTTATTTTTCAATAATTTATATAATTCATAGAAATTATAATCAGTCATTTATAGGTTCTAAAATGCTGTTGAAAAGCAACACATTTTTACCATGTTAACCATTACAAACCCACAGTCTATTAGGCATTTGAAAGTCAAATTGAAGGTATAGTCAACAACTAAATTGCATCTCTTCACAACCTACTCCTAGTTCAGGCTTTTAAAGGCTTTTTAAATGTAAGACCCCTGTTTTCAACATATGGCAGAGAAAAAGGAAGGTATAAGTAGTTGAAGCAAAAATGTCCATGGGCTACTGGGGAATATCTTCTCTGGTGTCTGGATCACTCCTCCTCCTCTTTCTGCATTGACATTGGTGTCTGCAGAGCTGTTTCTCTTACATATTCCTACTCTTGTCCTCCGGCTTCTGTTTTCCTTTCTTAAATATGTTACCCCAGAGGTGCTACCACTGTCACTGATGGGCTCAACCTTGACCAATGGTGGGTCCATTTCGGAGCCTGCTGGCATCAGCTCCACTGGATATGGGGGAAGCTTCTGGCAGATTCTTACAGAAGCCGCACCTGTAGTGCCCCTGCTACCAAAGCCTTACCATGCAAACCCAGTACATTCCAGCTCTTGCCTCTCAAATATTTAAGAATCATCAACAAAATACACATTCATCATGCAATCTTCACAAACTTCACCTACATTAACAGAAATTATTTCCTGCACCAAAGTCACAATTGGCACTATCCAGGAAAAGAAAAATGATCAATGATGATGACTGGAAGGAGCCCAAGGGTGAGAATGGGACATCCAGTGCTTCAAATATCTCTATTTTTTAATTGTCTCACTATGGCTCAAACTTCTTGTCCTATTAAATCAGAAAGGAAAATGCCTGAAATTAGTTAGCACTTAATTTAACTTAATTACCAAATCTAGCAGAAACAAAGTCATTTTCCCTTGGTTAACAGAGCCACCTATAGCTCATTGCACAGATGTTCATGCTTTGGTTAAAGGAAAGCTAAAAAAGTGTTTTGGTGATCCTGAATAGCAAACTGTTCCTTAATTTCTTGTGTTCCATCTTATTATTGCAAGATACAAACCGTGACAAATATTGTTTGAATTATAGCATGCTGTCTTGACACATATCTTGAATTGTATTTTCAGTAGGGTCTTCTGTACAAAACTTTGATGTTTGTAACAGGTATGAATCAAATTCAGCCCAGCAACAAAAAAAAAAATCCTTTTGGAAAGCTTGATGACATGCAATATATATGCCAGGGTGCTTTTCATACAAAAAAAAAAAAAAAGTTTAAAAATAGGTTCAACCCTTATGTTCTGATGGACACTAGTACTTATTTACCTAAATTTAACTTAGTTGCTGTTGTAAAGCAGCAACTGCAGCCATTCAGGAATACTTAATATTCCAAGAAACCAGCAAAGCATAACTGCTGACAGCATTGCCATATTTATAACAACCTTTACAAAACGGCATGCTTGTTAGACCTTTCAGTATCTGATATGTCCAATGAAATGCAAATGCTCTGGTTTATGGTCTCCTCTGCCTGTCAGCCATGACCTTTGAAGGTGAAATTTAGATCAGCAATGTTTTTCAATAAAATTATCAATATTATCTTGCATTATCCTAAAAGATTGAGAAATATTAATTTGCCTATTTATAGAAACGTAGCTTGCTGCACAGAAAAATTACAAGAGCTGATGCAGAAAAGAACAATTTAAAGTGGGATCTAAAGCTTACTGAAGTCAACAGAAGCATCTGAGAATATTTTTACTTATGTGCCTAATTTGTATAAAACCGACCCTTTATTTTCTGTTGAATTTTATATCTGTAAATTAAGCTACATAATCCAGCTAGTCACAAGTATTGTTACATATACACACAAGGTATAATGGTGATAATCATACGTGCAAATAGTTCTACAGTGACTTTTCATAAGCACCTTTGAAATATGATCTATATATGACTTCACAAAGGACAAACAGAAAAAAAATAAAGACATGATCAGGTCTGGAGAACTGAGCTTCTTTTTCCCCATTTTACCCTTGACCTCTATGTCCAGTGAATTTGTTAAGGCATGGGTAGTAGAAGCTCGGTTGATAATCTCTGCAAACATTTCTTCTTTCAATAAGACAGATTTCCAATATTGCAAGCTTATGTGAAAAGCCCATCCTATTTTTTTACATACTTCACCATCAGAACAGTGTCCATATTGACTCCTTGTTTCGCACATAATTTTACTATATTTTAAACCTAAAAGGGATGATATAAAAGCAAGTATAGTTCTGCGTTTTCTACAATTTGGGTACTTTCTCTTTTAAAGGAATATGTCTCAGACATTTTCTTGGCATTATTTTTTAATTCAATATATCCTTCTAAATAGCTTACCTTTTTCTTTATTGTATTTCACAAAACTTGAAGTATCTTTAAGGGTGAGAAGGAATATGATTAATGTCTATAAATACATCATCAGAAGCACAAACTCTGGGAGAAAAACCTACTTAAGCTAAAGGACATTATTCGGCACATGAACAAAAGGTTCTCTGTTAATGAATAAATGTATGCTGGAATCTAGAGGTTTAATCTACTTGAGGAGTGAGTTCTGGACACAAGGGGGAAAACATAATTGGTGTTAAAAATGAAGTTTCTATCAGTGTGTGAAAGAGATCAGGTAGTGTGGCTGTCTGAAACAGCAGGAAATTTGGTGGCTCTTGGTGAGCCTAGTGGCCCATACTTTTTGTATTTTCCTACTCTTTTTGTCAATAAAATTAAACAAGAAATCTTTAGACACTGAAGTATTAACACTGCAAAACTTGGAAAGCTCTTCATAATAGGTAACATTTATGTTACTTTTTAACCCAGTAAAACCAGATTTTTTTTACACAGAATTTCATCTCATAGTAAAAATATTATCTTCTGGCATTTTCCATTCCAAATAATCGTGACTGACACCTGTAGATCCAAGCTGGAAATTATTTTCCCTTAGTGTAAATCCACTTAGATGAAATGTGTATTAAAACCACACACATACATCACTGAAAACAAGCATTTGAGAGGATGATAAAGTATTCATCTGATTTAAACCTTCTGTGCTCAACATCTTCCCCAAAAGGAAAAATAATTGCCTCAAGTTACCCACTGGTGTTGGATTATGGATGTGTCACTGCAAACAACCTGGGGAATGACCTGGGATGGAACTTCAAATGAAATTTTCCTTCAACAGCAAACCGATTTCATTTGATTGATTTGACTAATCAAATCTTGTGTGAGATCTTCTCTCCAATGAAATCTGATATTATCTCTATCTCTATCCAGCAATTTTAAGGGGGAAAATGTGGTTGATGCTTTATATCCTACTGATGCCTTTCAACCTATCTACTACTTCCTATTCCGGAATCATAGAATTATAGAATGGTTAGGGTTGGAAAGGATATTAAGATCATCTAGTTCCAACCCCCCTGCCATGGGCAGGGACACCTCGCGCTAAACCATGTCACCCAAGGCTCTTTCCAACCTGGTCTTGAACACTGCCAGGGATGGAGCATTCACAGCCTCCCTGGACAACCCATTCCTGTGCCTCACCAACCTTACAGTAAGGAACTTCTTCCATATATCCAATCTAAACTTCCCCTGTTTAAGTTGAAACCTGTTACCCCTTGTCATATCACTACAGTCCCTAGTGAAGAGTTCATCCCCAGCATCCCTATATGCCCCCTTCAGATACTGGAAGGCTGCCATGAGGTCTCCATGCAGCCTTCTCTTCTCCAGGCTGAACAGCCCCAGCTTTCTCAGCCTGTCTTCATATGGGAGGTGCTCCAGTTCCCTGATCAGCTTCGTGGCCGTCCTCTGGACTTGTTCCAACAGATCCATGTCCTTTTTATGTTGAGGACACCAGAACTGACACAATACTCCAAGTGAGGTCTCACGAGAGCAGAATAAAGGGGCAGGATCACCTCCTTCGACCTGCTGGTCCCACTCCATTTGATGCAGCCCAGGATACAGTTGGCTTTCTGGGCTGCAAGTGCACACTGAAGCCGGCTCATGTTCAGTTTCTCATCGGCCAGAACCCCCAAGTCCTTGTCCTCAGGGCTGCTCTGAATCTCTTCTCTGCCCAGCCTGTAGTTGTGCCTGGGATTGCTCTGACCCAGGTGTAGGACCTTGCACTTGCCATGGTTAAACTTCATGAGGTTGGCATCAGCCCACCTCACAAGCGTGTCAAGGTCCCTCTGGATGGCATTCCTTTCCTTCAGCTTTATCAACCGAACCACACAGCTTGGTGTCATCGGCAAACTTGAGAGCTGGTCTCCAGCTGGACACTAGCCATTGATCACAACTCTTTGTGTGAGGCCATCCAGCCAGTTCTTTATCAATGCCTGCCTTGAAACTTGCACAACATAGAACGTTATCATTTCAGATGCATACATCACCATTGGTTGCTTTAACTATTGAAGATCTCTGGATTTTTACTGTGCCATTTGATATGAGAAAGACTTTTGAATGCTCTACACAAAGTTTACTAATTGTTTATGTGGTCCAGCTTTTTGGGAGTATGTCTTAAGGGGAGGAGATTGCAGTATGAAACAGATAGAAATGCCTGCACAATGAAGCTGTTTATAGCTGCAGTTTCCTCACACAAGACATTAAAATTTGATACTGTTGTGATCAGTACTAAATACTATAATTGTGCAACTCATTCTGTTAATTCACTGCAGCAGAGCTCCTGTTGAAACCTTTCTATGCTATTAGACTTCATACTGTTGGGTTTAATAAACAAATCAAAGAGAAGTTTTACATTTGATCTGTGAGGTATTTTAAGTCAATATAAACCTCCAAGCAGAGGAGTTAATTCAGCACTTGCAAACAGTCAGTCAGGCAGGACTCCATTAGCAGAGGTTAGGGTAAAAAACACTGCATGATTTCTAGGATGCTCTTGCTTTCATTCTCTGCAAGAAACAGAATGCCACTGATGGGAAGAAAAAATAGGTGATTACAAAAGAAGTTGACTCTGAATGAGGAGTCTTGAGACAGCATCTGAGAGGCTTTTTGAAAAGTAATGGTTACTGGAAATTGTTGACTTGATTGACCGATATTTCCCTTCTTAAAACAAAGACATCTTTTGCTCGTGGACCTCAAAGTACTGATGCATTCTTAAAACATTTCCTTTGTCTGTTATGCTAAAGGACACACTGGCTTTACTTAAATCTCTGATTGCTTCCATTTATTATCCTCCACTGGAGCAATTAATTAGCTGCTTCCCTTACAAATGCTTAGAGTTCATTTCAAACTGCACTTAAGGAAGCAATATTTTGTGGGCACGAATTTGATGTCACTAGAGACTCTATTTAATCTTTTCTTGATTTTATTTTCAACCATAACTAGCTGAAATTTAAGAGGCATATTCACATGTAAAGCCATAAGGGTGTCATGAGACATTTTCCTCTGTGAGTCTAAATGATACTAGTAGCTGTACCACTACTGATTTTACAATAATTAGTTAAATAACAAACACAATATCTTTAGATCTTTAATCTGATAAGGAAAACATATATTTCGTGATCATTTGAGAATATCGGAGAAGGAAACTTTTATTGGTATGCAGCACTTTTGAAAGAGCAAAAAGAGGTATAGAACAGGGTAATAAGTTGAACATTTTGATCTCCAGCTTCCTGGTATCTGAATAACCAGGTCCCAGGTTCCTAATTTCAGTTCATTGTAGAATAGTTAGGGTTGGAAAGAACCTTAATGTCGTCTAGTCACAACCCCCCTACCATGGGCCACTATTATTCCAGATGCATTATTACATTAATGTCTTTACTCACAGTTTCTCTTGATTTTGTTTCTCCTGCAAGTACACCAGTGATTTCTTTCTTCAGGATGCTATACAGAAGGCTCTGTGGTGCTCACTGGATCAAAAATTCCTGAGAGCAGCTGTGCTTGGAGGCGATGTTTCCAGTCCAGCTAGATAAAGGAGAAGACAGAGTAGCAGAGATCTAACCAGTTGGAAGCCTACTACAGAACTAAGGGCCTCCAGGCTGTATAGGAGAGGAGATCGCATGTATCAGACCCCAATGTGGCCAAAGAGAGGTGGGATGGGCATTTGCACCATCAAGTATAGTCTCTGAACTGTCCTGAGAGAAAACTTGACAGAAAAAGCTATTTGAATTTAAAGGTCTTTTTGGAGATGTTCACTTTAGGGAAAGGACAGCCTGGGCAGTCCATCCCAGGCATTCAACATGTCCTAAAGTCCCACCACAGTGTTTATGAAGAAATACAATCTGTATGACTGTAGACTTCTCTGCATATGGTAAGCCTATAAGCATGCTCCCAGAACTGCAGTACTGTGGCTGCCTACATCTTTACCTGTCTGTCCTTGTTCAAAGAACTTGACCATTTCCTTATACATCTGGGAGCTCAGCTGTGTACAGGCAAGCACTATTAGCACCCACAGTTTCCTTGTTCAGTGTATCTGGCATGTATATTTCTGAAGTAAGTGAATGTATTTGCAAGTCAGTGACCATTTCTACACCAGCACAGTGATAATTCGTCTAGAGGAGCAACACACCAGTCACACAAGCTATGTAGCAGTAGCACAGCAGGCAACTTGCATGCTTGTCTAAACAGTGCTGTCTAAGTATGAAGAAAGTGCCATTTTTGTCTCCTGAAGATGCAGCATTCAGCCATCATTTCACTTACTGTGGTTAATTTGCTGAGAAAAATGTGGTATTTTATGCTGCTGTCAAAAGTAACCGTTGTTATTTTTTGAGTGCTCAGACATAAGGACTGTTTCCCTGATGACTTCCCAGTGTTACAGTGCATCACAAAACTGGACTGCTTTTGCCCCTTTTCCCCTGCTTTGAAATCCCTCCTCTTTCAGCTATTAAAAAGGAAAGGACTAAGAGGCAAAGGAAAAATCCACTCAAAAATTGATTAATGGTATTTATATTTGTTTCACATGTGGCCAAGAACCAGTTGAACACAGAGCACATTTAATGTCCTGATGAGAAAGTGTTCATTTACATTTCTTCCATTTAGGTCATCATTCATACCGGCAGTGTGCCTCTGTTGTGATTGAAATGCCAGGTTTTTATATAGCAGTATTAACATGCTGCATGTGGGGAGGGGAGAATGGGGTGCTTCATCATATAATCTCATTTGTATTTGTTTATTATTTCAATATTCATGATGGGCTGACAAGTTTATGTGTTCAATTCTGGGGATGAAAAATATGAAAAGGGCTTGTGGGAGCACAGATCCTGAAAAGATTTCACTTTTAAATTTTGTAGACACAACTTATATTCATCAACACCCCCATATAAATGATCAGCCTTTAAAGCCCACAGGGATGGTTTCAAGCTTCACTCTATTGTAACAACATGTCAGCCAGACAGTTGTTAGTGAGCAGATAAAAGTGATGCAATTAGTTAGATCTGAAGGTCTCAAGACTGAAAGGTATGAAATAAAATTCAGAAATGCTGCAGCTGGAGTTATCGAGGCTAGAATTTGCCATCGCTCAGAAGCACAAGGTGAAAATGGAGACTATGATAACATGATAAATGGAACTGATCATATCTCTGACAGTCTTTTGATCTTCAAAAGCCCAGAGGGTTTGAATTTTGCTGATAAATCTTGCTATAATTACTTTCTGTCATTCAAACTCTATATGGCACAAGACTAGAGAAGACTGCAGGTGAAACTGTTATGGAAAAGGGCTTGTGAGCCTTCTGATCACTTCTACATCCAAGATGACACAAAAAAACCAAGCTGCCACTGATGGGGTTTACACTGACAAGTAGGGATTTTACTGTTTCTCATGATCCTGAGATTTCTTGGGCTTTCAAGGAGTTTTTGGAAATAAGGTTCATGTATCTTTCAGACACACTGCCTTTCACAGCAATTTAGCTTCTCCAGTTCAGTGAGGAAAACAGATTCTTCAGTAAATTCTATAACAAGTTTTTAAGGGCTGTATCGATTTGGTACAGTGATTTGACCTGTATCTTCTAATTTTATTTGTTGAAGTATGACTTTAAACCAAGTGTTAGAGTAAGCAGGAGCACATGAAAGCAGCCCCTTCCCCACAAAAAGCTAAAGCAGGAGTTTCTCCATGGGACATCTGGGATCACCAGACCTGTTCTGTAGCCCTCTAAATCTGCTCTGATTTAATGTTTGGTTGTACCAGATAGTCAAGTTCTGTTGGCCACATAAGGGAGTGAGAGTAGACAGGATGACCTGAGTAATGTAAGAGGGGCTGTCTGCAGCATGAGGACCCCAGCTCATGCATCATCACCTGCATCCTCTGAGGACTGAGAAAGGGCTGTCTGAAATGGAATCAAACAAGCCAGCACAGGGGCTCCTCTGACTTGTGCAAAAGGCACTGTGCTGGGAGGCCAGCAGTTCTCACTTTCCCAAGGGATGGCTTCTGCTAGAGAGAAATAAGCATCCTGCATGTACAAAACCCTCACCCAAAAGGAAAAAGGGAGATCTGGAATGGGGAGGGGGATCCATACCCTTAATACACAGGGTTCTGAGAACCTAGGGTGACTACAGTTGAATATGGGCAGTATATCACTTCAAGGGTAAACTAAACTGGCTAAAGAAAATTATTTCCCACAGATGATGGGAAATACAAGTAAGAATGAGTGGACAAACATGAAAATGAAGATATAAAACTTCTCCTTTCACTAGAGAAATCAAGCAAGATTAGGTTTCAAGATACTCTGAATTCTTGCAGAAGGTAAAGAGAAAGGGTTAGGAAAAATCCTGTATCTAAATTCTGTTTTGCATATTCTTGATCCATTTATTTCTAATGGGAATTTTGAGATAAAGAGATTTTCAAAATGCAGAGCTGCTGTGAGCTAGAGAACTACCAGAAGTACTGTTTCGAGTTTTACCATCGCACTAAGACAAAAAATTAACTTACACTCTTCCAGCAAATGATGGCACAACTTTTCTGTGACTAATAGGGAGGAAAGGGCAAACAAAGCAGCACTGCTATTTTTTATTACCAGCAGCAGTAGTTAGTACTTTTGGTCAAAAACAAAAGAGTGATCCTAAAAGAGCTGGTTAAACAAGCCCTCATTACTTAGGGATCCTCTAGAAAACATGGACTCCAGAAATAGAAATTCATGTGAAAAAAAATAAGTAAAATCTTCCCGTGTTCATCTTAAGACAGACTGTAATATTTGACAGACTCTGTTGCCACAGTGGTCACTTCTTTCTCTAAAGGTATAATAGTTCTGGCAGAAAAATCAGTGTGTGGAACAATTGTCCACACTTATTAAAGGAACCTGCTCTTATACCTAATTAGAATTTCCTGAACTAAAAGCCAACATACATGAAATAGTTATCTATGTGCATTCATTAGTCATAGGAGAAGGCTGTAGAGGGCTCTCTTGGATAACTCATAGGGTAGCATGAAAAGGTGGGCAGAAGTTCACCAGGACCAGACAGGTTTGTGATAACTGGAAGTCCAGTCGTGACAGTCACCACAGCATTTGGCCTAGAAGGAATCTGTGACATTATGAGTGCCGACATTACCACTGTGCAAGCTAAAACACAGATATGTAACACTAAATCAACCAGTGGAGTACACTGTATATTCCTATCTGGATGGATGGCATTCTGGAAACCTTAGGTCAGAAAATGTTGCATTTAAGCTGAAGGGTACAAGCTTTGTAGAAGGTCCTTGGCTTGTTGGAACTTGTCCAAGTTATGTACTTACATATGTACTGATTTTTTATTTGCATGAGTCTTCCTGTGACACAGATATGTAGCAAATATATAAATGTTTATTGAAGGATTATTTTAACTGATGACATTTTTATCAGGTATCTTTTCTTCTACACATAAACCAAGGTTTTGCTGAAGCTCACCTGTAACCATTTCAGACCACAGGTCCTGTAAGAACACTTTTTAATGCTCTGCTCCAAAACTTTTAGTATCACCAGAAGCCACAAGAGGACACTGATAGAGAAAATGCCTAAGAACAAACTTTATAAATAGGCCATTTTAATGTATTTCATGTATCATTAGAAAAATCTGTTTCCACCTGCCTATATTACTGGGAATTATTTTTTTTAAGATGTTGCCTAATAATTATCTATCCACAAACAAATGCCTGAAAACATCAATTTTTATAAGAAAAAAAAAAAGAAGCCACTTCATTTTCCTGTTCCTAGTGCTCTGGGGTAGGGCAGTGAAGGGCTTGTCCAAGCTTCAACAAATTGCACTAAGCAGTGCAACTGTTCAACAGATTTTTCACATCCATACAAACATGAGAATGAAGACATAAACCTGCTCCTTTCACTAGAGAAATCAAGCAGCTCTTAAGACAATGAGAGAGGACAAGCTTAAGCAAGGCGGAAAAGGTCCCCTTAGGAAGAACTGCAGGATAAAGCATAGCTGAGTGAATGAAACGTGCATGAGAGTACAGAAAGCTTGAATAACAACCCAAACTGCTGGCCGAAATCTCCAAGTCTCTGTCTGGTGCTAAATGTCTGAATCTTCTGAGAGTCCCTGGTACAGAACCCCAGCCAATACAATCATTGCCTGTTCAGACTTGATTGCAAATTCCCATCTGCTTTTTTAAGCTGCTCTCATTTGATCTTTAGCCATGCACATCTCTGCAGTTTGCTACAAATGGAAGGCATTCTATTTTGCCAGTGCCAACAAACATTGCTTGCTGGGGCTAGCAACTGGAAATTGTAAGGACATGAATGAATTCAGAAACCTAGCACAAGAAGCTAAACCTTTTGCAATTTGACATCTTCCTAACAGTACCCGAGGAATACGATATTTACAGTAACATTATATTAGCATACCAATGATTGGGTAGTGAAATGGAGTGAGTTAAAATACCAGAGAGCTATAATGTGTCTGAGAGACTGCAGAATACACACCTCATAATCGACCAGGCAGCCAGAACTGGAAAATTAGAGTGCGTCTTGGAATGGTAGACTGAAATGCATAAAATCAGCAAGAATTTTAAATTGGTTAATTTTTTTACTGCATTAGTCATTTATTTATATTTTTTGCTTTTCATATATGTTCTATTAAATATTATGTGAATACTGTGTATTTATACTTGGGATATTTGAAGAGCAAGTAAGTGAAATTGCTAATGCTTTTGCCATCTGTAGAAGTACCCCAAATCATTTACAGATTTGAGTTGATCTCAGTAAGGAACTTACAGTGAACTTCTGGAAGAATGACATTTTTAAATGAGACAAAGATTTAAAAAAAAAAAAAAAAGGAACGTAGTTTTTATCTTCTATTTCAGAATGTAGAAGAATTAACTTTTTAAACAGGGAAAGTGAAAGGTGACAAAACCCCCTAAATGATAAAATCATAAAAAATGAACAAACCACAATTTTTTAAAGTTCATAAACCACTTTTCTCCCTGCTTTCTTTCAGTTTAGTCAAGAACTTCCTGGGTTGCAGGAAACTGCACAAATCTTTTGGGTTTTCACCGTCACCCCCCAGGTGTGGGTTTTAGCTGCTCCCTGTTCCTCCCAGCAGTGTCTCCCTGTGAACTGCAGGCTCCAGTTCTTTGCCTCTGCCCCCAGGTCTGTGGGCTGCAAGACCCACCCTGGGAACAGTCTCAGGTACTCCCAAGAGAAAGAACAATCTGCCCTGGAAGGTCTGATCTACTTATTGCTTTTTGAAGGAACACAGTACATAGATTGAAAAAAAAACAAACAAATGGATGTTCTCCATTGCACCATGCAAACCCTGAGATAAAACTTGCATTGTGGTCCAATATAAACAATCCCTGTAGTTCACTATTTGTCATGCACACAAGAGCTCTTTTAGAAGAAAACAAACTGCTATGTCTTCTGCTTTACAGCAAAACAATAGAGGAAAAACTCTTAGAACTCAGAATGTAATAACTGTTTATTGAGGTGGATGGTTTGTCAGAAATGAATTTTTCCCCCTACTCTACGCTGACAATAACCTGTATAATAAACTGGCTGAATTGTATTGCCTTATTTTCGTCATATGAATCTGATAATTGTTTCGTAGTTCTGACTTGGAATGTTATCCTTTGAAAAGACAGCACCCCCCTGAAAGCAAAAAAAAAACCACATGTAGCAAAGCTTAAAACAAAAATCAACCCGATTTTGTATATTTAAGTAATCCATTCTTGAATGAAATATGCTGTAAACACACTGCTAGTCCTTCTGGATGGTATTGCTTCCTTCTGCATGGTCTTTGAGAGACCTGAAAGATAGAAACTTTAAGACCTAAAGATAGATCAAACTGAAGGGAATCAGTCATTTTGCACATTACTGCCTTGAAATTTGTTTTCAGTAACCACTAGAACAATTGCAGAAACTTTGCACAATATTATCTTTAAAAACTGAATTGTCTGGAACTGGAGAAGAAGCTGGCCAGGGAGTGGGGAGGAGAAGTCCATTCATGCAGCCGTGAAACTGTCTCAGATGCCTTTCCCCTCCCCATAATTTTTATTAAACTGATCTCAACTTTAACAAAGGCTCATTCCATCAAAATTAGTTTTGACAGGCTCTTAGTATTAGCATTGAAGTGCACCAATTCTAGTGAAAGTCTCTCTGATTCCAGTACATCCACATTACTCCAAGGAATTGCAAGCGCTCAGTCTCACCGGCACAGCACACCGCATCTCCCAGCAGAGCAATCACCCTCCAGCTTGGCGGCAACCTTTCTAGGGTTAGGAAAGTATCACTGAGGGCTGCACCTTCAATGGGAGCTCTGTTCTCCAAGCTGCCTAGGTTTGCACTGCTGCCTATACACTATGTTACTGCAGGCCTCAGTCAAACGTCATGTACAACAAGACACATGAGTGATGGGGAGACATGCAAGATGTGTTGAGGGGTAGTGGAAGGGATTGGAGGAGTGGTTCTGAGTAGAGGATCCATCATAGACAATTACCTGGGGTATGTGGAACAGCAGACAGGGTTGACAGAGCTCAAGACAAACAAGAAGGGTGTGTGAGGTTGGAGAAAGAGGACTCATATGAAAGCAGCTTCTCAGGGAGAAGCAGGAGGGCTGTAGCAACACAGGAAACAATAAAAAATAAAAAAAAAGAAAGAAGAAACATGGAGATAAATGCAGAATAAAACTAGCATGAACTTTTCTGAGATTGCAAAACAGTGAAAGATAGGAAAATGGACATTTTAAATACGCATAAAAAGTTCATGTCAAAGCGTAAAACCTAATAACATTTATTTCATTTTGGTTTAAACTACATCCACGGCTTCCTTGCAAACTTGTCTCTCAGTCCCAAAGACCACATGGCTGGTGAAAGGAGAGACTGTGCAACATGACTCCTCATGTTGGTTCAATAGGTGTTCTTTTTCAAGCTGTTTCAGTTCCTGCCAAAGCAAGTATCTGCTTTCAAAGTTCAGGCCGTCACCTTAAATCCTTGTGTTTTATCAGTCCTTGCTCAGTCTCCAGTCTCCTGCCTTTCTCCTGCTAGAGATGCCAGAAACTCGGTCAAGATTTCTCCTCTGGAGGACTCGTTACACAGAATTGGAGGAACTCCAGTGCTATCTATGCGTGATTTGACAAAGAGCTATACATCATATGAATTGTCCTGGGTTCAACAGTAGCAGTCGTTTTTCTCCTTCTTGGTAGCTGGTGCAGTGCCGTGTTTTGACTTTCGGCCTGGGAACAGAGCTGATAACAATGATGTTTTGGTTTGGCCAAGGACTTTGTGAGCCTCATGCTCTGCCAGGGAGGAGGGAAGCCGGGAGGAAGCAGAGACAGGACACCTGACCCAAACTGACCAAAGAGGCATTCCATACCACAGCACGTCATGGCCAGGATGTAATCAAGAGTTAGCCAAAGGGCGAGGATTGGGCGGTTGGAAGAGGTATCGGTCAGTGCTTGGTCAGGCAGGGGTTGGCGAGTTATCGGTCACCTGGTGATGGGGTGTTGTATTCTCTTCCCTTGTTATTTCCTTTATCATTATTATTATTGGTGGTAGCAGCAGTGATTTGTGTTATACCTTAGTTACTAAACTGTTCTTATCTCAGCCCATGGGAGTTGCATTCTTTTAGATTCTCCTCTCCGTCCCTCCAGGAGTAGGTGGAGGGCAAGAAGGGTGGGGGGGTGAGTGAAAAGCTGTCTGGCTGGGTTTAAACCATGACAGCATCAACAACTCTTTTGCTCTCCTTCTACTGTCTTCTCCAGTGGCAAAAATATCTCTCAAAAATGCAAATACCTGAAAGTAGGATCTCATGTGAGTCAAATGTTTTTCTTACACCATGAACTCTCCCAAAAGGACAAGGAAAAAGGAGCTTGCCGTAGCTTTCTTAATGATCTTTACCTATGAGAGCCTGAAGTCTTGGATATTATACTGTTAACAATTTCAAGTTTAAAATCAGATTTGTAAGTGCTTCAGTCTTCATTCTACCATGACTTTCTGTGCAGAATCTCCTTCAGGAGCCACCAGGGTGCAAGTCCTGTCTTGTCAGTGACTGCAGTTGCACTAAGTTCTGCCAAATTCTGAAAGTTCTTTGATGCTTTCCAACAGCCCAAGCCAGGCTAGGGGTTGTCAGCTTTCCACGCAGGCTGCCAGGGTGGATATTAAACTAACCCGAGCGTTTGTTTCTGGTCTGCTCTTGTCAGAATTGATTTGTGTGTGAAGACTCCCATTTCTCAGCCTGTATACTTAATGCATTTCTCCAGTGAAGTGCTTTAGATTCAGGGAGAGCAGCATGAATCCTCTTTCTTGAGAAACTGGGCTGAACCCCAGTGATCATTACCAGTATTTGTGAATATGCAAACAATAGACCCAAGAGTCGTACTTCATGTCAGCTGTTAACTGTTCACCTTCAGGGATAGGAAAGGTTATTGTACCGAAGAGTGGGAGAACATAATCGTCCAGCCTTTTCATTACTTTTCTGGAAGTTAGTTAGCTCTTTTGACAGATGCTGGATACAAAGGATGTGACCAGCCAAATTAAGTATTTCAAAGTAACTTGAAGGTGAAATGATTTGTTTTCTTATTTCCTGTTTGAATTTGGAAAGCTTTCCCTGGGAAGTCAGAAATTATGTTTTGCATGCAAAACCATGCATTCTTAGTGACACAAATACAACTTTATTGAGGTTCACTAAAGAAAAAAACGTGGAATCTGACTCAATTTCATTCTGAAGCATCAGATGAAGTTGGTGCAAGTAGATATAAGATCCTTTCCTTTCTGGAGGAATTCCATATAATTCTTAATAACAAACCTCATAATTTTTGCAACATGGATTTCTGACATTATTTTAATGAAACATGGGTAAACCTGGTAGGCACTCTCTTTTAACTGGTGCACCAGGGATGTGTTTCAGCCTTGCACTCAGTCCATGCGCTTACTGCATTGCCCTGGTCCTAGGGACAGCACATTGCCCCGGTTCTAGGGACAGCACATTGCCCCTGACAAAGGGTTAAGAAAGGATTGCTTGGTCAGACATAAATCTATTTCACCTATATTTATGGGCAATTGAGTCTGATGGAGAAATGTTTTCTTTATTGATTTTTAGAGCCATCCTCATGATAAATGGTAGGAAATTAGAAATAGCGTGTGCAACTACAACACATTAATGCCATGCCTTCAGGGTAAGACACAGCAAGCCCACCTATTATTTTCCACTGAACATATGCCAAAAGAGGGATGATTTGTTGCTCCTAACACCATTCTTTATGTTATTGTGGACCCAAAGGAGCCCACAGACCCCTCTTCAAGCCTTCATGTAAATACAGTAAAAGTTATAGCATTTCCTGAAAAGGTTGTAATGCAAGAGCAAGGTAAATTCAAAGTGGAGGAATTATCATTACTGTGTTTATACAGCTTGGATTCTGAACCTACACAGTTCTCCAGAGGCTAAATAAGAACTGTGTGTCAGAACCACAAATTATCACAGATTTTCTGAATCCTGTACAAAAACCTTACTTACGAGGCCATTCTTTCACATTTTCTCTGTACTCATCATCAAAGAGTTGATGTCTTGGAGGTACTGACAGAGCATACAATTTGCAAGTCACAATATTCCTGACTGATGTTTATTAGTGAAAGACAATGCCTACGAATGGTCAGCCAAAAAATAAATAAGTAAAGCATGTGATGACAGAAATAATCACTGGAGATAGAGAACACTGGCACTGGATGGAAAATGCTCCCAGTAATTTATCCCATTAATACAAACATACATTGTACTTTGATAAAGTCTCTATATGTGAGGATAAGATTATTCCAAAAAACTAAATCATTCAAATGAATTATTAATTTAGA
The DNA here is from genome assembly GCF_033783945.1 of Neopsephotus bourkii. Lineage (NCBI taxonomy): Eukaryota > Metazoa > Chordata > Aves > Psittaciformes > Psittacidae > Neopsephotus > Neopsephotus bourkii. The sequence continues at coordinate 5,246,925 of NW_026901984.1, read as the reverse complement.
TAAAAGGAGGAATGCATCTGTATGTAAAATCAAATGTGAGGGATTTTCTATTTTTATAGTAAATTCTCAGGCTGGGAAATTCTCTCATGAAAGTACCAAGTAAACTAGACTGTCTCCAACAACAAAGAGATCATCTATGAAAAAAGTGTGGTATATGGGTGAAACTAGTTTTATGGATTTCATTTATATACAATACTCCAGCCTATTCTGCAACAGTTTCTACTTTGGTACTGAGATCTTCATCTTCCTTTCCTTTTGTGCTTCTCTAACTTCATTACGTGTGGGCTGGATGTGAAAAAGTAGCACAGAAGAGCCTGTGCTCATGAAGTAAAGCATAACCAGCTGCAGCAATTTTCTCCAGGAAAATATGAGAGAGCAGGCTAAGAAAAACTGGAGAAAGTGTGGCATTAGAGAGAAGTATAAAAATGTAAATCTGAGAGCAGTTGAATGTGGGGGGACCATTGTGCAGCAATTTTATCCATCAGGCTGTAAGCAAGGAGAGGGGCCCCCAGTAGTGGTATCTGGCGAGGCTAGTGACCTCATCTCTGTAGTGTTCTGTCAGAAGGGCCTTCCAATGTCACCATAGCAGCCATGTGCCTGGTGGGACCTTCGAGACTGACAAAGAGACCAGGAGCCAACCAAGGCAGATGCAACCTGGGCTTTACCTGTTTTGTCACAGGCAACAACACCCAGGCTGGCATCTGTGACTTTGGAACTCTCATGGATGAGGCAGTGAGTGCAGCAGTAATGAGAACTAGAGGAAAAGAGCAAAATGTAGTATTTCTCTCCAGGCAGATCTGAGAAGAGCTTTGGGTTTATGTAGAAACAATTAGTGGAGGCTTTTCTTTTTAGTGATACTTGAAAGAAAGAGGATATTTCAGGTTCTTCACTTTCACACTCTAATTTCCTAGATTTCAATAATGTCAACTGTTAAACAGGTCAGATCTTATTTTCCGATTTTACCTTTTCATATGAGGGCAAGAGATGCTAAAGCAAGTACTGTATTGAATCTGCTCAGACTTTTATTTAGCTTGATCTCTAGCCAAATACAACTAAAGAGAGGTTAAAATGAGGAAGAAAATATACAGGAATGAAGAGTCTGTGATGTTTTCTGCAACAGGACACTCAATTTCGTATGTATCCTTAAGACAGAGAAAGGCCATTTACAGTATTACAGAACACTGGGTAACTAATGAGAAGTTACTTTGGGTATCACAGTGTTGATGACCTCCTTTTTGTTATGTGTTTGGCTAAGACTGACTGCTGCCTTTGTAAGAAGTCAGTGTGGTGGGATTTCACACATGGGGTCTCTCATTCTTAGAGGTAGGCTTTGACAGTAACCATAATCTTCAGCTGATTACTGGAGACACTAGTAAGATAAATATGACCTTTCCTGGAAATTAAGAACATATGAGGCATAGGTTTACATAAATAAGTCAGTAACAGCCTGAGACAAAGAGTTCTGCTGTCTCATTTCCATACACTCATCCTCTTGTGATGTTTCTATCTGCCATCTGTATTTTTGATTCATATCTTCTCCTTGTGCACCGTTTGTGCCCTTCTAACACTTCTGATGCAATTCAGCTAACATTTAAACACTAAGATGATGTATAATCAAATGCAGGCCTGTGTGTTTTTTCCTGCTGTCCTGAGGTCTGACTATCTGGGATCAATTCACTCAAAAAGAAATTAATAATGACTTGCATGAAAGTTGGAAAGACAAACAGACTCAAGTAGTGTCTTGGGAGGGGAGCTGAGCTGAAAATGCTGGTATTTCACAGCTCAGCTGCAATTCCTAAATACTCACACTATGGTGACTGGCTGGGGGTCCTGGAGGGGGTCCCTTCTTTCCTTCCAGCTCCTTTTTTACCGTATCAAGTGTTTCTAGCACTTAATAAAGAGATCTCTGATGGCACTTTAATTTTACATCATTCTTTAGATAAGCCTGCAATTGTAAGTGGCCAGTTTGCAGCAATTCATCACAAATGGACAAAACAGGTTGTTTCTTTAGACAAGGTTGCTCATACAGTTTATAAATCATTTATGTTAGGAACTTTAAATTCAAACATTGCCAGTAGATTGTGACCTTAAGACAGTGAGCATTGCCAGAAATGGGTCATTAAGCTTAGGATTCACTTTATTTGTTTACCTGGGTGGGACAGGGGAGGCCAAGGAGTCACTTTTGATATGTCTGAGATTTGCCTGTGGGATCCCTTGTCTTAAAACTGTGCTGCTCCTTTTTAGCTGCTCTCTGAGGCAAAGCTAAAAAGAAAAGGAACTTTTGGCTTTAGGGCACAACAAACTTAGGGTTTATTGGCTTAGTGTGGAAAGTATATTTAAGAGTGCTACACCTCTCAGCTTCCTGCCTCTCCGCCATCTTTTCCTGAAATGCTTTTCCAACACAGACAACCAAAGGAAGTAATTATATTTATACGATTTAAAATTATGCTTAAACTATATATCACAAAAATTAAACATTCCCTTTCATAATTATTTTTTATATGCTTATTCTTGATGTAATAAATGCCATACAGCTTCAGGCTTCATGTTTCTAATCTAAAATTAAAATGTATGTTTCAATCTAAAAATCTCAGGTTTTAGAGAATGTGTGATGGCAGTTGGTAGGGCATGCCCAGCCCCTTCACTTTCCAAAACATTGAAATCTTTCACCAATTTTAGAATTAAGAAAGAAGCAATATCACACTTCTCAGCCAAATCAGTGCTCAAAAGAAAACAGGTTAGAAAAAAAAAAAACAACAAAATCACTTATTTCTACTTACTCTCTTGCTTCAGCTTGAAATGTTATTCTTTTACATAAGAAAATCTGTTTTGTAAGTAAGTGAAATTAGAAAGTAAATAAAAATCAAAGCAAATAATAAATAAAAATAGTAAAAGTTATTATAATAAAATAACAAAAATATTATGTAAATAAGTTGGGGGGGGTTAATCATTATTATGACATATGCTCCAATTCCTTAATCATCTCTGTGGCCCTTTGCTGAACATGCTACAGTATGTCCATCCATACCATTCTTGCACTGGGGAGCCCAGAACTGGTCACAGCAGACCAGATGGGTCTCACCAGTGCTGAGCTGAGGGGGAGCTTTTTCCCTGATCTTGAAACACCTTTACTCTCAGTCTAGGACAATGCTGGCCCTCTATGGCAAGGGGGCACTGCTGGCTCATTTTCAACTTCTTGTCTACCAGGACTCCTGGGTCCTCTTCTTCAGAGCTTCTGGCAAGCAGATGATGCTGCATGGGTTGTTTCTCCCATTGCTGAGGATTTTGCATTTCCTGCTGCTAACTTCATAAGGTTATTCCTCCCATGTGCAGTACTAGGCATTCTCCTTCACTAAACTTCATGAGATTCCTGCTGGCTCCACACTCCAGACTGTCAGTGTCCCTGTGAAAGGCAGCACATTCATCTTGCTAATTAACCACTAACCTCCCAGGTCTGGTGCTGAATTATCTGCCAAATTGCTGATAGTGCACTGCCCAATGGTCTAAGTCATTTATGACGTTAAGCAGGACTGGACCCAGTACTGGCCCCTGTGGCACACCATCAGTGGCTTGGCTCCAGCTGGGTTTCATGCTGCTGATGGCAACTGTCTGAGCCCAGCTAGTTTTCAATCACTGTCTATTCCTCCAGACTACGCTTCATCAGCTTGTCTGAGAGTGATGTTATAAGAGGCAATGTTGAAAGCCTTTCTAAACTCAAGATAAACAACATCAACTGCTCTCCCCTCATCTGCCAAGCCAGTCATCTCATTGTGGAAGGCTGTCAGGTTGTTGAGATATCATTTCCCCTTCATAAATCTATGCTGACTACTCCCCAAAAGGTTCAGAGTGTCATTTTAGTCCTTCTGGTGTGGATAAGAACCTATATCTCTTCCTGTAACTGCAGCCACAGATTCTTTGCTACTTTCTGGTGTGGTTTCCCTGTAAACCATTTCAGAGAATATGATATGACAACCTGCAAAGAAATCTACTGAGAGAGAATGGGGGGTAAACTGAAATTTTACAGGAAAGCATCCCAATGATTTAAAAGAGACCTGCCTTTAGTTTGCCTAGAAAATTTGCTTCATTACCTAAGTGAAGAGCTCAGCCAAGGAAATCACATTGTTCTGATAGCAGAAACAAGTTTGCAAGTGCCAACATGCTGATAACAGGCTGTTACAGAATTCATTGTCATGCTTCCTTCCATGTTATTAAAAAAATAAAGTCTCATCCCTTCCAATCAAAAGCTTCACTTGCATTGATTTGACTACTTACTATTTTCCGCTTTGTGGTGGAGTAAAAGGGGCAGTTACCGTACCACCATCCTTATTCTGCTTTTCTGTTTTTTCCAGCAGATGACAACAGTTGACTGTTTTCCAACAATTACTATGCTCCAACAATTCTTGGAAGTAGAGAAAATGTATTATTATGCAGTAAAAACACCAGTACATACTAACAACAGGATACTACAAAATGCAAGCTAATTAATACTAGTGGACAAGAGATAAAAGTCAGAAGACAAATACAATAGACATGAAGAAAAGATTGTTCCCTATGAATAAGCAATACTTTCAAGACCAGCTCTGCACATAAATCAAGTTCTTCAGAGATGGTTAAATATTTAAATTATAGAAGTTAAATCATATATTGAGACCTTCAGTGATGAATCCCTCTTCTGATTATTAGTAAGACAAGCAAGAAATCCCATGTAGTAAGTAGTATAGACACATTCAAATATACAGACTCTTATAAATTAATTTACCTCATTATTTTTTAATAAATAAACAACATATCTTAAAGCCCACTTTGCCTTTATGTTCAAAAATGCTTCCTGTTTCAAAAGCTTATAATTATGCTCTGCCCAAAATCACACCTATATACTGCCCAGATTAATATACTCAAGGTTCTTTCCCACCTTGCATAACTTTTACATTGTTTATTCCATACCTCCCTGCCTGAGAAGAGGCAGAACACCACAAACTGCAGGAAAGCATTTCCTCTCACCCTTTACATTGATTTTACAGCTGTGGTTGAGTAGATCTACATATTTAACATTCTTTGAAAGCTTCATCAGTGTTGACACATTTCCACAGATTGTTTCACCTTCAGTGCATCAGCACACTGTAATAGAAATGTACCTGTGTGGAAAATTTCCACTGATCCTAAAGCCAGTGTCTGTGACAGCACTCAGGCCTGCTCTATTCCCCTGATGCTTGCTGATTTCAAAAGGGTTTAGAATAGATCCTAAACAATTCAGTAGAAGGCCACCAGCAAAGATGAGAAGCTTCAGACAACTAAACCAGAATTTATTAGAGACCATCTTCCACTCTCATAATTCTTTCTGCATAACTTCAATAGTTTTAGAACTTGAAACAGAAACCTAAACTTTAAAAAGTTATACTGATGTATGTATACATATATACCCTTCTCTACACATAGCAATTTTCACGACAGCTGAACAGTGCCACAGGTTATCTGAGTAGCACTGGTGGCAGGAGTGCTCTGAGCAGGAGGCTGAACTACAGAGAAGGAGGTCTTCCAACCAAGAATTCCCAACACTGCCTTACTTTCATCATGGAAAAAAAACAATGTCAGAAAGGGAGTCACTGGTTTAAACACCTTTGAGTAGTTCTAGGAGAGCATATTGTGAGATAATATCTTCAGAACACTAAAGCAAAAGCCTCTGTAAAATCGATGAATTATTTTACTGTACTGTATGTACAAATATAAAAGAATTACATGAAAACATATTATAAAATCAAGCTAATTTATGTTATTTTTATAATACAAAATCAAACTGTTTTCACAGTTTATTTTTGCTACAATTCAAATTTGAAGCCAATGCAGCCTATCTTTTTCACGTTAGCACGCACTTTTAACAGAAATGTAATGAAAATTTTGCACTTACCCATTTAAATCTGAGAATATTTTTTCAAAGCTAAATTTGTCACAGGTACAAAGAAATCAGTCAGTGTTAGGATTTTGCTATTTATCTATCTGTTTTAAAAGCTTCCACGTTGTGTAACTTGACTGTCTGAAAGAAAAAATGGGCTGTACAGGCCAGCCAAAATAACATGCTAAAGGAGAGAGATCATTATCTCAATCTTTTTAAATTGAATCCTGCTAACAATTGGCAGGCATGCTGACAAAACATAAAAAAGACCTGACTGCCAATATTTGTTAATCATTTGAATTCACTAAATCCCTTGTGCATTGGGGAATACAGAACAAAATTAAAGTGCACCATTACATATACAAACTTTTCAAGACCAAAGAATGAACTTACAAAAAGTCCCAGTGCGGTGCAGTACCATACTGCAAAAAAGACTTTGAACAGTATTTCTACATTTCCATGTAACTGATAATGGAAATGGACTCAAAGTGTAGAAGAATGAAAAAGACTTGATAAGAAAAACAGATCCTGCAGTTGTCTGAAACAGCAGTGTCATGCATGGTGCTTCTACTCATCACTTTGGGAGTTACACTCCTGAAACTCCTGACAGAGTCATCTTAGGAGCCTTGACCAGTGCCCCCCCCACCCAGCAGTGATGATAGCTGATAGGAAATATGCTCAGTCATGCATATTTTCTCTACACCTACATTATCTCTCAGCTGTAACTGTCTTTATCATGAAGCATTGCTATTTGCCAATGGACTTTTTTTAACTCTCACAGCTGCAGGAAGATGGTTTGTTTATTTTCTTTCTTGCTTGAGCACACGAATGCATAACTGCATTTAGCCTCATGTGACTAGACTTGTTCACCTCATAGGATCATTGAAGAATTTAGGCTGAAAACGATATCTGCCATCTAAGCCCTTACTCTGCTCCAGATGCAGCTAAATTCCAGGACTATATTGGGTTGCTTAAGGTCCAACCCAGGCACATTTCACAAATTCCCAACAACAGAGATTCCAGCACTGCACTGCATGCCTGATCCAATGTAGCACTTGACACGCTTCACTTACAGTGGTAGTTATCCTTGCCCACAGCATCAGGTTGAAACAGATCCACTAGATTGCAAACCTCTCACACAACATCATTTCCCAATTCTGATGGAAAGTAATGTCCCAGAACTGCAGAAGAATCAGCAACATCTGAGATGGGGAAATGAAAATTGGGAATATATACATGGGAATCATGATCTTTCTCAGTGAGAGAAAGTGCAGATTTACAGAGGTGAGCCTGTGCTTAAGGAGCATGTCCAACGGGAAACCATCAAGAATTCAAATCTGATAATACTGATGGCTCCAGCAGAAGCATGATCTTTCTCAGTGAGAGAAAGTGCAGATGTACAGAGGTGAGCCTGTGCTTAAGGAGCATGTCCAACGGGAAACCATCAAGAATTCAAATCTGATAATACTGATGGCTCCAGCAGAAGCATATCTATGCAATCCAGCAGAGCACCCAATAATGTAGACACCTAAGCAGTAGATCTCAGTCATGTCACTGCAAATATGAGCTGACTACCTGTGCTGAAGGACAATATTAAGTGTTAACTCCTGATGAACTTTGGCTTTCTTGATACCATTCTGACAAGAATGGCCAATGTTTTCCTTTGTTGTTTATTGCTGTAAAACAAATGTAACATCTATATAAATACTAGAGCAAAGCAAAGAAAAAGAGTGGGTGGGAAAAGAAAGAGAATAAAAGATAACCAATCAAATTCAAATGTTAAAATGGTATGGACAGAGCCAACTTTCTAAATGCATCCAAGACAATTTGAAGTACAAATAATTAAGCATACTTGAAAAATCCTGCCAAGTTTGGACATGTTTCTGTATTCAAGAGAGCAGAAGCACCAGTGTTCATAAAGGTTTCCTTAAACTAAAGCCCAGCCAGGCCAAGGAGTCCAGCTCTCAAAATCTCTCACTGACCAGCCTAGCCACTGCAGTTGCCTAAAACTTAAAACGTTACAGTTAAGCCACATGAAGAAGCATAGATCCAAGATTTGAACAAAACCACCAGTTTTGTAAACCAAATTGCTGCTTTAAAAACATTTTTAAACTCCTTGGTGGGTTTGGTGCTTTTTGGACATCTTATTAATAGCAGTTTCACTATGAAAGATTATGTTTTAAAAAGAAAACTAAACAGAGCATGAAGATTGATGACTGTCTTTTGTAAGATGTGATTTTGTGGCTACACAAGGAACTTGCCTTGCCTTTTGTTGGAGATCAATAGAACTCCCATAGGTCAATAGAAAAGATTTTTGCTACAAGGGTTTTAAGAGTGTTTCAAGCCTCAGCTGAAATGTATCATAAATCAAGAAATCTATCTGTCATTGCTTCTGAAATGAAGCTAATTCTATGAGCCAAAAATGATAAATAGAAGTGCTTGGGGTTAAAATTGTTAAACAGTCTCTAAGCTTTGCAATCATTTTCAGCTCTTCTAAAATTGTTCCAAACTTAAACCAATGGTCAGACTCATTTTGTTTTCTCTCCTACTCTCTTCTTTTAAAGTAATCTTTTATTTACTTCCCAACATTGACACCATACTTTCTCCTTAAAAAAGGTCATCACAGCGGTTATCTTTTTATATGCATTCTCTGTTTGTATGGTACCAATGCTATTGACGCATGTCTACATGAGCAGGAATAGTACAAAAAATACAGCCACAAAACCAAAAAAAGAACCCAACCCTATCTATAGCTCTTGTATTCTTTCTCTGGAAAGTGAAACAGATTGAATGTAAGAAAAATGCAGAAACGGATGTCAGGCATTAGCTAGACTAGAACACAACAGATGACAGTGGATCATACCAGTAATGATTCCCTGTGACACAATGAGGACGGGACACTGCAAATAACGTGTTTGATCATCTGAAATAAACATACAATAGATTTCTTTTATACTTCACCCTTAACATTATGATGTTTCCACTGATGATTTCAAACATAAAAGATGGGGGTTACAGAAAAACTGTGCCATCCACTCACAATCTCTAATTTAAGACTTAAGAACTCCGTACTGAAGCCCAATCACAGATTTCTGCTGATTGACAGAATTATTTGGGCAGACGTTCCATCCCTGTTTATTTCAATATAACACCATATTTTGCCTTATTTTGAGTAACAATTTCCTATAAAGCAATTAGATGTTTTTTTTCCTAGTAAATCTGTGCTATTCTTAATTTCTTTCTACAAGATAATGCCAGACAACTCCTCTTAACGTCACCCAGGCTGCCATTTCCAAACGCATTTTCTCTTTTCATCCTTCCCCACCTTAAACAAGGTAAGTATGATAAACACCATCAAAATGTATTCTCTAGTGCTGCAGCTGCCCAAGGCCCTGCAATGAGAGATCAGTGATGGAGTTTTACTGTAACAGGGCAAGAGTGAGGAGCACAGGAGGCTACTGTTGATATACTCAGTAGCATGCAACCTGGGGGCACACTCACTCTCTCAGAGAGGTCAACAAACTCACTGAAGGCAGATGTGCCTGCCACTCTCTAAAAGATTAGCTCACCAGGAACATAAGTTGGCCAGAAAGCACTCCCCTTCAAAGCAGGTGATTGACTGTGCTAGTTCAGCACATTTCCCATACTGCTGACTTTGGTGGAATTCTTATCTAACTTCAGTAGCAAACTAAAGCTGATCACAAAACAGCAGAGTCCCCAGAAGCTACTGACATCAGTGCAAGCATTCTCTGCATCCTCAGAAATCAAGTCCACCTGTGGTAGAACTGCCTTTATTGTATTTCTGTACTACAGTTTGCTAGCAGAGATAAACTGGGCAGTCTGTCTCAAGAAAGATGCTGTGTTTACTCTGCACGATGTAAGCAATGGATCACAGGTGCCCTGTCAAGAAATCTTCTCAACCCCAGCATTCAGCAAGGAGGCAAAAATCTGAGAATGAAAATGAAGTACAATGAAAACGAACATCCTCACTCTTTAGATACATTATTTCCACCCCAGTGATCCTTCTCCTTTCTTAAAAAACAAGGCTGATGCATATACCATGGGCAGATTTACAGCAAAAAAAAGTCTGCATATACTGTATTGATCACTGATTACTTATTTGCTGGCTTGTCAGCAGCTGATTTCCATACACAAACACCCTGCCTGGATGATGATAAGACAGGAAAAAGAGGATGCCCACTTTTTTCTGTCATCTTACACACAACCAGTGCTGGGGGCATGTATCGTACGCATGTATATTTTTTGTTTCCCTTGTCAGGAGATTTTTGAACCTGAAATTCAATAAACCCAAGGATGACATGGCTGTCTGCATCATATTCACTAGGAGTTCACCAGTGTCAGTGATAGAGAAAACAGTATTTCTAACTCTCTCTATTCTGAACAGTCTATCAGAGAAAAAGAAGGGCATATCCTGTAGAAGAAAACCCAGAGCTTGCAGAAATTCCCTGCTATGACTTTAGAGACACAGAGTCAATTCCTTAAGAGACAAATAAAATATTTGTCCTATCAAAAAATGGGGATTTATAGCAATCATTTCTGAAATACACAGCAAGAGGTAGGAAAAAGTTTTCCATTGCTGACTCCCGGCTTTTAGCCATTTCTATACGCTTCTTTACACTTTATTGCAAGAGAGGTCCCAGACCTCTGCAAGAGAAAAGAAAGAATTTCAGCCTAGATGCTGCCATTGGAATCATCGTCATGAAGCAGAAAAAGGCACAGAAAACATGAGATACCTTCAGGACAGCAGAATCACCTTTGGAAGTAGGCATGTTCAAAACCTGCCAACAGGATACCTTTAGGCATGAGAAACACAACCACAAGTGTGTGCAGAGGAGAGAGGAAAAGTTATCAAAGGAATGCATGTATCTGCAAAAGAGGATAAGCAGATGACAGAAGTGTATACATGAAGGTGCAAGAACAAAGAAGCAAGAAAAGAAGAAAATAGAGAAATTACCTAATCTTTTCAAAGATCCCACTCAGTTACATCATTGAAAACACCTCTTTAGCCTAGCTTTTCCATAAAATCAGCAGGAATTGACAAGAAACTATGATATGAGAATTAAGAGGCAAGGATGTGGTTTTGTGCAAGGTGATGATGGAGGATTGTAAAGACATGAGATAAATTGTTAAATCAAAATATGTATAATACTATAAGTCTTGAAACACCTCGATAGTGCTTCACATTTATACTCAGTGCTATACAGAATCTGAAAACTAGTTATTTAACAAGAATTATATATTCTTATGGATTTTACGAAGTTTAATGAGAAAATAATTTAAAGCAACTGTGTTGCCCCAAGTAACCATAACTCATCAGTGAGGGCAATAAGAATTTCACAGAGATCTTTGGCAAAATGTACCAGTAGTCCTAACAATAATGTAATGACTGTGTTATTGTATATGATAAAACATGGATTGGCATGCTGCACATACAAGGTGATGACAAGCAACCTGTGAAACAGTTCACTATTCAGCCATTACTAGGTCATAAATACAAGAATTTACAGAGTCTGTCATTGACAGGAGCACACACATTCAAAATCTGAATCCTTTATTTCAATGCAGAGAATTGTGAGTTAGCCCTGGCAGGCTTAGCCATGTATTAATGTGTACTTTCTACTTAAGACTCTCAGAGTTTTCCACTCTGCATATCAACATTAAAAGTAAGTATTAACCACTCACTTCAGATGCAGTAAAAATGTGAGTGATCATCTGAAGCTCACAATTACCTGTATCTCTGCCCAGATCAAAGCTGACTATTCTCTAGTGCTGCAGAACCTCAATAAATGACTCAAAAAAGCAGGCCTAACATTAAAAATATAAACCAAAATTTAGTTTATTAGGCCACCTGGAATGTATACTTTGTCTTTCTGAAGCCCATATGCATACTTTTTGCAGTCTGACTCACAGTGAATCAACCAGTTTGTTCTTAGTTTATCTCTGCTGAGGATGAAGTTGCCCAGACGTACTGAACTGCAGAAGTTCATACCATGACTTCAGCATTTTCTTTCAGGAGGTTAATCTGGATTTGGCCCAAAACGAAGCAGAAACACAAGTAAAATGTAGTCATAAAGCAGCGCTTGAGATGCTGCTGAAAATCTTAGAAGAGTAAAATATTGTTCAACTTTGACATAAATTTTTATGAGGAAACAAATACGATAATTTTAAATGTAAACATCAGAGAAAGGGAAACAGCTCTACTGGGTAATCTGCAGCAGTGGTGCAGGAAGTCTCTGCCCCTTCTTAATATATGTAACACTGGATATTTCAGAAAGCATTAAGTGTCAGGGAAAAAAAATGCAGACCATAGACCATTCCATAACGATGTAAATATCAGAGCCATCAAAGAACACCTCAAACTCCCTGACATGCAAGCTTTGAATAATCTCTACAGGACTTCCTCTTCATGTGCAAGTTTCCTTGGGGAGTATCTTTTCATTGTCTGAAGCTCAAGTCAGATGCCTTCTATCTGCAGGAAACTATGCTTCATGTAAGAGAGGTGCCAGCAGTCTAGTTGAAGACAAGCACTTGAAAGTGAGATGTCTGTTGGCTCTGTGCTCTAGCTTGTCAGGATCCTTCTAAAAGGCAACAGATTCATCTTCACTGTCAAACACAACTGTATCCCCTACTCTGTGTCATCTGCCAGCTTGCTGAGGGTATACTCTGCCCCTGTCATCCAGGTCATTAATGAAGATGTTAAACAGGACTGGACCCAGTATAGTCCCCTGAGGCACACCACTGGTGACTGGCATCCAGCTGAGTTAATCATAGCCACTGAAGACCAACAGTTCAGTCAGTTTTCAATCCACCTTGCTGCCCACTTCTTTAGTCTGCATTTCATCAGTAAGACAGTGTTGAAAGCCTCACTACAGCTGAAATCAAATGACATCCACTGCTTTTAACTGATGCAGCACTCAGCCTTCTTATTTTAGAAGGCTACCACGTTGGTCAGGCACTATTTCCTCATTATCCATGATGACTAATTCACATCACTGCCCTTGGAAATGGTTTCCAGGAGAATTTGCTCCATCACCTTCCCAAGGATGAAGATGAACCTGAGCAGCTTGAAGTTATCCAGATATTCCTTCTGGTCCATCTTGAAGATAGGAGTGATGTTTGCTCTCTTTCAGCACACTCAGTACAGCAGTTTACAGATTTATGCATTCTTTTTATTTACTATTTGTGAACTCAAAAAGTTCTTTCTCTCTTCAAAGTGAAAAAGCAAGGGAAATCTTCTATTCTTCTGGTAGTGCTGAATGGAGGGAACTACCATTTGGCATTTTCTGAATAAAGATCTACATATATTTTAATAGCAAAATACAGCTGTGTAAACTGAAGGACACAGTTATCCAGACAGGTGTTTCAAAATATAACCTATAAAGCAAGGACAAAAAATAAATTAAAACCTTGGCAATGGATAGATATATATATTTATATTTAGATAAACATACATGCATATGTATGAAGAAAACAAAGATGTTTTACACAACCCATTAAAAAAGAAAAAGCAAAACAATTAAACTGCTGAAAGAATTATTATCCCCATTCCCTAAGAGTTCTGAACTGACGGTTGCAGGAAATCTTACAAACATGAAAAATGTTTCCATTTACCTTAAAATGCAATACTCTCCTTGTGTAAAACTCTAAGAGCCTTAACTTGTGCATTGGCAAAGAAACACTGCCATTTCTATTTAGCAATTAGCTTTTTTGTTTGAGAATTTTACAAAAATAAATCAGTGTGTTCTACTTCTCAGAGGAACAGATGTTTCAAAACCCAACTTGTGTGAAATTCTTGGACATCAAACCATCTTTATTAAAAAATGTTACAGGATCCCTATTTCCTCCTCCTGTCTGTGTTTGCTCCAGCTGTTCTTATGCAAGGAAAACCTAAAAATTTACTTCCACTGGCCCCAAACGCCACCCCCTCCTGTCATGTTTAGGGATTGTAACATGAAAAGGGGAAAGAGATTCTGCCTTGAAAACATTGTCTTCCAAGACTGCAGGCTGTTTATCTGACTGCTCCTATACCACTCCTTTCTTATCTTCACAGAAAACAAAAGAAGTGCTGGTGACATAGAGTGGCTTGTGCTACAGGAATCTGACCCCACCAAAGGGTGCAGCCAAGAAGGCCAACAGCATCCTGGCCTGTATCATAAGTAGAGTAATGACCATCCACCTGTACTCAGCACTGGTGAGGCTGCACAGTGAATCTTATGTTCAGTTCTGGGCCACTCACTGTAAGAGAGATATTGTGGTACTGGAGCAGGTCCAGAGAAGGGCAACAAAGCTGGTGAAGGGTCTGAAGCACAAGTCTCATGAGGAATGGCTGAGGGAACCGGGGTTGTTTAATCTGGAGAAGGCTCGGGGGACTTTATCACTGTCTACAGCTACCTGAAAGGAGGTTGTTGTGAGGTGGGGGTTGGTCTCTTCTCCCAAACAAGCAACACGACAAGAGGTAATGGCTTCAAGCTGCACCAGGGGAGGTTTACATTGGATATTAGGAAAAATTTCTTCACAGAGATGGTGATCAGGCATTGGAACAGGCTGCCCAGGGTAGTGGTGGAATCACCGTCCCTGGAAGTGTTCAAAAACCATGTAGATGAGGCTCTTTGTGACATGGTTTAGTGATGGACTTAGCAGCCCACAAAAACACGGAAAAAGGTTTCTGCAAGCCAGGCACAAGTGCCTATTTCAACATCTGGCCCCACTCAAAAATGCTGAGCAGTCATAGCCACCTAATTCTGCTTTAGTTTGTGTTCATAAGTCAAAGGCAATTGACACCGTTTTCTCCCAACACTTGAAAAACAACTAAACAATGCCAGTCCCACCATTGAGTACTGCAAACAGCCCCGCTGATCTCCTAGCAAGTTACAATAAAATGAATTTAAAAAAAAGTTCAGGGAAACCAATCAATCATCTAAGCAATAAAGTTAAAAGCAGATTAGAAATGAATATCCCTGACTGATGGAGCCTTACAAAACTGCTGTTTTCAAACCCTCTATAGAACCTTTTCTTTTTTAATCAGCACAATTGGCTTTGAGTGCTTTGTCAATGCGACAAACCTTTTCCACCAGAAATGCAGCATTTATTCAAATGCTAATGAAAGAGAATGCAATTTGTAGTGGTGCTGAATCAACTTTTCAAGACTGTAATTTGCATTTGTATGAAACTGATTTTTTTTTAATATAAAACATATTTGAATATGGTTCTGAGACTAAACAAATTGATACACTGCTTTTGCTATCGGTGCAAAAGTATTTTGATTTCCTTATGATGGGCAACCCTAATAATACTGAGCAGCTTTTTTATATTTACAATTTTTTTTTAAACTGGAGAGAAGTCTCAAGATTCATTAAAATCATAGCTCTTGTATTAAACCGTCGTATCTACTAGCTCAATTTTCAGATCCAAATCAATTGCTCGTACCATTCTGCCAATGTAGATTCATCTCTCAATTCACCATAACTGACCAGAGTTTGTAGACCATAACTTTCAGCAATATAATGATCTTCGTATAATCATCAGCAGGCACAAGTGGTTCTTCCATTTTTATTTCTCCACGACATCCCCAAACCCAGAACAGAATAGAAAGTAACACTGAAAATACTCTGCTGTTATTTATTATAAAATCACTGTCATGTCTGAAACTGGATTACTGGATTCAGTTTTGGTCTTCCCAGCTCAGATGAAGCATAACTGGAGTGAGATCAAGAGATGGAGGCATAAAGTTTCCATTCAAAGAGCAGGAAAAAATCCGAAGCTACGTTGTTTCATTTTCATTGAATATATTGGGATAGTAACAAGAAGACACTTCCTCCAGAAGAAATAGGCTGCTGCATGGATATTTTTGTTGGTCAAGGAAGAGGAAAATCCTTCCATCCCACATATCTGAAGCTAGCAACTAACAGCGGATGTAGCTGATAGGAACAATGAAAAATACACCTTGTTAAAAAACCCAAGCAAACAAAGCCCCACAGCCTGACTTCAGCATGTTGCTATGTATAAGCCAAACAGAACCTGAGCTTCAGAGACCTCTGGGCTGAAATCTGCTCAAAGGCACAAGAGGTACTGCCATGTCTGATGACGCCTGCTGAGATACCCAGCATGACTGGCACAGATAGAGGGAGCGGTCTGGGAAAAAAGGCATTATAACCCACCATAGTGGGTTAAGACATTGTGGCTTAAGACATGGTGGCAGCAGCTGATGTGATAATCACCAGCCATACAGCTACACTGAGAGTAGCTGGAGAGTAAAAAGGATGTCACAGGAGTGAGAAATTGTTTATGACTTCCACTGAATTTCTGTTTACCCCTATACACACGGGCAGTTAGGGCAGGGAGAGCAGGCACAAGACCTCTACTTCAAAATCTCTGTGTGACTTCACCTGTAGAAAAATATACATGGCCTCATCTTCAGTTACCCTGGATACAGTAAATACCAGGTAATGAAGCATGAAACAAATCAAACAAAGCACCAAACCAAGCAAAAACCCAACAAACAAAACAGATACCCACCAAATTTGTGGCAAATGTGGGCTTGGGATTTTATTTAAAACTGCATTCTTTGAGGGCAAGGGCATTCCCCAGTATACACATATACACCTGAATTGGGAGTAATCCCAGGACCAACCAGTTGTCCCTCGCTACAGCTGACCAGGGTAAAGGCCTGGTGGGAAATGTATACATACATGGAATCATAGACTATTTTGGGTGGAAGTTACCTTAAAGATCATCTATTTCCAACCCCTGTGCCACAGTTAGGGACACCTTCCTCTAGACCAGGTTGCTTCAAGGCCTCTCAAACCTGGCCTTGAACTCTTCCAGGGATGGGGCAGCCACAGCTTCCTTGGGCAACTTTTCCAGGGCCTCACTACCCTCATATTAATGTGGATTCCAACAATGAACAAACACACTCTGGATCCCACCAGTAGCTGGGCTTAGACACACAGTCCATCCAGTAGCTGTCCCTGAATCCCTGCTCTCCCCAGTTGCCTCATGCACACACATATGTGCAAACAGGCCTCAGCTGACCTCCAGACTCCATTTCTAGTTCCAAAGTAAAACTGGAATGCAGTTAAGCCAAAAACAGTAGCCTTGGGCTTAATTACCAAAAACCCCATGCAGTCAACAACACACTACATGTTTCCCAGGAGCAATCGAAAATAGGATGAGACTTATGTGTGAAACAGGTTCAATAAGCACAGCACACAACTTAACTCTCCCCTGTTCCCTTGAGGTAAAAAGCAGAGTTTATCAGCCAAGGTTTGGTTTTGGTGGTTTTTTTTGTGTGTTTTATTTGTTTGTTTTAAAGTCTTTTCCTATTCTATTCACAAAGTTGAGCAGAAAAGGGTTTACAGAGGCAGTCCTGGCAAGCCTGTATTTGATGATGTGTAATATATTTACTCTGTAGCTTATTTATGTATACATTATAGGAAAAAATCCCGGTGATAAAATGTAAACATACAATTACATTTCTACAAGTGCAGAAGCGTTTACTTTCTGCATTAAAATGAGGGAATCAAGGCACTGAGACAATCCATGATGCAACATTGTTAAAAATCACCATACAATTCCAAAGGCAGCCTGGTTTCCTGCCATTTCAAACATGTTTATCTTCCTGCTTGAAAGGTCAATGGAGAAAATTAAGATTTGGGTGACTACAGACAGCACTTTTGACAATAGCTTTTAGTCAAAAGCATGTGTGAAACAAACTCTTCAGTGTTACAAAAGCATAGGAAATGCTAAATATTTAGCTCCATACATCCTGCAAATATCGTTTTGCTTCTCGAAGAGTGGCCAGGAATTTCATTGCTTCCAATTTGTCAGCCTCCATTTCCATGCTTAAAATGTCCACTACAGCATCACTTACACCATCAGCCATGTGCTTCTTATCTCTGAAAGAAAAAAAAGATATATACTAGGAAAATGCATAATAGTGTATTTTTGGTTTTATCAGTAGCTTCAGAGGTGAGGCAAGATAATATTGGAAAAGAGGCATTAAAAAATCCAAACCAAAAATATAGCTTGCATACAGCACAGCAAAACTCTGAGTTCTCACACAGCTGAGCACTGACAGCAACAAGGGTTTCTCTCAAGCAACATTACAAAGTTTTCAGCATATTGTAATTTATAATAAAAAAATCCCTTGGAACCCTACTTGAATTGTCACAGAATAACTTCTTTTAGGGGAACCTGACCTGCTGAAGTAATTTTTATTATTATATCACCATATGGTTCCAATATAACAAAACAAAACAAAAACCCCCAAACTCCTCACTTATTAATAATGGTATTTTTAGTACACATTGCTCAAATTTATTCCTGCAGAAGACTCTACTGACATTGGGGCTCATATTCAAATATTTTGATAATTTATCAACAAACTTCCTAAAAATTTCAAACCTTCGGGTAAGCTAGCAGCCACAAATAAAACTTCCAAATAAATTATATTACTGAGATTTAGCATTCTGGCCCACCCAAGCCTGGAAGACAGCTGCTATCTCACAGCTGTGCAGTTCAGTCACATGTACTCAAATTTTGGATCTCATTTTCTCAAGAGAAATCTATTAGCTTGAAACCTCCTATTATCAAGAAATCAAAAAGAAATAATAAATGACTAAAGCAACCATGGATCTGTGTGATTACAAGCTACATATTCAAGACAGTATTGAAAAAAGCATTCCAGGGAGGCACTTTGAGTATCATGTCCTGGGTTCAGCAGTAGCAGTCATTTTTCTCCTTTTTAGTAGCTGGTGCAGTGCTGTGGTTTTGACTTTCAGCCTGGGAACAGTGCTGATAACACCGAAGTTTTTAGTTGCTGCTCAGTAATGTTTACTCTGATCAAAGCCTTTGTGAGTCTCATGCTCTGCCAGGGAGGAGGGGAAGCCGGGAGAAAAGAGACACAGGACACCTGACCCAAACTAGCCAAAGAGGTATTCCATACAACAGCACATCATGCCCAGGATGTAACTGGGAGTTACCCGGAAGGGCTACTTCACTGATCTCTTGTTATTTCCCTTATCATTATTATTATTGGTGGTAGTAGTAGTGGTTTGTGTTATACCTTAGTTACTGGACTGTTTTCTCAACTAGTGGGAGTTACATTCTTTCGATTCTCCTCCCCATCCCTCCGGGAGCTGGCGGGGGGAAGGAGGAGAGTGAGAGAGCAGCTGCGTGGTTCTGGGTTGCTGGCTGGACTTAAACCACAACAGCTTTTTGGTGCCCAACGCAGGGCACGAAGGGTTGAGACAACGACAGATCTGACTGGAGTGTGTGTAATCGTATTTGTGATAAGCATTGTTTCAGATTAACAGTCACTCGTCACAATGCTGATTTATTGGCTCTCAAAGTTGTTGCTCTTGATCTCAGTTTCAGCATGTCGTACCTTACTTACAGCTGGTATTTGCTGTCTTAGTGTTTACCAGCTGGGGGGCTTGGGCTAAGGTTCTTGCTTCACTGTACTTTATGGTAATGACTTGTAATACAACAGAATCATTGATCATGAAACTTATCTGGCTTCCGTTCCCAGTGTGGTCACCACCTCTATACTTTGGGAGGTATATAATAGAAGTGTATAGCAATTACACATCTTTTTTCCCTTCCTCGCGTTGTCAGCCTATGAGGAACACATTCCCACACACCCTAGTGACAAGTACAGCAGCTACTCAAACTCCGACTGAAACAGACAGTGCAGCTACTCCAGCACAGCAGCTACACCAGTCCCAGTCACATGTACAGCAGTGCCATTTGAGAGTTCTGAAGGTTTTGAATGGCCTTTAGGTACCCTTGAGACCTGCCTGCTGATTGTGATGGGGATCAGCATGTTGGCAAGCATACAAGGTGTGTTTTACCCACAACTGCTTTGCCTGCTCTCAAAAGTTAAGTGGAGTCGTGTTTGGGTCTTGCCTAGCATCAGATGGCGATATATGAGGACCAGGAGATTTTCCCCAAGGCTGGACACTCATGAGTGGCAGGGTGTGTGGGACAGTATGGGAGAGTATCTAGTCAGCTGGGGCCCTCCAGTGCTTTGGAAGCATCAGAGATGAAAGGCAGCTGTATGGAGTCCCCAGCGACAAGTTGCAGAAACTGCTGAAAGAGATGGTGAATTATTTTGAGCCTGGTGGGCCCATGACACTTCAGGCCATCAGGGCAGAGATGCAACATAGAGATGGACTCATGATCGAGGGGTGGACTTAGCAATGGACACTATTGCCCAGGTTATTTATGAATGTGAACACTACACACAGTCTCTCCTGCTCTGAAAGACTGTTACAAGAGATGAAGCCCGACGTCATGGACCAGATGGACTCAGCAGCTTTATAGGGATTGGTCCATGCACTAAGGAATGAACACTCTCTCTCTCTCTCTGTGGGAATATATATATGTGCACATATATAAGAGTGATGGTATATTGAAAATGTGGGATCTGAACATGATGTGAATGGTATGGAATAAGGGGTGGATACTGTCCTGGGTTCAGCAGTAGCAGTCATTTTTCTCCTTTGTAGCTGGTTCAGTGCTGTGGTTTTGACTTTCAGCCTGGGAACAGCGCTGATAACACCAATATTTTTGGTTGCTGCTCAATGTTTACTCTGACTAAGGACTCTGTGAGTCTCATGCTCTGCCAGAGAGGAGGGGAAGGCGGGAGGAAGCAGAGACAGGACACCTGACCCAAACTAACCAAAGAGGTATTCCACACCACAGCACGTCATGTCCACTATATAAACTGGGGGCAGTTACCCAGAAGAGCTAGATCACTGCTTGGGTCGGGCTGGGTATCGGTCGGCGGGTGGTGAGCAGTTGTATTCTCTTCCCTTGTTATTTCCCTTATCATTATTATTATTGGTGGTAGCAGCAGTGGTTTGTGTGATACCTTAGTTACTGGACTGTTCTTATCTTAACCCATGGGAGTTACATTCTTTTGATTCTCCTCGCCATCCCTCTGGGAGTGAGGAGAGGAAGGCGGGGGAGTGAGCGAGTGGCTGCGTGATTCTGGGTTGCCGACTGGGCTTAAACCACGACACATGTTGGTCTTTTTTTCAGACACCACTAAGTCTTTGTAAAGCCTCAAAGTTCTGCCAACTCTGTTCTATTTCTGAGACAGTCCATCTGCACTCTATACCTACCCACATACATAGAAGTAACCTCTCTCTTTCAGCAGGACTCTGGCAACTTCCTTAGCATGAAGCCTGATGACATCTTGCACATATTTAGGTGGGGCTGCATCTGCAGTTGAAGAAGAGTCTCTTGAGAAACAAACCTTAAGATGCTTTAACGTGCCATTTTCCAGAAAACATCTGAGCTCATCTCTGAAAGGCAATAGCAACTATTAGTAACAGCTCAGAGATAAGCATTCCTCATGAATACAAAATGAATGCTAAATAGTGAACTTGCTTGAACAAATAGTCTCGGTCCTGATGCCGACAACCAAAAAACAGCCATGTCTCTCCAAATTCCCAGTCCATATGTTCCTCTCTGAGTTTTTGCCTAAACAGACCAAAAGAAAAAAAAAAATAAAAAAAAAACCAATCCTGTTTTATCAAGTGCAGAATCTAAAACATCTATAACCTAATTCTCATGTAAAGTAGTGCTTTAATAAACTTCTGAATTGGCAGAAATGTGAAATGACTTAAAGTAAATCACAGTCAAACCCTTCTTACTTACTTGATTTTCTTGACTACTCACTTTTGGCATAGCTCAAAATCAATCAGCTTTAAAGAGAGTCTTTTTTTGCCAGTTTCATAATGGAATACTCAAGACTGACACTTCCAAGCGCCTCGCAAAACAATCCTGACTGCTGAATAAGGAGATCACTACCCTTTATCCTTCATTGGAAAGGGAAAACTCAGTACAAAGCAGTTTTAGCGTGCTTTCCATTTAGCTGTAGAAACCGGCTAGACTTTATGAATAACAATCTATTTACTACCATATCATCAGAAGAGTTATTGTATTTTCTTGAAATAATGCTGAAGGTATTACTTTAGAGGGGTTTTAGCTGCAACTTTCTAGTTACATTTTGAGAGAGAGATTTCATTTCTCATTGATCAAATGCTTATGAAATGCTATGAATCCTTTAAAATAAAATGCAAAATACTTCTGAGAGAAAAATATATATTTGGGAGCTAAAGTTAAGGAGTAAGGACATAATGATCGTACATCATGATTTGGTCAAAGTGGAAGCATGGAGTCAGAAACACTGTGTCCAAATTTCACTTTTCTCTCAGCTAAAATTATTTAAAATTAATTGCTGGAGGATTCAAGAAACTTCAATATCTTGCTAGAACTAATGAGTCACATAGGAATCATATGTGTTGGTTCCCTACAAAACTTGCAACCATTCCCACTCAAATATTGCATTCTTCCTGGTTTTCATTTCCTCCAAATGAACATATTTTTACATATTCTTGGTGATGTGGTATTGGCCAATTTTTAAACAAGCATCTCCTTGCCTTGCAAAATTTCACTACATGAGTTGGAGGAAGGGAAAAAAGGGATCTACCTTCCCTTGAATACAAAACCCACAAACCCAAGAGCACTGCCCATTTGAGGGTTCATGTGCCAAGCTCCTCATGTTAAAACATCAATATATATAACACACAGAAATAAGGGAATATGGGAGAAACCATGACATTCATCATGCCAAGGCTTTTAATATAGATATCACGTCTGAATGAAATGGATTTTGAATACCAAACTTAATCCACAGTGTTAATCAACACTGTTTCTATAAGTACCAACATCTTACAGGACTTCCACTAGTAACACACAGGTAACAGATTTAATTTCTTATAACCATTTCTGCAACCCACCCAATTCCTAATATGATAGCTTGGCTTCACAAGCGAAGATTTGGGAATGGCTTTAACCACGCTTATACAAGCAAAATGACCAAGGGCATTGGGATATGCAAATCTGGTTGGAAAAGGGTGCTGAGGCAATCAGGGAGTGTCCGACGAGGACTGTCATCTCCTGAGTAATCTCGAGCTACCCATGCACTGGTCTGCCTGCATGCAAGATTGGATCTGCAGCTTCCCATGCACCTGTCACCTACCATTTCGACCCTTGCCTGTCCATACAGACAGGTAAAAGTGAGCCCTTCCAGCCTGCGCAGTGGATTTTTTAGGTGAGGCGCAGCTTGCGCAGAACTGGCTCCATCCTTTACACCTGAGGTTAACTGCCATGGCCTAGTTATCTAGGATGGTGGCAGCAAAGTCCACAGGTTGCAGGTTTTGTAAGGGTGTCCTTCTCTTAGATGAAAGACCATACAAGGCTAGACAAGCTCCATCAGCCCAGGTTTGAAGATAGGAGTATTTCCTTCTCCTATGAGGAAGGCCTGTCTTCACTAACGAAGATTCAGGATGGGCTTTAACTCACACAATCTGAGCAAGACTGTCATTTCCTGGGCGAATCTCAAGCGACCGCTATTGCGAGCCCACTGAGGGAGGGAGGGAGGGTTAACTGCATTTGCACTCAAAACCTAAGGCTTTATTGTCTTCAACATAAGAAGGCTGCTTTCCAGGTAACAAGTTTGTACATACCTATGCTGTAAGAAACCAATAAATGGTGAAATTCCTGTTCCTGGACCAACCATCATGAGTGGGACAGATGGGTCTGCAGGTAAGTGGAAAGTATTGTTTGGACGAGCAAAAATAGGTATCTAAAATGAAATTAGATAAAATACAACTGAAGAACATTCTTAAGAAGTGAAAAATACCATGAAATTTTTAGAACCTTTAGGAACATTTACATAGTGTATGTCTTGACACAACATTCCAAAACCTGAGCTTCAAAGTTTATCTTTAATGCCACACAGACATTTAGAATAAAATTTCAGATGAGTTTCTGGAAAAAATCCACATCAAATTTACAAACCTATTAATCCATCTGGAGGAAAACTAGGGAAAACCACACAAACATAAGTTTCTGGTTATGAAAATTTTGGGGAATACTGTTACAAAATTCATGGAAAGTTTGGTGTTGGTACTCAAAGGGAAATAAAGCTATTCTATTGCTATTATAAGCAACTCAATCTTTTTTTACACTGTGGACATCTAAAAATATTCCAGTGGAGGTGAGAATTTGCTTACAGCAAATTGAAGCCTACTGATACTGAGCTTGTCTTATTAATTTCCCTAAGTTTTACATGATCTCCAAAAATGCATATGGGTGAGAGGAGGCAGATAACTGCTCAAAGATCTTGGAAAATGGTTTTTACTACTCCACTGATAAACACTTAATTCCGATCTTCAGCTATGTCTGAAAGGAAATCTAAACATAATTTTCATAGGAGCTCCATAACTATTCTCTGAGGTATGGTTAACAATGTACAGAAAATGAGAGATGACTAGTTTTAATTCTTTAAAAGATAATTTAAGTCGCTGGTTTCATAATGATTAAAAATAATGGTATAATTATTGCCTGTGGGGGCACTATTTGTATTTATGTTATATTTACCCCTCCAAACCACACTTAAGTTTGGAGGCTATTTTCGCTATTAATGATTCCAAGTTGATCATTCCTTTAAAAAATACTGCAAACAGTAAACACATTTATACTGCAGATAATTCAGAAATTTATTTGCTCATTTTGTAATAATCCTTTTTAGCTCCACCTCTTTTATGTGTTTGATCATTAATATACTGTAAATTAACTAGTATTTTAAATAAAGAGCAGATGTGAATGCTGGAATAAGATATATGATACTCATATTAATGAGTCTATCTCATGACTTAGTTTTAAAAAAAGAAAATAACTTGCATGGGTTTTCCTTCCATTTTGTCAGACCTGCACCTTGAATTATTGGCACAGTTTTCTTGTAACCAAATTCTATGCTAGTTTTCATTATTCTTAATCAAATATAAATTAGACTGGCAGTAGTTCTTTTGTTCCATTAATTATGTAGTAGAATTCCAAATTTTTAATAATTAGCTTACACCTAATAACTTTAAGCCTGATTGTTTAGACAGATTCTCTGCCACAAAAAGAAAGGGGGGTGGGGGCAGAAGTACCTTCTCCTAATAATACCCATTATGTCAAACAATCTTTGATGCATATCAGAAATGCTACAGACAACTCTATCCTGTGTCATATTCAATAACTTGGCCTTTGCAAACTGTGCAAGACCTGACAAAAAAATGAGTTTTAGTTTCTCTCCTGTTATCTGCCACCCCTTCCTGGAAGTGACCAAGCACCTCTCTTCTACAACACTAATAGTCATAACCATTTACTTGCACAGTAGTATTTAGTAAATGAGAACATTCTCCATGACTCACTTAGGACTACAATGGGGTGGAAAACAACCCTAGTCTTTCAGCAATGGGAAATTTCACAGTTCAGGTATCCACAGATAAAGTAAAATATAAGCTTAGCAACTTAACAATTAAGATCTAGACATATTAGAGAGGGAAGGGTGAACTTACAAGTAGGACAGAACTGCAAAATGAAGATATATACTGCCAAAACACCTGCATTACACTAGAGCAGTGAACAAAATAACTGCAGTTGTTTCAAAAATGCATAAATTTAATGGTTAAGAAGTTTAGATCTAATATCCATACCTTTACAGTTGAACAGCTTCCTCCATTTGTATCCACAGTGTTTCTGTTGGCATGCAGCTGAGGTGCAGCTAACTCCGCAAGCCACCCTGTACATACCCCTTTCCGTGAGACTGGTCGAGTGGGACAGGCGGCGAACTCCACAATACTAAATACAAAACTCAGTTTCCCTGGCTGATATAAGTTTGAACTGGAAAGACAAAAGTATTAATAAATAAAATTAAACAAACAAACAAAAAACACCCCCAAAAAAACCCAAAGCCCAGAAAACCCCAAACCCCAAACAAAATAACCCCTCAACCCAAACCCCAAAACAAAAACAACAAACAACCCTGAGAGACAGCTGTACAACCTTACAGCAGGTCAATCTGTAGTCTAAACCACATTAACTGAATCAAGATTCTCAGTATTCAGTGTGATATTTATCTATAGCTAGAAAAATCCTTAATATTGGACTCAGATGCCAGTACCTAGAGAATCCAAATTCCTACCAGATTCACATGTGTGTGAGCTTGCTGTTAAAAACACCAACGTCTTTCCAGACATTCAAAAACAGTGTTGTCTGAAAAAGTCAAAACACCATGGGATTTTTTGCAACAGGTATACAATCACTTTATCATCAGGTTTTAGCCTTCATTTCTCTCTTTCTTCTTTATAATATGCACACATATATCTGAGTAAAAAAAGCATACCTCAATTATCAAGGAGATACAACTTGAATACTTAATTACCTTGATGCTGAATAAGATCTGGCTTGTAATTTAGGAAGATGTTCTGAAAAATTAAAAAAAAGCAGCACCACTTATTACTTGATTCCCCTGAATGCAAATGTCATATAATAAGAGTTTACAGTGCACCACAGCACAAGCACACTATAATTTAACTGTAATTTTACTCTATTAACATTCAGTGTTTGTGGTTCAGAAATAAGCTATTAAGACCTGAACTCTATTTTGAATTATTTTTAAACTTCATGGAGCATGTTAGAGAGCCTATAAAAATGAGGCCGCAATAGTTAATTAATGCGGTTCTTGGTCAAGTAAAAACAACTGTAAGGTGCACAGAAGAGATGCCAGGAGCTGGTGGATATGTTGAAGCTTGAAATTTAATTTTGCCCACTTACCATCTATGAGCTCAAAAGCTATCAGAATAGGAATTGTTTCATTGAAAGTTTCCTATATAGAATGTCCTAGAAACAGATGTGCCAGTTCAATTTTAAATCAATGTGAGTACGTAAGCAAATTTTTGAAATCACAGCTAAAAACCCAACAGAGACAGGATTTTATTTGACACTTTTTCAATGAGAAGTCCACTCCATATATCGCACATCACATTTTTATCTACATATGTGCATATACAGCAAAGGTCAGACTCACTGATGCCTTCAAAAGAATGACTTGCATGCAGACTGCAAACAGCTGAGGATAAGGGTATACTGAAAGGAGACAGATATATCACTAAGTAAACAGTGTGGTGGGGACAGTAAGTGAGCAATACCAGAAAAAAAATGGCATAGCAAATGCCAGAAAACACAGTAGAGTAACAGGGTAACCTACAGTTTAACTGCTTTTTAGTTGGTTTTCTACATGTACCACCCCTTTGCAGATGTTCCAACCAGTACATGGACACCCTGACATATTTTAAAGATGCTCTGCTACATAACATAGTTGCAAATCAGAGTGAAGAAAAGCTAGTTCAGTAAAATTACTTAAAGGTGACTTTAAGACCATTCAGCACATTACTTCCCTGGGGGAACACATTTCAAGAACTTGGAACATTTCCTTTTGTTCAGCTCAGTTGCTACAGCACATTCCATACCACCTTTGGAAAGCAAAGTAGTTTTGCTTTCACTATGAAGATTCATGTGTTTGTATAAAGTGGAGCAGAGCTTGTATGTATTTTTTTTTTAATCCCCACAGTGTACTAAGAAGGAGAGATTTAGGGTAGGTGTGCAGAAGGCGACTGTAAGAAATAAAAAGCCTTTTTTCGTTTGTTTGCTTCATATAATGCAACATGTTAAGAAATTCTGTTGGCCATCTGGAAAATAACTGTCATTTTATTTGATGTATTTGAGATGGTTACAGTTCGAATCTCATTCAATCTCAATATTTTATATAAGGAATGCAATGAGCATGCTGAACATTACATACATACCAACACACTAGGAAAAGCTCTCTGTTTTAACAGGTAAAAGTGCAAGAAAAGAACATGTAGGCAGGGACATCCGGACTTGTAAAAACATTTCTTTTTAATTGTAATGAGTTGATGAACTGTTTCTTAAAGACCCTAGTCCTGCAAACACCTTATGCTTATTTTTTCTGTACAGGAGCAACCCAGAGTCAATTGAAGCATAGGTATGCACCCAACTGTTCCCAGAATGAAGGCCAAAGACTAAAAAGAGAAAAACAGAGCTTTGCTCCCCAAGAGTAGTTTTGGTTTAATCACTATGAATACTATAATATTTCTAAAGCAGTTAACTGAACAGTTATTCCGCTTTCTTGGAAAATTGAACATTTAGTCTGATGCATTTTCAGAAACTGAATCTAATTAAATCTAAATTGTTCACTTACCAATTAACAGGTTAAGCGAAGGCTTGCAGCTTGGAAAAGCATGTAGTAAATCCAGCAAACAAACATTGGGATCTCTAATAAAGCGTGTGTAATCAGAGGCTCCTTGTCTGCTGCAAAGCTCTTGAAGCCTCCGTTTTTCTCCCACATTACTCGTACATTCTACAAGAGCTCGCAAAAATGCCTGGGGGGAAGAAAATGAAAGTAAAGGGTAAAAATACTTGTGCAGTTGGGAAAATGGTAACAAACTGGGAAAAACTTGGGATGTCTGGGAACAGGAAACAGTCACCTGACAGGTTAGCGGATAACACAATTTACTTCCCAATGCACACTTTCACCTACTATGAAAAATTTACAAGCTAGCAGGTCAGAAAAATCTTACTTAACCTAAGGCAGGGAAGGGACAAACAGTCACAACCCATTCCCTGAAAAAACCCCCACAAATTTATGAAAGGCTCTCTTATTTATGTATTTGCACTTTAGTTATGTAAACAGCCCCACAATACAAATTAATTCTAGGCAAAACACTACTTGCTAACTTACAGAAGCCAGGAAAGGAATAAAAAAAGGCTTTGGAAAGGTATTACTGTAAATAAAGCATGGTATTTAATGAGTCATGTAAATATTGCTGTGGTGTTTTATTCCATATTTTATGCCTACATAATGGTACTGCAAGCTTTTCTTAAGGGAAAATTAAACTGAGCATTGCAAGATAAAGTAAAAATCAGATGTAAAGTGTTATAGGTTTTTTTCCAAAAGCAAAGTGGGAACAAACACAGTGCGTAAAAGAAGAGCGATCCAAAACCCCAAGTGCAATCAGACAATGTATTCTACACAAAAGAATACTTGGAAAGTAATTTGAGTGTACTCAAACACTGAACTTTCAGACAACAGTTTTGAGTACAGAGTTACATAAAGCACACTCTACACGGAACAGGTAATAAAGCAGACTGTTATAAAAACTAGCCTGTGTGATATTCCCCAGCAAGCACTCTCTGCCTATTCTTACAGTCAAGACAAATTTTCCAAATTGTTAAATGCAGTCTTAAAAAGGTTGAAACAATTGGAAGATTCTCTTCTCTTCTGCTGCAAAATCCACTAAATTGAGTGAAAAGGTCCTTCCAAAAACTGATTTTCCCCAGAGACCAAACCAACACAACTGTTTAGCTTTATCCTTCATCCAAAGTTACCTTTACAACGTGTTTTGACAGTATCAGAAATACACATGCATTTCCACTTGCAAGCTTCATTTTTTGGTAGGCACAGAATGAAAAGAAAATAACAGTCACACGTCATGAGAACAAATACTATATAAGCAAAAATATTTCTTCGAATTCTGCCAGGCTGGTGAAATGCTAAAGAAAAGCTTTATAATAATTTAAAAGGCATTATGGTATGTTTGCGTAGAGCAACATGTGCATTTTCAGCAACAAAACTTGACAGATACAGCTCCCTCTGATTAGAAAGAATGATTTCTCTAAAACGCCTATGGGGCCAGCCTCAGTCAGCCCTTCAGTTATTTGACACCAAGCATCTAATACTCTTCTGTTTATGTCCAGACTACTTATGAATCAAGATACTGCAGAACAGGAATAGAGATTTCAGTATCTCATAGTCTGCCAGATAAAGTAACAGAAGTGAAATTTCTCAGAATGAAGTACAAACAGTAGCATACAAACTGACAACCCTTATTCACCAAGAAACCTGGTAACTGCACATGAAGCAAGTACAGAGCTGTAAAAGCCCACACAGCATAGAATTACTAAGGATTTATCTTTAAGAAAGCAAACACATAAACACCTTTTTGGGAGTTGCCCTTATTTCCAAACACCAGGTTAGAATGAATTTCAGAGTGCTTCTTTCAGGGATGTGCTGTGGACGAGCTGCTCCTAGTTCAGTGGGAGAAAAACAAAATGTGCATCTATTAACATCCAAAACTGGCATCACAGAGTTCTTGTTCCTTCAAGAAACACAAGAGAGCTAAATTGCATTCAATTCTGTAGGTTTATGCCCCATCCAGTTAGTGAAAATTATAAACTACACAGCAAGACAGTTTACCAATGAAGTATCAATAATAATTTTCCAATAAAAAGTCAAAATTTACTGGGAAAGCAGAAAACAAAAGGAGGAGTACAATATATCAGTGTTCAGATAAATTTCACTGCTAAATCACTCAAGGCTGTCTTAGCACTTTCTACCTTGAGGAAATTCAGAAGAAGGCTTACTAAAGAAAGGAACATCCACATTTTTTCCCCTCCATCAATAAGCACTCCTGAAAATTGGAACATGCTGAGGTTTTCGAACGATCTAACCAAAGGTGTATGCAGCCAGTTCCATGCTGGAGCTTCTGAGGGTTCCAAGAACCCCAGCAGACCCCAGGGGTTTCTGTACAAGCAAATAATCCATCCTGTACTCTGAACAGGTTCTATTTCTGAGAATTAGGTACACTGACATCCCATCTATCCCTGTATGGAATGAGCTAGGGTGTAGCTTGGCTTATTAGCCTCATGCCACTTCATGCTAAAGTGGCTATTCTAAATTAATCCCAAAACCAATCTAAGAGCATTTATGTGACAAAACACCTTTAATTAATAAGCTCTGCAGGTTTGAAATTGCTGGCATTTCTCTTTACAATGTATCTCAGATTTGACATCCAGCTACTGGATTCTTACTGTGTTTTTTCCATGCTCAAGAGCCCTTTAATACTACAGAATTTTCACTCCAAGAATATATGTACATAACTTGCCAAATTATCTCTTTGTATCAGCATTACCTGACTGTACCCTTGCTACAAAGAACAAATTTTACTTTCAGAAGAAGACTGGCATAAATAAAACGCAGGAAAGAAGCATCCACTTTCACATTTATATAAACTTTTTTTCCTTGAACATGCAAATAGCATGTTATAAGAAGTCTTAATCCTCTTCCTAGGATGCTCTTCAAATTCAAATCCAATATTTGAACAACAGACTTTGTACCAGACTGCAAATAATTTCTGTTTTGTCCTCTCAGTTGATTGCATCTACTTCATCAAAGAACTGACAGACTGAACAAAGAGAGGTTGTGAACAAAATTCAGTGGAATTCCTGGTAAATCTTGAAGATACAGCAGTCACAGCCTGCTGTTCAGGCTCTTCTCCCAGGTTTTTCAGTTCTTTACATTCAGTAAACCCACAACCATAATAGTTTGTAGCAACTGTTACAAATTCCTCAGAATCTTAATGCAGTTAAGAGACAGCCATCTCAAAAGGAAAGCTACACTGCAACCCTGCTAGGAGTTGTGAAACTACATTATAGAGATGAATTATTTGGCACAGAATGACAACAAGTAATTAAGTTACAGTAACTTAATGAGTCTCTGCTCACCAGCAAAGCTCCAGGGGAATTAATTTCTGTTTGATCCTAAACCATTTAACTTCATAACTGCAGTGCATGAAAGTCAGTGCATCCTCTCTTTTTAACACATCCCTGTGACTTCCAACATGCCTCCCTGAAGTGACCGCTGTGTCCCAATACTAAAGCTAAAACCATTCAAAACTATGTATAATGACTATGACTAACACAGGAGTATCTGTTCATGACCAGTGCATCACACAATACCTTTCTTTTTAGTGCCCTGCTTAACCTTTACACAAACGAAGTACTCTCCTTTTTCAGAAAGTTCCAAGATGCGAAGAAGTTCTTCTACCTCACTGACATTATTGGGACACATCACACAGAAGGCATCTCCTGGTTGGTAGTCAAGGACTGTATCCTGTTTTAAAATATAAGATAATTTCTATTAACCTGAATCACAAACCAATACCAATAGCATTCCCATTCCTATCAACAATCTCACTATTGCAGTCACATAAAGTCACCTGTTCTTTTACTCTTACAAGCCCTTCGCTGCTTGGAGCACACGTTGGAGCACAAATACTCATGTTTTCTTTTCAGGTTTAACCTTACTAAATAAAAAAATCTTTCCTTATTTGGTTTAAATATTTGGACACTCTTCAATAAGAACTGCTGGGCAGCCTAAACAGACAGAAAATAAGTATGTATTAAGAGGATGTCTTATATAATCAGCCCAGATCACAGGTTCTTGTGTGCAACTGCTGAAAGCCTAGTCAAACTTCTGCTGTTACAGGAATATACAGAATTGTAATTGAATCATTATATTTCTCGTATGCAGAAAAAGTTTCCTGCATGCACGGACTGTTGAGAATGCTAGTGAAAAAAAGACCCAAAACATTCAGATTTTCAGTGGGTGCTGATGACAGAATACATGTATACACACAAATAAATGCAAAACCCAATGTAATCTCAGAGACTCAGTTGCTCAAAACTTAATAGACTCTACTTATCACTGGGATTTAAAGATGACCTATGGATACTGACACAGATGAGGCTGAGTCCAATAAAAGTTACTGCCAAAATCACAAAATCCCAAAAGCATTATTCTCCAAATTTGGAAAAATCGCTTAAAGGCAACATATTTTCCTTTTAAATGTTTCTTGTAAAGTAATATTGAGCATTCTCTGCCTTTCATCTTTAGACCAGTATACAAAATATTATCTTACCTGAATAATCTAAACCAGATTTTGCACCTAAGGTAACAAGAGATTGACAGTTTGAACAGTATGGTAGCAAGTCAGAGCAAATGAATGCCAGAGGCAGAAGCAGTGCTCAAGAGCTAATAATTCTTATCACTTGATCGTATTAATCAAATTATTACCTATCACAAGGTATAGTCACAATTTCCTACACAGTTCCTGAATATTCCATGAATTGTATATTCATGAAAGATTATTAATTTTCAATATTCCCTGCCTGCCATTCTTCCCTGCAAATTCTCTTCAAAAAGGTACTTCAGTCAGCACAACATCCATGGACCAGCAAAGAAATCAACATTTTATTTCTGTTTTGACTTCCGCATAGTCATACCTTTCAGTGAATAAATCAAGCTTTGCATTTGCAAAATGGATCAGCTTCAGATGACATCCTGTGTATGACGAATTAGGGTTTTTAACTTTTCAACAGTCTAGTAAATATACTTCCCCCAGCTATTATTACATAACACACATGCTTTTCACCCTTTATTTTTACCCACTAAAGAAAAAGCCATCACAAACTTACTGCAATATCAAGTTCTAAGAGTAATGCTGTTTTTACTGCATCTTCTCTAGTGAGCTGGACTGCTTTTGTAACTGGCACTTCAAAGACTGTTCCCTCTGAAATGAGTGAGGACAAACGTGGATTCTGAAAAAAAAGGACATGAAAACTTACACTAAAAATGCAAAAGCTGAATGACATCTTATTATGACTTACAGGAATCACTGTTGCCACTTTTTTTTTGTCACAATCTTAAAAAAACAATTCAGAACAATAAGGAAAAACATGAATATTATACATACATACAGTGTCTTGCTCTACCTTTCTAAAAATCATACCCAAGCAGTAACAGGCATATATTCAATTATAAAATGTCAGTAGGCTTGAAAAGCATAATGGGCCTAAACTACTATAAAATGCAGCTTGCTATTCCTTTTTCAAGAGTTGCTTTGAAAACAGCCAAATTAGAGAATGGCATTTATGTTAAAATGCTGAGAACTCCCACCTACTTGAAGGATTAGTAGGTGTACAGAACAGACCTAAGGAGTAAGAACAGAATTTATTTAAAAATATCATTGCAGATGTACGGTTTAAGACTTCAGGGAGTAGATGGAGCTATTATTATAGACAATTTATAAAAGGATTTTTTAAAACCTCTGTTAAGTTTAGAGGTAATCAGCAAACCCCACACTATGAAACAGCATCATGTTATGCTGCATTTCTACACAGGTGAAAATGTGCCCAAATGGTTGCAGATGGGCATCGAGAATAATCCCAGATCACCTCTGTCAAAGGCTGTCAGCTGAAGATTAGGCTACACTCCTCATTTCTCCATCACTACTGCCAGCAAACTTCATCTGAGTTACAGACAAAAATGAAGAGGTAGAAGAGATACCAAATGTCCATAACAATACCCTCATATGGAAAGGAATTATTCTACCAGTAAGAGAGTATTTGTTAATCTGAACATTTCCTACTAACAAAAAAAGAAGGCCCGAAAATGACTTGAGACCAACAATTGGAAGTTTTATTACTCTTTAAAAATGTGACATGGTGAATAGCAGCTCGGGCCATATCAAGTTATTGTGCATCAGCTGTCCACATTCATGTTCCCTGCAAGTCAAGTTCAAGGCCCAGTGAGAGAAAGATTTAAGCTACATTGTATTGTCTTACACTTGCCATAAAGGCTTAAGATGCAGACCCCTACTGCTTGGCTACTAATAAGCAGCAGCTTGTTAATTCAATCCTGAGACTCAACTACCCAGGACATAGATCATATAAGCGACTAAAGAGACCGTGTACACAGCCTTCTTTAAATAGCAGGGTATCTCTGTTTTGGGTTTTTTTTCAAGCCAATTTCAGATCTACTTAGCAAAAAATACCCACAGTTTTTACAATGTGACATACTGGAAAAGGACATGAACTGTTGTCATGGTTTAAACTCAGTGGCAACCCAGAATCACGTAGCCGCTCGCTCACTCCCCCTCTTCCTCCCCACGCTCCCGGAGGGATGGGGAGGAAAATCAAAAGAATGTAACTCCCACGGGTTAAGATAAGAACAGTCCAGTAACTAAGCTATTAATACAAACCACTACTGCTACCACCAATAATAATAATGATAAGGGAAATAACAAGGGAAGAGAATACAACTGCTCACCACCTGCCAACCGATACCCAGCCTGACCGAGCAGTGATCTAGCCCTTCCGGGTAACTGCCCCCAGCATATATACTGGGCATGATGTGCTGTGGTATGGAATACCCTTTTGGCTAATTTGGGTCAGGTGTTCGGTCTCTGCTTCCTCCCGGCTTCCCCTCCTCCCTGGCAGAGCATGAGACTCACAAAGTCCTTGGTCAGACTAAATATGACTTAGCTAGAACTAAAAACATCGGTGTTATCAGTGCTGTTCCCAGGCTGAAAGTCAAAACCACAGGACTGCACCAGCTGCTAAGAAAGAGGAAAATAACTGCTACTGCTGAACCCACGACAACTGTGTCATACTTGTAAAACAGTACTTGACTCTACATGGCACCTACTCATTTGAAAAGGTCTAGCCAGCTATGTCAAAAATGGTGCCAAAGGAAAACTCTAAGTTACTCTGCTCTTGCAGGGGGGTTGGACTAGATGGTCTTTTGAGGTCACTTCCAACGCTTGGGATGCTGTGTGATTCTGTGTGTGTGTGATTTGATTCTTCCCAAGACTCAAGACACCCACCCAGTTTTATACTGGAAATTTGGACTATAATCTTTAACCTGTACACTGTATTAGAGATTACTAGATTCAGCTTTTTCAATCTGCTGCTTGAAAGCAGTATTTACTTATTTTTCTCTATTTACAAAAAAGTTAAGGCACCAATATTAGAACCTGATCACCTGCAATTCAAAAACCTCCTGTGTTCAGGGATTTAACTCCTTTATATAGGAATCCACTTGTTCTTTTGAGCCATATGTAGCAGTATATACACTCATGCTCTTACCACAGCTGGAGGCTTCCCTCATTCAAAACCAAGCCCTTACCTCACCATGGGTGTCCTGAAACTGCACTTCTATATATTCCGGTGACAAGGCAGGAATATTAAGAGCAGACTCAGAGATAGGAGGGACAGAATGAACAAGTGAAGCTTCAGTGTCTCTATTTGAAGCCACAAGGCTGATGTCAACCAGTTTCTGTGAAAAAACATCAGAGCTCTTCACTCCTTCGTCTTCTAGCTTTAAGTTCTGTACTTCGGAGCTTAAGTTTAGTTCACGCCCAACATGTGGGGCTGCAGAGAGAGAGTTTGAAACGGCATCAACAGCACTGTTCATGCCTTCTCTTTCTTTCTGCAATAGAAATACTTCCTTGAGAGCATGCCAAAGTCCATCAATCCAAGGATCAACCACTAATTCCAAACTGGGAAGGAAGGAAGAAAAACAAAAAAGAAAAGAGAAAGGAATGGATGAATT
The DNA here is from genome assembly GCF_033783945.1 of Neopsephotus bourkii. Classification (NCBI taxonomy): domain Eukaryota; kingdom Metazoa; phylum Chordata; class Aves; order Psittaciformes; family Psittacidae; genus Neopsephotus; species Neopsephotus bourkii. The sequence goes on along the minus strand of NW_026901984.1, from coordinate 5,210,860 downwards.
ATTGTGATTTACTGGAATATTAATTTACAAATAATGAAAATAACACAAAACCTAAAACCACTATTTTCAATTTTTAATATAGCTCTGAAGCAGTTATCAAGATGACCTTTTTGTTAAAAACCTATTTTTTAGTTGTTACAACTGTCTAAATTTATGGAGTCTAAAGTGTGTAACAGCCTTGCTGTTCTAGTTTTTCATTTTTATTTTCTTATGCTGAACTTTATGACAGGAAGTTAAAGGGATGGTAGCAAAATATGCAACTTTTCATTGTGCGACAGCAACATCAAAAGCTTATACTAACGGTCTATTTATAGTAGTTTAGAATGCAACATATAAGTTTTATGGTTATGGCAATGTTTGTGTTCAACTGTCTTGCAACACCATGCGCAGAGCTGATATAATCTCCAGTTCAAAATAAATAAACCAAGACTGCAGCCTACTGGCCAGAAAGAGCAACAGAACTGGAAGGGAGCTCTTTTCTCACATAATTCCTCTACACCAATAAACTCCCTACCCCCATTTTTCATAATTCCTCTACAGTGATAAAAAACAAACAAGCCTCATCCCACCAAAACAGAAAGAAAAAAGGGGAGGGAAAATATTTTATGGAAGAGAGAGAGAAATTAAATAAACGCTGTAGGGTTTGCCTAAAGTAGCTCTACTGCAAGATGTGAGCTTGGATTAAAGTCTGATGTGTACGTAGAAAGACATCCCATTACCAGCACCGCACATTCTGGAAACTGCATTTATTTCTATTTGCTTCAGTAAACAGACAACATTTTTAAATCCCTTCACTTATTCTGAATTACCTAATTTCTAGAACTGCTAAATACACCCTGTTTTTCCATAGAGTACATCTGTTCACTCACACTTTAAAAACTGAGTTTTATTTAATGGCAATTGAGATTGAAAAGGCATACTGTGTTCAGACAGGACTTGTTCTCATGAGGTGCTGAATTTTCAGGTTCAGCTGATTTCAAGGACTTAAGAACATTTAGCCAAATTCACATGTAATTATTGCATCTTGATGAAATAAAATACAAACTCATTCAGTTCTTACCCTACACAATCATCTGCTAATCCTGTGTCATAGAAGTGCCAGGCTCCAAGTTCTTGAAGTCGTCGGTCTACCGTCTTTCCACCATTACAGAAGAACGTATACTCTGAATCTCCCAGACCTAGCATATTCAAGGAAAGAGGAATCATGTCAATCAGCCAGCCCCCCAGGCTACACAGGCAAAAGATCTGCAAAGACAACACAGGGTTTTCCTGTAGACAGACAAAAGAATCTGATATAGCAAAGTGTCCAGTACCAGGACACTTTTATGACATCTGAAAAAAAATTCTGCTTGTCCTAAACTAGAGCTGAAAAAGTTTCTCCTTCACAGATGTAAGACACAGAATTTCTGTGAAAACATTTTGTTTTCAGTATCTCATATTTCACAAAAAAAAAAACCACAAAACTGCTATTACAGGAAAAATGTAAGAAGTTGAATTAATTAAAAAGAGTGAAAATGATGAACTGTATGTGAATTACCAAACTAAACTATCTCACCTTCAGATTAAAATTCTTAATATGTGTCAGTAATGTAACGGAGAGACTATTTGAAGAAATAGTGGAAAAAGATTGGAAAAAGATTTGAAAATATTGGAACCTGGAAAAAAAAAATCAAATATATAAGTGATTTAAAACAGTATGAAATAAGAAATGTAGAAAAAGGGAATCTGGTCCAACATCCTCCTCCCAGAAATGAGAGATTTCTTTGTAGATCTCATTTTCACTGAACTAGCTTTTCTGCCCTTTAACAATCATGAAGATGTTCTGTTAGAAGATGCTCTTTGTTATGAATTAAACAGTCTGTGCATCAGGAGGTGTGTTCACGGAGGACCACTGACTCACCCTAAAAGTGATCAACCACACATACCTCATCCTTAACAGATGCTTATCTAACAATCCCAAAGACCACTGGTAGTCCTCACAAAGTCTGTAAGTAATCCAGAACAGCACTCTTTCACTATCCTATCACAATTTTTCACAGCCTGACCCTTTCTTGTGTCCAGTTTCAAACCACTAGATCCTTATTATTCCCACCCAACAATGGATGATTCCTTTCTTCTTTATAACAGCCTTTTTTTAATTAAAAAATACTTCTGTTCCCTCTCAAGTACAGTACTTACAGCAAACATACCATGGGATAAGATGAAATGGACACCATGAATGTATTTTAAGACTGGTTAACTTTTTAGACTAAAATCACAAAACATGTTGTAAGTTAGATCCTATAATATCTGTTACAACAAAAATTAGTATTAATACAATGCTTATCTTTGTATATGCATGGGTATATAAGCATTTAGTCAGCAATGAAAAATCTGGTAATTTCAAAAACTCTAACATGTAACTAGGCAATAGCATAACAACTTCTCAAAATGTTACATGACTAGAATGCATATATTTCAGATTTCCACGTTATATATCCACTAGAAATTTCCTTCTACTGGGTACTTCTGTCACTAGAAACCTAGAAGTTTCCTCACTCCAACCTATCTTGTCAAGCAAAAATAACCTAGGTTCAAATAGAAGTTTCTTAAAATACAACCTGAAAACAACAAACTGAAGTTACCATCAACTCATGATGTATCAGATGTATTTTGTCAAATCTGTATTTTGCACATTAGTCTAACCTGAAGGTACATTCTTCCTATTGACAAGTATGACAATGTTTTTAAAATATATTGCAAATTTAAAGGGATGGGATGATCTTACAACCTCACTTTTAAGGACATTTTATAATTCCTTTCCCTGTGTATAGAAAAATGCCCTATTATTAGAAAAATCAAGTAAACCCATCTAGTCCATAGACACTTGACATGAAATCAAACAATTCTAGATAGTCATGTTGTTTATACAAAGAAAATGAAACTATAAAAAATGAAATTGATAGCTTACAATCAGATAATTTCTGTGATGCTTTTTCTTTACTGCTCATAGAGAACATTACACACACACAAAAAAACTCCTGTTCATATTATAAAAATAAATGTTTTATCAGCACTTAAAAAACCCCAAACAATCTATTCACAAGTAAAGAAATACAAAAATTATTCACTGACAGACAAATGCTGCAATAACACACAAAGTACCAGATCACCTAGCAATCCATACTGGAGATGTGAGAAATGATCAGGTGGCAATGTCGTGTCTTGAATTTTCTTTACAAGCTTGCGGGCAGTGTCTGGTGGGTCTCCAGTACCAGTAGTGGAAATAACAATAACTACCGGATCCTTTTCTGTTTCCAGGTTATACTACAAGTAATAGAACAAGTAAGTTACAAGGTGACCTTTGATACCTATTTGTAGCCTTAGATATTACCTGTCACCCTTTCTTTGCACAAAGTTACACAGAAAAATGCTTAATCTCAACTGTATTAAACCACAGAAAGTCTTTCATGTAATTTTGGGGATACAATTTATAATCTCAGTGGTGTTTTCAAGACAAGATTGGGTAAAACCCTGATGAATTTACTCTGACCGTAGCTGACCCTGCTGCGAGATGACCATGAAGTCCTTCCAACCTGAATTAACCTATGATCCCAACACACAAATTCCAAAGGGCAGCATTTTGAGCAGGCTAGTCCACATGCAAAGAATATTTCACAACTGCACTCAGGCAGCTTAAATACATAATTCCTAGAGTATTTGCTTTGTCAAGTGGAAAAAATATTTTTCTACATACAGTCACAATCACATAGTGAGCCATAATCCCAATAAATTCACACAGATAGCGGGCGTGTGGCCATACAAACTGAAGGGATCATTTCCAAATTCCATTAGGGATCACTTCCATATTACATCTGTCCTGGCCATAAGAAAACCAAACCAAACCAAACCCAAAAGAAAACCCACAAACTACGCTTTGGGTGAACTAAAGTAGCTCTGAACAGTGTTCTGTGAACTGTGAACTGTGTTCTACAGTCTAATTCATTTTGGCCCCACTCCTCTGACCCAAATTCTTTTCTCTTCCCTTTGCTAATACCAATCTTCCACATTTCCCACAGTTTTATGGGAGCTTCTCCCATTATATCAGGTCAAGAACTGCCTATACTTGGGATTGTGTGACAGTTCAGTAAATTCAGACCTCATGGAATAATTACTATTTCTCAAGTAAAAATCATTCTGTTTCTTTGATTATTCCATCTTTCAATGGATAGCAGGCTGCAGCACTGAGCACTGTGCTAGCATGCTGTCTGTCAGGTCACCCATACAACATGCCCTTTCACAGCACCTCTGCAGGTTATGGGTTTTGAATCAACAGCTAGTGACCTATGTGAAACACAGCTCCAGAGAATTACAGACACCTTGTTTGGGAGTGACCTCTGGATGTCATCTAGTCCCACCCCATGCTCCAGTGGGACTAACTGCCAAAACTGCATTATGTCAGCTGTGACTGATTGAATTCCAAAAACTTCTAAGGGCAGAGATTTCACTTTCTGGCAGCCTTTTCCAACCAGAAATTCTCCACTACTGTGAAATCTGAGTTTATCAGGCTGCACTCAGTGGATTTTGCATCCTGTTGTACAGTCTTCTGCTGCCAAGAAGAATTTGGCTCAAGCAAGCTGCTATTAGGTCACTCCTTATCCTCCTTTTTGCCATAATAAGTAACCTAAGCTCTTTTTACTGCTCTCTGTAGGTTTCATTTTGAACTTTCTCCCAGTATTCCAAGTTTAACAAAAGTCCTGTTAGGAGAAAATATAAATAAAGACTACAAGAGATGCTATGTTTCATTTCAAGCAGAAGTCAAATGCAGAAGAAATAGAAGAACATAAGGAGAAACTTCACCTTCCCTACTCGGGACATAAGTCTCTTCCTAACACTTTGCTCCATACTTAGTAAACATTAATTCAAAAGCAGATGTCCAGCTACCTACCATGTAGTGCATAACCACGAAAGCAACTTGCTAAAAGGAAACTTAGTTTTATAAGCTTCTCACATTTTCAAGTGCATGAAAAAAACAGGTGTTATTTTTTGCTCCTACAAAATACCAGACTATCAAGTTCTGTTTGGTTGGTTTGGGGTTTTTCTTTTAAATGCTTTTGTTTGAAGACATATAGTTGAAAGTACTTTGTGAAGGAAATTACATTCTATATTGCTTTAGCTACAGACAGATGCTAACTGTTTTCAGATCCTTATCCCTGGAAAATAGTAAATAATAAAAAGTCACATCCTTGCTTCAGCCAAGCTTTTAATTTTTTTTTCTAGAATATAACTCGAATGTATCCACTGTGAGCTGGAGTGAGTGCATATGCTAAGTAACTCAAGAAGACCCTAAAAATGCTCAGGGTCATGCTGGAGCTCAGTTAACAGGACCTCAATGCAACACAAAAAAAGGGGGAAAAAAGTGGCATTCCTAAGAACAGGAGAGCTGACCAGTACAATACAGAATTTGTTTGCATATATAAATAGTTTTCAAGAACTCACTGTGCTGTTATTGAATAAGAGCTCAAAGATATATTCATTTACTGTTCTAATAACAGAAATCACAATAAAGATGTACCTTTGGCAGAACGATATTAAATGTCTGTGAGTATTGGTCCAAATTAATGATTCATAAGAAACTAAAAATTTAAAACTAGATGGTATTTTAGGTGGGTGTATGTGGTCAGCCTTCATGATTATCAACACCCACCACCTGAGCACATGAAGGAAAATGCAGCTCTTAAATACCTTTCTTTCAAAACAGCATGGAGTATCTCACCTTGTCCATTTCACTCATACAGTGCATATCAGCTTCAAATCCATGGGCACCTGCCTGCTGCCATATTTCCTCAGCTATGGCTTTTGCCTGCCCCTTTTGTGTTGCATAGAGGAGCAAAAACCTCCTTCTTAAACCACAGCACATTTCCCAAAACAGAGTTGGCTTGGTTTTGTTTTTCTTTTAAAGACACTGCAGGAGAAAAAAAAGAAGGGGAAAAAGTTAATTTATTACATGCAGAACAGCAAGATTTTGCTTCGCTTATTAAATTAAAAAGACGTACTTTCAAGGATAACAGTATCTGTGTTTAACTTGGAAATGAGGTGTCTGCTCTGAAGAGGCTCCATTTCTCATTACCAAGCTTTGCAGGCCATGTTGCAAAGGACTCCTGGTATTGGTCATATGCTCTGTACTGCCTCAGTGTTGCAGTCATATTACAATATCCCTCTATTGTATTGTTATTGTAAACAATACAATAGAGAAACTAGTTTCATGAAAATATATACTACTTTTATTATGCAAGTTACATTTCCACTTTAAAATCAGTGATTGCTTTAGTTACCTTTTTGATATGTATTTGAAAACAAAACAACATACAGACCTGTTGATATCAAACTACACTGCCTGAGGAAAAAAACATTAAAATTCTCAGGTTCTTCCTTTCTTAAATCAGTGTTTTCTGCCTGAATGTGTTTATATTTCATTGCCCACGATGTCTACACCTTAGAACACAAACACGGGTTTTCATTTCATATTTCAAAAAGGAGCTTCTTCTATAAGTGCAACTACAGCATTGACTGCTTGGGCTTTTCCCTCCTAAAAATAAGAAAACATCTTAGAGAAATCTGCTGTAGTGTACAATGCCACTCCCTCACAGTCCTGCAAGCAGCAGCGATGAATGACATGTACATCCATCACCATTCACCTGTCCCATAAAAGTTCAAATGAGAGAAGCTTTATTTCATTATTTTGACACAGACAGAACACAACAGATCAAGGACAACTTCAAGAAGCAGTGAATAAGGAGAGACAAGCAGAATGTCTCTAATGCATATATTACAAACTAATCTTCCGTCTATTTTGTCGGTCCTAGAGGGCTGCAGTAGAACTCAAACACACAGAATTACAACTGATTTTCAGTTCCAAACTTGAGATTTTTTTTCATACGTCCAGGCCAAGTTTGCTGTACTCCACCTACTGCTCCCACAAAGATTCAACTACAAAAAGCTTTCAGTGTCCAAACCACACTCAGTGATTTATGGAAACCTGTGGAAAAGTGATTTGAGGTATATCTTTTTCTTGTTTCTTTCAAGGGAAAACAGGTGTGGTGAAACTAAGTGACAGGTTCTTAAGACTACAGTGCCTGCACCATACATGAATTCCACAAAATATGTAATTAACACAAAAATGTAAGGCTTTTGTTGTACTTTGTTCTAGCACATTTTCCATTAGAGTTTTCACTCTAAATTGATTACCTAAAAATATAAATAATTACCTTAACAGTTGTTTTAAATAAATTCATTTAAATAACCAGCATCATGCGTATATGTACATACATAGACAACGCATATGCTAAAACAATCCACAACCTTTTTCAGTCTCCTTTTCCAAAAGAAATACAAAGAAATTTGATGACACACAAATTACGATGATTCATATAAAATAATTTAAATACCCTCAGATCCCTGTAGTAATACAGATTTATCCTAGTCATATGCTATGTTTTCACTTCAATTGTTCTCTTGTCAGTACGTGGCATTGCCCAACTATAGATGGAGAAAAGCAAAAGATGAAGTGGCCTGTCATTACTACATTATTCCTTACACCTCAGAAAGGGAGGGAGACATCAATTTTCTACAGGGACCACACCACAGCGGAGAAGCCTTCTATACACAAAAAGCTGAGGGGCAAGCTGCCAACACTATTGCAAGGGGTTTACCAACAGACTTCAAACAAGAGTCAGCTTGGGAAAACATATAACAGAAGCATGAGAATTTGCAATGGTAGGGGGAGAGGAGAGAGCAACAAAAAGAACAACAGTCACAATGTGGTCTGACATGGATAGATGTTGCCCTGACAGTGCTATGACCTCTGCGTAGGCCAGACAGAGCAGCCCCTCATATAAGACACTGTGAGTTGCTTCCACTCCAGCTAGTACAGTAACAACAAACGGTGCAAAAACCAACTACCCACATCTTGGGTGCATGACTGTGAACTTGTGAAGAGCTTTCTCATTGGTGTGGGGATTAGTAGGTTGCATAGAGACACAAAAATCAGAGCAACCACATCTCCCACAGAAGGTGTGTGTAAACAAGAGAACCCATATGGCCAGAAGAGGGGCTCACGCTTGATATGTGCTCCTCCTGAGAGAGAAAACTGAGTGTATGTAACAGTAAGAACATATGCTTGTGGGAAGGGGGCAGGCCGCAATTAGAAAATCCTTAGAATTAGATAAAGAAGGGTGTTTAAATATTTGTAGGCATTTATTAACATTATGTACTTAGTACCATATCTGTTCCACTGTTGTTATTGATCTTGAATATATAGTTTAATTACCCAATTAAACAGCAGTTAAATTAACTTCCTGGCAGTTAATTACATCACCAATAGATCAATAAACTCCTTTGATCCTGATATGATCTAAACTACACAAGTTGAGGAGTTGCTGTTAGAGCACCTTCTGTCATCAACCAGAAAAGCTTCATGCACAAACTGATAAAGTGATGCCTGCTGGAAGAAAGGAAAATTACTCATGCCTACCTGCAGATGATCACAACTGAAAAGCAGGAGCACACTTGCACTCAGACGAATGTACCGCCCACATTGCTCTTGCTTTGCTCCACTCTTCAAAGATGATATGCTACTTCCACTTATGTGATAGAAGTTCAACTGAAATAAAGAGGGGAAAATGGTAATTCCCAACTATCAAGTTTTCTAGAGAGTCTCTCTAGCTTTAAAAGTATTACCACATCAGTGGCCTTTAACACGGTGATGTGCTGGAACTCGCATGTCAAAGAAACCCAAAACAATGTTTAGGCTATGAAAACAACCCAGGATTTGCTGGCTCAAACCAAGGCTTAACATGAAACTAAAGATGAAATTCCAAATTATAGCCTGTCTGATCCAGTACTCAGAAGTCAGAAAACTAAAAGTCTGCACAAGATTAGCAGAGATTCCATCAGCTCCGTTAAGTCAATAGAATGTACAAGCAAACATTCACTGAACCAGATGTGCTGGCCCTAGCAATTACACAGCTGTACTGTAAAGCCCAACCACCTACTTCATGTACCTGATCTGCCAAAAAAAAAAAAGTCAAACTGCATGGCCACAGAGTAGAAACACAAAAAACTCCACTAGATTTACATACTTCTGTATGGCTTCAAAAGGGGTTGTGGGACCATGCCTTCAGAGCCATGAAGCTATTCCCTTATCATTTTATTAAGTTAGCGACTTGCTCAGAATCACCTTCACTGTACAACCAAGACAAACACAAAAGCCCACAAAACCTTCAACGTAACCCGCATGTGACACCCTCCGCGACCCAGGGCTGACCTTCCACCCAGAAAAATTTGGCTGTACCAACCCCCTACGCAGGCGAAAAGCTGTCTCTGAAGGACAGCGATTTCCGTGAGTTAAAGCCAGCTACACACCGCCGGCGGCAGCAGCAGCAGCTACAGCCTCCCCAGCGAGCCGGTGCCTCCATCCCTCTTGGGGCGGGCCAAGTGTGACGGTGCACCTCGTCTGCCTCCCACCCGGCCCCGGCGGCCCCCAGAGCGCGCACCCGACAACCCACGGGGAACGGGAGTATTTGTACCACAGGTACACAGGCACAAATCCGACTCCGGAGCCGTCGCGCCACGCCAGACCTCCAGCGGCAGCGAGGAAGCGAATGCGGCGGACCGGCGTAATGCCGGGCGGTCAGGGACCCCCGGGAGAAAGCGGCTGCTGCCGGCGCCCGGAGGTAGCCGCCGGGAGAGCGCCGGAAGCTCCCGGCAGCCCCGGCACTTCCCGTCATGGCGGCGGAGGTGAGGAACACCGCTCTCCCGCGGCTCGGCCACCGGCACTGCCGGATGCCCTCTGCTGTGGAGTTGGGGGAGGAGAGCAGATAGAGAGCGACGCCCCGGCCCCGACCTCACCCGGCAGCAGTAGGCGCTGGGTTGGGAGGGATGCACCTCGACCCTGTCGGCGGGGGAGGGTTGGGACGGAGCGGTTGTGTCTGACACGTTCAGATACCGCCTTCCGGCTGCGAGCCCCCGTGGGCCCGCTCCCGTCGTGGGTACCGGCCGTGTGCCCCTCCGCTGCCCGGGATCCGAGGGTAAAAAGATCGGTTTTGGCGCTGTTCAGTTCCTGGGTAGCCGATTGTGTCGGACGCGGTCGGTGGTGTCCTAACTTAGGAGACACGGGGCAGAGATGCCCTGCAGCCTGTCACTCAGGTCTCACTCCCGGTACTGTCATCTTCTTTGCATTGCCTTGTGCACGTGGTCGTGGGAGAGGGATCTTGCCAGATGAGTCCAGCCACGAAACGTTGGGTGGTGGGGTTTGGTTTTTTTTGCTATATTTTATAATGACATTGGTGCTGTTTTCCAAACTGTATTTTTCTTCGTCTAGGTATCTTTTGAGACCCCACTTGATACACTATGGCTTTGATTAGCCAAAAAAGTTTCCAGTTTTATTCATCCAGCGCACCAGCAAGGAAGTCCATTTTGATGACCCTAAGCAAAAGGTTGAGCTTTATCAGTGGGCAGCGAAAGCCCCAAAGCTATAGCTCTGTAGCCATGAGGATGCTATGCTTCAAAGATAAATCTCAGTATATGTTTTGTAGAAAAAACCATGTAAAACTGCGGATACAGTCTCTTTCTGTTAATGAAACTGTGCACCTTTGTGGAGATACTGGGAGCAGTACTAAACCTAATAAAGTGTGGGTGGATGAACAGCACTTTCTCCAAAATTTGAACTGCCTTTGTACATCAAAAGAGATTTTTGATTTTCTCAGCTCTGTGGAAATCATGACTGATACTATGGCATCAGGAGCCCTGCAGAGGATTTCTGAAGTTGAGATGGATGACAGTGGTCTGAAAAACCCTGAAGGAGTGTTAGAGAATGAAGTTTTTAGGGCATTATGCTTCCAGTTTGAATGTGAGTCCTCAAAACTGTCGAACACTGGGCTGCTGAATGCATTTCAAGCTTTGATAAAACTGCGTATAGATCCACGGAGCATGCTCATGGTAAGCTTGCTTTCAGAGGCTGAGGAACGGCTTGGCAAAGGGCAGTTGACTGTTAAAAATCTCTGTGCTCTTGGGGAGAGTTTGCTTGAGTTGGAAGGCCCAAGTTCTGCGACACTGGAACAAATTGTGAACCACATGCAAGAAAAAGACATGGAGATGTGGACTCCTCTGGAAATAGTGATGGTTTATAAGATGCTGCAGGGGATTGTTGGGGAAGGGAAACAATACCAAGACTTGCTAAACAGGCTGAACAGTGTCACTTTAACCATAGTTTCCCAGCTAAGCCCAAAGTTCACAAGCATTATACTGAATTCACTGGTGGTCCTTCATCAGACTCGAGCAGTTCCCTTAGTCACAGCACTATGTAGACATTCTGTGAAGCATATTCCGTATTTCACAGGTGATGAACTGGTACATGTACTGGAGGCTTTCCTGTACTTTGGACATCGTGAACAAACTTTTACAGTGGCACTGGAAGCATATGTTCCCGAGTCCATCATTAACATGAAGCCTCAAACAGTCAGCAAAGTCATGAAGTATTGCTCCCAAAAGAGGATCCTTTCTAAGCCCATTTTCGATGCAGTAGCAGAAGATTTCATTTCTGATGCTGACAGATTTACCACTGAACAGATTGCTGAGTGTATTACGCCATTTGGGACATTAAACTATCTGCCTCCAAATGCTTCTTCCTTGTTCAGGAAGCTTGAAACCATACTGCATGCTCGCCTTCGTCACTTTCAGCCTCACACCTTACTGAACTTACTGCACTCGTGTGTCCTTATTCAACGTTATCCAGTAAATTTTCTGCCAAAAATATTTAGTCCCTATTTTCTGCAACAGCTTCAAGGTAAGAAGTAGTGTTTCTCTTGCCATGTTCTGTATTTCTTACTGCTGCATGGTGTGTTCCTTGTCAAGCACACATTTCTTACCACTGCCATCTGTCAAATCAACAATGACCTGGTTGAAGTGAATGGAGAGTAGTGATCGGGAGTCCAGAGAACATTGTTTCCTTGTGAGGTAAGGTAGAACCAAGTATGGACTTCTGTTGTCATCTCCACCTCTGTTCTTTCAGAATAAGAAGTTACATTCTTGCTTCAACTTGGTGTATTTCTCTTTTGTATTGTTATTGCAGTCACCTTGTGATATATGAAAGGGATAAATGGATAAAGCTGAAAAAATTGATTTGCAGAGCATAATTGTTGGCTTAATTAAACCTGAAGTGAGATCTGAACCAGTAAAACATAACAGCATCATAAATGTGAGCAGTTAAGGATTGGCTGGTATTTTTTTTATTATCTGGGTAAAATTGTAAATTGAATTCTAAGGCTCACATATGTTTTAACAGGCATAAAATTGGTGCTTCTTCCTGATTTTAATTTAGATTAATTTAATTTAAATTCCTGATTTTAATCTAGAATCTGATATGGTGATGTGATGCTTTTTTCCACTGGCATCCTGTCATCAACTGCACTCCCCTGGTGGAGGCTTCGTGTGCCCATCTTTGTACCATGCCCTGAGCTCCTTTCCTTTCTACCTCTGAACAAGCACTACAGTCCTGTCCTTGGCCCTGTGTCTTAAGATACAGAGGAAAACATCATGACATTTAAAAATCTCTCCCCTGATTTATCCCATCTTGCTTAGGAGATCTCAGAGTCTGCTCACCTGGTGCTTCCAAGACTGTCTTGTCTGCAACGGCTGCCTTCACCTAATTGTATTTTTTGCCTAGTCTAGTAAGCTTCTAGAACAGCCCCCATACGATTTTGTGTAAAAATACTTTGTTGAAGGTACACCTGAAAGCCTCAATATTGTTCTTTCAGCTCAGCCACCTGGTTTGGACAGAACTGTTACCACCCAGCTAACCCAGCTTTTTCTGACTGTTACCCTGGAGTGCCCATTTTATGAGGTAATGATACATACGAAACCAGAGCAGATGTTAACAAATTAATTTGATAATGAGCTGAAGACAGTCTTCTGCATAAAAAACATAGGAATTGGATGAAGCAGTTGGGTTTTTTTTTTTCTTTGATGAAAATATGAAGCATTTCTACCTGTTTGATTGACTTGATATATTTGTATCAATATTTGTGTGTTTGACAGAACTGACTAGTTTAGTTAAAGTACCTTTTTGTGTATTTCAAGTATTTTTCCAACAAATATTTTTTTATTTTTTATTTTTTTATTTTATGTTTGGCTTGGGAAGTCTTGGAACACAGAAGGGATCAGGCACTTAGATGTTAACCTGACTGCAGAGAAAGAGCTGTGCATTTCTCATAAGTGATATGTTCAGTGTGTTAGCACGGAAGCCTGTTGAGGATGTGCTGGTGGTTGTTCTGAGTTGTTCTGTTGCTTGTTTTAAGTTTCCAGCAGATCATGCCTTGGACTGTAAGTCTTTCTCACTAGACGTGGCTTTGAAATATACAGAATACATTTTGCTACATTAATATGAGGTAATTACAAAAAATGTTATCTCCTCATTTATTTTGCTTGATTTGGTTTTCTCTCATTATGTAGGGTCCCAAACTCCTTCCAAAGTATCAAGTAAAGGCCTTTCTCACATCTGACAGTTCTATGGATGTTCACCTCCTCAAAAGGGTGAAGGCTGGTTTACTTTATTTACTGAAAAAAAGAATGTATTTTTCATCAGAGGTATCAACACCATATTTCTATACACTTGGTAAGTATAATTTCTTTAGATTTATGATAAAATTTGTGCTTACATTGTCTAAACTTTAGGCTCAGTTATTTTCTGACAGTAAAGTTTGTTATATGAAGTTTTAATGTTACTTCTCTTTTCATTCATACTAGATATTGAGATTAAATTAGATGAAGAAGGTTTTGTATTGCCTGCTGTCCAATGTGAAGAAGTACACAAACGGTAAGAGAAGCAAATAAAGCACTGGTAAAATGTTAGTTAACACTAACAAAGAGCATCCAGGTTAAAACCCTGGCAAAATTTAAGCTAATTGGAGTTTTGCCATTGACCTCTAACAAAGTTCAGGTTTCACATTGAAACCACTGACAAAAGGACAAAATTGGCAAAATTAATGATCTGTACTTTTTTTGTCACTGTTTTATCTCCTGACTTTAGGGTGTCAGACAGTCTCTTTACCCAGTGATACTCAGTATCAAAGTGATCCCAAATAGTAATGTATTTTGATGTTCTGTAATTAATTTTCAAGTTAAAACCAAATTAATTCTAATTGAACATGTATGCATAGATTTAACACATTTTAAGCCAGTTCACAAATTTACTTCTGTAAGGAATCCTGTGTAATGAAGATAATTGCCACAGATGCTGTTTTTAATTGGAAAAACGCACAAGTGTTTAAAAAATGCTTTAAACAAGGATTATTTTGAGAAACCTCAGATACAAAGTTAAGCAACCTGCCTGTGTCATACCTGCAACAGCAGTTACATGGATTAAGAAAAAGTCTTTGGAAAGCTTATGCTTTCTTCAGCTTAACCTTCCCAAGACTTACAGACTAATATAGGTTCTTTCCAAAATCCCATGTTTAAGAATGGGCTTTGATTTTTTCCTTTTTAAATTACAGCTTTCATGTGTAAATATACAATATACTTAATAAAATTTAAGCAACTTTTTTACAGTGGATATACAAATTTTGATTTAAGTTGATGTGATTTTTATCACCAAGAAGAAAAAATATAATCCGTGATGCTGCCATCTATCCATACAGGTTTAACTTGAACAGATTTATCTTAAACGTAACTTGAACTCCCAACAGATTTAACAGGTACATTAAGAAGTTGAATAAATGTGACTGCTGAAATGTTTTCAAGCTGAGACAAGTAGTCTGTTTGCTTTTTCTTCTAGAAGAATTCAAAACAGTTTACCAATACTTATTTTTGTTCAGAGCATATAAACAAGCTTTTCAGATCAGTTTCACTAAGCTGTCAGGTTTTACCTCTCCCACTGTTCGAGTGATTTTAATCATCCTGAACTAGGTAACTCCCATCCTACAGCATCTAATTCTAGTGATGTTAGGGAGTAAGAGTAGAGGCATTGTCTCCTGGTTCTTAGGAACTACAGTAGTTGTGGTTATTAAAATAACCAAGTTGGGTTTTTTTTGTTTGTTTGTTTGGGTTGGTTGGTTTGGTTTTGAGTTTTGTTTTGTTTAGGGTTTTTTTTGATACTACTCTTGTGCTTGATTGTAGAGTTGCCCTGTGTGTTGATGGTCAAAATAGATTTTGCATTAATAGCCACAATCTGTTGGGAGAAGAAGCCATCAAACAGAGACATCTTCAGTTACTTGGTTATGAAGTTGTGCAGGTAAAGTCCAAAGACAGTGGTTTGCTTTTGCTCTGGCTAACAAAACAAGTGAAAAATTATTATAATGCTTAAAACTGTAGTTGCAATTACTTGCCAAGGCAGATACAGTATTGTCCTTTCTGTATTGTTTTCTCTCTGCCTAGATTTGCCTTTTGGAGCATGTTACAGAAATTCCTTTTTCTTCCTCGGATCAATTAGTGTATTCTAACTGATTAAGGTCCAAGTCTTTACTTAAAGGAAAATGTTATCTTAAGAGTTCAGTATAATTGGAATTTTTAATTAAATAAATTTTTAGAAAGGTCTGAATTCAGAGTTTAAAAAGCGTTAAAAAAAACCCAAACTGCTTGTATTGTAAATAATATTTTCACAATACAGTATATCCTTTATTTTGCCTGTTGAATTAATAGGAGGTTTTTTAAACATACTTTGGACCAAAACAGTTACTTTTAGATTTTTGAGGTTTTCTGTTCCATTTATAATCAGTTATCCATTATATTTAACTTACACTCTAGCAGATATCACTCTTTATTTTTCAGTAATCTTTATTCAGGTGATTTAAAGACCAGTAATATTATTGGGCTTAAATGTTTAATTTTTAAAAAGATAAATCTTTGATGGGTGATTTTACATCTGTTCAACGAACATCGGTCTTATCCAGTTGTTTATTAAATATATTTCCAGCAATCTTTCTTTTTTTTTTTGTTTCCAGATTCCATTTTTTGAGATAGAGAGTCTGCAAAATTGCAGAAAAATGGCAGAATATCTACACAAAAAAATCTTTTCTCATACATATGGACTCAGCTGCTGATGCTGGAGAATAATACTAAATCACAGGTTGGCCTCCTCTGCTGTAGGTACTGTAAATACTGCCATGAAGAACAATTCTGTTTTCTAAAATAACTCCACCTAAGATAATTTGAGCTTCTGAATATGAGACCTTCCAATAAGCGGAACAGTTGATATGTAAAGAACAATAAAGAGCCACATATTTTCTTAAGTTTTGTGTAAATATTTATTACAAGCTAACAGATATAAGTGCCAGTCAGTGCTGTGTTTCCTTTGTACCATCAATGGTTCTCACAACTGCAGATGGACAAACCAGGGATACTGGCTGGTCTGAATGTGCATAGTGTGCCATGCTACCTACCAGTCAGGGCTTTTCATAACAGTATAAAAAGACTGTGCAATTTGCTTATAGCTGTGCGTGTGATTTCCCCAGTCCTTCATAAACCCAGAATCTGCAGTAGTTGCACAAGCAATATTGGCTTATTGCTCATGCTTAAAGAGTTTCAGATGGCTGTTCACTAAATAGCAATGCCTTATAGAAAATGAGAGTTTTTATTAAAGATTCACTTTACTTTGTAAAAGAAAGCTGCCACACGATAGTGGACTTGCACAGCTGTCTCTGTGAGGGCCATCTGAAGTTCTTAATACATACTACTTGTAGTTTTATCTTTGGTGGCAGTTTTAGCTAAACTGTCTAAATGGGGTATTGTATATGCTCCAGAGTTCCTTCAGTTTACAGTCTGCCATTCAAACCTAAACTGAAACACACTCTGAAGCTCAGAACAGCTATGTCCCACACGGTACTTTTGTTTGTATGAGTATTAATGCTGGCAGAAGGGTAGAAGTGAGAACTGGAATCAGTAACCATGTCAGCTGGAACAACGGTGCCCTAACTTGGGTCAGTATGTTTCTTTACAGATGGATGAAGGGAAAATAACCTTACTTCCAATTGCATAAAGTATACTTGATGAGCTGCCATGTTAGCTTGTGCATCCTGTTCTGTTTGGAATTATTTGTAAGTAGCAAAGCAGAATTCCCAGCATCATTTGGTTTGATTTTGTTAGGATTTGATACAAAAAAGGTGAAACTTGTACATCCTTAAAGTTCTGTGTTTCACCAGTAGATACAGAAGTAGATACAGAATGTGGCCATTTTTTCTAAGGCTACTGTTTTGTGAGTTGTGGGTGTCCCAACAATCCCTGGAGTTTTTTTTATGCAAAATCCAGATCCAAAATATGATTTACATTGTGTCATGCTATGCTGCCTGTTCATGTCAATTTCTTGCATGTATAAAACCCTTACAATAAGTAGTACCTCAGCACCAACAGGTGAGGCAGCATAAGGAGTTAATGAGGTACTTTCCAACAGTACAGCTGCAAGCTTACAGCACATCGGTAATCTAGCAGTTGTCATGCTAGTGAAACAAACTGAAGAAGGATTGAAATGTCCTTACAGACATTTATAAAGAACTCCTCCCTAATATGGAAGAAATCATCATGGTACTTTTTTGACACAGAACTGAAGGGAAAAATCAACCACTAAGCCGAACGAGAAACAAGTAGTAGGTGGAACAACTTGTGAAAAGTTCAAAAGTGAGGAGGGATGAGAAGGGACTGAAAGAGAAGGGGGGTGACATAAGCAAAGAAATGAGGTAGGAAAACTCATACTGGTGTTTTGATGAATTACAACTTTCGTCACAGTGGAAATAAGCCGGTGATGCCAATTTCTCACATAGGCCAGAAGGTGGCGGTGTTCCCAAACAAATTTGATTTCCAGGAGTTTTTCAAACACAGATGGTTTGTAAATATAGTAAGACTAATTAAAACAAGTAATTTGTACTGATTGTCCCAAGCTAAAAATAACCTGCCTGGAATAGGGCTGCATTCGAGCTCATTCTTCTCTGGTATACATCTGATACTGATTTTTGAGAAAGCATTCTGGTATTGTTAGAAAACATTTCCTTCTCACTTTGTTCTTACTGTGATTCATTTAACGTTACTGGATTTGTTTAACGAAGTATTTATTGTTGTAAAGGAATGTAGCAGTTACTGCTTTCTTGCCTTTAGTTCATTGAATATAGAGGAACTTTGTGGTCATGCTCTTGTTATGAGTGTAACAAACACCTCTCCGAATGGGCTGCTCTGTGTACTCTACTTCTCACGTCATGCCAAACAAGTGCTATTGATTGCCTACTTATCCAGGCCCCAGATTAAGAAGTTACTTGGTTTTATTATTTTTCACTAAGAGATTTACTGTGTTCACAAATGATCCAGGTTCCCTCTATGTAACTACCTGAAGAACTCCAGTGAGTTAAAGCTGTGGACTTCCAGTCCTTGTTCTGGTATGATCAGTCTGGCTGTTGTTCTTTGTTGAACAATATTGCTTCAGGTTTAAACAGCAACAGGATCAATGGCTCTTGAGAACCAAACTGATGCATACCCTGTAGGAGATATTCTTTCTCCTGAAATTACCTTAAAACATTAGTGCTGGATTCAGTGAGAATACAAGGCACTAAATGTTTAAGCAGGGTTAGACATTTACTCTTAAACATTTTTTTAAAATGACTACTGCTCAAATCCTTATGTTTTTTTCCATTCTTTCTACTAAACTATTTAGGGCTTGCTCTGCCAGTATTACTGTTTGATGGTGTTTATTTCTGTTTTTCAGCACTGGATAGAAAAGCAGAGATGATTTTTCTTGTGATAACTTTTGAACAGGTCAAATCCGTCAGAGACCATTTGTATAAAGTCAGCAAAATGGATGTCCGAAATCAGCTAAACCCAGATTTTGTCTATTTAAATGCTAAAGAAACAATGTCCCTTTACTTGGTCATCCACCTGAAGTCTACTGAAACTGCTAAGCACTTCTGGAAGTCAGATAATTTCTTTACTTGTCTTTTTATGGGTAAGCCCACCCTTTGTGGAAAATCTGGGTTGAATCACATTCAGCTATTAGGCAGATAAAATGGCACCTGGAAATTCTGTAACAACACTGTTAAGGACTAAGAAGTCAGTGACGACTGATTCCTTGAGGACCAGTCTTGCTTAAATGTTAAGGCTGTGTATAATTATGTAGAAGCACTGCCTAAAATTGCAGAGACAGCTGTTTTCTAGGTCCTGCTTCTCTGTTGCTGCCCAAAATGCTCAGCTCTTGCTGATGGCTGTTCTTCATGAGATTTTCATGAGATTGTATGAAGAAGACATGCGTTTGAATAAGTATGAGGAAAAGTACAGCTGCTGTTTTATCCTATTTTTAATCTGAATCATTCTCATTAACTAAAATGTAGAGGAAAAGGCAAAAGAGCACCATACTGCTTTTTGACAGGAGGTGGTTTTTTTTCCCACATAAATGTTGCTGGCAATGACAGATACGAGAGATTTAGCATGGATGCAGGCTTGGACAAGGTCTTTCTGTTAAGCAGATGATGCCATTTCTCCTGTAGAAATCTGCCTTCACATGATTAATCCTTGCATGAGTTTTAACTGGCTGCTCTAAGGGCTTATTTATGCGCTTCCCGTGCTCTGAAGATGACAGAACAGCGACAGGTCTTGCCATTTCCTGTGAAAATATTAGTTTCCTTATGAGAAAATCGCAGAGTGAGTACTTGGCAGTTATCTATTGCTAAATGTGCTGTGGCCAGAGGCAAAATGATAGAACTGTACAGCATCTGCTATACAGATGTATACGTACTTAGCAGTGATCTGCACTCTTGACTGTTCCATCCCTGATGTAGTTTTGCTGTCTGTCTACATTTGATTTTACATTTCCTTCAGCTCTATTCCCAGCCCGAAAGTCAAAACACAGCACTGCACCAGCTACCAAGAAAGAGAAAAAATGACTGCTACTCCTAAACCCAGGACATTATTAATAAACCATGAGTGTACCACTAGATGACAAGATGGTAAGATATGGGTCTGTGCCATGAGTTACTGTGGACTGGTAACTTTTTATACACTCACACACACATACACACAAAGAGATGATTACTATGTGATTACTGGAAAACTAAATGTTATGTTACTGCAAAGTGGCATAGATTTTCCTTTCATTCATATTTTTCTTGTACAGTGACTTGTGTGATTCATTTGAAAAATAGGGATTTGTGTCCCCTGTTACAGGAGCACCTATGCTGCTTGCACAATTCAGTGAAAGCCACATATGAAAAAAAATCAAAGCCTAAAGAAAAACTCTGAGCAACCATTAGTGTATAAAAACTTTCCCTGAAAGATATAAAGCATATATTGGTGTATTTTTGCACAATGAAAGGATTTACTGAAAATTACTGTAGTTGTAAGATTACCGAAATAACTGCTCTGCAATGATGGGAAGTGTACTTGGTGAACAATAACCTGACCAAGAAAAGATTATTTTAAGCCTCTTCTTAGAAAACTGTACTTTAAGTGACTGTGCAATTACTATCTGCAATCTGCAGTTCTTTCCTGTGCTACAGCAACAAGGAGCTCAGGAGTCAGCAGGGAAAGACAGGGATTGTTTGTTTTTCTTTCCCTAGCCAAAGGTCTCACATTTATCAGGCTGCTTGTATGTTTGCACAGTGGCTAACACAGTAAGTCTTGGTCCCGAATATGCTTATCTAGTCTTGCAATATAAATGATATCTAAAAGGAGAGTCAAAATGTTGATGCCACACCACAGTTCAAGTGCAAACAAATGACTTCTTTGCTACAACAGATGCAAGCCCGAGCCATATCAGCACTTGTGATAGAACCCAGGAGCCTCTGTGTGTCCTGTGAGAATACAGGTGGGAGCACAGATCCAAGAGGTCTCTTAGCTGGGCAGTGAGCTGAGAGACTTCTAAACTTATGGGCAGAACTTGACCTGTGATTCTTGGGAAGATGCTATAAACCATTTTTTCAAAAACCAAACCAAAACCCATAAAGCCAAAAAAAAAAAAAAAAAAATTCCCAAACTAAACCAAAAATCCAACAGAAAAGCCCATTCCAAAACTGCCATTCATCCCTCAACTCTCCACTGACCCTTGCTTCCTTCCTTGCTCCACTCAATTAAAAGTTAACTTGACACACCAACTTTTAACTCCACCAGAACAAAAATCAAGTCAAGAAGAGTGGCAGTCAAAAACCGGGAACATTTTCTCCCTCACCCCAGTTGAGGAAAAATGTTGAAAAAGGAGAAACAACAGAATCTTTATACCACCAAGAAGGACTTTGCTAGTGATACAGGGTTTACAGTGCTAATGACAGGCTGCAGTATGTCATTTTGATAATTTGTTTTCCCTTTAAATAAATAAGATTGAGTTTTCAGCATCCTTGGTAGCTGCACAGCGCTGACTGTGCACAGTGGCATTTCATCTTTGTGGCTTCAGCATTCAGCAGATTTTCCAACAGTTGGCTGGGAAGTGTCCTGCTACACGCCTTCACAAAGTGTAATTCTAGCACTGCGAACACTTGAAAGCAGCCTTCTGCAAACACTCTGCCGCAGTCACTGTGCTACATGTAGCTAAATCTATGACAGCACTCTTGGATTCCTAGGGTGCACCCCGACTCTGCAGGAAATGAAGGGTTTACTTGCAATGTTTCTTTTTCCACTTCAAGGAAAGCAGTGTACTGTGGGGGGTTCAGCCTGTC
The DNA here is from genome assembly GCF_033783945.1 of Neopsephotus bourkii. Classification (NCBI taxonomy): domain Eukaryota; kingdom Metazoa; phylum Chordata; class Aves; order Psittaciformes; family Psittacidae; genus Neopsephotus; species Neopsephotus bourkii. The sequence goes on along the minus strand of NW_026901984.1, from coordinate 5,189,207 downwards.
TGCTTTCAGCATTGTACTAGAAAGATGTGAATTGTGGCCTTTTTATTTATAATGTTTTCTAGTATAGTTATTGTTATAAAAAGTCTGTGAGTGCCACTGAAGTAATTAAGGCAGGAATTGAGTATGTGACCTGAACTTAGCTATGGGTAAGTCCAGTGTTGGGTGTCATGAAGTGCAGGAGGATAATGTAACTTTTAACAGCTGTGGGTTTGATGTGTCTCCATGCTAATTCAAGGGCTGGATTAAGGGACACCTGTTTAGACAGAGTCTCTTGCATGCACTGCCCAGCAAAGCTAGTATGAATTCTGGCCCATACATGTTTTTCTGGTTGATATTAAGAGCTCAGTAAGAAACCTTAACTCTACACTGATAAAATGTTTATATACAAATTTCCTATCTGGAGTTTGGTCTTGAAACTGGGGAAGGAGGTTTATATTTGTTTTGTTTAAATAAAAAAAAAAGAGGTTAATTTTTCATTGGAGTAGTCATTTGCATGGCTTTTGGTCTCATACAGATTTACAGTTAAGTTACTAAGCATGAGCAGCTGATGGGAATGGGCACTCCTGGGATTCCTTTGGGAGCACATAATATTCCCTGCACTATGTGATAATGTTGAGGGGCATTATGGTTACACACTTGCATTGAAATGGTCTGGCATATATAGCTGCTAGTGAGACGAATCATAAGCAGCGGCCTTTGTCACAAAATATCAACCTGGTTTTGCACATCAGTTAAACTAATTTTAATTTTTGTCTCTCTCTTCTTTCTTCCACCTCTATCATATATAATCACCAACATGGGCAGCCATTCCTAACGTACCCATCTCTTTGCATCCCATGAACCCAATAGGATTTTGAGGCCATTAATACACAGAAGCTGCACTTCATTTGGGTTTTGGCAGCTTTTGTGTTTGTGTGTAGAAACAGAAATATATAAACACTTCTGTATACATGTGTATTGTTCAGGTAGCTGCATGGAAAAATACATATGTATATATATGTGCATATATATTACAGTATTTCTGTTTTCAAGGCAGCTGTTTAAAAACATGGCTGCATACTTCCTTAGCTATCAAGCTGCACACTAGACCCAGATTCTGCTGGCCTTGAATGCTTTGCCAAGCCTTTTCCTGGCATGTCCATGGTCTTCTGACTGACCGCTCATTGGCACCAGCTCACTGTGAATTTCCTTCTTGCAGAGAAATCTGTTCTAAGTTTGTATAACAAACTCACCAGTGTCAGGCACTTGGGCTCTCTCACTAATGTTGGCATAGGGAGGGTGTATGTCAGAGGACCGTGGTTGATTTGGGGCCCTGAATCCAGCCCTCTTGGGAAAAGGAGTTTCCAAGGATAACAGAAATAGCTGTGCCTTGCTGTGTGTATATCTCGCATATGCCTTGTCACCTGAAAATCTACAGGATACCAAAGAGTAGGAACTAACTCAGGTATCTTCTCTAGCTAATGCTTTCCCCTAAACTTCCAGGCTGAGGACAACAATGTCCTCCTTCTGATTCCTTTGCTACCATACAGACTGCATTATAAAGGGTAAAACAATGCCTAGGGTCTCCAATCATGTCAACAAGTATGAAATACCTTTAACAAAGATAACTATGAATTTATCAAAGGGTTACCTCCTCAATAATGTTAAGACCACGACTCTTTGCATGTTGTCTGTCACTTCGGTGAAGATGTTTGTTGTAGCCTTCTTGTCTTTTAAAAATGGCATCATAAGTGGAAACATCTCCTGTCTTGAGAAAAGGGGAAAAGATGGCTAATTCACACTATTGCTTAACTTTACAGGTTACAGAATATATGCAGTCAAATCAGTACTTAAATGGTTCACATATATCATTAGACAATCACAACTGTAGTATCACTGAGATACCATTAGCAAGTTTGGGTCACTAATTTGGATTAGTCTGCAATAAAAATACCTAATGACATGTGATATCTTTTTTTTAAGTCTGTTCAGCTCTGAAATTTCCCTTTTGGCAATTTAGTAATCTGTTGTAACTTCTGGAAATTTAACTGCTTTATTTGTTTTTAATTTCTGAACTTTATTCTCCTTCTTAATTCCATATAATTGTCAAATGATCTGTCACTGTAATGTGAAAGGAAAGCTTAAGGCAGTTTCAAAATTCATTTGCAATGAAAAAGACAAAGGTATCCTGCAGTGGAATCACCATTTAATTGCTGATTAAAGCAGAACTGAGAAGAATTCAGAAGCATGGCAGTGGTAATCTTGTGATCCACTAGTGTGCATGTATCTGTCATGTATGAAAATACAGTACAACCCAAGCCAGAACATTATTGTATTTATGGTACCTGTGGACATAGTTGCATCCAAATATGCAGCATTAAAGAGCTGATCTGCTAACAAATACATTTGTGAAATCCAGTCAAGAAGTTTGATGACTGGAATCAAAGGTATTTCAAAACAAGAAAAGTTTTCAAGGAAAGAAAAGGAAAATCTTCTTTTGAAATATGCTGTCAGTTCATTAAAAGGTCCATATTCTTGTAAACATGTTAATCAATCACTGGTTTTGTGCATGGCTGACTACAAATTTGAAAAAGTGTCCATTTTGTTGGGTTTTCTTTTCTTCTAATTTTACAGTGTGCCCGACTTAGCCATTAAAAGCCTCTTGTACTTTAAGTCTTACAATTCACAATTCTATCTTCCAAAAATAATCAACTCAGGGCAGGTCAAGAAGGCTGTAATGGTTCCATTAAAAGATTAAAAGGAAACCATAGTTAAGAGTATAGTGAGGCACTGCTGTAATCACTGGCTTAATTTGGAAGAGTATCTCCATTACTTGGTTCTGGCAAGAGGAGAGGTGGTTTGATTTAAACCTTCATTTCTCAGAAACTAGCAAGCATCAGAGAATTTCAGGTACATCTAAGAACATCCTGCATTTGATTTCTCGCTTCCATCATTACTATTATTTCTGTGCCTCCTTGTTTCTCTTCCACTGCTACCAGTTACATTCAGAATTTTAAAGGGCATCTAATTTGTGCTCACCACTGGGAATGTTATTTGCTCCTTTGTTTTCATTCATGTGGCATTATTCATCCATTATTTGTTACCTGTGTCAGAGTAGATAATTCATTCTTTCTGGATTCTGCAGATAGGTAGCCAGGCTGTTATTTTAAAAATTAGCCCTGTCCCAGGTAATCTGTTTAAGATCTGCCAGAAGGGGCAACACTTCTGTGCTCAATATACTGATGAACTTTTGCTGTTGTTTCTCCCTGTTAAATGCTAACTTTGTTGGCATAGGTGGCGGTGGTGACCTGTTTTCTAAGCCCATCAGAACAAGTTAATCATACAAAGCAGACAAGAAACTTGCACTCAGGGTGGACATCCTCTGTGTACCACTACTAAAGCTAAGCACTTCGCATTCATTAATATTGCAGACACAAAAAATAATAGCTTTTTCCATGTCAAAGAAGAGCAAAAGACACACAAAATGGCTACAGTAACTTTTTTAAAACAATCAAACGAGCAACTGTCAGCCAATAGGTTAAAAGGCAGGAATTTCTGGCTTCTGGCTATGTGCTGGACACATGTTCCTCATAAGTCTCTCCATTTGTCTCTGAAACACAGTTGATTTTAGTGACATTCCTGCAAAAAGGAATGCAATTCCTTTTCCTGTATAAATAAAAAAATTGAATGATCTGGTTTCTTAATTGTGAAGAATAGGTCTATTCTGCTTCCTCCCCTGTGGCCAAGGTCTGTTCTGTGAAGAAACCTATTAAACAGCTGTTACTAATTTCTGTATCCATGCCACTGGAGCAGCATTTTCCACAAACCATGTAATCACTAGCGTGAAAACAGTCCTCATATTGTAAGCAAAAGGTCTACCATATGGTTGCTAATTCTATGCAGACTGCAAGCTCTACCAGCCCCAAGAGCACCATGCCAGCCCTCTGACCTGCTCCAGCTTTCCTCTTGTTGTGCTCTCTTTTACTGTGTTCTATTAAGCATGGCACCAACTGTGCCTGCTCAGGTTTGGCTCAGACACCTTCCCAAGGAAACACAGAATTCAACACAAAAGAGTCTGACACTACAAATCTACCTGTCTTTTAGAGGGGCCACCTGGTCAATGCAGGAAATTTGCTGTCCCTTTCATGCCCAGTGCTGTGCTGTGGTCTGTACCCTACCACATCCTAAGGCCACACAATGGGCAAACTCACTGTTGCCCAGTGCTCTGTATTCAGCAGTCAGTCATTTGGGTGGGTAGGGCATTCATGGAGTATATTTATTATTATAAATAAATATATGCTGCCAGAATATTGCTATATTACATTGATCTAATAGACATTTCAGAACTTTTTACTGGGTTTTGTTTGGTTTTTTCGGGGGGGGGACTGGTTTGGGGTTTTTATTTTGAGGAAAAAGCTGTACAGTTCAATGTCTCATGTAAGTCTTCAGAGAGAGAAAGATTTGCCACCCAGGAAGTATAGTGCAACTGGAGCTGAAGGTGTAAGATTGCTTTAATTTATAATTTTAAGACAGAATGAGGGGAAGGGATAGCATAACACAGCAGACAAGTGACAAGTGAGACTCCCTGCTAGTCTATTTGAGTTAAGTGTTAGTGTAACACCTTCAGAAGCATTCAGTTATCAAGATACATGTTGATGCTATTGTTTCAAATATCTCTATTGGTATTCTTAAAGCTGAGTATATGGAAAATTTTGGCAAGGTACATTGAAAGCTGTTTCCCTGTACTGAAAATAGAGCAGTTTCTTATTAAAAGGTTTCTGAGAGTGCGCATTACCAAAAAAAGAAACGTGCTGCATCCAACCCACTGATAGATGATGCCTTGCTAGTTCTCCCTAAAGATGTCTCATGTTTTAGTGACACCATGTACCTTGATCCCTAGCAAACCGTGTCTCTGCCTTCTCTTGCCATCCAATGAAAGACATTACCCTCCTTTTCCATCCACAAGTAGCAAACACATGTTACACTTCTCAAAGGCCTCTGAAAATGAAACGTGCAATACAGGCATTAAATAGTCTTGCTCATGGCCAACATACAGCATTTCTGCTGGCATTTAAAATATGAATGGGACTCTTTTAGGCACCTGCTTGACCAAGTCCCCCACGATGAGGGCTGAGCCCTTGCACCCGGACCGAGCACAGTGTTGTTAGCTAGTGCAGGGAAAACCACGGGGGAAGCTTGTCCCTTCCGCCTCGTTGGGACCTGCTAAATTCTCTTGCTCATCCCCTTCCCTCTCTCACCTTGGCCTTCCGGTTGAAGTAGCTGAGCTCCGGAGGGCCTTCCCGACTGGTCGGGATGAAGCTAAAGGCGGACTGGGCCGAGAGGGGAGGCTGTCTTTTCCTTCCTGCCGCAAAATCGAGCGTCTCCTCAGCACCTCCCGACCCTCCTGGACCATGGCCTGCCGCGGCCCCCTCCGGGCCGGGAGAGTCCATGATGCAGAACGGCGTCGTTACTCGGCAACGCTCTGTCGCCGCCCAGAGGGTGGGCCCGGGCTGCGGGGCCGAGGCGGGTAGAAGGGCGTTTAACGCCACGAGAAGGACTGCAAGGGTGAGGAGTAGCGGATCAAGCCTTTCCCAGAAGAGGTCTGGGGCAGGCTGGTCGGAACCGACCCCCCCCCAGGCGCGGCTGGGCTGTGGGGTCGCAGCGCCGGCGGAGCTCCGAGCATTTCCACAGGGTGGTGTTAAACCTGGAAGTGCAGATGTCCGGACAGCCAGGCGTGAGGGTTTGGGTCCAGTTTCAAGCAGCGGCTTCAGTACCACCTCAATGGGTATCATGGCCCGCAGGCTGCCCTGGGGCTCCAGCAGTGCCCTTCCTCAGGCCAGGTCCCTCATCCTTTATGTACTTCCAAGCTGGGGAAGAGAGTGAGCGCAAAGCATTGCTTCGTACTGTGCTGCTTGGGGGTGTGTGACTGACTACCTTGGTTTGTTCCATCTTTTCTGCACCCACGGTTGCAGAATTAGTATGCCATAGGCACAGCATATCTTTTGGCAAGCACTTTCACAGCAGTGGTTTTCCAGGCATCTTGGATTCTACTGAACACACAAGATTTATTTTATAAACACCAACATTTAGAGTACCAGAAGTCTTCACAACTGATAGTTTTGGGCATCTTGGACCCAGGCAATAATTCATGCCTACTGATTTATGGGTGCCATCCCTGCTGCCACTCTCCCATCAGTAGTACACTGAATAACATAACCTCTTGCTTCTTTGCAGGTGCTGTGTGGAGGCATTTATACTCTAGAGACTTGGGTGGGTGTTTTTTTTAATCAATTGTGACAATTTCCATCTGCTTGTCTAATAACATCTCCTTATCAATTAGGACCCTCTTCTTTCTGTAGCATGGGCTGAATTAGTGCAGTGTAAGCAAGCAGTGGAATTGAAAACCCAGCAGCTGCCTTACATCAGCTTCCTGTGCAGAGACACGTTTGCCACTGTGAAAGTGCTTTTTTTGTAGTTTAGTCCAAGCAGCAAGAGACAGTACACCCATTTATAAAAAGCAGCTCAGCTGAAGCTGCAGCTATAAATAGAGCTGCAAGAAACCGTTTGCTAGAAATATAAACTAAGCTAGAAAAGTGATCTGAAGTCACATCTAAAAGATTTCTCTCCAGGTTTCTTTCGACTGTTCACATGTAACTCATTAACATTTAAGATGGCATTAAATTGAATTACACAATGTAATTCAGATCATTAAAAATATTGCTGGATGCCTGTTATAGGTTTGTATTGTGTGTGTGTCCCCCATTTGACATAATTAAAACCAATGCTTTTCAGTTAATTTTTCTTTCCTAATGAAGGTATGAATCCCTTTAGAATTATAGGATTATTTGAACCTTGCAAAGGCTTTTTCTTCCTTGTCACCTTTTGCAGGCTTCCCAGAAGCAGGATATTAATGCACAGGGGTGTTTGTTCCAGTTACAGCCAGATTTAGATCACGAGCTACTAATATGCTACTGTTAAGTGCATGTTCCTGTTACAGAGTTGCACAGAAGGTCAGTCTGTTTCCCTAGTAACTTAAACATGAACATGTAAATAATTGTGAGAGGGCGATGGAGCAATTTTAAACTATATGGTGAAAATGCTGTATTCAAATACAGCTGAGCTCAAAGTGTTAAAAGCTGCTTTGAATGCGGTGTCTGAAGGAGGAGAAGTTCAATTTCCTGCCTTTTTAGGGAGCAGTAATATCCCTCTCAGGTTCTTCTAAGGTTCCTAATGTGTACTTTTATAGCCATAAATGTCTCAAAGGCAAAAAAAAATTTAATTTGTGAAGCAAATGGTAAGGGGGGGCAGGAAGGAACATGACAGAGATGGCAAAGACAGAGGAAAGAAGACAGGATGGACATAGGAGGACAGATGATATGTAACTGGTCAGGTTATTATGCAGAAAAACCACAGTAGCTGTTTTCTTACTACAGGCTGGTGTATCTGTTTTAAACTCATGTCACTTATATCTGAGATGGCTAGTCTGCTGTCAAGTTATAGCTTAGCAATTCATCTCCTGTCCTTGCTGTTTGACATTAATGTGTACCAGATTGCTGTGTTGCCTACCCTCAGCTGAGCCATGAGACAATCTTAGCCACAAAAGTTCCACTGATGGCCCTTGAAGAAGAGGCTGGAACAAAAATGGCTCAAAACCTCTGTTCCCTCTCCACTACCACAGCTTTGGTCCAAGCCAGTTGTTTTACACAAGTGCTTGTTTCTTCTAGATCCTAATTAGTGACAGATTGCCCATCTCAAATAGGAAGACTTCAGAAGTTTTCTGAAGGAGGTGCTGGACTGGAGAAGTACTTTTTTCACATAATCATAATTATTTTAATAATTTGAAAGCAATTATAAAATTATAACTCATTGACTGATCTAATTTGCAATTATTATTTGTATGCTGATGTGGTGGGTTGACCATGGCTGGACACCAGGTGCCCACCAACGCCACTCTGTCACTCCCACTCTGCAGCAGGACAGGGAAGAGAAAATACAATGGAAGGCTTGTGAGTCAAGGCAAGGACATGGAGAAATCACTCACCAATTACCATCATCGGCAAAACAGACTCAATCTGGGGAAATCAGTTTAATTTATCATCAAACAAATCAGAGTAGGATAATGAGAAATAAACCCAAATCTTAAAACACTTTCCCACCACTCCTCCCATCTTCCCAGGCTCAGCTTCACTCCTGATTTTCTCTACCGTCCAGCAGTGTAGGGGCACAGGGAATGGAGATTGTTGTCAGTTCATCACGCACTGTCTCTGCTGCTCCTTCCTCCTCACTCTTCCCTGCTCCAGTCTGGGGTCACTCTCACAGAAGACAGTCCTCCATGAACTGCTTCAGCATGGGTCACTTCCATGGGTGCAGCCCTTGAGGAACAGACTGCTTCTGTGTGTCCCTTCCATGGGTCCAGAATCATTTGCTCTAGTGTTGCCCATGGCAGCAAACCTACTCCAGCATGGTCTCCTCTCTCCACGGGGCCACAGGTCCTATCAGGACTCTGCTCCAGTGCAGGCTTCCCACGGGGTCACAGCCTCCTTCAGACATCCCCCTGCTCTGGTGTGTGATCCTTCATGGGCTGCAGGTGGATATCTGCTCCACGATGGACCTCCATGGGCTGCAGGTGGATATCTGCTCCGGTGCCTGGAGCACCTCCTCTGCTCTTTCTGTGCTGAACTTGGTGTCACAGTTCATGAGCTGCTTGTCTCACACATTCTCACTCCTCTTTTCAGTTGAAGTTTCTCCTGTGCAGTAACATTTTCCCCTTATTAACTGTTACCCCAGAGGTGCTGCCCCCATTACTGGTGGGCTCTGCCTTGGCCAGCAGTGGGTCTGTCTTGTAGCCAGCTGGCATTGGCTCCATCAGACATGGGGGAAGCTTCTGACAGCTTCTCACAGGAGCCACCTCTGTAGCCCTCCCACGACCAAAACCTTGCCATGCAAACCCAGTACAGCTGACTGAAGTCTGCTGAATGGATACTCCAATTCAGATGAATATGCATTCAATAACTCTCTTGGTAAGTAGAGTAATACATTACTTTATACATGAGGTGACATTACTTTCAAAATAGATGTTATTTGTAACATTTTGGAGTGTAAACATGAAAAGTTTAGTTGAGAAATGTTACTCTTTCAAATTACTTCATGTTCATTTTTCCCTGTCAAAACTGAGATTTTCATGAAGAGCATCTCAATGGCTACAGATATATTTGAAAGATACTCCATAAAAAATTTCAAACAATTCTTGGCAGAATCTTTGTTTTGAACAGTGGCATCCTACAACATAAAGGGTTTCATATCTTCATAGTGGCAAACAGGATTAAAATGTCCTTATCTTGCATTTTGGCATATTAAAAATGACATTGACCTGAATAATTCCTGTCCCTAAATTTGAAAATGTTTAAAATGAATATGTAGCAAACCAGCTACAGTTGATTTATACACCATCTTTGACAAATCCACACAAATTTGAAGTACTTCAAGGAACAAAAATAATCTCTTAATTGCATTTTATTTAAGGCACATATATCTCATTCTACATTTGTTTCCTTCCCAGAGTCACTCCACTATTCTAGAAAAGAAAGAAAAAATAAAACTAAAAAGTCCTACTCTTAAAATTGTTTGGGGTCCATCAGTAAAAAGTGTTGAAGAGTTTTGTTTATGTCAGGTGAAGGAGGATCTGCTACTGAAAATGAAAAGAATTAAAATACCATCAGACAGAAGCACAACCAAGAGGAAAACTGCACAATCGTTGCATTTAACAGAAATCTCCTGCTATGTGCAGCATCCTGACAACATAACTAATTATTTGTCCTGATATGAGATTCTGAAAACAGGACAGGCTTTCAACAGCTCTACCTTCATATGTGCTCAGCTCTCACTTTAGAAACAAGCAGACTGAACTACCTGTATCTCAGTAGAAAAAGAGGTCTTTAGGTATTTTACAAAATAGAGGAAACATAAAGGAATATAAAGAGAATGAAAAATGCTTTACACAGCATAAATAAGATGGTAATGTCTCTTTAGAAGCAGCAGCTAAATAGCATTAATTTACAGGTAATGTCGAATATTTTTGTAGTTCACAAAAATATCTGCAAGTCTAATCTTTCTTCCTGTCTTCTGGTAGCCCTCCGTAAATTGGAGCAAAGCAGTGCCTTTGAAAAAGAAATCCAGCAGGCTCCCCAGGTGTTCCTGTTTGATTTCATTTTCCCATACCGCAGTGAGTCACTCTTACATCGGTCTTCTGGCTGTTGCCTCATGGTGTGAAAGACGTTGGCACTTTTGGAAGTCACACTCTTTGTAGTTTGCTACCAACCTAGGAACTATGGCACCAACATGGAAATTGTAGAACCTGGTGAGCCCTACTGTGATGCAGAATATATGGAATGTCAAATACTGATCTGCATGATTATGATAAAGCTTTTCAAGTTACACACTGATACATGAGCAGCGTTACATCCAGTTATTGAGGCAGATGAAATTGCTGCAGGAGAGGATGAAAGAAGATACAAGAGCTCTGGGTCAATCTAGACAGGGGAAAAATAAAACAGCATAAACAGTAGATGTAAAATGAATTGGAAGACAAGAAGTATTTATCAGATACAAACAGCTTCTTGGCACTAGAAAGATAATAATAATACTCAGCAACTGAAGGCTAGAAAGAGGATGGTATGCACCTCTTTGTCTAGGCATCATACTGCATACATAATCATCTTTTGCTGGCTTTCTTGTTCTTTAGCAGAATTTGGCTGCAATAATCCAAACACAACTAAAACACGGGAGAACACCAGTGAAACACAAGTGCTCTGAACAAGTGCATTTTAAACATGCTCTTGGAGAGCACATATCTAACTTTCTTATATTTCACTGGGCCAGTCAGCTTACAGTCATTCAAATGTTTTAACTTCTCATGGCTTACAGAAATATAATATTGTTTCACTTTTATAAAAATCATAGAAACAAGGCTTTCGAGCTATGTACAAGGTTTGCTACTGATGCTCAAGAAAAGAAATGAAAAGCAAAATCCTGACTGCACAGGTTTTATACACATAGATGCTACAGAACAATATAATCAACTTTCATAAAGGGTTTTCATACACAGTAAGAAATGATTGCTTTGACCTGTGATAATACCAGAATGATTTTAAGGGCCCAGAGTGCATTAAAAATCTAAGAAAGAGATTAATACATATATTTTTAATTGCTCCTTTATAGGTTTTATAAGCTATTGGGGAGGAGGGATTTAGGAAGTCTTTAAGCATAGCTAAGTTACAGCTTGTTTTAGGCAATGACTGGGACATTGTTTCTGCTGCCATATGAGCTATTTGTAAAGTCTTTTAATTCCACTGGAAAATATTTATCATAACTTATTAATTAAAAGGAAGAAATCATAAAGACTGCAAAATATTTTTACTGATATTTTATTAGACTTAGCACCTATCTTGAGAGTTACTGATCACGTCTCCAGATCTGGGTGAAACATCAAGTGTGTTATGTTGGACGTAACTGAAATAGCTTGCATTCTGCTTTTAGGTTCTCTTAAAGGGATCAAAATTCAGATTGTCTATTTTACTGCAAATGTAGGCATTTTCAAATCTACTGTCATTCCCATAGTGGGCAGATGGCTGCTGTGAGTAAATCATGCCATACTCTGTGAGACCATGGCCTCATGCCATTATTTGTGACCCACAATTCTGAGAACTCCTTCTGAAAGGACACCGATGCAATACAAATATAAATATCTATTTACTGATTGAGAAATCCGAATACTTTTTACATTTTAAGGACATGCCAGAGCTAATAGCACATAAATTGACTTCTGTATTCATATGGTGTCAGTCAGAAAAAAAATCTTGTAATTATATGCTGTTTTGTAATTACATATTATATTGTTGTTGTGATTTTATTAATTTTGGTCTTGTTAGGATGTTATGACTGAAAGAATATGTTAATTTCAAGTAGTGATTACAGCAAAGCAAAAATTAATCTTTACTGTTTATGCTCCTTCAAAGGAGTATAGATAGTACAATTACTTGCCTTTTCACTCTTTCACCTAGCTCGTCTATAAAGTGTGAGACTTCTAAATTAAATAGGATTTAAGTTAATCTCAAATATCCACAAATTAGCAATTTTTGTGTTTTTTGCTGATGTCCTGATAAAATAGAATCTTTCAAATATTCTGTGGAATCCAGCATTGTAATGGTTAAGTGACAGGTATGTAAGGGCAAAAGAGGTTGTCAAAGGCAAAACAAACAAGACTTTTCTTCTCTTAAACAGCTTCTTCTAGCCATTAAGCATTGCAGGATAGTTGCAAAGTAGCAACACTGCAGCTGTCTCCAGTAGCCTCCATTTTGCTTGTGGTTATGGGTTTGAGGTAAGCCTGTATTGCCTAGGGAGTGAATGACTGCAAGTCTATGATGCCACCCAAGACTGAAGACAATAGAGGTGATTCAGTTTCTGAATTGCAATAGCAAGTCTAGCAGATATTATTGACCAAGGTTATTAAGAACCTTGGTCTTAATAATGATTGAGGCTAATAGCCTACTTCAACATCTAACTGCTGAATAAAAAGCAGTAGCAGCAGCACAGGATGCAGAAATTTAGAGCATTAGAAGCCATATAAGGAAGCAAAACTAAGAGACAGCAACAGTAAGACAAAGTACATATAAACTTTTAATGAATTAACCTTACAAAAGACAATAGCTTCAAAACATTTGACACGTTTGTACAAAACTATTCCAGCATTGTTAGTTCTCTCTTCAGAAAGAATGCCAGCAAGCCACCCAACGTGTCCCTGGCTATGAGATGCAACTGGTGATCACATCCAAATCATGTGTGGATAGAGTAAACTTATTTACAAATACTGTATACTTTAATACCAGATTAGTAGATGCTATTGGGGAGCGACTGTATTTTCCAGAAAACACCATGCATCAGAAAATAGTATGCACCCCTAGCTTTATTGCCTTTTTTTCCACGCATTTGTCACTAACATCTCTTTAAAGTCCTTTCAGGATGAGTTATCTCCTTTTAATTCCTATTACTTCTTTTCTTGTCTTTGAATAACAGTGCAAGTAGCAGTACAATCTTCCAGTCCTATAGTGTACATCACAACTGTCCTTGAACATAAGGAATATCAAGGTGCAAAATGATGGCTCATGGGACTATTCTGCAGCCATATTAAAGTAAGTGCCACATACCAGAAAATAGCACGCATGTTAAGGGCCAAAATGTAGTTAAAAAGTGCGTGATACTTTCCTGAAAATATGGTACTGATGACACGTACAAGCATCTTCAAGATGCCATGTTCCCTTGTGAAAGGGATCTTGTCATTTCAGTATGTACAAAGTATGTCTTCAATTCTCCTTTTCCTTTTACATTTATTATTCCTCTGCAAGTGCTCATGTACCCCAGTGTCTGCAGGACGTTGTTTGTCTCCTCTGTAACCTGCAACAACACAGTAGTAGAACCAGTGTTGATAACAGAGCAAAACAGAATCTTCTTCCACAGAGTGAAGAGAACATATGTTCTGAGGAATTATAAGGGGGTTGCTATAATGCTTATAAGGCCTTTAAGGGTCTCCTGTGAGGTTTGGGCACCTGAGCTTTCAAATAGTCTGTTGCCTATTTTAATTACTTACATTGGGTATCAAATTTGGTGTAATAATTTCTGGAGCTAGGATTGCAAACACAGTAGATACACAAATGGCACTATGGACAGTGCTCTTCCTCATACAGCATTTTTTTCAACTTCAGGAGGTGTTTTTCTTTCCAGTAGACCCAACCTTCCCCATCATTTTGTAAATACTAAGGCTGTGTGAATGAAGTGATGAGACATTAGCGTCGGTGTCAGAGATGCTGTTGCCAGTTTCACACATAACTGACAGTGAACCAAACTGCAGGCAGTTTTGCCATTTTAGGTGAAAGGCCACTAGAATGGGGGTTGTTCAACATCATCAGTTGTTTCAGACTGTGTTTCTTTGTGAAACAAGCAACTGTTTGTAGATGTCATTGCTTTGGCATCCCTTCTGTTTTCAGTTTTGACCACAGTTGGTAACTTTTCCATTACTTTGTTCTGTATAGTCTTAATCATAGATTCAGAGTGCTCTCAATTGCATGCTGGGATCCCAAAGTGCAGGGCAGGATATTAGGCAGATACTTAAAATGTGATCCATGACTATGGAATCACTGGAAAGTTAGTAAATTGAAGGTTTTTTCTATAAGATCTATCTATAATCTATACAGATAATAATATATAAAGATTATTAATCAGCATGGTTCACTGAAAGTTTCATGATCACTTTATGGATTTAACTTAATGTACAACAGTTATGGTCATTTACTTTATTTAGAAATAACATCAGCAATGCCCTTCAGAGATAAGGTAGCTAGTATTTTATGAGTTTAAAAATCCACAGAATAAATATGTGATTTCCCTCAAATCATCCTCTTAACTTAGGGATTAATTTCTAGCCAATCCATTATGTCCTCCACTGTATTCCTCTGTAGGGTTAAGACATAGTTTTTATTCTCCTCCTATATTGCCCATAATTTTGTTTTAATTCTTTAGTTTCCTGCCCAGGGTTTAATTCTTCTGAAATGTAAAGTTACAGCTGGTAGGTAATGTGTTTTTGTAGGCATCCTTAGCTCCAAAACACAGACCTGTTTAGTGTACAAATATGCATTTTTTTAAGCATCAGACTCAGAAGATTAAGATAAATACTAGCACAAAAATAAAACTTACCTGTATTTTGTCTAAGACACCAGTGCTGTCCATCCTGCTGGCCACGTTTACTGTATTGCCCCAGATATCGTATTGTGGTTTTTGAGCTCCAATTACTCCAGCTATCACAGGTCCATGGTTGATACCTGGAAGACATCAGAACTTAAGAACACACATCCATCAAACAGGGATGCACAGAGCACCTGGTAACATACCAAGTCAATAAACATGGTATTTAGCCCATGCTGAATAATGAATAAAGCTAACAACAGTTTGTTCACAACTGCTTTATTAACAAATGCACATTGTAAGGGTGAAGAACAACATGGTACACTCCAGTATTAATCTTGCAGTCATTTTGTATCCTATGTTATGTTTGTAAAGGAAGAGAGTTGTACTCTGCTAGTAGGGAAGGAAACCAGGAGGCAAAATCAAAAGCACTATCATTAACCATCCATCAAATATACTGTAATTGTAACTCTAATTACAGTGATGACCAGAAAAGCCAAGTTAGATGAGCAGGAAAGCCAAAACCTAGTGAGGAATAAACTCTGGACAAGCAAGTAGTTTGGAGTTCTAAAATTATCTCCATAACTGACTTCTATTAATTCCTTGATGGAAACCACCACTAGGGATATATCTGTGCAGTAAAATGAAAGTGTGATTGTAAAACAGGGAGGCATTTCGGAGATGGCTTATGTAGTATGGATCGTATGTGACATGGCAGCATGGGATACCAACCACAGTATGAGCCCACTTGGAAGCCCTGAAAAAAGCGACCGTAGCAGTTAAGTTTAGAAAACTGGGGACATATGCAAACCCTAAAGGATACCAAATAGAACCTGATAAATAGTTGTCTAAGCGCTTGAGATTAAATGCACAAAGGGACTCTAGGCCTTGCAACACCCTGCATTAACAACTAGGCCATGGGTGTCTCTTTCTGCCTCAGATCATCCAATGTGTATAAAGCACTAGGGACCTAAGAGTGGAATCCACAAGAGCTATCTGCTGAGTAGCCCAAAAAGTACCAAAGAGACGTGTGTGGCATACGCTCTGCCATGGTCCAGAAATTAGGGCAGTATGGTGGGACTTCCCTACAAAAATGCGACGGGCAAGAGGTGACTTTATTTTTTTTACCTTTTTTCTGAACCATTCTGGTGGTTTGAGTAATACCTCAGGGGCTGGAGAGCCAGTTTCAGATCCCCCGTCCTTCAAAGAGACTTCTACCCATATCTCTTAGGAATGCGTATTGGTCACCCAGGATTTCTGTGATGTGCTGCTCTATGTCATTCCTGTTAGTGCAAGTCTCTTTTGTGTGACACGTGAATGTTTACTGGGGCAAGGCTGGAAGAGTAGCACTGTCAGTCCAGGTGAATGCTCTAACAGAGGGTGATACCATCTGTCTGTCTCCCTTGTATCCAAAGTGACATTTAATTATTATATGAAAAGGAAAATACTGTTCAGCAAATACTGTTCTGCAGGACAGACAGAGAGTATCTTATTCCAAAGTATCCTACAACCTGGGCTCATAGGATTCTCCAGGGAAGAGGGATCTTTATGCTTGAACAGCCTCAGCCAAAAGATGAACCAAATTAAGTTCACCTACAACACAGACAAATGTTCTAACCATAAAGCTATATGGAAAACAGCATGTCAGCCTTCATTCTGTTGTGGAAAAAAGCAGTGCCTGTGCAAAACTGGCTGCAAAGGCTTACCTGAACTTGTCTACTAAATCAAGTACCTTAGCTAACAGAAGGAGAGGAACACTTGAAACATAATTTAGGTGCTCCCTTCCCTTGCCTGACAACGTCAGAGTAGGCTGTGTACTTCCTAAGGCACAATTAGCATTTCAGGCACTTGCAGAAAATGAAGGTTGAAAGCTGTGTAACTCTAGCTAGTTACAACAATTCTGGGGTTAGATGCTGGCTGAGGAAGGCTTTCACAAATAGTGGTTTGGCCTTAAGTCCTTTCAGTGGGGATATTGTCGGAGGTTCAAACGTTTCTGTGGCTGTAATTGCTATGGATATCAGATGGTTTCGTGGTCAGGTGGTGGTGGTGGTAAGTGGAGAAGTGTAGATGGGAAGTTGGAGATTTCAGTGGTGCCTGTATTGGATCAAGGTGGCAAAAGTACCATTTCAAGGCTTGCATTCTTTGTGCATTTAAACATTCCTCATTTCATGAAGCAAAGGAGCCTGACTTTTCAGGAACCTATAGCAAACACTTTAAAAATCACTTTAAAGTGGGAAACTTTTTCCCTAGGAAGTTTGCTTCATGATTCCCCCTTTAAAGGAGTCAGTATTGCTTTATTCAGTTTGCAGTTTCAGCCCCAGCTCCTAGTAGCTCTTTATCTGTACTGACATTGCTGATAAAAGTATGTTTGCAAGTATTTAGCATGTCTTCTATGGCAAGAAGAGAACTTTTATTCTGTACGGAAATATGGTCTCCCTACATGTTTCTTTTAAACCCGTCAAGTTCTGTAACACTTTGAGAAGGAAGTATACTTTGGATTTCCTTTCTCATTTTTTTTTAAATTTAGCAAAGAATACAAAACCGACCGGAAAAAGGAGCACTCTAAGGAACACATATTTCGAGTCAGAAGATAGTAAGTTTTGCCAGTGGGTGGCACTGTGAAATAAACATGAAAGGAGCAGCCTGAAGGAAAAGCGAGTGGCACAGCAAGGAAAATACAAGACAGGAGAATAACTTGGAAATCAAATACTTCTGGCATGTTTGCAGGATTTATGGATTTCCAATATTAATTTAATGCTTTCATTTCACAATTTCCAAGTTACATATTGCATTGTACTGCTGTACCGCTATCAGGAAATAAACATTTCGGAACGTACGTTTCTTGATCAGCTTTGAATTCATTTATTTCATCATCCTTTCCATGGCTTACTGCAGCTGCCTATTTCTTTTTTAAATACCATGATGCACAAGTAGAAGTAATTATAAGCTGAAATAAAAGGGATACCCCTTTCAAATTTAAACAACTAGTCATCTTTACTCTTATCTGTCAATAACCACAGAACAACAAAGAGAAATACTCTCCTTTGTCTAAAACTGGGAAGGAAAGGGTGCATTTTTTTGTATGCTTACTTGAATTTAGTGCATCTAAAATATTTCAGATGCCAGCCTCACTGGCACCTTATAGCTCCTGGTCTCCAAAACCATTTATATAGTTTTGTAAAGCCCTGTCCAGAATTTTCTTGTGTCCTTAGGTATTGATAAGCTTAAAAAAAAAATCTGTGGTTAACAATATCTAAAATAATTATTATGGAGTTACCATAAAACCATTCAGAGCCATGGGAGCATATATTTTCTATTGCTCTTTACTTAGGAATATTGCCCTTTCCCGAGTCCTGCCTTGAAACACGCCTTGCAACAACAGCAGCCATGGTTAATGGGCAATACCATGTAGGCTGCCTTCAAACAGGGTACAGATGGTGCTATTTACCTTCATGGCACTTTTGATCAGTTCTACTAACAAATCAGCTGATACTTCACAATGAATTCTCCCTCTCCTCTATGATATTCTCATAAAAATTCTGTGATACATACCTACTCGTAACTTGAAGTCATTGAATGAATGCTTGTTTATGACATCCAGTTTTGCCACCAATGCAAATGCGAACTCCACCATGGTTCCTATGTGCATGTACTGTCGTTCAGGTTCCTGAATTTAAACAGCCAAACAAATAGAGTAAAATAATTTCCCTTAGCCTTAGACAATACAAACCAAAATATTCATAACACTTGAAAGCACTTAAACCCTCAGAGACATGCTAGATGATGCCCTGTCCAGCATTAGTTAGACCAAACAATGGCCAATAGACCAGGATGCATTTTACTTACAGAGTCAGGCAGTCTAGAGGTGACAGGTCCAAATCATACATAATCTAATGTTTTGATTGTCAAATAACTGATTCTGCTACCTAGTCCCACAGGCACTCAATAGCTATGTGTGCCTAAGATTTGCTCATTAATTTTATCTAAGTGTCTGTGTCTATTTTATGCCCTTTAATAATAAATAACGTTTGTGGACAGGCCCACAGAGACTTCTCCCTCTCACTGTCTCACATCTCAGTACCCTAGTTAATGCTTAAGAACCAGTGAAATTCACAATTTTAAGAGTTTCTGTAATGATCTCATCTGGTAAAAAAAGCAAGCATCTCTGAGAATTTAACAGACCTGGAAATGAATAAAATACAGGAAGAAGAAAGGAAGAAGGTAACCCATCCTCTGTCCCATCATTTCATAGCTCAGAGCTTACACCACTTATAAAACCTATAGACTTCATGTCTCCTCATACATTAACAGTGTAGCCTGATTTCTAAGTACTGATTTGAGTCCCCACAGGCTAAGGAGAAAGCTGATTTTCAGGCTCCCACAGCCCAGAGTAGGCCCCTGACAAAAGAATCACAAGAGATGGACTCATCTCTATGAGAATGACTAAATCTTCCTCATTTCTTGAGGTAAAGTGACAGAAGAGATGGACAGATGACAACTTCAGGAGATGATTCATGGAGTAGATGCATCAGCCTAGGTGGGACAGTAGTGGGAATTGCCAGAGCAGCTGTTTAGAGGAATTAAGCCTGCTTCCTTTGGTGTTCACTCCTACTTAAGACAGATGATTTCATGTTCAGTTGATGTATTCAGACCCCATCCTTAAGCACTTAGTCTTCCTTGGGTGTTTGAAACTGGGGGCAGTTCCCAGCAGTATGCCTAGCAGTCAGTCACTGCCATACGAAGTACCAAGGTATCTGTGCATCGTCAGATATCTAGACTGAAAGCTAAGTCCTGGTGGATTTCTTTTGCAAACATGTACTAAGTTACCAAACGAACACTAAAACTTGGATCTCTTGGTTCACAGTTTGTGGAAATAACTGAAATGATACATTTCTTCCTGTGCACCCACTAGTTTTAGTCGTGACTGGGAGCTCCTCTGTCTCCTCATCTTGTCTGCAGTTCTGTGTTGAATTCATCCCCTTTACCTCCCTGTATTAAATGTCAGAGCTAATTTAGAATCATTCTTTTGCTCTTTTTGTTTTTTTTTGTTACTGTCTTTTTGTCCTTGGGGCCCTTGGGATCTATAGTTCAGGTGTTAATTGCCTCTGTCTAGAAGGAACATGAGTTTGGCAAGACCACAGTTATTCTAAGCAGAGAATGTGTTGATTCATAATTGCTGTCTCTGTCACTAACTGGTAGTACTCTAAAGATCATGGCAAAAGCAAGGTTCTTGCCTAAAAGTTATATGAACTTCATTTTGACTGACTGCAGTTCCCAATCCTACCCTATTAAGTAAGCTAGGAACAAAGGAACATGTTCTCAGTGCTGAGCCTGAAGGATCTACAGGTGTATGGTTAGTATGGCTACTCAATCATCTCAGCTTGCAATGGAAAATACTAATTTTTTGCAGTGGTTTTCACAATTTACAAATCCAGTTCTGCTGCAGCATGTAGAAATAAAATGCTGTATTGTATTTAGAATAGAAGGCCTGTTTTAGACTTAGCAAATACAGTGGCATTTTGAAACCACAGTGTGAAAAGCAGTAATTCAGAGAGACTACTAAACAAAAACATACACTTGTTGACAACAATACAGTCTATCCTAATATAAAAAAAACCTAGGCCACAACATTATATTTAACCTGCAGTTTAATGAACAGAATTTTAGCCTTTGTTTGAACATGGTCTGTATTAACCAGAAGCCTTTTCTTGTACCTGACACTGTTCTTGGTTGGGTGTGGCACTCAGTCCTGTTGCTGCCATGTAAGTACTCCCAATGGTCTTTATCTTTTCAACTCCACTGAACTTTGGCTTCGACAATAACTGTAAAACAAGGATGGCTATTCATTATTCAGATCAGCTGTCTTATTACTCTAACAGCATTGTTACTCTAACAGCATTTAGACCATCAATTCTTAGAACAGTCTCTTAATAGACCCCAAATGGCTTCACAAATATATACAGGATGAAGGACTTAAGGGTGGGTAAAACAGTGGTTACAGCCTCCAAGCGAAGCAAATGTTTGTCTGCTAAAATTTAATTTTAATCAAATTTAGTCCCTTTTCATTACAAAGGACTAAATTTATAGTAATAATCAGAGAATCGTAGAATAGTTAGGGTTGGAAAGGACCATCAAGTTCCAACCCCCCTGCCATGGGCAGGGACACCTCACACTAAACCATATCACCCAAGGCCTCATCCAACCTGGTCTTGAAGACTGCTGGGGATGGAGCATTCACAACCTCCCTGGGCAACCTATTCCAGTGCCAGGAATTTCCTCCTTATATCCAATCTAAACTTCCCCTGTTTAGGTTTGAACCCATTACCCCTTGTCCTATCACTACAGTCCCTAATGAAGAGTCCCTCCCCAACATCCTTACAGGCCCCCTTCAGATACTGGAAGGCTGCTATGAGGTCTCCACGCAGCCTTCTCCAGGCTCAACAGCCCCAACTTTCTCAGCCTGTCTAAATTCCATGTTATTGTACATACAGCTGTTAAAAGTCAGTAGGCTTTGCACTCATTTGAGATTTGTACTGAGTCACTATGTGAGAGGACAGTTAAGACATAAACAGTTTTCCAAAAGTGAGCATCTCTTCAACACCAGTAGGACAGTCAATTACAACAGGACTAAAATACAAGGATTTTAGTTCATATCCCAGGTTGTTGTGGACATTCCAATGTTCCCCCCATGGGTTTGCTGATAAAATAACTTCTATAGCTGCATATCCACAAATCCAGACTGTGCTTTCTGAGTCATAACATGGTCTTAATGTCTTTAAAACACATACTGTTCTCAGTGAGACCTTTACAGTTACACTCTTGTAACAGTCCATCTGTAATCATACTCTGTACTTGCTTGTAACTTCAGAGAATGGAATATTAGAACTTACACAATTCTTTGATTTGCTAATGTAATCAACTGATCAATGCCCTGTATAGTGAGACAGATCAGGTGTAACACAAAGCTGTATCATTTTAGGGGACACAGATTTACATACCTGACTTTAGGCAGTAGTATTTAGAAACTGTAGTCAATATATGGCATGTAATATGACTGCCTCATGAACTGCAGCTAAAGGGCAAAAATTTCTCCATCAGATACACACATAGGATTCTTATTACAGTGAATCAAAAGCAATTGAGAATGTCAGCTTAATATCTGATTTATCTCACATCAACCTCTTTTTCCTTTAATACTCCCTGTTAAGTAATTTCCATGTGACTAGGCACACAGAAGTTCTTTTCTAACAGCTCTCTGTTTCAAGTACATTTGCTTACTGTTGCATACCCTGAGTTATTAAGATTGAAACCATATGTTGATTGCTGTTAGAAGTACATACATCATCGAAGTCAGCAATGATCTCATTTAGCAGCCTGAGACATTCCAAGCCTTCCTTATTTACATCAGATTCTGTGTAAAATTCCTTGAAATCCGGAACAGAGGCAAACATGACACAGACACAGTCATATGACTGATGATAGAGATCCTGTCCAAAAGAAAACAGAATAGAGAAAAAAATGTTAAACCCAGCTCTAGATAAATATTTCCTCATTAATAATATGCAGTATGCTTTTTCTGAAAAGGGAAGAGTTGCAGTGGTTGGAATGGCTTAAGATGGTGGTTGGGTATTTTTTGCATTAATTTTAAATGGTGTATAAAGAGATTCAACACATACACCTGAAAATATTTTAGTGATTTAAAGTTACTTTTTTTCCTCCTGAACATTAACTCTGTGAACATAAAATGTTCAGTAATTTATTAGATAGGACCCATTTCTGAGGCTTCTTATGAAAAGAATTTGGTCTGGCTTGTATGTCTGAAAGTATATTTTTGCAAAAGAATATCTAACTTATTATTAGCTGTTTGCGTTATTGTAATAACTAGCAAACTGAACCAAAACTGTAAACTGAATGCACTACAAACACATAATGCAACACAAACCTGACTGATAGTTCCTAACCAAAAATAATAAGATTGTCAATAGGACATAATAATTATCATTTCTATAACAAGGAGTTGAACTATAACTTATTTATGTGAGATTCTCCACTTCCTTCTGTGACCACCTCAGCTCCATAGGAATATTCTGGTGCTAAAATTGACCACCCCCCTCCACTGCTCATTCAGTCGGAGAAGGCAGATGATTTTGTCTAGATTTTTCTGCCCCTTTGTTCTCTAGGGATTCCATAACCAGAGCATCACTGAAGCTCCACCATGCCTCTGGGCAGTGGGGATGGAATACATCATTGCAATTCATCATTATTGTATGTATTCTTATAGCTGAGATGGTTGTACCTGACATCCAGCTTACAGCCATATATACAAAATCAGTATCACTTTAATGTGACCTGGTTGTGCAAATGAACAGCAACTAAACAAAATTTCCAATCCAATGAGTCCATAGTTAGATTGCTGCTAAAGTTCAAAGGAGTTCTGGATCTCCTGTGTCCTCCTGTCAAAAGAATTTTTCATAAAGAACTAATATTGTGATTATATTTTTCTGCCATCTATTTTATCTATCTCCATCAACACCTGGTTAATAAATTTAATCCATATAATAATGTTAAAAGTAAATGTTAAATAATATGTAAAAGTAACATATAATTCAATTCATATAATTAAGTAATCAAGTGGGGGGAAGAGGGAACCCCTCTGGCTGGATGACGTCAACTGCATTTATGCAATTAAAGCTTAATTGAATACCTGACTTAATTTGAGAGCATGGTCATCCTATGTGCATCTATATTGTCAGAACAGCAGATGTACATATCTGGGAAGTCACTTTAATGCCAGATGAGCAGAATCACCTGAGACAGAGTTTCCTTCTCTCAGTCTGTTATGGAAGAAAGGCTAAAGAAGTAATTTTTCCTAATGTAAACACTCAAGAGGAATGCCTGAAACTCTACAGGATGACTCTTGACTCTAAGAAATTCAGAAGCTCAGGCCCCAAATGACCTCTCTATGCTCCAGTCTCCCGCACTTAAAACCAGCTCCACTCTGTAATACTGCAGTGATATATACTGGGGGCTGTCTTGAGTATTTATGCACCTAGACTTGCCACAGATACACTCAAGCTTGAAATTAGTGAATTGGAGCAGTAGAAGAAGAACAACAGGCTTAGTCTGGAAATGCTTAGCTTTTGCAGTCTGCCTTTTGCTTCACATCTACTTACTTGAGGCACGTCTACACTACACTACAGTAACATTTGCCTATACATACAGTCAAAAGTCAAGATCTGATGTGCTAAGTGCTTTTCATAGACAAATTAGCAGAATAGGAACAGATATTGCATTCTGTGGTTAACTCGGCTTTTTTTCTATTTCCTCAAGTTACCTTGCTTGTAACTTAATTTCAATTTTGGGTGAAGGAATTCAGGCCAAACACAGTGCTGGTTATTAAAAGAGGAATGCATCACAAATACAGGGCCTTGGTAATACAATGTTATATAAAAGACTGGAGAGAGATACAACAATATTTATAGCAGAATGTAGGTAATTAATATTCAAAACATGGATCATTACAGATAATTTTGAAACTTACCCTACAAAATAAAATTGTATACATCTGTGATAAATACTTGAAAAAAAAAAAAAATTCAGGTTCCTACCAGATTGAAAAATCCAGTAAATTAAATCCAGTCAAATTAATAGTACACAATAATGCATACTTCTGTTCTCCTAAGGATTCTGCTAATTGGTAAGAAAAGTTGGGTTTAATTTATCAGATAAACATGAGGTAGCAGCTGTTTTATTTGCTTTATTGAATCCAGCTGATTTTGCATCTTGAGAATGCCAAACATGCCAGAATTACATTACGGATGGGATTCTGGTTGTAAAGACAAAATCTAGGCACAGAGGCGATATTGGGACGCTGCCATATCTGAAATAGGACTTGGATCTCTTGAGGTCCCTTCCAACCCTTGGGATTCTGTGATTCTGTGAACTAGCACCATGTAAAGATTTATTTGAGAATAAACTTCAAGTCATAAGAATACAGGTCTTTCAGGAGGTACAACTGAACAGGAAAAGGAGACCAACTAGCAGAGCTGCAGGCATATGATATTACTGCATAATATGAAGCAGAGATAGTAGAAGATGGTTTCATTTTATCACCTCATAATATAGGAACCAGAAGATAAACAGGACATTTAAAAGTAGAATAAGGAAAAATAATAAGAGATATATAAATGTTTATTTCATTACTATTCAACAACATGAAAGAGCTTAAAGGGTTAAACACCTGAATGCTTATGTGAATACCAGAAAAATGTGTAACAAGGAAGTGTATGCAAAGCATATGCAGAAGCAAAATACACCCTTACATTTACAGGTAAAAACACAAGGATCAAATAGCACATTAAGCTTCAGCTGTTCCTTGAGTATCTAACACTGATAGTATGTTGGACAGAAGTTAGATACTTCCTGAAATATCTAACACTGAATACTGCCAGGGCCTTGCAATTTACTGGACTGCTGATAGGCGGCAATGATGTTTACTACGATTGTCACTGAAAAAACAGTCTTATTAAACAGGAAGACCTAATTAGCTATTTGAAAATGTCTTTGCTGTCCTCCTTGAAAGCAGAAATGTTGCCCAGAATAAATCATGGCAACTTACACAACTGTACAGTCATCAGGAAGAGAAATATGACTGAGCAAAAGACAGGAGCAGAGCTTCAAACAGAAGTGCTGTCGTGACACAGGAAGATGAGTGTGCATTATGCTTTTGGCACACCACCCAGTATGGGGATAACCAACATGTAAGAAATGTAACAGTCATGCCTGACTGTTAGAATTACAGACACAAATCCTATTTTTCTATAACCAGAGGTATCACTCCTTCCTCTCCTCCATCTCAAAAATGAACAGATTGTGTATGAACAATTGTCATATGCTGAAGCTCAGTAACAGTGCCCCATTTCTCTTCCTTTAATACTGGAGCAGTATCCACCTCCACTAATGCTCTATAGCATAGTAGCGGCATGGAAACAACAACAAATGGCACTGTTTATAACCAGATGAGTAGTAATGGTGACTGTCACAATAAATGTCAGAGAAAGTAGGCTTTCCCAGCTAGTTTATTTTGATAATTCTTAACAGTAAAGACTGTGGCAATTGAGTGTCTTCATTTTCCTGAGTAATTCTCTTGAAACAGTACTCTCCAAAATGCTTAATCAGAAAATTAAATGCAACACCATTCCAGGAAGGAACAGCTTTGCTTCTCTCAACAAAACCAAAACCATCCTTTCTTCTGCAGTCAATTCCTTTCTATTTTTTTCCTTTGATAACATCTGAATTTCTGTTGGTTAGCTCTCATTAATGTCCTCTCTTCTTCTTCAGTGCTTGGACGTCTTGTCGGAATGTAGGAGGGAAATGCTTCCTGTTACACCTCTTGGAAGGGTATGTTGATAAGCTTCTCTGGGGCAGAATTTCTGTGCTAAGTAGGATGCTGGCTCTAACCTGTAGCTGATGAAACAGGATTGCTCTTGCTGAGTAATGTGCTTGACAATTACCTTGCAGCACAAAAGCTCCTGAGCCCTTTTCACTAATAGGGGATCTGGATGCTAACAACATAAATAAAAAAGCTGCATAAGCCAGGTGCAGATATATTTAATCCTTGACCTGTTTCCTGCTTTTAGTTTTATATTTGTTCCTATCTTTCTCTCTGTCAACTGGGAAGTACCCTGTTTGGTACCCAGTATGCAAACTATAAGCGGAAACTCAGTTCCAGAGGTTCTGGTAAAGCAAACAAACCTTTATTACAGTTTGCTCTGAAGTTACTTTGCTTTTCCCATATTGGCATTAGTTAATGTGTATCCTGCTATGAAAAGACCTTTGTTGGTCATCTAAAAGTATAGTCCCATTACTCTCGGTTAGCATTCATCCACTCATATTTTCCCCTTTCATCATTGCTGCCTGTTCTTCAGCAGCACACTTTGTCTTCCCTTTTCTTCATTGAACTCCATGCATAAAATTCTAAGAGAAGTAGTATTCTGAAACAGACTATTCATCCATTAGATTAATTTTCATCTCAAAATTGGGATTGGGTTTAAACAGAAAAGAATATACATAAAACCGTATCAACATGAGTGTTTGTAAGTAAGGAAAATGTGGACAAATTTCAATTCAGTGTTTGTTGACTTCAATTTCCACACAAAGAAAACAAAGGCTTGATCTGTCTTAATGTATTCTTAGGTATATACATGTACAGACATACAGAATGTCCTTTAAGGGTCAACACATTCTTGCTGACTTTGAGAGAAATCTGAGGACACGACAGATGCTTATAATCCTGAATATTTTGAGAGAAATCTGAGGACACGACAGATGCTTATAATCCTGAATATTTCCAGGGATTTGAAAGGTTCTCCCCTCTTTGAAAACTGTGTTTGAAAATAAACAAAATAAGAAAAACCTCAAGATTTTTAATTATTTTTTTTAAATGGACACCGCTAAAATAATGACAAATCATTTTTACTTCAGCTGACATGATAGATTGGAGAGCTCAGCACATTACAATTCCTACTCTTCACTAAATTTACTAAAGCTTATTTCAACCTAAGAATCTTGAGGGGTGACAATATAAATCCAGTTGCCAATACAAAGGTGAGCAGATGGTGTTGCTCTGCTGGGGAGCTGAGATGGAATAGCACATAAATGAGAAAGCAATCTCCTGATGGTTTGCTGTGTTTAATGCCTGAACTGAGAACTGGAGCTGCGCCAACTTGGCTTCCAGCCAAGGTCTTCACTGGATTCAAAGGAACCCCGCAGCAGTTTTTATTCGATATTAGCTACCAAATGAATATTTGCAGGTAGCACTAACATACTGATACAAAGTACTGATTAGTAGTGCTTAATGCAAACCACAGTGAAAGGGAAGACATTGTCCTCATTGACTCAAGAGATCGAAAATTAATCCCTAAAGCTGCAGTCTCCCCTCTTTTGTCAGTCCTGGAGCAGTTGTTTGGTATGCACAAGTAACTCAAACTATTGTTTTTACAATCTTTAGAACTACTAAATGCTTTTCTTTTTCTAACCTTTTTTGTTTTATTAAAACTGTAAAGCAATATTAGGAGCAGATCTTATTTCCACCAAAGTCAACAGGGAACTTCTGGTTGACTTTTCTGTTGTTTGGATTGGGCCCACAAGCAGCAAGTAAACAGGTAATTCAGTGTACAGAACCTCTTCCCAGAATTAACATAGCCACTTTAGTTTAAGGGAAATGGCTAATTTTCACTCCAGTAAACAAGATCTCCAGTCACCAGAAGAAAAATCAGAACCTGGGTGCAAATCCACATTATTAACAAAGGAAAAAATTTCTGAATGCATATGATTTAATTTAATCTATGTTAATTCAACCATCCCGTTCTTCCTTCTCACCCTTTTCTTACCTTCCTTTGAAAGGCAAAGTGCAGTGCCATCTAAGGTAATCTCATATGTTTTTACTTCAAGGCAGTGAGATGCATTCAGTACTGTAAAGCAAGCCTTTCAGGTAGGCAAGGGGGAATGAAAGTGACTGTAAATCTGTAATCTTGCTATATGGACCTACTGTTCAAATCAGCATTAAGTGGTATTTCCATCATACGCTGCTTTCTTATAGAGCAGAGGATATACAGAGATGGCTGACCTCATTCTTCAGGTTTCTTGCCAAGAAGTGTTCAGCTACATGGGCTGGAAGCACATTCTCCAGAAGCACCCGATTTAAGTTCTCCATGGTTTCAATCTCCTCCCGCTCTTTTTTGAACTTGTTCTTCCACAGGAAGTCTAACCTACAGTAATATTCATTCTGTTACAAGAGGACACAGAGGTAAAGAAACAATAGGCATCTTGTCCTGCTGAAGTATAGGTTTAAGAGACAAAATAAGCACAGTACATCACCCCTACAAGGCTGTTATTTGGCCACTCAAGTACAATTCCAGACACCACAGAAATCAAACCCCAAACACGCAATATGTGACATACATTTCATCAAACTTACATTGCCCTCCCAACAAAGTGGCCCATAAAAATTCCCAGGAAAAACAAATGAAGTGCCTTAAGCAATGAAAGGTTTATTTATTCACACTCAGGCTTTAGTAAATTAGTTTTAGAAATCAAACACTGTTACGGAAACAATTTACAGGTTTGCAACTTACCATGGTTTCTTAAGCATAGAATTTCACTTACAATAATGAGCAATTGAAGAATACCCTAACTTTTACCAACTTGTACTTACACCATGCAATCAGCCTCATAAGAAAAAACAGCCTACTACTATAACATGCCTTAATCATTATCAGGTTATCAAAAATGGCCCGGTCAACTAGGCCAAACCAGTTGAGTTTGTCAGAATTTTCTTTTAAATATCCCAGCAATGGAAAAAACTGGAACTATATGGAAACGTATAACATTCTTGGAATATCAGTATTTTTGCAGATCTGGTTTCATGAAAATTGTGTTGAAGAATGAGGAAAAATGCATCTCTGTGGAGCTCTCCCTACTTCTTTGCAATATTGTTAATGTTTTGTCAAAAAATCTATGGCATTATTACTACAGCAAAGCCTCCACTGGCCTGACTATCTCATTTGAGCTGATATAAATCAAGAGCTATTTCAATATGGTTCAATGGTTTCATGTTATCATGCAGCCTCAGTGAAGACTATGCTATTAACCAGAGGAACATGATTATGTTGACAGTCTTATTATAGAAAAATCTGAAAACGATAGCTAGTATTATTAGCAGTCAGTAAGCATTCACATAAAATATTAGAGTAGTCCTGGTTGGACAGTGGCTGTCACAGATAAAAATGATTCATACATGTTTTGTTGAGACCATGGCCGAAGACAGTGTAGAAAGTTGAAACGAGATGGTATCAAAATGATTTGGAAAGCTTTTAGAAAACAATGAAGGTAAAAATTGTTGGAGCAAAAAATGTATCTGCAAATACTTGCAAGATGAAAAAACAGTACCCTCAGGTTGCCTTTAAACTGGTTGATAAAGTCTGGGTTCTATTTAGGTACTTCATTATGAAAACAAAAGAGGTCATCCATACCATGAAATCCTTATTGACAAATTCTTTTGTGCTGATGCACATACTAAAAAAGACAGAATGCAGTCATTAAATGCACTGCAAAAGAAATATTCTGGCTCTTCTGACACAAAGGTAACATTCTTCTGAAAGTAAAATGAGACTTCACATCTTAAAAAGGATCATGATGAATCCCAGAAATCTGGCCTTGTGATGTCAAATAAGCAAACAAGCTGGATATTTTCAAGTAACTACATGTTACTAAAGGATATTTGCAGATTATAACCAAATGAAGAGTGGGCAAAGAATTAAATGTGTGTAAAGACAAACATGAAGGATCAGTGAACCTGAGAACAGGCTTCTGCAGGAACTTGGAAATAGGATTTTATTATTGTTCTCTGGCATCATTCCTGTATCAAATGGCAGTTATCCCTTCTATAAGGAGGTCATGAACAGCTTTTTTTTTTTCCAAAACTCACTACACGATGCAAAATACATGGAGTCATATTTTTAGAATGTCAGATTTGTATGTATATCACATATTTACACATTGAAGTTCCCCACATAGATGATAAATTCAACTGCTACCACCTGTATTCAAGCAGAAAGAAAAAAAATCTAATCAAAACCTGGGATGTCAAAATTACTTGCATAAATTGAAAAAGTAAACTGGATGCCTGCTGAAATTAGGTATCTGTTGTGCCAACTTTGCATTGAAAAAAAAGGGTGCTGGATAAGCTGAAGTCTTCAAAAGGATATATTTCTTTTTTAAGAGTTAATATTAAACAGACAATTTTATTTTCTGCTTTTTGTTTTTATTGAATGAAATGTAGGGTGCCACAAAAAATGGCAAAGAGAATTCAGAAATAATCAAACAGAATGTATTCTAAAATTTGTTTTGAAATTTAAAAAAAAATCAACATATCGTATTTCAGAACGTCTATTCAGACTTTTAAAACAAACAAACAAAAAAAAATCACAAACCACACATTACCTTGTTAAAACTTATTTCAAATTCTGTTGGGTTTTTTTTTGTTTGTTTGTTGCTGTGTTGGTTTTGGGTTTTTTTTTTTAATGTTTGCATGATCTATCCAATTCAGTATACAGGATATCAAAGATCCTGTTCAATCTTTGTAGCCTTACAGTCACATGAAAACCAAGATTGTTTCCTATTTTAAATGTTATCTCCAGGACTTTTTCAAGATATCAGAATGAAAGTATCTCGGAATGGCTCTGCAGGCACAATACCCTTGAGATACAAAATTTCCCTTCCTCACCTTATGCTGCTTTATTTGACACCACTTCCCAGCAGGTGACCATAGTGGAATGCCCAAGGAGGCATGAAGGACACTGCATTCCTCCAGGCATCACAGATTAATTGGCTTCTGCCGGGACAAGAGACTACCATGCATCTGGGCAAGGAAACCCACAGGTTCAAATCAGTGGTAACTTGCTGAGCAAAAGTAGTTAAGAGCAACAGGAACTGATTCATGTCTTACTGATTGCACAGAGATGGATTTATCTGCATTTTTAAATTCTAGTGGGACACTCATCTGGGTCTGTTTTCAATATTTGCTTAGGTAAGGCAATGAACTAATTCTCCTTACTGAAAGAATGTCACATAGAAAGTAAAGATAGATGTCTACAGTCAGGGAAGATGAATGCTATGGCATTCAGCAAAGGGGCAGCAAGGGCAGCACTGAAGCAGCTAAGATCATAGAAATTAAGCCTAGGTTTTCATTCAAGTGAGGGAGCTAAGGAGATCCCACCTCACAGCCATTATTTCCAACAGCAAGTGTAAGAAAGTATCTCAACACAGAGCATCAGCAGAAGATGCCTTAATAAATTGATCAGCCAGAAGTCATCAGCTCAAAAGCAACCAAAATGAGAAGCTGCTAGTCTGAAACTCGTGGTGGAGAACCAGCTCATTCAAAACAGCCACAATGTTAGTGAAATGACAAATGGTAAGAATATAATGCAACTCTTGGTAAAAGAACTGTGCTGACCCTGGGAAAAATAGAGCAAGTTACTTCGAAAAAAAATATGCTAAGAAAAATAGCTATTTAGACATATTAGCTAAAGCTGATACAATGGGGGAGAGCTGACATCTCTTCTGTGAACATGCCTTCATCTGTTATGAAGAAGTCAATGGGCAATAGGAGTGAAGTTGAAAATAAGTTTTCATTACATTCTTTCATAAGGGGCTCTTGAAAAGACTACATTATCTAAGAACAGAAGGAACCTCTCACAGAGTAAAAGCTTAGTAAAAAGCAGAACAGAGATTACAAATAAACAGTTTTCATTGCTGAGGGAAGTTGCTATAAACATCTGGGCAGTAAAACAGCCAATGAAGTTCAGTGTGGATAAACACAATACAATCCATCATGGAAAAAAACAAAAATATTCACCTAGCCTACAGAGTAATGGGCTATTCATTATTTTAGGTACTGATAAGAAAGGAATTCACAGGCTATGATGATACTGGTAATGCAAATTGGGCCATAAGAGAGATTTAATGCTCAATAGAGTTTACATGTGAACATACACCTTACACAGCCTAGCCCATACCAATCTGCATTCTCCTGGGCAATGTCTGAGCAGGGTGCAAGAGTTGCTATTCTCAACATATTGTCTGCCTGCTGCCATGTTATCTTCAAATAACTGTAATGGCATGCATGCAGAATGAAATGCATCACTTGATCTCAGTGTCAGGGATCAGTGTCAGCATGACCATAAAAAAAAAGAGCAGTTCTACTTTCGGCCTCACATCTGGCTGCTCACTCCCATTCTGTGCTCACCCTTTTGTCACAAGCCTTGCTGCAGCCACACCATAAAACCAGATCCAGAAATAAATCTGTCAGCAACCCAACCATTTTTCCAGTTAACTTTTAAGCCAGATTTTTACCCTATTTTGAGCCACTCTACAGTTCCACAGGCAGCTGTGCCAGTACAAATGAGGCGATAGAACAGTTAAGAATGAGTAGCTGAGGGAAGGCCTACTTCTTTCAGTAGGGATGCTAGTTGTGCAGCTAAAAGTATTAGTTGAACCTGAGAATTAAATTGGCTTATAAAACATGTAATGACATACTAGCTCTCTGTCTGTTCATTCCCATTCAATCAGAGACACCATTCGCCCTCCTGCTTTTGCACCAGGATAGGCATCTCTCTGACTAGTGGCGGCAGGTTCACGAAGCAAGGCCTGTAGGAAAGCATTCTTCGGTTTAGAGGATCTTTCTGGTTATCCACTCTGGGGACATAGGAACACCAATGCCAGCTTAAGAGAAATGAAAAGACCACCATTTTCATAAGCAGCTATTATCTCTGGTATTGTTAAAATAATCAGATATTAAAAGAAGAGACAGTATTACCTGCAAATCAGAAAAATTCAATAGCAAAAAGAGAAATTACTTGTATTACTTCTCTGTGGAAGAAGGGTAAGGAAGAACTTTACTTTGCCTACACTGCCAAGATATCTTGACAGTGTTCTGCAAGTGCCACTCAATGAAAGTAGCAAGCAGAAAGTTTAAGAACAAGACACTTTCATAGGACATTTTATCAAGTCATGAAATTTATTATGAGAAAGCGTTGGGAAGACCAAGATTAAAAAAAGATTAAAAATGGATCAGACAGTGTAACAGAAGGCAGAGCAGCCAATAGGTATTAAGAATTGCCACAGAAATGCCAACTGGCAGAAGGTGGGAAGCATATGTTCCTGGAGGGGTCACACTACCCAGATTCACTTCCTCCCCTATTCTTTTCCAAAGCATTTGCTACCAGTCAGAATCACTAGCAGTAACTTAAAATGGCCAGTCTTATGTCAAGTAAGTATTAAAATTAGTTCACAAAGTTTTTTAGTTATCATTTAGACTTTGCTTGAGAGTGTTTGAAAACAGAGGGTTTTTTTGCCTTCCTTAAGGAAAAATAAATTAGCAGAAAAATCAAAGGCAAAAGACTGAAGAGCCACAAACAAATGGTATCATAACAAGGGTCCTGAACCTATAGCTCTGAAAACAAAGACTTTTTCCATTACGGAATCATTTTATAGCTCATGTGACAGGGAACAACACCCGCACACTGTTGTATGCAAAAAACCCTTTCTTGTTGATGTGACTGAACCTACAAATAAACACTCTCCTTGCTCAGTGAAGATGACTTCTCTCCGTTTTCCCTCAGTGTAGCACCCAGAGACTACAGATTGTCAACTGGTGTGATGAAGTATTTATCCTGCTTTTCAACTGGAAGTAGCTGTGCTCCAGCCCCACTATGCCACCATCATCAAATTATCAAAGTCATACTGTGCTGGCAGCAAGACAAATGAAGAATGTTATTTCTAACTCAAGAAGGATGTTCCCCACTACAGCAAATCTTTGGATCTTCTACTGCAGAAGCTGCCAGGTGAGAATTTTTTGTCTAGTAATCTGCAAAGCCTGCCTGTCAATTTAAATGACAGTCATTATATATATATAAAGGAATTGTAATAGAATCATAGACTCATAGAATAGTTAGGGTTGGAAAGGACCTTAAGATCATCAAGTTCCAACCCTCCTGCCATGGGCAGGGACACCTCGCTCTAAACCATATCATGCCTCGTCCAACCTGGCCTTGAACACTGCCAGGGATGGAGCATTCACAACCTCCTTGCGCAACCTATTCCAGTGCCTCACCACCCTAACAGGAAAGAATTTCCTCCTTATATCCAATCTAAACTTCCCCTGTTTAAGTTTTAACCCATTACCCCTTGTCCTATCACTACAGTCCCTAATGAAAAGTCCATCCCCAGCATCCCCATATGCCCCCTTAATGTAAATGAGTGATTTAAAGGATAAGATCCTTCCCAAGGCTGCAGGCTATGGGCGCACAGGGTGTTCATGAGATCATACATGGATTGCTTCTTCCATCCCAGAGCCCTCTCATGTGCACTGCATCATTCCTGGCTCAATGGGCTGGAGTTGCGGTTTTAACCATGGATCATGGACAGATCAGAGGATTTATATAGGGAATTGCCCTTGTGCCTGGCCTCAGCTTCATAGGAAGTAAGACCATTGCCATCACACTGGTACTGAAAAAGCACAACTGGGTAACAAAAATAGTTTCCTGTTGGGTCATAGTTTCAGTGCAACTATGGCCTCAGTATGTGGTACACTTCTGTTTGCATGCTACATTGTTTCTGTGTCTTCATCAAATTGTAATAACTGTGAAGAAAATAGCTTGTAATTAAGCAACTAGGGAGACAGCAGATGGATGCAGACAGATGGGATCACACTAGGAAGCCATGAGACAATATTGGTCAACATGACAAGCAATAGTCACAGCACACTATCAACGTAATGTCTACAGTCTCAATGACAGTTATTGGTGAATTTTAAGGGCATATTGGAAGGTAATAAAAAAAAATAGCTTTTTAGATGCTGTGACCCTTCTTTTGAAGGGGGTGGGGCAGAACAGAATAAAGGTGTCAGAAAATCTATGGCATGTTTGAGAAGGTAGCAGGCTGCATGTGGAGGCTGGCATTGCTGTCCACTGATGCAAACAAAAGTGTGCATCTTACCTGTCTGCCCAAAACCAGTAATGTGATGAAGAATATAAACAAAGAAATTGAGCCCATTGTCTTCAGGTCTTTCAGTATTCCTGGCCTACAAAATAAAAACATAAGTAAAGCAAGCTGCTCAAAAGTTAAAACAAAATTACTTCAGTACAAGAATAAGACCATGATTTATACTACTTTCTGGTATGTAAACTAAGACCATTTAAACATGATATGCTTTATTATTTGATGAAATATGATTAATTCCATTATGTAGCTATAATTACTGCATTTTGTGCAAATGTGCCTACAATTTGAAATCCAATAAGATGAGGATTTGGTAAAAATAATGTCCTTGTTTGCTTACAAACGGGAGCATTTGGTGCTTATTCTATACAGGCAGATTAAAAAGAGATTTTTTTTTTATGTAGTAACGCTACTTCCATAATGGAGAGCTTGACCGTATCTAATGAATGTCAAGAAACAGAAAATAAAGCACCTAAGTCCCAAGATGTCTTTTCACCTCAGAATTACAGGAGGCACAAACTAGTTGTCGTACAGAGTTTATTAATAGCCCTGCTTTGGGAAAAGACACTACAAGTGATAGAGAACAATTTTCCCTAGCACTCTCCAACAGATGCCACTGAAAGAAGAACCTTGGTGAGAGATTTAGGAAGGAATATACCAACAGGCACACATCTTGACTGGCAAAATCAGGGCTGCCAGAAGCACATGGTCAATCTAACCTGTTCCATGGTTCTCCATCCTATCACAGAGATACCTGTTCCTCTAATGTAATGGAAAAAAAAAAAAAAAGGACCTGGGTTTGTTCATTTAATCTTTGGATTTAAGTGCAAAGAAAACACACTTTTTAAAACTGCAGATTCTTTTCCGTGTTTGGCGCTGTGTCCTAAATATCTCAAGCAGCTTACAGCACAGGAAAAAGATAATGAAACTCTATTCCAAGCATTCAGTTTTTCTGTTGTGGGATATGCACTGCACACTCAGGCTACATAAAGGAGAATCTCCTCTTTGATTGAAAGTGAGGTAGAAATTACAGGTGTCCAAAAATTGCTTTATACAGCCGTACTTAGAACTGAGTCATAATTTTGGTCTTAAATATTTCACCTCTAACAAAGATTTCAGCAGTCTCACAGAAAAATTAGCACACAAATTCATGGGCACAGCAAAAAAAATTCCAAACTGTTGGTTTATTATTTTTTTCAATAGCCAAGACTGAATTTGTAGAGCTTTAAGACAATGTGCCGGTTTGAGGAAGTTGCTTTTATTTGGCTTGCAGCAAATGTCTTAACAGTGTTAATTATATTCAGCTTTAGGCCTTAGCTACCTTGATGATAACTTCTTCCTAATGTCCTTTATTAAAAAATGCAAATTAAACCATAGTCTATTTCCTATAGCATGTGCCCAGACTTGTTTATTTTATTCTGATGCTCTGAGGTGTGACATTAAATCATATATTAACTGCAGCATGACAATGTTTTTAAATTATGACTTGTAGATTATATAGCCAAACACACAGAAAAAAAATCTGTTCCATGACTGAGAGATGCCATAGGTAGTATTTAATTTCAGTTAATTTCAGAAGGACTGGAGTTATCCACCTACCTTCTAAGAGGTGCCATTGCATACATAAATTTGCTGTAGTCATCCAGCATGGGCCCATGAGTGTGCAGAAGGATGACATTGTAGCCCACCAATGCAATCAACATTATCACCATTTTTAACTCATAATTAATCCTCAGGAAAACAGAACAGGAAATGAGCCCTAATATGCAGCTGTATATAAAATACTGACAAAGAAAAATCAAATGGAAAATATTTAGAATTTGACTCCTGAGTAGGACATCATACATAATAAAATGCTAGTATTATTGACTGACCACTTAAAACTGAAATCCTTTACAACCTGGGACATTATGGTTTACAGACAGTCAACAATAACCAGATGTTGTTATTTAATAAAATAGATAATTTTTCTGACTAGGCCTCAACTCACCCAAAACTCAATAGAATCCAGATTATACTCCTAATTTTTACCCTTTGTCATTTTTTTTGTTTACTCTTCTGCAGTAGTGAGGAGAACCTATTCATGGAACACCACTGCTGGTGCTGAAGTCTAACTTAAGAGTCCACTGCCAGCAGACTGACAAAAGATTTAGTCCTGTGCCACTGTACGGTTTTAACTCATGCTTGAGTTCAGTAACTGCCCCATATGTATCACTACCATAAGGTTCAACGTGAAATGTCTAAATATCTGAAAACAACAATTTCATTGCCTATATTTGCTATATTTGTAAACTGATGCAATAAAGAGTTGCTATGAACCTCATAGATACACAATTTTACAAACTGTAGAAATACAGCTAGCCTGAAAAATAAAAAATTAATACCATGGCGTATGCATAATACAAATATAAAAAAAATCTGTCCAATCAATCCTCTTGAGTTACGATTACATGAGAACACATTAGGTTGCTAAAAAAAGCCCTTTTCTTTCCTATGTCATATATATCAACAAAAATATGCATGGTTGAAATTAAATTCCTGGAAAAATACTTTCTCTATGTACTTTCTGGAAATTTATGAGGGCATCGATATTAATGCTAAAACAGGAATTATACATTCTCACTAGGATTGTTTCTTAGTCTTTTACATACAGGGCCTTTGCCAAAGACGCTTCCTGAAAATTATAGTCCTGCACCTTGTAAGGAAGTTATATTTTCTGGAGCTACAAAGCATTCTATTTCTAGATATGCTATTTCAGACTACTGTTGACTTGTTGATGGCAGCGCTTCTTGACAGAACTTGAATCACTGTATACTAATGTTAGAGGATCACTAAGAAGAACAATTTTCACAGCACCCATCAGACAGAATTGATCTGCCATCTCAATCTCTGCTGTTACTGCAATTTGCTTGCAGATCTGCTTGAAATAAGAAACAGAAATAGCTACTGTACAAAATCACCAAAAATAAAACTCTGATGCTTGCATTCCACAGGAGGTCACACACTGTAGGGGAATAAAGGTAACTGGCATTCTAGCTAGAGTCTTAGAAGGATGCATGCAGTTACAAAGCAGGGAAGACACTGGAAAACATAATGATTTGGTGAAGGAACAGTCAAGATAACCATACAGAAAATCAGGACTGGTGGAATTACTGTCCTATGTATATCATGAGAACTCTGGTCTTTGTCAAAGTACAAAGATGGTAAGCTGTCAAACAAATGGCAGCCTGTCTCAGGGGACAAGCATTCTGATCTCTGTTCATCAAATGTGCATGAACATTCCTACAGAGGAATTAATGCCCAGCTGGGAAAAAATTACTGCTTTTGTGTGCAGCTATACTGGGCTTGTTTCTTAGTGAAGATCCACGTTCATCCTACACCTCTGTACAACTTTCTACTGAAGAAAGAAATGTATTCTGACTACATAGGCATTGAGGCTTTCTCCAAGGCAGAGTTGCAGTGATACCCATCCTTTGCAGTGACCCTGACGGGAAGATCATTGCACACTAAAGTGTTAGCAACCCACACAGCAGTGAAGCTGACCACCTGTGCAGTGCTCTGCATATCTCTCAGCTGCAGGATAATCTCAGCCAGCTCAGCCAACTTATTGCAACCAAGGAGCCTGCAGGCAGCTCCCACTTGGCAGCAGCAGTTATGCCACCTCTGTGGCCTCTCCTTTATCTAGTGCAGCAAGTTCTCATGGATGCTTTTTGTCTGACAGCAGAAATGACAAATAGAAATGTTTCTTTTTAAAAAAATCCTGTAAGAGCTCAAAAGACGAAAACATTGGGTAACATCTCCACAGATGGGATCTGCACCTCACGCTATTCCTGACTGCAGAACTGCCTGGTGCTGCACAATTCAGGGTTCCTACTAGCTGAAGAGATGTTACTCCATCTACCCCCTTTTTTCTCTTTGTGCTAGCTCCAATAAATGGTATTTTAACCAATACCTTACAGAATTTGAGTGCCTTTCTTAGCTGGACCATGGGCCCTGTGCCTTGCACAGCACACTACACCCTTAGGATCAAGCCCAGTCCATTTGATCTCTTCTCTGAAAAATGCTAAGACCTACAGTTGTGTAATTATAAAGATCTTTACTAAAGTAAAAAGGGATTCTACTCAATGTGTCTGCAAAGAAAAACTTGAGAACAAAGTAATTTTGGAAATCCCTAGCCAAATAAAGTGCATTCTAAAACTGGGTATTTTAGAAGTCAGGATTAGGACTTTATTTATTTAAGATGTGGAGGTGGCAGCACTAATACCAAACTGTAGTTTATCACAGGAACAGACATGCATGACTTGAAATCTCCCAGGCCTAACTTCTATTATACGGAAACAACAGAAGCATCATAGCAAAACCAAACAAAAGTCAACACAAGCAAAGACCTAACTTACTGTGTAACCTTTGCTGCATCTTGAAAAAGAACAAGAAAACAAACAACACAACTCAGAAAAGTTATTCTGGGTGCTGGGTGAGGGGGGAGAATCAATTTGCTTCAAAATGAACTAAATTCTGTTGGGGCTGAAGTAATTAAAAAATCTCTTGTTCATTCATTTTAGATAACACAGTCTATAGATCTGTCAGGTCCTTTATCATAAATCACAGGAAGTTTATCTACATGAATAAAGCTTAAAAGCTAACACACAGATACAAAATATTGATTTTTTAATATACGGAAACAAACTTTGCAGCTTAAGTATTCAATATCTCATTTGGTAAAGGGAGAAGAATTCTGAATTATTTTTTATTTCTTCATTTAAGATCAAAAGTAGTAACTCAAATTCACAGCTTTTTCAAGCTAGAAGTTGTGCAGTTGTGCAAAGTGAAAATTATGTGCATTTGAGAGATACTTAATAGAAATAGGTTAGGGAAAAAGTTTTTAAAAACTCTACCCAACACAACTTTTTCATTTATTATTATCAGAAGTGACATTTTAACAGTTTTTTTGTGCCAATTAATCAAAAGACAAAAGAAGATGCAGGCACCTTTCCATACTTGGTGGCATTTAGTTAGCTAAATTTGAAAATAAGAATCAAAGTCATGCTCTGCTGTAGCTTTACTAGGGAGATGCTGAAAATCTCTAACTAAGTGCTGCAGTTACTGTAACTGGTTTGTTTTTTGGCTGTTTTTTTTTTTTTTTTTTTTTTCCAGGATGGGTCTAAATGTAACCAACATTCTGGTTTTGTGTGTGCCTAAGGATTGTTCAGCTTGACACAGTGAGTAGCTGTTTTATGCAAAACACATTGTGTGGAAATCAACACACACCATTCTAGTACTGGTTTCATCAATTCTGCATAGAGAGAAAATAATCTCCCTTCTCCTCTTGCTGCCTCCTACTTATTTATTCAAAGACTGTTGACCTGTTTTGGCACAATATACAGCCTATTATGTTTAACTGCTGGTCTTTTGTAATCCCTTTAAGAATCATTGTTCTCTAGCATACAGATCACATTTTTTTCCAGTGACGTCCTTGCTCCTCTTCTTGCATGTGCTGCTCTGCTTTTGTTCACACGAAAACATTTTCAAATCACTTCAGTTCTTTTAAACAGCCTGTGCAGTGGTACATGAGTGTTGTATTTCTCCCCTTCTCACCCAGCCTCTTAAATCAAATATGCAATGACAAAAGTGTGATGATCATAGATTTCACATTTACTGCCAGGGCAATGATAAAATCTGTGAATATTTTCAGGTCTACCACTAGTCGTGAAACCCATGTGGACTGACCTGGCTTTCAGTGCACAGTCTGCCTTGCAGTTCCTGTGTATTCTCCTGTTATCTTGTAACAGGCATGGGTGAGCTAGGCTTCCTAGTTATCGTACTGTTTCCTGCTTTTTAATCTGACACGCATTACACCCTCTATTTTCAGAAGTACTAACCTTTCACTTCCTACTTACTTCAAATCCAGTTGCAGGTGACTGAAAAAAACCCAGGCTTCTGCTGCAGTCTTAAAAAATGGTGGGTGTTTAACTTCAAGCAGATCCAGCAACAGTCAATTTAGTGCAATTGTGGTAAATAAAGAAATGTAAAATGGACTTACCGGTAGGAAAAAACAGTTGTTTTGTATACACCACCGTGTCTGATTACTCAAATTAGGAAAACTCGCATTTGACGAATTAAGAACTGAGGGAAAAGCTTTTACAGCATTATCCAGGAAAAACTAGAGAAAAACAACATATAATCCATTAGTTTGTCAGCTGTTTAAGGTCAATAGTAGAGAAGACAAATGGTGAAGCAGTGAAAGCCTTGCCAGTAATCATTTAACTTTGGTATTTCACTGCAAATTGAAATAGCAAAGGGAAAATGACATCACTTGATTACTTGTTCCTGCATCGTCAGACAAAACCATGCTTATTAGCCTCCACTTTCCATTTTAATAAAAGACAAAAGGCTCTTTGTTACATTACTTTCATATATCATAAACTCACATAAAGAGAGACAATGACTAAGTAAATTCAATATGAATAATTCTTGGATTTACATCAACTCAACCTCCTATTTAAACACAGGAAGAATTAAAGAATAGAAAATAGAAAATGAAAGGAGAATAAGAAGTCTTTATTGAAGTTGATTTACACAGATGTAGTAACATATTATCTATATCAATAATATTGGTACTAATGTTATTGAAACAGGAGAGTGAAACCAGTATCTCCTGGGTCATCAAATTCAGCCAGCTGATGTCACACGTAACCATCATCATGGAGCACCCCTTAAATGTATTGATCCAATGCTTTCTTAGTGTTAGATTTCTGTGACTACATTAATTACACTGCTTTGAATCTCACCACTTAGTTTCTACATTTAACCAATATTCATGGCTAGTTCTCATGTTTTTCTTCTTGTGTGAATCTCATTCTTTAACTTTTAGATATCTCCTTTCTCTCACTAATATTCTTCTTAATATTTAATGCTATCACAGCCTTTATTATGCTCAGCAAACTGTTTTTCTAGTGTCTTCCTAGAAAACAAACTCTTCATTCCCCTAATCATTCTAGTAGTCTCTTTCAATTTAACCTTCTGGGTGACCAAAACTGCAAACACACTTCCCAGATTTTATCAGTGAGTCATGCAATAGCATTAATACTGATTTCACAGAAGTATGTTTTCATACTATCCTAGAATGACAGCTCCCTTGCTCACAGCTACAAAACCTCAATAGCTTACCCATGCAAGTGGGGCTCAGACAGATCATGAGGTTATACCAGCTGAACATATTATTACACATTGACACAATCCCAGCCACTAAAGTCATGCTCAGCAAACATGAGGTAGCTTTCCTTCACTGGGAACCACTTAGGTAAGCGGGATTTATACTTACCTTAAGAGCAGTCACATGGATGGTTATTGTGATCTAGCTGAGTTGCCATCAAATCCACAGAAATAATTAAAATCCTGAATTCACTGCATCTCCACCTGATGGGCTTCCAACTTGTATCAGAATTTCTTGTCACTGATCTCTCAGACCAACCATAACCTTGCACTCCATACTACTAAATTTCATTCAAGTTCTTTTACTTGGCTCCTCAGGTGCTCCCTTCCAAAATCCCAAGCCTTCCTCACAGATATTGCCCATTACCTTAATTTCATGAAAAAATTTCAGTGTCTCTCTCATACAGAAATCCTTTCCAGGCTGACCATTGCAGAGCTCCAAGGGTTGCCTCCTTCTCACCTGTTGTTCTCCGCAAATCTAAATGCCTCATCCCTGTCTTTATCTAGTGCCCCAGAGAAAACTGCACAGTTTCATTCAGAGTAATCAAATGTGGATCAAAAAGATTTATCAATTTACAACCTAACACTAGATCTGGTCAGCCACAGCTCTGT
The DNA here is from genome assembly GCF_033783945.1 of Neopsephotus bourkii. Lineage (NCBI taxonomy): Eukaryota > Metazoa > Chordata > Aves > Psittaciformes > Psittacidae > Neopsephotus > Neopsephotus bourkii. The sequence continues at coordinate 5,146,112 of NW_026901984.1, read as the reverse complement.
ATAACCAAGTCTTGAAAACCTCCAAGGATGGAGACTCCCTGGTCCCCCTTGGCAACATGTCATAGCACTGTACTACATCTACAGTGAGTTCTCGTTTGGGTTTTTTTTTTGGTCTTTTTTATAGACTATCCAACCTCCCAAGCCACCACTCATGGTCAGTGATATGTTTTATGGTGCTGCTGAGAAGAGTTTGAAACTATTATCCCTGTAACACTACTTCAACAGAAGCAGGATCAGCTGTGGACTTAAGAAGGCGTTCAATACACCACATGCTACCAAGACCAAATTGGCACTCACCTTTGTTTGTACAGTTGCACATTCAGGTTGTCTTCCTTCACTAACACGATTCTCTATTTATGTGAAACTACACATAATTAACCTGCAATCAGTAACCTATACTAACTTTAGTGTCAAACCAGGTTTTGTCAATCAGCTGTTTCCACTCTTAGGTCTCTGCTTCCTGTTACAAATTTCTGTGCTTCTTTTATACTACTTTTCACACTATTTCCTTCTTTACTTCAAAAGTCCTTCTTGGTTACTGTTTAACCCAGCTGGTGTTGGCCTTCCTCTTTAACAGGAATAATCCTGAGTAAAGGTTCTTCCAGACAGCTTTAAGCATTTAATCCCCTTTCCTGCCCCCAACATTCTCAACTTAATATGTGTCATTTGCAAAGGGTGGGAAAAAAGAGTTCCCATTTCCCACCAATAGTGCATTTCCTTTTTTTTTTGCAAACATGAAATAACTATATTTTGTTTCAGAATCCCATCCCACACATGTCCACATAGCAAAAGATTAAATACAATAAAGAACTCAAACACAATTATACTATATAAACATATATGCATATGTATATTTACATATTTTAATTTATATTAAAACATTTTAGTTTTGGTTTTGAGCTTTGTACAGGGTATTTGTGTCCTATAAACATTACCTGCATACACAGAATGCTATATGAAATGTGGTGTATCTGTGAACACATAGATACAGAAAGGGGGAAAAAAAGGATACGGAAATGTTGTCATCTCCTGTGAGCCAAACAACACTTATTTCTGAATGATGTGTTTGTACTTGCCTTTCTTGTCTCTCATCAGTTACCTACATCTGCTATCACGCTTTGGAGATATATATTGTTCTTCAACATAGTATTTTTTGTAATAGACAGCTCAGTCCTACTAAGCAGTCACACCTACTCAAATGACTCAAATGAAAGAAATATTTTTTATGAATACCAATGTTTGCCAGGGAACAGCTGAGCACACTACCATTAAATTCTCATTTTAACTTCATGTATTCTAACAGATTTTTCTTTTCTTGTGTTTGTGTCATCTGCTATCTTCAGTTGTGAGTTTTTTGCCTCACGTGTTGAAAATACTCCTGTGCTGCTACTTCTTTCAATAGGAGCCATGTGGTGACAGGTTCTCCCCCCACAGCATGGTTAGTGTATCTCCCTTGTTATCTGACCACAAAACTGCAAAAGACTAATACACTGGATCATCATCATCATCACCAGAATGGTAGAATCAACTAGGTTGGAAAATACCTTTAAGATCAACAGGTCCAACCTCTATCCAAGCACTGCAAGTCCACCACTAAACAATGTCACTAAGGGCCTCATCTTCACACTTTCTGAGCACTTCCAGGGATGGTGATTGCACCCCTTCCCTGGGCAGCCTGTTCCAAACCTGACCACCCTTTCGGTGAAGAAATTGTTCCAAATAACAAGCCTAAACCTCCCCTGGTGCAGCTTGAGACCATTACCTCTTGTCCTGTCACTTGTTATTTGGGAGAACAACCACCTTGTTCCATCCTCCGTTCATGTAGTTGTAAAGAGCTATAAGGTTACCCTTATCTTACTAAAAACAAAGCCAAATTTCTCACTAAGGTACTTTGAACCCTTTTCCTTGCCTCATATGAACATGCAACTATACTTTCAATTAATTTTCTGACGTTCCAGAAGAGCTATGCAATCTTCTCAAGACACTATGGTCTACGGTTTTTATAGAGCTGTTTTAAACTAAGTTCTTTATGTTTGTACCCTACTCTTGTTCAGCAGAACATAGAGTGTATGTTCAGTACGTTTTTACGTATGGCAGAAGCATGCAAGTCTGGTATCACAAGTTGAAATGCAGGATTTACATTTTCCTCAACACACACAAAAAGAAGCACCAACACTTTTGTTCAGCACTGCTCTTTTGCTAAATCTCTACGGCAAACACGCAGGACTCCTCTTTGTTTTTAATTCTTCTACCAGTTCTCCAAATACCCATGCAACTTATGAGAACTTTCTTCTAAAAATGCGTATCACTGCTTCTTATGAAGCAGCGATGTGAACTCCTTCCTTCATGCAAGTTGGGCTGGCAGCTGCATCAGGAATTTATTCCCAGATCCCCACATGAATTCCCCAAGAATAATATGGAGAATCCCAAATTCTGGTATCATTCCTTCCCTAGTGAAACACTAGAATAGTTTGCGGAGAGAGGTGGTAGATGTCCTATCCCTGGCTATTCTATGATTCTATGATCCTGGTTGGGAACCTTCCTGGGACAGTATAGCCCTGAGATCCTGTCACTGTGCCAAGAACCGTTCATTCATTTAACGAAGAAGTAACTGAAACAAAGAGTTGTTCCAGGTTTCTTTTATCATTCCATGCTCCTCAAGATTACGTGAATCCCAGAGGATGGTGAGGTACAATCATTTGATGTACTGTATACAGTCATTCATTTAGCTTCCAAGAATCAACCCTTTGCAGTCGTGCAGTCCTACCATCTCTCTGGATTGTTCCCTGCTGTATACTTTCGCATATTCAGTTTAATACAGGCCAGTTTCACAAAAACATTATACCTCCGCCTCTGATTGTTGCCCTACTCTATATATAGCACCAGATCTAATTCTCAATGGAAGTAACATTAGTCACCCTCTTCCTTCAGCTAAGAAGTATTCAATACTTGTGTTACATTACCCAGTTTTTAACTTCCTTCCACTGATGATGACTACATACCTCTCAAATGTGAAGACTAGATTTAGATGTCTGCTGAAACAGCTAATTTGAAATAAAATTGCACCTCCAGTCTTTTCTAACATCCCTTGACCATAAAGGCTGAGTTTTATTTGACATTTTGATCTTAATTATGATTTATTAGGTGTGGGAGAGTCAGAGGCTTTTTATCTCCATTAAATCTTAATGGCTACATTTTGCCTTTGTCTACTGAAAGAGTTCATGGAAATAAATGCAGTTAATGGACTCCGCTACTAAGTACATGTTGCTTGGAGATATAATAATGATACTTCAGAGTCTCTCCCACAATTTGCTATTAATATTTAGGAAATGCAAATTTCACAATCACATTTAAAGTAATTTTGTTAGTCAAACTATTAAGGTTTAGTTTCAAGGTGGGAATTGTATTTAAAATTCTCATCTCGTGAATATCATGGAACATGATTATTTGTAATGCTGCAGTCACTACTGATAAGGCACAAAGACTAAATTACAGCCTATTAGGTTTTCCTGTAACATTTAGTCCACATAAAAATGGATGTGAACCAATAAAATTAAAATCTGTTCCTAAAAATGATATACTAAACAACTGTTTTTTTGCTAGAATGTCTTTTACTAGCTGAAAGCCAAATTTGAAGTGAGCTGTACACAACAGTAGAACTTTAAGAAAAAAACAGTTGCTGACCAAATCTTCTTTTACACTTTTTAACTTAATAAATAACTATATAGTTGCATGAACTCTAACTCAAAGTATGCTTTAAACCCAAGTAGGTTATTTTATTTCTTCTTACATATTTATAGAGTTTAAAATAAGAGAAAGACTAATGTAATCTCCATTTTACAAGCTCTTCCATCTCTGGGTTTTTTCCTGTAGTATGCCAAACAATTTTTGCTTGGCTAAAGATTATCATTCCTAAAGGCATACAGTCTTCAACTGAGGACAAGAAGTGATGGAAAATCAACAGCTTTTCAGAATAATTGTTTCCATTGTTTACTGTCTTCACTGATGAAAAGTGGGCTTGTCATTTCCAGCCAAAATATATTTGAGTTTTTCCTCTGCTAACCTTAAACATCAAATTCAGTTAGCTGAATTATACATTTTGAACATGGAATTGTTTTGGAATATATCTCCTCTCCCTAAGAAAAAACCCCACAAAAGCAGGAGAAAGAAGGGAAACTACCTACTTTTCTGACAAGAAAAACAATAAAAACAAAACTATGATAATTTAATAGACTAAATCAAAAGAAAGTTCACCAGAAATTTCAAGTGTTCATATCTGAAAGTCCGCATCACATCATTACATCATCCTGCCAAGTCTAGTACTTACTGTAACAGTGACTAAGGTTCCCCTGAAATGTTGTGTGAAAACAAATTAAACAATGTAGGTATTACCAATCTTTAAGTCCTTTATGATCCTCTAGTAACAAAAGTACCATCAACTGAAAGGAAATGCTGAAGTGCGAATCTCACTCACTTAAAATGTGACTAATATCTATGCATTAATTTTGGAGTGGAAACATTGCCTAAATAAATATTACAGTTCCCATTTTGCAGATACAGAACTGAGCTGGAATACTCAGCTTTCAGAGGTCTGCAAACAGAATCAGGCTCAGCCAACAAGGCAAAGCAAAGGAAGTTTTTTGATCACACATACTGCTCATGCTATTAGCCAACACATCCTTCAGGATAAATGAGGACATTATGATTCAGGATTTAGGCAGATTAATGACAGAGCTACTCTTCATTTGCTATAGTTACAAAAGAATAATAAAATTACACAGATTTTGCATATTAGGAGAGAAAAGAAAAAGTACAGGTTGAAATGCTCAAACTAGAGGACAGTCCTAACAAATCCATAGTTTGGTACTTTTGAAGTTTTGTTGTAACTGATTTTTTTTTCTTTCTTCTTTTTTTTTTTTTTTTTTTTTAAAGACAAACACATGAAGTTCAATCACACATAAATTATGATCATTTTGTGATCAGCAGAGGAGAACTACAAATCTGGATAAAGCTTAGTTAGTCTCACACAGTCTTTCACAGAGTCATTTTCTGAGCAATACTCTGTTTCTAAGCAATGTATAAATGAGCAAGGGATTTGAACAATTCAAACCTGGGATTTGACTACCTTTAATTTCTTATAAATTACATTTTCCTTTAGTAAACTTAGCCAGAATCTGAGCTCCTGCTGAGCATCATGTTGGCAGAGGTCCCCATTATACAATATGTTTTCTGTTGCTCTGCTTTACAGTTTTGTGCTTGGCAGTCATTATCATATAGGTTCCTAGCATAGCCATGGGCCATAAATTTGACATCTGAACAAATGCTGAACTGAACAAAACAAAACAAACAGAAAAAAATACCCCTTTTCCCCTTACCATGTTGAATACAGCCATAGTTAATATTATAGCAGTGGTTGTCAGTGTGAGAGTGATCCGAGGCCAAGGACGGTTTGCAATTATTCCAGATGATTTCAGAATCCATAACAATGAAGCTGATGCTTTCTTGCTACATTGCTAAGTGCGAAGAGTTTAACAAAGAGAAAACAAAAATAGCTTTAGTATTTTTGATTGCTATAAACAAGGATAGAATTAAGAAGGCTTAAGGTTGAAGGCAATTAATCTTGAAACACTGTACGGAAGTATTCAACTATTATATTCTCCTGAGTTACAGATCATGATTATACATGAAACTAAATGCAAATTTTGTTAACATATCTGCCATAATATAAATTATGTTAATTATAATTTGCAAGTATCTTATTAAACATTCATTACATATTGCTAATAATAGCAAATACAGAGTTGTCAGCAATATAATTACCCCTAATACTAGTAAAAAGCAAGCAAACAAACTGACCTTCCCTGCCTCAATTGAAAGAGAATATTTAGTAGTTTCTGGAAACTTCAAAACATAAGTAATGACTGTGCATATTTTGACAGAGACAAAGGTTTCCTCCTGCTGTATAAAGCCTGCATATATAGGTATATTCCTGGCAGCCTACAAAACAGTGGGTTTTCTGAGTTTCTCTTTCATTTGTTTGGAGATTTCTTTGATAATTTATTTTAAGTAAGAGGTAACTCAGCAAAGAAAATCAACCTTCCCTAAAACTATCTAGAAAACAAATAAGCTTTTCATACAATTGGACTTACAATTTGACACAAAGAGTATTTACTGAATAGGAAATTTTTCTTATGTAGTGGCAAAAATGAACAATAAAAAACTGACTCATTTAACCTGTTTCCAAGAACTTGTTGCAAAGCCTCCATTCATATATGCATAGTGCCTAGAGGCACAAGATGCTCACACAGAATAAACAATTTGTGGCACATCCAATAAATATTAATTTCCCCAAATTTAGCAGTGAGGAGATAAGCTTGCCTAGAAGCATCTTGTGCCCTTTCCAAATATCAAATTTAGCTTTACTGAAAGTGATGTAAAAAAAAAAAAAAAAAAAAAAATTGTTTATTTACTTAATATTATCAGAAACCATTTTACCTTTTTCACCTCAGACACAAAAATCAGCAGAGATACAAGCACAGGAAGTCTCTGCAATGCGAACTTAAGCACTAAAACCTACCAAATACAGGACTTAATCTATACCATTTATTTATTAGTTCAGGCTTGACAGCTATGGCACATCACACTGAACTATACCAGTACCCAACAGGTGTGATATAGTTTCCATGAAGGTGTTTGTCATTCTGCACATAACTATTTCCTTCCTAATTACACACTATTTGGACAAGTCCACTACATAGCTAGAACTTTTTTTACATTTTGCTTTGCTTTATGACACAAAGAGTTTTGCATACTGGATCAGACTGATTCTGAGTGAATGAAGTCAGTTTTAGGAAGGTCAAAACAATAATTGGAATCTCAAAGATGGACAAGAAAAGAATAAAAAAGGCAGCTTTATATGCATGATAGTACTCCCCCATATTAAAAAAAACCCCAATGCATAAACTCAAGGAACCTGCATTTTTGAGCAAGAAACTCCCCGCTCGAGTGCTTTGTGAACTTTCAAACATTGTTTTCCACCCCTAAATACATAGTAAATGTCAAGATAATATTAATCCATATGTAGATTATAGTAAGGTTTTGTCATTCTTCCCACTAATAAGGTAAAAAGCACAAAGCCTAGATTGCTGCTGTTGCTACAGAAGGTGAGTATTCAGTTGGACATGGGGAATGGATCTGTGTGAAAATGAATCATTCAGTTATCTGTCTAGTCAGCCTAAAACCTTGTGAGTCAGGGAGCATGGATTTATGGCAAATTAAAACAGTCATGAAATCACACATTAAATTACTCTTTGTCTTAGTTACAGCACACATAGAACTTTACTACCACTTCACCTACGTTGTTCTAGGATTTTCTTGGAAGTTTAGAAGTAGCTGGAATAGTTTAAGTTAGATTAGGGAAAAAATAGGCAGGAACACTTCCTAGTGCCTTCCTATAAGGATTAAAAATGGATAAAAAATTATATAGATAAAACTGTACATTGTGCTCTCCTTTCTGAATTATGTTACTGGGTCAAGCAAAGTCTTTAGGATAAAAATTTCCAATAAAAGAAGCTAATGATGAAAATAAATTTTCTGGCCTAAACCAGATAAATGTTATTGTAAATTTTACTGGGTTTAGCTTATCTGACTAAAGGCTAATCAAATTAAAGAAAAAGATCTGGTGATGATCTAAAGGACAATGATAGATGGTGGAACCAAAGAGCCTAATCAGTGGAGAACTGATGCCAATGAATCTGCTGCTCCGAAGACCATTGAAGGAGAATGCTTCAGCCATGGTTTCTGATGTCCTGCATGCTCATGGTGATTAATGCCTAAAAGGATAGTATGTGAGCATAGGGCAGACGATATTGCAATGCAGCACAAAGAAACTTGGGATTGTGTAAAATATTATAGCATGTTTTAAGGGCGTTGTGTGCATGTGGAAAACTGACAGACTGCTTAGGGGATGGACACAGGGAGGAACAAATATGGATCAGGGAAGAGCGAGCATACTTAAATGGAGAAGAGAGGGGATGGCTGGGTCAGAGCAATCCGAGGCACAGCTGCAGGCTGGGCAGAGAAGAGATTCAGAGCAGCCTGAGGAGAAGGACTTGGGGGTGTTGGTCGATGAGAAAATGAACATGATCCGGCTTCAGTGTGCGCTTGCAGCCCAGAAAGCCAACCGTATCCTGGGCTGCATCAGAAGGAGCGTGACCAGCAGGTCGAAGGAGGTGATCCTGCCCCTCTACTCTGCTCTTGTGAGACGTCACTTGGAGTATTGTGTGCTATTCTGGTGTCCTCAACATAAAAAGGACATGGATCTGTTGGAACAAGTCCAGAGGAGGGCCATGAGAATGATCAGGGGGCTGGAGCACCTCCCATATGAAGATCAGCTGAGAAAGTTGGGGCTGTTCAGCCTGGAGAAGAGAAGGCTACGTGGAGACCTCATAGCAGCCTTCCAGTATCTGAAGGGGCCCTGTGAGGATGCTGGAGAGGGACTCTTAATTAGGGACTGGAGTGATAGGACAAGGGGTAACGGGTTCAAACTTAAACAGGGAGAGTTTAGATTGGATATAAGGAGGAAATTATTTCCTGTTAGGGTGGTGAAGCACTGGAATAGGTTGTCCAGGGAGGTTGTGAATGCTCCATACCTGGCGGTGTTGAAGGCCAGGTTGTACGAGGCCTTGGGCAACATGGTTTAGAGTAAGGTATCCCTGCCCATGGCAGGGGGGTTGGAACTTGATGATCTTAAGGTCCTTTCCAACCCTAAGTATTCTAAGATTCTATGTGAAGAGTTGCCTAAATGAACTTACTGCATAAACCCCATTTCTAACCATCTTCTGTGTAAATCTTCACTAAGAAAAGCTCTAGAGAATAACATAAATTTCAGGAAACAATATGTCGTTCAGCCATTGTGATTAATCAATAGATTCCATTCCTCCAGCTGCTATTGATAAAATTACAGATATTGCTGGCTTTGATCTGAAGAAAAATCTGCGTATTGTTAGACTGCAACTTCAAAAATGAAGTTGTAGGTTATTTCCATTTGCAAAACAGAAGCACACCAGAACTCATTGATTTATTTCTTACCAAGCTGTTTAATGCACAGCTCTGAATTCTGGAATGGAAGGATCAGTGTTTATTTGGAACAGTTGCCATGCCCACCTATTTATTAAAGAGATGACAAGTCTCTCTAATGGCAGAGAACAGCCTAGAGGTTAAGCCAGTGAGGCTCATGAAAGGAAAATTTGTGACAAAACCCTCAGTCACACTAAAAATCTTTAAACCATTAAGTAGAAATTCCTTAGAAAACATGAAAAAATACACTGTTGAGCAGTAATTCTCTCTGTGGATTAACAGATTTGCTGAGCTTCACTTTTGAGCAGTCTAAATACAGACCATATGTACTACAATTGCAGCAGTTCAGCAATGCTGAAAATCTAGGGAATTCCTGGAAGCAGAATTGGAGCAATGGGAGGATCATTAAGTTCAGATTCTTAATAGCAAAACTATGCAGGTTCATTTTGCTGATTTCCTAGCCTACGTCAAACACTTTTTCTTGTAAATGTTGTCTCATTTGGAATTTTCTTAAGAAAATGGAGAATGAGATGAAAGAAAGAAAGCAATCATTTCTAGAAAGCATGTAAGAAAGGTAAGACATCAGATCTCAGTAGCATTGGCTTCTTTGCTTTTTCTAGGCAGAGCCAGCAGAACATGGTTGTTTATCATTCACCAACCAGAAATAATAGGTATTTGTAGTATGAAAGGTGACTAATGTATTACCTTTTCATCTGAACAAGTTAAATCTGATGCGACAGCTCAGCATGATAGTCAGTAATGATTTATTTTGAATATTCAGGTTATTAAAATGTATCCTGTGTTGTCTTTCCACAGAGAAACCTGCTTCAGCATTTAACAAAATGAATGTTGTCTTTCTGAGTTAGATCAAGGAATGGTGCAAGAATTAATTGTGACAGCTATGCTGTAGATGAAAGACAGTGTCACAAGAGCTGTCACACTTCTTCACATGCTGTTAGAGGTTGGAACGTCTTGACTGACGACCTCTTATTTACAGAAAGCCAGGGAATCACACTTTCTATAGGTCTATTATTGTTTGGTTTTGCATTTAAAGGCAACTTAATATTTTACAAATACTGATGTTACAAAGAATGAAAGCAAGAGAAACAAAAATCAGATTTTTTTTCAAATGCTCCTTTACACTCAGACTTAAAGACACCAGATTTCAAATCCAAATAACTGGCTGACAGTGATTACACTGACCTAAGCTTGGAGAAGGGTGATTTTTGCATAGAGACACAACATTTTAATTTACATTCTCTCTAACAGTCCTATTGTTGGTAAAAAGTACCAAAGTGCTTCAAAAAGCATTACTGTAGCAACAAACTTTTGAACTCCATGGTGACACCTCTAAATCTATGCCAGGCATTTTGAATCATACCAAATGCATCCATGTGAGGAGTCTATTCAACTTGTGTTGGATACAAGTGGTTTGGCAAAAACTAGAATTCAGCATAAAGAATTAACAGGAAAATCTGAAGTCAGTATCACATTTTTAATTTCACCATACTTTGCAGTATGTGTTATCCTATATAAGGGTCATGACTAACTGGCCATGTTGCTCATTTCAACTGTCTTATTTAAAGGAAAGAACATAGCAGTGAGCTGTATAAAGATGCCTTTAGGCAGTCATTCAGTCCTGGTACTTCCTGTGCTGCTTTCCTCATTCAAGAACATGTACAGTTGCTGTGCTATAAGCTATTTAAGGTAAAGACATTCTCAGCCCTTTGTGTCAAAGTTTCTGTATTTCACATGAAATATTTAAAAAGCTACTGGTTTTGAGAAAAGACCAAACCTGAATGACTTTGAAAAGACAGTGCTCAGGGCACTGAACTAGAGGAACGAGTTCCAAATCTGACTAATCCTTGGTCTCCAGGTAAGACACTATCTTCCAAAAACTGCCTTACACAATAGAAGATCTGATAAGTGACCAAACACTGGTACTTATACATCATGGATGTCACATCTCAGATAATACATATAAAAGAACCTTCAAAAGAATCTGATTGCTCTTTGCTTTTGCTATTCTTATTAACTAACTGTAGGGAAAATTATTTGCCTACTGGGCCATTGCTATTAGTAAGCACACTTTAGTATCTCTTTTTTGAAGGTAAGTTATAATCTCATCTTGGGCAAAGATACTAAGAGGCACCATTTCTGGATGAAAAAAAAAATCAAGATAACCTCGCTCATAAAAAATATTAAAAGAGAACTTACTGGCACAACAGACATCAGAAACCTGTGGTTTTCACCAGGTTAAGCAATTACTTCAGTTGGTTACAATCACTAACATGTCATAAAAGTATAACTCAATAAGGAATAAGGATAAGGATTTTTGTTACTGAAATCGGTCCATTTCTAAGTTCATGAAGTCTGAACATGGTACTTAGTAATGATGGATTTGCTATTCTAGTGCTTGTGCTTGAGGCATATGAGAATGACTTTTACGTTTGATGAATCTCTTTCACGAGCCCTGCTGTAGGTGCAAAAGAGCCTCTCTGCATTCTCCCTGAGTTAGCCTATCGCTGTTTTAATCTTAATTAACAAGCACAGACTTACTATTGATGAAACTGAAGGGCTTTGATTTTTCATTTGTACCTGCATTGAGAGACACATCAGAGGCAGGATACCAGGTTGAAAAGATTTTCCAAGTAGTGCTGGTGCTGATATGCCTGTCTCTGCATAGCTTTTAAGTATCTTAAGTGTGCACAGTCTTTCTGACTGTTAATACCAGTGCCAGTTGCTTTAGAATAAAATACATATCCCTGCAAACAAAGGTGAAGACTCTGTATCACTCTTTATACAGCCGCATGGTATAATGAAACTAATAAATAACATGCTCTCTTCTAGCAGGGACAGGACTCCTCACATACTGGCTGCACATTGTTAGGTGCTCTGGTGACCTCAAATCAGAACATATTTCTTAAGTGGATCCACTTAATTTTCTGATGATTGTTTTGTTGGTATTATGTTCTGCATTCCATGGTTCAATTGGGTATTTGAGAGACTACGAACATGTTCAGATGAGACTGTAGGAAAGAAATGTTTTTACTTCTAATCTTCTTTGTTACCTGAAGTAGCTAAACAGGTTTGCAAGATATTAACATATGCAATAAAAAAACATTTCATATCAATGGATGTTGTGGTTTAAGCCCAGGACGTAAATCAGAACCATGCAGTCTACTCCCCCCTGCCTTTTCTTCCCCCCGCTCCCGGCAGGATGGGAAGGAAAATCAAAAGAATCTAACTCCCATGGGTTGAGATAAGAACAGCCCAGTAACTAAGGTATAACACAGATCACTACAGCTACCAGCAATAATAATAATGATAAGGGAAATAATAAGGGAAGAGAATACACCTCACCACCCGCAGACCGATACCTCACCCCACCCCGCAGTGACCTAGCCCTTCTGGGTAACTGCCCCCAGTTCTATATCCTAGGCATGACGTGCTGTGGTATGGAATACCTCTTTGGTCAGTTTGGGTCAGGTGTCCTGTCTGCTTCCTCCCGGCTTCCCCTCCTCCCTGACAGAGCATGAGACTCACAAAGTCCTTGGTCAGAGTAAACATTACTGAGCAGCAACTAAAAATCAGTGTTATCAGCTCTGTTCCCAGGCTGAAAGTCAAAACTACAGCACTGCACCAGCTACTAAGGAGAAAAAATCAGTGCCACTGCTGAGCCCAGGACAATGGAAAGTAACTAGCACAAAGAATATGTGGTATCAGTTAGGTGCATGTGTATCCCAGGTAATGCAAAGATATTTTTGAGATGCTACTTGAAACAAAGCACAAAGAACATCTGCTGGAGACTAACACTTCTTTGTCCAACTACCTCAGCTACCACAGAGAACTCTTCTTTACATGCTTACTGTGGGTTTTTTTTTCTATTGATTGCATTAGATTTTCCAGTGTATCATTTAGGCAACCAGATTTCTGCTTTCTTGCATTCACATCAGGAGGTAAAATGCATCTAACACTTATCAGTTCTGAGGTATTTCACAGTAATTCTAAGAACGAGTATATACTTCAAGAAGATAAAGAGAGACAGAAAACATACAAGCTAAAGGACAACCACTGTCCTCTGTCTGCACGTAATTTGGGAAGGAAACCTCTCAAGTAAAATTAAAAGAAAATACTCAGAATTAATAAAAAATAATAGCTCACATTTGAAATATGAAAATAGAATTCAAACATGATCCTTAAGACCCAACATAATGTTAAGATTTAGCTGTGAGTAATGTCATTATCTAAAAAAAAATAAAATAAAATAAATAAATGGATAGGCATAAAGAAGTAATTAGAAATTAGAATACAAAGCATATAAATCCATTTCAAGTTTCAGGACATATGCCATTTTTAGCTGGGATTGGTGATGGTTTAATACCTATGGGCAAATGTCTGTTTCTATGAGAACGGTCAGCACTCCCTGCCTTCAGCCTGTGTGCTCAAGACAAGCAGGTGACAACACACCACAAAGGCAGTCTTTGGAAAGTGTTATTTCTGCTACCACTCTGCCACATCGCTCAATGGAAAAATTCCTATTTTTATTCAATGGCTGATATTATCACTTCATAACAGATTGAGCTGTGCTCTAGTGCTGCTGAACAGTAAAATCAACTAATGATAAGTCAGAGTGAAAGAGTAAACATAAATCTCTTCTTACAATATTTTAATTAAATTCCAAAAGAGGTAGTAATTTTAGCATTACAGTCTGGATGTTGGTGCATTTTTTTTGTTTGGTTTGGGTTTTTTATTTACCAGTGAAATTAAAACAGTACAAAGAAACTTGATCAAAGTTGTTTTTTATGTGACTTACTCTGCAGTGGTGTCAGTGGAGACTGAAGACAAAGCATCAAAGTATGAGACAAGCACATAAGGCAGTGACAGCCAGCTGTCCTAACTTGAACTTAGATTTTGCTGTCCTTGCCGGCAGTACACGTCCCACTCCATAAATCTCCTCACAGACATGTTATTTTTAGAAGAGAGTTATTTGGTGATTTTATACTGTATAGTTGTAGCAGGTGTGTGTACAGAGAAGCGCATCCACATTTACTACAACGCATTCTGCAAGGGAATCCAAAATTACCCCTTTAGAAAAAGAGGTGGGAAGAACCCACACTGGCAAAAAAAAAAACCAACAAAACAACTAAAACCCAATTGGGATTAGGACAATAAAGCTTGCTTTCTGTTAACACTGACTATAGTGTTAAAAATAAGATACTGATACTTGTTTGCTTGAGAATTTCAGACTTTTTCTTCTAGAAAGAAAGCATTTAGTTATGGGGCAGATACTTCAATGGATATGCTACTGAAACATAAGGTCTCACTGTGGTTAAAGCTGCAAAACAATGCTTGAATTTTTTACATGAAAGAATAAATCTTAAGGAGAGGACAGAGGAAAGATAAACCTACTGCCTCTTTCATTAGCTGCCTCTCATCCATCACCTTACAGAACCATGTCCGTGCTTGTGAAGGGAAGACAGCACTGCATCAACTATTGTCATAACTTACTGAAAGCCTTCATAGCAGCATAGCTTTTGCATTAGAGTAGCTGAACTCATAAAGACATAGACATATATAGCTCCTCTTCAAGCTGTTTAGGCTAGAACATGAAATCTCACCAGTCAACAGAAATGCTATAATAAGTCTCCATTCCTGGAAAGTAGTCACTGTACATATAAGACATGGGAAAACCAGCATTGAAGGTAAGTGTTAGATATTATTCAAGTGGCACGACCCCTCAGTGCTGACTTGGGGTAATTGCTTAGCCATCCCTTTAAATGCAGAAAAAAAATGTTTGTATTCCTCTTAACCTCAATATAAAAAGAAACTCCAAGAGAGTTTGCCCCAGCACTTCCTGATACCATTTTATTGTCTCAGCATATTTATTGGTACACTACATTACAGAAGCACCTGGCCCACTCAATGGCAAAACTACTGTAAAATTTTGATGTAAAATTTTTAAATATTAAATAGTTATCATGAAATAGTGTCTAAACTCAAAAAGACTTGAACAAATACACTGCCCCCACAAATTAAAGTACACATGAGTCATGTCCTGTAAGCACAATAGCAAAATTTTTGAAAAGACAATTAATCAAACAATAATAAAAACCTCTTAGAGATTCCAACTTCATGCAGAAAACAGAATATCACTGTAAGTAGGCACTCCCTGTGTTTCAGATAAATGAGGACATTTTGCAGTAAGTTAACATCAACAAAACAATGTTCTCAGAAGCCTGAGCATGCAAGCCTTTCTCATTTAACTGGTACCCTCTGCCCAAGGTAGAGTGACTTGGCAAAAATCAGAACATGTTATTTAAAAGAAACTATTAACTACTGGATTCTATTTCCTTAAATACCTACCAAAAGCTGTCCAGCAAAGCAGATAAACAAAATGAAGGAAAGCAAGAGAAATGCAGCCCCAAATGAAATTCCAAGAATAGATGTTCTACAAGAGAAGGAAAACACGTATTAATTTCTGTTATGCAACTGTAGCATGACATTTCTTTGTGTATAATTCTGAGAATTCTAAGCATTATCATGTGCAAGTTGCACCTTCCAAACATCAACACCATGGAAACACAATTCCAATCCTTACCAGAATGACATGCCTTTTTCTCAACTCAGGAATGCTTCAATTGGCTTTACCTCTGACTGCAAAACTATTACCAGGAGAAGATACTAATTTCCACACATATTTTAAATTACAGAGTGCATTAACAACAGCAGTGTTTTGTTTTAATTTTAGAAAGCCTGTATTAAAAAAAAAAATCCTTATTGTTTTATTTTTATGTTGTTGATTTTATAATAATTTAAGAGTCTAACAGATATACCAAATAAACTTGTTGGTATTGTACATTCTCCCCAGAGGTAGAAAAGCAATAGCATGGGACACTGATGTCCGGTTTTCAATGTCTCACAGATAGAACCTGTGATAGCTGTGATGTTGTAGTCTCTCAGTCAGCAAGGGCCCTAATATAGTGTCTGCTATTTCGTGAATGGCTAGGGATCCAACACTTCTGAAAAATCTGGACAGTAGAATCTGAAGTATCAGAGGATAGGATAGGAAATAAAACTACAAAAACATGAAAAAAAAACCCCAACAAAACCAGACTTTAAATGAAAAAAAAAAAAAAGAGAGAGAGAGAGCAATCTCTATACTCTTCCTGAAATCCTTCTTTCTTAGTGTTCTAGCTCATCCTTGTGTGGCACAAATAGGAACTTCTAGCCAAAATAGCATCACTGTATGGTCAATAAACAAAAACAGGGATACAGTAACAATCCGTGCATGCATTCATTCTGCAAATGTGGAAATCTCTCTATATGAATACCACAGTAGAGCATAATTGCTCCTTCAGGCACTGTACAAGAGCTACTTAGCATAGGTGCCTAGGGAAAGATGCTGTGGGGCCTAATTATGTTTAATGAATGCCAAGAGATTAGAAGCTTTGGGCCAACTGAGTTGTTTAAGCAAGAGAACTAGATAGAATTACAAAGTCCCTCACCTGATCATAGAACTTGGGTTTTAACCTCAGATTTGACATTTTTACAGAATTAAAAATAGATTTCTCAACTACTTTGAGCACAAACAAGTATTTTATCAAAGCTTATATGACAGAAATACTGGAATGCTTTTCCCACAAAACTACAGTAAATGTTCCATTTTAAGTTAGCTACTCCATAAATGTGTAATTCAGAATTAAAACACATCATTATTCAGAATTAAAACACATTATTAATAAAAACATGCATCTCCGTTCTTTAGAAATGCCATTTGAATTAAAATATATGCTTTTTAGGGACTATAATACTAAAAATTTAGGAGTAAAATTCTATGGATCAATTTCCTTAGATTATGTACAAACACTGAAAAAAAATTGATCCATTTTAACTGCAGTGTTATAAAAGCTATTTTCAGGAAAGAAAAAAAAGCATTAACTTCACAAACCAATTTCATGCCATATTGCTGCCATTAAAGGCATTTTGGAAAGTAACCGATGGGCTTCCATGCCAATCATTCAGAGAACCTCTTACATGCTATGTATTAATCAGACTTTGGGTTGATGTGACAGATGATGAAGAACAAACAACTGGCAATTTGCAACATATATTAATCTTAAAATAATGTTTCTTTTTTGAGGTTATTTGAAAATTATTATTTCTTATGAATACATGTTCTCATGGAGACTAAGACAGTAAGCTGTACATCAGAATATGTAAAACCAGTCTCTACCCTTTGGAATTTAAAAACTAGTAAGCCACAGAAGACATGAAAGAAAGGAATATAATTAACAGAGTTATTACTTATATATGCATAAACACTTCCATTTTTATTTGTCCTTCAATAGGATTCAAATAACCATTCCTCCCTTTCAAACTCTCTGATATGACAAATGCAAAAAAAATTAAACAATAATCAAACAAAAAATCAAATCAAACATTAATAAAAACCTCTCAGAAATTCCAATTTAAGAAATAATTCAACACAAGAATAGCTTTGAGTCAAGTTTGGAGTGCATCCTTGTAGAGGAAGAAATTATAATTGTAAGAGAAACTGGAGAAGAAGGGAAATAAAATTAACAAGGCATAAAGAGAGCTTATGAGAAGAGTTCTAAATCACGTGGCAAGAACAAAAGGTCTTTGTAGCTGTTTTACATGACTGTGATGTTATTGAGGTAGCACAAGAAAAAGAATTACAAAGCAAGGTGGACAAAAGTCTAATTATCAAGGCAAAGAGAAAAAGATAGAGGATAAGGAAAAGTAAAACTCTATCTTAGAGTCCACATCTGAGTGGTAAGTACAGACAAAAAAAAGTTGTAAGACTTTTGCTTCCCACACCCCTTCTTTTCTGTGAGCAGCAGGACTTCTGTTTCAGTTAAGCTGTGCTGAAACAGTTCCATGCTGCTCCTAGAAAGAAAGAAGTGGGCTGAAAATGCTATAAGAGGAAGAAAAATACTAAAATGTAAGTACCACAATAAACAAGCCTCATTTGAGGCAATGATCATAGGAAAGCTATAACATGCATTTATTTTTCTGTCACTGGAACACTGCAAAACAGTACAGGTCTTTACAGTAATCTGTAAATAATTGTGTCTTTATTGTGTAGAGTAATGAAACGCATTAGACAAGTAACTAGATGCATGGCACTGACAGATTTGGTCAAACCATCTTGCAGAAGAGCAACCCTGACAGGACAACCCTTGACAATAACCTACAAGAGGGACAGAGTTTAAAATTGAGAAAACAATATGAGAACTTGCTAGGCTTCAGATACTTGCAAGTCTAAATAACTTATGATCTTGGTTACCGTTTTCATATTTTTTTGGTTTCATCAGTAAATACCTGTTTTGAATAATTAATTTTTATCCAGTGGTATGAGATTGGGAAAAAAGTCCTATTTATACATGTGTCTTGTTGGTAACATTTTAACTGGAAAATGAAAACCTGTTACAAAGATACTAAAAAATTGAGAAAGTATGTGTCTTTCTACACTTCCTCAAGTTTTAGGAGAAGATGCGACTTATGGCACACGTCCCTTAATGGGATGTAGAGAATTTCCTTAGCTTGCCAGGTAATTAACATTCATGTTTTGAGCTATCTGATTGCAAATTCTCTTGAGGTGATTATATCATAATGAAGCAATTACAAATGACAATTATACAAGGCTATATTAAATTCAGACTTTTTTTTTTTGGCATCTAGTAGTAGCTATTTCTGTCTTAATTCAACGGATGCTTTCACTAAGCCATCAGTGGATTCAATGGCTATGTAGACTAACTGTAGGGCACTTCCAGTGTCAAGAAAAATAACCTGAGTATTGTATCTCCACATGAGATTTGGGTTGGTTTTTATTGTGGTTTTTTTTGTTGTTGGTGGTTTGTGGGGTTTTTTAATTAGACACAGCAGTAAAATAGCTCATAATGGTGGTTTTCTTTCCTTTAAACTGCATTATATTTTACGCATATGTTTTCACACAAAAAGTACTACATTTTCTATGAAGAAATTTAGCTGTACCTGACTGTAAATACTATGTTAAGCCCTACTAACCACCTTCCCTAGGTAAAGCAAGATGACTGTTAGCTTGGCATGACTCAGGACCAACGGACAGTTTCTTGAACACAGCAGTCTCAGAGACTGAAGACAGGAAGAATCTTAAATGCAGCCCCAACAAACCCCTTACTTGAATAGCACAAGAAGTAAATCCCATTCAAGAAGGGTACACTTTCATCAGTTCACTGGTCTGCATTAAAAAGAACACTATCAATTCCATGTTAGTTGACTTTCCCTAAATAAAGAATGTATCTTCCCTAAATGAAGAACATAAGGTTGTCGTGAATTACTAGATATCCTGCTGTCACTTGGTAAAGCAAGAACAGTAGAGCAACTGAAGGCCTGTTCCAAGGAAATCTAACGATCAAGATTTGCTGTCATTTTAATGTCAATAAAGACTTACTCTTCATGATACATTTCACACCAAGATATCGATTACTTGGGTTAAATTCGTATTTACCACTTTGCATAAAGTTTATTCTGAAAATACCATATCAGTTTATTGACCCTGGGAAAATTAAAACATTAATAGATTATTTCAGCCTTGAAATAAATGTTGAGTGATCTTGGAGATATTACTTATCACTTGCAACTTGCTGGATGTTACTCGTCAAATACCTCCACATCTACTTTAAAGCAGCAGGTGATGTGTCTGCACAGAAATCAATGATATTACACTGATGCAAAACCAGATTAATGGAACAGTGAATCAATAAACCCCAATGACAGATGTAGTTTATCTCCCTGTTTTCATCAGATAACCATTTAAAAATCCTGTAGAATTTTTGGAATAAAACAAAAAGGCTGGATATAATTTTAGACTAAACTATGATTGATTTATTCATTATTTATTTTTTGCTGGAAGGAAATAACTTTTGCAGCACTGGAGTAGTTCAATTTAAGCCACACTCATGATGACTACATACACTGGTGATTTCCCAACTTTTTCTTTTTTTTTTTTTTTTTTTTTTAATTTAAAATGTTCCCAGTTTTCCAGGAATGATGCAGTTGCCTGTATAATACCTTGCTTTTTTGACTACTATTTTGGCATCTCTTAAATTAATCCACAGGTCCCTTGACGCTGAATACCATTCATGTTAGTAAAGTCTGATTTTACACTCTTGCTTTTACAATTCAATATGCAGACCTACAAAAGGACCAAAGATAATTTACATCTTGGTAATGAAAAAGAAAAATCTTATGTATCTTTTTCTCTGATACTAGAATGAGATCATGTAATAATTGCATGAACTTTTACAAGCTGGAAGACACTTTCCTTAGGTGAATACAGCTCCCTAGAATTCACTAATTTGAAGTAGCTGATATATTTTAATGAGCTTCACAATTGGTTTAAGAGACATAAGGATATCACAAAATGAGCATCTTACTACAGGTATGATAGGTGATAAATTTAGATTAATTTTGATGACTGGAATCAAAGCATAGAATAAGATTCATAAATCATACTGCTGGAAGGGACTCATTAGATCCAAGTTTGAGTTTTGGTATATCACAAACCACAAACTTCCCTGAATTAATTCCTGTACTAATCAAAATACAATATGAACTTTTAAAATATTCTCATTATACAAAGTTATAAATAAAATTAGCCACGAGTCTTAATTTCATATTTTCCTATAGTAATGCCCAAAGTCAGACTGAACCATATACAGGCTACTGCTGAACTCCTGGGAGAGTGCCCTTTTGTGGCTTGTGTCTCTGAATTAGAAGCCAGCTGGGAAACCGTTTGCAAAGAAAATGCCATAACATTTGAACAGAAGCCCATAAAAATTTATATATGTGATAAAACAAGTCTACAGTATGAAAAGACAATTTATAATGACCGAACAGTTCTTTCTGGCTTTGAATCAAAATGTAAGTACTACAACACAAGACTGAGGCTACAAATACTACTCCTGATAGCGCTGCATAAAAGAGACTATGAGTAAAGAAATACTGTAGCACCGGGAATATACAGTGTTGGCTTTGGAAACAATTGCTATAAAACAAATATCAATTGCTACTTCTACTATGTAAACAATCAACAGCAAATTTTTATTTCAAGAAGTCTAATAAAATATTTATTACAACTGTCTTCCAGCTTTCTCAGAGAGAAGGAGAGCTGATTTATATGCACAAATATAAATTAGCTCATAATATATAAATTCTGATGAAAATAATCATTCCAGAAATTTATTATATTTTAAAATTAGTTTTAAAAAGAGACATGTTATGGATAACAATTCTCTGTTTGCATGCTGGATAGAGCAGTATTATCACAGTAATATTATAAATATATTTCTTTAATCACAGTCCCGATTCTGCAATTCACTTTGTCCCACTTCAATGTCCAATTGTCATTCTAACTTTACATGTAATTTTAGTTTCAGAAACATATAGCTTGCATTACTTTTTTTTTTTTTTACACATACAGATTTTTTTCCTGTCACTATCACACATTTTTAATTCAGAGGGAAAAACTAAAATGAATGAAGAGTTGGTACTAATGCTTGGCACCATAATATTTGCAGCATTTAAAATTACAAACAAGCATAACTTTGGAAATGGGCTGAAATCATCAATCTTCTCAGTTCAATTTCAGTTCCATGAATTGAGCTCCGTAATCTGACAATTACAAAATTGTTTACTTATATGTTTCTATTTTTTACATTACTGAGCAAATATACATAGGAATGAGTACATGTTAAAGAGCACTTACTTTGGCAATACCAGAATCTGCACAACAAAAATGCAGAAGAATATGAGACAGGCACATGTCACATAATACTTAAATGCAGGCAGAGTAGTTGCTCGATACTAGAAGAAAAAAAAGCAAATGTTAAAAACATGATTTCCAAAGCAGACAAAGTATCACCCAAACGAAATTTCAGCTTAAAGATTCAGATATGTATAGGAAGTCTTTAGCAACAGTAAATCTCCTGTTGTTCGATGACTTACAGATCCACTCACATAGGACTAGGGATTATCAGGCGTAGTATTGAATCCTTTTACTTCCTGAAGAACAGCTTAAGTAACATTGTCAAATGGTTTTGTCTTGTTCCTCTGCAGAACAGGACTATCTATCTTAATTTCACCACAAAAAAATTAATAACAAAAAAAGTGAAAACATTTTTTTAAATATTTTTAGGCATTGCCAACCACTCTTAGCTGATTTCAAATTTCCTAGTCATTAATTCCCCAAACTGATTTTCAATTATTAATAAATACTGAATGGGCTAATACAGTTTTAAAAAACTGTTACAGTCATTTAGACAGGAAACTTCTGAACACACAAAGCAGCAAAGTGTAAAATGTGCTACAGATGTGTATAAATGTTCTATTTGCAACAGTATAGCTAGCAATCATATTGATACTTACTGGGCCTATAGTATTACTTAATTGGAAATATTTTATGTCTGTGTTAAAAGGCCTTGTATGTTCACTGATACTACCAAACACTTGATATTCTTAAGGGAGAGTCAATTTGATCTGCTTTTTCATTGAAAAAAAAGGAAAAGATCTATTTATGAATCTCTAATCAGCCAGTCTAGAGACAAAAGCATTAAGCAATGAAATATTTATCAGTTATTTTGCTATCTGAGATAGCTGTGTCTAGATTGAAGCCAATTAAGTACTCTAAGGGAAATGACCTAAGTATTGGGCCTATTAAGGTTACTCACCCTTTCCAAGTAAGGTAAGAATTTAAAATTTCATTATTGAAAGAAAACGTACCAAAGATTATTTTCACTAAGTGGTCAAAATGCAAACTTCATAAAATGAAGTGTGTGAGCTGTGCTTTCTAACTGCAAGCACACAGCTGTGTCTTTGTGCTTAGTGCCAAGTTCTGCCCTTGAAACTGGTGCACCAAGCTTTAATGAACATTTAGAAATTGAGTTTAGCAACCCGGTGGCTTTCTTTTCACTTTCATTCTGATCGTTACTCCAAGGGCTAGAAACAATATCATTTACTCCATTTGTACATACATGTCTCAAACATGTTTTATCACACGCATATTAGTCAGAAGAATATTAAGTGTGTTGCGTCCAAGACAGCTAGACGTTTTTCTTAGAAAAAAGTTTATAGCATTGTTTCTCCATAATGACTATGATTATCAATGCATATGGAGAAAACTAATGAGCTCGTAGCATCATAAGACTATCATTATTACAGGTGGAGTCTTTGAGACATGGCAAAAAAAGACTGAACTAAAACCAGTGGTGTATGATAAATGCCTTTTATAGGTGTAGGTGATGGAACTTAGGAACTACATCAAATTTGGACTATCAAACCTCTCCCCACTTCTGCAAGACCATGAACATTTCAAGACATTCAAGTGAACTGCAGAGCCCTACAAACAGGAAAGCAGTCTCAGATGTTACATTCATAAAATTTCTTCCATAAATGAACTAAAATACTATTGTAAGGTTTGAAAGCTTTTCCCTGCAGGAGAGGTGCTGTGGCCAGGGCTCTGTGTTTCAAAAGCAAAGGATATAAGCTTCACTTAGGATAAGGCAAAGAAAGAACCCACCATGAATTTGCAGCAAAAATAACTTACTTCTTTTTCCAGGGTCTTATTATAGAAAAGAAGTGATATTCTTTGAATATCTTCAGATTTAAGCCACTGCCTACAAGAGAAAAGGAACATTATAACTGACATAAAAATAAAGTAGTCCTGTCTTTTTCAATTACTGAAATGCTGTAAAATAATAAATTAACTTTGAATAAAGCAACTTCTTGTGTACCGCAATGTGTATGGTAAATTGCACTGACAATAAAAGCAGAATCTACAAATCCTTTCTTGCTTTTGACTTCGGTTGCTAACACATACATGAAACAAAAGCTTAGTCAAAGGAATGTGGATCATTCCTACGGACAGTCAAGGGAGAGATTTATATGATGTAATTCTGACACTGATATTTCCCTTATGCCCAAAATGATGTGATATACCCTGTGGACATAAAGGAATGTGAGACAAAAACAGCCCTTCACAAGGAACCTTTAAGAAATGCAGTTAGAGTATGCAAGAGTGGCAGATAAATTACACTTTATGAACTCCTATTCCAAATGAAAATGTTAAAAACATTATTAAAATAAGTGGAGTGATTTTGTTTTTGAGCTGTATTAGTCTCTTGACCGTGACCCTGTAGTCTAGAGGTAGATTTTAATCTTCATACAGATTATGAAATCTTTCCTGCTTAAAGGTGAGACATGGAGTAAGTACTTTCATCAAAATGACAAATCTATTTTAAAATACGTGAATATTGACAAAGGCTTGACATAAATTTTACAAAATGAAATGTTCTAATATGAAAGTTTACATTTATTTTAAGGGACACTTGAAAATACACATATTTAAATTTCAAGAGGGTTATGTTGCTTGTACCTCAAGAAGACTAGATAAATCTGAAAGAAAAAATATTTAAGCAGACTACTTCCATGAACATGCAATATTTAAACTTGAACACTAGTAGCAGGGGTTTAGATTTTTTTTGCAACCTTTCCAGCAATAACTTTAAATTAGGCCTGAAGCTAGTTGTGTTGTTAATGCCTTCTAAGTAAAACCGAATGTCTCAACTGACAGGCTGCAATGCAAATAATGTAGCAGCAATAAACCGCAGTGGAATATATCCTAAGTTAAGGTCCTGGGAGAACAGGAGTGGATGGAGTAAAGTGTAAGCTATTAACGTTGATTTGTGAAACCTAAAATATTTTTTTTCCTTGCCTGGGAGACTGTCCCTGCTCCTGTGCAATCAGTTTCCTTACAAAAAGAGGATGAAAACACGTTCAGTTCTAGGTATGCTTAATGCAGAGGTATATTTTCCAGTTTGCTCTGCAGTGGCTCATATCTGTCTGATCATAATTAGGATTCTGAGAAGAAACAGGTATGATAGGCTGTTGTACATATAGCATTATTTTGTTTGGGTCTAGCTGCAGTCTATTGGAAAAAAACATTAAGTTTGTGGGAAATTTTTGGTTAACTATGAAAATTAAGTGCAAGTCTTCTTCCATTTAGTTATAAAAATTGAACAAAGAGCAACTCTATTCTCCAAATTGATAACTAATTTCCTTTTTATTTCTTACAGTAGCTGACAGGCAGATACATTTAATCTCCATTACCACCAAAAAGTTCTGTCTGCAGACCTAATCCCAAAGACCTAATTTGGTCTGTACACACCTGACTGCATGTGAAATCAGTAGTGCCATTTACTGCAAATGCTGCCTTATACTTCACATTGCAAACTCCCGTTTTCAGGAGCTTTTAGTTCTACTTAGAAAAAAACCCTACTGGCTTTAGGTTGCAGGTGCCAAGAGGTCTGAGACGAGGGAAACAGTTTAACACAGACAAATGGAAGTGGGGCGTAAGTACAGAACAGGGAGCACAAAGTCACATACCTCCATGACAGAGAGAAGGGCTGAAGAATTCTGCCCTGCTTGACTCCTCAATGAGCCTAAAAGTTATCTAAGTATCTGCAAGTACGTTGGATATGCCTCTTAGGAAGCTAGGTACCAAATTTCTGTTTACATTCCTTTGCAATTGAAGGAATGACAGAGACAGCTGAATTGTGGCAGTATCCACAGAAGCATGTGGTTTGATAGGGCTTGTACTGATTGACAACAACGAATTATGCATGGAACATAGCAGCCACCATGGCTTGGAAAAAAAAAAAAAAAAGGAGTGTGTCTCCTTAACACAGTAACCTACTTAAGAAAGAGCAAATAACTTTAGTTTAGCTCCCTCTGTAGGTATATTATTTAGCTAGCGGATTACTATTCATCCATAACAAGTCCTACAGAAGTCCCTTAGCCACCAAAGTTCAGGGTGGTGTGGCTGTGGCTGCTCATCCCTCTCCTGTGCAGGATGGGCATTTTGCAGCCAGGAGTATTTTGTTCAAGGCACAGGGAAAAGAAACGTGTAGAAAGTATGATATTACACCCTAATGCCTAAAGCACTCAGCTGAGAGACAGAAGCTCTTTATTCCTCACTCACTCTTTTGCATCTGTATTTACATGTCTTTAATGTAGTGCTCTAAAAGAATAAGAATGAATCAACAGGTCACAGCTTTCTCCATGCAACTTTGCAAGGAGCATTGCCAGCTAAATCTATTACCCTGAAGCATGCAGTAAGGCAGTGGACTGCTTTTTAGATGCCACAGTTTCATCTGCATTCCAGAAGAAGGGATTGAACCCAGATGCTTCGACTTACTGACAGTGTGTGCATGTGCTGCTTGGCAGTTTTGTGGAAAGGCAGCTAAGCTAGCTTGTGAAACAGCAGAACAGCACTAAGGAAGGCCAGAGAAAATGCTACGCTACTTTGAAAACCTGACGTACCATTTCAGTGCGTACTGTACTAATTTACACTACCTAAAAACAATGATTCATTTGGACTATAGCTTTGTCTTGGACTAGGATCCACAGTCTACATTCCCTTGTCTTCCAGTTACTGGCCCTTAAGCACCTGGGCATGTAATGTCCAGAGACACACATATTACAACCATTTGCTTGCAAACAGTTACAGAATGACATATGGCAAAAACCATGATGGCAGACCACGCTGACAGCTCAGAGCAGAAGAAACAATGACTCTGTGCAATGAATGTTTGGGTTTTAATTGTTTTCATGAAATTTTCTAATTAAAAAGCTTAAAGAAATGGTAATTTTAATACCATATTTTATGTGCAGGTTTTTTTTTTTTTTAATTTTCCTCAGTCACAGACCTAGTCACTATACAATCCAAGCTTTAGACTTAAAAACATTAAGAAATACCAGTTTTCTCACAGATTTTTTTAAAAGTTTGCTACTTGAGTCACAAAAGCAAAAGCTTTATCTTCACAACGAATCCGTTTAATTAGTCGGCAATATTATTTTCATTTTACAGCCAAAAAATTGAGGCACAAAAAGCCTGCACAATTATAAAGAAACAAAAATGTTTTGTGTCCTAAATGAAAGAAGTCTTATACTTATTTTTCTGAGTGCTTAACATTCACATATTTAAACTATTATTCAACTTACTGTTTGGGGAAACAGGGTTTTTGACAACTTATTCTCAGGTAGCCAACTGAATAATACCATTTAAGTGATCCATTCAGCAAATCAATATAGGGATAGAGAATTAAGTTTTGGAAGGTGGCATTCAGCCTTTTAGATATGTAATATCTCTCCTCTTTCTGCAGTACCCCAGGTAACTCATAAAATGTACTGAAACATTTTCAGACACATTTTTATCACGTCTTTTATCCCTAGGTTTCTCTGAATTTTATGCATTAATTAGATGAGGCAGGGATTCCCTGAGATAAAACAACATACAGTATAAGCATACCAACGCTTTATTTTAATGCATTTATACAAATGTTTTACTTTTGGCATTGAATGTCATTTTTACAATCCACTTACTGAGGCAAGCATACCTGAAGACACATACAAACTACTAGAACCTACAGGCTGTTTTAGGCAAGTCCAGTATAATCAAAAGGCTTCACCTATCATCTGACCTACCGTCTGTCACTATATTCCTTTGTATGACCTATAACTATCAACACTCTTTTCTATAAATAATTACTTTAAAATATTTTCCAAAGTGAAGTCCTTTTTAATAAGGCTATCAGATAAAAAAACCCCAAATGTTACATGTGAGCTTTTAATAATTAAGTGCAATACTCAGATGATTAAAATTCTAAGTAACAAAAGAGGGGTTGGGGCAAATGTGTAATTCATCACAATTATTGCCCACATTTTTGAAAGGCAATTCCCTCATTTCACCAGATAAATACAAGAAGCCTGAACACTTATTTTGGACTGGTATTGATTTTTCTCTCATTCTTATCTATTCACCAGCAAACAGAGAACATCAATACTGCCTCCAGTTCTTCCTGGGACACAGAAAAAACACAAGCCACATTTCCTCCCCCAGCTATTTCAATATGCCATCAAGCTTAGCCTTCTCTAAGAAATGAACCTACCAGTTGAAACAGAAACTGTGATTTTTAGGGAAAGTTTCTAATTTTGAGGAGATGTTTTTCTGACAATAGTGAAGCATCAGTTTTCACGTCATTCTGACTCCTCAGCTATTTCTTGTGGTTTACTTCTCTGCTCTCAGATGAGTTAATTCTGCAGTTATGGCTACGAGTGTACAGATACAGTTACAGAGCAAAATTCCCTTTGCCATTAAGATCAAGACAAGCCAAAACCTCTGTCACACCATGATTCACACTGTCTTATCCCATATAGTACAAAATGTTACTGTACAGGTTATCTTCACAATGTGCAGGGCTTCCTATGCCATTGGTAACGACACCTTTACTGTTTTCAGACTTCTGTATGCATGTGGAGTGAAAAATAGTAAACACTACCCTCTCTTGCAGATTTATGTCAAAGTTGAATGAAGGTGACAACAAAGGATAAATACATACTTTTGAGCATTGATTCCATCAATGGCCTGAATCATTCTCTCATTCAGTTCCTCTTCAAACCTTCTTTTCTGTGATTTTGTTCTGAAATGAAAAATGTGAGGAGTTACTCTGCAAAATCATTATATTGTTAATAAACATTCACTTTTAAACAAAAGGTGATGTCTGGCATAAACTTTTGAAGATAATAAAATTTTTTTATCATTTTTTAATGTTAAAAATGTCCTGGTTTAATGTCCCGGTTTCAGCTGGGATAATTTTCTTCCTAGTAGCTGGTACTGTGCTCCGTTTTGGCTTCAGTCCAAGAACAATACTGATAACACACTTATGTTTTAGTTGTTGCTCAGCAGCACTTACCCTGATCATGGACTTTTCATCTCATGCTTTGCCAGTAGAGAGAGGCACAAGAAGCAAGGAGGAAGCAGAGACAGGGCACCTGAGCCAAACTAGCCAAAGGGACCCAAACTATGCCACAGCACATCATGACCAGTATATAAACCAGAGGGAGTCACCCAGAAGGGATCAATCGCTGCTCGGGTCAGGCTGGGTATCGGTCAGTGGGTGGTGAGCAATTGTGCATCCCTGCTTTCTCTTTCTAGTTTTATTCTCTCCCTTTCTTATTTCCCTTTTGATTCTCCTCCCCATCCTGCCCAGGGAGGAGGAAGAGGGAATGAGTGACTGCCTGCATGGTGCCATCAGGGTTTAAACCCTGACATTTATTCTGCAATAGCAGCTGTAGGCATCAGGCACACTGAGCCTTTTAATAAGCTCTTAACAAACCCAGCACACTCTGCAATCTCACACACACACAGAATTCTAGAGTTTACATATTAGTGAGCACCTAAAAAATAAAAGCAAGAAAACATTTTGTAAAAAACCCCCCAAAACCCAAACAAGAAAACCAAGCAACCAAACAAAAAAACCCCATCAAAACAGCCAAAAACCAAACAAAAAAACCCACAGCAAAAAAACACACTACAAAAACCAAGCCAAGAGAGTTCAAGAAATGCTGGTTGAAGGAAAGGTTTCCATAGTTTTATGGATTTATGAAGAAGAATGGAAATATGTGCAAACTCATAAAACATTTCTGTTTCTTCTAGTTACTTTTAATATTCCTTCTCAGAATTGTATGATGAGCAATAATGGGCTAGTACAGCAAGGCTTAATAAGTATTCACCACTGAAAGCCTGATAACTTCTTTTCTTGGCAATATTTTATTAATTTTAATAAGAAAACTAAGCACCAAGTCTGAAATGAGTTTCAAATACATGTCATGTTTCTCTGTTTATAACTTATAACTACAATACAAAAACCATCTTTTCTTTTCATTGGACTCAGCATGAACCCAACAATGCACCACCAGAATCAGTTTTGTCTTTCCTAATGTATTTTACTGCAGACATCATCAGTCCTTTCACCAGTTGTGCTCTCCTTAAAAAGGGAATATTTCAAATATTGCCAGATTATGCCTTTGCCTCTTGAAAACTTAAATCCAATGTTTGCTTAGCAAAATCTTCTTAACCTACAAATTGAACTCCATCAAAGGCACCATGGATTTTCTACAAAATCAAGTTTTTGAGTTATTTCCCCCAAACTGATAGCATGTTGCAGGATTCTAATTCATACAGAAATTGTATTAGTGTACTTAAGAATAAACAACCCGACTGATTTCATACATATTCAATGGCATAGAATTTAGGTAAGAAAGTGCTTACAACTTCTTCTTCCCATATGAAACAATCTTCCTAGGAGAAATAACTAGACAAATGAGGAGACATTATCTAATCACACTTAATCCTCTTGGCAGCTCCCTAACAACATAAGAGTATTATAAGAGCTAAGACTGCCACAAACAGAAGACTATATTCAGACTTTAAAACCCACATTTTCATATTCTAATAAAATACTGATTTTTAAAGTGCTGATTATTATTTCAGCTCTCTCCTGTGGGAATGACTAATTAGCTTGTCTAGAATCCTAGCTATATGCCTCACAATGGACATTAGACTCCAGCAACGGTTTCTAGAAGCTCCTTCTGTAATATGGTATCAAGACATATGGTAACATTTGCAACTTTTGGATCTATTTTGGAGAGGAATATAGAAATCAAAAGCAAGAACATCTCGGAATCTTAAAGAACTGCATTTACATATACTACAGTACAATTATCTTTACCATAAAGCCAATAGAAGCCCTTTTGATATACTGTCCAAATGCAAATGTTCAGTTTTAAAATCAGAGACTGTTTTTTATTACTGTCATGCACATTCAGTCAAAACTTGCTCATATTCTGGAATTTGGCATTATTTTAGGTAATTGCATCGCTCTCCAGTAACCTGGGATTGGTTGAGGAGACATTTACCAACCAGAGAGACGGGGAAGGAATAGACAGAATGATTTATTTGCACAACCAAAGACAATGAACCCACAATTTTTAAAAGCTTTCTTTCAAATGTTTTTACAGTATTTGTGATGTTACTTCCAGTTTTCCAAGAAAGACATCTGAATTGTTATCAGGTCATTAAAATAGATATTAATCATCCCAGGTTTCTGACAGTGCTAAGCTTGTTTTTTAAACAGATGTCATCCAAGACTGTTTCCATTTCTCAGTGTCTTACCCTAGTCATTGAAGTACTAAGCAGGTAAATGAAAACATAAAGCTACTGTGATTTTGCAAACATCTTTGGTAGCAAGAGCACTAAAGGAAGACCACAAAATAGCTTTCAAATGTTTACTACTATAAACATACTATAGACTTTGAAATAATAAAACACAATGCAAATACAAAGCAACTAACAAAATACAGAAAATGTCTCTTTTAGTACATATTATTAGCTGTTGTAACACAAATTATTAGCAACCCTTTCCATCTTCCTCTTTCTTTCCCCTCTGTTCCTCCTCTCAATTTTCCTGCGTATAATCTTCTCCTCACTGTTAGAGCAATTGGGTTGTTAGCAGAAACAAATAGCCCATCAACATATACTAATTCAGAATAATGCTATTTAATCAGGAGGTGATAACCTCCTGTTAGCAGGAAGTGTGTTCACAATTCTTAAGTAACATGTCTGACAAAGCTGTTTCTATAGCCCTCCTATATGTAAGAGGTATCAGCTGAAAAATTGTTTTGGTGAGAAATGGCCCTCAAAATTTGAAAGTGTGAATTTTATACATATCTATATGAATGCCTATGAATACATACGTATTTCTATGGACTTTATATGAACAAATAACTTTAAAAAATTAATTTACCTCTCTCTGCAGCGCTGGAAATGATACTGCCCCATGGGAACATCCTGAAAGAAAAAAAAGAAAATATTTATCAACTATAACAGACCTTGACAACACTAGGTTGTTTTAAAAATAGTGCTGAAAACAGCATCAAGTAAGGAGTAAAGCTTCCAATGCAAATACTTTCAGCATTAGATTAAAACTACGTAAAAGAAAAATCCAGCCAGGGAACCATCACTTCACTAGATGGAGGGACCTGGAGACAAACTGATCTATTGTTATAAACACTAAGGAACTAACACAATAGTCTGAATCCAAGGATGTTTGTTTTACTAGAAAGTCACTACTTCAAAGTCTCCACTTTTTTAATGTAACCCAAACTCCTGCCAGCTTCAGCAAAAAACAATGTGAAGTGTTTTTGGAAAAAAAAAAACAAACCCCAAAACCCCCAAACCACAAACCAGATCTGTGTGGCCAAATACAAGCAATGATGTTTTGGTTTTTGTTTGTTTGTTGTTTTTTTTTTTTGATAGCCATCACATCACAGTCACATTTATTTTGTGATTAATAGTGACACTTGGATACTTTTATAATGAACATGTCAAAATCTACATTCTGATGCACTGTATTTATTGCACAAGATGGGTTGGGTGGCTCCATCCTATGTTCTCATATGTAACAGGAATAAAACTGAATGCCAATGTTGAAAACTATTAAAATTTACTTTCACATTTGCACTTTTTAGAAGCAGAAGATAAAACAATGTACCAGCTGTGGACTGACAGCATCTCTCTGATAGCAGTAAAATAGTGTTAGCAAAATGAAAAAGAAATATTTTCTGTTCAGTGTAAGAGATGTAACACTGTGGTATAGATAGTACTATGAAACTCAGGCCATCAGCCACAGCTGATGGGTAGTTAATGTCCTTTCAAAAGGCAGATGTTATAGTGAGTATGGACTTGGTTCCCAGAGAACTTTTCTAATAAAGTCCATTCCAGGCACCACAAGAATATTCAAAATTTAGGTTTGAATATTCTCTAGGTTTGTCCATGTTCTAAATGGAGAATGTGTCTAAATAGCAAATAAATCTCAGGGAATTCCTCTGTATCAGTAGTGTTCCTTCCCAAAGGTGTTGCATCCTGGCTTTATGCTCAAAATGTCTTTCCACGGGGTGAATGGCAGCCACTCTTCATGCTGTGACTGGGGCTCACATGCAGAGGGTCCAGTTCTGTACTTTAGTCAGTATGTTGAACTCCTTATAATTCAGAGATGCACTGATAGCAAGACATGGCTCTTTAGAGTCTAATCTAAAGCTCAGATGCCAAGGGAAAATCTCCCAGCAACTTCACTGGGTTTATGCCTTGTACAAACGTGTGTATCTTCTTCTATCAGAAATATATATCTATTTAGCAGTGAGCACCCATTTCCTTTCAAATATTGCTAAATTGTATGAAATGACATAAGTAGGCCCCTACTGTTGTGCTAATCTTGCCGTTTTCAGTGGTCATGCTGTCCCTGTGGTGCAAGTGTGCAAATGGCTTGGCTGCTCCCCAAGATTCCAGGTACCGGGTCATGCGGACAGAAGCTCTCATTTTGGCTCCATCAAGAGTATGTCGAGGTCTAATGTGATGCTGAGGGCTTCGCTTCTCTCCCTGGTTGACAGAGAATAAAAGGTGATATCAGCCTTGGTGTTTGTTACTTTTTGAAGTAGTAATGCATTGTCTGGTACCACTTATCTGCATGCTTAGGAACTTAAAAATGGAGAGATACTAAGAACCTGCAATTCTTAATGATATTGCTGGGAAATATCAGAGACTTATTTCTGAAACCGGGAAAGATTTGCAGTGCAAGCATTATGTATTTGTGGGCATTAGTAATAGCTCTGATCAATATCTTCTGGTAGTGAATTAAAAAACTTCACTAGAGAGATTGGTGGTCCTGCTCAAAAATAACTATGACTGGCAACAAATAAAAGTGCTACTAACCTTAGGATTGATTACAAAGTAAGTCTTAACATTATGCTCTTTCAGATATGGGTCCCTCACATCTCCATCCCCATCTTCCACTTTGTAAGCTCCATTCAAATGTGCCAAGGTGACTGAGGTGATGTGAACACGGCTGAAATTATATTTCAAAAGAATGACAGAATCACAGACACCAATCAAAACCATAATTTGAACCTGATCAACTCAACTGTTCTTACTAACTTTTGATAAACTTTTTATATGCTGCTTACTTCATTTACAGTCACTCTAATCTCATTTTTAGTTCTAACGAG
The DNA here is from genome assembly GCF_033783945.1 of Neopsephotus bourkii. Classification (NCBI taxonomy): domain Eukaryota; kingdom Metazoa; phylum Chordata; class Aves; order Psittaciformes; family Psittacidae; genus Neopsephotus; species Neopsephotus bourkii. The sequence continues at coordinate 5,112,071 of NW_026901984.1, read as the reverse complement.
CATAAATCTAAAAGTTTGCATCCACAAAGAAATACTCCTTAAATCACAGGAAATATTAAATGTCCCCTTTTTTTCTAAGAGCAGTAAGAATTAATTCAGGCTTTGCCCTCAAGACTGATGGCTGAAGACATGGTACCTATGCATTTCTCCGTGATACAAAAGTCCATGTGTACCAAAGCCAACAGAGAAGGCTCTTACCCTGGGACTCCTCCAGCTTCCATGTGATTTGCCAGAGTAACATCATGTGACCACACATCATACTGCCACTTCTGTAGTCCAATGACACCACAAAGCACATTCCCAGAGTGCACTCCTACGCGCATGTTAATATCAACTCCAGTTGCATCTCTCACTTTCCTGCAGTTTAGAAGAAAACATGTTAACATACAGAATAACGACTTTGTTTTCGTTTACCAGTCAAATCATCAGTAATAACATTTATTTTTAACATTGCCTCCATTCTTTTTATGCTAGGATTATTTTTGCATCTTACTTTTCCCATTATCTATATTTGCAACTACTTGTAGCAAATATTAATTCTCAAGTCCATGTATGAAGTCCTTTCTTTTATTATCATCGAAATTATTTGGGAGGGATGAACTAAGAAGTGGAAGTATTTGGTCTCATGGTAGAACACAGGGACTATTTTTGTTCCATAGGCAGCTCCTGGAGATCTGGAAGTACTGGTACGTGCCCTTCTATCTCAAGCCCCTAATATCTATGTTAGAGACCTTCTCATATCTATCATATCTAAGAGGAAGGATGAAAAACACACCACCTCAGGATATTCTACAAGCTGGTTCACTTACAAGGGATAAAAAATATATGAGTCAGGTTCATAGTTCTAGCAACATCTTCATTCTCAATGATAAGAATAATCATTACAGAATTAATCTGGCTTGTTTCTCTTATTTTTTTGAAAGGGGTATAGAACTTAAGTGGCTTAATTTGATATGGTAAATCCTACATTTAAGCTGTAGTACTCAAGTGTTCTTTTTCTGGAAAATTAAAAATAATGGGAGCATGATGAAGTATTTTATTAAACTGTATTTTGAAGTTATTGAGAAGATGAAAGGAGAATATTTTTCAATTCCTTCAGTCTCTTCCTAGTGTTTATTGGCATCTCTTTTCACTTTGCCATTTTCTACTGTTCTCGAGTAGCTGACACGTGAACAAACTGCTTGTAAATGAGCTTCATAAGCAGTCAGCAAATAACAAACACCACTTTGCTCTGCAAAAGGAATATGGCACAAGCTTTTAACTTTGGGGGGGGGGGGGGAAAGAAGTGTTTATAAAAATGGGAAAAGTGGAAGAGGAACATTTAAACTCTAGGATTGCTTGTTGAAAGGCTGCCCTGCCATATTCTGCAGTGCAAGCCATAAAGTTTGTTTTATAACAAGCTCATTGGAGTTAAGGAGGGTAACAAGTAGAATATGTTCCAGAACTTAATGTTCTCTTCTGTCCCACAAATTAAAGAAACCATAGAAGATTTTAAATTACAAGTGTTACTCTGGACCAAATTAGGGTTTACTACTTCTCTCTTCTGCTCCCTGAACAATTGCTATGGCTATGCAGGCACTGACTGCATCTAAGAATATAATCTATCACACCCCCATAGGACACCTGCCTTACCTACACAAGTACATCTGAAACTTCCCATTATTATTTCATTTTCTGCTCCCACGGTCTCTCTGGTTTCCCTTAGCACACCACAGTCTGTATGCCCATCATGGCTAGGCAATCAAAATACTCATCAAGACTGTATTTTTTTTACTGCAGCCTGAAATTTGAGTTTGTAAGGTTTCTATATTTTTCGCAGGCATGGTTAGCTGTAGTTGGTAGGTAGTTGTAGGAACTTTACTTCACACAAGCAAGAGTTTAGGTCATTAAGAAAGCATCTACCCTATTTACCTGAGCTTTATTCATTGGTAATTCTGGACTAATGTATGTATGACTCACCTAGTCTTGTCTTAATGCACTTCTACACATTCAGTGAGCCTTGAGCATTTAGTCTCCTGCAAATTGCCTGCTTTAAAACCATAGTTGACTTTTGGCTCAGAGCTTCAGGAATGAAATCACACCTACAAAAATATTTTATTTTGTATCTAGCTTACAAATTGGTACAACCACCTCATCCAACTGTTTCACTTTCCTCTGAAACGGAACTCATTTCACACTCACAAATCGAGAACAGCCTTTGAGAAAGTGTGGCTGAGAACATTTAAACTAAGAAGTCACCAGACAGACAAGGGGATGGAAGCTGGGCTAAAGGAAAACAGTACATAATATTCATACATAAAAAACAAATTTTTTCCTTAACAAAAAGCTTAAGATATAGCCTTAAAGTACCCAGTAAGGTGGCCAGCCTCAACATCACCAGCAACACTGTCATCTATGGCTTGATAAGGTGAGCATCCCACTCCTAGGCAACTACGCTGCAGACTATAAGAAACATTGGATTTGTCCCAACATAGAGCAGGGAAAAAAAGCAATTAATCAATGGGACTACTAACATATTTAACGGGAAACAATCCCTAGTGTAGTGAGGCTGAATTGCTCCAAATGGATACATCATTAGGAAACAAAATAGAATAATGCTTTGTACTACAGATCACCCAGCAGTTTGGTAGAATTCCTCCTTTTTGCTCCAAAAAGAGTGGAACTCGAAACCATATTCAGGTGGTAAAATCTCTACGGATCTGTTAAACAGCAAACTGCTTTATTTCAGTAACTTACACACTGAGGAGTCAGTTTGCAACTCAGTGACTGAATATAAAACCCCCTCATATCTGATAAAAAAAGGTATTTTAGAGTGAATCAAACATAGTCTTCTGGATGACACAAAAACATTTTAGAAAATGCAGCAGCCCAATTCCTGTACTGAGGTTAGTTTTACAAAAGATCCCTAAAGCAAGGAGATCAAAATCCTAGTTTCCATAAATACTACACCTTTTCCATGAATACCTTGAAAGGAAAAGAGCAAAATTTGAATTAATCAACCTGCCCATACAGCAATTATCATGGATCAAATCACAAGACCAGGTAACTGAAAGCCAAAACCGTCTTATGACTACAATTACATTCATATGAGGGTAGTATTTAAGTATCAGAGGAATCACCTTTGCATGACTGTTTAGTTAATTGAGACAACACATGACTATCCATTTCATGATGACGTGCAGACCACACATATACCTCAAAAGGATGAGGTAATTTCTTACTTTCCTATCTGGACAGTGGTAAATGTGATTTGGGCAAAACCATCAAAATTGGACATGAAACTTACAGAAAAGCATACCAAGTTATAAAACCAAAGTCCAATTTGTTTTTAAAAAATAAATCACACAGATGACTACCAAATATCCAGACCTTCATATGATATATGTTCTTGCAAAGTGTAACTCACCTAGATATAATTTTAGTCAAAGGAAACTTAGCTTTTCTATGGAAAATATGTCTGTGCCATTAATGATAACTGCTTTAAGTAGCCATTTACAGTACTTTAATTCCTAAAAGATAATAAGAACTTCAGGTATGAATTACAGGCAATGAATTATCTGACTTTGGTTAAAAAAAAAAAAAAAGATGTGGAAGACATTTTAATTGTCCTTTCCTCACAAAATATTTTCTAAATTAGCTAACAGGATCAGAGCCTTGCTTAACGAATAAACTACAATACTGAGGTTCTTTAGGGCTGTAACAGTTGGATTTTGGAGTGCTTCCAAGGCTAGAAACTCCACAACCTCCCTGGGTAATCTGTCCAGTGCTCAGTCAACCTCACAGTGAAAAAAAAACAACCCATGTTTCCTGATGGTCAGAGGGAATCTCCTGTGTTTCAGTTTGTGTCCATCACCTCTTATCCTGTCACTGGGCATCACTGAAGAGCCTGGCTCCTTTTCTTTGCACTCCCCCTTTAGGTACTTACTGCATTGATGAGATCTTTCCCCCTCAGCTTTCTCTTTTCCAGAACAAACAGTCCCTTCTCTCTCAGCCCTTCCACATATGAACAACACTCCAGACCCTTAATCATCTTTATGGTATAGTGACAACATAGCCTGGCACAACCCAATATTTCTTTGCTGAGGCTGACATCAATATTACTGTGCAGGACCCTGTAGTGAAACACACCAACTACTGCAGGTCTGAATGTTTCAACCAGTAGCATAGCATTTGAGAGAAAAAACAGATTTTTAATTGTTGAGTATTTAACAAAAATTTCAGCACTTACTTAATGGCTTCACACATGTCCAATCCCATTTTCACGCAATTCTTGGCATGATTTTGAAGAGATATAGGTAGTCCAGAAACACAGTAATAGCAGTCACCTAGGATTTTAATCCTCATACATTCATTTTCCTGGAGGAAAAATCAAGTTGAGATCATCACTTTCCACTTGTATTACATAAATTCAGGGTTATGATTACAAAGGCTGACTTACATACTGTTAGCAAAATCATTCTACTTAAGCTTGTTCCAGTAGAAAAGCTGAGAAGAATAAGCTAAAAAAGAAGTCCTGTCAAAGAGTTTTGTATGGATGATTGCATTAAGGATGATTGCATTAAGGAGCTCATATGGTCCTAATGGGCAAAACCAGGAAGTAAGTTTACTGAAAAACATGTTATCTGCAGTGGTATTCACATCTTAGATTAAAGAAGTGAGCCAAAGTATCACGTACTCAATCTAAATAAAGTCCTACTGTTTGAAAAATGAAATCAAAAGACTTAGCCTTCTACAGTTATAACTTTGAAGATGTACTATGATACAGAATGCTTTCTGATACTAGCAATCATAATCATATTTCTATCTTTTGTACTCTAAGGCAATGTAAAGATTTTTTTTTTTACCAATACTGGGTGATATTTTTTTGAACTAATAAAAATCTCAGAAAATTTTTGTCTGTTTTAGTGTTTCTGATTTCACCTTCACACACAGCATGAAATTTGTTGCATTTTTATAAAAATAACACCTAAATAAAGAGAACAAAATCTTCTGATTGTATTTGAATCTTTTCTTGAATAAATAAGATGCTGTGGTCAGTAATTAAAATTACTTCGGTCAATATTGTCTCTCTTGCCCTCCAGCCTCTTAAATGTTTTTCCCGAGATCTGAAAACTGACTGTATCAATTTTCTATCTTGAGCTTCTTAATCCTTGTTACCGTAAAAAAATCTATTTAAAGAGCAGTTCATCTGTCATTAGGCTTTACTGGGCTCCATAAGCTGTCTCTATTGGTCCTGTTAGAGAGCTATCTTGGGTTTCACAGATTGTCACACTGGCAGAAACGCACTGCTGCACTCAGTGCACAGCCAGATTTTTACTTCACATGCTTCAAGTCTAATCTCCCTGCCAAAGCCTCAGAAAGACTGCCTGAAGGTAAAAGAGTCCTCAAGAAGAAAAAACGTTTTAAATATGACGTCCTTATTTAAACTAACGGTAGCAGCCACGCAGAAACCCACCTTTGCAATCTGATCAAATTTGCCAAACAGCTCATTTAGCATGTGCACCAATTCCCCTGGTGAGCAGTCACTAGCCAGGCGAGTGAATCCCACAATATCAGCATACAAAATGCTGCAGCAGAAATGAACAGAAACTTAGTCACAGTTTTCATCTGCAGAACTCAGATTTAGCAATCAACAGCAAAACCTGGAAGCAGGCATTCCAGACTTCACAAAGGTATGCCAGTACCCAAAGCAGCCACTGCTAAGTGTAAAACAATAACTATATTTATAGGTAAATGTACAGTTACCTTTATATTTGTTACATTTACAGGTAATATATACTCAGATTTACCTCCATAGGTATTGCCTGTAAAGGTATTACCTTCATAGGCATAAATCTATTTAGAGGTATTTATAGGCATTCTATACCTACATTTGTTACAGCATATTAAAAAAATACAAATCATAAGAATAATTTGCACATAATCAATACAGTAATGACAATTATTTCAATAAATATATTTATTATTAGACATTTTCTGTCTAGATTTACCTGTCTGTGATATGCAGCATGGGAGACTTTGTTCACTTGTTACTCAGACTATTAAACTCAGTCTTGATTGTTAAGATATTCAAGCCATGCACTATGCTTCTATTCACCAAGAAAGCTTGTCCAATTCATTGAATCAGGCTAAGGAAAAAGTATGTGTGCTTGCAAGTGAAAATGAACTTCCTCTAAAGTACTGACATATTTGGTTTTAAAAAGCAATTTCTAAGGATGTCAGGCAAATTAATTTGTCCAGTTGAACACAGAATATTTTAGCTCAGCAACTGTGTAAAATACATATGTAATATAGCTGCCTCTATATATATTATATAAAACCTGATGAATTGTTCCAGTTAAGAAAATTACAAATTCAGAATAATGTAACTACAGTTTTGATGGTGCACGTGAAAGCAGGATTTGGTAATTTAACCTGAAAAATCAAGGCATTATGAAGAAAACCAGTTAATGAGTGCCTTTTTCTAAACAACTGCTTCATTTTATCACTTTTGCTGCTCTTCTGGAACATAGAATTGTTAGCATTTGATTAAATTAATTGTTGGAACTTGATGATCTTAAGGTCCTTTCCAACCCTAACTATTCTATGATTAACATGACTGTTTTGAAAAACATATCAAAACAATTATTTTCTTAATTACTCCCTTAACTTTCTTTTCAAAATTTCTCTGAATGTTGTTGATACATTTTATTACAGTACAATACCTTACATTGGTGTGCCTTTTGACATACAAATTGTGGAAGTTGTTTGTGTTTTCCAGCTGGCCTGCCTTGGGACCTTGTAGCCTCTGAATGATCTCTGCTTTCATTTCCATGGCAATGTGAGCCGGCAGTAAAGACAGTAGAAGACGCTCCTAAAATTTAAAATGAAATGTCCACAGTTTCTTTTAAGAAGAATGAAATTATTATGGCAGTAATACTGTGCAAAGCATATGCTATTGTCAATACTCTTGAACATTTTGATGAGGCTTGCACTCAGGCATTTGCCTGGTATGGCCTCCAAAATTAATCAGTTCCTTGAAGACCTTGACAGAAATATATACACATTTCCTGACATCTAACATCTTCAAGGTTTTGTGTATATTAGAAAAACATCTGAAGAAGTTATATACAGTAACCTATTCAGTATCTGAGTACGATGCAGGAAATATAGACTAGCAAATAAAGCAAGAGCTGCAAGGACTCTTCAAGGGACTTCAGGGAAATGCATTCCAACCCAGGCAAGAGTAGGCTAATATTTTTTAAATGTTTAGACATAGTTTCAGTGGTTGTTGACTGCAAATTAAAAAACAAAATCAAGACACAGAACATGTTGAAAATGTTGGACTTTTCCAGACTATTTTGATACGTATTCTCTTCTTCCTTTAATATGGCATTAGACAAATGGAAGTTTTATGAAAATATTAACCTAAAAGGAAATTGAATATTTTGTTTAAAATTCTACATATTTTTCCTTATTTTTTATTGGTGTTATACTCTTAGTTTTAACCTTGTGAAGTTCTCCTACATCAGTATATTTTAATTTTGCCCATTTTATCTGTGACAGCTTTTCACTGAATTCCTACTCTGGAAAACTAGATCAAGGGAATAGCTTGAACTCTGCAGAAGAGAAAAACCCTTCCTACTTTGATTATACTCCACCTCAAAACTGAACAGGAATTTCCCATTTTCTCATAGGCAGAGCAGAGAAGCTAATTTTGGCTAAGCACAAAACACAGAACCCTGAACTAGTGAGGAGGGGAAAAGCAGCTGTAAAAGCTCATGAAGGAGTCAGAGAAAGAAACAGATATGCCAAAAAAGATGGTGACCACAAGTACATATCCATGGGGCTGATATATTTTCATTTCTAACGTAGTCCACCAGTCCTTCGTGGAGGTATTTTGATGAATTATAAAGAAAACCTGCAAAACCAATGGACATTTTTCTATAATGAAAGCTTACTCATGCAAGCTGCTCTTTATATAACAGAAATCTATTGATTTGTGATGTGCAGGATGGGTCAGCACTTGGTAATAATTATCATGTAATAGCTTGCAAAGAGGTGAGTGCTCTTAGCTCCAATTTTATATCACTGTGCTCCTGTAATACCATGGCCAGTAAATACAACCTCGTTTACTATGTTCCGATGACTCTGTTAGGATTCCATACATGCAGTAAGGCAGACACTCAAGGTCCAGGTTACTTCTTAGGTCATTGAAACCCAGGCAGGCTGGCAAAAGGTCAAATAGAAAAGCAATAGTTTTCAAGAAAGCAGTAGAAAAAGTAATAGAAAAAGTTTTCATAGGAAGCAGGGCAAAGTCATCTACAAGCTAAAGAATCGTAAGAGAAAAGGGAAAACAGGATGCCCTTATTTTGTAGGGGACATCAGAAGAGACAAGATATTTCCCCTCCTTCTTCTCTCCAGGCCAGACCACTAATCTGTTCTGCTTAAAGGTCCTGGTGAAGCTGCTCACCACATCAGAACTTCTCTCCAAAGATTTTTTTTCCTTCCTCCAGTTCCCCTGTACAAAACAGAAGTTTACAACCAGAGGTGGCTTTAGAGAACTGCAATTGGTGAAGCACACTGCAAAATATGCTGCCATGCCCAGCTATACCTAAATGCTTCAGCCACCCTCTCCACCATGCAGCCTGGGAGTGCTCACATATCTGTCCTGAAGTTACCAGATGTCTGTTAATGTGTTATCAAGTCACATACTGCATTTCACCCAGACTGTTAATTCTTACTTCTTTCAGTAAAAGACAACTGTGAAAGAAGCTGAATCTCAACTATTTATGAAGACTGTGGCTGGTCCTGTCAGCTAGCCAAATACAAAAGTTGCAAATACATTATTCCCTCTCTTTCTGCTGAAAGAGCCCAAGAAACGCAAAGGATTTAATAACACCTCTTCCTTCATGTTTTGTTATCTCCAGTGGCTACAAATTGCACGGTGGAAGGATCAAAACCAACTACTAATCAGATTGTAGTGCCTGATGTGCACTAAAACTACTGTTGACTGAAACAGTGTGAGAAACATAGCAAATTAAGATTGATGCTTATGATGGCTTTTTATTTGATAATACATTCTGTACTATTCTTTCAGCTAGAAAATCCACACAGCAAAAACTAGGTGAACTAACAGAACAAGGCTGACTGAGACAAAACACTTGCCTATTAGTAGTAGGCAGAGAAGCCATCCTCAGAGCTATAACCTGCAAGAAATAAGCCAAAGTAATTCTGAATGCAGGTCAAGATGCAGCATTTAAAAGTCTTCTGACTAAAAATAACAGTACCTGCTTCTGGTGAAAGAGAAACTGCTGTACTACAGCAGTAATGAAAATTTGCTTACAAATGTCTTTCCCTGACATATTACCAACATGATCTTACAACCAACACATGAGACTGATGTACACAAGACTATTTCCTGACTATCTGCTTTCTCTGGGGCTCTGCTTTCCCCTCACCACTCAAATTATAGCTGAGATTTTTAAGTCCTAGGGATAAAAGAGCATACGACCCCTATGGGTTAGAAAATCGTGGTGCCTTTCAGTACTATAGGGTTAAGAACTCCTTACTTCTCTGAACAAGTCAATCTGGATCCCAGTAGATGGTTAACAAGTGTCATCCTCCCTTGATTTTCTAACTGAGGATTTTCAGTGGTATCCGTCAAACTGTTACTTGAGTTCTTGTTCTGTCAAACCACATACAGGGATATTTTTGCCCCTTACAATGTCATTGAGGGCACTGAATATAGAATTCTACTTTTCTGTGGGTTGCGTTGTTTCCAGATTCCTGTAGCACATGTCTACTCATTTATTTAGCAAGTTTGATAAGCAGTCCAGTAAGTAAGCAGTAAGAGTTCTAGAAGCAATTAGCCTATACATGCATCTGGCTTCAAAACAAAGTTTACAACTAAACATGGACAAAATACAATTTTCAGCTGCCCTTGAAAGTTATAAAGAAATAAACTACAAACCAGAAATCTTGTGATTCCTGATCACACAATGATGTATCAGCCATATACAGATGGTGATCAATAGGATCACTTGTTTGGAAAATTATTGTACTGTTTACCCAGATCTCATGCACGTTCTCTTAAATACACCTACAGCGTTAAACAGCTGTAAATTTGTTTTTTCTTAAAGCTAACTCGGATTCCTAACTGGGAGAGGAAATTGTTTTTAAAAATTAGGCATTATTATCCCCTTAAATTTAGCCTATATTAGTAACCTCCACCACCTGTATTACTTGTACTGAGACCAATAAATTGCATTTTACTCACACACAGCAAGAAAGGTATTCAATCTTGATTACAGAGACATAAAGAAATGGAGAATTCATCAACTCCTTAGCTGTTTGTTCTAGTGGTTAATCAGCTGAACTGTTTAAAACTGTTAAAAATGTGTTCTGTGTTTCTTACTTTGAAGTCTTGGTCCTGTTGTTTCTGTCTCCACTCAAGATTAATGTCCACACTCTTTTCCCAGTGAAGTTAACTACTGATCAGATAATTCAATTTTCTTTCTGATCAAGTAAACAGACTCAGCTCCATAAATCTTCTGCTCCTAAGTATTTTCTACACTCTCTTCTCTAAAACCTCAAAAAACCTTCAAACATTTTTTGAAAGGTCATTTGACACAAATCCTAACATTGTGCTCCAGTAAACAAAACGATACACACACACATATACCCTCCTGCTTTCTTCCCCTCAACATGTCCATGACTTCCACTGCACAACTTCCTGCTGTAACATCTCTGGAGTTCCCTGTCTGCTACGTATCCAAACTTTTTTTCAAAGTTGCATACTTTTTGCTTTTAGAAACACGACATTCCAGACTGTTATTATAGACTATCTTGATGAATATAATTTACAAAGTATTCCATAGTATGGTATTTACTATCAGATCAATATTTGGCTTTTCTGCAAAAATAACTGTCTGTGATTGCCTTCATGTATCTCCTACTTCATTAATAAAAAATGCATAACAGCATAAACAATGAGAACTGGTTCTTGCAGAACATGAGACACAGGACAAGCCATTGAACACCTCCATGGATAATTTCCAGTTACCCCACTCTAGATCCACTAGACTGTGCTCTTTTGACAGGAAGCAATGTCAGTACTTTTAATCAAGATGCCCAGAATCATTGCATCAAACACCTTACTGAAATCTACTGCTTTTGGAAAGTTACTTAACCCAAATCTGTTCCCCATTAAAAAGTTAAAAACATTTTCATATGACTCAATTTCCTTCAAGTTTTTGAATACATCACTGTATTTCTTTGTAAATACAAAACCATCATAACAGCATCTTTTATTTCCCGTGAATTGTTTATATTCTTCCTATCTAGTGGCAGCCCCTTCCTTTGTTGGGATGGCTTTTTTCCTGGAATACTTTCAAAACACTGTCATCAGCCTTGACAAAAACAGGCAAGCATTCTTCCTGACATCTACAAGTCTACATATCACAATTTCTGTCATATTGAACCCTTTTTTTGCATGACTAATTGCTACTTTTGCTTTCACTCATGGCTCGTAAAGGCTTTCTACTACAGCTGATGTCTTTTCTGATGACAGAATTATGAACTGTCATCTGTTCATTAACGGCCTCCTAAAAGGCTCCCCATTGCTAACAGCATTTATCTATAGTTTGCTTTGGGTTATTTCTTAGGGAAAACTATTTTTTTTCAAGTCCCCAGGCACAGCACTGTAAGACTTCTTATCTTCCTGATCCTATAGGTGAAATTTCAAGGCCGGCAATACCAGGAGCCAATATCAAACCAGAAAGTCAGTACACATAAGCAGCATGAGGGCACCATCCTCTCAGTCCTCGCTACTTCACCAGCCATGGGACATAAACTCCCTCATGAAGATATTCTGCACAAGACAATCCATAGGTGTCTGGCAGCTTCTCCAGTGAGAAAAGGAGTCCTGAGCAGGGGCTGCCAGTGGGGCAGGGACCAACCCCACAGCTAGGCCAGTGGGGCAGGCCCAGAATGGCCACCAAGGGTTCAAGTGACCAGACCAGACCATGGCAAAACACCTGTGTCATGATTTGCTCACTTAGCAAGAACAGCACAACAAACACAGGCTTTGGAGAGAACTACACATATTGGTTTTCAGGCTAAATACACACCATTCTGCATGCTCATTTGCTGCGGAGTAATTCTGTGAATATACTGTTAAACATCTAGCCAGTCACCTTCATCTCCAAATAACACTAAGGCTACCTGAAAGCACTGCTTTGCTGTGACAATTGCAATGTATGGGTCTGAGAGCTAATTTAAATGCACAAGCTCACTACATATTTGGCAAACACATATTCCTTCAAGGAGCTTAGGGGATGTTTAATGTTTATGCATAAATTATAATTTGCACATGCAGGCTGTCTTTGACTAATTTTTCAAATGAAGCTCACTACACCTTCAGAATACGTGCCTATCTTGCAGGTCTCTGTTCAAGAGACGAGTCATCAAACAGCAAAACAATAGAGTAAAACCAGAACATAACGAGATACACAGCCAGATATTCTTAATTAATTGACACAATTTCAAGGTTTGTTTCTGTCTGACTCTCTTAGCTCTTGCTTTAAGTCTTCTATATCTCAAGATCTCTGCTAAATAGATAGAAGCAGCATTTTACAAAGAAGATATTTGATGAGATTAACATGGTTATTACTATATCAGCCCTTACTAACGGTTAAGTATTACAATGCTGGCATTTGCTCAATATAATTCTTTTATTCTTTTAAAAAAGAAACCCTTTAACTACACTACATCTGATTTCACATATTGATGAAAAGAGTTTTATGGCATATTTTTCACTACAACTGAACAAAATGCTACATGGCTTTCCTTCCGTCTTCTAAGCCATCCATGGGACATTTCAAGGAAGATATTCCCTGAGAATCTATGCAGCCCTTTTGCTAAAGAAAGTGTTTTCCTGTTCAGCTGTCCAGTTTAGAGTCCAACCTTGCAGTTGCGAGCATCAAACCCAAAGCAAAAACAAAAGCGTTTGTAAGGCACCGCATTACCCTTCAGTTAGAGGATCATGTTTGAAGTACATTTGCAACTCCTCCATGCTTTTCTAGGTAGCATGAAACTGGTTCTTTCTGCCTCAGACTTTCCCTACTGATGTTTTAGCCACTCGCTTGTAAAATACCAGTTAAGCACGTAAGAATGAATTCCTGAATTTCACTGATAATTTTCCATTATTTTATCAGATACCGCACAGATACCATATGTTTGTGTGGTCAAATGTTAGTCACCACATAAAAGAAAGATCAAAACCAGTGATCAGTCACCCAACTATGTCTGTCAGGAGCTCACAAACACTTCAAAGTGGTCAGACAGAGTGGTCAGAAGCAGGATCAGACAACAATGAAAATTAATCAAATCTCTCAATCTCTGCATTAGATAAGAGTAGAGGTAGATAACAATTGGTTTTCCCATACAATAGCCTATTTAAATGAAGGGAGAAGTTTACTCAAGCAGAAGCTAATTCAAAAAATTCATTTCGTCCACATATAAATGAAAAGTGAGCCTACAGTGAGGATCTGTCCTACTTCTTGTGAAACAGCGATGATAAATTTTAATGACGCAAGCTGTATATTTTATCGTCCTTTTTTCTGAGCAACAGTAAGCATCACTATTCATTCAGCAGCTCACTTCCTAGCCTTGAAGACAGAGGAAGCTGACTCACCCTAGGTAGAAATCAAAGAACAGGCAGATGTCTGCAGGGTATACACTGCTACTGCATTCATAAAGCAGACCTTTTTGTTTCCTTACAATGGTCTAAATAAAAAGGAACAAGAATCATTTGCATTACATTTCTACCTTGGGAATGAAAGTTTCTCTTTTGCTTATTCATGGATTATGTATCTTGTGGAAATTTCCCAACTGCTCTTTAATGATTATATTCACTAGCTACTAAATATAGAGATAGTTAAATGAAAAACTTTTATCCCACTGGAAAATAAACAAGAAAAACAGAGTTTTGAAAATCAGTTCTCTTTATTTTGGGGCACCTCACCAGAAAAAAAAAACAAAACCAAAACCACAATAACTTACTGTACAGCAGATACATGTTAAACTATTAATGAACACTCATTACTAAGCCTAACCACAAAACAAAATTTAGCATAAACCACAGAAAGGATTAAACCTTTCATAATTATTTTGGATTTATTTTCTAAAACACCTAAACAACATTTTCCACGTTACCATGTGTACGATTTCTGTGGTAAGTTTAGGCATGAGGATGCAGACAGAAACTTCAGCTTAACCCACAGAAAGACTGGGATGGTAAATACCAACTTTCAAGTACCTCATCACCTAAGCAAAGCCAATCCCAAGAGGATAGGCTCTAAAATTGTGTGTGTGTGTAATGCACAGAGAAAATCAGAATCTAAAAATGTGATGGAGAAAAATTAGAGCTGAAAGTGGAAGGGGTGGGAGGCACATAAGTACAAAATGCCCAGAAAAGGATGTTGCTTATGATTCTGTAGTCAGAGCCACCAGGTGCTTACCTGTAAGAAGCTCCTTTTATTGGCCTGGGGATCTGTTGTGGGCAAAACAGTCTAGAGTCAGAGAATTTCGACTGAATTAGTTTATTGCAAACAAAACCAAACCTCCCATTGTTGATTGCAGGTTTGGAAAACAAAAAAACTGTTCCAGTATGAGCTGTCCGGGGGCTACAGTCCGTCAGGGGTGTAGGTATCATCTTTTGATGTGCAAGTCCTCTACACACAATAGATTGTCTTCTGCCTCCCACAGCTGCCTGTTCCTTTCTGAACTCTGTTTGGGCAGGGGCATCATGGGCCTCGGATTAGGTATGGTTTTGGTGCTCAATGGGCAAGTTTTTGTGCACAAAGCAGTTTTTTCCATGGTTGTTTTTATGCGCCTCATGGTAGACTGGAGGCAGCTTTGACTTAAGTGTCAATTCGAAACACCCACCTCACAACTCACCACTGCAACCCCCCACAACCCGCAGCTGCTAACACAGGCTCCGTACAGAGCCACAGCTACCAGTGCTGCAGAAACAGGGTGTCAGACCTAGAATTTTCTGTGTTTTAACAAGAGATCCAGGGGTTAGACAATGCACTCCACGAGAAACCCATGTTCAAGACAGTCCTCTCCCAAAAGAGAATCCTCTCTCTTCCTATCCCTTAGGAAAAATGTTATCAGTATGAGGTTATTTTGAAAGTAGAGCCCTAGCAGCCTTTTCAGGTGAAACTAATCCGCTCCAAAATGAAATGATTTAAAAATCACTGAAGTATATATTAGATACCCTGCCTCCACTGTGCTCTGGGTGAATGCCCTAATCCCCAGGCTCCTGCACAGGGCTGCTGCACTGCCTCTTTCTCTCTCATGGGATGTACAGTTCAGTAGAGATATTTGACAAACGTCCTTCAACACAAGGGAAACCTGGTCCTGGTTTGTAATCTTGTGAGATTAAGTACAGAATAATAGCCTCACATGCTGAGAGGTTTTATATGGATCTAATTCTTACTAATTCCACATTTTATTTCTATTGCTTTGAAATCACAGTTTATACACTGATGCCAGCACATTTGTACGTGCGAATATGAATTAAATATACAGTAAAAACAAATACCAAAGTTACAGCTGATGATTTTGGCAGCATTATATCTAATGGAAAATATGCCATGGATAATTATTTCTATGATTACTACACTTTAATAACTTCCAAGCTTTTGAGAAATTCGGAAATGGTTTGTGAGTTCTTTATCTAAAATCCTTTTCGACAATTTCCAGCATACATCATCAGTATACTCAATGCCTCTATTTAATTTGATGAATTTTGAAACTCCACTTTTTAAACATGGGTTAATTCATCTATCCATCAGAAAACAGCCTATTGACGAGGACTGTGTTGTCGTTTAAAGAGATAAAATTAAAGGGAACCAGAAGTTAATTTTGAAGACACACCTTTTTCTGAGTATATACAATAAACTGATAAAATTTTAGCATGTGGTTCCCAAGATCATAATTTATTTATCCCCCAACAATACAGGCACATAATACCCCCTATGTAGCACACAGGAGCCATAATTCCTGGAAAGGAAGGCAGAACTTAAAATTTAATTTTAGCGTAGCAGAATGCTTATTTTAACATTTGGCTCCTGTTCCAGTGTTCTTCATGAATTCTTTTTACTGCTTAAAAACTCTTTCTGCATGATATTAACAAAGGTTACAGAATATGTCCTTCTTTTTTACACTAGCATCACTGTTCCCAGCATTTACTCTGAAGAAAATGGCAAAAAGATATGACTTCTGTACATTTTCAGTCACTTGTAGGAAGAAATGCTATAAAATATGTATTTTTTATTTTTATTACACACAGTTGTTGTTAATAAGCTAAAGGAAGCCAATTTCCTTTTCAGTCCTGATTTGGTAAAGCCTCCAAGACACACCCTAAAATGACAGCCTCAGCAGCACTTTCATTGCCACATCCAGCACAGCTTAGCAACATGCAAATGCTAAATCCTGCCAAGAATTCACAGAACATGTGCTAAAAACAGTCATGTTCTGGTGAATCAATGTCTTCCTACAGAAAAGTGGCCCACATATTCGGTTTGGGTCATTGCAGAAGTTGCTTGTTTGCAGTTTACAATCTCAGTATTAAAAAAAATAATACTTTTTTTCCATCGGGTGTGACTCGAAGGGAGTGTTATTCTCCAAATGCTGCATTCTGAGGATCCACCTAAATGAGAACCACTGAGAGGTGAAGCAGAAGGAACCTTTCAGAAGGCAGAACAGAGCATGCAGGGAGACAGCACAAAGAAGCAGGATATTACTCTCCTGCAGTGCAACTGACTTCTGCAGAGAAGACTGTCAACCAAGCGTGAAAGTGACAAGAAGATTCCCTAGAGACCCAAAAGGGACTTGCTGAGGTTGTTTCAATGCTAGAAGCCACTGGAAGCTGTTGAACTAGAAGGGCTTTGGAGAAGAAGGCTCGAGGAAACTCTGCCCCGCAAGGACTCAATGAAAATATGTATTTTCAAGTCTTGGTATTTTCCTCTGTTTCAGCAGCAATTCTGAGTTTTCCTTGGTTGAAGAGTTAACTTTTCTAAATAAGTTAACTGTGCTGTAAATAAAACTCAATTGTTTTGAGACTGGAAGCTATTCCACCCAAGCATCAATATGAGTCATGTTACGTCATACTGAGTGTTTGAATAGTCATACTGAAAGTTTGAATAACATCTCTCAGTGATCCACCAAGGTTAAGCCTTTGCCTATTCCTGTATGAATTGCAGCCTGTGCAATGAGCAAATTCTATAAATTGTTTGGGCCAAAAGTTTATTCCACATTTGGGTGAGTCAAGGTAGAAATTTTCAAGCAAAAGCTAATCCCTTAGTTCATAAAAACTGCCAAAGACTATCACTGCACATACACAAGGCAATTCTTATTTAATGCTTACAGATAAAGGTCTGCATCTTATCTGTCTGGTGTGCTATCAGTTCTGCTATTCTCCTGTATCCTTTTCCTTGTGTAGTCTCCAAAGAAGCCTGGCACATTGGTTTGAGACTATGCTGAAGTACTGACAGATGTTTCAGTGCAACTGGTTCATTTTTGGCAAATCAACAGCTCTTCCAGCAGTGCAAAATTCACTGGGTTCACGACAGTAACAGCCACCCAAACCAGTCACTTTGTGTCTTCCAGCACTACTACTTCCAAGTTTAATTTCTACAGTAAGGGGAAGGTGACATTTTTATCACCTCCTCTGCTGGTTTCAGCTAACTTTCTTTATCTATAGATTCACCTTTGCATTCTTCAGAAGCTTGTTTCTGGTGTCTAGGAGCAGCACATCGAAAGGATGACTCCCCAAATGTAGTCTTTCCATTCAAGTGGTACAGTAATCTAACAGCAATATATATGGTATTTTCATACTTACAGTGTAGAAGGGAGTAAACAGGAACAAAAAGTGGCCCAGGAGGAATTGGAAGACCAGCAATAAATCATGTTTCTTCAATGTGATATAGGAGACAGAAAGGGAAATGTCTATGCCAGCTGGCCAGATTTAAAATTCAATGTTTTCCTTTTTTTGGTTTTGTTTTTGTTTTTTCTTTTTTAAATGGTCAACAAGAAAGCGTGGGGCTGCACCAAAAGCTGAGGCCCAAGCTACACTGAAAGGTGTAGCCATAAACATAGTTGTTATTTTCAAACACTAGCCAGAAACATTTTTATGAGGAAGCAAAGAAAACGCCTGCTGTCAATTTTACAGTAACAATTCATCCTACCCTAAACATCCATGTTATTTCATAAACAAATATATCTGGCTACAGTAACGTGAGAAAAAAAAACAGCCAATCTGCAGTTCATGAGTTCCAGAAAACTACTCTTTCAGTATTATTTTCACCTTCTAGATATGTACATAAATTAACATCTGTATACTTGCATACTCAGGGTTTATTTTATATATGAATACAGATCTAAAAATACCTTACATTGCAAATCAAATTTATTTACAGATTTACTTTAATAGCATAAAGCTTACTGTAAAAGCTGATAGAACTCCATGCTGCGGTGTACTATGAAAACTAAAGCACTTCTGTGAATAATACTATGTAAACTGGTGGAACATGCTTCAACAAGAAATTACTGTTCCTAGGACTCGTACATATTTTATGTACAAGCAATTTATGATAAGCTCCTTTCACTCAAATCTTTAATTTGAATGCAGAAAGATATTCTAAAATAATCTGAGCTCAAAGCAAAATTAAAGGGACATCAGAGGAATTTTTATTTTTTTTAACACATCTTTAAAATATTTCTCATAAGGGCAAATAATCAAATTAAAAATATTTGATCATGCAAAGACATTTGTCCTCTCCCATGACTGCTTACTTCCTTCAAGACCCTTTTGGGAGGAATCTTGTCTTCCAGAAATATGGGTAGCCCGTATCAAATGGATCTTTCTTACCCACAGGATCACTAAAACTGTCTGAGAATTCTTAGTTTTTTCTCTACAGTAGCTGTCTTGACTTTTCTTCCATACCTTACCCTCACCCAAATATGCAGGGATATTATATTCTACTTCTACTAATATACTCAAAACAGACACCGTGCTTCTAAGTCAGTAGTGCTTTGATCTCCCCTGGAGCTCTTCCACTACTGGCATCGCAGTTGCCTGCCTTCTGTGCTTCAGGATCAGCACAACTCTTGGTGAGAGATTGCATAAGAGGTAGCAGCAGCATTTCAGCTGTTTAGTTCCTGAGTTTCTTTAGATGCCTCTGCTGAATACACAGATATAAGGGTTTATTGCCACTTATTTAGTCTATCTATTCCTTGACCTCTGATCCTAATGCTTCACCTTGACACAAATTCTGTAGTGAGTTTTCTTCCATAAACATGAGAAACTCCTTTCTTCCACAATCTTTGCAGAAGCATAAAAAAATTACTTGGACTAGATTTATTACAGGGAATCAAAAGGCATAGCTCCTGAATGAACTTACTCTGAGAAAGACAAAAAAAGTTCATTTTTGTACAATCAAAAAAATACCTCATATTTTTTTTTTCTAATAATTGTTAAACTTACAGTAAGATTTACCCTTTCAATGCTAGTTTGCCAAAAAAGATTTAAAACGCTGGGTTTAATTTTTTTCTAATTTTTCAGTATTCCCTTTCATCAAAGCAAAACTTCCGATGCTCTCGCAGTTATATAAAATTACCCTTTTACCAATTTGCAATCATGATAACAAGGTATTGAACATTAAGAATGGATTAAACCTAATGCCTTTTTATTCCTTTCTGCCCTCAAGTCACGTTCCCCCCCCCTTTCTTTTTTCACTTGCAAGCAAGAACAATCCACAATCAACTATTATTCATACTTTCAGTGGTGGAAGGGAAGTCACTTATTACAACTGATTTTTAACATTTTAATATACTTCCAAGTAAGCAAAGTAGGCAAACTACACAAAACAGAATAGTCCTTTAAAACTTTTACTATTTCTTTTTATATGCAATTACATTCTGTATCAACAGGAGCTTGAATTCACCCAACACGACTTGCAAGAGTGGGTAACTTAAGTGTGTTAAAGCATAACTAAAGATACCTTTCTCAGCAAGTGCCTAAGACTGTTCTCTATGTTATTTATAAAATTAAGTACTATATACCAGCTTACAAGTTTAAAGGGCACAAATATTTCAGAATGCCTTAAAACTGTATTTTTCAAACTTCCTAAAGCTGAGACTAGCATCATGAAATTAAAATGAAATCAAAACACAAACAACACCTTACTATGCCATCTTCTCATTCTGCTGTAATTCGTTACAACAATACTCATTTATATATATATATGCATGTATAAGATCATTTCATTTCAATAATAGTGTATTCAACAATGGATGCTACGTAAGTTTCAGCTATAGTTATCCTACATCATGTCTAGTCCTTTTGAAAAAAGCAATTAAGCCACCAGTACAGCTCCACAGCTAAAAGTCTAAAATCTTCCTTTTCTGAATGAATAAAACTTACAAGCCTATTCTCTTGCATATGTGCTGCCCTGCATAGAAGTATCAGACACAAGACAGATTGGAACTTGTGGCAGTAAGGACAGAATGGCAATCATGCACTATTTATAATTACCACAAAGTGACGGGTATGGTGTGGTTACAGCAGCCCTTGGAGTGCTTTCTGCTAATTTGCTCAAGAGCACATCTTTTCACTGAGGGGTAAACAGCCCTGCATCTGTGTTAACACAGGCAGTGACTCAGAAGTAGCTGTCAGTGCGCTCACCCTGCAGCTGATGCCAGAACGTTCCTAACTCCAAATCTACCTCACAAAATAAAAAACTCTTGTCAGAGCAATTTCTTTTATTTGTTTTAAATATGTGGGCTTTTTCAGACTAAGAAACTGATTCATTCAGTAAGGCTAGGCTAAGCATCTGACCAACTCAAGCACATATTTCCATGGAATGAAAACCTTGCATCATACCAGTAATTTTATTTTCTTTCTACTTCTTAAAAACGTGTCTTATTACCTACCCATATTAATAGCTTGAAATTCCTGCATATTTTCAGATAAGCCAATGTACTGGAGAACTGCTAGTGACTGCCTTTCAGAAATAATAAAGTTGACTTGTCAAATAATGTTAGATTTTTCAGTCATTACCCAGTTTGTTCCTCTCAGTGAAAATGTGTCTCATTGCAGGTGAATGACTAGTTGCTATGATATTTTTAGGGAAAAGAGTTTAATTTATGAAAGTTTCAGATATTACATCTGGAAAGGGAGGAAGGCTGTGAGTCACTTGAAAGACAACAGTGGTACGTAAAGTCTATGCTTATGCTCAAGAAGAGACAAGAGTTTTGGCAATGGTCCTCAATTCAGTGGCAGTGCAGCTAACTGTAAAAAATGTGATATACTAGACAAAGACAGTTATTGAACCATATGCTGATCTTATATCAGATTTTTCATATGCATCAAAGAAACTTGCTTGAAAATGACTGTTCCATGGCAGATCTCTTGAATTCAGCTCCCAAAGAAGTGGAAGAACAACCTTTGACATAGGGTTATGAGGACAAAGAGGCTACATAAAGCTGACACAAGGAGGCCACAGAAGTTAGTAGCAGTAGCTAGCTGGGAGAACGCTAGTCAAGTACTTTCATGGACTAAATGGTTGGCCCTTCTTATACATAGCAGAGCTACCCAGACTATACCAGCAACAGTCTTTCCAGATCTGAAACCACTGCCTAAGTAAGGCAGTTCTGAACTCTGCTGTGTGTGCGCATTACGTCTTTTTCCACTCTGCTCCTGTACCATAGCTGTTTATTATGATTTAAAGAGTTTTCTGAAACTCATAATAATAATTTTCAATGACAATTTCTTGTGCTAACATGTTTTTAAATCTGAGCAATATCACTGAACTTGATCAATTCCTGGTCAACTCCAAGCTTTCTGAAATCAGGTTTGAGGAATCCACTAGAATGTGATTCTAGATCTGAACACTAGATCTAGACACTAGATCTCTCACGATCAGATTAATCTTCAGGGCATCAGTGATACTTGGAGTGGATGAAAATCCTTTGGTGTATGCCATTTACTGGTTTTAACAGTGATACCAGTGAAGCCAGTGGAAAGGACCATATTTTGATGTGATTTGGGGGGGTTAGAAGGATACTGAATCTCTTTTGGAAACTTTCCAGCTATTTCTAGTAGTGGTACATTGTGGCCACTACTTCAGCTCCTCCATCTCTTACATGTTCACCCTGTCTCTCATGGCTCTCCACGGTCCACAGTTTAATTGTCTAGTTGTCCTGACCCATTGCTTACGTAAGATCCCAAAAGGGTTGAAGTCCTTTTCAATCTCCATAGCATTGCACCTTTTTATCTTGCCACTTAGACCCTGATCACTTAGTTTACTCCCACTAGTATGAAAAACTATAGCATGCTTTTTCTGAAAACCACTGTAAATCATTACTATGAGTAACATATGCTTATCACATGGCTTTTACATTTTTATCATAATCTATAAAAGTCACTTTCTTCCTCAAAATGGATGGCTGTTTTCCTACACATATTCATAACATACACTTTTTATTTTTACCAAAGTTTCAACAAGCATCAAGCTGTCTTGACTCATTTATGTATGCCATGATAGTGTATCATAAACTTTGCAGACCTTACAACTACCTGCATTTTACAGTATCCCAAACATATGCTGCTCTACTCAGCTGTCAGCAGAGCTTCCTGAGATTCACTATTGCATCCATGTTTGCATTCCAGACATATTACACTATAGCACTGCCACTGCCTTTTCTTTCAGGTTCGTCTTCATTCATACTTTCACACTGCCAACCAATCCACCTTCAGCCAGTCATATCTTTAAAATGCTAATGTATGCTATGTTATGCAGCAATGTACTTATGCCTTTCAAAGGCTGGATAATAATCTTAACTGAATGAAAAAAAAAATTAGGAAGAAACTGGTACAATGATTTATGTAAGTTATAGTACATCTATTTATAGCATTACACAGCCTTTTAATGATAGTCTGTTGGCATAATTGAGAATCCTTGCACAGAGCTTCGACAAAACTACTAACAATAATATTTAATTGCATTTTATATGCAAAAAATAATGGGTCTTCAGCTAACAGCAACATGTTATTCATGTGCTACTGATTCTAAATTGGATTGCTATATATTGTTTGTTCCTCTAACTCATTGAAGATGCATACATTAATTTACAACAGCTCTAGAAAATGCATGTAGGGAAGAAAATTACCTCTACACTTTAAACAAAATGAGGAAAATGGAGAGAAAGTTTATCATAGAACACCCACAAGATAAGCAATCAATTCTCATTAGAAATGTTAATAGAATAAAAAAAAAATATAAAAGAAATATTTAACATAAAAAATGGTATAAAAAGTAAACTAAAAGACTGAATTAGTTTAAATTATCTTGTTAGAGCAATACAAAACCCCAGACCTCCTTGGACGGATTGGCAGAGCATTTGCATGCCACAATAACAGTCCCAGGGAGACTAACACTTCCATCTTCTATTTTTATGCCTACTATAACAAGCTGAACATACTTTTTTACCCTATGGTACCAGAAAATAAATGTTCATTCTTAACATATGGCAACCATGCAAGAATGCTTTTTAAAATAACCTGTAAGAATGTCTTAAAATGAAGGAAAACTACGGCAGCATTTTTTTTATTTATTTTCATTTTAATATGGAGAGAAAATGCATTTGTAATTTAATTTAAAATTCCATTCTTCACAGACAGATTTTCTCCAACAACCTGTACATTGCAAAATCAAAGATGAGGAGTTACTCGTCTGGAGTAAACCTCTTTATTGTAATTGTGCTTCTAAAGCACAATTGTGTTGTCGGTGTGGATCATATCTCAGCTGCACATAATCCCTATGAGCACTAGGCCTTTTTTTAATTAATTAAAAAAAAAGAAATGTAGCTGTAGCATATCAGCTCTGGGCTGCCTGAGGGTTTACTTTAATGCTGTAAAGGGCATTATTAAAGGTATCTGTGATATACTGACTCATGCACAAAACCAGACATGGCCTATAAAGAAAAGGGAATTTAACAAAGCCAAATTATATCCTTATTTTCCCTCAGTCCTCTCACATTTGAAAGATCACAGTAGCCAATACAGCCTGGAGTTGGGAAGGAAGGCAGGTGTCAGGATCTGCTGTGTCTAGACAATTTCTAAAGGATCACATATGTGACTGGAGAAAGGCAGTCCTCCAAAACTGACATTCTTTTCAAACATCAGAAAGAAAGAAAACCATAAAATCATTGAAAGGCATGCAAAAAAGTTCTGCAGAAGCAACTTTCTCTAAGTAATAGAAATAAAGATTTTTTTTTATTAGTGAGTTTAACCAAAGTTGGTGGGGCCAAAGAAGATTAAAGTGCACTTGCAGAAAGACTGTGAAAAAGCTAGGTAACTTCTTTCATTCCTAACAACAAGAGGAAATTGGGAAGATGCAAAACTATTAATTATTGTGTGTGAATCAAATAAGTTGATACAAATTAATGTCACAGTAGAACAGGCATTAGAGAAAAATCACAATATGAACAGGAAGAATTACCAGGACCATTTTTTTTCTGATCATAATTTTTCATAACTAGTTATTAAAACATAGTTTTTAATAACTAGGAGAAAGATGGACTATGAAAAGCTGTAGAAAGGGCTCAAAACACCAAGGCCATTTTTTCACAGGACACACAATATATTATAACCACCAGCTGTCAGTAAGAGCTCCCTTCCAGCCTCCCCCACCACTGCCACCCATGATGGTCACCACCTCTCTTCTGTGATACCTGTTTGCTTTGGGCATGAGTGACAGGGTTTTGACAGCAGAGAACTTGCTGTAGGAAGAGGTCAGTGGACATACTGAAGAACACAACTGAGCCCATCAGCAAAGCTGGCAGTTTCTCTGGGAAGATAACATGTAAGGAATGGCAGGAAATGCTGGACAGAGGAGGAGGAAAAAAGAGTGAGACATAGCAGCAGGAACACCAAGGTCAGGGGACGAGCTCCATGCTGCAGCAGGTATCTATGCTACAGCCCATGGAGGACAATGGCAGAACATATGGGTATGCCTGGAGGAACTGGAGCCAGTGGAGAGTGCACATTGTAGCACAAGAAAACTGTGAGGAGTTAAGGGGAACTGCTATGTACTGACCACCTCTTTATTCCCCCTATGCTGCTTGAGCAGGGGTAGAGGAGTTGGGAGTGAAGCAGTGAAGCTGAGCCTGGGAAAGGCAAGAGGAAAGATGCGGCTTTAATATCTGTTTCTTTTGTTTCTCATTAGCCGAAGCTGTTGTAAAGAGATTAACTTTCCCAATGTTAAGTTTGTTTTGCCCACAGTGGTAATTTGGGAAGTAATTTCTTGTCTTTATCTTGACCCATGAACTTTCTCATCCCTGGCTGGTGTTTGGTTTTGTTTTCTTTTCTTGTTGTTGTTTGGGTTTTTTGTTGTTTTGTTTGTTTGTGTGTTTGCTTGGTTTTGGTTTTTAATATTTTCTTCTCTTTTCCTGCTGGGTTTTGGGGGGAAGTGAATGAGTAGCTGCACTGGAGCTTGACTGTGCACCATGGCTAACCCACCACAACATTAAACTGTTTCCTGACTACAGTGAGTTTCCTATTCAGTGCTGCAGGGAAGTTTGACCTTCTCAGCAATCACAAAAGCTAAATGAATTTTCAATTCATGATCCTGTGCAAAGTTACCAATAGAGTAAATTTCCACTGTCTGATAAAGGAGAAAATTAAACAATGTCACACATATTTGCTACTGTTTTACTGCTTAAGCAGTCACATTTGATGACATTTAATGAGGAAGGCGATAACAGCTGAATTTGAAAATTCCAATGACAGTAGCAAGGAAGAAGAAATTAAAATAGGCACATAGCAATCACGGCATTAGAGAATTTGAGACAGACTTAAGCAGGCATCAAATAAA
Source organism: Neopsephotus bourkii (assembly GCF_033783945.1). NCBI lineage: Eukaryota > Metazoa > Chordata > Aves > Psittaciformes > Psittacidae > Neopsephotus > Neopsephotus bourkii. The sequence goes on along the minus strand of NW_026901984.1, from coordinate 5,086,146 downwards.
ACTATGCAGGCAATGATTAAAACCAACAAAAAGAAATTATTTTTCACAGCATATGTTGCTGAGTTGAAAAAGTGTGCTACAGGACTTGCGAATGTCAAAAATGGTTAAACGCAACAACATCAATTCTGGTTCGTTAAGTAACTGAGCCACAGATTTCCTTGTGCTCAGGCAGATTACTGGGGAAGTATTGCTATATATGTATGTACATATATATGTATGTATATGCATATATAAAAGGTTATTTTTTTCCACTTTTCAGAGGCATAAGCTACTGGCTAAAAAGATATTGAGCTAGACAGGAATTTCCTTTGCTTCAGAGTGCCTATTCTTATATTCTAGCTATCTCTCTTACTTTGATTTTCAACTTCTCTCTTTTGGTCTACTAAGAATATTTTAAATAAATACACTTGTTCTCTGAATCTCTGCTGGGGGTTTACACAGAATCCATATCTCACTCCTGCCTTTTCAAATTTCATGTTACCTCCTAAATGCTGTTTTCAATCAGTTTCCTGGTATTTGTGTAGTTCTCTTTTTTAAAGGTAACATTAATTTTGAGTTTGGATTTTCTTGTTTGGTTGGTTTGGGGTTTTTTTCCTTTAAACCATGCAGGGATGCTCACATACAATGCTCAGGGGATAAACCAAGGCTTACTTTCCTTATGGGATTTCTCCAATTAGCTTAAGAATTGAGAAGGAACTTACCTTAAATATTTGACCCTAGTAAGCTTATGTCTGCACACCTATGCATGCCATATCATAATAACCCAAACCAGATCATGGCCCAAGACATTTACCCAGATCATATGGATGTGACTGAAGCCTCCTGATGTTATTGCATTTGCCACTGGTAAAGATACCCTTCTCTCCCCAAGCAGCTCCTCATCCTCAGAGAGAGGCTGAGAATACAGAATAGCTGGCTCCTCACTTCAGCTTTCATGTTTCAGTGTTTTCAAGAGTTTATCATTCTTTGCACAGACTGTTTAGGGGCAAGTAGCAGGCAGATTCTTGAGGGTTTTATTGAATGACCATTGGTTATCAAAAAAAAATTAGGAAGGGGGGATAAGGAAAGTGAATAAAGTTTGAACAGGACCTCCATATCAGACACTTGTAAATATTTATAAGCACTAATCTGACTAATCACACAGAAGGAAGACAGTAGTAGGAGTAGATGGTATGTTTTCAAAGAGTAAACTGCTCCTGGATTTTATGGGGCGAAAAATCACTCTGAATGATTGTACAGGAGGAAAAAAAAGATATACATGAGGAATGAAGGAAATGTCCCAAGAGATGAAAAGAGGTATGGAAGAATATACAGACTTATTGGCAGAGAGAGACATGAAAGAAGGAATAGAAACATATTTAAGACGACAAAATTAATTTTGAGATCCTTTTAGCAGAATATCTGATAAAGGCTAAGGATGCCAAAAATGCAAATGACAGAGGAAAAGAAGTGTTTCTTGATGAAATTATGTACAGGATGGTTTGGGGGATTCAAAGTGATGAATCTGAGAAAAGTCAGTTTCAGTTCTTTGCTCCACCAGATTTCATTAGTTCACTAGTAAAAAGGAAATCGAAAGCAGTGGAGATACATAACAGCCTGAGGAAAAAGGCAACAGTTACCTTATTAAAATACAGAGCAGCCACAAATGCATATTGGCTGAAAGTAGAAAATCTTCACACAGTCAAAAGAGTAAGACTATGAAAAAGCTTTCAAATACAAGCAGTTGCAACAAAAGCTCTACCTGGTGTTAAGAGGAAGGCATTTAAAGTTACAAGGCTGAGACAATACACACTTTGCAATGCCAGGGTACAAGACTCCAGGGATCTTGCAGACTTCCTTGTAACCAACTAAAGGACAACAACATTGCAGTCATGTTTTGTTTGGTTTGGTTTTTTTCTTAGATTGGGGTATTATCCTACACAGACAGCTGAGTTGTTTTTAAAATATTAAAAACATGAAAGCACCTTAAATTACAGTAGTCTAAAGTGCTACAGGTTATTTTTGTTTTCTCACTCTAGGAGGAAACAGATAATTACTAAATCTTTCTATTAGATTTTGGTTACAGCAAATAAGCAAAATAACTAGTCCTTGAATGCTCTGTAATTCAACTAAGTAGATGGTGGTTTATGTAGATAGACTCTGAAAGTAGGAAAAACTACTATATAGAATGGAGTGGTGAGAAATCAGACAGTGAAGATAAATCCATTTTGTTGTGCTGGATTGGTACTAATTGCTGACTCTGTCTACCCTCTAGTAATTTGATTTTTAAACAAACTTTGGGAAACACAAAGATGAGAGGACAATAGCAGATTATACTCCAAGGTCCTCTGAAATGTCAAATTGGACTTAACAAGAAAAACAGCACTGCCAAAGTGTTGTAACATTACAGAAAATCATCTGGACCTACTGGAGAAAGTCTGACAACACAAAATATCAGAGGTGTAGAAAACATGGCCTACAATGCACAGTGGAAGAACCTGGGTTTGCTCACCCTAGTAAAGGGATAACTAAGCAGAGAGGAGGCACTAGCCTTCAGGTGCACAAAAGGCTGTAATGAAGAGGAAGGAAGCAAACCTTATTTCATACCCACTGTGAATTGCATTCACAGGCCTAGATTGCATTGCAGGATATTTAATTTGAGCAATGAGGAAAATATCCCCCAAAGATAGAAACTGAGGGGAACAGATTGCCTAGGAAAGGTACAGAAGCTCCAGATTTTGAAAAGCTGGTTAGGCAGACATCCATTGAGGGCGTTTCAAGTATACTCGGTCCCACCCTCAAGCGAGGAGAAGGATTAAATTACCTCTTCACGCTCAAAATTTCTTTTTCTGCATTTTATAAAAACAGTCTAAAGTAGAAATAAAACCTCCTATGAATTATATTTTGAAAGGAGGTCTAGTAGGGTCTACTCTACATTTCTGCTTATGAAAACTGGCTGAACATTTCAGTTATACAAGAATACCTCTCTTTAAAAGGCACAAGCTAAGTTCACAAAATGGGTTTCGATAGATATGCAAGAGGTGAATGTAAAAGTGGTAAATAATTAAATCTGTGGACTTCTGCTTTCTCTCTCACTTCTCTTTTTTCTCTTTATTCCTTTTTGAATCTGTCACCCGAAAACACATTAGAATTGGAGGAGGCTGGAAAGTGGCTCTAGAAAGGGCTTAGAAGGAAAGTGTCAGGTTTCAGCGAAATAAGGAAATACAGGGAGAGGAAGTTCAGGGACGGTGTTTAATTTCACCACTCCAGCATTTTAAAAAGGTTAAACAGATTTTTATCAAGATGTCAAATTCACTTTCAGCCATGATCATACACAAAAGCTTCATTTAAACCAGAGCTACATAAAGAACTAAAGCATCTGTAAAGTTTTTTTGTTTTAGTTTTTTAATGAGAGGACATTTGTTGACAGTAAGGACAACTGTTCACATGATAATTTAGATTTATATAAACATATCATTTAGTGTTATTCAACATTCTGGTTTAAAAGTTAGCACAGATTGAATGGCTCACAATCCAGCTTCCTGACAGATTTTAAAATGCTGTTTACTGAGAAACATATTTTTTTGTTGGATATTTTGAGTAGCATGTCTGAAACACCACAGGTTTCCTTAAAGCTATTTGAGAATTTAGAATAATAAATAATTTTAATGCTTTTAACAAAAAATTACTTGCTTCAATATCTATACCCTTTGAGAGCTGTTATACATAGCCATGCTACAGGTATGTATATCCCCAAGCATCTAAGGTTGGACATGCACATTTTAGCTCTAATAGTAACAGCATCAGCACGTCCCCCTTTTTCTCACCCTATAAATTGAGTACATTCCTTTCAATCCGATTCTTTATTTAAAAGAAAACCAAAACAACACAAAGCAATAAAACATGGCTCTGAGAATCAGCAAGGCACAAAGACTGTGAACATCTTTCAGTAGAATACAGTTCACAGAGCCTCTATTTACTAGTAAGTGGATTTTCTTTCTCATTTCAGTAAGCATCCACAAGCATGAGTCTTACCACCTTACCAATACCTCAAACATAAAGCAGGTGCCTGAAGAGAAGCCTGGTGACCTATGGGAAATGGGTGTCATATTCCTAACACTATATTTGAGTATAAAGTGATGAATCCAGTGACCACTCCAACAGGAAAGTGTTTTTCTTTATAAAAGAAAACCCAAGAGATGTTTCTAAGAAATCCCACTGTATTTAAGAAGACATTTCAATACCTACTATGACAAGCTGCCTCTGCTGAAGGTGAATGCCATCTCTGATGTAAAACCCACCAAACAAGAAAAACAAAGCAAAACTTCAGTTGCGTTCAGTGTCTGACCCTGCCCTGAACAACCTTCTGTAATTGGTTATTCCAACCTTTATCTCTTCTACAATTGTAGCTGAATCATTACTAAAAACACAGTTTATTTCATTAAGAGGTTGAGGGGGAAACAGGAAGCTATTGCTCAAATTATTTTCTTTTTACACTAACCAAACCTAAGTTTTGTTCCCACCACAAATATCAGATTTTTTGTCCAGTGGAAAACTCCAAATGAGTCTGATAAGAAAGCATCCTGCAAGCAGATGAGAAAAATCTGAACTCCATAGTTTTTGCACATGTAAGTCCAAAATAACTGTAAATTAAGTTTTCCTGATTAAATAAAGAATGGATATCTTAATTCTCAAAGATATTTTGGAATTAAATACAGATAGACTTTCTCAAGAAATACAGAATAGTTAACACATCAATAAAAAAATATTACATTGCCACCCACAGAAACTTTATGCATTCCTGTTTTTTTAGCCATGAGGGTTTTCTTCATTCACATAATTTAAAACTCCAAAACTTTCAGGTTGTAGATCATGACATGCAGAGTTCTCTCCAATTCTTTCATAAGGAGATCTAACCCAATGCCAAGTTTCAAAACAGTGTGCAGAAACAGATGAAGAAAGTCCTGAAATTAGCAGCTTTGTCTGTGCTGGGACAAGTAAAGTTACCTTAGATGCACAATACACCTGGGGTGAAAGGATGAGCAAGAAATTAACATCAGCTTTTAAGGATTTGAGAAGGATTGGCTTTGAAACAACCAACCAGGAAATAAGAGCTGTGTGTCCAGCATGATGATGTTACCCTGTAAAACAATGGTAGCTACTGTTTGATAGGTATTATGGTATTCTCATGTCTCCTGTCTTTGGCTCTCGTTGAAAGACCTGTGACCTCCCAAAGTTAGTGTAGATCCACCAAATCTAGAGGGGAACACTTTGTGGCTGGAATTTGGCAAGGCAAAAAGAGTGAGTAGTGGTGGATGAGCACCTTTGATGTTAATTCTACAGGAGACCAACCCCTTGTCTGAGATACACAGAATGGTTTGGAAGATGTTTGTTTCTTCTGTCTAGAAGATGGGTGTAGATAAAACATCCAAGAAATAGCCAAAGTACAGGATGGGTGTAGATAAAACATCTAAGAAATAGCCAAAGTACAGTTAATTAGAAGAAGTAGTATAAAAAAATAAATAAAATAAAAAAAAATTGGTCTCCATAATAGTCACTGAGCAACAAGGGCATACTGTTTTGCAAGGGAAGACAAGTTGGGGGTCAAGGGCCAGGACTCAAGATCTCATCAACAACAAAGTATGAATTGTGCCAGCAAGTCAGGGTCTGGATCATCTCTGGAGATGGTAACCAAGGTAAGTCACGCTCCGGTGATCTCAAGTCAAGTACACTGACAGGCAGATACGAGGTCAAGCCATAAAGTCAAGTCTGTGAGTTCAGGCCCAGTTCAACAAGTTTGGTGGCACAGGCATGACTGCAGTGCAGCTTCAGTGTAGCTCCTGTGGGGACCAACGGTGATAGGCACACCAGAAAGCAGCTCGAGGGAAGGAGCAAGGATACTAGTCCCTAACTTCTTACAGCTTTCTTCATAACAGCTCTTATTAGCCAGGTGGTCACTTGGTGTGTACTTTTTGTTGAAAGCATCTGGGACTAGTGTATTTTGCAGAGTTATCTTCTCCCCTAAGAGCATTTCCTACACTCTGAAGTCCCAGTTTAGCCAGATTGCCAAGAGGACCTTAAGACATTGAGCACACCTCTCTCTATCAGTCTGAACGTTCATATGGACAATCACTTGAAGAATGAAAAATACTAGAAGTGACATAAAGAAGATATTTAGAAGTAACAGGATTATTAACATTGCCAGAAAAATACAGAACTATTTGTGAGCAGCAATACAGAAGGTATTTAAAATACCCAAAGGAAATTAATTCAGAATCAAAACACCTATTTACAGTACAGAAGCATGTATGCTGGAAAGCAATAATTCTGGAAACAATATAAAGTTCATAGTACTTAACCAAATGAGCAGGATCTCCCAGCATGATGCTGCTGTTAATGAGGCCAATGTGACTTGTAGACTTGTTAAAAGACTTCTTGATGGATCTTTACGTCTTTATAGCCTATTCACCAAGAGCATTATTGACAATAGTGTGTGCAAATATTCTTGTTATAAAAATTATATGAGATATTATGAATGAGCTCAGTAAAAGGGCACAAGAATGATGAGATGCCTGGAAAATCATCACTAAAGAGAATCAAACTATTTACAATGTTATAAGGATGTTGAAGACATGACTGAGCAATTCTGTACATAAAACAAATAAATATCGGAAGAGGTCTCTGGGTTACTACAATCTAGATGTAGTTTCTGTGGGCACAATATCCTGCAACCCCTACTTGGAGAGAGTATTTTTTATTGTAGAGAGATGAAGAAGACAGCAAAGACAGTAAGGACAAAGGGATCTAGTTTGATTTAAATAATTCTTAACTGGAAATAAAATGGTAATTTAAAAATGAAGTCATTAATTATGAGAATAATTAACAATTAAAAACTTCGGACTCACTGTCAAAATACATACTCTTTTTAAAAATAACTACATTTTAGCTATTCATTTTAGGTTTGTGATGTGGCTGACAAAATTGCAGGTGGCATGACAAAATTTACATTTGCCTGCCAGCTATACATTTAATCAGAATTATCAGGATATCTATGAAAACACAGCAATTAGTACCTGCTTAAACTATGTCTTTTAGTCTTACAACAAAGCAGTGTGACTCATCGGTTTATCTGATCATGTTAGATGTAATAAATTACTGCAGATCAACACACAGAGAAGCCGCTGAAATCTCATCTACTGCACTGCAAAATGGTATATAACCTTTTCTCGCTATGAAGTCCTAAGGTAGAAAAAAGCATTACATGCAAGAACTTCAGTGTCTCTATTGACCTGTGTAGTAGATATTTGCACAAGGCATTTTGCTAAGCCATTCATTTCAAAACAGTGGACAGTATGAGTGTCTTCATGTAGATAACTAGACTTTCAATAATGGATCTCTACCCCTAACAATGAAATACACATTCCCTGGGGTGAAAGGCACAGCTTATAAATTTTCTGAACACAATAAGCCTTATTTCTACATGATGTCTCATAGCTCCTACAATCAATTTAGCAGAGCAAAAATTGGAAAATAGCTTAAAAAAAGACTAATTGGTCTTTCTGTCAGTAGTGTTTCTCCACACATTTCAAGGTAATTTCTCAGACCCTGAGAAAGCACTGAAAGGGCAGTATCCCACACCTGATGGCCTTCTGGAGTTTTCAGAAAGGGTAAACTGAAAAGCTGCATAGAAAGAGGGCTAACCAACCACTCCACTTCACTACTCCATCTCTAGGGGGCAGAAGCTCCTAAGCAACTCTTGAAATACTGAAGTATTATGAAAGAGTAACTTCAAACTCGAGGACTTTAAACAAGACATAGGCTGCTAATGTAGTACATGATCCATTTGCAGGCAATGAACTGAATATATTTCCTATGTTAAAAAAAAAGCTTTGGTCCCCAAAGCCTATACAAAGCCTCTGTACCTCCTATAACTACCTTTGCTGTTGCCTTCCTGATCTACAGGACTTTGCCATGGCATAAAAGTAAAGCAGAGTAGCTGGTATGGATAATAACAGCCTGGACTACCCCCCTCAGTCAATGTGTTCTGTGCAAAGAGTGTTCCACAAGTCATTGAGAGCAGAAAAAAATTGCCAGTATCCCTTACACTTACTGGATAGTCTATTGCCTCAGACCTATTTTTCAGAAAAGACACTGATATGTTTACTACCATGAAAGCGCCAACTGAACCAATAAGCATCATGAAAAGGAATCAAGAGAGGGGAAAAAGGCAATTGCAGCCATGCAAACTGAAAATTGATTTTGAGAATGATTCTACTGTAATGTTTACAGCACTAAAAGAGGGTCCCAGAAAAATCCTTTATGGATGTGGAAAAAGGGTCCAATTATAATTCAATATGGATGTGGGAAAAAAAGGAAAAAAAAACCCACATCTGGGAAGTATTATATTTTTACGGTGTATTCAAAGCAATCAAAACCAAATCCATCCACTTAAAAGCTTTCTAGGTGTGTCTCACTGTATAATACCATCATCACCTTTGCAACAAATGACAGATACTTCTTTGGTAATAGTGCAATTGAATACTTGTTATTATCAAATATAGATGTATTAAACTTGTGTAGTACCTCTCCCTACAAGAAAATGCTAAAATCAATTTTTTCTTGTTTTCCTAGTGAATAATAAAAGCCATCATGAAATAGACTATATTGAGATGCCTTCAAATAGGATTGAAGTGAATGAACCTTATAGTCACTATTAAAGCAGAGTAAATGTCAGAGACACATTTACAGCAGTGATCCTATTAAGAGAATTGGTCTATTTAAAGAAGTGGAAAAATCTTTGAAGTAATCCAGTAGCTAGTGTGGAGGTCACCAAGAATGGTGGTTAAAGTTTCAGTTGTTTTACTGAGGGTGACAGGGGAGCCCTAATTATTCCCTATGATTTATTCTCATGTACTTAAACATACCAGTGCTTTCCCCACTCCTCCCCCCAGATAACCCGGAAACCAGACAGTTTAGCCCTGGTGCACTAGCTTTGTAAATATACTTCTAGTAGGGAAACAGTGGTAAACTGGGACAAGCACAGAATTTCATTCTAAATCTGTATCATTATCAGAACCTGTCCAATTTAGAACAGCAGCTTTCATGTTAAGAATCATGAAGGTACAGACATCCTGGTAGAAGAGGCAGCAGAATGCTATACCCCAATGTCAGTGCAAAAAGCTAAAAATATTAGTGAGAGTAAACAAAGACAATAAGCACAGATACTGAAATCCCTCTATTTTACCAGCCTCTGAAGTGTTAATTTCTGAGGCAAAAAATAAGTCTTAGAACCATTGACATTGATAGAACAATACAAAAAGAACAATTATAACTGCAAAATGATCAACCTGCTGCACTGTTATGTACTTATCCATTATTCTGCAAAACTTAATGAAGTAAAGGTCTATGTGCACAGTGATTTTTTAATGTTTTTTTTTTAAAAACACTCTTCTACATTAGATTAGAGACAAAGAATAGAGAAGCATACATACCTACTGAAAATATCCTACTTTAAGTTATTCTACTTAGTTTCTCTTCTGCTAAATCAGGCTTCCTACTTTGTTGGAGAATGTTAATGCTAAATTTCACGGCCATTTTACCTTTCTCACACACATCATCACACTATAATCACTAATGCTCATTAAAAACATTATAGGGGTTATAAATAGAAAAAATAGTACTAAACAGCTACTGTATGATGACTAGGATAACCTAGGCTGAAAAAGCAAAAGGGTATCATAAATATTATATGGTCTATTTTCATCAGTAAATGACTGGTGTATGCTGTAAAATTATTATATTAGCCCTATGAAATGTATCAGTGAAATGTACTTTCTAAAACACGACCTAGATCTAGACATAATCTAAAAAAGCTGGCCTATCAAACATTAGTGCAGAAAGCAGGCTATTAAATTTGCATTTTGGACCTTTAACAAGTGACCTAAGTTTTGTCAACCATCTACACTAAATGTTTCTGTATCCAGAAGATTTCTGTACTGTTAATTTTAAATCTCCTAATATTTACCAATTCTCTATTTAAAAACACCATTTATGTGAAATGTCTCAGCGTGTAAATAAAGAATTCTAAAATGTAGAATCAAAAGAAGTGCTTCTAAGCCTTCAGAAATCAAAGTGTCAGATTTTTATTGAAATATTGAACCTCAGCTGAAAAGCAGTTGCAGGTTCTTAAACAGATATCAGAAAACATTCTTACTGTAGTATCATCATGCTTATGTAATCCATTGTAACTTCTTCAGTGACTGAGTAACCTGACAACAAGTACCTATGTAATTTTCAAATCACTCAACTTTTGGCAACAAAGATACACTCCTCTTGCAAAACTATGATTATTGTCATCAATAAGTTGGAGAAAAAAAGGCTACATTATTTCTGATGTTAAATTTCTGTAAGCTAAGACACAGTATTAGAAACTTGGAAGAATTTCAGTAGTACTTGATAAGATTTTTTTGTTGATACAAAAACCATTACTTTGCCAATACAGGATATGATTCAAGGGGGCTCTTACCTTTTCATTTCTCTCTGTCTGAAATCAGTGTTCCTGTATTTCACAATACTCCACTATAGGAAGGACATTAAAGAAAACTACAGACTTACTGAAAGATTCCAGCTGAGTCTTGAAAATCTCACTGCATACAGATTCCACCACATCTCCAGGCAGCTTTTCCCACTGCTTAACTCCTCTCTTATGAAAAAACTTTGCTTCCTTCCAGCCAGGATTAGCCTTGTCGCAGATCATGCCTATTGCCTCTCATCCTTTCACTGTGTGCCACTGAGAAAGGTCTGACCACATCTCCATAAGCTCCTTCAGATGGATGTTAGTCGTTGACACCAACTCTTTTCTTCCGCACACTAAACATCCCAAATTCCCTAATTCTTGTCACCTGTCATAAGCTCCAGTACCCTAATCACCTCTGTAGCCCTTTGGTGGATTCCCTCCAGTTTCTATTTGCACACTCTATTCATCTTCCACATGAAGAACTTTGGATGTGAGTTCTTCCTCAAAACATGCTATAATTCTGGTAATGACATGTAGATTAATAGAAAAGATTGGCACCTCACTCATCTGTATGTGTACGAACATGTCTGGAGTAGAAAAGGGATTCTAAAATACAAAAGACCCAAATTAGTTTTTGTTCCTGTTTATTAATTTTGAAGCTCTGTGGGGAAACAAAAAGAGAAAAAAGAAATGAGGAAGCCCTTAGAAGAACTATTCTATGTTCATGAGAACATTTAGCTTACATTTTAAAATGCATTATTTGAACTTACAGGAATACACATTTGATATATTAGTTTAAAATAATATATTTCAAATATTTCTGTTCTTTACTAACAGCCTCAAGTCTTATAAATGTATGAGGCTTCTCTGGGTTAGATTAAAAACAATATTGAAATATTTGAGTTCCTGTAACTAATGTTTTTCACTGCTTCACCACGTTTTGGTGAAAAAACAAAATCCCACTCAATTACTTGAAACCTCATTCATTTTCATCTGCTACCTGACCATTGTTTCTAAACTCATCATTACACCACCTCCTCTTCAAAGACAGCACTTAGAGAACCCACTGAATACCAACACCTTGCAAACACCTCCCTGTGACGCTGCAAGGATTTCTTAGTGTATATTCCTATGTTTCATGATGCAAAGCGCCAGAAGAGAGAAAAGCGATTACATTAACTGCTTGTCAGTGACAAGATCTTGCACTCAGTGTTAATGAGTCATTATCCTACAAACTGTCAGCCAGGCTGTATCAGTGAGACAAATAACATTATGAGAGGCTATTTTAAATATATATCTTCAAATAAGGCTGCACCTTAACAGAGGTCAGGAGAGTTTTACATTTCTCTTTTATACACACTGAAAAGATAGAAAAGCTGTGTGAGAAACACCAGATTGGGCATTTAAAATACTGACTTTTACCACAGAAGTTTAAAAGTGACTCTCACAACCAAGTACATTAATGGAAATAAAATCATGGAATCATAGAATGGTTTGGGTTAGAAGGGACTTTAAAGATCATCTAGTTCTAACCCCCCTGCCATGTGCAAGGACACCTTCCACTAGACCAGGTTGCTCTAAGCCTCATCCAACCTGGCCTTGAATGCTGCCGGTGATGGGGAAGACACAGCTTCTCCGGGCAACCTGTTCCAGTGCCTCATCCCCCTCATGAATTAAAGAACTTCTGCCTAATATCTAACCTAACTCTACCTTTTTTTGGTTTAAATCTATTACCCGTTGTCTTATCAGAAACTGTGCTATCAAAATCCAGTGTCCAGTGTTATCAAACACAGCCCTAGGAAACCAGAGTTCATAAAGATGATCTTGATATTTACACATCTACAGCTGCAGGCAAACACATATTATATAGTGCAAACCCAAGCCAAGGCAAAGTATGAGCCCTATGCAATAAACCAGATGAAATTACAAAGGCCTTTGGGGCACTGACTGGCCCTGACCAACATCACCTTGGCCTCAGCTTCTGCCCATGGCCCAGGGGCCACATTTTAGCTCAGCCACTGCATGAGCTGTGCTGTAGGACCTGGATGTGGATCCTGTTGATCATGGCCCCCTGAACTGACTTCCCAGGTTCACGTTGGACCTGCCTAGCAATTGCTGGGCATGACCCTGAGATGTGGATTGACTTCCTGGCTTGGCCTCACACTTGCCTCATCACCACAAACTTAACTACTGTTCTGGACTCTTGGTCGATCCTGGGTGCCAGCAACTGGGTTTGCCCAAATCTCCCTATGTTGTGGGACCCCTGCCTTGCTGGAGTGTCACCACCCATCTCCTTGGGAGCCGCCAGCCTTTGCCATGCCCTAACAGAATCACACAGTGGTATGGGCACAACATGTCTAACTTGTACCTTGGTATAAATATGCACAACCCTATTTAATCAGATACTAATGTATGCTGGTCTCACTCAAAAATGATGAATATAGCATTTCTCTTGAGTTCTTTGGCGTAACTGTTGAGTGGTAATTCAATATACTTATGTAGTGATACTGTCAAAATGGTACTCTCAAAAAAGCTATTCAAAGACAAAAAAAAACTACTTCAAAACATCTGAAATATAATAGGTGGCTACAATGTATGAGCCTACTCTCAAAACAGAATAAGAGGAAATCCATGGCATAATTCGGAATATAAATGGTACACCTTTCAAAAACAATTATAAAAACATAATATCCTTGATCTGGAAAAAACTGCAATTTGATCTGTAGCCCTAAGCATTTAGAAGCACATCCTACGCTCTGCACTTGTGTAAAAGTAGTGCTACTTCTCACTCAAGTAAATTAAATCAAGTAGAATCAAGGGTCATGCTACAATCTTTGACAGGCTAATAAAGGCTTTGATAAAACTCAATGTGTTTTTTTTTAAATGCACCTGCTCCTACAGTTTCAGTGTATCCCAATCCTCTAAAAACAGTCAGCAATATGATTGACTAGCTCGCTGAATTCTAACAATATGGATGAAGGTACAAACTTAAATGAGAAGTTTAGATTGGGTATAAGGAAGAAGTTCTTTAGTGTGAGAGTGGTGAGGTACTGGAATGGGTTGCCCAAGGAAGTTGTGAATGCTCCATCCCCTGGCTGTGTTCCAGTCCATGTTGGACATGGTTTAGTGTGAGGTGTCCCTGCCCATGGCAGAGGGGTTGGAACTAGATGATCTTAAGGCCCTTTCCAACCCTAACTATTCTATGATTCTATGATTCTTGGCAAAGCAAGTAGTATTAAAAGACAGACTAAAGTACATCAATTTGTGAAGAAATATTTTGCAAACAAGTATGATAAGTGGGGGGTGGAGGGAAGAAGAAAACAAACCTAAAACTTATCTAATTAGTCCTCATTTACTTTTTCACATTTAAATATCTAACACTCATAAGTCCAATAATAAAGAAGTGCATCTATGTCTTTTTTACTATAAAAACTGTGACATGAGATAAAGGACATTATGAGGCTATTAAGAGTTAGAGAGGATAAATGCTAAGGAAATCTATATAAGTTCTGATGAGCTAATGGTTCATTGGAGGTTAAAAAGATCATTCACATTCATAAATACTTCACTTCCATTTAATAAGACATTGATTCGTTATTAATCCAGACCTGCAATACGCTACTTAGATCTGCTTAGATCTACTTAAATAATTTGATATGTTTACTTCTGTGAAAACACAAATATGACAACACATATATATATATAACAAATCATCTTAAATAATTTGATATGTTTATTTCTATGAAAACACAAATATGACACCACATATATATAACAAATTATATACAATGCCCTTCATTACTCTATAACAACAACACAATATATCAATGAGAGATGGCTGTTGCTGCTTTTCATCTTGCTGGGCTCCAGCATATGTGAAACACAACTCCTACAAACCACAAAGAAGAAGCATCTAGTGCAAAATTCCAGATAGTTTGGCTTCTCTCCATTGTCAGATTCTTAGTCATTTCTGTAAGACCTTCAGAAGTGCCAGGAAACCAAAACTACTTTGTTACGTCTTCCCATAGAAATTAGTAGTGTTTAAGCAAACAACACACATTTACACAAACCACCAGCTAGCACTACGTATGTTCTAACTACTGACTTCTACAAGCAGTATCCTTACCCCTCTGAGTTCACCTACCAAGAGTGTCTAGTAACCCACACTCCTCCTTCTTGCAGATACACCAATACATTTCCTATGCCTGCAGAAAAAAATAATCAGTAGTAGAAACCTGGGCCCTTACAGCTGTGCTCAGCAAGCTAAGGTCTCACAGGTCCCTCCTGAATAAGGGAGACCTTGCTTAATAATGGTCTGTGTATACCCTTTTGACAGCTGAGGCCTAAGCACAGGCAACAGTGTTAACCATTTTCTATAAAGTCACTACAAGCCTAGAAGCCATCACATCAGCTCTGCATTGCTGGAGACTGCCCAGTCTGCAGATACCTGGCATTGGTTGCTCTGCAGTCACAAACTGTCTCATTGGAACTAATTTGGAGATACTCTCACCCATATTCTCAACAGATAGTAAAATGTGCATTACGTACTATCAGTTACAAAGCCTACTGATTCACCACATGCAGCTCATGGAGGCAGAGGTGGAAACTTATAAATGACTGCTCTTACACAGCCTCTCCTGCTACAGCACCTTATGCAGATTTTACATCTGATCATCAAAGCCTGCCTTTACTATCTGCAGCAACTTCAGCCTGCATGCAACCCAAGTGCCCAGCAGAATAGGGCTAGCCCTCTGAATGCACACATGACCTTGCTAAAGTCCTGGTATCATGTCTCCATTTGCTTTTTCTGAAAAAGAAGTGTTGGTTATGGATCTGGAAAACTTTGATTTAATATGGCTACAGGTATTTGTAAGACAAACATGACAGTTAAGGTCAGCTGGGACATACGAACTGTATGTACATCTGCACTTTCTGTGACAACAGAAAATTGTCAGTGAAGGCTTTATTCTCTGACCCTTAACAGTTCATAGATGTTTGAGTCTGGTGACCTTCAAAACAAAATATACCTATCTTCTTTACTACTTGATGAACTAATTTTTATTTCAAGTTCCTTTAAATGAAGCACCTATCTGTCAGGATGATAGGCACTGTACAGAACTTGCAAAGACAAAAAGAACTATATAAAGCAATCAGAGAAGCCTTTTATTCAGCTGCTACAATAAATGACAGATAGTGTCATTATGCAATTCCCCCAGCTCCTCTTAACATACCTGACCCCTAGAGCTGTATCACATGATTCATCAGTATTATAGTTTCAAATATTTTTCAAAAACAGTGCAGTAATATCTCCTTGCAGTGATTTTGCAGTATTGGTCTTGGGCATGAAGAACTGAAGATGCACAAAGCTCACATGCAGATCTCACAGATCATTCAGTGAGAACAGCAAAAGAGATGGTGTGAAAACAGAATCTGTATATGAATGGGAGGACAGTGTGAAAACAGAAAAAAAGACCCAGACAGGGCTGTGATTTTACCTGTTGCCTCTTCTCAAATTCTAACTTGATACGGGATTTGATGCAGTTGCATGTGTCTTGATAGGTCTGCTGCAGCGCAAGTTCCATGAGGTGTTTGTGGTATGCTCCTGCCAGGTTTCCGCAGATAAAAATTATTACGTTTGCCAATATCTAGGGGTTTAAAAAAAAAAAAAAAAGAGAAAAAATGTTAGGAAATGTATTTAAATAAATTAACAGAACATAATCCTAACCTGCAATGAAAGATTGCCGCAGTTATACATTTTGGTCTTGTTTTATTCTAGCAAAGATTCCAAAAAGCCTTTCCAAAAACCATCACAATTAGTGGCATAATTCCAAGCAATAATACCATTTTGATTTAGGTTTAAATAAGAATGATAATGAACAACATGTTTTCCTACTCAATGAGGCACACAATTTCTGTAAAAGAAATTCATCTCATGTTCTACATCCACTGCTGAGTATTAATTGGGTGGAATCATGATCTACTGCCATAAAAAAATAGCCATAGCTCCTAATAACAACATCAAAGGCCGTGTCATTGCCACATTCTTTTCGCAAGACATTTTCTTTTGGAGTGCCATATGATTAAGGGGTGAAAAGTTCCACCTACGTCAACAGCATGACCTGCATTTTACTTCAGCCTGACCCATTACAACATGTCAGTCAACTATAAATATTAGCCTTGGTGATGGTTAAGCAACTTTTAACTAGTGAGATATGACATCTCTACTAGAATATAATTTTCACTACTACTGAAGAACTGCATTTGACTAAAACTTAATCTACTAAATTTTAGGGTCAAACTTACAGCATTAGGTGCTCAGTGTACACAGCAACGCATGAACATGAGAAGTAAGTTAGCTTAAGGGATACACTTATTTAGTAATAGCGACATTTCAGAGAGTAAAAAGAAGAGAGAGGCAGGCCTTTCCTGCGCTTGAACTCTGAAAGGGACAGAATACTGTGTGATGATACTAGTACTTTCAACTGACCCCAGTTTATTGCTGCAAAAAAAAAAAAAGACATTTACCCATCCTAGCTCGCCTAGAGCAAAAGAAACACAGTAATGAAACCAATTCTTAATTCAATGAAAAAAAGATAGATACATCTGAATGTGGTTAGAGCAGGTCTCTATCTGTAAGTCCCTAGTGTATAAGGCCCTATATGATTATAGTCTGGATTACAAGTACTACATGATATCATAGTACTCATCACCTGGAAGAGAGGAAAGACGAAAGGAGGCTGAAATTTCATAGAATCATATGAGTTCTCCAAAGTTAATCTAATCATGAGGTTTATGATAAATTTCCCCAGTCATCATTCATTGGTTGGTTTTAGTGTACATTTGTTTTGGTGTACATTTGTACATTTGGCTTTTTTTGGTGAAAAAAAAGAAAAAAGAAAAAAGGATGACAGTACATGATAGGGGTTCAGAGAAGAGATATTTCCTATTAACAGAAATCCATCTCTTTGATTTCACAAAAATTATCATCTCTTTTATTCACACCCAAAAAAATATGGAGTTTTAATACTCCTTTTATAAATGCACACTTTAAAATGTAAGTTTTAAAGGAATGTTTTTATTTTCCACACAAATTGTAACATTGCTACAGGCAGTACCTGTTCCTCCATCTGTGACATGTCTGACATCTCACTTCTCATGGTTCCACTAAGCTAAAAACTAGAACTATACACCTTTGCCACAAAAAAAGACTGATGTTTTGAATTTGATACAACTTTTCTATCTTTCCCTAAAACTTTCTGATCATGGGATTATAATATTCCTAAAATATTTCTAAATTTTTCTAAAATATGTAAATGTAAAAACAAGGAGAAAAATCTAAATATTTCACTTTCTCCAAAGAATTTATATTATGAAATAGAGGGATAAGAAATTATTTAAATGAAACCTTTCACAAAAGCCAACAATTAAAAAGAAAAAAGGAAGAACTGATGGTGTAGAAAAACATTTGAACTCAAAATACTTTTGTATGTCTTTGTTAACCACAACTGCTTGATTCTGCTTTGATGTTAGAAACGTCACGGAGCTCTTAGTGAACAAAGATCTTATGTGACAGGTTACAGTGCAGGGGTAGGGTGTTCCAACTGCAAGCACTGACAGTTTTTGAAATGAAATTATGAAATGAGAACAAATGCCTGAAAATAAAGGTTGTTAGGCAGAGAAATTCTCAGATATGCAGTGGGAAGATTTAGTAATAAAATGAACACTGAACTGAACTGAAATCAACAGTGTGCTGTCATAATCTCTATGCAGAGATCATTGTTGAAAAGATGCATACAAACTTAATAAATGCATTGTCCAGCTTCATAATGTTATAGACTATCTAAAACAAACCTTCAGGAATATAACCAATCAGAACAGAAATAATAAAATACTGTGATGGGTAGATGGAGGAGTAAATTATGAGTATCATCTTCACAGCCATAGAAAAACAGATTACAGTTTTATGACTGAACTAGCTGAAGTGAGAAAATAGATGGAAACAAGTGACTGACAGGTAAGGAAGCTAATTAACCAGGCTTTTCAGATTCTCAATGGGGTAATTCAGCCCACATGAAGCTCTGTTCTGGATTCCAGTACCTGAATTAGGCTGTTCAAAGACAACTTAGATACCGCAGCCATTGCCATACTTAGTGTAGATGTCACACGTAAGCGCATAAGTGAATAAGTAGATAGAAACTGTGTTCAAAACATTATTAATTCTTTTGGCTAGCATGGAGTTCATTCAGAAATGAGTTACTAGTGTACTAATTTAGAAAAAAAATTCTAAGAAATAGACAAACTGGTTTCTGAGTCAGACCAACAGATTTTTGCCTTTGCATAGTTTGGCTTCAGTGAATGTATCTGCATGTGCCACTGAAGAGTTACAGAGTGAAATATGTATTTTCTATGGACTATTAAATGAAAAATGTAATAAACATTACTAAACAAAATAAAAGCATATATCCTTCATACTGAATATCTCATTTCTCTAAATCTGGCAATTTCTTCTGAACTGTGGTCCAGCTCCAACATTTGAGCTGGAGATGTGCTCAGTCCCACATTTGCTCTAAAGTCTCATAGGCATTCTCCCAAAAGGAATGGGTTCAAAGTTTTCATCAGTCAAAAAAAAAAAAAAAAAAGAAGAAATAAATAACTGAGCTTTCAATCTCCTAAGCAAGTTCTCCAATCAGAATGCAACTGCACAAAAAGTTCCTTCTCTTCAGGCCCCTGCTCTGAGAAGACACCATGCTGTGAACCCTACCTGTACAGAAACGTTTGCAGTGAAATCCTGTGGTGGATCAGTCTTCTACCTTCTAATTTCTCTAAGCCACGACTCTGCAGCTCTCTTTTCCTCTTTTTGTTTTTCTTTTATCTTTTGAGGCCTGCCTTCCTTCCCCCTCTCTCTGCCCCCCCCACCCCGATGAATGCTGGCTAATAAGAGAAGATGTGGTGAATCTTGCAGTAAGAAAATGCATCTTGCTGCAAGAGCTCTGATCGACTACACAGATAACGTTATAGCCAAGAGACCTCCGTAACAGAGTTAAGGGGCACATGAATAGGCTTAGACAGCTTTGTGAGGGCTTCTGCCAAGAAGGATAAGCCTGAACTTTGGAGAAGGGTGTAAACAGCAATGTAACTCAACAGCAGAAAATGACCAAGGTTACCTCAAAGCCAGTGCTGCATGAACCTAATTAATCTCCTTTACAAACATACTTTATATAAAAAAAAATACCACCCCACAATAAACAAAGTCTAGTAAGCTCCCACTCAATTCAACATATGGAAACACTGAGTCACATAGCAGAAGTTCTAATCTCTGTACAGTCAGTGAAGAGGCAAATCCATCTCCTGCACCATCTGCACCCCTTTAGATATACCCATGAAGTGTATACTATAGTGAGATCCTGCTCAATGAATAAATTCAATACCTATAGAAGGCAGTCTAAGCATTCAGCCAAAAATTAATGCAAGGAACACCAAGGTACCTCTGGGAAGTATCTCAAGGTACTCCAAGTACCAGCTTGTATCTCTGATCACTTAAGGACCATAATCATGCCTGATCTCTCTTCCGTCTCTTCTGACCTATACAAAACTGTAAGCACTTCCAGGCAATGGGGCATTTCTAAATTGTATTTTTATATTCAAGCACATGTATTTTTCAGTATCAGTGAATATAAAGTAATCTGATGTCTACTGCTTAAGTATCAAAATAGACTGTATTTAAAAGCAAATGAAGACAAAGTAGGAATGACTAATTTCTCAAGAGAGTACTAAACTTCACTGAGTTGCTCAAACAAATGCAGTGTACTATATAGAAGTTCAACTGATGAAGAGTGCCTACAAAGGTATATGTATACAAGGAAGTACTATGCTAGATAAAAGATTTATAATATCAGCTGCTGCTTCTCAACCAAAGCATTATTTATTAATATATTAGTGACTGCTGTTCAAATACTGACTATAAAACTCAGGGTTCTCTACAGAATTTCCCTATGTGGAAAGTCTCCAATTTATGAGGATTTGGGGTTTTTTTTTTGCTTTTCTTTCTTCTTAGCTATTGCTATTAGCTATTATGCAATTCTTGCATGAACAGCATTTTTACCCCAAACCCCAATACAAACAATAATAACTTTTTAAATAGACTCCAGTTTTATTCTGGACAAGAAAGTTGAGGAAATGGAAGCTGAGGGGTGGGCAAGAAAGGCTATAACTTATAATGTCTGCATGGAAATTAATGGGAGAAAAACAAAGAATTCTTGTGCCATTGCCAAGATGCAAATTCTTTAGCTCTGCAAAGATGAATTGTCCCTCCCCCATTTGATCTTTCATTTGATGGTCTGTAGTGTGACTAGCCAAGCTAGGATACAAGTCTATACTTCTTTGGAACCTGTACAGCTTTAGACTCAGGCAAAATTCATCTAGTAAGAACACCACAGTGTAGAAACTGAAAAGCAGCATTTGGAAAGGAAATGCTTAGCTACCATGTAAATTAGTCATTCACATGGTCACGATGTAATATGCAAAATACCATTATTTTAAGTACTAGTGTTCAGAAGGTTCTCCAGCTATTCCATGCAACACTTGCCCACGGAGCTGTGGCCAGTCATACACTGTTGACATTTTTCTTTCACATTTCCAGACCTATGGACATCCAAAGTGAGGAGTTCCAACATTTTAATACATTTCAGTGTCAGTAATATCTATAGCTATATGATTAACTCACAAGAAAGATGACAGAACTGAAAACAGGAGACAGTTTGCCCATATGGCAACCACTGTTCCAAATCCAAGCAATTTGGTTAGTAGCAAATTTAATCAAGTCTGTATTCCTGTGGATTTGCATCCCTTTGCCCATTATTTCTTTATTATATAGTACTTCAAGCTCCTCAAAAAGACCAAAGATAGCTGGCCTAAAATGAGTGATCAAGTGGTGCCTGGTCCACCAGCTGCTGTTGCACAGTGTAAAAAATGCCTTTTCCCTGTATTTGTCTTAGTGAGATCACTAAAATAATAAATACTTGGGAATAAAATAAATACCTGGGAATTAAGAGTAAAAATCAATTTCTTTAATGACTACAACATTATATTTTATAATTTGAAAGGTAAAAGGTATTTAAATCCTTAAATACTCACTAAGGATGCAGTAAGAACATACTACAGAAGGAAAGAAAAAATAGGAAGCTCTAGTACCCTCAGAAACCCTTTGTCTATATCAAGGAGATTCTCAAATGTTTTTCAGAAAGATAAGTAGAAAAAAACCCCTGCAATTTTGCAAGAAACAACCCAATAAAACCAAACAAATAAACAAACAAAACTCTAAGCAAAAAAAAGCACCAAAAAACCCCAACAACCTGACTTCTTAAAATACCTGAGAGTCAACAAAACAATAAGAATATTAATTACTCATTATTCCAGACATCAGCAAATGGCTCCATATCTTCAGTGCTAAAATAAACTTGGCAAAACGTCCCTTTGTAGAAGGGGAGTATATGTCATTTTACAAGCCAGGAAGCTGTGATGCAGCTCTTCTAATTTGTATGTGTAATTTCCTTGTAGCTTATGAAATCAGAGCATTGCGGACACCAGCAGGATATCCCTTTTCTGTAATATCTGTGTTATTTGATGTGATTTTCTTTTTATCATTATTACAGATTGAAGCTTCTCATAGCTCCAGGCTGTTCTGTGGAATTACTGGATTTATTTTATTCAGCTCTGTGAATACACAGAGCCTATCTATATGCCAGTATAGAAGAAAACAGATCATACACTGTAAGCTCTTGAATCAAGCCCAGGAAAAATACACTAGAAACATGAATCAGAATTATGGTCCCTTTAGATCAATTATTTGTAATATGCATAATCAATATCATTGGCTCTAATTAATGACTTTTCACATTCTGAATCTAAAATAAATTTTTCAAGAGGGGAACTGGTACTCCATTCAGAAAGAACCAGCCAGCCACTGCATTCCCCTTCCTGCCTACAGTGAGATTTGATTGTGTTTACATGCACCTCTGGGATAATTTTATTTCTTTACTATTAAAACTGCTCAGACACATTTGAATGTACAATTAGTTTAAACAAATGTACAACAACCAAACAAAATACAAAATTCAAATTTATTCAGATACATGTTTAGGTAAAACTAACAGTAACTTTGGGTTTGCCTTAAATTTTGGAAGCAGAATCTGTAAACAACCGATGCTCTCATCCATTTTAAAAACTAAAATGCTACCCCCAAAACACTGATACTCATTTTGAGTTCCTGTATCTGATCTAGGAATGAGTACTAGCATGCTATAAAAAGAGAGACAAGACATCTAACACGATAAAACTTAAACAGTTTTCTTAAAAAGAAAAAAAAAACACTATGGGATAATACACCAACCTTTGATATAGTACAGAAACAGTCCCATGTCTGATTTTGAGATACCCTTACTCTTTTTCCAGAAATTATTATACTTCACTCTCTAAAATAAAGACTAAAATCTCTAATATAAAGGTATTTACTTACAGCACTATGCTGCCAAGTTAAATGTGTCACAGTAGATTTCTCCTTACTTCCCTTCAGCTGGAGTATTACTAGGCTATCTCTCCTGTACTATGTAGTAGTCATCATAAAGTTTATTTCCTATTAATATCTACCAGCCTTCATGAAATTTATTCATACATTATATATCTCTAAGCATCTCCCCTTCTGGCAAGTTTTATAGAAATTAATCAATAGGTTCAAAACCTATCAGGAAAAGGCAAGAAAAACAGATAAATGAACTACATATGTGCTCTTTATTAATGTACTAACTTCTGGCATGCCTAACTGGAAACGAGATTGCACTCAAAACCACAATGATTATTTCAGCTTTCTTCCCCAATCACTGTAGTTTATATTGTGTCTAACTACACTGCATATTACACATGCTACATACTCTCAGTTATCAATATACAATGAAATCAAAATCAATGTATAGTTTAGTATTACATGGATAAATTGCAGTAAGAACATATACTCATAATTTTTTACTGCATTGCAAAGTGTTAGCAAGTAATGTGTTTTAGTTTAATTGACAGACAACAGTGATTAGACATTTTGAAATAGCATTTTTTTATGATCTCTGCCTAAATGAAATTATGATATATATAAGAATGTTTTTCTTACACAACACTTTTCTCTATCAGTATTTATAATGATCTGGATAAGCTTTTTAATAGGAAATATTCCTCAAGTATTTGTGCTGCTTGCCTGATGACTATGACAAACTTTCATCAAATTAATTTTTCATAATTTGACAGTCTGTGCTAGGAAACACTTGCCTTTGGCTATGTACTTCACAATGAATGATATGGAGCAGAAGGGAGATTAACAATAGCAGCGTATAACCGAGGAAAGTGATGACCTACAGAACTTGATTCAACTGATTCCAGAACTTCCTCAGAGCCAAAGTTTTGAATTATCACACTCTTATTATATGTATTTGCAATGCTTTTAAAGACCTTGGTTACCATTTTAAACTACATGAAGGTCAATCAGTATTAATTCTTAACTGGAAAATGTCTAACAAGAAAAATTACTCTCAGGAAAACTTAAAGTTCAATTTTCTGGTGTCAGCCAAATACTGTCAAGAATTGACAAGTTGAGACAAAGATAGTACTTAATTTGGTTTACATTCAGGAAGGAATGAAGTAAAAATTAAAACCTCTTCATACTGCTGCTAACAACTTATTCCACCTTTACACAAAAAATACTATTTTCTTTCCTTCATGCCTCAAAACTGCCAAGATGTCATTAGTCAGGTCACGCTTTCTATTCCAAAGCCTCAGTGTGAAGCACATTGGACACCTTGAAATAGTTTCTTATAAAGCACATGCATTGTGGGGATATATTCTGACTAACACTTCAAAAGTTAGCACAGTACCTCAACATTCACACCAGTATCAGTGACAGCCCCTATATAGCAGCATGTGGTTATACCTCAAATACTAATATACTATGAAGCATTCTTAGGAATAGGCTAATATTCTTAAACCAGCTGACAGCAACTGTTAAACAAACAGCTACTTGTCCAGAGAAGAGACATTTTCCATGCTTCCACACTTGTTCTAGTCTTTAAGTCTGAAAATAAGATTCTACCATTCACTCCTATCTTCTGTTCCTTGTCTTTTAAAAAACTATTTATCCATGCATGGATCTTCCCTCCCAGCTAATCAGTGCACTGAAGAGGCTTGGGCAAAGAACTCTTCCAAAAGCTTCTTGGAAATAAAGTAGAACTGTTGATTAAATCAGACTCATCCACATATTTGCTAATGCATTTTGACAACTTAAATACATTTTTAGCGAAATACTGTCAAAATAGAATGTCTTTATCCCATTCGCTATTCTTACAGCTTCAGTTTAGACCTCATGAAAGCATTGAGTTTACAGACCCACAGTGTCCCTGTCTCATTCTAGAACCTTCTTTCATTCTCACATTTGCTACCTTATGGTCTTCAGAAACCGAGATCTATTACAGACCAATCTATATATGCCCTCATTCCCCTATCTCTCTGAGAAGGATTTTAATGTGGGAATTTCTTCAGTTTCTTCTTCACTGAACACAGATATAGAAGTTGTTTCTTCTACAGTGGCTTTGTCCTCCCTGAATGATTTGATAATCTGGATATCAAATGGCCTTAGAGACTCCCAGGAAGCCCCTTCATTACTCAACTGCTGAAAGAAGGATTGAGCATGCAAGGAAGAGGAGATTGGTTTGATTCACTGCCATGGCTCTAAATGGCACCTAATATAAATGACATACTTTCAGATATATGTTCCTCAAATTCCTATGTGACCTATCTAACAGCATAGAAATTCAACAAGTTTGTTCAACACAGTGTTAACCACAGAAACATCTATACATGTTCATAACTTCAGTGGGGATACACCTGCCCTTAGCTACACAGGCACTGTTGGCAGCTCCACAAAATATCCCTTTCAGAGTACTCAGGCCTTCCTGAGCCCTAACCCAAGCACCACAGGGCTTCTGAAGAAAACTGTGAGCTAGCTTGATAAGGACAATTGACTTTGACTATCCATAAGAAAAGTGGTATGAACTTTGAATGATAATTTTCAGAGTAGCAGTTTCTTTTTGTACCATTTTGTACTAAGACTCAGACAGAGTGCTGTACTGGCATTACAACCATTTCACATGTTACTCTGGAAAGAGATGCAATTCAATTCACTCCATTTTCATTAAAAGAAAATGATTCACCTAAGAAATTCATATCACTACCTTCAAGATTTTCAAGCAATTTCATTGGACTCATACTGAAAACATAATCAGTGTTTCATAAATAAACAATGACAGGAAAGAGCAAATTCATGAGATGTATTCCTATTTGCTACACAGTAAAATAGCACACTAAGTCAGGACTAGGACATAGTGTGAACAGCATCTATTCACTTTCTGTAGCATAGATGCATCAGCAGGAATATTCCAGCCAATTAAGACACCAAGCTTCATCCATGTTCCATGCAAGAATCTTTCATTTACTGAATAAAAGTACATTGAATAATTGATAGCTTTTATAAACATAATTTCCAGTTACTGCAATTATACACCAGGAGCATTTCACATGGATTAATGCTTAAAAATTGCCTCTATATCATCATTCCTAGAATTCATCAATGTCCCCAAACTTGGGCTTCAACCATTGCTTTCATATCTGCTTTGATAGCTAACAAGTTCCACCTGTGCATAAGTTTGTACAATAAATTAATTTACTGCACTAAATTATAAGCATAAATATTAGCTTCAGCATACATAAGGAAAATACAGTTTTCATTATAAGTTATATATATTATATGTTGGTAAAAATCAGAAAGTTTATAAACTGCTATGCGAAGTACTACTAAGTGTAAAGTCATGTTCTAAATTGCAGAGATGATATAACATTGGTAATTTTGGCAAACTGGAGTTTTGACTAACATCAGTGCTAACTACTAGGAAATCTGACTTTTGTACCTTTAGACTTATTTCCCTAGGAAGGCCAAATTACAAAATATGTTGAAATGATTATTTTTTAAGTGACATAAAATGACCAATACAGTCATCAAATATTTCACTAATTTCTATGTAACTGCAGTAACTTACGTTTACAAACAATAAAGACCATATAACTATATATATAAAAATATTTAGACATAAATACTACAGTTAGTTTGGGAAACCAAATTACTCATTTAAATTTAGAATAGATAAAATTCTGAAACTGAGCTAATCCTAAATATTTTTAATGATTGAACAGTTAATACCTCTGTGAAGAAACCTTAAAATCCTAAGAAGCAAATCACATATGAAGTAGTCAGTATGAATAATGGTTGTTTCATCTTAATGAAAACACATCCTGCTTAAAAAGCATTATTTTATTCGTTTGACAAAAGCTTAAACAAAACATCATTTTAGCAAACAATGGGCTGTGCTGCCACATAATAAAAGACAGAAACTACAAATTAGCTGCACAGCCTGTAGCTAACGAGCACCACGATAGCTGAGAGCCCCTGTGTTACAAATTGTACTACATATTCTGTAAATGTGGTTCTGTATAGCAAATGGCTAATTAGAGAACTGCAAGACCAAGACCCAAAGGTTAAAACCCTAGAAAATAAACTTTGACCAAGAACACAAAGCTCAACAATAACACCCTGGTCATTCATCACTGCCAACACACTACACCATTAAGTGTCATAGCAATCCTTTCCAAATCATATCACATGTTCCCATGAAGGTAACTCAATATTATTACCAAACCCCTCTCCTTAATTCTTCTCTCAGATGTCCTTTGGGATGTCACAGAGAACATGCTGGGATGCTGTTATCCTCTCTGGGACATAGCTGTAGCTGTACACCATGGTTAGCCACTTTCATTTTGAGTTACTCCAGGCTTATGAGTACAGTTCAGCCTGAATCCCACTTCCTGCCATAACGGAAACTACACAGGCATGCAAGTGCTTTACGTAGCTGGCAGCAGTCAACCAAACAGGCCAGTGTGCAAAAGCACAGCCTGACCATACACTGAGTATTACACACAGTATTAGTCTACTCCTCTCAAAAGAGGTGTTAACAAGAAGGAAAATATATGGAAAGAAGAGACAGAAGGAGTACCTTTCAGCTTGGAAAAAAGGCAACACTGTGAGAACATTATGAAGAACAACACGCTCCTGGATGGATTGGTGGAGCAGAGTGTGCAGGCATTGACTGTTCACTGGTCTCACAGTAAAAGATTTAGAGGATGTCAATAGAACAGGCATATTGGATAGACAACATGTGCAGTTCCTTGGCATGTGATGCTGAGAAAGCTAAAGCTTGTATTAACCTTATGTCAACTGGAAAGCTTATAAAAAAATAACTGACTGACTTTTATTAACTACAAAGACATCACCTCTCACTAAGGAATTGCTGGGAGCTGGGGGAGTTGGCTTGGAAGTGATTATAATATTCTTATATCATTATTTTAGATTAATTTTCCCATGGCCATCCCAGTGCTGTACTGATGGGAGCATAGTTAGAGCTTTGCTCAGACTTACTAAGGCTGTTCTTCCTGGTTGCTATCTTTTCCCAGCCAGTGTGGTTAGTGATTAGGCTGCTTTGGAGCTGGAGAGAGCTGCAAGCAAGCACGCAGGGTATCTCATCTATCTGCCTATAGATACAGCCTCACATGCACATATAAGTGCAGTAACAGTGAGGATATAATAATGCACCATGCCAGGCTAATGAAAATGTACACATGCAATGTATCAGTCAATTTCTACAGAAGTACAGCTGGGCAGATGGCACTCTCAGGTTTGGGCTTCACACTGTTCTGTTGCTGGACAGCAACACTGTGCTGATCAATAAGAGAAAATCAGAATTGGGCTATGTTTTTTTTTAGTCCGCCTACCCACCAAAGTAGTGATCTGACAGAATAGGTGCAGTGGCTCTGCAGCGAGTGTGTTAGGAGTGTACCAAACATTACGAAATTAAATGCTTTTTCCTTGGAATTTCCTTAGTTAAAGCTCAAAAGGATCTTTTCCATAGTAATGCATAATGCTACAAAAGACTAGAAAATTATTTTTGTCTTGTTTTCACTGTAATACCTGAAAGCTTATAATCTTTGAAGTGTTTAACTCCAGATTTTCTTGGGAGGTAAAAAATACTAATTATTGTCTTCTAAATGGAGGTAAAAGTGAGGTAGGAAAGCTCACATATGAAGCATACGCTGACACCATGCAATCGTTTTTACAGTGCAGGTTGCTTCAACTTTTGTTACCTTCCCACCCTGCAAATTACCTATAAGACTTTGGAAAGTAAGCCTGGACTAAAATTCCATTTGTTTGCACACAGTACCAATGCTGCAGTGCTACTAAATGATGTACCTTTATGTTTTGCTTTATTTACAGATAATCCAGGCATTCACTGGGTAAAAAGAAGGGATGTCAGGTATGTTTTGAAGGGAGCTCGCTGGGTTAGCTGCAGGTTACAGGCAGCGAAATGACACTATGTGGTGCCTGTAATGGGCAGGCACCTATTAAAATATCAGGAGAGAGGGTACCAAATATTGGTCTGTTCAGATTTTAAAAATCAATAGTCTAATTTAGCTCAAAAAGACAGAGTAAGTTCCTCCATTTTTTTAAAATACTGTAAGTTTTACTAGGACTTTTTCAGCATTTCTTGCTAGTGAACAATGGCTTTATGTTTTCAATAAATGATGAAATGAATGAAGCTTAAAATAAAGCAAATTTTTAAACAAATGCCACAATAATCAGAGAATACTCAAAGAGCTTAGCAGGAATTAAATTAGTAAGAAATAAAAATGGAGTTAGAACTGTTCATTAATATATTTAATGACTATGCATTAAAAGCTAATTAAAATTTATTCTAAAAGCATCTCAAAAAATATCGAACTGGCTTTAATGAACTTTTATTCAGCAGTCTATTCTTCCATAAGATCTTTGTATGCTTTCCTGCTCTTTTATACTGTAGGAAATATTAATCTGATATTTAAATGATCCTCTACCAGTCTTTCAACATTAATTTAATATTCAATACAGAGCTCATGTCAAGCAACATGCTTATCATCAGACTGAAAATGATCAATGGATTTTCAATTTGAATGGATAAATTCAAACCACCACCAGCAGTCAGGTTAAACACAGGTTTAAAAAACAATAATCCACCTCACAACCCATTATAATTTCACATGGTTAAAAACATACCTAAAAATAAGCAAACTGTAGGACAGTAGTTGGAAGTCCATTGAAAATTTTTGTTGTGGATGAAACAAAAGATTAGTCTTCTATCATAACTATTACAAGATAGATAATAAAGGACTGAAGTGCAGAGAGTATACAAAGATTAATTCATCTAAATACACAGAACAAAGTTAAAAGATGTTAGAATTATTGAGAAATTATCTCACAGCAGAAGACAATGCAAGAAATTTTAAAATACAAAAATTATTTCATTTATTATATTAGATTCTATAGTACTCATACTGGGGAGAAATACTGAAAGCAAATCAACCGCTTTAAAGATTCAGGTTGAAACATGATGTTGACCAAGGTTGTTATAAAACACCAATAATGTCATGGACATGTTAAAAATAATGCCTTACACTTAGAGACATGTCTGTAAAATGACTCCTGGATTCTAAACCTCCCCAGAATAATATTTTGTGGCACACAGATGATTTTTATGATTTCCACGTTTAATACTATCAGCTTGTTTTAACAGTTTGATATTTGAAATATCTAAAATATCATATCCTACCCCCCATCAAATAACTTTTTTTCTTCACATGTCCTTTTATAGCAATATCCATGATAGGAAAAGTAGAATAATATTAGCAAATTACAGAGCTGTTGACCATCTTGTTTTGCATCACGGGACAGGATGTAACAGTACCTGCTAACTCTCAGGGTAAGGGAGCTCAGGAAGGCGATGCCTACAAGGATAATGCCTTTTCCCCTGCTGTAACAGCACAGTGACTTTCCCTCTCTCCTCCTGTGAGCTC
This sequence comes from Neopsephotus bourkii, assembly GCF_033783945.1. NCBI lineage: Eukaryota > Metazoa > Chordata > Aves > Psittaciformes > Psittacidae > Neopsephotus > Neopsephotus bourkii. The sequence goes on along the minus strand of NW_026901984.1, from coordinate 5,055,626 downwards.
CAGGCAGTCTGCCTAATCCCATGCCAGAGTGGGTCCCCAGGCAAGGATAAAATTACAGGCTGTACAAAACAGCATGTAATACAGGAACTGTAGGGGAAAAGGAAAAAACAACTACCAAAAAACACCACAAAAGGGAGAGTAGGTGGTAAATGACTGAGTTTTCATGTGCTGTGTTGTAGACAAGAGGTGCCTGTTATTGCTGTTAAAAATAAACAAACAAATTAAATACTCCATATTTGTCTCCCATCTAGCATGTTTATGGTAGTTACAGGAACTTCTATCATATCATGGGAAATGCTTCCGTAACTGAGGATATTTAAATTATATTTTAATAAAGATGTTTTGGAAACAAGTTAAATGCATGTCTTTTAGCTTGCCTACGCTGTGCTGGCTTTTTGAGCAACTACTGCAGCAGGGGACTATCAAAATAATGTGTGACATTACCTGATACATGGTGATTTGGTCTTTAATTAAGGTCAGCATGACCTAGTTCATAGCAACCATCTCTAAGCCTTAATTTTGACAGGACAACCCATTCACAAGATAGAATCAGGTTTCTTCTATGTTAAGAGAAACAAATCAATCTGGAATTTAAAGTACAGGTATAGTGGTGTCAAAGTGGAAACAGAAAGGCTCTTAGAGCCATGACAGATGAGCAGAAACAGATTTTGCTTTCCTTCATTTTGTGTTGCTTCAAATGCAATCCCCATCCAAACTCACTGCACTGGGGGGGGGGGAGCCAGAAACCTTTGAGGATTGTCAGGTGAGGAACATAATATTGATCTGAGTGACACTCACACATTGCTGCGTAAGATTATTTCTTCCTCATTTTTCCCCTGGTTATCAATCATTTCTATGGAAGTCTCTATTCAGAGCACTAATAGCTTTTTCTTGTGTCAGTCTTCAGATCAAAAGACCCACTCAGCACAACAACCTGCTGGTAGTGTGCCCCACTCTAGAAGTACGAGATCCTAAAACTTCACAGTTCATTGCAAGGCAAGCAGGAAATCTGTACCTAATTCACGTGGAAGTCAAAGCACTTTATAAAATATTCATAAGTGGCTTTTAGGTACACAAATATCTGTGCAAATTTGGTTGCAGTTCTTTTACATTGAAATAACCTATTTGCAGTTCAGTCATGTCTGGCAGTGAGCAACTCAGGAGACTCTTTTATTCCAGTTCATCTCATCCTGCTTCCTTCTGCCAGTCACTTTTCCCTCCTTGACTCTGTATGCATCTCATGAAGCAGCTCCAACCATATGGAGCTCAGGCCTTGTCTCTGTGTGATTCAGTAAAGCAGCTCTTCTCAAAGTTAAGGTCACTGAGATGCGGCTTACACGGCAGGAAAGCCCCAGCCTCTCACTGTTTTTCCAAGACCAGCTTTCTAAGACTGGTTGGTCTGCTTATGAATCCAGCCCTGCCTCAGTGACTACAAAACAGACTTCCTAGGGTGTTTCATGTGGGAGCTTCGTGTTTTCACAGCCATGGCAAGAGGGCTACTGAACTACTCTCTATTTGCTATGGTGGACTGCTACTGCTAAACCCAGGTCATGGTCTTGCAAAGTTACAGTAACACAGTCAGAGCTAGTCTGTGCAACCAGATTTTAAACTAAAATTTCAGTAACAAGTATGGATGGTGGTCCACAGGAGCTACTGTAGATCTACAGTAGGCCAAGATTCAGAGTTGGGGAGCCACAGCTAGAGTGAAAACAAAAACTGACTAAGTTAAGCTATACAAGATTACAAGACCTACGGCACCAGATGATACTCACAGGTCTTTCTGGCTTTGAAATCCCTACATTAGCCTTTACTTCTGCTTGATCAGCACATTTATGTCCCTAAGGCACATTCTGTCCCTGGACAATAATAATTTCCAGGCTTATACAGAAGATGCAACGTACCTCCTGCTCCATGTGAAAAGTAATTAAACTCCCTACAGTGCAGAAGGAGACAACAAACAAAATCACAATAAGGAAACCCATTAAGTTATATTGATTTTTATAAAACTTTAAGAAAGCAGGATAGTTTTGTTATGTATCATATGAAAGATATTAAAATAATAAATAATAATGGTATTCATCAGATCTGATGAGGCTAGGCAATAATATGGCTAAACACAAGGTCTCAATTTCCACTCCAGATCTGAGTTTTTCCTTTGTGATAATCTTCCTCAAGATAAAATATTAGAGTGTGTTACAAACATTATATATCATGTTTGAGGTAAAACTATATGAAAGCTAATGTTAAAATCAGCATTTAGCCAACAAGGAAAGGGAAGAAATGGAGGCATATAGCAGAAAGATGGCACTTCAAAGGACTTCAAATAAATCAACAGGACTTCAAGAGACAAAGCCAGAGATAAAAGTCAGCTTTTCTGAATCCCAATGCAATGTATGATGGCACTGTGGCACTGAATCATTATCACCGCTTTAGTTTTAGAAAACACAGAATTTTAAAACAGTTATGTAACTGAATACAGCTTTGGATTTCTTTTTTTTTTTTTTTAATCCAGATCAACAAACTTCTTAAAAACATAAAGAGAATTCAGTTCTCTTAGAGATCTTTTAATCTGATTCTCTATAACAGTATGAGGAAAGGGGAAAACAAACCCACCCAAAACAACAGAACAGGCACTGCTGTTAATACAGTATTAATCACATTTGCCATTCTCTTTCCAAAAGCTTACTTATGTAAATGCAAAAGTGCAAGAGACTTACCAAATATTAAAAATAACTAGGGTTTTAAAGATATATTATTATTTTTCCATGTGCATCAACATTTAACACTGCCCTTTGCCTCTGCTACCTCGCCCACCCTAAAATGCTGTAAAAGACAGTAAAAGAAAATGGAATATTAGCACCCTGAATCTACGTAGGAGGTATAATCACTACCTGCTCACCTAAGCCTATCCTGCCCTTCCAGATAGTCTGACTCTCAGAGGCAACACCACATTCATCATGTGGTCTGTTTTAAGCTATGAGTTGCTCAACTCATGGCAAAGTGCATGAAGATGCTGAACAAGTACAATGCACAGAAAGAAGGGTTCTATACATGGTTTCATAGTTCTAAGAAGGTCCTGTGATATTTGAGTATGCTAAATTCCAGATGGATTCACTTAACTAAAATGGAAGGTACTTACACTCAAACCTAACAAAAACCCTTCACTAACCACAGGTGGAACAGAACAGTATAGTCTAGACTCTTTGATTTGCCACTAAAATTGCATGTGTGGGAAGAGGGGGAAAAAAATAATGTATTTATCTATATTAAATCATAGAATCATAGAACAGTTAGGGTTGGAAATGACCTTAAGATCATCAAGTTCCAACCCCCCTGCCATGGGCAGGGACACCTCACAATAAACCATCTCACCCAATGCTCTGGCCAACCTGGCCTTGAACGCTGTCAGGGATAGAGCATTCACAACCTCCCTGGGCAACCTATTCCAGTGCCTCACTACACTTACAGTAGAGAACTTCCTCCTTCTATCCAATCTAAACTTTCCCAGTTTAAGTTTTAACCTGTTACCCCTTGTCCTGTCACTACAGTCCCTAATGAAGAGTCCCTCCCCAGCATCCTTGTAGGCCCCCCTTCAGATACTGGAAGGCTGCTATGAGGTCTCCACGCAGCCTTCTCTTCTCCAGGCTCAACAGCCCCAACTTTCTCAGCCTATCTTCATATGAGAGGTGCCCAGTCCTCTGATCATTCTCGTGGCCCTCCTCTGGTCTTGTTCCAACAGTTCCATGTCCTTTTTATGTTGAGGACATCAGAACTGCACACAATACTCCAGGTGAGGTCTCACGAGAGCAGAGTAGAGGGGCAGGATCACCTCCTTCAACCTGCTGGTCACGCTCCTTTTGATGCAGCCCAGGATACGGTTGGCTTTCTGGGCTGCAAGCACACACTGAAGCCGGCTCATGTTCATTTTCTCATTGACCAATACCCCAAGTCCTTCTCTGCAGGGCTGCTCTGAATCCCTTCTTTGCCCAACCTGTAGCTGTGCCTGGGATTGCTCCAACCCAGGTGTAGGACCTTGTACCTGGCATGGTTAAACTTCATGAGGTTGGCATCAGCCCATCTCACAAGCTTGTCAAGGTCCCTCTGGATGGCAAATGCATATTTATAATTTTGCATATTATGTGTATACTTACATACAGTTATACTACCAAGACCTCATATAATGGAAAATATTTCATCACTGTTAAAACATTGAATATCACAGAACATACCATGAATTTCACCTGAAAAATATTGTGAACTATCTCTTATCCATAACGTGAAAGATCTGCAAGTCTGAGTTAAAGGAAATAGGTATGAGGTTCAAGCCACACATGCTGCAGTTGTACTTTGATCCATGTCTTAGGCACTTGTCAAAGGAAGGCTCTAATGTGTGAAACAACACCCCATTGAGACACTGCTTATTGCTTTTTTGTGAACCGAATTTGTCAGGATGAGGCACAACATCCATAATGAATTATGAAAATTCTCTTATCAGCAGCTACACAATTATCATTGCCTTCTTTTGGCATCTAGTTAATGAGACAGTAATTGTATCATTCAGATACACTGCAATTTTTCTTTTTGAATTCATGCCCATTATATGTCTTTTTGGTGGATACATTTTTTTTAAATAGGAACACAGTTATTTTAGAAAACACAGGAATATCAAATTATTCCTCTCAGACTAGGAAGGATTCTTTCACTGCTCCTAAGCATGGATTTTCATTTCCTATATCCTAAGTAATAAGGGTAAATCTATCTTTTTTAAATTCAGTTTCCCAACCCTTAAATTGGCATTATTCAAATAATAATAGTTAAATAATAATAATAAGCCAATAAGCAACAGCCCTGCAGAAACAATCCTAAATGCTCAGGATTTAGCATAACGCAGTATAATCAGAGTCACCCTTTTCTTCTTTAGAATTATTTTTAGTATAAGCAGACCTCAGCATTTTAACTCCTGACATAAAAAACATACTTATTTCTATTAATTCACAATGCATAACAATTCTTTTGAGCCTCCCTCACAAATGACAGAACCATGTCCATTTTGTTAAGCAAAACATTCTAAGTCTTCATCTCAAAATTGCATGGGTCAGGTCACAGATTTTTTATTTCCTTCACTAGTAGAATCTCAGCTAATTTGTGCTTGCCTTGAGGATCAAGCTCATCTCTTCTTTCTTCTTTTCTCTCTATTCAGGGTCATCAGAATTTACAATGACCTACTTCCTTACTAAACAAGCAAGCTATAAAGTATTAATGGATTTTCTGTCTTACACACTGTACTTTCATTGTGTAAGCAAAAATTCCTTTCAGATCAGAGAAAGGCGATAGGAAAGATGAAAGGTACAGAATGGATTCTAAACAAGGAAAGATAAAACATTTCCACTTCTTCAACTTGGGAAAGAGATGATAGGGGAAGTGTGGTTTATAAAATTATAAATGGCCTGGAGAGGATGAACTGAGATTGACTGTTCAGCTTTTTTCAGTATAAGAATTTGGCAGACTCAGAGATTACAGGTCTGAAACAAGCAAAAGATGGATCTTCCTAAAATGCAGTTAAGCTGCTGAACTGTTTGTCACAACATGCTGTAAAGCAAGACGCATTCTACTGAAGGATTAAAAAAAAATCCCCAAATTATTATATTTTTTAAGGCCCAGCTGTAAACAGAAAAAGGCGGCAGAAATAGGTTCAAAAGAAATAGAAAATAAGAAATGAGAGAAAATAATGGATGCGAGAAACCTTTCAGTAATTTACAAGGAAAACTTTGACTTTGAAAAGCTAAAATAGCAGACTTCTGACTTTTACTAGTTTATAGGCAAAATGAACTGAAGGTTGCTATTTTCAAAGCCTTCGACATGAAGGCAAACAGACCTAGTTTTTAAGGGAATATTTCTTTTTCTTTCCATAGTGTAAAAAAAATCCAATTTAATTGCATGCACTTCAACTGCAAAAACACATCACAGATACAGAGGAGCATCACCCTGAAACAGTTAAGCTCAAAGGCAAACAACTTATAGATCTTTCAACTCTTGCTTTACCTCTTAACTCCTCAGTTCTCTAACATACCCCATTATGCCTCACATCAAATAATCCAAAATGTGCCTAGCGTTAATGAGAATCTGGACACCACTATCTTCCTGGTACTGTTTTTACAAGTTAACAGGTAACACTAATTTTCAATGAAAATGGAAGGAACTGCATCAGACATTTACAGATGAGAAGAGCATTCATTACTGCAGATGCCTTTTCAGAAACTTCATTAGCTCAATCTGATTCTCAAAAAATTATAACAACCTTTCTGGCTTACTCAGGGCTCACCTCTGATCTTTATCTTTAGGATTCTTTCAGTGAAGATTAAAAAACCAGAAACTAGGCCACCACCTGAATGGATGCTCAGTGTCTCTAGGGACAGCACCGTCTGCTCTGGCAGTTTGAGTAAGTAAAGCCTTTTCCTCAACATCCACAGTCCCTTCTCTCTGCACCCCTACAAGGACTGCCTGCAGCAGTCCTTCACTGTCAGGTAATATATCAGTCCAGTTATTATAAGCAGCATTTTCACAATTATTCTTATTCTTTTTAATTTTGCTACTGTTACGGTTGCCTGGAACTCTGACACTGATCAGCAACTGTACAGTGAAAAATCAATTACCTCACCATGAAGTAATGCATATGCCTGAAACTCCCAGAAGGAGATAAGAAAGTTCAGTGCTTCTCATTATGACCATGGTTTATGGATTCAGAGCTTAGCACATCCCACATTTGAATATGGAGGGATGTCCAGAGAACAAACTGGCCCGTGTTATATGAGCATATGTCACCTCAAGTAGTGCCAAAGAGTGGAACCCTTTCTGCAGATGTAAAAAGACAACAGTCACACTAACAGATAACTGTACTGACCAGTAGCCTGTTAACACATGATCAACCCCTTTTATTGCCTTATTCCTCTTTTCCCACACTTGTTCCTACTCCAAGCCTCTATGATACCTCGTTCCCTCCCTTCCCTCACCTATGGTTCCTCCCCTAAACATCCCACAGTAAGCTTTGCATAGTCCAAAAATGCTTTATCCCTGCACCCATATTAAGACCCACAGGCTGCTGGCAGTGACCCCCTCCATCTGTAGGGTGAGCTGGGGAGCCATTCCTGTTGACCTGCCTGTTTGACTGTTGTCACACCCATATGCTAGGTCTAATCGGCTGACCTGTCATAGTCCAGTAAAGAGCTGGGCCATGGTATCCTATTTACTCTGAGTTATTTGGGTTCCTCTGTCACTGTTTCCCTGCTCCCTTATATTTTTGCAGGTTAGCTTTTAATTAATATAGGCATCAATCTGAGAAGAGTCAGTGGAGTTTGGAAACTACAGACATGGACATTAGGAGAAGGTTATGACAAGGAAAGCATCCAAACCTCTTGTGAAAGTAGGGGCACATTTTTCCAGAGAGGACCAACTGGGTACAGCTGCTGTGATTTCTTAGCCCAGTAGTAGCCTGTAGAGGGTTGGAGTAATTTCTGGGGCTGCTCCAGCAGGTCTGAGCATGGCTCTCAAGGACACCTTCTGCTGCCTTGCTGGTCTCCTATCATAAGAGGAGGGAAAGCAGCAGAACTCTGCCAGTTGATACTTATCTGCACCAGTCTCTCATCCAAGCACTGCATCAGGCAATTCAAATGCTGAGCTGGGTTTAACACTGCTGAGAAAAGGAGTGTTGCAAAGTGGGATCTTTATTTGCACTCTGCTCTAACTGAGCAGGAGCTTAAAGGTTACTGATGAAGCTCAGGACTGTTGACACAGGGAGGTCCAGGGAGGATTCAGAACATGTTTATCAAGGTTGCTGCTTGCTCCCCCACTGTCCCAGGCAGACCAGCTCTGCTTGCAGTCAATCCCAGCATTCAATGCAGGAATCTTTTCATAAAATCATCATAGGACAGTTAGGGTTGGAAAGAACTTCAAGATCATCTAGTTCCAACCACCCCCCTGCCATGGGCAGGGACACCTCACACTACACCATGTCACCCAAGGCTCTGTCCAACCTGGCCTTGAACACTGCCAGGGATGGAGAATTTACCACTCCTTTGGACAACCCATTCCAGTGCCTCAGCACCCTAACAGTAAAGAACTTCTTCCATATCTAAATCTATCTCAGTTTAAAGCCATTACCCCTTATTCTATCACTACATGCCCTTGTAAAAAATCCCTCTCCAGCTTTCCATTTTTAGCTAGTGCAACTCGATGGAAGTTAAAATAATGTATCAGAGAGAAAATAACTAATGATTTAGGGGGCTATGTGTGTAGTGTGTACAAAAGATTCTGAAGTGACTTGGTCAATTACAATGACAACAGAAAAGGATTCTACATTTATCAAACATCCCTGCATTCAGAGGTCAATAAACTGAACCGAGGTAAGAAAGTTAGACAAAAAACCAAGGAAAACATTCATTGTGTAAACTGCTGGATAGCAGAAAAAAAAAAGTGTCATTACCCATGACTGAACAGCAAATGAACCAAAATCTTTGGGCAAATAATGCAGAGAATTATCAAAGGTGCCTCATTATCCACCTTTTATTGTTTTTCTGCATTCCACTTTTCTTATCTATTCGCATTTATGCTTTTGTCACCATTTTGCATAGATCATTTCCATCTGTTTCTTCTCGCTCTCCGTGCCCTTTCTGCTGCATGTTTTTTTGCTGTTGTGTTTTTTACATCGTGACTGTGTCTGCCCTTTAAAGGCTTTCAAAGTGTTATCCTATGCTTATTTTACTAAAAAGAAGGGAGGGAGAAAATGCAAGATAAGCCTTAAGACTCTTAACCAAAAAGTCTGTTACAAAATCAATTAAACATGATAAATGAGGAGTGGACCTAAGTAGCATGTTAACACAAAAAAACCCAGAATTGAAATGCCACCACTTCACTGCCCAGTTGCGCTGAGGAAGCTGTCACTACAGCAACAGCCTCTCCAGGTGGCACACAGAGAGCTCATCATCTCCTCTCTCTGTTCTTGCTTGCTGGCCTGTGCAAGTTGGTCAGAGCAGGCAGACAGCCTGGGAGCACTTATCATTGTCACTATGGGCTGTTCTTTTCACAGGCCAAATTTTAATGACAGGCCAAGCAGCGTGTAAGTATCCAGAGCATCTCTCTCAGTAAGACAGAGTGCATGTGTGTGTGTACGCCACAATAGTCAGCATTCCGAGACCATCAGCAAAACCCCACCACATCTCTGGTAGAAGTATTCTCACCACCTATATCCTAGAGGAAACAGGATTACTGCACTCCTATTTGCATTTAGTGTGAAGCTGTCTCATGCAAGCTGCTGAAAACCTCCCTGAATAATCCAAACTATTTCACTAGAAGCATATATGTGAGTAAGCACTCAACAGGACACAGTGTCTTTCTGTCTAAAAAAAAAAAAATTTGGGAAGGATCTCATTTCTACAAGTCTTGGGGCAAAATACAGTAAATAATGCTAGTAACTAGGACAGCCAAATCCTGACATGGTTAGCCCGAACAAATGTTGCTCTGATAGAAATGTTGCTGAACTAAGACCACACAATGAGACTGCATTCAAGACAAAGATTATTCAAAAGTGGCCCTTAGAAATCTTTTAAATAGAGCAATTCTCTTCAGAGCAAAACTCAATTTATCTCCTCAGAGCAAAACTCAGTTTTGGCTTTTAGAAGAAGCAACAGAGTGCATCTCTGTTGAGGAGCTCAAAATCTCATGCTTCAGATTCTGAGCTATTCATTTGCATGGAAACTGGCTTAAATCATTTCCCTCAGTTTAAAACTGATCAGTTGAACTTTTAAGTTTTTCTCTTCATCTTTTCCTGAAGTTGGCAACAACTGTAGGAAGCAAAGGCACTGGGATCCTGAACACCTAGTCTTCTGCAGGCACGTAAGTCTTCCTACTTATAGGATCAGTGGAACCAAATATTCTTGTTTGAGAATAGAGAACATTTTCTCTGGGTCAGATTGATAAGGATGTGTAGGCAGTCCTTCAGCACTGAGAACAAACATCTGCTGGGATTATTTAGAGTTATTTTCTTCAGGTGTTTGTTTCTTCCCTGCTGAGGCCTCAATTACTGATCATGTCCTTCAGCACTGAGAATAAACATCTGCTGGGGTTATTTAGCGTTATTTTCTTCAGGTGCGTTTTTCTTCCCTGCTGAGGCCTCAGGTACTGACCACCTATCAGTCTCAGTTTTGTGCATTTGCAAGCAGCTGAATCTTCTGGAGACAGATACTGTTTTGATATTGATAAGTCTAAATTATTTGTTAAAACAGTGTAGAATACTGTGGGTTACTTGTGCTATTGTATGTCCAAAGATATTGGAGCTAGCCTAAGATTCTGGTTCAGAAATATCTCTGTTTAGCTCCGCATTTCCAGAGCAGTTCAAGTGCTACCATCCAGCTTGGACTCCCAAAGCCTACGAACATGAGTTAGCTCAGTGCAGAGCCAGCTTACTTCAAACCTGTATTCTTTTGGCTTCTGTGCTGATAGACTGCAACACATCTATGAGAAAATACATCTTCAAAGGGACAAAGCAAATAAAAAAGCAAACAGATTCATAAATATAACTTTATGTCTAATAGCTTATGAACATAACTTTATGTCTGACAGCCTAAGCTGTTTTCAGACTGCTGCTGTCAACATTAAAATGTATAAACAAAACCAGTAATAGCGGAGGAGCCAAACATAAGTTCTAGCTAATAACTGTCCCACATAGAAATTGCTAAAGCTAGCAGAGTCCACGCAGGTGCAGAAAATTTGCAGCAAATATGCAGCATATAGTCTTTAGCATACCCAGAACCTGTCTAAACTGACAGCAGATAAACATGATTTATCATACATAACTAGTGAGGGGCATGGGAGAAACATGATACCTCTTTAGGCCCACACAGAACAAATACTGATGCCATTTACTGGGTGTGCAGTAATGGACCTTGAGAAGGGACAGAATATTCTGTGTAATAACCAAAGGTGAAATCCCTGGGCAGAATTACTTTAGGGTTTGCAGATGATGTCCTCCAGCTGTATCTCTGCTGTTAAACCAAATAAGACTTGAAGGCAGCTTTGAGCTCCATAATCATCGCTGCTTTATAGTTGTTATCTTGCTCACTAGCACAGTTTGGATCTGGGCCAACCATGATTCCCCAGATCCATAACACATCTTTGGGGGCAGCATTTGTCAGGAATTATTCAGAGAAAGCTGACACCTGGACACCCTGTTTGTGGAAGGAAGAAAGGGGGAGAGTTTAGGCATAAATACGGGCGGTGCCACGCCACCCAGCTCCTGGGACAGAGAATGCCCCCTCCCTTCTACCAGCAGTGAGGCTGTAGCTGCTAAGGAAACAACCCAATATAAGTGGCAGAAGTCTGTGTTACCTTGCTTTGCTATTTTGGGAGCATTAAGCAATTCCATCACACACTTACTTCCACAGTGCCTACAACATTGGCACTTGGAGGCTGTAGCTAATAATTAAAAGCCAGGTAGCTTTGTAGCCAGCGCTTGACTGAAATACACTGAGGAGCAATATATGGTAGAAGTGGGCTGAGGGAAACTAGGGCTATCCAAGCACTCGCATGAGCAAGCACTGGCAGGAATGCAAAGGAGTGCAAATTTTGGCAGGTGACTGGAAGAGGAGCAACTTCTACTGCCTGAACAGCAACTTAGCATCAGGGGATTGCAGGGGCTCAGAGAACATAAAAAAAGATCACGTCCTATATAAGGCATCTCCAAACAGATAGGAGCCTGAACCACTGCAACTTCAGGAAGTCAGTAATTTGGGGAGGGTAGCAAATCACCTGAATTCTGACTTGCTACAGGCTTCTCTACACAACAAAAAGTGTTTGTTCTCCTGATCCCTCTTATTTTATACTGTGCTAAAAGTGGCTGGCAGGATGGGGAAATATATCCACATCTTGATAGTGAAAGGCATTTTTCTTTTACTGAATTCTTGAAAATGACGTGTTGGGAGAGATGGTAACTCTGCAGGTACGTAAAATGACAGAGCATCATGTCTAGAGTGAGTATTTCGCCCAGAATTTTATGCTTCAGCTGCAATAAGAAGTAATTCATAATAAATTTGACATAATACCACACTGTAAAGGTACTATGTAACTGAAAAGACTAGGCAGTGTCTGTGAAAATGGAAAGAAAACAGTAAAGCTAACTCAATTGAAGGAATTACAGATTATTGACTCTGGAAAAAAATACCTATAAGGACTGTATAACAAAATTCTGAATGCATAGATTTAGCCTTTCACTAGTAAATTATTTACATTAATGTCATCCTTAAAAGGATATACAATGCAACTCTCATGCAGAAGGTATCCTGTACAGTGAGAGCTTAGTTGCTGCACCAGCAATGTTGTGCAAGAGAGTAAGGTACAGTTGGTACAGCATGCTGCTTTCTGTTCCAGTTTAGAAGTACTGGAATTAGCAAACACCTGTTTAACTGTTGCATATTTTTTGAGGTATAGCACCCTTAGCATTGAGCATTCTAACACAGACAATTTATAATATAATTAACATACTAAAGTACTGTGGACTTGTTCATCAAATAAATTCCTATTCTTGAAAATTAAAACTGCTAAAGAAATGTGTCATTTTTAGGACAAGAAATGTAAGCTAAATTAGTATAAGAGTGATAAATAAATAAACATGCCAAATGTGTTGATGTTAAAAATATTACCTTAAATGAAGTGGACACAAAAGGCAATTTGACCCTTTCAGTAAAGCTTAAGAATCAATGCTAACTGGAGATATTTACACAATTTTTAAAAAGAAGGCATTTATTACTTATCATCTGTGCTATGAAGACTTCCTATACATTTCACCAGAATTATTTTCTATGCATTTCTTAAATGCTGAGTTTGGGCTGCAGGTAAATACTGGTTTTGAAAACCCAAGTATGCAGGTCACCTGCATACATGATTTCATTTCACCATGGCACTGCAATTATCAATCTTTGGTTTGCTTTCACAATTCTTTGCCGAATTTTCCATCATACTAAGCATTGCAGGACTTCTCTTTACATCTTCAGGGTCTTGCTTGGAAGATGTTCACATTCTCCGTGTTAGTGCTTGAATACTACAAAATGCAGATATGCATTCTCCCACATATTTTTGTAAGCAGGTGGACTCTTCATAAGCATACCAAAACTCTGCAGGATAGATCTCTGTCTTAAAGAATGAGTGAAACCCAAAGTATACCTGCGGGTTGTAAAAATTAGTTAAAATAACAGATGGCTTTTCAGTATCTGCCTAGACATAACCACAAAATCAAAAGAAACTTCTGTAATAATCATAAAATTTGCCTATCACATTGTGCTACGCAGAATATAGGAATCCCCTCTCAAACTGGTTTGCAGCTGCTGCACAGCATGGTGAGCCAGACTGGTGCTGGCAGTGGGACCAAAGGGAGAAAGGGGTGAAGGAAGGGACAGCAATAGCTGCTGCTACAAGAAACAGTCTCTCTCCTTCAGTAGCAGCCACTGCTCTCCACCCCTTCAGCAGGGATAACAGCAACTCATTTTGTGTAACTGAAGGAGAAAGCAAGAGTTGTTTAAGTTGTGGTACCTTCATGAATAACCACTCCCCATTTCCTTCAAGAAAAGGTATTCAAGGGAGAAGGATAAATTCAACCCACAGCAACAGCTTTTAGCCATTCATACTACTCAAATTCCTATGTGCTTCAAGCTTTCACTATGTAAGCTATACAACCTCAGGGGTTATACAGTAATGAATGTATTTAAAGATATGGTCTTTTTTTCCCAGCCTATTTTCTTGATAAACGTTATATTTTCTTGTACTGCATTATAACAACATCAATCAATTTCTATTCGAATTCCAAGCCCTAGAGCTGTACTTTTTCTTCTTTTATTACCTACTGAATAGTGATGCTTTTTATTTTGCTTTTACATCACTCCACCACTTAAGAAATTTTTTCTTTAAATCTCACCACCTATTAAAGATATTCAGTTAACGATGAATTTAAATCGGTGGTCTAAACAAAAGGTATATGCCTATATGCTGCATGTTGATTAGAACATCTAAATGTACATTATAGATGCCATGCATATCAAAGTTGCCCATCTTTGAAAATCCAGTCCACCATATGACACTGTGAATTACTTATTTTTCTAAGAGCTGATAAGATCTAGAAGAATAAGAAGCACTATTAACTCTGAAAACCCTAACTAGATCTACATAAATATTTGTAATTTAGATATGGTATGTTATTTTAGAAATTTTCCTGAAGTATGAATTGTAAAAGATATGTTAAGCATCATCTCATAAATCTTGATAGAAATAATCATGTAATTGTTACACATACATACACAGAGGAGCACAGAGACACAATAGCAAGGGGAAACCTGAAAAACATCCAGCTACTCCCAGACCCATCCCAGGAGCCATCATCAGCCAACCTGAGCAAGCCCAGAGGGGAACAGAGGCACAAAGGCAGGCAGGAACCCAAATTAAGGGCCCAGAGGAAGGGGCACCCTGTTCAGACCCCTTTCCAGGCTGTCCCAGGGAAGCTTCAGCCCTGGTGTTGAGGTGTGACACCCATCCCCATAGGTCATCAGGACACAGGTCACCTCTTGGACTACGGGAGGTCACTGCCTGGGGGCACAGGACACATGATAGACACAAGGCAATGCAAGACTTACGGGATGTTTAGGGCAGGAACCACAGGTAGGGAAAGGGAGAGACTGCTGGTTTGTGGAAAGACAAAAAAAATAGAGGGAAAATAAAGGGATAAAGGGAGTCAGTTGCACCTAAACAGGTTACTTGTTGGTGTGCTGGCCTGGCCATGACCACTGCAGGTCAGGCAGTTCTGTCTCTTCATTAAACTCCATTTCCGATTCTTTTTCTTTGTGAAGGACTCCCTAGTCTGTGTGAATGTGTGTTTATGTGGGTCTTTGTGCTGCAACTGGGGTATGGCCATGATCCACAGGAGCCCCTGTATCAGCAACTGGAGCAAATGCCAGTGTGCAAGTCAGTGTATGAGCACTAGCAATGAAAGAGCTGGTGGGTAAGTGACATGACCTGGGAGAGATGTCCATGTGTGTTTGCACGGCTGTGAGCAAGGGGGCTGTACCGGAAGCTGGAGTGGGGCTTGCATGCCCAGATGCCAGCAACTGGGAAAACCGGGCTCCAGGGGCACAGCTGCTGGGAAGACTGGGTGTCTGAGCCCAGCTGCTGGAGGGATCCACACAATATATGCGCATTGATATATGCAGTGCACCACATCCACTAACAGACCTTCATCCTGGTCAACCTGAGAGCAGAGCAGAATGAGCCCATTGGTTCTGTTTGTGTGAGTACTGTGTGTGTCAGTCTGTGTGGCCAGCTGTACATATATGCACAGAGTTGCTGTGTACATGTGTTCAAATGCAATGCACTTTTGCCAAGTGCAGTTCTTATCAGTTAAAGTTTCCCTTGACAAGACACATGAATTTTCCAGACAGAAAACACACACACAGCAGATCTTGTATTTTAAACTTAATAAAAATCTTCACTAGTTACTCCAGAAAAGACAGAGAAGATTATAACTGTTATCTGTGAAAGAAGATATACAACACAAGTCTGAAGGCTCATATTGTTGGTGGGACTGTGGGACAGTCTGAAAGAATCAGCATGGCAAAGGCAGCCGTAGCAGAGGGGGTTCTGTTTACCAGGGGGTACCTGCTGAAAGTGCTCTGAGGACTGAAACAATGACACAACCACTAGGACCCCAACAGCAGGCTTGTGAGTAGCCAAAAAGAGGAATGCCTGCTATATCCTACCAAAATTATTTACCTAACATTGAAGAGTGTCTGTAAAATTAAATCTATCAATATTTTCAAAGAATGAGGCCCCAGAAGAAGGCATCTGGGCCACCCACCCCTCTAAGCAGGAATAAAGAGGGTCTAGTAGCAGGAAAGTTAGAGATTCAAATAAGCAGGAAGATTTGCCTGATTGCTAAGTTAAAAAATAATGGCTATGGCCTATGAAAGGAAAAACAAACCAATGAACCAACAGTGGATTGAAAATGGGAAGGTGGCTTTAGTAAAAGACAAAAAAAAAATATTCTCAGTTTCTTAGTCAGTACAGATCTTGAAATAAATTATACCAAGACTTTATGAATCAGAGGACAAGCAGAAACCATAACCTGGATGTACACTAACACCAGTTGGTGCATATACAACAGCAGATCACATAAGAATAAGGTAGCAACTTCATCTTTAGCTGTTCATAGCACATGGGATAAAATTCACATCATAATAGGACATCTCAGTTTAGCTGATGGTAAATGTGCAAGACCTTGTGGTTGTAGCCTTGGAATTTCTCAATTCAAACATTCCTGAAGACAACAAAGTTTTCATGCAGCATTTATTTTTGTCCACCAGGACAGAATAATATCTTGGCATTTACCCAGGCTACCAGAAATGAACTGATCACATAAACAAACACCACTTACATAAAAGTTGCTACAAATTGTTACAAATTTTTGCTATATGCATTCTTGAACAGAGTAAAAAAAAGAACAAACCAACCCTATATATATATCTATGTACATATGCTTGCTGTCCAGTTACAATTTTTTGCCTCTAAAAGGGACCCCTTTTACAGTGCTGAAAGAAGCCTCAAAAAAATTCCAAAAGGTAAGGAACACTAGTTTAAAAAAAAAAAAAAGGAATGACAGTTTGCAGTCATTTTGCCAGTCTGGAAAACAATTAGCCACAGCTAATGGAAAAAGATTACAGGAGCAACAAAATTGCTTGCTGAGAGAGAAAAACAACAATAGTTTTGTTAAAGACTAAAGTAATCACACTCCCCATATGCAACACAAGGAAAAAGAAAAATGTCAGCTTATAGGATGTTTAATCATTTTGGTTAGGACTTTTTAAACAAATTAAGGACAAAATGACCTCTAACGACAGTACCAACCCATTATGAGATCAGAATGGTTGACCAGTTGATAACAGAGCAGGAAAAACTCAAGTATTTGATTAGAATCTATTCTGGTTTGGGGAGAAACTGGTTATGTGTTTATAGCAAGGGATGGCAGTGAAATACTTTACATTCCAGCAATAACTGAAAGGGATGTTAAATCGCAGAAGTCTTTTGAGGCAAATGCCTTAACGCGATAGAGTCATGTTCTCTTCCATCAGTCCTAACCACTGGGCTCCCAGGAGTAGACAGAACAACATCCTCTGCTTGGCAGTAGGATTCTTACCTGGAAAGACGTGGCAGTCCTGGTTCCAGACCACATGCCTTGTAAGGGTTAAGATTAAAATTTTCAACAGTAAAAAAAAAAGAACCTCATACATACACAGTTACTTTTTCATAAACAGAGACTGGAACACAGGACTCTTTTTCCTTCTCCCTGTCACAGATCCCATAGCCATGCATTAAACTCCCCACAAAACAGCAAGGGGAGTCTAACTGGGTATTTCACTGTGTAGTCTGTGTCTCTGTGTCAAGCACTGCAGCACACTAACCTCTTTGTATACTTTGCCCCTATTAGCATTTGACACCGCTGCAACTGGTCCTGGTGTGTTCCTCTAAGGGAACGTTGGAAAAAAGATGTTGATGAAGCACAAGGACTTGAAGAAGAACTATGAAAGTGATGAAAGCCTTAGCTAGTGCAAAAGCAGGCAACTCATTTATTTTACTGTCAAAAAGGTTAAGAGGCAATTCATGATAGTCTAGAAGTACTCTAATAGGAGAAACAGAAATTGGATGCTACTGGGTCTGTAAGTCTACCAGCCAAAAAAAACACAGAAGCTCCATAAACTGGATGACAAGGCTACACAAATTCCTACCAGGAAAGAGAAACAAAATTTTAACACTGGCAGTAAACAACCATGGAAAAAAATATGAAGTCTTGTGGGAGACCATCGCCATCACTTCCAATTTTTAAACCAAGGTGGATACCCTTCCCTCAAAAAACATGCATAGGTCAAACAGAAACTAGTTCATGAAACCAGCAGAGAGTGTGTTGAAGGATTCTTTGTCCCTGCAGGAAGCTTTTATCTCAGTATTTCTGACCGCAACCAACACTGGATAATCAAGAGCATGCTAAGACTTTCAGCTTTATGAAAGCCAATTTTGGCTGTAAAAGTTTACAGAAAACAACAAAGGAATGACAAACCCAGTAAGACAGGCTGTGCCAAACCTCAAAATAAGTAAAAGCTTCTGAACATTGATTTTTCTCTACTGATAGGCTGAAGGCATGATTAACTTCTACAACACTATGGAAAGCCAATCAGTCACTGGAAGATGCTGAAAAAATGGAGAAGGTCCAGCATAAAGCTATCTAAAAAGCATTATAAGGGAAGAGAACTTGACATAAGAAAAAAAAGACTGAAAGAATGGGGTTTGTTCAGCCAAAAGAGCAGAAAGCTCAGATATCTAATCAGTCTTCCAATACATAGGAAGTAGTTATAAAGCAGGTACTCTCTACAGAAGGATAATTGCTATATGTACAGAATATATATGCTATAATATCTGATGTTTACCTACAGGTGGATTTTTTATACCACCATCTG
Source organism: Neopsephotus bourkii (assembly GCF_033783945.1). Classification (NCBI taxonomy): domain Eukaryota; kingdom Metazoa; phylum Chordata; class Aves; order Psittaciformes; family Psittacidae; genus Neopsephotus; species Neopsephotus bourkii. The sequence goes on along the minus strand of NW_026901984.1, from coordinate 5,037,090 downwards.
CTTCTTAAGTGCATACTCCTGGATCTCTATCTGTCCTCTAGAAACAAATCCATGCCCAAAGGAAGTCTCTATTCATTGCTAACACTGTAATATAATTTTCATGGGGTTTTTGAGACAAATCAGTAGCCCTCAAATCAAAATAATATATTTTTTGTCCATGTTAAATGTAGGTCTGCAAGCCAAGTTTACTTTACTTAGCTCTGAATGTGTTTCTGTAAGCATCTGAATTTCAGTCTACCCATAGTTCCCCATCTCTTGGCCATAGCGACCAAACTCTGCAACGCATCTTCAGTCCAGGCCTCACTAATATATTTTTTTAATTTTCTTTTTTAAAAGAGAAAAAAGAAAGGAAAAAAAAAAAAAACAAAAGAAAAGAAAAAAACAACCCACCCACAAACAAACCAACCATAAACCCCAAACCAACAAAAACCAGCACATTCAACAGCATGGTCCTTTTAAATAACTATACCCCAGCTCTTTTGTTGTTGTTAAATTACACACATGTCCCATACCAACTTGAGGTATACAACTGACAAATGTTATTTCTCTTTTTAGTGTAATTGGTATCTCCAATCTAATCCTTTATTTGTGGTCTCGATTTTCAATAGCAGAGAACACAAAACAAACATTTTTTTGCTTACACTCCAAAGTATAAACAATAGTAATCTCAAAGTGTACAGAGGGCAAATGAACTGCAACAGTGGCATTTAGTCTCTTCCACACATTTGTAAGAATGCAGTGCACACAGTACTTTCAAACTACCAAACTACTCAGAACACTTAAAACGTTTTACAAAGAAAGAATAGAAAATTAATAACATCCTGGAAGTTAAATACTCTTAATAGAAATTGCTCAAAGACTTCCTCTTTTTCTGAATGAAACAGGAAGTTACAGAAGAGATGAAACACACTAACTGTACATCACAATGAATGATTTATTTCTTTTTATTCTGGAGAGTGGATGTGTCTAGAAATGTAACATATTCTAAAAGTACTGTTTTAAATATATCAAATTTTAATGGTCTAGAAAGGTAGAAAAATAAATTAAAAAATAGGCAGGAAAAATAAATAAATTCTGCAAACAGCAGCTTTAACCCCTGTTTTAGGGAAGGAGTTGCTAACTATAATACTGTTTTAGCAGCTTATCTATGCCCAGAATAAAGCCACAGATTGACATAAACCCAAGAATAACATTTTCCTTGTTTTATTCCACCACAATTGTCAATAACAATAACTCAATTATTAAAGTACTACATTGACTGAGATGACCACAGCCCTTGCTTAACATACAGCGCATCTTAGCAACCTCTGCAAAAACCACAAAACTAACCAAATCGGCGAGAGAAAAGCATACCCACTCATGTAACCAGCTAAAATTTTACAGAGAATATTCTTAGAACATATTTTGTTTATGGGACTTCAATTCCAGTATCCCATATAACACACCTGCAGCCATATCTGGAAATAAAATGTATTTTCCTGAGCAATAACTTACAAGGCATGCCTTCTGTAAAATCACTGCAATTTTGAAGTCATTCTTTGAGGCAGTTTTTCAAAATCAGGCTCAAGTAACTTAAAAGGTAAGTAGAAACTATTTGCTTCATTTTTCATGCTATTCACAATAAATAGCATAAAGTCTTTCTTTCTTGTTCTGCTGGTATGTTTAAAAAAATGTACTTACTTTTAAGCTTCAGCATCATTTTGATGCAAAATTTAAAATATTATCTTCCCTAAAATGACATAGCTATATTTAGAAAACACACATGTATTTGCTTTTCAAAATAAAATCTAAAGTTTTCCTTAAAAATGCAGATTTCTATCAATGACAGCTGGGATCACCACAGTACTACAACAAAAACTGTAGTATTTCACCATTTAAAAGATCTTCTGCAAAACAGTAAGGAAAAACAACTCCTAATATTTGGATTTTTAAAAGTTATTAATCTGCAGTATGTCATGTAGTAAATTGTCAGAGCTGAGTTACAAGCCAAGACCCAACTGCAAACACAGATGGGTTCCCTAAATGTCGTGGAGTCTGCACCCAGCAGTCCCCTTCAGTCAGGGGGCCCAAACAGGAGGAGGCTGTGAAATTCCTATAAATGGGTGAGAATTACAGGAGATGCCCTACAGCAGATTTGGAAAGGGCAGGGTCTTCACAGCAGATCTTTAGCCCAGCAGATCTCAGGGTATTCAAAGGAGCAATACTTTTTTGAGTCATAGATAACACTGATACCTGGAAAAAATCCTTGTTCTTAGAAGTCAGGCTGAGGTGAGGAGAGAAGCAATGTGGTTTACATACCAGAGTGGTAATGCATCTATCACAATACAGCTGAATCATGTAATTTTTTTAGCAATGTTAGTTTTTACATTGGCAAGCACTATGTGACTGTAGATTCTACCACTTAAGTACGTGATTCAGCAAGACATAACATTATTGACACTCTATTAGATAGTGATTACCTGTGACTTAAGTCTGTAGCAATTCAGAAATTAAGAGGGAAATATGCTTATACTCTCAAGCACCCACTGAGGCACTCCTGGCTCATTTGCCAGGCTATTCAGTGCACAATTAATCATTAATTCCACAAAGCACCTACCTGCCAAACCAAGTGTTCCTTTACAACAGCTGTACCTGATAGACAGACGCTCAGCACAATCGTATGAGATGCAGAGGTCAAAACGCTGGCAACTATAGCATCTCTCATGTTGAAGGGCAGCATGGTATATACCACAAAAATAATGAACAAGAAAAATGACACCTGTGCAAGACAGCAAGATAAAAAAGAAACATGTCAAATTCACTTTGAAATAACACTGAAGAAATAGCATTTAATTTTTAACTGTCTTTAGCATAACGTTGCACACCAAGTTTTTTTTACAGGAAATTTACTATTAACAGCAGAAAATCAATTTAGGAAAAATCCATTTTAAAAAATGTTGGAAATTTTACATTATATTTAAGAACTATATTTCAAGATCCTATATTATAGTCCAAGAAGTACACAAAACCCCAAATATTTCAAACTAAAATTTATCTTTTAAAATTTTAATTTCATTAACAGTCTGTTTACAGATAGCATATAGTTCTCCTGGGTCTGGTGTTTTTTGATTGTGAACTGCATTACAAAACAACTTGCCGAACCCCTCCACATGGCTTCAATTTGAATGCAGACAAATTCTGTTAATCCTGATGCAGTCAAAATTAATAATTTAATATGGCATTAAGCAAAAATACCGAAGTTCAGCTAAGCATTTTGGTTTAATAACATTATACTTTATGTCTATCTATATGACTCTTGCCAAATTCCATTAAAACACTACATTTTAAGCAAATACATTTATTTGGACATGAACAAAACTACTTCAGACAATCACAGCCCATAAGAAGAATATACTGTCAGCATCTTTCAAGGGGTACTAGCGTCAACACTAACTTTATGGAACAAACTCTCCAAATGCACAACCCAACCTGTAACAGCAAAAATTCCTTCATTATACACACAAAAGGTTATATATTTGATGGTATGCATATGTTTCAACCTACAACACGATTCCTTTGCTATACACACAAAAGGTTATATATTTGATGGTATGCATATGTTCCAACCTCCAACACGGATTTGAGAAAATGTAACTAGATTTGGGGGACAGATTTTGCACACATAAGTAAGTAGGCAATTCTGAAAATGTGCCAAATTGCATGTAATTATAACCCTACATAAGAATCTCCATCAGTTTGAGTTGACTTACAAGCCTATTAACCATCTAACAGTTGTGTACACACAGTATTTAACTCAGAAAGCTCTCAAGCAGGTATAAGCAATAACAATTTGCTGCTCACTTTCCTTATTGTTAGTTTGTTTTATTCACATCTGCATGTGATGATTACATACTCAAAACTGAACTCTAGTGTATGCGTATCTACAAGACAGTAGAGGCATTCTTCTCCATCATGGACACAGAATTGGGTGGAGCAGGAAGTCCACTTCTCCACTCATCTTACTCCAGTTCTTCCATTACTTTAATCTAACTCCTTCCAGACCACTCATACTGCCCAACCATCCCATATGTTCAGGAGTCAGAGTGTTCAATGGCATGAAACACAGCGGAACTGCAAAGGACACAAGAGATAATAAAGTAACAAAAAGCTTCTCTAGTCTTTCAGTCTACCAGCAGATAGCACAAGCTAATGGAAGTCTGATATCTGTTTAGTTTCTGTCCTCCCAAGAAGTTTTAACTGAGATCAGATGCTAATAAAAACAACAGCAATGAAAAGGGTTCACAAACTTGGTCTAGATAACGTAAGGGTTATGTACATATGATGTTTTCAAATTGCCCTGGCTGGGTAAAAATCAACTGTGATACTGAGATAACTAATAGTCTCAAAACATGGGAAAGATGTAGATGTAGAAAGTTCCAGCATCTGTCTTTGAAAGGCTGATGAAAAAGCTGACAAATTATGAACTGGTCAGCTTAGGTTCAATTCCTGGAGAAATAACAGACCAAAAAATAAATAATTCATACTCGTGAGTTCTGAAAGCTAACAAAAATGTAAGTAACAGCCAATGTTGTTTTGCTGAGAACCAATCATGTTAAAGCAATCATCTTCTGTCACAGTAACAGGCATCAGGGTAAGGGGGGAAAACCTGAACAATGAGTTATGCAGCAACAACGATGTGAAAGATCCTCTAACATAGGTATAAGATGAATGAATGTCAGAGGCAATATACCTCACTAGCATGTAAGACCAGCTGCCTAAGACATGTTTACAGTTAAAAAACATTTTGAAGGAGAATCCTGGACCCTACTCCTGGAAGAAGGATTTCAAATGTTTCCAATCCCAGTGACTTTTCATGAAAACTAGGTTTCACTGTTCCTAAATTTAGCTTTTTAATTTACTAGGGGGAATATGGCATTTACATATTTGTGAGGATTTTATGATAAGAAGATAAAAATTTACTCGTCTGCCTTGTATTCAGAAAATAGAACTTGCATATTTTCCATGCTTAAATATGGTTTGAATAAATAATCCACCCCAACTGTGAGGTAGATGCTACATAATTACTAGAACTCGTTAGTGACATAAGATATAATACAATGCTGTTGCTTTTCAACTTTGACATAAAACAGACTGCTAAGCACACAAAAAAAAGATTTGGTATATTTCAGTGCTTCTAGTGGTATCAGCTGCATCAGCTCCCAATTTGTTATACTGCTGGAAACAAGTATCCTTTCTTTAAATTACCCCACTACTTTCGTTACTCAAAATAAATGGGTAATTTCAACCTTCCACAACTAAAGACAGAGTTTTCAGAAGTGTCAACCCTTCTTGACATTACATATTCAGACATCAAATTCTTCATTACTCAGCATCAAGCAGGCTGACTTGGACTGGAACTATGTTAAAGAACACTTGATAACAAATTAACTTGTCAATCCTTATATTTGCATCTTGACATATGGGTCTGAGAATACTATTGCAAAGTAGGAGATATATTAGTCATGCTAAGACAGAAACTTTCATCCAAAATACACATCAAGAATGGCTCTTGTCAATGTCTCTTGGTTCTTGACCCCAATCCTTTTCTCCTATTTCAAGTGGTGGTCTAATGTCCCAAGGAGTTGAGAGCTCTGTTTAACACAGAGGTTGTTTTTATTTATTCAAGAATATTCTCCCCAAGTACCCTGAAATAAGATTCTTCTACCCTTCATCTGCTATATCTGATAGCAGGCATACACAGTATGCAAGGCTCTGAACCTTTCAACATATTTCAGAATGTTGCCGTATTTAAGTTTGATACTGTAGAAGTCAATACTCAAATGCTTCTGAGTACAGTGGTTCTTCAGGTAGAAAGAGAAGACAGGCTTTCTGGAGTCACATTCCATAGAATGAACAGCAGTCCTTGACCCTTTTCATGATCTTTTTGTGAGAATTAACAAAATATTGCTCATACAAGCATTAGAAGACCATGAAGAATGCCATTATCCCATTACAAGAGTTGCCAATGCGTTTCACTGCATGTCTGCTCTTGGTGTGTCAGTAAACACCATTAATTTACAGTGCACTATTTTTGTCACTATCAAAAGCAGCCTGTTCCACCAAAGTGGGACATAGCCACAAAGTCTACCACTGTTTTGAAACTGTGTTGGAAGCAGTCTTTGATGTGAGTCATCACTACAACTGCCTAGTTAAAACATGAGATGCTTTTTGTCCTGATCTGAACCTAGACTGCTTTAGGAATTTGATTCTCAGAGACTTTTTCAATGAGCTCATGTTATCCCTAACTTAGAAATGAGAAGTATTTGGGCATTGATGGTATGCCTTAAAGCACATAGCATTCACATTTGATTAGCACTGAAGTAACATCTTACAGAGAAGTATGTGGCTTTCCTGCTTTGATTAAGTGGTATCCAGTACTCTTGCCCATTATCCTTGACTGTCAGAGTTAGCAAACTGTGTTTGCTGCTCACTGTACCTCTTCTCCCACACTTCAACAGTGCCACGTTTTCATCTGCTATGTAAGCAGATCTTTTCCAACAGAATTTAAAGGATGATGAGCTGCCATAGTGTGGCTGTCCAGATGTATCATG